>NC_045967.1:27344052-30176552 GCF_010909765.2 Amblyraja radiata
TTGGAGTATTGTGTTCAGTTCTGGTTGGCCTGGTATAGGAAAGCTGCAATTGCAGTGGAAAGAAAGCAGAAGACATTTATGAGGATGGTAGCAGGATTCAAAGGAGTGAGTTATAGTAAGAGACTTAGAATTTATTCATGCTGTTCATGCAGTATGTTGCTGAGGAATGATCTTATAGAGGTGTATAAAAACCATAAGGGGCATAGATAGGTTTCTAAGACAGAGGGTGGAGCGTTCTGAAATGTGTTCCCAGAAGAATTGGTTGGGGCAGGTACAATAACTACATTTTAAAAACATATGGATGGGAAAGGTTTAAAGGGATATTAGACCAAATGCAGACCCGTTGGGTCTGTTCCCCCAATGTGCGTTTGCGGGGAGGGGGGGCGGGGGGGAATGTGGTGTCACACAATCTAACTACAACCCCACACACACGCTAACTACCCCTCTTAGAAACATAGAAAATTTGTGCAGGAGTAGGCCATTCGGCCCTTCGAGCCTGCACCACCATTCAATATGATCATGGCTGATCATCCACTCAGTACCCTGTACCTGCCTTCTCTCCATACCCCCTGATCCCTTTAGCCACAAGGGCCACATCTAACTCCCTCTTAAATATAGCCAATGAACTGGCCTCAACTACCTTCTGTGGCAGAGAATTCCAGAGATTCACCACTCTCTGTGTGAAAAATGTTTTTCTCATCTCGGTCCTAAGAGATTTCACCCTTATCCTTAAACTGTGAACCCTTGTTCTGGACTTCCCCAACATCGGGAACAATCTTCCTGCATCTAGCCTGTCCAACCCATTAAGAATTTTGTAAGTTTCTATAAGATCCCCCCTCAATCTTCTAAATTCTAGCGAGTACAAGTCGAGTCTATCCAGTCATTGTTCATATGAAAGTTCTGATATCCCAGGAATCAGTCTGGTGAACCTTCTGTGTACTCCCTCTATGGCAAGAATGTCTTTCCTCAGATTAGGATACCAAAACTGTACGTAATACTACAGGTGTGGTCTCACCAAGACCCTGTACAACTGCAGTAGAACCTCCCTGCTCCTATACTCAAATCCTTTTGCTACGAATGCTAACATACCATTCGCTTTCTTCACTGCCTGCTGCACCTGCATGCCTACTTTCAATGACTGGTGAACCATGACACCCAGGTCTCGTTGCATCTCCCCTTTTCCTAATCGGCCACCATTCAGATAATAGTCTACTTTCCTGTTTTTACCACCAAAGTGGATAACCTCACATTTATCCACATTATACTGCATCTGCCAAGCATTTGCCCACTCACCCAGCCTATCCAAGTCACCTTGCAGCCTCCCAGCATCCTCCTCACAGCTAACACTGCCCCCCAGCTTCGTGTCATCCGCAAACTTGGAGATGTTGCATACAATTCCCTCGTCCAAATCATTAATATATATTGTAAATAGCTGGGGTCCCAGCACTGAGCCTTGCGGTACCCCACTAGTCACTGCCTGCCATTCTGAAATGGACCCGTTTACTCCAACTCTTTGCTTCCTGATTGCATACCAATCTCTTATGTGGGACCTTGTCGAAAGCCTTCTGAAAGTCCAGATTTAACACATCCACTGGTTCTCCCTTATCCACTCTACTAATTAAATCCTCGAAAAATTATATAAGATTCATAAGAAATCATTTACCTTTCATAAATCCATGCTGACTTTGTCCAATGATTTCACCACTTTCCAAATGTGCTGCTATCCCATCTTTAATAATTGACTAGCAGTTTCCCCACTACCGATGTTAGACAATATGGTCTGTAATTCCCTGTTTTCTCTCTCCCTCCCTTTTTAAACAGTGGGGTTACATTAGCTACCCTCCAATCCTCAGGAACTACTCCAGAATCTAACGAGTTTTGAAAATTTATCACTAATGCATCCACTATTTCTGGGGCTACTTCCTTAAGTACTCTGGGATTCAGCCTATCTGGCCCTGGGGATTTATCGGCCTTTAATCCATTCAATTTACCTAACACCACTTCCCGGCTAACCTGGATTTCACTCAGTTCCTCCATCTCATTTGATTCCGGTCCCCTGCTATTTCCGGCAGATTATTTATGTCTTCCTTAGTGAAGACAGAACCAAAGTAGTTATTCAATTGGTCTGCCATGTCCTTGTTCCCCATGATCAATTCACCTGTTTCTGACTGCAAGCGACCTACATTTGTTGTAACTCATCTTTTTCTCTTCACATATCTATAATAACTTTTGCAGTCAGTTTTTATGTTCCCTGCCAGTTTTCTTTCATAATCTAGTTTCCCTTTCCTAATTAAGCACTTTGTCCTCCTCTGCTGGACTCGGAATTTCTCCCAATCCTCTGGTAGGCTGCTTTTTCTGGCTAATTTGTATGCTTCATCTTTTGTTTTGATACTATCCCTGATTTCCCTTGTTATTCATGGATGCACGACCTTCCCTGATTTATTCTTTTGCCAAACTGGAATGAACAATTGCCGTAGTTCATCCATGCAGTCTTTAAATGCCTTCCATTGCATATCCACCATCAACCCTTTAAGAATCAATTGCCAGTCTATCTTGGCCAATTCACGTCTCATACCCTCAAAGTTACCTTTCTTTAAGTTCAGAACCCTTGTTTCTGAATTAATTATGTCACTCTCCATCCTAATGAAGAACTCAACCATATTATGGTCACACTTGCCCAAGGGGCCACGCACAACAAGACTGCTAACTTGATATTATATTATTCTTATTAATTTGCTCCTTTTACCCCATAACCGCCCTATCCACTGACGCATAGCCCCCAACTCGCAGGCGCGCCTAGAGAGGGATGGAGGTGGGGGGGGGGAGGGGGGGTGGGGGGGGGTAGAGAGTGAGTGCAGAGAGAGAATGGGGAGAGACAGAGAGAGATGGGGAGAGACAGAAGGGCAAGACACAAAGGGAGAGGGGGGTGAAGGGGAGGAGGAGAGGGTGGATGGGTGAGAGGAGGAGAGAGGGAGATGGGGAGAGAGTGGGGAGAGGGAGAGAGTGGGGAGGTAAATTGGGGAATGGAGATAGTGGGTGATGAGGATGGGGGTAGGGGAGGGTGAAGGGGAAGGTGAAGGGGAGGGTGAAGGGGGAAGACAGGGGTAGGGGAAGGGGTTGGGGAAGGGGGTGGTAAAGGGCGGAGAGGGGGAAGGGTGGTTGAGGGGGTAGAGATGGGGGGAAGGGGAAGGGAGAGGGGAGGAAGTGGGGGAGGGGAGAGGTGGAGAGAGAGTGGAGGGAGAGAGAGAGGAGAGGGAGAGAGTGGAGAGGGAGAGAGGAGGTGGAGAGAGAGGGGAGAGAGATAGAGAGAAGGGGGAGAGAGAAAGAAAGGAGAGGGAGAGAGGAAGTGTGGGAGAGAGAGAAGGGGGGAGAGAGAAAGGGGGAGTGGGGGAAAGGCACGGGGGTGGAAGGGAGGGAGGACGGGGAGAGACCTCCCACCCCTGTCCCATTGTGATGTCATATGTAAATGAGATCCATTGTGATTGTACATCTGTGAGATGGCACTGTGACTCATGCAGCTGTTTGATTTTAGTGGGACCACGTGAAGGTCCCAATCTTCCACCCCTGTTGCATTGTGATGTCATATCATGTGTTAATGAGATCTATTGTGATTGGACATCTGTGAGGTGGCACTGTGACTCATGCAGCAGTTTGATTTTTAAATTTGTTGATGTTTTGTGACCAATTTTATTCAAAATCTGGGGAAATAATTGACAAAATCTAGGAGTGGAGTGGAGTGGATTTCTGAAATCATAAGTTAAATCATCACCGGAATATGTAAAAATCTCCACGTTTTTCCATCTGGTTTTCGAGGAGAGAGAGAGACACACACACACACACACACACACACACACACACACACACACACACACACACACACACACACACACACACACACACACACACACACACACACACACACACACACACACACACACAGTTTTAAAATTATATAGATGGGTAAAATGCAGGCAAATGGGACTAGCTTAGATGAACATGTTGGTCGGCATAGATAAATTTGACTGAAGAGCTTGCTTATGTGATGTATGACTCTATGGTCAGTGAGCCATCATAGGCTGGGTGGATTGAATTGTCTCATGATATGTTATAAAAAAGAGAGAAAAGGGAAAAGAGTGGATGACCTGTTTCAACTTCATTCCTGAGTGTTCAGACATGGTTAGTGAGGCCAATGTGGGAACCACAGACTATTTCTCAAAATAACTTGAAATGACTGAAGAAGTGGGTTGAGGGCAATCGTTAGGCAGTGAGGCAGTCTCCTTCTACTTCTTGTATAAATATTCTAATCAGGAGCATGATGAGGCCACTCAATGCTCACGTCACACGTTCAATAAAATCATAGCTGATTTAATTATAAACTCAACTTCACGTTCCTATCACCCACCTGTAACCTTTCACCCCTGGCCTACCTTTGCCTATCTTTGCCTTAAAAATATGTAAAGACTCTACATCCACCATCTTTTTATAAATTGAGTACCAAAGCCCCATAATCTTCTAAGAAGAAAAAAATATCACTTTTTGAAATGACGATCCCTTACTTTTTTAACAGTGATGCCCCCCCTTGTTTCGATTCTCCCAGAAAGGGAAATATCCTTTCCACATCCATCCTGTCAAGACCCCTCAAGATCCTGCTTGCCTTCAATGAACTTTTTTTCCCTCTTGTTCCTTTTTCAGCATACTCTCAACTGCCCACAACCGTTTATGGTGTCTTCATTCATGTGTAGTATGTGTATTATGGTAGTTTTCATTCATGTGATGCAATGATTTATTCAATGCATTTCAGACTGGTGTGGGCTAGACAAATAACAGCATTTCTTTTCAACTAATAGTAGAGAAAGATCCTTAAATTCTTACATGAAACAGGCCGAATGTAAATCAATAAATGTACTTTGGACGAATTAATTAAATGTAAAAGTGTGCATGGAATATGAAATAAGATGGAGACAATGACAATTAAAAGAATGTTGAAAGGAAAAGAAGACAAAGAGTAAAGAATGCCTCCAACAATAATTAAAATCTAATGACACGTAGTAAAGTAAGTTTTTAAATGCCGGAGGTTTTTTTTAATGTTAATTTAGACTTGCTCTGTTAACAATTTACTTAAACTCAAGTGTACATGCCCTAAACATTGTTACTTCAAATTTATGTCCCTTGTGTGTTTGAATGCAGTCAATTAGCGAGGTTGCAACTTATTGGGGTTTATGAAAGAACAGGATGATTCAAATGACAAATTCCTGTCTAATTTACTCTACAGCAGTGTGCTGATATTCTCACGTTTTGCTTAAAATAAAATACAAGTCCATGTTCAAGCTAAATCTCTCTTTCCTTCTTTGTAAACATAATAATAATAATAATAATAATAATAATAATAATAATAATAATAATAATAATAATAATAATAATAATAATAATAATAATAATAATAATAATAAGCCTTTATTGTCATTGTACTTAGAAATACAACAACATTAGGAGAGCTACTCCTGATCAGTGCAACCAAAACAAGTCCAAACAATACAAAGTCACATCCAATATATTCAATACGTTATTTAGCACTGGGAGAATATTACACTTTAATGTAGTAAATACTTTAAAAGAATTTTAAAAAGAGGAAATATTAACTGAGTGGTCTGTTTTATAGTGGAATTGATGACAGCATTCTCATGTTGTGTGGATAGTTGAGGAAGTTAGAGTTCTAATCGCCCAGGGAAAGAAACTGTTCTTGAGGTTGTTTGTCAGGCTTTTGACGCACCTGTACCGCCTACCAGAGGGCAGGAGGTTGAATAGTGACTGTCCAGGATGGAAGGGGTCTTTGATTATTTTCCTGGCTCTATGGAGGCACCGAGAGCTGGAGATGTCATCCTGGGAAAGCAGAGGGCAGCTGATGATTTCCTGGGCAGTTTTGATCACTCTCTGCAGTGCTCTCCTTTCTGCTGCTGAGCAGCCGGCATACCACACCGTGATACAATATGCCAGCATACCCTCGTAGGTGGAGCGGTAGAAGGTCACTAGTAGCTTCTCCTCTAAACTTCTCCTCTCATCTGATATGACAACTCTGCCTGACACCAAGTATTCAGATTCCACTTGATATATTATATTAAATCAAAAAGAAGCAGCACCTTTGATCCTTTAACTTATCATATCCTCAGAATATAATTTCATAAATTAGCAATCAATGAGCTGCTGAGGTAAGTGTCCAAATCAGGCTCCTCAAGGAGATCGTTCAGGAAAAAATATGACATGGCAGGTGCTTTCCTTTCCTCACCTCCTGTAGTCTGTTAATGTTCTTGTTATTTATTTGGGTGATTCATCTACTTCCCTGTGAAATTTGTGGAATTTAAGAAATTGGCTCTTTTGAATAAGATTGTTCATGTTATATTAGTGCCAGAATTACATTCTGTTTTAAGCGTCAGTCCCTTCTTTGATACAATTAATATATTTGTATTTTGGGACGACTAAAATAAACAATTGCTTCTATTGAGTGTTTGTATTTCATCTTCACCTCCATTTTGTGAGTCGCAACACATTATCCATCATTTATATCGAAAAATAATACTGGGTTCAATGGGTGACCTATGGATCCTATCATTCTTCATTGTTTCGTGTGGTGGAAAGAGGATTCAAAGTGTGCAATTGATGAAAGGTTGAGTATGGACACTTCCGAATGGGTCTTTTATTTCTGTGCTTTTGAAATGGAAACAAAATAATTTGTGTTAATTGTGCAATATTTGGGTCAGACTGCAGTTGCTTTGACTTTTGCCTGATGTCAAGTTACTTAATGATTGTACTGAAAGACAATAGTGAATGCACAGCAAAATTAAGCACGCATGTTCAGATAGAACAATGAACCACAGGCCGCCTGGTATATCGGTGCTTCATCCATGTCTGACACATCTGACGAGACACAAGGGACTGCAGATGCTGGAATATTGCAAAATAAACTCAGACAGAAGACGGGTCCTGACCTGAATTGCCATCCATCCTTTCCATCCACAGATGTTGCCTGACCCACTGAGTTCCTCTAGTACTTTGTTCATTCCCACACAGCAATGCCCACCCCTATAGAACTGGAGAATTGTGAAAATCAGATTAAAAATACACAGGAAATATTTAGCAAAACCAAATCTTAGACATTTCTCTCGGTCTTTGCTGGGAAATTGAGAGCAGTCCAGTCCAGGTGGACAAATAATCCTCCTCTTCATAAGAGTCAGGTCGCTGTGGGTACCTGCAATGACCCTTCCTCTGCTTTGAATTGTTCCAGAGATTATTTCTAATTCTAACTTGCCTCGAGAGTGATGCTTTTTCACAAAGGGTGGTGGGTGTATGGACTGAGCTGCCAGTGGAGGTAGTTGAGGCAGGGACTATCCCATTGTTTAACAAACAGAAAGGCACATAGATAGGACAAGTTTGGAGGCATATAGGCTAAACACAGGCAAGTGGGACTAGTGTAGCTGGGACATGTTAGCTGGTCTTGGCACGTTGGGCCGAAGAGCCTGCTTCCACACTATATGACTCCATGACTCTATGACTATGCACATAAAACCCTCAGCAGGTCAGCCATTATGCATGGTTATCGAAACAGTAAAGCATTTGAATTTTCAATATCTGCAGCATTTTGCTTTTGGCTCTGGATATTGACAGCTAAATGGTCAGTGTCACCATCAGCAACTGTGATCTGTAAATTTTGAAGCCACTATCACAGGGGTGATCTTATAGAGGTACATAAGATCATAAGGGAAATGGATAGGGTTGTTTGTCCAGAGTAGGGAAATCAAGAACTAGAGGACATTAGTTTAAGATGAGAGGAGAAAGGTTTAATAGGAACCTTACAGGCACATTTTTCAAACAGAGGATAGTGGATAAATGAAACAAGCTGCCAGAGAAAGTAGATAAGGCAGGTATTATTCCAGCATTTAAAAGAGTAACTCAGCAGGTGAGGCAGCATCTCTGGAGAAAAGGAATGGGTGACGTTTCAGGTCGAGACCCTCCTTAGGCTGATGTTAGGGGAGGGGGCGGGACAAAGATATAACAGCAGATACAGTAGATGAGGTTGGAGGAGGTCAAGTGAACCTCTGCCTCATCTGGAAAGACTGTTTGAGTCATTGGATGGAGTCGAGGGAGGAGGTAAAGGGACAGGTGTTGCATATAATCCTTCAACATTTTCGCCCCCTCCAACGTGATCCCACTACTGGCCACATCTTCCCAAATCGACCCCTTTCTGCTTTCCCCAGAGACCATTCCCTCTGAAACTCCCTGATCAACCCGTCCCTTCCCACCCAAACCACCCCCTCCCCAGGTACTTGCCCCTGCAACCGTACGAGATGCAACATTTGTCCCTTTACCTCCATCCAAGGACCCAAAGAATCTTTCCAGGTGAGGCAGAGGTTCACCTGCACCTCCTCCAACCTCATCTACTGTAGTCGCTGTTCCCGGTGTCAACTTCTCTACATCGGCGAGACCAAGCGCAGGCTCGGCGATCGTTTCCCTGAACACCTCTGCTCAGTCCATCTTAACCCACCTGATCCCCCGGTGGCTCAGCATTTCAACTCCCCCCCCCCCCCCCCCCCATTCTCAATCTGACCTTTCTGGCCTGGGCCTCCTCCATTGTCAGAGTGAGGCCCAGTGCTAATTGGAGGAACAACACCGCATAATTTGCTTGGGTAGTTTACACCTCAGTGGTATGAACATTGACGTCTCTAATTTCAGATAGCTCTTGTTTTCTCTCTCCATCCCCTTCTCCTTCCAAGTTCTCCCACTGGTCTTACTGTCTTTGCCTACATTCTATCTTTGTCTCGCTCCTTTCCTGTACATCAGTCTGAAGAAGGGTCTCGACTCGAAACGTTGCCCATTCCTTTTCTCCAGAGATGCTGCCTCACCTGCTGAGTTACTCCAGCATTTTGTGTCTACCTTGAACAGATACATTGATAGGAAATGTTTAGAGTGATAGGGTTCAAATGTGGACAGGTGGGACTAGCATTGATGGGGCATTTTGGTTGGCATGGGAAAGTTGGGACAAAGGGCCTATTTCCATGCTGCATGACTTTATGACTCTGAACAACATGAGCATTAACAAATAGCATTTTTTTAAATTCAGATCCCGACAAAATTAGACCAAATTAGAAATATGCAGGAATGCTCTATGTTCATAGCAATGTATTGAAGATGGGTTATGGACAAATATGTTGGGGATTGAGGTTGTTGGAATTTTTCTAGAATGTGGAATAGACTTGATGGACTAGGTGTACTCCTACATCATATCAAAAATATGAAAAAAAGAGCCGGCAACTGGGGTGGAGTCTGGTATTGTGTGGAGATGTATGGCTCCATGGTTGGGCTTAAGTCTCTAGTTATCTTATTGAAATGTAATAGACAATATAATAGAAAATAGGTGCAGGAGGAGGCCATTCAGCCCTTCAAGCCAGCACCGCCATTCATTGTGATCATGGCTGATCATCCCCTATCAATAACCCATGCCTGCCTTCTCCCCATATCCCTTGACTCCACTAGCCCCTAGAGCTCTATCTAACTCTCTCTTAAATCCATCCAGTGACTATCCTCCACTGTCCTCTGTGGCAGGGAATTCCATAAATTCACAACTCTCTGGGCGAAGACGTTTTTTCTCACCTCAGTCTTAAATGACCTCCCCTTTATTCTATGACTGTGGCCCCTGGCTCTGGACTCGCCCAACATTAGGAACATTTTTCCTGCATCTAGCTTGTCCAGTCCTTTTATAATTTTATATGTTTCTATAAGATCCCCCTCGTCCTTCTAAACTCCAGTAATGAATCATGTGATGTTATTGTACTTGCGTGATAGAAACAAGTAAGATTGCCATGATAATCTAGAGCTCATCCTCAGGTTGAAGATGCTGCTTTGGTGCCTTTAGAAGTCAATGCATATTTAATTAGGTTTGGATTCAGACAGAGGGAGCTGTTTAGCTGTCAGAGGTTGTTTGTATTAATGCTTGTGAGATCCAGGGCATCAGATTCTGTTTTCACATTTATGTGATGTTAACAGGCATGCAAGTGCTTAAAGAGGCTTCTGTAACGAAATAAAAGGGAACATTTTTACATTTTCTATGAAGGATTCCATTGTTTATTCATTTCTGGTGTATCACATTGAGCAATTTTTTGTACTCCGCACTGTGCAATGGGCTGAAAATAAACCCCACATACTACTGAAGGCATTGTATCACATAAGGAATCATAAGGAGAAATTATAAGATCATAAGTGATAGGAGTAGAATTAGGCCATTAGGCCCATCAAGTCTACTCCACCATTCAATCATGGCTGATCTATCTCTCCCTCCTAACCTCATTACTTGCCTTCTCCCCATAACCTCTGACACCCAATTCAATTAATGGCACCCATTTAAGAATGCATGGAAATACTCACTTTAATATCCTTTTTGGCAAAGGTACTATGTGCAAAATAGTGAGGTTATATTACAATTGTATTAAACTCAAATTACGCCATTGAGAACATTAGAATAGCATGGATTTCCTCCGAGAGTCAATACTGGCCCAATGGATTGTGTATTGAAGAGACCCTGGTGAGAACCTCATCTATAGTAGGGGAGGGGAACTCCCGTTCCCTGAAGAATGAGGATATTTCCGATGCCCTGGTGTGGGACACATCATCCTGGGAGCAGATGTGGCGTAGACGGAGGAATTAGGAGTAGGGGACGGAGTCCTTACAGGAAGCAGGGTGGGAAGAAATATAGTCTAGATAGCCATGCGAGTCAATGGGTTTATAGTGGATGTTGGTCAGAAATCTATCACCTGCGATGGAGATAGTGAGGTCAAGAAATGGTAGGGAAGTATTGGAAATGGTCCAGGTGTATTTGAGTGCCGGATGGAAATTAGTGGTGAAGTTGATGAAGTCAGTGAATTGTGTGTGGATGCAGGAGGTAGCACCAATGCAATCATCAATGTAGCGGAGGTAGAGGTCTTATAGAAATATGTAATCAGTATTTACCAATTGTATCCATTATCTGACAATCAATCCCCCCTCAATTGTATCCACCTATCACTTGCCAAGCTTTGTTCTATCCAACCTCTCATCCAGCTTTCTCGCCCCGACTACAATCAGTCTGAAAAAAGGTCCCACCCTGATCTATCCATGTTCTCCCGAGATGCTGCCTGATCTGCTGAGTTACTCCAGAACTTTGCATCATATTTTGTAAACCAACATGTAAAGGTTTTTGTTTTTACATTATCTTTGGCAGTAGAAGAGATCAGTAATTACACGCATAATTGTTCCTGATGAATGGAGTTCACTTGACATCTCCAGACAAAATAACTGTTTATGTGCAATGGCAGAGATTTGGAAATACCCTTATGTGCCTCAACAAAACCTTACGTCTGCCATTTAGTTGCCATTCCTGTTTGGGTGTCAGAGGTTGTTTGTATTAATGCTTGTGAGATCCCCCCTGGAGGGGAAATTTGCAAAGGTCACTGGGGAGACTTTAAACTAGAATGGTTGGGGCGAGGGACTCAAATAGAGAAAGCTAGTAGACAGAATGAGAGGCAGGAAGCAGAAAAGGGAAGCACTCGGACACAAGAGGAGAAAGAAAAAAAAGGAAATAAACAGAGAAAAAGAGACGGGGGGTTTCTTAAATGTGCATATTTTAATGCTAGGAGCATTGTAAGAAAGGTGGATGAGCTTAGAGTCTGGATAGACACCTGGAAGTATGATGTTGTGGCGATCAGTGAAACATGGTTGCAGGAGGGCTGTGATTGGAAACTAAATATTCCAGGATTTCGTTGCTTCAGGTGTGATAGAATTGGAGGGGCAAGAGGTGGAGGTGTTGCATTGCTAGTCAGGGAAGATATTACAGCAGTGCTTTGGCAGGATAGATTGGAGGGCTCATCTAGGGAGGCTATTTGGGTGGAACTGAGAAGTGGGAAAGCTGTAGCAACACTTATAGGGGTGTATTATAGACCGCCAAATGGGGAACGAGAATTGGAAGAGCAAATATGTAAGGAGATAGCAGATATTAGTAGTAAGCACAAGGTAGTGATTGTGGGAGATTTCAACTTTCCACACATAGACTGGGAAACACATTCTGTAAATGGGCTGGATGGTTTGGAGTTTGTAAAATGTGTGCAGGATAGTTTTTTGCAGCAATACATAGAGGTACCTACTAGAGGAGGGGCAGTGCTGGACCTCCTGTTAGGAAATGAGACGGGACAGGTGGCGGAGGTATGCGTTGGGGAGCACTTCGGGTCCAGTGATCACAATACCATTAGTTTCAATATAATTATGGAGAAGGTCAGAACTGGACCTAGGGTTGAGATTTTTGATTGGAGAAAGGCTAACTTTGATGAGATGCGAGATGATTTAAAAGGAGTGGACTGGGACATTTTGTTTTATGGGAAAGATGTAGAAGAGAAATGGTGGACATTTAAAGGGGACATTTTAAGAGTACAGAATCTTTATGTTCCTGTTCGGTTGAAAGGAAACAGTAAAAATTGGAAAGAGCCCTGGTTTTCAAGGGAAATTGGACATCTTGTTCGGAAAAAGAGGGAGATCTACAATAATTATAGGCAGCATGAAGTAAATGAGGTGCTTGTGGAGTATAAGGAATGTAAAAAGAATCTTAAGAAAGAAATTAGAAAAGCTAAAAGAAGATATGAGGTTGCTTTGGCAAGTAAGGTGAAAGTAAATCCAAAGGGTTTCTACAGCTATATTAATAGCAAAAGGATAACGAGGGATAAAATTAGTCCATTGGAGAACCAGAGTGGGCAGCTATCTGCAGAGCCAAAAGAGATGGGGGAGATATTGAACAATTTCTTTTCTTCGGTATTCACCAAGGAGAAGGATATTGAATTATGTGAGGTAAGGGAAACGAGTAGAGTAGTTATGGATACTATGAGTTTCAAAGTAAAAGAAGTACTGACACTTTTGAAAAATATAAAAGTGGATAAGTCTCCAGATCCTGACAGGATATTCCCTAGGACATTGAGGGAAGTTAGTGTAGAAATGGCCGGGGCTATGACAGAAATATTTCAAATGTCATTAGAAACGGGAATAGTCCCCGAGGATTGGCGTACTGCGCATGTTGTTCCATTGTTTAAAAAGGGTTCTAAGAGTAAACCTATCAATTATAGACCTGTTAGTTTGACTTCAGTGGTGGGCAAATTAATGGAAAAGATACTTAGAGATAATATATATAAGCATCTGGATAAACAGGGTCTGATTAGGAACAGTCAACATGGATTTGTGCCTGGAAGGCCATGTTTGACTAATCTTCTTGAATTTTTTGAAGAGGTTACTAGGGAAATTGACGAGGGTAAGCAGTGGATGTTGTCTATATGGACTTTAGTAAGGCCTTTGACAAGGTTCCTCATGGAAGGTTGTTTAAGAAGGTTAAACTGTTGGGTATAAATGCAGGAATAGCAAGATGGATTCAGCAGTGGCTGAATGGGAGAAGCCAGAGGGTAATGGTGGATGGCTGTTTGTCGGGTTGGAGGCAGGTGACTAGTGGGGTGCCTCAGGGATCTGTGTTGGGTCCTTTGTTGTTTGTCATGTACATCAATGATCTGGATGAAGGGGTGGTAAATTGGATTAGTAAGTATGCAGATGATACCAAGATAGGGGGTGTTGTGGATAATGAAGAGGATTTCCAAAGTCTACAGAGTGATTTAGGCCATTTGGAAAAATGGGCTGAAAGATGGCAGATGGAGTTTAATGCTGATAAGTGTGAGGTGTTACACCTTGGCAGGACAAATCAAAATAGGACGTACATGATAAATGGTAGGGAATTGAAGAATACAGTTGAACAGAGGGATCTGGGAATAACCGTGCATAGTTCCTTGAAGGTGGAATCTCATATAGATAGGGTGGTAAAGAAAGCTTTTGGTATGCTAGCCTTTATAAATCAGAGCATTGAGTATAGAAGCTGGGATGTAATGTTAAAATTGTACAAGGCATTGGTGAGACCAAATCTGGAGTATGGTGTACAATTTTGGTCGCCCAATTATAGGAAGGATGTCAACAAAATAGAGAGAGTACAGAGGAGATTTACTAGAATGTTGCCTGGGTTTCAACAACTAAGTTACAGAGATAGGTTGAATAAGTTAGGTCTTTATTCTCTGGAGCGCAGAAGGTTAAGGGGGGACTTGATAGAGGTCTTTAAAATGATGAGAGGGATAGACAGAGTTGATGTGATCAAGCTTTTCCCTTTGAGAATAGGGAAGATTCAAACAAGAGGACATGACTTCAGAATTAAGGGACAGAAGTTTAGGGGTAACATGAGGGGGAACTTCTTTACTCAGAGAGTGGTAGCGGTGTGGAATGAGCTTCCAGTGGAAGTGGTGGCGGCAGGTTCGTTGGTATCATTTAAAAATAAATTGGATAGGCATATGGATGAGAAGGGAATGGAGGGTTATGGTATGAGTGCAGGCAGGTGGGTCTAAGGGAAAAAAGTTGTTCGGCACGGACTTGTAGGGCCAAGATGGCCTATTTCCGTGCTGTAATTGTTATATGGTTATATAGGTTATAAGAGTGAGTGAAGAGAGAACATTTGGAGCAGGATAATCAGAAAGAAGTGAAAAAAAGAAGCAGAGAGAGATGCCCCTGGTAGCAAGTTGTGATCAGGGAGTTTCGTATGCCCCTTGATTGCTTCAGCTGAAGCAAAATACATCTATACTGGTTTTTTTTTGTACATAATTGCATTTGATCTCTCTTCCAGGCTAATCCTTGACTCTAATGGACAATATTTGCACAAATGGAAACGATGTTGACAATTCAACCCATCCTGCTGCTTGCATTGTGATAAAACTGGGCATTTGTGTGCGTTAGGTATCTCTGCCCTCTACCTTTTCACATTGCCCTAGAGGGCTTTGTGGACCCCAGCAGTTTCAGGGCCTCTTTCAAACGTCATCCATTCCTTCTCTCCAGAGGTGCTGCCTGTCCCGTTGAGTTACTCCAGCATTTTATGTCTATCGTTGGTTTAAACAAGCATGTGCAGTTCCTTCCTACAGATACCTCTTTCCTCCTCCCTGTTTTATTAATCAGTTTTCCAGCGATGTATCAAAAATTTATCTTTAGAAATGTGTTATTCCACAGGTTTTTCCCACAATGGGTGAGATTATTAAAATAATTGGCTGAAAACTACATTTTAAATTTCACCTCATTAGCTATTTTAAATATTCAATACTTTTACAATATTTGTTTTATAATAATGTTTAGAAATCAGAAAGAAGGTGGAAAAGAACAGAGGGAAGTATTTCCAAGCCGTTCAGGGCTTATAAATGGTCAGAGGTATTGATCAGCCATCATTTCTATTCACTCCACAATTCAGCATCTAAACATACTGCTGAAAATAATTTGAAATCTGAATAAATAGTATTTAGATCACCAGGAAAAAATAATAATACGAGACTGGGTGCCAACCATTCCATTCCTGCAGGTAGACAAAAATGCTGGAGAAACTCAGCGGGGTAGGCAGCATCTATGGAGCGAAGGAAATAGGAGCGAAGGAAATAGGCAAAGTTTTGGGTCGAGACCCATCTTCAGATTCCTTTTTTGACTATTCCATTCCTTTTGAAAGTCACAGTCCAAAGATTATGCTAATTAATGGATTAAAATATAGCAAAAATGGCATCCAGTAAAGGCTTGATGTGGAGGAAGGAATTGCAAACGCAGGTTTAATCCGAAGATAGACACAAAAAGCTGGAGTAACTCATTGGGACAGGCAACTTCTCTGAAGAAGGGTCTCCAATCCAATCCAACTTTATTTGTTAAGCACTTTAAAACAACCAATGTTGACCAAAGTGCTGTACAGAAGAATAAACAAAACATCATAAACAGACAACATAACAGCTCACATGAGGCGCAAAAATTACATATGAAATACAACAATAAATTAAAAGACATAAAACATGAGTAAAAATAATAGCCACGCAATAAAAGCAATCAAAATAAGAAATTAAATCAAGTAAATAAAGTCGACATCTTACTGGGTATCAAAGATCCGAAGCGTCACCCATTCCTCTCCAGAGATGTTGCCTGTCCTGCTGAGTTACTCCAGCTTTTTGTGTCTTTATAGTAAAGGTTTGTTGTGCAATATTTTTAATATACGAGCCCTCACATGGGTGGGATATCCACACTGCCAGTTTTAAAAGCATATACAGAACTTTGCATTCAGATTTGGTCACCCTGTTAGAGGAAAGGCACTGTTAAGTTGGGAAGAATGCAGAGAAGATTTACGAGGATGTTGTCAGAACCCAAGGACCTAAACTTAGGGAGAGGTAGGGTAGGTTAAAACTTTACTCCTTGGAGGTTGAAGGGCAATCTTATAGAAATGTACTAAATCATGAAGGAAATGCATTGGGTGCACAGAGACATTTCCCCAGGTACTGTAGGTAAATCAAGAACTACTGGCAAAAAGTGTAAGGTGAGAAGGGAAATGTTTAATACGAATTTGAGGGGCAACATTTTCACACAGAAGGCGAGCTGCTAGACAGAGGAAATAATTGAGGCAGGTACAATAACAACATTTAAAAGTCATTTGAACAGATACATTGATAGGAATAGTTTTGAGGGATATTTTCCAAATGCAGGCAAATGGGACTAGCTCAGAAGGGACATCTTAATTATTATCGTCGAGTTGGGCAAAAGGGCCTGTTTCCATGCTGTAAGACTTTAATTCCATAACCATGGAGAAATATTATTTTTAAATTCACATTTCTCTTCAAATAGAACTGCTTTGAAGTTTCTCATGTTAATGAGTAACTTGCCCCCATGCTCAGATGGTTGCAATAGGGCATGGACTTGATAGGATACATTATGAGCAACCTGCAACAGATATAGAGCAGTATTGAGATGTTTGAGATTATCTGCTTAGGACTTAGGGAAGATTCACTCTTGAAACAACAGCAGGCTAGGGGTTCAAGTAAATATCCTGATCCGTCAAGAAAGCAGAAATGGTCATGTTCAAATATTAATTTAAAATGCCTTTGAAGTGAAGCTTTTCTCATTCCAGAGACCCAGAACACTAAAGGATGGAAGTTATATCACACCTTAACTGGGCATTGTTCTATCTCTATTGCCTATACACCTATCCGAATGGTTAGTTCAGTTCCTGGCACTGATCTTCAGAAAGAATATATCTGATTTCATCTTCTTCCTATCAAACTGCATGTTGAATTGTATCATGTTGACTGACTTTATCATATTATCATTTGACTTTTATCAAGTCAAAGATCGACTTTGATGGATAAATTAATGTTATGGGACATCTGACATTCCTGTAAAGAAAAGTACATGGAACTACAAGAAGTTCTGATTGTAATAGATACATATCAAATGGTTCAGATCATGCTCTGCTTCATCTGATGGTTCCAGAGAGATATGCTGCTAAATGGGATTGCGCGGATCTGTGTATTCCCAACCTACCCATCTTTGTGTTGTAGCTAAACTGCATCAGAGACTGAGATGGAGCTCAATCATGCTGAACTAAGGGGCCAAATCAGCTCATCAAGTTTATGCCATTGGATGGCTGACCTAAAGGAAATAGTGGGATAGATATTATCTTTAATTAATATTAATGTCTCAATTAATATACATCAACTAAATGTGTTCTACCACCTGAGGACTAGTTGCTAACTACAATCTCCATGGGCTACTGGCTCAGTTTAACACGTGGACTGGAAAAATATTACTGCAGTCTTTTCCTCTTCAATATCATGGAATTATGCAGGTAAATGTTAGCATCTGCCTTTGATGACAGATGGTTACTGAGATATGACAAGAAGTATTTTCATTTTTGATGTTGTTCTGCAAAAGCAAGTTATTAGAAGAGCTTTGCTTCATTGAACAAGTAAATAATAAATTGTAATCCTATCTCTGAATATGCATATCTAAAATGTTATCTGTACCTCGATGTCTAAGTTGGTATATAATGTTGATGCAGGAGTGGAGATGATGATCAGTTATGTTGATTCAACTCAGGTCATTCTCTTTGGAACAGGCTAATGGCACATGTGATTTATGCATAAAACTATGAGGTATCTATGTAGGATGAATCAGAAACACCAACACTCTGGAAAGGGGAAGTAGAAGGGAGACCGGGAGACCGGGAGACCTGGGGACCTGATAGATGAACATAAAATGATGAGGCATCGATAGGGTAGAATCTTTTTTCCATGGTGAAAACGGGCATAGAATATGGTGAGAGGAGCGAAGTTTAAAGAAAATGTGTGGGGCGAGTGTTTTTACACAGAGAGTGGTGCGTGCCTGTAATGCACTTGGAGTGGTAGTGGAAGTAGATAGAACAGCCGCATTTAAAAGGTTTTTAGATAGGCACATAGATATGCAGGAAATGGAGGGATATGGATTAAGTGGAGTCAGAGCAGATTAGTTTAACAGCATTATGTTCAGAACAGACATTATGGACCAAAGACCCTGTCCCTGTTCTATACTACTGTTCTATATGTTCTATGTTCAAACTCAAACTACGCTGAAGGGAAAGGCTGGTGTGTGGGTGATGGAGAGGGGGTGGAGGGGACAAGAAGAGATGTATATTTACAGCAACATAATTCACCACAGAGGGTGGTGAATCGCTGGAATTCTCTGCCACAGAAGGTAGTTGAGGCCAGTTCATTGGATGCATTTAAGAGGGAGTTAGATGTGGCCCTTGTGGCTAAAGGGACCAGGAGGCATGGAGAGAAGGCAGGTACAGGATACTAAGTTGGATGATCAGCCATGATCATATTGAATGGCGGTGCAGGCTCGAAGGGCCGAATGGCCTACTCCTGCACCTATTTTCTATGTTTCTATGTTTCTATAATTCGAGGGTAGTTTAGGTAATAACTTTTCGCCCAAGGGGGTGGTATGTGCATGGAGCTTAATAACTCAAGGACTGTGGAGGCAGACACGCTCTCCACATTTAAGAAGCATTTAGTTTAGTGTTATACTCAAGATTATAGAGCAAGAATGGGTTAAATCTTGTGAGCTTTTTCTCAACTGCCATGGACACGGTGGATCAAAGGGCCTCCTGCAGTGCTGAAAATTTCATTGATGCTTTTATTCTATGATTTTCCACTTGAAGATCAGGTTCCCGTAGCAATGTGGAGTTCATGGATGTGAGTCATAGGGCAAAGATTTAACCCTACTTGTCCTGTACAAGTAACTCACATTGACAGTTTAAAACCATATAATCACTTCTGACAATGGCATTATTCACACCAGTTCTTTTGGGATGTCTTCCTTTCCCCTTAACCATGGTTTCTCCTCCACTCTAGTAGAGAGAACTCTCAACTACATTAGGTCCATTTTAGCACTTCTCACACCCCCTCTCCTCCTACGTAGAACAAAAATAATTTATCCTTGCACTTAGCTCCACACTCAATGGATGTTCCTCCATAATTTCTATCAACTCCATTGTAATGCCTCCACTGGATTGGTCTTTCTGGATTTTGAAAGGACCATTCGCTTCCTAATAGACTCGTCCAATCTTCCGGCTACACAAATAGCCATTCTTCTTGTCTCAATGACTTACCATCCAACTGATGGAGTTCAATCACCGCATTTTACGTCTTCACTTCTCACCGTCCAAAGACTCAAACACTTCTTCCAATTAATGCAACAATTCATTTGTACTTCTTCCAAGTTATGATCTGTTCTATTCTGTAGATGAGTTAGCAGAACATCTCCACTCACTTTGCAAATTTAACCCTCAGCTTCCACTCACCTGTTTGAAGCTCAAACTGTACTTTCACTTTGAACAGTCTTTATTTGACTTCCTGTACCATTCCAGTGAAGTTCAATTTAACCTCAAGAAACAGCACTTCATCTTCTCATGTGACATGTTACAGCTTAGTATTATATTTGCAATTTCAGAAAATCAGCCATTCCATTCTTGTCTCTCACATTTATTGTATTTTGTTTTTTGTTGCTGTCCTCGTGAGTTTGTACAATATTGTCACTATCTTTATTCATTATATTTTACCATGCTCTCACAATCATTATCACCACCAACATATTTGCCATTCAGTCACTCTTGTTACCCACAGTCCCTTTAATTTGTTCTCTCCAACCTCTTACTTTTTTTTCTCTGACTTGAAAGTTACATTTTTCCAACTTTTGCTTGTTCTGATGGTATATGTCTAAAATGTCACCTCTGCTTCTCTCTCCAGAGATGCTGCCTGTCATGTTGAGTATTTACATATTTTATTTCAGAACTACAGCATCTTGTTTTAAGATTCTGCAAGTACTTTGGCTTGTTGTCAACCTGTCTGATAATAATGGCTTCTCAATGTAATCTGCAGCAAAGACACTCAAAACCTAGACTACCCAGTCACTGGATTGCCCAATAGATAACTTGAGAGCCACATGCCTGTTACTTAAGGGCACTCTTCTGCTTACATAGTTTTCCATTGCGTCCCATTATTTTTTGCATATTTTCCCCAAGAGATGTCCAAAAAGATTTAATTTAGGTCAGGAGTTAACAGAGCCCAGCTCAGTGACTCACCATGATAAGCACGCGCCCAACGTTATCAAATTAATCTTCTATGTATTTAATCATGGCACAAGGATGGAATACACAAATGAGAATGTGTCTCATTGTATGTCATGTTTCAATTGAGTTGATTCTAGTGAATTTAAGCAAACTTTTCAAACTAACCGGTTCTGATGTTGGAAAAATTCTCTCTACAGTGTTTTGCTTCTCAAGTTTGTAGCACACAATTCTATCTTTTTTTTGTCTCTCTCTTCTCCTCTATTTACATTCATCTGTTTACATCTCCTCTGGGCAGTTGATCTGTGATAAAAAGGTTTCCACCTGGAGTTTAGAAGGATGAGGGGTATTTTATAGAAACATATAAAATTATAAAAGGACTGGACAAGCTAGATGCAAGAAAAATGTTCCCAATGTTGGGCGAGTCCAGAACTAGGGGCCACAGTCTTAGAATAAAGGGGAGGTCATTTAAGACTGAGAAAACACTTTTTCACCCAGAGAGTTGTGAATTTATGGAATTCCCTGCCACAGAGGGCAGTGGAGGCCAAGTCACTCGATGGATTTAAGAGAGAGTTAGATAGAGCTCTAGGGGCTAGTGGAGTCAAGGGATATGGGGAGAAGGCAGGCACGGGTTATTGATAGGGGACGATCAGCCATGATCACAATGAATGGCGGTGCTGGCTCGAAGGGCCGAATGGCCTCCTCCTGCACCTATTTTCTATGTTTCTATGTTTCTATGTTTCTATCTTTTCTCAGTTTTAAGCCACTGCTACTCGTGTCATTCATTCCTTTTTAGTCCCCACTCTACCACAGACATTCCCTTTGTTCTCGATACCCCTCCTCCTACTCTGCAACATCAAGCATGTTTGATCTTTTTTACTTTTCCCACTTCCGATAAATAGTCATCGACCTGAGGCATTCACTCTGTTTGTCCATCTGGAGATGACTACCAAGCACTTCCAGTATTATCTATCTTTAGTCAGAGTTCTAGGATCTGTAGATTTAAAAAAAATTACGCTCTACTGGAAATTTGTTTTTTGCAATTGAACAACAGTTGTGCAAAAAATAGGTTTACTTTGAAGAGAGACATTTAAAGAAAAATCTTCAAATACTGAATTGCTTTTAAATTTCATTCCAACTCTCTTTTATACCAATACATTTCACTGGCAGTTAGATGCTAATGAGCAGAATTTTACATGCTACATCAATAAAATAATTAAACAAAACACTCAGTGTTACTGTGACTGTCCATTGGTCCAGCTTTTAACCAATCATCAGAGGGTGCACCACTTGCATTAAGTGCCCTGACTTCGAGGCAAAATACACCTGTTGTAAAACAAGCAAGCTCATTAAAGAAAGCAAGTCAAGAATTTTGTTTACCTTTGAGATTATTTAATCTTAAATTTTGGCAGAATTATGAGAACCTCATAGGCCAATAAAACACCTTTTTTGCCTAATGTTTGAAATATTTGGATCAACTAACATAATGACGCAAGAATCAGTGAAGGAGAAAAATGTACATGGTTTAGATAAGTAAAGATAGAACTGTCAGTTATTCATGAAGCAAATGCACAAATAGGCTATAATGTTTCCAATATAAAGAATAAGAAATTTGTTCCTCTCATCAAATGGATGTAGAGCAAGTCAAAGAGAGGCACAAGAGGTCAGAGGGAAGTACTATGAAAGCACACCTAAAGGAAGAGCTCGTCTGAAAGAAGCCCAGATCTAGAGTGTGCAACAGTGAAAAAAAAATTGGACCAAAGGGAGAAGCAATGAACTAACTAAAATTGAGCAACAGTGCACTAGATGGATAAATATGGAAGTAAATAAAGGAAGCATGGTCTAAGGGGATAACACAAAGCAGAGGAAGAAAGAGCGAACCATCTAGAAGTGCAGAGAATCCAGTGGAGGTGAGGATGAGTGATGCGATGAGAACCACCGTCAGAAAGAAAGCAGATTGTACACTTTATTTTATGTTTTTCTCTTTCCCTTAATTATGTTTAACAGCGTCAGGAGATGTAGAACTACTGTAGAAACTATGAAGGACAACTCTGGATTCGGGATTCCGAGGTACTTGGCAGTATCACATGAATCATACAGTCTGGTAATAATAGCCAATGCAAGATAATAGTCGAATAAATATCGGAAGTCTCACCTTCTGTAGTTGGAACATCAGAGGTGCGAATGAGCCAATTAAGAGGGGTAAAATTCTGGCACAATTAAAATCATTAAATATGGATATTGCTTTCCTACAAGCGACACATCTGAAACAACAAACTCAGATCAGATTAAGGGCAAATTGGATAGGTCAAACCTATTACTCCTCATTCACCTCTAAAGCAAGAGGCACGGCTATTATAATTCGGAAGGGTATACCTTTTAAATTAAAGAAATCTATATCTGATAAAGAGGGAAGATATGTTATAGTCACGGGAGAAATTTACAATACACCATTAACTATGATAAATATTTACGCGCCTAATTTTGATAACCCACAATTTTTTAGGAAAATAATAGATTTAATCGCAGAGCATAATTATCAAAATATAATAATGGGGGGAGATTTTAACTGTGTTATAGATCCATACTTAGATTTTTAAATACATATAAAAAATAATAACATAGCTGATATTTGGAGAATAGCAAATCCAAGCGGTAGGGAATACTCATTTTATTCATCAGTTCACAAAACTTATTCGCGAATTGACTATTTTTTATTGGACACAAAATTAATCCCGTATACGAATAAACCATCATATCATAATAGTATTATTTCTGATCATTCACCATTGACTTTTATACTTAAAATTGAGGGAATGCCGAGTATAAAACCTTTTTGGAGATTCAATGTACATATATTAAATAACCCGCAGGGTTATGAGTATATAAAAGAACAAATAAAACTTTTTTTCGAAATAAATGACACGTCGGGTATTTCTGCACCGCTATTATGGGAAACCTTCAAGGCATATATTCGCGGCGTCATAATTTCTTACCAAAGTTTTCAAAATAAGGAAAATAAAAGAGAACTTCAGCGGATAGAACAGAAAATAAAACTACTAGAACTGGACAATGCAACTGACCCAACCATAAATAAACATAATAAGATAACTTTATTGAAATATAAAGTTAATAGAATACTATCGGCTAGAGTAATAAGATTATTCCAAATTACAAAACAAGCATACTTCGAATTTGGGGATAAGCCACATAAACTACTTGCGAGGCAACTGAGGCAACGAGAAAAGGAAAAAACTATTACTAAAATTAAATCGGATAAGGGTGAGTTTTTAACACTGCCTAAGGATATTAATAAGAGGTTTGCCCAATTTTATCACAATTTATATACATCTAAAATAAATACAGATGTAAGTAAAATTACAAATTTTTTAGATAACTGCAAGCTCCCAAAATTGGATAGTTTAGAACAAGAGCAATTAGGCGCACGGATTACTAGTGAAGAAATAAAACAAATAATAAACTCACTGAAAAATGGGAAGACCCCAGGACCAGACGGTTTTAGTAATGAATTTTATAAAAGATTTCAGGAGTCAATTATACCAAGATTATTCAATTTATACACGCAGGCTTATACCGAAAATAAACTACCAGAAACCCTAGCAGAAGCAACAATAACACTTATACCAAAAAAAGATAAAGATTTAGATGAACCAGGTTCTTATAGAGCTATTTCACTACTAAATACGGATCAGAAAATTTTAGCAAAGATTCTAGCTAGAAGGCTAAATAATTATATTAACAATTTAATAAATACGGATCAAACGGGATTTATACCCAAAAGACAATCATTTAATAATTTGAGAAGGCTTTTCAATATAATGTACTCTCATAATGAGGACAATGAAGATATTTAAGTTGTCACGCTGGATGCAGAGAAGGCATTTGATCAAGTAGAATGGCAGTATTTATACAAGGTACTCCAAAAATTCAATATGGGAGAGAATTTTATTAGATGGGTTAAACTACTTTACGATAGACCTACGGCAAGAATATTAACTAACAATACGCTATCTCCAAAATTTTACTTATCAAGGGGTAATAGGCAAGGGTGTGCCTTATCACCATTGCTATTTGCCCTTATGATAGAACCGTTGGCCGAAAAGATTAGAAATCACCCGAATATTCACGGATATAACACTAAGGATTCAAAGAATAAAATTTCACTATATGCTGATGATATTATTTTATATATTACTAATACACAAACGAGTGTACCCACCTAATTAACACTAATTGAGGAATTCGGCTCTTTTTCAGGATATAGAATAAATTGGAATAAAAGCGAAATTATGTCTTTAAAACCACAAGATTCGAGACATTTACTAAAATTCCCCTTCAAAATTGCAACAGAAAAATTCAAGTATCTGGGTATTCAAATTACGAGAAGACACAAATCATTATTTAGTGCCAATTTTTTACCACTATTAAATAAACTGAATGATATGATTACATTTTGGAAAACACTTCCGCTCTCATTGATGGTAGAATTAACGCTATAAAAATGACTTTCTTACCACAATTAATATATTTGTTTCAAGCGATCCCAATATATATTCCAAAATATTTTTTCAAAAAACTAGATTCCACTATCACTAATTTTATATGGGATTACAGAACACATAGATTTCAACGAAAGCATTTGTGCAAATCTAAAGAAGTTGGGGGTTTATCATCACCTAATTTTATGTATTACTACTGGGCAGTGCATATTAAGAACATAATGTACTGGCTGGATAGTTCAACTCAGCAGTTGGAGTGGATAAGAATGGAGAAAGGAGTGCTATCCGCACAATATAGGAATGATCCTGCTCTCACCGATAAAATTGAATAGTATAATATATAAGAAGAACCCAATTATTCACAATATAATAAGAATTTGGAAACAAATAAAAGTATCCTTGAAATTAAATAATTTATCAGTACTAACCCCACTATTGAACAACCCCGCATTCAAACCTTCTCTCATCGACAACACATATCAACAATGGGATAGACTGGGGATTAGGAAAGTAGGGGATATGTATGAATTGGGTAAACTGTTATCATTTCAAAATTAAAATTAAAATTTAAGTTGAAGGATAATCAATATTTTAAATATATACAGGTATGTGACTTTATGAAGAAATATACACACAGATTTCAAACTATATTTTTAGACCCTTTAGAAGAAGCAATGAATATTAAGGCTGATTCACAAAAATTAATATCATACTTTTATAATAATATATTATATAGAGAATCACCCTCAACAGAAGCACTAAGGGAAGATTGGGAACATGAGCTAATGATAAAGATCTCGAAGGATAGATGGGAAAAGTATTTGATGAATACACATAACTGTTCTATTAATACAAGACATAATTTAATTCAATTCAAATTATTACATAGACTATATTATTCAAAAACGAGGTTGAATAAATTTTATCCAAACGTCTCTCCCAGATGCGATAAATGTTTGTTTCAAAACGCTAATATAAGACATTCATTTGTAGGATGTACAAAGTTGAATAAATTTTGGAGTGATATATTTGATATATTTACAAAGCTCTTCAAGTCAAGAATAGAACCCAAAATGGAATGGATTATATTTGGAATAATAGGAGAAGATACCAATTTAAATAAACACCAAAATGTTTTTTTTAATTATGGGTTAATAATTGGAAAGAAATTGATACTTAAATTTTGGAAAAATACAACCATACCAACTGTTAAAATGTGGATTAGGAATATGATGGACATAGCATGCCTTGAAGAAATGAGACTCCGACTAATAGATAAATATGACCAATTCTTAAGGAGTTGGTCTCCTTTCACCGACTTTTTGGAATCATGTGATGCAGCGGTACCATAAGGATTGCTGATTTCAGTTAATGACGTGGATAGATCTACATCTCCGAATATAGATTTGAAAAATTCTCTTTTAAGGGGCCTTCGCTTCTATTTCTACTTTCCACCATTTCTTTTTTATTTTATTTTTTTATTTTTTATATACAAACTTCACATTTTTCTACTTTCTACCATCTATTTTTCCATTCTTTCCCCTTTCTATTGTTTTCTTTTTCTTGTCTTGCTTACTTCCTTCTCATAACATAAAACCAGAGGTTGTACATGGAATGGATTACGGTATGACATAGTTGGCACCTAAAATTAGGTGCCACGGTATTGTTTTGTATTGTATTAACTTCTAATAAAATAAACAAAAAACAAAAAACAAATAAAAGAAAGAAAGCAGATTGAAGAGTTGTGAATTAGTTGACGGAACAGTGAAGCAGAATGAGCAACAATGAATCAATAGTTGACAAGGTGGATAGACAAAGAACCATAAGAAAGAGCAATAAACTAGAAGGGAGAGTCGTGAACCATAGGGAAGAAATGTGAACCAGATGGAGCGACTGTGAATTGAAAGAGGAGAATAGAGATTCAGAAGAAGGCATAGAGATGCAGATGGTGGACAGAAATCTAAATGGAGAAATAGTACTGAGCAATCAAACGGCCTACCAGTAGGAGAAGCAACAAGCGAGAGGAGAAACATTGAACAAAAGGAAAGAATAATGAAGAAGCGGATGGATCAATTCTGAACCAGACTGTAACCCAGAGGAGAAATAGTTACCCATGTGGCGAGATTGTAATCCAGAGTAAGAACAAAGGAAGACAACATGGAACTATGAATCAAATGGAATAAAAGTAAATCACGCAAAGATAAATGAACCGGTCTCGTATCGGAGGTGATAGTGGACCCGTGTGAGGAAGTGTGAATCAGATATTATACTGTGCACATGAGAGGAGAACAGTGAATCTGGACTGTAAACTAAGGGTAGGGACCTGAACTGGGGGGAGGATAGAGATCCGAGGGGGAGGGGGAGGGATAGTAATCCAAGTGGAGTTCTATGTTATCCCACTTTCGCAGCCGACACATGTGAGCAATTTACAGAAGACAATTAACCTGCAGACCCACATGTCTATGCGCGGTACTTATGAACTCCTCACAGATAACACCCATAATCAGTATCAAACCCGAGTTTCTGGCTCTGTGAGGCAGCAGGTTTATCGCTGCACCACTGGGCAACCCTCCTGTCTGTTGACATTCCATTAAGAAGCTTCTGTTGTGGTAAATTAGCTTTTATAGATATTCATTATTAAGACAATATTTTGTCTGGTTCTACTTATTATAGTTATCATACATTCACATTCCATGCTGGATTACAGCAACGTATGTACCATTATCTCCTCTTCTAAAAGGATATTATAACCATGGCAGCCTGCAGAGAATCCCTCATATTTTCAGCAATTGCATTTCATAGCAGTTCAATTGTGGCATTTTCCTATATTTCATCAAAATGTTACAAGATTAAATCTGTCATAAGCTGTCTATGTAATAATTGGATTATTTAAAATCCATCAGCTATTATGGTGCTCAATCTGGCTTGCTTATCACACTGCAAGAAATAATCACCAGCTATCTTATATGCTTCACAGAACCCACATATTTGAGGATCTTTACAACACACGTTAGTACATCACTGGTTTACAAATGATGAAACACTGTATGAAGTCTAACTCAATTTCCTACCACCTTAAATTACTGCAAAAATTGCAGGAATGGACACAATATTTAATATGGAATCAGCAAGCTCCCCGTTGAGAATTCACAGCCTAATGCAGCTTTGGAAACATAGGCAATGTGTTTCTATCAGTGGAGTCAGAAGTAAATTTCAATACTTTTCTTCAACTAAATGTTGCTTGGCAAAGTCTAAATAAAGTGCAGAGCTTCTTTATGCTCTATTACTCCATCCTTCCATCCATGGTTCAATAGTACTTTATGTCACATGCATCTAAGTATAGTGAAATAATTTTTTTGCATACAGTTCTGTATGTTAGGCAGAATCATACGAAGAGTGTAAGATAGTTGACCACCCTAAGTCAGTACACACGTCACAATGATTTAAGTGCCATTTTGTACCCTTCAAGTCTGAAATTGCATTAAAATGTTGGAGTCTTAACTTGGCCACAAAGGCCCATTGTCCTGGCGGCAGCTCTGCGTTGGTCATGCTAGGGTTGACCTGGCCAGGTGACATATTGATGTCTGCTACCACTGTTCTGCTGTTCCATGCCACTTCATGCCTCATTCAGTCTGTGCGTTTGGCCACTCAGAGCGGCACCCGATCTATAGGAGCCCCAGGTTGATTCAGGACCTCCAGCGGCCCACTCCTTCAACTTGTCTAGTCTGACTCCTCCTCAACATCAACCATTTACATTATCCTTTACATCCAACAGCCATCACTCAGCCTCCGTGCATTTCTCACAGCCGACCCAGAGAAACTCAAAGCACCTTTGAGGGCGCGGGAGCTAGATCATCAGGCTGCTCATTGGCATGGATCTTTCCTCTGTCTGCTGCAGTTGGTATCTATCTATCTATCTATCTATCTATCTATCTATCTATCTATCTATCTATCTATCTATCTATCTATCTATCTATCTATCTATCTATCTATCTATCTATCTATCTATCTATCTATCTATCCTTGAAAAATATTACAGAACTATGCAGTTTATCAACAGAAATATAGTCAAGCTAATCAAGGAAAAATCATTATATAATCAGGATGTACGCACATTGATTGTTTCAGTATTTCTATAAATTGAAGTTTTGTGAATTGTTGTGATGCAGACAACTGTTTGAAATGTGAATCGTTCTTGTCATAAACTCTCAGTTCTACAATAACTTTCCGCAGAAATCACACTGTGAGACCACACAGGGATAATCTAAATCGAACCTTCAAGCAACTACTAACTATTTCAAACAATTATCTGTGAAATGTGTAATCACTGCATGAGAGTTATAATCCATAATGACGCAAGAATCATTATATGTTTGTAAAAAAGAACATTATATGTTTGCATTAAGAAGTTTATTTATATCTCTATATTTCTAACATTAACCTTCTAGGTCAAATGGAGGGGAAGATTTTGCCTGCAGCACTATTCCCAGGGTAAATTCTCGAGAAGCATGGTTAAATCGGAATGGGCACCCAGCTGACATCTTTCCCAGGTCTCCAAACATCTCCCCCAAGGCCAACATTATTGGTGCTCCAGAGGATACACAAATGTGCATCACATCAATCATGTCAAACTTTGGACTCTTGGGTCCAAATTCGTTTCTTCCCATGTATGGCTTTATAATGTTATCTGCAGTGTTAAGACATCTTGTCTCATATTTATTTTATAATGTTTAAGCTTGCATGCTTTATTTGAAACATTGCTACATTTACTAATTATGTACAAAACTAAACAAAGTAAAACTGACATTTAAATAAACAGAAAGTAAACATTTAGACATATAAATCAATGGTAGATCATCATTTGAACAATTAAATTATTTGATGAAATTAACAGAAAATAGAACATAGAAAAGATCCATGCCTTTGTCAATCATGATGGTAGTCAAACTAATCCCATCCTTCTTCACAAGGTCCTTATCCCCATATTCCCTGACTGTTCATATTTTGTATGAATGCTTCTTAAATGTTGCTACTATATCTGCATCTACCACCTCCCCTAACAATGTGTTCCAGGTACATACCACACACTATATTAAAAACTTGCCTTGCATATACCCCTTAAACATGCCACCTCTCACTTTAAACCTATGTCCACTGGTATTTGCCATTTGCATTCTGGAAAAAAAAGTCTGATGTTTATACCCTTTTTATGCCTCTCAATATTATAAACTGCTATTCAGTCATCCCTCAACTACTGACTGTCCAGATAAACAAATCTAACTATGTCCAACCTCTCCTTATAACATGTACTCACTAATCCAGGCAACATCCTGGTGAACATATTTTTCATTCTCCACAAAGCCTCCACATTCTTTCTATAGTGTGGTGACCAGAAATGTACCCAATACTCCTAATTTGCTCAACCAAAGTTTTATACAGCTGCCACGTGTACTGTCAATATTTATACTTAATATTCAAAGTAGTGAGGTTGATTTTGGATATCGTGACATTCAGAAGATTTTCAATAAAGTGTAACATAGGTGATAGCTATGAAGGAAGGACCATTGAATTGTTGTTGTATAGATATAAATTGCTTCATTGATACTTCATTAAATGGAACAATCTATAGCTTGGAGGGTGATATGTAGTTGGAACTATTTGGAAAGTCATGAATCAAATTGAGCTTGGCATAGTCAATGGTTTCACAGTGACTGGTATTCAATTGTTCACAGGTTGGACAGTTCCAGATTTATGCAGTCTTGCTGCAAGTTCAGGGCATCTCCTACTCTACTATGTCATTGGGCTCCATGTGTAATCCAAGAGGGAGCCCAATCATATACTCTGATACCTCATTAACAGACTGGTGAATGTACATCAGTCAGACCTGAGATAGGATCTGAATTTAGAGATCATGAAGAAGAAAGATAAATTCAGTTCAAAGCTTTTAAAGCAATTTTAACAGTTTTTAAATGCATTTGTCCATCAGAGATATTTGAAAACTTTTAGAAAGCCTCAAAATTTTCAGCAGGAACTGAGGCTCAAGTGAGGCAAGGTGTGGTTATGGCGTTTTAGAATTGGGAGCTCAGTGATGAACTAATAGATGCCTCGGTGCATCGAGACCTCGATGAACCTGGAATTGCAGGATGGGAAGCCCCAGAATGATTAGCCCTCTATGTCTTTGCAAAGATTGTACAGCAATGGGAAGAGCGCAGAAAATAAGTTTGGAAAAACAAGCTGGATCAAGAATATATCAGCCCAATGGGAAACAGGACTACATGTTAGCATAAAAGGTCATCTGTGGGCAGAATGAGTATGGTGACATAGAAATCAGCAATAACCATGCTTTTAATTTGATAAATATAGGCAGGTAAAGCAACACACGCGACATGGAGGTGCAGCGGTAGAGCTGTTGATTGCAGCACCAGAGACCCAGGTTCGATCCTGACTATGAGTGCTGTCTGTTCAGAGTTTATATGTTCTCCCTATGATCACATGGGTTTTCACAAGGTGCTCTGGTTTCCTCCCACACTCCAAAGACATACAAGTTTTCCATGCACGTCAGAGAGAAGCAGCAGCCGGAGGGAAAGAAGATTTAAAAAGGGCGCCAAAGGCTCAGGTTCAAGTAATTCACTAATTACCCCAAAAGTAGTCGATTAGGTAACAGATAAAGAAGTGCAGCTGTAGCGGGACGCACTTGTTGGGAGCGACCTTGTTGAGGTGAAGTGCCTTGGGAGGTAAAGTGTGAGTCTTTGGCTCAAGAGTCTTCGGCGAGGAGGCTGAGGCAAGGAGGCTACGCTTGATCAAAATTTGTAATTTTTGTCCACTGAAGGTAATTTGGTGCATTGTGTTTCCTGCAGGATGTGGGAAGTCAGGGACACCACTGGAGCTTCTGGAAACGACATCTGCAGAAATTGTGTCCAGGTGCAGCTCCTGAATGAATGTGTTGGGGAACTGGAGAAGCAGCTGGTTGACCTCAGGGCCATCAGGGAAAATGAGAGTTCCATGGACAAGACCTACAGTGAGGTTGTCACGTCAAGGATACAGGAAGAGTGAAGGTCGGTGACTGTGAGAAAGGCGAATAAATGTGAAGTGTAGAAACCCTGGTGGCTATGCTGAATGAAAACAGGTACACCCTCTTGGGAACTGTCGGGGCAGACAACGCTTCCAGTCCGAGAGGCGGACAGGTCGGTGGCTCCAATCCTAGCGATGAGATTCGACCGGCGAGACCGAAGTCGGGCAGAGCCATAATTATGGGTGACTCCCTTGTCCGAGGTGTGGACAGGAGATTCTGTGGTGGCAGGTGAGACTTGAGGATGGTCTGTTGCCTCCATGATGCCAGGGTTCAAGATGTTTAGAGAGCTCGGAAAAACTTTAGAGAGCTCGGAAAAACTTTAGAGAGCTCGGAAAAATGCTGAAAAGCAGGACCTCCAGGGTTGTTATCTCCGGTTTGCTTCCAGTTCCTCGTGCTGGCGAGAGCAGGAACAGGGAGATACGGGACCTGAACGTGTGGCTGAGGAACTGGTGCATGGGGCAGGGATTTAGATTCTTAGATCACTGGGATCTGTTTTGGGGTAAGGGGGAACTGTACAAAAGGGACGGATTGCATCTTAACAGGTGTGGGACCAGCATTCTGGCAGGCAGGTTTGCCACTGCTACACGGGTGGTTTTAAACTGAATAAGGGGGGTGGGGTGTCGAATGGGATAGTGGAGGATGGTGTTAAAGGGAAAGGGTTTCTTAAATGTGTGAGCGTAGAGACAGAGGGGTGTAAAATGAGGGTAGAAGCAATAGGTAGCAAGTTGAAAAGTAAAAGTGGCAGGCAGACAAAACCAGGGCAAAAATCAAAAAGGGCCACTTTTCAACATAATTGTATAAGGGGTAAGAGTGTTGTAAAAACAAGCCTGAAGGCTTTGTGTCTCAATGCAAAGAGCATTCGTAATAAGGTGGATGAGTTGAATGTGCAGATAGCTATAAATGAGTATGATATAGTTGGGATCACGGAGACATGGCTCCAGGGTGACCAAGGCTGGGAGCTGAACATCCAGGGATATTCAATATTCAGGAGGGATAGAGAGAAAGGAAAAGGAGGTGCGGTAGCGTTGCTGGTTAGAGAGGAGATTAACGCAATGGAAAGGAAGGACATTAGTTTGGAGGATGTGGAATCGGTATGGGTAGAGCTCCGAAACACCAAGGGGCAGAAAATGCTGGTGGGTGTTGTATACAGGCCACCTAACAGTAGTAGTGAAGTTGGAGATGGTATCAAACAGGAAATTAGAAATGCGTGCGACAAAGGCAAAACCGTTATAATGGGTGACTTCAATCTACATATAGATTGGGTGAATCAAATTGGCAGGGGTGCTGAGGAAGAGGATTTCTTGGAATGTATGCGGGATAGTTATCTAAATCAACATGTAGAGGAACCAACGAGAGAGCAGGCTATTTTCGACTGGGTATTGAGTAATGAGGAAGGGTTAGTTAGCAGTCTTGTTGAACGTGCCCCCTTGGGCAAGAGTGACCATAATATGGTTGAGTTCTTCATTAGGATGGAGAATGACATTGTTAATTCAGAAACAATGGTTCTGAACTTAAAGAAAGGTAACTTTGAGAGTATGAGACGTGAATTGGCCAAGATTGACTGGCAATTAATTCTAAAAGGGTTGACGGTGGATATGCAATGGAAGACATTTAAAGACTGCATGGATGAACTACAAAAATTGTTCATCCCAGTTTGGCAAAAGAATAAATCAGGGAAGGTAGTGCATCCGTGGATAACAAGGGAAATCAGGGATAGTATCAAAGCGAAGGATGATGCGTACAAATTAGCCAGAAAAAGCAGCATGCCGGAGGACTGGGAGAAATTCAGAGACCAGCAGAGGAGGACAAAGGGCTTAATTAGGAAAGGAAAAATAGATTATGAAAGAAAACTGGCAGGGAACATAAAAACTGACTGCAAAAGTTTTTATAGATATGTGAAAAGAAAGAGATTAGTTAAAACAAATGTAGGTCCCTTGCAGTCAGAAACAGGTGAGTTGATCATGGGGAACAAGGATATGGCGGACCAATTGAATAACTACTTTGGTTCCGTCTTCACTAAGGAAGACATAAATAATCTGCCGGAAATAGCAGGGGACCGCGGGTCAAAGGAGTTGGAGGAATTGAGTGAAATCCAGGTTAGTCGGGAAGTGGTGTTGGGTAAATTGAATGGATTAAAGGCCGATAAATCCCCAGGGCCAGATAGGCTGCATCCCAGAGCACTTAAGGAAGTAGCTCCAGAAATAGTGGATGCATTAGTAATAATCTTTCAAAACTCTTTAGATTCTGGAGTAGTTCCTGAGGATTGGCGGGTAGCAAATGTAACCCCACTTTTTAAGAAGGGAGGGAGAGAGAAAACGGGGAATTACAGACCAGTTAGTCTAACATCGGTAGTGGGGCAACTGCTAGAGTCAGTTATTAAAGATGGGATAGCAGCACATTTGGAAAGTGGTGAAATCATTGGACAAAGTCAGCATGGATTTACAAAAGGTAAATCATGTCTGACGAATCTTATAGAATTTTTTGAGGATGTAACTAGTAGCGTGGATAGGGGAGATCCAGTGGATGTGGTGTATCTGGACTTCCAGAAGGCTTTCGACAAGGTCCCACATAAGAGATTAGTATACAAACTTAAAGCACACGGCATTGGGGATTCAGTATTGATGTGGATAGAGAACTGGCTGGCAAACAGGAAGCAAAGAGTAGGAGTAAACGGGTTCTTTTCACAATGGCGGGCGGTGACTAGTGGGGTACCGCAAGGCTCAGTGCTGGGACCCCAGCTATTTACAATATATATTAATGATCTGGATGAGGGAATTGAAGGCAATATCTCCAAGTTTGCGGATGACACTAAGCTGGGGGGAGTTGTTAGCTGTGAGGAGGATGCTAGGAGACTGCAAGGTGACTTGGATAGGCTGGGTGAGTGGGCAAATGTTTGGCAGATGCAGTATAATGTGGATAAATGTGAGGTTATCCATTTTGGTGGCAAAAACAGGAAAGCAGATTATTATCTAAATGGTGGCCGACTAGGAAAAGGGGAGATGCAGCGAGACCTGGGTGTCATGGTACACCAGTCATTGAAAGTAGGCATGCAGGTGCAGCAGGCAGTGAAGAAAGCAAATGGTATGTTAGCTTTCATAGCAAAAGGATTTGAGTATAGGAGCAGGGAGGTTCTACTGCAGTTGTACAGGGTCTTGGTGAGACCACACCTGGAGTATTGCGTACAGTTTTGGTCTCCAAATCTGAGGAAGGACATTATCGCCATAGAGGGAGTGCAGAGAAGGTTCACCAGACTGATTCCTGGGATGTCAGGACTGTCTTATGAAGAAAGACTGGATAGACTTGGTTTATACTCTCTAAAATTTAGGAGATTGAGAGGGGATCTTATAGAAACATAAAATTCTTAAGAGGTTGGGCAGGCTAGATGCAGGAAGATTGCTCCCGATGTTGGGGAAGTCCAGGACAAGGGGTCAGAGCTTAAGGATAAGGGGGAAATCCTTTAAAACCGAGATGAGAAGAACTTTTTTCACACAGAGAGTGGTGAATCTCTGGAACTCTCTGCCACAGAGGGTAGTCGAGGCCAGTTCATCGGCTATATTTAAGAGGGAGTTAGATGTGGCCCTTGTGGCTAAGGGGATCAGAGGGTATGGAGAGAAGGCAGGTACGGGATACTGAGTTGGATGATCAGCCATGATCATATTGAATGGCGGTGCAGGCTCGAAGGGCCGAATGGCCTACTCCTGCACCTAATTTCTATGTTTCTAAGTTTCTATTTCTATGTCACGGACCAACTTCAGAATATCCTCGAGAGGGAAGGTGAACAGCCGGAAGTAATTGTGCACGTGGGCATAAACGACATCATGAAGAAGTGGAAGGAGGTTCTGCAATGTGAGTTTAGAGAGTTAGGAAGAAGACTGAAAAGCAAGACTTCTAGGGTGGCTATCTCTGGATTGCTTCCTGTACCTCGAGCTGGTGAGGGCAGGAACAGGGGAATAGGGGATTTTAATGTGTGGCTGGGGGGCTGGTGCAGGGAGAAGGGAATTAGATTTATAGAGCACTGGGATCTCTTCTTGGTAGGATTGACCTGTACAAAAGGGATGGGTTACACCTTAACTGGAGGGGAACCAACGTTCTGGCAGGCAGGTTTTCTAGGGCTACATAGCGGGGGGAGGGGTGGACAAATTGGAAGTATAAAGATGGAGTTAGAGGAAGTGGGTACAGGAAAAGCTAGAAAAGACTCCCAAATTAATGGGAAGGAAAGTTCCAGAGGGGATAAGAGAGTAAGGTCAGGGCCAATAGTGTGAGAGAGGAGGTGAATACCGAAGTTAAAGTGTTGTATATTAATGCGCGAAGTATAAGAAATAAAGTGGATGAGCTTGTGGCTAAGTTAGATATTGGCAAGTATGATGTTGTGGGAATTACAGAGACATGGCTGCATGAGGACTAGGGCTGGGAACTGAATCTTCAGGGATATACGTCCTATCGAAAAGACAGACAGGTGGGCAGAGGGGGTGGGGTAGCTTTGTTGGGAAGGAATTAAATTTAGTCCCTTGCGAGGGATGACATAGAATCAGGAGATGTAGAGTCAGTATGGAAAGAACTGAGGAATTGTAAGGGTAAAAAGACCCTGATAGGAGCTATCTACAGGCCCCCAAACAGTAGCCTGGATATAGGGTGCCAGTTGAATCAAGAATTAAAATTTGCATGTCACAAAGATATTGCTACAGTGATTATGGGAGATTTCAACATGCAGGTAGACTGGGAAAATCAGGTTCATACTGGACCCCAAGAAAGGTGGTTTTGTGGAGTGACTTCGAGATGGATTATTTGAGCAGCTAGTACTGGAGTCTACTAGGGAGAAGGCAATTCTGGATTTAGTGTTGTGTAATGAACCATATTTGATAAGGGGACTCAAGGTAAAGGAGCCATTAGGAGGTAGTGACCATAATATGATAAGTTTTAAGCTACAATTTGAGAGGAAGAAGGAAAAATCAGGTGTCAGTATTACAGTTGAGCAAAGGGGACTATAGAGCTGGACAAAGTTGACTGGAAAGAGACCTTAGCAGGGATGACAGTGGAACAACAATGGAGGGTATTTCTGGGAATAATACAGAAGGTGCAGAAAAGAGGAAGAAATATTTAAGAGTAGTAAGAGGCAACCGTGGCTGACAAGGGAAGTCTAATACAGTATAAAAATAAAAGAGAAATATAACATAGCAAAGATGAGCGGGAAGCCAGAGGATTGGGAAACCTTTAGAGAGCAACAGAAGATAACGAAAAAGGAAATACAGGGAGAAAAGATGAGGTACAAAGGTTAGCTAGCCAAGAATATAAAGGAGGATAGTAAAAGATTCTTTCAATATGTGAAGAGGAAAAAAATAGTTGAGACAAATGTGGGTCACTTGAAGACAGAAACAGATGAATTTAATATGGGGATAAAGGAAATGGCAGACAAATTGAATAGGTAGGAAGACACAAACAATCTTCCAGATGTACTAGTGGCCAGAAGACCTCAGGTGATGGAGGAAGAGAAGGAAATTCACATTTGGCTAGAAATGGTGTTGGGTAGACTGATGGGATTGAAGGCTGATAAATCCCCTGTGCCTGATGGTCTGCATCCCAGGGTACTTAAGGAAGTGGCTCTAGTGATCATTAGCGATTATTAGTGACAATAGTGATCATTTCCCAATGTTCTGTAGATTCAGGATCAGTTCCTGTGGATTGGAGGGTAGCTAATGTTATCCCACTTTTTAAAAAAGGCGGGAGAGAGAAAACAGGAAATTATAGACCAGTTAGCCTTACATCGGTGATGGGGAAGATGTTGGAGTCAATTATAAAAGATGAAATAGCAACACATTTGGATAGCAGTAACAGGATCGGTCCAAGCCAGCATGGATTTACGAAGGAGAAATCATGCTTGACTAATCTTCTGGAATTTTTTCAGGATGTAATCAGGAAACTGGACAAGGGAGAGACAGTGGAAGTAGTGTACCTGGACTTTCAGAGAGCCTTTGATAAGGTCCCACATAGGAGATTAGTGGGCAAAATTAGAGCACATGGTATTGGGGGTAAGGTACTGACATGGATATAAAATTGGTTGGCAGACAGGAAACAAAGAGTAGGGATAAATGGGTCCTTTTCAGTATGGCAGGCAGTGACTAGTGGGGTACCGCAAGGCTCGGTAATGGGACTGTAGCTATTTACAATATACATTAATGATTTAGATGAACGGATCAAGAGTAGCATTAGCCAATTTGCAGATGACACAAAGCTGGGTGGCAGTGTGAACTGTGAGGAGGATGCCATGAGGACGCAGGGTGACTTGGACAGGTTGGGTGAGTGGGCAGATGCATGGCAGATGCAGTTTAATGTGGATAAATGTGAGGTTATGTGGCAAGAACAGGAAGGCAGATTATTATTTGAATGGTGTCATGTTAGGAAAAGGAGAAGTACAATGTGATCTGGGTGTTCTTGTTCATCAGTCACTAAAAGTAAGCATGCAGATACAGCAGGCAGTGAAGAAAGCTAATGGCATGTTGGCCTTCATAACAAGTGCGGTTGAGTATAGGAGCAAAGAGATCCTTCTACGGTTGTACAGGGCCCGAGTGAGACCACACCTGGAGTATTGTGTGCAGTTTTTGTCTCCAAATTTGAGGAAGAACATTCTTGGTATTGAGAGAGTGCAGCGTAGGTTCACGAGGTTAATTCCCGGGATGGTGGGACTGTTCAAAGATCAAAGAACGGTGCGACTGGGCTTGTATAGACTGGAATTTAGAAGGATGAGAGGATATCTTATTGAAACATATCAGATTAAGGGATTGGACACGCTAGAGGCAGGAAACATGTCTCTGATGTTGGGGGAATCCAGAACCAGGGGCTACAGATTAAGAATAAGGGGAAGGCCATTTAGAACAGATGAGGAAAAACCTTTTCACCCAGAGAGTTGTGAATTTGTGGAATTCTCTGCCTCAGAAGGCTGTGGAAGCCAATTCTCTGGATGCTTTCAAGAGAGAGTTAGATAGAGCTCTTAAAGATAGCAAAAGGATATGGGGAAAAGGCAGGAACGGGGTACTGATTGTGGATGATCAACCATGATGACAGTGAATGGCGTTGCTGGCTCGAAGGACCAAATGGCCTACTCCTGCACCCATTGTCTGTTGTCAATTGTAGGTTAATTGGATTCGGTAAAAATTGTAAATTGTCCCTAGTGTTTAGGATAGTGCTAATATTATGGGGATTACTGGTTGGCGCGAACACAGTGGGCCAAACGGCCTGTTTCCACGCTGCATCTCTTAACTCTAAACGTCATGTCGCATTTATATCCGTCTTCATGAACAGAGCTAGCAAAGCAAAAAATTCTCTTCCATAATTATGAGTGAGGTGCTTTTTTGAAAGAGTATAAAACCTTATACTCCTTATAAAATCGTATAAAACCAAGATGTGACCCTCAGTATACACACGTAGTTGCAGGTATTGCTAACTGCAATGTACCATGCAATTATTTGTTAAAGGCCTGTCCCACATGGCAATTTTTTCAGCGACTGCCAGCGTCATTGACTGAACATTTCAAATTCCAGCGGCGACAAAAAAATGTTGCGACACTTGGGGAAACACCGCATGTCAATATGTCATCACACCACGTCACGCCACATTACGCTGCAACTTTATCGGTGACCTGATACGTCAGGTAATGATGCAGGCAGTCGCTGAAAAAAATCGGCAAGTGGGACACTTGAGGAAACACTGTGGGTCAATACGTCGTCACGCCGCGAGTTTTTTGGTGACCTGATACGTCAGTCAATGACGCCGACAGTCGCCAGAAAAATCGTCAAGTGGGACAGGCCCTAAAGTCTAATATACAGTGGAAACACAAAATGTACAACTAATGGAACATACTGTATATAAAGCAAATGTTATTCTGTAATCCACTTCCTGGATTATACATTAACAAATTAATGGATGCACAAGTTAGTGAATATATTTTGCTAACAAAGCTTTAATTGAAATGGAATAAATATTTTGATTCAATATATTAACTGGAAAACATGAAGATGTATTAGAAATGTTATATATATATTAATACATGAGGAATCAGAAATATAGGTCATGAAGGAAATGTTAATCCTGGTCAAATTGGGGAGGCCAGGACACTAAAATTGAGTAAAGGCTTCAGGGCTGCTAGGCCATTTGTTCAATTTTAAAGTGCTCTCTGTTGAAATGGGACAAGCTACAGAATGGTGCCAGTTTGTCTAGTGCCCAGATCCGAGCTGCAAGAAGAGAATGGGAACATCTGCAGATGCTAACAATTAGGTGCAAGATGCATAGAATGGATTGGTTGAATGCAAACCAGACATACACTTTGTAAATAATTGTAAATAATGTTTCAAAGCTTTACTGTACTGAATGTTGATTGAATGAGGTATTGAGTGTTGTCTGGTTTACTTGCATATCAAGGCAAATGTTGCGATGTTTGTTTCCTCTGAGAAACACTGCATGAATACAATGTATTAGACACTGTATTATTGGGTTTGGGAAATGTCTGTCATGTATGGGGTTAATTGATATCTGTAATTGGATTGTAAACCCCCATGTGGTTTTGCCCCTCGAGGTCCGGGGACCTATAAAAGTCCGCTGCCATGAGATCCTGTGTCGATCTTCTGCGAGAGCGCTTGGGACTGCGTGACCTTCTGGAGTGTCTCTGTTTGAGCGAAGCCGAGAGGGCTTGATCAGGCAGATACGAGGATCGAGCCCGCGGAGGTTAGGTACAGTAGTGGGAACTGTAATTGTGTTTTGTCAAAATAAAGTTTAGATGTGCAAGTACTTGACTCAGTGACTTTTCACTGAAACTAGACTGGGAGGAAGCTTAGAATGAGCAATTTACAGAATGACACCACATAGTTTTATTCCAGACAAAAGAAATGTTAAAGCTTCTGATTACTGAGATGATGGATGACCATGGAACCTTCTAGTCACTTGTTTTACAACTTTTACCCGAAGAATGTTCAGTCAATACGCTGCAAGGTACAGGCGATTTTTCCTCATTATCCACAATTTCTTTGAAGTCTGGCTGGTACTCAGTTATTAAAACTACGAAAAATAACATTGACAAAAAAGTAATCATGCTGAAACAGTTGCACTGAGGCAAATCCCTGCTTCTTTGAACATAATTCCCTTGTTCTAGTTAACAGAATTGGACAGCCATGCAAATCCTCTCCATATGAATGGATGCAGAAATGGTAATGTTTCACTTGACAAAAACTCACTTGACAAGTAGCATCAAACCTGCCATGTTCCACAGATCGCTACCAGAAGGAAGGATTAGTCATTAGCTTGCTGTTCTGTTCATAGCTGGACAGTTTATTACCACACATTTGGCGGAAAAATAAGTTTTTTCTTTGGGGGAATCTCAGCTGCATTGACATTTACTGACAATAAATCTTCTTGTGGATTGATATGGAATGATTCAGTTTGATGGACATAGCATTTAGCGCAGTCATTCTTTTTGCAATAACGTAACAATAAGGCTCTTAATTATCCCAGTGCATGGTAAAATATGATCTCTAACCGAATGAATGCAGTAATTTCCTTTTCTTCTAAGACCCTGGTGGATATAAATTGCAGATTCATCCAGGCAAGATTGAAGTAAAGGCCACAAATAATATTCAAATTACTTTTTCTACCTTTTCCTGTGGAAAGGATTTGAACGTTGATGTTATTATCCCTAAGGGAGTCTGCATGCCTCAAGCATTCTTACCTCATTCAATACAACAATGTTTAAATTTTTTACCCCAGTCGGATATAGTGTCAAATAAGCTACATGTTGAGCAGTTTCCCTTGGGCATAATACGAATGCTTTGCAAAAGTGTGCATACTGCTGAAATTTAGTGTGATGCCACAAGCCTTGACATGCATGTCAATTAAAATCGTGCTTGTGTGCTTTTGCACATCTGTGCTTATGCGTGTGCATCTGTCTTGTGTCTGCATGCACATCATTGTTTGTGTAAGTGCTTGTCTGCACTTGTGTGTGTATGCCTGAGTTTGCGTGTGCTTGTGGATATGTGCAACTGTGCTCTTTTGCACATGTGCATCTGTGCGTGTGTATGTGTGTTTGTGTGTGTGCCTTTCTTATATGTGTCCTATAGATTTTTCCACTAAAAGTAATGCTACTGTGTGTTCTGCATTTTTATCTGTAGAAAATTTACATTCTCCATTTCCAACGGTTCAATGGTTCTTTATTTTCACATATGCTCAGCATAGTGAAATGCATTTGCACAACTCGCAAATCCACAGTCGCCATGTCTTGACAATGTTTACAAAGAAAAAAGAAAAAGTCCAAGGTCCATATGTTGAATGCCCAGGTAAGCCCCAGACTGCTGCAGGCCCATGGCATGATGACCAGTGATGTCCCTCCACTTGCCCAACTGCCTCTGTGTCCCAGGAGATGACTCCTGCAGCCAACCTTGAAGGCAATAGAGGCCATGCCCCATTCCCTCTCCTACCGGTCAACTCTTTGCATCTGTAGTAGCCAGCAGCTCCCTCCACCAGAAAGAGGAAAATAAATTTCATCCATCAGAGATCTAGACTGGTCCATTGAATGAAAAGGTATAAGCATTGAAAATAGGTGCAGGAGTATGCCATTCAGTCCCTCGAGCCGGCACCGCCATTCAATATGATCATGGCTGATATGTTACTTCAAGTTGATATGTTACTTCGTTGATCGTACCCCGTTCCTGCCTTCTCCCTATATTCCTTGATTCCGTTAGTCCTATGAGCTCTTGAATACATCCAGTGAATTGGCCTCCACTGCCTTATGTGGCAGAGAATTCACAGATACACAACTCTCTGGGTAAAAAAGTTTTTCCTCATCTCAGTCCTAAATGGCCTACCCCTTATTCTTAAACTATGACGCCTGGTTCTGGACTCCCCCAACATCAGGAACATTTTTCCTGCATCCTCTAGCCTGTCCAATTCCTTAATAATTGTATAGATTTCTATAAGATATAAGGAAACAATGATACTTCAGCGATCCCTCATCTCTTGTTGCATGTAATATTTTGTTGCTGTCACGTGCATGCTTATATATTGCAGATGATTCTGTGTAATAATCTGCTATTTATTGCAGCATTGAGCCATTGAAAACTTGTCCAAAGATGAATTTGCAATTAAAAAATATATATAATACCTCCTATTAGTCAGACTGCTAATATACAGCACAATATTTAAAACAATGAATAAAGCATTACAACTATATATTAAGTAATGTGTATAATCTACTAAGATATTATTTTATTTAGAATATGTTGCTTCAAGTAGATTTATAGAAAGTATACAAGCACATTAATAAATGGAAACATGTCTTTCTCCAATGTCTTCCTTGTTTTTTTATAATAGAATGCATCTCCTTACTCTTTAATCTTTTTTGAAAGACAGCTAAGATAGCTTTACATACCTGACATGTGAGAGTAGTGAAGGCATTGTGCATGCATGATCCGACTATAAATATGTATTTATGCACCGGGACTTGCCTGTACAGATTGTGCTGCTGCTACTCAAGATTTAATCTGTTTGATTTTACTATTCACTCAAAGATCATACACTCAAGCATAGATAATGGAAGATTTTACTTCGGAGTCACGTGAGTGACTATGTGAAGAACCCCGCCAGGACGCATGCGTGCCATATCGCTACACGCATTCCAATCTCCCGTAATGGGAACAGCTGTGCCCGACTTCGCTCCCGCACCGGCCACGGCCGGGCAGTAGAGCGAAGCAAAAAACCAACAGAGTCGTTGACTCCGATGAGTCCAACTCTGAATAGCCGCGAGCAGCCAGGGCCCGTGCGCATTGGGGCCGGTTGGAGCGGCTTTAGGAGCAGCCGCGAGCAGCCAGTGCCCGTGCGCATTGGAGCCGGTTGGAGCGGCTGGGAGCGGGGAACAAAGCAGCCGCGACGGCAAGTGCCCATGAGCATTGGAGCCGGTTGGAGCGGCTGCAGTAGGAGCAGCTTCAAAAGCAGCCGCGATGACCAGTGCCCGTGAGCATTGGAGCCGGTTGGAGCGGCTGCAGGAACTGAAGCAGCAGCGAGTGGCCAGTGCCCGAGAGCATCGGAGCCAGCTGGAGCGGCTGTTGGAGCAGGTAAGTGGCAGGCTCCGGGAGATGGAGACTAGTCACAGGGGGCAGCTAGTAAGTCCTACAGCAGTACCTCTTGTAGGGCTGCACAGTGTTTCTCCCTCATCAGAGGGGAGTATAGGGGGTCAATTCTGGGCTGAACCTGAAGAGGGGTGCAGAACATACCCCTAGTGCACATGGGGTGCAAGAAAACCTATTGGAAGACATTTACCATCAGGGAACTGCAAAACACTGAATGTTCCCAGTGTCATCCAGTGTATTTGAAAACATGGCAGAGTCAGGGACTTGAAACAACAGAAAGTTCTGAAAGTCCTAACAGCGGGAATTACGGGTTTCGCCCGCACAATAAACAAAAAAGACATGACACAAGATCACCAGGATGCACTGGCTTTATTTTGCAACTACCAATACGTGTAAACAGCATTAGAAGAAGTGCCATCCAACCGGCTTTAGACACTAATTTGCAGGCCTATGCAAACCTGGAACCTCCGAACCACCAATATTACTATTTGGAGGCAACTTATCAAAACAGGTAAAAGAACTTGACAAAGAGGGTAAAACCCTGGGGCTCATTAAAGCAACATCTAAAAACTACTTCCTGGGGAATGCGCTAACCCTCAACACCGACCCAACTACAGATCCAGACACCGGCACCTCAACGTCCACGGAGGATGCCGAAAAAGTAACAAACCTACCAATAGTAACCATGGAGGTAGGTGGGTCTGGTTCCTTATGAGGTTGGTGGGAGATTACAATTCTATCTGGATGCATGGAATAAATTAACTACCGACACTTATATTTTCAGAAGTATAGGGTTATGCCATAGAATTTATACAAAACATAATCCTCCAGTTCAGCATGTACCGAACCGAATGTTCGTGCTAACAGGCAAAGAAAAAATCAAAAGCGCATGCTGAACTACAGTGCCCATATAAAAAAGGAGTAATGGAGGATATCCAACACGACATGATATCCAACACGAATCACAGGAATTCGTGTCCAAAATCTTTATCATAAACTAGATGGTGGTTGCCACATCATCATAGATTTGACTAATTTGAATACTTTCGTACTATATATTCATTACTAGATGGGAACCTTTGTTACTGCTAAGCAATTGATTCCTAGGTTACTACATGGCAAGCATCGTATTAAAAGATGCTTACTATACAGTACCCGTTAGAGGTGACCACAGATGTTATTTAACACAATGGATCATCTGCGGTACACCCTTAACACAGTTCACATGTCAGTGGCTTTGCCGAAAGAAAAGGTTACAGCCTTAATGGAGGCTTGCAGCAAAACAAAACCATCCATCAGACTGGTAGCAAGAATAATTGGCATTATAGTGGCTGCGTTTCCAACCACACAAATCGGACCTTTACATTATCAAAAATTACAGAGGGCAAACATTCGTGCACTCAAAAATGTATGGGGGTCATTCTGACAGACCAATGAAGCTACCAACAAAGGCCACAATAGAACTAAAATGGTGGAAACATAACATTAGGCATTGTTCCGATCCAAAAATTATCAGCTACCCGTCTATGGAACTACATACTGATGCCAGTGCACTTGGATGGGATGCTACCAATTCCATCTCCAGCTGTGGGGGAGATGGAATGCACAGGAGGCATCATTATTACAAACACTGGGCATAAACTACCTGGGAATGTTGAGTGCATTCCATGGCTTTAAGTCATATTGTTCTGGGTTATATCACCAGTATGTTAGACTACAAATTGATAACACCACCATGGTAGCATATATCAACCATATGGGTGGAAACATATCGACATCATGTGACAATCTGGCCAACACAATTTGGCAATAGTGTATCCAGAGAGATATTTGGATATCAGCTACCTACTTACCAGGTAAACTGAATTTAGTGGCAGACAACAGGTCACGCTAATTCTATGAAAACACTGAATGGATGTTGGATAAAAAATGTATTGCTGAAATTACAGCACGGTATGGAACACCAGATATCGACCTATTCGCATCCATGCTCTCACCAGTTATCGAATTATGTTCATGGGAACTAGAACCTGGGGCAGTGGTACAGATGCATTTTTGCTGCATTGGGGGATTATTTATTTATGCATTCCCTCCTTCTGCCTCATCAGTCGGGTATTTAGGAATATACAGTAGACTACGCGTCTGGTATTTTGATAGTACCCAATTGGCCTACTCAACCATGGGTCCCGGTGATACACGACATGGTTTTAGAACCATGCATCACCATCCATCATAGACCTAATTTACTGGTTCTTCCCACAATAAGGGGTAGTTACCCATGTCATAATTATATAAACCTATTAATTTATAGAGTTGAAAGCACCTCTACTACACCTGGGACTGACGGACCGAACAGTGGATATTATTTCAGCGGCCCACAGACAGTCCACCAAAAAACAGTACTTGGTGTCATCAAGAAATGGGAAGTACTGTCACAACAATAAACATCACCCACAGATCTATGAACATCCTGTCTGTTCTGCAATTCCTGGCAAGCCTCCATTACGATGAGAGGCTCAGTCATAGTGCCATCAACTGCGCCAGAAGTGCTGTGTCAACATACCTGTGGCAAGGAACAGAGCGGCATTCTGTTGGGACACACCCTGGTAACCAAACTCATGAGGGGCATTTTAATGTTAATCCCCCAAGAACCAGTTACTCCCAAATATGGAATGTGAGCATTGTACTGACCATGTTAAGAAACTGGTCTCCAGCTACAGCTCTGTCCCTACAGAAACTGACAATGAAAACAGTCATGCTGATGGCCTTGGTCACGGCACAATGGGTCCAGTCACTACAGAAACTAAGGCTGGACAACATGATTATTTCATCTGGATATTTAACTTTTCACATCAATGAAATAGTCAAACAGAACAGACAGGGGTCAGCAGGCCTAAAAACAGAATTCAGGGCCTACCCGACAGATGGTCGTCTCTGTATTGTAACACACTTACTATTATATATGGAGTATACTAAGATCATCAGAGGGAAAGAAATGTCACTTTAATCAGCTACAAACAGCCACTCAAAACAGTGACAGTCTAGACCATCTCTAGATGGCTAAAAAAGGTCCTAATAAAGGCTGGAGTAGACACTAGCATTATTAAATCTCACTCCACCAGGGCTGCAGCTACATCGGCAGCTATGATGTTGGACGTTCCTATGGACCAAATCCTCAAGACAGCAGGATGGTCAACGGAGGAAACTTTCCAACGACTTTATAACAAACCAGTCATTGAACCTGGAACATTTGCGAAACAAATTTAAGTTCTGTAATATAATTTACCCCATAAATAGGGGCAATAATTGGTGTTAATATATTTATCGTTGGGTTTCAATATCGTATTGATGTCTAATGATGTTAACTCTATTCTCCCCATAATCAAGGCAGATGTGATGCATGGACTCGTTTCCACGGCATGAAATCACAGAGCTTTAAAATCTTCACGTAGTCACTCACGTGACTTCGAAGTAAAATAGTAAGATTAAACGAGAACTTACCAGTTTGAAGTTTGATTGTTATTTTATGAGGAGTAACGTTGAGGGAATACGTGCCCTCCGCTCCCACCCTTGATCATATACTCAACTGGTATCTCTTCTCTAATCTTACTATGTTTAGTCATTACAGTTATCTGTGATTTCACACCGCTGCTTTGAAGAATGACACGCGTGCGTCCTGGCGGGGTTCTTCACGTATTCCCTCAACGTTACTCCTCATAAAATAACGATCAAACTTCAAACTGGTAAGTTCTCGTTTAATCTTACTATTTCTACTGATCTACTTCATGATTTTCTAAAGACCTATGGTTTGTGCTGTTTCCCAACCTTCCCCCTCCTTGGTATCCAAATGGCTTTAATTAATTACAAAAAGTTTGCTTCCTTGTCCAATTCTATTAGGTATTTCTCACTTTGTGTGAAGCAATCCATCATACCATGCCAGATCCCTTAGATTGGTCAATGGGCACGTTGTTTCTGGATTTAATGTGTTGGTTAGGAAAGGTAAAAATTGAGCATCACCTTTGTGGCTTTATTTTCGATCACGTTATTGAAAATGATTGATTTTAGTATTATTCACTTTTACCTACTATCGGAAAATCTCCTCTTTCACTTTTCACATTTTCTTATAATTCAATCTTTTGTTTGTGTCATTTCTTCTTTCTTGCAAATGTCTATTTTATAAGAGTAGATCCTCAGTTAATCACATTAAACCTAACAACCCCATCTAGTTTGATATCAATGGTGAATTTTAATTTTACTTTAGAATCTTGTTTACACTATGTTATAAGTTCATAAGTGATGGGTGCAGAATACGGCCATTTGGTCCACCAAGTCTACTCCACCATTCAATCATAGCTGATCTATATCTCCCTCCTAACCCCATTCTACTGCCTTCTCCCCATAACCCCTGACACCCATACTAATCAATTTATCTCTGCCTTAAGAATATCCATTGAGTTGGCCTCCACAGCCTCAGGCAAATAATTCTGCAGATTCACCACCTTCTCACTAAATAAATTCTTCCTCAAATCATTCCAAAAGGAACATCCTTTAATTCTGAGGCTATGACCTCTGGTCGAGACTTTCCCACTAGTGGAAACATCCTCTCCACATCCACTCTATCCAGGCCTTTCACTATTCAACAAGTTTCAATGAGATCCCCCCTCATACTTCTAAACTTCAGCAAGTAGAGGCTCAGTGCCATCAAACGCTCATCATATGTTAACACACTCATTCCTGGGATCATTATCATAAACATCCTATGGATCCTCTCCAGATCCAGCACATCCTTCCTCAGATATGGAGCCCAAAATTACTCACAATACTCCAGATGCAGCCTGACTAGCACCTTATAGAGCCTCAGAGAATTATTCATAACTCTTTCTCACTCAAGGTCAAACCCCACTCTTATTATACAATCCAGGTGACATTGATTAAGATATTTTTGATGTGGTTGGACATTAATTAAATTGAACAATTCATGGACTTACAACAAATAGGGAGGTCTAGACTAAGTGGGACCTGTTGGGTCCCATGTTCGCAAGGGAGGGCTGGTCCCCCAACACAATATTCCACCTCTCCACCAATTCCAATATTGTTGGCCAGTGGGTGGGGGGGGGGGGATACTTTCTGGAGTGCTAGTATGGGTGTTGTGGGCCAAAGGGTCTGATTTCCTGAGGGCTAGTATGGACCTTGAAGGCCAAATGGATTCTTCGGTTGGCAGCTCAGTCACTCAGGCCTGGTGGGCTGACAGCTCAGTGACTCAAGCCTGGTGGGCTGGCAGCTCAGTCACTAGGGCCTGGTGGGCTGGCAGCTCAGTCACTAGGGCCTGGTGGGCTGGCAGCTCAGTCACTGGGGCCTGGTGGGCTGGCAGCTCAGTCACTCAGGCCTGGTGGGCTGGCAGCTCAGTCACTCAGGCCTGGTGGCTGGCAGCTCAGTCACTCAGGCCTGGTGGGCTGGCAGCTCAGGCCTGGCGGGCTGGCAGCTCAGTCACTCAGGCCTGGTGAGATGGCAGCTTAGAAACTGCCAGAAATTCTGCCCAAAACAGGTGAGATACTCTGTGAGAGAGAAGGGGGAGAGGGTGGAGAATCAATTTTAGACATTTTTCATCTTTTTCTGCAGATCACAGCAATGAAGGAGGAAAGTCTATCTTGGCCTGGATCTCACAGGCAGCCAATGAAGGGAGGGAGAAAAATCCTGGGGTGAGGTTTAATACTTGCAGGGGGAATTCTTACTGATGGACCAAATGAACCTCTTGGGCTAGTATAGATCTGATTGGCTGAAGGGAATCTTTTTAAAAGAAATCTGTGAAATCTTAGTGAAAGGCCCTTTTTCGGGACTTTTCCTGACCAGGCATGGGCATTTTGGTCCAAAATGCTCCTCCTGGGCTAATACGGGCATTTTGGGCAAAAAGGGACTGGTTTCTTGGCTAATAGGGGCCTTGTGGGCCGAAATGTGTGGTTTCAGGCAGGCCAAACAGCTCATTTCATTTATATTTCCATTGCAGTTTCAAGCACAGGGCAGTCCAAGCAACTTATTGCATTTTCACTTCATTTCCATTGCAGTTTCAAGCACAGGGCAGGCCAAACAACTCATTTCATTTTCATCGAGGGCTAACAAATCATTTATTGCAAGTACATTGCAGACTCACAGTTCAGTTGACTCACAGCTTAGAATCACAGTTCTGGACTCTCCCTCGTGATCTTCCAGAGTGACTGACTGACATCTGGCATCCAGGGCTTCATACTTCTACCCCCTCCCCCCCCCCCCCCCCCCCCCCCCCCCCCCCCCCCCCCCCCCCCCCCCTCCCGGACAGGGCGTTAGCTTCATCATGGTGACTGTCAGGCGAGTGGACCAATCAGCTGATCTCATGATTTTTTTTAACATTCATAATTTTTTTCATAATTATACAGGAGAGGCAGGGTGAGTTTTGAGACCCTGTGATTTATTTTCTTCATTCCCCATCCGTTTTGGTGAGAGTTTCATGTTCTTAGGTGTTAATGCCACCCACAATTTATCCTGGACTAACTACATTGCAGCTACAGACAAGAAAATATACCAATGCCGCTACTTACATGGAATACTAAGGCTGTACGGCATGTCTCCAACAACTCTGATCAACTTCTACAAAAAAACATCCTATCAGAATGCATCACAGATTGGTTTAGCAACAGCACCGCCCAAGACCGAAGGAAATTGCAGAGAGTTCAAGATATACCCCAATGTTTCACACAGAACAGCCATACCTTCATCCAAACCATACTTCCCTGCCTCCTCCACTAACTTAATTTATACTTCACACTGCCCTCCGAAAAGTAGGCAACATAATTTAATTTACACCCCAGTCATTCCATGTTCTCCCCTCTCCTGTCAGGCAGAAGATACAAGTCTAGATGCATGTACAGGTACCATCCATTTGAAGAGCAATTTCCTCCAAGCTGTTATTTGACTACTGAATGGTCCTCCTATATGTTAGAATATTGTCCCGATCTTCCAAACTACCTCACTGCAAATCTTTCTACTATTTTTTGATCTGCATGTTCTCTGTAACTGTTAAACTATAATGTTGTAGCACTGTGGTTATTTTTCTCTTTGCACAAGCTGTTGTATTCTCATTAATTCTTTGATTTGACTGGATACCTCACAAACAAAGCTTTTCACAGTATCTCAATATGTATGACAATAATAGCAGATGGAATATGTTCCAGAAAAACTAAACCAAACTATCCAACGGATAATGTTCAATCTGCAGTATACGTAAAAGGGTGTTGGAAACCTATCAGGTGTATACATATGGGATTTAATTGTAAGACAAAGAGTGGAATCAATGTTCAAATGTTATGGGGCTTGAACATCTGAAGATTTTAATCTGTATTAGCAAGCTTCAAATCCATTTATAGTGGCAGGGTGGAATCACAGAATGTGAAACTAAAAACACAAAACCACACTCTTTTTTGCATTAAGCTTTTGAAATATTGTGCCCATGTTGTCAACTTACATGGTAAGTGATCTTGAAATAAAGATGGAAGAGAAAAAAAAAAGAACCACTAACCAAAACTACTGGTGCCTGTGGAGAGAGAAATGGAATTAAGGTTTGGTGTCAATAGCTTTTCAGCAAATATTCTCCCTGTTTCTCATTCACAATGCTACCATGTTTTACTTTTGGAAGTAAAATTGGAACCTCAAAAAACATCCAAAAGTAGCCCATGAGACTGATTATGGTGACATAATGGCTAAATTATTGAATTATGATCAGAGATGGCCACACAATTGATTTGGAATCACTAATTCAAATTGCACCAAGATTCCTTCAGGTTTTTTATTGAAGCGATTAAATAAATGTAGAATATTTGTTTCTTTTTTAAATATATCATTTATGGTGAATATGATGCTGCTTGATTATCATTTAAAAATATAGGCCCACCTACCTCCCACTGGGGTGAGATCCTGCCATCTCAATCCAGTCTGGCCTGTGTGTGATTAACTATTAGCTAATCGTGCAGTTAGGGGGCTAATTAAGAAGGAACATTTAATGCTAGTCTTCCCAGCTATGAAAGAATAAAAATAATTCACTGATTCAAGGGTAGGGTTAGTAGATATTATTCCAAGAAAACTTTGAAGAGATCTGATTAAGGAATTTAACATAATGAGGGCTAGCTTTGGTTCATGCAGATATTTGAGTTGGATAGATTTAGACAAATTTGAATAAAGGTTACATAAGTAGATAGAGTAGTAAATAAGTTGTTTGGTGTGCTTGTTTTCATGAGTCAGGCCATTGGGTATAAGAGCCGGGAGGTAATGTTGCAGCTTTATAAAGCTTTGGTTGGGTTGTATTTGAATATTTTTTGCAGGAAGGATATGAAGGCTTTGGAGAAGGTGCAGAGGAGGTTTACCAGTATGCAAAATTAGAGGGTATTGGCTAGGTGAGGTTGGACAAACTTGGATTGTTTCTATGGAGCATAGGATGCTTCAAGAAGACTTGATGGAAGTATATAACCATTATGAGAGGCACAGATAAGGTAAACAGTCAGAACTTTTCCAGGATGGAAATGTCAAAGACTAGAGGTCAGAGTTTTAGGATTTGAGAAGGAAAGTTTAAAATGTGATGTAGAGGACAACTATGTTTACAGAGAGAGCTATTGGTACCTGAAGTTTACTGCCTGGGTGGTGGTGGAAACAGACAGGAAAGTGAAATTTAAGAGGCTTTTAGATTGGCACAATAGTGGGAAGTGGATCAAATGCAGGGAAAGGAGATTGAATTAACAAAGCATCATGTTTGATATAGACATTGTGGGCTGAAGGGTCAGTTCCTGCGCTAAACAGTTCTATGTCCTTACAATGCATATTAGGAGGAACTTCTTTTTCACAATGTTATAAACTCGGGAACACATTGCATCTCATGCAATAAATCAGGATTTGCTCTAAGATTTCCTGTAAAATAAGATAGAGAAAGACTGTATATGATGAATATTACGTACCCACAGAAGGTAGTTGAAACATTGAAGAACATGCCACCTGATCACCATAATCTTCGGTAACTTGTTTGCTTGCCTGCAAGAATGAGAGCAGAATGACATTGTTAACTTTTCCTAAAATTTAATATTCTGTCTTGACAATTTAGGGATGAGCATGTGAGCAAATTGACATTGTATGGTGAGGGTGTGTTGGTCTTTGTGGGGAGAGGGATGTATAGTTAAATTTAGTTTAGTTTAGTTTAGAGGTACAGCACAGAAACAGGCCCTTTGGCCCACCGAGTCCACACCGACCAGCGATCCCTGCACATTAACACTATCCTACACACACTAGGGAAAATTTGCATTTATACCAAGCCAATTAACCTACAAACATGTACGTCTTTGGAGTGTGGAAGGAAACTGAACATCTCGGAGAAAACCCACGCAAGTCACTGGGAGAATGTACAAACTCTTTACAGACAAGCACCCTTAGTCAGGATCGAACCCAACTCTCTGGCGCTGTAAGGCAATAGCACTACCGCTATGCCACCGTGCCAACCTATATTGGGAGGATAGAGGTCACTACATGCAAAATCAAACCCGAAGCCAAGATAAATAAAATTTGATGAACTAGTGTATCCTTTACTTTGTTTTCATGCGTTCATCAATATTTGATATATTCTCAAACTTCTTAACCAAACATAAACCAAATGGGTATATACCAACTCTGAACTTCTTGGTATCAGGTTGTTGGTTTCATCTACTTTCCCATTTACCAACTCATTCAAAATGCTAATAATCATTTCTAATGCAATCTTGCAACACCCTTTGAAAGAATTATCAATGTATACAATCCATTTCCATGACTACCCACCCAGAATGTCAGAGGTCAAGGCCATGCCTGAGTTACCACCATAATGCACTCCTCAATAATTGTGTTCTTCAGTAAAAATAAGAAATAGAAATAGAGAATGGAAATCCATAATGCTCCTATTATTACTTTCTATGCCTACCAATAATGGTAATGCGACCAGACACAAATATCTAACTGGTTACAATATTTAACTGGAAACCTTTAATATGGCAGTGAATTAAAATTCTGATGTAATGGACTTGTGAGTGCCCACACTGAAATTTTTGCAGAAAAAGTAAACACCTGAAACCTGATGACCTCTTTGCGAGAATAATAGACAGGAAAAATTGTGCTTCTGATTTCAAAACAATAGTTTTAAAAATAAATTTTGTATCATTGGAACATGAAAATTCACTTTTCACTTTTCAAAACAAAATGTACATATTTTTAGAATTTAAAGATAGAGTTGTACTGCTAAGAAATGGGCCCTTTAAAGGGCCTGTCCCACTTGGGCAACCTAATCCGCGTGTTCTGGTGAGTTTGCCCTCGACTCATGCTGGCAGCATGGTCGACACGAGGTCATAGGAGGTCTTCGTAACTCTTCTTCATGCTCGAGAGTGGTCTCCGTGTACTCGAGGCCTCAGCTAGGTTGCGGCGTTTTTTTTTCAAAATGTTAAAAAATGCCTGTGAGTTAAAAAGGTCGCCATGGAAAAAATCTATACTTTTGTACTCGTAGTTTTAGTCGTAGTAGGTTGGCATGTTAGTCATAGGTAATCGAGGGTAGTCGAAGGTAGTCGTAGATAGTCTTCATCATAGTCGAAGGGAGGTCGAAGGGAGGTTGAAGGAGATCGAAGGCGGTCGTCTTCACTCTCCTCTATTCGGTAGTCGAAGGAGGTCTTCATCATGTCATTTTTTCAAACTCTTCTAAACTCGCCAATTAGGTCACCCAAGTGAGACAGTCCCTTAACTCACCACATCCATGCCAGTCCTTTTGCCCATTCCATTTGGGAACACTAGATCCATATCATTGGTGGCTTTTTCAAGTGACTGTCTAAATCTCTCCAGGTTAGTCATGTTATTTTACCCACCCTGGCAGCACTTTCTGGATATCAACCAGTTTCTAGGTAGTGAAAAAGAGACAACTTTTTCCATGGGTCCCCTTTAAAATTCCTTCTTCTCACCTTGCACCTATGCCCTCTTGTTTCTCGATATCTCAACTATGGAGAAACAGTTCTGACTAGCAACCCTATCTAAACCTCGTAATACTTCTCTTTAGAGTCACCACTTACGCTCCTTCGTTCCAGGGAATATAAACTATGCCTATTCAATCTATCCTCATAACTAAAGTCCTTTAATCCAGGTAACATCCTGTTGAATCTCCTCTGCCCTTTCTCCCTCCTCTCAATAGTGTGGTGCCCAGAATAACATACAATATGCACCGTATGGTCTAACCACTTTTTTGTAAAGGTGAAACTTAACCCAACCTTTACATTCTGTAGCTTGATTCGTGAAGTTGTGTGGCTTTTGCATTACCCTTTGTTTTGCCACTTTGAGAAAACAATGGACATGAACCCCAGGTCCCTCTGTTCATTAACATTAAATTGTTGCCCTACCATTTACCATACTACCCCAAAATACACCACTTTGCCCTTGTCAGGATTAAATCTCATCTGATCTATATCCTGCTGTACTCTGAGAAAATCCTGCTTGCCTATCCACAACACAAACAATTTCCATATCTTCTGCAAACTTACTAATCATATCTTCCACATCATATCCAAATTATTAATATGGCTCTCAAAATGTCACCTTGGCAACCAAATGTTGGTGTTTATTCTTTGAAGGATGACTGTTAAAACCATTATATTTTCAGTTTTAAAGGGCTGCTTCCTTAACATCTGATATTAATTTTATCAGTAAAGATCAAGCATTTCTTGAAAAAAAATATATTTCCTTTTGGCAGTACAATGCACAATATCTTGCTTCAATAATAGATATAATGCTTCAAATCTTAATTTAATAAAAAAAATAATTATTTCATAATTTGTATCTAAATTACAATTTGTAATTTGAATTGTTTAATACCCAGCACATCTGTGTGATTTTCAACATCTGTATAACTTTCACCCTCCATTATTTCAGTGATATGGAAAACCATTAAAAATCGGCCAGGCACTGTGTGCTTCCTTTTCTGCCATTGGAACAATCATGTAACTTTTTTGATTTTTAATGTAATTTAGCGGGAGGGAGACCAAAGCTGAAAGTGCTGCACTGGTAATAGAGTGGCTTCTATTCATGATACTATTTGCATAAAAAAAGTTTAAATGACTTTCACCCCTGGCTGTCACTAAATGTATGCAAGAGCCTCGGACAACATTGGCATTTGCCTCCTGCAAGTCCAGTTTTATTTAACTTAATGGAACCAAATGTGTGGATGTGAGTGCAACTGACAGCCAATATTCATCTATTGCTGTCCTTTCTAGTCTTTGTATCTGAGGCAGATATTACTCTTATCAGTTTGCTTGAACACGTGAACATATGAACTACCTTATAACTTTCATTTTAGCTGAAATTAATTTTGTAGGCCTCATCGCATAGGTCAAGGCCCATGCTTATTTTTGGTACTTGAAAGATAAATTTGAATAATTTCAATTATCTTCCAACTGGATAGTAATTAAATTTTAATGACATTAAAAAAAGTTGGTTTTTTTTCAGATTGCTGAGCCTATAATTTAAATGAGCACTCATCCCAATTATTGGGTAAACAAGATGATTTTCTATAGCTGTCTCATTTCAGAACAAATTCATTTCCTCACGGCTTTACCTAGTGTGCATAAATTGAGTTAATAGCTATTCTTGTTTGTGTTGTAGCACATTAGCAAGTATGTGGGGAAAACTTGCTGTGTGTGCTTCCCATAAGGTCGGATGTGCTGCAAATGCAGAGACAATCAGAATGGAGCAATAATGCTGTGCTTGCTGAATTGTTAACCATGCACTTAACGAGAATAAAGGCCCTGTCCCACCTGGGCATCATTTGCGCGTCATTTTCGCGACATCATTTATGTGTCACGATGCACGACGTGTGCGTGATGCGCTCATGGCGTGCATTACGCGCGCATGGTGTGTGGTGACATAGGCAGTGACACGCAGTCGCGCGCGGTGCCCCAGGATTTTGGGATTCATAAAATCTTCGTGCGCCACCTGTGCAAATGATGCCCAAGTGGGACAGGCCCTTAAGCTGCAGTAAATGGGTAAAATTCCTTTGCAGTTCACTTTTTCCCAATTTCTTTAAATCTTCCCAAATAACGGAGCCACTGACCAACACACTTCTTTAGACGGTAAAATAACATTGAAGGCTACAAAATCAGTCTGTGACAATTGTTTAAGATTAAATAAATTAAGATGTAACTTTTTGGCAGCAGCCGAGACCTCGCAAGAACTTCTACATGCACAATACAATGCATTCTCTGCCAATGGCTCAAAATGCCTTTGGGATCTTATTACTGCTGGATAGAACTGATTTGAATATCACAAGAGTGCTTTCACCTGAAGCAAGTGGGGTCTCTAGCTGTCCATATCCAATGTGTTGGCCAGAAATGCAGCAGCCATGGCAGAGTCGGTGTGAGATGGTAAATGAAATTATGTCACCTCATGCCCTCCTCCTGCTTGATTAACATTGGTACAGAGGCCAGAAAATGGACACATGGAGTTTTCCTTTATTTTCCCAGAGTGAGTTGTTATTTGAACAATATATGAAATAATATTTTACAGGGTTCAATTCATGTTGTGAGTTAGAAAACACTATAATGAATAAAATAAGATGACACTTAATATATGGGGTTTTTCATTAAATTTTCATTATCTTGTGATATTTTGCAGGATTAATTAAACATTGTCTTTGCCTTTTGTGCTTATAAAATGAGTGAATATCAATTGCAACTCAACAAACATTTCACGCACCAGAAACTACACAATATTAGAGTCACATTGATGTAACGCAGGTAACTGGTCTTTCACAAGGCATAGCCCAAGGGTTTTTATTTGCTAGTTTGAGTGGACAGTTAGGTCCAATTTATTAAGATATTATTAAAATAGCACACAAAAGTATGCACCATGACAAAATTGTGCCTGGCAATTTATACAGCAGAGACTTCACCGAGCAAGATAACTTAAATCAGGTCAAGACCAAAATAAAATTACTGAACCTTCCCCTCAATCCATAAAGTCTTTTTATTAAATGAACATAATAAAAATCCCAGAGTTCTCCTGAGGGCACAGAGAAAACTGATTTTCACACCGCTGGAACTCCTATACGGTCTAAATAAAGCGAGGCCCGTTGTAAACCAGTCTTACGCACAGTTAGATTATGTGATGGCCACAACAATTTGCATTGTATGTAGTAGGTGGTCCTTACCTGGAGCCGAGAAGATAGCTAAGCAGATTGTAAGAAGATGGTTGTAAGCAAAGGTCCATTCTGAACCTGAGAGGTCTGTGCATCCATAGTAAGTAAATACAGTACATCAAGGCTGAGTGATAGATTTGTGGAGATTAAGGGTGTCAGTGATTATATAGAACAAGGGTTCCCAACCTGAGGTAAATTTCACCTACCCAGGGGGTAAATTTGTTGATTCTGGATTTGTACATATTTTTCTCATTGACTGACTGTGTTTGGTTCTGGTATACTATTCATCATTAGTTGTTCATAAATAAGTGAAATAATATTGTTTTGTGCTATTAAAGTCGCCAGGGGTAAACGGGACAAAAAAGGTTCTGAACCCCTGATATAGAAGGACAAAGAGCATAGGATTATCTCAAGTACTGAATAATTGAGTTGGCCTGAGTAAGATTGCAGCCTATTTGAGCTTCTAGTTATTATCTCTGTTGTTCTTATTTCCAATGCTTTAAACTGCCTACAGCCTGTCCGTTTTTTCCAATTTTTAAAAATATTTAGTTTGTCTAGTTTTGTTTTGGGGATTCTTTAGTTTTTCTATGTGGGTGAGAGGGGAGGGGTAAGGGGGGAAACCGCTTCCCTGTCCCTTCCTGGCGAGGATGTGACTATTTCTCCGAGTCGCGTCCTCTCCCCCCACCTCGCGGCCTACCCGCTGGATTGGCATGGACTTTCCTACCGGAGACAGGGGACTGGACCAGAGCTTCGGCAGTGGCGCGGCGCTGGATTCACCGTAGAGTGGGCGATACCTACTTGGATCGCCGTTTGAAGCTCCGGACCGTTGGGCCCGCTCCTCCAACATCGCGGAGCTGTGGTTCGCGGAGCTCCCAGCGCGGGTGGCGCTGACTGACATTGCAGAGTCTCTGCGGCCCTTTGCCGAGGGCCACCAGCGGGAGTCTCCACCCGGCGCGGCCTGGGGACTGCGGGAGCTACGGACTCCGGTGGGAAGCGTCCGTTTTGGAGGTTCAAGCCGCTGAGGTTGACCTCCAGTCCCGATGTCGGAGAGCCAACATCCGGGCGAGCGGGCCTGAGCGGCGGGCTGCCCGTAGCGGCGACTGCAGAGGGCTCTGGAGGCCCAACCACGGGTGAACATCAGAGGGAGATGACTGACTTTGGTGCCTTCCCCCACAGTGGTAAAAGTTTGATTCTGCTGTGTGGGGATGTTTTATGTTGAACTCTATCAACTCTATGTTGTGTTCTTTATTTTATTGTATGGCTGTATGGTGATCACATTTCACTGTGCCATCTGGCACATGTGACAAATAAATGTATCTTGTAACTTGTTTTGTTTTCAAAAATTCTGGTCGAATTCCTTTATATTCAGGAATTCAACAAATAAAAATCTTATGTTTGTTCAGGATTCTGGTCACTGCATCTGTGGTCCTGTCATCTGTAGATGACAAATTGTCCTCTGCATTATCCATGACATGGTGATCAAAATCTTCACCGTTTCTGGTGGCTTGGCCAACTGCTTCGGGTCATGTCTATTCGCTTGGCTGACAGTACCTTTGCGGTTGTATGACTGAAATGATGATGTTTTGACAGGAAGTTTGTTCAGCAAATCGCTCAGCTTGTGTAACAATCACAAATGAACCCACTGAAGTGGATGTTAGGAATAGGAATAGGAATACTTTATTGTCACACGTGAGTCGGCACAGTGAAATTCTTTGTTTGCATACACAATGTATACAAATAGATGTTCTATCTATTCCACAGCTCTATCCACACAAGGTCCATCTACAGCATGCACTTGGTCACACTCATGAAGAATTGCAGCAAACCCCTGGTGGTATGATTATTTATACTGGGACAGAACGAGCAGTCAGCATCAAGTCAGTGCACGCATTGAGATCAAGCTTTAACTCAATGTCATCTCAAATATATCTTCAAAGGTTATTGTTCACACTGCACCAACAAAATCCTACCAAAAATGTGTTGAAGAAATATATTGCAAATAAAGGGAAGACTATTTGTCCCCATGAGGTTGCTGGCTAAAACCTGCTATAAATGAAGAAATCCAAGCCAACTCTCTGGAGAGGACCAGTGAATATTGTTACAAGCCAGTTTCCCCTGAACTTCACGTACTTATCTTTATTGGATAAGGCAGTCCAGTGGACCTAACCCACTGTAACAGTGAGTGGAACAGACTTCAAGCAGTGGCAAGAGCTTGGGTCTCAGAACCCCTTGATAGTATGGATGTCAGAGGTTATGTGGAGAGGGCAGGAGAATGGGATTAGAGTTGAGAGATAGATCAGCCATGATTGAATAGCAGAGTAGGCTAAATGGGCTGTATGGCCTAATTCTACTCCTATCACTTATAATCTTGTGATCTTACGCTAGCCTTTGGCATCACTCAATACTATCAATGGCTTTTCAACTGTTTTTATGCATCTCTGACAGAAATACAATGCATTTAAATAATCATGCACGCTATTAAGGAAGTCACCTTAAAATACTAGTGAGTAAAAATTAAAATACACTAATAATTACTCAGACACCTACCTTTTTGTCCACAGGTGATCCTCTTCAAAGGAGTTGGGTCCCCATTTCTACATCAGTCCTCTACTATGCGATATTGAGAGACTGCATGCAGCCCATTTTCCCTTTCCAACACATCTTCAGCAACAGGTTCTTGAAGCGTTGAAGAGCATGTGAGGTGTTTTAGATGTAGGTCGGAAAGGATTTGACCAAGTGGAATCAAAGTATTTGGTGATAGGTTTTGTGCGGCAGGAGCAGGAAGAAACAATTGGTCTGACCTGGCCTTTGTCCAACCATCTGCCAATAAAACACCCCTCAGCTGTATCCACCTGTCACTAGTACGCAACTCATGAACAGGGATAAAGTTACAATGCTAAGGGGTGGTCATATAAAACTGAAATGCAAAGCAGATTCTTCTTGCAAAGGGTTGTGGATCCCTAACCTTATCCTGGAGGGGTGTGGAGGTTAGCTCATTGCAGGTCTTTAAGGAGAAAGTAAATAAATTGAGGGTTATGAAGACCAGGCACAGGAGAAGAGATAGGCCTGGAGCAAGTCAACCATTATCATGTTGAATGTTGGGACAGGAGCCATGTGGCCTGCTACTGCTACTAATTTATTGTGTTCTTTAAATTCTTGAAATCTCCACCAAACAACAGCTTCAAGTAAAATGCGGGAATGTGCCAGTGATAATACTGGGTATATGGCTTTTCTTGCCCTTACCAAATATACCATTGATTGGGTGAAAGGAATGTCCCTGTTCATCTCCATCTTACACTTGGTCCATAATGACATGCAACTTATTATGTCAACCAACTAATTGGTTTAATATCAGCATATCAGATGAAAACATGTGTCCTGAACTATTGTCCCAACACATCTCATATCACAATATTTTACCTTGCAACTCCAGCAACATTTATGGCAGTGGAACTAACCTTCAGATCTGCGTCACTTCACAGATGGTCTTACATTCAGATCTGAGTCACTTCACAGATAACTAACATGATCCTAAGTATGATATTGAACTAATTTAAGGAAATATTTCAATAATTCCATTGAATACGCGAGCTAGTTTAATAAATTCATTGTCCATTATTGTACAGTGCTTTTAAAAAATATAATTCTATCTATACTGTAGGCATGTTGCAGATAATATTTTCTTTTTATCATGCTGCACATTACTGCTAATTGGGTATTAGGCAGCCAATAAACCCGACAACATTAAAGATGAATAAATGACAGCAGTCAAACCACAGCAGTTTCACCTCGACAGTTTAACTGGAAATCAAACCAATGTAGGACCTACACATGAAAGGCAGAGCTCTGGGGAGTGTTGTAGAGCAGAGGGATCTAGGAGTGCAGGCACCTAGTTTCTTGAAAGCGGTATCACAGGTAGATAGGGTGGTCAAGACAATTTTCAGCATATTGGTCATGTGGTCAGCCACATGTCTGTCTTTTCTTTCTGTTTTGTTATTTTATGTGTTAAAAGTATGTTTTAGTGTTTCTTGGTTTGTTTGGGTTGGGTTGGCGGGGGGGTGTTGGGGAAAACTTTTCAATCTCTTACCTCGACGGAGATGCGAGAACACGGACTGTAACATCTTGGAGCCCGGATTAAACATCGCGGTCCCTGGATAAAGACTGAGTTAGGGCTCCAAGCTGTGGTGAGTTTCAATCATCCCAACGAGGGAATTCCATCCCCCCAAAGCGAGGGCCTTGGATGGCCGGCTGCAGGAGCTTTGATGGCCCTGCCCCCAGATGGTTCGACAGCCCCAACCACGGAGAAGCAAGAGGAAGAGATTGGACTTTATTGTTTTCCATCACAGTGAGGAATGTGGTGAACCGCTGTGGTGGATGTTTATGTTAAATTTTATTTTATGTGTTTGTGTGTCTTACTGCTTTTCACTTGGTGTGGCCGTATGGTAACTCGAATTTCACTGTACGTTATGGTACATGTGACAGTAAACCCATCTTGAATCTTTTGAATCTTGGTCTTCATCAGTCAGATTATTGAGTATAGAAGTTGTGATGTTATGTTGTAGTTCTACAAGATGTTGTACAGCCACATTCGGAGTTGGGTTCAGTTTTGGTCAGACTGCTAAAGGAAATATGTTTGACAGGCTAGGTATTTATTCCTTGGAGCGCAGGAGGATAAGCATAGATCTTATAGAGGCGTATAAGATGTAGAGCTGAGGGGAATAGATCGGGTAGATGCACAAAGTATTTAACCCAGAGTAAGGGAACCAAGAACCAGAGGACATAGGTTTAAGGTAAGAGAGGAAAGATTTAATAGGAACCCGAGGGGCAACTTTTTCACACAGTGGATGGTGGGTTTACAGAACGAGCTGGCAGAAGATAACAACATTTAAAAGACATTCGAACAGGTACACAGGTACACATAAATGAAAGCTTTAGATGGATATGAGCCAAACGCGGGCAGGTGGGACTAATATAGATGACCATCTCGGTCGGCATGGGTAAGTTGTGCCTATGGGCCTGTTTTCTTGCTCCATTTCTCTATGACTCTAGGCAGGATGAGCAAACAAGTGGCACATGAAATTTAATAGAGAATTATGAAGCAAGGCATCTGGGTAGAAAGATTGAGAGATTAGTTAACGTATTGAGACAAATGGAACTAGGTAAACCAATACCTAAATCCTTGCAATGGTAGGACATGTGGGACAGTAGTTCGTAAAGTACTTGCAATTCATAAATGGAGGCATAAGGTACAAAGTAGAGACGTTATATTCAACCTGACTAAGATGCTTGATAAGTCATAACTGGAGTATTTTTGACGACTTAACTTTTGCAACCATTTGACGGTCTCACAAAGGCTCCAGAAAATGTTTACCAGTATAGTTGCATGGATGCAAGAAATCACCTAGAGAAATTGATTGCACTTCTTGGAGAAAGAAGTTTGAGAGGAGATTTAATTGAGGTGTCAAAGATGGTTTCAAATCAGGTCAATAGAGGGGAAGTGGTGCCCATTAAAAATGGTTGAAGGACAAAAGGGGAAAGAATAGTATTGTGGAAAAAGATGCAAGGTATGTGTGGGGGAAATCTTGTTAACTATATTACTAAGAAGTCTGATCTTGACCACTTCCTGTTCTGTATATTGATTTTAGAAAAAATGCTGCCACTTACGGCTGTGATTTTTGGCCATCGTACTCAGAGTCCCCCTCCACTGCACAGGACAAGAGGATTTTTCCCATCGATGAAAAATAAAAGAATTATTGGTGTTTAAAAAATGTTGAGATTCTCTCTCCTGTAGGCCACGCACCTTCGGGAGGGACAATAAAACCCAGATGTGTTGAGTGCCTCAGTCAGTCTCTGCAGCAGCGAGAGGGTCATGTGGCATGAGTGGGGAAATGCATGGCAGATGCAGTATAATGTGGATAAATGTGAGGTTATCCACTTTGGTGGTAAAAACAGGAAAGTAGACTATTATCTAAATGGTGGCCGATTAGGAAAAGGGGAGATGCAACGAGACCTGGGTGTCATGGTACACTAGTCATTGAAAGTAGGCATGCAGGTGCAGCAGGCAGTGAAGAAAGCGAATGGTATGTTAGCATTCATAGCAAAAGGATTTGTGTATAGGAACAGGGAGGTTCTACTGCAGTTGTACAGGGTCTTGGTGAGACCACACCTGGAGTATTGCATACAGTTTTGGTCTCCAAATCTGAGTAAAGAAATTCTTGCCATAGAGGGAGTACCGAGAAGGTTCACCAGACTGATTACTGGGATGTCAGGACTTTCATATGAAGAAAGACTGGATAGACTCGGCTTGTACACGCTAGAATTTAGAAGATTGAGGGGGGAATTTATAGAAACTTACAAAATTCTTAAGGGGTTGGACAGGCTAGATGCAGGAAGATTGTTCCCGGTGTTGGGGAAGTCCAGAACAAGGGGTCACAGTTTAAGGATAAAGGGGAAATCCTATAGGACCGAGATGAGAAAAACTTTTTTCACACAGAGAGTGGTGAATCTCTGGAACTCTCTGCCACAGAAGGTAGTTGAGGCCAGTTCATTGGCTATATTTAAGAGGGAGTTAGATGTGGCCCTTGTGGCTAAAGGGATCAGGGGGTATGGAGGGAAGGCAGGTACAGGATACTGAGTTGGATGATCAGCCATGATCATATTGAATGGCGGTGCAGGCTCGAAGGGCCGAATGGCCTACTCCTGCACCTATTTTCTATGTTTCTATGTCTCTTTGTCTGAGCTGTGAATAACACTGAACACATGTGAACGAAACTGTGAGTGGTTTTACTGACCTGTCAGTGCCCTTCATGTGGTTTGAAAATATAGTTTGGAAATGCTAAAGCTGTGTTGCCTTTGGTTTGGAAATGTTAAATCTGTGTTGCCTTTGGTTTGGAAATGCTAACGCTGTGTTGCCTTTGGTTTGGAAATGCTAAAGCTGTGTTGCCTTATTAAAGTTGCCTTGCCTAATTAAAGTCGCCTTGCCTAATTATAGTTGCCTTGCCTTCTATATAATTAAAAGTCTAATCTTCACCACTTCCTGGTTACACTTTATATTGATTTTAGAAAAAAGGCTACCATGTAGTGCTGTGATTTATGGCGATCTTACTCAGAGTCCCCCGCCGCTCCTCAGGTGCCGAGGATTTTTCTTATTGATGAAAAATAAAAGAGTTATTAGTGTTTAAAAAATGTTGAGATTCTCTCTCCTGTCAATCATGCCCCCTTCTGGTGGGAGTGGGGGAGGGACTATAAAACCCTGAAGAGTGGGCATGGCTCAGTCTCTGAAAGATGGAGGAGGGAGAGGTCACGACTCGCTGTCTTTAGTGGCCTTGCACCCTGCTTGAAATGGTATGAAACTGCACTTGAATTTGGTGGACTTGGACACTGCTTGGAATTTCAACGAATAGCCATGAGTTTACTGCCAGCCCACCAGACATGAGTGAGTGAGCTGTCAGCACAACAGGCTTGAGTGACTGAGCCTCCAGACCAAGAATCGATTCGGCCCACAATGTCCATACTAGCCCTCTAGAACCCAGTCCCTTTGGCCCACCACGCCCATACTAGCGCTCCAGAAAGCTCCCCCCCCCCCACCCCACCCCCACTGGCCACCAATATTGGAATTGGTGGAGAGGTGGAATATTGCATTGGGGGACCAGCCCCATGTGATGCTATGACCCAACGAGTCCCAATTAGTCTAGTGTGATCTTAAAAATACTAGTTATAAGAATGTTGGAAATTAATTCTACCTGAACTTTCATGAAGAAATTAAATGAACATTGAGGATAAATATTTTTCAAGTATATGCACAAAGAGTGGGGTGCTGGGACCAACTGGATTGCACCACCAGGAGGCAGTATGGACTTGATAGGCAAATTAAAGTAAAAAAAATCAGGTGTTGGAATTCTGAAATTTAAAATAGATTAGAAAAAAAAAAATAGATGTGTCACACAGGATCTGCAAAAGAGAAATAAAGTTAATATTTCAGGTCCCAGTTCTGACCTTTTGTTTCTCTGAACTGTTTCTCTTTCCACAGATGCTGCCTGATCTGCAGGGTGTTTCCAGCATTTTCTGTTGATGGACAAATGGCTGCCTTCTCTGCTGCAGCATTTCGATAATTCTGTTATACGAGTCGCTCTTAACTACAAATCTTCCATGTGTATAGTAATATCCAACATTCTGCAGAGAATTATGGAACCGAAGTCAAAACTAAGCTACACATAATATGCAGATATTGGCAAGAATGAATATAAATTTAACAAGACCTGTAAGTAAGAGGTAAGGTTGATGAGCTACCAGTTATGTACCCACCATGATTTTAGAGAAATGTACCTAGGCAGGTAAACAATATGCATGTTGAATTATGTAGACGTCATCTGTGCTTCCATTTCTATCCAATGTCTACCTCAATTACAATGGAAATCAATGAACAAAATGAAGTTTGAGTGCAAGCTTTAGATTGCTTTCAAAAAGCTAATCATTACAAAATAATTTGGACTCAGCATGCTGACAATATCTGCATGAATAGCCCACAACTTAAAAATGAAGCCTTTTTGGAATCTCCAAACAGGTTCACAAAGCATATCTTGCCTTTCAGTCAGCAGAATCACAGTTGGAATCAGAGTGCATTCTGTAGCCTATTATGCAACAGAGAGGGGGGAAATAATCCAGCAACACAAGACTCGGAAAAATACAGGAATATATCTATCGCTATATTAGACCAGCTCAAATTCAGTAAAGATTGTCTGGGGTTGTTGGTGTTTTCTTGCGGTTGTAACCTTGACTACAATGTTTTGGAAATTCTGCTACATGAATGAGGGGTCTGATAACAATATAGTAAACAGAAATATTATCAGGAACTGGGTTGCTTACTTCGTTGGTCCTGGGAATTTAGAATTACATTTTGGCAATGCAATTGGGAAAGTGAAAATGTCAAGAAATACAGCAACAATTTAAGCAGAGTAAAATGTCTCAAGGCAATTTTTGGCAATTTCCAAAAAAACGTTATAATAAACATGAAAAGAAGTACGAGAAAATTAAAAGTAAATAAATATTACATTTATTTTTCATCATATATGATGTAAATCTCACTGGCAAGCTACCAGTTAATTGCCATCACCAATTTCCATTGGGACTATAGAGAAACACATTATTGAACTATAATAGGCCTAGAGTACTGGAGTGCTACAAGTTGGAGAATATGACCTGACGATGTCAAGGGGAACTGCATGGTTTGAATCAGGGTATTTAATTGTTGAAGTGAAACCTGCAGCTAATCATGATTGAACTTCTCTGCTTCCGGATAGGAGAGAACCTGAGTTTGGGACTTGCGATGGAAGAAGATGAATTGCTGCAGCAAATGTTTAGCATGCACAACTGATGTAGAGGGAGTAAATAGTAGATCCCATTCAACTTGGCTGGTTGGTCTTAGGTGATGTGGTGAAGTCGAAAGTGCATGGAAAACCTGATGAAACAGATTCAGGCTACTACAAACCATTTAGCTTAATACCAGTGGTAGAAAAAGTAATGGACCAATTTCAGAGTTGTAATAGCAAGATCTCCCAAAACTAAAAGTATAATAGAATTAGCACACCTTACAAAATGGAAAAGTTGTGCCTGACCAACTTTATTAAATTAAAATAAAATAGAAATGGCAAGTAAAGGTAATGCAATAGACATAAAACATATAGAAATGGATTTAACATAGTGCTTATTACAGACTTAAGACTAAGGTCAGAATATTGGAGTTTGGACAAGAATGGATAGCGCAATGGTTACAGAACAGAAAGCAGAGAATTAGTTGTTTACACAAGTTAGCCATTCAGTCTGACAAATATTAGAAGCATTGTTCCACAAGGATGAGTGCTGAAAGAATTGCGTTCAGTGCAGAACTAGGCTTAAGCAAATCGTGACCCTCTTCACGATCCTACTTGCTGCAATAATGTTGCACCGGTGCAGCTTCCCACTGGAGTGGAGCTATCTATAAGATTATTGTGAAACTGTTCAGTCCTCATGATTTCCCTCCAGAATCAAGATCACCTCAATTAATTTACAGTACTCAGCCAATTCTTGGGAATGAGAACATTTCGCAAAACTATGATCAAAGTCGATGTATTTGAACGTAGGAAAGATGTGGACTTAAATAAGATTTTCAAAAGTCACATCCCCAAACAAACTACCCCACCTACAAAACATTAACCTATAACCATCAGAAGTTATGAGTACAATTATAATAAACATGGATCTCTTTCCACATCTAAGGAGCCACCTCCCAGAGAAGCAAACATCAATGACTAAATTCATCACCAGTGATGGTGCTGTAGAATAACGGCCCATTGAATAAAAGTGTTCTCAGAAACAAAGGGGTCAAACCTAACACCTTCTTCTTCTTCTTGCGTATGGCGTGCACAGCCTCGATTTGCAGGACAACTTGTTCGATTTGATCTTATTTGATTGTGCACACCAGGTTGATTGCATTTGTCGAAACAGGGCAGACCACATGAAGGTTGCAATCTCCCACCCCAAGCCTCAGACCAAATAATAGACAGTCAAGTAATGGTTATCGCCATACTTCAGAAACATATGCTGTACTGTAGAACATAGAACAAGAACAATATAGCACAAGAACAGATCCTTTTGGCCCATAACTGTCAAATAATCCCAAGAACACCCTATCCAGCTGCACAGAATCCATATCCTTCCTTTCCCTTGCATATCCATACACCTATCCAGGTGTCTCTTAAATGCCACTATCATATCTGCCTCAACCACCACCACTGGCAGCACATTCCAGGCACTCGCAACCCTGTGTGAAGAAAAACTTTGCATATCTCCTTCATACTTTGACACTCTCATCATAAAGCTATTCCATCTAATATTTGATATCTCCATCCTGGCAGAAAGGTTGTGACTGTCTACCCTATCAATGCCTCTCAATTTTATATACTTCTTTCACATGTCTCTGCAACAACCGGCATCCCAGAGCAAATGATTCAAATCTGTCCAACCTCTCCATGTGCCTAATACCCCTAATCCAGACATAATTCTTGTAAATCACTTTTGCACACTTTCCAAAGCTTCCACATCATTCCTGCCATGGAGTGAATAAAACTGCATGAAATACTGCAAATGATGCCAAAGCAATGTCCTATAAAGCAGCAACGTGACTTCCTGACATACACAGTGCCTTGACTTAAAAACCACTCTATCTACTTGTGCTGCCGACTCCAAGATCCCTCTGTAGATCAATGTTGATAAGGGTCACATCATTAATTGCATTTTTCCCCCTTACATTTAATCTTCCAAAACACACATTTGCTGTACTGTAGAACAACTTTCCTCACAGTTAATGACACCAGCAATCTCTGTATCATCTGAAAACTTAATGCTACCTGTCTATGTTTGTGTCCAAGTCATTTATATATAATCACAAACAGAAGTGATCAAAGCACAGACACTTGCAGAACTCCACTAGTCACAGACCTCCAGCCTGAATAGTATCCTTCACCACAAGCCTCTGTCCAAAGGACAAGACAGCAAGTCGCTGTTAATCACGTGCATCTTCTGGATTTGCCTACCATGGGGAACTTTATCAAATGCCTTACTGAAATCCATATAGACAACACCATTCACCCTACCCTCATCGATCATCTTTGTCACTTCCTCAAAAAAAACTCAATTAAGGCAGTAAGACATGACCTGCCGTGTGCAAAGCCATGCTGACTGTCCCTAATTCATTATCTTCCAGTTGCAACTGTGTCCTCAGAGCAGGCAACAATCACGTTGCCAGGATAATTTTATCAAGGTCATTATGGTGTTGTTTTTTTTTAATGTGATTGACTCCTCCTTTTAGGGTCATAGCCTTGTGCAGCAGGGAAACAGGTTCTTCAGCCTAATTCAACCAGATTGTATAATTACATTTTTCTCAATGCCTGTTTGAACCTTTTCCTTCAAGACCTCCCATATCCATGCATTGTTCTCAATGTTCTTTCAATGTCATCCTTGTACTCTCCTCTGCAGCTTCCTCTGGCAGCTCATTTTATATAAGTAGCACCATCAGTTCTCTTTCAAATCTTTTTGCTCTTGCCTTAAACCTATATCCTCTAGTTCTAGACACTGCTACACTGAAAAAAAAAACCTGTCATCTTATCTATGTCTCTTAAGATTCTGTTTACATTTCTGCTCAGTCTTCTTTGCCCCTGGAGAAAAACTTCCAGTCTATCCAGCTTGTACTTAATACTCAAGCCTGGCAACATCCTTATCTGCATAGCAGGGCAACAAGAACTGCATACAATACACCAAATGTGGCCTCACTAATGTCCTATACAGCTGTAACATGACATCCCAACTGCTGTACTCAATACACTTGCCAATGAAGGCAAGCATACTATATACCTTCTTCACTACTACTTGAGATATTTGCTCAATCCCACCATTTGTTGAACACTATTGCACTGAGGAGGTCAGTGAACTGAATATATATTTTGTTTAAGAAAGAACTGCAGATGCTGGAAAAATCGAAGGTAGACAAAAATGCTGGAGAAACTCAGCAGGTGAGGAAGCATCTATGGAGCGAAGGAATAGGCGAGACCCTTCTTCAGACTGATGTTGGGGGGGGGCGGGAAAAATAAATGAAGAGGCGGAGACAGTAGGCTGTGGGAGAGCTGGGAAGGGGAGGGGAAGGAGGGTGATAACAAGGACTACCTGAAATTGGAGAAGTCAATGTTCATACTTCTGGGGTGTAAACTACAAAGCAAAATATGAGGTGCTGCTCACTCTAGCCATGGAGGAGGCCCAGGACAGAAAGGTCGGATTCAGAATGGGAGGGGGAATTGAAGTGCTGAGCCACCGGGAGATCAGGTTGGTTATGGTGAACTGAGCAGAGGTGTTGGGCGAAGCGATTGCCAAGCCTGCGCTTGGTCTCACCGATGTAGAGCAGTTGACACCTGGAATAGCGGATGCAGTAGATGAGGTTGGAGGAGGTGCGGTGAACCTCTGCCTCACCTGGGAAGACTGCTTGGGTCCTTGGATGGAGTCGAGGGGGGAGGTAATGCGACAAGTGTAGTATTTCCTGCGGTTGCAAGGAAATGTACCAGGGGAGGGAGTGGTTTGACTGGAAGGGGACAAATTGACCAGGGAGTTACGGAGGGAATGGTCTCTGTGGAAAGCCGAAAGATGAGGAGATGGGAAGATGTGGCCAGTGGTGGGATCCCGTTGGAGGTGGAGAATATGCTGGTGGATTGTTGTATGTGACGGCTGGTAGGGTGGAAGGTGAAGCCAAGGGTCACTCTGTCCTTGTTACGAGTGGGAGGATTGGGAGTGAGAGCGGAGCTACAGGATATAGAGGAGACCCTGGTGAGAGCGTCATCTATAGTCACAGAGGGTAACCCCCGTTCCCTAAAGAACAAGGACATCTCAGATGCCCTGGTTTGGAACACCTCATCCTGGGTGCAGATGCAGCGTAGATGGGGGGATTGGGAGTAGGGGATAGAGTCCTTACAGGAAGCAAGTTGGGAAGAAGTGTAGTCCTGATAGCCATGGGTGTCAGTGGGTTTTTCTAGTAGATGTCAGTCAGTAGTCTGTTACCTGCGATGGAGATTGTGAGGTCTAGAAATGGAAGGGAGATGTAGGAAATGGTCCAGGTGAATTTGAGTGCCGGATGGAAATTAGTGCTGAAATGGATGAAGTCAGTGAGCTGCATGGGTGCAGGAGGTAGCACCAATGCAGTCGTCACTGTAGCAGAGGTAGAGTTTGGGTTAGGGCCACGGTACGCCTCGAACAAGGATTGTTCTACGTACCCTACAAAGAGGCAGGCATAGCTAGGGCCCATGCACTTGCCCATAGCTACGCCATGGATTTGGAGGGGTCACATGGCACAAGGGGGAAGGGGAAGACCCAGTGAAACCCCCACTGAGGTTCCCTGTATTGGGGGGGTGGGGAGCACTAGGACCCAGCACAGTCAAACCCTGTGGTGTGAGAGTCTGCAGCGTGGAGACTTCAGGCCCAGTGCTGAGCCTAGGATTCAGGTAAAGCAACGGCTGTGGCCTGCTGCTGGGCGATGGAGTGGATGGGTTTGGTAGAGCCACTGGTGGAGGTCCGTGGGCAGTGGAGTCCGGGTCAGCGGGCGAAGCATCTGAAGTCCTGGTCAGCGGATGGTGGGGAGGTGGCAAGGGTCGGCGGTTCCGGTGAGGCGGCGATGGTCGGCAGTCCCAGGGAGGCAGCGAGGGTCAGTGGTCCCGGTGAGGCAGCAAAGGTCCGCGTTATAGGCGAGCTGGCAATAGTCCGAGGTACTGGTGAGGCAGCAAGGTTCGGCATCATTGGTGAATCGGTGAAGGTCGGTGGCAGCGGCCACGTGGAGGTCGACGACAGCGGCGTCTACGGTGTCCGGGCCAGAGGTCGCCAGGAAAGCGGTGAGTGTTGGAGCTGCTCCTCGTGGCAAAAATGGTGTTCCGGGACTGGGCATGGTGGTGTTTGGGCAGTCGGTGCGGGCCAGCGGTGGAGCCCGGGGCCTGCAGGCGGTCAAGTCGAGGAGTGTCAGTGGCAGGAGCAGTCTGGAGTCGGGCAAGTTTACGGTCCTTGGTGGAGTCCAGGTGGGCAAGGAATCGTTTGTTGAAGGCATGGATCTGCCGGTGGATGAAGTATAGTTGGGGTCCATTGCAGGTCTGGGTGAGTGAGGCCCAGAGTTGTGGAAGTCAAAGTGGGGTCCTGCGGGTGCCAGCGCATCGCAGGCAGAGTAGACCGCAGGGCACATATTTTGTTCCTTCTTGCAGAAGATGTCAGTTAGAGTGCAAACAGCATTGTGAGGATTGAGTATTTCACTATGATGGAGAGTGATAGTCACTCTGCACACATTGTTTTCTCAACATTTTGGGTCAATTCCCATGGATTCATGGAGAGATACAGCATCAAACAGGCCATTTGAGGCAACAGCTCTACTAGTCATGCCTCTGTGCAACCCTTTGTTTAGAATTCTGCCAAATTCTAGTGTTGAAAGGGACTCTGCTATGTATGTACCCTCAGGCAGTAAATCAGATAGGTCAATGCTCTGCACCCTGTGTACAAGCATAGTCCTTATTCTTTCACCATCTGCTCTGCAGCTGCATTTACTCTACCGGAACAAACCAAAGGGTGGCTATGAGGATGCTGCATATTCCTGAAATCCTAACTGACACCACTGGTGTGAAATACATATGCAGATGAAAGGAACAGAACCAAGCAGGATGTGAAGGAGTAGGAAATGGAAGGAATGCTTCTGCTGTGTGAACGACATTGAAAAGATCATCACTAGTTGGCAGAGTGGGTGTTAAAGTCGGTACCAGGCTCTGCATGCTGCACAGCATTATGGCAACGTTGATCTTGCCAGCAGCCTTAAAATGAACAGTTGAAAAGCATGATGAGACAAAAGAGATAGGAATGGAAGAGGTGAGAGTGAGGCCACTCTGACAAGTTCACTGTAAAAACATGTATTTGTGCATCATCCTAATAGTCGCAGGCCTTGCTGTTCTCCTGTTGCTAAAAATCCAGCTTTCAGTGGCACCACATATGGATCCAGAAATGCTATTGATTTAAAATGAAAAAAATTGAAATAGAATTTTGATTTGGGCACACTTGCCAACCTGGCACATCATGGTCGAAACTGAGTCAGTGTTAGGAAATGATGCTAAGGTTCCTGGTTTGGCACGATTTTATTTCCACAATCTAATATATTTTTAGAAAGTCTTACTTTTTTCTAGCATTAGCAATACTTCTTGACATTTTTGGTGAGAACATAATGCAGTTTGCTTAATACAACAAAAAATAAGTTTATTCACAAAATTACATTTTTGGTAAGTGCATTCACCCCTTCATCTTTGCGTAACCCGAACATAATCACTGAGATTGCCTTAGCCTGCTGTATGAAATGTTTTACTACTCTCTCTGGTATACACTAGTTAACTGCTTAATGTATTCACAAAACTTTTACAACTGTATATTAAATCCCTTGCATGTTATGATCTCCTTGAAACCACACAAACAGGTGCAATTACTGGTAATTGATCACCCAGTCGGGGTGATGTGTTGGTGGGGTGGTGTTAATTGTAATTGATGGATGTGGCCAATTCTGTGGATGGGCCAGGTGGAATCTTAATTTACCCCGTACATAATTCTGTCAGAGATTTCCTCAATCTTTTGTACTGGTTGGGTGATTTTCAGTGAAATGCATTAGAAATGCCAAGACCATCACAAAGAAATTCATGTTATATTTAACATTTAAACATCATAATTAAATTTGCATTGAAAAATAAGAGATTTATCACCTTTAGTTCATAATATTACTGTCTTTATTTTGTTAGCATTAGAACTGCTTCATTTATCATTTATGTTGTAAACGTTTCAGGTTTTGGAGGATATTATTTTTCTTCATTCACATTAATGTTGCCTTAATACTCATTTATATGGCGGTTCTTACAGAGATTGGAAAATATAATGACTAATAAGAAATTGTTTTAAGAAATAGGATATTTCAGTATTACAGTATTTGCTAAAAAATGAATTTAATATTTTGCTAACATTTCAACTGATTGCTTTAGTTAGTATGAATAGTAGATCATTCTGCTTGCAATCAATAAGTTGTCAAATGGGTATTTGAAGCCTGCAGTTAAAGGATTTTGTATTCACTTCAATGTGACGAGTTTGAAATTCACTGTCTGGGCAGATTGGTTGGTGATTGGGTAAGGAGTGATGTTATTGCCCACTGCTGCGATTCTTAACCCTGCAGGTTGAAAATGTCTATTATTTGCTGAATAAATCCCAGAAATGCTTCATGGTTACTTGAAATTATTTTAACTGTATTCATTAATTAACAATAAATAGTAGAACTTCAGGCCAAATATTACCTCGGTTTATCAAACTATCTTTAATGGTCGAAATTTTTTTAAATGGGTTACGGTAAGATGAATGCTAACATTGGATTCTGCAGAGAAAATATTCATTTTGGAAGTAACTGTGATACTCATTTGTTTTGAACTACTAAAGTGTGAGCCAGGACTTCTGTTTATATATGTTATGAATCAGTCCCAATGTTTTTGGAGGTTTCAGCTTTGTTCTGATCAGTAAATTGCTCTCCAAGAGCAAAGTCCATCCAGGCAAATGTAACCTCCCGAATGATTCTCACTTGCAAGTGGCATCAGTTAGATTGTGCACGTTAATCCAGAGTATACAGAGAACAATATTTAGCAGCATCTCTGGAGAAAATGGACAAGTGATGTTTCAGGTCGGGACATGGGTACAAGTCCAGATGGGTCACAGGAAAGGAAGGAGGGTAGCAAAGGTGGGGCAAGTTGTAGGTTAGTTATCTAAAATCAGAGCATTCAATGTTTTTACCATGAGATTGTAAGCTACCCATACAAAATATGAGGCACACCCTTTTTGTCCCTTTCTCTTCTCTGGCTACCTTCCCCTTGCTTCATAATTCATACATCATCTACAATTATCTCATACCTTTTATCTTTTCATCTCTGACTGTGACCATTTGCCTATGAAAAAATCCTCACTTGTATCTACCCATAACTTGCCCCTCCTCTCTTCCAGCTTTCTCTATGCTCCCCATAGCAATCAATTGGAAGAAAGGTCCCAATCTGAAACTTCATCAATCAATGTTCTCCAGTGATGCTGCCTGACCCACTGAGTTATTCTGTGTCTTTTCCTGTAAACCAGCATCTATAGTTCCTTGTTCTTCCTTGATATTTTGCAAATTGATCAGAAAGAAATTGGACAAAATACCTATTCCTAGAAGCTAAATCACATGCTGTCTATTCAGAACTATGACCATGAAATGCATTGTTTCCTTAAAGTGGAATATGATTGCAATGGCTTCTGATCTGAATAGTGTCAATTTGAAAATATGACCGGGCACTTCATGCTGTGAAACTTATTTGCCTGTAACTACCCATCTGTATTAGACATGCATGTGATGATGTCATATCCCAAGCAGACCAACATCTGCAGACTCCTAAAGGGCCTGTCCCACTTGGACGTCCTAATCCACGTGTTTAGACCATAGACGAGTTGAAAAAAATGTCAAGGTCATGCTGACTCGCCTAAGTAAAAGACCTCCTATGACTATGTCTACGACCTCCTACGACTATCTATGACCTCCCATGACTATGTCTATAACCTCCTACGACTATGTCTATGAGCTCCTACGACCCTACTCGACCTCAGTCTTCCACACCTAAGATCAACTACGACTAGCTACGAGAGGAAATGATCACATGATAAAATGATGTCATGTTTGCATTTTTTTTCTCGGGCCTGTTACTGACCTACGACTACATACGACAGCCTATGACTACCATCACAACCTACTACGACCTACCTACACCCTACCTATGAGTAAAAAGTGTCAATTTTTTCCATGCCAACCTTTTGTTTACTATTGGACATTTTTTATCAGGCTGGAAAAAACGCCGCGACCTACTTGAGGTCATGGGTACGCGGAGACCAGTCACGAGCATGAGGAAGTGTTACGAAGACCTCCTACGATCACGTGGCGACCATGCTGCGAGTATGAGTCAAGGGCAAACTCGATGATGTCACCAATTAGGTTGTGAAAGTGGGACGGGGGCTTTACTCATTGTCATCCTAGAATACTACTGATTGCAGCCTCCTGACATTGCTGGCTGGCAAGCACCCTTGAAAAAATATGAAAATGATGGGCTAATTGTTACTGTTGTGACATTTAAGCAGGTAATATTACTATGTTTAAGAAACATTTAGACAGGTACATGGATAAGATAGGTTTAAAGAGATATGGGGCAAATGCAGGCAGGTGGGACTAGTGTAGATGTGTCATGTTGGTCGGTATGGGCAAGTTGGGTAAAGGACCTTTTGTATACTGTATAACACTAATACTACATGCCTCTATGAAGTAGAAGCAAGCCATACAGCTGCTTGCACTTTCTCATCATTCAATAAAATCATGTCTGACCTTTTACTACGCTGCAGTCTTCTTGCACCAACACCAGTGTTGGCAATATTCCTAATATCAAAAATCTATTGATATTTGTCTTGATTATACTCAGTGACTCATCTTCCAGAACTATCTTGGATGACGTACTCCAAAGATCTACCCGTGAGTAAAGAAAATATTTTTGCAGCTCTGTTCTGAGGAGCAAACACTTTATTCTGAGCCTATGTGCTCTGCTTCGGGACATCCCAGCACAGGGAAAACATTAGTTCCACATCAATCCTCTCAAGAAATTGAAAGAAAATTACATATTGTAAATCTAACAATGGATCTTCGTCTTGATGTGCTAGATCTCTGTTTCTCTTTCTTCAAATGCTTCTTGATGTTCTGAGTGTTCCCTGCAATTTTGCTCTTTCCTTCTTTCCTTCTTTATGTCTAGCAAGCCCTTAATGGGCTTGCCCCCACCTACATCAAAAGTCTGCTTACCCACCACACCACCTCCAGGTCCCTCAGATCGGCCGACTCGGGGTTACTGAACATCCCACGGTCTAGGCATAAGCTCAGGGGAGACCGCACCTTTGCGGTTGCAGCTCCTAGACCGTGGAACAGCATCCCTCTTCCCATCAGAACTGCCCCCTCCATCGACTCTTTTAAGTCGAGACTTAAAACTCATCTTTACTCTCAAGCCTTTCTTGACATCCTCTGACGGAGGGGTATATGTATGTATTTATGTATACACTTAATCTATGAACCAATGTTGTATAGCGTTAGTACCGCCATCAATGTAAAGCACTTTGGTCAACGAGAGTTGTTTTTTATATGTGCTATAGAAATAAAAGTGACTTGACTTGACTTGACTTTATTTAAGCCCCAGGTGAATATACATTTCAATGAGGTCATCCCTAATTCTTCTATACTTAGGAGAGTATAGGTCCATTGTGCATCAAGATTCCTTACATGGTAGACAAAAATGCTGGAGGAACTCAGCGGGTGAGGCAGCATCTATGGAGAGAAGGAAAATGCAACATTTTGGGTCGAGACCCTTCTTCAGACTGATTCCTCACATGATCACTTCACCATCCCAAGAAATCCTGACAGAGAGAGGAGCAGATTAACTTCAATTGGGCTACCCAATTTACAAAGTATCTACAGGTATTTCTGTCTTATTTTCATTTCCAACAACTGTAGTTTTTTTATTTTATTTCAGGGCTTACCACGGAAAGCTCTTGATCCTCTCTGACAGGATTTATTTTACCTACTTATTAATAAACATTAGGTCCATCTGGTCCATTGCAACTCCCGGCAGAGCAAATCCTTCTGCTGTGGTTAACATCAAACACAGATCCTTGGAACCGTAATGCTCAGTCAGTCAGTACTGACTGCTCCGCTATCACTGCTATCTTCCCATAGCTGTTTCTTAATTCCATCTGAACTGATCTTTCTGCTAGGTTTTCTCAGAGGAGAACATACTGAAGAGATTAGTTGTAAGGTTAAGGAATGTATTGTTACTCCAGATGGACACTAAATGCTGGAGTAACTCAGCGGGTCAGGCAGCATCTCTGGATAGAAGGAAAGGGTGACGTTTCGGGTCGAGACTCTTCTGCAGTTTGAAGAAGGGTCTTGACCCGAAACATCACCCATTCCTTTTATCCAGAGATACTACCTGTATGCTGAGTTACTCCAGCATTTTATGTTTATCTTTGGTTTAAATCAGCATCTGTGGCTCCTACCTACAACGTATTGTCAGTCCAGCTTCCCTCTGCCACCCCTCACCTGGGTGATTGTAAGCCCCATATTAATCACTTACTTCCTTTCTCCATAATTGTAGGACTCACATTTGCCCACTCCCACTACCATCTATCACAGGCCCTAAATTCACCTAAGTATAGATTCCAAATTTGCAAATCCTCCTCAACCTCCTGTCCAAGACTTCACATTCTCCACACATCTACAATCACGAGACTCAGGTTCACATTTTACATCATCTACTTCGTCATACGTCATTCCAGAATTATCATACACCCTCTCTACCTCTGAATGCCGGCCATAGATTGGCAATCATTCCCATGACCTTCAATCCCAGGCCCCTAACTTAGCACTTGCCCTCTCGACCTCCGACTCAGGTTCCCCTTCAGCTCAACTCATCAGTGACGACCAGAATGCCCATCCCATATGTCCGTTTGACCCATGCTATAGTATAAATTAAATGGGTTTTTTTTAATGTAATGAATAAAAACTGATGTTATTGCTGTCTTATGCAGTTTAGTATATATGCATATCCTGTATTGACAGATAAAAGCATATTTGACGCTTTAAAAAAATGATATTTCAAGTATTGGAGGGTTTCAATTATTCATCATATATAGATTTAGAAAATTATGTATGTTGCAATTTGAAAAGATTTCCCCAAATCGTAGAGGTTTCAATGCATAATGTTGCCACAAGTGAAACAGCTAATTAAAAGCTGATCCTTTTTAAGCATGAATAAGAAATAAATAAAAGGCACCAACAGGGACAAAAAATCTCTTCCTTGTTATACAGCTAATCCCATCTAAAGTCACTTTTGCCAACCTTTTCAGCACTGGTGCAGATACATGAACAAAACTAATCAGTCTGTTTGTTAGCAAGATCAAAACATCCACGCTGAGAAGTTATCCCTTAGCAGTCTTACTTTTAACAGTTTTATACATTGTATATATTGGCACACAGATTAAAAAGGACCAAGTTTTTCTTGTCTCATTCTATAACTAAGTTTTGTTACATGAGTGATCAGCTTTCCTGCATTCAAAAGATCACCATGTGATTTGGAGAAAAGAAGTGTACCATTTATTCAAGATAAAATGACAGAGTCAGTGTGTAGTCTCATCATGGACAGCTTCATCTGACATATTCAATTGTTTTGGATGTGCTGTACAACATCTGTACATCATGTTATTGACTTTGTTGATTACTGTCTACATTAGCTGAAGATGTTTAAGACCAATTCAACAAAGACTCCCTAAATTTTCTGTGTGGCTTTTTGACATTGAACATATCTGCTACTTTTTCTCGTCAGTTTGTAAAGTACTATACACTATTTCAGAAGCATCCATATACTATGGACTAAAAGTGGGAAAATGGGACTAGGATAGATAAAATAATCAGTGAGAACATGATGAGCCAAAGCTAGGACTACAATATTTTGACGTCACTATTAAATGTTGCCTACCCCTGTTCTGACCATACAGAACATTATGTAATTATGTAATGTTCTGTATACATTAATACTCACCTATGACTTGTGTGGGAAAATAACCCCCATGCTCCTGTCTCCCCTTCTCTCTCCCCTCTTCTCTCTCTCCCCCCTCTTTCTTCCTCTCTTTCCTCTCTCTCCCCTTCTCTCTTTCTCTCCCCCTTCTCTCTCTCCTCCGTCTCCACCGGCGGGAAGGTGGGGGGGGGGGGGGTCATTTTCCCCACACAAACCATAGGTGACTGGGCAATCTGAGCCCAAGCACCAAGTTGTAAGCGGCCGAAGGTGTGCATCCCTCGGGCCAGCCACCACTCTCCCTTGGAACGTACACAGCAAGTTCCCACGCACAAAACACCAGAATCTGTAAACTGTTTCAACCAAAGATGGACACAAAAAGCTGGAGTAACTCAGCGGAACAGGCAGCATCTTTGGAGAGAAGGAATGGGTGACGTTTCGTGTCGAGACCATTCTTCATACCTGAAGACTGTGTCTGAAGAGTCTCAGCCCGAAACACTACCCATTCCTTCTCTCCAGAGATGCTGCATGTCCCACTGAGTCACTCCAACATTTTGTGTCTATCTTTGCTGTCAGTGGCAGTTTTCTCAACTTCCATAGGGGCTCTGCATAAGTGGGGGAGAGAGAGAAGGGGGGAGACAGAGAGAAGGGAGAGAGAGAGGAGGGGAGAGAAAAAAGGGGAGATAAATCGAGAAGGGTGAGAGAGGGGGGAGAGAGTGGGGGAGAAAGAGGGGGGAGAGATAGAGAGGGGAGAGATAAGGGGGAGAGAGAGAAGGGAGAGGAAAACATTTTTCACACAGAGAGTGGTGAATCTCTGCCACAGAAGGTAGTTGAGGCCAGTTCATTGGCTATATTTAAGCAGGAGTTAGATGTGGCCCTTGTTGCTAAAAGGATCAGGGGGCATGGAGAGAAGGCAGGTACAGGATACTGAGTTGGATGATCAGCCATGATCATATTGAATGGCGGTGCAGGCTCGAAGGGCCGAATGGCCTACTCCTGCACCTATTTTCTATGTTTCTATGAGAGAGAGAGGGGGAGAGAGAGGGGGGAGAGAAAGGAGAGGGAGAGAGGAGGGGGAGAGAGATGAGGAGAAAGAAGGGAGAGAGAGGGGGGAGAGAGAGAGAGGGAGAGAGAAGATGGGAGAGAAAGGGAGAAGGGGATAGAGAGAGCGAAGAGAGAGAGAGAGAGAGGGGGAGAGAGAGAAGGGAGAGAGAGAAGGGAGGGAGAGAGAGGGGGGTGAGAGACAAGGGGGAGAGAGAATGGGGAGATGGGAGCGTGGGGGTCATTTTTCCCCCCAAGCCACAGGTGACTGGGCAAACTGAACCCAAGCACCAAGTTGTAAGCGGCTGAAGGTGCGCATCCCTCGGGACAGCCCCCACTCTCCCACAGCTACCCTCCATGGGCTGTGGGTCGGGTGGAGCAGAGGTGTGGGACAATGTTCATCCCTCCACAGTGATGTGATGGATGTGGGGGTCTGGACCAATCGCTGACAAGTTCCCCCCCCAGCAACATCATGTCCGTTATTTGACTTTTCTGGTGAGCGATATTCGGTTAGTTGGATTGTAGGCGACGCCGCCTTTCGGGTAGGTGGCATTTCGACAAAGTGGCCATTCGGCGAGTTTGCTTTTAGGCAATGCAGCTTTTCGGGTTAATTGGCTTTTAGGCGTCCCGCCCTTTCGATTAGCTTGCATTTAAGCGTCCCATCTTTTCGGTTTGTTTGTGTTTTGACTTTGTACTCGTTCGGTTATTTGACGTTTCGGCCTCGTTCCCATTTGGTTCTTTGGCTTCGACTTCTTTGCTTTGGCTTATCGTCCATCGGCGTCACATCCGCACACGGGTCCTAAGTACCTTCACCACCAATCTGGGCTGCCAACGCCACTGCTGGCACTCACTGTCTCCCCAGCTGCTTCTAGGCAGGGTTGCCAACATCAGCCCCAGCCCGCGCAATCTCTCTGACCACTTCCAGGCTGGGCTGTGGACGCACCCCGGCCGACACCGCCTTCCCGGTACTTCCAGGTCTCTGAATTTGAATTTATGCTTCCAGATTAATGATCCAGACTTTGAGTTAGAAGCTAAGTAATTTAACCATTGTCTTATCATAGCCAGTATAAATCATTATGGAAGGCAAATATTGTGATAGATTTGAAGTAAAGGTAATTTGTGACATCAAAACTTCTGTTGTTCTATTCTGTTATGCTGCAAATTTGCTACAGAAATTAAATATGATATTGTTACAAGGGGAAGTGTTCCAAAAAAGCCACCGTCTTTCACTTCTGATCAATATATCTTCTGAGAACCAAACACCTTTTGAGTGATAATAAACCTGATTCTTTTAACAAGATCAAATGTAAATGTCCTTTAAGAATTCATAAATTACTCTTAACATAACCAGAAACTGGAAATTTAATTCAGTCAATTTATCATTGTTTCAGGAGTTCAAGCATCCAGACAAAATGTAAGTAAAATGCACCTAATTTAGATTAGGTACATAAAAGGTACTGGTATATTATATTACCTTGAACCATGGTGGATCACTTAGATATAGGAAGCATTTTATTAAGCTGGAAAGAGGGCAGGAAAGATGTACAAGTATAATACTGTTACTGAAGGGTTTCAGTTATAAGCACAGATAGGCTGGGGCATTTTACTCCTGGAGCAGAGAAGTCTGAGGGGTAACCTTATAGAGGTATACTAGACCAAGTGGGACCCGTTGGGTCCCATGTTCACAAGGGAGGGCTGGTCCCCCAACGCAATATTCCACCTCTCCACCAATTCCATTATTGGTGCAGGGCCACCAAATTCAAGTGCAGTTTCATACCACTTCAAGCAGGGTGCAAGGCCACCAAATTCAGGTGCAGTTTCCTACCATTTCAAGCAGGGTGCAAGGCCACCAAATTCAAATGCAGTTTCATACCATTTCATGCAAGGTGCAAGGCCACCACATTCAAATGCAGTTTCATACCATTTCAGGCAGGGTGCAAGGCCACCACATTCAAATGCAGTTTCATACCATTTCAAGCAGGGTGAAACCACCATAAAACCATACACAACACCACACTCACAGTTCAGTAGACATTCAGTGTGTTTAGTTGATTCACAGCTCACACAGTCATGACCTCTCCCTCCCCCATCTTGCAGAAACTGAGCCACACCCACACTTCCTGGTTTTATAATCCATCCCTCCTTCTACCGGAAAAGGTGTGGCCTTCAAGGCGTGACTGACAGGAGAGAGATTCTCAATATTTTTAAAACACTGATAACACTTTTATTTTTCATTAATGGGAAGAATCCTCTGCACCTGTTGAGCAGAGGGGGCTGAGTAAGATGGATAAAATGACACAGCCGTAAATGGTAGCGTTTTATCTAAAATCAATATACAGAGCAAACAGGAAGTTGTGACATTTAGACCAACCATTTGCAATGCTTTTACTTCAACCCAAAACCCTCACCAAATATTTGCAGTGCTTTCACTTCAACCCCAACCCCCCCCCCCCCCCCACCCCAACCATTTGCAGTGCGTTCACTTCAACCCAAAAAACCCCACCAACCATTTGCAGTGCTTTCACTTCAACCCAAAACCCCCACCCGTCCATTTGCAGTGTTTTCACGTCAACCCAAAACTCCACCCAACTATTTGCCGTGCTTTTACTTCAACCCATACTCCCACCAACCATTTGCAGTTCTTTTACTTCAAACCAACCACATTTTCATTTTCGTACCACATTAAGGGCACTCAAGGTTAGTAAAACCACACTCACAGTTTAGTAGACATGTGTTCAGTGTTATTCACAGCTCAGACTGAGAGACGTGACCCTCTCACTTCCACCATCTTGCAGAGACTGACTGAGGCACAACACTTCCAGGTTTTATAATCCCTTCCCCTTCCCACCAGCAGGGGCAGCAGAGAGAATGTCAAGATTTTTAAAACATTAATAACTCTTTTATGTTTCATCGATGGGGGAAATCCTCTTGTCCTGCACAGCGGAGGGGAACTCTGAGTAAGCTGGCCACAAATCACAGCCGTAAGTGGCAGCATTTTCTCTAAAATCATGAAACAGAAAACCAGGATGTGGTCAAGATCTCACTTTTAGTAATATAGATTGATAGGAAGAAGAATCATCGCCATTTTTTCCCTGGGTAGGGAAGTCTAAAATAAGGCTGCATAGATTGGAGATTAGATGGGAAGGGGCACATAAGGAGCAAATTTTTCACTCAGTGTGGTGCATAGGTGGATTGAGCTGCCAGAGGAACAGGTAAGAGGCAGAAATAATTACGATGTTAAAAGACATTTTGACAGGTATATGGATCGGAAAGATTGAGAGGGGTGTAGGCCAAACACAGGCAAATGGGATTAGCATGACATGAATAGGTTGGGCCGAATGGACTATTTCCATACAGTTTGATTCAGTTGAAGCAGTGAATTATTTTACAGTAATTCACATTACAAACTCTCGTCTGCTTTGGAGCTTGTGCAAAGTACAAAGAAGATTGACCTTTGTTCACCAGCTCACATTCTTAAATTAAATGAATCATATAATATCATTACTACAACATAATTGTAGTAACAAGTGCCATTGCAACTTAGTTTGAAGCTAGACCACAATTGATTTCACCTGATTTTCAAACAAGAATCAAATTACATGGACTGGTGAGTGAAGTACAACTAATGCATAAGGGTGGGTAGTGAGCTGAACTGCAGCCAACTGTTCTGGAGAGAGTAATTGACTCACATCAATGTTTGAGTCAGCACCTTCCAGCCTCTGGCACCCACACAGTGCAACATCGAAGTGGGGAACAAGTGGAAATTCAATGCCTGTGCAACTGATCTCCCACTCTGCCACAAGACTCAGTGATGAGGAAGAATTTCTTTAGTCAGAGGGTTGTAAATCTGTGCAATTCTTTGCCACAGAAGGCTGTGAAGGCCAAGTCAAATGATAATTTTAAGGCAGTGATAGATAGATTCTTGATTAGTACTGTTGTCAGGGGTTATGGGGAGAAGGCAGGAGAGTGGGGTTAGTAGAGATAGATCAGCCACGATTGAATGGTGGAGTAGACTTGATGGGCTGAATGGCGTAATTCTGCTCCTATCACTTATGACCTACATAGATATACATCCATCAAACTGCTCAGGAATAGATGGCATATCTAGTGACCTCTAATTCAGAAATTAATATTTTTTCTGATTTATTAACTTTTTTAATATCTTAAGTTAACAGGAATGAGACAGTTTGAAAAGGCATTAGAGGGTGTTGCCTGGTTAAGCATGTACAAATTATGGACACCCCTACATAATGACAAGCTCGCACAATATTAAATTTGGAAGCGTGATGTATGTGCATATACGTTAATTCCTACAAATGGCAGAACTAGTTTCTACTCTTCACATAAAATACATTGCATTCTGATCCAGGATGTCTGCAAGGTTAGTTTGCACTGTTTTAAGTAGAGCCAGATGCAAGTATGACATCAAAATCTATCAGAGAATTTACTAAAGTAGTAAATAAGAGCAATCTGCACAGCACCTTCCAGAGCTGGATGTTATATGGTACGAATCTAAAAACTAAAAAGTAAAAACAATGACAAACAGGAGGCATTGAAGGTCTGGTTGATTATAGCTTACATAACATGCAAACAACTCATAGAAGCTTATGGTGCAGAGATCTGCAGGAAACAAATTAATGATCTTGAACATATTGTCAAATTGCTAACTTGGAAAAAACACTGATTCTTAAGAGGCAGTGATTCGGTCCCAAAATATATGCTGACAATCTGGGAAAACAACTGTTGCCTTTTGCGATTGTTTTGGGCAAAGGTGATGGCATCTCATGATTTGCAGACTCTATCAACTGATGGTTATAGTGCTTTATATAGGTGTTATTAAATAATAAATAGTTGATTTCACTGTAAAAGGGATATGGATGTGCAGGACTGATTGTTATACTGAGAAAAGTTGATTTAGGAATAGCTGAAATTTGAATTGGGGAAATTACAAACTTGCAGGCACAAAGTGATGAACTGTTCCTGGTCATACAGGGAAGTGTGACCATTGATGACACAGAAGGGGGGGGGGTGACTTGCAGAGAGCAGGAAATAAACCAATATGTGGTATGTATGTGCAAACTAATGGCATCAGAATCAATCTGTCATAGTAATTGAAGAAATGTTCTGAAACAGTAATGCAAAGGTGCTGATATGCAAGGTACACAAAATTGCTGGAGGAACTCAGCGGGTGCAGCAGCATCTATGGAGCGAAGGAAATAGGCGACGTTTCGGGCCGAAACCCTTCTTCAGTCTGCTGATATGCAAACTCCTTACACTCATGACAGTTGATGATTAAATATTGAACAGGATAATTGGTCTCAGCATGTTGCTAAAGAGACATGGGGAGGATGAGTTACAGCTCATTAATAACTCAGAGGTTTAGAGGTAACAAACCTGGGACTACAATGTGACAACAATTCCTAAATAATCAGATAAGACGAGAATATTTTTTTGAAGGATATTAACTAGCCTAAAAGAAAATTCAGCTCAAGAGTTAAATTAGGGCAATTATTAAAATTAAATGGTTGTAGTTGCCTGGAAGTCTGTCCACAGCAGGGAGTGCTGAAAACATTACTGTATCACTTCAGCAGGTGGCACCTTGCCTTCCAAATTTCATTCCATTTAAATTAATGAGCTTGGGAAAGAACCGAAACATAACTTTGTGAACTGTGAGAATGATTCTATGGTTAAAGAATATCAGATGGAGTTAAGGGCTTTCTTATTTACATGAGTACAAAGTAGTATTGGACACAACTTGACAGAGTTCTGGACAAGGACTACCTCCAAAATGCAAACCCCATATCCAATACTGACCAGAGGGTTAATCATATATTGACATTCAAGTAAGTAAAGATGAATATTTCAGATGTTCTCACAGAATCATCGGGAATTTTTTCATGAAGTTTGGATAATTGTGCACATACTCAATTAAATATAGGTTGACGATCAACATTGAATCACCATAAATATGAAAGGAGGCTAATTATTAAATTTCTATAAGATGGCGCTGGAAATGTTAGCAATTATCAAATTATTGCAGGGTCTAGATCAGTGGTTCCCAACGCGAGGCGTACGCCCCACAGGGGGGCAATTTGATTTTTAAGGGGGGCATCAGGTAAACATATGTAGTTTATGTTTCAGATGTTATTTTGAGTAAATTCCATTTTCTGAGAATTATTTCTTTGTCTGCTCGTGCTAAAATATGGGGGGGGGGAGGGGGGGCATCAGGATTTTAGAGGTGATTAGGTGGGGCATGGCCAAAAAAAGGTTGGGAACCACTGGTCTAGATTATTGTCCATTTGCAGGATAAACTCCCATCACCACTGTCCCTGAGAAAGATAATCTTCCCATTTTAGAAGAGTTTCTGAAATGAGCACATACATATAATGTTAAACTTAAACGAACCACATGTATTTTTGCCCATCCAGGATTTGTAAATCGCAAATGCAAGTTCAATATTACAGTTTTTGCCCATTGCTTGAACACTATAGACCCATGCTTAGACCAAAGTAACGCAACTTGAAGTTTTTGTTACTATACCTTAAACACATGTAACCATACCTTAAACAAAAGCGCTGCTTTGCACTTTAGTTGCAATTCTGCAACACACTTGCTCCTTTCTGCAACACACTTGCTCCTGCACACTACACACTATTTAATACATAAGACACTTCGTTCAAAAATGAAATCTCAGGGTACCATTGGGAAGACACAGCTATTCAAAATACAAAACACATCGAGTAATTGAAAACACTAAGATACACACCTGAAAATACTTACTTACAACACTGAACACCAATCAGCCAGCTACAAAAAGGCCTCAGTTAAGCCATTTTGAGAACTTTGCAAGCATGGATGCAGGGAGAGCAAGAGGCAGAGGTAGAGGAAGAGGAAGAGGAGGACGTGGTCGAAGAGGCCATGCACGGACCATTATTTCCGATGACATAAGAGCAACTTTGGTGGACCATGTCATAAACCATGGCCTGACTATGAGGGAAGCTGGGCAGAGAGTCCACCCTAATCTAAGCCGTTGCACAGTTTCATCCATAATAAGGACATTCCGACTGGAAAACAGGTATGTCTTCAACTCTCTACTTTCTACTCTACTCAGATGGTATCTAGAGTATTTACAGTACTACCATATCACATTACCGTATCACATGTATTGTATTGCAGGGTGGCTAATGCTCCTTTTGGAACAAAAGTGGTAGTTTTGTGAAACATACCGTGATTACGTATATTGAGATGTTTCAGTACAGTGTATGGTATATACATTAAGTACAGTATATACAGTACTGTCAAAAAGAAGCAAACCAATAACAATTTGTGGTTGCATTTTGCTATAGAATGACTACAAGACCTTCTGGGGGTGGACGCCAATGCCTGTTCACCCAACAGCAGGAACTTGCCATTGTGGACCTAGTCAGAGCAAACAATGCAATCCGTCTCCAGCAGCTACGGCAACAAATACTTGCAGATAGGCAAGTGTTCAACAACATAAACCGAGTAAGCATTACCACTATAAGACGCATCTTGGTAAAGCACAAAATGACCATGAAGCAACTGTACAGGGTCCCATTTGAGAGGAACAGTGTCAGGGTCAAAGGACTTCGACGTGAATATGTACAGGTAAGTGTTACAGTCCTTTACATTTACAATAAAGTATTGGTGTAATCCAGTAACAGCTGAATATGTACCATTGTATCAGTACCACATAGCCATCCACAATATGTATTTTTTGTTACAGAGAATCTTGGCCATGGATGGAGCTGCACAGCCTCATGAATTTATTTACATTGATGAGGCTGGATTCAACCTTAGCAAAACAAGACGACGGGGTCGTAATATAATTGGCCAAAGGGCAATTGTGCACGGCCCGGGGCAGCACGGGGGAAATATCTCATTGTGTGCCGCCATAGGCCTTCGAGGGCTTCTGTACCATCATGCAAAATTAGGTCCATACAATACACAACATATCATCACATTTCTAGATGCTCTTCATAATATAGCTGTACAGGACAGACCAGAGCAGCCCAGGTTTGTTGTTGTCTGGGATAATGTCAGTTTCCATCGGGCTGCTCTGGTCCGGACCTGGTTCACCAACCATAATCAATTTGAAGTGGTATACTTGCCCCCTTACTCGCCATTTCTAAACCCTATAGAATAATTATTTTCGACTTGGAGATGGCGTGTATATGACCGCCAACCACATGCCCGCATGCCTCTTCTGCAGGCAATGAAACAGGCCTGCGGAGACATTGAGGTGAGGTCAATCCATGGATGGATTCAGCACACAAGGGGATATTTTCCCCGATGCCTAGCGGGAGAATACATTGCTTGCGATATGGATGAGATCCTGTGGCCAGACCCCAACAGACGGCAGGATCCATAAGCCCACCTACAAACGATTGCCGTGTTTTTCTGTGTTTACAGTATAGTGTATTTTTGGTTTTATTTTTGTTTTATTTTTGCTTTAACTGAATTTACAGTACTGTGAAGTACAGTACTGCAATGTACTGTATTGAGTATTTGATTTTTTGGTTGTTGTGAAAACGTGCCTTCTGTGGAACTGAATAAAAACAGTGAAAATTAAAGACTGCAGTGTTTTATATAAAGTAGACTAGTGTGTTGCTGCTGATCTGAAAGTGTATTCATATGATGCAAGTGTGTATCATTTTGTCATCAGAGTGACGTTTTGACAAAGGATTGTTAGGTTTTCATAGCAGAGTATAGGTTTCGATAGCAGAGTTTCAATTTGACATGGATGTGAATGGTTTATTTCCCTGTGTTGTGTCTTATTTGCTTGTGTGTAGAGTTTTGACACAATGAGCGAAGTTTTGCAAAACGTGTTCAAGCAACGGGCAAAAACTGTAATGGTTTACATCCCATCAATGATAAAATTGAAGCCTTTGTAAAAGATGAAATTACCAGAAAATGTAGGAAATCCCATATCACAAAATATGTATGGTTTGGTGTAACCCTTCATTTTTCTTTACCAGATTTAGGAACAGTGAATTCACCAATTCATCAGCTGGCATAACAAATGAAAAATAGAGATGAAACAAGCCTCACCAGAAAGCATTTGACATTTTGCAAAGAGGGCTTATGCAGCAAATATTTATTACTACATTATCTGAGGAGGAAATTCAAGTTCACATGTGGTGCTTTCAAGTCTATCATTGTCATTCACATGATGGATAATAGTCAGGAGTAGGGAATAATATTTGCACCTTGCACTTTAAATAAAAGTGAATGGAACTATATCTATATTACTAAAAGTAAGGACATGATCACTTCCTGTTTTTCTGTTTCATGATTTTTGAAAAAGCGCTGCCACTTACGGCTGTGATTTTTGGCCATCTTACTCAGAGTCCACCTCCGCTGCGCAGGACAAGAGTATTTCTTCCATCGATGAAAAATAAAAGAATTATTAATGTTTAAAAAATGTTGACATTCTCTCTGCTGCCCCTGCTGGTGGGAGGGGGGAGGGACTATAAAACCCGGAAGTGTTGCGCCTCACTCAGTCTCTGCAAGATGGAGGAAGTGAGAGGGTCACGTGTCTCTGAGCTGTGAATAATACTGAACACATGTCGCCTCAACTGTGAGTGCCCTTAATGTGGTTTGAAAATGAAATGTGGTTGCACTGCAAATGGTTGTTGGTGGTGGTAACTACTTTGAAATGCTGCACTGCAAATGGTTGCTGGTGGTGGTAACTGCTTTGAAATGCTGCACTGCAAATGGTTGTTGGTGGTGATAACTGCTTTGAAATGCTGCACTGCAAATGGTTGTTGGTGGTGGTAACTGCTTTGAAATGCTGAACTGCAAATGGTAGTTGGTGGTGGTAACTGCTTTGAAATGCTGCACTGCAAATGGTAGTTGGTCGTGGTAACTATTTTGAAATGCTGCACTGCAAATGGTTGTTGGTGGTGGTAACTGCTTTGAAATGCTGTACTACAAATGGCTGTTGGTGGTGGTAACTGCTTTGAAATGCTGCGCTGCAAAAAGCAGTTACCACCACCAACAACTATTTGCAGCGTAGCATTTCAAAGCAGTTTCCACCACCAACAGCCATTTGCAGTGCAGCATTTCAAAGCAGTTATCACCACCAACAGCCATTTGCAGCGCAGCATTTCAAAGCAGTTACCACCACCAACAACCATTTGCAGTGCAGCATTTCAAAGCAACCACATTTTCATTTTCAAACCACATTAACGGCACACACAATTGAGTAAACATGTGTTCAGTGTTATTCACAGCTCAGAGAGGCATGACCCTCTCACTTCCTCCATCTTGCAGAGACTGAGTGAAGCGCAACACTTCCGGGTTTTATAGTCCCTCCCCCCTCTCATCAGCATGGGCAGCAGAGAGAATGTCAACATTTATTAAACATTAATAACTTTTATTTTTCATCAATGGAAAAAATATTCTTGTCCTGCGCAGCGGTGGTGGATTCTGAGTAAGATGGCCAAAAATCACAGCCGTAAGTGACTGTGTTTTTTCAAAAATCATGAAACAGAAAAACAGGAAGTGGTCAAAATGTTACTTTTAGTAATATACTAGACTAAGTGGGACCCGTTGGGTCCCAGCATCACAGGAGGGCTGGTGATCCAACGCAATATTCCACCTCTCCACCAACTCTAATATTGGTGGCCAGTTGGGGGGGGGGCTTTCTGGAGCGCTAGTATGGGTGTTGTGGGCTGAAGGGACTGGTTTCCAGAGGGCTAGTATGCAAATTGTGCACCAAATGGAATCTTGGGCTGGCGTCTCAGTCAATCAAGCCTGTTGTGCTGGCAACTCACTCACTCATGGCTGATAGTTGACTCACGGCTAATCCTTGAAATTCTATTTCAAGCAGGGTATAAGGCCACCAAATTCAAGTGCAGTTTCTTACCACTTCTAACAGGGTGCAAGGCCACCAAATTCAAGTGCAGTTTCATACCATTTGAAGTAGGGTGCAAAGCCACTAAAGACAGCGAGTCGTGACCTCTCCCTCCTCCATCTTGCAGAGACTGAGCCACACCCACATTTCAGGGTTTTATAACCCCTCCCCCCCACCGGAAAAGGTGTGGCTTTCATGGAGTGATTGACAGGAGAGAGATTCTCAACATTTAAAAAAAAACTAATAACACTTTTATTTTTCATTGATGGGAAGAATTCTCTGCACCTGCTCAGCGGAGGGGGGGACTGAGTAAGATGGCCAAAAATCACAGCCGTAAGTGGTAGCGTTTTATCTAAAATCAATTTACAGTGCAAACAGGAAGTAAGTGCATTTGCAGTAGTGCCTTTTAACTTCAAGCCAAAGCTCCCAAGCCATCATTTGCAGTAAGTGGTGTATTTTAACTTCAAGCCACACCCAAGCCACACCCAAGCCACCATTTGCAGTAAGTAGTGCCTTTCAACTTCAAGCCAAAGCAACCTAGCCACCATTTGCAGTAATAGTGCCTTTCAACTTCAAGCCAAAGCAACCAAGCCACCATTTGCAGGAAGTAGTGTCTTTCAACTTCAAGTCAAAGCTCCCAAGCCACCATTTGCAGTAAGTAGTGCCTTTCAACTTCATACCACCATTTGCAGTAAGTGGTGTCTTTCAACTTCAAGCCACACCCAAGCCATCATTTGCAGTAAGTGGTGTCTTTCAACTTCAAGCCACACCCAAGCCACACCCAAGCCACCATTTGCAGTAAGTAATGCCTTTCAACTTCAAGCCAAAGCAACCAAGCCACCATTTGCAGTAATAGTGCCTTTCAACTTCAAGCCAAAGCAACCAAGCCACCATTTGCAGGAAGTAGTGCCTTTCAACTTCAAGCCAAAGCAACCAAGCCACCATTTGCTGTAATAGTGCCTTTCAACTTCTAGCCAAAGCTCCCAAGCCTCCATTTGCAGTAAGCAGTGCCTTTCAACTTCAAGTCAAAGCTCCCAAGCCACCATTTGCAGTAAGTAGTGCCTTTCAACTTCAAGTCAAAGCTCCCAAGCCACCATTTGCAGTAAGTAGTGCCTTTCAACTTCATGCCACCATTTGCAATAAGTGGTGTCTTTCAACTTCAAGCCACACCCAAGCCACCATCTGCAGTAAGTAGTGCCTTTTAACTTCAAGCCAAAGCTCCCAAGCCATCATTTGCAGTAAGTGATGTATTTTAACTTCAAGCCACACCCAAGCCACACCCAAGCCACCATTTGCAGTAAGTAGTGCCTTTCAACTTCAAGCCAAAGCAACCTAGCCACCATTTGCAGTAATAGTGCCTTTCAACTTCAAGCCAAAGCAACCAAGCCACCATTTGTAGGAAGTAGTGTCTTTCAACTTCAAGTCAAAGCTCCCAAGCCACCATTTGCAGTAAGTAGTGCCTTTCAACTTCATACCACCATTTGCAGTAAGTGGTGTCTTTCAACTTCAAGCCACACCCAAGCCATCATTTGCAGTAAGTGGTGTCTTTCAACTTCAAGCCACACCCAAGCCACACCCAAGCCACCATTTGCAGTAAGTAATGCCTTGCAACTTCAAGCCAAAGCAACCAAGCCACCATTTGCAGTAATAGTGCCTTTCAACTTCAAGCCAAAGCAACCAAGCCACCATTTGCAGGAAGTAGTGCCTTTCAACTTCAAGCCAAAGCAACCAAGCCACCATTTGCTGTAATAGTGCCTTTCAACTTCTAGCCAAAGCTCCCAAGCCTCCATTTGCAGTAAGCAGTGCCTTTCAACTTCAAGTCAAAGCTCCCAAGCCACCATTTGCAGTAAGTAGTGCCTTTCAACTTCAAGTCAAAGCTCCCAAGCCACCATTTGCAGTAAGTAGTGCCTTTCAACTTCATGCCACCATTTGCAATAAGTGGTGTCTTTCAACTTCAAGCCACACCCAAGCCACCATCTGCAGTAAGTAGTGCCTTTCAACTTCAAGCCAAAGCAACCAAGCCACCATTTGCAGTAAGTAGTGCCTTTCAACTTCAAGCCAAAGCAACCAAGCCACCATTTGCAGTAATAGTGCCTTTCAACTTCAAGCCAATGCACCCATGCCCCCATTTGCAGTAAGTAGTGCCTTTCAACTTCAAGCCACACCCAAGCCATCATTTGCAGGAAGTAGTGCCTTTCAACTTCAAGCCACAATTTGCAGTAAGTAGTGCCTTTCAACTTCAAGTCAAAGCTCCCAAGCCACCATTTGCAGTAATAATGCCTTTCAACTTCAAGCCAAAGCAACCAATCCACCATTTGCAGTAAGTAGTGCCTTTCAACTTCAAGCCAAAGCTCCCAAGCCACCATTTGCAGTATGTAGTGCCTTTCAACTTCAAGCCAAAGCAACCAATCCACCATTTGCAGTAAGTAGTGCCTTTCAACTTCATGCCACCATTTGCAGTAAGTGGTGTCTTTCAACCAAGTCACACCCAAGCCACCATTTGCAGTAATAGTGCCTTTCAACTTCAAGCCAAAGCAACCAATCCACCATTTGCAGTAAGTAGTGCCTTTCAACTGCAAGCCAAAGCAACCAAGCCACCATTTGCAGTAATAGTGCCTTTCAACTTCAAGTCAAAGCTCCCAAGCCACCATTTGCAGTAAGTAGTGCCTTTCAACTTCAAGCCAAAGCAACCAATCCACCATTTGCCGTAAGTAGTGCCTTTCAACTTCATGCCACCATTTGCAGTAAGTAGTGCCTTTGAATTTCAAGACACACCCAAGCCAAGCCAACCAATGGAGGGAGGGAGGGGGCAGGGGAGGGGGCGCTTTCTGGAGCGCTAGTATGAACCATTTTAGAACTTGCAAACTTTAGAAGCATTAGAGACACTTTTTGCAAGCTTTAGAACCAATAAAGACACTTTTTGCAAGCTTTAGAACCAATAGACATTTTTTTGCAAGCTTTAGAACCAATAGACATTTTTTGCAAGCTTTAGAACCAATAGACTTTTTTTGCAAGCTTTAGAACCAATAGACATTTTTTTGCAAGCGTTAGAACCAATAGACATATTTTGCAAGCTTTAGAACCAATATACATCTTTTTGGCAATCTTTAGAACCAATAGAGACACTTTTGGCAATCTTTAGAACCAATAGAGACACTTTTTGCTAGCTTTAGAACCAATAGACATTATTTTGCAAGCTTTAGAACCAATAGACATTTTTTTGCAAGATTTAGAACCAATAGACATTGTTTTGCAAGCTTTAGAACCAATAGACATTTTTTTGCAAGCTTTAGAACCAATAGACATTTTTTTGGAAGCTTTAGAACCAATAGACATTTTTTTGGAAGCTTTAGAACCAATAGACATTTTTTGCAAGCTTTAGAACCAATAGACTTTTTTGCAAGCTTTACAACCAATAGAGACACTTTTTGCAAGCTTTAGAACCAATAGACATTTTTTGCAAGCTTTAGAACCAATAGACACTTTTTTTGCAAGCTTTAGAACCAATGGAGACACATTTTGCAAGCTTTAGAACCAATAGACATTTTTTGCAAGCTTTAGAACCAATAGACATTTTTTGCAAGCTTTAGAACCAATAGACACTTTTTTGCAAGTTTAGAACCAATAAACACATTCTGCAAGCATTTTTGAACCACTAAGGGCACTTACATTTGAGTAGACATGTGTTCAGTGTTATTCACAGCTCGGAGAAACGTGACCCTCTGCCTTCCTCCAGCTTTCAGACACTGATTGAGGCACACCACTTCCTGGTTTTATAGTCCCTCCCCCCTGCCGCCAGCGGGGGCAGCAGAGAGAATGGGGAATTTTGAAAAAATGTTAATATCTCGGTCATTTTTAATCGACGGGAAAAATCCTCGGCACACATGCGGCGGAGTGGGGCTCTGAGCAAGGTGGCCAAAAATGACGGCCGTAGGTGGCGGCGTTCTCTTTGAAATCGCAGCACAGATGGCCAAAACCGGTCAAGAACAGACTTTAAGTAATATAGATATATATATATATATATATATATATATATATATAAAGAAGTGTTGCCTACTATTTTATGGCCAAATATTCACTCTTTCCACCAAACATACTGTTGACAAAATGCATTGCATTTGCTCACATTATTCCAGCAATACCTCCCAGATCCGTGCCTTCATCCACCAAAATGGACAAGTCCCTCAGAAAACCATCCACTGCAACATCCCCACCAAGTTGGACACCATCCTTCATCCTTGATAGGTCTAAATCCTGGAATATCCCCAACAGCGCTGTGGGAGTATCTTCACCAAAAGGTCAGCAGTGGTTCAAAAAGGCAGTTCACTACCATCATCTGAAGTGCAAATAGAGATTGGCAATAATGTCCATATGTCAAAAACAGACAAATTAAAATCTATATTGCTTTGGGAAGATCTTTCATTTTAGTTATAGATTAGCCATTTTAAGTCTGAAATTGGGAATTCAAAACAAGGCATCCACTTGCACACAGAGACAAACATTATGTTATCCCAAAAACAACAGTACAATTGGATATTGATTTTCCAAGCAAAATGCAATTGCAGGTGCTTTATTGAGGTCACCACAAAAAGATTCTGATATATGTATTGAGTAAGTAGTGTCTAATCTTCACTTTACGAGTAGAGGATGATGACTTCTTAGTCAATGGTTCAGAATTAGTTGAGACAACAAAACAAAAGATGCTTCTGAATCAAGTCTATCAGCGCATATTCAAAGACTCCACAAATCCAAATGTGGACATATAACTATTTTACTGCAGGAGATTAACAATGTTAGCTGACTGAGGGGGTTAGAATGAGGGTATACAATAGCCCTTCCCTATTTCCTGAGAAGATGGATCATAGACAAGTTAATTTAGAAAATGCCAGTATTGTAAATATAAAGGCTATTGCCAGAAGCTTCATGCGTGGGTAAGGTGTTGGCATATATCAAGAGCATTTATGTCAATGGTAACTGAGAGTTGAAGGTTGGGGCTATTCTCCAAAATAGAGAGCATCAAGAGAGAAAGGTGTGGTTGCTGATGAATAAAAGTGAGCAGGTATAATATAAGGAAAGGATGGGTGCAGAATAGATATCAGAGGCTTGGTCCCTCTTCAGTAATCATAAATTACATTTTGCATGTATATTTGTGTACAGTGCATATATTAATATTCAGCACCAACCATGGATGCTTTTATATTCCTGTGCACAGTTCTAAAACTGAGTTTTTATTTTGACATTCAGAGATTTGAGAAAAAATGTTATGGTGACATTGATGATAATGGGGCAAACCTCACATGAGTTTTGCAACACTGATATTCTGTATAGCATTGTTTTGTTACCCCATCATACTCAATTGACTGATATAGAATGCTAACAAACAAATACTTTTCACTCCGTGGCATAAACATATAGGCCTAAAACATACACCAAGAGAAATTGTTTCATAAAAGCAAAATAAATAGATTGCACATTGATCTTGGCAGATGTTTCATATCTAATGATTTAAGTTTAAAAATGTTTTAAATGTAATGTTTAGACAACAGTTTTCTCCTACTTCCCAAAACCATGTGGGTGGGAGGTTAATTTGCCACTGTAAATTTGCCCCTCATGTAGATCAGTGCTAGGATCTGCTGCAAATTAGTTGTGGGGAAAATTAATATGGGAATTGGATTGCTCTGTGTAAAATATCTCTTTCTATGTCATCCGGAAATATGAAATATCACAATTCTTTAAAAAATTGAAATATTTTACACTGATTTGTTGTAATATATATTCTTACATAATGATATGTGGAAGACTATGTTAATGGAATACTATGTATTTTTACCAATCATTTAAAAATGTTTCTGCCCCACAATGGAAAAGGCACAGCCTGAACAAAGAAAGGTCCCTGAACTTCCGGTTTATCTGTAAAGCATACCTTAAAATAGTTGACCCAATAGGTGACTCGAGTCGAAATCATGCAATGTATTAATAGACTGCCTATGCCATTCCATTCTTGCTGAAGTTGGACTTGGGCTTAATACATTGCAAGTATATTGGCCATGTTTTCTTTGGACTACATTACAATTTGCCAAATTCTTTGGACCTGTACAATTTGCCAAATAGACTAGCAATGATAGATCAATTAGAAAATGTGAAGTTTGGTAAACATTAGAAATGTTTGCCGTACCTTATCTTGCTTTCCCAAAGTATTACATTAGTGTTGTTTGCCTCCTTCTCCTTTTGCATCCTTTTGGGATTGATGATGACTTGCTTACACTCCAGTTTTAGACAATAGACAATAGACAATAGACAATAGGTGCAGGAGCAGGCCATTTGGCCCTTCGAGCCAGCACTGCCATTCAATGTGATCATGGCTGATCATTCCCAGTTAGTACCCCGTTCCTGCCTTCTTCCCATATCCCCTGACCGCTATTTTTAAGAGTCCTATCTAGCTCTCACTTGAAAGCATCCAGAGAACATGCCTCCACCGCCCTCTGAGGCAGAGAATTCCACAAACTCACCACTCTCTATAAGAAAAAGTGTTTCCTCGTCTCCGTTCTAAATGGCTTACTCCTTATTCTTAAACTGTGGCCCCTGGTTCTGGACACCCCCAACATCGGGAACATGTTTCCTGCCTCTAGTGTGTCCAAGCCCTTAACAATCTTATATGTTTCAATGAGATCTCCTCTCATCCTTCTAAACTCCAAAGTGTACAAGCCCAGCTGCTCCATTCTCTCAGCATATGACAGTCCCGCATTCCCGGGAATTAAACTTGTAAACCTACGCTGCACTCCCTCAATAGCAAGAATGTCCTTCCTCAAATTAGGGGACCAAAACTGCACACAATGCTCCAGGTGTGGTCTCACTAGGGCTCTGTACTACTGCAGAAAAACATCTTTGCTCCTATATTCGATTCCTCTTGTTATAAAGGCCAACATGCCATTTGCTTTCTTCCCTGCATGCTGTACCTGAATGCTTACTTTCATAGACTGTTGTACAAGGACCCCCAGATCATGTTGTACTTCCCCTTTTCCTAACTTGACACCATTTAGATAGTAATCTGCCCTCCTGTTTTTGCTACCAAAGTGAATAACCTCACATTTATCTGCATTAAACTTCATATGCCATGTATCTGCATACTGCCCCAACCTGTCCAAGTTACCCTGCATTCTCATATCATCCTCCTCACAGTTCACACTGCCACCCAGCTTTGTGTCATCTGCAAATTTGCTAATGTTACTTTGAATTACTTCATCCAAATCATTGATGTATATTGTAAATAGCTGCGGTCCCAGCACCGAGCCTTGCGGTACCCCATTAGTCACTGCCTGCCATTCTGAAAGGGACCCGTTAATCCCTACTCTTTGTTTCCTGTCTGCCAACCACTTCTCTATCCATGTCAGCACTCTACCCCCAATACCATGTGCCCCAATTTTTCCCACTAATCTCCTATGTGGGACCTTATCAAATGCTTTCTGAAATTCCAGGTACACTACATCCACTGGCTTTCCCTTGTCCATTTTCCTAGTTACATCTTCAAAAAATTCGAGAAGATTAGTCAAGCATGATTTCCCCTTCATAAATCCACGCTGACACGGACCGATCCTGTTATCCAAATATTCGGCTATCTCATCTTTTATAATTGACTCCAGCATCTTCCCCACCACCGATGTCAGGCTAACTGGTCTATAATTCCCTGTTTTCTCTCTCCCGCCTTTCTTAATAAGTGGGATAACATTAGCTACCCTCCAATCCACAGGAACTGATCATGAGTCTATAGACCATTGGAAAATTATCACCCATGCATCCACAATTTCTAGAGCCACTTCCTTAAGTACCCTGGGATGCAGATCATCCGGCCCTGGAGGTCTATCAGCCTTCAGTCCCATTATTCTATCCAACACCATTTCCTGCCTAATGTGGATTTCCTTCAGTTCCTCTGTCACCCCAGATCCTCTGGCCTCTACTATATCAGGAAGATTGTTTGTGTCCTCCTCAGTGAAGACAGATCCAAAGTACCTGTTCAACTCATCTGCCATTTCCTTGTTCCCCATAATAAATTCACCTTTTTCAGTCTTCAAGGGTCCAACTTTGGTCTTAACTATTTTTTTCCTCTTCACATATCTAAAGAAGCTTTTACTATCCTGTTTATATTCTTGGCTAGCTTACCTTCGTACCTCATCTTTTCTCCCCATATTGTCTTTTTGGTTATCTTCTGTTGTTCTTTAAACCTTACCCAATCCTCTTGCTTCCCGCTCATCTTGGCTACGTTGTACTTTTTCGTTCCAATTTTTATTCTCTCCCTGACGTCCCTTGTCAGCCATGGTTGTCGCTTTCTCCCCTTGGAATCTTTCTTCCTCCTAGGAATGAACTGATCCTGCACCTTCTGTATTATCCCTAGAAACACCTGCCATTTTTGTTCCACTGTCATCCCTGCTAGTGTACCTTTCCAGTCAACTTTGGCCAGCTCCTCCCTCATGGCCGCATAGTCCCCTTTATTCAACTGCAACTCTGATCTACTCTTCTCCCTCTCAAATTGTAGATTAAACCTGACCATGTTATGGTCACTGCCTCCTAATGGCTCATTAAACTCAAGGTCCTTTATCAAATCTGGTTCATTACATAACACTAAATCCAGAATTGCCTTCTCCCTGGTAGGCTCCAATACAAGCTGTTCAAAGAATCCATCATGAAGGCACTCTACAAAGTCCCTTTCTTGGGGTCCAGTACCAACCTGATTTTCCCAGTCTACCTGCATGTTGAAATCTCCCATAACAACCACAGCATTACCTTTACTACATGCCGATTTTAACTCCTGATTCAACTTGCGCCCTATGTCCAGGCTACTTTTTGGGGGCCTGTAGATTAGTCCCATTAGGGAATTTTAACCCTTACAATTCCTTCGTTCTATCCATACTGACTCCACATCTCCTGTTTCAATGTCACCCCTTGCAAGGGACTGAATTTCATTCCTCATCAACAGGGCAACCCGACCCGCTCTGCCCACCTGTCTGTCTTTTCGATAGGAGGTATACCCTTGAATATTCAGTTCCCAGCCCTGGCCCTCTTGCAGCCATGTCTCAGTAATTCCCACAACATCATACTTGCTAGTTTCTAACTGAGTCTCAAGCTGGTCCACTTTATTCCTTGTACTTTATTCCTTGTACTTCCTTTTACACTCTGGTATTGTGTATGCTGATGACACCAGTGTGGAATCCACAGTCTCTGCCTCAGACAAGGCAGGAGGTGGATAGTTTGTGAGGTTGTGTGCTCCTTCCCTCACATTGAACCTCTGTGTGCTTCTGAAACATGGACTGGAGTTTCTCACCGCCATCCCAAATGCTTCTTCTCCACTTTGACTAGTTATGCCCCAGGAATCGCCAAGCATTGATGGAAGTGTTCATTTTTTTTAAGGAGGCTTTGAGCCCATTCTTGAATCTTTTTCTAGTTGGGTTCAGTAATCTATTCCCAGGATGGAACTCGGAATAGACAGTTTGTTTCAGGAATCCAAGCTTAATACATGGTGAGATGTATGTGAATGATGTGCCTAGCAAATGGAGTTGAATAAGAATTATTAGTCTGAGTGCTGGGATGGTATTCTAGGAGAGGGCACTGTTACTTATCCTTCCAGTTAATTGATTTTCATAGACCATGAATTTTCTATCAGCTCTGAGGTCTTGTTTGCACTCTGTCCATTGTAGTTGATTACTGCAATGTTTGCTCTCATGTAAAAGTTTGCAGAGATTCCCATAGTACATTATATTTCTCTGTCAAAATATGCTTCAAAGCTGTTATAAATTTCCATCTGAATTGTCCTGAAATGGGTATAACGACATTAATTGGCTACAATCTACAGACATTGAATTTTCAGCATGCCAAATAATTTTCACAGAATTAGGCTTCGATATATAAATTGAATTTACAGACACACTGATCAAAATATTTTTTGTCCAAAAGATAATTAAAAAAATTGATACACAAATTACTTGCAGGTTTGTTATTTATATGAATGTGATTTCACTTGTAGAACACTGTTGCATTGAAGTGGAAATGAATAGAGGCCACGAATGCAACATGTAGTTTTATATTGTGTTGCAAGGAAGAGTCTATTACATTGCGTAATTTAACATGTATGCAGTTACATGCTGGTTTTAATAGATTTGCAGGTTAGAATTCTGTACTATCTGATGCCTCTTTGAATTCAATGTTCTCAAGGTGCCAGTGAACAGATAAAACCGCTGAGATGAAGACACAAGAGATTGCAGATGCTGGAGTCTGTAGCATAACAAAAGAGAGCAGCTGGAAAAATTCCTTGGGTTAGGCGGTATCTAAGGAGGGAAATGGACGGTTGACACTTGGGTTGACCCTTCATATAAACTATCTTTAGACTTTAGAGATGTAGTGCGGAAACTGGCCCTTTGGCCCACCGAGTCCGCGCAAACCAGCGATCTCCCCGTACACTGTCTGAGACTATCTTACACGCTAGGGGCAATTCACAATTTTTTTACCGAAGCCAATTAACCGACAAACCTGTACATCTTTGGAGTGTGGGAGGAAATAGGAGCATCCGGACAAAACCCATACGGTCATAGGGAGAATGTGCAAATTCATTCCTTTAAGAATTTAAAATTTTGAGAAACTCTGGGAGTTAAAGGCAGCCAAGTCACCAGGAATGCACTTATTAAAAAGGGGTTTTAAAGGAAGTGGCTGCAAATACAGGGTATATTTGGGTAAGATTCGCGACTACCGGCATGCATATCATCCTTACCAAGTTAGCGACAGAAACCGCAATACTGAGGCTGGTTGGAGCACCAGGACTACACAACTAAGACAGAGCCAGAGGCCTTTTTTAGGTGCAGGTTCACAGCGCTCACCATGGAGGTAGTGTGTTCCACTCACTCAGTCTCGACCCCTAGCAGGCCAAGATGCCAGAGCCAGAGCCAGAGGGAGGGGACAGAACAAAAACTAGTCAGCAGACGCTATCGATCGAACACCTAAGCCCGTTGAGATAGGTGAATATAATTTCTGCAGCTGCATGAAATGTGCTGAGGATATTCAAGTCGGAGGTAGATTGAGGCTGTTCAAAAACAAGTGGGAAAGATAACCACTGATGCTTTCATTTTACGAGCCATAAATGGCTATAAGATTGACTTTCTGTCTGACCATGTTTCCTCCATGGCAAGACAAGCCCAATTTTCCATACAAACGGTCTAAAGAGTAAACTATAGCTATCCAAGTAGAGGTCGTGCAATTAAACAAAAAGGATGTGATTGAGCAGACTGCCCATGAACAAGATGATTATATTTCCAATCTCTTCACAAGGCCTGGAGAATATCAAATAATTCTTGATTTGTCTCGTCTGAACATGTGCTTGGAATATAACCATTTCGAAATGGATAATTTTCATTCAGTAAAACTGCTGATTACTGAGGATTGCTTTATGGCCTCGATCGATTTCAAAGATGCATACTATTCGGTACCAATACATGAGAGTCATAGGAAATATCTGGTTCATCTGGCAAGGCATGTTGTGGCAATTTAAGGCTCTACCTAATGGGTTGATTTCAGCCCCTAGGCTATTTACAAAGATCCTAAAGCCAGTGTTTGCCCTACTCAGAACTGAAGAGCATATTGTTGTGGAGTTTATAGATGACACGCTCATTGTAGGAAAGATGAAATGTGACACAGAGTTAGCTGTTTCAGCAACCAAGACACTCCTGGAAGATCTAGGATTTGTTATTCATCCAGGAAAGACCATGTTCGAGCCGACAAAATTTATTGCATATCTAGGCTTTGTCATAAACTCTTCAGATATGCCTGTGACCCTACCTACAGATAAGAAACAGAATATTGTAGATGCATGCACAGGATTACTTAAGAATGAGAAGTCTACTATACGGCAGGTTGCAAGGATGATAGGCAAGCTGGTAGCTGCCTTCCCAGCTACACAATATGGAGCCATGCATTATAGAAGCCTGGATCATGAGAAGGTTCTTGCCCGAAAGTTGAATAAGGGACATTTTGATAGATGTATGAGGTTGACGACAGAGTCAATATCAGAATTACAGTGGTGGATTGAGCACACACACGAGTGTCCAGGTTTCATTGTACCTAGTAACCCTACAATAACACTACAAAGTGATGATAGTGGACAGGGCTGGGACACCAATACTAGTTGTGGTGGTAGGTGGAATGAGGATGAGTTGAGACATGGACAAAAGAATGGCATCAACTATTTGGAAATACATTGAGAACGTTTTGTGGGAATGACCATGATATGCATATCAGGCTACAATTGGACAACACAACAACCATATGGGTGGCTGAAAGTCTCAAACATGTGATTCACTAGCAAAGTCCATTTGGGCGTGGTGTATAAAGAGGAGAATATGGATGTCAGCTGCACTCCTGCCAGGTAGGTACAACATTGAAGCAGACGCCAGGTCAAGAAAATTCAATGAACGAACAGAATGGATGTTAAATCAGTCAGCGTTCAAGAAGATAAAATCTCAATATGGAACACCTGAGGTTGATCTGTTTGCTTCAAGACTTAATAATCAATTACCAAGATATGTAGCCTAGCAACCAGACCCAGGGGCAGAAGCAGTTGATGCTTTTTCTTTGAACTGGGCAGGATTATAATTTTAGGCTCTTTCCTCATTCTGCCTTATCGGCAGATGCCTCTAAACCATAATTCAAGACATCAGGAATTATAATAGTATCAAATTGGCCTACTCAACCATGGTTTCCATTGTTAAAAGGACTGCTGAAAGAAGCTCCTATGTTTGCTCACAGACACGAACTGTTGTTCGTTCAACCTGTCACTCGTGCACCTCACCCACTGCATGATCGTATTGACTTATTAATTTGCAGGGTTTAAGGAGACCTTTCGAGCAAATAGGACTTTCCAGTGGACAATTGACGTGATCACTGCAGCTTGGCGAGATGGCACTAGAAAGCAGTATGCAACCTACATAAAACAAAGGAAAACGTTTTGTAAGGATACACATGTGAACTACTTTAAAGCGGAAGTAGCAAAGGTTTTGGATTTTCTTTCAGTTTTGTTTTATGAGAAGCATCTAAGTTATAGCGCAGTAAACATTGCTTGCAGTACCTTATCATCCTATCTAGTGCTTGGAATGGGACAACAAACAATTGGCAGTGGTGACAACATTTATGAAAGGTCTCTTTAATATGAACCCTCCAAAGCCTAGATACAAAGAAGTGTGGAATATGAAATCAGTATTATATTTTTTTTACGCAAATTGCTACCAGCTGCAACTCTAACTTTGGAGCAGCTCACTCATCAGTTGGTAATGCTTATGGCACTTACTTCAGCACAAAGAGGTCAGTCTTTACACAAACTCCATCTGGATAACTCTGTCATATCTGACAAGAAGGTGGTATTTTATGTGGATGAGCTCATAAAGCAGAGCAAGCCAGGCACAGTTGGGTACAAGTTGGGACTGTCAGCCTACCCACCGGATTGGAGATTGTGTATTATTAAATATGTGAAAAAGTATATTGAGGTTTCTGAGAACCTACAATATGAAGGAAAAGCTTTCTTCATAAGTTATAAAAAGCCACACAAGAGAGTGTCGGTGCAGACTATTTCAAGATGGATAGAGTGTATGCTGTTGAAAACTGGAATGAATACAGATATTTTCAAGTCACACTCTACCAGGGCTGCAGCCACGTCGGCAGCCAATAGAATGGATGTTCCTCTTGATCACATTCTAGCAACAGCAGGATGGTCAGATGAACGCACCTTTCGGAAGTTTTATAAAAACCACTTAACAGGTCTGGATGATTTGCAGATAGAATTCTGGACAGTGCTACATGAGCTATTTTTCTGTAACTCCAAGGTAATGTGACTGCGGTCCTGTTAAAGGTGATATACATGTATGTAAATCTATGAACATGTGATGATGGCCTATGACACTTCTACCATCTATGGTTTATCTGTATAGTGTGGACACATACAGATTGATTTACTGTATGAAACCACAGCTTCAAAGGCTTCATGTAGTCTCGTCACAAGACCGAAATAAAATAGAAAGATTAAACAAGAACTTACCGTTTGTAGTTTGATCTTTATTTTATGAGAAGTTGGAGTGAGAGACTATGTGCCCTCCACTCCCAACCCTGAATCTCATAAATTACATTTGGTAAGTCAAGGGTTATTAATCTTTCTATAGCTTGAATCTGGTTCAAGTAGACTGTGGCTTCATGCAGTAGCTCTGAAGATTGATGGGGCTCATGTTGTCGCCCTCCCCATGATGAGCCCTGTCAACTGACCTCAGTCAGGCAAACAACACCAAACAGAGTCAGAAATTCAAGATTGTTTGAATAGAGTGGTCGTGGATTACACAGTTCAAACTTAATCTCAAGAGTAAAGCGTCAAGATTTGTTATATGCATCAGGAATGAAATAATGAGATTGTTAATAACCAAAAGTAAAACCGATAGAATTTGCACAGTAGTTTGTTGCTGAAGTAGGGTTGTGGTTAGAGTTGTGCAAAGTGGTTCAAGAACCTGGTGGTTGAAGCAAAGAAGCTGTTCTTGAATTGGGAGGTAACAGTTCTCAGGGTGTTGTACCTTCTTCCTGGTGTTGGCAGTGAGATGAGAGCATGGCCAAGGAGGCATGGGTCTTTAATGATATTAGCTGCGTCATTAAGGCAGCGTTTCCTGTAGATCTCTACAATGATTAGGAGGTCAATATCCATGATGGAAAGGGCAACAACATGTTTTACAACATCCCTCAATATGGGCGTTTGCAATGTCAATGGAGCAAATTGCTTTCCAGACCTTATTCCTTCAGCATGAAGCCATGTTCATCAGCAAGATATCCTCTAGAAAATGGAAAACAATATTGGCAATTTGCAGCAAAATAATGCTTTTTATTTATATGTGCTCATTGCAAAAGCTATCAATAATTTTTGAGGAAGAAGTTAGGCTTCAGTGATGGGTTCATTAAAATCTCAAAAATAAACATATGTAACATGCAGTGAATGTGCTGCAGACGAACCAGTTTATTGTGCTTTGTTTTGGTACCTACAACTGAAAGGTTTCTTTATATTGTGCAGGAGTGTCTGTAGGCTAATGCATCAAGCAGCAAGGAACCAAAGGCTCAATGGGACTTGCAAGAGTGATTTTGAAAATAAGTGATTCATCAGAAACAAGAAAGCATATGTTCAGCTGGTTACCAAGCAGATGGATAAATAAGGAATCACTATACAGTCTTTTTAAAGCGACTGTATATCTGATCTTTAAATGTAGTGCTATAAGGTTGTTATGTTCAACCACAAGTTCTATCTTTATTCTGCCTTGAGTACTCAGTGGATTTTGAAACAGTTCCTCAAAATCTATTTCATTTGGATCACTTTAACTGTCATTTACTCACAAGTCCTTATTGTGACCCATTGTAATCCTGTTGTTGTAACCCTTTGTTATTGGAATCCTGACCTGTTGCAACCAAAGAGTCTGCAAAATGGACCCAGGTTCAAAAGTGGCTCACGTCGCAAAGACTCCTGTAGTTCCTACCTTTACGAATTTCTCTCTTTTATTCTCGCTCGTGGTTTGGCCACTCCTGGAAAATAATATCCAGAAAACTCATTGGAATATTACTGAGAATTTAGCAGTAACTTAGAAAAAAAGGCAATTATTTAGTCATTAAGATTAATAGGATTTTATTTTATATTAAGCACTAGTTATTTCTCCATCTCACTCCCATTTTGTCCTCTCTGTCTTAAATGTTCTTTATTGGGACTCCCACAATGTGCAATTTAAAGAACAACACCTTGTTTTAAACCTGGGGCAGATATGTTGGATGAATTCAGTGAAGAGCTGCTGACATTTCCCAGGAGGTTCTGGAAAGTTGTCATTAATTTACAACATTACAAATCTGGGATTTAGTTCTGACTATATTGGATCAAATCTTGCAGGTTACGGACAGCGACTCTGATGGAAACTGTTCACATGCAACCATTTAAATGGGTCCTGGATATGCAGACATGGGGGTTTGAGTGTATGGTTTACTGAGTGACGGATGGAGTCACTTCCCACTGTGTTGTCTCTCGGTGTATTGACAGCATTGCACTGAAAACATGTCTCTCAGGCCCTATGCCAACTCAGTTCTGAAGCAGGTATTTCAGGCCTCACTGACTCCAATGAAGACTGTGTACTGAGTAACAAAGGTGAAGGTATTTTATTAGCTTTAAACGTTATTTTAGTTTAGTATTAAGAGTATTTAAATGTTGTTCAACCAAATTGATATTTTAATGTTAACTTTCATCTTAGTTGTTATAAATATATAGTTGAAATTATTAAAATGTACAACTGCTTTTTATCCTATTACCTTCATAAGATATCAACTGATGTGTTGAACAAAAAGACTCTCCAAGGTGTACAACTTAGTCTTTAAACATATTTATCTTTCTCAGACATGCCAGAGTACAATTAATATCCAAAATCTCCACATTTGATTCAACATTCTAAATTATCACTCATATTAATTTGCAAGGCTTAGACTTAAACACTACTGCTGTGAGGTTAGCTGGTTAGGTTCACTTCAATGGAGGTTGTAATATTCTCCGAATCCAATTTTTTCTTCTGCAGTGGTTGTTCTTGGGTTATCACCACCAATATCCTTCATGGCTCAACTTTCATGCATTTTTTTTCTGATGGTTTCTAGAAGGTTTATGGATGTACCACTGTCCAGGACCTTCATAAATCTGAAGTCATTGATCCAAGGGTCAGGTAAACAAGGCACTTTCACTTCTCCAAGTATTTCACATCATATCCATCTATTTACTCCTCCTCATGACATATCTTTTGTTTTACTGTAAGCAATCAGCACCATTGCCATTTGTGTTATTAAGTCTCTCCTGGTCAACATCTCACCATAAACCTTCCATTGTACTCTTTCCACTCTGCTCCCCTCTCTACAACCTAAATCTTCTATCATTTCTAATGTTTCCAGTCTGGTGAAAGAACATTAACACTGTTCTTTCCCCACAGATACTGCCTGACCAATGAATATTTCCAGCATTTCCTTTTGTTTAGTTGCAGAAATTTCCAAAATCTACTGTATTTTACTTTTTATTTTCAAATCGACTTATTTTTTATTTCTCACATGCTATTTTATTGAACATTCTTTTTGGGGCATGAAGTGTAACCTAACATCATCCTGACTAGCTTATGGGCCTGTCCCACTCAGACAAATTTTCAGGTGATTGCCAGCGACTGTCAAGTTGTCGGCAGTCACCTGAAAAACCGGCAATTGGAATGGCAACTGTCAGAGTGGAACACACACACACACATATCACTTCTTTCACCAGCCCGTTATGCAGGCGGGGGACAGGGCAAGTGGGGGGAGTGCTGTCTGAGTGAAATCCACACGGTGCAAAGCCAAGGTGATACCGCAATGTCCTTTAAAAGAGAGGGGGAGAGGGGGGAAAAGGAGGGAGAAGGAGTTGTGACAACTTTTAAGAAGCCAGTGATACATGACTGTTGGCGGCACGACCGACGTCGCAGCGGCCTCTGTAGTCCGTCTGTCTTTTTTTAATTTTATTGTCCCGTTGAGTGTATAGTTTGTGGTGGGTTTTTGACTGTATGTGTGGGTGGGGGAAACTTTTAGATCTCTTCCCTGTTTCGGGGACCCGACCTTTCCCTGTCGGGTCTCCGTTGCTGTTGCGGCCTAGCACCATGGAGCGGCCTCCAACCGGAATGACAGCTCAAGTCACGGAGCCTGCGGAGAGCTGGCCAGCTTCGGAGCGTGGAGAGCTGCTGCGACCCGACTCCGGTGGATGGTGACACCGGGTGCTCGCGGGTCCCCGGTGGGAGACCGCTTTGCGGGGCACTGGCAACGGCGACTTCTCCTGCTCGAATTGCGGGGTTGAAAGTGACCTGGAGCGGGGCCTTACATCACCCGGCGCGGCTTTAAATGGCCGCGGACCTGCTAGCGCCCGCCGGGGGCTCCAACATCGGGACCTCGAATTGCGGGGTTGAAAGTGACCTGGAGCGGGGCCTTACATCGCCCGGCGAGGCTTTAAGTCGCCGTGGGACTTGCTAGCGCCAGCCGGGGGCTTTGACTTTGACTTCGGGAGAGGAATGGAGAGCAGGGGAGAGACAAGACTTTGCCTTCCATCACAGTGAGGAGGAGATTCACTGTGATGGATGTTTGTGTAAATTGTGTTGGTGTGTGTCTTGGTTCTTTTCTTGTATGACTGCAGAAACCAAATTTATTTTGAACTTCATGTGAAGTTCAAATGACAAATAAACGGTATTGTATTGTATTGTAAGATCGGCGGACATTTAACATTACCGGTTGGTTATCCTTGGTTCTGAAAACTACCGCTTACGTTTTTTTTCCTAATGAGCCAATGAAATTCACTGGTCAGCACTGGCTACAACCTACAAGAACCTACGAGAACCTTCGACCTCCTGGCAACCCACAAGGACCTCCTGGCGACCCACCTACGGCACAAGAATTCTCACTACTCTCCATGGTGGCTTAATTCTAGTCACCGCTAATTTTCAACATGTAGAAAAATTTGTGGCGACCATAATGAGGCCGCGACTTGTTCCCAGAATGCGGGAACTCCTCTTTTATTTGATTTGATTTGATTCAATTTATTGTCATTGCACTTTTCAGTGCAACGAAATGGTTTAGCCTGCAGTCATAACATGGAATAAATAACAAACACTCAACACAGTTTATAGTCCCAAAGTCATTGTCTCTTCCCTCCTTGCTCTCCCTCTGCGCTGAGGCAATCCAAGCCTCCGATGTTGTGACCTCGCCGGGTGATGGTAAGTAAGTCCCGCGGCTGAATCCGTGTTCCGCAAACGGGCCGGTTCAAACTCTGCGGCCCGGGGCGGTCGAAGCTGCCGCCCACCAGTCCAGCGGAAGCAGCTGTAGTTGCGGGAGCTCCGGAAAACAGAACTCGAGCTCCCGATGATGTCGTCCACTGGTCCGCGGCTGAGCCTCCGAGGCTCCAAAGTCGGGTCAGAAGTTGGGTCGCACCACAACCACAGCCCCGAAGTCAGCCAGCCTCGCGTTGGTAAGTCCTGGCTCTGCCTCCACAGCCTCGAGGTCGGTCGCAGTTGGAGGCCGCCAGCTCCGCGATAGGCCTCAGCGCAGACGGACACGGAGACAGGGGATACGGCAGGAAAGGTCGCATCCCCCCCGAAGGAAGTCAAAAAACATGTTACACCCACCCCCCCACACACACACAACTAAATAAACCGAAATAAACTGTAAAAATGGGACAAGAGAAAACAAAAAACAGAAAAGACAAACGGACTGCAGGCGAGCCGCAGCTGCAAGGCAGTGCCGCCACTTCCGGAATGAAACATGAAAGCGACTCCCAGGCAATCACCCGCGAACATGTGGTGACCATGTTCTGCAGTCCTGCAGTCTCCTGCAGTCGCCTAAATAGTCGCCGAAGTGGGACAGGCCCATTAGCATTTGATGGCTTTAATTTGGTGTTGTGACAACTGTAACTGACAGGTATCTGGTATTTTTGCTTATTAGGCTTGATCTCAGTACCGCCATTAATGCTAATAACAACTCTAATATCAGCCTGCAGGTAAACATTTCCCCAATGGGGATCTTTTAGCAACATTGATATTGTAGAAAAATAAAGTGAAGTCTGGTGGTTTGACATCTTTATAAATTGTGCAATAAATTAGCTTTATTCCCAATCTGAAGAAAATAAGGATAAAAATTACATTCATGGAAAATGTATTCACAAAACTGATAATATACTATTTAATTCAAAATATCAGTAATTTAATGGATAGCACAAATTCTTTATTTTATTTTATAAATCCTTGTAAACAGTCAATATTTTTTTTCCTAACAAAAGATTTATTGACTTCTTACTTCCAGAATACAAATTGTTCCACCTGGTATATCATTCAAAAGTGACTGAAGTTTTCAACAAATTCAAAACATTGATTTTAAACTTTCATTGTGGCATAAAATCAAACAGGGAGTGATGATGCCTGGATATAATATATTAAATTAATGTTCAATAAAAATAGGATAATATCCCATCAAATTAACGTAACTTTTAATTTGGAACTGGTATTTGGAATATTGATGATGTGAATGTTATGTTTTGAATTTCTGATCACCAAAGGCTAATCTCAAGTATTCAATATCAAGTAAATTAGATTTATATCAAGTCTAGATTGTGAATGATTTTGACATGGATTTAGATGAGGGAGATAACAATTCAACACCCTAGTGAATACTTTGTTCTTAGTAATTTGCTCTAAACACCGAATATGATAGTTGAGTTTTGTACTGAAATTCACTTCCATCAAAGTCAACGGATTTTTGACTTCTAAGTCACATATAATTTAATTGTGAGTTCATGTTCAAATGAATCTGACTGTGAATCTATTGCACTTTAGCATAAGCACCAGATGGCAAAGTGTTAAATATCCACAAGTTAAAGTTTTAAAAGATTCAAGTAGGGGTGGGTATGGAATAAGCTGCCAGAGGAGTTACTTGAGGCAGGTGTTGTAACAACATTTAAAAGGCATTTTGACAGGTGAAAGGATATGAAAGGTTTAGAGGATATGGACCAAATGTGGACAAGTGGGGCAAGCATAGATGCAACCTCGTGGTCAGTATGAACAGGTTGGGCCAAAGAGCCTGTGTCTATGTTGTATGACTCTCTATAACAAGTCGAGATCTCCATTGCAAATTACATTCCAGGCAATTAGTATTTAACAATAAGCCTAGAGGCCTTATTAGATAGAGGCCTTGTTGTTTTGTGACATTCTGGTACAGTTAGGTGTAATGTTAATCACAAATTATTACACTCCCACTACACTAATCTCTATTTCCCCAGAACCAACCTTCAGACCACAATATTGAAACATACTCATTGGGAGCATAGGATTAAAGAGCCCTTAAATGTTGGCAATTTTGTGTTATTAACTCAGTCAAAAGTGCAGACAAATCATTAATAGACAGGAAGAAAGGGATGGTTTTGACAATCGGAACAAGATGTGAAAACTTCACATTGCTTCAAAGAAATCAAGGAATCTAAGGCATCTAATTTTGAAAGAGGGAGAGTGCACAGCAGAGTATCAATCCAGGGTAATGTCATGCATTTTATTGCATTACTTATTACCTAGCTATGCAGATCCGCTGCCCGTATAGGTAAGGCCTGCCCAATTTGCATTCTGGAATCATATAAGTGTTATCGATCAGAAGGAGGGCTCTGAAAATCAATCCAGTCAGTTCCCTAAAGTACACCTTTGTTCCTCTTTATTTTAGTGACTAGACTAAGTGGGACCCATTGGGTCCCATGTTCACATGGGAGGGCTGAAGGGACTGGTCTCCAGAGGGCTTGTATGGACATTGTGGGCCAAATGGATTCTTGGGATGGCAGCTCAGTCCCACAAGCCTGATGTATTGGCAGCTCACACACAGCTGGTGAGCTAGCAGTTGACTCATGGCTCTTCCTTGAAATTCCATTTCAAGCAGAGTGCAAGGCCACCAAATTCAAATCCATTTTCCTACTATTTCAAGCAGGGTGCAAGGCCACCAAATTCAAGTGCAGTTTCCTACCACTTGAAGCAGGGTGCAAGGCCATCAAATTCAAGTGCAGTTTCATACCACTTCAAGCAGGGTACAAGGCCAACAAATTCAGGTGCAGTTTCCTACCACTTCAAGCAGGGTGCAAGGCCACCACCGAATTCAAGAGCAGTTTCCGACCACTTCAAGAAGGGTGCAAGGCCACCAAATTCAAGTGCAGTTTCATACCACTTCAAGCAGGATCCAAGTCCACCAAACTCAAATGCAGTTTCATACCATTTCATGCAGGGTGCAAGGCCACCACATTCAAAAGCAGTTTCATACCATTTCAAGCAGGGTGAAACCACCATAAAACCACACAAAACACCACACTCACAGTTGAGTAGACATTTAGTGTGTTCAGTTGATTCACAGCTCAGACAGAGTCGTGACCTCTCCCTCCCCCATCATGCAGAGACTGAGCCACACCCACACTTCTGGGTTTTATAATCCCTCCACCCGGAAAAGGTGTGGCCTTCATGGCGTGATTGAGAGGAGAGAGATTTTCAACATTTTTTAAACACTATTAACACTTTTATTTTTCATTGATGGGAAGAATCTTCTGCTCCTGATGAGCAGAGGGGGACTGAATACGACGGCCAAAAATCATGCTGTAAGTGGTGGCATTTTATGTAAAATCAATATACAGTGCAATCAGGAAGTTGTCAAGTTTAGACCACCAATGATTTGTAGTACTTGTACTTCGACCTCAAACGCCACCCAGTCATTTGCGGTGCTTTTACTTCGACCCCAAATGCCACCCAGTCATTCGCGGTGCTTTTACTTCGACCCTGAACCCCACCCTGCCATTTGCGGTGCTTTTACTTTGACCCCGAACCCCACCCAGCCATTTGCGGTGCTTTTACTTTGACTCCAAACCGCACCCAGCCATTTGCAGTGCTTTTACTTCGACCTCAAACCCCACCCTGCCATTTGCAGTGCCTTTACCTCAACCCAAACCCTCAACCAGCCATTTGCAGTGCTTTTACTTCAAACCAACCACATTTTCATTTTCAAACCACATTAAGGGCACTCAGGTCAGTAAAACCACACTCACAGTTTAGTATACATGCGTTCAGTGCTATTCACAACTCAGACTGAGAGACGTGGCCCTCTCACTTCCCCCATCTTGCAGAGACTGACTGAGGCACAACACTTCCGTGTTTTATAGTCCCTCCCCCTCCCACCAGCAGGGGCAGCAGAGAGAATGTCACCATGTTTTAAACATTAATAACTCTTTTATGTTTAACCGATGGGGAAAATCCTCTTGTCCTGCGCAGCGGACAGAGACTCTGAGTAAGCTGGCCAAAAATCACAGCCGTAAGTTGCAGCGTTTTTTCTAAAATCATGAAATAGAAAAACAGGAAGTGGTCAAGATCTTACTTTTAGTAATATAGATGTCAAGATCTTATACACTTTCATCTAATCTCCTATCAACCTTCTTTGCTTTAAAGGAGAACATTCCCAGCTTTTTTTTAAATTTTATTTAATTTGAAGATACAGCATGGAAACAGGCCTTTCGGCTCCTTGAGTCAACACCAATCATCAATCGACCATTCAAACCATTGATCAACCATTCCAGCTTCCCCAGTTTCTTGCAGCTGTGTTCCTTAAACTCACAAAATCTATTTTAAAAAAATGTCTTAATTTTGTCTACACATAATGCTCTGATGTTTTAGAATGTCAAAAGACTGCAGATTCTGGTAATCCACAATTAAAACAGAAAGTACAGCAAACCCTCGTTGTACCTTCCTCGTTTTTTGTACACACATCTTCTGTTTTTGAAGTTCACTATTTACCATACTTTCAACATCTTATTCATTTCAAAGGACCAACCATGTAGTGGGCTGTACAATAGATAGTCAAACCTGCTCTGCAGATCTTCAACCAGGTGGTGAAGCCATACACATTGCCCCCAGAGTTAGAAGTCCATTCACTATAATATGTTGCTGTGGAAACCACAAATGTTTAATGGGACACAATTGGAGTGGATTGTTGTGCTGGCTACATGAAATAAATGGCAATCTCTTATGGGATTGGATCCAACAGCAACAAAGCCACCCTTACTTTGCAACTGGTTCATTCTAAATTGCCCTCATTTTAGTCATTAGTATTGCAGGTGTGCATTAAAAATACTCTGCTGAGGCAACATAAAGTGCTCATCTGATTTTGGAGTATTGGCTCATTGATTGGATGGAATACAATGAGCTTTATTCTGCCTGTTCCTGTATTGTAGTTTAATGAACACTGTATGGATTTAGTAATGAATGCTAAAGGTAGGGGCAGAGCCAAATGTTGCAGTAACATTTGTAACCTGGAAAAGCAAAAAAAAAAATGTTAAGCGTGTCCACAAAACAACATCAAAAAGGAAAGCTGCATTTCAATGCTGCATCATCCTTACTTTATGGTCATTTTATTTTTGCTTAAAAATGCATCTAAGAACAAATGACTGAAAAAAAAAAAAATCAACTAGAAATGAATATACTATTGATGCATTAGTTAAAATAACACTCAATGAGCATAGTTCTTAACCTTTTAATATACTTTTACATCCCTTACATCCTTGGAAGTAGTTTGAATGTTGGCAGAGGAATAAAGATTAAAAAATAAAATAAAAACTGAGCAATGGAACTATCCCTTCCAGATTAGCTTGGTGTTATATAGTATGTCTCAATACTAAAAACTGTTAGATTGCCGAAGTGAAAAGTTGTTTAGCAAAAAGATAAATGATATTATCCAATAAATAGCAAATAGAAAATATTTTAAATGTACCTCAAACAAATTTTGATCAATATTGGTGACTGGCTATTTGAATTCCAAATATCAAGCTCAATGTAAATAGGCACAGAATTTGATCCATATTTTACCCCTTATTGCAGAAATATTAATTGGTGCTCTTATCAATACAATAATCTCAGCCAATACATAGCATAGCTCTAGTGGGATTCTTCCAAAATACAACTTGCAACTTTTGGGAATTATACTAGTTATAATGAGTTACTATATATCGATGATTTAAAAAATATATATTTATTTTATTAGAAGCAATTGTACAAAGGGAAAGTGATCGACATAACAGTTATACAATTTTCGTACAACTTCAATTTTAACATTTTATAAACTAATAACTAAATCGGAAAAAAGGAAAAAGGAAAAAAGGGAAAGAAAGAAGAAAAGAAAAAGAAAAGAAAGAATTTCGAGAAAGACAATAAAAAGAAAAAAGAAAAAACCCAGAACTAATGAAGAAGTGAAAAAAGCAGAGATATATCCCACTGCCCTTCCATACGCCCGCTCACCCGACCCTAGCGTCGGTTTTGAGTTTGTGTTCAACCATTATGTTGTTGAAGAAGTTCAATAAAAGGAGACCATATTTTGGAAAATTGATCTGGTTTGTCAGTCAAGACAAGCCTTATTTTTTTCTAGATGTAGTGTTTCGGTCATTTCAGTGATCCACATCTTCACTGTGGGGACTGTTATCTTTTTCCAGAATTTAAGTATAAGTTTTTACGCAGTTATTAAACCATACTCAAGGAAGCGTCTTTGAGATATCGTTAGATTAGGGCAGCCCTCTGACATTCCTAATATTATTAGTTTTGAATCTGGCTCCAATTGAATTTTAAGTGTTTTAAAAATTATATTGAATAATTCCGTCCAGAAGTTTTGTGTTTTTATACAGGATACAAAAGAGCTCCAAAGGGCAAAGGTCAAAGGTTATTTATTAGTCACATACACCTAGGTGTAGTGAAATGCTTCTTGCCAGTGCTGCACATAAAGAAAGAATACAGACATAACATTAATAAGAGATTAAACATAAAGAACATCCCCCCACAATGGCTCCCACCATGAGGGAAGGCACAAAGTCCAGTCCCCAACCCCAGTTCACCCATAGTCGGGCCCATTGAGGCCTCCACAGTTGCCTCTACGGAGGCCCGATGTTCCTGGCCGTTCTCGCCGGGTGATGTTGCTTCGGCATCGGGAGAATCCTCGCAGCGGCTTGGGACACCTGGAACGGCCGCTTCCGTACTGGAGGCCGCGGCTTCCGAAGCCAACAAGGCCGCGCCGTTTGGAGCTCCACAACTGGCGATCTCATCTAGAGATCCCAGGCTCCCGATGTACAGTTCGGCGCCGCCGCCCACAGCTGGCCGCTCCTCAAACCCGCAGCTCCGTGATGTTGTACTCGACGGTCTTCAGCTCACCGGAGCTCCAGCGCAGCGACCCAGGCAAGGCATCGCCCGCTCCGCGATAGCGCTCCAGCGCTGTACCGCCGCCAAAGCCATGGTTCTGGGCAGTGCCCGACAGGAAACGCCGCTCCAGGCCCGCTGGTAGGCCGCGAGGAAGGGTCGAAGCTGCAGCCCGGAGAAAAGCTGCCTCTCCGACCAGGTAGGGACCCTGAAAGGTAGTTTCCCCCTTCCCCCCCCCCTCCCCCCACATAAAAAAGTCTAGAACTCCAGAAACAAAAACACTTTAACTAACTAAAAATAAAAAAAAGATGAAAAGACAGACAGCTGCAGGCTGGGCAGCCGCGCACAGGTCAGCGCCCCCTGTTAGGGTGGCTTCCTGAAAGTGACATTTATCATAAAGAGGAGAGACAGTTGGGAAGATCATGTTCAATTTGGTCTTTGAGTAGTATAACCTGTGCAATACTTTAAATTGTATCAGACAATGCCTGGCATTTAAAGAACATTAATGTATGTATTGTCGGCTTTCATCTCATATATCTTTCGAAATGGGTGATCCCAGCTCGGCCTCCCATGCTCGCCTATAAATCTCAGAGGGTGGGGTGTCAATATTTAGAAGAGTGTTATAAATGTAAGATATCAACTTACTTGTATCGGCATGTCTATTCAAACAAGCATCTAATGTATCTGGACCCATAAGAGGACAGTCTTGTGTATATGTTTTCACGTAATCTCGGATTTGAAGGTATCTAATAAAATTATTGGCATTCAAGTCATATTTCTCCTGTAGTTCTTGAAAAGAAGAGAGAGTCCCCTTCTTATAGAGGTCTCCCACAGTATTGATTCCCAGGTTCTTCCATTGAACAAACACCACATCTAAAGTAGACGGTTTAAACAAGGGATTATTTGCAATAGGAAGAAGGAGAGACATATTTCTCAATTTAAGACTGAATTTCAGCTGTTTACAGATACGGATTATCGGAATTTGCTCATACGTTGACTTATTCAAATGTATTGTAGATAGGAGGATCGAGCATATACAAAAAGGCAAACAATCTTTTCTCTCCATTTTAAACCAATTTACATGTTGACATGTATCGTCTGACCAGAAAGTTATATTTTTAATATTAATTGCCCAGTAATAAAAAAGAAAATTAGGTAAAGCTAATCCTCCATTTTCTTTGGATTTGCACGAATGTCTTTTGTGTATTCTGTGGGTCTCCTTTTAGGGAGATATATCGGTATTGATTGGCATAAGTATAAAGGTTGCGAAAGGAAGATCATCTTTATGGCTTTTAATCTACCAATAAGGGAGATAGGAAGTGTTTTCCAAAATTTGATGTAGGCATACAGTTTAGTGATTATTGGTGGGAAGTTTAATTTAAACAAAGAGGAATATTTTCTAGTCACGTAAATTCCAAGATATCTGAACATTTCAGTAACGATTCTGAAAGGAAATTGTTGGAGTTGAGAAGGGTCTTGTTCTTTTATTGGCATGATTACATTTTTGTTCCAATTTATTCCGTATCAAGAAAAATAACCAAATTGTTCTATACTGTTTAAAACATTTGGAATACTAACTTGGGGATTAGTAATGTATAAAAGTACATCATCTGCATATAACAACATTTTATTGTGGTATATTTCGTATTATATCCATAAATGCCTGAATGGGAGCTGATACTCTCGGCAAGGGGTTCTATGGCTAAAGCAAATAACATTGGAGAAAGGGCACATCGTTGTTTGTTACCCCTAGATAAATAAAATTTAGGTGATAGCATTTGATTTGTCAGTATTCTAGCTGTCGGATTAGTGTATAAAACTTTCACACATAAAGTAAATTTTTCTCCCAATTAGAATTTTTCCAACTGTGAAAAGATAAGGCCATTCCACTTGGTCAAAAGCTTTTTCTGCATCTAGAGAAATAATTGGTAGATCTTCGTTTGGCATTCTCTGCGCATAAATTACGTTAAACAAATGTCTCAAATTATAAAACGAGTGTCGTTTAGGTATAAACCCAGTTTGGTCTGGATGTATTAGTTTATCGATAACTAGGCTTAATCTACGAGCCACAAGTCTTAGCTAGTATCTTCTGATCCGTATTTAAAAAGGCTATTGCGCTATAGGATCCAGCCTCCTCGAGATTTTTTTAATCTTTTTTTGGAATTAATGTAATAGTTGATTCAGCAAGGGTTTGTGGTAAAGTCTATTCCTTAAATGTTTGTAAGCGAGGAGAAATTAAATCATTAAATTGTTTATAAAATTCGTTATTAAGCCCATCCGGGCCGGGTGTTTTACCACTTTTCAATGATTTAATAGTCTTTCCAATGTCTTTTGTTGTTATCTCTGCTCCTAATTCATCCCGTTGCCCCTCATTAAGAGATGAGTGTTTGCAATTCTCAAGAAAGCTTTTCATCTTTGCAGAATCAATTGTTGTTTTTGATGAATATAGTGTTTGGTAGAATTGTAAGAATCTTTCATTGATATCTTTAGGCAATGTAAGCAAATCTCCATTTCCTGATCTAATTTTGTGTATGGTATGGTGATTCTCTAATTTGCGAAGTTGGCGGGCTAGTAGCTTGTGTGGTTTATCACCAAATTCAATTTTTTTTTGTTTAGTATTTTGAAATACCCTAATAATTTTTGCAGAGAGAATCTGGTTTAATTTAAATTTTAGTGCAGCTATCTTATTATGTTTTGCAATGGTTGGGTCAGCCGCATTTTCCAGGTCTAACTGTTTTATCTGTTTTTCTAATTCCAATTGTTCAGTCTTATTTTTCTTGTTTTGAAAAGCTTGGTATGTGATATACAGCCTCTGACATAGGCTTTAAAAGTTTCCCACAGCAAAGATGGAGGAATACCGGGGGTGTCGTTTGTCTCAAAAAATGTTTTCATCTGTAGCTTAAGATAGTCACAACAACTTGCCTCAGCTGTTATTTGTGGATTAAATCTCCAAAACGGTTGTTTATTATACATTCCTTCCAATGTTACTGAAAATGTAAGAGGACAGTGATCCGAAATGATAATGTTGTGATATTTTGGGTTGTAGGTAAAACGGATAAGTTTGGCGTCAACCAAGAAATAGTCAATTTGTGTATAAACTTCATGAACACCTGAATAAAAAGAGTATTCTCTTCCAGACGGATTGACAATCCTCCTTACGTCTCTTGATTTAAATGGTCCAACACATTATTTGAAATATTTCCTTTAAATGCTGGGTGGGTGTGCCCTATCCCCATTTCCCCTATCCCCCAGAGATATCTCCAAGAAAAATGTGCATTAGTAAAGATAGATGAGATATTTAGTAAAGAAATTAGAAAGTGAAAAAGAGAAACAACAAAAATTACAGCATATAAGAATGCTACAAGTGAATACCACCCAACGGTGGTTAAGTTAATGAAAGCTTCCGTAAGATAGATAATATTAGATAACTCCGCACCTTAAGGAGTTAATAAAAACTAAACAGAACAAACCTTAAAAATATTTTAAAATATTAAAATCCGTATATCGATGATTTTCACACAATTAAATTGTCAACTCTTGAAACTCATGTTACTCCATTGCTAAAGAAAAATACATCCTTAAAATAAGAAACACAGTGATATTAATACAGTCAGCCCCGTGTACCTAACAATTCAACCATAGGTTGCAAGTGCCTTGTCACCATGCAAAAACAGCATTACATACTTGCTTAAGAACCATTTTGACAGCTAATAAGCAGCAGTAGGGTTTCAATAACTGCATTTGCATCACCATGAGTTTCAGTTCAGCTTGCAAATTTTATATAAACATAGAAACATTGGTTGTGTTAACAAATATAATAAAATATTTTTCAGTAAATCCAACACTGCTTTACTTTCCTTGAATTGATGTTCTTTCATCTTTTAGTGAATTGCATTTGAATAATGCATACAACTTTAATGAAAAGAATAGTCCATTGGCATAGAAATAATGGATCCTGTAGCAACTTATCTTTATGATAATCATTAAGTTAATTTTGAATAATTATTAAAATTATATTCTGGTGATAGAAATACTGACTATTCTGTTATCTGCAAAGAAATCAGCGTTGAAAGGGCTTAAACAAAGAGAATTAAAATCACTTCTAATTAACAGAAATCTTCATTACAATCAGTATTTCTTTTTGATTATCGTTGGCTATAAATAAAGTAAAATGGATGTGCCAGCATCACACATGGTTGCTGTCTCTTAATGGCATAAAGCTGACAATTAATCATGTGGAAAAAACACATATTTTAAAGAATTGTAAGTAAGTGTACAGGAGAAAACATCTCAGTTACGATCTACTAAATTAAGTTTGATTAAAACAAACATCCATTGATGCTCCCGAACACATCATCAGTAATGTAAGCTGGGTTTTTCAGGTCTTTCAACATCAGACACCCTCACACAGGCGAACCAGCCGTGGTTGATCAGACCACGACTTGTGTTCAGGTGGCATTCGATCCTCCCCATGGACCTCCTCTCCTGATCCAGAGCCATCTCGAGGCTTTCTCCACTGCCTCTGTGGTGTTCTTGATGGCTCTTCTTCTTTCCATTTCGTTGATGCCCAGCACACTTAAGGCTTTGTAGAGCGATTGCCCATGCAAACCTCTGCAACTAACCTCGATGGGCATACACCTTGCCTTCCTGCCCTGCTTACAGCAGTCTATGACCAGCTCTACGTACTTGGTCATCTTCCTCTCGTGGGCCTTCTCCAGACGGTGAATGAATTAGCTATTATTGTATCAACATCATAGTAATATGTGGTTTAGCTCATCTGACCATTTCATCTCTATCAGAAGATAAAAAGCACCCTAAATTCTCATCCCCAGCTCTTGTCCTTAGCAATTTAAATAATGACATTTAGTTCATGTCCCGCCACTTTACTCTTTAAATTATTCCACTATCAAACATAACAATCCCATTTGTACATCCCCAATTTTAACTAACACAATTAAATACTGATCTACTGACAACCCTCTCCTCGCATTTAATGGACTACCAACTTTCTTGGATGACTCTCTCCTCCACACTGTCATTCACTTATTTCAGTCCATAACAAATCAATCATCTAGTCCCTGGCTACACAACGGTAAACTACACACAATGAGGCCTTTGTAAAATTGTTGTTAATCTCACAAATTCAATTGACAGCAAAATAGTCACACTTCAGTAAAAGAGAAAATGATAATTATTAAAAGAAAGAAACAATAAAAGTTTTGGTAAAAAAACTGCCTTTCACAGGGCACTTTTACTTTTTCTAGACTTAATATTGAAACCAGATCAATTTTAGATTCTAACCATGCCTCTATATATTTCAGACAGTAGCTGCGGCAATGATTAATCTACACCCCCTCCTGCAGCAGCGTTCGTTTCTACAGCTCAGGCCACATGTATGGAGGAAGAAATAATTAATATCACAGATCAATGACTTTAGGACTAGAAAATAATGACACAGAGATATGAATAGAGAGGCAGGAAGGAACAAAATAGAATGACTGACCAAATGAAAATTGAAAGAAATGAAATATCCAAAAAAGAATGTGGGTACGAGTGAAAGAGAATAGTAATGAGGCTAGAAAGGAATCAACAGATCATACTCCACATTTTTTATTTCTTTACTGGACCAATCTGCTAAACATTTTTTATTAAATTCCTTGTATTTTTTTCAAGCATTTTGTTTGCAGATTAGCAGTCACCTGTAATAAAAAACAGTATATGAGACAATATCCTTGGAAAACTCTTTTATGTAGTTCTTGTTGGTCACCATGCAATAGCCCATTAATCACCTACTGGTGGAAGCAATCATCACTTCACATTTCATAGACATTCATTTTGTTGAATATGTAGGAACAAACTGCAAATGTTGGTTTATACTGAAGACAGACACAAAATGCTGGAGTAACTCAGCAGGTCAGGTAGCATCTCTGGAGAAAAGAAATAGGTGACAGGCAGTCTGAAGAAGGGTTCTGACCTGAAACATCACCTATTCCTTTTCTCCATAATGTTCAATACCTATTTGTATGCCTGGACCATTTATTTTCTCTGGGGGTAAAATGTGACATAGAAGTATATGGCCTACTATCCCTGTAGCTGGATCAAATTGTATAAAATTAACAGAATATTTTTCCGTTTCCAGTCAATATAGCACATAAAACTTGACATCTTGAATTGTCATCCATAAATGAGAAGAGCACTCATAGTTTAATCAGTGAATGGTAAAATATCACTGACATAGTGTCAAAAGCTTTGATCTCCATGCTCATATGAAAAGGGTTGTAAGATAAATCGGAGAATGAGAAGGACCAAAGTGTGCTTGAGTTAGAGGCAACATGATGACTGCATCAGATGAGGAAGAAAGATAAAATGCTGCAGCAAAGATAGAAGAACATGTGAGAAAAATGTTTTCTTTGCATGCAGTTGGTAATCCACATGCAGTTTGTGATTGAAATTGTGCTGATGTGCTGAACTAAAACAATAGTTCAAGTATCTCATCATTTGTATACGCAAAGCAAAATCTCTCATACATGAGTGCAATCGGTCCACATAAGTGGAAACACTTGCTTTTCTTTGTTAACATCGCAAAGGAAAATAGTTACTAGCAAGTTTTAAAAGATGGAATCAGACAGTGCCTTGAAGGAATACAAAGAAAATAGGAAATAATTCAAGTAGGAGATCAGAAGGGCAAAAATGGATCAAAAAAAGTATTGGTGAGTCAGAAGAAAAAGAATTACAAAGTTTTTTACAACTACAGTAAAAACAAGTCAGTAAGGGGGTATGGGAGTGGCGGCGAACAAGTCAGTAAAACAAGGGGGTGTGGGAGTGGCGGCGCCTAATGGCAGCGGCTCGACTACAGTCGTCTGTCTTTTTTTATTTTTGTCTTGTTAAATGTATGTCTTGAGTTAGTTTTTATTTTATTTTTTTAGCTGTGTATATGTGGGGGTGCTGTGGGGGAAACCGTTTAAAATCTCTTCCCTGTGCGGGGACCCGACAATTCCCTGTCGGGTCTCAGATGTCGTTGGGCCTAACATCGTGGAGCCGGCGGCGACCTCCGGCCGGGACTAACCTGAGGGCTCCAGTTGCAGAGCCTGCGGAACTGAGATCGCGGAGCTGGCCAACTTCGGAGCGGGAAGAGCTGTGGTGGCGTGCGGCTGCGACCCGACTTTGGAGTTCGGAGGCACCGGCCACAGACCCGGTGGACGGGAACATCGGGAGCTCGCAGGTCCCTGGTGGGAGACCGCTTTTCCGAGCTCCGCAACGGCGACTTCTCCCGCTGGAACCGCGGGTTTAAAGGACATGGAGCCGGGGCCTAACATCGCCCGGCGTGGCTTAAACGGCCTCAGGACTTACCATCGCCCGCCGGGGGCTTTAACACCGGAGCCCTAGTTCGCCTCGACACTGCAGTTGGACGGCTGAACCGCGGGAGAAGGAACAAAGGGAAGAGATAAAGACTTTGCCTTGCATCACATTGAGGAGATGTTGGAGACTCACTGTGATGGATGTTTATGTAAATTGTGTTAAGTGTGGGTCTTGGATTGTTTTGTAATGTAAAAAACTGTAGAAATGATATTTTGTTCAAACCTAGGTTTGAATGACAATAAATAGCATTCTATTCTAACCAGTGGGAAGGTAAGATCACTCAAGGATAAATTAGGGCATTTATGCTTAAAGTCAGAGAATGTAGGCGTTGTACTAAGTGAGTACTTTGCTTTTGTTTTCAACCGGGAGAAGGGCATGGAGGAGAATGAAATCAGTGTGGAGGATACTAATATGGAAGTGCAGTTTTAGATTAAGAAGCAGGAGGTTTTGGGACATTTAAACACCATTAAGGTGGATAATTCTCCAGGATCAATCCCAGGTTATCGAGAGAGGCAAGAGAAGAGTGTGGGAGCCTTGACTAAGATCTTTACATCTTCTGTGGCCACAGGAACACTGAAGATTGTGGAGAGTCCTGATAGAATTGTATAAAATCATAAGAGGCATGAATAAGGTAGCCAGTCAGAACCTTCTTCCCAGGATGGAAAAATCAAATACTAGGGGCAATATTTAAAGCAGATTTACAGGGCAAGTTTTTACGTAGAGGATGATGAGTGCCTGGAATGTGCTGCGAGGGGTGCTGATGGAGTCAGATATGATAGTGGCATTTAAGAGACTTTTTCATTGGCATATGGATAAGCAGAGAATGGAGGGATATGGAGTATGTGTCGGCAGATAAGATTTGGTCTCGGCATCATGTTCAACAGTCATTGTGAGCTATTTGTGTGCTACACTGTTCCATGCTCTGAGATTTTACTACTGTCTACTATGTTTCTATTATTACAAATGAAAATAGATTTGTGACAAAAAAAGATTGTCTTCACTCCACCACTTATGATTAACTCAAGTTTGAAACACATTTTTGAAATTATTCTTTAACATTTCTTGGTGTCACTGATCAGTTTCCTGATTATCAGGAAGCTACTGCTGTTTTTGCATCTTAAAATGAGCTTCAGGAAATGTAACCAGGATATGGTTGCACACTGATGTGCTGTGGATTAAATTGACTTTACATTGCCTAGACCTGTCAAAAACAGTGCTGCATCATCATGTTTCTGGACATTAAAGTTAAACCAAAGATTAGACAATTTTATCATCAGAAAATGATGATGAATACACCATGGAAAACTACATTAAAGGTTATGTATTAAAGCAAACAGATTGGCCGAGACCTTTCAATAGTTAGCATTTGCTTTGTGAATCAAATCACTTGAAATCAGCCAAGCTAGCTCAAAAGAAAATTACATTTTCTGTGGAAATGAAGAATTCACAAGTTTTATTATAACAATAGAAAATACTGGAAATACTATGAGGAAAGAATTTGAGTTAATATTTCAGGTTGATAGGTCTTTGACTTGAACTGGTAAGTGTTTTATTATTTTTACTGTGTTCAAAGTTTTCGTTTTGGAGGTCTAGTCTTTTTATGTGGAGGGGGGGGGTGGGGAAATTGCATTTCTCAGTCACTACCTGGTCGGAGATGCGGCTTTCCTCCGAGCCGCAACTTCGACCCTTCCTCGCGGCCTACCAATGGGACCGGAGCGGTGTTTCCTGCCGGGACAGGCCAGAACTTCAGCTTCGGTGGCGGCACAGCGTTGAAGCACCATCGCGGAGCGGGCGATGCCTTACCCGGGTCGCTGTGTGGTAAGCTCCGGAGTGCTGAGACCGCCGACTCCAACATCGCGGAGCTGTTGTTGCGGAGCATCCAGCCGCGGGCGGCGCTGACTTAAACACTGCGGAGCCAGGGATCTTTCGCCAAGATGGCCAGTGTTGGAGCTCTGACCAGCGCGACCAGTGGACTTCGGGAGCCGCGGTCTCTGGGGAGGAAGCGGCCGTTCCAGACACTCCAAGCCACTGAGAGTGTTCTTCATCCGGCGAGAGGACCTGAAACATCGAGCCGCCGTCGCGGCAACAAGGCAGACACCATTGTACGCAGATGCCGAGAAGTGTGTTCAGCTCTGGCTGAACAACTTCTAATCTTGTGTGTGGACTCGATAAGAAGTAGAACAACTCAACAAGACCGAGTTACAAGGTATCTTCCCAATAATCTCCACTCTGCCTATCTAAAACATTGTCACCATGTTAAAAAAATCCACTCTAACTATCACAAAAGCAAGTTATTGTGGATACTGGAAAATGAATTGAAACTAACATCAGCTGATCAGGCAAAATCTATGAAGAGAGATTCAAGAGTGTTTAATTGTCATATGTACCAAAATGAAGCAATGACATCCTTACTTGCAGTAGGACAACTGGTTTGTAAACACAGAAAGAAACAGTTAATGATTTAGGTCAGTTACCTTACCCATCATCAAACTGAAATATTAACTCAATTTCTCCATCCACAGACCCAGAGTATTTCATCAATTTTATTTCATTTAAAAAAATGAACATTCAATATTACTTTGAATACAAATTACACTTTACAATGCATATTCCTTTAAACTGGTCCAGCTGATTCCAGGTAAATACCTGTAGATTGTGTTAGTAAAAAACAAAGCAATTTATTGGAAAGTCTGGACCCATCTCATTGTCTTGTTGCATTACCCACCGATGTGGTTTTGCACAATGCATTTGTCATCATTTTTTGATAAACTGTATAATTTGAAGGATGATAATCTGATCATAGCTTGAAATTTATTGCAGAAAATGTTGATGATGTGCCATTGTTTTTGTCAGTTCCATGAAAATTGATTTCAACCAATGTAAACATGATTTATGATAATTTCCAGGATATATCAACTCAGTCAAGAAAATCAACGGAATGCATCCTGCTGTCGAAAAACCTTGAATGTCCATCATATTTATGCATACCTTGAATGTCCATACATATTTTATTGGTTAATTGCAGTAAAACTTGGACTATGTTGTCCTCAGGGTACTGGTTATTGGACACATTGGATGGCACAATGGCGCAGCGGTCGAGTTGCTGCCTTATAGAGCCAGAGACCCAGCTTTCCTCACACACTCCAAAACCAAACAGGTGTGCAGGCTAATTGGCTTGGTAAAATTGTGAATTGTTCCTAGTGTGTGTAGAATAGTGTTAGTGTATGGGGATCGCTGGTTGGTGCCGACTCGGTGGGTTAAAGGGCCAGTTTCCACGCTGTATCTCCAAACTAAACTAAACTAAACACCTGAACTAGCTTGGTGCCATTCCTACAGAGTTCTCTTAGAACACAGGAAATAGAAGCACAAGTAGACCTCAAGCCCACTGCTGCCACTCATTATGATCATTGCTGATTTATACTTGCCTCAAATTCTGTTCAGTGCCAGTTCCCCATCACCCTCAATTCCTTGATTATTAAAACATTTAAGCCCCTGTCCCACTTTCATGACCTAATTGGCGACCTCTGCAGAGTTTACCCTTGACTCATACTCGCAGCATGGTCGCCACGATGTCGTAGGAGGTCGTAGGAGGTCTTCGTAACTCTTCCTCATGCTCGTCAGTGGTCTCCGTGTACTCGTGGCATCAAGTAGGTCGCGGCATTTTTTCCAGCCTGATAGAAAATGTCCACGAGTAAAAAAAAGGTTGACATAGAAAAAAATTGATTATTTTTACTCGTAGGTACATCGTAGTAGGTCGTGAGGGTAGCTGTAGGTAGTCGTATGTAGTCATAGGTCAGTAACTGGCCCGAGAAAATAAATGCAAACATGACATCATTTTATCATGTGATCATTTTCCACTCGTAGCTAGTCGTAGTTGGTCTTAGGTGTGGAAAACTGAGGTCGAGAGGGGTCGTAGGAGGTCATAGACATAGTCGTAGTAGGTATTTTACTTCGGCGAGTCAACACGACCTTGCCATTTTTTACAACTCGTCTAAGGTCTTCTAAACTCGTCGATTAGGTCGTCCAAGTGGAATAGGCCCTTTAACTGTCTCCACCTTCAATATATCCAATGATCTGGTGTTCACGACCCTCTGGGACAGATAATTACACAGTCTCTGAGAGAGGACATTTCTGCGTACATCAGTTTTGAATGATCAGTCGCTTATTTTGTAGTTGGAATTGGAATCTAGAACACTGGAGGTTGTAGGGAGACCTAATTGAAGCATATACAATTGTAAGAGGCATTGACAGTATAGACAGTCAGAATCTTTTTCCCAGAATGAAAAAAAATTAAATACTAGAGGGAGAGGGGCAAAGTTTAATGGAGATGTGCGGGACAAGTTATTTACACAGTGGGTGGCAAGTGTCTGGAACGCACTGCGGGGGTGGACTGAGACAGGGGTTGATGCTTGAGACTGATACGATAGTGGCAGGTAAGAGATGCTTGTTAGGTATATGGATATGCTGGGAATGGAGGGGTATGGATTATGTGCCGACAGATAAGAGTGGGACTTGGTATTATGTTTGACACAGATATTGTGGGCCAGATGGCCTGTTCCTGTGCTGTACAACATTCCAAAATGCTTAACAACCAATGCAAGACTTTTGAAACATAGTTTTTAAGAAGGAACTGCAGATGCTGGAAAATCGAAGGTAGACAAAAGTGCTGGAGAAACTCAGTGGGTGCAGCAGCATCTATGGAGCGAAGGAAATAGACAACGTTTCGGGCTGAAACCCTTCCTCAGACTGATTACCGAAACCCTTCCGTTGCCTATTTCCTTCACTCCATAGATGCTGCTGCACCCGCTGAGTTTCTCCAGCACTTTTGTCTACCTTTGAAACATAGTTACTGCTGTACAGTAGTCTTCTATTAATTTTGTTTCAATTATTTGTATTCACTTTGCAATAACATCACTTGGTGAGACAAGGTTCACTTGTTCATCATGACATCAGGGTTTACCTCACAAAGGCTTATCTAGTGAGAGCACTTCACTGGCCAATCATTGTTCTGAGCTCCGATGTCTACACAAAGCGTGTTGGACTGGAACCCCAATAAGTCCCAAACGCCTTTTGTCCTTTACCCTTTCACTGTCATCTATCTCTAAAATCGTTGTCCCTCACCTTATCACCGCTCCCCAACACAATCCACCAACTTTCTTGTCTCTGACCTAAGCTCGGCATGTAAAGAGGAAGTTTCATCTAATTTCACCTCAAGTTGTAGTTTCTGGGAAGGTAATTGTAACATTAACAGAGGATTACCTGTAATGTTGGATTTACTCTGCATTTTGCACAATGCAAGATTCCACAAAAGCATTGCAATAATAGCAGATTTGCAATCCTGTTTCACCAATGTTAGTTGAGGTGTACATATTACTCAGTCTTGATAGTTATCCCAACTTTCCTGTTCCTGGTATTTATACATTCACTGGAGAGAATAGATGAGGCCATAGTTTAACAGTACTCCAGGTGCCAGTTGAGATTCTGAATCCAAATATTTGCTAAATAATTTGAACCCAAACCATTATGAGGCATACCTCACCACTGAGCCATAGTGAAAACCTTTTGAAAAGCTTAATGATTCATATCAATTACATCAGTGCTAACCAGATCCAATTTCAAAAGGCTGGCGAATCATTCAATGCAGCACGTGAAAGATACTAAATTAATCCTTGTGATGCAATGCTTTGTGTTCCATGCAAAGGAAATTCATCAAAATTCCATTCCTAAGTTTGTTCTTAAAAACCCATTCTGTTTGCACTCTAAAGTTTGTGGCTGAAGGGCTTGCACAGCAGTGCCAGGGATGTGAAATGCTTTCCAGTTTCAATCACTGAAATCACATGCACATTTTCGGCTCACAGTCGGACTGGCAACCTCACCCAGAAACAGTCCAGAGGAAGAGCTGAGGCCTACTTCTGTATTTAGTCATGGGAAAAACATTGAACTGAGGTTCCTGGCTGGGAATCTGAGGTATGGCACATCTGACAACAGATTCCTGTTTTGGTTTGTTGGAATTAGGTTTGTTGTTGTTTGTTTCAGATTACATTCCATCCCGTAAACAATTTTCCTGAGACTCTGACTACTGCCGTTGGCCATGCTGTGTCCCCAACTTCCTCTTAACACTGGACCTTATCAAATCATGTTTTTGTTCACCACTTTGCCATAAGAATGATTTTGAATGCCGCTTCTCTAATCCTCTCACTTCTCCTGATGCTACCCTTTGGCCCATCAAGTCTCTGCCATTCACTCCTCATGGCTGATCTATTTTTTCCTCTCAACCCCATTCTCCTGCCTTCACCCCTTAATTTTTGATGCCCTTACTAATCAAAAACCTATCAATCTCCACTTTAAAAATACTCAATCACTGATCTCTGCAGCCAGCTGTGGCAACAATGGCAGATTCATGGCCCTCTGGCTAATGAAATTCCTCCTCCATTCCAAAAATATGTACTTAGGTGCCCTCTGGACCTAACATCCTTTCCACATCCACTCGATCTAGGCATTTCATTATTTGGTAGGTTTCAATGAGATTCCCCCCTCATCCTTTTAAACTCCAGTGAGTGAACAGGCTCAGAGCTATCAAACGCTTCACATATGTTAACCCAATGATCCCCGGGATCAGTCTCTTAAACATCCTCTGCATTGTCAACACATCCTTCCTCAGATATGGGGCCCAAATCTGCTCACAATATTCTAAATGTCTCACCAGCACCTGATAAAACCTAAAATTACATCATTTTGCTTTTATATTCTGGACCCCTTGAAATGGAATATAACATTGTGTTTGCCTTCCTTACAACTGACTCAATCCTGCAAATGAATCTTATGGGAATCCTGCACCAGCACTCCCAAGTCCCATTGCACCTCCAATTTCTGAATCCTCTCTCCATTTAGAAAATAGTCTACACTTTTATTCCTTCAACAAAAGTTTGTACACTTCGCTATGTTGTATTTCATCTGTCAATTCTTTGCATACTCTCCCAACCTGTCTAAGTCCTTTTGCAGACTCCCTGCTTCCTCAGAATGACATGCCCTTCCATCTGTCTTCGTTTCATCTGAAAATCTGGCCACAAAGCCAACAATAAGCGAGTTTGGTATTACAAAAAACGCAAGGAATCTGTGTATACCTTTTTATCTTTATTCATAAATTATGTATAAAAATATATTTAATCTGAGGAACGGGGGTGTCAGGTTGCAGACGAGTGGGGTGTAACAGCAAGAGAGAGGGGGCAGATGCGAGTGAGAGACAGGGGAGAGACATTCTTGGCTCAAATCTGCCTGGCCAATCGGCAGCCCCGGACCAACGGGACACTGGCGGCCCCAGACCCACAGCCAGCGTGGAGGAGAAGCACCAACTCCAGCCCAATCCTGCCCCAACTCCCAAGGAACCCGCTCCCCGACGGGTCGGGGACCGCCAGCCGCACCACCCTCCCCACCCAGTGGCCGCCGGCCAACCCCCCGGCGCCGGCGAAAGCCGAGCACCAGCCATCACGGGGATACACACAAAGCGCTGCAGCAATTCAGCTGGACAGACAGCAATGTTTATGGCGAATGGCCTAGACCTGGGCATGCGCAGTCGGAATACCGAACTCGCTTATTCCATCATCCACATATTTATCCCACGATATGGAAGCTGTGGGATCATATCGCTTCCCATGAAATAAAATATTTATTTAAGTATATTTTACAATAATTCTTAATTTTATTTTGCTTCCCGTGTCTTTTATTGTAAAATATTTTTTATACAAAGCAGGAAAATCTGTGATTCATTCAATGCAAATGTGGCTGTCGAGAATCATCGAGGCAGAGAGAATAAAGAAAGTGGAAGAATAAGCAATTGTACATATGTTATTAATGTGTGGATGGAATTGAAGAGCTCCAAATGCTTCCTGACATTATTTTTACAGGCGTTTGGGATATTCATTTCAAACCTATCACAGTGTGAATAATAGACAACTACACAAGCTGAATGTAAACTGTTGCACAGTTGCCTATTAGTATATTTTCTTCTGTACATGGAGGTGTAAAACTCCAATTGAGAAATAAAGAAAGAAATCTCTTCAAATAGTCATCAGCATTCACTGAAAAGTATAATTCCATTGATTGGGGAATTATTCAAATTTGCCACCTTTGTCTTCTATGGTGACCATGTATATGTGTGCCCATAAACTCTATTTTGCTTTCGATAATCATTGGCTTTGTACGTGGCAGGTTGTGTCTTGCTAACTATTGAGTTTTTTGAGGAGGTGGCAAAGGTGATTGATGAGTTTACGGTGGTGGATATTGTCTACATAGTATTTAGTAAGGTTTTTGATAAAGTCACCCAAGGTTGGCTGATCCAGAAGATTAAGATGCATGCATTAATAATTACTTGATTGGATTCATACTGGCTTACTGAAAGAAGACTGATGGCATTGGTAGCAGGGAAATATTCAGGCTGGAAGTCTGCAAGGATCTGTGATGGGACCTCTGGTGTTTGTGATATATAAACTTGGATACACATACATGTAGATGGCTTGGTTAATAGGCTCTGTATCTTTTTTGTTGGTTGTTTAATTTCCCTCCACCAATGTTTACTTCATTACTCTTGGTCTCCCCATCTACGTTTTGCCAACAGAATTTGAAATATAGGTGTGAAAATAGATGTTCCTTCAGAAATTCAGAGCACAGTGCATCTCTGAGATGAGAAAAAGCAATAGGACTGTAGAATGTAGCTGCAATGTTATTCTAGCCACATCAAAGTGGCAGAGGTTGTGTTCATAGGGCCCTCCCTGTGAACCTGCACGTATCAGACAATTTGTTTTTACTGCCACTACTTCACAATATGGACAACCCTCGAGCTGTAACACCTGTCTGTGCATAATGTCTGGATCATGGAATGGTTTTCCTGTGGATGAGAAAGTTACTGCAGCATGAATATTTCATGCCACTGTATCTTTTCAAGTCACAACATGAGATGGCATGCAGTGCGCTATGCAAAAAAAGTGCAAACAAATTGACAGCTGCTCTATATGCATGGAGCAAGATTTTCTTGGAGCAAGACTTCCATTGTTGTGGAAAGAAAGTAGCAGGTGCATAGAATCCAGAGCAGCTTTCACTCTTGAAGGACAAAACAGTAAAACCTGGTTACCATGTAAAATTTGACAGTGTGGACTATCCTGACTATGACTTTGAGAACGGTGCAGATGCCAGTGTTTGCCTCCTACTTAATATTTTCTGTAACCTCGGAAAATTACAAGTGCAACCTTACATTTGGATTCTCAAAAGTCAAAGTTGTGGCCACCCTCATTTCTAGAAAGCTTCCCCTGGAACTTTACAGGCTGTATCTGCCGATAAAAGCCATAGACAAAGCTTTGTTTTTCACTGCTACATCGTAGGAGTCAAAAACTCTTGTAGAAACAAAGAACCACAGATGCTTGTTAATACACAAAAGGACACAAAGTGCTGGAGTACTTGGCAGGCCAGACTGCAAACTCTTGAGAACATGGATAATTGACGTTTCGCATTGAGACACATCTTCGGTCTGAAGAAAAGTCTCGTCCTGAAACATCAGAAATGTGTAAACAGCAAAGTGTGATGGGGAGGGGGGGGGCTTTGATGTTTTGTGAATGCAACCTTTCTGCTCGCTCCAGAAGGGGGTATGAATATAGCCGCACACTTAAGGGCCTGTCCCACTTGCCGATTTTGCCGGCGTCATGTCAGTGTCGCCAAAAGATTTTGAACATTTCAAAATCCAGCCGCGACAAAAAAGCGGTTACGACACTTAAAAAAACACCGCGCGTCAAATGTCATCACGTCACGTGACCATTGCGTCATACGTCATCACGTCACGTCATACATCGTCACGCCGCATCACACCGCGTATTTTTCGGTGACATGATACGTCAGTCAATGATGCCGGCAGTCGCCAAAAAAAAACGCCAAGTGGGACAGGCCCTTTACATTCCCTGGTACAGGGACTGGCAGAGGTTACGTGGAGTATCAGACACCGCTCATAACTTGGATACAAGGAACTGCAGATGCTGGTTTACAAAAAAAACACAAATTGCTGGAGTAACTCAGCAGGTCAGGCAGCATCTCTGGAGGACATGGAGTGCTGACGATTTGGTTTAGGACTCCTTTTCAGACCTATGATGACTTTCTACTCTGGACACCCCTTTGCATATGACTGCTGTCTCCTTCATGCACTGTTCCTCAGAAAAAATGTCCAAGTTCCTCTGCCAATTTCTGGTGGATGTTATGCTCCTTTTTGGCAGAGTACTTGGTCCATGAGGAACAGTAGTATTTCCTGCATGATCGAAATGGTGACCTATATAACTCCATTACATTCTGCAACCTACACAGATTCCCTGACTGCCATCTCTACACCAGCAATCTGATACATATCCTGTCCCACAACTACCAACTTCTGCTCATCAGCTTGGTTTATTTCTTCACTGAATAATTCTAAACCTGGCACTGGTTCCTGGGTTCTTGCTTCATACCACATCCTTCCCTGTCCAACAAGCAGATAAACTAACCAAACAGGCAGGCATTCAGGCAAACTCCATGTTATTCTGGAAAATCCACACACCTGACCTAACATCAATTCCCTCTCTTTCTGTGAATCAATTCCACAAGATATATCAAGGCCCAGTTGGGAAGCATAAAGCCAGGAATGGAATTATATATGTTTTAATTTTACTCAGATATCAAGAATGAACGAGCAAAGCAAGTGCTCTCTATTTTTGATAGCAGATCGATAAAAGCTATATCTGTGGAAGCAAGTAATTATAATAAATCTCATTTTTCTGGACACTGGAGAAATTTAAGAATTATGTATGTACTGGAATGACTGGGACCCACTGCTGTACAGGACATTAGGGGTCAGTGTAAAAAAAAGCATATAAAACATCTTAAGTGCCTGGCATTGTTGCGCCTGAGATTAAAGCACTTCTGAATTCATAATAAAATGTATCATAATTATGCAGAGAAAAGCAATGAATCAACATTTAGTTGGCATCCAACCACAGTTCTGTCATTGTGTCTGTAAATACTTAATTGTATAGCAGTTCCATTGTGCCCATGTCATTTGAAAGAGGATATTGGATGTTTGGCACTTATCCTCTGCAACCGAGGACAATAGCAATGAAAGAGCAATACCAACATATTCATCTGGACACCTCAGCATCTGTTTACTTTTCTTCACTGCATTTTCAACCTTCAACCATCAATGTGGTTAGGCACAATTAATGTCTATGTGCAGAAAGGTAATGAGCCAGATTTTTCATTAGCAGGACATGTAATATTATTTGTCATTTACTATACCTGCCCCTGCTTGTCTTAGGGTATTTTTGCATGTGATGTTACTAATAGTGCAAGCTGGTGCTTTTGCAGTGCTAAAAACCGGATGGCCAGGACCTTGCCAAGTAATGCATCAAGCAGTCAGAGGCATAAATTGGAGTTTGCTACAGTATTTCTCAAGCAGCATTGCAATGTCACTGGGTTATTGTTAAAAACCATTTTAATTTTTGTGCTCATTACTTCCAACCCATTTGTGACAAATTGCAATGTTTTGTGAAGTGCAGTGTTCCTCGATATGGAAGTAAATTAGATACTTCAAAAAAACAGACCCAGGAAAAAGGTGGACTTCACTAATCTGTACCAGTGACTACTAATGCAGTTTGCTGGCCAAATTTGCACTGCCTGCTCATTTTCATGATTTGCACACACACACAGTGATATTGGCTTTAGGGGAAGTAAACTTAATGAGTTGCCACAGTGAAGTTAACGTGCAATAAACCCAAATTGTTCTTCTTAAAAGCACAGTGAATTGCAACAAAGGGTGGGATGCATTCTAAATGTTTTATCATCCCAAGGAGACATAGAAGAATGAATAGCATGGTAGTGAGTAGGATCACAAAGTAGAGGGTTGATACAGATGAGGAGCAAAATTGGAGAGATGTCCTGTACCTGCAAAATTCTATGCATATATGTCTGAGTGCTTGCACGTATTACCTTTTATTCAATCTTAAAGTTGGGTGGCAGTGTGAAATGGGAGGAGGATGCTATGAGAATGCAGGGTGAATTGGACAGGTTGGGTGAGTGGGCAGATGCATGGCATATGCAGTTTAATGTGGATAAATGTGAGGTTATCCACTTTGGTAACAAAAACAGGAAGGAAGATTATTACCTAAATGGGGTCAAGTTGGGAAAAGGGGAGGTACAATGGGATCTGGGGGTCCTTGTTCATCAGTCAATGAAAGTAAGCATGCAGGTACAGCAGGCAGTGAAGAAAGCAAATTGCATGTTGGCCTTCATAACAAGAGGAGTTGAGTATAGGAGGAGGAGCCATCCTGGGGAACGGCTGCTAACCAGCAGCCGTCCATCTAATTCGCTTTTTTTAAAATGTTTTGAGTAAGTCCTGTGTTTCGTCCATTGGAGAAATTGACTTTTTAATGTGGGGGGTAGGGGGTAATTCTACTTCTAGGTCCCTACCTGGTCGGTGAGGCAGCTTTTTCTCCGGGCTGCCCCGTCGACCTGTCCTCGTGGCCTACCAGCGGGCTTGGAGCGCCGTTTCCTGGCGGGGACCGCCCAGCACCTCGGCCTCGGTGGCGGCGCAGTGCTGGAGCGCTATCGTGGAGTGGAGCGGGCGATGCCTTGCCTGGGTCGCCGCGCTGGATCGATGTGCTGGAGCTCCGGTGAGCTGTGACCGCCGAGATCAACACCTCCGGGCTGCGGGTCTGCGGAGCGGAGCGGGCGGCGCCGACTTTAACATCGGGAGCCTGGGTGCTCCAAACCGGCGCGGCCTTGTCGGCTTCGGAAGCCGCGGTCCCCAGTCAGGAAGCGGCCGTTCCAGGTGGTCCAGCCGCTGAGAGGACTCTCCCGACGCCGGGTCAACACCACCCGGTGAGAACGGCCAGGAACATCGGGCCTCCGTAGAGGCAATGGTGGTGGCCTCAATAGGCCTGACTTTGGGTGAACTGGGGATGGGGACTGGACATTGTGCCTTCCCCCACAGTGGTAATCCATTGTGGGGGGATGATTTTTTTGTCTGTAAGTAAACCTGTTAGTCTTTGTCCAAGATGGCTGTCGGAAGGGAGAGTGGACGCTGGCGCGCTTTAGCTGCCGCTGCTCTCTCTTCATACTGTGTTTTTGATTTTTTTGTTATTGGGCTGAATTCTGTTTTTAATTTGTGTCTCTGTGATGTTTTTATTATTTATTTTATTCTGATTATATGTTTTATTATTCTTGTTAATCTCTGTAAAGTGTCCTTGAGATTTCTGAAAGGCGCCCAAAACTAAAATTTATTATTATTATTATAGGATAAGAGGCCCTTCTCCAGTTGTACAGGGCCCGAGTGAGACCACACCTGTAGTATTGTGTGCAGTTTTGGTCTCCAAATTTCAGGAAGGACATTCTTGCTATTGAGGGTGTGCAGATTAATTCCCTGGGATGGCGGGACTGTCATATGCTGAGAGAATGGAGCGGCTGGGCTTGTATACACTGGAATTTAGGATGAGAGGAGATCTTATTGAAACATGTAAGATTATTAAGGGTTTGGACACGCTAGAGGCAGGAAACATGTTCCCAATGTTGGGGGAGTCCAGAACCAGGGGTCACAGTTTAAGAATAAGGGGTAAGCCATTTAGAACAGGGATGAGGAAACACTTTTTCACACAGAGAGTTGTGAGTCTGTGGAATTCTCTGCCTCAGAGGGTGGTGGAGGCCGGTTCTCTGGATACTTTCAAGAGAGAGCTAGAGAGGGCTCTTAAAGATAGTGGAATCAAGGGATATGGGGAGAAGGCAATAACGGGGTACTAATTATGGTTGATCAGCCATGATCACATTGAATGGCGGTGCTGGGTCGAAGGGCCGAATGGCCTACTCCTGCACCTATTGTCTATTGTCAAACCAGTAGCATCATTCAAGTGAATTGTACACTTTTCAGTACTGAATTGCTCCTACTTGAAAGGGCAGTTGGCATGTTACTGAAGAAGACGGCGGCGACGGCGGCAGCGGCGGCAGTAGCGGCAGCAGCGGCAGCAGCGGCAGCTGAAACTAATAGCAGAAACACCACAGGCCAGCATTCTGTTCTCTACAGGAGTTCAGATCTAGTGAACAGGCCCGATCTCTTGGAAGCATAAATCTTGTTCAAAGCTGTCAGCATTCTGAATTTCTCCACTGCAATGGCCACATGCTCTTTCTGTGGCCTGACAGTCAACTGGGCAGAATGCTAAATTCATACTGAGATACTGCTGTCTGAAACAGTGCATTCCAGGGTAGAGCTGCATGAGGGCATCACCGCAAATGTAACCACTGATTGTAAACTGCGAGGTAGTATAAATATTACTAGCCCTAGTGCAAAAAGATCCCAACATTGGCTGTTAAGACAATGAAGAATGTGGAAATGAAGGTAACACAGACACTATAACACAGACAGGCAACACGGTGGCACAGCGGTAGAATTGCTGCCTTACAGCGCTTACACGGGTTCGATCTCGACTACGGATGCTATCTGTACAGAGTAGTACGTTCTCCCCATGACTGCGTGGGTTTTCTCTGAGATATTCAGTTTCCTCCCACACTCCAAATACTTACAGGCATGAAGGTTAATTGGCTTGGTATAAGTGTAAATTGTCCCTAGTGTGTGTAGGTGGTGTTAATGTGCGGGGATCGCTGGTCGGTGTGGACTCGGTGGGCCAAAGGGCCTGTTTCCGTGCTGTATCTCTAAACTAAACTAAAACTCACTGAAGCTCACAAAACAGAATATGTCCTAAAACTACCTGAGTGAGTATCCTCCAATTTATCCTGTACTCTGAGTGGAATGCCTATTTATATGCCCATGCCTGGAAATGACTAACGGATAGAGCAGATCTCAATCTATGTCTATCCTGTATGTTCTGGTTTGTATTTAAAATCTACTGAGATCCACACCAAAAATGTGGGTAGCTGAATTTGCTTCACTATTGTGTATGTGTTTTTGTACAATGTAATTTAAACTGATTGAATACCATTTATCATTGTGAAGCATGTTCTGGTTGACTTTAGTTGATCAAATTACATCAAATCAAATATATTTCTGTGGGTGCTTTCTGATTTGTTTTTAACTTGTTTTAGTGATTCCTGCCCACATGCCCAAGCAATGATGGCCTATTCCTTTTAGTCCTCTCAGCTGTGTCAATATGGACATCAAATGTGTTTCAAAACAACCTTTGTTTTAGGTCTTCCACATTGCAAGGCACTTCCCTCTTTTTTGCTGAAAGAATAATGCTTTTCTTTGACGCCTACTCCAATTAAACTCCCTTCTGTACAGGCCCATAAATTTTTACTGGTCTTTGACAGGATTTAACTGCTTGCAAATATTTCATGCTACATGACACAATGTTTTAATACCAGGTTACATGTATGGAATTTTATAAATGCCTTCATTTGATATCAATAGCACGTCTTCTCAGGATCTTTTAAATGTTAAGTATTTGCAGTAGTGCAGGAATCTCACATTATTATTTTTTGACAAACTTGTCTCTTCAGAACTGTGGTCTAATTTTTACTTTACTTGATAATCTATTTACATGATTAAATAAAATCTCATCATATCAAATTATTTTCAGATTCATGGGTAATCCTTGATTATAGTAAGAAGTGTTCATGGAATTAGGGGAAAAAGGTTAACTAATTAAAAAAATCAGAATAAATTGATCTTTTTCAGTTTACCAAGCTTTTGCCAGTGGGATGCCATGGAGACGAGTTCTGGGGGATCTACACTATGCAATCTATGTTAAAGGATTAGATGCAGCGACTAGATATTTAGCAGCCACATTTATTGACAATGCAATGTTGATGGGAATGTAATTTGTGAGGATAATGAAAATTAGCTACAAACAGATAAAATTAATTTAAGAAAATGGGAAACAGGGAAATGCCGATGCTGGTTTAAGAAAATGTGAAAATGGTTGTCCAATTGAGAATAATGTGGGGAAATAGCAGGCAAGAACGGTAGAATTTGGTTCAAGGTTTCAGTCAAGGTCAGTTTATTGTCACAGTGAAGGGCATGTCCCACTTGGCCGTCATTCGCGCGCCATTTACGCGACCTGCTAGCATGTGGTAGCATGTGGGTAGCGCGTGGGTAGCGCGTGGGTAGCGCGTGGGTAGCGCGTGGGTAGTGCGGGACGGGCGCATGGAGTGGTGTGGAGGAGTGTGGAGTGGCGTGGAGGAGTGTGGACTTTGTCCTGCACAAAATCTTTGCGCGCCACAGGCCTGTCGCGTAACTGACGGCCAAAGTGGGACAGGCCCAAGACCCTGGCACGGCGCAACGTCTCACCTCCAACAGCAGCAGAAGCAGGCAAACAATCGCCGAGCTCGGCCTGGGGCTCACGGCCGTTGCAGATCCGGATCCGCCCCCACTCCTACTCCCAGAACGGGGCCAAGACGATTGGAGATAGACACAAAATGCTGGAGTAACTCAGCGGGACCGGCAGCATCTCTGGAGAGAAGCAATGGGTGACATTTCTGGTCGAGACCCTTCTTCAGACTGAAGAAGAATCTCAACCCGAAACATCATCCATTCCTTCTCTCCAGAGATGCTGCCGGTCCAGCTGAGTTATTCCTGAATTTTTGTTTATCGTTAAATGATGGCATGCACTCCAGACGGCTGTGCGGACGCATGATGACCCGCGCGACCGTCGCGCGTCAGTCACTACCGGCCTGTCGCGTAAATGACGGCTAAGTGGGACAGGCCCTTTAAGGTACAGGGAAATTTGAGTTACCATACAGCCATACATATGGGCCTGTCCCACTTAGCGACTCTTTATGCGACTGCAGGAAACTATGCAGTCGCCACATGGTCGCCACATGGTCGTGGGTCGTTGCCGGGGAGTCGCCTTCATGGTCGTGAGCAGTTCCCGCATTCTGGGAACTAGTTGCGGCCTCATTATGGTCGCCGCAAATTTTTGAATATGTTGAAAGATTTGCGGCGATAAAATGCAGCCACCATGGAGAGTAGCGATAATTCTCATGCCTGGGTCGCCTGGAGGTCCTAGTGGGTTGCCAGGAGCTCGAAAGTTCTCTTATGCCCCTGTCCCACTTAGTAAACCTGAACGGAAACCTCTGGTGACCTTGCCCGCGACTCAAGGTTTCCATGGGTTGCCAGAGGTTTTGGTCACTCGCCTGGAAAGCTTCAACCGCAGCGTGAGCTGCACCTACCAACCAAAGATCCTATAGGATCTTTGCTACCGAATGCAGATACACACACACACACACATCACAAAGGTGGGGGCCAGGGATAGCGGAGGAGCACTGTCTGTGGGATGAAGAGGAAGTTAAATGGCTGCTACAGAGGTAAGTCCATTAGAGAGAAGGAGAGAGATGGGGGAGATAAGGGGAGAGAGAAGGGGGGTGGCGAGAGAAGGGGCGGGCGCGAGAAGGGGGGGGAGAGAAGGGGGGGAGAGAAGGGGGGCGAGAGAAGGGGGGGAGAGAAAGGGGGAGAGAAGGGGGGGGGAGAGAAGGGGGGGAGAGAAGGGGGGAGAGAAGGGGGGGGAGAAAGAAGTTTAATAATGTTAGTGGGCATTTTACCTTCCGGAGGGTCCTTCTAGGTCGTGAAACTCCAATGAGCCAATCAAAATGGCCGGTCAGCAAAGAAGATGTCCTTCGACTGCCTGTATATAAATAGCGACCCCACTCAACTGGGTTTGACCAAATGGCAACCTATTTTTAGTCGAGGCCGGTTTGATTTTGTTGAAATAATTGAAGGAACATAGAAGGAGCCTCGACCACGCGGAAACCACTTTTGACCATTAGGGAGAGTGACCAAAACCTCCGGGAACCTCCTGGAAAACTTGGGTGGGGTGCAAGGTCACCAGAAGTTTCCGTTCAGGTTTCCTGTGGGACAGGGGCATCAGGTTCTCGTAAGTTGTAGTCGGTGCTGATCGGTGAATTTCATTGGCTCATTGGGAAAAAAACACAAGCTGTAGTTTTCAAAACCAAGGATACCAATAGATAATAGGTGCAGGAGTAGGCTATTCGGTCCTTCGAGCCCGCACCGCCATTCAATGTGATCATGGCTGATCATCCCCAAACAGTTCCCTGTTCCTGCCTTCTCCCCATATACCCTGACTCAGCTATTTTTAAGAGCCCTATCTAGCTCTCTCTTGAAAGCATCCAGAGAACCTGCCTCCACTGACTCACCACTCTCTGTGAGAAAAAGTGTTTCCTCGTCTCCGATCTAAATGGCTTACTCCTTATTCTTAAACTGTGGCCCCTGGTTCTGGACCCCCAAAATTGGGAACAGGTTTCCTGCCTCTAGCGTGTCCAAACCCTTAACAACCCTTAATATGTTTCAATGAGATACCCTCTCATCCTTCTAAATTCCAGAGTGTACAAGCCCAGCTGCTCCATTCTCTCAGCATATGACAGTCCCGCCATCCCGGGAATTAACCTTGTAAACCTACGTTGCAATCCCTCAATAGCAAGAATGTCCTTCCTCAAATTAGGGGACCAAAACTGCACACAATACTTCAGGTGTGGTCTCACTAGGGCTCTGTATGACTGCAGAAGGACCTCTTTGCTCCTATATTCGATTCCTCTTGTTATAAAGGCCAACATGCCATTCGCTTTCTTCACTGCCTCATGTACCTGCATGCTTACTTTCATAGACTGATGAACAAGGACCTACAGATCCCATTGTACTTTCCCTTTTCCCAACTTGACACCATTTAGATAGTAGTCTGCCTTCCTGTTTTTGCTACCAAAGTGGATAACCTCACATTTATTCACATTAAACTTCATCTGCCATGCATCTGCCCACTCCCCTAACCTGTCCAAGTCACCCTGCATTCTCATAGCATCCTCCTCACAGTTCACACTGCCACCAGCTTTGTGTCATCTGCAAATTTGTTAATGTTACTTTGAATCCCTTCATCCAAATCATCGATGTATATTGTAAATGGCTGCGGTCCCAGCACCGAGCCTTGCGGAAACCCACTAGTCACTGCCTGTCATTCTGAAAGGGACCAGTTAATCTCTACTCTTTGTTTCCTGTCTGCCAACTACTTCTCTATCCATGTCAGCACTCTACCCCCAATCCATGTGCCCTAATTTTGCCCACTAGTCTCCAATGTGGGACCTTATCAAATGCTTCCTGAATGTCCAGGTACACTAGATCCATTGGCTCTCCCTTGTACTTTCTTTTCCATTTTCCTAGTTACATCTTCAAAAAATTCCAGAAGATTAGTCAAGCATGATTTCCCCTTCGTAAATCCATGCTGACTCGGACCGATCCTGTTACTGCTATCCAAATGTCCGGCTATCTCATCTTTTATAATTGACTCCAGCATCTTCCCCACCACGGGTGTCAGGCTAACTGGTCTATAATTCCCTGTTTCTCTCTCTCTCGCCATTCTTAAAAAAGCGGGATAACATTAGCTACCCTCCAATCCACAGGAACTGATCCTGAGTCTAGGGAACATTGGAAAATTATCACCAATGCATCCACAATTTCCAGAGCCACTTCTTTGGAAATGAACTGATCCTGCACCTTCTGAATGATCCTGCACCTTGGAATGAACTGATCCTGCACCTTCTGTATTATTCCTAGAAATACCTGCCATTTTTGTTCCACTGTCATCCCTGCTCGTGTATCCTTCCAGTCAACTTTGGCCAGCTCCTCCTTCATGGCCCCATAGTCCCCTTTATTCAACTGTAACACTGACACCTCCGAACCAACCTTCTCCCTCTCCAATTGTAGATTAAACCTGACCATGTTATGGTCACTACCTCCTAATGGTTCATTAACCTCGAGGTCCTTTATCAAATCCAGTTCATTGCATAACCGACCGGTAATGTTAATGTCCACGGAGCTTAACAGCCATGTATCTCTGGCTTCTTAAATTTGTCTCCACTCTTTCTCCCCCCTTCTCCCCCATTTCTCCCCCCCCCCCCCCCACTTTTAAAGGATTTACCGTAGACTGTGCTTTTCAGATTCTTAATTACAGCGCCAACCTTCCTGTTCATCGCATTGTGTGTCTGTATCACATTGGCTTTGCAACATGTGAATTTCATTCAGTCAGCGCTCCCCCCGCATGCCCTCTCCCCCACCTGCATAACGGGCTGGTGAAGGAAGCGATGTGTTTGTATGTGTGTGTGTCTTCCAATCTGACTCGCCGTTCCAGTTGCAGGGTTTTCAGGCGACTGCCGGCAACTTGACAATCACTGGCAGTCGCCTGAAAAATCGCCTAAGTGGGATAGGCCCATAAGTGAAAACCAACAAGACACACAGCCACATAAAAGTTAACATAAACATCCATCACAGTGGATTTCACATTCCTCACTGTGATGGAAGGCAATAAAATTCAATCCTCTTCCTCCTCCCGTGGTCGGGGCAGTCAAACCATCTGCAGTCAGGGAGATCAAGGCCCCCACAGCCGACGATCGAAGCCTCTGTCGTGGTGATCGGAAGTCCACACGCCTCGCGGTTGAAGCTTTGATCCCCGACAAAGGGATCGCATGCTTTGCTATGTTAAAGTCCCGCAGACTCCCATGGCTTGTGACATCGGGTCGGTCTCCTGGAAAGACCACCAACTCCACGAAGTTATGCCGCAGTGGGGACAGAGATACGATAAGGAAAAGAATCGCATCTCCATCGAGGTACGAGATAGAAAAAAAAAAGTTTCCCTCAAGCCCCCTCCAACCCCCCACATAAAACAAACCAAGGGACAATAAAACATACTTCTTAACACACACTAAAAATGACAAGATGAAGAAAGGACAGACAGACTGTTGGTGAGGCAGTAATGGGCAATCATGTTTGCTTTGGAACAGACAGAATGTTTTTTTCTTTGCAAATATAACACTGAAAGTTAGTGTGCAGGTTTCATTTGTTGATTGCAAAGAGGGTGGATTTATTTGCTGATTGCAAAGAGAGCACTTGCTGCATTTATGGGTGACACCACATCCAGTAACCCATATATATTTTTGGATATGTTTCAGATTGATCCCTGGATGAAGGCATTTTCTTGTGAGGACAATGTGATCAGATTTGACCACAATTTGACCACAGATTGGAGCTGAGAGGAATGAGATGCAATCTCAATGAAACATAAGATAAGACTTGAATAAAGTGGATGCTGATACTTCCTCTCATGAGTAAATCTAGAACTAGGAAGCACAATCTGTGTATAAGAAGACATCCATTTAAGTTGGAGTGAGAAGTAATTTCTGTTCTCAGGGGGTGATGGATCTTTTATATTCTGTACCTAGAGAAATGTAGAGGTGAATCATTGACTACTGTATATTCTAGGTTTTTCAGTTTTAGAGGGTAGATTGAGATACATTTCTGAAAGATCAGGAGCATGTGCTAAGTAAAGTTAATGCAAAGGAGGAGATGAGGTCTGGGTTAAATAGGCATGGTCTTACTGAACGATAGAGCAGGTTTGAGGAGATAGGTGGCCTATTCCTACTATTTTCTTATGGTCTGTTGGAAAATCAAAGGTGAATGAACAGACAGGTATATGGAGTTGGGGCCAAGATCAGATCTTTTATGATTTTATTGAATGGATAAAAGGCTAAAGGGACAGCATGGCCTACCTCTACTCTGATCTATATTACTAAAAGTCTGATCTTGACCGCTTTTGGCCCTCTGTGCTGCGATTTCCGAGAGAACGTCTCCACCTACGGCCGTCATTTTTGGCCACCTCGCTCAGAGCGCTAGTCTGCCTTCCTGGACCAGAGGATATTTCCCATCGATGAAAAATCAGAGAGCTATTATTGATTTTTTTTAAATCACCATTCTCTCTGCTGCCCCTGCTGGAGGGAGGGGGAGGGACTATAAAACCAGGAAGAGGTGTGCCTCACTCAGTCTCTGCAAGATGGAGGTCACGTCTCTCTGAGCTCTGATTAACACTGAACACATGTCTACTCAACTGTGAGTGATCTTAATGTGGTTTGAAAATGAAAATATGGTTGTTTGAAGTAAAAAGGCACTGCCTGCAAATGGTTGTTTGGGCGGTTTGGGTTGAAGTAATAAGGCACTCTCTCTCTCTCCCCTCTCTCTCCCCACCTCTCCCCCCCCCCACCTCTCTCTCTCCCTCCCCCTCCCTCCCCCCCTCTCATCCCCCCTCTCCCCCCTCCCCCCCTCTCCCCTCTTTGTCTCCCCCTACTCCCCTCAATTCCCTCCCCCACCCTCCCCTAAACCCCCCTCCGCACCCCCCTACCCCCTTCCCTCCACAATTGGTGATTTCAATATAGAAACTGATTTTTAATCTTGCAGGAAACTCTTCTGGAGTTTATTGCAAAGAAGCCATTAATTAGTAAGATACATCTGACCTCAGATCAATGGATCACTTTAGTTCCTCAATTAATCAGCACGTAGTTTCTTCACTATGATTGAAACAAGAAGATCACTTCCGAAATTTTCGATACATAGCATCAGTGCATTAAGATCAGCTTCCATTGTGAATATTGATCCTGAGGCTACTATCACGCTGAGTCTTTTAACATGCATGTAACTCCTCAAATGGGTGGTGTGCTGCCTTCAGTATTTTATATTTTAAACTGTATGAACACATTGTTGGAAGACACACATTAATCAGATCACAAAGGTTTTTGCTATACTGAACCTGGATAGAATAAAACACTTTCCCCATGGCAGCTGGTAAATTCGATCATTTCAACCTGTAATACTGTATGTAGAAGATACAGCACAGAAAATTGTTATAAAACAGAAAATGTTGGAAATGCTCACTAGGGTCTGGCAGTATCTGTGGGAAGAAAAGTAGTGATAATGTTTCAGGTTAATATCTCCTCATCAGTATTCTGAAAGGGAGACATTTTAAGTTGCAGAAGATTTGGAGGGTTGCAGAGGGTAAAGGGAATATCTTTGATTGGGTGCAATGCAAGTTAGAGCTGTTGGTGAATCTTGAAAAAAAAATTGCATACTAGATGAGTACATTTGAAGAAAGAAATACTAAGTTAATGCACAGATGGATAATCTTTCAGCAGAGTGCAGAGTCATTAAAACATGTGGTATTTGAAAATGTTGAGTTTAGTATTGAGTCCTGCAAGCTGCAACATGCCTAGCCAGAAGATAAGATGTTGTTCATCAAGCAAATTGTGTAGGAAGCCCTAGATTGAAATGTCAGAACAGAAGTAAAATGCAAAATTAAAGTGACAGGCAACTGGAAGCCCAGGGTTACTCTTATGGACAATGGAAGTGTGCTGAAAAGCAGTGTTTAATCTGCATTTGACTTCTCCAATATAAAGGAGATCACATTATAAACATCAATTGTAGTACACTACAGTACACAAAAAGTGCAAGTGAAACTTGAATGACTGGTTAGGTCCCTGGATGACGGGAAGCAATAAGCAAAATGGACAGATGATGTATCTCCTGCATTTACATGGAAAATTGCCATGAAAAGTGGAGTGGGTGTTGGGGATGGATGAGCAGGCCCATGCGCCATGAAGGGAATGGTTCCATAGGAATGCTGAAATTAGATGGGAGGGAAAAATGCATTTTGTCATGGATCTCTTTCAGTGTGATATAAATCATGCAGGGTTGAATGTAAAGGCCAGTGGGTGCAGTTAAGGGTGTAGAGAACCATTTTCCTAGTAGAAGAGTGCGGGAAATGTGGTTATTTGAGATATGGTCAAGGGCTGTTTAACTATGGTAGAGGAGAAGCCTGGGTTAACGATAAAGGAAAATATCTTACAGGGATCTACAAGAGGATTTCTAGAGATGTAAAGATTTTTTCCTCCAACCTTGTTCAGTGAGTTCACTTGATGAAGACGAAAGAGGGATCTGGCTGCAAAAATACCAATATACTTTTTGTATGTCCAGAAAACAGTACATTCTGGTCACATTTCAAACATCTATCAATGCAACATTGTTAATACAAACAATCTATCTATAGGTTTGTGATGATTTAGTTTCACGTAAAATTCCAATAGCCATTTATCATATTTTAACTTCCTTCAGACAGAGAGACCAAAAATAAATATGGAATGAGAAGGGAACTACCGTGTGTTGCTCCAGTGCAGGGAACGCCCATTGCCAAGTTTGACCTGAACTCTTCCCCTGTTATTGATCGAAAACCCTGAGTTCATGTGCTATGGAGAGAATCTGACAGGCAGACAACTGGTTCTCTGTGTAGCAAGATAGGCAGTCCAAAGAGAATTGACCTTCCTCCACATTTGACCACTTTTGAAAGCAACTGTTTGAAGCACAATTGACATTCAATAACATTATCCTGCCCGTAAGAATAACCTTACTTCTTCACAGCTTCTTCCAAGCAAACGCTGAGTGGACATGTTTTATAATGCTCACCTTTGTGTTCTGATCAGGTGGCACTGCGTGTGGCAGCCTTGCCAGCAGTCTGTCCGTCCTTTCACCCTTTTTGTTACTTTTAGTCTGTTCAAAAGTATGTTTTTGGAGGTTTCTTAGTCTTTTTTATGTGGGGGAGGTGGGGAGGGGAAGGGAAGGGGGAAACCATTTCCAGTCACTTCCTGGTCGAGGATGTGTATTTTCTCCGTGTCGCATCTTCGCCCCCACCTTACGGCCAACCAACTGGATTGGCGCGGGCTTTCCTGCTGGAGACCGGCCAGAGCATCAGCAGCGGGGCAGCACTGAATTACTATCTCAGAGCGGGCGATGCCTTACCGGGGATCACAGTGTTGAGGCTCCGGAGTGTTGGGCGAGCTGCTTTAACATCGTGGAACTGTGGTTTGCGAAGCTTCTAGCCGCAAGCAGCGTGACTCTTACATCGCGGAGTCCTGGAACCCCTTGCCGGGGGTCGCCAGTGTTGGATCTCCGTCCAGCTCGGCCTGTGTACTTCGGCAGCCGCGGTCTCCGATAGGAAGCGGCCAATACGGAAACTCCAGGCCGCTGAGAGTGTTCTCCATTCCTGCGTCGGAGTTTCCATCTTCCCAGCGACAGGGCCTGAACATCGGGCCGTCCGTAATGGTGACTGCAGAGGGCTCAAAGGCCCTGACCATGGGTGAACAAAGAGGAAGATGACTGAACTTTATTGCCTTCCCTCACAGTGGGAACATTGATTCCGCTGTGTGAGGCTGTTTATGTTAAACTCTATCATGTATTGTGTTCGTTTTATTCGTATGGCTGTATGGTAACTCAAATATCACTGTACCAATTGGTGCATTTGACAATAAATGCAACTTGAACTTGAACTTGAACTTTAATTAATAACTAGACTAAGTGGGACCAGTTGGGTCCCATTATAACACGGGAGGCCTGGTACCCCAATGCAATCTTCCACTTCTCCACCAATTCCAATATTGGTGGCCAGTGTGGGGGCTTTCTGAAGCGCTAGTATGGGTATTATGGGCCGAAGGGACAGGTTTCTGGAGGGCTAGTATGGACATTATGGGCCTCATGGATTTGTGGGCTGGCAACTCAGTCATTCATGCCTGGTGGGCTGGCAGCTCAGTCACTCGGGCCTGGTGGGCTGGCAGCTCAATCACTCGGGCTTGGTGGGCTGGCAACTCAGGCATGGTGGGCCGGCAGCTCAGTCACTCAAGCCTGGTGGGCTGGCAGCTCAGTCACTCAGGCCTGGTGGGCTGGCAGCTCAGGACTGGTGGGAAGGCAGTACAGGCCTGGTGGGCTGGCAGCTCTTTCACTCAGGGCTGGTGGGCCGGCAGCTATGTCACTCACAGCTAGTGGGCTGGCAGCTAAGTAACTCATGGCTGGTGGGCTGGCAGCCAACTCACTCACGGCTGGTGGGCTGGCAGTTGACTCACTCATGGATGGTGGGCCGGCAGTTAACTCAGTCACAGCTCATGGCCTCACACACACACACCCTCCATCACACACACACAGACACGCACACTCCATCTCACACACACTCCATCACACACACACACACACACACACACACACACACACACACACACACACACACACACACACACACACACACACACACACACACACACACACACACACACACACACACACACACACACACACACACACACACACACACTCACATACACACCCTCCCTCTCACAGACATACACCCTCCATCTCACACACACACACCCTCCATCTCACACACCCACACCATCTCACACACCCACACCATCTCTCACACACACACTCACACCATCAATCACACACTCTCACACACTCACACACAACATATATATGACAGTAAAAATCTCTTGAATCTACTCACGCGGTTGAGCGCGGCCTCTCCCATGAGCAGGACTTCCGCAGTGAGCGGGACTTCCGGAATGAGCACAACATTTAGTTCAAGCAGCACGGTGCAGACCAACCCTTCAATTCAGTTCAAGCAGCACAGTGCAGACCAACCCTTCAATTCAGTTCAAGCAGCACAATGCAGACTAACCCTTCAAATCAGTTCAAGCAGCACAGTGCAGACCAACCCTCCAATTCTGTTCAAGCAGCACAGTGCTGACCAACCCTTCAATTCAGTTCAAGCAGCACAGTGCAGACCAACCATTCAATTCAGTTCAAGCAGCACAGTACAGACTCACAGTTCAGTTCACTCACGGCATAGACTCATAGTTCTGGGCTCAACTCTCACTCACGGTCTTCCGGGTTGACTGACTCACATCCAGCATTCGGGACTTTTTTCTCCTGGCCCCCCGGAAGGGGCGTTACCTTCATCATGGTGATTGACAGGCGCGAAGACTAATCTGCTGATCTCACGGTTTTTAAAAACATTCATAACTTTTTTATTATTTCTCCGATTGGAAAAAACCTTGGGGCGGTTGGAGGAGAGGAGGACATTGAGTAAGATGGTGAAACATTTTTAGCGATATAGGGTAGCATTTATTTCTAAAATGTATTCACAACGTAGACAGGAAGTGGTCAAGTAATTGTATAGATAGAAGATAGATAACACCCCATTCTTTGTGCTTCATCTTGGGTTTTACATCCAGCAGTGTGCATTAGTCATATACTGAGTGCAAATACTACATACAGATTTTTCTATATTTATTCAGTGGTTCAAGTTCCCTGTCTGCTTGTGTGAAACAATACATCAACATTCTCACCTGGATTCCTTTCCTTCTGCTTTTTCACCCATGACTACCATTTTCTGAAACTGGGTTGTACTGTACAAACTTTTTCAAGCTTCTCTTCCCTTCCAACCAACTCACCTATGCCATACCTCACTCTCTGTCCCAATTAATTTAATGCCAAAAGCCTGATTCCAATTCTGTTGAAGAGAAGATAATTCCTGTTCGACCGCTCTTCATGAAGGCAAAGGAAATTGTGCCCTTCTCCATTAACAGCAAGGTCCAAATCGGGTATTCTCCCAGAATTATCATACCCATAGAATAAAGGAAAGTACAGCCCTTCAGACCATAATGTCTGGGCTGAACATAATGCCAAGATAAACAAATTTAATCTACCTACACATAATCCAAATTGCCGCATTCCCTGGATAACCATGTGACTATCTAAAATCTTCTTAACTTGAACTGCCTATCAAATCTGCCTCCACAACCACACCTGCCAGTACATTCCAGGCATTAACCACCCTCTGCCATACACAGCTCCTCTAAATTATTCCCCTCTTAACTTAAAGCTATGCTGCCTCTCCTTGTCATTGCCAATGTCACTGTTGATCTGGCCACCTTCCAACTCACTTAACTATTCACTTGCCTTTTCATCCCCAGTTGGTCTGTTTTAAGTGACCACCAACAGTCATTTTGGAATTGGAACATTTGAACTCCAGTATTTTGATGTCTGTTAAATCCCTACAACATTTATTCCAAGGTTTTTTACTTCTCTATTTGCTCATAACATGAATCACGACTTCCTGTTGATTCTCTGCAACTGCATTTATTTTTGTTGTGCCCCTTGTAAATCACACAATGAGACAGACTTATTATTACTACTCCTCAGAAGTTATAGCAGGCCTGTTTGGTAGCTACTTTAAATTGGTTTGCTGCTCGCTTACATTAAATAACTGCTGCCTGATGGATGTGAGTAGCATACTGAATTATGTTTACGTTGAAAACCTAACATACAGCAGATGCAGAATGCACATAGGTTGTAGAATCAGTTAATATTGATCATGGGTCTGTGAAAACAGACATAGCTAATTGTTCTGGATTGCTTAGTTCGTTAGAGCAGTGTGTCCGGTTAGGTTCGGGATTTAGCACTAGGGCTAGTTTTGCGCTTCAGATTACTGCCCACGAACGATAACTTAGATGTTTGGACAATTATCTCATGCATCGTATTTTTTTCTTTTGTAAAATAATTTTACCAATGTCAGCTTGATAGACGAGTTGGAGGAAATTAGACTATTTTGTTTAAGCAACAGATTCCGCAAGTAATTTTCTAATGATGGGTTCTGAATTTTATTCTTATTCTTGTAGCTGTACAGCTACATCCACCATGTTGGCATGTTACTTGTACACCAGTCAGAGCGGTATATGGTTGCAATTTCCAATGTAACTTCAATGGTTTATATCCAGATTCATATGCAAAGTGACCTTTAGTTAATTTTAATTATGATTAAAAAAATGAAAATAGTTCTCTGCATAGAACACAAGAGTGACTGTCTCGAGTGGATCTAAATCCTAAAAAAGAGTGGGTGATTTATTTTTTGAAGACATTTTATTTTGAGATTATTGTTCCTCCTGTTATTAGATGAACTTGAATTGGTTCCTTTTTGGAAGGTATTAATTCTAGGTGTATTAAATAGGCCGACAAGTTCCAATTTCATATTATTGTATTTTTAACCTTTTGTACAGAATATTTTAACCATATAATATAGGTATGGCTGTCTTATATTTTTCACTGCCTTAATATAGCCTTAACAGTTAATGATATGCTCAAAGAATGAATCAGGTCCTTTTTCAGAATAATCTATTACTGGTTCAATAAATAGCGCTGTGAAGTGGTTCTTAATTTTAAGAAATAATACAAATACATTTCAATAGGCATTGTTTAAATATATGCACATTTATGAAATAGTGCTAAATAAAGCAAATAAAAGTAATGACAAAACATATAGTATTACAGAGAACATTCTAATATATTAAAGAGATTTTGTTAAAGCTCAGACAAAACTATAAATCATATCAAATTATCCAGAATGTTTGTAGTGTAGTTGTGTTGTAAAAAATATCTATTTCTGCACTAAATTTTCTTGCTCTCTAATTGGTATTAAGTGATCCATGTTTTCACTATGTTACTTGCGTTGTAAAATTTTAGTTACGTTTCCAGTAATTAGTACAAAAGCAACATTGGTTTCTTTATTGAATAAACATAATTTTCTACAGTGTGTCTTCCAGTTCCCTGACGAATATCAGAAATTGAAACCAACCATCTGTAATAATTAATAAACTAAGTCGTTTTAAATTAAAATGCTTAATTGCTAATTATGTGATATGTTGATGGAAAATTTGTCAGTGAATGATATAACTGACCAATGTGGCACATGAATGAAATAATTGTCACAGATTATGGTATCAAACACCAAATATTGTGAATAGGTTGTCATATCATTTTGCCATAGCATAATACAAAAGCTTATAATCAATCATGCAGTTGTTCTGAGCACAACAAAAATGACAAATAGCAGCACAATCCATTTTTTTTCCTAAGGAATTATAAAGACTGTTGGTCCTTCAGACCATATAATTGTTCAGCTAAAATATTAACAATGCAAAAGCAGTTAGCACAGTTAGCATCTAGATTTAAAGAGAGGGATAAAAGATTTATAGGAATCTGCCAGTAAAATTAATGTATTATGAATATGATGGAGCTTTTTGAAGTAACCAAAAAGGTAAATGAAGACACGGCCAGAGCCATAGTCTATATGGACCTCAGCAAGGCCTTTGATAAGGTTCTGTCTGCATGGTAGACTGCTCTGAAAAGTAAATCGCATGAGATCCAGGGAGAGCTAGCTTAGTGAATACAGAATTGTTTCCATGTAAAGGAGAGGGTGGTGGTGGAGGGGTATTTTTCCGTCTGGAATCTTGTGTCTTGTGCTGGGCCTCAGTTATCGGTGCTGGGTCCATTGCCTTTTGTGGTTTATATCAACAATTATGATGAGAATATACCAGACATGATTAGTAAGATTGTAGATGATGCTAAAGAAGATGGCATTATAAACGGTGAAAACATTACAGCAGGATCTTGAATAGCTGGCCAAGTGAGTTGTGGCATTTCTTTCGGAGTTTAATGCAAATAAGTGTTAGATATTGCATTTTGGAAAGTCAAACCAGTGCAGGACCTTCACAGTGAATGCCAAGGCTGCAGTAGTGTTGTAGAGCAGATGGATTTAAGACTTCAGGTGCATGAAAGTGGCAGAACACATAGATAGGGTAGTAAAGAATGCTAATGGTACATTGACCTCAATCAGTTAGGGTATTGAGTATAGAAGTTGGGACATGAATGTACAGTTGTACATGACATTGGTGAGGCCACATTTGGAATACCGTGTTCGGTTTGGTCACCCTGCTACAAGAAGGATGCCATTAAACTGGAAAGAGTGCAGAGAAGATTTACGAGGATGTTGCCAGGAATTGGACCTGTGCTATAGAGAGAGGTTGGGCTGGCTACAAGTTTATTCATTGGATGCGTGAGGCTGAGGGTGATCTTAAGCGGCCTTTTCACGGGGCGACTTGACGCAAGAGTTAACCAGAGTTTAACATCGTGGGAACCTCGTGCGATAACAGTACGGCATTCGTGGACCACCGTGGACCACCGTAGCGCTAACGGCAGATAATCGTGTATCTTGGTCACTCGGGAGAAAATTCAAGAAAGTTTGAATTTCTCCAAGAGTGACTTGTACGCTTGTGGTTGAGTATTGCAACATTGTATGAACATAGTGGCCAGTGCGATATCCGTAATAACTCTTGCGGGTACCGTGGGAACTCCTGCGAACGGTGAACCCGGAAGCTGGACAGAGGGGACAGAAGGTGAGTAAAAATTGTCTTCTGTGGGATTGAATTTAAAAAATAAATTAAAATAAAGATTTGCATCCGCATATGGACATCAACTTATTCATGAGTTATGTTAATGAGATTCAAGAAAATAACTATAATCTTTAAAAGGGACTTTAAAAGGGACTTTACTGAAAGGTTACGCATTTTTATGGTCCGTGAGAAATTTTTTGAGAGATACAGCTCAGAGTCCTCGCCGACTAGCGATCGATGCCTTTCCGAAGCAGGGTCCGGAACGCTACCAATCAATGTTGTACAGAGACCCGTGTAAGGAGTGAACTGCACATGCTGGTTTAAACCGAAGACAGACACAAAATGCTGGAGTAACTCAGCGAGTCAAGCAGCATCTCTGGAGAAAAATAGCTGATGTTTCGGGACGAGACACATCTTCAGACTCAATTCCGATTAGGATGTCTGAAGAAGGGTTCCGATTCGAATCGCCACCTATTCTTTTTCTCCAGAGATATCGAGACCCTTCTGATATGCTGCCTGTCCCGCTGAGCTACATGTTGTGTCTATCTTCGTTTTAATCCAGCATCTGCAGTTCCTTCCTGGCCGAACCCGATTGAAAGATGAGAGGCTGGGCGATAGAGCACTGGGTGTGACAAGGATCACACTTCAGTAAGCAAAGTAAAGAGAGGTGGCAACGTTATGGAAATGAAGCGGGTAATCCGAGTGATACCGGTCTAATCAGTATCTACAGGATTGGACAGGCTAAGTGCAGGAAGAATGTTCCCGATGTTGGGGGAGTCCAGAACCTGGGTCACAGTTTTACAGTCTACCGTGGGAACTCTTTAACTCAGTAAAGTAAAGTAAAGTAAAGTAGCCTTTATTGTCATATCAGCGCACAGGCAGCAGTTGATTGTTGCTCTATTCAGTTTCCCAGGGGGTCAGGACGGGACTGGAGTTGGGAGGGAAAGGTGGGGGAGTCGAGGGAGAGGAGGGGGAGACAGATGGGGGTGTCTTCATTTACTGGCGGCGGGTGTCTGTCACTGAAACAGGCAGGTGAGATTTCACATCCACCTTGTGTGTGCCTCTCTCTCTCTCTCCCTCCCTCTTACACAGGCTGAGAGACTCTGCCTCTGTGAGTGTACGTCTCTTTCTCCCCCTCTCCCACACACAGTAAGACCGAGGTACTGTGCTCAGTCCATCTGTGTCTCCCACATACACAGTAAAACATGTCTCCAAATGAGCCAATTCAACCAAGGGAGGATATTTATAGTGTGTGAAAAAAAAAGTTACATCATTTGTGCCACGTGTAGTTCACGATGTTCATTCAAGATTTAACGCAAAAGCTCGGGAGACGGACAAGTCACTCGCACAAATAACAGAAATGCCGAGTACCGTGGGAACTCTTTATCTACCCCCCGTTATATCGTGCGAGACTCGTGCTGGACCACGACCACTTCACTCTGGTGACATCTTGCGTCAACTCGCCCCGTGAAAAAGCCCCATAATTGGGGTATATCATTCATTTTGGGGAATTGATAGGGTGAATGGAGAGCCTTTTACCCAGGATAGGGGAATCAAGAACCAGAGGATGTAAGTTTAGGTGAGAGGGGAAAGACTTAATGGTAACCTGAGAGGCAACTTTTTCAATCAGAGGGTAGTGGGTAAATGGAACGAGCTGTTGGATAAGGTAGCTGCGACAGGATCTACAACGTTTAAAAACCACTTGCACAGGTACATGAATAGAAAAGCTTTAGATGGATATGGACCAAACGTGGACAAACGGCACCAGCTTTGATGGGCCAGGCATGGACGTGTCGGGCTGAGGGGACTGTTGCTGTGCCTGACTGTAAGACTTCATGAAACAAGAGACACACACATACATATATACACACAAGGAGTATTTACAAGGCAATTAACCAACAAACCCATACGTCTTTGGAATGTGGAAGAAAACAGGAGCACCCAAAGAAAACCCATGGGGTCACAGGGAGAAGTGCAAGAGAAGTACAAACTCTACTCTGTCAGCACGCGAGGTCAGGTTCAAACCTGGGTCCTGTCGCTGAGGCAGCTGCTGTACCTCTGTGCCACTGTGCCACCCTTGTCTAATGTTAAACAGCTTTGAATTTTGAAAACATCATATTAAGTGACTTTCATATTAAGCAAGTATCATCATATTAAGCAATGTGGATATAAAAGTACAGGGGTAAAATATAACTGCATGTATTCCATAATACTCACATTGAAAATTAGTGTATTTTCAATCGTATAGCGATACAATTTCTGAAATATTTTATTCCAAAAACTAAATCAATTTAAATCATTTTGTTGAGCTTACATTTTGAGTACTGAACATCCCATTATTTTTTGTAACTTCTACATGTTTTCTATGAAAATCTCATTGTTAAACTGATTACTGCTCTTTGTTTTCAGCTTTGCAGAAATGCCAACTGTCTTGACTTTAATGTAATACAATTTGACACTTGCATCTATCAGCAAGTTATAATAGGCTTATTAAGCATTCAACAATCATATATTATTGTGGATATTATGTTTCTATCTGAATTATATATATTTATTTGAGATTTTTGGTCAATGTTTCTCAGAATTATATAAATCTTGGAAGGTTTCAAACTGTGGATACATTTCACTTTTGAAAATATTTGTCTTTCTTTTATTGTCATAAGCTTTTCCTTATTGGAAGAGTTAAGGGGCTATCCCACTGCAGCGACCTAATCCGCGAGTTACAACAATACAATACAATTCAATTTATTGTCATTTGGACCCCGTGAGGTCCAAACGAAATGCCGTTTCTGCAGCCATACATTACAACAAATAGACCCAAGACACAACATATTTTACATAAACATCCATCACATTGCTGTGATGGAAGGCCAAAAAAACTTCTCTCTCCACTGCACTCTCCCCCCCCATGTCAGAGTCAAAGTCAAAGCCCCCGGCGGGCGATGGCGAATTGTCCCGTGGCCATTAAACCACGCCGGGTAATGCAAGTTCGCGCACCGGGTCTTGGTGTTAGAGCCCCCGGTGCGCGCTCGCAGCCCGCCGCCATTCCAAGCTGCGCGGGGCGGTGCTGTAAGGCCCTGCTCCAGGAGCTCTTCAACCCCGCAACTCGGGCAGGAGAAGTCGCCGTTGCGGAAGCCCCGAAAAGCGGTCTCCCTCCAGGGACCCGCGGGCTCCCGGTGTCGCCGTCCGCCAAACCCGCAGTTGCAGCCACCGGATCTCCGGGGGTCGGGCCGCAGCAGCGTCCACCACAGCTCCACCCGCTCTGGACTCGGCCAGCTCCGCGACGGTGAGGTGAGTGTCGGCACCACAGCCCCTGGTTTTCCTGTTGGAGGCCGCTCCTCGTTGCAGCCCCAACGACAACGGAGACCCGACAAAGAAAAGGTCGGGTCTCCCGTGCAGGGAGAGATTTAAAAGTTTCCCCCTCCCCCCCACACCACCCCCACCCCCCCACACACATACCCCAACAAAAATAACAAAAACTACATTAAAACATAGACATAAAATAATAAAAACGCAGACGGACTGCAGAGGCCGCTGCTGGCGAGAGTGCCTTCGACCTTCAAGCTCGAGGGCACTCGCCTGAAAAACCTCGAGCTGGATTGACCATCCGCGTTGAAACTGCGAGCTGGATCGACCGACCGCACACACACACACACACACACACACACACACACACACACACACACACACACACACACACACACACACACACACACACACACACACACACACACGTCCTTTTGAGAGCGCGTTGGGGGGAGGGTGAGGGAGAGAGAAGGAGAGAGAAGGGGAGAGAAGGGGGAGAAGGGGGGAAGAGGAGTGGGGGGAAGAAGAGTGGAGACACTTTTAAGAAGTATAATAAAGTTTAGCAGGCATTTTACCTACCGGTCGGTTTTCCCTGGTCCTGAAAACTCCAATGAGCCAATCAAAATGCCCGGTCAGCGAAGGAGATTGCCTATGACTGCCCTCGACTGCCCTCGACTGCCTGTAACTAAATAGCGATCCCACTCCACTGCACTACGAGTGAAAAAGAACCATGCTGAGAAATGTTACCCGCGGAAAAATTTTCAACATGCTGAAATATATTCCGCGACCTAGCTGAGGCCACGAGTGTTCGGGAACTTCCGTCGAGCATGAAGAAGAGTTCCAGTGGCCTCATAGGACCTCCTAGGACCATGTGTCGACCATGCTGCGAGTTTGAGTCGAGGGATAACTCGTCTAAACTCACAGATTAGGTCACCGCAGTGGGACAGCCCCTTGGCAAGTGGAGATGTTGTGTCAGATGGAACTCACTTTGCTTCACACCAAATGTCAACTAGATGGTTTTTAAATTGCTTAATTTCTATCTGATAAATTTAGTGTGTTGAAATAAATTGCTCTATAAACCAAAACGTAAGTAATCTTGTAGTGCAAGTGAACAGCATACTTGTCTTACTTGTTGGTATTAAGGATTCCTCAGTTTAGGTTTCAGTTTTAAACATCCTAATTCTTGGAATTGAGGCCAGAGACTGAACTAATTGTTTGGTTTGTGAGATAGTTGGTCCCATCATTCCCCATAAGATGTACTTACCTAGTGAAATATCACACTATAATGCTGATATGTAATCAACTTGAAATCACCCGGCCTGGATCCTTTAATCTTCAGTTGTCACAACTAACTATAAAATGATATAGTTATACTTAGACATATCTCAATACCATTTTGCATGTATGTATGCTGAACATTCAATGCAATTAAAATTGTATGGGTGTGGAGGAGAAATAATTGTCATTTGAATGACTGTTAAATATTTATCTCATATAATTAACAAAAACCATGTGCAAGTTTGCTAAGATATCTCACCTGCCAAATGTTTGCATCGACTTTCAGATCTTACACATTGCAGATCCTATGTTGTTGGACTCATATTTTTAATAAAATGAGCCTATCGACTTTTACATTTTTTTACTGGATGAGGAGACAACAGCAATTTATGACTGCATTTTCCCTAATAATCATCTTCCGTAAGTGCATTGATACATCCATGTTATTTTAGTGGCTCTGAGAAAACGCGATTGCATTTAAAATCACAACCTGATTCCATTAAAAAATAATGGAAACAAAGCACCGCATTTTTAAGCTCAACACCAATCTTTATAAAAGTCTGTAAAAAAATCAATGCCAATCTTTGGGATTATAAAATTGAAAGAATAATATCAAAGTTAATGAAGAAAAAAATAACATGTATTAACTTGTTCTGCTATGAATAAAATGAATCTAAAGATTTACAGGGTGGGAGTATTTTCAATAACAAATAAATCTTTCCAATCCAAAAATCTGCTCTATTTGCAAAACAAGATGGAACCCTAAATGAAATTGGAATAAGCTTTCTGTAAAAGCTGATATGGTTCACTATAGTCTATCTGTATTTTCTTGTAAATCTACATATTAGAGAGAAATGTAAGTGACATTTACATTCTGGTAATTTCATTCCAATCCACTGTCACTTTACTATAGCCTATGTTCATTGCCTGGGTTGCATTTGGACAAGTGAAGCATAATAATATAGCTATAAAATGGAAAAGTATGTTAAACATGCTGGTTGATGCTGTCAAATAGCGGCAGTAAGTGCAGTTAAAGAGAAGCAGAATAGTAAAATGTCCCTCTCTTTCCATAAAGCAAATTGAAATAATTATTTGGACAGTGAACATCAGAACCTACAAAAATATTACTAGCTAATCTCCAATTCCAATTTAAATTTTCCCAACCAAAAAATGAGGACAGGAAACCTACACTAAGTAATCTATCCCACAAAGCCAATTGTCTCATCTAGCGTTCAAGAAGGAACTGCAGATGCTGGAAGATCGAAGGTACACAAAAATGCTGGAGAAACTCAGCGGGTGCAGCAGCATCTATGGAGCGAAGGAAATAGGTGACGTTTCGGGCCGAAAGTCTGAAGAAGGGTTTCGGCCGAAACGTCACCTATTTCCTTCGCTCCATAGATGCTGCTGCACCCGCTGAGTTTCTCCAGCATTTTTGTCTCATCTAGCTATTATTTTAATACTCAAACTTTATTCTGGGCAATTTACTTCTCACACATAAAATCTTTCAGCAACAACTCTTGCAGTTGGGTCCTCTCAAGTTGATCAAATGTTTAGACTGAGGTTATAAATTCAGAGGATAAATCATCCAATTTCACATTATCTAAATTCAATTGATAACTGCAATTACAAAATTTGATAGATTTAATGAAATGGAAATATTTGTAATTTTTATATTCCGTGATCAAGCCATAGGTGAGGAAATAATCTGGGTGTTTTTATATTGGCTTGTCTGTAAAAGCCCTAGCCTTCAGAATAGCTGAAAAAAGATGATGCTATTCAGCAGGAAGCTGCAGCAAACTATATATTCTAAATCAAAGATCTAAATTGGCTGATTTTAATTAAGTCATGAATATCTATGTTTGATTCCTGTGTCATATTCCATCAGCTTTACTGTGTCTTGAAATCTGTATTGTAGTTTGGAGTGGAGCAATCTATTTGATGGTATGATGCAAATTCAGGTGATGCGTAGATAGATGAAGGGAGGTAGATATTTGATCTTCTGCAGTGACTGTGACTTTTGTACTGTTTGCATTTAAGCTCCACAGACAACATCTACTATGACCTGATAGGGTAGGGATAGTACACTAACATCTATTAGGACTAGATAGGGTGAATGCACATAATCTTTTACCCAGGGCAAGGGAACCAAGAAGCAGAGGACATAGGTTTATGATGAGATGGGGAAGATTTAATTGAAACCCTTTTTCACACAGATGGTGGTGGGTATAGGGAATGACTTACCAGAAGAGGTAGTTGAGACAGATAGAGGACCAACTTTTGAAAAACTTTTTGGAACGGTATATTGATAAGAAAGGTTTAGAGGGATATCCGCCAAATACAGGCAAATGGGACCAGCATGGATAACTTGGACCGAATCACCAATTTCCATGCTGAGTGACTCTATGAATCAGTGACTCAATAACATCTATATGCAAGTTCTTGTGGATTACATTGATTCATGTCATTTTATTTGACACTTAGAAACGTGCATTGGAAATGACCTCATCTTTAAAAAAAATGCTGTTATTCAAATAAAATTTGCACTTGTTTTTGAACCTACACAGAGCGTTCATTTGATTGTCTTTAAATAAACCATTTTCCTTATTTAGAAACATCTCTTAATAAAACGAGTCACCTGTCCTATCAAAGGTCAAGATATTTGTTATGCAGCATACACAAAGCAGAAGATGAAATTAACTGAACAAAATCATTTTGTGGATTCAACATCTCTGCACTTTCCTCAGCAGCAGTCCAACAACTCCTGTCATTATTGGGCTAATTAATGCAGTATTTTAGCATCCAAAGCAATTTAACAGCTTCTGTACAAGGACAGAAGAGATCTTGAGTAAACTTCATTGCCTTCACTTAGTTGACGAGCACATGGGGGAAAAAAAGTTGATTTGATTATTTTCTGGAAAGTGTAAGATTTCACTGACAGCTTGTCATCACAAATTAGAAGCATGGTAGCTATAATTCTAAACAGAAAGGGGACCATTGATCCTCTTGTTAGCAAGATTAAGGACAAACCATCGATTTGTTCAAAACTAGTTGTTACGAGGTCAAGCCCACCCCACAAGTGAATTGATAGTCATAGACTTTCATTAGCTCTGTCGGTCTGTTAAACAACATCTTAAAAATGTAGCAATATTAAGCTAGTCACACAGCAAGTGAAGACTGTCTTCCTTTATGCACAGCCTCTCATCTATTAAATAATGCTAACAAGATTGTGTGGATTATGAGCTTGTCTATACGTTGCTCTTTACATTTGCTGTAACTGATTTACAAGATGCTTGATGCACTTCAATTGAATAATTCTTGTAAATTTGTTGAATGAAAGAACTAGTCGGTTCTCACCTTCACGGTGACAATATTTTTTTTAAAGAACATTTGTATCCCACTGTCACAACAAATTATGCAATTTCAATAAAAAATAATAATTAAAGGTGAAGTGGGGACTCACTGCACGTTGCATGAAGGTTGTGATGTGTATTTCAGATCCTCTAATGGCCTGACTACTTCCTCGGTGATCATGACATGATGATCCCTTACCAAAGCTGCTTGACAACATCTTACTGATTTTGGACACTTCTGCTATCTCTACGGGGTTTCCATGCTACCCACCTCCCCCATACCTCCCCATCTCATGTGTCCTAAACCAGAACCTAGCTAATTTTGTTTGTGTGCTCTGCAGTGAACAAACACACAAAGGGCAAATCTGTTTAGAGGACACAAGGTCTTTAATTATGCTTAAGCAGGCCCTCATACGATATGTTTGTAAGTCCTATTCACATTCACAGTTAATATATAGCAATGTTACAAAATTTTGAGATAAAAAAAATCAAGTCTGCAATTTATCCCATCAGATAAAGCATAAAAAGAAGTTTAATTTGACACCTAATTCACTTTCATATCTTCAGTATTAAAAACGTTATGGCCATTTTCATACTTGGAAATTAGCATCTTGTTCCCTATTGCTTTTTCATTGACTGAACACAAAAGCTGTGATCGAGGACAGTCTAAAGCCCATAACTTTCTTAAAAATTAAGAGAACTGAAATAAATTTTCAGTTATTATAGATTGAAGCATTCTGAAACAAATATGAAACAATCTTACTTGGATGACCTGAAATTAAAGCATATAATTAGTTAGTTACCTAATTATAGCTAATTACAAAATTCAATTACTAGATCTAAACATCTATCCATTTCTTAAGAAAAGATTAACATTTTTAAATAGCCTAAGTGTCCAAATAACATTCACACAAGAATTCACAATATAACATGATTTTTAAATCTCATTGTCATGAATTTACAGGCCAAATGGAAGGAATTTAGTGTTTAATTCCCGTAAATTAATGGCCATTTTAATCATCTTGCGAGTGGGATTTTGTGGAACGTGATCGATTGGAACGTTGCATTTGCGGTGAATTTAAACCCTATATCAGCAGGAAAAACACTGCCGGTTCGTATGGGGCCTAAATCACCTTTTCGTAACGAAAAATATGGATTAAGGTCATCCATGTAGCACGTTTATATGTAAAATATACGGCTTTCCTTTAGCTGTCCCGTACGTGAAATCCGTCCCGGTTATCGGCGTTGACGGCATTAGAAGCTAATTTTAATTTTACTCCAGTGCTGAAATTGTCCAGCGATGTTTAAAACACAGGACAGCAGGAGGAACAATTCGTCAGCATTAGCTGCAGCCCGAGAAAATAAAATTCTGGCAGGCAGGAGAAAACCGCATTCCCCCCCCCCCCCCCCCCCCCCCCTCAAAGGTGCCAAAGTCGCGCGCACGGCCAATGACAGAACTGCAGCGCCGCTGATGGTAAGTTTTGTAACATACCTATAATATGCCTGAATACATTCCATTCAATTACGAGGCAATGTTACTTGAAGCACTATGGACAACATATCTTTTTATATAGAAAGTTCCGGGTTATTGCCCCCTCATCCTGAATAAGAACATAGTCTGTCTCTCATTTTTAAATATCAAAATGCAAAAATGTTTCAGTGCTTTGCTGATCCCTGTATTCTTTATTTCCCAAAGTATGTATATTTATATGAGACTTTTAACATATAAAATACTCAAATGCATTCACAAGATGCATCAAAGGAGTGGAGTAAAAAACTCCAACAACAACAACTTGATTTATATAGCACCATTTACATAGCACAGTTTTCTGGGAGCAAAATTAGATGTCAAGACACATAATTAGATATTAATGCTTATGACCCCCAAGGGGGAGGCTTCACAGAGCATCTTGAAGGAGGATGAAAAGTAGACAAACTCAGAACTTTCAGAGAGGAGAGAGAAATCCTGACTTTGGATGCTAGGATCCCAAAGGCATGAGCAGTGTTGGTGCAGCAATTACAATTAGTGAAGTCTTCCAGGTCAGAATGTGGACACTGATCATTTGGAAGAATCCAAGACTGAATGAGGTTATTATGATATGGATGGGAAAGGCCTTGGAATGATTTGAAAACTAGCATGTAGATTTTATGCTAAAAACATTTTGAACTGGTAACTAATGTGCGCACCCCGTGAAAATGGTTGGAAGAAAAAAACAGAAAATGCTGAAAAGACTAGCAGGTCAAAAAGTATTTGTAGAAAGGGAACAGTTTCTGACCTGAAATATTGACCCTATTTTTCTTTCTACAGGTGCTGCTTGAACTACTGAATGTGTTCAGCATTTTCTGAATTTACTTCATATTTCAATACCTGCAGTTTAAAAAACATTTTTTGGAAGATCAGTTTATAGAGTTTCGAACAACGGATTATTACATGTAGTACATTGAAGTAAAAATAGAAAATGCTGGAAGCACACAAAAGATCAGGCAGAGTCTATGCAAAGAAACAATGCCACCCTATGTTTCCACAGAGTCTTGGTATTTTTTTAAAAATATGAGTGGTAAAGACCTAAGAGCAATTGTTTAATATCAAGTTTAATAGAGGAAAATAATCATGTTTGTAGGTAAATAAGATTGATCTAAAAAAGATGAAATTGTAGTCCAGCAAAGAGATGCTGGGACAAATGAAGAAATAAAACACAATTTAAATAAAGAACAACAAATGCTGGAAACATTATATAATTCAATACAATATAATACCGTTTATTGTCACTTGAACCTCAAATGAAGGTCAAACAAAATTTGGTTTCTGCAGTCATACAACAAGAAAAGAACCAAGACACACACCAACACAATTTACACAAACATCCATCATAGTGAATCTCCTCCTCACTGTGATGGAAGGCAAAGTCTTGTCTCTCCCCTGCTCTCCATTCTTCTCCCGATGTCAAAGCCCCCGGCAGGTGATGGTAAGTCCCGCGGCCATTAAGTCCGCGCCGGGAGATGCAAGACCGCGCTCCGAGTTATTGCACCCTCATTCTGAATAAGAACATAGACTGTCTCTCATTTTAAAATATTAAGATGCAAAAATGTTTCAGTGCTTTGCTGATCCCTCTATTCTTTGTTTCCCAAAGTATGTATATTGATATGAGACTTTTAACATACAACATACTCAAATGCATTCACAAGATGCATCAAAGGAATGGAATAAAAAACTCCAACAACAACTTGATTTATACCGCACCATTTACATAACACAGATTTCTGGGAGCAAAATTAGATGTCAAGACACATAATTAGATATTGATGCATATGACCCCCAAGGGGGAGGCTTCACAGAGCATCTTGAAGGAGGATGAAAAGTTGACAAACTCGGAACTTTCAGAGAGGAGAGAGAAATCCTGACCTTGGATGCTAGGATCCCAAAGGCATGAGCAGTATTCAATTCATGACTTGGTTGCACTCATATGTGGTATGATTTGACTGGATAGCATGCAAAGCAAAGCTTGGTGTGGCATTTTGACACATGTGACAGTAATAAAGCAACGTCATTATCAATTATACGGTCATAAGGTCACAAGGGATAAGAATAGAATTAGACCCTTCAGCCAGTCAAGTCTACTCCGCCATTCAATCAAGGCTGATCTATCTCTCTATCCTAACCCCATTAGACTGCCTTCTCCCCAAACCTCGGACACTTGTACTAATCAAGTCAGACAGCATCTTTCTATCTGAAAACACCAGGTTGACCACAGCAACATGTCCTCAGCCAGTCAGAGATATTCAATTTGTCCCCAACATTCTGATCCCATCTTCTCTGTAATTTTAAATTGTAGTATGCCTTTGTGGTTCTAACTTACTGTACATGGATACAGGTATTAGCGTGTGTGCTCAGACCCCACCTCAAGTTATTTCCATAAGCACCAAATGTATAGTAAGGCAAGGTTGTCCAATGTGTGTGAATGGAGGAAAGGCTGTGAATTTGGGCCGAGTGAGCAACAGGAGGAGAAACTGGTGTATGAACCTTGCCTGTGTTTGGAGCCCAATCCAGGGTGTGGGCTGGGATTTAACATGATTCACCTTGACAAAACTGGCAAACCAATTGTTATATCCATTGTCGATACAGATGGGGGCTGGGGACTTACTGACAGCAGGGGTGGGGGATTACTACCAGTCATAGGCCATAGTCATACCCTGTTTTTTGAGCATACTGAGATTTGCAGTGTCTGCAATTGATCTGTGGTAAAGGCTAAGAATAATATTTAACTTTCCCCAGATATAAAGAGAAGCTAACAATTCATCCTGCATTGCTTTTTATCTGGTGAAATAAAGCTGGTTGGAGGTAGTGGAGAATTTGTCATCTTGCATAAGACATTAAACTGTATATTCAGAAATAAATTAGAAAATAATGAAATGCTCAGCATTTAGGCAGAACCCATGAAGTGATAAACAGTGAATATTTTAGATTAATGATCTTTCAATATACTTTCTTCTGGTTCTGATGAGAGGTCATCATCTGAAATATGAACATTTTCTCTCTCTCCAGTGATACTGCCTGAACTGTTGATTATTTCCATCACTGATTTTATTTCAGGTTTTCAGCACCTGCCACATTTTGCTTTTGAACCAGTGATTCTGAATGTTCTTGGCTGGAGCCACTGTAAAGAGAGAAATAACCATGTGTTTGGGTTTGTGGGGAGAGTGTAAATAGACCACCGGGACACACCAAATGTAGCTTTGTGGAAAAGAAAGGTGATTTTCTAGAAATTAAATGTTCATGAGAACTTAGGTATGAAAGGGGCGAGAGATTGCAACCTTCACGTGGTCCGCCCTCTTTCGACGAATGCAATCAGCCTGGCGTGCACAATTAAATAAGATCAAATAGAACAAGTTGTCCTACAACTTTAGGCTGTGCACGCCATACGCAAGAAGAAGAAGGTATGACAGACTTATCTTATGAAGACCGTATGATCATTTATATGTATTAAGAGGTGCATATGAGGTTGACACGGAAGTCCCACATGTACTGATCTTTTGCACATTATGCTCTAACGTGGTTCAGAGGAATAAGCTGGGGCAATTTCCCACCACTTATGCTGAACAATACTCTCAAAATACTCCTGCCATAGTAGACCCATACAAGAATAGAACCTCCTTTCACTTGAATGGGAATGCACAAAGGTGATGAATCAAGATTTTAGTTAACTTATATTTTCTGTTAAGTTTAAGTTTTAATTGTCTTTGCTTTTAGGAGTCTGTAGACTCTTTCTTTATGTTTTTAAACTTTTTAAAAGTATATCCTTTGATTGATTTGAATATTGGAGGCATTCAGAAACATTCAAAGCTTTGGACAACTTTGACAAAAAAACATATTTCGGTAAGTTGATCCATGGATGGACATTGTCCCAGCATCTCCTTATAATACCATTGGTGCATGTATATTCTGTGAGGCACTGTGGATGTGACTAGCATTTTTCAGCTCATAGCCAAAAGGAATCTGCTGAAGGTAAAACCAGGTTTATCACATAGAGCAATGGTGCTCTAGGTCTAGACAGGCAATTGAATGAAGAGAAAGCATGCAAATATGTCTCACAGTGAACAAATCAGGATGTTAAAGGATTAAATGATACCTGACATTTTAAATGTTTTGCAGAGCTTAAAATGAACACTGGAAGAGACACATCAATTAAATTAGGAGCTTTCATATCAAACACATACTTTAAAATTTAAATATATTAATTTTTATAAAGCACAGAATTAAAAAAAAACAATTATCTGAGGGAATGTAAATCTGTATAGATAAACAGTATTTTTTAGTGCAGTGGTGTTCATTAAGCAGACATTATGGCTTTGTCTCCCATTAAGAACTCAGTTACAGCTCACACAGAGTAAGATTTTCACTGTATTTGCAATGAGGAAAGCTTATAAATATCTGAAGCTCTTGTCGGTTCACTGATTTACGGAGATTACTGTGGAAAAGGTTGCAAATCGGTGCACCCTGTGGAGGAGCAATGAATTATTGACTCCATCTTCACGATTTCCATGCTTAACAGTGCTTGTGCATACTCCAGATGCTGCTATTGATTTCATACTGTAATAGGTGCATAAACTGACAGTTCCAATGCCATTAAAATAGCAAAATCTTGCCAATTTATCAGTCCCTTTATCTGCCTTGACGTTGTCTCACACCAGATTGTATCTTCCAACTTGTCTGCAATTCAATGATCTGTCGACCTTTCCTATGAGGTCTGAATGACCAATATCTTGAGCTTTGACTATTTCACTTCACTTGATCTGTTTGCTATGAAATCTTGTGTCCTTTACATCTAGTCAGCGATGTTCACCCAACGTAACTTGTTTTACTTTATTCCGTCTGAACAAAACATTCAATGGTGTTTCCTTCCTTTTACATTCTTCAAATATGGGAAACCGAGAGTAGCTGTTAAATTGCATTCAGCATTCATAGGTGGTACTTGGAAACCAATGGAGCAGGAGCTTATGCAAATGGACACGACATGTACACATCCCGAGCGTGAATTAAAAACAAAGTTGAATGGGCAACCTCCTTGTGCACTGTAACATCTTTCACTATAAATACTGGGACCATCTTCTGAACAGAAGAAAATCATAGCCAATTGATCTGTACATTGATAAAATGTTGTGCTGGAAATGCCCGAACATATACAAACAAACATTTATACCCTTTATCCTGTTTCTGTATACTGTGGATGGTTTGATTGAAATCATGTATAGTCTTTTCGCTGACTAGATAGCATGCAACAAAAAAAAATGTCACTCTATACATCAGTACATATGACAATAATAATAGTATTATGTTTACATATTCTGTTGTGCTGCAGCAAGCAAGAATTTCATTGTCATATGACAATAAATCACTCTTGACTTGATTCTTGAAATGAAACTGATGAAAGATTCCAGTCACACACCTGACACCATGTTGTGACTATCACAAATAATTATTCACATACATAGTGGAAAGGGAATAGCACATGTAATTCACACCGCAAAAAGAAAAAGCACAAGGATGTTTAACTTTGAATTCTATTATTTTCCTTTAATGCATATTTTTTTGTAATGGGCACAACATTTCTTGGTCAGTATCTGCAGACTGATTAGGCAAAAAATAATGTAAAATCGAAACACCCCTTACTGTATTTCCCTTGAGTTTATGGTATTGGTATTTATGGTATTGATTTCTATTACACCTTTAACTCAGTCTCTTCTTCAGGAGAAACTTCTAGCTGATGTTTCTCCTGAACTTTATGGAAGGACTTACATGTTATCATTGAACAGCTACCTTGTTTTGGATAACATGTTCGCTGAACTTTGAATATAATTTTGAATCTCTGTTCCAATTGTTTGTTGTCATCAGTTGCATCTTTTAAGATTTAGTGTAATATTTGAAAAAGAATAAACAATTCTGGTGAATATAATAACAGAGAGCTATTAGAAAAAGTATGCTCGAGCACAGGGAAATGCTGAGCAAGATGCTCAAGGAATTCCTGTCGGGCATTTATTATTTCTAATTTGCATTCACTGTGGAGTTTCAGTAACAAAATGCATGCTGATCAAATGTATAGTCAGTTCGAATGTATCTCAGCTGTAGCTGAGAAAGAAAATCAAGAATTACAACAAATGCATCAGACATAATAATAGGGGATTAGATATAATGCAGACCAGCATGGTATTACATGAGTAAAAAGGTAAAATAAGCCATGTAACTGTTCTAAAGATGGTGATTCTGAAAATGGTGATGGGATTTTGGGTGGTTTGACCCAACCACATGATAACTACAACTGATCAAATAGAAAATGATATGACAGATGGAATTTAACTCAGACAAATGTAATTTGTTGCATTTTCATATGTTAAACCAGGGTAGGACTTGCAGAGTAAATGGCAGAGTGTTGTAGAACTGAGAGACCAAGGTCTGCAAGTGCCTATTTCTCTGATAGTGGTAACATTGATAGACAGGATGGTTATGAGGTTATGATAAGATGGCAATGTTGCCTCATTGGTTGCACTCTCACCAATGAGTTAGAAAGCCATGGTTTCAATCTTCACAGTTTCAGGCACATAATCTAGACTGCTGAAATTGCTACCATTTTTTAACTAAACTAAAAAGTCTGGTATCTGACTACCAGGTGCTGTGACTGGCACTGCTTTTAACTCCTTGTACCTATGGACATTATTCCCGATAATATACCAACACATCATTAATTCAATCTTTCAAGATTTTACACAGTACAGTAATAGAATACATGTTCCAGTGAAGACTGTTTGTCTCAAGGGAGCACAGGAGACAAGTGAGCTCTGGCAGTATGGGTACAAGGACAATAGAAAATAGACAATAGACAATAGGCAATAGACAATAGGTGCAGGAGCAGGCCATTTGGCCCTTCGAGCCAGCACCGCCATTCAATGTGATCATGGCTGATTATCCCCAATCAGCACCCAGTTCCTGCCTTCTCCCCATATCCCCTGACTCCGCTATTTGTAAGAACCCTATCTGGCTCTCTCTTGAAAGCATCGAGAGAACCTGCCTCCACTGCCCTCTGAGGCAGGGAATTCCACAGACTCACTACTCTCTGTGAGAAAAAGTGTTGCCTCGTCTCCGTTCTAAATAGCTTACTCCTTATTCTTAAACTGTGGCCCCTGATTCTGGACTACCCCAACATCGGGAACATGTTTCCTGCCTCTAGCGTGTCCAAACCCTTAATAATCTTATATGTTTCAATGTGATACCCTCTCATCTTTCTAAACTCCAGAGTGTACAAGCCCAACTGCTCCATTTTCTCAGCATATGACAGTCCCGCCAACCCGGGAATTAACCTCGTAAACCTACGCTGCAATCCCTCAATAGCAATAATGTCCTTCCTCAAATTAAGGGACCAAAACTGCACACAATACTCCAGGTGTGGTCTCACTAGGGCTCTGTACAACTGCAGAAGGACCTCTTTGCTGCTATATTTGATTCCTCTTGTTATAAAGGCCAACATGCCATTCGCTTTCTTCACTATCTGCTGTACCTGCATGCTTACTTTCATAGACTGATGTACAAGGACCTACAGATCCCATTGTACTTACCCTTTTCCCAACTTGACACCATTTAGATAGCCACCCAGCTTTGTGTCATCTGCAAATTTGCTAATGTTACTTTGAATCCCTTCATCCAAATCATTGATGTATATTGCCCTGAGCCTTGCGGTACCCCACTAGTCACTGCCTGCCATTCTGAAAGGGACCCGTTAATCCCTACTCTTTGTTTTCTGTCTGCCAACCACTTCTCTATCCATGTCAGCACTCTACCCCCAATACCATATGCCCTAATTTTGCCCACTAATCTCCTTTGTGGGACCTTATCAAATGCTTTCTGAAAGTCTAGGTACACTACATCCACTGGCTCTCCCTTGTCCATTTTCCTAGTTACATCTTCAAAAAATTCCAAAAGATTAGTCAAGCATGATTTTCCCTTCGTAAATCCATGCTGACTCGGACCGATCCTGTTACTGCTATCCAAATGTGCGGCTATCTCATCTTTTATAATTGACTCCAGCATCTTCCCCACCACCGATGTCAGGCTAACTGGTCTATAATTCCCTGTTTTCTCTCTCCTGCCTTTCTTAAAAAGTGGGATAACATTAGCAACCCTCCAATCCACAGGAACTGATCCTGAGTCTATAGAACATTGGCAAAATTATCACCAATGCATCCACGATTTCTAGAGCCACGTCCTTAAGTACCCTGGGATGCAGACCATCAGGCCCTGTGGATTTATCAGCCTTCAGTCCCATCAGTCTATCCAACACCATTTCCTGCCTAATGTGTATTTCCTTCAGTTTCTCCATCACCCCAGATCCTCTGGCCACTACTATATCAGGAAGACTGTTTGTGTCCTCCTTAGTGAAGACAGATCCAAAGTAGCTGTTCAACTCATCTGCCATTTCCTTGTTCCCCATAATAAATTCACCTTTTTTGGTCTTCAATGGTCCAACTTTGGTCTTAACCAATTTTTTCCTCTTCACATACCTAAAGAAGCTTTTACTATCCTGATGTATATTCTTGGCTAGCTTACCTCCGTACCTCATCTTTATTCCCTGTATTGTCTTTTTGGTTATCTTCTGGTGTTCTTTAAACATTACCCAATCCTCTTGCTTCCCGCTCATCTTTGCTACGTTGTATTTCTTAGCTTTAATTGTCATACTGTCCCTGACATCCCTTGTTAGCCATGGTCGTCCCTTTCTCCCCTTGGAATCTTTCTTCCTCCTAGGAATGAACCGATCCTGCACCTTCTGTATTATTCCTAGAAATACCTGCCATTTTTGTTCCACTGTAATCCCTGCTAGTGTATCTTTCCAGTCAACTTTGGCCAGCTCCTCCCTCATGGCCCCATAGTCCCCTTTATTCAACTGCAACACGGACACCTCTGATCTACCCTTCTCCCTCTCAAATTGTAGCTTAAACCTGACCATGTTATGGTCACTGCCTCCTAATGGCTCATTAACCTTGAGGTCCTTTATCACATCCGGTTCATTACATAACACTAAATCCAGAATTGCCTTCTCCCTGGTAGGCTCCAATACAAGCTGTTCTAAGAATCCATCACAAAGGCACTCAACAAAGTACCTTTCTTGGGGTCCAGTACCAACCTGATTTTCCCAGTATACCTGCATGTTGAAATCTCCCATAACAACCACAGCATTTGGCCCACTGAATCCGCACCAACCAGTGATCCCAGCGCATTAACACTGCCCTACATACACTAGGTACAATTTTACATTTATACCAAGCCAATTAACCTATAAAGTGGTACATCTTTGGCGTGTAGGCGGAAACCGAAGATCTTGGAGAAAACCACCTGCTGGTCATGGGGAGACCATACAAACTCGGTACAGACAGCACCCATAGTCAGAGTCGAATCCGGTTCTCCAGTGCTAAAAGGCAATAACTCTACCACCACGCCATTGTTTGAGCAATTAGATAGCAGCTTATCAGTGTTTTGTGTTCTGTAGGAACAACACCGAAGTGAACAATTGGAATAGGGACTCTGGAGATACACAAATAGTTTCAAGGATAGAGACAATGTAATTGCTGACATTTTAGCAGTGGTGCAGCAATAGAGTTGTTGCCTTACAGTGCTTGCAGCACCAGAGCTGAACACGGTTCTCGGCATCTGCATACAATGGTGTCTGTCTTGTCATTTCTTGTGCTCTTGTGTGTGGTGGTGGAAAGATTGGTGGAAACAGGGCTACGATGTGAACGCTCTTCCCTTGACCCCAGGATAGCGTTAATGTGTGGGGATCGTTGATCGGTGCGGATTCGGTGGGCCGAAGGACATGTTTCCCCACTGTAAACTGAACTTAAACTAAATAAATAAAAACTTTTAACAGCTTCCGAAGATTTTAATATTTAAAAAAAATATATTAAAACAATTTTAAATTAGGAAAACTAAATTCTTATAACAATTTAAAACCCTTAAATCAATTTAATCAACACAAAAAATTTTAAGTATCTAATCTTTGCCCTTACCTCCTATAACTGTTCACTTATCCATTGCTGTCATTACTCCAAGTTTCACCTGGCCTATGTTCAGAGGGCAGATGGTGCACCATATGTTCTGGGTACCTGCAACAATTTCACTCTCAGCAGTGAGCTCTGTGCAGAAGACGGTTGCCAAAACATGAGTGAAATACGGTCAGTGAGATTTCAACTTATTGATGGTTATACAATAAAATGCTGACAGGTCTATTCAAAATTGCCAGAAAGTGTATTTAGATTTCCAAAAGGCCCCCAAGGGTGTACCAACTGTATATTCAAGAAATATGGAGATGAAACACTATAGTGTTTAATGCATGTTAGCACACAAGACAATAAAAGAGGAGCAGTAGGCCACTAAACGCATCAATCCTGCCCCTCCATTCAATATTGGAATGACTGATCTATGCTGGCATCAATTCCTCTTCAATATCAGTTCAGCAAAAGCTTCCATTCCTTAACCTTTCAATTATGTATCTCAGATTCAGATTACTTTATTGTCACGTGTACCGAGGTACAGTGAAAAGCTTTTTGTTGCGTGCTAACCAGTCAGCAGAATGACAATACATTGAACACAATCAATCCATTTACAGAGTATAGATAGATGATAAGGGTCTATGTTCCGAATCGTTTCCATCTCACTTGATGTAATGAAGAAACGTCCCGATCTGAAACATCACATATCCATTTTCTTCAGAGATGTATCTATTTCCACCTTCAGTATATCTAATGATTTGGACTCCATCAACATGGAGAGAAGTCAACAGGAGGATGTAGTCATGTGTAAGAAACATTATAATTGAAATTTTGATTAAAAAAAAGAATTCAAGATTCCAGAGATTTGTGATCTCTTGATTGAAATCTCGACACACCTCCATTTAAAATGACCAGCCTCTTATTTTGAAACTATGTCTCCTTATATATGACTCTCCCATTGTTGGAACCATCTCAGCATCTTCCTTATCAATCCTTCAATGTCTTTTTTGTTTGAATAACTTCACCGCTCATTCTTCTAAATTCCAAGGAATACAAATTCAAATTTTCCTGACACGACAATCCTCTCATCCCAGGAATTAGCCTGCTGAATCTTTTTTTGGATGTCTTCCAATGTTACTATCTCAATTTTTAGGTATGGAGATCAAAACTGTACACAGTATTTCAGGTGTGTCCTCACCAACTCCTTGTGTAATTGTCACAAAAGCTCCATATTCTTAAAATCCAATCCCTTTGCAATAAAGGCCAATGTAACATTTGCCTTCTTGCACTAGAATACCCAGGTGCACCTGAACCTCACTCATTTGCAGTCTATTTTTATTTTAATAATCATTTGATATTTAATCTATTAGTGCATGACTTCACATATTCCCGCATTAAATTTGACAGGTTTGAACCAAATAACTCAACCTATCTCTAACTTATTGAAGAATCACAATATTCAATCACAGCAGGCTCATCCGCTTATTTTCCTATCATCAGCAAACTTGGAACTTTACTCCGGGTCATGAATGTAATTGGTAAAGAATTGAGGATCAAGAACTCATCCCCATTACATCCTTCCATTCTGAAAAATACCCAGTTATTCCCACTCTTTGGTTCCTACATGGTTCCAAGTTTTTACTCCATGATAAGATATGTCCGAATACCTAGAGCTATTCATTTATGTACCAGCTTTTTATGTGGCACCATGCCAACTGCTTTCAAAAATCTAAATATACTACATCTAGAAATTCCCTTCTATCAATTCTCCCAGTCACATTCTCGAAAAGCTCAATCAAACATTTAACTTTCATAAAAACATACGGTTAGTTTGGATTGAAATTTATAATTGGTTTTATAATTGATTTATCTTTGATTATTGATTGTTGCATATTTTCAATAATAGATGTTAAACTAACAAGCCTATTATTTCTTGCATAAAAGACACAAAGTGATGAGGCATCACAGGATGTCAGATAGCATCTCTGGACGACATAGCGAGATAACATTTCAGATCAGAACCCTTCTTTAGACTAATTGCAATGGGAGGGGAGAAAGTAGAGAAATTAGGTGAGGTGGGACAATGAAACATAGAAACATAGAAAATAGGTGCAGGAGTAGGCCATTCGGCCCTTCGAGTCAGCATCGCCATTCAATGTGATCATGGATGATCATCCACAATCAGTACCCCATTCCTGCCTTCTCCCCATATCCTTTGATTCCTTTAGCCCTAAGAGTATCCAACTCTCTTTTGAATGCATCCAGTGAATCGGCTTCCACTGCCTTCTGAGGCAGAGAATTCCACAAATTCACAACTCTCTGGGTGAAAAAGTTTTTCCTCATCTCAGTTCTAAATGGCCTACCCCTTATTCTTAAACTGTGGCCTCTGGTTCTGGACTTCCCCCAACATCTGGAACATGTTTCCTGCATCTAGCCTGTCCAATCCCTTAATAATTGTCCATGTTTCTATAAGATCTCCTCTCATCCTTCTAATTCCAGTGAATACGAGCCCACTCATTCATATGACAGTCCCGCCATCCCGGGTATTAACCTATTCTGTACTTCCTCAATAACAAGAATGTCCTTCCTCAAATTAGGAGACCAAAACTGCACACAATACTCCAGGTGTGGTCTCACCAGGGTCCTGTACAACTGCAGAAGGACCTCTTTTTTCCTATACTCAAATCCTCTTGTTAACATGCCATTAACTTTCTTCACTTCGTGCTGTACCTTTATGCTTACTTTCAGTGACTGATGTACAAGGACACCCAGGTCTCGTTGCACTTCAGCTTTTCCTAATCTAACTCCATTCAGATAATAATCTGCCTTCATGTTCTTGCCACCAAAGTGGATAAACTCACATTTATCTACATTATACTGCATCTGCCATGCATCTGCCCAATCACCCAACCTATCTAAGACACCCTGCATCCTCATAGCATCTCTTTAGTTCACACTGCCACCCAGCTTTGTGTAATCTGCAAATTTGCTAATGTTACTTTTAATTGCTTCATCTAAATCATTAATATATATTGTAAATAGCTGCGGTCCCAGCACCGAGCCTTGCGGCACCCCACTAGTCACTGCCTGCCATTCTGAAAGCGACCCATTAATGCCTACTCTTTCTTTCTTGTCTGCCAACCAATTTTCTATCCATGCCAATACCATACCCCCTATATACCATGTGCTCTAATGTTGCCCACTGTTCTCCTGTGGGACCTTATCAAAGGCATTCTGAAAGTCCAGATACACTATATCCACTGGCTCTCCCTTATCCATTTTACTTGTTACATCCTCAAAATGTTCCAGAAGATTAGTCAAGCAAGATTTCCCATTCATAAATGCATGCTGACTTGGACCAATCCTGTTACTGCTATCCAAATGCACCTCTATTGCATCTTTACTAATTGTCTTCCCCACCGCTGATGTTAGGCTAACTGCTCTATAATAGTAAGATTAAATGAGAACTTACCAGTTCGAAGTTTGATCTGTATTTTATGAGGAGTTACGATGAGGGATTACGTGAAGACCCCGTCCAGCACGCATGTGCGACATACTTCAAAGCAGTGGTGTGGAATCACAGAAAACAACACAGTAATTGAAATAAACATAGTAAAGATAAGGAGAACTAAGTTACCAGTTGATTTCTATAATTGAGGGCGGGAGCGGAGGGCACGTAATCCCTCATCGTAACTCCTCATAAAATACAGATCAAACTTCGAACTGGTAAGTTCTCATTTAATCTTACTATTTTACTTCGGAGTCACGTGAGTGACTACGTGAAGATTTTAAAGCTCTGTGATTTCAAACCGTGTAACAGTCCATACTTCATTCGCTGCCGAAGTCATCCAAGGGAGGAAGTATGTTATCGTAATCAAACATGAATCTGTTTGTAAAACAACAATGGTATTATTTGACAATAATAACAAAGAAATTAACGCTCCCCCGGGCTTAAATTATATATTTTTTGCAGCGTCTAAAATTCTCTCTGCAATTGAAACAGGTTTTATAATGGCTTGTTGCAGAATGTTAAAAAGTTCTTTCCATGGACCACCCTGCTGTTATCAGGGTAGGTCCAATGGCACATCCATACTGTTTAGCTGCCGAAGTGGATGCTGCTCTGGTGGAGTGAGATGTATAATATCGGTATTCACTCCAGCAGCTCCCAATACCTGTTTGAGCCATCTAGAGATGGTTTGGCTCGGTACCCTGACCCAGTGGCTTTTTTGTGGCTGACCCATTGTGCTTTTTATTTCTCTCGGGAATTTTAGGTTGTGTTGATATTGTAGAAGATGAGTCATAACACACTAGTATCTTTGCTGGAATGCAGCCAGAGGACTTTATCAAGGCACCGCGGTCTCAATGCCTCCCAGATTATCGCGTGGAAGCCCGGGTCGGGGCTCAACCAGGGCCACCCGGGTCGAGCCCGGAGGAGCCGGGCATCGCAGGTTGGAGTCTGGGTCAGCGGAGTGGCCGTCAGAGCCCACAGCTGCGGATCAGGTCGGCACCACAGAGGCATGAAGTGGGGCGGCGATAGCGGTGAGGCCTCAGCGGCGGTGAAGCGGCGGCAGCGGTGAAACGTCACGACGATGAGTCTTCGGTGGTTATAAACGCTCACGACGATGAGGCCTCGGCAGTGGTGAAGCCTTGCGGGTCGACCCACGGTCGACAGTTGATGAGAGCGTGGGAGGGTCACTGTGATGGGGAGAGGGAAGAACAATGGAGGACCCGCCATGGCGGGACCGTAGTGAGGGAGGTGGGGGGAGAACGAAGGACAATGGGGACCTGGCGTGTGGGAACCGCTGTGGGGGGGGAACAAAAGCGGGAGCCAGCGTGGTTTGTAACTTTTTCAGAACCGTAGGTGGCTGCTATTTGTATACATTTTCACTGTGCCTAGTCGCATGTGACAATAAAGTATTCCATTCCATTCCATCCATTCCTTGCCACTCATGCCACATGCTCTGCAGGGCTTCTCCTCATCATCATCATACTGAAAATCTAGCAGTGAAGACATCGAGCTTAATGGAACCATTTCTGGCTCATTCAAAACTCTACTTAACCTTCAGTGCTATTTTGCATTTTGTGTAATTCGAAGACTTTGACTGTGCACAACCAATTCCCCTTACAATTCAACGCACCCCCAAAAACCTACTGAAGACTCTTGAATAGAACAAGTTGGAATAAGTGGCTCTTGCTAGATTTCCCCTATGTTATTTTAGATATAGATATAGTTCTTAGGGCTGAAGGAATCAAGGGATATGGGGAAAAAGCAGGAACGGGGTACTGATTCTGGATGATCAGCCATGATCATATTAAATGGCGGTGCTGGCTCGAAGGGCCGAATGGCCTACTCCTGCGCCTATTTTCCATGTCTCTATGTTTCTATATTTCTATTAACACATGGCAGTGTCCTCTGGCAGCATCAATTCACCGTTGCAAGAAAAATAACATCACCATCTGCCGACTCTGTATACATCCTTACTTTGGGCATGGCCCATATGTTAACCAATTTGTCAAGTAAAATGCCTTACCAGGTGTGCACCTGTTAATTGCTACTCAGTCATCATCATCATTGAAAACATTAGCGACGCAGTGGTGCTGATTTCCAACAGGAACAGTGACGGACGCACCACACATCTCTGTCCTCCAGTTCCTGTGGACTTCCGCCGTTGGAAGTACAGGATTTTGGTATGTGTGCTTTATCATCATTCCTTACAATGCTATGTATGACAGTGATCACAACTGTTACTGAAGTGTGGATGGCCGTTGGCTCGCTAGAAGCTCATCTGCCCTTTGACAGGTCTTGTATTTGGTCCTGCTGGGAGTCCACAGCCCCTTCCTCACCCGGCAAACTAGGTGGGGGAGATGGTTTAGTTGCCGACTATCCGACCATGGAGCAGGTAGCACGGGATTACATGGTACCCGTGGCGGGGGGGGAACTCCCCCGACCTGACCTCAGAGACAATCTGGTACAGTGGCATTGAAAGAAATGACCACACGCACAGCTCAGGTTTGCTGCCATTATCACCATTTAGTGGCTTCTGGTCATTCTACTCAGAAACAAGATAGCATGCACAAAAATTTGACTGAAAGAGATTCCACGGTGTAAACAGGCAGGGATGTAGATATAAAATAAATGATTAAAGCTGATTTTGCCAGCTGCTGAAAGCCCATAAATTGATAATAAATTGAGATTTTGACAAAGAAAATAAACATCCATTAAATGTTATGATCAGGAATGCTCAATTTTGGCTAACATTCAACTCATGATCAATTGCTTCAAATCAGATACTGAAGCTAAAGTATTTATGAATCCTTTACAGTTTTCTTATTTCTCTGCTGCTGCACCAACACTGATCAAGATTAATTTTCCGATTTGAAAAGCTGTTGCACCCTTTGAAAACTTTCTATTTGCCTAGATTTAAATTCTGAAATATTCTTTGATAAAAATCTCGCCATAGCATTTAAACAAAGGCAAACTCACATCAACCAGCTTTCAGTTTACTGATTACTAGGCAATCCTTTATTTGGCAGATGCTTTGTTCCCCAAGCAACAAAAATAACTTCATAAAAATCATATTACATTTTCATTCAGCATATATATATCCTAACTATTTTCTTCATATTTTTGTCTTTAGAAAAATAAAACAAATAGTATAACAAGTGCTGGAAATCTGAACTTAAAACTTCCATTGATCATCCACATTGGAAGTGAGAAGATAAGAGAAACCAGGACTAACATTTCAAATGAGAATCTGAGAAAAAACACTAATGTTCATTGTATAATGCGAAGAGGAAATGATGTAACCACGTTTCACCTGCTAAATTAACTGGGATTCCCCGAAGGGCAGATCTATTTAATTATTTGTCGGAAGGGAAGTTGGACTTGCATATCTGAGGAGAATGTTTTGAAGTTGCCTTTGACCTAGGCAATGAGTATTACCTCCAGAAATATTTCAAGATACAACTGCATCTCTAAACTAAAAACTAAAATGGATGAATCATCTGTTGTGGGCGGCATGGCGGTGCAGTGGTAGAGTTGCGGCCTTACAGTGCTTGGAGCACCGGAGACCCTGGTTCAACCCCGAGTAAGGGTGCTGTCTGTATGGAGTTTGTACGTTCTCCCCGTGACCGCGTGGATTTTCTCCGAGATCTTCAGTTTCCTCCCACACTCCAAAGATGTACAGGTATGTAGGTTAACTGGCTTGATGTATATGTAAATTGTCCTGAGTGTGTGTAGGATAGTGTTAACGTGCGGATCGCTGGTCGGCGCGAACTTGGTGGGCCGAAGGGCCTGTTTCCGCGCTGTATCTCTAAACTAAATATAAAATAAACTAAACATCATATATTCAGACTTTGTTGCTGTCAAAGCTAAAAAATGATTTTTATGGGACCCTAAAAATTCTTTAAATATTTGATTAAACAAATAAAACACTAAAACATTGAGAGAATTAATTTAGAAATATGGTTTAAGCAATTAAATATATTTTAAAAAAGCAAGAGGTTTAATAGAAGATAGACACAAAAAAACTGGAGTAACTCAGTGGGTCAGACAGCATCTCTGGAAAAAAGGAATAGGTGACATTTTGGGTGGAGACCCTTCTTCACACCTGAAACATCACCTAATCCTTTTCTCCAGAGATACTGTCTGACCTGCTATTCCATCTTTTTGTGTCTAACTTCAGTTTAAACCAGCATCTGCAGTTCCTTCCTACACAGGTTTAATAGAATGGAAAATACTTCATATTCACTGTTTCTGCTCACAATCTTTCCGCTTTGTTCAAATGAATGGGTTTTTAGTTTCATTACAGATTTTATAGTATAAGCACTGAGGAGTAGTGTGATTTGTCACTGGACTTCAACACAGGATCACAGTCGGGGAAATCATCAAAGAAACCCAGATAGAAAGTACTGGACTGCCACATTTATAGTATTTAGGTGTCCTGTACTCGCTGATGCTTATAGGTCTTAAGTGCATGAATTTGGCTCATACAATGTAACTCTCAGCATTTCCCAACAAATGTCTAGTCATTGTAAGAATGCTGTTTGTGAAACTTTATTGTTTATAAATTGGCTGCTCTGTTTCCTATAGAAGTAATTTAATAACTATAAAATTATCTGTGAAATCTTAAAATGTGACAAGTAAAGAGTGTTATGCAACTGCAAATCTTTCTACTTTTCTTCAAAATAATTTGTAAAATATAAACCAATTTTACGGGGTAGTAAGTTGTTTAAAAATCACCTAAAAATAAGATTATATAGCATGACAACACTGAGCACTGCTGAGTTAATTTTAATGTAAATATAAATGTTATGGAAAATTGGGGACCTGCCGCAAGCAGCACCTTTCCGCAGTGATCGTTTAATGTGCAAATTCACAAATTCTTATTATGTGCAGTTGGACTCAGGCTAGATGACATTTCTGGTATTCTTACCCACATAGCAGTGATCTGTGGATAATATGTACCATTGATGCAAAAGGCCTTCACAATGCATCACTTAAAGAGAACCTACAATGATTCAGTAGTTTGTTAATGATAGACCAGTTTTATTTCTCTTTTGTATTGCATGACGTTTTGTATTCTAATTGGGAATGAATATCCTGCTTGATGAATTTCAATTTGTTTTATTTGATTCCAATATATCCTGAGTTCAATAGCACAACCTCTAAATCCATTTACACCCCTTCCAAATGTACAGATAGTCAATTATCATGTGTAGGAAGGAAATGCAGATGCTGGTTTACACCAAACATCTTCAGACTGAAGAAGGGTTTCGACCCGAAACATCATCCAGAGATGTTGCCTGTCCCGCTGAGTTACTCCAGCATTTTGCGTTGATAGTCAATTACACATGATCACATAAACCATTTTCTACAAATGAACAGTACTGCAAGTTATATTTTAACACTAAATATTTTAACACTAAAAGGCAATTGATCAAGAAATCCATTGTTCTATTTATTTGTCATGTTTCCATAGAAGGAGGCATTGCTGCCCATCATGTTTTTTGCTGGTTCTTCAAGCAAATAAGTTTCATTTTCTTATTTATCTTCCTGTAACTTATTCCCCTCACAGACTATATGAGTTTGTTGACTAAACTAAACATAAATGCTGGGTGACGATACACTTATTGTACATGCATCTGGTACACAATAGTAGCCAAATACTAATTTTGTCCCTTAAATCAGCAATACACAAACTAGCAAGGGTTATTGAATAATGTCCATTAGGTATCCTATCAATAATGCTCAAAAACCACAACTAAGAGTTATTGCCATTAATAGACGATAACGGCCTATTAAATGGTTTCATCTATATTGGGCAAGATGGGCAAGATGGCGGCGCGACCGGAGTTTGCAGCGGCCTCTCCCAGTGAAAGTTCGGTGTTTTCGCAGGTTTTTGGAGTGAGTGGTGTGTATGAAGAGTGTGTGTCGGAGGAGTGTGTGTATGTGCGTAAGTACGAGCGGCAGGTTCTTTTAAAAATCGGCAACAAGGCTTCTTGTTGCAACATTACCTTACGTCCTGGTGGAGCTGAGACTTCTGCGTCGCGTAGGCCCACGGAGGTGCGCAGGTCCACGGAGGTGCGCAGGCCCATGGAGAGCCGCGGCTGCACCCGAACCTGGAACAACGCTGGTGGGGAGGTGCGCAGGCCCACGGAGGCGCTCAGGCCCATCGAGAACCGCGGCTGCACCCGCACCTGGAACAACGCTGGTGGGGAAACATCGCAAGCGGTATAGCAGGGGGCAGATGCGGGAGAAGCGCGGAGCAGCCTATGCTAGGGATAAACGGACTTTGCTCCCTGCCAAAGTATCGCGCACCAACCACCAACCTGGACACACTGCAGCAGAGCCACTGTCGTGCCGCTGCCGATCGGAACGCCTGTTGATGTTTAGTAGAGAGTAGAGTGTTTAATTTGTTCATGATATATGTATTTTTATTTCTATTTATTTTTTACTGCACACTGAATGGACACTGGTTGAGCAACGTGTTTTTGTTTCCTCTGGGTATGTGAGTACTCAGGAAAATGACAATAAAGATATACTTGATACTTGATACTTGATAAGCACCAAAATATGGAGGTTTAATGAAAAAAAAAATCTATTTTATTTCCACAGATGTCTGCCTGTCCCGCTGAGTGTTTCCAGCATTTTGTTGTTACTTCAGACTTCCATCAGCAATAGTCTTTTGTTTAATTTTTGAATCTGGCTTTTTCTTCCTTTCTTCTTTTTAGACGGAGTATATTTTGTCTGGATCAGATTTAACCTTCTAAAAAGCTAGGGTTTAATCTCTCTCTTTGTCTGTCTTTTTGTCTGTGTGTGTCTTTGTCTGGCTTTCTTTCACTCTGTCTTTGTGTGTTTCTGCCTCTCTATCCCTCTGCCTCTATCTCTGTCTCTCTGCATCCAATAATTTATGAAGAAACATGAAATGTTTAAATTTAATAGATTTTAAATTTAAATCTATTCACCTATCTTTCAGTTTCACCATAATTTATAATTATAATTTTGAATAAGACCTGCTCTTTTATTATCTGCTTTTCCTGTACATATTTAGAAAACACCTGAAGGCTTTCTTAAATTTTAGCTCTCAATTCCTCTTATGCACCTCTTTATCTTCCTCTTGGAGTTTTAATTGTGCCCAGAACCTTCCTTATGCCTCTTAGGCATTCTTCAGTGTTGAACTCTCAGTAATTATCTCAAGCTTTCCTCCTATGCTTGCTCTTATTCTGCAAGTTCCACAATCTCCGTGGGTTCAGCAATGGAATTCACTCTTTCATCATGTTGGGACTAATCTGGGTCTGAACATGCATTGTCTCTTGATTGCTTGATTGATGTGTATGCCTGACACTACTTCACCTGCACAGATTATTTTCTGTCTACATTTTCCAAATACTATCTCTTATCTTATTGAAATTTAGAACTTCTACTACTCAACTCTTTTGTTCTTTTCCACAACGGGAGCAGATCTAATTTAATTACAATCACTGTCTGCAAAATGCCCTTCCAGTTCCACTCTATCCACTTACTCAATTTATTCCCTGATATTAATATCAGCCCCCTATTTGCAAGGTCACTACATGCTTATTAAAAATGCTCCCTTGAATGCATTTTAGGAATTTCGCCCAATTATATAATAATAATAATAATAATTAATTTTATTTATGCGCGCCTTTCAAGAGTCTCAAGGACACCTTACAAAAATTTAGCAGGAAGAGGAAAAACATGTAAGGGGAATGAAATAAATAGTAGAGACATGACTAGTACACAAAGTAAAGACAGAATACAATTCAAAACACAATATGAGGCAATTAATGCACAGATGAAAAGGGAGGGGGATGTGGGGCTAAGGATAGGCAGAGGTGAAGAGATGAGTCTTGAGGTGGGACTGGAAGATGGTGAGGGACACGGAATTGCGGATCAGTTGGGGGAGGGAGTTCCAGAGCCTGGGAGCTGCCCTGGAGAAGGCTCTGTCCCCAAAACTGCGGAGGTTGGACTTGTGGATGGAGAGGAGACCGGCTGATGTGGATCTGAGGGACCGTGAGGGTTGGTAGGGGGAGAGGAGGTCAGTGAGATATGGGGGGACCAGATGGTGGAGGGCTTTGTAGGTGAGGATCAGGATTTTGTAGGTGATCCGGTGGGAGATGGGAAGCCAGTGAAGTTGTTTGAGGACTGGAGTGATGTGATGCCAGGATTTGGTGTGGGTGATGAGTCGGGCGGCTGCGTTCTGGACCAGTTGGAGTCGGTTGATGTAGGTGGAGCTGATGCCAAGGAGAAGTGAGTTGCAATAGTCCAGTCGGGAGGAGATGAAGGCATGGATGAGTCTTTCAGCAGCGGGAGGTGTGAGAGAGGGTCTGAGTTTGGCGATGTTTCGGAGATGAAAGAAGGAGGTTTTAATGACATGGCGGATGTGAGGCTGAAGGGAGAGGGTGGAATCAAAGATCACGCCAAGGTTGCGGGCCTTGGGAGATGGGGAGACAGTGGTTTTGGAGCCTATGAGGAGGAATTCTGTCTTATCGCTGTTGAGTTTGAGGAAGTTATGTTGCATCCAGGTTTTTATAGCTGACAAACAGGAGTTGATATGGGAGAGGCGGGGGTTGTGGGAGGATTTGGTGCCGAGGTAGATCTGGGTGTCATTGGCGTAACAGTGGAAGTCCAGGTTGAAGTGGCGGAGTATCTGACCAAGGGGAAGGATGTAGATGATGAAGAGGAGGGGGCCGAGTACGGAGCCTTGGGGAACGCCTTGAGTGACTGTGGCTGTAGCAGAGGTGTGCTTGTGGAGAGAGATGAAGTGGGATCTGTTGGAAAGGTAGGAACGGAGCCAGCTGAGTGCAGAGCCTTCAATGCCGAGGTCTTTGAGTCTGGTGAGCAGGATGTTGTGGTTCACTGTATCGAAGGCTGCGCTCAGGTTGAGGAGGATGAGGATGTTGAGGGAACCAGTGTCAGCAGAGGTGAGGAGGTCGTTGAGGACTTTGAGGAGAGCAGTTTCTGTGCTATGGAGGGGGCGAAAGCCAGATTGGAGGGGTTCTAGTAGGTTATACGCAAGGAGGTGGGAATGAAGTTGCGACGCAATGATACGCTCCAGGGTTTTTGAAAGAAAGGGGAGGTTTGAGATTGGGCGATAGTTAATGAGAGAGGAGGGATCAAGACCAGGTTTCTTTAAGATTGGTGTGACACCAGCAGTTTTGAAAGCGGAGGGGACAATTCCTTGGGACAATGAGGAGTTGAAGAGATTAGTGAGGTAGGGGCAGAGAACGGGGAGGCACGACTTCAGCAGGGGAGTAGGGAGGGTCGAGGGAGCAGGTAGTTGGTTTAGAAGAGCTGATGAGTTTGGAGATTTCAATAGGGGTGACCAGGTCAAACTGGGAGAGGAAGCAGTGTGGAGGAGGGGTAAGGAGGTCAGTGGAGATGTTGAAAGGAGGGGCCTTGGTAGGTGGTGGAGTAGATGCTGGGGAGTTGGGTACAGGGGATAAAGATTGATAGATGGTGCTGATTTTATCAGCGAAAAAGCGGAGGAATGAGTTGGAGAGAACCGGAGTAGAGGTAGGGAGAGTGTTTGCTCGAGGCTTGAGGAGGTTGCCCACTGTGGAGAAGAGGGTTCTGTGGTTTAGGCAGGGATCAGTGAATATTGAGGAGAGGTAGGCAGATTTTGCAGCAATGAGGGCATCTTTGCAATCAGTGAGGTGGAGTTTGTAAGCTTCAAGGTGGACTGTGAGAGATGATTTCTTTGTGAGTCGTTCAAGTCGGCGACCAGTCTGTTTCAGTTTACATTTTACATAGCATTTTATTTTATGTCATTCCTGTCCCAGTTAATGGTGGAGCTGTAGAAATCCCAATAATTGCCATCTTAATTTTTGACCTTTTGAACTTTATCTTCTATTTTATATCAAAGTCACACGAGTGACTACGTGAAGAGCCGGCTAGCCCACATGCGCGTCAATACGTCGACGCATGGCACAAAAATCGGAGCAGTTCGAAACTGCTCCGGCAGGTAAGGGGATTTTTTGTTGCAGGAACGGGCCGCTACTCCGAAAATAGGGGCAACAAGCCCGGAGAAGCTGGCACAGCTTGTGCAGATGCTGCCGTGGAGGCTCTGTAAAGGAGCTGGTGGCTAAATATAGCAGCTGACGGCTCGGAGGAATGGGGCTCCACGGGAGCAGGCAGCTGTTCAGAGCATCTAACGGGTGAGGCCTGTTCAGTCACCTCCTTTGGAGCTCCGTAAGGGAGCCAGCCAGAGGCCTGAGGAAGCAACACCTGGTTCAGGGTTGTGTTATATTCCTCCCCTAAGAAACTCCGTTGAGGCTCCAGAAGGGCGCTAGGCCGGACTCGGAGTCAGTACCAGGTGCAACCTGTCTAGTGAGCAATAAATAAATAAATAAATAAATAAATAAACAGACAGACAAATAAATAAATAAAAATAAATGGATTAATAAATGAATAAATAAAATGAAAAATGGAAATGTGCTCCTGGCTGTGCCAGTCAGATGCCTGTTGAAGCAACACCTGGCTCAGGGTTGTGTTATAATATCTCCCGCACAGAAGAAGGGAAGCAACACCTGGCTCAGGGTTGCATTATAATATTTCCTGCTCAGAAGTGGGGAGTGTTGGAGATTATTACATAGGTGATTCCAACTATGTGGATATCGATAAGGAATTTGAATCCCTTGAACTAATGGGGGATATGCTTCATGTTAATCATATGAACAGCTACCGGCTCTTGTCACATATTTGCCATCCCTTTGGGGATATGAGATTCACTGGAGGAAGATCTGGCTAAGAGCATCGGGGATTTAACTTCTCATTAGCTAAGGAGGGGAATATGCTGGATACGGCTGGGAAATATGCCAGTCCAGATAACTGCCAGACTTTTGGATGTTCCATGAGTCAATTTCATCAGTTGGGATATCTCAGTAATGAAATGTAGGCAAAGAATGATTTAGTCGAGTCAAAACACTGCTCACTGGAGTCATTACTGCCTTTTGCAAGTCAGTAGATTGGTCTCAACTCTCGGAAGTGCAGAAAGCTGCATTAAATACACAGTTGGGGCTATTGCCTTTCGCAAAAATGCTATAAGGCATGAGATAATTCCCAAAATGGCTCATTTTTGCAGGGCCAGTAACGTGCAGCCTGCATAGTATCTCTTCAGAGAGGACTTATGTAGCAAGTTGAAGACTTGCAAGGAGAATTTAAGGTAGCTGCGGGGATGGAGTACCATCCTATGTGGGTAAAGCTCCAGTATTCCGGCAGGTTTTCACCCCTGTATTCAACGGGCAGGAAGTGCCGTTGAAGCTCCGGAAAGGAGCAGTCGGGAGTCACTAGCTGGTCCCGCAAGAACAGCCTGTTGAACCAGGCTTGCTATAATAGCAGGTGTGACCTGTTCAGTGAGCCCTGCTGAGGCTCCGAAGGAGCTGCTGGTCAAAGGAGCAGCCTGTCAATCCAGGCTGGGAGAAACTGGCAGCGCAATCTGCATCAGCTCCAGCAAAGGCTCCAAAAAAGGCAGGAGGCCCGCAGGAGTAGCCTGTCAAGGCAGGCTCGGAGTAATGGCAGGCGGCGCCTGTTCAGTGAGCTCCGCTAATGCTCCAAAGGAGCAGAAGGGGCCGAAGGAGCGGCCTGTCAAACCAGGCTGGGAGTAATTGGTAGCGTAACCTGCACAGTAAAACTCCAGCAAGGCTCCAAAGAGGCTGTAGACCAAAGAAGCAGTCTGTCCCATTGGGCTCAGAAATGCGGGCAGGCATGCCTTGCACAGCAATGTCGCTTTTGAGCTCTGGCAAAGAGCTGTTTGGCAAGCGTGGGGCTGAAGATGTGGTCAGACATGGTCTGCAATGGAACTTTGCTGAAGCTCCAACAAGCAGGTCAAACTGGGTTCAGAAACGCTGGTAGGTAAGGTCTCTTTACTATCCTCCATAAAACTCCGAAATAGAGCAGTCTGTCGCCCCGGGATTGGATTTACTGGCAGCATGGTCTGTCTAGTATCTTTCACTCTCTCTGGAGAAGAGCAGGTTGTTGCAGAGACATTGGCAGGGTGCCTTGCATAGCAACCTCTGTAAGTTCCAAGCAGGAACAGATTGGCTACCCTGGTTCAGGGTAGACCAACTTGGAACTAGCTGGCCATATGGAACATATTGACTAGGGAAGCACTGCCTCAACATCTGTGATTGAGGTTATCAGGCTGCTCAGTAGAGTCAGGTAGTTTGCGGTTTCCCTCAACATATGCTTAATTGTTTCAGCTCAGTCAGTTGAGTTGCCAGATCATTGGAAACATCATTGCCATCCTCTCTGGGATAGGTAGCTACCAGCAGAAAGCCGGTCTGGCATGTAGCATTTTTTATCTGACCTGCAGGTTCATGTTGTGAATAGAAAATATATATATAATAATCTGTAGTCTCTCAATACCAGAATCCCTGATTGAGTGGCTGGTCGAAGAGAGTGTGTTGCGCACACTGGAGACTGAGACAGGTGGTTTCAGTCAGAGGACTGCGGAGCAATTCCTGGTTCAGGGTTGCATTATGCTATTTTCCACTCTGAGGAAAGAGGCTGAGGATTCATGGTGACTCTGACGGTGAAGAGTTGACAGGGAACTCGTATTCCCACATCAAGTGGATGTTGTTCTTCAGCTCTAGTCATAAGGATCTGATTATATGTTATGAGCGAAAGAATAAATAAATAAATAAACAAATCCTCCGCGGCAAGAGAAGCCATAATTTCCGTCCATATGGTCAATAGAGGTAACAATACTTATCCAAGTGGAAACAGAGACATCTCACAAAGGATGAGTGGTCTTCCTAAGAACAAGAGAGGTATATTTCTAATATTTTCTCAAGGTTGAAGAAAAGTGGAGCATGCCAAATCAGGTTAGGATTTGGCTAGTCTGATCATGTGTTTTTTAAGATGTATAATTGTCTTTCAGCAATTTAGCTGATTCAGAGGATTTAGGTCGGATTTAGAAATATACCTCTCTTGAAGATGAATACTTTTCCATATCTATACACGAGAGGCACAGATATATCTGGTGTTTTTGATGACAATGCCAGTGGTGGAAAGTTTAGGCTCTACCTAGGGGTTGTATTTCAGGCCTAGGCTATTTACAAAGATTCTAAAGCTAATGCTGCCCAACTCAGATCAAAAGGGCATTGTGTCATGGAGTTTATAGAAGACATGCTTTTGTAGCTGATAAGACAGGGGTTTTATCATTATCTGTGAAATCTTACGATATTAAAGATGAGGCGACATGAATTTTAATAGTGTCAATTTAACCTACTCATTCAGGGTGTCCATTGTAAAATGCGGCTGAAAGAAGCTCATATTTACTCGAAGTCACGAGTGATGGCTAGTTCAGCCTATTTGTCGTGCAGCTAGTTCTGCACGGTTGTATGGGAAGTTTGTGAAGAAGACACGTGAGCTACTTTTAAACGAAGTAGCAGAGGTTTGTGTTTCTTTCAGTTTGGGCTTAGAGAAGCGATTATGTTCTAGCACAATTGACACTGCTTGTGCTGCTTTGTCATTCTCTCTAGTACCATAAGTGGGACAATAAATGATTGGTTATTCACCCACTGTTGACTAATGTTATGCAAGGTGTCTTTTATATGAACACTCTAAAGCCTAGACTCATAGTAGTGTGGAATGTGTATCAGTAAATTATTATGCAGATATTCATCTACTGTATCCCTAATGGGAGCAGTATCTTTTAAGTTGATTGTGCTTTTAGCAATTGATTTCAGCACAAAGAACAATCTTTACTCAATCTCTGGCTCAGTCTCTGGGTCATAACTGACATGAGGGTAGCTTGTTATGGGAATGATCTCATAAAGCAAAACGGGCACGGTTGGGTACAATTTGGAGTTGACAGCATACCCACCAGATCGGAGATTGAGATGAAGGATAGTTTCTTCCTTGTTATTTAATAGTTTTCTCAAGAGATTGGTGGTGCAGACTATCTCAACATGAATAGGGTGTAAGCAGCTCATAGCGGGTGTGAATTCAAATAATTTCAAGTCTCACTCTTCCAAGCGGGCTGGCTCATTAGCAGCCAATAGAATGGATATTCCCATTTGATCATCTTCTTGCAACAGCAGGAGGCTTACACAGTGCACTTTCAGAAGTTATAACATTTGGTTGAATATGCCTGGTTGATTGCAGATAGAATTCTGAACAGTGTTGCATGAGTTATTGTCTAACTCAAAGCCAATTGGGACTGTGGTCCGATTAAGGGCAATGGACATGTATGCAAGTTAGCATCATGTTGTTAATAACCCATGTTTTTTCTACCATTTATGGTTTATCTGTTTAAGTGTTTCACACACAAATTGGTTTACTGCATGAAACCACAGAGCTTCGAAGGCTTCTCGTAGTCACACGTGATTTTGATATAAAATAGAAAGATTAAACGAGAACTTACCGTTAGAAGTTTGATCTTTATTTTATGAGAAGTTGAAGTGAGGGACTACGTGCCCGCCATTCCCAACCCTGAATTTCATAAAGATAATTCGGTAAGTCAACGGTTATTAATCTTTCTATAGTTTAAGTTTGTGCAAGTGGTCTGTGGTTTCATACAGATGCTCTGAAGATTGACGTGCATGCGGGCTGGTGGGCTCTTCACGTTGTCCCTCACTTCCACTTCTCATAAAATAAAGATCAAACTTCAAACGGTAAGTTCTCGTTTAATCTTTCTATTTTCCTCCAACTGTGTGGGGCCTACACCATCAGAAATGTGATAGTCCCTGTTTTGTTCCTCGGTGCATTACATCTGACTTCTTTTAAGGATTTTTGTAGCTTACCATCCTTCTTCACAGCTGTAATTAATGATTAAGAATGCTTGGTTTCAATTTCTGCAAATCCTATATCCATGCTCATAAAAAGCCACACATCAAATTCCAACATATGCACCCTCAGTTCCTTGCCTTTACTTCCAGATTTTTTTGCATTAAAGAATATGCCGTTAAGAAATTTATTTATCTAAAGCCCCTGTCTCACGGTGCGAGTCGACCCACGAGTGACCCCGAGTGAAAGAAAAAATCAGACTCGTGGTTGTGTATGAGATTCTAAGTTTATGTTCAAGAGTTTAACCGAGTTCCCACGGGTGTGACTAAGTTTGCCGTTTACTTCTCATTTCTGAGATGTTTCTCCCGAGGTACCAAGTTCCTCTCCCGAGTTACTCTTGAGCTGACGACGTGTGGAAAAATCATCACATGGTTAAAATTGCCATGCAATTTTTTTTTCACTATAAAAAGCCTCCCATGTTTAAATTTCTTAGGGTTACGGAATCAAGGGATATGAGGAGTAAGCAGAAACTGGGTACTGATTTTGGATGATCAGCCATAATCATATTTAATGGCAAGGCTGACTCGAAGGGCCGAATGTGATAACTTCCATTATGTAGAGAGTCTCAGAATGTTAATAGAGATTCCATTACATTTACATTGCGCTTTGTGCAGGGATCAAATCATAGCCCAAAGTGTACATTAGGCTGCGAGGATTAATTTCCAAACTTCAAATTATTTCAAACAGTGTTTTATCCGAACAACGCATCAGGGCAGATGTTAGCCCCCTTAAACGTCCCGGACAGCTCAGTGTGAAGTGATGCTGGAATTATATATGTGAAATAGTCTTGGGAATTTTATTATCAATCAATCAATCAATCAGATTTATTCGTCACATTGCACATAAAGTGCAAGTGAAATGAATTTGCCAGCAGCGGTACAATGAAAAAGAACACACAAAAACACACTAAAAATTTAACACAAACATCCACCACAGCATTCATCACTGTGGTGGAAGGCACAAAAAGTCCTCCTCCATTTTCCCCCGTGGTCGGGACCTCAACCCTCCGCAGCCGTCGCTGCGGGCGTCCAGATGTGCAGACAAGGTAAAAAGTCCAGGCAAGTCCAGAAATTGTGCCTCACCCACCGGAGACTGCGGTTTCAAGTTGGTGTAGGCCGCAGGCCGGCGGTCGGAGATTTAAAGTTCGTGCCGCAGCCAGAAGCACCGCAGACCACAGGGCCAGCAATCGAAGCTCCCCTCCAGGGATCCCTGGCGAGGGACCCCGTTCCTGATGATAAGTCGCCGCCGCGCCCGCGGTAGAAGTAGGCCGCAGGCTGGCGGTGGTGGCTTCTTCTTCCCCCAGGCTGCAGACGCCGCGCTGGCTGGAGCTCTGCAGACCGCGACTTCAGGCTGCCGCGGGCTAGTGAACGGAGCGCTCCCCTCTGGCGAGCCCCGGCGATGGCTCGCCCGCTCCACACCGAGAGTCCACGCTGCGCCCGCGGCTGAAGCCCCGGGCACGTCTCCGGGAAAGGCCGCACAATTGTCCTCGATGTTAGGCCACGGGGGAGGCGACATGGAAAAAGTCGCCTCTCCATGCAGGAGGCGACCAAAACGATTTCCCCCTTACCGATCCTAAATGATCTATTTAAATTATAGGTCGTTTAGTTTGTTGTGAAGTGGCGCCAGATTTAACACCTCAGTCTATTAAAATTGAATTCTCACTGAACGAAAACATGCAATATGTTTCCAGGCAAATATCCAGTGGTTGAGAATTAAAGAGCAATCATTTTAAACGGGCGGTTGTAGTCAATAATACGGTAACCGAATTATATTTATTCATTGCTAGAGAGAACGATGTAAACATAGTGAGGTTAGTGAGCAGCCTTTAACGTTAACCGCTCCTCGTACTGTTCTGTTGTGTGGGAAGGAACTACAGATGCTGGTTTACCTCGACGGTAGACACCAAAAGCTGGAGTAACTCAGAGGGTCAGACAGCATCTCAGGAAAGAAGGAATGGGTGACATTTCGGATCGCAACTCTCCCGGTTGCTATCTGGACCTACCTGATCTCCCGGTTGCCAAACACTTCTCATTCCTACACTGACCTTTCTGTCCGATGTCTCCTCCAGTCAGAGTGAGGCTAAATGCATATTGGAGGAACAGCATTTCATATTTTGCTTGGGCTGCTTACAGCCCAATGGTATGAATATTGATTTCTCTCACTTCAAGTAACCCCGGCATTCCCTCTCTGTCTATTCCTCCTTCACCCAAGTCGCACCAGCTGCTCGCTTTTACCCAACGAACAGCGAACAAAGGTCTGTTTCCTTTATCATCGTAACTTTTTGGCATTCATTGTTCTTTATCTCTCTACAATACATCACCATCTATATCTTTCATTTCCCATACCAGACTGTCGAAGAGTCTCGAAGCGAAACATCACCCATTCCTTCCCTCCAGTGATGCTGCCTGTCCCGCTGAGTTACTCCAGCTTTTTGTGTCTATCGTCTCCCTTCTTAAGACTGTTCCGTTTTATTGACCGAAAATGAACGATGTGACAGTACCGGCGACTTAATGAATGAAATGGAGACACGCGGAATTAAATACAATCAATACAATCAGTTTTATTCGTCACATTGCACATAAAGTGCAAGTGAAATGAATTTGTCAGCAGCGGTACAATGATAAAGAACACACAAACACAATAAAAATTTAACACAAACATCCACCACAGCATTAATCACTGTGGTGGAAGGCACAGATATTGGCCAGTCCTCCTCCATTGTCCCCCATGGTCGATGCCTGCAAAAATTCTGGATGACTGCCCTCTGCCTCCCACACACTATTAAGCCCCCTTTCAGCGTTTCACCTTCTCTACCCCACCAGGTGAATGGAACGGAACTTCAGAAGCAAATTGGAATGTACAACATTTTCCACATAACATTTTTAGCACTAGCTCTCATAGTTAAATTTCCAGGCAAAACTTCATAATAAGATAATTCAGAGAACCTTACATAATTTACCAGGTAGAACCAATAAGCTGAAGCTCTCAATATTTTACCATATAATAAAAATTGAAACAAAACTTCACCATATCAAAAACCCAACAACCTGACAACGTCTGGCATGATAAGCCTTAATATTTATTCCAAAGATGGGGAACCTTGTGAAATGCGAATAATTTCCTGGATCTCAGCTTCCATGTCTTGTGTTGTTCCTGCCATTCATTTCCAGCCCCCATGTGTTTAATTCCTGTGTACCTCAGAGAAACTGAGAAGGACGGATTTCAAAAAACTAAAAAAAGAGTATGTACAAATGTTCTTACTTGTGCCATACATAATTTAACATCTGCTTGACGATCATCAAATTACATATAAGTGTCTAGAAATTCATTTGCTCGCTGTTAGAAGCATTTCAGCAAAACTGTGTGCCAATGTTTTGTTTTCAGCCTGTGCTTCCTGGTGTGGGTTAGGACAACTGTGATTGAAGTTCACAGTGACTTGAGTGGAACGCAAGTCACATCAGACCAAACTGAGGGCACAACAGCAAAAGGGTTTAACTTCAATATCTGTCCTCTCATAATTCCTCCTTTGGAATAGGATTCCTCTGATGGTGATGGTGCAGGCTGATTGCTTGTTTGCAAAGTGTTGCAATGACTTGAGAGGGGTAGCAGTGAAATTTCATTTGGTGAAGGCCAACAACAGCCTTCACTTGGCACCTGAAGCTGTTGAGGCTTTCATCATAGCAGCACTCAACTGTTTGATTTGTCAGGAGTCTGAATTCATACAAAAATGTGATCAGGTCATTGTTTCTGAAAGATGCCAGGAAGATTCATTCACCAAGAATAAGAGTCAATTTCTGTACTTTCAGGAAACTTGGCAAAGAAAATGTTCATTATCAGTGAAGAATTGAAAAGTTTTGTTTTCTCATCTTGAATTGCTGCGGAACTGTGGAGGAAGTCATGGAAGTGCTGAGTGCTGTGGAGTGGATTTAACTGGGGAATTACAAGAGTCTGGATAGGCCATGACTATTTACCCATGGAGCACAGGAGACTGAGGATACCTTAGTATATAGAGCCTAATAAAGGTATACAAAATTATGAAAGATATTTTAAAGCCGAATCAAGTTAGTTTATTTTCAAATACACCAGGGTACAATTAAATTATTTTTTTACATGAATGGTATATGTGGTAAAAATAAACACAATAATAAATATAACAGCAAATCCAAAACAATAGGATGATGCAAAGTCTGTAGTGCAATCTGAAGTTGTGCAACAAAATACTACTGAAGTTCAATAAGTTTAGAGTAAGAGAACATGGCAGCACCTCTGTGAAGAGGGTGTGAAAGAGTTGAAAGGATCCATAGTCTGATAACAGTGGGGATTAAGCTGCTTTAAAATTTTGGATAACTGAGCTTTCATGCTCCTGTATCTTCCTCCACACATTAGATATGGAATGGGTTGATGGATATGGGCCAGACACTAGCATGTGACTGGCATGAAGAAGTTGGACAAAAGTACAGTTTTCTGTGCTGAATGACTCTGTGACAGGGCAGGGTAGCACACTGACACAGAGGTAGAGTGTTGCCTCACAGTGCGAGAGACCCGGGTTTGATCCTGACAACAAGTCCTGACTGTACGAAGTTTGTACAATCTCCCTGTGACCTCGTGGGTTTTCTCTGGGTGCTCATGTTTCCTCCCATACCCCAAAGACATGCAGGTTAGTAAGTTGATTGGTTTCTGTAAAATTGTAAATTGTCCCTCCTGTGTAGTGTGCGGGTAATCGCTGGTTTGCGCGGACTCGGTGGCCGAAAAGCTTGTGTCCACACTGTCTAAAGTCTAAAGACTAGGGAGGTACTTTCATGATGCCTTTCGGGAGGAGTTCCAGAATTTAGATCGAATAATGATAAAGAACAAGTGAAATCTTTACGTCAGGATAGTGTTAAATTTGATGGGGAACATGCAGGCGGTGATGTTGTCATATTCATTACCTTGGTGTCTTGTGAGATTCAAAATTCTCATCCTTTTTTATTGAAAGCTATACGAAGCTTCATGTCTTCACAACTTATTCTTTCCACTTCATGCCTCCTTTGCTTCCCCGGTTACAGGCTCCTCCTCAACTCTTGTGTTCTGTGCTTCACCTGATCATCAAGATTGTATTTTTGTAATCTCTAATTCAATCCATTCTATCTGGCCCCATTCTATCTCCTCTTCTGTTTTCAAATTTCTCCAGATTGCTGCCTTGACTTCCTGGTGAAACATATCCTTCCTTTGCCCCTTCTTGATGACAGGAGTATCAATTTCCACCTCCAGCCTCCCCCACTGCAAAATTCTCTGTGAACTCTCTCAGCAAACCTATTTTCTGAATACACGCACAATTTTTCACCCAGGAAATTTTGCAAGTCGCACAAATGGTTTATTATGCCATTAACAATATGGTCTAGTGCATACCATCGATCTAAAGACCTGTAACAACTAAATAGATGCACTTGTCATTGTGTGATGGATGGTTTAAAAAAAAAATTCTCTTCTCGTATAAAATGGCTGATAGCAAAACTCATGCTGCTCTGCAAAATAATAAATCTACAGCCTAGTTATATCTAGTGGCATTTATGTTCAATGGTACTCCAATTGTGGAATTAAAACCACTGTTGAAGCACATAATCATGGCCTTTGTTGAAACACATTATAAATAATGTGTTCTGAGGTTGCAGAATTTTTTTTTTCTGCCTGAAATTATTATATGTTTTGATATTCTGCTATGCAGCTCAGTGTAAGATGTACCCAAGACCTTTGGAAGTTAAGCACTAATTTTCATAATTGCTGCACTACAAGTTATACTTAGTGAAACTGTTTTACAAGAGGCCTCCGAGGGTTGTGAATTTTACTCAAACTGCCAGTTTCAATAACGCATTAGTTTCCACAGACTGTACACGGTCAAACACAATTATCCTTTTGGTGTTAGTTTCTCCACTGAAACTTATCTAGTCAAGCCAAAGTTCAGTGACATATCTTGATTTTAATCACCAGCGCCTGTTTTGACACAGATATTATCAACAAATAAGTTGATCTGCTAAGCATTTAAACAGTCCAAGGGATATTGCTGTGACTTTTCTCTAATTAGGAAATACATTTTTACCAGTGGAAGCTGTTAGATGCAATATTTCACTCTTTGAGATTGTCCGTAGCAATTGCCAAGGCACTGAAGAAAGGTATATTAATGCAATTTTTATAGTGTTTGAGATCAGTCTTGGAGATCACAACTCCAGCTATCACTCAGGTTTAAAATCAACTAATTATGCATTTACATCAGTATTGGTACATTAAAAAAGAAACTAATGTTATACCTTTTGGATTCACTATCCTGCCAGTGCCTTTGCAAGTAACATGCAAATAAATTTGACACCATTGTATTAATATTACTAATGTCCGACAAAAGATTATAATTACTATTTTATCCCCCAGTCTCTGTTTCTACTCTTGTCAAATGTCATGGCACACATTCCAAAGAACATATATATTCACATCAAATCCACAAGGGAAGGCAAAAATATCCACAAAAAGATAGATGAACAAAATCCCGGGAGTTTCTGCAGCAGCATAGCGCAAAAGATCTGAAACTATTTTTGGAATTCAATAATGGAATATAATCTTCAAAGATAATAGGATATTTTTAATTTTTACTACTGCTGAATACATGTTTACAAAAGCATAGTGGTAGGCTAAATCAATGTTATGCCTTTGGATCCAGCATGTGGAAATATTGGTTGGTGGTCAGATCACATCAGTATGCAACCAGCAACTCCTGTATGTTACATCCAAATCTTGCCATTCACAAAACTGTCTGAAGGTCTTTATGCAGGGCTGTGAAATCAATATTGGCTTCTTCTGTTACTGAGGGGAACCTATTCTCACGATCACAAAATACATTGATTGACTGACAATTCTTCCATCAGCCAGCTGTCATTCTTTCATAAATCTGAGAAATTTAACATCAGCATTAATGATGGTATTTTCCTCAATTGAACATAATGTACAAGAAACATTAATGTTTCAGATGCATGGAGCTATTTGTCATTGTACTGAGAAGAATGTTAAGTTAATGTCTACAGTTTCATTTTTGTAAACTAATCAGATGAGGTGCAGCAGATAACTGCAAAAGCATTAACGAGGAACTATTATTTTATGTATATCCATTTTTTCAAGTTGTAACATTACAGTGAATTGATTGATTCCTTCCATGCACATCAGTTACTGAATTTGGCTACAGAGAAAATGGTGACTATACTGAAATACTTTGAAGGTTTCAAGGACACGGAAAAAAAAACCCACATCTTTTCACATTTTGGTCCACAGGGCCTCTCTTTCCTTCTCTGGACCATAATATATCAACTCAGAAAGAGATTGGTTCTTTGGGATTCTAGATGTTTACCCAACAAAAATTTCAATTATTTCAGTAATGTTCAATCTGATTTGTTTTGTTTTACCTTTGGGTTCTTGTTAGTTGTGGAAATGCAATTAATTCCTCCCAAGGTGTAACATTCAGTCACCAGTGAACATTAAAAAAAAATGCTATTTTTAAATAATCTAGTACCATACATTTCAGGCAGGCTTACATAGCACATTCAGCTGTTTGTAAAACAAGTATGCTTTCCATTACTTTCCAGAGAACAGATGAATTGTGGTCATGCATCACTATAGTGGGATCATTTTCGCTATTGTGATTGAATATTATCACTTATTGCTCCATCCTCACCTGTACTTTGGAAAGTCAGACCATCTGGCTGTGCCCCTTCTTTCTGTGCATAGGCAATGACTGGAGTTTGCAGCTCCAGTGAAAGGGATTGTATAGAGCAGGGGAGGCAGAGGAGTGGCTTTGCCATTGCCTAGTACATTGCCTTGCACACTGGATGATGTTCAAAGTCTTGGCACCGGATCTGAATAACCACACTACAGTTGTTACCAACCTCTTAAGGAAATGGGTGGACGAGTGTGTTCCTGTCAAGACCATCTGAGTGTTCCATAATGAGAAGCCTTGGATCGGCCGAGAGATCAGCAAGCTACTGAGGCCCAGACCTGTGGCTTTCACGTCAGGCAACTCCGATCAATAATCAAAATCCAGGCACAACACCTGGAATGCCATCAAGAATGCAAAAATACACTTCTGGATCAAATTGGATTCTAAGATGCACGCCTAGCAGCTGTGTCAGGGCTTGCACACCATCACTTCCTGCAAGATGAAACCAAATAGCTCAATAACAGTGACATAAAACTCTTGGACTATGCCACCTTTCAGAACCCCATCCACAACCCTAATGATAAAAATATGTGTCCATTTTGTAGGATTAACATCCGCAGCATTAGGAAGATTTACTCTGATGCTTTAAGAATTTTTATAATTTTAAAATACATTGTCAATAGATTGATGTTTTGAATCATTAGACCATTTCCTTTTGCCATCACATTTCCACAAATTCTATCCTTATTCATCTCTATCATTGAAGCTTTTTGGTAATTCTGTCATGTTTTACCATTAAAACACGTTTATTCTTGCTGTTCCAGTACAACAAACAAAATTCAGTTTTTGCACATCCATTGAATATCTGCAAGAATCGTACATCCTTCTCAGTATGGTATTTGTTGAGCTTCTGCTGCTAGAATAACTTAAGTCACACACTGTGTTAAAGATCCAAAGACTTTATTAACATTACAGTATAGGTAACTTAATCTTAGCACGTTACTCTAAAAGTGAGAGAGCAAGGGCAGGGAGGCTTTCTGTTAAACTAATGGGCATAGCTACAAAGTATGACTCATAACATGAGTCACTGATCTACATCCTCCCTCTTAAATAATTAAATGTCAGTATGTCTGGCTGTCACCCAAGGTCTGGCTGTCTGCCCACGGTCTGGCTGTCGCCCAAGGTCTGGCTGTCGCCCACGGTCTGGCTGTTTTTTTAAATTTTGTTATGATTGGAGTGTGTGTTTTTAGTTTTTTAATTTTTGTTCGGTATTTTATGTGGGGGGAAACGGGTGGGGTAAGGGGGAAACGGTCCTTCAGTCGCTTCCTGGCGAGGTTGCGGCTATTATCCGAGTCGCGTCCTCGCCCCCCCCCCACCCCCTCGCAGCCTACTAGCTGGATTAGAGCGGCCTTTCCTGTTAGCACAGGAACAGAGCTTTAGCAGCGGCGGTCAGGAGCAGGAAACATCGCGGCGCGGGCGAGGCCTTCCTGGGATCGCCGCTTGGAGCACCGGAGTGCTGGACCGCTGCTCCAACATCGCGGAGCTGCGGGTGCGGAGCTCCCAACGCGGGTGGTGCTGACTTTAACATCGCGGAATCCTGGGACTCTTTGTCGGGGGTCGCCAGTGCGAATCTCCGCCCAGCGCGGCCTGTGGGCATCGGGAGCCGCGGACTCCGGTGGAAGGCAGCCGGCGAGAGGTGCCCGGCGAGAGGGCCTGGACATCGAGCCGCTCGTAGCGGCGACTACGGGGTGCTAGGGAGGCCCCGACCACGGGTGAACATTGGGGAACATCGGCGAGGAGGTTGACTGGACTTTGGATCACTGTGGGGAACTTTGGTGATGCTGTGGGGATGTTTGTGTTGTGGACTACTGTGTTCTGTGTTTTGTGTTTTTTGTTGTTGTTTTTTTTTTGTATGACTGTAAAGGAAAAATAATTTTGTTGTCTCTTCATTGAAGATAATGACAATAAATTAAATTAAATCAAATCAAATCAAAACCATTGACTAAACAAGGCATGCATAGCAATTGATAATAAGCTGGTGGAAAGTTAAACATAGCCCGGGTACTTCACAGTGGGCTTGCAAATACGACCAGCACATGTGCAATAAAACTATCTCCGTTTTCATTAGTTTAACAGAAAAAAAAAACATCTTTCTGTTAACTAACTTTGGGCGTAACTACAAAGTATGTCTCTTAACATGAGGCACCGATCTACAGTATTTCAGTATTCATGGAGCTTGAATGAGATCATTAGTCTCTGAAAACTAGTAGAAAGATATCTTCTCCATCAGCTCAACATCTATTTCACTTACCTTGACAATTCCTTAACAGGAAATTAATCTGTTTCATGGACAATTCATGTGTCATAATGGAGTTCTGAAATAATTTCTCCAGATGTTGATTTTGCAGTAGAAATTACTAACCAACCATGTTTTGCCCATTTAAAATCATTTTCTCAGTTTCTTACATCAGTGACTCCATTTCAAAAGGGCATCACAGGAAGAAAAATCCTTTAGACCTCCTGTGGCTGTGAAATGCACAAGGTAAATGCACGTCTGCCTTCTTTCCTTCACGTTCCATTTGCATCAGTAGCTTTCTCAGATCTCTGACTTCTGTGAATTGCTGCCAAGAAGCAGATTGTAGATTACACCATGTTCTATTACCATCTCAAGGGCCTGTCCCACCTACGTATCCTTGGCACGCAAATTACGCAACCTCGTGGTCGCGTTGAGACGCACGGGCATCATGTGGCCGCGCGGGGCCGGTCCCACTGCGCAGCGTGGAGAGGTATGTAGTTGTGGGCGACATCGCACGGGGTTCCGAAATTTTTCTAGCGAACAAAATCTTCATGTGCCAGTGGCCTGTCGCGTAACTGACGACCAAAGTGGGACAGGCCCAAGACCCTGGCGCGACGCAACGTCTCACCTCCAACAGCAGCAGAAGCAGGCAAACGGTCGCCGAATTGAGCCTGGGGCTCATGGCCGTTGCAGTCCGGATCCGCCCCCACTTCTACTCCCAGAGCGGGGACAAGAAAATTGAAGATGGACACAAAATGCTGAAGTGTCTCAACACGAAACATCACCCATTGCTTCTCTCCAGAGATGCTGCCGGTCCCGATGAGTTACTCCAGCTTTGTGTCCATCTTCAAATGACGTCACGTGCTCCAGACAGCTGTGCGTACGCATGACATTGCGCGCGACCTTCGCGGGACCGTCGCGGCTCAACGCGACCACGAGTTCGCTTAATTTGAGTGCCAAGGACACGTAAGTGGGACAGGCCCTTCAGTTTTCTCATTTTGTGTCTTTTGATAGGGGGCACCATCAAGCTGGGTATGGATGCCCCGCCTGCAGCTGTCTGTCCTTTCACTTCTTTTTTTTATTTTTAGCACGTTAAAAAGTGTTGTTTGGAGGTCTATTCTTTTTATGTGTGGGGGAAGGGGGGGGGGAGGGGGAAACTGTATTTCTCAGTCCCGACCTGGTAGGAGAAGCGGCTTTCCTCCGAGCAGCTACTTCGACCCGCCCTCGCGGCCTACTATCGGGGTCTGGAGTGACGTTTCCTGACGGAACCGGCCAGAAAGCTTCGGCTGACCAGCAATTCCTTCACATTAACACTACCCTACACACACTAGGGATAATTAACAATTATAACAAGCCAATTAACCGACAAACCTGTACGTCTTTGGAAAGTTTGAGGAAACCGGAGCTCCCCGGAGAAAACCCACACAGGTCTTGTGGAGAACTACGAACTCCATACAGACGAGCACCCATAGTCAGAATCGAACCTGAGTTTCTAGCGCTGCAACTCTACCACTGTGCCACCATGCCACTATTGCCATCCGATGCTGACTATAAAGTTCCCATTTCCCCAAGCCTACACCAACCCTGTTCTATTCTTCCCACATTCCCATCAACTCCCCTGATTCCACCTCTCATTTACATACTGGAAACAATTACAAAGGTCAATTAACAACTGAAGGAGGAGAAAGGTGGTTACTCTTTCTTCTGAAAAGGAGAAGCTGCTGATGAGCCCAAAATCCATTATGTTGGATTTGCCATCAGGAACCAGCTCATCAGCCACCTCTCTGAACTTCCTGTGGGAATCAGTGAGCATCTCATGACCATCCGTCTGGTACTTTGAGTTTTGAGTGCCTATGCCCCTACTTTAGACTCTGAAGATAAAGCAAAATAAACCTTCTAATCCTGCTTGGACGAGACACTGTCTAAAATCCCCAGGGAGGATAAGATTATTCACCTAGGAGGCTTCAATACCAGGGTCGGCCGGGACCAACACCTCTGGAAGGGTAATATAGGAAAGGAAGGCATCAGGAACATCAACTCCAATGGAGCCTTGCTTCTCAGCAAATGTGCTCAGCATGACCTCATCATCACTAGCACCCAACAAAACAAACTTAAGGTATTTTGGAGACACCCATGCTCCAAACAGTGGCATCTCATTGACTATGTCATTGTACGAGCCAGGGACCACCATAAAGTGAACATCACAAGGGCCGTGATCGATGCAGATGACTGCTGGACGGATCATCGCCTCATCCACTCCATGATGTCCATCAAACTCAAGAGGAAGAGGAGGATTGAAACGAAGCAGATCTGGCCAAGGCTGAACCTTGAAAGCCTGGAGGAAACTGCCACCCAGCAGCGACTTCAGGCTTCTCTCAGGGAAAGCCTCCAACAGGAATATCCTGATGACATTGAAGGGCACTGGAGCCGCTCCACCATGCTTGATACCTGTAAAAACATCCTTGGGTGCAAGTCCAGAAAACACCAGGACTGGTTTGATGAGAATGACACAGAGACAGAACAGCTCATCTCCAAGAAAAGAAAAGCCTTTCGTGCCTGGCAAAATGATGTAACCTGCAAGGACAAAAGATCGGCACACTCCAGAGCCAAGGCGGACATCCAGAGCCGGGTGAGGGAGCTTAGGAACTCTTGGTGGACAGATAAGGCTCTGGAAATCTAGAGACTGGCAGACTCGGGTGACACCAGAGGCTTCTTCAGCGCTAGTAAGACCATCTGTGGTCCAAGCTACCACAGCTTAAACCCCCTACACTCAAAAGACGATCATGAACTGCTGAAGGACAATGATTCCATTAATGCCGATGGAAAGAGCACCTCCTCAACCGTGACAGCACAACTGAACCAGACATTACCCATCGCATCCCCCAGAGTCCCATCAGAAAATCCACATCACCACCACAATAATGCAGCAGCAACTTCGATGGACTGGCCATGTTATCCGCATGTCCAACGCACGCCTCCTGAACAAATCCTGTACTCTCAATTGAAGGAAGGGCAGCAACCCCCGGCGGGTCAAAGAAAAGCTTCAAGGACAACATCAGGAACAGTCTGAAGAAATTCCACATCACATCGAGCAAATGGGAGCACATTGCACTGGACAGGCGCTCCTGGAGGAAATCCGTGCAGGAAGGAGCCGCACGTCACGAAATGGAACTAGACTGTGTCTGTCGCAGAGACAAAGCGACAGCAACGTAAGGAGAGAGAGAAGGGGGCTCTACGACTACCAACCACCACCAGCCTCCACTGCCCATGTTGCATCCATGTGTGATTCACGGATCGACCTCTACAGACCTCTGCAGACCCACAGGTAGATGACCCTATGGAGAGGAGAGGAGAGGACGGTCATACTCGTTTCCAGTGACCGCCGATGATGGAGATAAAGATAAATAAATTGAAATGTTGGGCTTCTAATCATAACTGCATTCTGTTTTCACACTACATTATTAAGAAACAATCATCCTGGCAGGGTTACATATATAACTTGTGATTTATCAGGAGTGCTAAACCCTAATGTACCTGCAGCTAATTTTGTGATCATCATTCCCATCACTGGTCCAACTTGGAATTTATATTCTGATGTAATTTAAGTAATATGTTTAATTCCCATTCATATAAATTCCCTAGTCCTTTGTCTAATACAAAACTATGCTTAATATTATTTCCTCGCAAGTTATATATTCATGTTCACTTGGCTTCATAAACGTAATTATTAACGTGGCTTGATTAGACATGCTATCCCACTATTATACGCATAATTATAAGATGAGACAAAGATAAATTAGTGTGCGAAATGTAGTGTTACAACTACAGAAAAAGTGCAGATAAAAGTGGCTGTTTCTCTACATAATTTTTGTGAAGTTTTGAAAGGTTATTGCAGTTGAGTTGTCTCTAGAAGACACAGCCCACTGGTTTATTATTGGAACTGCAAAAAGCACCAGCACATGAGCTATGGGCATAGTTACAGAGTAATTATTATCCACCTGCAAGTAAACAGAGAAGTAAAGCAACTCATGATAAGTTGTCCAGCATCCAACAGTTCTCAGCATAAAAGTAACATAGTTCCCTGGACATGTTGGAACATCAACATCTCAGGAAGTTCAGGATCTCTGCATTCTTTCTTCACTTACTTCAGGTATTAGCAGGTCTCTGTATTCTCCATGAACAAGACATTCTGCCTGCCAAAGAGACTACACACCTCTGTTTCTGTGTTTTGGGATCATTCCACAGAACCTAACAGAAACATCTGCATGTTTTTCCACTTGGCAATGTACCATTGTATCAGGCAGGTAACAGATGGCACGCCGGTGAGAGTTGGTTAAATACCATTGGACCAGATCTTCTGCCGACTGGAAAGCCTGCTGGGCTCACCAACCATCTGGCATTGGAGCACATTATTTTTTTGCAAAGGGCAGCTGGATACATGCTTCCTTTAGAAACTTGATTCCCAAGTGATTATTGAGGCACAGGACAGCTCTGTGTCTGCCACAATTTCCACAACAAGTAAACCCCAGGCTCAGATTTGTTGGCTGCTCCTTAAATTAAATATTTGGGCAAACTGTTGGTGTTTGCAAAAATGTAAACCCTTTCAGGTCTTAATGATAAAAATATTAAAGTGAAAAATTAAAATAATCAAAACACGCACACAAAACAATAAATGCATTTACGAAGTTTGAATTAATCTTACTTTGTTATGAACAGTCGTTACTTCCCTTTGATTTCAACAAAACTGGCATACTTGCATCAGTTTAACCTGCCATAGATTGAGAGATCAGATTTCTCAGCCCATGATGAGAAAAATCTGAGTGAAACTGTGCTGCCCCATTGGATTCAATGAAGTCCACCAGCACAGTGCAGATGCGCTGGACCAACATTTAACTGCAATGGTCAGACTTCAGCCTCACCTTCAGAGTCTCACCTTGTGAAAGCCAATGAATTATAGCAAATCTGATGGCTTTTAATGGGAAGATTGTGACCAATATTGCCAATGTATGAAGAAGGGCAGCACAGCGGCGCAGCGGTAGAATTGCTGCCTTTCAGCGCTTGCAACTCCAGAGACCCAGGTTCGATCCTGACTACAGGTGCTGTCTGCACGGAGTTTGTACGTTTTCCCCGTGACCACGTGGGTTTTCTCCAAGATCTTCTGCTTCCTCCCATACTCCAAAGACCTAAAGATTTGTAAGTTAATGGGTTTGATATAAGTGTAAATTGTCCCTAGTGCATGTAGGATAGTGTTATTGTGCATGGATTGCTGGTGGGTGTGGTCTCAGTTGGCTGAAGGGCCTGTTTCCACACTGTATCTCTAAACTAAACTTATCTAAAGGGTCTCGACCTGAAATGTCACCCATTCCTTCTCTCCAGAGATGCTGCCTGTCCCACAGCGTTACTCCAACATTTTGTGTCTATCATTGTTAATGATGACTGTCTGCTCCGCTTGTCCATCTCCTTTCTTCTACCTCATTTACTGACTATCATCCCTCTACTCCAAATTCAAAGAAAGGTCCCAACCTGTTTATACTGTAAATTGGGAATGGGTTTCCAATAACCTGCTTCTGTTAAAGTGAAACTGCTCCGCATCCATAAAATATCTCTGATAGGTGCATGCAAGGTTGTGTGATGCTTGAGGGTGCAGTAAAGTTACCGCTATACTTACCTTTTCTGCTCGAGGTAAGTTATTTAATTTATTGCAATATTTAATTCAAGAAAAAAGGAACCAAAAGGAACCTGCTGTTAACTTTTGTGGCCTCCCCCATGCACCAGGCTGCTGACATTTTTCTCTCATGAATAGAGAAAATGAACTCTCCCTATGCCCTCTTGAATGCTGTGAGACATCAGAGAATATGGGGGAAGCAGAACCGTAGTCAAGATCTCCCTTCTCATTGCTAGTGCAGGCAGCTGGAGGGATCATTAAATTTCATGCTTCCAGAAGTTGATTTTTCCATGCGTTGAGTCTTTTTGGTTGGTGGCTCCCCATTACCACAAGCCTTTAGGTTCCCAGAACAGTAGGACGTTAAAGTTCCCAAGTACCTACATACCCGGTCACTAGAATAAGTTAACTGACAGATGAAATTATCAGTTTGTGCTTAGGATCGGGGATCTATGATGGCAAAAATCATGGTGGGGGTAATGATTACGAAGATGTGATGTATCACTAAATGCACACTTTTATATTGTTTCCAAGATGGACATATGTTTCTTTAAATAACTAATGGCAGAAAATCACTCTTTGTTCTATAAATTTGAGAGTCAAAAGTGTTTAATTGTCATATGTACTGACAATGGAACAATGAAATTCTTACTTGTTGCAAGATAACAGGCCCATTAATGCAATACACACATAAAATATAATAAGTAAAAAAACTAATGAATCAATGACCACAAAGGATACAAAGGATACAAAGGACATTTATTGTCACATACACCAATTGGTGTAGTGAAATTTGACTTGCCATTGCAGCACACAAATAAAGATAAGACACAACATTAAAGAATTTAATAATAAACATAAAAACATCCCCCCACAATGGTTCCCACTGTGGCGGAAGGCAGCAAAGCCAGTCCCATCCCCAGTTCACCCATAGTCAGGCCTATTGTGGCCTCCGCAGCCAGTCCGATGTTTTCAGGCCCTCTTGCCGGAAAGCTGGAACACCAGTGTCGGGTGAACACTCTTCAGCGGCTTGGAAATGTCTGGACCACGATACAAGTCCAGAAAAAACGTTGTCCTAAGTGCAACCATAGAAGTTCATAGTTCAGGTTAGTGTTTTGTAATGTTGAAGATCTGATGTTTTTTGGGAATGAGCTATTCTTGAACCTGGTTATTACAATTTCAGACTCCTATACCTTCTTTCAAATGAGTGAAATGAGAGCGTAGCTAGGGAGATGTGGGTGTTTGATGATATTGGCAGCCTTTTGGCCACGTCATATACATTCTTTTGATGGTGGGGTTATCAGTACCTGTGATGGACCAGGCAGTATCTCCCACCCTCTTTGATCTCTTTCATTCCTGCGACTCCATTCAACTCACAGGTGTTATCTAGGCGAGTTATATGGGAAGAACTTAAATTGCAAAAGGTCTGGTGGGAACTGATAATACCTTAGTTAATTTTATGTTTTACTCTTAATCTAACTCTCCTTATTTTCTTTCTTTTTCTTTTGCATTTTTCATTATGTATGTTACATTCAATTGAGACATATTTTGCAAGATTTAGTAATGACAGCACTGGTATATAAATTCAGGTCAAAGTTCAAAATGTGAAATCCGTTGTGCAATTTCTATTACAAATAATAGCGATAATCTTGATGATTAAACATTGCACTCCATTTATAAACAACAAAAATCATTTTCAAGAATTTTTCTCTGGAACAAATACACTTCAAAATACATTTATTTTGCTTTAAATTATTCCTCTTTTAAACACAGCATGCTTCTTTTCTATTAGATGTATTTATCCATGGAATAAACAACTCTGTCATGGTAAATCACTAATCTCTGAGAAAAATGGTTTTCTTTACGATGGAAATAATGACTTCTTTGCAACCACATGTTAACTTTGAATGCTGGCTTCAAATTTATAAAGCTATTTGGAACAAATATACTTTAATGATTGGCCATTCTTTATTGGCAATTCAGCAATGAAACAGCACATCAGTGCTACGTTTTTCTTTCCAACATGATTTTCATATCCACGATATGCAATCACTCAATATGAGATAATTTAACCAGCTGCAACAATTTCTAAATTCTTCATTCTCCTACTGTGAGACCCTGCCAGGTAGAAGCCTGTCAAGCAGATATACCTTGGTAGTTTTAGGGAAGTTATCTCTTTCATTGTCTGGAATTTGCATTTGATTGATTGCATGAGTATTTCCATAGCAATCTACTAAAAATCAGCACTAATGTAATTTGAGCTGCTGCCTACTCTTTGCTCTTGTTTTCAAAGAAAATCACTATGAAAGCATAAAACAAGCCACATTATTGCATGAATTAATCAACTTTGGTGTTTCTATGATCAATATTTGCCTGCAGGTGTTGAGAAGGCTGCAATAAAATGACATGGATATTTTGGGCACAATTGATTTTAATATCACTAAGTAACAGACAACAGTATTTCAATATTAATGGAAATGGTTCTGGATAATTTGTTTTAAAGTAATTTTCAGTAATTAAAAAAGCAGATTACTCACTGCTGGCAGATTGGCACTGTGATTAAAATTGCTTCCATTTTGCACAACAGTGTTCGCCTGTATTAATCAAAGTGCACTATTATTATTCTTAATGATATCAAGAAATGTTATATTTAAAATACTTCTAACAAAAATCTATGTTAAAGTGCTACTTGATTGCATTGGTTGAAAGTAGATTTTGCATTTTATGATACACAAGTGAAGTGGAAAATGGAGAGGTAAACACTTCTCAAAACAAGCACAAATTTGTGTTAAAATTGAATTAATTTGTCAAATTGAAACTCGTGGGATTCCTATCTCTTTACATGTAGGTGCAAAAATTGTAATTTAAGTGGTAGAGTCACAAGTTTCATAAACTAGCACTTATATCCATCTGACGTTTTTTATTTTAATTGTCCGAATATCTCTAATGTTGGCCCATGCGTTGTGTTCACTGCTTCTCTAGTTAAGTCGTGGCCAGGGTACAGGAAGCTGAAATAAGCCTTGTCCAGGAATTACTTAATACCAGGTCTTTGCACTGTTTCCATAAATCTCTGTTGATTATTAATATAATGAGTAACATAAATATAAAAAATGATTAAATAAATGAAAAGTCATGACATTTATTCAGAGTGGCACAGTGGCACTCGATAGAGCTCCTGCCCCAGATTCCCGGTTCAATTCTGACCTTGGATTCTGACCTCTGTGTGGGGTTTGCATGTTCACCCTGTGACCGCATGGGTTTCCTCTGGGTGCTTTGGTTTCCTCCCACATCTCAAAGACGTGTGGGTTTGTAGGTTAATTGGCCTCTGTAAATAATCCCAAATCTGTAGTGGGATTACAAGTGTGAACAGGTGATTAGTAGCCAGCATGGACTCAGTGGGCCAAAGGGCCTGTTTCCATGCTGTATCTCTAAACTTAACTAAACTAAACACTTGCATTTGCTATTAATCAGAAATATACACTGAATAAAATAAAAGATAAACTTAACTAATGTTTTAAATAAAACACAATGTGCTGGATTAATTTGGCCCATCAAGCAGTATCTGTGGAGGAAATGGATAGGCGCATTTCAGGTCCGGACTCTTCTTCCGATTGCTTCCGACCCAGAACATCACCAATCCATTTCTTCCACTGATGCTACCGGACATCTTGAATTACTCCAGCACTTTGTGTTTTGCTTTAGGTTCCAGCATCTACAACCCCTCATGTCTTTAATGCTTTAAATGTTTGATGAACCAATTCAAATGAATGGGGAAGTTTAGTTGTGCCAGTTATTGCTGATGAGGCAACCATGACCCCTCCGCTGTTCCACCATGGCATCAATGGTGTGTTCAAGAGCAGATGGGATGATCAGACACGTGTGCATCTGATATCCAATGTGTTTCCAACCTGCCCAGCTTATTGGAACAAAAGCCAAGAGTGTACTGTCACCTACATTGAAGTCAGACAAATGTTTTTTTACTGACTCTTCATAACTAACCACGTGCATCCCAGACACAGATTTTTCAAATGTGCCTACATCAGAAACTTCACCAAAAATGCAATAATAGCCAAATTAAAAAGTGTTTCCTTACATATTATTATTTTTTCTTTATAGCGGAACAAATTATTATGTCACATTGAATTCCATATTTTTTTGCCACAGTATGGCTCGACACAATATAATCATTAGGTCAAATATGACTGAAATGGCGATACAAGAAGTGTCACAAACATCATCATGTGAAAACCTCAACACGTGTTTCATTTAACAGGCATAACTTTATATTTGGTGCAAGTGATGATGACAAGGATGGATTGCACTTTTAGATCACAAAGAAACTGGACATTAATTTTAGACATTTAAAGATTTTATGATTGGAAAATAAATTGCCAGTGGTCTTTATTGATTGGTCTGACTATCAGGAAAACTATATTTCTCTCCAGTTTAGGTAAATTGCAATTTCTCTCTGGCTAAATGAACTTCAAAGCTGTATACCATTTAATGATTTTACAATTGAAAAATAATTTGCAAGTAAATGCTATTGATTGCCTTAGCTAAAAGCAAAATGCCATTTCTCCCCAGTTCAATTTTCTGGTGTGATGTGTGATGAACTGAAACCTTTTGTAGTGTGTACTCACAGCTGGCATGTTCTGACTCAGGTTTTTTCCTGGTACTAGTGATTTTACTTGCTTTTCTGACACCCTGGGTTACCTTGTCCCATCTGAATTTCTTTACTGTTCAAGAAGCCTTTGTGCACATTTAAGTCATATTTAGCGTGCTCAATGCAATTACATGTAACTTGTCCACATGTTTTAAACTTAATTCTCTTGGCATTAATGGAACTGGATCTGGAAAGTGGAATGTTTTCTAATTGAGCATTTTTCTGCTAATTTCTTGGGGTATTTTTTTGCAGTCTTTTTCTGTTCATTGCCTTGTAAAATGTATGTGTAATTTATGTATGATTTATGTATGATTCGTGTGTGTTGGCTGAGTCCATTTGTCCGTGATGCTTTTCATTGCACTGCACGTGCATACAACAATAAACACGACTTGACTTGACTACAAAACTTAATTGATATTATATTATGTTTACTATATAATAATAATAATAATACATTTTATTTATGGGCGCCTTTCAAGAGTCTCAAGGACACCTTACAAAAATTTAGCAGGTAGAGGAAAAACATGTAAGGGGAATGAAATAAATAGTAGAGACATGACTAGTACACAAAGTAAAGACAGAATACAATTCAAAACAGGGGTCAAGGAAAGAGCGTTCACGTCGCAGCCCTGTTTCAACCAATCTTTCCAACACCACGCACAAGAAGCACAAGAAGCGCAAGACAGATACCATTGTGTAGATGCCGAGAAGTGTGTTCAGCTCTGGCTGAACAACTTCTAATCTTGTGTGTGGACTCGATAAGAAGAAGAGAATTCAAAACACAATATGAGGCAATTTTACTTCAGAGTCACGTGAGTGACTACGTGAAGAGCCCCGCCAGGACACATGCGTGTCATATCGCTACACGCATTGCAAAACGTCAGGGGGGGTGGAACGACGTTCCCCCGCAGCGGCAATTTAAAAAAGCCGGAACCAGCAGGTAAGAGTTACTCTGCGGTCTTTTTGTGTGTTTCCTATACCAACTTACAGGTGGGAAGCATGGACAAGTCTAAGAAAGCAACAAGGGCTACGACAAGGCTGGTGGGGGAGGACCAGCCAGCGGGCAGTAGCGGGCAGCCAGCAGCGGTCAGCGGCACGAATCACCGATAATTGAATCAGCTGTGTCCGATGTCGCCTCCGCACCGGCCAGATCCACTCCACGGCCGGGCGGTAAGGCAAGACAAAAAACTAACAAAGTCGTGGACTCAGAGGAGTCCGACTTTGAGCAACCGCAGGCGGCCAGCGACCGTGAGCGCTGGAGCCGGATGGAGCGGTGTGTGGAGCATTTGCTCCAACGTGACAGGCTCTGGGAGATGGAGTCGAGTCACTGTGGGCTCTATGGAAAACCCACAGCAGCACCTCTTGTAGGGCTGCACAGTGCTACTCCCTCATCAGAAGGGAGCACTGGGGGTCAATACTGGGCTGATCCTGAAGAGGGGTTCGCAGAAGAAAAATAAAGTGTGCAGGGGATGCAGGAATGAGAAAATCTGCTGGACATGGTGTCCAACTTCATACAGCCAGACCAGACTGGCTAAAACCTGGAACAAAAGCTTGCTGCCAGTATAGACTATATGTCTTTTAACCAGCTACAAGAACAGGCTGTATTGGACACCACATCAAGACACCTGGCACCGGGCAACTGTATATCCCTGAATGTTCCAGTAGTCAATACTTGTATATGGAAACATATTGGAATAGGAGTTAGAGGCATGGATGTCAAACTCCAAAAGGTATTAAAACTCCTAACAGCAGGGATAACAGCATTCGCCCGCACAGTGGATGAGAAGGACATGTCCCAGGACCAACAGGATGCACTGGCATTGCTTTGCAACACTCAATACGAGATAAATAGCATCAGGAAGAATGCCATCCAACCCACTTTAAATCCGAAATTCGCAGGTCTGTGCAAACCTGGGAACATTAAACCACCAATACTACTATTTGGAGGTAACCTATCGAAGCAAGTCAAGGAGCTCGATGAGGAAGCAAAAACCCTGGGACTCATAAAAGGGACCATCAAATACCCACTGCAGCCGCAGACAGCATCCCCATGCACCCACCAGTAGAACAAGACCGACTGGTGAAAGCTCGAAGGTCCGGTACACCAAACATGAGTCTTTTAGGCCATGGCCCAGGCCGGCCTTCTTGCAAGATACGCGAACCTCCAACATCAACCAAACCACAAACCCAGACACCACCGCCTCAACATCAACGAAGGATTTACAAAAAGAAGTAAACCTGCCACTGGTAACTATGGAGGTAGGTGGGTCTGGTTCCCTACAAAATACAGGGAGCATTGAGGTTGGGGGGAGATTACACTCCTTTCTGGATGCATGGAGCATGTTAACTACCGATACTTATATTTTAAGCAGTATCCAGGGATATACAATAGAATTTATACACAAGTACAGCCCTCCAGTTCAACATATACCGAACCGAATGTTCGTACTTTCTGGTAAAGAGAAATCAGAAGCGCATGCTGAACTGGAGAGGCTTTACGCAAAAGGTGTAATTGAAAAATCCCCACACGAACCACTAGAATTCGTGTCCAATATATTTACCAAAAACAAAAAGATGGTGGTTGTCGCATCATCATAGATCTGACCAAATTGAATACATTTGTACAATATATTCATTTTAAAATGGAAACCTTTGTTACTGCTAAACAATTGATTTCCAAAGGTTACTTCATGGCTAGCATCGATTTAAAAGATGCTTACTATTCAGTGCCTATACGAGGTGACCACAGATGTTTCTTAAAATTCAACTGGATGGGACAGCATTGGCAGTATAGAACGCTGCCAAATGGCTTAACATCAGCCTCCAGACTGTTCACAAAAAATTTGAAACCAGCCCTAGCGTTTCTACGGAAACGAAAACACATGGCCATGGCATATCTAGATGACATACTTATTGTGGGCAAAACTTTGGAATTGGCCAAACAAACTGTAACAGCCACAAAAGTTATTTGGAAAACTGGGGTTTATTATCCATCCAGTTAAATCTAAATTAACGCCTTCCACTACAATGGACTATTTGGGGTTCACCATTGACTCAGTTCACATGTCGGTGACTTTGCCAAAGGGAAAGGCCATAAACTTAATAGAGGCTTGCAATAACCTCATTGACATCAGTAAACCATCCATCAGATTGGTAGCAAAAATAATTGGCAAAATGGTGGCTGCCTTTCCAGCCACACAATTTGGACCTTTACATTACCAAAATTACAGAGAGCAAAAATACAAGCACTCAAAATCAATGCTGGTCATTTTGACAGACCAATGAAGCTACCAATCAAAGCTATAATGGAACTAAAATGGTGGATAGATAACATTTGGCTTTGTTTCAATCCAATCATTATCAGCAACCCTTCAATGCTGCTACAAACTGATGCCAGTGCACTTGGTTGGGGTGCCACCAATTCCATCTCCAGCTGTGGAGGTAGATGGACTGCTCAGGAGGCATCATTATTACTTACGCTGGGCATAAACTACCTGGAAATGTTGGGTGCATTCTATGGCCTAAAGTCATATTGTATTGGGTCATATCACCAGCATGTTAGACTACAGATTGACAATACCACTGTGGTAGCATATATCAACCACATGGGTGGAAACAAATCGACATCATGAGACAATCTGGCTAATACAATTTGGCAGTGGTGTATCCAGAGAGATATTTGGATATCAGCTACTTACCTACCAGGTAAACTAAATTTAGTGGCAGACACCAGGTCACGCAAATTTAATGAAAACACCAAATGGATGTTGAATAAAAAAGTATTTGCTGATATTACAGCACGATATGAAACACCAGATATCGATCTATTCGCATCCAGGCTTAATCACCAGTTATCAAATTATGTTTCATGGGATCCAGACCCTGGGGCAGTGGCGACATATGCATTTTTGCTGCATTGGGGGAGATTGTTTATTTATGCATTCCCTCCTTTCTGCCTCATCAGACGGGTATTAAGGAAAATACAGCAGGACTCTGCGTCTGGTATTTTGGTAGTACCCGATTGGCCTACTCAACCATGGTTCCCAGTGATACTGAACATGGTATTAGAACCATGTATCACATTCCCGAATAGACCAGACATGTTGGTTCATCCCATAACAAGGGATAGCCACCCATGCCATAACTATTTGAATTTATTAATTTGTAGAGTTTAAAAATACCTCAACTACAGCTGGAACTGACGGACCGAACAGTGAACATGATTTCGGCGGCCCAAAGACAGTCCACCAAAAAACAGTATCTTGTCTATATCAGGAAGTGGGAGATGTATTGTAACAAAAACAGCATCACCTACAGAGATATGAACATTCCGTCTGTTCTGGAATACCTGGCAGGCCTCCATTATGATGAGGGGCTCTGTTATAGTGCCATCAACTGCGCCAGAAGTGCCTTATCAACTTATCTATGGCAAGGAACAGAGCGTCACTCTGTTGGAACTCACCCACTGGTAACAAAACTTATGAGGGGAATTTTTAATACCAATCCCCCAAGAACCAGGTACTCCCAAATATGGGATGTGAGTATTGTCCTGAAGATGCTCAGGAATTGGTCTCCAGCAACAGCTCTGTCCCTACATAGACTGACATTAAAAACAGTCATGCTAATGGCATTGGTCACGGCACAAAGGGTACAGTCATTACATAAATTAAGACTGGACAACATGACTTCTTCATCTGAAAATATTACGTTTCATATTTATGAATTAGTAAAGCAGAACAGACAGGGATCAGCGGGACTCAATATAGAATTTAGGTCTTACCCAACAGATGATCGTCTCTGTATAGTAAGACATTTGTCGTTATACATGGAGAAAACGAAAATCATCAGAGGCAATGAGAAGGCACTTTTAGTCAGCCATAAGCAACCACACAAAAGAGTGACGGTCCAGACCATCTCAAGATGGCTGAAACAGGTTCTAACACAGGCTGGGGTGGATACTGCTATTTTTAAATCTCATTCCACCAGGGCTGCAGCTACATCGGCAGCTATGCAGTTGGATGTACCAATGGACCAAATCCTCAAGGCAGCAGGATGGTCAGGGGGAAAACATTCCAACTATTTTATAATAAACCAGTCATGAAACCTGGAACGTTTGCAGAAACAATTTTAAGTTCTGTAATTTAATTTACCCCATAAATAGGGGTTATAATTTGTGTTAATAAATTTCATGGATTTTAATGTCGGATTCATGTCTAAATTATGTTGACACAATTCCTCCTACAGTCATTAAGGCAGATGTGGTGCATGGACTTGTTTCCACGGCATGAAATCACAGAGCTTTGAAATCTTCACGTAGTCACTCACGTGACTCCGAAGTAAAATAGTAAGATTAAACGAGAACTTACCAGTTCGAAGTTTGATCATTATTTTATGAGGAGTACGTTGAGGGAATACGTGCCCTCCGTTCCCACCCGTGATCATATACTCAACTGGTATTTCTTTCTCTAATCTTACTTTGTTTAAGTCATTACAGTTATCTGTGATTTCACACCGCTGCTTTGAAGAATGACACGCATGCGTCCTGGTGGGGTTCTTTACGTATTCCCTCAACGTACTCCTCATAAAATAATGATCAAACTTCGAACTGGTAAGTTCTCGTTTAATCTTACTATTAATGCACAGATGAAAAGGGAGGGGGCGTGGGGCTAAGGATAGGCAGAGGTGAAGAGATGGGTCTTGAGGCGGGACTGGAAGATGGTGAGGGACACGGAATTGCGGATCAGTTGGGGGAGGGAGTTCCAGAGCCTGGGAGCTGCCCTGGAGAAGGCTCTGTCCCCAAAACTGCGGAGGTTGGACTTGTGGTTGGAGAGGAGACCGTCTGATGTGGATCTGAGGGACCGTGAGGGTTGGTAGGGGGAGAGGAGGTCAGTGAGATATGGGGGGGCCAGATGGTGGAGGGCTTTGTAGGTGAGGATCAGGATTTTGTAGGTGATCCGGTGGGAGATGGGAAGCCAGTGAAGTTGTTTGAGGACTGGAGTGATGTGATGCCAGGATTTGGTGTGGGTGATGAGTCGGGCGGCTGCGTTCTGGACCAGTTGGAGTCGGTTGATGTAGGTGGAGCTGATGCCAAGGAGAAGTGAGTTGCAATAGTCCAGTCGGGAGGAGATGAAGGCATGGATGAGTCTTTCAGCAGCGGGAGGTGTGAGAGAGGGTCTGAGTTTGGCGATGTTGCGGAGATGAAAGAAGGAGGTTTTAATGACATGGCGGATGTGAGGCTGAAGGGAGAGGGTGGAATCAAAGATCACGCCAAGGTTGTGGGCCTTGGGAGATGGGGAGACAGTGGTGCCGTCGATGGTGAGAGTGGGATTATTGATTTTGCTGAGTGTGGCTTTGGAGCCTATGAGGAGGAATTCTGTCTTATCGCTGTTGAGTTTGAGGAAGTTATGTTGCATCCAGGTTTTTATAGCTGACAAGCAGGAGTTGATATGGGAGAGGGGGGGGGGGGAGGTTGTGGGGGGATTTGGTGCCGAGGTAGATCTGGGTGTCATTAATGACATATGAAATTAAGACCAAATTTTAATAATTTAGTATATGACAAAGAAAAGATAGAACTTCAAACAATGCTACATCTTTTAAGATAATTCAATCTCAGAACAAATTTCACAGTCGATGAAATGTTTATGAAGACTATTAACTTGCATTCCAATGAAGTACTCTGCACAACGCAGGATGCCAGAAACAATGACACTCAGATTATCTTCATTTGGTGAATTGCTTAAGAATGTGTGCTGCACGGTGTCATAAATTTTAAAACTCAGTTATGTGACTGTTTAGCAATAGGATGAAATCAGCTGAGATCATGTAATAAATTCTGGATTAAGAACATTTGGTGGGGGCGCTGCAAGCCAGCAGCCCTGCCAGCAGCGTGTTAGTTTTTAAATTTTTTGAGTGTGTTTTAATGTCTGTTTTTATGTCTCTCTGTGTGTCTTGTGTGGGGTGTGTCTTGTGTGGGGGGGTAAGGGGGAAACCGCTTTGGTCGCCTCCTCCATGGAGAGGCAACTTTTTCCATGTCGCCTCCCCCGTGGCCTAACATCGAGGATCAGTGCGGCCTTTCCCGGAGAAGCGCCCGGGGCTTCAGCTGCTGGTGCAGGGCGGACTCTCGTCGTGGAGCGGGCGAGTCCTCGCCGGGGGTCGCCGGAGGGGAGCGCTCCGTTTGCTGTCCCGCGGCAGCCTGAGGCCGTGGTCTGCGGAGCTCCAGCTGGCGCGGCGTCCGCAGCCTGGGATCCCTCATTGAAGACCCGAGAGGAGAAGAAGTTCCGACCGCCGGCCCGTGGCCTACTTCTACCGTGGGCGCGGCGGGGACTTACCATTAGGAGCGGGGTCCCTCGCCGGGGACCCCTGGAGTGGAGCTCTGAACACCGGCCCTGCTGTCTGCGGTGCTTCTGGCTGCGGCATGGCGGGAACTTTAAATCTTCGACCGCCAGCCTGCAGCCGACACCAACCTGAAGCCGCGGTCTCCGGTGGGGCAGCACCAATTCAGGACTTACCTGGACTTTATCTGAACTTATGAACGCCCGCAGTGGCGGCAGCGGAGGGTTGACCACGAGGGAATATGGAGGAGGACTGGTCAAATGTTGTGCCTTTCACCACAGTGATGATTGTGCTATGTTTGGTGGATGTTTGTGTTAAAAAATGTTATTGTGCTTTTGTGTGTTCTTTTTCATTGTACCGCTGCTGGCAAATTTATTTCACTTGCACTTTATGTTTTATAGTTAGGATTCAGTTGATTTTAGTCTTGGGTTTTCCAAAATGAAATGATAGAGAACATTTCTTAATTGAAAGAAAAGACTGCAATTAGGTTTCATTTTTAAATATTATTTCTCGGAGACTGATTATATCCTTTCAGTATAAAATCAAGATTTTTGAGTTTTGACATATTAATGGAAAGACAGACATTTGCAGTCACGTCACTTTATCCATTTACTCTCTTGCATGAATAAAGAATAAGGATTGAACAATGTATCCATCTTGAAATGGAAACATGCCTTAAAAGATAGTGCCTCAAAATACATCCCTGGTCAGCAGCACTAAATGCTCTGTGTGGTCATACCTGTGCTTTGAATTGGAATAAATTCAGAAATGAGAGTACACTTATTGACACATGTATTTAGTAAAGCGCATTTAGAGTGCCTAACCAGAAGTGCAGTTTAAGGCTGTACATGAGATTAACCGATTTCTTTATATACTTTCAAACTTGAGTTTTAAAGCAATCATCATTCACCTATATTTTACATTTGGGAGACTCCAAACCTCAGAGTGCTGAGCAAGAAATGAATCCTGCATTCAGAAGATAGCTCATCAATAGCTCAGTCTACCAAGCTCTGATTTGTGCTTCCATTCTGATGCACACGCCTGTAAATAATGCAGGACCCTTGCGACGAAGAGCTTCTCTATACACTGAAAGATTGACTTTGATTCTTATATTGCTCCCCTGACAACAACCCAGCTTTTATACATTTAAGTACAATGCAATAAGTAATTTATTGGGGATTTGTAAGAATGTAAGAGTCTGCTCATGATCGTCAGAGCAATTTACTTCAGCAGAGTCTGAATTTCAGAGATAGATAGCCTTCAGTTACATTTGCAGAATATAATTGTCAGGAAATTGATATCATATAAAAAAGTATGTTCTTACACTAGAAGTTGTTGTCTTCAAAATTGGTAAAAAAAATAATAATCACTGATTCACAAAAGTCCTTTTCTGCTTAAGATAAAGAAAACAAGACAGTATTTGCAGGAAAAATGTTCCCGATGTTGGGGGAGTCCAGAACCAGGGGTCACAGTTTAAGAAAAAGGGGTTGGCCATTTCGGACTGAGATGAGGAAAAACTTTTTTGCCCAGAGGAATCAGGACATATGGGGGAAAAGCAGGGACGGGGTACTGATTTTAGATGATCAGCCATGATCATATTGAATGGCGGTACTGGCTCGTAGGGCCAAATTGCCTATTCCTGCACTTATTTTTCTATGTTTCTATTTGTATTACATCTTTGCTAAGTCTTCTTGAAGCAGCCTATAACTGACAAAGTTCATTGTGAAACCTGTTAGGTTGAAAATGTGCCAGCTAATTTGTGAATAGTAAATTCGTACATGACGATCATGTAATTATAACTAAATAATTTGTTCAAGTGATGTTTATTGAAGGTTAAATATGGACATAATGGTTAGAATCACACCTCAATATTTCCAAATAATGTAATAGGAACTTTTACAACCTTCCCATTGGACAGGCAAGACTTTGGTTTAGTTCCTCACCTGAAAACCAATATTTGATTGTGCGTAATTTCTTCAGTATTGTACAAGCTTAGAGTTTGTATTTAAACTCTGTTGGACCTAAAATTATATATTTCTGCCACTTGCATTTTAACAACAGATGACAAACTCTTCCAACTGTGTTAAAGGAACAATAATTTAAAGACGAGGTATGCAAATTAATATCCAGCAGTAGAACAAACTATCAGGAGATTTAAGCATTTCCAAGGTATTATGTAGTTCTCAGATAATTGACATAATTTGAACATGCATCCAGTCTAAATAATTTGCCAAGCAATTGATACATAACTGATTACCTATGCCCAGAATAGGCGGGGAGTACAAATGGTCTGTAGAACCACAGAAAATTCAGGAACCCTATATGTATACTGGCTTTTATGTCTGTATTTCCATGTCTCTACAGCAAACACACATCCATGTGAATATCAGAGCTTACTTTGTACTTACTACACTACACACCTACAAACTTTTTATAGGGGGACAATCGAGAGCACATTAACCTACGGCATCACTTCCTGGTTCGGGAGCTGCAAGGCGTACGAACGGCACCAACTAGACAGGATTATTGGTGCTCCACTCCCTTTCCTGCTGGACATATACAGGAAGAGATGTATCAGCAGAGCCATCTCCATCATCAAAGACCCCTACCACCCATCGCATCACATATTCTCCATCCTGCCATCTGGGAAGAGGTACAGGAGCATTAGCTGCAAAACCAGCAGGATGCTCCTCAGCTTCTTCCCGCAGGCTATAAGACTGAAAAACGGACTTTGCCCCCTGCCAAAGTATCGCGCACCAATCACCAACCTGGACACACTGCAGCAGAGCCACTGTTGTGCCGCTGCCGATCGGAACGCCTGTTGATGTTTAGTAGAGAGTAGAGTGTTTAATTTGTTCATGATATATGTATTGCTAGTGATTCCCAGAGTAAATACAAAACATGGGAAAGCAGGATTTAGTTACTATGCATCAAATAGCTGGAATAAACTTCCTGAAGATTTAAGACTTGCCTCAACTGACCACTTTTAAAACAAGACTGAAAACTTTTATGTTTACTTTAGCTTTCAGCTAAATCTTAACTACATTGCACTTTTAACTTTTGCACTTTTTATAATGCATTTTTAATTTTGCTTTTCTTTTCTTTTAGTTCTTCTATTTTATTTCATTTTATTATTTCATTTATTGTATGACATGTTTTTATGTGAAGCACTTTGAGTCTGCCTCGTGTATGAAATGTGCTATATAAATAAAGTTGCCTTGCCTTGCCTTGCCTATTTCTATTTCTATTTATTTTTTACTGCACACTGAATGGACACTGGTTGAGCAACGTTTTTTTGTTTCCTCTGGGTATGTGAGTACTCAGGAAAATGACAATAAAGATATACTATACTATACTATATATATATATATTTCCTCTGCATCTATTTCACGGGGATATGCTGTACGATGCAGGGCATTTCCTAATTTAGCATTTTCAAGGGAGTACTTGAATCAAGATGTAACTTTTAGGTATGAGTAAACCACTCAAACAATAAAGGGAACAAATAAATGCATTGGATCGGATATCCTGATTTAAGTTTATGCAACAAAGTAAAGGAAATAGTCAGTGTGATAATAAAATACATGATTGAAAAGGATGACTGATGTGAGAGACCACCAGAGATAAGATGCAAGAGACAGACTTGAATACAGTTAATGAGATAGGGGTTGGTTTGTGATGATACACTTGGAGATCTGAATATGATATAGATAAATGCCACATATTGGATGAGTGGGGATCAGCATGTTTAAATAGACAGACCTGGTTCTGATATAAATTGAGATTAACATAATGCAAGTAGAAACAATCATGTACTACTGTATAACAGAAGTCAATATACAGTGTGCATTTAGAGGGTGATTTGGAGATGTTACAGACATCATTTTGTGTGTATGAATCAGCATATAAAATGTACAGAGATTAGCATGTGGTGGTGTTTAAAGCAAGGACAATTCAAGGATAATATTCAGGGAATAGAATATGGCAGGCACTGTTCAGTAGTTTTGTTTTAGTTATATTAGCTATTTTTTAAATGTATTGTCATATCATTATTTCATGAATAATTTATAATTTTTCTCAATAATCTTGCACAAATAAATAACATTTTAAGAGTAAATATGAAGTCAGTAGGTGTAGATGGCCAAGGCACCCAGCTTTATCACAGAAAATATAAACTTGTACACAGCCTCATCAAATTATTTAAATGATTTCCACACTTCCTGCAAGGACGGTGTTCAACTGCAGTCAGCCCTGGCTCTCATGAAGTGGAAAGTTGATGGGCTTGAGGCCCGTTTACTTCCCTTATGCATCATAGTAAAAATACCTTTATTTATTTGTCAATGTAACCCCTTACTGTTCTACAAAGATTTTTTTTTGAATGGAATTTGTTTTAATTCACTCACTTCCTGCCCCATTATGTTTAAGCATATTTTTTTCTAATGCCAGATTGATTCAACATTTCAATAGACACAATGGACAGGTTTATTCATATACAATAGACTCAGGTGGAGAAAGGTTTGTTTGTGTATTTAATTTGGTGCTTGTTCTGGTCTGGACAAGTGATGTTGCAGTTTCACATTCCAGAATCTTCACTTAGCTTAGAGATACATTGCAGAAACAGGCCCTTTGGCCCACCAAGTCCGCTCTGCCCAGTGATCCCTGTACACTAGCACTGACCAGTGATCCCTGCACACTACACACCGGGAAAATTTACAATCTTTACCGAAGCCAATTAACCTTGTTTGGAATGTGGCAGATAACCGGCGGGCCCGAGGAAAATCCACGTGGTCACAGGAAGAATGTACAAACTCGGTACAGACAGCACCTGTAGTCAGGATCGAACCCGGGTCTCTGGCACTGTAGAGGGGCTGTCCCACTTGGGCGACCTAATCGGCGAGTTAAAAAGAGTGTCTTCGACCTTCCAGCTCGATGGCACTCACCTGGAAAGCCTCGAGCTGGATCGACCGTCCGCGTTGAAACCGCGATCTGGATTGACCCATCTGCGTTGAAACCGCGAGGTGCACTGACTGACCGCACACAAACACACCGCAATGGCGGGGGTCAGGGACAGTGGAAGAGCACTGTCTGCGCGATGAAGAGGAAGATAAATGGCTGCCACAGTAACGATAAATCCTTTAGAGAGAAGGAGGGGGGGGAGGAGAGAAGGGGAGAGAATGGGGGGGGGGGGGGGGGGGGGAGGAGAAGGGGGGAGAAGGAGTGGAGACACTTTTAAGAAGTTTAATAAAGTTTAGTGGGCATTTTACATACCGGTAGGTCTTCCTGGATCCTGAAAACTCAAATGAGCCAATCAGAATGCCCGGTCAGTGAAGAAGACTGCCTACGGCTGCCCTCGACTGCCTGTAACCAAATAACGACCCCACTCCACTGCACTATGGGTTAAAAAGAGCCATGCCGACCAAATTTTAATTGCGGAAAATTTTTCAATATGCTGAAAATGTTTCCGCGACCTAGCTGAGGCAGCGAGTATTCAGGAATTTCCCTCAAGAAGGAGAGATCCAGCGACCTCATAGGACCTCCTAGGACCTCGTGTCGACCATGCTGTGAGTTTGATTCATGGGCAAACTCTTCTAAACTCACAGATTAGGTCGCCCAAGTGGGACAGGCCCTTAAGGCAGCAACTCTACTGCTGTACAACCATGCCGTCTGAGGTTTGCCTGAGGTTTTTAATATATCGACCTCCAAATCCTTGATAAGCTCTCAAACAGTCTGCATATGCTCTATAGTAGGTTACTTTGGCATGATGCCTACTGATTTGCCAAGCTGATTTAATGCTCTGTTTTTGCTGGACTGCCAACATTAACAATGCATCATATTTTAATGATGTTTCAATCTGCCAATGGATTAAAGAAGGTAACATCTGGAACTGGGTGAAGATAGCGTGCAAATTAAATGGCAAGTTTGAAGCCAGCATATCCCACGTAAGGGTACAATAGACAGTAATCATAAATAATTGAAAAACTAATCTACAGCAATAATAGAGTGAGGTATGTGTCATTGATTTCTATTCTCAACCATAATATCCCTTTAATTTAAAAATATAATCATAACTGCTGCATTTCCCAATGTATTTTCAGGTGTCAGCATTGACTCTTGAGTCACAGAATATTATTTGTAGGTACAGTAAGCAATTAAAATGATGTGTTACCTTTAAGTCCAAGGGCTGTTGGTGTGTGGATGTAAGGTAGTCATAGTGATTATTACATAGAACATTGTGTAGCATACCTGTCGGTACTGTGTACAGAAGGTACACAAAATTGCTGGGGAAACTCAGCGGGTGCAGCAGCATCTATGGAGCGAAGGAAATAGGCGACGTTTCGGGCCGAAACCCTTCTTCAGACTGATGGGGGGTGGGGGGGGGGAAAGAAAGAAGGAAAAGGGGAGGAGGAGGAGGAGCCCGAGGGCGGGCGGATGGGAGGGTGGGAGGAGACAGCTAGAGGGTTAAGGAAGGGGAGGAGACAGCAAGGGCTAGCCAAATTGGGAGAATTCAATGTTAATGCCATAAGGACGCAAGGTCCCCAGACGGAATATGAGGTGCTGTTCCTCCAATTTCCGCTGTTGCTCACTCTGGCAATGGAGGAGACCCAGGACAGAGAGGTTGGATTGGGAATGGGAGGGGGAGTTGAAGTGCTGAGCCACCGGGAGGTCAGGTAGGTTATTGCGGACTGAGCAGAGGTGTTCGGCGTACTGTGCTGTGTACAGGTTTGGTCTTTGCAGTTAAGGAAAGCTACTCTTCCCTTAGAGGAAATGCAAGAAGCAGATTGACCATTTTTTTGGGTTTATAGTTCAGGAGAACAAGAGGTGATGTATAAAATTCTATTTGAGCAGTTCCGATAAAATGCTGAGAAGCTACAGTATTTGGCTGACTAGAGAATGTATAACTTATGCGCCTGTCCCACAGATGATTTTTTCGGCGACTGCCAGTGACTGTAGGACAATGTCCACGACAATGTCTACAACAACCTACCTCCTAGTCGACGTCAAGCTACGGCAAGCTACCGTCAACCAGCGACCCATTAGGACGTCCACCTGCGACAACACCTACGACAACCTACGTCCACCCGCGACAAGCAATGACAAAGAAAGACAATTCAGTCAGCGGTACCTGTCCCCAGTTGACGTAGGCAGTCACCAATGGAATTCACCGAAGTCAACACTGGCGACAACCTACGTCATCCTGGCAACAACCTTTGTCATCCTGGCGACAGCACCTACTTCAGGCTACGATTGTTGGTGTCAAGTCCACGGACGCCGACTGTCGCTGAAAAGTTTTGGACATTTCAAAATCCAGCTGCGACCAGAAAAAAGGTACGACTGTTTTGGCAACAGAGGAGACCATACAGGCAACACCCCAGCGACCATGTGGTGACAGCCTTGTCGCCTGTAGTCGCCTAAAAAATCGCCTAAGTGGGACAGGGGTAGTATAAGGGAAAAGGGGATAAGGAATGAGCTTCTGTTGATATTCAACACTGTGATCAACAGCTTTTTATGGAAAATGGGATCAGATAGAGTTAAGATATATCCTAACTTTATTGATGAATAGATTTTCTAACCATTTCTATAGGAAGAGTAGCAAATTATATCTGCATTAGCAGGGCCAGCTGGCTGTGCAGTGAAGAAAATCTATGGCCCACAAACCAATATGTGTCTGGGGGGGATGTGGGTACAGGTGGCAGGGGGGGCATTGAGAGGCATGTTTTTCCTGATGTTAACCTAAAATCTTTTCTGTGTGACTTTCATGATTTTTCATTATCCACAAGACAATGACATCCATACTGTCATCACTGATATAGGCTCCACTGTGATGTATTGAACATTAGAAACAGTGCTCAAGCACTGTAAACAAGCAAAAAACCTGCATTTGGAAATGATTTGCTGAATTACATGTGTCATTTCATGCCAATTGTATCTGGTTGCATCAATTTTATCTGGTTGCAGATGGAAAATTTCTGAAGTTGAGATTTCCCCTGAAATTTAAACGTGTTGTAATTCAACTGAAGCCATATTGTAGCCATTCATGTGATGTTTGCCTACTCCATAACTTGATATAAAAAGTGTATCAAGCAGCTGACGGGAACAGCTGTCAGGATAGGGAGAAACGTGAAATGCTGCTTGTTCAGATGAGGATGGGAAGGTTCTGAGTAAAATGTATGATAGTTAAAAGAGGAAACTCCAATTTCCACTGCTAATGTGATAAAGGTCTCATGTTAGTTACTAAAATCCCATGTCAGAATTTCTGCACGACATGTAGTAATTGTGATCTGGTACAAATCTAAGTAGGCAGGGGAAGTCAACAATCCTAAAATTTTTAGCAATCAATATATCTTTAAAAAAAATGAATATAAATATATTCAAAGATTTATAATGAGAGTAACTCGGCGAGTCAGGCAGCAGTTCTGGAGGGATTGGATAGGCGACGTGTTGGGTTTTGACCCTTCTCTAGACCCTGTTTGAAGAAGGGTCCTTACCCAAAATATATTTTATCCATTCCCTCCAAAATTGCTGTCTGACCTGTTGAGTTACTCCAACACTCTGTGTTTTGCTCAATATTGCAGCATCTGCAGTTCTTGCTGTCCTAATAGTTATTTAGAGATTGATAGATCTTTAGGTATTTAAGGAATCAATGAATTTGGAATTAAAATAGGGAAATGGGGCAAAAGTATAACATAGGCTGTGTTCCTACTAAATGGTGGGTCAACCATAAGGGGCTGCACGACTTACACCTACTTCAATTACCTATGCACATATCTCCTTATGAACTGCACAGCAGGGTCATGGAACGCCAGGGACTACCTTTGCCCATATCTGTACTAGGTTCTAAAGATGCTGCCTCACAGCGCCAGAGACCCAGATTCAATCCTGACCTCACGTGCTATCTGTGTGCCATTTGCACGTACTCCCTGTGACTGTGTGGGTTTCCTCCAGGTTCACCAGTTCTCCCCGCATTCCAAAGATGTGCAAGTTTGTAGGCTAATTGGCCTCTGTAAATTTCCCCTAGAGTACAGGGAAAAGATAGAAAAACTAGTTTGAATGGGCGATCAATGGTCGGCATGGACTCAGTGGGCCAAAGGGCCTGTTTCCGTGCTGTATCATTAACTAACAATAACAAAGTGTACAAATCAACACTGAATTATTTGAATCAGATAATGGGCACACTCCCATTCTTCCAAACAATACTGTGGGAACCTTTACATCCACCCAGGAAGGGTAGATGAGACAATGGTCTGAGAGACAATACAACACTTCTCTCTGGTTTTCACTGGAGTGCCAATCCATAACCCAGGCCAATAACCTTCTTGCAGAGACAAGCCACATTTCAATTTCAGCAATAATACTTCAAAAGTACTTCATTGGCTTTTATACATGTTGGGCTAACATAAGATCATGAGCAGTGCTAGAAACATGCAAATACTGCATTTGGACAAAATACTTTCAAATTTATAAAACTACTATTTCTATGAAATGTTGACATCAAATTAAAGAAAGATTTAAACAGGATGCTTTTCCACTTCCAGCAGCATTTGTTTGAGATTTGTATTGTGCTTGTCTGTTAATTGAATTAAATAACTTTGCTTATTACCTCAGTTTTCCACAGGGTGCTTTTGTCCTATTCGATTTTGTTTTGTCTTGTCTGCAGAGACTCTGGCCAATCAGCATTCAAATTTTATAACACTCATTTCATGCTTCTCAAGCAGCTTAATAGTCACTTACTTGGTCAACTAATAACCCAGACCATTAGTCCAACTCTGAAGAGCAGGAAAGTACAGGGAATTATGTGGAGTAGCACATTTATACAGCTGGCTCTATTGCTTCAGTCATTTGCAGTTTAAGAGAGTTGTCAGATATATGCAGGCTAAATTGCAAACTATTGGGCCTGTCCCATTTAGGCGACTTTTTAGGCGACTGCAGGAGACAATACAGTCGCCACAAGGTCGCCACATGTTCGCGGGTGGTTGCCGGGGAGTCGCCTTCAGGGTCGTGAGGAGTTCCCGCATTCTGGAAACTAGTCACTGCCTCATTATGGTCGCCGTGAATTTTTCACCATGTTGAAAAATTAGCGGTGACTAGAATGAAGCCGCCATGGAGAGTAGCGAGAATTCTTGAGCCGTAGGTGGGTCGCCAGGAGGTCCTAATGGGTTGCCAGGAGGTCAAAGGTTCTCGGAGGTTCTTGTAGGTTGTAGCTGGTGCTGACCGGTGAATTTAATTGGCTCATTGGGGAAAAAAAGGTAAGCAGTAGTGTTGAGAACCAAGGATAACCGACCGGTAATGTTAAATGTCCGCCAAGCTTCACAGCCGTGTACAGTATCTCTGGCTTCTTAAAAGTTGGCTCCACTCCTTCTCCCCCCTTCTCTCCCCTTCTTTTAAAGGACTTACCGTACACTGTGCTTTAGCCGTCTTTTTACTGCACCAACCTTCCTGTTCATCGTGGTGTGTGTCTGTTTCACCTTAGCTTTGCACCATGTGAATTTTTTAGACAGTGCTCCCCCCGCTTGCCCTGTCCCCCTGCCTGTATAACAGGCTGGTGAAGGTGGTGATGTGTTCCACTCTGACAGTCGTCGTTCCAGTTGTTTTTTCAGGCGATTGCCGGCAACTTGTCAGTCACCGGCAGTCCGCTGAAACATTGTCAAAGTGGGACAGGCCCATATGGCCTAAATATCTGGGAAATATTTTACTGAAAGTTAGATAAAATCCATCTCAACTGGTTTGAAAATATTTGAATTTGGAACCAACAAGAGAACTAGACTGTGATTTACTAATTATGTCTAAAGTTTGTGATATAGAACATGATTTAAACCATTCTGTACAAATTAAAGGCCTATCCCACTTAGGCGATTTTTCAGTGGTCTGCCGGCGACTGTCAAGTTCGCGGTACTCGCATGAAAAACTGGGAACTGGAACGGCGACTGTCAGAGTGGAATATACACACACACACACACACACACAAACACATCGCAAAGGCGGGGGCCAGAGAAAGCGGGGGAGCGCTATCTGAAATTCACACGGTGCAAAGCCAAGGTGATACAGACACACACCGCGATGAACAGGAAGGTTAAGACGGCTAGCACGGTGTACGGTAAGTCCTTTAAAAGAGAGGGGAGGGGAGAATGGGGTGAAAAGGGGGTGAAAAGGGGGGAGAAGGAGTGGAGACACTTTTAAGAAGATAGACAACTTTTAATAGGCCAGAGATACACAGCTGTGAAGTTTGGCGTGCATTTAACATTACCGGTTGGTTATCCTTGGTTCCGAAAAAGCGTGCTTACGTTTTTTTTCCTCAATGAGCCAATGATCCATCATCCTTGGTGGGCGGGTTCAGGTGAATTCCTTAAAAAAGCATAATCACTGTATATCACGCACTAATATTTTACGGATAAACCTTTAAATATATTGCTGAACTATATTTCATATCCTTACCCTTATATATAACAAAATTGCAATTCTATAATACATTGCTATCCTATATTTTTATGGCAAAACTGATGGTTCTAGCAGCTAGTCAACCAACAACTGTCAGAGTGGAACACACTCTGTTCCACTCTGAAGTGGAGCTTACTTTCTTGAACACATGATTTTGTCGATTGCATGAGTATTTTGGATGTATCAATATTGGATAAAGGAGAATTTGCTGTAGTGCATGATACTAATACAATGCTTGCTGTCAGTGCTTATAGTAATATCACATCACCTTTTTGTTTATTGAAAACCAAAAGCAAATCTTAATATAAGAAATCTGAAGTAAAACCAAAAATGCTCTGCAGGGCTGCAGCATGTGAAAAGAGAAAAATAGAGTTAACCTTTCATTGGAAGCTGGAAGAGTCAGAAAGGAAACAAGGTTAAACTTGCAGAGAACATAGCCAAAGGAGCAGATAGAATAAAAGCTATATCCTCGGGTGGAATTAAGAGAAATCACATGACACATTGTAGTAATTATGCCGCTACTGATGGAAAATGTATTTAGAGGATCAAACAGGAGGACATAAATTAAATCTGCAACATTTGAATATGAGAGAGAAAAAATAAACTAAACAATGGAAGTGTGATATAATGATACAAGACTGGAATGGCTACATGGCTCATGAATAGAGATAAATTACACAAGACCGGAATGGTTGATAACCTCATGCTCTTTAAAACATTTGCTTTTCATTCGCTCTGTCCTTCCCCATATCTCTGCAGTTAATGAATGGTTTTACTTCTAACGTTTCCCAGTTCTGAAGAAAATACCTGAAATACAGACTCGATTTCACTCTCCACAGATGCCATCCGAGCTGCTGAGTAATTCCAATATTTTCTATTTTTATTTAGCTACTAAATGAGTTGCACTTAATTACACAAGGAGCATTCTATGTCCAGAATTACAAACTCAGTAAGAATACATTTGCAGTCTGGAAGTGTCATCAGCAAAAAAAATCTGCACTGATATCCACATAATCAGTAAATCCTGGTCTAAATTTGATTAGATACTGGGCAAAAGACGAGAAACAGTTGGAATGAGGCAGATTTTTTTTTTCTATTTCAGTAAAATATTTCCTGCATAACTTTGGTGTTTTGTGAGGTGTGACCCAGATATTTTCCATACTCTGGATAATGATAATGAGGAGGGGGGTGGAAGAGGGGAAAAAAAACAATTCACTGAACCAGCTGCTCAGGCATAGCACAGAATTGAGGCATCTTTATGTCATATTCATAATTATGGGATGAATCCACCATAATAGAAATATAATCCACAATTATAAATGCATAAATAACAAATCTAATCTAGGTAAATCTAGATACATGATTACACATGAAAATCTAGAAAATGTTCTCCAGGTGGCATTGCTCCACCATGACTTTTATTTCAATTTATTTTGCTTTTTGCTAACCATTAACATATGTGAAATGGAGTCATGAAGTGTGGATACAGGCCCTTCGGCCCACTAGGTCTGCACGTATTATCTAACCCCCATTCATGCTCATTCTCCACTTATCAAATTAAATTCACACCACATACCCACTAACTGTTCCAGATTTTACCTCTTGTATGCAAGAAGCGATTTGTAGTGGCCAATTAATCTACCATATGCACATATTTGGGATGTGGAAGAAAACCGGAATTTTCAAATTATGCTTTTATAGTCACAAGAAGAACATGCAAACTCTACGCAGACAGAACTGAACCTGGGATGCTGGAGCTGGGAGGCAGCAGCTCTACTAGCTGCACCACTGTGCCACTTGCATCTTGGGGCATTCTTGTACTTGGATGATGGATACAAATAAAGCCTTTCATCAAAAGCCATGGCTTATCCAGTTCACAAAATAACCTATTTAAAACAGTATCAAAATGCTAATTACAGCTAAGCACCCTGGAAGTTAAATTAAAATATACATTTTTATTTTTAAAACATTCTTTTTTTATCCCTTTATTTTTATGTATTTATTTCACTCTATTTTGCTCTGATGTAACAATGGATTCAACACTCTGACCTATGCTTCCTGCATCAGTCAGCCCTGTTTATCAATTATACTTTGACCTACGAAGCTGAGAAGATACATAGCTTTTTGTACTTTTTGCACAAATCAACATTTGCAGCAATGTCAATTGCCTGCAAGGAACAGCAATGTGCCCGCATTCGCACAATGCATTGGTTATTTTACACTCCTTTATATTGGTGGAATCCAATGTTTTCAAAGAATTCTCACTAACAAGTCACAGACTACAGTGTGTGATTTAATATCTGATCTTCTCTCTAGGAATGCAGCAGTCAGTTAAACACTATGCTGACAAGACCAAGAGCTACCTACAGTTTAATGCATCTACATTCAGAAATTGTATAATACAAGAACATAGGGATAAGAGCAGGTACAGTCTGTACTTCCCATTGAGTCCACTCCATCGTTCAATTCGATCATTCATGATCTGTCCATTGGCTTCAACTTCATCTTCCCCTTTGACAGCTGTAATCCTAGATTTCCCTATAGTCTTAAAATCTCTCTTATCTCAACTCTGAATATGTTTAATGGTCTACGACATGCTATAGGATGGCTACCTTTACACACCTCAGTATGTCTCCAAATTATGTGCTACTTTTGTGGTATTGAGCCCAGCCGCAGATCGGTGGCTTGCTTATGAGAGGCTGAGATTGACTTAATGCTGGAAACTGCAAATGAATGGACAATCCATTAATCTGAAGAGGGTAGCTCACTCTGTTGGTAAAGGAAAGTAAAGCTAAATGGCTTACTTTATGTTATACTTTATATTAATATTTTAATTATAGAAGCTGTCTTAATATTTTTTTATTTTTGATAATTGTTTTATTTTCATTATTTAAACCAATATCTATAGCTTCGGATGATCGAGACATTTGAAATGTTGTTCAAAGACTTCGACAGGTGTGAAAAGCTCTGGGTATTCCAGAGGCAGAGCCTCAGGATATACTGCCTGAAGTCTACACAGCACTCAGAACACAATCCATCTTGTCAAACATCAATCAGTAGCAGTCAATCAGCCTGTGTGGCCATCTGTGTTTGAAACAACTGCATGCAGGTTTGAAAACACCACATGCATGTAATGATACGAGTTGGTTTTTGAGGATTTAGCTCAATGATTGGGGAAAGAACATTGCAGGGTTACAAACATCTATGTTTATTATTGTAAAACACAGGAAAATAATTGATAAAGCAGCAAATCTCACTTTATTGCACTCATCAAGTCTTCATTGATATAAGCAGTGGATAGTAGTGTGAGAGAAGGGTTAATAGGGATGGTTGATGTATACTAGAACTCTGAAAATTATAACTTAGAAAGAAATAAGGTGTCAGCAGAAGCCAGACTGCTGGTAGAAGAAAGTAACAATATACAGGACAGAGGGAACTTCTAGATAAAGAAGTAACAGATAAAAACTCCAGCAGAAGCCTTTGACGTCAGGAGATGTTCCGAGACGTTTCTGGACGTTCTCGTGGGAATGTGGGCTTTATGTTATGATTGGACGAAGCTCGATGGGGAGACATGAGGTGGTGACCATAGTGAAGAAAGGTATAAAAAGATAGATACAACCTCCATTTTTGTGTGTCTCTAGAGGATGATAGAGGAGGGACACCCTTTTCTGCGCAGAAATGTAATAAAGGAAAACTTGTTTCTTTGATTTTGTCTCTGAAGAGTTTGTGAATGATTATGAATCTCACAGTAGCAATGTGTGTCACGGCATTCTGCCCTTTGGGGACCCTTGCATGTGTTGGCTGGTCTAGAGAACTCGAAGGTCCTGGCAACATTCTGGATCGTAGTCCAAGGTGAAGTCCACTGAGTCACTCATAGCATGCACTTGTATACTCAATAAGACCACACTTCTTCCCTAATCTATAAACAACAGACAACTATGTTTTTAAAAGTAGGTATCCTCCTTAGTGATGGGAACAGGAGTTATTCATTATATCAGGATTGAGTTAATCTTAGATGTCTCCGGGAAGAAAAGTTTGTCTTGTCTAACTAATATATGTCCTGAGGCCGCATGATCTGAGACCTTATGATTTATCAGTTCTTCCTAGTGAGCCCAATTATGTTTTCTAGGCACCTTCCTAAGTGAGCCTGCTTACTTGGCATTGGGTCTGTTAGCAGACATCTTCATTTAACCTGAAAGTCCTGTTTTAACCCTTACATTACAGCAGTGTGTCTTAATGAACTGAATCATGGAGGATCGACCTGTTCACTCCTTCTATGACTTAAATAATTCCAAAAAGTTACAACTCTGAAGAAATTGTTCATCATCTCTATCTTATGTGCTTGAATATTAAATAGTGTCTCGAAGAACAACCCCAGTTGTAAAGACGGAGAGCCTTCAATAGTTTGTGCAACCATGTTCAGACAGACATGAAGATGTAACGGGTATAGCTTGGACCCAATAGCAGCACAGAATCAGGCAGGTATAGTTGGTAACAAACTTTATTACGATACTGTAACACAGAGTAGTAACACAGGAATGGGTACACCGTACTCACACAGAGGCTCAGGATTGAGCGAGGGTTCTGAAGAGGGGCAGGCAGGAGACGTAGTCGGGGTAGCGGAAGGTCCGGTCACCAGGAGATCCAACACACGATGCAAACAAACCAGCGAGGGACAGACGAAAGGAGAGTCGAAGCCAGGCAGGAAGTCGGGAAATCGCTGGAGAGTCTTGCATGAATGCTGAGAACAATCTGGCACTGTGTGAACGGTGAGGAGAGTCTATATACCGGGTTAATTGGTGATCAGAGGCAACTGAGTGCAACAGGTGAGGAGAGTTGGGCTGATGAGAGGGGAGTGGCAGGCAGGCAGGTGGAGAGAAGGAGGGACCGGTGGAAAAGTACTGGGAGGTGAAGTGGATGAGAGTGAGGAGAGGGCAGACTGTGACAGAACCCCCCCCTCAAGGGACGGCTCCTGACGTCCCAAAACAAAAAAAAAAATACAATAAAGAAAATAAACCCAATCCCACGCAGGTGGGAGGAGGGGGACCGGAGGAGGGCTAATGTTCGTCCGAGACATCCATATCCGCATCCTCCTCCATAGCATCAGAGGAAAGCTCCGTCTCGTCGTCACTGGGCGCTTCAGACGGAAGAGGGGACAGAGTCTCAGGGGCGGCGACCCCTCTAGGAGTGGCGGACTTGGACGGCTGGTCGGGATGACGCCGGTGAAACCCCCTGATGAGGGAGGCGTCCAGGATGTGTCGAGCAGGAACCCAGGACCTCTCCTCTGGACCGTAACCCTCCCAATCGACCAGGTATTGGAGACCCCTCCCACGACGGCGGGAGCGCAGGAGGCGGTGCACCGTAAAGGCGGGGCCTCCATCGATGAGACGAGGAGGTAGAAACATAGAAACATAGAAATTCTGTGTGAAAAATGTTTTTCTCATCTTGGTCCTAAAAGACTTCCCCCTTATCCTTAAACTGTGACCCCTTGTTCTGGACTTTCCCAACATCGGGAACAATCTTCCTGCATCTAGCCTGTCCAACCCCTTAAGAATTATATAAGTTTCTATAAGATCCCCTCTCAATCTCCTAAATTCTAGAGAGTATAAACCAAGTCTATCCAGTATTTCTTCATAAGACAGTCCTGACATCCCAGGAATCAGTCTGGTGAACCTTCTCTGCACTCCCTCTATGGCAATAATGTCCTTCCTCAGATTTGGAGACCAAAACTGTACACAATGTACAACTGCAGTAGAACCTCCCTGCTCCTATACTCAAATCCTTTTGTGGAGGTGGAGGAGGAGGGACTGCGGGGACCAGGGAGCTCTCCCGGACTGGCTTTACTCTGGACACGTGGAACGTAGGATGGACCCGCATGGAACGAGGCAACTTGAGCCTCACAGCCGCTGGGTTGATGACCTTCTGGATCTCAAAAGGACCGATGAACTTGGGTGCCAACTTCTTGGACTCCACCCTCAAGGGAAGGTCCCAGGTCAACAGCCACACCTTCTGGCCCGCGAGGTAGGTGGGGGCCTGGGTGCGTTGACGGTTGGCAGCCGTGGCGTAACGGTCCACGGAGCGGAGAAGAGCCGCCCTGGCTTGGGTCCACGTCCTGCGGCAGCGACGAATGAAGGCCTGGACGGACGGGCAGAAAACCTCTTTCTCCAGCGCCGGGAACAGTGGAGGCTGGAACCCGTAGACACACTGGAAAGGGGAGAACCCAGTGGCCGAGCTTGTCAGGGTGTTGTGGGCGTACTCCACCCACAACAACTGCTGGGACCAGGAGGAGGGATGCTTGGACACCATACACCGCAGCGCCGTCTCCATCTCCTGATTCGTCCTTTCAGTTTGGCCGTTGGACTGGGGATGAAATCCGGACGTCAGACTCACGGTGGCCCCCACAAGTGTGCAGAACTCCCTCCAGAACACAGAGGCAAACTGGGGTCCCCGGTCGGAGACCACATCGACGGGGAGACCATGGAGCCTGAAGACGTGGAGTAACATGAGCTCGGCAGTTTCCTTGGCTGACAGAAGCGTGGGCAGGGGCACGAAGTGAGCCATCTTGCTAAATCTATCGACCATGGTCAGGATGGTGGTGTGACCACGGGATGGGGGCAGGCCGGTAACGAAGTTCAGGGAGATGTGGGACCATGGTCGATGGGGTACAGGCAGTGGAAGCAGATGACCCGCAGGAGCTTGGTGTGAGACCTTGTGCTGGTTGCAAACGGGACAGGCGTTGACAAACTCCCGAGTGTCCTTCTCCAACGATGCCCACCAGAACCTCCGTAGCACCATCTCCTTGGTCCGCTGAATGCCGGGATGACAGGTGAGTCGAGAGCTGTGGGCCCACTGAAGGACGTCGGACCGCAAGGCAGAAACCACAAACAGGCGATCAGGAGGGCATGCGCTGGGTCCAGGCTGGTTCTCCAAGGCCACCTTGACCCTCTCCTCCACTTCCCAGGTGAGGGAGGCAACCCTGTGCGAGGATGGGAGGATGGTGTTGGGGCCAGAGGCAGGCTCCTCCTTCGCCAAGAACTGTCGAGAGAGGGCATCGGGCTTCACGTTGCGGGACCCAGGTCGGTAGGAGAGGGAGAAGTTGAAGCGGGTGAGGAAGAGAGACCAGCGGGCCTGACGAGAGTTGAGCCTCTTGGTTGACTGGAGGTATTCAAGGTTCTTGTGGTCAGTCCAAACCAAGAAAGGCTGCTCGGTTCCCTCCAGCCAGTGACGCCATTCCTCCAACGCCAACTTAACCGCCAACAGTTCTCGGTTGCCAATGTCATAATTCCTCTCAGCAGGGGTCAGGCGTCGGGAGAAGAAGGCGCATGGATGGAGCTTCTGGTCCCCGGCAGCCCGCTGGGACAGAATAGCTCCCGCCCCCACGTCGGAGGCGTCCACCTCCACCACGAACTGTCTCTCTGAGTCCGGAACTTGGAGGATGGGGGCCGATGTAAACCGTGTCTTGAGTGTCTGAAAAGCTTCGTCGGCCGCGGCAGACCACCGGAACGGAACCTTGGAGGAGGTGAGTGCCGTGAGGGGTGCGGCCACAGTACTGTAGCCACGGATGAACCGTCGGTAAAAATTGGCGAACCCCAGGAACCTTTGGAGCTGCTTGCGGGAGTCAGGAACAGGCCAGGTGGTGACAGCAGAGACCTTGGCGGGGTCCATCTTGATGTTCCCTTGGCCAACGATGTATCCTAGGAAGGAGACTGACGGGGAGTGAAACTCGCACTTCTCAGCTTTAACGAAGAGCGAGTTCTCCAGGAGCCTATGTAGAACTGCCTGGACGTGGTGTACGTGTTCCTCCTTGGTCCGTGAAAAGATGAGGATGTCATCAATATAGACGAACACGTACTTGTTCAACATGTCTCTGAGAACGTCATTGACCAAAGCCTGGAAGACGGCCGGGGCGTTGGTGAGGCCAAAGGGCATCACCAGGTATTCATAATGTCCCGTGGGAGTGTTGAAGGCGGTCTTCCACTCATCTCCCTCTTTGATGCGGACCAAGTGGTAGGCGTTGCGTAGATCCAACTTCGAAAAGATGGTGGCCCCCTCCAGAAGCTCGAAAGCAGAGGAGATGAGTGGGAGAGGGTAGCGATTCTTCACCGTGATGCCGTTGAGCCCCCGGTAATCTATACAGGGACGCAGAGATTTGTCCTTCTTCTCCACGAAGAAGAACCCAGCCCCAGCAGGAGACGACGAGGGACGGATGAGACCAGCAGCCAAGGAGTCGTTTATGTATTTCTCCATGGCGCCTCTCTCAGGGGTGGACAGGGAGTAAAGGCGACCCCTAGGAGGAGCGGAACCAGGCAGGAGGTCTATGGCGCAGTCATAGGGCCGATGAGGAGGAAGGGAGGTGGCCCTAGACTTGCTAAAAACCTCCCCAAAGTCATGGTACTCGGCTGGGACCCCCGTCAGATCTGGAGCAGAACTGGAGCAGGTGGCCGGTTGAGGAGCTGAGGCATGCTTCAGGCACACTTGGTGGCAGGAAGGGCTCCAACCCAAGATGACCCCCGTCCTCCAGTCGATGTTGGGGTTGTGTTGCCGAAGCCAGGGGTAACCCAGGATGAGGGGAAGACGGGGAGACTGCAGGATGTGGAACTGGATGGTCTCATGGTGATTACCAGACAGGAGCATGCGCACTGGGACCGTCTGGTGAGAAACAGTCCCCAGGAGATGGCCGTCGAGGGCGTTGGCGGGAACAGGTTCAGGCAGGGGAACACAACTGATGCCAAGCTGGCGGGCTAGTTCCTTGTCCATAAGATTAATGTCACAACCAGAGTCTAAGAAGGTGGCGAGGGTGTGAGAACCAACAGACAACAGTAGACGGGCATGACAAAGAGGGCGTCGGGCAGAGGAAAGTTCAGAGGTTCGACTCACCAGTAATTCCTCCGCTACTGGTGAGTCTGGCCTTTTACTGGACATTTGGAGATGTAATGACCCGCCAGGCCACAGTAGAGACAGAGGTTTCCCCGACGCCGACATTCCCGTTCCTCGGGGGTGAGACTGGTGCGACCCACCTGCATGGGTTCGGGTTGCCTCGACAGTTGCCCCGACGAGGGTAGTCCAGTCTCCGGAGGAAAACGAGCTTGGGTGGATAGCTGGCGGTCCGCCTGTCCCTGTCACCTCTCCCGACGTCTCGCCAGGATGCGTCGGTCCAGACGGGTCGTTAGCTCGATAAGCCCATCCAGAGAAGAAGGAAGGTCGTGGGACACCAACTCATCCTTGATATAGTCATTCAAGCCCAGCAAGAAAGCGTCACACTGGGCCGGGGCGTTCCAATCAATCTGACGGGCCCTGGTGCGAAAGTCAATGGCGAAGTCAGCGATGCTCTGGTTCCCCTGTCTCAACCCCAGCAGACCTCCCGCAGCGTCCGGCCCCATCGAAACCTCACCGAACACCTTGCGAAGCTCCGCGGCGAAGGCCTGGAAAGAGGAGCAAGCCGGCGTGCGTCGCTCCCATTCAGCCGTTCCCCACAGCCGAGCTCTGCCAGTCAGGTGATTAATGGTAAACGCCACTCTCGCCGCTTCCTGGGCGAAGGTGTAGGGCTGTAGGGCGAAGAGAATGGAACAGTTTGTGATGAATGGGTTGCAGCCCTCCGGGTCTCCAGCGTAGCGCTCCAGGGTTCCCACCCGGGGCTCAGGTGATGGTCCTGGTGGACCGGGAGCTGGTGCTGTCGGAGCCGGAGGCGAAGCATGGGATGTAGCCTGGGCGAGGGTGGTCGTCAGCTGTTGGACCTGGGTGGCTAGTGCAACCAATTCTTGTTCCTGGTTTGACACAGCCTGTCGAACCTCGGAGTTGGAGGCAGTGAGCATAGCTTCGTGCTGCAGGAGCGTGTGCTCAATCCTATCGAAGCGGTTTGACGGAGACGTTGTGTGCACTGAGTCCATTGTTGGCCAGATTGTACTGTAACGGGTATAGCTTGGACCCAATAGCAGCACAGAATCAGGCAGGTATAGTTGGTAACAAACTTTATTACGATACTGTAACACAGAGTAGTAACACAGGAATGGGTACACCGTACTCACACAGAGGCTCAGGATTGGGTGAGGGTTCCGAAGAGGGGCAGGCAGGAGACGTAGTCGGGGTAGCGGAAGGTCCGGTCACCAGGAGATCCAACACACGATGCAAACAAACCAGCGAGGGACAGACGAAAGGAGAGTCGAAGCCAGGCAGGCAGTCGGGAAATCGCTGGAGAGTCTTGCATGAATGCTGAGAACAATCTGGCATTGTGTGAACGGTGAGGAGAGTCTATATACCGGGTTAATTGGTGATCAGAGGCAACTGAGTGCAACAGGTGAGGAGAGTTGGGCTGATGAGAGGGGAGTGGCAGGCAGGCAGGTGAGGAGAAGGAGGGACCGGTGGAAAAGTACTGGGAGGTGAAGTGGATGAGAATGAGGAGAGGGCAGACTGTGACAGAAGATCCATATTGGCTTCCTCCTGTGCACTCCACCATGACAGAAACTGGTCTTCAGTCAATCCTATTTACGTCATGTGATATCAAAAAGTGGCTGAAATCATTGGATACAGCAAAGGCAATGTGATCGGACGACACAAATATCTCTGCTATAGTATTGAAGACTTGCATTTTTTAACTAACAATACCTATAGACATATTTTTACAAATACAGTTAGGTTTGGCATCTACCAAACCATGTGGATACTTGCCCTTGTCTGTTCTGTTCACAAGATACAGTCTAGCTAATGACCACCCAATCAAATTTTTTTTGAATCATCCACAAAGTGATGCACGTTGTTGTTGACATCATTATCTTTAATAATCTGAACATCAATAACCAATTTGCCTGGATCACGTGGCAAACAGTTTAGGTTCACACATGGCCAACAAGCTGACTTGCAGGAGTGGGTGAGAGTGACTGCCTTTGATATCAAGGCAGTATTTTTACCAAGGAGTCAAGGGTCCCTGATAAACTTGAAGTCAAAGGCCATAAAGGAGAAAATAGTCAAGTGGCGTGAATTATACTGCAACAAAGGAAGGTGGTTTGGGTTGTCAGGTGTTAATTACCTCAGAAACGGGATAACAAAACAAAAATTCCCCAGGAGAGTTTTCTGCTCCCAACCAATCTCAGCAGCTTCATCAGTGGCTTATCTCCCATTATAAAGTCTTAAATGAGATATTTGATGATCATTGTGGGAAATGTTAGCTTCAATTTTTAACTCCACGGCAAATAAAGCAATCAGTGTTTGCATGCACTGAGGTTCAGACAACGTTCAAACTTTCAGGTATGGACTGATAAAAGACGTGATGTTTGTGCCACGGAGGTACCATCTCCAAAAGGAATGTTTAAGAAAGAACTGCAGATGCTGGAAAAATTGAGGGTAGACAAAAATGATGGAGAAACTCAGTGAGTGAGGCAGCATCTATGGATAGAAGGAAGTCTCGACCTGAAATGTCGCCTATTCCTTCTCTCCATAGATGCTGCATCACCTGTTGAGTTTCTCCAGCATTTTTGTCTATCTCCAAGAGGTTAGATTCCCTTGATGTTTGATAAAATTACATGGCAAAGGCCATTATTACCAACATCCTGGGGTCAAGGAAAGAGCCTTCACGTCACGGCCCTGTATTCTCCAATCTTTCCACCACCACGCACAAGAAGCACAAGAAGCGTAATAAGCGCAAGACAGACACCATTGTATGCAGATGACGAGAAGTGTGTTCAGCTCTGGCTGAATAACTTCTAATCTTGTGTGTGGACTCGATAAGAAGAAGATCAACATCTTTGGATTACTATTGGTCAAAAAATCTACTCCATTCCATCCATGTAAATTCCATGTCTGCAAGAGGAGGGCAGAGGCTACGTATCCTGTTGCAAATTACTTACATCTTGGCAAAAAGCTTTTCAATCATCAACAAGACACAAGTGAGGAGTATGATGCATTCTCTCCATTTGCATACATAAGCACTCAAGAAGCTGCACACTTGGAAAATTGTCTTGGAAAATTGCAGTCTGTTTGATTGGCACTCCGTCCACCACCATAAACATTCACTTCCTTCACCACTGCTGTAAACTATCAAGTATTACCTGCCACCTTTCAGCTCTAACCTTGGCTGCTCTTCCTCACTACCAAATGTGTGATCTCTACTACCAAAAAGTACAAGGTCACAGGTGTAACAGAACACCATTACCTTTAGGTTCCTTTCAAGTCACATACCATCCTAAATTGGAAATTCATTGGTGTGCAGTTAAAATCTTGGAATGTCCTACCAACAGTACTTTGGTCGCATCTTCAAAAGTTGTGCTATAAGATATCACTCCAGCTTTCTTAAGTACAATCAGGAATGGGAAATTGATCTTGGCCTTGCCTGTGTCATGAACATCCTGAGAAAATTAGATAAATAAAATTTCTGATTAATGTGAACTACCATATCGTAGCACTCATTGACATAAGATTAGCTGAAGGTCACTGCAGAAACTCAACCTTCAAATAATGTTCTAGAGTCAAAGGCAGTGAAATTTGATTCTCATCATATTTAGAGGGCCATGTAATAAAAACATGAAAAATACTTTAACAATCATCCCCATTTTCTATACATTTCTACAGATGATGGAAATTATGAAGACTTAATATATTCAACCCACAAAGATCAGCACTGACATCAAGATTTATTTTTATTAAACATAGGATTGGCCATGTTGAATAAAGTCCTGAAAATGATAAAGGGATTGGCTTGGTCAGATTTTGGAAGTCTAACGAAACATAATGCCTGTAAGCTCACAATTCAAGTTTTAGGTTAGATCAGAGAAAGTATTCCCTTTGTAGAAGGGTATTATCCTCTGGATCAAGGTACCAGAATATGTCAGTGGTCTGGAGTTGTCATAACCTTTTAATAAGGAAATTGTCAAATTCCTGAGTGAAGTGAACATCAAGTTATAAGGAAAGTTGCAAGCTTGTTGTGATTATGTAATAGCCCTGTCCCACGGTACGAGTTCATTCCAAGAGCTCTCCCGAGTTTGCCCTGATTCGAACTTGGAGATTTATGGTAATGGCCATTCGTCGGTACTCGGGGCTCTAGTGGACATTTTTCAACATGTTGAAAAATCTTCACGTGTCTTCCCGTGCTTACCTGCCATTAGCGAGTCTTCCTGTTTACCTGCCGTTAACGTTACGAGCCGCTAAGAGATGTCCCCGAGCTCCGACGTACCCGCTCCGTTCATTCTCCGTGCTTACCACAAGTTTGATTTTTTTTAAACCCTCGGGGGAGCTCTTGGAATGAACTTGGAGCGTGGGACAGGGCTTTAAGTTAAAGATAACTATTGGTTTCTGGAACTTCCTCCATTCTTTATGGGCTGCATTATTTCTGACTCTTTTATAATCAGATTGTGTATTTTGGTTGGATGAGCAATTAACAAGATCACATCGACTGGCAGAACCATTTTTCTTTGCTCTTGTTGTCAAATAGTCTCTTTTTGTTAATATTGTGCCTGTGCAATTATTTTTTTTCCAAGTGCTTGTTTAAAGGGCATGGAGAATCAATTTGCTTGGTTATTGCATGGATATTACATTGAAGTTTCAGTCCATTATGTTGGATACTGACATTCTTCCACTTTTTACAATCGTATCTATTAACCATATTGTACAGCCCTGTTCTCAATTGGGAGACTTTCTCATCATTTCTAACAATCAAAATAATCTGTAAAGGGCATCTTAATTCATTAAAAAAAAATAATCCACAGAGTTATTTGGAAATATATATTGAACATTATTTGTAAAACTTTTAAGATTCTATATTTTATTCATAAACCTCACAAAATTAATATTTCTCGTTTCTGTATATTTTTCCTTAAGATGAATGTTAACTGAATATGTTAAAATCAGCATGACATTAGAGGCAAGCTTTCTTGATTATAGCACTGAAAGCTAAAGGGAAGTGACTGGAGAATCTGCTTAAAGTATGAAGATATAAGTCGAGTGACAGAATCATTGAAGCAAACCTGAGTATTAAAGACAATTCATCAGTAAACTGAGAGCAGAAGACCATCACCAGATTTCTTTATTTCATGTATGCAGCACAAACATATGAGGCCATAATGGATTGGAAATTAATGATGGTTTAGCAATCACAGTATGTTATGGGGTGCTCTGTTCCAAGTATAGTCCAGTCCATTCGCAGTGATGCAGCTAATAAAGCCACTGTTTCAAAATGCCAAAAACCCGTAATCAATTCTGACGCCAGGTTCTGTCTATATGGAGATAACATATTCTCCCTGTGACCACTTATGTATAGTCCGGGTACTTAGTTTAGTTTCAGTTTAGTTTCCTTTCGAGATACAACATGGAAACAGGCTTTTCGGCCCACTGAGTCCATGCCAACCATTGATCACACTAGTTCTATGTTATGTCACTTTCCCTAAATATTAAGGGCTATTTACAGAGGCCAATCAACCTCTGTAAATTAGTTTTTGGGATGCGGGAGGAAAGCGGAGCATCTGGAGGGAAACCATGTGGTCACAGTGAGAACGCACAGTGTGTTCCACATGGTCAGAATCAAACCCTCTCAAGTTTCATCAGACTTCCCAGATCCCAAGGATATGCTGCCTGGTAGATTAATTAACTAGCCCACCCTCTAACTCCATGATTCTACAGTATTATCCATGGAGCTCAGTCAAATATATATTTACATTGGATATCTTCCTTTGTTTGTGAGGCATCAGATCTTTCAAAATAACCAATGACTATAATTTGTCTCTGAAAGTAATAATGCAAATCAACGGCCAATAGCATTTAAATATTGTATTTCTGATTATCACAGTGCTACAAATCTACCAAATCTAAAACACAGCCAGGGAATTAAAATGAAGATCTACGGTCATACATGAAAGGTGGTGAAAAATTAATTAGCTGATAAGAAACGGAGTTTCCTTCTCAATCAATGCACATGATTGCTAAAGGAAAGACTAATGTGTTACAAGCTTTCTCAATCAGAAATGCAGAATAGGCATCTTCCGGAGATCCCGATGGCAGCAGATGCCAATTTCCAACCATTTTGATTCCTTCCACGTGGGAGCACAGGATACAAGAAATGAGACAGGACTAGACAGGATCTCAGATCTCTAATCCTCATCATAACCTTGCTCTAAGAGAGCTGATTGCAGAGGTGGGTGACTGTCCTTGACATGAAGGCAGCATTTGACCAAGTGTGACATGAAGTGCGCTGATAAAACAAAAATCAATTGTCATCAGAAAAAAAAGTACTTCAATGGCTGCAGTCATATCTTGCACAGAAGGGATATAGTTGACCAGAAACTAAACTGGACTAGCTATAAAATCACCAACAGGTCAGAAGCTTGGTAGTTTCTGATGAACGACTCATCTACTGACGCCCCATGGCTTTTAAACCATCTACAGAACTGTGTGTGCATGATGGAAAACATTACACTTTTCAAGATAAGTGCAGCACCAATCACACTCAAAAACCTGGACACTGCAATAGCCCATTGTTAAACCTAGTATTACAATGTGTATATACATTTTAAAAATTGGTAAAAGTGAAATCATGTTGTAAATAAAGTTTTAAACAATGATACAATATAAAAGAAAACTAGTTTCTAACAGATTTTTAAATGATCTTTCAAAGATTGTGAAATCTTTTAATATAATTGATGTTTGCATGTTGCTTAACATTGGCGATTGCTTTTAACCCACAATGATTGATCATGTATTGTTGATAAACAACTACAGATCTGTTTTTTTCTCATAGACCCATGGATATGTGACTTTAAGATATTTGTTGTTAAGCTGGTTTAGAAATACAGCGTGGAAACAGGCCCTTCGGCCCACCATACCCGTACCGACCAGTGATCCCCGCACACCAATACTATCCTACACACATGAGGGACAATTTACAACTTTACCAAGCTAATTAGCCTACAAACCTGTATGTTTTTGGAGTGTGGGAGGAAACTGGAGATCCCTCTGGGATCCCTCTGAGAAAACCCACGCAGATCACGGGGAGAACGTATAAACTCCGTAATGATGGTGTTTTGTTCTTGAATCATAAGTAAATGCGTTGGCCAACTATGTCTGCACCAATTAGCTAACACTCATTTACTATTTTATTATCAACACATATCCATTAATTTTCCCCAGATTACATTGCTCAATTATCATATCTACCAACATGTTTTGGGATGGGACTGAGGATTGGGGAAGGAAACTAAGCTCCAAGGGGAATCCTATGCATATTGGGGCTAACATGCAAACCCCACACAGATGGTGCCTGACACCAAGATTGAACCCAATTCTGTGCACTGTGAAGTGAACTAGTTCCCCAACTGTGCCACCCCACTGTTTCTATTAGCTGTGATATATTTGCAATTATAGAGCTGTAAACAGGAGCACAGTAGTTAGGAAAGAGGAGCGTGCTTCAGCAATACATATATTTTGTATGGAACAACAATCCTGTATACATTATTTTGATAAATTCATCTATCTGAATTAGAAACCAAGAACCTGCATAGTTTCAGCTTTGGAAAACAAACAGGGTGGTGCAATAAAATATCAAAAGACATTTAAAAATTCTTAAATTACTAGTAGATTTGAAAATGTTGGAGCTATAAAATGCAATCCTAAATGCATGTCTCCTTTTGTTAACTCAATATGACTAAATTTGGCATTTGTTACCATTGCAATTTTGACATATGGACAGTTGAATTTTCAGTGTCATAATGTGATAAAATGCTGACAAAATTGTACTTTGCAGTGTTACTAGCGGTAGAGTTGCTGCCTTACAGAGCTTGCAGCACCAGAGACCCAGGTTTGATCCCTGCTATAGGTAGTTTGTATATTCTCCCCGTGACTGCGTGGGTTTCTTCAAGATCTTCGGTTTCCTCCCACACTCCAAAGACGTACAGGTTAATTGACTTGGTATAATTGTAAATTGTCCCTCGTGTGTGTAGGATAGTGTTAGCGTGTGGGAATCGGTGGTCGGGAAGGACCCGGTAGGCCAAAGGGCCAGTTTCGGAGCTGCATCTCTAAACTAAACAAAACTAGGATTCATAGAGAAGCGAGCAGAAATGGTGTCAACAAAAAAGCTGAAATGTAATTTTTTCAAATTGCTGTTCCATTTTTGGTTTGAGTGTTCTAGTTGGAAAATGGTCAAATAATATTTAAGCAATGCATCTGGATGATTATTTAGGCACATCAGAGAGAAAAATGTGTGGGAATTTTAGCAAAGACAAAGGGAATATGACTAGTGGGGTTACTCTATTTAGAGTTGACATGAACTAGATGGATTGAGTGGTAATCTTCTACATTGTACCAATTTAAATTACAGGAATACCAAAACAAATATCCTTTCAAAAATATCTTTGTTGGTAGCAGATAGCTGTACATGATTAAATCCAGGTATATGCATTTATTAGCTAAACCACATAGATTTGTAAAACTAACATTAATACAGGAATTTCCCATGTGATGTCCACAAAATGAAGTGGCACAACCCTTTGGGGTGTTGTCAACCCTCGGTCCCCTTACACACAGTTTCCTTTCTTCAAACACCCAACTGCAGCTCTAAACAAAAGTGCAGTTGCATTTGTGTGCTGAAGACTAATTTCAAAGCTCACAGTAATGGTAACATCACAGTCTCAGCGATTGCACAGTGGGTGACTACTTAGATGTGCAGTGATTGAAGCTTAAAATATTAATACTCTGGATGTGTTTAAATAAGAATAATGATGGCATGACAGTTTCAACTTTGCATGTTTGAAAGCTCACAGTGGTACCATTGAAACACTCAGCAATGTCGCAGTCATTAAAATATTAAACACACTTCAGATGTGTTACACATTGGGGCAGCAAACGGAGTTGAGCTTTGAGGTTTTATTCAAAGCTTGCTGTGCTATCTGAGAAACATCACATAAAGACAAATGTTTCGAAAGTCAAATGATAAAATTCCTAAATGATTAATTATGCCAAAAAAAGGCAGGTGGTCTAAATTAGATGATACCCAAAAACGGGTGCAAATATCTCAATAGGCAACTAACAAATTTTGATTTTGAATTTAATGTTGATTGAAATACAGGCAGCATGTTGTCAGATTAGCATGATTGCTGCACGCGGCTCACGCTAACTACATTGTTATTTGGCAACACATATCAGCAGGTGTTTCAGAGATCATAACTTTCCAGTTCAATTTAGAATAAGCTGCCATGAGATTGATCCAGGGTCAATAATGAGAGGTTAGGTTTAAGGTTAGGTTTGCTGTTATCACGTGTACTGAGGTACAGCGAAAAGCTGTGCCTTGTATGCTATCCAATCAGATCAGATAATACTGTTCATAAATACAATCGTCAAAGTGAAATATAACAGGGTGGCATGGTGGCGCAGTAGTAGAGTTGCTGCCTTCCATTACAGTGGAGGAGTCACTGTGGTGGATGTTTATGTTAAAATGTATTTTGTATGATTTGTTGCTTTTTATTGGTATGACTGTATGGCAAATCAAATTTCTCGTATGCTGCAAAACGTACTTGGCTAATAAAGTATGATTATGATTATTATTATTATTATGATTATGATTATGATAGACCAAAGGGGAAGATACAAAGTGTGCAGAATATAGTTATCAGCATGTACAGACTGTGCATTCTCCTTTGTATTCAAATTTAATTTCATTAACTTCAAATAATCCAAAATTATGAAATGAAGTGGGACATGCTGTTGTGACTATATAGCACTACTGGTCAGGCATACATCTCTAGGCTTCCTCTACATTTCCACGTTAGCTTGTTACCCTAAAGAGGGGGTGCATGTTGGCTGGAGCAGCTACAAGTAGTCACACAGAAACTGAACCCGAACTAGGAAAAGTCTGAAGAATGCACCACATGAAAGGGAGTAGATCTCAGAAGTTTAGTCATAGAATTGGATTCTTGGGGAAACGGAGAAGGAGCCTAGATGTTTGCAACTACAAAGAACTAGAAGGCCTCAACACAAAGCTTTAATTCTTAAATGAAATGGAAGGTGGTCATTGTAGAATTCAATGTCCAGTATTTAGTATTAAAAAACAATGCAGAGTGACAGTAAGCTCAATGATCTGCACAAGTGATGCATGTCATTGAATCCATCTGCACATGCCACATGTGCCAACTGGCTCAGACATTTGTCAATTCATCACACATCCATTACTCACCAACCTACAGTCTTGCAATCAATATGTTGCACTTCACCATCACACATTTAATACTAACGTAAGCCTCATAACCACATATCACAGCCATTACAAATTGCAAGTTGTTCAGCAATGATGATCACTCAAACAGATAGCACAGCTTTGTATTGTATTGTATTGTATTGTATTGTATTCAAATTTATTGTCATTGTCTCAATTAGAGACAACAAAATGAATTTCCCTTTACAGTCAGTATCATAAAAATAAATAAATAATAAATAAATAATAAAACATATAAAAAATAAAATAGAATTTAAAAAAAAAGCACAAACACAAAGTCCACGACACAACATAACACAATGGCACCAAGGTGAGGAAGGCACCATAGTCCAGCCAGCCTCCCCTCCGATCTTCCCAGATGTTCACCCGTGGTCGGGGCCTTCCGAGCACCCGCAGTCGCCACCCCGGGCGGCCCGATGCTCAGGCCCTCTCGCCGGGCTGATAGAATGCCGACGCCGAACCCCGACGGTGAAAATCCTCCTCAGCGGCCCGGACCTCCCGATCAGCCGCTTTCCACATTGGGCCAGCAAACGATGCAGAGTAGTTCAGGTGTCAGTGTGTTTGTAGGGAAATAGGTGCAGAATGAGAACTTAACTTGGTGCATTACAGAAGAATGCAAATAAGTATCTGTAAAAAAATGTTTTGTGCATTAAAAAAATCTAATATCAATGTCACGGAATATGGAAGAGTTCAGCTCTGGACAGGCATAGTGTTCTGCTCAGAACTTGGAGCCCATTTTTTACAAGTTTGGCAGAACATACGGGTGTCGTAACCATGGTGTTGCAGCTGATGGATGATGTCACGGGTTGCATTGCAGCACCAACTGTCTCCAGCAGTATCGTAAAGCTGGCCTCCTACAAGGTCAGCTCACTACTGCAAGCTGACGACTACAAACTGCTCACACCTTGACTTCAGTGTTCAAAGGAGTTTGCAGAGAGGCTCAGCATTCCAACAATTTGCCTTTGCTTACTATTGCAGCTATATCTGGGAGTAACTGTTTTATAGAGAAGCTTTGATGTCTGAAAAAAAATCCCTCGGCAGTAATAAACCCCGGAGACTTTTCCACCTTGAACGACCTGTGTGAACATTAAATATTTGTAGAATTCTATCAGTAGGCAGACAGGTAAACCAGCATCTGTATTGTAAATAGTTGATGATCATTTAAGTAACATTAGTGGGTTGGTGGAGGGAGGATGTGGGTGGAAGGGAGAGTGGTATGGAGGGAAGCAGTAGGGATTGTACAAGGCTGAGAAAAGACCTAGGCTGACACTTGCACTGCAAAGTGTTGGTACTGTCTGGATCATCATGATTACACTTTCACTGGCAGTTAACTTCACATGCAAAAATACATTTGCACATGATGTGATGATGCCTGGTGTGATCAGCCCAGAAGGAATTGCATGCATAGAAATACATATTTAATCCCTGTAGTACAAAAATAACACATGCTGCAGTGTTTATAATTATGTGCAATGCTCTTATAATCAAGGGTTTACCCAATGGTTATGGGTGGATCTGCCATGTGTGATTTATTAATGACAAGGTAGATTTCTGTCTGAAAGGATGGGCATTCTTCCATTCTAACGAGAATGCAAATAATGAGAAACAAAAATCAAATGGCACTTGATGTTTTAGCTTAGTTTGTTCCTTTTTGTATCTGTGCAGTCCTCAAAGAGACAAAAGAGGAAATGAGAGGTTCTGTTTAATATTAGATGAAGTCCATTATCCTGTGAATCTGAATGTGAGCTTTGGAGAAAACATTAACTCAAAGATCAATATAGGCTTGAGTCATGGATCTGGAGATTGCTTTCATTATCAATGCAGGTGGAAAACATTCTCACTAATGTTAACAGTGTTTGTCTAAATGGAAGCATCCCCAAATGGAATGATTAGCATATTTAAAAACACTATTTTGTAATTTTTGGATACAGCTTAATGATCATTTGGATTGCTCCATACATCAAACATTTCTGATTGGGAGTCTGTATTTTAGGAGCAGGAAATCACATGACAATGGCTCACAAAGAAATGGTTTAAAGCAGTAGGAATCTTCTCAATCTATTTTGATGCACATGAGAGAAGAATCTCTCTGGATATATAGTAAAGAAGAAAGTAACTGTGTTTTCGAGGATGTAACTAGTAGAGTGGATAAGGGAGAACCAGTGGATGTGTTATATCTGGACTTTCAGAAGGCTTTCGACAAGGTCCCACATAAGAGATTAGTATACAAACTTAAAGCACGCGGTATTGGGGGTTCAGTATTGATGTGGATAGAGAACTTGCTGGCAGACAGGAAGCAAAGAGTAGGAGTAAACGGGTCATTTTCACAATGGCAGGCAGTGACTAGTGGGGTACCGCAAGGCTCAGTGCTGGGACCCCAGCTATTTACAATATATATTAATGATCTGGATGAGGGAATTGAATGCAACATCTCCAAGTTTGTGGATGACACGAAGCTGGGGGGCAGTGTTAGCTGTGAGGAGGATACTAGGAGGCTGCAAGGTGACTTGGATAGGCTGGGTGAGTGGGCAAATGCATGGCAGATGCAGTCTCATGTGGATAAATGGGAAGTTATCCACTTTGGTGGCAAAAACAGGAAAGTATACTATTATCTGAATAGTGGCCGATTAGGAAAAGGGGAGATGCAACGAGACCTGGGTGTCATAGTACACCAGTCATTGAAAGTAGATATGCAGGTGCAGCAGGCAGAGAAGAAAGCGAATGGTATGTTAGCATTCATAGCAAAATGATTTGAGTATAGGAGCAGGGAGGTTCTACTGCAGTTGTACAGGGTCTTGGTGAGACCACACTTGGAGTATTGCGTACAGTTTTGGTCTCCTAATCTGAGGAAGGACATTCTTGCCATAGAGGGAGTACAGAGAAGGTTCACCAGACTGATTCCTGGGATGTCAGGACTTTCATATAAAGAAAGACTGGATAGACTCGGCTTGTACTCGCTAGAATTTAGAAGATCGAGGGGGGATCTTATAGAAACTTACAAAATTCTTAAGGGGTTGGACAGGCTCGATGCAGGAAGATTGTTCCCGATGTTGGGAAAGTCCAAAACAAGGGGTCACAGTTTAAGGATAAGGGGGAAGTCTTTTAGGACCAAGATGAGAAAAACATTTTTCACACAGAGAGTGGTGAATCTGTGGAATTCTCTGCCACAGAAGGTAGTTGAGGCCAGTTCATTGGCTATATTTAAGAGGGAGTTAGATGTGGCCCTTGTGGCTAAAGGGATCAGGGGGTATGGAGAGAAGGCAAGTACAGGATACTGAGTTGGATGATCAGCCATGATCATATTGAATGGCAGTGCAGGCTCGAAGGGCCGAATGTCCTACACCTGCACCTATTTTCTATGTTTCTATGTTTCTATGTAAAGAGGGAGTTTGTGTTTGGACTTTGTCTACAACAGCCCTGTGAATAATGCCATGAAGGGATTAGGGTGAGAATGACAACTTGATAACATGTGATGAAGGTGCGGATTGACGGAGCAAGCTGGGCCTTTACTGTTCAGAATTTAGTGTAGTGAGAGTTAATTTTATAAAAACATGCACAGTTTTGGGAAGGCTTGCAAAGGTACACATTGACAAGGTGCTTCATTTTGTGAGGGAATCTGGAACTGGGCATTGTTTTAGAAACAAAATGGAGTTATCCACAAGAGGAGACAAGAGGAATTTCTTAACTCAGAAGCTAGTCAATCTTGGAATTTTCTACCCCACAGAGGCCGAGTCTTTGATATACTGTATTCAAGGCTGAGATAGATAGGTTTATGGATTTGAGTGAATCAACGGCTATAGCTAATAGTCAGGAAGGTGTTGCGGGAAAGACCTGTTCAGGAATTGCTCATAATATTGTATGCTGAATGTTCTTGGATTCTAATGAACTCTATTAAAAGCTTTGTATTCTTAATAGGACAGAAACACTGAGAAGCCAAGATTACCATCTGAGGATGGAATGCAACATTCAATTGTTTCCTTTTAGTTACATTAAAGTGCTTGTAATGCTTAACATCAGGGCAATGAAGCAACCAATTACCACTGATTTTGTCAGCCTTCTCCTGGAAGCTTTCCTTCACATATTTACACAAGGGACATGTTCACAAGAGACTCTGTATGTAATATAATTACATGTACAATGCACTTGTCATTATGATTGGAGACTGGCAGATGGATAAAACAGCATGTCATGCCAATAAAATATAACTTGGATAATTACGTTTTTAGTTTTATGTGCCCTTGTAGATCATAGGAGCCCGATACAGTAGTTGCTAAGATCATTCCTATTTGAAAAGCTCCCATAAATCCTGTTGAAGTTGGTCATAACAGATCTTGTTCCAGTGAAAGCAGCTGATGGCAATGTGCCTCTTTCTCTCCTTTGCAGTAGGAGCATACCTTGAAACATGAAGGACACTCTGAATGTTGACCATAAACTAAGATCTTGTCCTCAGAAAGCTATTCTACCTTACTATTTCCTCTAAAAAGGCCAGAGATGAAGACAAAAGTCCTACTAAGATTTCACAGAATACATTATCATAAACCTTACAGCAGTTCCAAGATAACCAACAGAGTGATGGGACAAGGAGAGTTATGGGTGGCACTGGGTGGAGTTAGGACAAGTTCAGGAGATATGATTGCTGGACTGAGGGTAATGATAGATTTGTCTTGGCTGTTGTGTCTAGAACTAAAACTCTCACAGACCCTTCTTTAAAAAAAACACAGCAGACTGGCCAGCAGACAACAGACATAATATCAGGCTATTCGCTGCAGACAATTGTTATTACCAAGATGTACAAGATTTGATAAGGTCCATTAACTTGTGAATATAATTCTGCGTTTTGAAGACAGATCAATTTAGTAACCTTGTCAGTAAAAACTCTTGGGGAAATACTGCATGATTGGATCCCTGAAAGAAATCCTTTTTATTCCATGGTTGTTTCTTCTACTTTCAAAAAAATTTGCAATGAATCAACCACATGTAGAAGGTAGATGAAAATGCTGGAGAAACTCAGCAGGTGAGGCAGCATCTATGGAGCGAAGCAATAGGCGACGTATCGGGTCGAGACCTGTTAATCCTGGCTAAATTGGAGCAGCTAGGACTTCAAAATGGGATTATGTTTCAGGGTTGCTGGGAGATTTGGTCAATTTGGAATTGCTCTCTGCAGAGCTGGGACAAGCTGCGGAAAGGTGCCAGAGTGTCTGGAGCTTAGATACAATTTGCAAGCAAAGAATGGGAATATCTGCAAACCCTGTCAATTTGGTGCAAAATGCATAGAATGGATTGGATGGCTGAAAACCAGACATACACCTTGTAAATAGTTGTAAATAATGTTGCAGAGTTTGACTTTGCCAAGTGTTGATTGGATGAGGTGCTGAGACTTGTCTGGGTTTTCTGTAAATCAGGGTAAATGTTTCTAAGTTGGCTTCCTCTCGAAGTCCGTTTTGAATACAATGTATTGAACTGTTGTATCATTGGGTTAGGGGAATGCCTGTTATGTATGGGGTTAAACGATATCTGTAATTGGGTTATTGAGAGACCACCCCCATGTGGTTTACACCTCGAGGTCCAGGGACATATAAAAGTCCACGATCATGAGGCTCAGGGTCGATCTTGTGGGAGAACGCTTGGGACTGCATGAACTTCTGAAGTGTCTCTGTCTGAGCAAGGCCTAGGGGGCTTGAACAGGCAGATACGAGGATCGAACCCGCGGTGGGATAGGTACAGTAGTTGATCTGTAACGCGCTTTTGGTAAAATAAAATTTAGTTGTTTCAAGTGCTTGATTCAGTGTTTTAACTGAAACTAGACTAGGGGGAAGCTTAGAAGCGAGCAATTATCAGACCCTTCTTCAGACTCTTCGACCCAAAACGTCGCCTATTCCTTAGCTCCATAGACGCCGCCTCACCCACTGAGTTTCTCCAGCACTTTTGTCTACCTTCAATTTTCCCAGCATCTGCAGTTCCTCCTTAAACCACATTTTGAAGGTGTATTTCACTGATTCCAGGGCCTGCTCCCTTGCAGGCCAGTGACCAATCTGTTCTAGTGCTTGGAAGCCGTACACATAGCTTATAGTGATGTCCCTTTAGTCTCTCTAAAGAGCAGGACGTGTGTCCTCTAACCATTCTGGCCTGTGCATCAGCATAATGCATGCAGTTGTGGAAATCTTCATTTTAGGATCCAGGTGGTGGAAGCTAAAGGTTCCTTCAATCCAAAAAATGAATTTCGGCACGTGCTTCCTAATCATTCTATGATGGAGGCACCAATCATAACATGTAATGTTGAGACATATTTTATATATTAACACTACAAGGGAACAATATGGTAAAATAGTTCTGTAGTTTTATAAAATTATTGTAGTTACATTGCAGTTGTATGTATGCACTGTATTGGAGTATCACTGGCACTTTGGAAAAGCATGGAGTTATTAGAAATAGTCAGCATGGCTTGTGCAGAGGAGATCCTGAGTCACAAATCTGTTTTTTGTGGAAGTGACAATGATGATTAATGAGGGAAAAGCTATGCATGTTGTATATACTCTATGAATTTAGGAAAGCACTTGACAGGGTACCGCATGGTAGGCTGATTCTTGGATTAAGTCTCATGATATCCATGACGCATTGCTAAATTGGATGAAGAATTGGCTTGATCATAAACAACAGAGAGTAGTGACAGAGGAGTGGCTTTGACTGGAGGTGTGAGATCATTATGGTTCTGAATGGAACATTTCTGAGATATCTGTTGTTGGTCATATATATGAAAGAAAATAATGAAAATGTAGATAGTCTAATTAGTGAATTTACAACTGACATGAAAATTGATTGCATCATGAGGAAGGTTATGAAACGATACAGCAGTGTGAGGTGATTGTTTTTAAGATGTAAAATCATACAGTAAATAGCAGCATTTGGGGCATAGATGTACAGCGGGATCTCGGGATTCAAGTCCACAGCTCTCTGAAAGTGGCTACATGTGTATAGGGGGTGTAAAGGCTTGTGGCATGCTTACTTTCGGTCAAGGCTAGTGTAAAACTGATTTTCATGTGTTACAACAATGGATACTTCAACATTGTACTAACATTTAGTTTCTGGAACGCCAAACAGGCATTACAAACTGTGTCTGCAATGAAAGGGCCTGAATTCCAGGATACACCAAAGATTTGTCTTTGTATGAAGAACTACCTAAAGTGTAGTTGCCATGGAAACTACTTGGAAAGTGGGCATCCAAAATAATTGTGGTGTGCAGTGTAGTAGTAAAACTCCATATTGAAGAATGGATTTTTAAAAAACTTTTGCTATTAGCCTAGAAGTCATATATCAGTAAATGATACAACTCTAGGACTCTTTGGTCCATGGGAATATTACCAGTCTGTAGAACTACAGTGTCCTTCCATGCTGCCTCCTGCCGTCCATGTGAAGGAAACAATATTGTGTGTATTGTGCGCCTTTATGGAACTGATCATCAGGCATTGCTGATGATCCAGGGATTGAAAGGAAAGTAAAATAAATGTAGTTGTGAAACAGATGGCCAAGTTAAGCCTGTAAATTTACTTTTGGATGATTAAGGTTAAAATTGACTTCAAATTTTATTTTCAAATCACATGAGATTGTATTAAAGCAACACATTTCAATAGTTTGCATAGATTAATCCACAGCCTTTATTGTTTCAAGGTGAATTTGTGTGTGAGTAATATAATTCTGTGCACTGACTCTAGCTTCAATAATTAATTTGATGCTATGAATCTAAATTAATTTAAAAACAATGGGATTGTGTAAATCATACCCAGACCATTTTATAACAAAATCGTTAAAATCACCCAAAATTCAACTGTTTGTAGAATGGGCATTGCGAGAGAAAATATCACACCAAATGTAAACAAATCGAGAAGTAGTTATGTGCTGGTTGCAAAGAGAATGCAGTTTTTCTTTAGTTTCATTAAAATGATAGTTGCTAATTAATTGTTGCTAGATTTTCTGGTGCAGTGGAAAGATATGAAATTGGCGATAAATACATTTTGATTTAAAACTGAGATGAGGTAATTCAGGGTCACTTTCTCCCATAATCTTGCAGTATTGTGATAGCTATTTTAGGCTGCTATACTGTATGGATATCAAGGTTAGCTTGGAGCAGGCCACACTGTTTCCAGAAATTATATCTAAATTAGATCTCTTCAAGCAAAGAAACCTCTGCGATGCTTATAATGCTTCACAAGCTGCACACAATGTCAGGCTGCCGTGGCTTTCATTTCAGTCTGTAACCATGAAAACAGATTAGATACAAAGCTGTCAAGCTAATTATTAAATATTCTTATAGAAACAGTTACACAAGCAAAATGCTCAGAAAATGACATACTGTAGCAGCAAAGATCTACACACTTGTACTTCATCTGCCATACCTCATATATTTCTCTGATGTTGTCTTCCTTGTGGGTACTGATCAATGCAGATTAAAAAAACAGTATTATCTGAAATAGACACAAAATGCAGGAGTAACTCAGCTGGACAAGCAGCATCTCTGGTGAGAAGGAATGCGTGAAGTTTCGGGTAAAGACCCTTCTTCAGACTGATGTCAATGGAGAGGGAGGTACATAGATAAGGAAGTGTATAGATAAAGGAAGTGTAAGGTGTGAAAATGGGACGAAGGGATAGGAGATCAAGGAAAATGTAGAATAGATCATTGTTAGCTGGGAAAAGGCGACAATAAAGCAAACAGAGTTAAAATGTGATCGGAGACAGTAAGACTAGTCAGAAAACTGGGAAGGGGTGGGATGGAGAAAGAGGGAAAGCAAGGGTTACTTGAAGTTAGAGAAGTCAATGTGCATGTAGCTGGGGTTTAAGCTGCCCAAGCAAAATATGAGGAGTTGTTCCTCCAACTTGTGCTGGGCCTGATTCTGACAATGGAGGAGGCCCAGGGCAGAAAGGGCAGTGTGGGAATGTGAGGAGGGAGTGAAAGTGTTTAACAACCGGGAGATCAGGTAGGTTAAGGCTGACTGAGCAGAGCTGTTCAGGTGAACTATCGCTGAGCCTGCGCTTGGTCTCGCCGATATACAGGAGTCCACACCTGGAACAGCGGATATAGTAGATGAGGTTGGAGGAGTTGCAAGTGAACCTCTGCCTCACCTGAAATGATTGTCGGGGTCTTTGACAGTCGAGCAAGGGGGTAGAGGGACAGAAGTTGCATCTCCTGCAGTTGCAGGGGAAATTACCTGGGGAGGGGGTGGTTTGGGTGGGAAGGGACGAGTTGACCAGGGAGTTGCGGAGGGAACGGTCTCTGCCGAAAGCAGAAAGGGGTGGAGATGGGAAGATGTGGCTTGTGGTGGGATCCCGTTGGAGGTGGCGAAAATGTTGGAGGATTATGTGCTGTATGCGATGGCTGATGGGATGTAAGGTGAGGACTAGGGGGACCCTGTCCCTGTTAAGAATGGGGGGGAGGGGGAGCAAAAGTGAAGCTGCAGGATATCGAGATAATGAGAGCTTCATCTTTCATGGAAGAGGGGAACCCCGTTCCTTAAGGAATGAGGACATCTCTGGTGTCCTGGTATGGAACACCTCATCTTGGGCACAGGTACGGCATAGACAGAGGTCTACGTCTTATTATCTGTATCTATATTATCTGTATTATCTTATTAGATAGAATTTAGATAGAATTTATCACCACACAACCAGGGTCGGTGGAATTTGGGTTGTCAGCAGCAGTACAATAATAAAGAACACACAACCACAATAAAAATGTAACACAAACATCCACCACAGCATTCATCACTGTGGTGGAAGGCACAAAATTTGGCCAGTCCTCCTCCATTTCCACCCCGTGGACAGGACCAGAGTCCAGAGTCAGTCCAGGATCGGCTCTTCCTCACCGGAGACCGCGGCTTTAAGTTGTTTTAGGCCGCAGGCCAGCGGTCGAGATTTAAAGTCTCCGCCGCAGCCAGAAGCACCGTAGACTGCAGGGCTGGTGGTCGAAGCTCCCCTCCAGGGGTGATGGTAAGTCCATGCCGGCCCCGCGGTAGAAGTTGGCCGCGGGCCGGCAGTGATGGCTTCTTCTTCCCCCGGGTCCCCCACGAGGGATCCCGGGCTGTAGACGCCGTGCCAGCTGGAGCTGTGCAGACCGCGGCTTCAGACTGCCGGCTGCCCCGGGCCAGCGAAACAGAACGCTCCCCTCCAGCGAGCCCCAGCAAGGGCTCACCCGCTCCACACCGAGAGTCCACGCTGCGCCCGCCGCTGAAGCCCCGGGCGCGTCTCCGGGAAAGGCCGCGCCGATCCTTGATGTTATGCCACGGGGGAGGCAACCTGGAAAAAGTCGCCTCTCCATGGAGGAGGCGCCCGAAGCGGTTTCCCCCTCACCCCCCCACACCACCCCCCACACAAAACACACAAAGGAACATTAAGCACATACTTTAAAATATACTAAAAAATAAAAAAAAGTTGAAAAAACTGACGCGCTGCTGACATGGCTGCTGCCAGAGCAGCGTCCCCTACCGAACCCGAATATACCGAATTATATATATGATATTACATATTATAATACCAGTATTATCTGTCTGGCCAAACAAATAAACAGATGAAACACATGCAAGGCTTTCTTACTTCTTCTGGAAGGATTGAATAATTTATTTCTCAGTAGGACAGGCAGAGGTCTTGCAGCTTTGGTTCTGGTGCAGAAAATTGCTGCAGCAAAGGAAGTGTGATTGAGGTAGCTGAGAAAACAGCCCTTGTACTTTGGTGACTGCAATTCTTTATGAATAAGAATAAAATAAAAGGAATACTCAATTCTTCAGACTGGAGGAGGATCCAACATGAAACACAAAGCTGCCTGACCCGTTGACTTCCTTTAGCAGTTTGCCTTTTGCTCAAGATTCCAGGTTCTACATTCTCTTTGGTCTTCATAGAAAATAACTTTCTGATCTGTTTTTTAGTTTTAGTTTTAGAGATACAGCATGGAAACAGGCCCTCTTTTGAAATCGGTTGACCCAGCTCTTCCTCCCATATAAATCTCAGAAGGTGGAGTGTCAATATTTAGAAGGGTATTATAAATGTAAGATATCAACTTGCTTGTATCGGCATGTCTATTCAAACAGTCATCTAATATATCAGGACCCATAAGAGAACAATCGTGTATATATTTTCACGTAATCTCAAAGTTGGAGATATCTAATAAAAATTATTGGCATTCAAATCATATTTCTCCTGCAGTTCTTGAAAAGAGGAGAGAGTCCCCTTCTGATAGAGGTCTCCCACAGTATTGATTCCCTGATTCTTCCATTGAACAAACACCACATCCAAAGTAGATGGTTTAAACGAGGGATTATTTGCAATGGGAAGAAGGAGAGACATGTTTCTCAATTTAAGACTGAGTTTCAGCTGTTTCCAGATACGGATAGTACTATGTATTATCGGGTTTTGCTCGTATGTTGACTTATTCAGATGTATTGGAGATAGGAGAATAGTAAGATTAAACGAGAACTTACCAGTTTGAAGTTTGATCTTGATTTTATGAGGAGTTACGATGAGCGATTACGTGAAGAAGGGCCGTCCGTCTGCTTGCGCGTCAATCTTCAAAGCAGCGGTGTTAAATCACAAATAAAAAGAAGACCTGAGAATAGTAAGATTGTGAAGAAACTAGAACTTCCATATGACCTTGATAGTATGAGGGTGGGAGCGGTGGGCACGTAATCGCTCATTGAAACTCCTCATAAAATCAAGATCAAACTTCAAAACTGGTAAGTTCTCGTTTCCAGGCGTCACACACTGAATGGATTGACCATGGATGCGTGTAATCATTAAAGCATTCAGACATTAAGTAGTTAAGTAAAGACACTGATGCTTTAATGAAAGAAAAGTTTTAAAAAATAGTTACCCCTCCCAACCTTGGGGGGAAACTAAGGAACAGAACTTAAAATGGTACGTGCAAACACCCCCAGTCCGGTTATGGGTTTGTTATATAACGGGTGGACCATTATTTCATTCGTCCATACTGCAGCCACTAGGATGTCGTCAAGGGGCACGTCCATAGCTCTTGCTGACGATGTAAATGCAGCCCTGGTAGAGTGAGATTTAACCATATAAATGTTCACTACTACTACTGCCATTACCTCCTTTGACCATCTGGAGATGGTTTGAGTTGACACCTTCTGGTGTGGTTTTTTATGGCTGATGAGGACCGATTGTTCTGAGCCTCTGAGGTTCTCCGTAACTCTCAGATAGTGGTGTTAGTATGTTACCACACACACACAACCATTGGTCCTCTGGATATGCCAAGAACTGGATCTCCATCCCTGGCATTCCTGGCCTGCTCTGTTTTATCAGGTTCCTGATTACGAATGTTAAGTTGTTCATATTGGTGGTCATGTAGTCCAACCGTAGCTTAGTACCATGCTCACATCCCATGTGTCCCTGTACCTTGGCCTTGGAGGTATTCAATTGTAAATTCCCTTCATGAATTTTGTTGTAAAGGGGTGCGTTCCTATCGACCCGTGCCCTACTTCCAGCATCAGTTAGGAGGAGAGTGCGCCTCTGACACTATAGATTGCACTATAACTTTGTTTATAGTTATAGTACAGAGTTGATAGGAACTCCAAGACATCCGTTATCCGAACTGTGTTGTATTTGTTCGGACAGTCCTATGCCTTGAAATGGCCTCCTCAGAATCTGCAGACCAACAAGTTAATACGTTCATGCAGTGGATGATTACTCCCTGTAACTGGGTTCACTAGGAAGTCCCTGCTCTTGGGTACAGCCATAACTGGCTGGACTATAGTTCCCAAAATTTTTGGGGGACCAGGCTTGAGTAGGCCAATCTGGCACTACCAATATGCCTGTGGCTTAGTCTTGCTTGATTTTGGTCAAGCATCGGTTTGTGAGACAAATTGGTGGAAAGCATACATAAACATTCCTCCCCAATTGAGGGAGTAAGCATCCACCGCCTTTGCTCCTGGATCCAGCTCGCAGGACACATATCTGGGTAACTGATGGTTTAGTCTAGATGCAAACAGATCAATATCTGGTATGCCATATCGTGTCGTTATTTTGTTAAATACTGTCTGATTCAACATCCAGTCTGTGTTGTTATTAAACATTCATGATCTAGCATCTGTCACCGTGTTATATCTACCTTGTAGATAGACCGCTGTTACCCAAATATCCCTCTCGATACACCAGTGCCAAATGAGGTTCGACAATCTGTCGTAAGATACAGATTTTACACCACCCTTGTTAATGGATATACGCCACCGCAGTGGGGTTATCAATCTGAATTTGAACAAGCACCAGTTGCATATTGCTACAGAAAACCCTGAGTCCATATTGTGCTCCCAACAATTCTGGGTAATTGATTCCATGTGTTGGGGCATTACAGACTCCTGCTCATTCCATCTGCCCCCACAGCTCTAGACTGTGTTTGTGGCTCCCCATCCTTAGCCGCTTGCATAGGTCTGAAGAACCCCCTATGGCTTTTGATGCAAAATTTTCCTTTGAGCTGTCTCACGTTCATTATCCACCATAGTTATTCAATAATGGCCTCTGCTGGCAATCCATAGTTTGCCAATTTGGCCTGCATGGAATCTGAGTGTTCGTTCCTTTGCTCGCTGTAAATTCTGGTAATGCAAAGGCCCGTGACGTAGTGCTGGGAATGCAGCTACTATTTGCCAATTACACTCGCTGTTTGCCTGATAGATGGCTAGTATTTGACTATCAGGTCATAGCAGGCTTAATTAAATATTGTTGTTTGCCCCTATGCAAAGTCACCAACATATTTACTGTTTTTGATAGCAAATTCTAGGTAATCAATTACCCTTGTAGGTGTCAAATTTGATTTAACTGGATGGATGAGGTAACCAATTCTTTCAAACAGGTCTTTGGTTTGCTTTGACTGATGCTTCTGCCAATTCTTGGTGACTCCAAAATGAAAATGTCCTCCAAATATGCCATTACTATGTGGTTCTGAGACCTTTGTAGACCTAGAATTGGTTTCCGTAGTTTAGTCAATAGTCTAGGAGCTGATGTCAATCCATTTGGCAGAGCTATGCCATCCAGTTAAACTTCAAATATCTCCTGTTCTTAGTGAATAGACACCGAATAGTATGCATCTTTGAGGTCGATGCATGCCATGTGACCACTTTATAGGAAGCTCCTATAAAACAGTTGTTAGACCGTAACAAAAATTGCTGTTCTGAAAGTCTGTACTGCACAAATGAGTTAAAACTGGATGAAGTGACATCCTCCATCTGTCACCTGTCCTGAAAGGCAATCCTGCCCAAAATACTGGGCCTGCCTTGAAGACAACTCCGGTCCGAGTTCCAAGTCTGCTTGGAACCTATGCATGTTGTGCAGTAAAAATAATCACATGTTATTATCTGTTTTTTAAAACCAGATCTGAATTTCATGTTATTGTCATTTTGAACAAAAACACAAGAGTAAAATTACCAACATGTAACTGGTCCACAATCCCTTGTTTCTGTAAACCCAGACCCACCTACCTCCATGGCTACCGGTGGTCTTGTGGTAAGCCCAAAGGCCCCTGATGCGGGTTCCTTTTCTCTCCTTGATTGGGAGTAGGACTGGTAGAGAGTGTGGATTCCATGTTTCTCTTGACCTCTGCTTGGGTCTTGGTCTGAAAACCTCATCATACTGAGCATGCCTTGTAGGACAATTCTGGCCATAATTCTGAGTCTGCCTTGAAAGACGACTCTGATCATATTTCCGTGCCCAGCTTTCAAGCTACCACCGGCTTCAGTGAACCGCTTACCACCTATGGAGGTGTGGGGTGTGTTGTCGCCTACTGATGAAGTTTTGCTTGTCGTTGGTACCTTGATTGGTCCGACAGCTTTTGCTTCCTTCTTCTGGTCTTACCTGAAGAGAGGATTCGGCGGCTGGTTTCTCCAAAGTCACCCTGATAGCGCTGTTCCCTTGCCGGCATTTGTAGCGTGTGGATATTCTGCCAACTGCTGGGTTTTGAGGCCATATGCATGTGCTTCAGTATGTTCATACTTTAAATTTGAGATCAGTTGCCTACTGATCACTCACACTCCCCTTCACTGAGAGTGAGATTTGTAGGCAGCCCTGAAAACAGGTGCTGCCGCAGGCCCCTGAGGATACCTGCGCTGACATGGCCCCTCCAGCGGGCCTAAATGAGATTCTTGCTTTGGGTCAGACTGAAACTGACCGTGAATGCTCCTCTCCTCAGAGCAGGAGACATTTGCTAGATCTCTATCCAGGGAAGCACCCAGTGGAACCAGGATGATTGCATAAGTACTTCTTTTCTTTTGTGCTTATTATTCATTTAATGTAAAGCACTTTGGTGTCAATGTGAGTTAACTTAAACAGTGCTATATAAGTAAAAGTTACATACTTACTTCCTTTCTTCTGCTTGTCCCTGGGAAGGTCCCCCCCCCCCCCTGCTTTTGTACTCTGATTCAGAGTGGTTTCTTCCATATGTGCTTCCCTCTCCATTGGGGAAGACATTGGGCTGCCCCATGAGCGAGGCTCCCGGTACTGCCTGCTGTAGGCCCCGGGCTGACACAGTTCCCTCCATTGGAGCAGGTCATTGTTGGAGCAACTTCTCCAAAAAGTTGCTCCATGTGGGAGAGTCGTCCTCAGATGCTCTCCGTTCCCTTTTCCCCGGACTCATCTGAGTCAACGGGTTTGTTTGACTTGCAGGTGGATTTACGTCCCGCCGGGACCACCAACGGAGCTCCTCCTCCTGCAACAAGTGTCCTGCCAGTTCAGCTGCCGGCGCTAAATGTCGAGAATAAGACCGTCGCCCGCTACTGGAAATGCTGCGGTCTTCGGCAGCCAACTTACCCGCGGACCGTCTCCTCGACATCGGGGCCCTGAAACTACAAAAAGCTTCAAGCCCGAAAGAATGCAGGTAAGTAGTTCAACTTGCCTTACCTGCCCATCCCGACGGCTGGGAGGACACAGTGCCTCTACCAGTCCGCCGCGCGCGTTGCGTTGAGACGTAATGAAGCGCACGCAGATGGACGGCCCTTCTTCACGTAGTCACTCACGTGACTGAAGTAAAATCGAGCCTATACATAAAGGCGAACAATTTTCCCTCTCCATTTTTAACCAATTTACATGTTGACATGTATCGTCCAACCAGAAAGTTATATTTTTAATATTAGTTGCCTAGTAGGAAAAGAGAAAGTTAGGTAGAGCTAATCCTCCGTTTTATTTGGATTTGCACAAATGTCTTTTGTGTATTCGGTGGGTTTTGTAGTCCCAAATAAAGTTAGTAACAATACAGTCATTTTAAAAAAAAAGCTTTTAGGGAGATATATCGGTATTGATTGGAATAAGTATAAGAGTTGCGGAAGGAAGATCATCTTTATGGCTTTTAATCTACCAAGAAGGGAAATAGGAAGTGTTTTCCAAAATTGGATATACGTATACAGTTTAGTAATTAATGGTGGGAAGTTTGTTTTAAACAAAGAGTACTTTCTAGTCACGTAAATTCAAAAACCAAAATAAGTAAACTTTTTCCTAATGTCTCACCTATTTGTGATAAATGCTGATCTCAAGAAGCTACTATAGCGCACTCATTTGCTTTTTGTATAAAAATACAAAAATTCTGGACTGAAATTTTTGAAATCTTCACAAAATTATTTAACATAAAACTGATACCAAAAGCAGAATGGATTATCTTTGGAACAATGGAAGGTAGCCCTGAACTAAATATGTTTCAAAATAATCTATTTAATTATGGGATAATAACGGGAAAAAAGCTTATACTTAAATTCTGGAAAAACGCTCCTATACCAACAATAAATATGTGGATTTCAAATATGTTTGAAACATTACACCTGGAAGATATGAGACTCCTCCTTGCAGGCAAATCAGACCACTTCCAAAAGACGTGGTCTGCATTTATCGACTTACTACAAGCATAAGGTGCAACAGTACCTTAAAAAAGAAATGGTGTCAGGATCTGGTAAGGGGGGATGAAAAATACGAAGTTGGTATATCCCTTTTTGTGCGGTTTTCATAATAGAGCTTGTGTTTCTTTTTCTTTCTTTCTTTTCTATGGCCTATTTCTTAACTTTTTTCCCTAATTCTTTGTTTAATGGGTTTTTCTTTTTTATCACTCTTTCACACTAACACGACTCTCTCTCACTTTATTTACTTTCTTTATTTCTCTCTTTCCTTAAAAAGAAAAAAAAATCCAAGATATCTGAACTTTTCAGTAACAGTTCTGAAAGGAAACTCTGGAGTTGAGAAGAGTCTTGTTCTCCATAGTCACTGTAATTCTAACCTATTAAATTGTTAGTGTATCATTACGTTTTTATTTCATTTGGCAGTTAGTGAAGACTGATATGTTGCTTCAAATCTCCCCGGATATATATATTTTTCACACATTAACATAATCCCATTCTTTTCCCTCAAATAGTGAATAATTGTGGCCTAACAAAGGCAGAAGTTGGGAGGTCATGTTGCAGTTGTATAAGATGTTGGTGAGTGTATTTAGAGTATTGTGTTCAGTTCTGGGCACCATGTTATAGGAAAGATATTGTCAAGCTTGAAAGGGTTCAGCGAAGATTTATGAGGTGTTGCCAGGGCGAGAGGGTGGGAGCTATAGGGAGAAGTTGAGTAGGCTGGGTCCCTATTCCTTGGAGCATAGGAGGATGGGTGATCTTATAGAGGTGTATAAAATCATGAGAGGAATAGATCAGGTAGATGGACACAATCTCTTGCCAGAGTAGGTGAATCGAGGACCAGAGCACATAGGTTCAAGGTGAAGGGGAAACGGTTTAATAGGAATCTGAGGGGTAACTTTTTCACACAAAGGGTGGTGGGTGTATGGAACAAGCTGCCAGAGGTGGCAGTTGAGGCTGGGACTATCCCAACATTTATAAAACAGTTAGACAGATACATGGATAGGACAGGTTTGGAGGGATATGGACCAAGCGCAGGCCGGTGGGACTAGTGTAGCTGAGACATGTCGGCCGGTGTCGGCAATTTGGGCCGATGGGCCTGTTTCCACACTGTATCACTCTATGACTCTATGACCTTAACTCTATTCAATTGGATGCAGTGTGTGGCGTCTTATGGACGCCCCTGGGTGGGTGTAGAAGAAAAATGGATGGGAATCTAGCTGGAGCTCAGGGGAGAGATAGGGGTCGGGAAGAGAGGGGGAGTGTGGGGGAGACAAAAAGGGGTGAGATTAGTTAGAGATTGTCTAAAATTGGAGAATTTATCATTCACATTATCAGTTTATCAGTTGTAAGCTATCCAAGTGGAATATATCAGAATTAATATCAGACTTCAGCAATGACAGCGCAGTGATGCAGATGGTGGAGCAAATGCTACACAGCACCAGTGACCCCAGTTCATCCTGACTCCCAGAGCTGTCAGTGTGAAGATGCATGTTCACATTAAGATAACATTGGGCCTCATATCAGAGAAAGGATGTACTGATGTTGGAGAGGGTCTAAATGAGGTTTATGAGAATGATCCCAGGAATGATTGGGTTAACATATGATATGCATTTGATGACACTGAGCCTTTACTCACTGGAGCTTAGAATGATTAGGGGGACCTCATTGAATCTGAATAGTAACAGGCCTGGTTAGTGTGGATGTGGCGAGGATGTTTCCACTAGAGGAAGAGTCTAGGACCAGAGGCCATAGCCTCATAATAAAAGGATGTACCTTTGAAAAGGAGGTGAATTTGTGGAATTCATTGCCACAGAAGGCTGTGGAGGCCATGCCAATTTATATCTATCAGGTGGAGATTGACGGATTCTTGATTAGTTATAGGGAGAAAACGGGAGAATGTGGTTGAGAGGGAAAGAAAGATCAGCCATGGTTGAATGGTGAAATAGACCTGATGGACCGAATGGCCTTTTTCTGCTCCTATAATGGCATAAGTCTGCTCCTATATTTTACAAACCCAAAACAAACAACATATAATCTATATAACTAAAAGTATCATCTTCCTATCAGCGCTATATATTGACTACAGAAAAAATGCTACCCTATATCACTATGATTTTTGGCCATCTTACTCATAGTCATCCTCCGCTGAGGCAGCCTTGAGGATTTTTCCGATCGATGATCAATAAAAAAGTTATGAGTGTTTTAAAAATCTTGAGATCAGCTGATTGGTCTTCTCGCCTGACAATCACCATGATGAAGGTAACACCCCTTCTGGGGGGTGGAGGGGCAGGACTATAAAACCCCGGATGCCTGGACATGAGTCAGTCACTCTGGAAGATCGCGAGGGAGAGGCCACAACTGTGATTCTAAGCTGTGAATCAACTGAAATGTGAGTCTCCAATGTACTTGCAATAAATTATTTGTTAGCCCTTAATGACAATGCAATGAGTTGTTTGGCCTGCCCTGTGCTTGAGACGGCAATGGAAAATGGAAATGAAATGACAATGCCACGAGTTGTCTGCCCTGCCCTGTGGTTGAGACTGCAATGCAAAATGGAAATGAAATGAAAATGCCACGAGTTGTCTGACCTGCCCTGTGCTTGAGACTGCAATGCAAAATGGAAATGAAATGACAATGCCACGAGTTGTCTGGCCTGCCCTGTGGTTGAGACTGCAATGCAAAATGGAAATGAAATGACAATGCCACGAGTTGTCTGGCCTGCCCTGTGGTTGAGACTGCAATGCAAAATGGAAATGAAATGACAATGCCACGAGTTGTCTGGCCTGCCCTGTGCTTGAGACTGCAATGCAAAATGGAAATTAAATGACAATGCCACGAGTCCCATCAGTCCTGTACTAGCCCAGGAGGAGTCCCTTTGGTCCAACAGTAAGTATTCCCCCTGCAAGTATTAAACCTCACCCCACTATTTCCCCCCCCTCCCTTCATTGACTCCCTGTGAGATCCAGGCCAGGATAGACTTTCCACCTTCATTGCTGTGATCTACAGAAAAAGATGAAAAATATCTAATATTGATTCTCCACCCTCTCCCCCTTCTCCCTCTCACAGTCTCTCATCTGTTTTGGGCAGAATTTCTGGTGGTTTCTGAGCTGCCAGCCCAGCAGGCCTGAGTGACTGAGCTGCCAGCCCACCAGGCCTGAGCTGCCAACTCACCAAGCCTGATTGACTGAGCTGCCAGCCCACCAGGCCTAAGTGACTGAGCTGCCAGCCCACCAGGCCTGAGTGACTGAGCTGCCAGCCCACCAGACCTGAGTAAACTGAGCTGTCAGCCCACCAGGCCTGACTAACTGATCTGCCAGCCCACCAGGCCTGAGAGACTGAGCTGCCAGCCCAAGAATCCATTCAAGCCACAATGTCCATACTAGTCCTCTGGAAACCAGTCCCTTTGGCCCACAAGACCCATAATAGCCCCCCACCCCCCCAACACTGGCCACCAATATTGGAATTGGTGGAGAGGTGGAATATTGCGTTGGGGGACCAGCCCTCCCATGGGACCAATGGGTCCCACTTAGTCTAGTATTATATAAAAAACAGGAAAAAAAATTGCAATCTCTTGGCAGGTTACGTAGCACCTTTGGAAAGAGAAACAGATAATGTTGCAGCTTAAGTTCTTATTTCAGTTTCCCAGAATCCATAATTTTTTTTAAATTTTCATGCATTATTAGTTTCTTTTGAAGACTATTAACTGGGCAGCAATGAATCTATACATTTCATAAACAAATGAAAATCAAAACATTACACATGCTATAAATCTAAAATAAAAACAAGAAATGCTGGAAGCATTCAGAAGGTTAGACAGCAAGAGAAACAGAGTTCACATTTCAGGTTGAAGATTCTCCATCAAATAACTAAAATATTAACTTTTTACAGATGTGGCTTGACCTGGATGAGCATTTCCAGCATCTTCTGTATCTAATCAAAAACTGCTCACATTTGCACAAGAGTAGTTTTTATTCAGCGGCAGGTACTGCGAAATGTGGAATCTCAACACCTTATACCGATTTTGACCTGCTGTAATGTGCCTTTATTTCCTCTTGCCTTATTTTTGCCTTTATATTTTGGGAATACACTGGGGGAGATGAACGTTGGTTGATGGATATGCACCAAGTTTGTTCAAGAGCAATAACATGTAGACACAATAAACTGAGGACACTGGAACTACTCCTTTGTTCTGATCCTTTATCAGTTTCTTCCCAAGCTGTATTTTTAGTCAAAAGTTCCTAACATTTTTCACAAGCTCTCATCAATCATTATGATGTGTGAAGCGAAAAAAAATCTCGGGAACTATGACCCACGGTGTGCACTGGGAACAATTAAAAGACAATAATAAATCACCTCCTTCATTGTGATTGGAGATGTTACTCAGGGAAATTATGTTTTTGAGCACAGAGATGCTTTGAATGGTGAAGTCAAAATTCATCATTGCTTTACACAATACGGACTGAAAATGTTCTGGAAAATAAGCAGACTGCAGTGAACAAGCACCTTGCCCTATTAGACATGATTTTGAAATTAGAATGATTTAGTACGCACAAATGAGTAAAATAAGAAGCCTTTAAAAGAAACGGTCCAATGCATGACAGAAGGGGGAGGCGTTGTACAGTTTGATAGCCACAGGGAAAAAAGTTCTCCTGTGGCATTCTGTACTGCATCTTGGTGGAACCAGTCAGTTTCTGAAGGTACTCCTCAGGTTGACCAGTGTGTCATGGAGGGGGTGAGCTGTATTGTCCAAGATGATTTGCAGTTTGAGGAGCAACCTCCCCTCCAAGACCACCTCCCATGAATCTAAGCCCGCCCCCAGGACAGAGCCAACCTTCCTGATGAGCTTGTTATTCCTATTGGAGTCCACGGCCTTCACCCTACTGTTCTTTAACAAGTCACACACTAGCCAGTAAATTAAGCTATTTATGTGTTTCAAACAGGTGTTTAATAACTTGCTACTGCTGTGCGCACCTCCATAGAATGAGGCTAATGATGCAGGTCTAATTAAATGGATTTCAGCCAAGCATATGACCTATCTGTTTTGATAAACAATCTAGTTCCTCTGTCTCATAAAGCTAGTTTAGTTTTATCCAGCTGTGCCCAGAATTCCATTGGAACTTGGCAAATGAGATCCGGGTCTGTTCTGATAGTGTCAGGCTGCAACAGCAGATGAGGTTACAATAGCTTGTTACTATGCAGTGCCATTCTGTGATTGTTTGACAACGTGTCATTTCCATTATGGGGGGATAAAATGTCATTTTCTGTTGAAATCAGAGTTGGCCATCCATTTAATTAGACCTGTGTCAGCAAGTTACACTGCAATGTAGCTAATCATAGCAACTTACTGAGGAACAAGACAATTGCAAGATAGTATTACAGACTTGAACAGCCCTTTCTTCAGTGTCAATCAATCCTAGAAGGAGTCCAAAGATTCAACTTTAATAGAAATTGATTTCTGTTGGAATTGATCGTGAATGTATGATAGTGGGATCTAGTGGAAAGAATCAGTGAAAGCACAATATTACAACCCCGTGAGCCAAATGAGGTATGTTACTTTCACCTTTCCAAACGAGGACCAAGTTAACACTAGATAAAACAAAACTTTGCACAATTAATTTCGAAAGAAACATTAAAGTACAATCAATGCAGCATACCTCTGCGGAACAACCTAAAAATAAATAACATGTCAGCTAATCCCAGCTCAGTGTCTCTCCATACTTGATTTAAAAGAAGTAATTTCTCAGCATTTTGACCTGAAGGTTGAGGCAGAACCTTATTCATCGATTAATTCCTGTCTTTTGCTGCAATGTGTCTTTGCCATATCCCATTTGCAAGAGTGTTTTGGGTATCTGTGTAAATGTGGTTCTTTCATTAATCCTTTTCAAGAAGACGTAATTTAAAAAAAGTAAAAAAATGAATGCAATCAAGACCCAGATTCATAGCTGCACTGGTAGCAAACTTGCCTTGACTTGTAAATTCAAGTCTTAATCTAGATATTCAAGCACAAAAACTGTTAAGGATGCTGTCTCTTGAATTGTTTTAGATGTATAATGGGCCTCTTAAAATGGGATAAGAAAAACAGCCACTTGCAGAAATACGGGTAGAGCTTTTATTTGATTAAATTATTTTAAATTGTATAGATTGGTGCTGGTGTCCAAAGTTACCAAAGTGTTCAATGTAATCCCAAAGGTCCCCCATTGTCTTCGGCGTCCACTGCTCATGCCGGCTCTCTCTTTGTTCTCTCGGAGGCGCTTCCTCGAGCGACCTCTGGTACTCACCACTGGTGTCCAACCTTCGGCACACATCACTGGCCAGTCTGGCACTCACCGCTGGTGTCCGACCTCCAGCACTCACCGCGGGCCCGTCCTCCGACGCCTGCTGTAGGCACTCTCTTGGACAGCTCTGTGAAGCTCGCTGGGAGCATCCGATGGCTCACCTTGCTCTCCGATGGCCCACCGCGCTCTGTGAAGGCCCACCTCGCTCTCTGATGGACCAGCTCACTCCTCGATGGCCCACCTCATTCTCTCAATCGCCCTCCTCGCTCCTCGAAGGCACACCTTGCATTCTGACAGCACACCTCGCACCTATAAATAAATATTTTAACTATTAATATCTTGAGTGCTTTGATTCACACTGGTGCCTGGGTAAGCACTGAGTGTCTTACTGGTAAGACATTTGCAAAATCCTCGCATTTCAGAAATAAACTTCAAACACTTTCAGTGTCTGTTGGCACATTTTTGTTGAATAAATGAAGAGCTATATAACTTTTCAAAAGTATGTTTCCCAATAGGGTTAGAGAACAGAATGATGTAAGCGCAGACAAGCACAAATTATCTAAAAAAACGTTTAACATACCAAAGTCTGAAGGAGGGTCTCAACCTGAAAAGTCACCTATCCATTCCCTCCACAAATGCTGTCTGACCCATTGAGTTACTTCAGTACTTGATGTTTTACTCATGATTCCAGCATCTTCAGTTCCTTGCATCTCTAGCATACTGAGGTGTATTTCTCAAGAGATAGGAATGAAAAACATGGAGGTTATTTAAAAATGATCAAGCATGAAACTCTAAACTAATGACATTCCATTGTGGAAAGAGCTATGATTATTGAGTTCCTGACCTTTGTGTAAACGAAGTTGGACATATTTTCCATCACAGCTGCAATGGTGCTCAAATTGAAAGTGTTGATCATGGTATTTGTAAAGGATCATGACCCAGGAATTACGACAGAATAAACATTGTAATAGTAAGAAAAACTGTAATGAATATGACTTTGCTTATAGTTTTATTAAAGCATCTCATCAGAAAGCTCTTTTTTTTTTACAATGGGAATGTTGTTCCTATAATTTAAACAATTTAATTGATGGTAGAACTGGAAGGTGTTATTCTAAAGCTCAATATTAGGCTCAACACTATCTGCAATATTTGTTAAATTAGGATTATAGACCAAACGAGAAACCTTGACCCAGGATCTTCAGATGTTAGATGTGGATAAATGTACATGATGCAAAATTTATCATTTGCCTTAGTGGCACAGCATAATTTTGCCAGTTTCTTGAATGAGTGAAAATCATGCAAAATGATGGTGTCCTGACTTCATCTGCATCCAATAAAAAATAGGACACTCCATCTGAAATTGAATCTTCTTTCATCAATATTTAAGTACCACAAATGACAGTAACAAATTTCATGAAGAATTGTTTTTGAAATTATGTGTGTTCAATATTTTCCTGTGAAATATAATCTGCTGATTATGATAGCTCACTGTGGGCTCTGTTCGAGTTCATCGAAGCAGGATTTAACATACTACCAGCATATTAACACATGGATGCAACATCAGCAGCAGCTGTAGCTACAAATACAATAAGTCTGAAAGTTTTGTCCATATTTAATGCAGGAAGGTTCAATATTGACATCACACTTGAATTCGAAAAAGGGTTAAAGCGTCAATGATTTTATCAGGACAAATTAAGTGAGTAGGACTCAACGTGATGGTTATGTTTTATACAAACATGGTTGGCTTATAGCTGAGGGACCAGGAAAGAGTGGTGTCCATCCCATCAGTTCAGCAAGAGCAGAAATCCTTTGGAGTCAACAATGAGTCATCAGCGCTAAATAGTTCAGATGTCATGACCTCTAACCTCCAGGGTAGTGTGTACTGCAACAAGACATAATTTCTGCAGTATAGGAGCAAAGAGGTCCTTCTGCAGTTGTACAGGGCCCTAGTGAGACCACACCTGGAGTATTGTGTGCAGTTTTGGTCTCCAGATTTGAGGAAGGAGAATCTTGCTATTGAGGGAGTGCAGCGTAGGTTCACGAGGTTAATTCCCGGGATGGCGGGACTGTCATATGTTGAAAGAATGGAGCGACTGGGCTTGTATACACTGGAATTTAGAAGGATGAGAGGTGATCTTATTAAAACATATAAGATTATTAATGGATTGGACACGCGAGAGGCAGGAAACATGTTCCTGATGTTTGGGGAGTCCAGAACCAGAGGCCACAGTTTAAGAACAAGGGGTAGGCCATTTAAAACGGAGATGAGGAACAACATTTTCACCCAGAGAGTTGTAAATCTGTGGAATTCTCTGCCTCAGAAGGCAGTAGAGGCCAATTCTCCAGATGCTTTCAAAAGAGAGTTAGATAGAGCTCTTAAAGATAGCGGAGTCAAGGGATATGGGGAGAAGGCAGGAATGGGGTACTGATTGTGAATGATCAACCATGATCACAGTGAATGGTGGTGCTGGCTCGAAGGGCCGAATGCCCTACTCCTGCACCTATTGTCTATTCTGTATTGTCAGCACACTCCCATCCAAAAGCCCCATTTCTGTCTCTCCACAGATGACAGTGACCTGTTTTATTTTCCAGCATTTCCTAATATTATTTCAGGTGCACCTGACAGTTGTGTTGTTCCAGAAACTCTTCTACAATACCTCTGTGACCACTGGGTGGTCTTTGTAGTTTTAGGAAGTTAATTTGGATATGCTTCAAAATGGGCAAAGGTTTCATGCTGTTTTACATAATTGCTGCCAGCAGCCAATATTACAATGCTGTTCATTGGCTGTATACATCAGCAGGGAGCACAATATCTTTGGTGGGATTTAAGTCAGCTGCATCTCTTAAAGTGGAGGCAAGTTCTATTTGCAAGCAATGATGAATGATTTGTGAACAAGTCTATAATATACTGTAATAAATTGAAGAGTGACTGATCACATGACATAGGTTTCACAATTAAGCACTGGATGCCCTGGTAGGTGATGAGTGAGGAGATGTGTCATTCACAGAGGTGAAGCAATTGGTGATCATATGTAATCCCATGATGCTGAGGTAGAAGTTATAGCTACTATCTGGAAATTCTATTGCTAATCTCTTCCTCTTTCAATGCAATGTGTGTGAATATTACTTGAAATCCTTGAAAATAAGTACTCATGTTTGAGTAAGGGTGGGGGAGACAGCCTACCTGGGGGCAGCGACAGCGGCCGGGCCTCTGGCACAAAGACCGGTCCTGTTGCTCAGAAGGGTAAGGAAAAGAAGAGGAGGGCAATTGTAATAGGGGACTCTATAGTCAGGGGGTCGGATAGGCGATTCTGTGGACGCAGACAGGAGTCCCGGATGGTAGTTTGCCTCCCTGGTGCCAGGGTCAGGGATGTGTCTGAACGTGTCCAAGAAATCCTGAAATGGGAGGGAGAGGAGCCTGAGGTTGTGGTGCATATAGGTACCAACGACATAGGTAAAAAAAGAGAAGAGGTCCTGAAAGAAGAATTTAGGGAGTTAGGTAGAGAGTTAAGGAGAAGGACTGGAAAGGTAACAATCTCAGGATTACTGCCTGTGCCACGCGACAGTGAGAGTAGGAATGGAGCGAGGTGGAGGATAAATGCGTGGATGAGAGACTGGTGCAGTGGGTATGGATTCAAGTTTCTGGATCATTGGGACCTCTTTTGGGGAAGGTGCGACCTGTACAGAAAGGACGGGTTGCACTTGAACTCAAGGGGGACCAATATCCTGGCGGGGAGATTTGCAAAGGCTACTGGGGAGACTTTAAACTAGTATGGTTGGGGGGGGGGACTCAAATTGGGAAAGGTAGCAATCAGTGTGTGAAGCAGGGGGCAGAGAATGGTAGCACTCTGACCCAAAATGTAGGGGAGAGAGAAGAAAAAGAAAATAATCAGAGAATAAGAGAGGGTGGGTTTCTTAAATGTGTATATTTTAATGCGAGGAGCATTGTAAGAAAAGTGGATGAACTTAGAGCCTGGATTGACACCTGGAAGTATGATGTTGTGGCGATCAGTGAAACATGGTTGCAGGAGGGCTGTGATTGGAAACTAAATATTCCAGGATTTCATTGCTTCAGGTGTGATAGAATTGGAGGGGCAAGAGGTGGAGGTGTTGCATTGCTTATCAGGGAAGATATTACAGCAGTGCTTTGGCAGGATAGATTAGAGGGCTCGTCTAGGGAGGCTATTTGGGTGGAACTGAGAAATGGGAAAGGGGTAGCAACACTTATAGGGGTGTATTATAGACCGCTAAATGGGGAGCGAGAATTGGAAGAGCAAATATGTAAGGAGATTGCAGATATTAGTAGTAAGCACAAGGTAGTGATTGTGGGAGATTTCAATTTTCCACACATAGACTGGGAAACACATTCTGTAAATGGGCTGGATGGGTTGGAGTTTGTAAAATGTGTGCAGGATAGTTTTTTGCAACAATACATAGAAGTACCTACTAGAGAAGGGGCGGTACTGGACCTCCTGTTAGGAAATGAGATGGGTCAGGTGGCAGAGGTATGCGTTGGGGAACAGTTCGGGTCCAGTGATCACAATACCATTAGTTTCAATATAATTATGGAGAGGGACAAAACTGGACCTAGGGTTGAGATTTTTGATTGGAGAAAGGCTAACTTTGAGGAGATGCGAAAGGATTTAAAAGGAGTAAATTGGGACCGTTTGTTTTATGGGAAAGATGTGGAAGAGAAATGGAGTACATTTAAAGGTGAAATTTTAAGAGTACAGAATCTTTATGTCCCTGTTCGGTTGAAAGGAAATCGTAAAAATTGTAAAGAGCCATGGTTTTCAAGGGAAATTGGACACTTGGTTCGGAAAAAGAGGGAGATCTACAATAGTCATAGGCAGCATGGAGTAAATGAGGTGCTTGAGGAGTATAAAGAATGTAAAAAGAATCTTAAGAAAGATATTAGAAAAGCTAAAAGAAGATATGAGGTTGCTTTGGCAAGTAAGGTAAAAGTAAATCCGAAGGGTTTCTACCGCTATATTAATAGCAAAAGGATAACGAGGGATAAAATTGGTCCATTAGAGAGTCAGAGTGGCCAACTATCTGCAGAGCCAAAAGAGATGGGGGAGATATTGAACAGTTTCTTTTCCTCGGTATTCACCAAGGAGAAGGATATTGAATTATGTGAGGTAAGGGAAACAAGTAGAGTAGCTATGGAAACTATGAGGATCAAAGAAGAGGAAGTACTGACACTTTTGAGAAATATAAAAGTGGATAAGTCTCCAGGTCCGGACAGGATATTCCCTAGGACATTGAGGGAAGTTAGTGTAGAAATAGCAGGGGCTATGGCAGAAATATTTCAAATGTCATTAGAAACAGGAATAGTGCCGGAGGATTGGCGTACTGCGCATGTTGTTCCATTGTTTAAAAAGGGGTCTAAGAGTAAACCTAGCAATTATAGACCTGTTAGTTTGACGTCAGTGGTGGGCAAATTAATGGAAAGAATACTTAGAGATAATATATATAAGCATCTGGATAAACAGGGTCTGATTAGGAACAGTCAACATGGATTTGTGCCTGGAAGGTCATGTTTAACTAATCTTCTTGAATTTTTTGAAGATGTTACTCGGGAAATTGATGAGGGTAAAGCAGTGGATGTTGTGTATATGGACTTCAGTAAGGCCTTTGACAAGGTTCCTCATGGAAGGTTGGTTAAGAAGGTTCAATGGTTGGGTATTAATGGTGGAGTAGCAAGATGGATTCAACAGTGGCTGAATGGGAGATGCCAGAGAGTAATGGTGGATGGTTGTTTGTCAGGTTGGAGGCCAGTGACGAGTGGGGTGCCACAGGGATCTGTGTTGGGTCCACTGTTGTTTGTCATGTACATCAATGATCTGGACGATGGTGTGGTAAATTGGATTAGTAAGTATGCAGATGATACTAAGATAGGTGGGGTTGCGGGTAATGAAGTAGAGTTTCAAAGTCTACAGAGAGATTTATGCCAGTTGGAAGAGTGGGCTGAAAGATGGCAGATGGAGTTTAATGCTGATAAGTGTGAGGTGCTACATCTTGGCAGGACAAATCAAAATAGGACGTACATGGTAAATGGTAGGGAATTGAAGAATGTAGGTGAACAGAGGGATCTGGGAATAACTGTGCACAGCTCCATGAAAGTGGAATCTCATGTAGATAGGGTGGTAAAGAAAGCTTTTGGTGTGCTGGCCTTTATAAATCAGAGCATTGAGTATAGAAGTTGGGATGTAATGTTAAAATTGTACAAGGCATTGGTGAGGCCAATTCTGGAGTATGGTGTACAATTTTGGTCGCCTAATTATAGGAAGGATGTCAACAAAATAGAGAGAGTACAGAGGAGATTTACTAGAATGTTGCCTGGGTTTCAGCAACTAAGTTACAGAGAAAGGTTGAACAAGTTAGGGCTTTATTCTTTGGAGCGCAGAAGGTTAAGGGGGGACTTGATAGAGGTTTTTAAAATGATGAGAGGGATAGACAGAGTTGACGTGGAAAAGCTTTTCCCACTGAGAGTAGGGAAGTTTCAAACAAGGGGACATGACTTGAGAATTAAGGGACTGAAGTTTAGGGGTAACATGAGGGGGAACTTCTTTACTCAGAGAGTGGTAGCTGTGTGGAATGAGCTTCCAGTGAAGGTGGTGGAGGCAGGTTCGTTTTTATCATTTAAAAATAAATTGGATAGTTATATGGATGGGAAAGGAATGGAGGGTTATGGTCTGAGCGCAGGTATATGGGACTAGGGGAGTTTATGTGTTCGGCACGGACTAGAGGGGTCGAGATGGCCTGTTTCCGTGCTGTAATTGTTATATGGTTATATGGTTAATATTAATGTTTGCATGAATAAACTGCAACCATGGTATGTCTGGAAATTTGACCAGACCCATTGTGAATTAGTTTTGTTGGAATTAAAGTTTTGCCATTGCACTTTCATTTACAACACCTTATCTGATGCAATACTTGTTTTGGGCATTGCCATGAGAAGTGGTCAAGATGGTTATAGTGCATCTGGCATTGGGTATCTACAACCCAAACCTATTTGCATGGTGCTGCTGGCCTGAAATGGATTCACTGAGTAACCCCAAGCCCAGAGCTGGGAGCCTAACTTTAGTAGCTTATTTACTTACCATTTCTCATTTAGAGCCCCACATCCACCCCAAACGTATAGTCAATGTCTAACCCACCCAAAGAGCTGGCCCACTTATCACCTGACCCAACCCAATTCATGTACTAATTACCTGAACAACCCTGACCAATCGTGCTCATTTATCTCTCCCCCCATCTCCTGACCACTGACTTTTGCTTATAAAATCCAGCACCATAAGAAACCCTATCTATGCACAGCCCTTCCCCACTTTACTTGGGACCTCTGCGCCCCCTTGGCCCTCTGCTCTCTGTCTTACCTGAACGTAATTGCATGGTTCACTCTGGTGCAGTAAGCAAAGAAAACACCTATCTTGGTCTTAGATGGATTCAGTAGTGCCTAATGCTATGGTTAATTCTCATGACCAGGCTCTTGATGAGGCAGCCATTGTCAGATCACCTGCCTCTGCAATCCTGATGGTATTCTAAGCTTTGTTTCTTACATCTTCCTTCCATTTTACAAGAACCCCAGCCTTGTTGCTTTTCGATTTGAGTTACCCAAGGACTGGAACCTGTCAGGCCAGTAGAGGAAGAGGAAGAACAAAATAAATATTCATGGGGAGCGTCAATCTAGGTTGCAGTAGTAGTGACAAACTCAGATACTAACACAGAATCCTCATCTGGTGAGACAATGTGATCAAGTGTGCAAGAGCTCAAATGGATAAGAGATTAATCCATGTGCCATCTTGCTGGAGGATGAGGTTCCAGAGTGGTTCTGCAACAGGTGACTTACATGGGGCAGATCACAGAGAATGGGTGATGTGTAAACATACTCAAATGCATCATTGGATAAACAGCCTGCCAGTAAACCTATACCTAAGATGAGGGCTCATGAAAGAGTCCAACACTAAAGTGGCCCAAATCTTCACTCTAAGCATCCTTGGAAAAATGAATGGATATCATTACCTGCTTCAAGCCCAGGAAAGTGGTCTCTGATTCCCAGTTTCCAGTCTGCTATACAATACAATGAGTTTTCATCAATGTAGAGGTGCAAGGTCATGCTTTGGCCATCATGTGTGAAAGAGACACAATGTGTGAAATAAGTCACCTATCCAAGTGCTCCAGAGATGCTGCCTGACCCGTTGAGTTATGCCGCCTGACCCGTTGAGTTATGCCAGACCCACTGAGTTATGCCTGACCCGTTGAGTTATGCCGCCTGACCCACTGAGTTATGCCGCCAGATCCACTGAGTTATGCCGCCTGACCCGTTGAGTTATGCCACCTGACCCGTTGAGTTATGCCTGACCCGTTGAGTTATGCCTGACCCGTTGAGTTATGCCTGACCCGTTGAGTTATGCCAGACCCGTTGAGTTATGCCTGACCCGTTGAGTTATGCCAGACCCGTTGAGTTATGCCAGACCCGTTGAGTTATGCCTGACCCGTTGAGTTATGCCAGACCCGTTGAGTTATGCCACCAGACCCACTGAGTTATGCCTGACCCGTTGAGTTATAACCATATAACAATTACAGCACGGAAACAGGCCATCTCGACCCTTCTAGTCCGTGCCGAACACATAATCTCCCCTAGTCCCATATACCTGCGCTCAGACCATAACCCTCCATTCCTTTCCCATCCATATATAGCCATTATGCCACCAGACCCGTTGAGTTATGCCGCCAGACCCACTGAGTTATGCCGCCAGACCCGTTGAGTTATGCCGCCAGTCCAGACCCGTTGAGTAAACCAGCATCTGCAATACCTTCATTTTTGCCTTGAGAATTAAAAATGTCAAAGTAGCTGGACATCAGTGACCATCAGCATCACTGCTGAATTAAATTATTGTACCAAATGATTAATTAGGTTTTATAATAGAGATAAAGGCAACTTTTTTTCTGACAAGATGTAAGCTTTGAATGAAAATTTTTGAATGATTAGTGTTGTTTTAAGTATTGTTACCTAGAACTATGGGAATCAAATACACAGGACAAGATGTTAAGAAGTCCCTTGTGCCAATAGGTGGGGAGCATTTCACGACATTCGTTGATTGTTGAGAGTGGTAGACACTCAACATCGGTGGTGGGCGGGGGGGGGGGGAATACGTATATCTTGGCCTGGGTAACCTTCAGGACAGTTGGGCACAGGACACATCATCAGTAGTGTACCCTTGCATCACTGGGTGTTTCGGCCTTTTAACACTATACACCCTCCACAAGGGCGGCCCGCTGCAGGATGATCAGCCCTCAGCGCGTGTCCCTTGTCAAACCGTCCCAAAGATTCACTCTGACGTACTTGGGGCCCAGCATGGGTCTTTCCGCTTGAGCCAAATCCACCGGCTGCTTCTGAGAGTGATCTTATGGTCTTCCACAGAGCCTGACCGTGGATTCCAAGCTCCTTCAGCAGTCTGATGGTAGATGACGCAACAAATCCTCTGCATCCCACTTCAACTGGATAGACTTTGGTGTTCCAGCCACGCTGCGTTGCCTCTGCTGCAAGCTCTGCGTAGCGCAGCTTCTTACGCTCATAGGCCTCCTCAACAGAGTTCTCCCATGGAACTGTGAGCTCTATGATGTAAGCAGTCTTCTGTGAAGGGGACCAGAACACCAAGTCTGGCCTGAGGTTGGTGGAAGCAATTTCAGGTGGAAAAATTAGTTGTCGGCCGATGTCTGCCAGCATCCTCCAGTCACAGGCCCTGCATAGGTTTCCTTCTTCTGATCTGGTAGAAGGATGTTTAGATGTTTTCTGTCCTTCTCGGACAAAGGTTGTTGCCCTTAGGGGGGGGGGGGGGGTTGCTTGCTCTCGGAGGCAAGGAGTTGGTCGCACACCGCCTGTTCTCAAGGGCTGATGCCAGGCTTTTTAGTACCTGATTATGCCGCCACGTGTATCTCCCTTGCGTGAGGCTGGTCTTGCAGCCTACCATGATGTGTTTGAGGGTCGCTGGAGTTGGGCAGAGGGTACAGGTTGGATCCTCGCCGTACCACTGATGGAGGTTCTTTGGTGATGGAAGCACGTCATAAGTCGCCCTGATGATGAAGCTGATCTTGCTTGCTTCCATTTCCCATAGTTCTTTCCAGCTGATCTTCCTCCGCTCCACACCTTCCCACTGCATCCATTGCCCCTGTTTGGCAAGAGAGACCGCCTTTGCACTTCTTGCGGCCTCCTCTTGTCGCCGCACCTCCTTGACCACCAATGTCCTCCGCTCTGATGTTGTGGCCTTTCGCCAAGTTGGTTTACTTGTCGTAAGGCCAAAGCCTCCTCTTCCCTGCTGGACTTGCCCCACGATGTCTTTGTGCCTCAGGGCTGATGACTGCATCAGATGGTGTCCACTTCCGGCCAGTTACTAGGGGCAGCGCAACAGCACTGATGGTCTTGTCTCTAGAGTCCCTCAGTGTCATCTGGAGTCTTACTTTAGAACACTTTAGAAGTATTAAAGGAAAATTATTAACCAAAACCACAATAGAGTTGTGGAATTGTAATCAAGGAAGAGAAATACAAAGTCCTAGAGTAACTCAGCGGATCAGGCAGCATCTCTGGAGGACAATGTAGGCGACGTTTTCAGTCGGGACCCTTCTTCAAACTGATTGTAGGAGGGGGGTTGATAGCTAGTCAGAGGAGTGAAATATATATAGCCAGAGGGAGAGATTAGGTGACAGAGAAACGGTAGATGGAGGGGGAATGTGTACACAATAGTGCAAGGAGCATAGGAAAGAGAGGGGTGGGAGGGAGGGAGGGAGGTTTGATGTTACTTAAATTTGGGGAGTTTAATGTTCATACTATTGGTTTGTAAATTGCCCAAGGGGAATATGAAGTGCGTTCGCCAATTTGCACGTGGTCTGATTTTGTCAATGTAAGAGGCCCAGGGCAGAAATGTCAGTGTAGAAATGGGAAGGGGAAATAAAACGGTTAGCAACCAGAAGATCCAGCAGGCCTTGACTGACCGAGCACAAGTGTTCAGCAAAACGGCCGTCTAGTCTATGTTTGCTCGAGCCAATATAATGAGGCCACATTGGGAGCACAGAATACAGCAGATGAGGTTTAAGTAAGTGTATGTGCATCTGTCTCACCTAGAAGGACTGTTTGAATCCCTAGATGCAGATGGGGGCGAAGGTGTATGGACAAGTGTTACATCACTTGGGGGGTTCAGGGGAAAGTACATAGGGAGATTGTGGCTTGGGTGGGGTGGGAAAAAGAGAAGTTGTTGAGGATGAGCAGTATTGCTGTACACTAAGGTAAGTGGATAAGGTGGAGCTAATGTTAAACAAAATCAGAGAATGCTGGAATTACTCATCTCGTCAGGCAACATCTGTGAGGAGAAGAGCAGTTATTTTAGATTGATGACCTTTTATCAGAATCAACAAAACGTCTATATGAAAGGTAACCAATTCCAGGCCAATGCAGTGGATGGGGCAATATATCAAATGTCATGCTCCTGAGTACACTCTTGATGGTATATTAACACTCAAATGTTGCAAACACTGCATGCCCTTTGACAAGAATGTAGCAATTGTTGATGAATAGAAAATAGGATTCTAGAAAATTGAAATGTAATAGTTCCAGGATGAATAGCAAGAAAGAAATGTCCATGAGTTATTAATATATTTAAGATTTCTAATGACTTTATATTTAAAAATATCTTTGATTTCCCAATTCTTTATTGGTGTTCTCTTTATTACAGAGTTACATATAAAATAGATTTGCTACATCTTTGTTTTTGCAGTTTCAGCTTATAAATAACTGATGGATGCTACACTACAGTAGAAAAATAATCATGCAAAACTGCATATTTTTGCAGGACAAATGCTCAATTTCTGATGATATTCCAATAAATCCATTCCCAGGTGCCTCTACTATAGTCTTTCCCGATGTTTTCCTTGATACCCCTTCAAACATGATGCCACTCTTGTCCTTTCTTTGCAGAAAAGGAATGACACTCCAAGAGATTTGCGTAGACTGACAAGCAACTTGTTCAAACATGGAAAGATATTTTGTATAAATTAGAAAATAATTCTCAGCCTCAAGGGAAGCTGCTTAACAGAAAACGATGAGCAAATAATTAGGCAATGTATTTCTAATTGCTGCAGTACATCTCTGGGGACTTGTTCATGAACATCTGTTTATATCCAGGAAATGTAACCCAATATAAATAGCAGGCATATTTTCTTTCTTCTTTATATTTTTCCTAATTGTATGAATCAGATTTATATATTTACAGATGGAGCAGACTTGATTTACCATGTAGTAGTAGTAGTAGTGTGAGAGGCAAAACAAATGTTTCATTCTGCTCATATTCTAGTTAATTCCAAAGCACTGACCACTAAAATTTAACAGGACAAGCTCCAGTTAAGAAAATAATGTCAGTTCATGGCAAATTGATTTAATTAACCTTGACACTTCCATACTATATGCCACGTTGAAAGTATACAATTTCGCTGATGATGTCACAATGGATCTGCGTGCCTGCTGTCTTCCACGTGCTGCAAGTAACGACACCCCCCACCCCCCACCCCCCACTCCTCCCTCCTCCCTCCTCCTGTTATTCAAAAGACTCAGAAAGAACGAGCAAGTCGCACCCTGGTTTGAAGCCGCTGAACTCGCAGTCCTTTGGTTGACGTCCGCTGCCCGCTGCCCGGCCGCCCTGCTCTCCCCCCTCCTCCTCACCCCCCTCCTCCTCACCCCCTCCTCCTCCCCCCCTCCTCCTCACCCCCCTCCTCCTCCTCACCCCCCTCCTCCTCCTCACCCCCCTCCTCCTCCTCACCCCCCTCCTCCTCCTCACCCCCCTCCTCCTCCTCACCCCCCTCCTCCTCCTCACCCCCTCCTCCTCCTCACCCCCCTCCTCCTCCTCACCCCCTCCTCCTCCCCCCTCCTCCTCCCCCCCTCCTCCTCCCCCCCTCCTCCTCCCCCCCTCCTCCTCCCCCCTCCTCCTCCCCCCTCCTCCTCCCCCCTCCTCCTCCCCCCTCCTCCTCCCCCCCTCCTCCTCACCCCCCTCCTCCTCCCCCCCTCCTCCTCCCCCCCTCCTCCTCCCCCCCTCCTCCTCCCCCCCTCCTCCTCCCCCCCCCCCCCTCCCCCCCTCCTCCTCACCCCCCCCCTCACCCCTCCTCCTCCTCACCCCCCTCCTCCTCCTCCCCCCGCCTCCTCCCCCCCTCCTCCTCCCCCCCTCTCTTCCCCCCTCTCTCTTCCCCCCCCTCTCTCTCCCCCCCTCTCTCTTCCCCCCCCTCTCTTCCCCCCCCTCTCTTCCCCCCCTCTCGTCCCCCCCCCCTCTCCCCCCCCCTCTCTTCCCCCCCTCTCTCTTCCCCCCCTCTCTCTCCCCCCCTCTTCACCCCCCTCTCTTCACCCCCTCTCTCTCCCCCCTTCTCTCTCTCCCCCCTCTCTCTTCCCCCCTCTCTCTTCCCCCCTCTCTCTGCCTCCCTCTCTTCCTCCCCTCTCTCTTCCTCCCTTCTCTTCCCCCCTCTCTCTTCCCCCCTCTCTCTTCCCCCCTCTCTTCCTCCCCCTCTCTTCCTCCCCCCTCTCTTCCTCCCCTCTCTTCCCCCCCTCTCTTCCCCCCCTCTCTTCCCCCCCTCTCTTCCCCCCCTCTCTTCCCCCCCTCTCTTCCCCCCCTCTCTTCCCCCCCCTCTCTTCCCCCCCTCTCTTCCCCCCCCTCTCTTCCCCCCCCTCTCTTCCCCCCCTCTCTTCCCCCCCCTCTCTTCCCCCCCTCTCTTCCCCCCCCCCCTCTCTTCCTCCCCCCCCCCCCATCTCTCCCCCCCTCTCTCCCTCCCCCCCTCTCTTCCCCCCCCCCTGCCCCCCCCTCTCTTTCCCCCCTCTCTTCCCCCCCTCTCTTCCCCCCCTCTCTTCCCCACCCTCTCTTCCCCCCCTCTCTTCCCCTCCCTCTCTTCCCCCCCCCTCTCTTTCCCCCCCCCCTCTCTTCCCCCCCTCCTCTTCCGCCCCCCCTCTCTTCCCCCCCCCCTCGTCTCTGTTCCCCCCCCCCTCTCTTCCATCTCCCCCCCGCCCCTCTCTCCCCCCCCACTTCCCCCCCCTCTCTTCCCCCCCCCTCTCTTCCCCCCCCTCTCTTCCCCCCCCTCTCCGTCCCCGCCTCATTCTCCCCCCCCCCTCTCTCCCGCTCCCCCCCTCTCTTCCCCCCCTCTCTTCCCCCCCCTCTCCCCCCCCTCTCTCCCCCCCCTCCTTCCCCCCCTCTCTTCCTCCCCCCCTTACTCCCCCCCCCCTCTTCCCCCCCCTCTCTCTTCCCCCCCCTCTCTTCCCCCCCTCTCTTCCCCCCCCTCTCTCCCCCCCCTCTCTTCCCCCCCTTCTCCCCCCCCCCTCTCTTCCCCCCCCTCTCTCTCCCCCCCCCCCTCTCTCCCCCCCCCCCTCTCTCCCCCCCCTCTCTTCCCCCCCCTCTCTCTCTTCTTCCCCCCCCCCCTCTCTTCCCCCCCCCCCTCCTCTTCCCCCCCCTCCCTCTCTTCCCCCCCTCTCTCTACCCCCCCCTCTCTCCCCCCCCCCCCTCTCTTCCCCCCCCCTCTCTCCCCCCCCTCTCTTGTTGAAATGGCACATGGAGTAAAATCTGAGCAAGTTTGAGGTGTTGTTTAGTTTAGTTCTGAGATACAGTGTGGAAACAGGCCCTTCGGCCCACCGAACCCACGCTAACCAGCAATCCACACACACTAACAGTATCCTACGCCCACTAAGGCACCAAGCCAATTAGCCTACAAACATGTACGTCTTTGGAAAGTGGGAGGAAACAAGAGCTCTTGGAGAAAACCCATGCAAGTCACAGGGAGAACGTACATGCTCCGTACGGACAGAGCCCATTGTCAGGATCGAACCCGGGTCTCTGGTGCTGTAAGGCAGCAACTCTACCACTGTGCCACCGTGGTATACTTTAAGAGATTGAATATTTGGAAAAAGTATACGGTTAATGGCAAGATCCTTAACAGCATTTATGTACAGAGGAATCTAGGGTCTGACTTCATAGCTCCATGAAAGTAGATAGAGTGGTAAAAAAATGTATGGTATGCCTGCCTTCATCGTTTGATGTATTGAGTATAAGATTCAGTAAGTAATGGTGAGGCTTTATAGGACTTTGGTTAGGCTGCCTTTGGAGTATTGTGTGTAGTAGTGGTGTGGAAGCTTTGGAGAGGCCTGCCTGTATAGATGGTATTAGCACCAAGGAACGGTTGGTCATCTTTAATTGTCTGAAGAAGGTTCTTGACCCAAAACGTCACCTATTTCTTTTTTTGCATAGATGCTGTCTAACCTGCTGAGTTACTCCAGCTTTTTGTGTCTATATTTAACTGTTTCCTCTGCGGCATCAGAGACTGATGGAGACTTGATGGAAGTATGTAAAATTGTGAGAGGCACATATAGGGTAGAGAGAACCATTTTCCCCAGAGTGAAAATGTCAAAGGCTCAAAAGTATAGCGTTAAGGTCAGAGGGAGAAAGTTTAAAGGAAATATGCGGGGCAAGTTTTCCTGCACAGAAAATGGTGGGTAACATCAATGGACTGTCTGGAGTGGTGGTGGAAGCAAATGCAATTGTGGCATTTAAAAAAATTGTTAGATGGGCACATGGATATCCAGGGGATGGAGGGATATGGTTCACATGCAGACAGAGAATATTAGTTTAACTTGGCATCACATCCAGCCCAGGAAATTTGAGCCAAATAGGCTGCGTTGTGCTGTGCTGTGCTGTTCTGTTCCATGTTCTGCTTTATTGGATGAATTGTAAAGTGGGTCTAACCTAATGCATGGTGTTTGAGTGGCCTCCTCACAGGAAGCTGTGTCGAATTGGTGCAAGTCTGCAATCTAATGAGGGTATTGGGGCATCAGGAAAACTACTGGGAATAGCTCACTGGAATGCTGAAACTTCCATAGATAATTAGTTTAAACTCAGTATCATTACTGAAATTGCAGTACGTTGTGACATTTTGTGACATACGCATTCTTAGCAATTTACTGTTCTATGCTGTAAGCCGAGGTGTTAAAAGTTATATTCAGTTGTTGACTTTTGTAAACTAGTCAGAAATCTCCTACTAATACCAACTGAGAAAGAAGTTTGGAACTAATTTAATAATTTATATGTTTGTGCTCTCATCAGAATTCTATACCTTCTAAACCAGCTTCATTGACCTTTCTTCACTTACTCGTTGTTGATGCCTTCATTCACAGTCATTTGGTTATTTACCGACTGATCTGCAGCATGCTGTGAAGCATTGGTTTTCACCTGTGAGTTGCATTTTGACTCTCATTCGTACAAAATAAGCATCATAGGGTTTGTGAATGTACATTTACCAGCTGCAAAAATACAGTTGTACTTAAGCTTAGATTTAAGCTTAGAGTGTTTTAGTTTTAATTTAAATTTGTTCTGTGCAGTCAAAACTGTGATAACAAAAAATGGTTTTATCAATGAAGCTTATAACTTCTGCGCATATATGTTGAATTATGTATTTTAATATGGCCTTGCTTGGTTGAATTTTATGATCTAATTAGAAAATCAAATATTTAATTAAGTATAAACCAATTGTATTTCAATGAATGTGCCTTTGATTTAAGCCAGTCTGATGTGTTTGCAATCTGCAGAGGTAGGAAGCAAGGACCATTAAGGTGAATCTTGAGCAAAATGTACAATGAAAAATATTCTTGTGTTGAGAATTTTTACTTATTCAGAACACAAATTAAAGGTACAACATAAAGTTTGATAAGTACTTTCTAAATATTAATAGCACTAATATATAATAGAAGAACAATTTGCAGTTGTACAGTCACATGAAAATGGTGAAATATTTCAAAGAGCTTCACGTGATTATTATCAAAAGTAAAAGTAACCACAAGTCGCAATCGAAAATGTTAAAGAGTTGACAAAATGCTTCAATAGTTTTCTAAAATAAGTAGAGACAGACTGCCAGAGAGGCTTAGGAAGGGAATTTCAGAATTTAAAAGGACAGGTGGAAGAGTAGTATAAAGTCTTAATTGGTTCTGCTGACTATATAAAGCGAGTCTGCATTGACAATCAAGCATTTTTACACACATTCTACACCTGTGGCACAGTTAATGAAGCTGCTGCCTCACAGCTCCAAAGGCCCAGGTTCAGCACTGTTCTTTTGTGTAAACAGTGTGGAGTTTGCATGTTTATTCTGGGTGCTCCAGTTTCTTCCCAGATCACTAAAATTTACAGGTTGGTTGGTTAATTGCCAATAGTAAGTAGTAGATTCTGGGAGAATCTAATAGAATATGTGGTGAATAAAATGGAATCAAGAACCAATGATAATTAATATGGGCTCAGTGTCTGCGTTGTATGATTATTTGAGTCAACAATTGTTCAATATTTATTCTCACCACATTCCCATTAATAAAAAATTCTACTATTAATTTCAATACTGGAGTCAATTTACAGTGGTCAGTTAACACACCAAGCCTGGCATCTTTCAGACCTGGGAAGTAATTGGAGCTACTGGTAGAAACCTACACTGTCACAGGGAAAATGTTCAAACTTCTAACAGATAACACCAGTCATCATGATAAAAGCCAGGTCACTGGAACTGTGAGGCACCTATTTATCAGGAAGGCTGGCTCCATCCAAGGGGCAGAGCTGGATTCATTGGAGGGGGTCTTGGAGGGAAAGATGTTCCTCAAACTGCGGAGCATCTTGGACAATACAGCTCACCCCCTCCATGACACACTGGTCAACCTGAGAAGTACTTTCAGCAACAGACAGCTTCCACCAAGATGCAGTACAGAACGCCACAGGAGATCCTTTTCCCCTGTGACTATCAAACTGTTCAACTCCTCCCCCTTCTGTCGTGTGGTAGACTGACTCTCCTCCCCTCTCCCCAATCTTTGTACATCCACAATCCTTTCCACTCCTCACTTTATTTTCATGTTTCATGTATCGTGTTTTATCACTATTGGCAGACCAATTTCCCTCCTAGGATAAATAAAGTTCTATCATATCATATCGTATCGTATTCTACCAACTACACTAGTTTGCCACTTTACTGCAAAGAGTTATATCTAAAATTAGCAAAGACATGGATGAAGATTTGAGCAGAAGATGAAATTAAACACGGAGTAGACAGATCATTTACGGTCATGGAAATGGATGGCCTTGGTGATATAATCTGAAGCAATGTAGCAGAACCAGTGTGATAGTTCAAGAGATGGGGACATTTGGTTTTCATCAGTCTGTATGTGGAGCCTGAGATGTTGCTGGATGAACAGCAAAACAAAACCTGCAGTAGTTCTGATATGCAGTAGTTCTGAAAAGATTAGTAATCCTGATATGAATATATCCAATGGGTTCAGCAGCCCTTGTGGAGAAAGAATTGAGTTGTACATCATTTGTGGAATATTGGTTCTGTTGAAATAAATTGGCATAAGTTACTGAATATAATTTCTTCTCCCACTCTGTCACTTTGGTATCTTTGTTACCTGCCAGTTGTCAATCCATTGTTGGATGGTAGCCCGTTCTAGTTTGATATGGCAGGTTTTAATATAGGAGGAGTTGTTAATTGAGCTTACTATTATGGAATCATTATCAAACAAGTTCACTTCTGAATACCATGAAGGAAAGGTCAGTAGTGAAATGACTGAAGATAGATGGACAGAAAATACTGTTGTAAAAAATTGGTGAAATGATGTACTGTGACATCTATCTGTTATCAAGGTCATTTTTGTTTATATCTGATGTAATTCCATCCTCTGATTTATTTTCTCTTGACCCTTACTGACTTCTTTATGCCATGTTCAATTGAATGTTATCTTAATGCTTTTGATGTCACATTTTTCACATGACCTCTGATATTCAACTATCCTATTCATATCTGGACTGCCATTATAGTGAACTGTGAAATACCTGATAAATTTCAAACTGAGCATTAAGGTGTATGTTTTTGATTGATCTACTTTTGACATTCTACATCATTTTGTCAGAAACTAACAGGAAGACAATTGGTCAGGTGACCAGTTTGTTGTTTTTGCTTGAAAAATGTGTATCCATAAAACGTAGCATGTTGTGACATGAACAATCCATTTTGGACAACCTCAAGGAAGTAATAATCAAATATGATCCAATGCTGAACTCAATATAATAATCCATAGAGGCACAATAAACTACAAATGCTAGAATCTTGAGCAACACATAAAGTGCTGGTGGAACTCAATGCATCAGGCAACCTCTATGGATGGAATGGACAGATAACATTTCTACTTGGGATCCTTCTTCAGATTGCTTAGAGTTGTGGGAGGAAAGTTGGAAAAGGTAGGTGGGGATGGGACTGCACCTGGGTAGAGTAAATGACAAAGGCTAGAGGTGAAAAGGAGGCAAAAGGGTATCATAAAGGAAAGATGAGGAGGGGTGACATATAAAGCCAGAGCAAGAGATCTGGATGGATATAAGTGGAAGGGGACAGCCTGGAGGTCGGAGAGGGGGCATAAATGGGAAATGGGGGAATACAGGATCTGTGGTAATGAAGGGAGATGAATAGGGTGATTGGGGTGGAGGGTGGGAAAGGGTGGGAGAAATGTTTGAATGCAGGGGAGGAGGAAGTGGACATGAGAAAAAGAGATGGTAGGTGGGGTTATTAGTTGAATTGGGAGAATTCAATGTTCATACCATTAAGTTGTAAGCTACCCAAACAGAATACGAGATGCTGTTCCACCGGTTTGCATGTGGCCTCACTCTGACAATGGTAGAGGTCAAGGAGAAAAAGATCAGTATTGGAATGAGAATGAGAGTTAATATGATTAGCCACAATAAGATCATGGCAGCCTTGGCTGACAGAGGGCATGTTTGGCGTAACAGTTGCCTAGTCTTTGCTTGGTCTCGCCGATGTAAAGGAGACCACATTCCGAGCACAGAATGCAGTAGATGAGGTTTGAAAAGGTGCACGTGGACCTCTGTCTAACCTGGAAGAGCTGGGGTCCATGAATGGAAGTGAGTGAGGTGTAGGGGCAGATGTAACATCTCCTGTGATTGTAGGGGAAAGTACCAGAAGAGAGGATGAATTGGGTGGGAAGGGATGAGTGAATCAAGGAGTTTCAGAGGGTGTGAACTCTATGGAAAGTGGAAAGGATTGGGGATGAGAACAGAACTGTGGGGCACAGGGGAGGCATGTAAGGAGGCATGAAATCCTGTTTCAAAAATGTCTATGCTAGTCACTGAGTAACAATCAGAATAGTAAGATTAAACGAGAACTTACCAGTTTGAAGTTTGATCATTATTTTATGAGGAGTAACGTTGAGGGAATACGTGAAGAACCCCGCTAGGACGCATGCGTGTCATTCTTCAAAGCAGCGGCGTGAAATCACAGATAACTGTAATGACTAAACATAGTAAGATTAGAGAAGAGATACCAGTTGAGTATATGATCAAGGGTGGGAGGGGAGGGCACGTATTCCCTCAACGTTACTCCTCATAAAATAACGATCAAACTTCAAACTGGTAAGTTCTCGTTTAATCTTACTATTTTACTTCGGAGTCACGTGAGTGACTACGTGAAGATTTTAAAGCTCTGTGATTTCACGCCGTGGAAACGAGTCCATGCATCACATCTGCCTTGATTATGGGGAGAATAGTGTTAACATCATTAGACATCAATACGATATTGAAAAACAACGATAAATTTATTAACACCAAATTATAGCCCCTATTTATGGGGTAAAATTATATTACAGAACTTAAAATTGTTTCTGCAAATGTTCCAGGTTCAATTACTGGTTTGTTATAAAATCGTTGGAAAGTTTTCTCCGTTGACCATCCTGCTGTCTTGAGGATTTGGTCGATAGGAACATCCAACTTCATAGCTGCCGATGTAGCTGCAGCCCTGGTGGAGTGAGATTTTAAAATGTTAGTGTCTACTCCAGCCTTTATTAGGACCTGTTTTAGCCATCTCGAGATGGTCTGGACTGTCACTTTTTGTGTGGCTGTTTGTAGCTGATTAAAAGTGCCATTTCTTTGCCTCTGATGATCTTAGTATACTCCATATATAATAGTAAGTGTGTTACAATACAGAGACGATCATCTGTCGGGTAGACCCTGAATTCTATTTTTAGGCCTGCTGACCCCTGTCTGTTGTGTTTGACTAATTCATTGATGTGAAAAGTTAAATTTCCAGATGAAATAGTCATGTTGTCCAACCTTAGTTTCTGTAGCGACTGGACACTTTGTGCCGTGACCAAGGCCATCAGCATGACTGTTTTCATAGTCAGTTTCTGTAGGGACAGAGCTGTAGCTGGAGACCAGTTTCTTAACATGGTCAGTACAATGCTCACATCCCATATTTGGGGGTACCTGGTTCTTGGGGGATTAACATTAAAAATGCCCCTCATGAGTTTGGTTACCAGGGGGTGTGTCCCAACAGAATGCCGCTCTGTTCCTTGCCACAGGTATGTTGACAGAGCACTTCTGGCGCAGTTGATGGCACTATAACTGAGCCCCTCATCGTAATGGAGGCTTGCCAGGAATTCCAGAACAGACGGGATGTTCATAGATCTGTGGGTGATGTTATTGTTGTGACAGTACATTTCCCATTTCTTGATGTACACCAAGTACTGTTTTTTGGTGGACTGTCTGTGGGCCGCTGAAATAATATCCACTGTTTGGTCCGTCAGTCTCAGGTGTAGTAGAGGTGCTTTCAAACTCTACAAATTAATAGGTTTGTATAATTATGACATGGGTGACTTTCCCTTGTTGCGGGATGAACCAGTAAATTAGGTCTATGATGGATGGTGATGCATGGTTCTAATACCATGTCGAGTATCACCGGGAACCATGGTTGAGTAGGCCAATCGGGTACTATCAAAATACCAGACGCAGAGTCTTGCTGTATTTTCCTTAATACGCGACTGATGAGGCAGAAAGGAGGGAATGCATAAATAAACAATTTCCCCCAATGCAGCAAAAATGCATCTTTTGCCGCTGCCCCAGGGTCTGGTTCCCATCAAACATAATTCAATAACTGGTGATTGAGCCTGGATGCGAATAGATCGATATCTGGTGTTCCATACCGTGCTGTCATTTCAGCAAATACATTTTTATCCAACATCCATTCAATGTTTTCATTGAATTTGCGTGACCTGGTGTCTGCCACTCAATTTAGTTTACCTGGTAAGTAGGTAGCTGATATCCAAATATCTCTCTGGATACACCATTGCCAAATTGTGTTGGCCAGATTGTCACATGATGTCGATTTGTTTACACCCATTTGGTTGATATATGCTACCACGGTGGTGTTGTCAATTTGTAGTCTAACATGCTGGTGATATAACCCAGAACAATGTGACTTAAGGCCATGGAATGCACTTAACATCTCCAGGTAGTTTATGCCCAGTGTTTGTAATAATGATGCCTCCTGTGCATTCCATCTCCCTCCACAGCTGGAGATGGAATTGGTAGCACCCCAACCAAGTGCACTGGCATCAGTTTGTAGTACCATAGACGGGTTGCTGATAATGATTGGATTTGAACAATGCCTAATGTTCTCTTTCCACCATTTTAGTTCCATTATGGCTTCTGTTGGTAGCTTCATTGGTCTGTCAAAATGACCACCATTAATTTTGTGTGCTCGTATTTTAGCCCTCTGTAAATTTCGATAATCTAAAGGTCCGAATTGTGTGGCTGGAAACGCAGCCACTATTTTGCCAATTATTCTTGCTACCAGTCTGATGGATGGTTTAGTGATGTCAATGATTTTGCTGCAAGCCTCCATTAAGGCTGTAACCTTTTCTTTCTGCAAAGTCACTGACATGTGAACTGAGTTAATGGTGAACCGCAGATAATCCATTGTGGTTGAAGGCGTTAATTTAGATTTAACTGGATGGATGATAAACCCCAGCTTTTCAAATAATTGTTTTGTGGCTGTTACCGCTTGTTTAGCCAATTCCAAAGTTTTGCCCACAATAAGTATGTCATCTAGATATGCCATTACCATGTGTTTTCGTTTCCGCAGAAACGCTAGGGCTGGTTTCAAAATTTTAGTGAACAGCGTGGGGGCTGATGTTAGACCATTAGGTAGTGCCCTGTACTGCCGGTGCTGACCCATCCAGTTGAATTTTAAATAACATCTGTGGTCACCTCTTATGGGTATTGTATAGTAAGCATCTTTTAAATCGATGCTTACCATGTAGTAACCTTTGGAAATCAATTGCTTAGCAGTAACAAAGGTTTCCATCTTGAAATGAATATATTGCACGAAAGTATTCAAATTAGTCAAATCTATGATGATGCGGCAACCACCATCTTTCTCGTTTTTGATAAAGATATTGGACACGAATTCCTGTGATTCGTGTTGGGTTTTCTCAATTACTCCTTTTTTATAAAGCCGCTGTAGTTCAGCATGTGCTTTTGATTTTTCTTTGCCTGTAAGCACGAACATTCGGTTCGGTACATGCTGAACTGGAGGGTTATGTTTTTGTATAAATTCTATGGTATAACCCTGGATACTGCTTAAAATATAAGTGTCGGTAGTTAACTTATTCCATGCATCCAGATAGAAGTGTAATCTCCCACCAACCTCCATGCTCCCTTCAATTCGTAAGGAACCAGACCCACCTACCTCCATGGTTACCAGTGGTAGGTTTGTTACTTTTTTGGCATCCTCCGTGGATGTTGAGGCGCCGGTGTCAGGGTCTGTAGTTGGGTCGGTGTTGAGGGTTTGCGCACTTTCCAGGAAGGCCGGTCTGGGCCATGGCCTAAAAAAGACCGATGTTGAGTGTTCCTGGCCTTCGAGCTTTCACCAGTTTGTCTTGGCCGACTGGTGGGTGCGTAGGTGTGCTGTTTCTGGCCGAAGTAGTTTTTGGACGTTGCTTTAATGAGCCCCAAGGTTTTAGCCTCTTCGTCAAGTTCTTTTACCTGTTTAGATAAGTCACCTCCAAATAGTAATATTGGTGGTTTGGAGGTTCCAGGTTTGCAGAGGCCTGCAAATTTGGGGTCTAAAGCTGGTTGGATGGCACTCTTCATAATACTATTTAACTCGTATTGGGAGTTGCAAAATAAAGCCAGTGCATCTTGGTGATCTTGTGTCATGTCTTGTTCGTTTAATGTGCGGGCGAGAGCCGTAATTCCCGCTGTTAGGACTTTCAGAACTTTTTGTATTTTCAAGTCCCTGGCTCTGATTGATGCTCCGACATGTTTCCAAATACACTGGTTGACACTGGGAACATTTAGTGATTTGCAGTTCCCTGGTGGTCAGTGTCTTGCTGTGGTGTCCCATAATGCCTGTCCTTGTAGCTGGTTGAATGACATGTAGTCGATACTTGCAGCTATTTTGGGCTCCAGGTTTTGGCCAGTTTGGTCGGATTGAATAAACTGGGACACCATATCCAATAGGTTTTCTTGCACCCCATGCACACTAGGGGTATGTTCTGCACACCCCTCTTCAGGGTCAGCCCAGAATTGACCCCCCGTACTCCCCTCTGATGAGGGAGAAACACTGTGCAGCCCTACAAGAGGTACTGCTGTAGGACTTACTAGCTGCCCACTGTGACTAGTCTCCATCTCCCGGAGCCTGTCACTTTGGAGTATTTGCTCCAACAGCCGCTCCAACCGGCTCCAATGCTCACGGGCACTGGCCGCTCGCGGCTGCTCCTCAAGCCGGTCCAACCGGCTCCAATGCTCTCGGGCACTGGCCGCTCGTGGCTGTTCAAAGTCGGACTCATCGGAGTCAACGACTCTGTCTGTTTTTTGCTTCGCTTTACCGCCCGGCCGTGGTGTTGATTTGGCTGGTGCGGGAGCGAAGTCGGGCACAGCTGTTCCCATTACGGGACATTGGTGTGCCGTTGGCTGCTGTTGGCTGCCCGCAACTCCGCGGTTCTCCCCCGCCAGCTTTTTCGCAGCCTTCTTGTTTCTCGTGGATCTGTCCATGCCTCCACCTGTAAAGTAAGTGGAAAGAACGCAGAGTCTCCTTACCTGCTGTTCCCGGCTTTTAAATTCTGCCGCTAAGGGGAACGTCGTTCCCCCTGCTGTGACTCGTTGCAATGTGTGTAGCGATATGACACGCATGCATCCTAGCGGGGTTCATCACGTAGTCACTCACGTGACTCCGAAGTAAAATCTGAGTAAAAAGTTCCATTCCCTGACCAAAGATAGCAAGGCCATTTGTGCTATTTATATTCCTATCTAAGATAACTCAGCCAATACCACATGGCACCAGGCCAATGCAGCAGCTAATACTAATGCCTTTCAGCGCCAAGCACTTGAATGTGATCCTAACGTCAGATGTTCCTGCGCAGTGTTGGCACATTCACCTTGTGTCCATGTGTGTTTCCACCGGGTGCTCTGGTTTCCTCCCATTTCCCAAAAGCATGCTGGTAGGTTAAGTAACTACTATAATTTACCCCTTCGTGTAAGTTCATGGCACACAGAATCAAAGTAAATTTGAAAAGGGTATCAGGAGTAAGAAGAGGGGTTTTGTGAAAAATTAGTTTGATGGGCCCAGCATGGATCTGATAGACTGAATGGCCTCCTTCTTGTCATAAAAATTACAATAGGTAAGCATTTAGTTACAAACCAGTTATGGAGTCTGCAACTTTTCAATGTATTTTGTTCGGCTATAGGTCAATAATTGAGCTGGTGTGCTGACAAATTAGAACATAATACACTAAAGAAACATAATAAGGCTTGTCAATAGCTACAAATTGTAAAGACCATTGCTGAAACATTCAGCCACATTTTCATTGGTACACAAAATCTGTTTTTCAAAAAGAATATTTCCATTCACAAGCAAGTGGCTGTTAAAATTATTATCAAATGACTTACCTTTATTAATGTTAAACAATGCATGGCATATTTATTCCTAACATGTTGCAAATCAATAAGAATCTATATACATTTCTGAGGATAAAAAAATCTCTGATCTTGAAGCAGAGTTGAGTGGGGCACAGACTAGAGTCAGTATTGCAGTTTCATAACTCTATTTTAAGCAGTCTCCACTGGGAGTGTGTCAGGACTGAACATCCTATAAATCTCTGATTGTCTGACAAGGCACACTTGTCAAAAGCAAATCCATCAGCAAGATAGAAGAAAGAAATATACGGGTTTCAAAAGTCTTACGTAACCTGCAGTTATTTTAAAAAGCTGTTCATTCTGAATGCTGGAGCTGCTGATTTTCAGTTTTGATATAATTGTCTGAAATTTTCAGACAGTGAAAGTGTATAATACAGTATGTATTAGGTAATATATTGGGCACCAAGGGAATGAAATGGTTGGAAAATGTGTGCTGGAATTTCAACATGCAATAAAACCATGTCTACATGATCTAGTGCAAATAAAACATAAAGTTTGTGCCGCCAGATCGATATCATGATATAGTGTCAAGCCTGCACCCTCCAATCTAGTTGGCAGTATCCATGTAATGTTATTTACTCAAACTTCAATTACAGATTTTTTTTAATTGAATGGATAAGTATAATTTCCTCATCTCCAATGCGCCTTTTGCATTTCCATTTCCCACTCACCCGCAATTACTTTTGATTCATGAAATGCATTGGTGCAGTCATGCACTTTACATCAATGTACAGTTTCTTCCTCTTGGTGTCCAATACATTAACATACCTTTGGATTTTAGACTTTAGACTTTTACAGATACAATGTGGAAACAGGCCCTTCGGCCCACTGAGTCCACACCGACCAGCGATCACCCTATCCTACAAACTAGGGACAATTCAGAAAAGCCAATTAACCTACACCAGGTCTGTGGTGCTGTAAGACCGCAACTCTACCGCAGTGCCTCTCTGTCATCTGAAAATCTCTGAAAAAAATTACCCCCAACTGAAAATCAACAGCTCTGAAACCGAGTGTGAAAAGCTTCAGCTAATACTGAAACAAGAAGTGATCTATTCTCTAATAGGTTAGGGGGTTTGCTGAAACACTGAACAAAGAAGTGCAATGGTTCAGTGGAACACTCTAATCCACTGTTCTCAATATCAGATGATCACAGCTTTGCAGCTGGTAGAACTGCTGGCTCGGAGCACCAGAGAACCGGGTACAATCCTGACCTCGGGTGCTGTCTGTGTGGGGTTTGCACGTTCTTCCTGTGACCGCGTGGGTTCCTCTGGGTGCTCTGGTTTCCCCCCACGTCCCAAAGACAGGTGTGATTGTTGGCTTCTGTAAATTGCTCCTCGTGTGTATGGATTCGATATGAAACTGGGATAAGATAGCACCAGTGTGATCCATGCTGTATCACAAAACTAAACTAAACAAATCAAGTGGTTTTAATGTCAGGGGTGAAGAAGATGACAAAAAGAGGTGGCTACTGCCCAGTCCATCACAGGTGCTGACCTCCCAATCATCGAAGGGATCTAAAGGAATCGCTGTGCCAAAAATACACCCAGCATCATCAGAGACCCACACCACCCTGGTCACACTCTCATTTCACTCCTGCCATGGGGAAAAAGGTATAGACGCCTGAAAACTGTAACATTCACGTTCAGGAGCAGCTTATTACCTACAACCATCAAACCACCAATTGCCTCAAAAGGTATTCCTGGAGAATGCATCATGATTCACTCCTGTGATCTCTCAATGTGAACAGAAGGTCACACTACTGTTTATGAAGTGCTGATATTTTAGAAGTGGACCCTGTATTCTCAGCATTTGTGCACATGTTGTCTGGCATATTGTCCAATGCACAATGAAAGCCAGATCAGAATACTTCAGTATCCTGGCCACTTTAAAGTTTTATTTCAATATGCAGCATCCAAGCTGGCTTGCAAAGAGAAGAAGGGAAACAAATACTATCATCTTCAAACACCACAAGGTGCCAATTGTATTTTTTTCTTTGTTGCTCATCACTATCGTGTTAAAGTTGTAGCCTATCAACATACAACAAGGATTAAACAAACAATGGTACATAAAAATGCTGGAGAAACTCAGCGGGTGCAGCAGCATCTATGGAGCGAAGGAAATAGGTAAAGTTTCGGGCCGAAACCCTTCTTCAGACTAAACAAACAATGATTGTCTGTTGTGGTCATACTTGAGGAGCAAACAATGCCCAAGGCTCCAGAGGGATTATCCCTGCTCTTATTTCATGTTCATAAGTTATAGGTGCAGAATTAGGCCCTTCAGTTCATCAAGTCTACTCTACCATTCAGTCATGGCTGATCTGTCTTTCCCTCTAAACCCCATTCTCCTGCCTTCTCCCCGTAATCCCTGGCACCTGTACTAATCATAAATCTGTCAATCTCTATCTTAAAAATATCCATTGATTTAGCCTCCACAGTTTCTGTAGTAATTAATTCCACAGATTCACCACTCTCTGACTAAAGAAATTATTCCTCATCTTCCTAAAGGTACGTCCTTTTATTCTGCGGCTATGACCTTTGGTCTTAGACTCTTCCACGAGTGGAAGCATTCTCTCCACTTCCACTCTACCCAGTCCTTTCACTGTTCGGTAAGTTTCAATGCGATTCCCACTCATCCTTTTAAACTTCAGAGATTACAGGCCCACTGCCATCAAATGCTCATTAGATATTAATCCAATTATTCCTGGGATCAATCTCGTAAACCTCCTCTGAACCCTCTGCAACACCAGCACATCCTTCCGCAGACATGGAGACCAAAACTGCTCACAATGTACTGTAAGTCTTCTTGTAAGTGTTTCCTTGAATATTTTTCCATCCATCTGAGAAAGCAGAAACGTTAATACCTTATTGAAAGATGGCTTGAAAAAAACATTGAAGCACTCCCTCTGTGACATAAGTGTTTTGAATTGGTCAGTATCAGTATGAATTTACACTCCCTATAGTGTCAAAGAGAAATAATATTAAATAAACCCCTTGGCAGCCGCTCAACTTCATTACACTGCCCTGATGCTGAAGTTATTCTGTCAGTCTGGTGCCGGTAGAAAATTGAAATGGCTTCACAATGACGTAAATGTGCTCAGTGTTGTAACCTTACAGTTAGAATTGTAATGGTCTTAAAATAAAGGAACCAAAGAAACTCTGCTGATCAAACAGCATGGTCGATGTGGTAAATTTGGATAAATGGAACATAAAGAATGGAAACACATCATACATTTAATGAGTGTGCTACAGGGAGGAAAAAGCTGATTTAAAATCTTTGATAGAAAACTCTCCTTCTCATATGGTTGATCTTGCAGGTTGTACTTTGCTTGTGGAATTGATGTCAGCAAAAACAATTTACAGAGTCAAAGTACAATGCACAACCAGTATTTTGTTAAGTACACAGTGACAGCAACTGAGCATAAACATTTACCCTTTCTATCGTTTTCTCATAATTTATGAGATATCATGAATTAGTTCTTATTTGTTACACTTTGTTGTGATCCTACCAATAGAATCAGCCAAGTTTGCAAACCCAATAAATTATCCTCAACTTTGCCTCATTGAATGCAAATGCTTTCCCATGTAAGGTGAATATACAATATGCTATGGTAAGATTATCTTTCCTTTTGTTGCACATCATTGAATCATTATGATAATAAATTATGATTTTGACATTATCAATTATGCCTATTCCAGTGAAGTTATCTGCAAAATGTCTCAACCTTTCAAGAATTTCATGATCTTCTTGGAATATGCAATAGTCATAAGGAATAGGAGTAGAATTAGGCCATTCTGCCCATCAAGTCTACTCCATTATTCAATCATGGCTGATTTATCTCTCCCTCCTAACCCCATCCTGTACTAATCAAGAATCTATGGTTGCCAAAATTGCTGGAGAAACTCAGCGGGTGCGGCAGCATCAATGGAGTTTTGGGCCGAAACCCTTCTTCAGACTGAATCTATCTATCTATCAAGAACACTTATCAAGAATCTATCTATCTCTGCCTTAAAAATATCTACTGACTTGGCCTCCACAGCCTTTGTGGAAAATAATTCCACAGATTCACCACCCACGGGCTAAATACATTTCTCCTCATCTCCTTCCTAAAAGACCGTCTTTTGGCTTCACTAATCTAAAGTTGTTATTAACATTGTTCAACATGTTCTCCACCACAAAAATAATCTGCACTATTTGTTGGAAGAGATACAGTCATTAGTCCGTGATGTAACTGGTGGCCTCATTGATGAGCAAGATTGTTTTTCTGAAGCTCCTAGTCTACTGGACTGTATTGAGTTCAAGACCATATAGTTGGCCCTTTCTTACAAATGTCAAGCACATCAATAAAATTGCTTCACTGGTAATTCACATATCACTGTACCTTAATTGGTACATGTGACAATAATAGTCCTTTGAATCCTTTAGTTGATGGATGTAGTCTTGGTAGAACTGAAAACACTGATCTGGCAAAAGACTGGCACTAAACTATTCCGAGGATTTTAATTCTTCCATTGGCTTTTCCCATCACTTCTGCATCTTACCAGCTCTTACTCATTGTGTCTGAAGAATGGAATGCTTGTCAGCAAATAAAGAATATCTCCAAGTAATTACTCGCTCTGTGTGTTGAGCCTCTCTGAAGAGAAGAGAGTCATCTATTTACACATTATCACTATTGTTACTAGGAAATAACGTTCTCAGAGGGCGGTAATATCACAATAAAGAACATTATTTCTAACTTTCCATGGATTTCTCTGCTTCATTTCAGGTGTAATTTGACAGATATCCATGCTGAATCCTCACCTATGATTTGAGTTGTAAAGAGGAAAACTCTTAAGATGGGTTTAAACATTCTGTCTGCCTCAAACATGACAAATCCTGCATGAGACAATGGACAAGACCATGAATAACGATCAGAAATTGAAAAAAGGGAATGAGCTTAAGAACCTGTCTGTGGAAGGTGGCATGATGTCCAATTTGAACTCTGAGATACAAGTAACAGACAAATGTATTTAAAAATCCACTTACAAACAGGAAATATTTATTAGCCTGTTCCCTAACATTTTGTCTATGTGCTGCAGAAGTTCAATGTTCTTCATTCACATTTCACAACAGTATCTCCTCCTTTTACAGACAGCCCACACACTGTTCTGGATACTTTGTAAAACATTTTGATTCTTTGTGTAGAATTGATCCTGACCTCACTGGGGCAAGCCATTTCAACTTTGTTCATTTCCATATTGACCTTTCCTGGACCAAGTTCATGCACAGAGCTCAGTCTGGGCTTTAGAAACAGCATCTCCTTCTCATGTGTATTTTGAATGCACCTGGACTGAATGCTAAAGCTTTGCAACATCAGTTCTCAGCTCCTCTTCTAGTTTCTTGCCCATTTTTCCAATTCATATTAGTTTTATTTGCTTTTGATTCTGAGCTATATTTGAGCAACACCTTTTTATGACATTTCGCTACCTTCACTTGCCTTCTTTCACAGTTGTCTGCCCTTTTGTTGTATCTTCATTGCTCTGCAAACATCATTTACACAACCACTTCATTCTAATTTTCTTTACAGCCAATATGGGAGCCATTAAGGCCTTTAATTGCATTACTGCAGCATAATGTAACATAGGGGGATAGACCAGGAGACAGTAAAGATTGTTGGTTAGAAAAGGGCAAAACAATGGATGTCATGGGACAGGCTTTAGAGTTGGTGGAACTAGATAATGATAATTGTGGTACATTTGAGTGTAAGTGCAAAAATATTTTAATACACAACATTCCCAATAATTTAGGACAGGATGCAGGATAAACCTTAATTTGCACAAATAATTCTGAAACCATGAGGAACCTTTAGAGTTAATAATTGACACATATAATAAAATATTAGATCGTTGCTGAATGAAAGAGGAATAATGGAAAATGGAAAATGTGTAGGAACTACTGGAAACTCATAGCAGAACAGGCAGCATCTGTGGATAGTTACTGTCTGACCTGCAGAGTGTTTCCAGAAATTTTTATTTTTATTTCATATTTCCAGTGGTTGTGATTTTATTTTCATTTTCTGAGCAGTAATGGGTAATGTTGCATTTTGTTTTTGAGCAAATTCATAGGCATGGTTAGAAAGTCAGTTAAACTTGAATTCAAGAATGAACCATCATGATTCATCAATCTCAGATGTGTATCATGAGGGTGCTATCTGACTCATTTCTTAACCCAGAATTGGTCAGATTGAAGATTATTTAGCGGACAAAATGTACTAGTCACAACATTTATCTGAGCGCTTTGATGCATTATTCTTGTCAGCATTCTAGATACTTTCCAATGGGCGGCATGGTGGCGCAGCTGTAGAGTTTCTGCCTTAGAGCACCAGAGACCCAGGTTTGATTCTGACTATGGGTGCTGTCTGTATGTAGTTTGTATGTTCTCCCTGTGTCCACATGGGTTTTTCCCGGGTTATCCGGTTTCCTCCCATACACCAAAGACGTACAGGTTCATAGGTTAATTGGCTTGGGTAAAAATTGAAAATTATCCCTGGTGTGTAGGATAGTGCTAATGTACAGGGATCGCTGATCGGTGCAGATTTGGGCCTGTTTCCGCACTGTAACTCGAAACTAAACTAGACTGGCGTGCAGCAAATGATGTTAATATTTCCCCAGAATCTATCTATACTCTTTGCATAAGTTGGAGCTGTAAATATTAACCTACATGCATCATGGATCAGTTTTGCTAGAACTATGAGAACATTCTGTTGCTATGCTGCTCCTTATATTAACAGGGACACTCTGTTGACAATGCAATATCTGACTAGCGAGGCTGTTCAAACACCTTTCGAAATCGACAAGTTGTGCTGCAACTGACAGTGTATGCCTTTTACAATATTTAACTGCTGCAATACCTGTTTCATAGGTGCCATAGTGATGACAGGACAGTGGCACTCCATTACTGGAAGCGTTGATTTGACTATGATTGCTCACTCAGCTTGGATGGGGAAGCTTAGAGCAGGAGGTACAGACACACACGCCAGCAAATTGTTTGCTCCCACAGAGTTCAGGAACACTACATCTTAGCTGATGAGCAATGTGTTCCAACACCGTCATCATCGAAATATTTGACATTCAGAGGGAAGACATTTGCCACACTGCTGCATCTGGTATGCTCCCTCTTTGGAGGTTATGGTCACATTGGTGCACATTGAATCTCAACTTACTCTCCACAGGATCTTTTTTAAATGGCTGCAGCACATCTGTCCTCATGTCTGCTAATTTGCTGCTCATTGCTGAATCGGAGAATGCATCCAGGCATTGGTTTCATCCAATAAATTATTTAATCAACTTCATTTGCAGTGAAGTAAGTAACTAGGATTTGCCAGAGTTTCTGACTTCCTGCAAGTATAAACAGCAATTGACTGCACTCATATGCTCTAGGGAAATCTGTATTTGGGCCTTTTAATCAATAGGAGGAGAGTGTCCAACATTGTAGCCATATATAGAACAGTTGGTTATATTGTCCAGTTCTTACTTATCGCTACTTACATATTAGTGTGAGTAAATATACATTCTCTGTCTCTTTCTCCTCTATAGCAGCCAGAGTGTGTACTGCTGTTTTGTTACTGCCGTGGGTAGTGCACCTTTAATGGCTGATAACCTTCTCTAGATGCTCTGCACCAAACAGATGCCCCAAATCGGGCAAGTCCCATGTGGCTTCCATTTTAGTTTTCTTTCTATGTATAAAACATCCTGGTGCCATTTCAAACTCGATTTTAACCATTCTTGTGACTTTTGTGGGAGACCCTATTGGACATTGGTGTAACTGCAGCTATTCTTTCGGGAAACAGAAGTAGGAGCAACCCAATCACTAGCCTTGTAAACTGCAGGAGTTAACCAATTACAGATAAAGGACAATGTGTGTATGTTCAGATTTCCTTTTTGGCTCCAGGTATATTTTACACATCCACCCCAAAACATTAGTTATGCTAATGCTCCATTGAAAATACTGGAAGAACATATCTGATTGGCATGTTGGCCTCATTTTGCAAGGTTTGATCTTTGCATGAATATCCACTGCTATGGAAATATTTCAAAGAAATGCCTGAGCAGTGTGATATGCTTCTTTACTTCACCAAGGGATTCTATAAAGCCAGCATCCTTTTGAAAATAATGATATGGTCTGCTGCATGTATCTGTAATTAAAATTATCCCCAAAATAAATCAATGAATTTCTAAAATAAACTTGACAGACCTAAACTATAGATTAAACAGTATTGCTTAATCTGATCAATTTTGTAAAATAAACAATCAATAACAGTTCATAACAGAGGTCTGAACAACACACAGGAGAAAATGTAGTTTATTAAGCAGCTTGGAAAGTTGGAAGTTAAACCTCCAAGTCATTTCCATCAAAATCCAAATTCTACATATTCAAATTCTTACTGCATTGTTCAGCCCTGGGAACTGAAGGATAAGAACAATTTATTTGATCAGCCTGAAGTCTTCACTCTTGTGGCTTGTAGAAATAGAATTTCTGACATCCATATAGTTGAACATGTTTTTGAAACCATAAGCCTGGAAAAGATAAACTAGGAGTAGATTAAAAGTTGTTTCTCAAATGATAGTTTACAAAACTAACATCACCAGAAATAATAATAAATGAAAAGGAATAATCCAGAAAGTGGAAAGCAGTAACGATCACTGTAAAATCCAGTGAACAGTTTAATTTGTTAAGATTTATTTGCATGACCCACGATGTGGACCTCTTCTTCCACCGCCTCCGCCTCAAAGCATTTTTCCATGGTAAGGATTCCTCACCCCCTAGTGAGTACCCCTTCTCCCATCTCCAGCAGACCCCCTCTTCTTGGACTCCCCCTCATGGCCATCTACCGGCTTTAGACCTTTTTATTTTTAAATGCCAGCGGGACATCAACCGCCTCAACTTCTCCACTCCCCTTTCTCACTCCAACCTCTCCCCCCCTGAACGTACAGCCCTCCACTCACTCTGCAACAACCCAGACAGGATGATCAAACCTGCCGACAAGGGGGGTGCCGTGGTAGTCTGGCGCGCTGATATCTACAAGGCTGAGGCCACGCGCCAACTCTCAGACACCTCCTCCTACTTATCCTTGGACCATGACCCCACAGCCGAGCACCAGGCCACTATCTCTAGCACCATCACAGACTTCATCACCTCCGGCTCCCTGCCCTCCCAAGCCTCCAACCTCATCATTCCCCAGCCCCGCACGGCCCGAATTTACCTTCTCCTCAAAATCCATAATCCATAAACCTGACTGTCCTGGCAGACCCATTGTTTCTGCCTGTTCGTGTCCTACCGAACTGATTTCCACGTACCTCGACTCCATCCTATCCCCCCTGGTTAAATCCCTCGCTACCTATGTTCAAGACACCTCACATGCTCTTTGTCGACTCCAGGACTTCAGTTTTCTAGACCCCCATTCCAACATCTTCGCCATGGACGTCCAGTCACTCTACACCTCCATCCCCCACTAGTAGGGTCTCAAAGCCCTCCGTTTCTTCATCGACTGCAGAACCAACTAATCCCCATCTACTGATACTCTCCTCCACCTAGCAGAGCTGGTCCTTACTCTTAATAACTTTTCGTTTGACTCCTCCCATTTCCTCCAAATACAAAGCGTAGCTATGGGCATGCGAATGGGCCCCAGCTATGCCTGCCTCTTTGTAGGGTATGTCGAACAATCTTTGTTCGAGGCGTACCAGGGACCTATCCCCGAACTCTCCCTCCACTACATTGACGACTGCATTGGTGCACCCTCCTGCACCCATACACAACTCACTGACTTCATCCATTTCACAACTAACTTCCATCCTGCACTCAAATACACCTGGACCATTTCCGATATTACCATACCATTTCTAGACCTCACTATCTCCATCGCAGGTGATAGACTACTGTCCGACATCCACTATGAACCCACTGACTACCATGGCTATCTGGACTACACTTCTTCCCTTCCCTGCTTACTGAATGGACTCCATCCCCTACTCTCAATTCCTCTGTCTACGCCACATCTGCACCCAGGATGAGATGTTCCACACCAGGGCATCGGAGATGTCCTCATTCTTCAGGGAACGGGGGTTCCCCTCTTCTACTATAGATGAGGCTCTCACCAGGGTCTCTTCTATACCCCGTAACTCTGCTCTCACTCCCCATCCTATGTTTTCTATGTTTCTATATAGGGGATGATCAGCCATGATCACAATGAATGGCGGTGCTGGCTTGAAGGGCCGAATGGCCTCCTCCACCTATTTTCTATGTTTCCATGTTTCTATCCCCCCACTCGTAACAAGGGCAGAGTCCCCCTTGTCCTCACCTTCCACCCTACCAGCCGTCACATACAACAAATAATCCTCCAACATTTTCGCCACCTCCAAAAGGATCCCACCACTGGCCACATCTTCCCATCTCCTCCTGTCTGCTATCCGCAGAGACCACTCCCTCCGTAACTCCCTGGTCAATTCGTCCCTTCCCACCCAAATCACCCCTCTCCTGGCACTTTCCCTTGCAACCGCAGGAAATGCTACACTTGCCACTTTACCTACCCCCTTGACTCCATTCAAGGACCCAAGCAGTCTTTCCAGGTGCGGCAGAGGTTCATCTGCACCTCCTCCAACCTCATCTATTGCATCCACAGCTCTAGGTGTCAGCTGCTCTACATTGGTGAGACCAAGCGTAGGCTTGGCGATCGCTTCTCACAACACCTTCGCTCGGTTCGCAATATCCAACCTGATCATCCGGTGGCTCAGCACTTCAACTCCCCCTCCCATTCTGAATCCGACCTTTCTGTCCTGGGCCTCCTCCATGGCCAGAGTGAGGCCCAACGTAAATTGGAGGAGCAACATCTCATATTTCGCTTGAGCAGTTTACACCCCAGCGGTATGAACATTGACTTCTCCAATTTCAGGTATTCCGGCTTTCTCCTCCTCTTCCCAGCTCTCCCTAAGCTCACTGTCTCCACCTTCCTTTCTTCTTCTCCCCCCCCCCCCCCTCACATCACTGAAGAAGGGTCTCGACCCGAAACGTTGCCTATTTCCTTTGCACCATAGATGCTGCCTCACCTGCTGAATTTCTCCCGCATTTTTCGCTACCTAAAGCAGGATATGGTTTATGCACATATATCTAGTATTCATTATGTGCACATTTGTAAATATTGGTCACATCATCTAGGACTAAATTTATTCCCCATCTTTCAAGACAGACCCTCCATTTGAAGTCTGACTCTGCATTTTATCTGTCAGACTGGCATTTCTACCCTCTCATATTGGACAGATCATTTCTGCAGTCACAATGATCTTTCTCCCTATTGGCAGACCTTTCTTTCAGCCTGAAAAAGGGTTTCGATCCGAAACATCACCCATTCCTTCCATCCAAAGATGCTGCTTGTCCCACTGAGTTACTCCAGCATTTTGTGCCTATCTTTCTTTCAGACTGTTGGTTTGGGCTTTTCATTCTTATGCCTCCACTTCCACTGTAAGAAACTAAAGCGTCAGCAAAAGAAGCAGCAGTAGTCTAGCTAACTCATGATCCACCCTTGAACAAGATCATGGCTGATCTTTTACTTCAGCACCACTTTCCTCCACTAACTCCATGTCCCTCGATTACATTAATATCTAATAAATCTAATTATTTCCACCTTAAAACAACTCAGCAAATAAGACCCCATATTCCTCATGGGTTTAGAATGCCAAAAACTCACCAGCCTTTGCATGAAGGGATGTGTTCCCTCTATTCTGAATCATCAATCCTCCAACTGGTCACCTGAACCTTGCAAAACATCATCGACGCACCTTCTCCAGGATTCTTTCAAGTTTCTGAGCTTCAATGAGATCAACTTTAATTTCCTTAATCTTAAGTAAGAACATGCGATGTATGTTTAGTCTGTCCTCATACAAAAAAAAACATCATCCCAGGAATGGGATGCCCTTGCATTATTTATCTTCTCACTTTTCCAGTTTCGATGATGGATCGCTGGTCTTTAATATTAACTGTTTGTTTCTCCACAGAATATTTTCAGCATTTTCTGTTTTTATTCCTTAAAAGGTAGGTGTATTGTGACTGGAGTAGAAGCTAAGGGTAATAGTTCAAACAAATCACACACAAGGGCACAAGATTGGGAAAATTCCCCTCTGGGTTTTCTGGCGGTTGTATGAATGCCCTTTGTGGAGATTTGGTTGGAAAGTAGGAGGAACTTACTGGGCTTTTGAGATGCCCAGTCAAGAGCAATGGTAATGACAGCCATTGTGGTTACCAGCAGGAATTTTAAGTAAGGATCCTTGATCTTGTCCTACAAGTAGTCCAATCAGCCACCACAAGTGAACAAGGTCAGAAAGAAGGGAATCAACATTTTTCGGCAAAAAGAAAGACAACTCAGAAACTAAAATGCACCTTTAAATGCCACATCTTGTTACCTCTAACTCTTACCACTGCCTCTGCTCGGTTCACCACAACCTCTCATCACAAATTTATCTGTAATCTGTGTCCATTGCCATTCATTCCAAACTTTCAGGTGTTTCACCACTTCTGGTCTCATACCAGCATCTCACAACATGAATGAACGGCAGTGTTAGGCAGTGAAGTGGATTTTGATACACTCTCAACTTTGTGTGAAAGATGAACTTTGCTAAAACAGATCGAGAGATCGAAAGTCACAACTGGTACCCACCTGCCATCATTTCTTTCGAAGCCAGCAGCTCATCATTTACAACTAACCGAGAACTGTAATCAGATCTAAAATAAGTCCTGATGGCCACTTCTTAGTTGATTGTTAAGATTTTGTTTTGTTTCAAAAATCTCTTTTGTATTTATTACTTCTTTGTAAATAAGTAACATATTTCTCAGGTTGCGGCAAGTTTTGTGCCTCACTTCCCAAGTATAAGATTGAGCCTTGTTCTTTCCCTAGAGCTCCCAATTCCAAACCTCTAGGGTCTGTCCAACAATCGCCTCCAATGATCCAATGGCACCCCACATCCTACCTTGATCATCAGCCCAGCCAACCCTCTTGACTCTCGAATCTTCACCTGTCCACAATCTTCTTTACAATCCCGTTCCTATCCTATCCCTACATTCTGCAGTGAACAAATAATTTCTCAACCTTTAATGCATACAGCAACTGCAATAAGGCTCATTTTGTGCAGCGCGTTTTATTATTCCTGTGCTTATATTTTGGATCATCAGAAACAACACATTTAATCTTCCAATTCAAAATCACCTCCGCACAGGCAGACAAAATTTCAGGTAATCTATCTTTATTGTACAGAACCTCCTTGCCTAATGTTGCGGGCATTTGTTGCATCTTTGGAAGAACAATGCAGCACAATGTCAAAGCAAAGCTGCATTTAGCTTGCACGAGATTGGAAATCTTTCTTGGCATGCCTACAGAAACATAGAAACATAGAAAATAGGTGCAGGAGTAGGCCATTCAGCCCTTCGAGCCTGCACCGCCATTCAATATGACCAAGGCTGACCAAGTTAGTAGTCTGTGACTGTTGCTTGGCTGCACTGTTGCCTCCCCAAACTGGAAACTCAGTTTATGTACAACTGGTATAACACTTGAAATGCAGTGGAATGATAAAATGCTTGGTCAAGGAGTTAAGGCCCTGTCCCACTTGGGCGTCATTTGCGCTTCACGCAGATGGCGCGCAAAGATTTAGTACATCCCAAAATTCTGGGGCGCTGCTCGCGACCGTGCGTCACTGCCTATGTCACCACGCACCTTACATAGAAACATAGAAAATAGGTGCAGGAGTAGGCCATTCGGCCCTTCGAGCCTGCACCGCTATTCAATATGATCATGGCTGATCATCCAACTCAGTATCCTGTACCTGCCTTCTCTCCATACCCCCTGATCCCTTTAGCAACAAGGGCCACATCGAACTCCCTCTTAAATATAGCCAATGAACTGGCCTCAACTACCTTCTGTGGCAGAGAATTCCACAGATTCACCACTCTGTGTGAAAAAAAAATTCTCATCTCGGTCCTAAAAGATTTCCCCCTTATCCTTAAACTGTGACCCCTAGTTCTGGACTTCCCCAACATCGGGAATAATCTTCCTGCATCTAGCCTGTCCAAACCCTTGAGAATTTTGTAAGTTTCTATAAGATCCCCCCCTCAATCTTCTAAATTCTAGCGAGTACTAGCCAAGTCTATCCAGTCTTTCTTCATATGAAAGTCCTGCCATCCCAGGAATCAGTCTGGTGAACCTTCTCTGTACTCCCTCTATGGCAAGAATGTCTTTCCTCAGATTAGGAGACCAAGACGGTACACAATACTCCAAGTGTGGTCTCACCAAGGTCCTGTACAACTGCAGCAGAACTTCCCTGCTCCTATACTCAAATCCTTTTGCTATGAATGCTAACATACCATTTGCTTTCCTCACTGCCTGTAGCACCTGCATGCCTACTTTCAATGACTGGTGCCCCATGACACCCAGGTCTCGTTGCATCTCCCCTTTTCCTAATCGGCCACCATTCAGATAATAGTCTACTTTCCTGTTCTTGCCAACAAAGTGGATAACCTCACATTTATCCACATTATACTGCATCTGCCAGGCATTTGCCCACTCACCCAACCTATCCAAGTCACCTTGCAGCCTCCTAGCATCCTCCTCACAGCTAACACTGCCCCCCAGCTTCGTGTCATCCGCAAACTTGGAGATGTTGCATTCAATTCCCTCGTCCAAATCATTAATATATATTGTAAATAGCTGGGGTCCCAGCACTGAGCCTTGCAGTACCCCACTAGTCACTGCCTGCCATTCTGAAAAGGACCCGTTTACTCCTACTCTTTGCTTCCTGTCTGCCAGCCAGTTCTCTATCCACATCAATACTGAACCCCCAATACTGTGTGCTTTAAGTTTGCTTACTAATCTCTTATGTGGGACCTTGTCGAAAGCCTTCTGAAAGTCCAGATATAACACATCCACTTTGTTCTCCCTTATCCACTACTAGTTACATCCTCGAAAAATTCTATAAGATTCGTCAGACATGATTTACCCTTCATAAACCCATGCTGACTTTGTCCAATGATTTCACCACTTTTCAAATGTGCTGCTATCCCATCTTTAATAACTGACTCTAGCATTTTCCCCACTACCGATGTTAGACTAACTGGTCTGTAATTCCGTTTTCTCTCTCCCTCCCTTTTTAAAAAGTGGGGCTACATTAGCTACCCTCCAATCCTCAGGAACTACTCCAGAATCTAAAGAGTTTTGAAAAATTATCACTAAAGCATCCACTATTTCTGGGGCTACTTCCTTAAGCACTCTGGGATGCAGCGTATCTGGCCCTATGGGGTTTATCGGCCTTTAATCCATTCAATTTACCTAACACCACTTCCTGACTATCTTCATACTTTAGCTTTTTCCAAACTGAGATCATTTGGTCAGAGAAATTTGATTTCTAGATATCTGTTTTTGGTGATGGAGAGTTGATCTTGAGATTTAACAAGAAAGTAACCCTCTCTTTAACATGGGAATTCATTGGGCTCATTGGGAAAATCAAAAGAAAGTAACAGGAAATGTTTTCCTTTCATTGTTCAGTAGATATTTTGCTTATTTTCTGAAAGAAATACTGATATCACCCATGAAATTCTCTATCAACCGTATCTCTACCACCCACTACCCTACCATACTCACCACCCACCACACTGCACAATCCAGCCACATACACCTCCCCCTGATGTGGATGTCTTATATATCTAGTCATCTACATATAGTTATTGTAGGTCAGTGTTCTTTAGGTAATCCATGCACAATACAAAGTGATGTTTGCGGATAAGACAGGATCATGTGAAGGGAGAACGGTCTCTGTTAACATTCACCTCCTTGGTATTGTTCTTGCTTTGGATAATCTCCAACCCATAATAGACAGGCAGTAAAGAAAATGTGGATCTGAATACTTTTTAATTTCACCTTCAATTAAAAAATGCCACTGATATGATTTGATTAAGTGACAGCTGAAGGAAAAGTGTTTAGAAGATAAGCTTACAGTTATTCTTTTGCAGATAATCATAATGAAACTTGTTGCTATAAATTTCCATTCAAGGTATTATTTCTGCCCTTTGCAAACTAATATGTTGTGCAAGAATATTTTGATTGATTAAATTAACATGACTTATTATGGCAAAGAGCATCAAAACTATGATGAAATTAGATCCTACAGTATTTTGTTGGGAAAAAAATGCACAGATAATGAAATAAATCATTATAGATTGTCAGATTATACATTGCCAAATGAAAGGCTCCAATTCAGATTAGGAAATTAATTCTACCCATGGAAAAAATCCGATGAGACCTTGAAGCGAGCAAAGAAAAAAATAATGGAAAAGGGATCTGGATGTAGTAAGTATAAAAGTTGTCGTATAGTTGTTTTATATGGTGAGATATCTTTGTTATGAAGTATAAAACACAAGTTTCAATCAAATATACTTGCCATTTGTTTGATTAAACCTTACTGATATTTCATTGAAAGCTCCTAGTGTTGAAGAAAATGTGATAAAAAATAAGTTGTATGCTTATATCCGGCGGGCGGCACGACTCACGTCGCAGCGGCCTCTGCAGTCCGTCTGTCTTTTTGTTATTTTTTGTCCCGTTTTAATGTAGTTTTTATTTTGTTGTGATGGGGTATGTGTGTGTGTGTGTGTGTGTGTGTGTGGGGGGGGAGGAAACTTTTAAAATCGTTCCCCTGCACGGAGATCCCTGTCGGGCCTCCGTTGTCATTGGGGCTGCAACGTGGAGCGGCCTCCAGCAGGAACGACCTGGGGCTCCAGTCGCGGAGCTGCGGACCTACACACCATCGTAGAGCTGGCCGAGTTCGGAGCGGGTGGAGCGGTGGTGGCGCGCTGCTGCGACCCGACCCCGGGGATTCGGAGGCTTACCACAGGTCCGGTGGAAAGTGACACCGGGAGCCCGCGGGTCTCTGCTGGGAGACCGCTTTTCGGGGCTTCCGCAACGGCGACTTCACCCGCCCGAGTTGCGGGGTCGAGGAGTGCCTGGAGCGGGGCCTTACATCACCGCCCGGCGCGGCTTCAACGGCTGCGGGACTTTGTTAGCGCCCGCCGGAGGCTCCAACAACAAGACCCGGAGCAGGGCCTTGCATCACCTGGCGCAGCGTTAATGGCCGCGGGACAATTGCCATCGCCCGCCAGAGGCTTTGACTCTGACATTGGGAGGGGAATGGGGCGTGCAGGGGAGAGATAAGTTTTTTTGCCTTCCATCACAGCGAGGAGGAGATGCGCTGTGATGGATGTCTGTGTAAATTGTGTTGTGTCTTGGGTCTTTTTTTCTTGTGTGTATGACTGCAGAAACAACATTTCATTTGAGCCTCTATGAGGTTCAAGTGACAAATAAATTGTATTGTGTATTGTGTATTAACAAGTTACTGTATCACACAGGCACACACAGGAGACCAATTCACTGGATGTTTTCAAGAGAGTGTTATACATAGCTCTTAGGGCTAATGGAATCAAGGGTTATGGGGAGAAAGCTGGAATGGGGTACTGATTTTGGATGATCAGCCATGGTCATATTGAATGGTGGTGCTGGCTCGAAGGGCTGAATGGCCTACTCCTCCACCTATTTTCTATGTTTCTATGTTGTACCGTTTGATGGAAATTGGTAAATTATTGTGGTTTGGTTCAATTTTGATCATTTCATTTTTGAATTGGCCTACCCTTTAACAAAAGTCTGACGTACTGTAGGTCTAATCAACCATAACCTCCCAAAGCTGTGCACTTTTATATACCGTCCATCATGCACATATGCTCAGTAGATAATATCCTTCCGCAAGTGCACTGCTAATGTTATTTGCCACATCTGTAACTTCTTGAATGCTTATTGTCATCAATCACATTCAAATGGTCTTAGTTACTTTCAGTTTTAAATTCCAAGTTTTCTTTGAAACATCTTCAAGCAGGAGTAAAGACTTAGGCTGTTTTAAACTATCAAGGTAAATTGTTGATATTCGCCCAGAAACCGTCCAGGACTTCCCACTTTGGTTTAACTCAGATTAAATTAAACCCAGGAACAAGGAACTGCAGATGCTGGTTTACACAAAAGGAAACAAAGTGCTGGAGTAACTCAGTGGGACAGGCAGCATCTCTGGAGAACGTGGATAGGTGATATTTTGGGTCTGGGCACTTCTTCAGAATAATTGGGCTTGGTATTGGGAGAAGGACTTTCATGTATCCTTGACTTGGACAATTTTTGAGGCCTCGGTTTACCTGCCATCATCAGGAAGCCATTCTGAAACTAAGGAGTGGAATATCCCCTCGGGCATATTGAGAATACGTTGATCATCAAGCACCATTTCACTAATTCCATTTTTTTCTCCACTCAGTTCTGTCAACTCCTCTCATATGCTAACACTCACCTACTCAGGAGAGCAATTTACAGTGCTAAATTGTACAACCTGCATATTTTTGTCAGAGGAAGCTCAGAAGGCATGCAAGTTGCAGACAATTCATGTCTAAGTTCAAGATTGAACTCGCTTGCTGGAGCTCTGAGGTAGTAACTCTACCTGCTGTTTTACTGTGCTATCCTATGACTCTATGGTTCTATACCAGAGAACAAAAATAACATGCAATCTCAATAATACAATGCAATACAATATTTATTCATTGTCATTTGAACCTCAATGAAGCTCAAACGAAACTCTGTTTCTACAGCCAAACCAACAGAACAATTTCTACAAGTCAAACAATTCAATTCACACAAACATCCATCACAGTGAATCTCCTCCTCGCTGTGATGGAAGGCAAAGTCTTTTCTCTCCCCTGTGTACCATTATTCTCCTGATGTCTGAAGAAGGGTTTCGACCCGAAACGTCACCTATTCCTTTGCTCCATGGATGCTGCCTCACCCGCTGAGTTACTCCAGCATTTTTGTCTTCCCTCATTACCTCCTGCCCATTTAAGCCTCAGTTTCTACCAATTATAGATTGGACCTCAATATGAGTTTTAGACTTCAAATAGCAAGTTTTTCAGCCTTAAAGCTGAAATCAAATTAAAGAAGTCGGATCTTCTCAGCTGATGGTCATCCATCAGTTTTCACTTGGTGAGAAAGACACAGTGGCTTCTGGTTCTTTTCAACAGAACTACAATCTTATAATTGAGGATGCATTGAAATAAGGAGGAAGATATGGTGGTGCAGCGAAAGAGATGCTGCCTTACAACGCCAGAGACCCGAGTTCAACCCTGATCACAGATGCTGTCTGTACGGAGTCTGTCTGTTCTCCCCGTGACCAGTGTGGGTTTTCCCCAGGAGCTCAGGTTTCCTCATGCATTTCAAAGACGTACAGGTTCATATGTGAATTGGCTTGGTAAAATTGTAAATTGTCCCTAGTTGTAGTGGCCATTTGGCTTGTTTTGTGTGTCATTAATTATGGCATGTGTCTTTAAATTTTAGACTACCCGTTATTTTGTGGGTGGAATTTATGACGTGTTCTAGGGCGTGTTTGGAGCTGGGTTTCTTGTGCAGAAGCTTAGTTTTTATTTTAGTTTTGGATCAGCATGTGGAAGGCATACCCTTTGACCATGCGAAGTGTAACGGAGACACAATGAGTTTTCTAACCTTTAAAGCGATATGCTGGAGTTTGAAGAAGATTATAGTGTACAAGTCGGAAGTAGGTTGGATGTATACCTTATTGTTTTTCATCAACAATAAAGAATCTTTTAATCCAAAGACTGTGTTATGAAGATTTATCTGTGAAGAAGCTCTGAAGGTCTCACGGAGCCACTCACATGCGTATTACAAAATTCTCCTTAATCATGTAGTCCACTTAGTGGCTAGAGGGAGTAATCTCTTGAACAATATAAAAATCTGCCGCTACACTAGTGCAGGATTGTGTTCATGTGCAGGGATAGCTGGTTGGCACAGACTCAGTGGGCCAAATAACTGGTTTCCGTGCTGTTTCTCCAAACTGAACACTCATATGGTATTTAAGAGACTTTTAGATAGGCCCATGGGCATGCAGGGAATGGAGGGATATGGATTATGTGCAGGCAGAGGATATTTTAAATTAGCATTATGTTTTAGATATGGTCCTTGTAGGCTGAAGGGCCTGTTCAATGTTCTGAGTTCTATGTTTTATTGGAGGGTTTTTTTAAGCTGAATGTGTGGAGCCAACAGTTATATTTCTTATTTTGTCTATGCTACACGAGTATCTGCCATAGTTGTGGCTCCATGCAATTGGTTAACAATGGTATAATCACAAAGCGGAAACCTTTACGGCATGGAAATCCACAAATAAACTTAAAATGCCAAACTCTTTAAAAACATATGAACATTGGAGATAGAGTGCACGGGAAGGAAATTGGCTCATGCAGTGTTTGCTGAAATCACTGTACTCTATGATGCAATGAGGGAATTAATCCGACAGGCTGGCCTCGTGTCTGTGCAGTTTTACCATTTCAGCGTGTCTGATTAACTTCTCATTATATTATAAGGCAAAAACATTTATTGACCTCTGGCACAGCAAGTAGGCCAATCTTAGAAACATAGAAAATAGGTGCAGGAGTAGGCCATTTGGATCATCGAGCCAGCACCGCCATTCAATATGATCATGGCTGATCATCCAAAATCAGTACCCTGTTCCTGCTTTCTCCCGTTATCCCTTGATTCCATTAGCCCCAAGAGCTAAATCTAACTCTCTCTTGAAAACATCCAGTGGATTGGCCTCCACTGACCTCTGTGGCAGAAAATTCCACAGATTCACAATTCTCTGTGTGAAATATATTTCCTCATCTCAGTCCTAAATTTTGTTTTTTTTAACTGATCAGATCAGAAACAAGAAGCCAGCTGGAATGACCTCTTAGAGGTAACCCACAAAGGGAAGAAAATCAGAATAGTTTTTGTTAGTTTATTGAGAGACAACAGAACCAGATCAAAGGTTGCTTCTTGCTGGTCGAGGAAAGCTACCCTGAAGTACTGTGTACACTACCACATGCCATACTTAACTGGGCCAAACGCTGAAGGAGGTGACCCTGTATACCCTCAGGCCCAGCAACAATGGCAACTTCATCACAGGAGTCATAAGGGAGAGACAATTCTTGACAGATGTTGACAGTAGCTAAGTTGTGGTCTGAACTCTTGTCAAAGGTGTCATTGATTTTGACAATTTTAAATCATGACCTTCAGAATGTACAAATATATAAACAGATGACTGAGAATCTGGAGCCTGATACTTTGCCTGTTCAACCTGCTCCATCATTCATTATGATCATAGCTGATCTAACCATGACCTGAGCCTCGCATGCCTGCCTATCCTTGTTGTCACCTTTCATCACCTTGCTTATCAAGAAATCAACCATCCATGCCTTAAAGTTATTCAAAGACACTGCTTCTGCTGCTTCTGCTGCGCTTTAGGAAGAGAGGTCCAAGTGCACATGATCCTCTGTGAGAAAACAAAATCAGCTTGTCAGTCTTAAATGGGCAACATCTTATAATTTAAGCAGTTACCTCTGTTTCTTAATTCATGCTCAAGGGGAAAAATCCTTTCCACAGCCATCTTGCCAATCCCGTAATATCTTATATGTTTCAATTAAGTCATCTCTCGCTCTTCTAAGCTCCAACCGATACTGTACAAATCTTGATTATCCTATGCTTTCTCATAAAACAACCTGTCCATTCTTTTTAATAGTCAAGTAAATCACATCTGAATTGCTTCCAACACATTTAAATCTTACCTGCATAAGAAGAACTATGCCGTACTGTGCTATATAGACTCACCGATTTCCTCTATATGTGAAGCACAATTTGATTTGGTTCAATTTATTGTCATTGCACTTTTCAGTGCAACAAAATGGTTTAGCCTGCAGTCATAACATAGAATAAATAACAAACACTCAACACAGTTTAAGTCCCAAAGTCATTGTCTCTTCCCTCCTTGCTCTCACTCTGCGCTGAGGCAATCCAAGCCTCCGATGTTGTGACCCCGCCAGGTGATGGTAGGTAAGTCCCACGGCTGAATCCGTGCTCCGCAAACGGGCCGGTTCAAACTCCGCGGCCCGGGGCGGTCGAAGCTGCCGAAGCTGCCGTCCTCCAGTCCAGCGGACGCAGCTGTAGTTGCGGGAGCTCCGGAAAACAGAACTCGAGCTCCCGATGATGTCGTCCACTGGCCCACTGGCCCGCGGCCGAGCCTCCGAGGCTCCAAAGTCGGGTCGGAAGTTGGGCCGCACCGCAACCACAGCCCCGAAGTCAGCCAGCCTCGCGTTGGTAAGTCCTGGCTCTGCCTCCGCAGCCTCGAGGTCGGTCGCAGTTGGAGGCCGCCAGCTCTGCGATAGGCCTCAGCGCAGACGGATACGGAGACGGGGAATACGGCAGGAAAGGTCGCATCCCCCCCTGAAGGAAGAGTCAAAAAACATGTTACACCCACCCCCCCCCACACATACACAACTAAATAAACCGAAATAAACTGTAAAAACGGGACAAGAGAAAACAAAAAACAGAAAAGACAAAAGGACTGCAGTCGAGCCGCAGCTGCAAGGCAGTGCCGCCACTTCCGGCCATTGTATTTACAAATTGTTTTAAAATGAAATGAAATGAATTGAATTGAATCAGGTGATTAACAAATACATGCTTTAAATAGAAAATAAAGATATAATTAAAACATTCTGGTCTCTGATTTTGTCCATACAGTGAGAAATTCTATTTGGCCCCTTCATTTATAAGGGTTGCAGACTGTGACTAAAAAGCTTTTTTTTTTGCTAAGTATTTTGTTCATTTTTTCTTTATTTCAAAATATAAATTATAATACACTGACAATAGTCAAATGTGTTTAACTACAATTCATTACTTTAAATATTTTATGGTTTTAGTAATATTAAATTGTTTTTAGATATTCACATCAATTTCACATTTCAAAAGTCTACCAAATTTGCAATCACAAAGAAAGTCAATCAATGCCTCTACTTCATCAGAACATTGAGGAGTTTCATTATTTGTTCAATACTGCATTGAACTTCTGCAGAGCACACTAACTGGTTGCATCATGGCTTGGTTCGGCAACTCAAATGCCCAGGAACGAAGGAGATTACAGAGAGTGGTTTACCATTGTGGTCCATCAGATGTACTGATCTCCCTTCCATTGAAGGGACCTATAGGTGCTGTATCAAGAAGGCAGCCAGTCTCATCAAAGAACCCCACCAACCTGTCATCTCGCTCCTACTCTCAGGAGAATGTACAGGAGTCTAAAAACCATAGCCACCAGGTTCAAGAGTAGCCTCTTCGTAGTAACCATCAGGCTCATGAACATTACACAACACTAACCTCAGCAACTATCTATTACATTTATGGGCCTGTTAAGCTGCTGCAAGAATGTTATTGTTCTGTTGCCCATATGTATGACAATTAAACTCTTGACTTGTCTCTTGAATTGTTTTGAATGACACTGGTCGTTCTTCATGGTCAATCAAGTTGTTCAACACAGCTGGACTATATGTATGAATGAATGAATGCATGCATGAATAAATGAATGAGTTAATTAATGAATGTCACTTTATTGTCACATGTACCTAGGGTACCTAAGAGTAGGAATGACTGACAATTGTAACATTGCTGAATTCATTGTCAAGTCTGGAAGTCAGTAATCTGTCATGCCAGAAGTTGAGGTGCTCTTATGTTAGACTTCATTGAGATTTATTGGTGGCCAAAGACAGTGTGGTCAGAGCAGAATAACACGGTGAATTAAAGTGACTCCCTGTGATGATAGAAGGAATAAACAAACAAATGTTGTGAGCCCAAATGCAACATATCACTTTGGACAATATGCAAGTCAATCACAGCTTCGCGTGATAAGATAGTTTGGGTTCCTGGCCATTCGGAGGGAAGAATTAAAAAGGCAGGTGAAAAAATGGAGTGTGTGTTATCAGGGATGGGTGAATTGACCAGAAAATCACAGAGGAGTATCAATCGGCATCTCTGAACTTAATTGTTCCCTCATTAATAAGCTTTCCTTAAAGTGCCAAGAGCATAAGCTTTGGAATTTGCTCCCTAAATCTCTTCACCACTTTCCCCTCTAAAATAATCCAATTTAATACTAAATATGCCTGTCCCACATGGGCGTCATTTGCGCGTAATTTACACGACATCATTTACGCGTCACGACGCGCACGTGATACGCGCATGGTGTGCATTATGCGTGCATGGTGCGCATTACGCGGGCAAGGTAAAGCACACGGTATTGGGGGTTCAGTATTGATATGGATAGAGAACTGGCTGGCAGACAGGAAGCAAAGAGTAGGAGTAAACGGGTCCTTTTCACAATGGCAGGCAGTGACTAGTGGGGTACCGCAAGGCTCAGTTCTGGAACCCCAGCTATTTACGATATATATTAATGATTTGGACGAGGGAATTGAATGCAACATCTCCAAGTTTGCGGATGACACGAAGCTGGGGGGCAGTGTTAGCTGTGAGGAGGATGCTAGGAGGCTGCAAGGTGACTTGGATAGGCTGGGTGAGTGGGCAAATGCATGGCAGATGCAGTATAATGTGGATAAATGTGAGGTTATCCACTTTGGTGGCAAAAACAGGAAAGTAGATTATTATCTGAATGGTGGCCGATTAGGAAAGGGGGAGATGCAACGAGACCTGGGTGTCATGGTACACCAGTCATTGAAAGTAGGCATGCAGGTGCAGCAGGCAGTGAAGAAGGCGAATGGTATGTTAGCATTCATAGCAAAAGGATTTGAGTATAGGAGCAGGGAGGTTCTACTGCAGTTGTACAGGGTCTTGGTGAGACCACACCTGGAGTATTGCGTACAGTTTTGGTCTCCTAATCTGAGGAAAGACATTCTTGCCATAGAGGGAGTACAGAGAAGGTTCACCAGACTGATTCCTGGGATGTCAGGACTTTCATATGAAGAAAGACTGGATAGACTCGGTTTGTATTCGCTAGAATTTAGAAGATTGAGGGGGGATCTTATAGAAACTTACAAAATTCTTAAATGGTTGGACAGGCTAGATGCAGGAAGATTGTTCCCGATGTTGGGGAAGTCCAGAACAAGGGGTCACAGTTTAAGGATAATCGGGAAATCTTTTAGGACCGAGATGAGGAAAACATTTTTCACACAGAGAGTAGTGAATCTCTGGAATTCTCTCCCGCAGAAGGTAGTTGAGGCCAGTTCATTTGGTATATTTAAGAGGGAGTTAGATGTGGCCCTTGTGGCTAAAGGGATCAGGGGGTATGGAGAGAAGGCAGGTACAGGATACTGAGTTGGATGATCAGCCATGATCATATTGAATGGTGGTGCAGGCTTGAAGGGCCGAATGGCCTACTCCTGCACCTATTTTCTATGTTTCTATGTTTCTATGTAAGGTGCGTGGTGACATAGGCAGTGACGCACGGTCGCGAGCAGCGCCCCAGAATTTTGGGATGTACTAAATCTTCGCGCGCCATCTGCGTGAAGCGCAAATGACGCCCAAGTGGGACAGGGCCTTAACTCCTTGACCAAGCATTTTATCATTCCACTGCATTTCAAGTGTTATACCAGTTGTACATAAACTGAGTTTCCAGTTTGGGGAGGCAACAGTGCAGCCAAGCAACAGCCACAGACTACTAACTAATCCAGTAACAGATCTGATCAAAACATTTGTAGACATGTTTCATCCAGTTGTGAATGATGGCGGATAATTAAAAAGCTAACAGGTGGAGGTTGTTTCAAGAACAATTCCATTCTCAAAGATGACAGTCTAGCTAGTGACAGCCGAAGGCAATGCTGAAGTATTTATAATCACCTTCAGCTACTTGCTGAATAGATCATTGGTCATAACTCAGGTTTCTCACCATCACACATTAGTTTGAAGTTAATTCAGTTCACTCGGTATTATATTGAGAAATGGTCCTGATAATATCGTGAAAATCCTCCCACACTCACATAGGCTCCAGATCCTTCAGTCTTTCTGTTGGCTGTGTGGATCATTTATTGTCCCAAACCTATCCTGGCATCATCCCCAATTCACTCTCCACTATTTCCAAAACTGCATTGGTGCTACTTCCTGCATTCATACTGATCTCATCAATTTTATCACCTTAGACACCAACTTACACTCTTCCCAAAATTCACCTATACTATTCCTGACACTTCCGTTCCTAGATTCTCTGTCTCCATCGCAGGAGACAAACTATCCTCCAATATCTATTCATATAGCAATGGAGTCCCACACTACTTTAATTACACCTCATCCCACTCAATATCCTGTAAGGACATCAACCCCTTCCCTCAACACCTGCTCCAAAGATAAGTTTCTATTCCGGGAGCTCTGAAATGTCCTTGTTTTTCATGAAATGTGGCTTCCCTCTTGTCATTTTTCATGGTGCTCTCCATTTCCCACACATTTGCTTTCACACATCCTTCGCCCAGGCAGAATAAGGATGGAGTTTCCTTGGTCCTCACCTTTCACCTCACTAGCTAGCCTTTGCATTTAGCACAGAATTCTTTACCATTTCCACCGTCTCTTGTGGGATAGAGCTACCAGTCCCATCTTTGCCTCTCCCTCTCCCTCTCTTAATTTTGCAGGAACCACTCACTCAGTGACTCTTTGTTCCATGTATTCCCTCCAATCTATTCTTCCCCATCCCCTGGTATTTTCCTCTGAAACTGTTGGAGGTGTAACACTTGCCCTTGCACTTTCTCCCTCAGTCCCATCAAGAGACCCACATTGGACAATATGCAAGTCTACATACTCTATACTTCCTCCTCCCCTCCTCCACATGACTCCACCTGTGCATCAAACAAACCTTATTTGGATTCCACCTACCACCTGCAACCTCTGTCTTATCTCTTCCTCCCATATCTATATACTGGATATCTTCTCTCTACACTTTCAGTCCTGATGCAGGTCTTCACCCGAGATGTCAACCATCCATATGTTTCTGGAGATGCTGCTCAACATGCTGAGTCCCTCTGGCAGTTGATTGCTTGCTCCAGATTCCAGCATTTGCAGTCACTCATGTCTCTTGACAATATTTTGGTTGGGATACTGAACAGTACTGCTTAAAACCTAGATCCACATCTTATTAAGCTGTTCTATTTTAGCTCTAACATTGGAATAAGTCTCCCCACCACTGTGAAAAATTGTTTAAGTATTATCTGTCCACCAAAGCCATTACAAATCTAATGTGTGGAATTACTCTCAATAACTAGTAAAGTGGCAGAAAGTACAATGGGCAGTATGATCTTGACGGACATATTCACTAATTACCTGTTTTCTACATCCTAGTTTGAGTTTTATCAGGAACTCTCAGCAATGTTTCCTATCTACAACATGCACTGCAGCAACTTTCCAAGGCATTTCCTAAAACTCCTACCCTTGCTGTTTCAAAGGATAGAAATTGCAAATATGTGGGAATCTTGGTCCTTGCAAGTCACATAGCATTCTGAAGTTTTCCTTCAGTACCACTGACTCTCTACCCAACAGCAGTGTGCGATTATCTTTACTACAGTGACTGTGATAGTTTACGCAGTTAAGATGGTTTAAATCCATTCTCTCAAGAACAATGTGAGATTGGAATTAAAATACTCTCCTCACTGTAGAGGGCCTTGTCCCATGAAAAAGTGAAAATAATTAATAGAAAAAGAAATAGAGGGAGAAGGTTAAATTAAGCTTTGTCATTGTTTAAATCTCTTAAAATACTTATTACTGACAGAAATGTGACTGAATAGTTAAATTGATTTTTTAATGACATTGGGTAATAGTTCTCACATTGTTGAAAATGTATTTTACTGTTAAGTATGATCCTAACTTACTGAGGAAGTTTACTTAATTTAATGTGAAAATAAGAGGAAGTTCAGGCCATCTGACATTTTTGTGAAGTTATTAATGTACAAATTGTCCACCAACATGGGACAATTTGCAATGCATAGGGTATGTCATTTACCACAAGTTCATGAATGATTTATATATTAATGAGGACAAGATCCCTTAAACTCATTGTTTTATTTCACAGAAGTTTCAGGGCCTTTCTTTTTGAATGCACTTAAAATATCACAACAAAGTAGTCAGAGCATCTTCTCTGCAGTAAAAAAATAATTATGTTATCTATATATTTGCTTGTAATTAACTGAATTAGGATGTAATCACGTCATGGAACCTTTCATTAATTATCTCCCTATTCCTTTTCATAATTTTTTAATGTTTATGTTGTAATAATGTCACCACTTGATTTTCAAATTAAGTTTCCAACACAGTCATTAAAGACATAGCACTAAGATTACAGGTGAAAACTGGATTTCTGAAAATTAAAAGTGGAACAACAGACTTACAATATGTAACTTAACTAATTGGTATTGCGAATCAACACAGGCATGTGGCAGAGTGCAACAGTTATTAAATATATTTCTGGTTAACAAATTGCCCATAGAGAAATTAATTGTTGGGAGGGATTTGAAGGTAGTAAACATTTGGAGGATTCAGCTATCATTTAGAAACACAAATAAAAGGGACAAGCAGTTACAATCTTACCATTCAACCCTCAAATTAGCTTTCAAATGGCGCTTACTGAGTTTCTGAAGGGCATGTTATGATATTACATTTTTTGGGGAACCAACACATCTTCCCTTGCCTCCATTCCTGCAAGACAGCACCTGGATCACAATTTTTCTTCAATCATGGTCCCAGGCACCATGTTCCTGCTGATAAACTCATTGCCTGCATCATGTAGCTCAATGTAAGTAACTCTCGAGGAATTGTTTTGAGAGAAGTTAGAGCATACATCTTTACCAGTTTTGCTACCTTCCATGAGACATTTTTTACTACCAACGGCCAATACTTTCATCTTGCTGATGTTACGAGGTTGGTTGTTGTCGTGACACCATGCCACAAGGTTCCCAATCTCTCTCCAGTACTTCATGTCATCTTTTTTGATGATGTGGCGAACAACATTGGCAAACTTAAAGATCGAGTAGACACAAAATACTGAAGTAACTCAGCGGGACAGGCTGCATCTCTGGAGAGAAGGAATGGGTGACGTTTCAGATCGAGACCCTTCTTCAGTCTGAAGAGATGCTGCCTGTCCTGCTGAGTACTCTAGCATTTTGTGTCTACCTTCGATTTAAACCAGCATCTGCAGTTCTTTCCTATGCTTAAAGGTTGAGATGGTGTTGTACATTGCCACACAGTCATGTTGTGCGGGGAATTGAATAGGGGACTGAGACCACAACCCTAATGAGCACCAGAGTTGATAGTTAAGGTAGAGAAAATGTTATGACCAATTCTAACCATCCGTGGCCTGCCAGTTGGGAACCTGTTGCAGTGAGATGCCAAGGCAAAGATCTAGAACTTTAAGGATAGGTTTATTCAGCATTATGGCGTTGAAGGCTGACTATAGTCACTGCATTGCATCTTGACATATTGTAAAGGTGATCCAGAGCTAAATGAAGTACAAAGTGTACAATTGCAAGGGGACTAGTTTGTCCTGAAAACTGATGCAGATATGGACCACTACCAATCTTTCAAAGTACTTAATTATGGCTGATGTTATAGCTACTGGGCAGTAGTCATTTTAACAAGTCATTATTATTCTTGGGGACTGGAAAGATGAAGGTTTCCATGATGCAGATGGGGACAGTGGACTGCTGAAATGAGTGGTTGAAAATGTTGCAAAACTGTGGCCAACTGATTGGTTCATGATTTCAGAACCAGTCCAGGACTCCATCCCGGCCAGCTGCTTTCCAAGAGTTTACCATTGTGAAAGCAGACCTGACTTCTGTCACAGAGATGAATGGATCAGTGGTCGTTGGGAACGGGGGGATGTACCTTGGTAGATCTTTGTTCGCCTGTTTGAAAATAGGTAAGAGGCATTGAGCTCATCGAGTGGAGAATCACTATTGTCAGAGATTGCTCCTGATTTTGGCTTGTAGCTTATGAAGGTATTCAGGTCCTGCCACAGTCACCTGTAGTAGACTCTGAGATCAGATCACAGCTGCATTGTTATTTTTGTTGGCACCTCATGCTTCAATCTCTGGCAGATCCTGTCAAGATTAGGTCCTGTCACGTCAGTGGAGATCCTGGTCTGGAGGCAGGTGAGCTTGCGATCCTTAGTGGATATTGGGTAAGTGGAGAAGTGTTGGTTGAAAGCATGGGTCCGGCGGAATATGAAGTGAAATTGAGGTCCAAGGCAAGTCTTTAGGAGCAAGATACCGAGCTGCAGGAGCAATTGTGTGAGGGGCAGAAGGAACGGTGCATGGCAGAGAATGTAAAATGGGGAGAGAACTATTACAAGAAATGGTAAACAGAGCATAGGTACTTTGGAACCTGGTTAGGCTGAACTCGGAGACCAAGAATCTGAGCTTTGGGGAATGTGTTGGAAATAGAGCCATCAATTATCTGAAGTATTTCTATTACCTCGCTCACAATGTTGAGCTTCACAATGACATTTCTAAGCCAGGGAGACTTAACTCCAGGAGGTATATGAGCTTCATCTGAAATTAACTCAAATCAATTACAAAAAGTTAATTTTAATTAATATATTCTTGTTAAGCTCTTTTGCGGCACTTTCTATCTTTTCTGAATGTGTCATCACTCAAGAAGATACAAAGATAAGGACTATGACCCACAGGAATAGACCTGTAAGCCCTCTCTTGATTAGGTTGAGGGACCAGCTCACAAAAGTACTAAAGGACAGGCATCTGTAACTGATGGTGCGGTAAAGCATGGTATTATATTTCACTTCTGTCATTATTCTCTGGAGCTTCTCCATTATTAGTATGTTTCCAGGAAGTTCCAGGCCATTATTTTAGAAAGTATATTACCCGGCCAATTTGCAGTGATCATGTACCATAAAGAACGTGGTCATTACAATGGACCAGGACTCCGTTCTTAAATTGATGTGCTGCTATTATAGTTTGTCATCAGAAATTTACGGGGGAGAAAACAATCTTAGTCAAGGTGCAAAGATGACTGTGCAGCTGCATATTTTCAACATTGCACTGACAAGTTCTCCAAAGCATTGAGATCTTTCCTCTTTAGGCACTACCAGTTCTAACCAACTCATCACTTCTTGGGCATCATTGGGTGAATGTTTCCATCTTGTCAAGTTAGACATGTAAAGTCTAATCACTCAAATCAACACATTGGCAGATCAATTTGGTCGCCCAATTAGTAAAAATCACATATGTGCTAATACTGTGGAGAGGGGCAGCTACTCTTGATTTAACGGCACTTGGAAATAATACCCTAGACTTGAATTTTCCTAATGGTTAATCAAAGTAATGAGGCACAGCAAATAACATTAATAAAAATGTTTAGGAAATCAGCTTGACTAAATCAAATCCTATTCCATTTTCTAAGATATAAATATAATTTGTGTCTATAACATAATATTTATCAAGTAAATCAGATTAATTAATAAATATAGTATGGTCTTGCACGAGTTATTAAAATCACAATTTTACACTACTCCACTGCATTTCATAATTTATTCAAAGAGCAGGAATAGATATGAAACATAACAAAACCATATCTAAATAAGGCAGCAAGACAAGAGGTGGAGTAACAGTAAAATATTTAAGAATAAGCATTTGCAGCATGATTGTCATCTTGAGTTTAAATTATTTTAATTGAGCTAACATTGCTATTGAGACGGGTAATACTGTTAGAGTTATGCTCCTCAAAATTGCTCTTGCCATTTGAACAGTGTATAAATAGTTCCGATTCTGGCTTCTTTATCTCTGTGATTTATTCTGTCTCCTATTTTGCTATTATTCACAAATCTATAAATTTTGGCCTTGAATTACCTAAACATTTTGAATTGTCAAAGAAAATTATATTTTAAGCGCACAATCTCCCTCTCTTTGATAATTCATTTTTGCACCAATATGTAAAGCTTGTAGCTTCCGAATCACACTTTATAGCCTTTGAGATTGATAAATCATTTTGTTGAGTGTGTAAAATAAGTTTGAGCCATTAGAAAAAAGTAAAAAGATCTCTTTGATTTATTTTACAAATCCCATCAGGATGTTTTAATTTAATATTATTAACATACGAATAAAAGAAAATATGTTATTTTAATGTATGGCATTATTACACAGTTCTGTAGTTTTACTCAACTAGTCCCAAAGGATACAGACAAGATTAAGTTGTCATTTATTATCTTCTCAACATGAAGCATTATCTTTACTAGAATAATTATCTTCCATGTTATTAGTAGCTTCAGATATTTCCACATTGACTGAGTCTCTTTGTGACACCATACCGAAATCACAAGAGTAAAACTGAAGCAAAAATATTCAGAAAATTATTTTCTAGCTTTAGAAACATAAAGTGCATCTTCAAACACCATTGGAAATTTATATTAGTACGGTAACCTATGTAGAAAATGTTAACTTCCTTCATTTTCAGATTTTGACTTTTTTATTACTTATTAAATCCTGATTTTATTGGATTAAGTTATGACATTAACTTTGAATTAAGTCTTTTTCTACAAAGTAGATAAGCGTTAAATTTGACAAGATAGTGCTTCTGGTCTCAATTTTTCTCAGAGATCATTTGCATAATGTTCTCCAAAGTCAGGCTGCTGTCAGTGCAAATGTAATACAAATTTAGAATCACTCCAGGGTGCACTTTAGACCAAAAACATGGTAGATCATAGTCATAAGATCTGAAGGAGAAGGGAAGCCATACAACACCATGGATGAGAAACAAAAACAGAAATGCTGTAAGAACTCAGCCAGTCAAGCGTATCTGTAGTAAGAGAAACCTGTTAATACTTCAGGTCATGGATTTTTCATCAGAACTGATAAAGGGTCCATGACCTGAAATGTTAACTGGTTTCCCTGAAGAAGGGTCTCAACCTGAAACGTCACCTATTCCTTTGCTCCATAGATGCTGTCTCACCCACTGAGTTTCTCCAGCATTTTTGTCTACCTTCTTTTACCAATGATACTGCTTGACTGAGTTCTTCCAACATTTTTGTTTTGTTTCAAATTCTAGCACTTGCAATTTAATTTGTCTTCCAATCTCAGGGATGAATTCATCTAACAATGACAAAATACCGCTGTGTGGTTGGGTCGATTACAGTTGTGTGGCCAGGGGCCCTGAGAGAACTAGAATAAGTTCATCTGCAGCTATCTGATTGGCATGTTTTTTTATTTATTTAAAAATATATATTTTTTTATTTATTAGAAGCAAATGTACAAAAATATAACCAATGGCATATGACATAATACAGTTATTGTACAGCTTCAATTTTAACTTTTAGCTATAGTTAGAAGAAAAGAAAGGAGAAAAAGCAAGAAAGAGAAAAAGTGAAATGTGCAAAGATAGAACCCCTAGACTAACAAAGTGGTGTAGCCAAAGAGTAAATAAAAGAAAGAAGAAAGGAATTGAAAGATAAAAAGACAAAAAGAGAAAGAAAGAAAAAAGTGCTGATATACCTACCTCACACCCCTCCCAACCCATCACCCAACCCGTAATTAGATTTAACTCCAAAATTGTGTTGTACCATACTATCCTTGTAATAAATCAATGAATGGTGTCCATGTCTTTGAAAATGATCTAGTTTTTCTGCTAAGACAAGTCTAATATTTTCAAGATGTAGCATCTCAGACATGTTTGTAATCCACATTTTAATAGCAGGGACAGATGTATGTTACCAATATTTGAGTATTCATTTTTTTGCCGTTATCAGGTCATAATTATGGAAACGTCTTTGAAATAATTATAGCTCAGAGCAGTCTTCTGATGTACCTAGAATAATTAATTCCGTATCGGGGTCCAATTTTGTTTTCAGTGTTTGTGAAAAAAGTTCAAAAATTGCTCTTCAAAAATTATGTGACTTTATACAAGAGGCGAAGGAATTGTGTTATAGTTGCTTCCTGAAGGAGACATTTATCACAAATAGGAGATTCTTTTGGAAAGATCTTATTCAGTTTAGACTTTGAATAGTAGAGTCTGTGCAGTATTTTATAATGAATTAACGAATGCCTAACGTTAATCGAACAATTGTGTATATATTCCCATCTGTCTTTTAGAATTGTTAGGCCAAGTTCATCTTCCCAGGCTCTTCTAATTGCTTCTGACGATGGGATTTCTATATATAAAAGGTGTTATACAGATATGATATTAACTTGTTTGACTCCGAATTTCTATTCATACATTTGTCTAGTATGTCTGGCAACAAAGATTGGTAGCCTTGGGTATATGTTTTCAGATATCCTCGAATTTGTAGGTATCTGAAATATTGATTACCTTTCAGGTGATATTTCGACTGTAATTCTTGAAATGAGAGAAGAGTTTCCATCCCATAAAGATCTCCGAGTGTTTTGATTCCTAATCTTTCCCAATATGCGAACGTTTTGTCTAAAATAGATGTCTTGAACAAAGGATTATAGGCAATTGGTGAAAGAAGATACATTTATCAGTTTAAAGGTTGATTTCACGTCTCCAAATTCATAAAGTACTGTGGATAATCGGATTTTTGTAACTTTTAAAGTATTCGTAAAAACAATCCTGTCTAGTTCAGAACATAGATTATTGTTTTACTCACGATTTTATTATGATGCTTTCAGTGCTAATCAGAAGCCCCTCGGTGTAAAACTATGCACAGGGCAACATAGCTTTATTTGGAGATGCAAAGTGAAGTCAATTTTGGCCATTATTTTCATTCCCCTCACGCCATCTCTAACGTAGAATTATCTAGTAATATTTATTTAAATGTGATATGACAGTCATAAATATATTCTGCTTGGAGATGTATTTAGTTATTTTTGAAACATTGCAGTAAATATAAATAAAGTTTAATAAAGAGCATTGCGTATACTCAGAGATTTTCTAAGCTTGATGAACTTTTGGTTTCAAGTCATATAATAACAGTTTTGCATAAAGGTGAATAAATATATCTGAATTAAACCTAAATGCAACAGAATTAAATTAGGTTAGATACAAAAAGCTGGAGTAACTCAGCGGGACAGACAGCATCTCTGGAGAGAAGGAATGGGTGACATTTCGGGTCGAGACCCTTCTTCAGACTATCATTGTCTATACAGAAAAATAATTAAGATCTATCGCTTTTATGTGAGATGTTTTTGATAGATATTGTAGTTGGATGATGTTGGTGTTGTGCTTTGAGCGGAGTATGAAGCTAATGATAAAACTGATGAGATATGTTATTTGAAGATGTAGTCATTGACTGAGTTTGTTTGTGAGGTATTGAACTGTAGCAGCATTTTAATAAAGCCTCAGTGTTCGACGTAGTACTGACCTCCACAGTTGGCGTAGAGGTAGAGCTACTGCCTTGTAGCGAGAGAGACCCCAGTTCAATCCTGACTAAGGTCTGTATGTTGTTTGTACATTCTCCCCGTGACCTGCGTGGGTTTTATACGAAATCTTTGATTTCCTCCCACACTCCGAAGACATAGAGGCTTGCCAGAGGAGGTAGTTGTGGCGGGGACTATCCCAACGTTTAAGAAACAGTTTGACAGGTACATGAATAGGATAGGTTTGGAGAGATATGGACCAAATGCAGGCTGGTGGGACACGTGTAGCTGGGCCATGTTGGGCCGAAGGACCTGGTTCCTAACTGCATCACTCTATAACTCTATGGCATGAATGTAAAATTGTCCCTAGTGTGGTGGGTAGGTGGGGTAGTGTTAATTTGTGGGGAACACTAGTCGGTGTGGACTCGTTAGGCTGAAGGGCCTGTTTCCACATTGTATCTCTAAACTAAACTAAACTAAACAACACGTCTACCCTGTTCCTGCACAAACACCTATATCAGAGTGTCAGTAAATGCTTTACTCCCACCACCTTGCATCATGGATCTCGTTGGCCAGTTCTAATTAACTCCACCAGATCTTCTGTTATCATTTGCAGCCACAATGCCATTTCCTTCAAGAGACGCAGGTTAGCCTGAATTGTTAAGAAATTCTCACAAAATTATGCCTCTTGCTGAGATGATAAACCACAAAATAGCACTGACTGGGTGTTGAAATAGATACAGTAAGTAAGCTGCATGCAATTTTGTGTGCTGCCACTATCTGATCAAACAGGTTTGGGTTAAACAGCATTAGGACTCCCATGCTTGCATATGTAGTTTATCCAGTTTAGCTCCATGCACCACTGCTGGCTATAATTAGACTGCACTCCAAGTATTTTGTCAGGAGATTGACTTCTTGGAGCTAGCTTTCCCTTCTCCCTCCTTGCCAATCATGCCTTGCAAATGATAGACACAAAATGCTGGAGTAACTCATCGAGATAGGCTGGAGAGCAGGAATGGGTGATGTTTCAGATCAAGACCCTTCTTCAGCCACCTACTCCTACTTATCCTTGGACCATGGCCCCACAGGCCATAATATCTCCTCAAGATATGTCTTGCCAATGGATTGTCTCTTTTCTGACCGTGACACTCATGTTGGCGAGGAAGATCAGTTTAACTCTTTCTGGGATGCAGGCCAGGTTTTTTTACAAAATTGGATTAGAGGTCCCTCTTGGCTACATCTTTAACTTTCACGCTTGGCACATACGCGCTGATGATTGTAGCGTGCTGGTTTCACATTAGAATGAGCCAAAGATATGTGAGATGTTCACTTATCTAAAGGAGCAGTTTCTTAGATGCAGTCTATTCAATGTTAATGGCAGAACTCACCCCAAGCAGATAGCAGTCCTCTTCTGGTTTGCCCTTCCTGAAGGTTTATTAAATCATTAGTAAAGCCTCCAATTTGTAAACTATGATTACTGATTGATATTTACCTCTGTCAATGTCCTAGACAAGATTCCTTGCATTTTAGGTACCAAACTTTCATCTTGATGAATGAAAGTTGATTGGCAACTTTCAATAACAATACATGGTGCATTTTTTATATCAATCAAGTGGGATCTTGGGGCAGTCTTGCCCACAGAAATGTATTTCCTAATTCAGTCTGCTTCATGATGGCTGTAAGTCATGACCTTAACCAACAGGTCCATAGCAGGGCCAATATCAGTGCAGACTAGAGTAAAAAAATTAGAGCTCATCAGAGGAGGACAAATGGGTTAATTAAGAGGGGGGGGGGAAAGAGCATGAAAGAAAGCTTGTAGGGAATATAAAAACTGACTCCAGAAGCATTTTTAGATATGTAAAAAGGAAAGGATTAGTGAAGGCAAATGTAGGTCCTTTCAATCAGAGACAGGTGAAGTTATAATGGGATACAAAGAAATGACAGAACAGTTAAACAAGTATTTTGGTTCTGTCGTCACTAAGGAAGACGCAAACAATCTCCCAGAAATACTAGAGAGGAATTGAAGGGAATCCACATTAGTCATAAAATGGTATTAAGTTATTTTTTTTTATAATCAAAAAAAATTAATTCAATTATTAAAAAATAATATTTACACTCCAATAAAACAAGCCAGAGCCCACCACCATAATACAATACAAACATATATCCATAGTAAACTATTATACAATTATTCTACATCCTGCAGAGCCCAGCGGTCTCAGAACTCCCTCAGGGTGCCCGTAGACAGGGCGTATTCCCTTTCTAACCGCACCCGGGCACGGACGTATCCCCGGAAAAGGGGCAGGCAGCCGGCTCGGGTAGAACCCTCCATCGTCTGGCGCCTTGACTCGCGGATGGCCAGCTTGGCCAGCCCCAGGAGCAACCCAACCAGGACATCTTCATCCCTACCCTCTCCCCTACGCACAGGATGTCCAAAGATGAGGATGGTGGGTAAAAAATGCAGCCAGAAGGCAAGTAAACTGTTGGGGCTGAAGGCAGATAAATCCACAGGGCCTGATGGTCTGCAACCCAGAGTACTCAGAGTGGCCATAGAAATTGTAGATGTATTGGTGATCATTTTCCAATGTTCTCTCGACTCTAGATCAGTTCCTGAAAGGAGGGAGAGAGAAAATAGGGAATTATAGACCAGTTAGCCTTACATCGGAAGGGATGAAGATGCTTGAGTCGATTGTTAAAGATGTTATAGTAGCACATTCGGAAAGCAGTGGCAGGTTCGGTCAAAGTCAGCATGGATTTATGAAGGGGAAATCATGCTTTACTGCTCTTCAGGAATGTTTTGAGGATGTAACAAGTAGAATGGATAAGGGAGAGCCAGTGGATGTGGTGTATCTGGATTATCAAAAAGCCTTTGACAAGGTCCCACACAAGAGATTAGTGTGCAAAATTAGACCACATGGTATTGAGGATAGAGTAATGACATGGATAGAGAATTGGTTGGCAGAAAGGAAGCAAAGAATAGGAATTAGCAGATCTTGTTCAGAATGGCAGGCAGTGCCAAGTGGGTTGCCACAAGGCTCAGTGCTGGGACCCCAGTTACAGTATTAACAATATATATTAACAATTTAGACGAGGGAAATCAGGCGGCAATGTGAACTGCGATGAGGATGCTATGAGGCTGCAGGGTGACTTGGATAGGTTGGGTGAGTGGGCAGATGCACAGCAGATGCAGTATAATGTGGATAAATGTGAGGTTATCTACTTTGGTGGCAAGAACAGGAAGGCAGATTATTATCTGAATGGTGTCAGATTAGGAAAAGGGGAGGTGCAACGAGACCTGGGTGTGTGTGTACATCAGTAAGCAAGCAGGTACATGATTTGAGTTTAGGATTAAGGAGGTCCTACTGCAGTTATTCAGGGCCCTGGTGAGCCCGCACCTGGAGCATTGTTTGCAATAATTTGAGGAAGAACATTATTGCGATTGAGGGAGTGTAGGTCAGGTTAATTCCCGGGATGGCGGGACTGACATATGATGAAAAAATGGGTGGACGGCCTGTATTCACTGGAATTTAGGATGAGAGTGGATCTTATAGAAAAATATAAAATTCTTAAAGGATTAGGACAGGATTAGATGCAGGAACATTTTTCCAGATGTTGGGGGAGTCAAGAACCAGGGGTCACAATTTAAGGGGAGCATAACTTCCTCAAACTCAATAGCGATAAGACAGAATTCCTCCTCATAGGCTCCAAAGCCACACTCAGCAAAATCAATAACCCCACTCTCACCATCAACGGCACCACTGTCTCCCCATCTCCCAAGGCCCGCAACCTTGGCGTGATCTTTGATTCCACCCTCTCCCTTGAGCCTCACATCCGCCATGTCACTAAAACCTCCTTCTTTCATTTCCGCAACATCGCCAAACTCAGACCCCCTCTCACACCTCCCGCTGCTGAAAGACTCATCCATGCCTTCATCTCCTCCTGACTGGACTATTGCAACTCACTTCTCCTTGGCATCAGCTCCACCTACATCAACCGACTCCTACTGGTCCAGAACGCAGCCGCCCGACTCATCACCCACACCAAATCCTGGCATCACATCACTCCAATCCTCAAACAACTTCACTGGCTTCCCATCTCCCACCGGATCATCTACAAAATCTTGATCCTCACCTACAAAGCACTCCACCATCTGGCCCCCCCCATATCTCACTGACCTCCTCTCCCCCTACCAACCCTCACAGTCCCTCAGATCCACATCAGCCGGTCTCCTCTCCATCCACAAGTCCAACCTCCGCAGTTTTGGGGACAGAGCCTTCTCCAGGGCAGCTCCCAGGCTCTGGAACTCCCTCCCCCAACTGATCCGCAATTCCGTGTCCCTCACCATCTTCCAGTCCCGCCTCAAGACCCATCTCTTCACCTCTGCCTATCCTTAGCCCCACGTCCCCCTCCCTTTTCATCTGTGCATTAATTGCCTCATATTGTGTTTTGAATTGTATTCTGTCTTTACTTTGTGTACTAGTCATGTCTCTACTATTTATTTCATTCCCCTTACATGTTTTTCCTCTACCTGCTAAATTTTTGTAAGGTGTCCTTGAGACTCTTGAAAGGCGCCCATAAATAAAATGTATTATTATTATTATTATTATTATTAAGAATAAGGGGTAGGCCATTTAGGACTGAGATGAGGAAAAAAAACGTCTTCACCCAGAGAGTTGTGAATGTGTGGAATTTCCTGCCACAGAAGGCAGTGGAGGCCAATTCACTGGATATTTTCAAGAGAGAGTTAGATTTAGCTCTTAGGACTAATGGAATCATAGAAACATAGAAACATAGAAATTAGGTGCAGGAGTAGGCCATTCGGCCCTTCGAGCCTGCACCGCCATTCAATATGATCATGGCTGATCATCCAACTCAGTATCCCGTACCTGCCTTCTCTCCATACCCTCTGATCCCCTTAGCCACAAGGGCCACATCTAACTCCCTCTTAAATATAGCCAATGAACTGGCCTCGACTACCCTCTGTGGCAGGGAGTTCCAGAGATTCACCACTCTCTGTGTGAAAAAAGTTCTTCTCATCTCGGTTTTAAAGGATTTCCCCCTTATCCTTAAGCTGTGACCCCTTGTCCTGGACTTCCCCAACATCGGGAGCAATCTTCCTGCATCTAGCCTGTCCAACCCCTTAAGAATTTTGTAAGTTTCTATAAGATCCCCTCTCAATCTCCTAAATTCTAGAGAGTATAAACCAAGTCTATCCAGTCTTTCTTCATAAGACAGCCCTGACATCCCAGGAATCAGTCTGGTGAACCTTCTCTGCACTCCCTCTATGGCAATAATGTCCTTCCTCAGATTTGGAGACCAAAACTGTACGCAATACTCCAGGTGTGGTCTCACCAAGACCCTGTACAACTGCAGTAGAACCTCCCTGCTCCTATACTCAAATCCTTTTGCTATGAAAGCTAACATACCATTCGCTTTCTTCACTGCCTGCTGCACCTGCATGCCCACTTTCAATGACTGGTGTACCATGACACCCAGGTCTCGCTGCATCTCCCCTTTTCCTAGTCGGCCACCATTTAGATAATAGTCTGCTTTCCTGTTTTTGCCACCAAAATGAATAACCTCACATTTATCCACATTATACTGCATCTGCCAAACATTTGCCCACTCACCCAGCCTATCCAAGTCACCTTGCAGTCTCCTAGCATCCTCCTCACAGCTAACACTGCCCCCCAGCTTAGTGTCATTCGCAAACTTGGAGATATTGCCTTCAATTCCCTCATCCAGATCATTAATATATATTGTAAATAGCTGGGGTCCCAGCACTGAGCCTTGCGGTACCCCACTAGTCACTGCCTGCCATTGTGAAAAGACCCGTTTACTCCTACTCTTTGCTTCCTGTTTGCCAGCCAGTTCTCTATCCACATCAATACTGAACCCACAATGCCGTGTGCTTTAAGTTTGTAAACTAATCTCTTATGTGGGACCTTGTCGAAAGCCTTCTGGAAGTCCAGATACACCACATCCACTGGTTCTCCCCTATCCACGCTACTAGTTACATCCTCGAAAAATTCTATAAGATTCGTCAGACATGATTTACCTTTTGTAAATCCATGCTGACTTTGTCCAATGATTTCAGCACTTTCCAAATGTGCTGCTATCCCATCTTTAATAACTGACTCTAGCAGTTTCCCCACTACCGATGTTAGACTAACTGGTCTGTAATTCCCCGTTTTCTCTCTCCCTCCCTTCTTAAAAAGTGGGGTTACGTTTGCTACCCGCCAATCCTCAAGAACTACTCCAGAATCTAAAGAGTTTTGAAAGATTATTACTAATGCATCCACTATTTCTGGAGCTACTTCCTTAAGTACTCTGGGATGCAGCCTATCTGGCCCTGGGGATTTATCGGCCTTTAATCCATTCAATTTACCCAACACCACTTCCCGGCTAACCTGGATTTCACTCAATTCCTCCAACTCCTTTGACCCGCGGTCCCCTGCTAATTCCGGCAGATTATTTATGTCTTCCTTAGTGAAGACGGAACCAAAGTAGTTATTCAATTGGTCCGCCATATCCTTGTTCCCCATGATCAACTCACCTGTTTCTGACTGCAAGGGACCTACATTTGTTTTAACTAATCTCTTTCTTTTCACATATCTATAAAAACTTTTGCAGTCAGTTTTTATGTTCCCTGCCAGTTTTCTTTCATAATCTATTTTTCCTTTCCTAATTAAGCCCTTTGTCCTCCTCTGCTGGTCTCTGAATTTCTCCCAGTCCTCCGGTATGCTGCTTTTTCTGGCTAATTTGTACGCATCATCCTTCGCTTTGATACTATCCCTGATTTCCCTTGTTATCCACGGATGCACTACCTTCCCTGATTTATTCTTTTGCCAAACTGGGATGAACAATTTTTGTAGTTCATCCATGCAGTCTTTAAATGTCTTCCATTGCATATCCACCGTCAACCCTTTTAGAATTAATTGCCAGTCAATCTTGGCCAATTCACGTCTCATACCCTCAAGTTACCTTTCTTTAAGTTCAGAACCATTGTTTCTGAATTAACAATGTCACTCTCCATCCTAATGAAGAACTCAACCATATTATGGTCACTCTTGCCCAAGGGGGCACGTACAACAAGACTGCTAACTAACCCTTCCTCATTACTCAATACCCAGCCTAAAATAGCCTGCTCTCTTGTTGGTTCCTCTACATGTTGATTTAGATAACTATCCCACATACATTCCAAAAAATCCTCTTCCTCAGCACCCCTGCCAATTTGATTTACCCAATCTATATGTAGATTGAAGTCACCCATTATAACGGTTTTGCCTTTGTCGCACGCATTTCTAATTTCCTGTTTGATACCATCTCCAACTTCACTACTACTGTTAGGTGGCCTGTACACAACACCCACCAGCGTTTTCTGCCCCTTAGTGTTTCGCAGCTCTACCCATACCGATTCCACATCCTGCAAACTAATGTCCTTCCTTTCCATTGCGTTAATCCCCTCTCTAATCAGCAACGCTACCCCACCTCCTTTTCCTTTCTCTCTATCCCTCCTGAATATTTAATATCCCTGGATGTTCAGCTCCCAGCCTTGGTCACCCTGGAGCCATGTCTCCGTGATCCCAACTATATCATAGTCATTAATAGCTATCTGCACATTCAACTCATCCACCTTATTACGAATGCTCCTTGCATTGAGACACAAAGCCTTCAAGCTTGTTTTTACAACACTCTTACCCCTTATACAATTTTGTTGAAAAGTGGCCCTTTTTGATTTTTGCCCTGGATTTTCCGGCCTGCCACTTTTACTTTTCACCTTGCTACCTATTGCTTCTACCCTCATTTTACACCCCTCTGTCTCTACGCTCACACATTTAAGAAACCCTTTCCCTTTAACTCCATCCTCCACTAGCCCATTCGACACCCCACCCCCCTTATTCAGTTTAAAACCACCCGTGTAGCAGTGGCAAACCTGCCTGCCAGAATGCTGGTCCCACACCTGTTAAGATGCAATCCGTCCCTTTTGTACAGTTCCCCCTTACCCCAAAACAGATCCCAGTGATCTAAGAATCTAAATCCCTGCCCCGTGCACCAGTTCCTCAGCCACACGTTCAGGTCCCGTATCTCCCTGTTCCTGCTCTCGCCAGCACGAGGAACTGGAAGCAAACCGGAGATAACAACCCTGGAGGTCCTGCTTTTCAGCATTTTTCCGAGCTCTCTAAAGTCACGCTGCAGAATATTCATCCCCTTCTTTCCGACATCGTTTGTGCCGACATGCACTACCACTTCCGGATGTTCACCTTCGCCCTTGAGGATTTTCTGCACTCTGTCCGTGACATCCTGGATCCTGGCGCCAGGAAGGCAGCACACCATCCTCGCATCAAGGGATATGGGGGGGAAGCAGGAATGGGGTACTGATTTTAAATGATCAGCCATGATCATATTGAATGGCAGTGTTGGCTCGTAGGGCCGAATAGCCTACTCCTGCACCTATTTTTCTATGTTTCTAAATAGTGTTGAATTAATGCACCAACACTCTTCTCATTCCCTCTTTTCCACAAAGTTATATTCATTCCAACATGCTTCGCACGGAATGGAGTAAATCCTCTGAGCTAATTGCTTACTTTATATCTCGTTCACTTTACAACCATGGGCAGCTCAACATCAGTCATCAAGTTACAAGTTGTGATGATACTTTGGTGGGAATATGTTTGAAAACGAAGCTCCCCATTCAATATCAACTTGTTCACCATACCAGAGTGAAGGCTCAGTCTTATAAATGTGATTAACAAATCAAAGGTCATCTACCATTGCACCACACTACCTTCTGACATGATAATCCTTGTCCAAGACCTTACAAAGCAAAGACCACTTCCCATAGTTTGGGAGCTCCTTTCAATCATGGAATAAATCAATGAAAATTTTCATCATCCATGGAATGTGAGCACTTTTTTGGCAATACTTTGATCATATCTTGTGAGAAAATCATTAGACCATCCTTTCAGTCTTATAGACAATAGACAATAGGTGCAGGACAAGGCCATTCGGCCCTTCATTCAATATGATCATGGCTGATCATCCACAATCAGTACCCCGTTCTCGCCATATCTCCTGACTCCACTATCTTTAAGAGCTCTTTAAGAACTCTATCTAAAGCCCCTGTCCCACTTTCCCGAGTTACTCACGAATTCTCCGGAGTTTTCCCCTTGATTCCAACTTGGAGATGCCAGCCATAGGTAATCGGGGCTATTTTATTTACTCGTGGACATTTTTCAACATGATGAAAATACGTCCCGACTTACCTGATTCCTCAAGTACCTACGGCTGGCATTACGAACCGCTACGAAATATCTACAGCCTCCTACGGACTCGCTATGGACTCCTATGGACACTCTACGGACATTCTCCGAGTTTGAATCAAGGGGAAAACTCGGGAGAATTTGTGAGTAACTCGGGAAACTGGGACAGGGGCTTAACTCATAAAGCATGAAGACTTATTGTATGAAGTGCTTGGAGCAAACAATTTGTTAGTATGAATTAGTAACAACACTTCTTTAAAATTTTGAGTATTTTGAGTATCTTTGAGTACCTCAAAGGTATGCTCAGATACTTGCTCTATTCTCTGGATACCAATCACCATGTAGCCAGATACAGCTCCCATGCCATCTTAAAAGCTGTCAGCAATACCAATGCTGTTGGACAAAAAACGGGCAACGATGATTCAGAGTACAGGATGGTGATTAAATCTTGACTTCAGGAAGGGAAAGCTAGGGATCTATGAACCCGTCTTTATGGAAAGGATCGTATAGAGAGCATTAATAGTTCCAAGTTTCTGGCTGTGCTATCTCTGAATATCTGTCCAGGGCGCAGCAGATTAATGCAATCACAAAGAAACCTCATTATACCAGTACTTTCTTATAAGATTGAGAGGATTGCGTGTGTCACTGAATACTTTATTAAACCTCTGCAGGTGCATGGTGGAGAACATACATACTGGTGGCATCACAACCTGATTCGCCAACTTGAACGCCCAGGAATAAAGGAGATTGTAGAGAATGGTAGGCACCTCTTGGTCCATCACAGATATTAACCTCCACACCATTGAAGTTGATCTATTGGAGGCCGCCTATATCATCAAAGACCCACACAACCCTGGGCACACTATCATTTCAAGAAGAAGGTACAGGAGCCTGAAAACCACAACCATCATGTTCAAGAGGACATGACTTCAGAATTAAGGGACAGAAGTTTAGGGGTAACATGAGGGGGAACTTCTTTACTCAGAGAGTGGTAGCGGTGTGGAATGAGCTTCCAGTGGAAGTGGTGGCGGCAGGTTCGTTGGTATCATTTAAGAATAAATTGGATAGGCATATGGATGAGAAGGGAATGGAGGGTTATGGTATGAGTGCAGGCAGGTGGGACTAAGGGGAAAAAAATTGTTCGGCGCGGACTTGTAGGGCCGAGATGGCCTGTTTCCGTGCTGTAATTGTTATATGGTTATATGGTTATAAGATCAGCTTCGTTTCAGCAACCATCAGGTTCTTGAACACTACACAAGACTAATCACTACCTCAGCAACTATGATCTCAATGGACTGTGCTTTGTATACACCACAGATTTCAGTTTTGCACTATTATCACTGTTATTAATATGTGCTATTATATATTTATTTGGATATTGTCGCATTAATGGGCATGTTGAGATGCAGCAAATAAAAATGCCTTTGTTCTGTTGCCAGTACATATGACAATTAAACTCACACTCTCTTTTTCCATTTCCCTCTCTCCCTCTCTTTCTCTATGAGGGAAAGAGTATTTATGGATCAAAACATCAAACCTGGTACAATGTTCATAGTCTGCTCAGCAATAGTGATAATTTTCCTCCTATTGCTTCTGAGTAGGCATCTCTATGAATGGCGAGATTCTATAAAAATTGGTTCCTCCACATTTCCTGGCTGATCAACAGTGTTCTTTCTCTAGACAAAGTCTCTATTCAAAGTTATGCAATGGTAAGAGATTAACATTCGGACAGAGGAAACCATTCAAGGATATTCTGAAAGCCTCCCCAAAAGAATATAACTTTCCCATTGATGACTTTGGGAGCATGAATCCCAGCAGCAGATATGAAAAGGGGTGTCTCAGCACCAAAGCTACTCACTCATATCCTGTACCAGCTACGGCAGAGTCCACGAGTCGCAACGTGTCCTCATCAAACACATTAAAATCGCAGAGAACTGGATCAGAATCAAGTCATTCTTAATCCGGACTGATTCACATTGTCACTGACCTATCAACTATCTCTTTCAATCAGTGATCATACCTAACACATATATGCTCCACTCCACCTTCACATCGCCTTACTACTGCAAGGTTCACCCTTACACCTAACAATCTGAAAGCTTTGGCAGCTACCTGTACATAACCATGACAACTGTTATGTCACTTGACATTCTTTACTCCACCTTTCATGGCAAGGTGCCTCATAAATGCAGGAGATTGCATCATTATTCCTGTTTTCCCTTTCTGTATCTCTCCTTCTGATCCCATAAATCTTCTGCAGATCAAGTGGCAGATGCTGCAAGATGCACTTTTGACTCCTATTGCTCATCATAACATCAGCACGAAACCTTTCTCATTCCAGATTTTCAAGCACTACAACCTCATAAAGAAGGACAAAGAGTGAAGTTACATCTCCACTCAATTTAAACTTCCAAGAGTAGATCAAATACTGAGACAATGTGTAATTTAGTGACTAATGCAGAGCTGAAATTTATTATATGGGCAGAGAACATAGAAAACACCAGTTCCTCTTAAAATTAGTCTGTACATTGGTTCTTCTGCACAACACACAGATGGTGGCTTTGAAGGGGTATGGTACAATTGAAGGTTGGTTAAAAATGCAAATACTGGCAGCAATATTTTTTCCATTGGAGAGATTGCATGTGCTGCAACATTATATTTACAAATCCACTAGATACCTTAAACAGAGATTTGTTTTTCCCCAGTGCAGCTCCATCAATGAAAATCTGTTATAACTTCCATTTCAGCATAAACGGGTGCCACCCAGCACCTGGATATCACAGCGAAAGATTGGGAATCTGTTGTCAAAATTTACCTCAAATTACTGCTCTCATTGTTCAGGCTACCAGTGTCTGAAGAAGGGTCCCAACCTAAAATGTCACCTGTCCATTCCCTCCACCAATGCTGCCTGACCTGTTGAGTTCCTCCAGCCTTTTGCTTTTGGCTCAAAAGTTCTAGCAGCAGCAGTTACTTTGCTTATGTGTCTGTGTTGCCAATGGTTAGGTTTGGCTTGCAAATAGTACATAGCAATCAACAATTTATCCTCCAAAAAGTTGTCAGGATTGCTCAAGTATCAGCCCGGGATATGACAGCGATTCCATACAAAATAAATTTGAATGACTGCATCCATTATCAATTTGTGTGAATTTGCCAATGTTCTTGCTATTGCCTGTGAGTTCTGATTTTTATGTTATAGTATTTATATTCATGTGAGTGACAGTAAAGACGTTTCACTCCTTTAGATTGCTAATTAAATGTTCCATTTAATTGTCCATTGCTATAAATCCATCAAAGAAAAGTGGTAACATATTTCATGCAACTGCAGACACATGGACACGTATAACAAACTGGTGAACTGCTACTGGAGTAAGATGGGGAAAAAAATTGCTCCATTGACTCTAACATACAATGCAAGTGAGATTTTTATTTAAAAAATTCATGAAATATTCTTTATGAAGGATGTTAAAGCTCGCCCGCGCTCTGGAATAATAAACGCCATCAGCCACTGATGCTCATAGTAAAGACACAACTTTATTATGCTAGCAGGAGTGGGAGAGTCACTGTAAGTATGGTCACATACTTGCCAGCTTCTCGCGGTCCCACTCAATTATATTGTGCACAGGCAGTATATTTATACATGAGTAGTCACGGGTCCAGCTAATCACACAGTCAGCATATTTCCTGCACCGGTTCTTATCGTGTCTGGAACAGACTTGTTTTTCTCTCCAGTGCTACTTGGTATCGGGCCTCTTCCCTTTTTAGTCACAACACCGTTTGCAGTGCTGCAAAACCTCCTGTTACTCATTAGCTAGCAATTCTAAGTAAGTAAAGCAGACTCACAAACGTAATAAGCAATCTGTCGCAACACATTTCGCCATCCACCACCCAGTCACGTGCACATTAACAATTAAACCCCCATCCTCCTCGACAGGATTCCGCCTCATGGACTTTTTTTTTGGTTTTACGAGAGATGTTTGCATAAATAAATAACCTGTGACCAATTTTCAGACAAATATGAAACTTGTCTTTCCCAAGGTCAGTCCATCTGTTAGGCCATAATTACAATCTTAATCATATGTAAGTTCTAAACTCTCAGATATCGCTCTTTCATAACAAATTGTCATGTCAATTCACAATAACTTTACTATTGGGAGAATTTAAAATGATATTGTTGTGTTTAACGCAAAGGTAAAAGCACATAATCATTTATAAATAATGTAAAGTTTGCTTGAAGGGTTAGTGTTTGAGAAGGATCTTAACTATTGAAGGAAAGCTAGCAACGAAATGGAAAGAAACTAGAAAGCAAGACTTGAAATGACTGAATCCAACATCACTAATCTGAAAAGAGGGAATTTTCACAGAAGGCTATAAAAAGAGGAAGCTTGTTTGGAAGGGAATGCCTGAATTCACTTGGAAAGATAAAGTAAGTGACACCCTGGAAAGGTTTAAAAATGAAGACCATTTGTTGAGGATAGAAATATAGAGCAGGTCAGCAATAGAAGGAGCAACAATTGGGTACCACATGGTGTAGCTATGTGGGAAGAATTCTTGATTAGAATTTTCACTACTGCAGACACAGACAGAATGTGTGACAGAATATGCATGTGACTGCAAACTATTGAGGATTCCAAGGTCAGCTTACAATCAAATTGATCTTGGGTTCAAGTTTAATTTTGGTTAGCCTGAGGAAATCGTGAATATAAACTGTAGGGCACAGGTAACCAGCTGGTTGCAAAGGACAAAATGAAGGGTTCAATTCTTCATGCTTTTGATATGTATTCCTTTGTAATATTAGACAGCAACTTGTTGCAAATTAACTACTGTCCCAACATAAGTACTTGCACATCTGAGGCTATTCATTTTTTTATCATAAAGCACATAGACAGTGGTTCAATATTGATATGTTTTTAAGTCTATGTCTTTAGTAAACCTGCCGGCGAGATTTGAAGCTGCATCCAGGAAAGGTTAGAATGTTAATATAATGTGAATCTAATATTCAATTCCTCCACTTCAAAATAGTTTCCGAAAAATCAGCTTCTGGTCATAGAAATTATTCCTGGGATGTCAGGACTTTCATATGAATAAAGACTGGATAGACTCGGTTTATACTCGCTAGAATTCAGGAGATTTAGGGGGGATCTTATAGAAACTTACAAAATTCTTAAGGGGTTGGACAGGCTAGATGCACGAAGATTGTTCCCGATGTTGGGGAAGTCCAGGGCAAGAGGTCACAGCTTAAGGATAAGGGGGAAATCCTTTAAGACCGAAATGAGAAAAACATTTTTCACACAGAGAGTGGTGAATCTCTGGAACTCTCTGCCACAGAGGGTAGTTGAGGCCAGTTCATTGGCTATATTTAAGAGGGAGTTAGATGTGGCCCTTGTGGCTAAAGGGATCAGGGGGTATGGAGAGAGGGCAGGTACGGGATACTGAGTTGGATGATCAGCCATGATCATATTGAAGGGCCGAATGGCCTACTCCTGCACCTATTTTCTATGTTTCTATGTATCTATGTAAATCTTGTTCTTTCTATTATAATTCAGATCATTTTCACTAGGTTTTGGTCCAAGAAATGTTGGGGAGATTTAGGAAACTTCAGATTGAATAACACCAATTGTAATGAGACATGAGAGACGCAGATGCAAGACTCATGAGCAAAGAACAAAGCACTGGAGAAACTCAGCAAATTAGGCAGCTTCTATGGAGGGAAATGAACGTGTGTTTCAGATTCTGATCTGAATTCAAAGAGATAGAGTAGGGGGTGGGGGGAGAACGCTGGGAAAGAGAGGTAGGGGTGGGGCAAAAGTATTTGGTGGAGAAATAAAGTCCATGCAAGTTGTTGACATTTGGGAACAAACATGGGAAGCGGAAGATACTTTGTTTCAAGAACAGTCATCCCAGAAAATACAATAGCAGAGCTTCTGAAAAATTGACTGAAATCACAATTGTACAAAACCATGTTGTGATTTCACCGATACTAAATATATCATTAAACATTAATCAGTTGAGATAATTAGGATTGCTTGATGAATGTCTTTATCTCTGATTCGTCTTTGATAATTATAATAATGCTTAATCATAATAATTATAATACTGTTAAAACTATATTTTAGAAACATTTTAGATGTAGAGCTTTTCAGAAATCATCAGAGGAGAATCATGACACTGATCAAAAGGCTGCAAATACATCCTGTTAATTAGCCTTGCTCTTGTTTCTTAAATATTATGCATGGTTTTGTCTCTCCACATATGCAACAAATGTTCGTTAAATATTCTCATTAGGATTGTGTAAAAATGGCTTGGAATATTATCTGCCAAACACAAAAAAGGAGCTTTGGTAATTTAGAACCTCTGAGAGGGATACTTGGTCACAGCGGGCAACTACTTTGACCTCCTGCTCAGTTTGGCCATTTTATTCCATGTAAGGCCGCCAAAGATTGAAGGATTCCAAGTGCAAATTACATCCAGAGCTAATTGTATTTTAAAGATATACACTAGTTCAAAAGACAACATTACGTTGTAGGCTGTGCGCACAAAATTGGCTTTGCTCCCAGATTAAAATAATCACCATGGCAAGTTTCCACTAATTGAACCAGATGGGGTTTTTATGACAATCTGGTAGTTTCATGATCACCACTACTGAAACTGGGGTTGTATTCTAGATTATTTAATTAACTGAATTTAAATTGTTCAGCTGCCGTGCTGGGATTCTCTCTCACATCATTGGACCATTAGCCTAGACCCATTATTGCTCATCCAGTAAAAACTACAGTGTTAACTTCCTCTTTCCAGGCCAGAAGCATGACATCAAATATTAGACCTCCCCCTATGTTTGCACAATATTGTTCTATTTGTTATTTTGACAGATGAACACATTAGACAGTAGAAACTAATATATAAACATGTTTGGCTTACCACAACAAAATTGTATCTTGATTTATTGCTCTAATTCTTTCACACACATTGTACTTGTTTTCCATTTTAGGACGCAATGACATTCAAATTGTTCAATTTTGTTATTAAGTTTGGGATTGATACAACAAAATTAAATTGACTGTCTACTGCAGAGTTTTGTGGTGAACCTAAAAAAGTATAAATTAGAAACTCCTTGAAAATTTGATAGCAGCCATGGTACATCGCTCTTCAATGCCATTGTGGTCCATGGGTATCAAGAGATTGTCATTATTTACCGCAAAATGGTGTTACTAGTGCTATTCTTGACAGTCGTAATCAACGGTGGCTTTTGTAATCCAGGACACAATTTGATACCAAATTGCCTCGCGATGTCATCACATTACCAGCAAAACACACAGGACACAGAAAAGGAAATAAAAAGTGTTTTTTGCTTTACAAAGACATTCCACACAGAACCAAAAACCATCAAACGCCTGTTTAATAGTTCAACAGTACTAATAATTCCAATTAAACTTGCTGCAATAACTAAAATAATTGAAGGTAGACAACATTGCTGGAGAAACTCAGCGGGTGCGGCAACATCTATGGAGTGGAGGAAATAGGCAACGTTTCGGGCCGAATCCCTTCTTCAGACGGAAATAGTTGAAGCTCATGTACATACAATGCAGGTACACACAAGTGCCGCGCAACACCAGCTTGGAGAAAATAATTCCCATTTACTGATTGCATTTATCACCTATTCCATGCAAATTCATGAGCTGAGTGATTTTGTTACTGGTTTATTCAATGATGTGGTTGTACAAGGTGGAATACACTATGTCTTCCAGTTTTTCTTTTCACGAAAGAATAGTTCACTGAATGTTACAAATTTTTTGAGGTGAAATGCTGGCTGGTAGCAAATAATTTGGTCACTCTTTCTCATTACTATTGGCTCATTCATACTCCTGGTAAGTGGAGTTAACTTATCACGTCAATATTTTTAACGCACATTTATACTGATAATGAAAGGAGGAGGAGAAGGGAAAGAGAGCGAGGTGGGAGAGTATTACATGAATGGTGAAAATGATTCATCGTTCCATGTCTCTGCATGGTATATGTAAGGTGTAAATAGAAAATTGGGATCAAGTGAACAGTTACAAGCAGAAATGATAAACTGACCAATTAGAACGCTTGCAAAAATCATAATTTCTGTGCCTTGATATAAATTAGGGTTACTTGTGCAGAATTCTACTTGTTGCAGGCCAATCTCTCACATGCAACCAGTTCATGGACAGTAACTAGTATTGGTTAAATCCTCTGGCCATGGAGAGGATTACAAGATTTGTAGCACTCAGATCACAAGTAGTGTACAGTCAGAGGTAAGAGGTTTGTTTATTTTGGCAGCAATTGCTTCTAAGCACTCTGCAGATCCACTTCACCTTCAGATCAAGCAAGTAATATTATCATGGCTGCAAGTACAGTGAGGTTTGCTTTTTGATGTCATAAGGGACAAACTGGAGAGCTTTTCTAATATAAAGTTATCTTAACTATCTTTTCCAAATATGCTATATTTCAGTCAGTTCCACTGGGATTTTTATTTCTGTGAAAATAATTCAATTTTCCATGGTTATCTTGTAAATAAATGTCATACCAGAGTCGTTTCCTCATGATCAACTTTAAATATTTTACACTACATTTCTTAATGCTGCCTTTTGTACCCTTTAATAAAGTACACATCTAGGTGTTCCTAGATTTTGTCATGGTCAAGGCTTGTCCAACTGAGGTTGTTGCTTACACACCCCCTCCCCGTGGCCATCAAGTTAAAACACCATCAGAAATTTAGATGGAGCAGGCACCAATGCTTCATCCCACATCCTTCACTTTTACGTGTGCTTTTGTCTCTCCCATCCATCACCATTTCCAGGCCAGACACACGTTTACTTGCACCTCTTCCAACGACATCTATTGCACTTAGTGCTCCAAATGTGGCCTCCTCTACATCGCAAGACCGAGTGTAGATCAAGCGTTTGTTTTGCTGAACACGTGTTCTGTGTGCCAAGACCGATTAGTATGATTATGATGTTGAACACGTGTTTTGCTTGCTTGGTTTCATAGTACAGGTGCACAACCTTTTATCCGAAAGCCTTGGGACCAGACACTTTTCGTAATTCAGAATTTGTCGGTCTTCGGAATGGAATTTTTTTAGCGTAGATTTTAATGGCTGGCTCAGTGGTAGAGTGCTCGGCTCATATCCGCAAGGTCGCGAGTTTGCGCCTTGATCCCGGCAGTATACTCGGTCGTGAGTTTGAGTCTTCAATGTAGTTTTTTCTTGCAGAATAAATGTTTGTATGAAATGCAATGTAGGAGAGGTGTACTGACTGTGGGCAGAACTTTGGAAGTGATTGCCCACCAGTCTAAAAAGCCGCTGTGTCTCCCTGTCCCTGGGATAGCAGGGGGCGATCAAACAGCACAATACCCCCCTCCCCCTCCAACTCCAGAGGAATCCGCTCGCCGATGGGCCGCTACGGCGACAAGTGGCAGTTTGCCCACAGCCCGAGCTGCGCCCCCTCATCCGCCACCCCAAGAACAAGACGTACCTTGCACACCATCAGCTTCTGCCCCTACGTGTTCCTCTGGAGTTGGAGCGGGGCTGGGCTGGAGTTGCTGCTGGCTGTGGGTCTCTGGGATCTCCGTGCTTGCAGTGGGCCTGGGGGTCGGTGTCCCGTTGGTCCTGACGTCTCCGGCCACCCCCCTGGACTGGAACTGGGAACTGTACCGCCCTTGCCCCCTCCCTCTGCAACTGCAAACAACCCCACTCTCCTGCAAGGGTGGTACAGTTCCCGGAGGATGGCAGGTGGCCGGAGACGTCAGGACCAACAGGAACCCGCTCCCCGATGGGCCCCTACGACGCCCTGAGCTGCGCCCCGTCATCCGCAACCCAGGTTCCTCTGTAGTTGGAGCGGGGCTGGGCTGGGCTGCTGTTGGCTGTGGGTCTCTGGGATCTCCGTGCTTGCAGTGGGCCTGGGGGCCGGTGTCCCGATGAGGGGGCGCAGCTCGGGGAGCGGCTTCTGGTGGTCCTGACGTCTCCGGCCAGTTTGCAGTTTTCCTCTGGAGTTGGAACGGGGCTGGGCTGCTGCTGCTGGCTGTGGGTCTCTGGGATCTCCGTGGTTGCAGTGGGCCTGGTGGTCGGTGTCCCGTTGGTCCTGACGTCTCCGGTGACTGGCACTGACCTGCTGTTTTCGCCGACATGAAGACAGTGCAAAGCCCCCGCGCCGGTGCAATGAGCGGGGAGCTGGAGAGGGGAGGGAAGGGGTCACACACATGGCCGGGAAGCAGAGGGGCGTAGGTGGGGTGAAACTGAAGGGAGCGACAATCTGCTGCTGCCTGCCCGCTGAGTTAAAAAGTTCCCACGCAAGACTCACGATACACTGTGTATCGTGAGTCTACCGTGGGAACGTTTTAACTCAGCGGGCAGGCAGCAGCATATTGTCAATTATTAACCCTCCCGCGCAATATACCCTCACCTTCGCTTTTATGAATGGGGATTTAGTTCCCCTTTCTTCGAGGACCGACCGGAGGTTCCGCTGTCACCTCTGTGGGCCGCCCTCGGTGAACGTTTTCAAGGACCTTTCTTCAAGGACCGAAAAAATGTCCGCTATTCGGAGGTTTTCGTTATTTGGATCTTCGGATAAAAGGTTGTGCACCTGTAGTACTAATTCCAATAAAACTTGCTGCATTCATTGTGGGAAGGTGCAGTCCTTTCAAACCAGCTGCTGCAAGCCCTTCCCACAGGAAGGGATTTTAACTTGGCATTAAACATCAAAAAAGTGTTACATTGATTTAAACACAAAAATGTTACATGTATAAATAGTTCTTACATTCGGGAACCTGGTTAATTAAGTGGTGGGATTATTTCCTTGTCCTAACTATGCCTTTGCTTTAGCCGGTGGTCACATCCATACCATCCCTCCTGCGCAAAGATGTGAGATTTCATTAAGAGCACACTTGGTTGAATAGATGCAAGCGGCATGTAAAGCGTCTCTTCCATGAGCGCAATACATGAAGCCGATGAAATGAGACAACTGTCACACCAAAGATAGACACAAAAAGCTGGAGTGACTCAGTGGGACAGGCAGCATCTGTGGAGAGAAAGAATGGGTGGCGTTTCGGGTCGAGACTCTTCAGACTTAGTCTTCAGGTCTGAAGAATGGTCTCGACCCAAAACGTCACCCATTCTTTCTCCCCAGAGATGCTGCCTGTCCCACTGAGTCACTCCTGCTTTTTGTGTCCATCTTCGGTTAAAACAGTTTACAGATTATCTGGTGTTTTGTGCATGGGAGCTTGTGTGCGTTCCGTAGGCAACCAGACGGTAATAAATAAAACATGCTTCTTGTTGTCAAGGGGCGGGGGGAGAGGGAGGAGATAAAATTGTTAGTTTTCTTGCACACTTGTCATCGGCCCGCCAGGGAATGTGTATGCCCCCCCATGTTTTAAAAGTGATTTACTATGCCCTGAGCTGTTTGTCCCCGCGGCCAGGGTGGGGGGTGAATCACCTGGTGTGGGTGTCAGGGTCTGGGGGTCAGAGAGGGGGGAAAATCACCCTAGTGTGGTTGTTAGGGTCCGATGGCAGTGCATCGTGGTCAGTGACTCTGGGTGGGCGTAGGGACCAGCCTGTCCCACACCTCCTCTCCACCTGACCCACAGCCAGTCACAGTGCAGCCGCATGGGGGAGATGAGGCAGAGGGCGGCCGTGGCCGTGGGAGAGTGGGGGCTGTCCCAAGGATGCGCACCTTCGGCTGCTTACAACTTGGTGCTCGGGCTCAGAGTGCCCAGTCACCTATGGCTTGTGCGGGAAAATGACCCCCACCCTCCCGTCTCCATCGGCCAATGATGTGATGGACACAGGGGGTCTGGAGCAATCGCTGACAAGTCCTGCCCCACTGGCAATGTCATGTCCGTTATTTGACTTTTCCGTTGAGAGGCATTCGGTTCATTGGCTTGTAGGAGACGCAGCCTTTCGGGTAGGTGGCGTTTTGGCAGAGCGGCCATTTGGTGGGGAGTTTGCTTTTAGGTGAGGCAGCCTTTCAGTGAGTTGGCTTTTAGGCATCCCGCCCTTTCGGTTAGTTTGCTTTAAGGGGTCCCACCCTTTTGGTTAGTTAGCGTTTCGGATTCGTATGTTGTCGGGTATTTGGCATTTCGGCTTTGTTTCTATTCGCTAACTTGGCTACCACTTGTTTGCTTCAGCTTCTCGTCCTTCGATGCCATGTCCGGGTACCGTTTAATAAGCAACTTCAAGGTCCAGTTTGAGAATTTCAGAACTAGGAAACTGAAACCAACAATATCAGCAATCAATATGATTTTGTTTTCATGCACCTAACTATCATCTGCAATTTCGGACTACATTCCCAAGCTAAATTAGGTAATTGACAACTTCACATTGATAACTCGTTTTGGTAAATCAACCACCTCCATTGCTCTGGATTTACATAGACACAGCTGTACTATAGACATCAGTGCTTAAACTGTTCTCATGTGCTAGTCAACTTCTGACTCAAAATATAACAAAGCTCTCATGCCTGGTTTTCTATTCTGCATACATTTCAAAACCTGGTTACTTGTTTCTCATTGGGCACAAGTCTCCCTCACATCTTGTCTCTATCCATATGACCTTCATTTTGTCCATGTTCCACATCATCACTGGCACTTTTCAAATTCTCATCATCTTAGTGCTACCTGTATGTGTATCTGTACACCTTTGCCATCTTCCTTTGCCTACCCCACAATCTTGACCATTGTTTTGACTGATTGTAGTGGCATACCTGGAGGAGGCGCTGTCCTGAACGGCTGCCTGTCCTGCAGCTGTCCGTTTTTCCCCCTTCTTTTTTATTATTTTTAGTTCGTTAAGTGTACAGTCAGGGGGTCTAAATCTTTTATGTGTGGGGGGTGGTGGGGGGGAAGGGGGAAACTGCTTTTCTAAGTCCCTACCTGGTCGGAGGGGTTGCCTTCCTCCGAGCAGCGTCTTCGACCTGTCCTCGCGGCCTACCAGCGGGTCCTGGAGCGACGTTTCCCTGAGGGGACCTGGCCAGAACATCGGCGTTGGCGGCGGCACAAAACATCGGCGTTGGCGGCGGCGCAGAACGTCGGCGTTGGCGGCGGCGCAGAACATCGGCTTTGGCGACGGCGCAGCGCTGGAGCGCTATTGCGGAGCGGGCGATGCCTTTCCTGGGTCGCCGCGCTGGGACTCCAGTATGCTTGGTACCGCCGAGGAAAACATCGTGGAGCCGCGGTTCTGCGGAGCGGCCAGCTGCGACGTTGAACTTACATCTCGCCGAGATCACCAGTGTGCGGAGCTCCGTCTGGCTTTGTCTGTTGGCTTGGAAGCCGCAGGCTCCGGTGGGAAGGCGGCCGTTCCTGGCACCCCAAGTCGCTGGGGGTTCTCCCAACGCCGGAGTACCATCACCCGGCGAGAACATCGGGCGCCGTGGCGGCGACTGTGGAGGCCTCAATAGGCCCGACTATGGGTGGACAAGAGGATGGGGACTGGACTTTGTGCCTTCCCCCACAGTGGGAATCACTGTGGGGGGATGTTTTGGTGTTGAATTTCTTTATGAATACTGTGTTGTATTTTTATTAGTGTGCTGCAAGGACATCAGAATTTCCCCTGAATAAGGGGATTAATAAAGTAATCAATCAATCAATCAATACATCAATTTCTTTCATTTAATTGCAGACGACACAGTGGCAGAGCGGTAGAGTTGTTGTCTTACAGCACCAGAGACTCGGGTTCGATCCTGACTATGGTGCTGTCCGTATGAAGTTTGAACGTTCTCCCTGTGACCGCACGGGTTTTCTGCGGGTGCTCCGGTTTCCTCCCACACTCCAATGATGTAAAGGTCTGTAGACTAATTGGCTTCCGTAAAATTTGTTAATTGTCACTAGCGTGTAGGTTAGTGTATCAGGTGATCACTGATCGGCTCGGACTCGATGGGCCGAAGGGCCTGTTTCCACGCAGTATCACTAAAACTAAAAAACAAAGAACTGAAACTAATGCAATGGTTACAATATTCCATTCAATTAGTCTCATAGGATGGGAGCAACTAAAGTAAATCACATATCCAATGAGATTTTCTTTTGTTCTAATTATTCTTATCATCAGCAATGATATTGCAAACAGAGACCCAAACATTGTTAAAGCTGTTAGATTTTGGCACTTTGGCCTTCATCAGTCAGAGTATTGAGTATAGAAGTTGGGAGGTCATGTTGTAGTTGCATAAGATGTCGGTGAGTCCGCATTTAGAATATTGTGTCCAGTTCTGGTTACCATGTTATAGGAAAGGATTTGTCAAGCAAGAATCAGAATCAGAATAGTACTTTATTTGCCAAGTATGTTTTGCAACATATGAGGAATTTAATTTGCCAAGTCAGTCATACAAATAAAAAGCAACAGAACACACAAAACACATTTTAACATGAACACCCACCACAGTGACTCCTACACATTCCTCACTGTGATGGAAGGCGAAATAATGAAAGGGTTCAGAAAAGATTCATGAGGATGTTGCCAGGACTAGAGGGTGTGAGCTATAGGGAGAGGTTGAGTAGGCTGGGTCTCTATTCCATAGAGCACAGGATGAGGTGTACAAAATCATGAGAGGAATAGATCAGGTAGATGCACAGAGTCTCTTGACCAGAGTAGGGGAATCGAGGACCAGAGGACATAGGTTCAAGATGAAGGGGAAAAGATTTAATAGGAATCTGATGAGGTAACTTTTTCAAGCAAATGGTGGTGGGTGTATGAAACAAGCTGCCAGAGGATGTAGTTGAGGCTGGGACTATCCCATTGTTTAAGAAACAGTTAGTACATGGATGGGACAACATTGGAGGGATATGGACCAAATGCAAGCAAGTGGGACTAGTGTAGCTGAGACATTGTTGGCCGGTGTGGGCAAGTTGGGCCAAAGGGCCTGTTTCCACGCTATGACTTTATTTACAAATCTACAAGTAATGTAATAAAAAAGCCAATAATTTTGCATTCAAGAAATAACGTTTTGTGTTACAACCAAAGGAATTGTAATGAAAAAAAGGAAGCACACTTCTCAAATCACAAACTGGTTCCTCAGGTGAAACTATCCACTTCAGAATGACTTTACTTCAGGTAGGACAATCTAGTTACTATTCTCTGTGTACTTTTATAATACTTAGCTAAGTAGACTGGTAGAGGCAGATGATGAGAGAGTGAGTTCACTTTCAGAACATGTACTATTGTCAATTAGTCCGTGAACTTGTACATGTTGGGAGAAATAACTGAGTTCCAGATTATGTGACTTAAAAATACCGTGATGTCCAAATAATGTGACTTGAATTGAAAAATATTGAGTTTCAGTTGAAGAAATAATGTTTATAAATATGTCAATATATGTTCAGAAATACTGTAATCATATCTTAACATAAATCTGATAGCAACATAATTCTAAACAATTATGACTAACTTAATTCAGTTGCATTATTATACTTCAATGAAACCAAAATATCTTAGCGCAACTCAGTAACCATTGCTAAACTAGTAAAAGATCAGCATAACTTAAACTCAAATTAATTTAGGATAGTGTGTGACAATTTGAAAGTAAATTATTGTGGGAAAGAGGTTTGCAAGTTATGCTCCGAAACATATATGCTCGGCATTTCATTCCATTCTCAGGCTCAGCTGAGTTTATTGAAACCTTTTGCTGTTCCATTGAAAAAAAGAATTATTCCCAAAATCATTGGTTTGTTTGTGAGGATTCCCACATTAAAAAACAGACCTGTATATTCTGAAACGTTTAAAAAAAATGTTCCTTTAATAAAAAAATAACATATTATACTTTGTTATATAAAAAAGGTTTATTTGGTTTTGTATCCATTTGATTTGCATCACGAACTTACCTCCTTGGAGATGTTTCATTCTCCACAATTGAATGCCCAAAGCCAGATTTAAATGTTAAATTATGGTGGTGCTTAACAAGATCTAAAACTCTATTTACTTTCCTTGGTGAAGCCTGAGGTGTCACTCAGCAAACATTTCATTAAGGTCATAGATTGCAAGCTAAGAACGAAGCAGATAGAACTGTGTTATTTACACTCGTATTCTGGATTGGTTGAGACTTTATTGCCTTCAGCAAAGCCATAATTGCATTATAATTTATAATTCTAAAGTGAATCTCTGCTGATCAATTAGGGATTTTATTTTTTATTGAACAATACGTTCCTATTTTACTGAAAGTCATCTTTTAGGTGGAGTGAAGATGATATGAGTTGTGAAGGTCCACAGCACTAATGAAATAACAGTCTCGTTAACATTTAAGAATAACCAGATGATAATCAGCTCTTGTGTGATAATGCAGCAAATGGGAGTTAATGTAGCCAAATGACATCTGAAGCAATCACACTTAGAATGCCCGCATCTTTATAAATTGGTTCAGAATTTTTAAGCTGGATTACAAGCAGTAAATAGCATGATTTAATAGAGAGAGAATTATCATGACATTTTGATCAAAGATCCAGCAGTTTTGGTTTGGTGAATGGTCAGGAGGTTATGACTGTAGCTTGAAAGAGCCCAAAATACCTTGATAGAGGAGGCCTTGCTTCTGACCTTATCCTAAAGGAAAGAGCTACTGCAGATCAGTAAAGATTGTAGGAATGATGATAAATCTAACAAGAGCTCCATTCAAATGGAAGATAATAAAAGTGAAAATGGAAGAGGTTGGCTTAACAAAGAACTTGTCTTCCCTGCCGCTGTGACTGTAATGGGGCCTTTTCACGGGGCGAGTTGACGCAAGATGTCACCAGAGTGAAGAGGTCGTGGTCCAGCACGAGTCTCGCATGATATAACGGGGGTAGATAAAGAGTTCCCACGGTACTCGGCATTTCTGTTATTTGTGCGAGTGACTTGTCCGTTTCCCGAGCTTTCGCGTTAAATCTTGAATGAACATCGTGAACTACACGTGACACAAATGATGTAACTTTTTTTTTCACACACTATATATATCCTCCCTTGGTTGAATTGGCTCATTTGGAGACATATTTTACTGTGTATGTGGGAGACACAGATGGACTGAGCACAGTACCTCGGTCTTACTGTGTGTGGGAGAGGGGGAGAAAGAGACGTACACTCACAGAGGCAGAGTCTCTCAGCCTGTGTAAGAGGGAGGGAGAGAGAGAGAGAGGCACACACAAGGTGGATGTGAAATCTCACCTGCCTGTTTCAGTGACAGACACCTGCCGCCAGTAAATGAAGACACCCCCATCTGTCTCCCCCTCCTCTCCCTCGACTCCCCCACCTTTCCCTCCCACTCCAGTCCCGTCCCGACCCCCTGGGAAACTGAATAGGGCAACAATATAGATATAGAACTGAAACATATAGAAACTGAATAGCGCAACATGGCCAAAAACATCTCTGACACGCTTTACCCCCTTTCTTTGAGATTTTCTGGGAGCCATCTCTGCAAGTGTTCCTGTTAAAAAGATTATCCAACAATGACAATTAGGTGGGACGTCCTCGAAGGACACATGTTCCCTTTTCGATATTTTTACTCACCTTCTGTCCCCTCTGTCCAGCTTCCGGGTTTACCGTTCGCAGGAGTTCCCACGCGCTATATCTCTAAAATCTGAAGTTAGGTAATGTCTAAAGGAACTGCAGACGCTGGTTAATGCTGGTTAATACGCACAGAAGGACACAAAATGTTGGTGTAACTCAGCAGGTAAGTCAGATCTGGGAAGAAAAACATAAAAAGCTGGAGTAAGTCAGCGGGTCAGGCAGCATCTCTGGAGAAAAAGAATAGGTGACGATTCGAATCGGAGCCCTTCTTCAGACAGCCTAATCGGAATTGAGTCTGAAGATGTGTCTCGTCCCGAAACATCAGCTTTTTTTCTCCAGAGATGCTGCTTGACTCGCTGAGTTACTCCAGCTTTTTGTGTCTGTCTTCGGTTTAAACCAGCATGTGCAGTTCATTCCTTACACGGGTCTCTGTACAACATTGATTGGTAGCGTTCCGGACCCCTGGACCCGAGGACTCCGACCTGTATCTCTCAAAGAAGTACATGTGAAAAATTTCTCACGGACCATAAAAATGCGTAACCTTTCAGTAAAGTCCCTTTTAAAGTCCCTTTTAAAGATTATAGTTATTTTCTTGAATCTCATTAACATAACTCATGAATAAGTTGATGTCCATATGCGGATGCAAATCTTTATTTTTATTTATTTTTAAATTCAATCCCACAGAAGATAATTTTTACTCACCTTCTGTCCCCTCTGTCCAGCTTCCGGGTTCACCGTTCGCAGGAGTTCCCACGGTACCCGCAAGAGTTATTACGGATATCGCACTGGCCACTACGTTCATATAATGTTGCAATACTCAACCACAAGTGTACAAGTCAATCTTGGAGAAATTCAAACTTTCTTGAATTTTCTCCCGAGTGACCAAGTTACACGACTACCTGCCGTTAGCGCTACGGTGGTCCACGGTGGTCCACGAATGCCGTACTGTTATCGCACGAGGTTCCCACGATGTTAAACTCCGGTTAACTCTTGCGTCAAGTCGCCCCGTGAAAAGGCCGCTTAAGTCTCAAAGATTATGGTATCAAGGTTAAGGATGCACATGTTTCTGCCGCATCCACTTTTTCCCCTGATGCCCAAATAAATCCGTTTTTATAGTTAATAAAATTTGAGAACTTAGATGAGAAGTATTACAATAGACAACGAAAGGCAAACATTTAAAGAAACAGTTCATAATTGTCAATGATTGCAAATTTCACTGAGCAATAATTCATGATGGAAAATACAGTTTGGCTAAATTTCCAACTTTTCTCCTCTAATTACACTATATTCCATTTTAATTCCCTAATTTCACCAAGGAAAGGACATTCTGTAGTTAAACAAATCATGGAAATAGTGATTGTTATAAGGCTCAGGATTCCTCCTTAGCAATCCTCAGTCTTCACAGCCAGTGCATTTCTAAGAGGTCCATGTACACTCACTGACATGAGATGTGTCCTGGCTGCTGCTCACCCTGCCTTCTCGTCCTAGCAACAATCAGTTTTGTTGCTGGGAAGATTACATTTGCCTTCCAGGCAAGGCAGTGAATCTTTACCAGATTGATTGATAGGGAGAGAGGGAATTATGTTCTATAATAAGGTGAGTTCGAGAGTCATGGAAAGGTTGTTGTGTTGACACCAAGTTATGAGGTTATCAATTTCCTTCCAGTACTATATTTATGTTGCACATTAGATGCACAAAGGAGTCTAAATAAAAAATTGCAATGTTTGTTAACCAAGTTTTACATCCCTCGGTTTCTCTTACGATTTTTGTTTCCGAGAAATTAGATTATTTATTTATTAAGTTAATGTTAGTTAGTCCAGATCTGTGGAATGTGCTATTGTTTACTTGGAAACACAACTTTGTCTCTAACATCTCCTGGTGGAAATCATTTATAATTTACCTCCTGCAGATCACATTTTATTAACCCAGGTACCTCAAAGTATGCCTGAGTGTCTGGAAGCGGCCAATTGTATTGTCTATCATTGTGCTGGCCTACCCGCGTTGCTGGTTCTCTTGGTTCACAACATCCATTTTCAGTAACTAGGGCTGAAACTGATTGATGTTGAAATCCTGCGACAGTCAAAGGATGTGGGGAGATCAGGTGCGGTCCTGCTTTAATCTTATTTGGGATTGAAGGAGCTTTACTCCTCCTCCTGACAAAATACAGAGCACAGGAAGAGCTCAATGGATCAGGCAGCATCTGTGGAGAGAATGGGCAGGTAGCATTTTGGATCAGCATCTTCTTCAGACTGATTGAAACTTCTGCTCCTGCTCTACACTTATCTCTAGTTCCAATATCAATTGTTTGGATGCAAATAATTGTTCTATTTGATTATGTAAAATGTAACATCTACAAAGTTCGATTTTTCAGAAAAAATAAATGTTTAAAAAATTTAGAAAGGAAATTAATAGATCATAATTCATTTTTCTTTCAATCAACAAATAAACTTGGTTTGTATTTTTCCCTCTTGACCTTAGCTGTCAATACCAATCTAACACAGGATAAGAGGACCAATCAACCTCTGGCATTTACTGTGCCTGCTGTTAAACTGATTAGGTATTAAGGAGCTGTGGAGATAGTGACATTGCAAGATCTCAAGCTGTTTCTCAAGGTGAAATTTTCAAATGTGGCAGTTTGGCATCAAGTCAAGTAAGACTTACAGATGATTGTGTTCATACCCACATCCATTTTGAGACACTTATAGCATGTAGATCAGTCTTAGTGCCAAATTTAAATATGCAATAATTTTCTATTTACTACATTTGATTTAGTCCAGAGGAACATTATATTTCTGGAATGAGGAAATCATCACAGAGCCTGTTGCTTGAACACGTGTTGTGTCATTGAGGAATCAAAATTGCATGGTTGTGGCTCATAGGGTATGATGGTAACTATAGTCCAAAATTACTAGCTTGGTAAGATAATAATGAAAGTTATAGAATTTAAATTTAGTTAATAAATTTGAAAAAAAATGTATGTTCCGCTTGCAATTATAACCCTATTGTTTTCTAGAGTGGAAATCTACCACCTTTACTGATCTAAATATGACTTCAGGTCCACAACAGTACGAGGCAACTCTGAAACAGCTTAGTGGGCCAATTATGGATGAGACAATTACTGGCCTGGCAGAAGGTCCCTGATACCTAAAAATTAATCACAAACATCTCCGTGATAAATTGTGTCAGATGCTCTCTTGGTAACTTACATCTGAGACCAGCATTAGTCCTCTTGTACTTACAAATCAGGAAGCTTTTGCTTCTTCCTGGCCTTTGCTACTTTGGCTTGATGAAGCCACAGTGCAATGTCTGTGATCGTCCAGCTTTACGGTGCTCCCAGAGTCACTATTGTCCAACATAACACAAGCTCCCCTTTCCTGCACCAGCTCACCAGGACATGTGATGTTTGTATTTTCTTACCCTATCTGATCACAGCCAGACACTGATCATGGATTTTGAGGCCAACCAGTTGTTCTCCTGGTCAGCTCATATTCCTCTGGCTGCTGCTTCAGCTCAGCGCAGAGCATTGTCCAAAGTACTGTTTTCTGGTAGGCAGTCGCTGTCCATGGAACTGGCCATCAGCTTCTGCTGGCCTGCCTGCTGTTAAGAGGGATCAGAGCAGCATTTAAGGAAAAGGTGTCGTCACACCCACCCCCACCCCACCCATGATACCGGGACTTGGAACAAAAAAATATCTGAACCAGTCACCTTCAATCTGCCACCTTAAGCATTATTTACTTGTTCTGTAAACGGATTAATTAAAACTGTACTGGTAAATTCTACAGCAAATTGTGTTGTACCTACTGTATTTATTTATTTCCTTTCGTGAAACTTTCTTTAGTTTTATTTCAAAGTGATGGACTTCATTCGTCGTTCTTCTGCTGTGGTTTCCATTTTATCCACACATGGAGTTTGTAATCTACTTTTATGAGGCTGCCCAGTTATCAGTGGTATCTTGATTGAGTCTTCTCCAAGACATGAAGTGCTTGTTTGGATTTCTGATGGAAGGGATGAATAATTTTGAACACTGACATTACAGATGTAATACTTATATGTATTGTATAACTTTCTTGTTGTTTATTATGGTGTTTTCAGTATTATGTGAACATATCTGTTGTGCTGCTACAAGTACATTTCAGGGACATATGACAATGTAACACTCTTGAATTTTGACTTGACAAACTTGGATGGTTTTGTCCAGAAGCTGAAGGGAGATCTGATAGTTGGTGATGAGAGGCATATATAGGGTAGACAGCCTGAACCATTTTCCCAGGCTGGAATTGTCAAAGATATGAGGGTGTATTTTTCAGGTGATAAGGGCAAAATTTAAAGGAGATGAGTGGGGCATTTTTTTTCCAGAGAGTGGAGACTACTTGGAATGCTTTGCTATGGATTAGTGTAATGTGGCATTATGTTCAGCATGGACATTGTGGGCTGAAGGGCCTGTTCCTGTGTGTTACTATTTAATGTTCTAATCTGTGTAGACACCAATTGCTTATCATCTGCAACATGATGAGATTTGAGGCACATGCTTTTCTGAGCATTGCTTCTTGTAAAAGCAACCTATAATTGCTGTATTATTGCCAACAGTGGGTGAAAAGGAAGTAAAACCATGAATCATCAGTGATTAATCAGAGCTCTGTATACATACATGGATAAATGTATGTCCGTGTATTCCCTTGATAGGTACATATATATTATCCTTCAGGCGCCTTTGCTGCAATGTTTAATTGTGTTTTTAAACTGTGTGGGCTCATATATTTAGCTTTCATTGTGCTGCTTTTCGTACAGTTTGTGTGCCCTTCCACTGGCAATTTACAGTCTGCTGTTCCCAGCTTAAACACATACCTCCTTTCCTTTGCTATTTACATATTCACTTTGCAAGAAAAATCTTCATTGAGAATCAGAGTTAAGACTCCAAGAAGGATTGAGAGGATACTGTAGATGCTGATGGAATCTATCTTTAAAAAAAGCCACAAAGTGTTGGAGTAACTCAGTGGGTCAAAGAGCCTCCCTGGAGAACGTGGATAGGTGATGTTTCCGGTTTGGACCTTTCTTGAGAGTGACATAGATAGTCTGAAGAATGCTCCACATCTATCCATGTTCTCCCGGGATGCTGCCTGACCTGTTGAGTTACCCTAGCACGAGGGTTCCCAACCTGGGGTAAATTTACACCCAGAGGGTAAATTTTGCCTACCCAGGGGTAAATTTGTTGATTCTGGATTTGAACATATTTTTTCTCATTGACTGACTATGTTTGGATCTGGTATACCAGTATCAGTTCATCATTAGTTGTTCATAAATAAGTGAAATAACAATGTAATGCGCTATTAAGGTTGCCAGGGGTAAATGGGACAGAAAAGGTTGGGAACCCTTGCACTCGCACATTGTATCCTTTTTATGTAAATCAGCAACTGCAGGTCCTAGTTTCTCGAATCTATCTAAAAGCAGGGGAGCCTATATTTAGTCTTGGGATGCAAGGTACAAAGACTGAGATAAGTAGGAATTTATTCAGTGAGAGCCGTGACATTTTCATTCACACAGGGCTGTGGAATTATTGAATACAAGACTAAGTGGGACCCGTTGGGTCCCATGTTCACACGGGAGGGCTGGTTCCCCCAACGCAATATTCCACCTCTCCACCAATTCCAATATTGGTGGCCAGTGGTGGGGAGGGAGGGAGCTTTCTGGAGCACTAGTATGGGTATTGTTGGCCAAATGGACTGGTTTTCAGAGGGCTAGTCTGGACATTGTGGGCTGAATGGATTCTTGGGCTGGCAGCTCAGCCACTTACGGCTGGTGGGCTGGCAGCCAACTCACGGCTGGTGGGCTGGCAGCCGACTCACTCACGGTTGGTGGGCTGACAGTTGACTCACTCATGGCTGTTGAGCTGCCAGTTCACTCACTCATGGCTGGTAGGCTCACACACACACCCTCCATCACACACACATACACTCCATCTCACAGACACACACACTCCATCTCACAAACACACACTCACCCTCCATCTCAGACACACACCCTCCATCTCACACACACACCCACCATCTCACACATACACCATCTCTCTCACACACACACACTCACACCATCCATCACGCACTCTCACACACTTGCACACTCGTATACAACAAATATTTGACAGTAAAACTCTTAAATCTACTCACATGGTTGAGCGCGGCCTTTCCCTGAGCGGGACATCCACAATGAACGGGACTTCCAGAATGATCTCAACATTCAGTTCAAACAGCACAGTGCAGACCAACCCTTCAATTCAGTTCAAGCAGCACAGTGCAGACCAACCCTTCAATTCAGTTCAAGCAGCACAGTGCAGACCAACCCTTCAATTCAGTACCAGCACAGTGCAGACCAACCATTCAATTCAGTTCAAGCAGCACAATGCAGACTCACAGTTCAGTTCACTCACGGCGTGGACTCACAGTTCTGGACTCAACTCTCACTCACGATCTTCCGGGGTGACTGACTCACATCCGGCCTCCGGGGCTTTATTCTCCTGGCCCCCCGGAAGGGACATTACCTTCATCATGGTGACTGACTGGCAAGAAGACCAATCTGGTGATCTCACGATTTGTTAAAAATTCATAACTTTTTTATTATTTCATCGATCGGAAAAATCCTTGGGGCGGTTGGAGGAGAAGAGGACGTTGAATAAGATTGGAAAAAATCATAGTGATATACTATAGCATTTTTTCTAACATTTATTTACAATGTAGACAGGAAGTAGTCAAGGTGAGACTTTTAGTAATAGTATAGATAGATATTAAAAGCTGGATGATATAGTTTGGACCTTAATGCAATGAGAGGGTATGTGGGAAAGTTAACTGAAGACTCAGAATAAGGAATTGGTTGGAGGAATAGACTAGAAAGGAACTACATGGCTAATTCTTCCACATAGAGTTTATTTGCTGAATAATTGGATGAGATGCGAGTAAAGAACACCACTCATTGTTCAAATTAGGTAGTGAGTCTTATTTTTTGCAATGGAATATGATCAATGGAAGATGAAGCTACATAAATGTTTTTTAAATGTGTACAGTTCAGGTCAATAAGAATCACACTTCTGTTTCTCAGGGAATAACAAGGTAAGTGTCCACCTCTCTGAATTATACCATGATTGATAATACAACATTTAAAAAATATAAATGGAATTAAGAAATGTCATCCCACAAAGCAAAGAGGCAACTATGTTACTTCACCTAAGTTTAATTTAGTTCAGAGATTCTGCCTGGAAACAGGCCCCTTGGTCCACACCGACCAGCGATCACCCTTACACTGGTTCTATGCTACACACCAGCGTCAATTTACAGAAGTGAATCAACCTACAAATCTGCATGTCTTTGAAGTGTGGGAGGAAACTGGAGCATCAGAGAAAACCCACACAGCCACAGCGAGAATGTACAAATGTACAACACAGACAGTACCCATAGTCAGAATCAAATCCGGGTCTTTGGCACTGTAAGGCAGCAACTCTACCACTGTGCCACTGTCCCACTGGCCACCCCCAAAAAATGAAACAATAATTTTAGTAGGGCATAAGATTACGCAGAAAAGTATTCTTAACAACCAGACGGTTTGGCAATCATGAGAGTGCCCACAAGTGCTGCTTGGTCAGAAAAGGGCACAGGAGACTTTTCCAGTACCGAAGAGTCCAGCCAACCTCTAAATAATATTGAATGGGGGCGCTAGCTTGAGAGGCCAAGTGGCTTACTCCTGCTTCTATGTTCTTATGTTATTGTGTAACTGGTCACATTGACATTTTTCCCGATAACACTGAACTAATCTATATTTGTTTTCAACCATCTTCAATGCTTTGTGATGCAGTCTTTTTAGAAATAGCATTTGCATAATCTTTGAAGAATCTTCTCACATCATCATTTGTAAATGGGCCAAGGGACCAGTTGCAAATTAACTTTCCTCTGAACAAGAGTCCTGACCCAAAACCTCACCTGTCCATGTTCTCCAGGGATGGTGCCTGACACACTGAAATACTCAAGCACTTAGTAGCTTCATTTTTTTTCTCCTCTGTCTGTTGCTTTAGTGAGATACCTCTCATCCTGGCACCAGATAAAAACTTGCCAAATTCATCAAAGTAAATATAATAATTGAGAAGATAAGTTTTATTTAAATTCGTACTTTGTTGAAGTATCTAAGACAGGTCCTTGGTAAATTAAAAAAATCTTACTATTTATCTTATTCTATAAAAATGTAGTATTAAGGGCCTGTCCCACTTTCACGACCTAATTCACGATCTCTGCCGAGTTTGTCCTTGACTCATACTCGCAGCATGGTCGTCACAAGGTCGTAGGAGGTTGTAGGTAGGTCGTAACAGGCCGTAATGCTAGTCGTAGGTACTCGTGGCATCAAGTAGGTCGGGGCGTTTTTCTAGCATGATGAAAAATGTCCACGAGTATAAAAGGTTGTGAATTAAGTCGTGTAAGTGGGACAGGCCCTTTACTTTCATAAACTCATCCAGGGAAAATGAGAACAGCATATTCAGAGATGTTTGCCTGAACATAGAGCAACAATGAGTGGAACTCTTAACTTTTTTCCTTTTGACTGGGTTTGCTGCCATTAGATTTTTTTTGTATAATTTTGTTAAATCACATACACAAGAATATAGAATTAGAGAGCCAGAGAGTCTTGATGAATGTTTGAATCAACATCCTAATACAGATAAATTAATATCTCATATTTGTAATATTGTTTTTGATGGTGAGGTCCCGTCGATGGAATTATATAGATAAGCATGGGAAAATTAATTCGCTCAACCTATAATGAAAGATATTTGGGATGAAAGTCTACAACATATACAACAATGCTCGTTAAATGCCAGACATTCGTTAATACAATTTAAAGTACTACATAGACTGCATTACTCTAAAACAAAATTAAATAGAATTTTTCCAAATAACTCCCCTATCTGTGACAAATGTCAATATTCAGAAGCTAATTTAACTCATACTTTTGTAAATTGTATAAAATTAAAAATTTCTGGGCGGATATTTTAAAAATTATTTCTTAAGTTGTTAATATCCAATTGGATCCCGATCCAAAACTAATAATATTAGGAATATCAGAACAAAGCCTAAAACTTACAACAAGCCAAAGACATTTCCTTGATTATAGTATAATAATTGGGAAAAAATTAATATTACAATTTTGGAAAAACCCAACAACACCCACCATTAAAATGTGGATTATGGAGATGTCGGAGACCTTACATTTGGAAAAAAATTAGACTTGTCTTAATTGACGAACCAGAATTATTTGCTAGAATATTGGCTCCATATATTGATTTTCTGAAAGGGTAAATTGGTCCAGCACGGAAGCCTGACTGAAACTTGAATCCAAGATTAGATGAATAGTTACGTTTTGATGAATTAGATGAATAATCTACGGACCTATCTCCAAAACTGTATTATTGGTAATTTATTCTATTTTTTCATCTTTTTTTCCTTTCTTTCTATCTATAAAAAATAAACAAATAGTAGCTGTGTTAATATGTACTTGATAAACGAGGACCCCAGCTATTTTGATAGCTGGGATCCCAGCAATTAACAATATGTAATTGATAAACAAATTGTGTTTTGATTACGATATGTATATGCTCGTAATAAAAATATTATTAGATTTTATTGTAGAGCACTCATTCTTGAAAATAGGGCTCTCAGTTTGTAGGTTCCCATAATATCACGTTTAGTTCAACTACGTGTTAGCATCCTCGAGTGACTCTTTCTCTCAAGATGTCAAGATGGATCGATATTAATGAATTAATGTTGGGACACAGAAACAAAGAAGCACAATGAAGAAAGTCCATGCAATGGACACCAGATGAGAGCATAGCCTTGGACAGCATGCAATGTGACCTTGAAATATAGTACAAACAAAGTAAAAGTGTCTGTGAACGGCCATTTTGTAAGGTGATAAGGAGAAAAATTTGAACAGATAACATTATCATTCAGCACGTTCTTGCCGAGTAAAGAAAGATGTGCTTGTTTACAGTCCTTGGATGAATGACAACTGATGGACTTGATGGATGGACTGGTCATGAAAGCCTAGGTCTAGACTAAAAATATAGGCTTCCCTTAGAAGATTGAAGTAAATATTGTACAAGAGAAAGATGGTCCGAGACATCGATAGCAACAACACAGGAACAACCAAAAGAGGATCATGAGTTAGAAGTTCAGAGAAGTCCACCCCCCCCCACCTGCATGTGGATCTGGCCTATTCATTCACATTGGTCGCATATGAGTCAAAGCCATGAGCCTTGTGATTTTGTATAAGAAGTGATGAGCTGGAACAGTAAATCAAATGTGAAGTTATTAGAATTCAAGGATTTTCATGCATGCAACAGTAACTTGAGTGCTAATAAAGATTAATTTGGACTAAAGCTTAGATTTGAGTCTTTTGTTCAACATATTGGTTGATACCATGTAAAGGTAATAGGGTCAACACAATACCCTATTGTTATTTTTATTCTTGTTATTTTAAAGAATGAACTGAGCCCCAAGTGGCACATAATGGAATTAAATATTAAAGCTCACCTTATGAGAACTTGCTGGTAATATATTAAAATCCTATTATTACATAAAAATTATCTCTCCAAAGTCCATTTGCTTCTATGTCCAAAAAAAACCTTTCCTAAACCACTGAAAAAATGATTACCAAGAAAAGTTACTCTCCCCTATGCAATCTCTTTATTTTTCTGCTGCCCAAATGTTTGTGTTACAGGTAGCAGCCAGATAGATCTTAAGTGATTACTTTTGCTATTTACTTACTTGTTGTGAATTTCTCTAATTTTCAAGTTGCAGGTAATAGACCTAATAGAAGCATATACAATTCTGAGAGGAACAGATAGAGTAGATGATCAGAATTATGTTTCCAGGATGGAAAATCAAATACATGAGTGCATAAATTTGAAGTGAGAGGAGCTATGTTTACAGAAGATGATCAGGGCAACCTTTTTTTACACAGAGCGTGTTGAGCACCTGGAATGTGATGCCGGGGTTGGTGGTTGAGGCAGATGTGATTGTGGCATTTAAGAGTCTTTTGGATAGGCATGTGGATATGCAGGTAGTAGAAGGAGATGGAATATGTGCAGGTAAATAAAAAATGGCATTGGTATCATGTACCAATGTTATTATCGGTATCAAGAGACATTGAGCGCCAAAGGGCCTGTTCATGAGATACTGTTCTATGGTCCGTATTCTGTGACATGCACAGTTGATGAAGCAAAATAAAGCAAACAACCATCATAAAATTGATCCTCCTCTTCATCAACGAGATCTATAGGAGATGCTGCCTCAAAAAAGCAGCCAGCATCATCAGGGACCCACATCAAGTCAAGAGTCACTCTAGCATTGGTCTCATTTCACTCTTGCCATAGGGAAGAAGGTATGGGAGTCTGAAAGAGAATTGTGGCCTTCTTTCCCCTGAAACATCAGCAAGGATTTGGTAAATACATTTGACGTGTTCCCATCTGTACACTCCTGGTAATTTTACGAAGAAGACCAGGCTAAATTTCATCAAGGTTATTTTGCATTTAGAAGGCATTTGAACAGGTACAGGCATAGGGAAAGTTTGGAGGGGTGAGGGCCAAACAGAATCAGGTGGGACTAGAGTAGATGGGGCATATTGGTTGGCATGGGGAAACTGGGCTGAAGGGCCTGTTTCCATGCTGTATGACAATATGATTCTACGACATATTCAATAATCTATTTAACAAATTATTATGTTCATTAGCACTTTCCTTATCATTATAAATTACTTGCAACTAGTGATATATCTGTGAAGCAAAGTCAGTTTAGGAAAGCATCATATAGTCATACAGCATGAAAACAGACCCTTTGGTCTAACTCATCAGTGCTGACCATGATAGCCCATCTAAGGTAGACACATTTGCTTGTGTTTGGCCCATGTGCCTCCACATCTTTCCTCATGCTGTTATTGTATCTGCCTCAACTATTTTCTCTGGCAGCTAAAACCATATACCCACCAATCTCTGTGAGACAAAATTGCCCCTTGTGTGTCGAATAAATCTTCCTGCTCTCACTTTAAACTTATGCACTCTTGTTCTTGATTCCCATACCCTGGGGAAAAGACTCTGGGAATTGACTTTATTTATTTCCTTCACAATTTTATACACCTCTAAAAGATCACACCTCAGACTCCTGCACTCCAAGGAATAAAGTCGGAGTCTTCCCAATCTCTCCCTATAGCTTAGGCCCTCGAGTCCTGACAACATCCTCGTGAATCATCATTGCATCTCTCCTAGAGTGGGGTGGCTAATATTTAACACAAGTAAAGTCTCAGCAATGTCTGGTACAACTGTAACATAACATCCCAACTTCTATGCTCATTTTCCTAACTTATGAAAGCCAGCATTCCAAAAAATCAGCCCATCAACTCCTTTACTTCAAAAGAAGATTGAGAGGATTTGGTATGTTGACAAGTCCCCTCTTGAACTTATCGAGGTGTATGGTAAGGGCATATTGACTGGTTGCATCACGACCTAGTTCAGCAACTCGAATATCCAGGAATGAAGAAGATTACAAAAAATGGTGAACACTGCCCAGTCCATCGCAATCATCGAAGAAATCTATAGGAGGTGCTGCCTCAAAAAGGCAGCTACCATCATCAAGGACTCTCATCACCCTGGCCTTGCTCCCATTTTACTCCTGCCATAAGGAATAGGATATAGGAGTCTGAATAGCATGATCTCCACGTTCAGGAACCGCTTCCTCCCAACAACATCAGACAATTGAACATTGCTCACCATCTAAACATCAAACTATGAACTGTCTTGGTTGCAAAAGGGACTTTGAACATTTGTTTTGAGCAGGTTTTTTTAATTTATTGAACCTTTTAAGTTTGGTTGTTGATATCTATTGAATTCTGTCTTTACAGACTTGTTATGCTGCTGCGACTAAGAATTTCACTGTTCTGTTTTGATACATATGACAATTAAACATCTTGAATCTCTTCAGATATAAAAGCTGAAGGCAACTCGTGGAATGATTGGATTCTCCTTCAAAGAGTTAGGAAACATGCTGCCATACTGTATCTGATAAATATTGTGACTTTCAGACTTTTGATGAATTTTGAATCTATGAAATCATCTTTTATTTTATAAAGAAAGTGAATGCCTTTCATGCCTTACATTTACTCCTGCTGCCATTTCATTATTGCAATGACTGTTATTGAATTTCCTACTTCTACCCACCACAGGCATATGCTGAGACCCAAGGGCAATCTAGTATATCTTCAGCAGGCTACCAGCAAATTTGACAACATGGTAATGGTTCTTGGATGGAATGTGATATGATATGATGTGACAATTTTCTTGTCAATTGAACAAAATTGTCCCTACTTTATCCCGATGCCAGAAAATGTCTGAAATGCTTAATGGTTGAACGATTGACTTGCACGCAGTGAAATGACTACACTCTCATCATGTAAGCTCTTAAATGTTAACTCTTATACTACCTTACACCTCTTGCAGTACCATTTTATCTTTCATTGCCCTTGTCCTTTCACTATTACCTCAAAGTTAAATAGGAAGAGATGTGCTTCCAATGTGTTGGCAGGGACCTGATTTAATCTGCTTAAGAGTTCCTTATCAGAATAAGAAGTGCTTCAACATGAAGTGCTGATTAGGTCTGTGTGATTTTTTTTCTGATTTGGAATATTCCATCAGCTCGACAATATGTAATGTTTGTCTGAGAAGGAACTGCAGATGCTGGAAAATCGAAGGTAGACAAAAATGCTGGAGAAACTCAGCAGGTGAGGCAGCATCTATGAGCGAAGGAAATAGGCAAAGTTTCAGGACAAAACGTCTGAAGAAAGGTTTCGGCCCGAAACGTTGCCTATTTCCTTCGCTCCATATATGTAATATTTGTCTGCCTTTCAGAAGGCACCACTCGATAAATAGCTTCTTGTCATTGTATGAATTACAATTAATTAATTCTATAGTTTTAAATGTTAGCATATACTTCAACAATTTCACCCACAGTATATAAACTGTCCAATGTGAAAACAGAAGAATGAACTTACGAACAATGTTCAAATGTCTTGAAAATATGAATTTAACACAATATAAATGCAGTCAAAACATTCAAATAATGCTTTACTGGCGTTCCTATATATTAATATTTTCTAAACCATAAAGTTGTTTTTCCATTAGATTCAGATTAAGTTTCAGATTCAGATCCAGATTTGGGTTAGTTTATTGTCATATACACCAGGAAGTGTTGATATTCCTTGTTTGCTTGAAGCTCACAGAGGAAAGCACACGACAATGATCGATACAACAATAAAATCAACACCAAATGCAAAGCAGCGGCAGGGCGAAAAGATTGAAATGAAATCTGAAGAAGTACAAAAAAAAATTATTAAAGTGCAATATTGGAATAACCGAATGAGGCAGCATTAAGAATACGAAGCAGCACCTCTGGGAAGGAGTAGTTCAGGAGTCTGAAAGCAGTGGGAAGAAGCTGCTCAAAAGTCTGGACATCCAGATTTTTTAAACACCTGCAACTTCTCCCAAAAGGTAAAAGAGCGAAAAGGGAGTGGTCTGGATAGCAGACACCCTGGTTGATACTTCAAGCCTACTGATGCAACACACCGTGAAGATGGACTGGATCAAATTAACAAACCTGTGATAGACTAGGCTTTTTTCACATCTCTCTGCAGGCAGTTAAGACCAGAGTGGTTGCCATACCAGGCTGAGATGTCTCCAGTCAAAATACGTCCTACAACACATCTGAAGAAGTTCAAAACAATCCCTGTGGGCATGTTGACTCTTCTTAGATGTCTAAGAAAGTAAACACGCTGATGTGCTTTCTTGATCACCATGTTGGTGTGATGAGATGGCTAGGAACGTGAAGTTGTCTACAGCATGTCCATTGATAAGGACAGGGTTGTGTTCACTCACCATCACCATATCCTTATCGTTTCCTTACCCCCATCTTTAGGTCAACATTAAACTCTTGCTGTCATAAAGAGCTAGGTTGTTGTTTTGACAGCATGACACAATATTCCTGATCCTTTATTCAGTACTTCGGCTTGTTGTTGTCGATCCAGCTGACAACACTGGTATAATCAGCAAACTTAAAGATTGAGTTGATGTTGTCCTGGTCATGAGTGTACAGGGAGTAGAGTAAGGGACCAATAACACAATCCTGAAGAGCACCAGTGTTGAGGGTCATGTGGAGGAAATGTTGTGACTAATTCTAACCAACTGATATCTGCCATTCAGGAAGTCCAGAAGCCAATTGCACCCAAGAATTTAAAATGTATGAAAATTGCAAGGAGATGATCATGAAGCCTGATGCAGATGTAGGCCTTTATCAAACTTTCAAAGCACATCACAATAATCAATGTAAGAGCAACTGGGTCAGAGTTATTGAGGCACGTCATGTGAGTTAAGGGACTGGAATGATGGAAGTTTCCTGAAACAGATGAAGACAGTAAACATGTGAAGTGAGAGGATGAAGATGTTGGTGAAGTCAGTGGCTAGTAGATTTGCGCATGATATCATAGCCTGTCCAGGGACACCTTCCAGGTCATTCACTTTCCAAGAGTTTATCCTCATGAAACAGGATCACAGAATAACTAATCCAGTCTGAAGAAGGGTTTCGATCCGAAATGTCACCCATTCATTCTCTACAGAGATGCTGCCTGTCCCGCTGATACTACAGCTTTTTTGTGTCGTCAGAGTTAGATAGATATTTTTACACAATACATTTAAATCATAGATTTAACCACAAAATGTAATTTTGCTTGTTTTATGTTCGCAATTGATCTAGTGGTCATATGCATTGATAAGGAAGGGTGGAATTCAATGACAAAATTGAAGACATGACAGCGTTACTCCTTATCTCTACAGCAGGCATGTCTGCCTCTAAGTTAATTACAGCTTGTTTGAATACCCATAAAGGACACTGTTTGTATTGTCTTGCTAAATTGAATCAGGCTGCACAATTGATAGAGCTAACCTTTAGTCTTGTTCCTTAGATTTCCAGCTGCTCTGACATTTGACAAGTACACAGGGATGGTGCTTGTCAGATATAACCAATTTATGTTTGAATTAACTATTCATTGTCACATTTACCTAGTTCAAGAAACTGCTGTGCTTAATTATTGTAAGTAGATCTATTGGTTGTAATAGCTGAAATAAAGAATAGAAGAATTTAGTAATAAAACAAAATGCTGGAGTAACACTACTGGTCAGGCAGCAACTCTGTAGAACATGTGATGTTTCAGTTGGGGATCTTTTTACGGGTAGATTGTGGTGTGGGGAAAGGTTTCTGAAAGGTGGACAAAGCCTGACAAGTGATAGGTAGATTGAGGTGATGGAAGATTTGATCGGTTGATGGTTGGACAAAAGCCAGAGGTGAAGAGAAAATGTTTGAGACAAGGATAGAAGAGATAGAAGAGATGCAAATCATCAAGAGTCAAGAATCAAGAGTGTTTTATTGTCATATGTCCCAGACAGGACAATTCTTACTTGCTGCAGCACACTAGGGTATGTGAATATGTAAACATTGTATATAACGGGGATAAAAAAGAAAAAAAGTTCAATAAATAAATAAAGTATAGTGCAAATAACAAATAAAAATATAGTCTTTTGCAGTTCAGAGCACATACGTTGTGTTTACTATTCTGATGGCTGAGGAAGGAATATAGGTGGAAGGGGCGGGGTAAGGGGAGACATGGATACAAGTCCAGGAAGGATACAGAAGAAAGTTACATATATAGCTAAAGCTGCCTTGCCTATGGTTTGGAAATGCTAAAGCTGCCTTGCCTAATTAAAGTCGCCTTGCCTAATTAAAATTGCCTTGCCTTCTATATAATTAAAAGACTAATCTTGACCACTTCCTGTTTGTGCTGTATATTGATTTTAGAAAAAAACGCTACCACGTACGGATGTGATTTTTGGCCATCTTACTCGGAGTCCCCCTCCGCTCATCAGGTGCCGAGGATTTTTTCCATCAATGAAAAATAAAAGAGTTATTAGTGTTTAAAAGACGTTGAGATTCTCTCTCCTGTCAATCACACCATGAAGGCAACACCCCTTCTGTTGGGAGGGCATATAAAACCCAAAAGTGTGAGCGTAGCTCAGTCTCTGCAAGATGGAGGAGGGAGAGGTCATGACTCGCTGTATTTAGTCCACAACACCCATACTAGCGCTTCAGAAAGCCCTCCCCACTGGCCACCAATATTCAAATTGGTGGAGAGGTGGAATATTGCATTGTGGGAACCAGCCCTACCCTGTGACGCCACGGGCCATCTCTTTGTGCCTCTGCCCTCTCTCCCACTCCCCCAGGCATCTCTTCCACTCCCCTGGGGCCCACTCTCCTGGGGCCCTCGCCCCCTTCTTCCCTACCCTCTTACCTCCCCCCTCTCCCCCCCTTTCTCCCCCCTCTTCCCCCCCTCTTCTCCCCCCTTTCCTCCCCCCTCTTCCTCCCCCCCTTCCTCCCCCCTCTTCCTACCCTCACCCCCCCTCCTCCCCCCTCCTCCCCCCCCTTCATCCACCCCTTCCCCCTCCCGCACCCTCCTTCCCCCCCTCTTCCCCACCCTCACCCCCCTTCTCTCCCCCTTCACTCCCCCTCTCCCCCCACCTCTCTTCCCCCTCTCTCCCCCCCCTCCTCCTCTTCCCCCTCCCTCTCTGCCCCTCTCTCCCCCTCTCTCCCCCCTCTCTCCCCCTTCTCTCTCCCATCTCTCTCCCCCTCCTCCTCTCCCCACCTCCTCTCCCCCCCCCTCTACCTCATCTCTTGCCGCCCTCCTCTTCTCCTCCCCCCATCTCCCCACTCCTCTCCCCCCCCCCAGATCCCCCCACTCTTTCCCCTTTCCTCCCCTCTTCCCTCCTTTCCCATTCTTTCCCCTCCCACTCTCTCCCCTCCCTCTCTCCCCCCTCTCTCTCCCCTCCTCTCTCTTCCCTCTCTCTGCCTTTCTGCCCCCCCTCTCTCTCTCTGCCCCGGCCTCTCTCCCCTCTCAATCCCCCTCTCTCCCCTCTCTCTCCAACCCCTCTCTCCCCCCTCTCTACCCCCCTCTATTCAGCCCTCTCTCCCTCACTCTACCTCTCTACCCCCCTTTCCCCCCTCTCCCCCCGCTCTCCCCACCCCTCTCTCTGCCCCACCATCTCTCTCTTTCTGCTCCCCCCTCCCCCCCTCCGGCCTCTCTCGCTTCTCCCCCTCTTCCCCCCTACTCCCCTCTCCCCTCTTTCTCTGTCCCCCTCTCTCTCCCCCTCTCCTCCCTTAGATTACTTCAGGCAACAAAATGGTTAAACTCATTTGAAGGCTTAGAAGCAAAAAGACAGCAACATATTAAGATCACAACTTGGATTCTCTTTAAATTCTCCTAATAAAAGATCAACATTGCAGAAGAATAACAATTTCAAATCCACCAGAGCTATTACTTTTCTGTTATTAGACTGTTGTGCATCAATATTGAGAAAAGCTACCATTGTTGCAGTTAGTCATTTGATCTCCCCAGTCTGATGCCTCTGCTCTTGCAATATAAAAGAGTATCTCCATTCATAATATATTGCATAGAGCACTTCTGAAATAAGATCCAGTTTCAAGCATATAATTTTTATGCTCTGAGTTCCGAAAACCCTCTGCATTTTTCCCAAATTTAATCATTCATGAGATTTCACCTAAGATACCAGATGCCAAAATGTTTCGGTCACCTCCGATTGTCATGAAGTCGACTTCCAAGTTATCAACAGTAAAAAAAAAACATCCAAGTCAATCTGATGTTAAGTTATCAGGTTAGAATTGAGACCCTAGGCCTGTTTTCCCTGGAACAGAGGGAAACATTGTTGAGGGGACATTATAGCCGAATATCAAATCACGAGGGATATTGATGGGGTAGTCTTCAGGAAATATTTCCCTTTATCTTTCCATTAGTGGGAAAGTCTAAAATTAGAGGTCATAGAATTAAAGGACGTTCCTTTAGGAATTTCTTTTGTCAGTGGTAAATCTGTGGAATTATTTGCCACAGAAGGCTGTAGTGGCCAAGTCAGTGGATATTTTTAAGGCAGAGATAGATAGATTCTTGATGAGTACAGGTGTTCAGAGGTTACGGGGCGAAGGCAGGAGAATGGGTTTAGGAGGAAGAGATAGATCAGCCATGATTGAAGGGCGGAATAAACTTAATGGGGTGAATCACCTAATTCTACTCCTATTCCTAATGACCTTATTTCCTATGTCCTCTAGAAAAATGTAAAAACATATATTTAGGATAATACGTAGGAGATTTAAAGGCGATCTGAGGGGCATCTTTCCACCCAGAGAGGGGTGAGTACTAGGAATGCACTGCCTGATAAAAATGAATTACTGACAACAATTTAAAATGTATCTAATTAAGCACTTGAATCACAGCATAGAAAGCTCTGGGCCATGTGCTGAAATATTGGATTAATTATGATGAGTGCCCACCATGGGATGTAGTCCAATTCACCCGTTTCTGTACTGTATGACTCCATGACATGAAGGAGTACCGTGCCCATGCAGTTGTTGCCTTTGCCTTTTTAAGTAATGCAATTAGAATTTGGTTGGGAATGAACTGCAGATGCTGGTTTAAACCAAAGAAAAGCACAAAAAGCTGGAGTAACTCAGTGTCAGGTAGGAATAGGTGATGTTTTGGGTCGAGGCCCTTCTTAAGACGGAGTCATGGGAAAGGGAAATGAGATCGAGATAGAGATGGTGATGTAGAGAGATATAGAACAATATTTCCTCTGATTCTCAGTCTGAAGAAGGGACTAGACCCGAAACATCATCAATTCCCTTTCTCCAGAGATGCTGCCTGGCCAGCTTTTTGTGTCTATCTTCAATTAGAATTTGGGATCCTGTTAAAGAAGCCTTGGTGAGTAATATTTTGCAGGTAATACACAATGTATCCTCCTCTGCTGACCGTCGAGGCAGCGAATGTTTGGGATGGTGCGGTGCGGAGGGATCAGACTGGGTACTAATCAAATAGTCTCTTGGCTCAGTATCATAATTTTTTACAATTATTGCTGGAGCCACATTTATCCACACAGGTGGATGGGATCCCATCATGCCATTCCAGCTTGTGCCTTTATAGATTGTGGAAAGTGATTGGGAATCATTTTGTGAGTCATTCACTCCAGGATACCCTGCCATTGACCTGATTTTATATTTATGTGGCAGCTCTTTGTTTGAATTCCCACCCGTTAAGCCAACAGTGCTCTGTTTAAACATTTGTGCGCCAAACGGCAGCGCTGTGTATATTACCTTTACGTGCCAAGTCTGTAGCGCTGTATATTGCTTTATGCGCCAGTCTGTGGCTGATAGCACTTTTTTCCTGGAGGTGGGGGTGGGGGTGGGGGAGGGGGGTGTGAGGGCCACGCTCGGATGCAGACCCGTACCATTAGTTATAGTTTGAATTTGGGAGCAGCGCTGTTGGCCAGGACTTACCAGCGGTTATTTCAACACTTGATTTCTTACCTGTATATGGGCAGGTAATTTTGGAATTGTATATGCAATTTATGTACGATTTATGTGAAAAAAAATGTTGTATTTGTCTGAGTAAAGCTGCTGCATGGAAGATTTTTCATTGTATCTGTAGTGGTGCATATGATAACCTATCATGCTGCTGGCAGCTACAATCTTTTGATCCATGGATTCTGATATTACTTCAGATTTCAGAGAAATTATCTGTAATTGAAAACAGGAATATTATATCTAATTACTTAAACATTATTTGTCTTTCCCTTTCCTTGTTTTAACAGTTTGCTGAGCAGATGAGAGCATAATTAAATCTTTAATGAGAAATCTGTTGCATTGAAAGATGATAGGAAAGGAGAGAATATGGAAGGCTTAGTATAACAGAAGGTCATGGCTTCACTCGAAGGTTGCCTGTCATTTCGATTTATTTTCCCCTGCTGACTGAGCTTTCTCAGTTGTGGTATTAGATGAAACATTGTGTGCAGTAAAGGTACTAACCCTGGCTACATCGTGTTACCTGAATCTTGATCTCTGTTGGCGGACCACCTGTAGAGATTTCTAATGAAAACTCCCACAGCTTCTCATGAGGAGGAAAAAAATTACACAATCCAAAGAGCACCATTTGAATGAAGAGTACAAAATAGAATACAAACACTGCTGAATTTGGAGGCTTCTGAGCATTTGTGGCAATTTAAAACTGGGATGTGGTGACCCAAAAGCAAGTGGGCAAAATCAGCAGAATCGTCTTCAATGGTGGAGGTTAATAGTACATAGAACATAGAAAATTACAGCACAGGAACATGCTTCAGCCCACAATGCTGCAATGAGCAAGTTTTCAAGCAAAACTAATCTCATCTGCCTTTGCATGATCAATGATGTGGTAAGGCATGGGTGTGCGTACTTGGGTACAATGACAAAAAAAACTAACTGATCATATTCTTAAAATGATTAACCAAGTCACATGTGACACATGGAGAAATTATTTGAATAAGTAATGTGTGGAGGGTTTTGAGTAGGTAATTGAGGGAAGCTGAAGCAAGCAGGTGCATAATCACTACTTCTAGTAAAGCTTTTCCCATTGACCATCATGTGCCCTTGGAAGCCTCAACCTTTAGCCAATATTCTAGTGAGCTCCTAACAAGATAATCCAATTATTCTATCAATCAATAATTAATAATTGTTTAATCAATTAATGCCTGTTCAGTGGTTACTTGTCCTCAGCAAGCCTACTAGTTCCAGCTGCATCTTATTTCCATCTGTACAACATTTAAATCGTTTTATATCCATTTCTGTAGAGGTAAATTTTCCCAAGAATATGTCTGTGTCTACTTTATTTTCTTCACTGGATTATTTATTGCAGGGGAAACCTATCACTTTGATGACACAAGAGACTGCTGATGCTGGAATCTGAATTAAAAATAAAACAATCAGCAGGATGAGCAGCATCTGTGAAGGGAGCAGGATGAATTATTGATCTTTCGGATTGAGAGGAGAATTAAAATGTCAACAAATATTTTCCCCGCTCCTGCCCCCCATCACATAGATGCTGCTTGGCATGTTAAGTTATTCTAGCAATTTGTTTTTTTGCTCAATTCTTTTAATGCCTCCTTGAGTTAACTCAAGCCCCCCCCCCCCCCCCCCCCCCCTCCCTAATTCCCATGAAGTTGCTGGAAATACTATTATTAATCCCTTAACCTTGTGAAGAGAGAATGCTGCAACAATCCCATAATCTCCAGATTATCTATAAAAAAGCATTCCAGTTTATTTAACGTTTGTGGACCGAACTCATCTTTGCAATCCAAATTGTATGAGGCAGAAAAACAATTTGTTTAATTACATCTAACCCTTCACCCCGAAAAAAATGGCTGTTTCTCACACACTCCCTGCTGCATGTTAAGTTTCACTGACGGTATCTCCTTTTTTAAACTGTAAACTACATACAGAATTTCACCATACTCTGGGGATCCTAAATAATCAATAGCAAATTTTAAAGGTCAGGATTGCGCTGTGCTTGATGTGGAGTGTACTGACAATACTTGATCAAGAGTTGGAATAATCTCCCTAGTATATAGAAACATAGAAACATAGAAATTAGGTGCAGGAGTAGGCCATTCGGCCCTTCGAGCCTGCACCGCCATTCAATATGATCATGGCTGATCATCCAACTCAGTATCCCGTACCTGCCTTCTCTCCATACCCTCTGATCCCCTTAGCCACAAGGGCCACATCTAACTCCCTCTTAAATATAGCCAATGAACTGGCCTCGACTACCCTCTGTGGCAGGGAGTTCCAGAGATTCACCACTCTCTGTGTGAAAAAAGTTCTTCTCATCTCGGTTTTAAAGGATTACCCCCTTATCCTTAAGCTGTGACCCCTTGTCCTGGACTTCCCCCAACATCGGGAGCAATCTTCCTGCATCTAGCCTGTCCAACCCCTTAAGAATTTTATAAGTTTCTATAAGATCCCCTCTCAATCTCCTAAATTCTAGAGAGTATAAACCAAGTCTATCCAGTCTTTCTTCATAAGACAGTCCTGACATCCCAGGAATCAGTCTGGTGAACCTTCTCTGCACTCCCTCTATGGCAATAATGTCCTTCCTCAGATTTGGAGACCAAAACTGTACGCATATGAATTATCCCAATATTATCAGACAGTCTCTTCACCATTGTTTAGGGTGGATACTGCACAGTATTCAATTTTTGATCCACTTCAAAAATGGATCGGTCCGAGTCAGCATGGATTTACGAAGGGGATATCATGCTTGACTAATCTTCTGGAATTTTTTGAAGATGTAACTAGGAAAATGGACAAGGGAGAGCCAATGGATGTAGTGTACCTGGACTTTCAGAAAGCATTTGACAAGGTCCCACATAGGAGATTAGTGGGCAAAATTAGGGCACATAGTATTGGGGGTAGAGTGCTGACATGGATAGAGAAGTCGTGTGTGGACGGGGCACCAACAGACAAGAATCTGAAGCAAAGAAGCCGAGCCAAAGAGAATAGAAATGAGGCCGAAACGCCAATTAACCGAAAAAGTCCGAAGACGAAATGCCTACTAACCGAAAGGATGGGACGCCTAAATGCAAACTAACCGAAAGGGCAGGACGCCTAAACACCAACGAACCGAAAGACTACGTCGCCTAAAAGCAAACTTACCGAATGGCCGCTCAGTCGAAATGCCACCTACCCAAAAGGATTTTGTCTCTGCAAGGATTGTATTGTAGTCACTTTTACCAACATTACTGTGGACAAGTGCATTTGCCATTGGGAGATTGGTGAGAGTGGAGTAAAGTAAGTTTATCCTTGCAGTGTTTCACTGAGCCAATGTTCATTCAGTCCCAGTGCAATGTTCAATGTTGTTCAGCATGGACGAACACTGACTCATCAACTGAAAAACAACAGTTGTAATAGTCAGGGGGGATTTTATTTCAAAGTCTCGTCACGAGACTACATGAAGAACCCGCTAGTATGCATACACTTCAATACGTCAATGCATGGTGTGAGATTCGGAAGGGGAAATGGACATCGGAGATTTCCCTGGAATTAAAGTCGAAAGCTAAGATTTCACAAGAACTGTGTGTATTGCTTTTGACACTGGTTTGGGTCCAAGAATGAAGAAGCCTAAAAACAAGGGCAAACGGGCAGCTGAAAATTCAGCGGCATATGACGGCAATGGGCAAGGTCGGTGGACATCTGTATCGAGCTCGGAGCCACTGGCAGGTGCAGCCTGCACAGCAACCTCTGCAAAAGCTCCAAAAGGAAGCAGCTTGTCAACCTCGAGTTTGGGGAAGACCAGGGCTAAACTGGCAAAGACTGTCCAAAAGGACAATACTCGGCAAGAAGGGACTGCCTCAACATCCAATGAGGATGTCAACTGTCGGCTCTCAAAACTGGAAAACCTGATTGATAGGGTGGTTGAAGGAAATGTGCACTGCACACATGCCTAGAACCTGATACAGGCAGTTCCAGTCAGATGTCTGCGGCGCCAATGCCCTGTCAAAGGTTGCATTATGATATCTCCCGCTCAGAGGCGGGGTGTTTTGAGGATTATTACGCAGTAGACACTGACTGTGGGGAAGTCAACAATGAACTGGAATTCCCTCAACAAGTGGATGATATGCTTCAACTCATGACTAAAAAGGAGCTGCTGGCACTCATGATAAAATTTGCCATCCCCTCGGGGATAGGAGAACTGTTAGAAGAAAAACTGGCGAGTAGCATTGTATATTTGACTTCCCACAAGTTGAATGAGAATGTGCAGGATACTGTTGAAGAGTATTCTAGTCCTGATAACTGCCAGACACTTGATGTACCAAAGGTTAATGCCACCATTTGGGACAAATGGACACCATTTTGGACACCATTTGGAATGGCAAAACAAAGTAAAAAGACTTAAAACTCCAGCGAGTTCATAGATTTCTAACAAGGGATTACGGCGATTGTGAGGTCGGTGGATGTAACTCAACTGTCTGAATTGCAGCAAGATGCCTTAGCTCCACTGTGTAATGCACAGTTTGAGCACAATTGCGTTCACAAGGATTGTATAAGGCCTGAGATAAACACAAAATATGCTCATTTGTGCAAAGCAAGCAATGTGCAGTCTGCAAAGTGCCTTTTCGGAGAAGATTTGACCAAGAAAGCGAAATACTTGCAAGAGGAATACAAGGCTGCCGTGGTTGAGGTAAAGACACCCTCTGTGGGTAAGACTTGTGAATAACGGCATACATATCATCCCTACTAAGCTAGTGGCAGAAACCGCTACATTGAGGCTGGTTGGAGCACCAGGCCTACACAACAAAGACAGACCCAGAGGCCTTTTTTATGTGCAGGTTCACAGTGCTCACCGTGGAGGCAGCGCGCTCCACACACTCAGTCTCGACCCCAGCAGGCCACGATGCCAGAGCCAAAGGGCGGGGACAGAACAAAAACTAGTCAGCAGACTCTATCAATCATACACCTAAGGTTGTTGAGGTAGGTGAATATGATTCCTACAGTTGCATGAGATGAGCAGAGTATATTCAAGTCGGAGATAGATTGAGACTGTTCAGAAGCAGGTGGAGAGAGATAACCACTGACCCTTTCATTTTACAAGCCATAAATGGATATAAGATAGAGTTTCTGGTTGACCGGGTTCCTCCACGGCAAGAGAAGCCAAAATTCCCGTACATACGGTCTATAGAGGAAATTATAGCTATCCAAGTAGTGAGAGAGAAATTACATAAAAAAGGGTGTGATTGAGCAGACCGTACATAAACAAGATGAATATATTCCTAATATCTTCATACGGTCATAAAAAAATGGAGAATACCGAATCATTCTTGATTTGGCTAGTCTGAACACGTGCTTGGAATGTAACCATCTTAAGATGGATAATTTTCATTCAATAAAACAGCTGATTTCAGAGGATTGCTTTATGGCCTCAATTGATCGCAAAGATGCATACTTATCAGTACCAATACATGAGAGTCACAGGAAATATCTGAAGTTTATCTGGCAAGGCCAGTTGTGGCAATTTAAGGCTCCACCTAATGGGTTGAGTACACTTTCTAGGCTATTTACAAATATTCTAAAGCCAGTATTTGCCCTACTCAGATCTGAAGGGCATATTGTCGTTGGGCTTATAGATGACATGCTCATTGTTTGAAAGACAATATGTATCACAGAGTTAGCTGTTTCAGCATCCAAGACACTCCTAGAATTTCTAGGATTTGTTATTGTCCATGACTAAAACTATCGCATATCTGGATTTTGTCTAAAACTCTGCAGATATGTCTATGACCCTACCCACAGATAAGAAACTAAATATTGTAGATGCACGCACAGGCTTACTTAAGAATGAGAAGTCTACTATACGGTAGGTTGCAAGGGTGATAGGCAATATGGTAGCTGCCTTCCCAGCCACACAATATGGGGCTATGCATTATAGAAGTCTGGGTCGTGAGAAGGTTCTGGGCCTAAGATTGAATAAAGGGCATTTTGATAGATGTATGAGGTTGACGACATCAGAGTCAATATCAGAGTTACAGTGGTGGATTGAGCACATACACGACTGTTCAGGTTTCATTGTACCTAGTAAACCCACAATAACACTACAAAGTGATGCCAGGGGACAGGGCTTGGGTGCAACTAACACCAACTATAGTTGTGGCGGTAGGTGGAATGAGGATGAGTTGCGACATGGCCAAAAGTATGGCATCAACTATTTGGAAATGCTAGCAGCATTCTATGCATTGAGAACGTATTGTAGGAATGACCATGATATGCATATCAGGCTACAATTGGACAACACAACAGCAGTAGCTTATGTAAACCATATGGGTGGCTGTAAATCCCAATCATGTGATGTACTAGCAAAGTCCATTTGGGCATGGTGTATAGATAGGAGAATATGGGTGTCAGCTGCATACCTGCCAGGTAGATACAACATTGAAGCAGACACCAGGTCAAGAAAATTCAATGCACGAACAGAATGGATTTTAAATCAATCAGTGTTCTAGAAGATAAATTCGCGATATGCAACACCTGAGGTTGATCTGTTTGCTTCAAGACTTAATAATCAAGTACCAAGATATGTAGCCTGGCAACCAGACCCAGGAAGCAGTAGATGCGTAGATGCGTTTTCTTTGGACTGGGTTGAATTAGCATTTTATGCTTTTCCCCCATTCTGCTTTATTGGAAGATGCATGCAAAAGATAATTGAAGACAAGGCATCAGGAATTATAGTGGTACCAAATTGACCTACTCAACCATGGTTTCCATTGTTAAAAGAACTGCTGAAAGAAGTTATTTTGATTGCTCACAGACATGAACAATTGTTATTTCAGCCTGTCACTCGGGCACCTCACCCACTACCTGATCGTATTGGTTTATTAATTTGTAGGATTTTAGGAGACCTTTCGAGCAAATAGGACTATCCAGCAGGACAGTTGACATGAACACTGCAGCATGGCGAGATGGCACAAGAAGGCTGTATACAACCTAAATAAAACAATGGAAACATTTTATGAGGATACACATGTGAACTACTTCAAAGTGGAAGTAGCAGATGTTTTGGAATTTCTGTCAGTTTTGCTTTTTGAGGAGCATCTAAGTTAAAGTGCAATTAACTGCTCGCCGTTGCCTTATCACCGTATCTAGTGCTTGGGGTAGGACAACAAACAATTGGCACTCACCCATTGGTGTCAAAGTTTATGAAAGGTGTCTTTAATATGTACCCTCCAAAGTCTAGATACAAAGAAGTGTGGAATGTGAAATCAGTTTTAAATTTTCTATGTAAATTGGCACCAGCAGCATCGCTAACTTTGGAGCAGCTCACTCATAAATTAGTGATGCTTATGGCACTTATTCAGCTCAAAGAGCTCAGTCTTTACACAAACTCCACGTGGATAACTGTTGTAACTGACAAGAAGGTAGTATTTTACGTGGATGAGATAAAGCAGAGCAGGCCAGGCACGGTTGGGTACAAGTTGGAACTGGCAGCATACCCATCGGATCGGAGATTGTGTGTTGTGAGTTATGTGAAAAAGTACATTGAACGTTCGAAATGAGGAAAAAACATTCTTCATGTTATAAAAAGCCACACAGGAGAGTCTTGGTGCAAACTATTTCAAGATGGATAAAGTGTAAGCTGTTGAAAGCGGGAGTGAATACAGAAATTTTCAAGTCTCACTCTACCAGGGCTGTAGCCATGTCGGCAGCCAATAGAATGGATGTTCCTCTTGATCACATTCTGGCAACAGCAGGATGGTCAGATGAAAGCATTTTTCAGAAGTTTTAAAATAAACCGCTTAACAGGTCTGGACATTTTGCAGATAGAATTCTGGGCAGAGCTACATGAAATATTTGTCTGTACCTCCAATGTAAATGGGTCAGCGGTCCAGTTAAGGGCGATGTACATGTATGTAAATTTAGCATCATGTGTTAATGGGCTATGACATTTCTACCAACTATGGTTTATCTCTGTAGTGTGTTCACATTCTGCATGAAACCACAGAGCTTCAAAGGCTTCACATATTCTCCTGACGAGACCAAAATAAAATAGAAAGATTAAACGAGAACTTACCATTTGTAGTTTGATCTTTACTTTATGAGAAGTTGGAGTGAGAACTACGAGCCCTCCACTCCTACCCGGAATCTCATAAATATAATTTGGTAAGTCAAGGGTTATTAATCTTTCTATAACTTAAATTTGGTTCAAGTGGTCTGTGGTTTCATACAGTTTCTCAGAAGATTGAAGCGCATGCGGGCTGGCGCGTTCTTCACGTAGTCTCTCACTCCAACGTCTCATAAAATAAAGATCAAACTTCAAATGGTAAGTTCTCGTTTAATCTTTCTAGTTTCCTTACCATATTCGACTTGATACCTTGGGACCCCCAGGAATCTGGAATCAATGTTAAAAACTCCAAAGCATACACTTTATTTTAGATTTTAGACTTTAGAAATACATCTTCCTGACTTTCTCTCATTTCCAATTTGTGCATTTGACAGCAGAGAAACTAGTTTTTAGTGTGGGCGCATTAAATCGCCTGATTTGATTTCTTCAGCTTTGCTCTTCTACGTCTCCAAATAAGAACAAATAATGCATGTAATTTTATTTCTCATTCAGGAAAATAGAATTCTAAAGGCCAGGCAGGATCTTCCAAACTAAACAGTTAGTTTATTTTTTGTAGCTGCTCTTTCATTCTGTTGTTTTTTATTCACTGCACCTCGGTTGGATGCAATCGTAGCAATGGAATATTTCTATTTATTCCTGTAGTGACTTGGGATCTGACTAAATTGTAACAGATCTGGGTTGGTCACTATTTTGAATCTGTTTCATTTACTGTATCTTACAAGATTATTTTGAGTAGCATAAGACTTACATCACCACACAAAGAATCAAGAACTCATGTCACCCCCACATAAGTCTCACCTCTGCCCACTTCCCACCCTGTAGCACCTGGACCCCAATCTGAACACTTATCCAACCACACTGTGCACCCATCCCCATGCAAAAATACACAATTTCACATCCACCTTTTAATCTTCCTTCACCCAATGTTGGTCTTGATACCTGACCTTTTACCACTCCAGTTTTGACCTGACACTGAACGCACCTGTTCTTTTTGAAACCCAACAGACCCGTTTCTGTTCCCAAACAAAGCTATGATGCGACCTGGCAGTATGTTTCATATGGTGCACCTTGAGAAAGTTACAGTATGTGAGATTGGAGACCTGCCAAATTTCTTTAGTCTCCTGAGGAAAAGAGGCGGTGGTAGAGCCTGTTGCTTCAGGTAAGGCAGGTAAAAATACTCAGCAGGTATTTCAGGTCATTGATTTTTCACTTCCTTTACAGATGCTACTTTTCATCACTTTGTCTTTATATTTCTGTTTTCCAGAATTTGAATTACCATCACAGTGGATAGTTTCACTTTAAAATTGTTGCCTCACTGTTTTTACACAAATTTCCCTTTCCTTTATTGCCATCACTGGAACTTTCATTATTTCGCTCAACACTCAACCATGTCTCCCCTCTGTCCAACCATTTCCTAGCCCATCACATCACCAAAATCCTGCCAGCTCCCATATCATTTGTCTGGTACAATGTGTCTTCCCTTGATGTTCCCACCAATTAACACCACTACCAACGACTCATAGGCTTACATCTTAGCCTTTTAGCAACAGCTCATCTTGGTGCTATCTGTGATATGGCTGATTTTGTGCATTTTCTCTGCAATGATAGAGGTGATGGAGGAAGGTAGATAAAAATGCTGGAAACACTTAGCGGGTGAGACAGCATCTATGGAGCGAAGGAATGGGTGACGTTTCGACCTGAAGAAGGGTCTCGACCCGAAACGTCACCCATTCCTTCGCTCCAAAGATGCTGCCTCACCCGCTGAGTTTCTCCAGCATTTTTCTCTACCTTCGATTGTTCCAGCATCTGGCAGTTCCTTCTAAAACAATGAGGTAATGGAGGAATGGCTTTAGTGTACATTTTCATATTGAATACCTTTTTGTATTGTCTATCCCTTAGGCTTAGTGCACAATGGAATATTGCCACACAAGGAAGGATGCCTTATACAGCATTAGCATGAACACCACCATTTTATAATACCTTTTAAGCCACAAAGGAATTTCCAAGGAGGTTCATTGATATTTGGCTTACGGACGTAGGGAATGCAATGATTTGGATTTTCTGGAATGGATAAAACACATTAGAGATAAGTAAATGGCCTAATGAAATGGGTGAAATGTGTCAACGCAAGCACATGATCAAATGGGTGATTCATGCAGTAAAGCGTGCTGAATTGCAAGCAATATATTAGTGGAACTGAATAATCCAATTAGCAACTGAAGTGAGTGTCAATGTGTGGTTCAATCTAAAGCAAGCTCTGCAAGAAGTTTGAACAGAGCTGCACAGACATGTTCTAAGAGCTAATTTTAAGATTTATTCTGTCTCCTTGATTGATGTGAACATTTATTCATCCTTTGTACTTAAGTGGGCGGCTTCTCATTCGTGAAGAGAACTAATAGTATCTCATATTATAATCTGCTGTCTGCTGTTGTACATAATTGGTGTCTTTTTTTGTTAAAACAGTGAATAACACATCCTTTCCTATTTCATGGAGATTTTTCTTCCTCAGGCAAATGGCATGGAGTTATTATTTGAGGAAAAATTGCTGATTTTAGAACAGGTTGAACTCAAAAGTCACCCGTTTTGAAAAGTGTTTTTAACTCATTTTTGCAAATGTATTTACATAGACAAAATTTGTTGTAAGTCATTTAAAAAGAATGTTTTCTTCAGAAATACTTCTTGATGCATTTAAAGGTAGCAATTGAATACGTTTTCATTACAAAATAACTGTAATCGAACAATCTTTGACTAATCAAATTTTAGAGAAAGACCTTAGAGAGAAACAGTGCTGACCAGCGATCACCCCATACACTGGCACTTGCATACACACTAGGGACAATTGCCAATTTTACCGAAGCCAATTAACCTACAAAGCTATATGTCCTTGGAGTGTGGGAGGAAGCCGGAGCATCCGGAGAAAATCCATGTGGTCACAGGGAGAATGTACAAACTTCATACAGGCAGCACCTGTAGTTAGGATCAAACCCAGGACTTTGATTCTGTAAGGTCACAACCCTATTACTGCACCACTGTACTGCCAAATTTGAATGACTAAAAATTACATTAAAAATAAATTAAAAATTCTTGTTTTTAGATATATACAAGGAACTGCAGATGCTGGTTTACAAAAAAAAGAAACATAGTGATGGAGTAGCTCAGTTGGTCAGGCAGGTTTCAGACTGACGAAAGGTTCCAACCCAAAACATCATCTATCTATGTTCTGTAGAGATGCTGCCTGACCCGTTGAGTTACTCCAGCACTTTGTGCCTTTCCTTGTCAGATAGTTGGCATTGAGTATTATTTATTGGGTAAATCAATATTTTACAAATGTATTTGAAAAGTTTTAACATGTACCAATTAGGCTTTCTATATGCAATAGACATGTGCAAAATATTGAGCCTAAATTATGCAGTATATGCAGTTAAACAATGTTGCTGTTTAACCACATGTATTGAAAGATTGTAACATTTATTAATTTATCCTCCAAGTGTGGCCATTATTATGAGATGTTTCTACTTCTGTTATTTGTTATATTTCTGAAGGTTGCATCTAGCCTGTCCAACCCCTTAAGAATTTTGTACGTTTATATAAGATCCTCTCTCAATCTCCTAAATTCTAGAGAGTATAAACCAAGTCTATCCAGTCTTTCTTCATAAGACAGTCCTGACATCCCAGGAATCTCATTCAGTGTATTCCTTTCCTTCACTCCTTTGCTCGTTGTTTAAATCACTGACAGCTATATTTTCAGACCACCCATTGCCGAACACACTGCAGTCAAAGATCGTGGGACGATCTCAATGTAATCTAAGTAATCTAAGTAATTTTTAGGTTCAAAACAAAAACAATGCAATTGATATGAAAATAATGAACATTTTGTCTCTTTTATCACATTTACTTGATCATATTGAAACATAGAAAAATATTCGGCCCTTCGAGCTAACACGGCCATTCAATATGATCATGGTTAATCATCTAAAATCAGTACCCCGTTCCTGCTTTATCCCCATATCCCTTGATCCCTTTAGCCCTAAGAGCTAAACCTCTCACTTGAAAATATCCAGTGAATTGGCCTCCACTGCCTTCTGCTGCAGAGAATTCCACAGATTCACAACTCTCTGGGTGAAGAGGTTTCTCCTCATCTCAGTCCTAAATGACGTACCCCTTATTCTTAAACTATGACCACTGGTTCTGGACTTCCCCGACATCGGGAACATTTTTCCTGCATCAAGCCTGTCCAATCCTTTAAGAATTTTGTATGTTTTTAGAAGATTTCCTCTCATCCTTGTAAATTCCAGTCAATACAAGTCCAGTTGACCATTCTTTCATCATATGTCAGTCCACCATCCCAGGAATTAACCTGGTGAACCTACGCTGCACTCCCTCAATAGCAATAATGTCCTTCCTCAAATTAGGAGAACAAAATAGCACACAATACTCAAGATGCGGTCTCACCAGGCCCCTGTACAACTGCAGCAGGACCTCCTTGCTCCTAAACTCAAATCCTCTCGCAATGAAAGCCAATTAGCTATCTTCACTGCCTGCTGTACCTGCATGCTTACTTTCATTGACTGATATACAAGCGCACCCAGGTCTCATTGTACTTCCCCTTTTCATAATCTGACACCATTCAGATACTAATCTGCCTTCCTGTTCTTGCCACCAAAGTGGATAACCTCACATTTATCCACATTATACTGCATCTGCCATGCATCTACCCACTCGCCCAACCTATCCATGTCACCCTCATCGTAACTCAAGCTGCCACCCAGCTTTGTGTCATCCGCAAACTTGGAGATGTCACATTTAATTCCCTCATCTAAGTCGTGAATATATATTGTAAATGACCGGGATCCGAGCACCAAGCCTTGCGGCACCCCACTAGTCACTGCCTGCTATTCTGAAAAGACCCGTTAATTCCTACCCTTTGCTTCCTGTTTGCCAACCAGTTCTCTATCCATGTCAATACCCTACCCCCAATACCATGTGCTCTAATTTTGCACACTAATCTTTTGTTTGGGACCTTGTCAAGGCTTTTCGAAAATCCAGATACACCACTTCCACTGGCTTTACTCTCCACCCTCCTCTCCAGTTCCCCGGTCTATGTGAGCAGGGTTCTGGCCCGGCGGCCTCCCATTTAAGGCAAGTTTCCGGGTTCTGCGATGGGCGAGCCAGGCCTGTTGCTAGGGTATGGACGTGGCCAAATAGTCCCTTCTGCTGCACGGCCCGATCATCCCTAATGCCACACGACCTAAAAGTCCTTCTGCCATGCAGCCCAACGGTCCGTTTGTGGACTGTCCATTTTACTGGTCCAATGTACATTAGTACTTGTTTCATTGTAGTCTTTGTTATTTTTATGGTGTATTTACTTTGTAAGTGTCAAGTGCACACATTAGATTTCTGAATAGATTTACACATTTCCCTCATTGTTCCTAATCATCCCCTAATATTTCATTCTGAGCATTAAATTTCCTCACTCTTTGGACAATATAAGAGTTAACAGCAAATCAAGAAGTACTTCCCAGAACGAGGTTGTGAAAGAGGTGATCAACTGCAATTCTTAACTTTTGAAGAAAATTTGCAGCTCTCAAACAGTAAAGTAATATTACTTTACTGTTTGAGAGCTGCAAATTTTCTTCAAAAGTTAAGAATTGCAGTTGATCACCTCTTTCACAACCTCGTTCTGGGAAGTACTTCTTGATTTGCTGTTAACTCTTATATTGTTTCCGGCAAAGGTTTTTCCAGAAGGCAATAAAATGGTTTGTCTCTTTTCATGTCTGTTTCCTGGGAGTGGCTGAGTACGATGGTGATTATTCTGTTTGTATAATTTTACATCGTCCCTTGAAGTATTTTATCTGTCCATAGTTATTTCAATGTTGCTGGATAGAAATGGATGAATTCTGGGATAATTATTAATATTCTTTTTTGGGGTTAACCACATTTTAAATCATATTCTCTTATAACTGATAGTTTGCAATAACATATATTCACAAACAAAACATTTTTGCCATTTTATCACAGTAAGTAACATGGGCATGCATAACATTAGCATAATCACAATTTTTTTAATTAAATGATTAGCTTTTTTCAAACCTTTGGCACTTTTCATAGATTGAATGAACTATGATTTAAGAATTTTAAAATAGAAATGCTTGCAGTATTTTTCTTAAATTCTAAATGGAACATCCAAAGAGCTCAGTCTGCAGAACATGACACATCTCAGGCCTCCAGCCAAAATCGTGTGTGGAAGCGGCACTGACAGACAAGAAGCCGAAGCAAAGAAGGCGAAGCCAAAGAACCGAATAGAAATGAGGCTGAAACGCCAATGGACCGAAAGAGTCCGAAGTCGAAACGCCTACTAACCGAAAGGATGGAACGCCTAAATGCGAACTAACCGAAAGGGCGGGAAGCCTAAAAGCCAACGAACCGAAAGGCTGCGTCGTCTAAAAGCAAACATACTGAATGGCCGCTCTGTCGAAATGCCACCTACCCGAAAGGCGGCGTCGCCTACAGGCCAAAGGACCAACTGCCGCTCAACAGAAAAGTCCAATAATGGACATGACGTTGCCGGGGGGCGGGACTTGTCAGCGATTGGTCCAGACCCCCGCGTCAATCACATCACTTTGAGCGTATGAACATTGTCCCAAACCTCCGCTCCACCCGACCCGCAGCCGTGGGAGAGTGGGGGCTGTCCCGAGCAATGCACACCTTCGGACACTTTCAACTTGGTGCTTGGGTTCAGATTGCCCAGTCACCTATGGCTTGTGTGGGAAAATGAACCACACGCTCCAGTCTCCCCCTTCTCTCTCTCCTCTTCTCTCTCTCTCCCTTATCTCTGTCCCTTCCCTCTCCTTCCCTCTCTCCCCTCTTCTCTCTCCTCCTCTCTCTCCCCTCTTCTCTCTCCTCCTCCCTCTCCTCTCTCTCTCTCCTCCTCACTCTCCACTCTTCTCTCTCCTCCAATAATAATAATAATAATAATAATAATAATAATAATAATAATAATAATAATAATAATAATAATAATAATAATAATAATAATAATAATTATAATAATTATAATAATAATAATAATAATAATATATTTTATTGTCATTGCACAGAGGTTCAACGAGATTTGGTATGCAGCTTCCATCCGATGTAATAACTTAATTAACTAAATTAACTCTGGGGATGAAGCTGTTCCTAAGTCTGACAGTGCGGGCGTAGAAGGCCTTGTAACATCTGGCGGAAGGGAAAAGTTCGAACAGACTATTGCAAGGGTGTGAGGAGTCTTTGTGAATGCTGACGGCCTCCCTGAGGCACAGTGTATTGTGGATGCCCTCCAAGGTAGTCCCAATTATCTTCTGGGATAATTCTCTTCGGGAGACCTCCTCTCTCTTCCCCTCCTCTCTCTTCCCCTCCTCTCTCTTCCCCTCCTCTCCCTTCTCTCTCCCTCCTCACTCCACCTTCCCCCCCCCACCCCCCCGCTCTCTCTCCCTTCTCTCTCTCTCCCCTTCTCTCCTCCTTCTCCACCCACGGGAGCGTCCCACAGTCACTGACCATGATGCACCGCCATTGGACCCCAAACTCCACACCAGGGTGATCCCCCCCCCGACCCCCAGACTTTGACACCCACACCAGGGTGATTCACCCCGGCAGCGGGGACAGACGGTTTATTTATTACCGTCTCGGTGTTTGCGGAACGCACCCAAGCTCCCACGCACAAAACAGGCAGCATCTCTTGAGAGAAGAAATGTGTGACGTTTTGTGCCGAGACCATTATTCAGAGTGCGTCTGAAGGGTCTCGACCCGAAACGCCACCCATTCCCTCTCTCCAGAGATGCTGCCTGTTCAGCTGAGTTACTCCAGCTTTTTGTGTCTATCTTTGGTGTGACAGATGTCTCATTTCATCGGCTTCATGTATTGCGCGCCCAGGAGAGACGCTGGACATGCCGCTTGCATCTATTCAAACAAGTGCACTCAAATTGAAATCCCCCATCTTTGCGAGGGAGGGATGGAACAGATGTAATCACCGTCTAAAACAAAGGCCGTTAGGACAGGGAAATAATGCCACCAGTTAATTAACCATGTTCCCGAATGTAAGAACGATTTATACATGTGATACATGATATACATTTATACATGGTTAATTAACTGGTGTATATCATGTATTACATGTATAAATCATTCTTACATAGAGTGGAGAGAGAGGAGGAGGAGAGAGAGAAGAGGGGAGAGAGAGGAGGAGAGAGAAGAGGGGAGAGAGAGGAGAGAAAAGAGAGAGAGAGAGAGGGGGAGAGAGAAAAAAGGCGAGAGAGAAGGGGGAGCGTGTGGTTCATTTTCCCACACAAGCCATGTGACTGGGCAATCTGAACCCAAGCACCAAGTTGAAAGCGGCCGAAGGTGTACAGCCCCCACTCTCCCACGGCTACCCTCCGCGGGCTGCGGGTTGGGTGGAGCGGAGGTTTGGGACAATGTTCACTCCTTCACAGTGATGTGATTGACGCGGGGTCTGGACCAATCGCTGACAATCCCGCCCCCCCCCCGGCAACGTCAAGTCTGTTATTGGACGTTTCTGTTGAGCGGCAGGTGGCGTTTCGACAGAGCGGCCATTCGGTAAGTTTGCTTTTAGGCGACGCAGCCTTTCGGTTTGTTGGCTATTAGGCGTCCCGCCCTTTCGATTAGTTTGCATTTAGGCGTCCCATCCTTTCGGTTAGTAGGCGTTTTGTCTTCGGACTCTTTCAGTTCATTGGCGTTTCGGCCTCGTTTCTATTCGGTTCTTTGGCTTCGACTTCTTTGCTTCGGCTTCTTGTCTGTCGGCGCCACGTCCGGGTACCAGCCAAAATAACACTCATCCAACATTACACTCTGTCTTCCATGTGTAAGCCAGATGTGGAGTATAACAAATGGGGTGAAACTCAATAGGCAGATACTTTCTGAAGGTCTCGGCCTGAAACATTACCTATTCCTTTTCTCGAAAGATATTGACTGAAACGCTGAGTTATTCCAGCATTTTGTGTCTATCTTCAGTGTAAACCAGCATCTACAGTTTCTTCTTACACATCCTAAGAGGTTGATATTTGGATTTCAAAATGGACACTGCTGCAAAGTTGGAAAACCAGTAAGAATTACCATTCTGTAAACATGCCAAAGTAAGTTGTTGCTTCAAATTAAAACAGAAAATGCACACTAGATTTAATTTTAAACTACACTAAGTGGGACCAGTTGGGACCCAGCATCACACGGGAGGGCTGGTCCCCGAATGCATTATTCCACCACTCAACCAATTCCAATATTGGTGGCCAGTGGGGCGGGGGGCTTTCTGGAGCACTAGTATGGGTGTTGTGGGCTGAAGGGACTGGTTTTCAGAGGGCTAGTATGGACATTGTGGGCCGAATGGATTCTTGGGCTGGCGGCTCAGTCACTCAAGCCTGTTGTGCTGACAGCTCACTCACTCACGGCTGGTGGGCTGGCAGTTGACTCACGGCTATGCCTTGAAATTCCCTTTCAAGCAGGGTCCAAGGCCACCAAATTCAAGTGCAGTTTCATACCACTTCAAGCAGGGTGCAAGGTCACCAAATTCAAGTGCAGTGTCATTTCCAAATGTTTTTTTTATTCAAATTTATTGGAGCTAAGAGAATCGAGCCTATGTCAGAAGGAAAACAATCCTCCTTCTCCATCTTTAGCCAATCTGGCTGCTCATCAGTGTCATCCAGCCCGAAGGTTATATTTTTAATAATAACCGCCCAATAATAAAATAGAAAGTTTGGTAAAGCTAATCCTCCATTAGCTTTAGACATACATAGATGTATTTTGTTTATTCTATGGCTGAACACAGCTTTAGCATTGCCAAACCAAATGCAACACAGCTTTAGCATTTCCAAACCAAAGACAATGCAGCTTTAGCATTTCCAAACCAAAGGCAACACAGCTTTAGCATTTCCAAACCAAAGGCAACACAGCTTTAGCATTTCCAAACCAAAGGCAATGCAGCTTTAGCGTTTCCAAACCAAAGGCAATGCAGCTTTAGCGTTTCCAAACCAAAGGCAACACAGCTTTAGCATTTCCAAACCAAAGGCAACATAGCTTTAGCATTTCCAAACCAAAGACAACGCAGCTTTAACATTTCCAAACCAAAGGCAACACAGCTATAGCATTTCCAAACCATATTTTCAAACCACATTAAGGGCACTGACAGGTCAGTAAAACCACTCACAGTTTCGTAGGCATGTGTTCAGTGTTATTCACAGCTCAGACTGAGAATTGCGACATCTTGCTCCCCATCTTGCAGACCTTGAACTGAGGCACCGCCACACTCCGGGTTTTATAGTCCCTTAGGAAGGGGCGTGGCCTTAAGGAGAGAGAATCTCAACATTTTTTTAACACTAATAACTATTTTATTTTTCATCGATGAGAAAAATCATCTTGTCCTGCACAGCGGAGGGGAACTCTGAGTAAGATGGCCAAAAGTCACAGCCATAAGTGACAGGGTTTTTTCTAAAATCAATATACAGAACAACAGGAAGTGGTCAAGATCAGACTTTTAGTAATATAGATTAAAAACAATATTAGGAAAATTATCTGCTACAACAGAATTAGTAAATGCTGTAAAGCTTTCTACTGTGTAAAAAATGTCACAGAGCCAATAAAATAAATGGACAAATCCCCATAACATATCAAGTACAAAGGGATTTTTCTGTAGAGCAAGATAAACAAGTATGAGACTGCTCGGATATTGTATGTGATCAACTATATTGTATTGTGAAAATTAGTCCTTGAACACTGAAATAAATAGAAAGCCAGAAGTGTTTGAGTTATGGTATTACAGATGAAAAGGTGACAATTAGTTAGAGAAGAGGTATAACTAATAAGAAGGTTCTTGAACTGGTGCAAGTAAAGAGATAAGTGGCAAGACTGATGGATGATAGATGATGGAAAAGTTTTACTGAGGATACAGTATTCAAAAGTCACAGAAAGTATGGGTTTTGAATAGTAATAGATCAAAGCAAATGTTGGCTGTGTAAAGGAAGATGGTACTTCATAAACTGGTACAATCTCCTATTTCAAAACCTGGAAAGTATGGTGTGCACCAGTTACTGACTTTTTAAATTGGAAGGGACATGTAGTGGAAAAAAAGCTTTGAATGTGTAGTTGCAAAGGTTTGTGAAGGCTATGCCAGAATGTGATACAATATGGGGTATTATAGAAACATAGAAACATAGAAATTAGGTGCAGGAGTAGACCATTCGGCTCTTCGAGCCTGCACCGCCATTCAATATGATCATGGCTTATCATCCAACTCAGTATCCCGTACCTGCCGTCTCTCCATACCCTCTGATCCCCTTAGCCACAAGGGCCACATCTAACTCCCTCTTAAATATAGCCAATGAACTGGCCTCGACTACCCTCTGTGGCAGAGAGTTCCAGAGATTCACCACTCTCTGTGTGAAAAAAGTTCTTCTCATCTCGGTTTTAAAGCATTTCCCCCTTATCCTTAAGCTGTGACCCCTTGTCCTGGACTTCCCCAACATCGGGAGCAATCTTCCTGCATCTAGCCTGTCCAACCCCTTAAGAATTTTATAAGTTTCTATAAGATCCCCTCTCAATCTCCTAAATTCTAGAGAGTATAAACCAAGTCTATCCAGTCTTTCTTCATACGACAGTCCTGACATCCCAGGAATCAGTCTGGTGAACCTTCTCTGCACTCCCTCTATGGCAATAATGTCCTTCCTCAGATTTGGAGACCAAAACTGTACGCAATACTCCAGGTGTGGTCTCACCAAGACCCTGTACAACTGCAGTAGAACCTCCCTGCTCCTATACTCAAATCCTTTTGCTATGAAAGCTAACATACCATTCGCTTTCTTCACTGCCTGCTGCACCTGCATGCCTACTTTCAATGACTGGTGTACCATGACACCCAGGTCTCGCTGCATCTCCCCTTTTCCTAGTCGGCCACCATTTAGATAATAGTCTGCTTTCCTGTTTTTGCCACCAAAATGGATAACCTCACATTTATCCACATTATACTGCATCTGCCAAACATTTGCCCACTCACCCAGCCTATCCAAGCCTATCCAAGTCACCTTGCAGTCTCCTAGCATCCTCCTCACAGCTAACACTGCCCCCCAGCTTAGTGTCATCCGCAAACTTGGAGATATTGCCTTCAATTCCCTCATCCAGATCATTAATATTAATATCAATTAATAAAGGCATTATACAGTACATGCCTTTATAATTCCACTTATTTAAGTTGAAGGCACTTGTCCCTCAGAAATTCTACCACGTTACGGTCACTCGAATGAAGGAATGTATAGAACTAGACAGGTTGTGAAAATAGAAAAATATATATAATAGAGTGTGTACTAATATCAACGGTTGGATTTTGTTGGACTCGAAGTTGGCATAATTGGTCACTGCATGCCCACACTTACCTGTGAAGGGTGATTTTACTGGACTTTCTCGCTCTGGAGAGTGGAGGCAGGGACACAATAGCAATTAGATTGTCATGGTGTAATCCAGGGCTCCTCTCCCAGAGTATCCTGAGAGGATTTGGCAGGAGCCAAAGCTGTGGTTGTGGAGCCTATCCAGCTGTCAATGTTGTTTGAATATTTCAAACGTCTTCAATACTCAGCGAGAAATAAAAGAATTAAAAACAATAGAAATTGCATGGAAATGACATAAAACATGAATGTAAATCAAAAACAAAGATTAACGTCCCGATTTAAATCTATGTTTTGAACTCCAGAATTGAACAGCTGAACATATTCTGGACATAGATTTCATTGATTGAATGTTGGTCATAATGAGTATGATTCAGTCCTGGGTATTAGATGATTTTTTGAGCTGTCTTTCAGTGATATAATGTAATATGCAACAGAGAATCAAAGTCATTCAAGCTCCAGACAAATTCAATTTGGTAAATGCGGTGAAAGACAAATGCACTTAAAGATTATGAATCTTTCACTCAATGTATTATGTCCCAGTTGGTTAAAATGGAAATCAAGAAGCTTGATGGTTGCAGATATTTTCTATTTGCCAAACGGTGTATCACATAAATTAACTCAGATTTCTTATTGCTATTCAAAATGTAAAATACATTTTTTTTAAATGTGGAAGCCTATTTAATTTTAGTCATCTTTTGTGCCAAATGTGTTTACGCTTTGATTGATCTTCTACTATCCATTAGTCATTTGGAGTTATTTGGAAACTATTAACTTAAAGGTACCACAAAGTCATGACACCAGTAAAATTGATCTGGGCAGAATTACTGTTTGCTTGGTATGAAATGTGTATGCACTTATTTGAAAAAACCCAGAATAGAGGTTAGTGGACCAAAAGGCTAGTGGAGAAGTACTGCTATAATTCATTCAGTTTGGACTCTGCATTTTACTGACTAGGATGACTGTTACAGTGGCTTGCAAAAGTATTCATACCCCTTGAACTTTTCCACATTTTGTCACGTTACAACCACAAACGTAAATGTATTTTATTGGGATTTTATGTGATAGACCAACACAAAGTGGCGCATAATTGTGAAGTGGAAGGAAAATGATACATGGTTTTCAAATTTTTTTACAAATAAAAAACTGAAAAGTGTGGCGTGCAAAAGTATTCAGCCCCCTTTACTCTGATACCCCTAAATAAAATCCAGTGCAACCAATTGCCTTCAGAAGTCACCTAATTAGTAAATAGAGTCCACTTGTATGTAATCTAATCTCAGTATAAATACAGCTGTTCTGTGAAGGCCTCAGAGGTTTGTTAGAGAACATTAGTGAACAAACAGCATCATGAAGCCTAAGGAACACACCAGACAGGTCAGGGATAAAGTTGTGGAGAAGTTTAAAGCAGGGTTAGGTTATAAAAAAATATCCCAAACTTTGAACATCTCACGGAGCACTGTTCAATCCATCATCCGACAATGGAAAGAGTATGGCACAACTGCAAACCTACCAATACATGGCCGTCCACCTAAACTGACAGGCCAGGCTAGGAGAGCATTGATCAGAGAAGCATTGATCGGAGGCCCATGGTAACTCTGGAGGAGCTGCAGAGATCCACAGCTCAGGTGGGAGAATCTGTCCACAGGACAACTATTAGTCGTGCACTCCACAAATCGGGCCTTTATGGAAGAGTGGCAAGAAGAAAGCCATTGTTGAAAAAAAGCCATAAGAAGTCCCGTTTGCAGTTTGCCACAAGCCATGTGGGGGACACAGCAAACATGTGGAGGAAGGTGCTCTGGTCAGATGAGACCAAAATTGAAGTTTTTGGCCTAAATGTAAAAAGCTATGTGTGGCGGAAAACTAACACTGCACATCACCCTGAACACACCATCCCCACTGTGAAACATGGTGGTGGCAGCATCATGCTGTGGGGATGCTTTTCTTCAGCAGGGACAGAGAAGCTGGTCAGAGTTGATGGGAAGATGGATGGAGCCAAATACAGGGCAACTTTGGAGAAAACCTGTTAGAGTCTGCAAAAGACTTGAGACTGGGGCGGAGGTTCACCTTCCAGCAGGACAACGACCCTAAACATACAGCCAGAGCTACAATGGAATGGTTTAGATCAAAGCATATTCATGTGTTAGAATGGCCCAGTCAAAGTCCAGATCTAAATCCAATTGAAAATCTCTGGCAAGACTTGAAAATTGCTGTTCACAGACGCTCTCCATCCAATCTGACTGAGCTTGAGCTATTTTGCAAAGAAGAATGGGCAAAAATTTCAGTCTCTAGATGTGCAAAGCTGGTAGAGACATACCCCAAAAGACCTGCAGCTGTAATTGCAGCGAAAGGTGGTTCTACAAAGTAGTGACTCAGGGGGGCTGAATACTTTTGCACGCCACACTTTTCAGTTTTTGATTTGTAAAAAAATTTGAAAACCATGTATCATTTTCCTTCCACTTCACAATTATGCACCACTTTGTGTTGGTCTATCACATAAAATCCCAATAAAATACATTACGTTTGTGGTTGTAACGTGACAAAATGTGGAAAAGTTCAAGGGGTATGAAAACTTTTGCAAGCCACTGTATATAACACGATTACTCAAAATCATTTCAGATTTTCGGGCATTTATTGTTCCAAATTCGACTGGAGATTCATCAATAGTACCTTGCATTACTTTTGAGGTATGGTCTGGTGCAGGATAAGTTGTACTTCTCAGAGCATTAATTAATTAATCAATCCTCCAAACTTAAATCAGTAAGTTGTGCCACATTAACCTTTTAAAACAAACCTGGATAGAAATTTAAACAGGATTTTTGAATCATGATTATTTCACATATTGTTGGCTTATGATTGTTTTTATTTTTCACATTCTCAAGTAACACAATGGCATCTAGTCTATGGTGTTGCAATGTATGTGGAGATGACTGATCAGATCAATCTTGCCTTGAAAGTTCCTTCCTTTCACACAGGGTAACAGGGTTGCAAAAACATCAGTGACTCTTGATTTACAAAATTCTCTTGTTCTCTTTGCTTCCACTATTCTAGCTTCCTGAAATGAACGGGCACCAATTTTTATGCAGTACACCAAGCAGGATGATCGAATGTCTGTTGTTTCCAGTGGGAAGTGTCAATGTTTAAACTCTTCAGGGGTGTTCCAAGCGATTCTTTGAATCTTTTTTATGCTGTTCACCACGTGAGCATATGCCCTCAGTCAGTGCTCCATAAAGTAGCTGCTTTGGCTTGCTGTCATCAGTCATTCCACTGACATGTCCTGCCCACCTGATCTATGATTCTTTCAGCAATGTGTAAATGCATGGGAGGTTTGACTGGGACAGAATCTGTGTGTCTGGATCTTGCCTTGACACTTGATGTGAAGTATTCCACACAGACAGATCATTGGAAATAGTTAAGCTGTCTGGCATGTCCGCTGTACACTAGCTGTGCCTTGCAAGCAGACAGCAAAGTGGAGACAATAATAGCATGATACTTCTTCAGCTTCGTCGTTAGGCTGTTTACACTTCATATCCACACTTTACTTCCCAGTCTTCCTAAAGCAGAGCTGTTATTTTGCTATCCTGCTGTTGTCTTCATCGTCAATATTGGTAGATCTTGAGAGTGTGCTGCCATGGTATGTGAACTTGCCCAAGACTAAGAGTTTAATTTAGTTTTGAGATACATTGCCATTAACAAGGCGGTTTGATTCTATATATGGGGTGTTTGATTCAGCATCATTTCTGTTTCTTTGTGCAAATTATGAGGCCAAAGTGGCCACGGGCACTGCAAATTTGTCCAAGATTCTTCTAAACTTGCATTGATAATGCAGTCAGCAAAAAAGATGGAGTCCCTTAAGGTGGTTTCTCGTACTTTGTTTTTGGCTGAGAGTCTGCTTGGGTTAAAAAAAACAGTTAGTCTTGTATCCAAGATTGATTCCACCTTCCCTATTAGAATAGGCATGGCAGATTATAGAGAATATCATACTAATTTGTATGGGGCACGCATATCGCCTTGTTTCACACCACTGATAACCAGAAATGGGTCTGAAGACTCTCCATTATCCAGTACTCCAGCTATCATATCATCATGGAGTTGTCAGGCAATTGTAATTAACTTTCTGGGCCTTTTCTTCCATAGGCCCTCTCAACAAACAGTGTTGAAAGCTTTACGGAAATCGACAAAGGTAGTACACAAACTGCAATTTTGTTATGCTCTTTTCCTTGGTGTCATCTTGCTGCAAAGATTATGTCTACCATTCCACGTCCTTCATGAAAACCACATTGGCTTTCTAGAATAGGACTCCCATAAGGTAAGTGATCAGTCGGTTCAACAGGACCCTAGTGAGTCAAGAATAAAGAGAATGCTTTCTAATGATCACACACTTGACTATTCCACTTACACTTGTATATGTGTGTAATAGAGGCATCTTTGAAGTCCTGGGCTGCTTTTTATTTGTTCCAAAGATCAGTCAGTTTTCTCAATCAACAATGAGCCCCCTTCTTTTAAGACATCTGCTGGGATAGTAACTGTGCCTCAAAATGTTCCACATGATAATCGTGACACTGAGTTTTGAACTTCCACCAAGTCTGGGGATTCAGCAAGAGTGAGGTGTGTTGAAAGTTGGGGCATGCAATCTATTTCCACTTCACTAATTGCAGATGGTCTATCTGGACAGAGTGGGTATGTTCAGCCCATGTCTGCAAGATTTGCTTCTGTTCAGTGATTCAGTGATGAGTATCAGTCCATCGGCATTTAGTAGAGGTGAATCACCAGGTGGGTGAGGACCATATACAGATTCTAGAGAAGATTAGGAATTCTTAGAGGCTTTCTGATCAGCGTAGCTCTAAAATTCAGCTGCCTTCTTCCTGAACCACAGTTCATGCACCTTGCAGAGCTTTTTTTGGACATTGTTACAAATGTTGGGAAAGGCATCTTTTTAGAGGTGGATATAGGATTGCTCTGGTGTGTTCTGTGGTTTGCATTTCTTATCAAGCCGAGACTTGATTTCTTCGTCAATTTCATCAAATCAGTCTGCTTAATTCCGTGTTATGGTTCATCGGTAGAACTGTATATGCTGTCTCTGAGCAGGGTCTTAATCCTCCTTTATGCCATCTGGGCTGAGGTGAAGATCAGCTAGCCAGTTGTTGAACTCTGCTACAAACTTATGTTTCACAGTATTATCCTTGAGTTGGTTTACACTGATTAATTTAATAGAATTTGTGTCTTGGGGATGGCTTGGTATAGGTGGAGATTGTATTTGGTTGTGGTATGTAGGCTGTGATCTGTCCAATATTCTGCACCACACATGACTACAGTCACTCTTGTATCTTGCCGGTATGTTTTCTTGATAATAACACAGTCAATTGTATGCATGTGCTTGTTGCATGGCTGCATCCAAGAAGATTGGTGATGATTTGGTTGATGAAAGATGATATTGGTTATGTTTAGATCATGTGTGTATGACTGCAGAAACAACATTTCATTTGAGCCTCTATGAGGTTCAAGTGACAAATAAATTGTATTGTGTATTGTGTATTGTGTATTGTGTATGCATGTTTAGATCATGCAGTCTGAATAGCAGCAGGCCATTAGTGTTACTCTTTCAAACTCTGTTTTTGTCAATGCCTCCTTTGCAGGCTAAGTCTGTCCCAAGTCTTGCATCAATGTCTGCAGGAATGATGAGTTTCTCTGACCTATTTACAATCCAGATCTCCATAGCATTAGTCTTAGGAATAATTTATCATTGTGGGAGCACAGGCACTGACCAGAGAAGCAATATTTTTGTCCTTCAATCGAAGTAGCAGCAATACTTGTAGCTAATACTTTGTGAAATGACTAGTTCAAGGTTATTTAGAAAATCACACACATTTTGATAATTTGGAATGGCACTGACTTTATTATATTACCAAGAAAACCTCCTTTTGTATTGCATATTAAAATGCACCATTTCATTTGAACATATTCTCCAGCAGTTCCCATTAATGGTGATGCTTTGAAACAAAACAAGAATTAATTATTAGTACTTTGGAATCTTTGGAATAATGTTATCATTTTGCTTTAACAGTGACAATACAGGCAAAGTTATGATTAAGTCTAATTGTTGACCTATATTCAGCTTCAATCCTTGTGCAATTACTATCCAATATTAATTACTTTGGCATTTTCTAAGTGAGCACATTGCTAATTGATAGTAAAAGACCAGAGCATGTACTTAATGCATATAGTTAGAAAAATAAAATTGTTAAATGGTTATAACAAACTCACTGCAACAGTCATTAACCCTACAATAATCTGCTAAAGCAAACAGATGCATGTGTGCCAATTAAAAAACCCAGCACAGATCTCCCAGCTCAAAGCTAGAAGTTTTAATGGGAACTTAAATCATACATTTATATGGAATTTTAACCTGTCCTGTAGTTACCAAATTAATTAAACACATCTGGAATTAACTGTATTGTTTATTTGTTTGAAAGTGAGTAGAGATTCTTTTTTTGAATGCTCCAATAAAGAGAAAGCAGACGCAATATACCGGGGCAATGTACTTGGGCAATGTACGTGGGCAATGTACTTGCGTAATGTACTTGGGCAATGTATTTAACCAGCCCATATGGAACACATTGTTTTGAGCTGCTACATCAGTGCTGCTGTTGAGCTGAAGAAGGCAGAAAATTAGGAGATGCTAGTGATAATCAGCATGAGATTTCTTTCAATGTCTTACATGATGCCATTTAACCTCCTGGGATATGGTCAATTTGGGGAATTGCCAGGGCTACCCCTCTCATTCCCACGTCTAACCCTGTTAAGTGCATGGCATTACATTTTGGGAAGTTACTGTAAATAAGGATAGGACATATACAATTAAGTGGTAGAGCCCTAGGGAATGTTAATATCTAGAGAGACCTTGGTGAACAAGCCTATAATTCGCCAAAAAGTGGCAACATGTAGGTAGGGGGTGACAAAGACATATGGTATGCTTGTTTTCATAGTTAGGTCATAGTATACTGTATAACAATTGTAATTCTATATTTCAACTTAACTAAACACAAGGTAGACAAAAATGCTGGAGAAACTCAGCGGGCGAGGCAGCATCTATGGAACGAAGGAAATAGGTGACGTTTCGGGTCGTGACCCTTCTCTCGACCCGAAATATTACCTATTCCTTCACTCCATAGATGCTGCTTCACCCACTGAACTTCTCCAGAAATGTTGTCTACCTTTGATTTTTCCAGCATCTGCATCTTTAGCTAAATTTTTAACTAAACACAAGATAGTTTGCAATGTAGGATTGTGTGCAGTTCTCATCACCACACAATAGGAAGGATGTGCAGGAAGGTTTCAAAGTAGACAAACCTTGAGTAGATTTTGCAGTTTCAATGCAGACATACCTTGAGCAGTTTCAAAGTAGACGTACCTTGAGCAGTTTCAATGAGTTTCAAAATGGGTGTGTTGGAGACAATGCAGAGAAGATTCACCTGGCTGATTTGGAGATCTTTAATTATGAAGAAAGATTAGGTCGGCTGGACTTGCTTTTCCTGAAGCGAATGAGTCTGAGGTAAAAAAAATTATGCGGGAGCAGAATCAGATTTTTTTTCCTTTGGTTGGGAAGCGAAAACCAAAAGGGCAAAGGTTTAAAGTGAGAAGAAATAGTATTTAAGGGGATCTGTTTTTTTTTTCACACAGTGGTTGATATCTGGCAGACACTACCGGAGGTGGTGAAGGAAAAGACAGTCAGACATTTAGATAGGCTATTGACTCGCTTGTACCCAATTATGAACCAGACACATTTTGTCTCACCCCTACCTCCTTTTGTCAGCTCCTTCTCCCCTCTACTCTATCAGTCTGATTCTTAATCCCAAACATAATCTGTCTATTACATCACAGATGCTGGCTGACCCATTGAGTTCCTCTTGCTGTTTGTTTCCTTTTTACTCAGGTGTGGAAATATATAGACCTAATGTGGGCAAATGGAAATGTCTGGAGGGAAGAACAGTATTGTGGACCAAATGGCCCATTGTTGTGCTGCACAGCATTATGAACGAGCTACATTTTGTTCCACCCTGCCAGATGATCTTGTGGTCTTTAGTCTATCTAGGGCTGGTCTCCAGCAGCTCCTTACTATAGGTTCTGTGTATGGTATGGAACATGATATTAAATATAATGCTTGTAAGTGTGCTGTTATGATCTATAGAACCAAAGAGGATAAATGTCTAAAATGTCCTGATTTTAAATTGTCTGACAATAATATTAGTGTCTGTAATAAGGTAAAATATCTTGGGCATTTTATTACAGAACAAATGAGAAATGATGAGGATATTTATAGGCAACGACGTATGTACAGGCAAATATTCTCTTGCGTAAGTTTAGTGTATGAACAGATGTGGTGAAGATGTCGCTGTTTAGAGCATATTGCACACCACTTTATATTGTATTCATTGTATTCAAATTTATTGTCATTGTCTCAATTAGAGACAACAAAATGAATTTTCCTTACAGGCAGTATCATAAAAATAAATAAATAATAAATAATAAAACATATTAAAAATAAAATTGAATTAAAAAAAGAAAAGCACAAACACAGATAGTCCACGACACAACATAACACAGTGGCACCAAGGTGAGGAAGGCACCATAGTCCAGCCAGCCTCCCCTCCGATCTTCCCAGATGTTCATCCGTGGTCTGGGCCTTCCGAGCACCCGCAGTCGCCGCACCGGGCGGCCCGATGTTCAGGCCCTCAGGCTGGTGGAACGCCGACGCCGATCCCCGACGGTGAACATCCTCCTCCTCAGCGGCCCGGACCTCCTGATCAGCCGCCTCCCGCAGCCGGAGTCCGCAGCTCCCGAGTCCGCAGGCCGAGCCGGGCGGAGTCGCAGGACCCCGCGTTGTTGATCAGCGCCGCCCGCGTTGGGAGCTCCGCAAACCGCAGCTCCATGATGTCGGTGCAGCAGGTCCAGCACTCCGGGCTCCAGACGGCGATCCCCGGTAAGGCATCGCCAGCCCCGCGATGTTACAGCGCTGTCCCGCTGCTGCTGGAGCTCTGGTCGATCCCGGCAGGAAAGGCCGCGCCAATCCACTAGGTAGGCCGCTGGGGGGGTGAGGACGCGACTCGAATAATAGTCGCGTCCTCTCCAGGAAGCGACCGAAGGACGGTATCCCCCTTACCGTGCCCTCTTCCCCCACATAAAGACATTTAAAAAACATAAAAAACACACTTTAACATAACTAAAAAAACAAAAAGATACCGGGCTGAAGGTGGAGGCTGCTGGCACCAGCGCCACCGGAAGTACTATTTCACTATACTGCGCATCTGTGGTCGAACTACGAAAAGACAAGTTTGCAGAGACTAAAGGTGACCTATAATAATGCCATGTGAACACTGCTAAGGGAACCTAGATTGTGTAGTGCAAGTAACATGTTTGTGGCTGCAAGAGTCAGTACTTTAGAAACTATCCTAAGAAATCATATGTATAAATTCATTTGCAAGATAAATGACTCTAAAAATGTAATTATCGTGGATTTGTCAAACATAAGGTTTAGTACTAAATGCTATGAATTTCCCAGTTGTGGAAACACTGGTATCACTGTCTCGTTGTAGGACACTGATCTTTCTTTTTTATTCTGGATTTTAAATGATGTATTGTGTTTTTTAATATATAATTTATGATGCTTTTATAAGTAAAATACTATGTTTTTTATAGTGTTTTTATACACAATGTATTTTTATGTAATGTTGTCCCTTGTCTGGACCTTGAGTCTGAAATAAAGATTATTATTATTATTATTATTATTATTATTATGACTATATATACCTGTGCTATCATCTCTAGTGGGTTAGTTACAGTATATCAGCAATCGGGATACCAAGAGAAAGGAATGCTTCTCTTCATCAATCTCTTTCTCGACCAGGGCAGCTCTCCCAACTTAAATACATTCATAGAGTCATGCAGTGATACAGAGCGGAAACAGGCCCTTCGGCCCAACTTGTGCACATCAACCAACATGTCCCAGCTACACTAGTCCCACTAGCATTCGGTTCATAACTCCCTAAATCTGTCCTATCGATGTACCTGTCTAACTGCTTCTTAAATGTTGGGACAGTCCCAGCCTCAACTACCTCTTCTGGCTGCTTGTTCCATACACCCACCACCCATTGTGTGAAAAAGTTACCCCTCAGATTCCTATTAAATCTTTTCTCCTTCACATTAAACCTATATCCTGTGCTCCTCGAATCACCTATTCTGGACAAACGGCTGCATCTACCTGATCTATTCCTCTCATAATTTTATACACTATTTCATTGTTTAATGTTTTGCAAATTTCGATGCCTCAACTATGCCAAAGTCAATGCTTGGTTAGACATCTATTTCCCAGCCAATAGTTGTCTTGTCCATTGTATTAGGACCTGTGAAGAGGATCCTGGGTTCTGCAACAGAAAACATTGGGACTGGTTTGGTGAGAATGACCAAGAGATTTTAAAGCTAATTAAATGCAACACATTGCCTTCTTGGATTGTAAACTCCACTAGTCTTCAAGGGGGGAAGCTCTTTTAGCATCTGATGATGGAGGCTGAACAAAAAAGATGTGTTCTATAGAACAGATGGAAGGAACATAGGAATTTTAGCAATTCACTGATAACTGTTACATTATGACTTGTACACCATGACTTTAGTTCAACAACAAACCTGGTATCCATCCCTATTGCTGTCAAATGAAGTGTCATTATTGTCCCCACTTTTTTCTCATTCATTCTTGCCACAACTAAACATCTCACCTTTTTCAAGCCTCCCAGTGGAGTAGAGGTAACCTGCAAGACAACAGTTCTATGTACATATTCTCCACTCCTGAACCTAGGTCACTGTAGTTAGCAAATTATACTTGCAATATGTATCATTTCAGAATCCTTGTTCCAAGTTAATGTCAGTCAACTTGTTTATTGAAGTGCACAAGAGAATCTGTCTTACACTAACCATCCCTATTAACTTCATCCCACTGAATGACAGCACCCTCTGGCAATAAATGTTTGCAACTAACTCCAGAAAATGTGGATCACATATATGTTAGAAGCCCCCTTTCAAAAAAAGGCAGTGATCACTATTAAATCTTTGGCTATCTGCAAAAATATTTTTGATGATCAAGACCTCAAGGCTCATGGTCTACAGAGCATCAGCAATCACAGTTGTCTTGAATGATTTTGAATCATGTACTTCTTACAAAGCGCCAGCAAATGACCACCAAACAATCTGCAAACATTTTCAAGCCAAGTGCAAAATAAATAAAACAACATAAGCATCCTCTCCCATTGCAGTCCCATGTTTTTGAGATTCTCAATGACTGCAAGCAAGCAATGCCTTTCACATGCTAAGTACCTGCCTTCTAAAAATAAGCCACCTTCTTTGAATTCCATTATGATATGAGTTGGCCAAGTGAACAAAGAAAATGCCCGGAGGATGTTCTTTCAGATTCTGGAAAAGTTTAATAGTGTCACTGACTGATGGGAAACCCTGTCCCATGAGAAACAGAGGGAGGACCACACGGTTGCTCAACATATCCACCCCATCTGTCATAATTTGCCCTTATTGAAACATATAAGATTATTAAGGGATTGGACAAACTGGAGGCAGGAAACATGTTTCCAATGTTAGGGGCATCCAGAACCAGGGGCCACAGTTTAAGATTAAGGGGTAGGCCATTTAGAACAGAGATGAGGAAAAACTTTTTTCACACAGAGGGTTGTGACTGTGGAATTCTCTGCCTCAGAAGGCAGTGGAGGCCAATTCTCTGGATGCCTTCAAGAGAGAGTCAGATAGAGCTCTTAAAAATGGCAGAGTCAGGGGATATGGTGAGGAATGGGGTACCGATTGTGGATGATCAGCCATGATCATATTGAATGGCGGTGCTGGCTCGAAGGGCCAAATGGCCTACTCTTGCACCTATTGTCTATTGCCTATTGTTATGTGAAGAAAGTGAAATACATTGTGAAATGCAAGGCAATCACCCAGTGGGCCAACTGTCCTAATGGAGTCCATTTCTTACTGAATATGACATTGAAGGGCATTAGTCCATCAGGTTCACATCAGACCAATCCAATAAATCCCTCCCTTTATTTACCTGTAACCCTACAGCTTATTCTCTCTCATCTGCTCAGTTAGCTACAGGAAGAATAATTTACAATAATCAATTAAAGAACCCACTCTTCTTGGGATGTGAAAGCAAACCAGAGCTTCCCCATAACGGACCCATGTAATAAAATTAAGAATGTACAATCTCGATACGGATATTACATAAGGTCAGGGTCAAACCCAGTTCCTTGAAACTGTGAGGCCGCATCACTAACTTCTGTGTTGCCATAATTTCCATTGTTCTACTAAATTGACATGCATTTTTTTCTTTGAAAACTTCTTCTTGCGTATGGCGTGCACAGCCGAAAGTTGTAGGACAACTTGTTCTATTTGATCTTATTTGATTGTGCACGCCAGGTTGATTGCATTCGTCGAAACAGGGCGGACCACATCAAAGTTGCAATCTTCCACCCCTCTTTGAAAACTGACATTGGTTAACAATCTTTCTCTCATCTAGATGTAATATTATTTGAATTCTGAATCAAACAACACACAGTGGTATTATTTATTTGATTTTGTCCTTATAGCTTATCATTACTTCTACAGAAGGGAATATTGTAAACCAATATTTGGTACCAAAAATAGTTTGGTAAAACATTAGTGAATGTGACCTGTAGAATCTCAAAATGCTTAACCTTCTGCATAAGATGGAGCCCTAACATATAGCCTTAGTTGTCTTGATCTGGTTGGATGACAAATATTATAAATACACATCCTTAACTTTTCTGCCCCACAGCAAACTATTCTGGAATATCTGTGTGCTGCTTTATTTCCTGTTCCTGGCCTCTGGTCTCTTCCTTTCCTCTCTCGGCAGCTACTCGATTGGCACTAATTTATCTTCTCTTTTACTAAGAACAGAAATATGCAATATTCAACTGTATACACAATGAGCAAGTACTTCATCTGTACAGTACTAAATATCAACCAAATGAAAAATACAACATAATTAACTGCTACTGTAATATTGCCGGTTGTAGACAGATCCGTTCAAAAGTATCAACATGGGCAGCCTTGTTAAATTGTATATTTTAATATTCTGTTAATTGCTCATAACATGTCAATAAATTATTAGATCCGTTGTTCTGAATGGCGTTGTGTAGTTAATTTACTTATTTTATGAATTGTATTTTTTTTTAGAAAGGATAAAACAGAAATGGTGGAATTTATTTTATGATATGTGTTCTAACCTTCACAGAAGTGAAAGGCAAGGACCCCCTTTTGCTCAGCAGTTGCCCTTATGTCTTTGGATCAAGATTTTGGAAGTTTCAATCCCATAACAGATTTCAACAGTGATCTTTTCAATAGCGAGGAATAGCTGTGTTGTTGGAAGTGTCTTTCCACTGAGGGACAAAGCTTGACTATGCCTACTCTCTGAGGTGTGTGTAAACATTTACTTGGCAATATGAAGATGAAAGCAAAGACCTAGCTAACAAAACAGCACAACAAAATTTGCTCCTTAGCACATTGCTTCTTGTGTAAGCTTGCAAAGCCCAGGTTATTTGTTGCATTTTCCACATTACACCAATATCGACAGCTCTAAAGTATAAAATTGGTTTTATAACTATCTAGCCTGTAATACTTTGAATACTCCTCCAATAATGGAAACAACAAAGTCACATTCCCTTCTCATTATCTCTATCCTTGTTTCTAGAAAATATCTGAGGCTGAGCCGTACTAATGATGCAGCTACGAAGCACTGTCAGCATTTCCCCACAATATCTGGCATCATATACCATTATTCATTTAAATACAATAACATCACCAAAAATGTCATATAAAAACATGGTCCAAAATATTTCTGTGGATTATGTTGGGGTGAGAATTAATTTTTTAATATTCTATTATTTACTGGGATCTGATAAATGAGTCTTAAGAAATTAAAATAATCTGGTGTGACTCTTGACAGTGATTTGAAGCAAATCTTTGCAGAGGCAGGCTCAGATCTAAAATTCAAAGGGTCCCTGAAATTCCAAGGAGTTATCATCAACCTCCCACTGAAAGATTACAGAGAGACCAATGTAAGCCCCACAAGCCCATATTGTCAGAAGCCAGCAGACTGGAATGCATATTAGTCCAGAAGGCTGATGTACCTCAACTTATTAGGTATGTGTACATGAGCTCTTTTTTGTAAAACTGAAGATGGAACAATTGCTTTATTGTTGATAGTCCCCGATAGTATGTGGCAAGTGCATGCTGGTGGTATGGCCTTATTGCAGCATGGAAACAAAATATACTCTCACTCATCCCACCCCCATCTCTGCAATATCACATCTCTGTAAACTTTATGTTCAAGCATATAAAATGGAGCATTATGGTACTTTGAAGATCACATTGATTAAAGAAAAAATAGACTCCTGTTCTACTAATAGTGACAAGCTAATTATATTGCATTAACATTGTTCAAAACAAAGCTTTTTTTTTCATTAGTTCCCAAAGTTAAATTAACAGTTCTAAATTCTCAATTAGATTATTGAAAGTTATTTCTGTAGCTAAATTCTTATTCTGCTAAATTATGTTAAGTAATTACAGAAAATGTAGGAAATGCTCAACAAATCAGACAGCATCTGTGAAAAGAGAAATAGAGTTAATGTTTCAGTGAAGACAATGGTCAGATGAAAAATTGTTGTGAAACTCTATTTCTCTTTTCTCAGGTGGAGTCATAGAACAATATTGCATGGTTCGAAAGCTCCTTGAGTCAAGACATGGGGACTTTGGCAGTATACCTATGACAGTGGCATCTAAAGCTGAGCGAAGGCAAAACAGTGTCAACAGCATTCCATCTAAACAACAAGGAAGCTAAGCGAGAGCTAGCTGTCTTCATTAACAACAGGCGCTTGGACTTCCAACAAACACCCACTTGGCGTAAAGCTGGACAGGTCGCTTACAGGTCGCATCAACACCTGGCTGGTCTCCACGACAAGGTCATGGCACATCGCGGCCTCATCCGATGCCTGGCAGGAACAAGTTTGGGAGCCAGTCCATCAACTCTTCGCACCTCTGCCTTAGCTCTTGTGTATGCCCCAGCCAAGTACTGCGCAACCATATGGAGTAGAAGTAGATATACTAGCCTGGTAGACACGAGCCTGAATAGCACCTTGCGAACCATCACTGGGTGCCTTCAACCTACTCCAGTCGAGCAGCTCCCTATACATGGATCCGGTCAAGCAGCAACTCTGGCACTATCTCGTCGTGCCATGGACCCAGATCACCTCCTCCATCAGGCTATCAGCAGAGAGCAGAGGCCACCCCGACTGAAGTCCCATCACCCCTTTGCTCCACATGGAAAACAACTCCTAGAATCCATCCAGCCAACTGAACAAAAGCACACTGGATAGCCACCAAGTGGTCACAGGAGTGGAAGGCAATCTCATTTCCATTTCTCAGCTACATCTGTTCACCAGATAAACGCTGTCCAGGGTATTTCCTCCGCAAAGAAGCATGGGTGAAGCTCAACATACTTTGTAGTGGAGTTGGGCTTTCAATGCCAGCATGTGGAGATATGGACTCCGCCAGAGCACAGCCTGTGAATGTGGAGCAGAACAACAGACAGCCAACTATGTCATCTCTGGGTGCCCACTCTACCGCCCACTAAATGGAGCTAAGGGCCTGGCAGACATTGACGCAGACAACAACCTGGCTGCTCAACACCCGGCTTGAGATCTAACTATTCCTTTGGTTTATGTTTCATTCGCAAGAAAAATATTGCATGGAAAAAGGCCCTTAGCCTACCTTATCCATGCAAATCAAGCTGGCATTCTGGACTAGTCCCATTTGACCGCACTTGGTCCATGTCTCTTTAAATTCTTCTTATTTACATATCTATCCAAATGTCTTCTGAAAGTCGTAACGGCATCTGCTTCTATAGCTTCCTCTGACAGATACTGTCCGTTCCACTGTTTCCTGCATTTATCTTTGTCATTTTATTCTCATCTATTAAGTAATTACTGTCTGGAGATAGATGCATTATCATCGTTGTGCTAAGATTTTTGTTGCCCATATATTTAATATGACCAATATGCAAAGGACTTTACTTTTCATTTTACATCACATTCAAATCAACTAGTAATATATCTAAACACCATCAAAATAAATAAAAGGTTAAAGATCAGAAATGTTGTTATTATTCTAAGTGTAACTAAGACTTACCATACACAATAGTTCACATAAATATATGGATAGTGCTGAACGACAGTTTTGGCACGATAGAATCAATCTTGGATGCCATTATTTATGGGTCTATTTTTAAATAGTGGCTAGTTTTCTGATCCTGAGGACTGATGCATCCAGCAGAACACATAACTGGCAATTATTAGGGGAAGTAACATGTCATTGTCTGTGTGAACCCGTCTAAGCAATAGTAACAAAAATATTAGTCCCTCAGTGGCACCCCAAAATACTCTGCCAATTTGAACTTTAGCTGTCATTTTTAAATCAACCACCTGCTGCAGAAACTTTTTGTGTGCTGTAGGTCTAATGTTGCGTAACAAACCCACAGTCCTCTGCATGACATTGACCAGATCCAGTCACACATCAGTGAAACAAATTTTTTAGCTCCACACGTCCTCTAAGATGTAACTGTCACCAGCTGTTGGAAACTATTTCCAGTAGTTACCGTTCCAACACATCAAGTATGTCAACTCTGATCGCTCTGCTGGAAAGATCAGCTTATTGTCTGACCCAACATTTCCATAATTATTAATAATATGTCTGAGTAAATCTCAATGTCATAATTGAAGTCCAATTTGTTTCTTGATCATACTAATTCTAATTTAGCATGATGCCCTGTTCAGATTAATGGGGCTTTCATGCCGATTAGAACATACCTTTGCTGTCACGGAGCAGGAATTTACCATTTCTACCTTCTGAGACAAGGAATTGTACATGAATAACTCAATTTGACATCCCTTTAGATCAGAGAAATTCTGCAAATTAGTGGCAAGGAGAAGATAGTACAAATAAGAATGTAAGGCCAGTAAGGTGCTAATTATACAAATTAATCTGCACTGAGAAAATGTTATTCAAAACTACCTGCAGAGAGGAGGGAAATCTCAGAGGAACTTGGATAAATACATATTCCTGGGAACCAAAGGATGAAGAAATTAAACCCATGTCTCACGGTGCGAGTCCACCCACGAGTGGGGGGATGGGGTGACTTAGTACGGGAGACAAGTGTGGGAGAGGTGTACTGACTGTGTGGGCAGACACTTTGGTAGTGATTGCCCATGGGGTTCACTGTCATGGACTTCATAATGCAGAGAGCGTTATAAACATTACCGCAAAAAAATATTTTGTGTGGATCTGGTATATCTGGATATTGAATGCGCTTCTGGTCTGCAGTGTGCAATAGTCACCAAAATACACAGCATCTTTGGATAGGAAAAATACAAAACATGTTAATCCCACTGGATAGTGGGATTGACCTAGTCATGGTGCTGTACAACACGGAAACAGGTCCTTCGACCCAGCTTGGCCATGCCGTCCAAGTTGGCGTCATGGGATAGTCCTATTTGCCTGCATGTGGCCCATAGCCCTCTAAACCCTTCCCATCCATTTATCTGTCGTTAATAACCTCAAGAAAATATTAAGTCTATGTGAGCCTGCTTCAGTTTCCTGGGTCCAACTCAGAGAGAAGTCTTCCCCTTTCCAGGGTTAATCGCTCCACTGTTTATAATGCACTCTGCATTATGAAGTCCTCGACAGTGAACCCGATGGGAAATCACTACCGAAGTGTCTGCCCACACAGTCAGTACACCTCTCCTACAGATGTCTCCCATACTAAGTCACCCCAACACCCCCCCCCATCCCCCCACTCCCCTCCCCCCCACCCCACCTTTCCCTCCCAACTCCAGACCCGTCCCGACCCCCTGGGAAACTGAAGGGAGCGACAATCAACTGCCACGGATACAAATCATGTCATACACAAGAAAGGGCAGATGCTGGTTGGCAAAAAGTGAACACACAGTGCTGGAGTAACACAAAGACGCAGCAGAATTTTGGAAATGTCATCCCGTCACCCATTCCTTCTCTCCAGAGATGCTGCCTGTCTCGCTGAGTTCCCACGGTAGACTCACGAGTCACTACGGTAAACTCACGGGGCATCTACGGGGCATCTACGTTCTTACAACGAGTATAAAAGTTAAACATTTTTACTTCAAGAGTAGATTTGACTCGTGGAAATCTTTCATCATGTTGAAAGATTTTCACGAGTTAACAAGTTTCCCGAGTGCCTGCCGTTAGCGTTACGAGTTCCGACGTTCCCGCTACGTTAATTCTACGTGATTACCACGAGTTTGATTTGTTTTAAACTCAGGATCACTCGTGGTTGGACTTGCACCGTGAGACAGGGAGTTTAATCAGGAGCATTTTAATTCCATTTTTAAGCGTGTGTGTGCAAAGGAATACATTTTTATCTGGTACCTGCATTGGGGAACATTTCTGTTAAGGCAATTGGGATGTAAGTGTTCACATAATTTTTTACCATTTTATTGTGATGGTGTAAGCTGCTTTTTTGACATTAGGTTTTGAAAGTGTGAGGTAAGCAATGCTAAAATGCACTGTGCACATTTGCACTATGATGGTGCAACTGTCACTGGCTCATTCTTCCAGTAAATCACAGGCAATATATATACAGATGAGATGGGTTTGTGAATACTTGGACGTAATGCTGCCTCCTAGTAAATAATTGAAAATGTCACACTTCAAAGCAGAGAATGATTACCAATGGTTTGACTAAGATACTGTCATTGTAAATCTCTGCATTCTATAAAGGGCATCCAATTCAGAGTTTCTGCAATGGATATTTCATAGAACTGCATTTCTAATGTTAGATTCACAGAAAAAGCATTTTCCCTTAAATGCTAGATGATAATTTAATGGATTTGCATTCAACTTTGCCTTTTATATTGTAACCATTGCATCGACTTGGAGAATGATCTTGACTAAATGTAGATCAGGAGGGTTGAATTCAATCCTCAATTTCTCTAATTGGCTAACAGGCAATGATATAGGGACTGGTGTCATGGACAACCAGGGTGGTGGAGTCTGGCACTGTCACTACCTTGGATGATAACATATAACATATAACAATTACAGCACGGAAACAGGCCATCTCGACCCTTCTAGTCCGTGCCGAACACGTATTCTCCCCTAGTCCCATATACCTGCGCTCAGACCATAACCCTCCATTCCTTTCCCGTCCATATAACTATCCAATTTATTTTTAAATGATAAAAACGAACCTGCCTCCACCACCTTCCCTGGAAGCTCATTCCACACAGCCACCACTCTCTGAGTAAAGAAGTTCCCCCTCATGTTACCCCTAAACTTCTGTCCCTTAATTCTCAAGTCATGTCCCCTTGTTTGAATCTTCCCTACTCTCAGTGGGAAAAGCTTATCCACGTCAACTCTGTCTATCCCTCTCATCATTTTAAAGATCTCTATCAAGTCCCCCCTTAACCTTCTGCGCTCCAAAGAATAAAGCCCTAACTTGTTCAACCTTTCTCTATAACTTAGTTGCTGAAACCCAGGCAACATTCTAGTAAATCTCCTCTGTATGCTGTCTATTTTTTTGACATCCTTCCTATAATTAGGCGACCAAAATTGTACCCCATACTCCAGAATTGGCCTCACCAGTGCCTTGTACAATTTTAACATTACATCCCAACTTCTATACTCAATGCTCTGATTTATAAAGGCTAGCACACCAAAAGCTTTCTTTACCACCCTATCTACATGAGATTCCACTTTCAGGGAACTGTGCACAGTTATTCCCAGATCCCTCTGTTCACCTGCATTCTTCAATTCCCTACCATTTACCATGTACGTCCTAATTTGATTTGTCCTGCCAAGATGTAGCACCTCACACTTATCAGCACTAAACTCCATCTGCCATCTTTCAGCCCACTCTTCCAACTGGCATAAATTTCTCTGTAGACTTTGAAAATCTACTTCATTATCCACAACCCCACCTATCTTAGTATCATCTGCATACTTACTAATCCAATTTACCACACCATCATCCAGATCATTGATGTACATGACAAACAACAGTGGACCCAACACAGATCCCTGTGGCACCCCACTAGTCACTGGCGTCCAACCTGACAAACAACCATCCACCATTACTCTCTGGCATCTCCCATTCAGCCACTGTTGAATCCATCTTGCTACTCCACCATTAATGCCCAACCATTGAACCTTCTTAACCAACCTTCCATGAGGAACCTTGTCAAAGGCCTTACTGAAGTCCATATATACAACATCCACTGCTTTACCCTCATCAATTTCCCGAGTAACCTCTTCAAAAAATTCAAGAAGATTAGTCAAACATGACCTTCCAGGCACAAATCCATGTTGACTGTTCCTAATCAGACCCTGTTTATCCAGATGTTTATATATATTATCTCTAAGTATCCTTTCCATTAATTTGCCCACCACTGACGTCAAACTAACAGGTCTATAATTGCTAGGTTTACTCTTAGACCCCTTTTTAAACAATGGAACAACATGCGCAGTACGCCAATCCTCCGGTATATTCCCGTTTCTAATGACATTTGAAATATTTCTGTCATAGCCCCTGCTATTTCTACACTAACTTCCCTCAATGTCCTAGGGAATATCCTGTCCGGACCTGGAGACTTATCCACTTTTATATTTCTCAAAAGTGTCAGTACTTCCTCTTCTTTGAATCTCATAGTTTCCATAGCTACTCTATTTGTTTCCCTTATCTCACATAATTCAATATCCTTCTCCTTGGTGAATACCGAAGAAAATAAATTGTTCAATATCTCCCCCATCTCTTTTGGCTCTGCAGATAGCTGTCCACTTTGACTCTCTAATGGACCAATTTTATCCCTCGTTATCCTTTTGCTATTAATATAGCTGTAGAAACCCTTTGGATTTACTTTCACCTTACTTGCCAAAGCAACCTCATATCTTCTTTTAGCTTTTCTAATTTATTTCTTATGATTCTTTTTATAGACCGAACCATATAGTTACAAATGGGAAAATGAAATAGGTCATCCTATCACGAAAGATATGTGGGACGAAAGTTTACAACAAATACATCAATGTTCATTAAATGCCAGACATACTTTAATACAATTCAAGGTCTTACATAGACTACACTTCTCTAAAATAAAACTAAATAGAATTCTCCCACAAATCTCTCCTATTTGTGATAAATGTCTACATTTAGAGGCTAATTTAACACATACGTTTGCAAACTGTATACAACTTAAACATTTCTGGACTGATATTTTTGAATTAACTTCAGAAGTTATTAATACAAAACTGGACCCAGACACAAAACTAATAATACTTGGAATATCAGAACAAAGCTTAACACTCACAACAAACCAAAGAAATTTCCTCAACTACAGTATAATAACCGGAAAAAAATTAATATTAAAATTTTGGAAAGGCCCTACAACCCCCACAATTAAAATGTGGATTACGGAAATGTCGGAGACCCTATACTTAGAAAGAATTAGACTTGTCTTAATGGACAAACAAGATCTTTTCCATAAAGTTTGGGCTCCATTCATTAACTATCTGAAGGGATAGATTGGCACAGCACGAGGACCCAACTGAAACTTGAACTCAGGAATAGATGAAAAGCTATACTTTATAACCTACGAACCTATCTCCGTTGATGTATTACAGGTAACCCATTCCACCTCCCTTGTTTTTCTGTTGTGTTTTTTTTTGCTTTCTTTTTTATTTGTAACTTTCTACCCTCTCTTTTTCCCTCTTTCTATAAAAAATAAAAACACTAGAAGCAGAAGTAATTGATAATGGAAAATTTTATAATGTATGACTGATGTATATGAAAAGTTTTTTTTTTTCTACTATAATATGTAACTACATTGTATAATATGTCTACTTCTAATAAATAAATAAAATAAAAAAAAAAAAAGATTCTTTTTACATTCTTTATACTACTCAAGCACTTCATTTACTCCATGCTGCCTATAATTATTGTAGATCTCCCTCTTTTTCCGAACCAAGTGTCCAATTTCCCTTGAAAACCATGGCTCTTTCCAATTTTTACTATTTCCTTTCAACCGAACAGGGACATAAAGATTCTGTACTCTTAAAATTTCCCCTTTAAATGTACTCCATTTCTCTTCCACATCTTTCCCATAAAACAAAATGTCCCAATTTACTCCTTTTAAATCCTTTCGCATCTCCTCAAAGTTAGCCTTTCTTCAATCAAAAATCACAACCCTAGGTCCGGTTCTGACCCTCTCCATAATTATATTGAAACTAATGGTATTGTGATCACTGGTCCCGAACTGTTCCCCAACGCATACCTCTGCCACCTGACCCGTCTCATTTCCTAACAGGAGGTCCAGCACCGCCCCTTCTCTAGTAGGTACTTCTATGTATTGCTGCAAAAAACTATCCTGCACACATTTTACAAACTCCAACCCATCCAGCCCATTTACAGAATGTGTTTCCCAGTCTATGTGTGGAAAATTGAAATCTCCCACAATCACTACCTTGTGCTTACTACTAATATCTGCAATCTCCTTACATATTTGCTCTTCCAATTCTCGCATGATGCATCAGAACTGCTAGTTAGTTAGTTAGTTAGAGGTCAAATTACTTGACCCTTGGAAAACCCAGCAGCCCCTTTTTTGGAGAATCTATCCAGAGCAATGAAGACAATAGAATAGAAGACAATAGATAATATGCTGTAAATAAAATGTAAGGATTGAGTTTTCACAACTATACCCAGATTTTGCATAAGTTTTCCTTTGTTCCAAAATAAGATGAAGATGTCTTACACTTCATTGTTTTATGTCTGTAAGAGAAATACTCTGGAGAATGTGAACTCCATGTACTGTGCAAGATTGGTTGTGGACTCTTCATTTCACTTTGATATTAACTACAACCTCATATAACATAGAAACATAGAAACATAGAAATTAGGTGCAGGAGTAGGCCATTCAGCCCTTCGAGCCTGCACCGCCATTCAATATGATCATGGCTGATCATCCAACTCAGTATCCCGTACCTGCCTTCTCTCCATACCCCCTGATCCCTTTAGCCACAAGGGCCAAACCTAACTCCCTCTTAAATATAGCCAATGAACTGGCCTCAACTACCTTCTGTGGCAGAGAATTCCAGAGATTCACCACTCTCTGTGTGAAAAATGTTTTTCTCATCTCGGTCCTAAAAGATTTCCCCTTATCCTTAAACTGTGACCCCTTGTTCTGGACTTCCCCAACATTGGGAACAATCTTCCTGCATCTAGCCTGTCCAACCCCTTAAGAATGTTGTAAGTTTCTATAAGATCCCCCCTCAATCTTCTAAATTCTAACGAGTACAATCCGAATCTATCCAGTCTTTCTTCATATGAAAGTCCTGACATCCCAGGAATCAGTCTGGTGAACCTTCTCTGTACTCCCTCTATGGCAAGAATGTCTTTCCTCAGATTAGGAGACCAAAACTGTACGCAATACTCCAGGTGTGGTCTCACCAAGACCCTGTACAACTGCAGTAGAACCTCCCTGCTCCTATACTCAAATCCTTTTGCTATGAATGCTAACATACCATTCGCTATGTCAAGCTTTCCAATTTATGTCAATTTTCTTTGGCCTGAGTCTGCGGCAGATCTTAGAGACACAGAGAAATACAACATGTTAACAGGTCCTTTGGCTCATTGAGTTTATATTTGATCATCAATGACTTGGCTTATTACACTATTCCTATTACACTATTCATTTTTATTCACCCCACATTCCCATGCACTTCCCCCTAGGTTCTAGCAGTCATCTACACACTAGAGGCAAATTTGCTACTGTGGACAATCAACCTACTAACTTTAATTTATTTCATTTCTCTGGGATGTGGTAAGAAACTGGAGCACCCGAAGGAAAACTATGTGGTTAGAGGGAGAACATGCAAATGGCACACAGACAACACCAGAAGGCATTATTGAAACCAGATCACTGCATGTCTCGCAGTCCTATCTTTCGCATGACACCACCCTCTGGTGAGCTGGCATAAAATACATATTTCCTCTCTCTCTGACTGCAAGTCAACATGAACCTAGTGAATACTCCATGGAGAAATACTGATTACATCCTTCCTGCTGATCAGCTCATCCTTGACTTCTAGGCAAAAGGCAAGCTGAAGGTCAGATATTGATGCATCCGATTCTCCCACAGAGCCATTGGACTGATCTGCACTAAGTACAGGTCGAAGATGAAATCAGATGAATGGTCTTCATCCAGAAACATTAACTTTGTTTCTCTCTCTTCCCAGCAACCATAAGATTCTTGAACAGCACAAAACACTAATCTCAGCAACCTCTTCTGACATCTATTACAAACCCACAGACACCCATAGATTCCAGACTACACTTCTTCCCACCCTGCTTACTGTAAGGACTCTATCCCCTACTCTCAATTCTACCGTCTACGCCTTATCTGCGCCCAGGGTGATATTTTCCATACCAAGTCATCGGAGAAGTCCTCATTCTTTAGGGAACGGAGGTTCCCCTCTTCCATTATAGATGAGGCTCTCACTCGAGACTCCTCGATATCCTGCTCCCCCTCTCCCCCTTGCTCTTGCTCCCCCTCTCCCCATTCATAACAAGGACAGAGTCCCACTTGTCCTTACCTTCCACCCCATCAGCCATCGCATACAGCACATAATCCTCCGACATTTTTGCTACCTCCAAAGGGATCCCACTACTAGCTACATCTTCCCATCCATCCCTTTCTGCTTTCCACAGAGACCGTTCTCTCCACAAATCCCTGGTCAACTTGTCCCTTCCCAACCAAACCACCCCCTACCCAGGTACTTTCCCCTGCAACCGCAGGAGATGCAACACCTGCCCCTTTACCTCCCGCCTTGACTCTGTCCAAGAACCCCGACAATCTTTTCAGGTGAGGCAGAGGTTCACTTGCACCTCCTCCAACCTCATCTACTGTATCCGCTGTTCCAGGTGTCAACTCCTGTATATAGTTGAGACCAAGCACAGTTCGGCGATCGTTTCGCTGAACACCTTCGCTCAGTCCACCTAAACCTACCTGATCTCCCGGTTGCTCAGCACTTTAACTCCCCCTCGCATTCCCAATCTGACCTTTCTGTCCTGGGCCTCCTCCATTGTCAGAGTGCGGCCCAACCCAAATTGGAGGAATAGCACCTCATATTTTGCTTGGGTAGCTTACACCCCAGAGGTATGAACATTGACTTCTCTAACTTCAAGTAACCATTACTTTCCCTCTCTCTCCATCCCCTCCCCTCCCCTTCCCAGTTTGCCCGCCAGTCTTTCTGTCTCCGACTACATTTTATCTCTGTACTGTCCACTCCCTTGACATCAGTCTGAAGATGCATCTCCACACAAAACGTCACCCATTCCTTCTCTCCAGAGATGCTGCCTGTCCTGCAGAGTTACCCCAGCATTTTGTGACTAACCACAGCAATTAAGATCTGCTATGGACAGCATATTTTTTGCACTACAGACTTTGTTTTGTGCACTCTTATGGGTATCTAGTGTTATGGTTATTAATTGATTGCTTTTTTGATTATTACATAGTACCTATGCGCAATTGTGTTTACAAACCTGTTAAGTAAGCAAGAGTGTCAGTGTTTCGTTGTAGGTACGCATACATAATGAAGCATTCGTGTTTCTTGACTCTTTCTACAGACTGTCCAACCTGTGAAGAGTTTCCAGCATTTCTGTTTTAATTTTAACCTGTATAATTGTTTCGGTTAATTTTGGTTGGTTTACGTTATTTGATCAGTTTCATGTGAAGAATGAAACAGAGTGTGGGTGGCAGGCTGAACTGTGTATTACCTGTCCTGTTCTAATGAGCTGAGAGAATTAATTTGATTTCCAGGCTGGAGTGAGCCAAACAGGTGTGAGATATTGTATAACATATTCACTTACACCCCCACACTTAGTTTTGATACTGTTTTCAATTTCAAATGTTTTAGTTTAGTTTAGAGATACAGTGTGGAAACAGGCCCTTTGGCCCACCGAGTCCGCATCGACCAGCGATCCCTGCACATTAACACTGGGGACAATTTACACTTAAACCAGCCAATTAACCTACAACCCTGTACGCCTTTGTAAATTGGGAGGACACCAAAGATCTCGGAGAAAACCTGCAAGCGCTGTAAGGCACCAGCTCTACTGGTGTGCTACCGTTCTTGCCCATTCATGGCAAAGATATCAAAAAGATTATTAAACATTATCTACATTTATAGCAAGAGATTGATTCAATTTACAGACAGTCTTTCAGCAGAAAATGAAAGGAAAATTACTGAATATCCTTGATAATATTAATTAATAGAAATCATTAATAAAAGAAAGAAAGATGTACCTGTAAGTGTCGAAAAGAGGATGTTAAAGATTAGATGGTTTCAGTATTTATTTCTGATGATAGGCTTTAACCAAGCTGTTAGCACATCTTTTTCTTTCTGCAGGCCAAATAAGAATATCTGATTGTTTATCTTCTTATTTTCTTTTTGTTTATGGTTTCCAGCATTCCATATATTAATTCTTGGAACTTGGGTAAATAATAAGTAAAAACCGTGACAGTGAACTATAGATTTATTATTCCAACTCATCCAGCGTAACTGGACAAGGATTGTGTGAATACATTTTCTTTCTAAGGTTATCCTTAAGTGGAATTAATATTAGGAATTAAAAGCAAAAGATCAGACGTTAATTCCAATCTGCAACTGTCTGGAACGTAGCATGAATTTTGGGTTTTAAATTCCAGAGCTAAGTGGAAAAGAAGTAAGTCTATACCCAAATTCATGTCTAAAATCTGAAAGCAATCCAAGCAGACAGCTATCGATAGTGAAACATTAATAATGCAGGGTGAGTGACAATCTGAACAGACAACATAAAGTGTTCTGATTTTCGTGAATCCAAATTATTCATGAAGTCCTGAAAATAGGGTAGTTTGGTTCTTTCAGTTTAGATGCACTCGTCTCTTTCAACATGCAGTACATGCCACACATGTACATACTTCATTCTGAGTCTTTCCAAAACACCTTTCTTCTGGCTCACTGCAGTAGCAGAGAGCACAGTATATCAGTGATGAAGCTCAACTCTATCCAAGGCACTAAAATTACATATTGATTCCCTAATAAACACATGAAGCACTACTGTGGCAGTAGAAATGAACAAATGCACTGCAGCATCTCAGCATTGCCATTTGTCAGCATCTGATGTATCTGTATCCTAAGTTTTATCATTTGGAGATACAAAAGCAACAGCCACAAAGCCACACTTCCTTCGGCAAGTCTCCATGGCGATCCCACGTTTAGACTTGGAAATGGATCACAGTTCATTTACCATCTGTGGATGAAAATCTTGGAAATCACAACAGAACTGTGGGAGTACATTTACCACAAAATACTATAGTTGTTCAAATGGGTTATTCACACTCAAATTTTCAAATGGAACCAGAAATACCCATTCCATTGATCTATAACTTATTTTACTTTTTCTTTTGGTATTCAAAGAAAACATTATCTCAGCATCCAACTCGTCAACCTTGTTAAAAATGCAAAATAAGTCAATATAGCTCTCATCTTATTCTTGCCACCCTGGATGGCAACATTCTCAACCCTGAAATTGGTCAAGATGTACATAGAAGTAGACACAAAAAGCTGGAGTAACTCAGCGGGACAGGCAGCATCTCTGGAGAGAAGGAATGAGTGAAGTTTTGGGTCGAGAGTATCCTTCCTTAGATATGAAGAATTATACATACATTACAATTCCTTTATAAAATAAACCTGGCATATCATTTACTTATTCTATTTGCATGTTAACTTTCTGTGATTAATGTAGATAGATACTAAATCCTTTGAATGCAAACATATATCTCATTTATATCACGCTGCTTTAATGTGATTCCTACTAAACTGGATAACTTCTCATTCCTCTGCATAATATTTCACCTATCACATTTTTGCCCACTTTGTATTGTCAGCAAACCTGGATACATCGCACTGGGCCATCTCATCTAATTCAATGAAATACAGCAGATCACACAATTCCGAGGCCTATGGACTGATCCTTTTTGGTACTTCTCAAAATAGAGCATTCAAATCCAAAAATTACTTTTCCATTAGCTAATATTCATTTCATTCTGTTACATTAGCACAAGTCTATGTGCCTTATTCTGCCCACCACACTTCCGTGTGAAACCTAAACAATATTTTTTTAAATACGGCAAACCTTGCTGTGAAGGACAATAGGGGGGCAATGGAGTATGTGTAGATGGTTTATGCATGCAACCTATAACGTAGCTACCTCAACACCACTAACCACGCCCAGCCATATCAGTATAACAAGGGGACATGACTTGAGAATTAAGGGACAGAAGTTTAGGGGTAACATGAGGGGGAACTTCTTTACTCAGAGAGTGGTGGCTATGTGGAATGAGCTTCCAGTGAAGGTGGTGGAGGCAGGTTCGTTTTTATCATTTAAAAATAAATTGGATAGTTATATGGACGGGAAAGGAATGGAGGGTTATGGTCTGAGCGCAGGTATATGGGACTAGGGGAGAATACGTGTTCGGCACGGACTAGAAGGGTCGAGATGGCCTGTTTCCGTGCTGTAATTGTTATATGGTTATATGGTTATAACTGTGATATCCTCCCCTTGTTCCTCCCTTTGGTTCCAGTACACCTGAAGACTAGATGCAGTCAGTACTGGGACGTGTGTAACATGTGCCTTGATTAAAGACTCAGTAAAGGTTACAGTGTGTCAGACTCCTAACCTTTACATGGTGTCAGAAGTGGGATGTATACAAGATCGCAACTGACCCCTCGGTAGTGCCTGTGATCCGTGCCCCACACAGGGTGTCGTTTGCCAAGAAGGGCAAGGTTGAAGCCATGCTGAAAAACATGGTTGACATGGGAGTGCTGGAAGCCGTCAGCGATCCCACCGAGTGGGTCTCCACCATGGTCGCCACCATGAAGAAGGGTAAGAACGAGATAGGGGTGTGCATCAACCCCAAAGATTTGAATCTGGCAATAAAACGTCCCCACTACCCTATGAGGACTGTAGAAGATGTTGCTGTCCAGGTCGGTCAGGCCACGGTGTTTTCCGTCCTCGATGCCAGGAGCTCGTTCTGGCAAATACCTCTAGACAAATGCTCCTCGGACTTAACCACTTTCAGCACACCCTTCGGAAGATTCAAATTTTTGCAGATGCCGTTCGGCATCAACTCCGCTAGCGAAGTGTTTCAGCGCTCCATGGAGCAACTGTTTGCTGGTCTGCCGTGTGCCATTATTGTGGATGACATTCTTGTTTATGGGAGAGATGCTGCTGAGCATGATCGCCACCTCCGACGGATTCTAGACCGCGCACGCCAGATCAACTTAAAGCTTAACCCGTCAAAATGCAGGTTCCGGGTAGCTGAGGTACCATATGTTGGCCACATTTTCACGGCCCACGGGCTGAAACCTGATCCGCAAAAGACAAACGCCATCTCCGAGCTGCCTGCCCCGACAGATGTTACCAGCCTGCAGCGTTTCCTGGGCATGGTCAACTATTTGGGGAAGTTCATCCCTGACCTCAGTGAGTTGAGCGCACCCCTGAGGCAACTGACGAAAAAAGACATTGCCTGGTCCTGGTTTCCCCACCACCAGCAGGCTTTCGATTTCCTCAAAACAAAGCTGATCAGCACGCCGACTCTCAAGTTCTTCGATCTGCGACGTCCAATTGTGGTTACGTGCGACGCTTCCCGTTTTGGACTAGGTGCTGCCTGCCTGCAGCTCTATGATGGTGGCTCGCTGCAGCCCATTTCCTATGCCTCGCGAACCATGACGGACACTGAGCAGCGCTATGCACAAATAGAGAAGGAGCTTCTGGCGGTTGTGTTCGCCTGTTCCAAGTTCAAGGACTTCCTTTTCGGTACCAGGTTCACTGTCGAGACGGATCATCAACCCTTGGTGACGATCCTCAACAAGCCTATCCACATCGCTCCAGCCAGACTACAGCGAATTATGCTACAGCTCCAGCGGTTCGACTTTCAGATCATCTACAAGAGGGGCACTGAGATGCATGTGGCTGACGCGCTGTCCAGAGCCCCCCGGTCCTCCTGCGACAGACATCCCTACGAACAGGAGGATCTGCAGGTACTCAATGTCAACTGTGTTCCCTCTAAGCAGCTGCAGTGCCTGGTTGAGCGCACTGCCAACGACCCCAACCTGCAACAGCTCACAGCTGTCATCTAGCGCGGGTGGCCAAGCAAACGCACCTCGCTGCCTGCTGGTGTCCACCCTTTCTTTCTGGTTCGCAATGAACTGGTGCTCCGGGACGGGATAATCATCAAGGGTCACAAGGTGGTCGTCCCTGCCTCCCTGTACGACTCGTACTACACCGCTGCCCACATGGGGCATCCCGGAGCCGATGCCACTGTCTCACATGCCCAAGAACAATACTATTGGCCTGGCATGGCAAAGTACATTAAGGCCCGAGTAGCCTCCTGTCCTGATTGCAATACTCTTGCCCCACATCAGCAGCGCCAGCCACTCCTGCAGCAGCCTACCCCTGCCATGCCCTGGTCATCGCTGGCTGCGGACATATTTGAATGGCGTGGCAAGCAATACCTAGTGTTGGTCGATTCCTACTCGAACTGGTTCGAAGTAGACCTTCTCCCTGCTATCACCTCTGAAATGGTCATCAGTAAGCTGCGCCGACACTTCGCCACTTTTGGGTCCCCGGTCCATTTGCAGACCGACAACGGCCGTCAATTCACCAGTGCTGAATTTAAAGCTTTCGCTGTGAAGTGGAACTTCACTCACTACACCAGCAGCCCTGAATACCCGCAGAGCAATGGCCTGGCTGAACGTGCTGTCCGCAGTGCCAAGAACTTGCTCGAGCAGTCTCGTCTCTCCAATGGTGACTTCTACCAGGGTCTGTTAAACCTTCGTAACATTTTCAGGGACACAACCATGTGATCCCCTGCCCAACGTCTGATGTCCCGCGTTCTTCGCCCACTGATGCCGATCGCCCAGCAATCCCTAGTGCCCAAGGTCCTCCAGCCTGCTGCCGTCCAGCAACGGATTGCTCATAGACACGAAGTTCAGCGTCGCTCTCACGACAAGTCCTGCCGCCCTCTCTCACCACTACTGCCTGGCCAGGTCGTCCGCATGCAGACTGCCACCGGTTTCTCCCGACTAGCAACCGTGGTGGGGGTGGACAATTCACCAAGATCCTACTTGGTGGACTTTGAAGGAACTATCTACCGCTGTAGTCGCCAGCACTTGTTGGCTGTCAAAGAGCCTAAGCCTCCTCCTGTGACCCCTATGCTCCTCCGTTGCGTTTCGAGCCTTCCACTACTAACTACCCCTCCGCTCGCTGCATGCCCCGGTCTGTCCGTTTGCCGCGGTCTCCTCCGTCTGCTTTTCCGGGGTTCATCTCCCCTGCCCGCTCTCCTCTTTCTCCCCCGACATCTACTCCTTCTACCCCGTCTCCTTCCCCTGGCTCGCCTGTGCCAGTCGGGTCTCCTTCCGCATTCCCGGCTGGGTCTCCGCCGGCTTTCTCCTTCCCGGCTGTTCCTACTCCTCCTACTCTTCTTTCGGGGGGGGGGAGGGTGAGGGTGCCTTGCGCACTCGCTCGGGTCGGATTGTCAAACCTCCTGACCGTTACGGTGATTTTGTTTAGATTTGCAGGTGTTGTATAACCGCCCTGCCACTGTTATGACTTCAATTTTAAATATCTAAGGGAAAGGATGTAGATGGTTTATGCATGCAACCTATAACGTAGCTACCTCAACACCACTAACCACGCCCAGCCATATCAGTATAACTGTGATATCCTCCCCTTGTTCCTCCCTTTGGTTCCAGTACGCCTGAAGACTAGATGCAGTCAGTACTGGGACGTGTGTAACATGTGCCTTGATTAAAGACTCAGTAAAGGTTACAGTGTGTCAGACTCCACTCCTTTACAGTATGTTTTCACCAATTGTCTGTTATAACCAAGTAAGGGAATATAAGTAGTAGAAAAAATAACTGCATGTGCTGATTAATACACAAAAGTGTTGAAGTAAAGGCAACATCTCTGGAGAACATGGATAGGTGATGTTTCGGATCGGGACCCTTCTTCAGACTCTCAATCTGAAACTGGGCCTGGAATCCAGATGAGTTGATGGCCGGGCCTGCTGGCAGCTGGGAGAGAGGTGAGGATTGTTGGAGTAATTGGTTGCAGTCTGCTATTTCGTTATCAATTTGTTGATCTTTTGCTGAATTCACAGTGTGATTGTGTTGCACACTTATTGGCCACACTTTAAGCCTCTTCCTTCAATCTAGTACAACCTTTGCTTCTTTTTCTAAGGCATATTTATTTGCGTATTTATTTTCTGATGAGAGTGTACATTTGTTGTGAATTATACATTTTATAGTTGAATGTTTTTTGCTGATTCATCACCTTATCCATTATAAACAAATTATTTACTCAATATTTTGTTTTGTTCTGATACAAGACCCGCCGTTTGGATTTATCTAAGTAACTATCAGACTGATTCTCCAATTCAATTGTGTTATGATCACTTGCTCTCAGAACCTCCTTTACTACAAGATTATAAAATATCATATAAATGAAATAGGTCATGAAGCATCTGTGGAAGAAATGGTCAGATGAGATATCAAGTTTCTTCAGTCTCAAGAAAGGTCTCATCCCGACCCAAAACTTTGTCTGTCAATTCCATCCACCGATGCTGTCTGACCCGTTAAATTCCTCCATCTTTGTTTTGGTTGGTATAAAGGCAATTGTTTTTTTGCCAGACAAACCTCAACACATCAAAAATTTATCAGGATGTGATTAATTACTACTGAGATAGGCCCCAAAAGATATCTCTTTAACTTCAATGCAATCTCAGGATGACACACCCGATGGTGATAGTCTGGAGCCAAGATAATCATTGAGGGACCACCTCTTTTATCTGAGCCAAGCTATTGACTGAGCAGTCTGTTTGTCTGTCTGTCTTAGTAATGGAACCTGGAGGAGTATATCTGTTAGTGGAGGCTGTGACATCTTGTGCATGGCTATTATGAACAAAATCTATAAGAGATAAAAAAACTCCAGCTGCCCAAGCTGGGGGAAGGTGAATACGTTGCCAGAGGAGGCTGGGAATACAGTTACAAAGACTGCGAATTGGACAAAGTACTTGCAATGCCATCAATTCCACAAAATTGCTTTGAACATAGCAGTTGTCATGTGTTAGGTTAGTACCCTTCTTCAGGTTGACTGAGATCCAGCAGTTTGTCTTTTGCTCAAGATGACATATGATGAGTGTTTGATGGCACTGGGCCTGTATAATGCTGGAGTTTAGAAGGCTGAGGAGGATGTCTTTGAAACTTACCGAATTGGATATGAAGAGGATGTTTCCACTAGTGGTAGAGTCTAGGACTAGAGGCCATAGCATCAGAATAAAAGGATGTACCTTTAGGAAGGAGATGCAAAGGAATGGCTTTAGTCAGAGGGTGGTGAATCTGTAAAATTTATTGCCACAGAAGGCAGCGGAGGTCAAATCAATGGATATTTTTAAGGCAGAGATTGATATATTCTTGATTTATATTGGTGTCAGGGGTCATGGGGAGAAGGCAGGAGAATGGGGTTGAGAGGGAAAGATAGATCAACCGTGATTGAATGGTGGAGTAGACTTGATGGGTTGAATGACCTAATTCTGCTCCTATCACTTTTGAATTTATGAAGATTTCAGCATTTGTGATCTCTGTGCGTGAGGCAAAACTTAATCTCATCATTTTGCTTCACAGATCCACATGACCTGCTGAGTTCCTCCAACAATGTACTTTTCTGTTCAACTTCCAGCATCTAGAGACTCTTGTGTTTTCATTACCTGATTTTTTTTTTGTTACTGCGGATAATTTAATGTTGCAGCACAGACTATCAACATAGCTATTCAGATTCAGATTCAATCTTTATTGTCATTGTGCAGTGTACAGTACAGAGACAACGAAATGCAGTTAGGATCTCACCCAGAGGAGCGAACATAGAATAATGGAACAGTGAAATATATATATGTACATAAAGTAGCAGTAGTGCAATTTTTCTGGGGGAAGGAGTGTCCAGGGGGGGGGGGGGGGGGGGGGGGGGGGGGGTGACTGGCAATCACCAAGGTGCAGAGTTGAGTAATGTAACAGCCGCAGGGAAGAAGCTGTTCCTGAACCTGCTGGTCCGGCAACGGAGAGACCTGTAGCGCCTCCCGGATGGGAGGAGGGTAAACAGTCTGTGGCTGGGGTGAGAGCAGTCCTTGACGATGCTGCGCGCCCTTCGCAGACATCGCTTGCTCTGGACAGACTCAATGGAGGGGAATAAGGAACCGGTGATGCGTTGGGCAGTTTTCACCACTCTCTGCAGTGCTTTCCGGTCGGAGACAGAGCAGTTGCCATACCATACTGTGATACAGTTGGTAAGGATGCTCTCGATGGTGCAGCAGTAGAAGTTCACCAGAATCTGAGGAGACAGATGGACATTCTTTAGTCTCCTCAGGAAGAAGAGACGCTGGTGAGCCTTCTTGACCAGTGTCGAGGTATTGTGGGTCCAAGAGAGGTCATCAGAGATGTTGACCCCCAGAAACCTGAAGCTGGAAACACGTTCCACCACCGTCCCGTTAATATGGATGGGGTGTGCGTGCCACCCCTAGACCTTCTGTATTCCACAATTCAATGTGTACTAAACTTTATCTTCCTTTTCAATCAGTTATTGGAAGGTAAGATCAGTTGGGGCATGAAAGCAATGTATCCATAGAGAAATCTTGATAATATTATGATCGAAGCAGAAACAGCATTGATGGTTTCTAAGAACTTGTATGCGATTATATATCATACTAGACTAAGTGGGACCCGTTGCGTCCCAGTCACATGGGAGGCGTGGTCCCCCAATGCAATCCATCCCCCAACAAAATATTCCACAACTCACCCGTTCCCTCAACTCAAACCGTTCCCCCAACGCAATATTCCATCACTCACACATAGCCCCTAACTGTGCAGGCACGGCTCATTTGCCCTCATCCCCCAGCACTCCCTCCCCATCCTCTTCATGTCCGGGAGGGAAAGAAATGGGGTGTAGGTTGGGAGAGGAGTGGGTGTGTGTGAGCGTAGGGGGGTATAGCAGGGGGGAGAGCATGATGCGGGGGGAGGGGGCGTGTGGGGGTGTGGCGAGGTGGGGGGGGGTGGGTGGGGTGAGAGTGGTGGTGTGCATGTGTTGTGTCTCTTGTTGCGTTCTGCACCTGGGGCAGGGGGACGGCTGCACAAGGAGGCTGTCGGGGGCCGGTGGGGGAGGGGGGAATGTTTTGTACCCGGGGGAGGGGATGGTTCCAGACGGAGCCTGTCGGGGGCCGGTGGGGGAGGGGGATGGTTCCAGGCGGGGCCTGTCGGGGGCTGCTGGGGGGAAGCGCTGCCGTGGCCTACCATTGTACGATATGCCACCCCCCATCTGCCCCTCCTGAAGCCGTCCTCCTCCCCCACAGCAGCATGCCCCCCCCCCCCCCACAGCGGGCCCCGCTTGAAGCCGTCCTGTCCCCAAATGCAGGACGCTCACCGCCCCCTCCCCACCGGTCCCCACCTGAAGCCGGTCCCGTCCGCAGCTGCAGTATGCTCCCCACCTGCTTCAGGCAGGGACTGGTGGGGTGCATCCTGCAGCTATGGCATGGTTTCAGGCGGGGGCCAGTGGATTGGGAACATCCTGCAGCAGGGAAGGGGGATGGCTTCAGGGGGGAGCTGTCGGGGGCCACTGGGGGGGGGAGGGGGTGGGGAAGAGCATTCTGCAGCCTGGGGAGGGGGATGGCTACAGGCGGGAGCTATCAAGAGCTGGTGGGGATGGGAGCATCCTACAGGCGAGGGAGCGGGACGGCTTCAGGAGGGGGCTGTCGGTGGCCGGTGGGTGGGAAGAGTGTCCTGCAGCCAGGGGAGGGCGGGGGGGTGGCTTCAAGCAGGGGCTGTCAAGAGCCATTGAGGGTGGGGGACAGGCATCCTGCACTCACTCCATTCCCCCTTAAACCCCCCATCCACTCTTCGCGGCTCTCTGGTGGCGCAGCCATTCCCGCCCATTGGGTTCCCATTGTGATATAGAACACACAGGTATTACTGCACAGGCGCAACTGATGGGCACGGCAAGTGGAAAAGGGATTTACTAAAGCTTAAAATGTGAATAACTCTTAAAACATAACAACAATTTAAACGTTAAAGATGAGATTTATTCTGTCCATTCTTTCTTGTTGCATTATGCAGCCGGAGGAGGGTTACGGCTTCAGGCGGGGGCTTTCAGGGGCCGGTGCGGGAGGGGGAGAGCGTCCTGCAGCCGGGGAGGGGAATGGCTTCAGGTGGGGCCTGTCGGTGGCCGGTAGGGAGGGGGAGAGCATCCTGCAGCCGGGGAGGGGGATGGCATCAGGTGGGGCCATCCAGGTAGGGAGCCGGTAGGGAGGGGAGGAGGGGAGGGGGGGAGGGGGGGAGCGCTGCCCTGGCCTACCACTGCTGTGGCCTACCACAGTCACTGCCGCTGCCTACCCCTACCGCTATCATGCCTTAACGCTGCCGCTCCCCACCGGCTTCAGGCTGGGATGGTGGGGAGCATCCCGCAGCTGGGGACGGGACGGCTTCAGGAGGGGGCTGTCAAGGACAGGGGGCGAAAGCGTCCTACAGCCAAGGGAGGCAGATGGCTTCAGGCGGGGCTGTCGGGGCCAGAGGGGAGGGGGGGGGGGGGAGAGTGTCCTGTAGCCGGTGCAGGGGGACGGCTTCTGGCGGAGGCTGTTGGGTGCCAGTTGGTTGGGGGAGCGTCCTGCAGCTGAGGGTGGGGTACGGCTTCAGGTGGAGGCTGTCGAGGGCCGGTGGGGGGGGGGGGGGGGGGAGCGTCATTTAGCCGGTTGGGGGGCTAGTATTGGTGTTGTGGTCAGAAGGAACTGGTTTCCAGAGGGCTAGTATGGATATTATGGGTCAATGTGACTTTTCTTGGGCCAGTACAGGTGTTGTGGCCAGAGGGACTGGTTTCTGGAGAGCTAGTAGGACATTATGGGCCGAATGGACTTTTATTAGGCTAGTACGGTTGTTGTGGGCCGAATGAACTACAGCTGGGGATGGGGAAGGCTTCAGGCCAGGGCCGGCAGCTAGCGTTCTGTAGCCGGGGTGGGGAAGGGTTTCAGGCGGGGGCTGGGAACGGTTTAGGCAGGGGCCAGTGAAGGGGGGGGAAGCATCCTGCAGCTGGGGATGGGACAGCTTCAGGTGGGGGCCGGCAGGAGCATTCTGTTGCCGGGATACAGGGACGGCTTCTGGCGGGGCCCGTCGGGGGCCGGTGGGAGGGGGGGCCCACTGCCGTGACCAACCGCTGCCATGGCCGACCGTAGCCCTGGCCTAGCGTTGCCCTGGCCTGCGCCTGCCTACCCGTACCGTGGCCTACTGCTGCCATGGCCTACTGCTGCCGCTGCCGCTGCCTATCGCTGTCGTGGCCTACCTCTGCCGTGGCCTGTCGCTGTCGTGGCCTCACGCCACCGCTCCCCACAGGCTTTATGTGGGGACCAGTGGGGAGCATCCTGCAGCTGGGGCCACGGGCAGCTTCAGGCGGGGGCTGGGGGAGTGTCCTGCAACTGGGGACGAGACAGCTTCAGGAGGGGGCCAGGGCGTGGCGGTAAGAGTCCTGCATCTGGGGCCGGCTTCAGGCGGGATGGGGGGGCCCACTGCCGTGACCAACCGCTGCCATGGCCGACCGTATCCCTGGCCTACCGTTGCCCTGGCCTACGCCTGCCTACCCGTACCGTGGCCTGCCTCTGCCGTGGCCTGTCGCTGTCGTGGCCTCACGCCACCGCTCCCCACAGGCTTTAAGTGGGGACCGGTGGGGAGCATCCTGCAGCTGGGGCCACGGACAGCTTCAGGCGGGGGCTGGGGGAGTGTCCTGCAACTGGGGACGAGACAGCTTCAGGAGGGGGCCAGGGCGTGGCGGTAAGAGTCCTGCATCTGGGGGCGGCTTCAGGCGGGGACTGGCGGGAGCATCCTGTAGCCAGGGACGGTGACGGCAACAGGCACGGGCTGTCGAGAGCCGGTGTGGTGGGGGCAGCGAGCATCCTGTAGCTGCGAGAGGGGGACGGCTTCAGGCAGGGCATTATGGAGCCGGTGGGTGGGGGGCTGTCAGGGGCCGGTGGGAGGTGCATCCTGCAGCCGTGGAGGGGATAGCATCAGGCTTAGGCTGTCGGGGGCCATTTGTGGGGGGAGGCGAGAGACGTCCAGCTGGGGGAGGGGCATCCTGCAGCCCGGGGATGGGGATGGGTTATCGGGGTCAGGGGGGGGGGCAAACATCCTGCAGCTGCGGGAGGGGAGCGGCCTCAGGTGGGGCCTTCGAGGGCTGGGAGGGGAGTGCAGCCGTGGCCTAGCACTGCAGTGGCCTACCGCTGTCAATGCTGCTGCCTACCCCTGCCACGGCCTATCACCTCCGGGGGGGGGGGAGTCCTGCAGCCGGGGGAGGGCTTCAGGTGGTGACCAGTTTGGGGGGGGGGGGGGCTATCATGTACCATTTTTGCGCAAATGTAAAAACAACACAAACCGGAAGAGGACAAGATGAGCGTTTTAGTTAAGTACAGGAGGGCTGGTCACCCAACGCAATATTCCACCTCTCCACCAATTCCAATATTGCTCGCCAGTGGGGGGGGGGGGGGCCTTTCTGTTGCGCTACTATGGGTGTTGTGGGCCAAAGGTACTGTTTTTCAGAGGGCTAGTATAATATAGGCATTGTGGGCCGAATGGAATCTTGGGCTGGCAGCTCAGTCACTGAGGCCTGGCAGTACAGTCACTCGGACCTGGCAGGCTGGCAGCTGAGAAACTGCCAGAAATTCTGCCCAAAACAGGTGACAGACTGTGAGAGAGAAGGGGGAGAGGATGGACTGAATGCATTATTGGGCTGGCAGTTCAGTCACTTACGGCTGGTGGGCTGGCAGTTCATTTACTCACGGCTCGTGGGCTGGCAGTGCAGTCACTCACACCTGGTACGCTGGCAGTTCACTCAGTCACCCCTCCTCCCTTCACCCCTCCCCCACTCCGCTCCTTGTCATTCACACACACACACAGACTCATTCACACACACACACACACACACACACACACACACACACACACACACACACACACACACACACACACACACGCACGCACACACACACACACACACACACACACACACACACACACACACACACACACACATTCACACACACGCAAACTCAATCACACACACACACACAGACTCATTCACACACACACACACACAGACTCATTCACACACACACACAGACCCATTCACACACACACACACACAGCTCATTCACACACACACACAGACTCATTCACACACACACACACAGAGACTCATTCACACACACAGATTCATTCACACACACACACACAGACACATTCACACACACACACACAGACTCATTCACACACACACAGACTCATTCACACACACACACATAGACTCATTCACACACACACACACATTCACACACACAGACTCATTCACACACACACACATACACACACACACACACAGACTAATTCACACACACACAGACTCATTCACACACACACACATAGACTCATTCACACACACACACATGCACACACACAGACTCATTCACTCACACACACTCACCCAATACTAAAATTCCAAGTAACTTCAGAACATGTTGAATATACAGTGTGTAAAACAGATGTTTAAATCCTCCTGTAGAGGCTGCTGGTGCTGAAGCAAAAACGTGCTTTAAATAACATCCAACAAACACACTCACCAGAGACAGAGCAGTCAGCTCTCCTGAATTATTCAACGGCGCCTGCACTCGGCGCCATCTTGACGTCACCCTCACGCTTCTTGCCGCGAACCGGAAATGACTCACTCAGTGCAACATGCCGCTAACCGGAAATGAAGTCATCGGTGCCATCTTGCAACTAAGCGAAAATCACAGAATGAGCACCAATTTTGAAATTAAACACAGTCCTGATCTAATAAAATGTTTATTCATGCTTTATCCATCCAAAAACTGTTACAAGCAAGCCCTTTAAAAGCCAAGCCAATAGGACAAAAACACTTTACAAGCCAACAAAACACGTTTGTTAAAAGCCCTTTAAAAAGCCAACCCAATTGGGCAAAAACACTTTGCAAACAACAAACACATTTGCTGAAAACCACATCCCAGAGACTCACCGTGGATGTAGACGTGCGTTCAGTGTTATTCGCAGCTCAGAGAGCCATGAACCTCTCGCTTCCTCGGGGGCAGTAGAGAGAATGGCAAAACATTTAAAAACATTAATATCTCTCTGATTTTTCATCGATGGGAAAAATCCTCCAGTCCAGTCTGGCGGAGGGGGGCTCTGAGCGAGGTGGCCAAAAGTGACGGCCGTAAATGGCGGCATTCTCTCGGAAATCACATCACAGTAAGTCAAAAGCGGTCAAGATCAGACAGATAGACAGATAGACAGATAGACAGACAGACAGACAGACAGACAGACAGACAGACAGATAGATAGATAGATAGATAGATAGATAGATAGATAGATAGATAGATAGATAGATAGATAGATAGATAGATAGATAGATAGATAGATAGATAGATAGATAGATAGATAGATAGATAGATAGATAATCATATAATGATTCCTGCCATGCCCCGTGCTAGTGTCTGACAGTTGAGGGCAGTGGTGGCCTTCAGTACTGGTGTCTGTGCAGTACAGGCTTTCCTTGTCAACAGTCTCTCGCCTGAAGAGGACACTCATAATAAACCTGACTTTGCTGTGTCCGGGAACATTACAACACGGGCATAAGCTACTCATTTCCTTGAGCCACATCTGTAATTCAAGTATATATGTCTGATCAGTATCAAAACTCACTTTATCCATCTTGTTTTTATTTCCTTTCTTGCCATTCCACAACAAAAATCGGTCAATATATATATATTTTTAAATTTGGTAGTATTTTTTTTGACTGGTGTGAGTTGGGGTAGGTAACAGTGCAATAAGTCCTCTTCAGGGGGACTTTGTGCTACAGTTAATGTTCCTCTGACACCTCGTGAATCTCTGGATGAAATTATAATTGCCATAAAGTTATGAATACGTGATGTGAATCATTGCACCAGTTTGTATTTATAGAACATCATCATTTGTGGTTGGTTGCCACAAGACTATGTTCGTACTTCCAAATGGTGCTGTGATTGAAGATACAAATCTTTTCTTTCACGAGTGTGATGAATTCACAAGCTGAGGGTCGGTAATATTTTTTTTCAAACAAATCTTCCGTCATTATCATCCTGCTAAGTTAAGTTGGCTTTTAACCAGCTCTTCCATCTTTTTAACAATCAATTATTTGGGTTAATTTCATTGCACCTCTTGCAAGCTATAAGCAAGACTTTGAACAGCAGTAAAGTTCATTAATGCATTTACCTGAATGGGTACCAGTTTATGACAGATTTATTTTGTTCAAATTTTTACCTGGAGGAAAATACACCACTATATTTCTTCTTGATAAACATTTTTATTTTATTTTAAATAGTGTCAGCAATGTGCAGAAGTGCAAACATTAAAAGAAAAGAAACTAATCACAAATTAATTCATTAGCAATGGTCTTTTAATTATTTCAGCTTTTAATTACTGAGAATTTCATCTTGTCAACTTTAATGATATTTCAAGGAAACAAAAGTCATTATTGAATTTGCTAGTTCTCAGCACTGCAAGGTGAATTTGAAGGACGCCTGCTGGGGATATATATCTAAATCATTTAAACAATTACATTTATAACACATCTGCTAACTTATTTTCAATGAAGGTCACTACATTTATTTTATAGTCATCCTCACTTAGATTACAGCAACACCTTTCACTCAGGCATGCAAAATACCTTTGAACTGTAACAAGGATTGTGTTATGCTTGTCCTTGCTGTAATTTATGTCATTTGTTGAATTCAGTTCTTATTAGAAATGAAAGGAACAATCTGCTGAAAGACAAGGAGTAATGGCTGTCGGTTTCAATGATCTACTGCACCTCAACCTGATAAAAAACAATTCTGCAAATAATCTTTGAATACATGCACAAATTGATTAAAAAAAATAACAATGTTGCAGTCTAAAATTTCCGTAAAAATAGCTGACATTTCCTCTTGAAGCTGTCGGCTTTCACCCTGCACCAACTCCTTGGTAGTTCAGGACAACTATGTGCAAATGTAGAAGTCCCCTGAGCTTGATACAGCTGATTACTTCTGTTGGTTCAATTGTTATTTCAATTGGACATCAATCAAATTGCAGAGAACAAACTTACCACAGTTTCCCAGAATATGTGCTGAGTAGAAAGAGAAATTGTAATATATGTTATTGATTTGAGATCATTTCAATGTATATAATTATATGTGACTGCTTTCTAATGTTTAATTAAAAAAAAATATTTTTTAATAGTGTCATTCATTATTATCAGTTCCTGAATGCTGTGGCTGTTTAAGACTTCAATTTCACTTCGGAGTCACGTGAGTGACTACGTGAAGAAGGCTGTCAACCTGCATGTGCGTCAATACGTCCATGCATGGCGCCACAACTGGTTGACAGGCGCGTTCTCCTGCCACCGGTAAGTTAAAAGACCCGCAGGTAAGTTCTAAAGCTTTTTCTGAGGTTGTTGTGTCGTTATAACTTGTTTGCAGTATCGCCACAAAGTTCCAGAACGAAATAATATGGACAAAATGAAAACTAGGAGAACCGGAGCGAGACCCGCTGCAGAAGACCGCGGGACCGTGGGTAGCTGGGGCCCACCAACTACACCACACCAGTTGCTGATGCTAATACCAGCGACTGCAGACTTGGTGACTCTGCAGAGCACCATGGCTACCCCAAGGGTGGGGAAAGCCAAGCAGAAGTCTGTAAGGCCAATAGACTCAGATGAGTCAGGCCAGGAGGGTGCAACTCCCACTATGGGTAGCATCGGCGGACGCATAGCCCGGATGGAGCACCTCATGGAGAGGGTGCTCCACCATGACACACTCCTTCGATCGGAGTTGTATCAACGTGGGTCTCCGAGTGAGCCCACGGCAGCACCTGGGAAATTTAGGCCATATTCTATTGTTGGCTATTTAAAAAAAAAATTTAAATCAATTTTCACTGGTATAACAGACACGATATGGTGTTGAACGTCGCGATATGATAAATCAGTAATGCACAGAATAAAAAGTTACTACATGTTCTATGAACATCATCGACTGGTATGAACACCGGATATCGCCTTGTCTGCGTGCAGACAAATCGTCAATTATCTAAGTACGTCACGTGTACAAGGCTCACAGACAATGGCGGTGGATGTATTACCCGCTACATTGGGCAAGGATGTGTTTTATGCTTTCCGTCATACCGCCTCAACTATCTATGTTCGCTAAATAGAACACAGGCTGTCGCAACCTCCTGGTGTTACCAGATTGGTCGACACAGCCATGGGCTATACTGGGAATGATTAGCCTTTCATGGCCATCTCTAAAGGCAGTAGTCTGCTTTTTACCTTGCAATCCTCTCCATGACCAAATTAATTATTGATTTACAGAGTTTGAGAAGACCTTTTCTGGGGCTCGGATTGACTGAACGCACATTGGATGTACTCACTGCAGCCTGGAGAGACAGTAGGAAGATACAATATATTTCTCATATTAGGAAATGGGAAGAGTACTGCTCACTGTCCAATATATCTTATGACTCAGCACACATTACCGATGTGTTGCAGTTTCTCTCTAAGTTGTTCTTTAAAGACAGGTTGAGTTATAGTGCTTTTAACTGTGCCAGAAGTGCACTATCAGCATATCTGGGACCACGATCAGGACACCAATCTGTGGGGATACACCCGCTAGTGTCTATGTTCATGAAGGGCGGCTTCAACATGAAAATTCCTAGGCCCAGATATACGGAAATTTGGGCATAGTTTTAACTCGGCTTCGCCGGTGGGCACCGGCAACATCCTTATCCCTAACCCAGCTCACGTATAAAGTAGTGATGCTCATGCCTCTGGTGTCAGCTCAGCGGGCCCAGTCATTACACAAGCTGCGATTGGATAGTATGGTCATGTCTGCCTACAGTATCACATTTTTCGTATATGACCTAGTTAAGCAAAGCAGACCTGGTACTTCCGGCCTCAAGCTCCTTTTTGCAGCTTACCCCTTGGACATTCAGCTCTGTGTGGTAACACACCTACGACTATATATTAAGGTCACTAATAGTCTCAGGGGTTCGGAACAGGCATTGTTTATTAGTTTTAAGAAACCTCATAACAAGGTTTCGGTTCAGACCATTTCCAGGTGGCTGAAACAGGTGCTGATATATGCAGGAGTTGATACTGATTATTTTAAATCTCACTCCACCAGGGCAGCATCTACAACAGTAGCTAGGACAATGGACGTCCCGCTGGACCAGATCCTAGCAACAGCAGGATGGTCAGGAGAACGTACTTTTCAGGCGTTCTATCATAAACCAGTCACCAGACCAAGGGCCTTTGCCGAAACCATTTTAAGTTCTGTTTAGTAGTTTCCCTGGATAAGAGGATCTGCTATTTATTATGATTTGCCCATTAAAAAGCTTCAGCATGTTCTCAAAAATTGTCGTGTCTCAATGCATTTACCTCTTATCCTTGGTCAATCTATGCAGTGCGTGGCTTGGACTTGAGTCCACGGCATGAAAGCACAGAGCTTCAAAATCTTCACGTAGTCACTCACGTGTCTCCGAAGTGAAATAGTAAAATTAAACGAGAACTTACCAGTTTGAAGTTGATCTTTATTTTATGAGGAGTTACGATGAGGGATTACGTGCCCTCCACTCCCAAACCCTCATAAAAGATCAGCTAGTATTTCTAGTCTCTCGTATCTTACTATTTCTCAGTTCAACTGGTGTAATCTGTGCTTTCACACCGCTGCTTTAAAGGTTGACGTGCATGCGGGTTGACGGCCTTCTTCACGTAATCCCTCATCGTAACTCCTCATAAAATAAAGATCAAACTTCAAACTGGTAAGTTCTCATTTAATCTTACTATTTGATATCTTTAACAGCCATTCTGCCTGCACAATTGAATGACCATTTGCCAATGCATTTTGCTTGGATTAACAATAAGCAGGATCTGTCCTGCCCAGGAATTATTTTTACAGAAGGTTATTATTCAGGTTTAGAGCAGATTCACGTGTGGGTAAGAGATGTTCCACAAAACAAATTCTGCATTATTCCACAATGATTACTGTGTTTAAGAAAACCGCCCTAATTGTTATGTTGATCAATCATCAAAAGTACTAATAAAATGTGCAATTTTAACATTTAAAATAAACATTCCACTTACTTCTCTGATTCTCTATTCGATAAACTTGAGACAATCTAACACCCTTATCTCCAGCTGTTAACTTGCAGATGTAAATGTAGCACCCATCACTGCACCTGAAGATCCCAATAACAGTCGATGGAATGACTGACCCAAAGATTCACTCATCCCTCCTTTTCTTTATAACCTAGCTTTTCTTGGTTAAGAAATGCTTCCATTTTTTAATTCACATCTACTTGGCTTAATACCTCAATGGCTTTTTCCATCACCGTCTGTTGAATTGTCTACAGTACAGCTGTGTTTGAGATATCAGTGCTCCTCCATTCCTTCCAATCCAGGGTTCTGATCTATCTTGAAGATAGACACAAAACGCTGGAGTAACTCAGCGGATCAGGCAGCATCTTCTGAAGAATAAGGATCTCAACACGAATAATCACACATTCCTTCTCTCGAGAGATGCTTCCTGTCCCGCTGAGTTACTCCAGCATTTTGTGTCTATCTTCAGTTTAAACTAGCATCTGAAGTTCCTTCCTACGCTTCTCAACTACCTCCGCTGCAATTTCCAATGCCTATACTCCCAGCAAACCATCCTCAAACATCTCTGCTTCTCTCCCTTTTTTTTCTTACTTAAGACTACTCATTCAAGCTTCTCTCTCCTGAAAAACTTTTAATAACGGACATAGATATGGTAGACAGTCAGAACGTTTTTTCCCAGGATGTCCAACATCAGAAGGCATGAGGTGATAGGGGAAAGTTTAGTGGAGATGTGCGGGGCTTGTTTTTTACTCAAAAAGTAGTGGGGGCCTAGAACGCATTAAACTCCATGTGGTGGTGGAGGCAGATACAAAAGTGGAGTTTAATAGCCTTTTCAATAGGCACATGGAAGTGCTGAGAATAGAAGAATATGGATCACGCAGATGAGAACATTGTGAGCGGACGGGCCCGTTACTGTGCTGTAATGTTCTATCTTGAATGTGAACTGATGTTAATTTACTTTTGTAATCATCCCTCTGAGGAACATTTGGACATTTGATTATAAAGCTGGTGCCTGCATAATTAGAAGTTATTTTGATTGTTGTAAAAATATAGAAGCTCACCAACCCTAAATAAGTACTATTTTAGAGATCGTACACACCTACTTCATGAGAAACTAATGGCCTTGATTTGATGGAGCAAACACTGAAGAAGTCATATCTTCACTTAAATATGTTTTCCACATTTAGTGGTCAGTCCCTGGAAGCCACTATTATTCCAGCACAGCCCTATCATAAAGTATCACACAGTGCAACAGAACAAACACAGTGCCTTGTATTTTAAGCCTTTAGTTTCTTCCTTGTGCAACTGTGCAGATTATCATTTTCTATATTGCTGTTCTAAAACAACTGCAGATCGAGCTGTGAGTTAAATGTTTTATTAATTTCTCAGTTGCTTAATTCTGCTCAAAGCCAGCATAACTGAGAGCTGCACAAAACTGCATTAAGAGTTGTTTATTTCATCTATTATGTTTGATTCCACATTATGTAAGCTGAGGAAAAGAGTTTTGCTTTGAGATAAATTGAATGGTCAGGTTCTGCAGTGATCTGAACATTACGTGAAACATGGCATGTCCACACTTAAAATGGTATTCTGATGGTGTATTCTTGGTCCAAAGGCACAAAAAAAAATGTTGTCAATCATTTCATTTGCTGTTATTGGGAGCTTCAGGCATCGTGATTAGTTGCTATATTTTCAGATGTAGTTGCAGAGACTGCCGAGTTAAAGTACTATAGGAATTCTGAAGCCACCACATTTTATATTGAAAATATTAGAAATAGGCATTCTAAAAATAATTAATCAGTACCTATTCAAATGAAGCTCTCAAAAGGGGCTAGTTATTTATTGTCAAGCTTGTGTTTCTCTTACTAAATGTCCAACATCTATTATTGACAATAATGCACTAGAGACCAGCAAATTGAAAAAAAAGACGGTTAAATTAAATTGCATTCTTACTATACTTTAATGCAATTTCTTTGCACTTTAAGCATTAGACTTGTATTTGGTACACTAAGCTGGTTATTACACAAGAAGTGTGTTTAAGACCTCAGTCACATCTTTGAAGAACTAAGCTTTCAAGCTGTAGATTCTGATAATTTGGGTGGCAGTCAGTCAGGAAGACGTTTGTAACAGAATCAATATAATCTGCAGATCTCGGCCACTGCATTCAATTCTGTTCATACACTCTATCACCTGGGATTCATTACTTTTAAAACAGCTTTATACAAGGCAATTTGATTTGTTGGAAAGGGATATAATAAAGACTGAGACCAGCCAGCACCCCAGACTCTCCACCAATTTAGTTTCTCATACAAGGCAAATAGAAATTAGTGAGCAGAAAGTAGGTTTTCTCTCTTCTAAATCTGCCCTTCACTTTTATAAAAGTCAGTTTGACCTCGCTAATCTTGCTCAGGAAGCTCTCTGAAGTCCATAGAGACACTTCTATTTCATTGTGAAGTTTTATCAAGAACTTAGCGAAAACTAAGAATGCAACCTAATAGCAAAAAAGATTATGGAAACTATGTAAAGAGGTAGTAAGAGTGATTGTGATCATGTCTATTGTACGTCTGTGATTTTTGTTATGTATCTGTCAGTGAAATCGATGGAGAAACATCCAATCAAGAAAACATAAAAACACAGAGAATTGTATTTGTGTTACAATTAAAACATAGAATATAGAACACAGAACATAAACAATAGAGCATAAAGCAAGGAACAGGCACACAATATACATGCTGAATGTGGTACCAAATTAAATTAATATGCCTGGAACATGCTGGCAAAGGTGGTGGTGGAAATAAAGGCAACAATGACTACAGTATATCCCTCAACTCCTGTAATTCTATGTGTCTCTCTAAAAGCCTCTTAAATGCCCCTGTTGTACACCACCACCCTTGCCAGCATGTTCCACCCCCGGACCCTGACACCCACACCGGGTGATTCACCTCCCCCCCCCCTCGACTGTGGGGAAAAATGTTACATGTATAAATAGTTCTTACATTCGGGAACCTGGTTAATTAAGTGGTGGTATTATTTCCCTGTCCTAACTATGCCTTTGCTTTAGCCGGTGGTTACATCCATTCCATCCCTCCCTCGCAAAGATGTGAGATTTCATTAAGAGCACACTTGGTTGAATAGATGCAAGCTGCATGTAAAGCATCTCTTCCATGCGCGCAATAAATGAAGCCGATAAAATGAGACAACTATCACACCAAAGATAGACACAAAATACTGGAGTGACTCAGTGGGACAGGCATCATCTCTGGAGAGAATGAATGGGTGGCGTTTCGGGTCGAGACTCTTCAGACTCAGTCTTCAGGACTGAAGAATGGTCTCAACATGAAACGCCACCCATTCCTTCTCTCCAGAGATGCTGCCTGTTCCACTGAGTTACTTCAGCTGTTTGTGTCTATCTTTGGTTAAAACAGTTTACAGATTATCTGGTGTGTTGTGCGTGGGAGCTCGTGTGCGTTACGCAGGCAACCAGACGGTAATAAATAAAACGTGCTTCTTGTTGTCAGGGGGGGGTGGGGCGGGGTAGAGTGGGAGGAGATAAAATTGTTATTGTCATGCACTCTTGTCATCGTCCCGCCAGGGAATGTATGTCCCCCACCCAATGTTTTAAAAGCGATTTACTATGCCCGAACTGTCTGTCCCCGCGGCAGGGGTGGGAGGGAATCACCCGGTGTGGGTGTCAGGGTATCAGTGTGTGGGGGTCAGGGGGGGGGGGATCACCCTGGTGTGGGGATTGGGGTCCGATGGCGGTACACCGTTGTCAGTGACTCTGGGTGGGTGGAGGAACCAGCCTGTCCCACACCTCTGCTCCACCCGACCCACAGCCCATCACACTGTGGCCCCATGAGGGAGATGAGGCGGAGGGCAGACGTGTTTGTGGGAGAGTGGGGGCTGTCCCGAGGGATGAGCACCTTCTGCCGCTTACAATTTAGTGCTCAGGTTCAGAGTGCCCAGTCACCTATGGCTTGTGTGGGGAAATGACTCCCACCTTCCCGTCTCCACCGGCCAGTGATGTGATGGACGCGGGGGTCTGGACCAATCACTGACAAGTCCCGCCCCCTGGCAACGTCACGTCCGTTATTTGACTTTTCTGTTGAGCGGCATTCAGTTTCTTGGCTTGTATGCGTCGCAGCCTTTCGGGTAGGTGGTGTTTCGACAGAGCGGCCATTCGGTGAGTTTGTTTTTAGACGACGCAGCCTTTCGGTTGGTTGGTTTTTAGTTGTCCCGCCCTTTCGGTTAGTTTGCTTTTAGGCGTCCCACCCTTTCGGTTAGTTGGCGTTTTGACTTCATTTCCATTTGGTTATTTGGCTTCCACTTCTTTGCTTCGGCCTCTCGTCCGTCGGCGCCACGTCCGCACATGCTCCAGGGGCCTACCATTTACTGCGTAGGTCCTGCCCTTGTTCGACATCCCAAATTGCAACACCTCTCACTTCTCTATATTAAATTCTATCAACCATTCCTCTGCCCACCAGGCCAATCGATCCAGATCCTGCTGCAATCGTTCACAACCATCTACACTATCTGGAAAAACCACCAACTTTTGTATCATCAGCAAACTTGCTAATCTTGCCCTCTATGTTCTCATCCAAATCATTGATGTAGATGACAAACAGTAATGGGCCCAGCACTGAACCCTGAGACAAACCACTAGTCACAGGCATCCACTCTGGGAAGCAACCTTTCACTATTACCCTCTGCTTCCTTCCATGGAGCCAATTTGCTATCCATTCAGCTCTCTCTCTTTGGATCCCATGCGATCTAACCTTCCAGAGCAGCCTACCATGCAGAACCTTTTCAAACGCCTTACAGAAGTCCATGTGCACAACCTCTACAGCTCTGCACTAATCAACCTTTTTGGTCACGTCTTCAAAAAAATCAATCGGATTTGTGAGACACGACCTCCCATGTACAAAACCATGCTGACTCTCTCTAATCAGCCCTTGTCCATCCAAATACCTATATATCCTATCCCTCAGAATACTCTCCAGCAACATACCAACTACAGATGTTAAGGCCACCAGCCGATAGTTCCCAGTATTTTCCCTGCAGCCCTTCTTGAAAAGCAGCACAACATTTGTCACCCTCCATTCTTCCGGCACCTCTCCTGTATTTAAGGACGACTCGAAAATTTCAACCAGGGCTCTCGCAATTTCCTCTCTAGTTTCCCACAATGTTCACGGATATATCAGTTCAGCCCTAAATATTTGTCTACCTTCAAACACAACAGTGCCTTCGGTACTTCTTCGACAGTAACCCTGATTACTTCACTTCAAGACACTTCAAGTAACTGCCCCAATTTCCTCCATCCTACTGTCTTTCTCCTCGGTAAATACAGAGGAGAAATACTAATATAGGACCTTGCCCATCTCCTGTGGCTCCGCACAGAGGTGGCGCAGCAGTAGAGTTGCTACCTGACAGCGCTTGCAGCACTGGACATCTGGGTTCGATCCCGACTACAGTTGCTGTCTGTACCCAGTTTGTACGTTCTCCCCGTGACCGTGTGGGTTTATTCCGAGATCTTTGGTTTCCTCCCACACTCCAAAGATCTACAGGTATATAGGTTAATTGGCTTGGTTAATGTGTAAATTGTCCCAAGTGTGTAGGATGGTGTTAATGTTCGGGATCGCTGGTCGGTGCGGACACGGTGGGCCGAAGGGCCTGTTTCCGCACTGTATCTCTAAATTAAACACAAAAAAAAATAGAATGTTGGAACAAAACAAAAAGACCGGGGAGCATTCACTGATTCAAAGAGATCAGTGCTATAAAAATATTCCATATTACTTATCACAGATTTATTCAAATATTGTATGTGTCTTCTAATTAATGAATTGCGATAATCAGAATGTTTGTCAAAAATAAAGAGGTTGGAGGATCAAATCCATATCTGGAATTTGATAGAGAGGCAAACCTATCAATAGTGTGTTCTTTGCCACATTGATGACATCTACTGCATTCTGACAAATGTGTGTACCTTCTCTGTGTGTTATTCTCGATGCAATCTGGAAGTAACCCAGGATAACTTAGTTTAGTTGTAAATCACATCCTATCACTGAGAGTCTTTGATCAGCAGAACATTCATTTTGAAACAACTCCCACAGTCTCTAGTGAAAAATAGGAGAATCTGGATATTTTTTAGTTATAAACCATTTATGTATTATTCATTGGAAAGGAACCAAATTAAGATTCTTTGAAAATGATGGCAAAATAGCAGAGAAAATGAGATTAAAAAGGGACAATTCAATATCACCACTCTCCAATCCCTCACCCTTCTTGCCATTACAGTTAATCGATTCTCGGGAGTTAATGTTTGATAATGTTTTGGGAAGAAAAACGCATCTAATATAAAATAACACTGTGCGTCGCAAGGATGAGATAAGTTACATATCAATGAAAATTATTTCATTATAATTAGAAAGTAACTAAGAGGTAAATATTTTGATTAATACAGATGTATTAAATGTCTCTGTTATCCCTAGTAATGAAGACCAAGACAAATCAAATAATAAATGTCCTTGGTCCCTTCTCCTGGTTTGGCTGAGATAGCTGATCAAAGGAAGATGTGGCCATTGGCTAAAGAACATCTGGTGGGTGAAGTTGATGATTTTTCAAGGTTTTATAATCAAAATTCAATCAGAAAGCTTAACGGAAAGTTGATATTTTGTTTTAAAAAAAAGGTTTCAATAAAAAAGCTATGCTTTAGCTGTACAAAAATGTGGATGGATCCGGTTAGTGTATTGAATGCATTCTCAAGAAGAACGTGTTGACCTTGCATAAATGAGGTGTACTTCTATCAGAATGAACTCAAAGCTTAAGGGTTAAATTCTAAGGACAGTTTTCATTAACTTAGCTTTATCTTGAATTCAGAATATTTATGAATGATCTAATACGAATTATCAAGGATGAAGGCATACAATAAGATAGATCCAGAGGTAATAAATGCCAGATTTCTGATTTAATTCTTCAGCAAAGGAGTGGATCTTTATTTCTTATTTACTCCATACCTTATTATTTGTTTTCTTTCTCTCCCTAACCACTCTCGGTAATTTATCTATATTGCATTCGGTACCCTGGATGTGACATCCTTTACATCGGCAAAAACAAGTGTAGACTAAATTACAATTTTGCCAAACACTTGAGCTATGTCTGCTAAGGACTGCTGGAGCTCTTGGATGCTAATCATTTTAACTTCCATTCGCATTTTCATACCAAGCTGTCTCACCTTGGCCTCCTCCATTGCCAGATTGAAGCCACGTGCAAAATGGAAGAACAGCACCTCATATTCTGCATAGCTTACAACCTAATGGCATGAACATTGAATTCTTCAATTTAAAGTAATACCCCAGTATCCCATGTCTCTTCCATCTCCAAGCACCATATTTATCCTACTTCTTATCCGCCCTACTTCTTATACGCTCATCTCCCACCCCTGAATCCTATATTTCCCTTTTATCCTCTCTCTTTCCCCTCCCCCAATTCCCATCCACAAATAATCCTCCCACTGGCTTTACATTTCATTCCTCCTCTTCTTTCTTTATCTGACACCCTTTGTCTTCTTTTCATCTCCAGCATTTGTCACTCCCTCCACCAATCTGCAACACACTCTTCATCACAAGTATCAACCTATCGCTTTGCCAGGCTTTAACCCACAACCCCTCTCTCTTCCAGCTTGCTCCGCCATAATCCATCAGTCTGAAGAATGGTCCTGACCCATGACATCATCTGTCCCTTCCCTCCAGATAAGCCGCCTGACTTGATGAGTTCCTCAGTACTTTGTTTTTTGCTCAATCTATTAATAAGACGGTTGAATAAACTTTGGGGAACTAGGGTGCACTCTGTCTGAAATAATTTATTTGTCCTATCCATTCCACAACCCACATGGTTTCTGCAACTTAAAACAATTGTTTTCACTTCTCCAGCCTTTGTCATTTCTTCCAGCAATCTGCCAAGCATTTTCTCTTACTCTTCATGGCATCATGGTGGCGCAGCGGTAGAGTTGCTGCCTTACAGTGATTGCAGCGCCAGAAACTCGAGTTTAGTCCCGACTACGGGTGCTGTCTGTACGGAGTATGTATGTTCTCCCCGTGGCCTGCATGGGTTTTCTCAGAGATCTTTGGTTTCCTCCCACACTCCAAAGATGTACAGGTTAAATGGCTTGGTATGAGTGTAAATTGTCCCTAGTGTGTGTAGGATAGTGTTAATGTGCGGGGATCGATGATCGGTGCGGACTCAGTGGGCCGAAGGCCCTGTTTATGTGCTGTATCTCTAAACTAAACAGTTCCAATGTTAGGTCGTGGAATGGAAACATTTACATTGCTTTTTGTAGCAGCAGATTTTTATATTGTTCAAGAGATTACTCCCTCTAGTCACCAAGTGGACTACATGATTAAGGAGAATGTCGTAATACGCATGTGAGCTCTCTGTGAGACCTTCAGAGCTTCTTCACAGACAAATCTTCATTACAAAATCTTTTGATTAATAGTTTCTTTATTGTCGAAGAAAAACAATAAGGTACATCCAACCTTATACTCCGACTCGTACACTTTAATTTTATCTAACTCCAGCATATCACTTTAAAGCTTAGAAAACTCCTCGTGTCTCCATTACACTTCGCATGGTCAAAGAGTATGCCTTCCTCATGCAAGTCCCAAGCTAAAACTAAAAACTAAGTTTCTGCGCAAGAAACACGCCCTAAAATGCGTCATAAATCCCACCCACATAATAACGGGCAGTCTAAAATTTAAAGACACATGCCATAATTAATGACACACAAAATAAGCCAAATGGCCACTACACTGTCCTTGCCATAGATGCTGTTTCACCTCCTGGGCGTTACTTGATTTGCTGCTTTTATTTTATGATGTGGCAAAATTAGGGTAAACAAGGACTATTATCTCAAAAGTACAAATGGACTTTTGAGAAACCAGGAAGCACAGTTTTTTTGAGAAAAAGTAGGGTTGACAATCATCTCTAAAAGGTTGTCATGAAAATTTGAAAATCCAAAATTGATTCATTTTCATCAGGTTAGCTTACTAAGTGAAATAGGACAAAGATAAGTATTTGCATTTGAGGTAAAAATCAGCTGCAAGCACAAAAAAAGGACACAAAGAATTGAAATTGCAAATAAGAGTACAAAAACTACAGATGCTGGAATATGCAGCAAAAACAGGATTTTTTTTTAAATCAATATTTTTATTAGAAGCAGTGTACAGTAGTATAAACCGCGGCATATGACAAAACACATTTATTGTACATCTTCCATTTTAATTTTGACAAAAATGTAGAAAAAGAGAAAAAGAGCAAGAAAGAGAGAAAGTGAAAGAGCAAGTGAATGTGTAAACCCCTAAACTACCAAAGAGTGTAGTCACAGAGTGAATAGGTAAAAAATAAAAAATAAATAAAATGACAAAAACGAAAAACAATAATAAATAAAAAAAAGACCAAATCATGTTGATATACCTACTTCATTTCTCACCACACCCATCACCCTGTCTGTAAATTGGTTTAATTATGAAGTTGTGTTGCACCATACTGTGCTTGTAATGAATCAATGAAAGGAGACCATATCTTTAAAAATTGCTCAGATTTTCCTGCTAAGACGAGTCTCATATCTTCAAGATGTAGCGTCTCAGACATGCTTGTCAGCCACATTTTAAGAGTTGGAGTTTTATGCAAGAGGCAAAGGAGTGTGTTATAGTTGCTTCTTGAGATAGACATTTGTCGCAGATAGGAGATACATTTGGAAACATTTTGTTCAATTTAGTTTTTGAGTAATATAGTCTGTCATATTTTAAATTGGATTAGAGTATGTCTTACATTAATCGAACAATTATGTAAATATAGGAGATATTTGTCTCATCTGTCTTTGGGAATTTTTAAGCTTAATTCCCGTTCCCACTCTCTTCTAATTACATCTGACGATAGAATTTCTATATTTAGAAGGATATTGTACAAGTATGATATTAAATTATTTGACTCTGCATTTTTATTCATACCTTCATCTAATATATCTGGCAACAGAGTTTGGTATTCGTGGGTATATGTTTTCAAATAATTTCGAATTTGAAGATATCTAAAATATTGATTACCTTTCAGATTGTATTTCAACTGTAATTTCTGGAATGATAAGAGGTTTCCCATTTCATACAAATCTCCAACCTTTTTAATTCCTAGTCTTTCCCAATAAATAAATGTTTTATCTATAATAGATGGTTTGAACGACGGGTTATTAGCTATTGGAGAAAGAAGAGATAGATTTCTTAGTTTAACAGTAAATTTTACTTGTATCCAAATTCGTAAAGTGCTATGAATAATCGTGTTTTTCTTGTATATTGTGTTCTTCAGCTTTATTGTAGAGAGATGGATCGCGCCTATATTAAAAGGCGAGCAATCCTCTCTCTCCATATCTAACCAATCTACCTGTTGACATGAATTATCCAGCCACTGAATTACATTTTTTATATTTGCTGCCCAATAATAGTATAAGAAATTGGGGTGCGCCAATCCACCGATTTCTTTGGGTTTGCATAGATGTCGTTTATGAATCCTATGTGATTTATAATCCCAAATAAAATTTGTAATCCGGGAATCAAGTTTTTTTTTTACATTTTTGGTAAATATATCAGTATTGATTGAAATAAATAGAGAATTTGTGGGAGGAAAATCATTTTTATGGCATTTATTCTGCCTATTAGAGACATCGGAAGTATTTTACAGAATTGAATAAGCGTGTTTAATTTAGTAACTAAAGGCAGGAAGTTTGCATTGAATAAAGAATTATATTTTCTGGTTACTTGGATACCCAGGTATTTAAATTTTTCTGTAGCAGTTCTAAAAAGGAATTTTAAAAGGTGTGTCGACTCTTGGGGTTTTATCGCCATGATTTTACTTTTATTCCAGTTTATTCTATCTCCTGAGAAAGAGCCGAATTCCTCTATTAGATTTAATATATTTGGTATACCAACTTGAGAGTTTGTGATGTATAATAATACATCATCTGCATATAATGATATTTTATTATTGGAATGTTTAGTATTATAACCGTGAATGTTCGGATGTATTAAACTTTCCGCTAAGGGCTCTATCGCAAGGGCAAATAGCAAGGGTGATAATGCGCAACCCTGTCTATTACCCCTGGATAAGTGAAATTTCGGAGAAAGTAAGTAAGTAAGTTTTATTTATATAGCACATTTTAAATCAACTCACGTTGAAACCAAAGTGCTTAACATAAAATAAATAATAAGGTTCCGTACATCCATAGAAAAAGATTATAAAAAGAAAAATTGACACAACACAGTATAGAATTCAACACAAACGTCCCCCCACAACAGAATCAAAATTTCCACTGTGGGGAAAGGCACCAGAAAGTTTAGTCCTCTTCCTCTGTGACCAACCGAGGTCGGGCCCATTTGTGGCCTTGCAGCCAGTCCGATGTTTTCAGGCCCTCTTGCCGGGAAGCTGGAACCCCGGCGTCGGGTGGACATTCCTCAGCGGCTTGGAAAGTCTGGAGCGGCCGCTTCCTCCCCGGAGACTGCGGCACCCGAAGTCCTCAGCTCCACTTGGAGCTCCGACCCTGGCGATCTCGATCCCAGGCTCCGCGGTGTTCCAAATCCAGTGCCACCCACTCGCGGCTGGACGCCCCACAGCTCCTCGATGTTGGAGTCGGTGGTCACAGCGCTCCGGAGCTTACCGCACGGCGACCCGGTAAGGCATCGCCCGCTCCATGATGGTGTCCCAGCGCTGTGCCGCCACTGAAGCTGCAGTCCCGGCCGGTCCCGACAGGAAATGCCGCTCTAAGCTTGATGGTAGGCCGCGAGGAAGGTGCGAAGAAGCAGCTCGGAGGGAAGCCGCCTCTCCGACCAGGTAGGGACTAGGGAATAAAGTTTCCCCCTTCCCCTCCCCCACCCACCACATAAAAGACCTCCAACTAACATTTTATTTTTTTAACAGGAAAAAAAATAAAAATAAAAAAGGGTGAAAGGGCGGACTGCAGGGAGAGCAGCCATACACAACGGCGCCCCACTCCTGCAGTCCGCCATTAGGGCAGAGATGGTTGGTAAAAACAGGATTTTGAATGAATCCTATTTTCCTATCTTTGGTTGGGTAAAATATATGCCCATATTATCTTTGAAATAACAATAAGAAACTGAACAGAGAAAACTTTTTTGAGCTTGACATAGTTTTGTAATGACCTTAGAATGCATTGATGCAGAATTGTGAAAAATTTGTTTCATTTAGTTTAGAAATACAGTGTGGAAACAGGCCCTTTGGCCTGCTGAGTCTGTGCCGACCAGCGATCCCCATTCACTAGCACTACCCTAAGCACCAGAGACAATTCACAATTCTTACCTAAACCAACATTTCTTTGGAATGTGGGAGGAAGCCAGAATGTACAAATTCTGTACAGACAGCACTCGTAGTCAGGATAGAACTCGGGTCTCTGGCACTGTAAGGCAGCAACTCTACTGCTTCGCCACCGTGCCACCCCTATATCTGAGGTGAAATATCTGAGGGGCAACAGAAATAAAGAGAAAAAAATGATGCTCAAATACAAAACATTTTTTTTTTAATGACTTTGTGCCTGCTTATACAGAACACTAATATGTTCAGAAACTACAAAGAGGATACTTTACCTAGTGTTGTTTCAATTGAAAAGAAGAATCATTCTATGTGGTTGCAGTAGATATAAAATATCATGCTGGTAGTAACCTATTTGAAGTCTGTTGAGCATGCACTTTGTGTTATTGGAATAGATTGTGATATATTTTCAGATTTAGAAAGAAAATAAATAATTACGAACAAAATGACTTATTATGCATTGATTGCTTTTTGACAACTTGGACTCCAAATTGTTTGCGCTCAAATTTTATTATGCCTCCTCTCCCCTTCAGGATTATGGTTTTCAGAGAAAATAGATTATCCGCATTCATGATATAGATTAATTAAATCATTTTACAATCTTTATAATCTGAGTAAATGTCAGAATAATATTGACCGAGCCCACTCCTGTTTCAATGTTCTCATTCTTAATTAGTTCAAATAGATTTTTACGGAATGTATTATATATGTCACAGCACCAACAGACAGAGGAATCGGCAGGATGCTTAAGCAAGCCTTCCTGATCCTGATTAGTTTTTATGGTATAAATAGGGATTGCAGTGGTTAGACTATACGCAAGCCATAAACCAACTAATAATGGAATATCACCAATGAGTATTAACGTATATAATGATATTGCAGGCAGCTGATAAGCTGCTATTGAATCTCTTTATCGTAATGTTAAGAAATATAAGAACACATGAGTAAAAAGGGAAAGAAGACATTTGGTAAACAAAAGTAAATTTTGCTATTTCACTTTTTATTCCAAAGTAGATTGCCAGGTTTGATTCATGTTTTTGTTTTCTGCAAATGTTTTGGCTCAAAGAAACATAACTTATTGCTTTTCAATATTCACCTTATGTTGGATGAGTTGAAACATGCCAACACATTTTAAAATTTTAAACTTTAAAAAGGCATTAAAATTTAATCTTGTGAAATGGGAGCTGCTGTCAATGATTGCCCATCTCTACCTGTCAATGAAAAATTATGGTGAGCTTTCTTCTTGAACTTAGCAGCTTGCAAGTTGCCACAGAGTTTACTTCAGAGACGATGATGTTTTATGTGGGGGCTGGAATGAGGTATAATCCAAGCTGGGTAGAATGACAAGTTTCTTTATCTAAATAATTTATTGAAGTGGTGTGTTTTTTTATGTTGCAGTAAAACTAACAATGAACCCTTTGTAACATCATAAAAATAAACTATGGGTGCTGGAAATATGAAACAAAAACAAATAATACTAAAGGTGCTTAATACTGTATGTCAGACAGCATCTGCATGAAAAGACACATAGATATTATTTCAAGCTGAGCTCTCATCATATCTGGAAAATGTTAGAAATTAAATAATAAGCTGCAGAGAAAAGGGGGAAGATAGTGAGAAGCAGGTAATAGGAGAAAGGGGAGAGGAGGAGAGATTGAATAACAGAGGCGGTGGTACTGTAAGTGCCAGTTAGGGTAGAGTAATAAAGATTTATTAATCACAGATGATTTGTCTGGAGGGGATGAATGAAAGCAGAAAGAAGCAAGAACGGGGGAAAAAAGCAGTACTGGAAATCTGCACCAGAATCTGAACCAGAATCTGAAGAAGCAAAATGTTGCGGATGTTGAAAATCTGAAATAAAAACAGCATCTGTGAAGATAGAAACATAGTTAATATTGCAGATGACCTATTCTCAGAAACAGAATGTTTATTTTTAAGACCTTTTTTATAAAAACATTCTGATCAACATTAAACTATTTTTGGATTATTGGTCATTTAACCCAATCACTATGCCAAATCATGTGATGGAAATTAGTGGTAGTTTCCCTTAATATAGTTTGTTTTTCCATTTGTGATCTGCAGAGTGGCAATGTATGATTCTGCTTATTAATCTGGATTTGATCTCAGTGACCACGTGGAACTAAAGGCTAATTAGATACAAACTGTGAAAGAACTGAAAGCAGGATGACAGTGTCTGTGTTATGCAAGTTTCCAGTTGGCATTTCTTTAAGGACCAATTAGCACTGGCAAGACAACAAAAATCTCTGTGCATAACTGTCATTTTCTGTGCATTAGATGTCATAATTAATGAATAGATTACTAATTGTTGTCACAGACCATTCCAATTACTGAGATCACCTCTAGTGCTTCCTGGCAACATCAGCGAAGACTTTAACAATGAAGCATTCAGAAGGGAGACAGAGGAGCGTGCTATCCTGATTGTAACAAAGGGATTACAGTTTCCAGGATTGGCATTCAAATGAACTGCAAGGTTTATGGAAATTTGATAGAGACTCAGGGCAACAACAGAATGGATGCTAGTGTTTTGGATGCTTCCTAACCACGAACAATCTCTGGATTCATTTGAATTGTATAGCCTGTGTATTTAAGATGCAGAAATCTGTGGAACTCACGGGAATATATTTTGATGTAAATTGTTGCAGAAGAGCCTCTGAATGGAAGGGAAGTACTCTGCTGGGAGTTTTGAGGTATTTTTTACGTGTCAGAGCACAACTGGCATGAGCAGAAATACAGATTTCTGAGTACTTGTTCATCTGTGTGTTATTTGCAATCTGTTGTGAAGGTATCCATTATTTTACTCTAGATTGCAGAGTGGCTTTGGCAGTGTTTTGATTATTTAGAATTTAAATTTATAGTGGGAACTACAGAAAATCATAACTCTATAATACATTTATTTGTCCCCCTCCAATCGCTACACGCTTACAAATGCTCCCTTCATGCCCCCATCCCTCTAATTTCGAATGCTTTTTAAGTTTGGTGCTGGTAGTATCTCTGCAAATTTTGATTCCAAAGAAATTGAATAATTTTAACCCATTATCCTCATTCTATCTGCTAGTACGAGTCCCCTAATAGTAGAGCATTTCAAAACATAACAAACTTGCATTCAGTAAAAGGTTATGAACTCTGAGAGGGCTGCTGAATAAGTAATGACTCAGTCCCTCTATTTTCATATTACATTAACAATTAACCTTTTTTTTTGTGAAGCAAACAGATGTACTGCTTTCTCGAACTACTAATGCACATACTGTGCATAATGCAAGCTTAGAGATAACTTTGCAGCCTCATATTTAGATTTGTAAGCTTGTAAGTTTGTCTTACAATGAAATTTACTCACATTGTGATGGTAATCTCTGGAAAACATTAAGTAGTATGATGAAAGTACCAGATGGCCAGCAGCCATTTGACAAATGCTCAGCCATCCAGTAAAATAATTATATACAGTAAGCTCCAACACTTCACAAAAGTACAAAGCAAAATATGTTTGTGATAAGCACCCAGACCTTAAGCTTGTTGTCTCAGCACTCTGAGAATACAGGCTCAAGGTGCAGTGCTGGTATATCCTACAACAGCAATGCAATTATGTAGTGCATTTGGCATCTTGAAAAACTATCCAAATACATCAAACAATCTGCTGGATGAACCTAAGCGGGTCAGGCGTATTCTGTGGAGAGAAATGGCATGACATTTTGAATTGAGACCCTTCATCTACACTGAAAACAGCAGTAGGGAGGCAGGCAGTACCTGTGTCACAATCAATACTGGCTAACATCCTGAAACTATTTCAAAATTGAAAATGTTGACTGTCTATTTCCCTCCGCAGATGATGCCTGACCTGTTGAGTTCCTCCAGCAAATTGGTGCTCCAGTCACATCCAACATCCAAGACTTTTATTTGTGTTTTATTGTACCCTGTTTCCTCCAGAACCTTCCACCTCATTCCCCACATTTTGTTGGTAAACCAGATTGTCAAAGTGCTAGCTTTAATGATGTTGTAGACGACACATCATGGTTGCGTATCTAAAAGGAATTTGCTTAATCCTAACCAGAAACTCTGTGTCATGGTTCTTCAGATAAAGAGCTATTTAAGCAGTTTTGATTTAAAAGTCATATCTTTCTTTGCATATGAAAACAATATTTAAGAAACAGGAAACACATATGGTCAACTACTTATTGTACTACAGACACCAAGTGCAATACCATCAGAGATGACAAAAAAGGTAACTACAGCCACAACTAAACATATGAATTGTGAGTTTTGTGAACATCGATAGGCTATGCTATCAGTCCCCCTTAACTCAAAAATACTCTCAGGCTGAGCGACATAGCAAGAAAGTGGAGTATGAGAGTTCGCCACTCGCAAGACATTAAAAGCATTATCAAAGATAATCAGATCCTGTGAACTATGTGTTGTTTAAGAAGGAACTGCAGATGCTGGAAAATCGAAGGTAGACAAAAATGCTGGAGAAACTCAGCCGGTGAGGCAGCATCTATGGAGCGAAGGAAATAGGCGACGTTTTGGGTAGAGGCCCTTCTTCAGACTGATGTGGGGGGTGGGCGGGAAGAAGAAAGGAAGAGGCAGAGACAGTGGGCTGTGGGAGAGCTGGGAAGGGGAGGGGAAAGAAGGAGAAAGCAGGGACTACTTAAAATTGGAGAAGTCAATGTTCATATCGCTGGGGTGCAAACTACCCAAGCAAAATATGAGGTGCTGCTCCTCCAATTAATGGTGGGCCTCACTCTGACCATGGAGGAGGCCCAGGACAGATAGGTCAGATTCAGAATGGGAAGGGGAGTTGAAGTGCTGAGCCACCGGGAGATCAGGTTGGATATTGCGAACCGAGTGGAGGTGTTGGGCGAAGCGATCGCCAAGCCTACCCTTGGTCTCACCGATGTAGAGCAGCTGACACCTAGAGCAGTGGATGCAATTGATGAGGAGATGCAGGTGAACCTCTGCTGCACCTGGAAAGACTGCTTGGGTCCTTGGCTGGAGTCAAGGGGGTGGGGGGGGGGGTAAAGCGACAGTGTAGCATTTCCTGCGGTTGCAAGGGAAAGTTCCAGGAGAGGGGGTGGTTTGGTTGGGAAGGGACAAATTGACCAAGGAGTTACGGAGTGAACGGTCTTTGTGGAAAGTCGAAAGAGGAGGAGATGGGAAGATTTGGCCAGTGGTGGGATCCCGTTGGAGGTGGTGCCAGTGGTGGTATCCCATTGGAGGTGGCTTCTTTCCCCTCCCCTTCCCAGCTCTCCCACAGCCCAGTGTCTCCGCCTCTTCCTTTCTTCTTCCCGCACCCCCCCACCCCCACCTCAGTCTGAAGAAAGGTCTCGACCCTAAATGTTGCCTATTTCCTTCGATCCATAGATGGTGCCTCACCCGCTGAATTTCTCCAGCATTTTTGTCTACCTGTGAACTACGTTGTATTATTTGTACATTGTTTATTATAAATGTACAAACAGAGAAAGCTTGTTATTTCTGTGTATGATTTTAGGCATGATTATAATTGTCCAATTAACAACTCATGGTTGTAATAGTATGCTTCTTTAGCAGCCCCAAGGGATAAAATTAAACTTACTTTCACTCTTTTTTTTAGGGTTCTGAGGTGGCTGAAGAGGCCAATTTGGCAAGTATCAGTGTCCTCTCCAAGACCATAAACCTCATTGAGGTCTTATTCATACCCAGCTGACTATATGGGACTGGTTATGTCAAATGCAAGCTGAACATTAGAGTTCTGAAATAGACAATCTATATTTTGAGATAGAGTCGTAGAGAAATGCAACACGGAAACAGGCCCTTTGGACCACAGTTTGTGATGTCTATCAACCATGCACATTACACTAATGCTACATTGTTCCCATTTTTCGTTCCCCCTAATTCCCATTAACTCTCCCCCACCCCAGCTTCTACCACTCACCTACACACAATTTGCAATAACCAATAAATCTACCAATCTGCACATTTTGGGGATGTGGAAGGAAATCAGAGCAGCTGAGGGAAACTCATACGAGAATGTGAAAGCTTCAAATGGACAACACTGATTAAGACTAGAATCTGGATCTCTGGTGTTGCAGTTTTGTTTGCTGAACAACTGTTCCACCCCTGGAAAAAAAATGACCAGGCTGACAGGAAAGGGTTTGAGGATTTGAAGAAATACGAGGTCCCCTCTCACTTTTGGGGTTTTCTTCCAATGCTACAATGAACAGTGCCTTTCATGATGATATTGAAGACCTGGAGGCATGCACTGGGAACACACAGAAAACTTGCATGTAATGGAGCACACCACCTCACCAGCTACCCTTCCACTTGTTCATCAAACTCCTTCTGCTCCACTTGTGGAATACTCTGTGGTATCCAAATTGCTCTCAGTAATTATTCTACAACTGAATTTGTGAAATGCAGGTAACCGCACAGTAAAGGTGAAACTTTAAACCCAAGCTCTTTCTTTTCCACCAGATGGATATGAGAGGTCCATTGGTTGTATCAGAAGAAGAGAATGCTAACATCAATTACAGTTGGGCAGGAACAACAATAATATGTTATTGGTTGAGGAATGTTTTGAGATAGATTGAGCACTTGATTGTTGCCATACAAGTGTTGTTCTTCCCTTTGCCCGTTTGAACTTGTATCCGACATGATCTCTAAATAATCCAAATGACTTCAAGAGAAGCTCATCTCATTGCCTGATTGAATCCAATGTGCTCATATGTAGATCTTCAATCCTGCTTTTAACACCCTGCATAGGTTGTCTTCTCTTAATACTGGAATTCATCTCTTTACAGCTGTTTCTTTATCACTGGGGTTTTAGTCATTCCATCCTTCCCTGTGATGGATATTCATTCGGCTAGTCAATTTGCTCTAATGGATATTCATTCTAGTATCTCAGTCATTGAGTCATAGATTCATGCAGTAGGGACATAGGTCGTTCAGCCCATCACAATCACACTGACCAGTGAGCATACATTTCTATTAAGCTCATGATCTAGCACTTGGCCAAGAGTTATCTATGCCTAGGCATTTCAAGAGCTCTCCATGACATGTCTTAATGATGTTACTGCCACTGCCCTCTTAGGTAGTGTATGACATGTATCCATCAATCTCTGGGTGAAAATTGTTTCCCTCAATTTCCCTCTAAACCTCTTCCCCTTCCCCAAAATCTATGTCCTTAACTTTGATATGGGAAAATGTTTATTGGGTGTATCCAAACAATGCCCCTCATTATTTTATATACCTCAACCATAGGACATAGAACTGTGCAGCCCATGAACATATGTCCATGCTGAACATGATGCCAAGTTTTATCAAGAATGAAGTGAAAACTAAGTGTGCAACCTAATAGCAGAAGAGATTATGGAAAGTATGTAAAGAGGATTTGATTGGGTAGATGCAGAGTCTCTTGCCCAGAGTAGGTGAATCGAGGACCAGAGGACATAGGTTTAAGGTGAAAGGGACATGATTTAAAAGGAATCTGAGTGGTAGCGTTTTCACACAAAGGGTGGTGGGTGTATGGAACAAGCTGCCAGAGGAGGTAGTTGAGTCAGAGACTATCCCAACATTTAAGAAACAATTAGACAGGTACATAAATAGGACAGGTTTGGAGGGATATGGACCAAATACGGGCATGTGGGATTGGTGTGGAAAAGTTGGGCCTAAGGGCCTGTATTCACACTGTATCCCTCTATGAGTCTATGAGGTAGTAAGACTGATTGTAGTTACGTCTATTGTGCTTCTGTCCTTTTTATTATGTAACCCTAACAATAAGCTTAATACATGTACCCGTCAATTAAATTGCTGGGGAACCACCTAATAAAGTAAAAAGCAGAGCATAGAAAATGGTTTATCTTACAACAATTAGAACATTGAATATATAGAACTTTCTTATTTCTCTCTTTAAAAAAAAATAAAAAATGAAGTTGTACAGAGAATGTCTTATGTTAACATATATTTGGCACCTGTAAAAAGGCACCACTGTATTGTACTTACTTCTAATAAAATGTATAAATAAATAAATAAATAAATAAATAAATAGAATATAAAGAACTGTTCAGCACACAAACAGGTCCCCATCAGCCTGCAATGTCTGTGCTGAAAATGGTTTCAAGTTAAACTAATCTCCTCTGCCTGCACATGATCCATATCCCGCCAATCAATGCATATCTATGTGCCTAAAAATCTTTTAAAACCCCACCTACCTGTCTTTTCGAGGGGGTGTGTATCCTTGGGAGTTCAGCTCCCAGCTCAGATCCTCTTTTAGTCATGACTCTGTGATGCCCACAATGTTGTACCCACCAGTTTCTAACCACGCTACAACCCCATTCACCTAGTTTTGTAAACTGTACACATTCAAATGTAACACCATTTTTTTATTCATCGCCCCTCTTCTCAAATCAGTCCCCATATAGCCTGACATTAAACTCTTATCCCTTGCCAAAATGTTTTGTCATGTTTCTTATCTGGAGACTTCAGTAACCTCTCCTGCGCTCTCATTTCCTTTAACTTGATCCATACTTCTCAATCTGTTTAACCCCCCCAACTATTTATTGGACACCCTCTCATCGGGACTACTTGGTACTATATGGATTCAGTCCCATATTTATCCAACACTCAACATATCAAAAAATAAACATTATCTGATCATTATCACAGGCATTCTAAAAAAACACTTTTTAAAATTTTAATTTTATCTCACTTTACAAACTGCCATTTTATTGTTTCCTTCCTGGGTTTTGTTTTCCAAGCCAATTCAACATTACAAACCAATGTTACATCCAAGCATAAAAGTTTTGTTATTCATAAATGTCCAAATCATAAAGGTTGTTTCAATTCAGACTAGGTCTAAAAATGTGTTACATTTTGAGATCAAGGCAGATCTTGAAACAGATTAAAGACAGTCAAAAACAAAATGAATTGAGCATAATTTCTTTGCTTCAGAGAAATATGATGAGATTTGATTCTCAATTACACTGTTACATAGAACAGTACAGCAATGAACATGAAGCCTTTCATCATTCATCATCATTGAAAACACTAGCGACGCAGTGGTGCTGGTTGCCAACGGGAACGGTGCCGGACGCACCACGCATCTTTGTCCTCCAGTTCCTGCGGACTTCCGCCGCTGTAAGTATCGGATTTTGGTGTGTGTGCTTTATCATTATTCGTTACAATGCTATGTACGACAGTGATCACAACTTCTACTGAAGTGTGGATGGCCCTTTCACAGGTCTTGTTTTGGGTCCTGCAGGGGGTCCAGAATCCCCTCCTCACCTGGCACACCAGGTGGGCGAGACGGTTTAATCGCCGAGTATCTGACCAGCACGGGATTACATGGTACCTGTGGCGGGAGGAACTCCCCCCCCCGACCTGACCTGATACATGCCAGGTTAAACATGAGGCCAGGTTAATCAAATCTCCACTATCTGTACGTGATCCATATTAAGCGCCTTGAGTATTAAAAAGGCGCTATATAAATCCCATCCATTATATCTCTCAATTCCCTGTATATCCATGTGCCTATCTAAAAGATTCTTAAATGCCACTTTTGTAACTGTCTCCACTATTACTCCAGGCAGAGTGCCCCAGGCACCCTCCAATCATAGTGTAAAAATTGTGCCCCACACATCTCCTTAATTTTGCCAATCTCACCTTAAAGCTATAAAATGTTGTTGTGACAGTACACAGGGAAACCAAACAAAGTTGAAATAGGAATATGATGAACCAACAATGGTGTTTTAAAACTGATGAAATGCTGTAAAGAATTACAGACTCTAAACCTTGCTACATACATTTGATTGTACACTGTCATGACAGACCTCAAAAAGATTATAAAACAAATCCATATATCAAATCATACACAGGTGAAATATGGACATCCCTGGTTGATTTTTCTTAGTGTGTGATGGTGATAAAGAATAACCCACCAGCAAAGATAGAACCTCTGTGCTGATCGATTGTCCTGTTAAAATGTTGGTCATATAAAATAAAGACCAAGTAGTTTTTAAACTTTTAAAACCTGACTTGATAATTCCTCAGTTTATTGCTCTCTTTCCTTTTCTTCCCTCTCACCATTATGCTGAAAGCCCCCTTGTCTTCACCTTCATCCCACCAAACTTCATATTCAATACAGCGCCATGAAAATTAGCGGCAGTGATGATGCCACCCCAAATACATTAACTTTTACTTTTTCAAAGTGCCAATAGAACTGCACCCTCCATCTTATCCTAACTAATTCTTCCTGTGTTCCCCAACTTCCCATCTGCTGCGTTACCGCACTCTTGACTAAGCCAGTGTTAGTTAGCGGACTAAATATATTATTGCAAAGTAAAGAAAGCAATAAGAAGTAATACCCTTCAATTTGCAGTAAAAGGCAACCCTCAACATTCTTTGACAAAGCAATTTGTCAGTCTTTGACTAAAATACATTTTTTTAAATTCTGCATAAATGTTTATTACTACCAATAGGATATGGTTAAGCCACATTTGGAGCATTGTTTGCAGTTCAAGTCACCCCATTATAGGAAGGATGTAGAGGATTTGAAGAGTGTGCAGAAGAGGTTTGTCAGAATGCTGCTTGGATTAGAGTTTATTAGCTCCAAAGAGAGCTTGGACAAACTTGTTCAAAGGAGGGTTTGAAGAAGGGTTTCGGCCCGAAACGTCGCCTATTTCCTTCGCTCCATAGATGCTGCTGTACCCAGCAATTTTGTGTACCTTGGACAAACTTGGATTGTTTTCTCTGAAGTATCGGAGCCTGAGGGGTGACCTGATAGAAGCGTATAAAATCATGAGAAACATAGATAGTGTTGACAGTCAGAATTTTTTTCCCAGGGTGGAAATGTCAAATACAAGAAAGTATAGAAATGAGCCAGCAGGAAACGTGATTTTGTGCAAGTATATAGTCATGGAGGCCATCCGTCACAGTCAAATGATGCTGGCAGGAAATTACCAGGCAGCTGTCTGTAAAGACTTACCTGCTCTTCAGATAAGCCTAAAATGTGAGCAAATGCCTACATCTGTGTGTCTTGGGAACTGAAGAAAAGTGCAGCAAGTCTTCTATTCTTGAGTATGAAGTCTGGTTGACTCAAGCCATGGGAACTGAATTTTCTCTTTTTTTCCCTTTTCAATTCCATTCACTGTCTGTATTTTCCCATTGATTTTTCTTCTGTTTGTTTTCAACAATTCTACCTTCTCAGCCAGTTTATCTTGCAGCTTCACTAATATATTTAAAAAGTAACAGTGACAAATATAATTAATTTTAACCTTCCATGGAATTTTACTTCATCTTGTTAGCGGATTTATTGCGGAGTGCAATTTAACGCTCTTCGATGCTTCTTTCTATTTCAGCTAGATTGGACAGATTAACACTGCAAACTGAACTCTACAGAAAATGACTCAAATACATGTCTTTAAATGTCAATCTGCACTGACAGCAGCAAATAAATGCCTTTTGAGAGTCAAGTTTAAACAGAATGCAATAAGCCCCAACAAAAAAATGTACAGGAAAACCGATGCACAGGTGTCATTTTAAATTGTAGTTGCCAGATAATAATTTGCATCAGATTTCCTTTAAACTGATTGACTGTGCTGCGTGTGATGAACCTACTAGAATATGCAGCCTTGCTGCAATTTACCACTGCAATCACAAAAAAAATATTCAATCACTGGAGCACTGCTGTCACGGGCTAGCCTCTTCCGAATAAAAGCGCTAGGAACAAATCCATGGGATTTGACATCCCTTATCAAAATATTGGATCTCCTGTACTATAATTAATCTTTTGACAATCGCAAAAAAAATATTTTCACCACATACCATAATTATTTAAAGAGTTGCTGCCTAACAATGAATACGCCGGAGACCCGGGTTAGATCACGATTAAGGGTGCTGTCTGTACGGAGTTTGTACATTCTCCCCGTGACCGCGTGGGTTTTCTCCGAGATCTTCGGTTTCCTCCCACACTCCAAAGATGTTCAGGTTTGTAGGTTATTTGGCATGGTAAATGTAAAAATTGTCCCTAGTGTGTGTAGGATGGTGTTAATGTGCGGGGATCGCTGGTTGGTGCGGACCCGGTGAGCCGAAGGGCCTTTTTCCACGCTGCATCTCTAAACTAAACTCTAAAACTACTGTGGTGACAGTTCTGGAGGAAATTATAAACACTTGCTCACACGATATATTTGACATTATTTTTATTATTAATAACATTTATGCTCATTTTTCAACCTGACTATATCTGTAGGCTCTAAACAACGATAATACTTTTCTTCATATTTTTAGTGGATTAAATAAAATTGTTGCTGTTCGCTCTGTTTGCATAGCAATTCAAGAGCACACCATGTCACAGTGCCAAGTAATTTAACAACACACCCGTTAGAAACTGATTTGATCTGCTGTAAATATGGCTTTGCTCCACATCAATTTCAACTCCATACTGAAAAGAAGGGGGATGGAATTGTATCATCATCATCATCCTTGAAAACATTAGCGACGCAGTAGTGCTGGATTCCAACTGGAACATTTCATTCCTTACAATGGTATGTACGACTGTGATCACAACTTCTACTGAAGCATGGATGGCCTTTGACTTGCTAGAAGCTCATCCGCCCTTTGACAGATCTTGTTTTTGGTCCTGCTGGGGTTCCACAGTCCCCTCCTCACCTGGCAAACCAGGTGGGGGAGATGGTTTAGTCGCTGACTATCGACCATGGAGCAGGGAGCACGGTATTACATGGTACCCGTGGCAGAGGGCACTCCCCCCAGCCTGACCTCATTGTATAGTGAATAAAATCACGCTGCCATCTAATCCTAAGATCCCAAGCTATCATGAGAAACCTGGAGTCTTATCATAAAATGCCACAGTGATCAGTCTCGAGCCTGACAAAGAGTGAATCTCAATGCTAACATCCATTTGGAATGCTGCTGCTTGCATCATATAATGATTTAATAGTTCTTAAATTAATTATGAAGAGAAACATCATGACTTGTGAAGAGAAAAAGATTAGTTAAAACAAATGTAGGCCCCTTGCAGTCAGAAACAGGTGAATTGATCATGGGGAACAAGGACATGGCAGACCAATTGAATAACTACTTTGGTTCTGACTTCACTAAGGAAGGCATAAATAATCTGCCGGAAATAGCAGGGGACCGGGGGTCAAATGAGATGGAGGAACTGAGTGAAATCCAGGTTAGCCAGGAAGTGGTGTTAGGTAAATTGAATGGATTAAAGGCCGATAAATCCCCAGGGCCAGATAGGCTGCATCCCAGAGTACTTAAGGAAGTAGCCCCAGAAATAGTGGATGCATTAGTGATAATTTTTCAAAAATCTTTAGATTCTGGAGTAGTTCCTGAGGATTGGAGGGTAGCTAATGTAACCCCACTTTTTAAAAAGGGAGGGAGAGAGAAAAGGGGGAATTACAAATCAGTTAGTCTAACGTCGGTAGTGGGGAAACTGCTAGAATCAGTTATTAAAGATGGGATAGCAGCACATTTGGAAAGTGGTGAAATCATTGGACAAAGTCAGCATGGATTTATGAAAGGTAAATCATGTCTGACGAATCTTATAGAATTTTTCGAGGATGTAACTAGTAGAGTGGATAAGGGAGAACCAGTGGATGTGTTATATCGACTTTCAGAAGGCTTTCGACAAGGTCCCACATAAGAGATTAATATACAAACTTAAAGCACATGGTATTGGGGGTTCAGTATTGATGTGGATAGAGAACTGGCTGGCAGACAGGAAGCAAACAGTAGGAGTAAACGGGTCCTTTTCACAATGACAGGCAGTGACTAGTGGGGTACCGCAAGGCTCAGTGCTGGGACCCCAGCTATTTACGATATATATTAATGATTTGGATGAGGGAATTGAATGCAACATCTCCAAATTTGCGGATGACAGGAAGCTGGGGGGCAGTGTTAGCTGTGTGGAGGATGCTAGGAGGATGCAAGATGACTTGGATAGGCTGGGTGAGTGGGCAAATGCATGGCAGATGCAGTATAATGTGGATAAATGTGAGGTTATCCACTTTGATGGCAAAAACAGGAAAGTAGACTATTATCTGAATGGTGGCCGATTAGGAAGGGGGGAGATGCAACGAGACCTGGGTGTCATGGTACACCAGTCATTAAAAGTAGGCATGCAGGTGCAGCAGGCAGTGAAGAAGGCGAATGGTATGTTAGCATTCATAGCAAAAGGATTTGAGTATAGGAGTAGGGAGGTTCTACTGCAGTTGTACAGGGTCTTGGTGAGACCACACCTGGAGTATTGCGTACAGTTTTGGTCTCCTAATCTGAGGAAAGACATTCTTGCCATATAGGGAGTACAGAGAAGATTCACCAGACTGATTCCTGGGATGTCAGGACTTTCATATGAAGAAAGACTGGATAGACTCGGTTTGTACTCGCTAGAATTTAGAAGATTGAGGGGGGATCTTATAGAAACTTACAAAATTCTTAAGGGGTTGGACAGGCTAGATGCAGGAAGATATTTCCCGATGTTGGGGAAGTCCAGAACAAGGGGTCACAGTTTAAGGATAAGGGGGAAATCTTTTAGGACCGAAATGAGGAAAACATTTTTCACACAGAGAGTGGTGAATCTCTGGAAATTTCTGCCACAGAAGGTGGTTGAGGCCAGTTCATTGGCTATATTTAAGAGAGAGTTAGATGTGGCCCTTGTGGCTAAACGGATCAGGGGGTATGGAGAGAAGGCAGTACAGGATACTGAGTTGGATGATCAGCCATGATCATATTGAATGGCGGTGCAGGCTCGAAGGGCCGAATGGCCTACTCCTGCACCTATTTTCTATGTTTCTATGACTTACTATTTGCACTGAAGCGTTGCCATAGGATAATTGGTATTGGTTGGTTGCGACAGGGGAGTTACAGTTGATTAGGCTGAGATGCTCTATCCCTATAGAATATGCTTGTCAGTCCCATGCAGTTATGCTGACTGTACCTTGACCATTAATCACTGCCAATTGATGCTGTAATGCAGGCATTTCAAACAACTGTGATGGTGTAGCGACGCCTGCTGGCGCACGCAGGTATTGAACCCTGCGTTCGGGAGCTGCGGTCACGTGCCTCGGGAGGGACTGCTGTTTTTGCGCAATTTCACTTTCACGCCACAGTTGTGTAGCTGACCATCGTTGTGGTCAGACATGTTTGTGAGGACCTGTAAACCAAAGTGTTATTTCTGGAATAAATAAGTTCACTAAAACTTGGTTGCCGTTCTTACATCCGCCAAATTGGTGACCCCGACGTGATAGCCGTCGTTAGACAAAGAAGATCATGCAGGAGGACTACATTCCCACAGAATCAGCCGGCACGAGGCAGGGCTCACCGGGTTTCAAATTACCTTCATTTTGGCCAGACCAACCTCAGGTGTGGTTCGCCCAAGTTGAGGCAGAGTTCCATCTGCACCACATTATTGCAGGCGACACAATGTACTTTCATGTGGTAGGATCTCTGCCACAGCATTGTGCCTCGAGGCTGTTGCCTTACATCAGAGACCCACCGCCGATCACAAAATACGAAGGTTTGAAGGACCTGCTGCTCCATACCTTCGGTCTCAGCCGTCGAGACAGGGCGGCGAAGATCCTGCACATGGACAGTGTCGGCAACCGGCGGCCATCCACCATCATGGCAAAGATTCTGGCCCTGATGGACGGGTACCGCCCATGTCTGCTCTTCGAACAGGCGTACTTGGAGCAGATGCCCGACGAAGTTCACCTGATGCTCGCTGGGGCTGATTTCAACGATCCCCAGCACCTCGAAGAGACAGCTGATGAGTTGTGGACTCACAGATGGCGGGACGTTTGTGCTTTCACCCGCTCCCCTGCCACAGTGCAACCGTGACGACATTGGGAGGAAGAAGCATCGGCACTGCCAGAGGTGTACAGCCGACAACATTGGTGCTACTACCATCTCCGTTACGGCGTGGAAGCCCGAAGATGCCGAAGCCTCTATTCGTTTCAGGGAAATGCCTTGGCCGATTGCCTCTACGTCCCAAACAAATGCCTCTATGTCCGTGATAGCCACTCTGACCACGGTTTCCTGGTCGATTCTGGTGCCATAGCCAGCATCCTGCCACCGACTGCCCGAGATACCCGCGTCGATAAGGTAGGACCCATCCTCTCGGCCGTCAAGTCGAGTGAAATTCGCACTTACGGTACGCGGACCCTGGACATAAATTTTGACTCCCACCCGTATAGGTGGAAGTTCACCATTGCTGATGTCGCCCAGCCGATATTGGGGGCGGATTTCTTGCGCGCGTTCTCCCTGCTAGTCGATGTGCGAAGCGGGCGAATGGTTCCAGTGTTGGACCTGTGCCCTGCCAAGCCGCGCAATCCATTCACGCCCCAACAGCAACTCGACGAGGTAGCTGAGATCCAGCAACCTTTCGCAGCCCTTCTCACTGAATTCCCAGGGTTGCTCATGCTCCGGTTTGTCAGGGCCGCGCCCCGTCACGGCATGGTCCACCACATTCCCACCGAGGGCCCACCGGTTCACTCCCGCGTGCGCTGCCTCCCGCCCGATAAACTGTGCATCGCACGAGACGAGTCCCAGCTTATGGAGGAGATGGGGATTGTCGGGCGTTCAGATAGCCCTTGGGCATCCCCTCTCCATATGGTGCCCAAAGCATCTGGGGAGGATGGAGACCTTGCGGTGATTACAGGCATATAAACGCCATAACCACGGCAGATTGGTACCCAGTCCCGAACATCCAAGAATTCTCAGCTCATTTGGAGGGTGCCGCCTTCTTCTCGAAGGTCGACCTTGTCCGCGGATATAATCAGATTCCGGTCCATCCCGACGACGTCCTTAAGATGGCCACCATCACCCCTTTCGGCCTTTTCGAATGGCTATGAATGTCTTTTGGCCTGAAGAGCGCCGCTCAAGCGTTCCATAGGTTAATCGATCAGGTCTGGCGGGGTTTGCCGTTCATATTAATCTATCTCGATTATATTCTGGTGGCCAGCAGCTCACAGGCTGAACACATTAAACACCTCCGCCTGCTCTTCGAATGGCTGCGTAAGCACGGGTTGGTGATCAACCTTGCGAAGTGCCAGTTCGGATTGTGCTCCATCTCCTGTTTAGATCACACCATTACCTGCCATGGCGCCCAGCCGCTGCCTGAGAAGGTTGACGCAATCCGTCGCATCCCGAGGCCACTATCCATCAAGGGCCTGCAGGAATTCATTGGAATGATCAATTTCTACCACCAATTTGTCCCGTCGGCAGCCGCCATCATGCGGCCGTTGTTCCAGTGTTTAGCAGGCAAGCCTAAGGACCTGGTTTGGTCCAAGGAGGCTGGGATAGCTTTCGAGGGGGGCTAAGACCGCGTTGGCCAATGCCACCATGCTGGTGCACCCTAGGGCATCGGCCCTCACCGTGGGTGCATCTGACGTCGCGGTGGGTGCTGTCCTCGAGCAGCGGATAGGTAACCGTTGGCTGCTGCTGGCGTTTTTCAGCAGGCAGCTGCGGGCCCTGGAGATCAAGTACAGCGCTTTCGATCGGGAGCTCCTCGCGCTTTACCTAGCGATCCGCCATTTCCGTTATTTCCTGGAGGGCCACTCACATTCGCTTTGAATAAGGTGTCCGACCCCTGGTCTGTCAGGCAACAGCGGCACCTCGCCTACATATCCGAGTTCACGCCTGACATTCGGCATGTGGCGGGGAAGCTGAACATTGTAGCTGACGTGCCGTCCCTTCCGGCAGCCCTGGAGGTTTCCGCTTTAAACCTAGGTTTGGATTACGTGGAGCTGGCTGCTGCCCAACGGGCCGATGCCGGCATGGGGGATTACCGCAATGCTGAATCGGTCCTCAAGTTCGCTGAGGTGTCTTGCGGCACCGCCGGCGTGTGGGCCCTTTGCGATGTCTCAACGGGTAAAGCCCGCCCGATTGTCCCGATTGCCTGGAAGCGTCCGATTTTGGACACCCACAGCCTAGCTCACCCGTCCATTCGTGCCACCTCTGCCCTGGTCGCGTCCAAGTTCACCTGGCACGGGTTACGAATGCAGGTCACAGCATGGGCCCGCGCTTGTATCCCCTGTCAGACTTCCAAGGTGCAGAGGCATGTGCGTCCGCCCGTACAGGATTTCGCTGTTCTCGACGGCAGGTTCCTGCACATCCATGTCGACCTGGTGGGTCCCTTGCCGTGTTCGTGTGGGGCTACTCACTTGCTAACCATCATAGATAGGTTCACCAGGTGGACAGAGCCAATACCGTTGACTGATACCTCCGCTGAGGCTTGTGCATGCGCTATTGTCTCCAATTGGATCGCTTGTTTCGGGGTCCCTGCAGATATTACTACCGATTGTGGGGCCAGTTCACGTCCTCCCTGTGGTGTGGGATGGAGCAGCTGTATGGCGCAAAACTGCACCAGACCACTGCGTATCATCCGGAGTCGACCGGTTTAGTCGAGTGGTTCCACAGACACCTTAAGTTGGCATTGAAGGCCCAGCTCACCGTCCTCGATTGGGTTGACCAGTTGCCCTGGGTTCTCCTAGGCATCAGAACCACGGGAAGACCTTGACACCTCCTCGGCCGAGCTGGTTTATGGCTCTGTTTTGCGGGTACCTTGGGATTTTCTGCCCACAACCCGCAATCAGGAGGTGCCGGCTTCGGCGGTGCTAGCTGACCTTTGCGAGCGAGCGCGCGCGTTGGTCCAGGGTCCCACTTCCCGACACGGGTCGTCCGTGGTGCATGTGCCTACGATGTTACGGGATTGTTCTTATGTTTTCCTTCATGGTGATGCTCACCGCTCGCCGTTACAGCGGGTGTATGAAGGTCCGTACAGGGTACTAGAGACTGGTACCTCGACGTTCACATTGGAGATGGGTGGCAGGGAGGAGTTTGTCTCTGTTAGCCACCTTAAGCCAGCCCACGTCGTCGAGGATAGCCTGGTGGCTGAGGCCACTCACAGCGTAGAGTGCGTCCGCCGGCCGTTTTGGCACCCTCTGCACCTATTACACCCGGTTATGTTTCACCTCTGTGATGCCCGTCCCTCGTTTGCGTTTGTCGCATCCCTCTGGTTCTGTTTTGCCGACCCCTTCTGTTACGCTCGCCCCGCGACCTCGGACTACACATTCCGGTCGAACCGTCTGGTTACCCGTGCATTTCCGTACCGCGGATTCTGGTGGGGGGGGTGGCATGTAGCAGCGCCTGCTGGCGCACGCACGTATCCAACCGGGCGTTCAGAAGCCACGGTCACGTGACTCGGGAGGGGCTGCTGTTTTCGCGCGGTTTCGCTTTCGTGCCACAGTTGTGTTGCTGACCACCATTGTGGTCAGACGTGTTTGTGAGCACCTGTAAACCAAAGAGTTATTTCTGGAATAAATAAGTTCACAAAAACTTGGTTGTCGTTCTTACATCCACCAAAATTGTACATTTTCAACATTTCATCTTTGACGTCACCATCAACAACAATCAACCCTGACCTCAAAAGATCATTTACAATTGGAGCAATACAGAACAATTTGGTGCCACAATAACAAGTAAAGGTTCACCATTTCCCAAAAAGGATAACATGGGTCTCTTTTACATTTTATGCGCAAATCTGCAGCTTGTCTGAGAGTAACCTCTTTCATCACAGATCAAAGTGGTTTTCATATGTCGGAGTAGGAATTCTCAGCTGCTTTCTGTGACGTTTGGTTGAAACTCATCATTGCAGATTTGAGTACATTTTGAATTATATTTGCCAGAGAGGAAGGATCCAATAATCTTTCTTGCCAAGACCGACAGACATTTAAAGTGACTTCCAATGAATGAACCATAGATCAGAGTTTCTTTGTTTAACTTCATCAATAAACATAGACTATTCCAATATTATTGTAAAAAATCTAAGCAGATATGACATATTTATAATGACATGTTCCAATAAAAATAGCAATTTCTAAAATCCATTCTTCCCCTATTAGATTAGATCTAAAAAATCAATTAAGTCCAACTTTCAAATTTGGGATAGTACTGTTAGGCATCCCTGAGGCTACTAAATATTTTTAAGACGTTACATTGCAATTCAAAAATATATATACATATAGATGAAAGGATACATCTGATTCCTGGGATTATTATCATTCAGCTATTTTATGTCTAATGTATCAACAAGCTTATTTTAGCATTTTATTATTTCAAGGAATTAATTTTGTGATAAGTTGTTCATTGCTAACTCTCTTTTGATCTTCAATTCAAATGCATGAAACCTTGAAAAAATACATACATATATTTTGATCTAAACATCAAAGTCATCGGCTTCAAGTAAAGCAACCAGAAACATTATTTTATATTATTTAACTAAGAGGTAGATGGAATATCAAACTTCTTGTTTTTGAAATCGAGGACAGTGAGAAAACACGTTCTAAGGTTTGAAATCATGTATGTCTAACAATAGTTTCAATCAGTAGAGTAAAACTTTTAAATTTGGAATTTAAAAGATCTCAAAATATTATTGACTGTAATAGCCATATATATTTTAGTGTGTTTTTTAACTCTTTTCATTCATTAGTCGTCTACAGTATAGAAGTTATTGGAAAACAGTGCTGGAGGAGACAAAATGAACTGCAGATGCTGGAATCTGGATAAACACAAAGTGCTGGAGGAACACAACGGGTCAGGCAATACCTGTGCAGGGAATAAATAGGCAATGTTTCAGGTCAGAACCCTTCTTCATCTTCTTCATCGCACTTCTTCAGCAGTCTTAGGAAGGATCCCAACTTGAAATGGTGTCTGTCCATTCCCTCCACTGATACCCCCTGATCCACAGAGTTCCTCCAGCACTTTATTTTTGTTCAAGATTCCAGCATCTGCATTCTCTTGTGTCTCCGTTTCTAACATTTGGACATAGGCAGATTTGTTCACGATATTTTAAAGAGGATATGGGGGAAACATAATGCAGGCTAGTACTAAAAGTATAAGTTGCTCATTAGAAAACAGGCTTGGAGAGAAGCTTATATTAAGGAAGACTTGAGGGTGACTTCTTAAAGATTGTGGAAGGCTTTAAATAATGAAAATCCCTCGACTAATAGGAGAGAACAGAATGAGTCCAGAGATGTGATTCTTACTAATAAATCTCACAAGCAATTTGGGGGAAAAAAATTTGATCCAGTGCTTAAATTCTGGAGCTCATTACATAATAAAAGTAAATGGAGCAAAGAGCATAGAAGTATTTAAGGAGAAGTAGGATGCAGAAAGCAGAAAGATAAAGGATATGCAATGGAGTTGGCTGAAGAGAGATGAGTGAAAGTATGTATATATCGAGCTTACACACCTGCAGAGAGGCCTGTGAGTACCATTTGTCTGTACACTCTATACAGAAACTGCATGTAACATGAGTATAGCATATGATTTCTGCTGACAAAGAGAAAAGGAGAAAGGTTCTGAAATTCAATGCTGCTTAAGAGAGAGTTTGAGTTCTTGCACGTGGCAGCAATGGACAAGTAGCACATATATCAGGAAGCATTAAGAACAATGATTGTTGAGGGTTTGTACAGTGGAGTTAGCAGTAATCCCGAGAGAATCTGAAACATCAAGGGTAGAATTTAAATTGTAATCCATGTGGAATGATTGCATTTCTTTGATTATTTTTATGTTACTAATTTGCAATTTATTCATTTCCATTTAAATGTCTTTACTTGAAAAACTACCTTATTGATTCCATTCCAAATGTGGTAGTAATTGACTCTTACACCTATCCTCTGGGGTTCTTTTGAGCCATCTGGATGGTGTTAAGCTAGTCAAGGCTCACAGAACAGCACAACCTAGAACCCTTGTAAAAGGCTATCAAAGTTGAAGAAATGCCATGAACAAAATAAATTCACACACTACAATTAATATGACATAAGATTTTATATGAAACTACAAAATAATATATGATTTAACAAAATGAAAACTACTGCACATTAAGTTACCTCATGTCCTTACATTGCTTTCCCCCTTAAATGTAACACTGAATTCCACTCAGATGGATTCTGACTCAGTTTAGTTTAGAGATACAGTGCAGAAACAGGCCCTTCGGCCCACCGAGCCCTCGCCGACCAGTGATCCCCATACACTAGCACTATCCTACATACTAGGGACAATTTACAATTTTAGTGAAATCAATTAGGCCACAAACCTGTACGTCTTTGGAATGTAGAAGGAAACTGTTGACCCGGAGAAAACACAATGCGGTCATGGGGAGAACATACAAACTTCATACCGGCAGCACCTGTAGTCACTTTCGTCTGTAGTCAGTGTCTCTGACACTGTAAGGCAGCGACTCTACAACTGCGCCACCGTGCCACCCTCAGATTACAATTTACTCCAGTGATCAATGGAAGGAGACCTTCGCAATTTAAAGAGATGATCACTCCGATCCACTGTTCACTGTGCAATCTGTTCTTTAATTTTAAATATACTAATTCTTTAACTTTATTTGATCTTGTGCATCATTAACTTGAGGATTAATTAGAGGATCCTGACCCCATATCTTCGTCTGCTATGCCAAATCAAGGAGCTAAACTTTGCCCTATACCTTCATTGTTCTACAATATAAAATTCACAACCATGGTAATTTGATTGTACTATCTCCATCTTAATTTGCCTGCTGTACATCCATGAATTATGTTCAACTATCATCACAACAAAATATCTTTTGATGGGAAATACCTGAACTTATCAGTATTCTGAAAAGTTGATAAAGGGATTTTACTCTTATGACGCTACTGATAGACAATAGACAATAGACAATAGGTGCAGGAGTTGGCAATTCAGCCCTTCGAGCCAGCACCGCCATTCAATGTGATCATGGCTGATCATCCCCAATCAGTACCCCGTTCCTGCCTTCTCTCCATATCCCCTGACTCCACTATTTTTAAAAGCCCTATCTAGCTCTCCCTTGAAAGCATCATGATGATCACCATTCTCAAAGATAGTGGGGGCGTGTCGGTGGTGGATGCTGCAAGCCGGCAGCCCTGCCAGCAGCGTGTTAGTTTTTTTCTATTTTATTTTTTTGTGTTTTTTTTGTTTTTTGTTTTTGTTTTTGTTTTTGTTTTTGTTTTTTTAGTGTGTTTTAATGTATGGTTTTGGTGTTTCTCTGTGTGTCTTGTGTGGGGGTTGATGTGGGGGGGGGTAAGGGGGAAACCGCTTTGGTCACCTCCTCCACGGAGAGGCAACTTTTTCCATGTCGCCTCTCCCGTGGCCTAACATCGAGAATCGGTGCGGCCTTTCCCGGAGACGCGTCCGGGGCTTCAGCTGCTGGCGCTCGCCGGGGGGAGCTCTCCGTGTGCTGGCTCACGGCAGCCTGAAGCCGAAGTCTGCAAAGCTCCAGCCCGTGCGGCATCCTGGGCCTGGGATCACTTGTTGGGGACCCGGGAGGAGAAGAACTCCGACCACCAACTTCTACCGCGAGCGCGGCGTGGACTTACCATCAGGAGCGGGGTCCCTCGCCGGGGTCCCCTGAAGGGGAGCTCTGACCGCCGGCCCTGCGGTCTGCGGTGCTTCTAGCTGTGGCGCGGCGGGAACTTTAAATCTTCGACCTCCGGCCTGCGGCCTACACCAACCTGAAGCTGCGGTCTCCGGTGGGGAGGCACCGATTCAGGATTTACCTGGACTTTTACCTTGGACAATTGTAATTGTTGTTAATATTCACACCACAGGGGTTTAGAGGTGAACACAGATGGTTAAATTTCAAGTGCATCTTGTTTGTGTTTGAATGAGCAGATTCTTCAGCATCTCCACTCATCTCACAGTCTGTCTGAAAAAAAGGACACACATTGCTGGAGTAACTCAGTGGATCAGGCAACATCTCTGGTACCTTGGCAAAGGGTCGTGATTGATCCTGAAATCACCTATCCATGTTCTTGAGGTAGACAAAAGTGCTGTAGAAACTCAGGGGGTGAGGCAGCATCTATGGAGTGAAGGAGCTGAGTTTCTCCAGCAATTTTGTCTACCTTCGATTTTCCAGCATCTGTAGTTCCTTCTTCAACATGTATACTGCTTGAGCTATACTGCTTGCAAACAAATGCTTTTCACTGTACCTCGGTACACTTGACAATAATAAATTAAACTAATCTTGACCCAGCATTTCTGTCCTTTTTTTGTTAACCAGCATCAGCAGTTACCTGTTTTTTCAGTCTGTTTGAGAAATTAATTGCAGAACTTCTTAGTTCCATAAGATATACCTGGATTGAAATTCTGTCCATTATGTTCATTTATCTAGAATAAAGGCAGTCTTTCTGAATCTTGGATTTAAATGCTTCCCAGCTTGCTATATTTTCAGCATTTTTTGTTTTTTTGCTTTTCAGGAAAAATTGGCACTTTGCTTTCCAGGAAAACATTGTGTGAAGGAATCCTAGATGCAGAAAAAAAAAAATCATTTTTATTATATTTATAACATTATAATTCTTTATATATAAAACTTTCAAATCAGTATATTATTTTCAGATGCAATTTTGGGTTTAAATTGTTCTGTCATTTTTTTTGCAGATTTACTTATTTCTACGCTCCAAATTGCTTGTCCATGCTATGAGCTTCATTATTTTGGTGCCTTGGCAAAATAGTTGTTCTCTTTGAGTGAGCCTAAATAGTGAATTTCAGAAGTCCATCGATGCAAAGAGAAGCAGAATAATTCCAGTCTTCATTTAATCCCCATTCATTTTTAACAGGAGTCTTGAGATGACAATCAGAATTGAAATCTTCATGAACATTTAGTTCACTGTCTTAGATTAAAGACATTGATGCTAATTCTTTGAATCATGGCTGCTCATTCCATCGATTCGGTGCTATCTTTATAGAAACATAGAAACATAGAAACATAGAAACTAGGTGCAGGAGTAGGCCATTCGGCCCTTCGAGCCTGCACCGCCATTCAATATGATCATGGCTGATCATCCAACTCAGTATCCCGTACCTGCCTTCTCTCCATACCCTCTGATCCCCTTAGCCACAAGGGCCACATCTAACTCCCTCTTAAATATAGCCAATGAACTGGCCTCGACTACCCTCTGTGGCAGGGAGTTCCAGAGATTCACCACTCTCTGTGTGAAAAAAGTTCTTCTCATCTCGGTTTTAAAGGATTTCCCCCTTATCCTTAAGCTGTGACCCCTTGTCCTGGACTTCCCCAACATCGGGAGCAATCTTCCTGCATCTAGCCTGTCCAACCCCTTAAGAATTTTGTAAGTTTCTATAAGATTCCCCTCTCAATCTCCTAAATTCTAGAGAGTATAAACCAAGTCTATCCAGTCTTTCTTCATAAGACAGTCCTGACATCCCAGGAATCAGTCTGGTGAACCTTCTCTGCACTCCCTCTATGGCAATAATGTCCTTCCTCAGATTTGGAGACCAAAACTGTACGCAATACTCCAGGTGTGGTCTCACCAAGACCCTGTACAACTGCAGTAGAACCTCCCTGCTCCTATACTCAAATACTTTTGCTATGAAAGCTAACATACCATTCGCTTTCTTCACTGCCTGCTGCACCTGCATGCCCACTTTCAATGACTGGTGTACCATGACACCCAGGTCTCGCTGCATCTCCCCTTTTCCTAGTCGGCCACCATTTAGATAATAGTCTGATTTATGAAAGAATAATCCATTTAGTTGCATCAACGTTTCCTTTAATTCCACAGGTATGTTCATATATTCATATCTAGCTATCACTTCAAAATTATTACCAAATATTCTTCCACCACCCTTCCAAACCCTCCACTCTGCAGTTATCAACTTGATGAATAAAACAATTAGTTACCTTTATAGGTTGCATTGGCATCTTTGATTGGTTTGATTGTGAACCACAAACACAGTAAGCCAAACGCATTCAATAAAAGGAAACCGGATACCTTTCTCAAATGAACCACTAGGTATAAATGTTATGCATATTCCTAGGAAGACAATCGCAGATTTATTTCTTCTTCATGCTGGACTACAACATAATGCCTTCTAAATCCCATCTTCTTCTTGCGTTTGAGTCAGCAGAAATCTGCAGCAGGGTGATGCCATCCGGTTCGACATCCGTAGGTGTCCGCCTTAAAAATGGCGCATGATCCGGGTTGGCGCCAAGCTGCGACACTGCTGCTGATTCTGTTTGTTGTCATTTGCCTGACTAAGGTCAGTTGACAGGGCTCACCACGGGGAGGTTGACAACATGAGCCCCTCTAAATCCCTTGAAGGTACAACAGAATTGTTTTCAAGTGTGTATTTCAGATACTTTTACTTCAACATTGCCTCTGCTGAATTTTACAATTTAAAATTCATGAACTCAAAGTGCTAATGAAATGATCCATGGCACAGTATAAACATCTCTAAAATAGCCTTGTGCTGTCAAGTATGTCTTTATGTATTTCAAATTAGCCAAATTAAATCAAATATTTTGAAGTTATGACATTATGAAATGGAGCATTTGTAACAAATATTAGATATTTATCTCTGATTTTGTGTCACTGGTTTTGCGAGACATTTTTAGTAACACATAATTGGTGTATTAAGGCCCATTACATTAATTTAGAGTATACGTGCTTGCATCTTGTGATAAGCTAATTTTGCAGGGATATTTAATTTGAGGTATTAATTCAGGTGTGACATGTTAAACTTTCAAATGTGCCAACTAAAAATAACAGAAATGCTGAATTTAAAAAAATGTCAATTTGATTAGATATTTGAAAGGTTATTTCAAACCAACCAAATACCATTGTGCATAGTGCACATCTTTCTGCAGTCTTTGGTTGCTCAAGCAGATTGTCAGGACATTGGGGTATTACAAATCATGTATCAATCAAGGGGTATCTGCAGTTCTTTCTTAAACATTGTATCAATCAAGTGTAAGATGGGTATTTAAGAAGGGTTTTGGCCCGAAACGAGTAGAGGTGAAATAGCTGATAGAATAAGGTGAGGGAAAGGGGCGACAAGCAGGAGCTGGCAAGCAATGGGGGATCCAGGGTTGGAAGAGAACCAATATATTGGTGGACAGGTTTATTAGTGTCACTCGGGTGGATTTCAACTAGATTGGCAGGAGGATGGGATCCAATGCGGGAGTGAGACAGGTGAGTGGCTGGGTCTGTATGGAAGGTCATGAAAGTAGATTCAGTAGACAGGAGAGGGCAGGCAGAAGCTCAACAAGGAACAAGGAGGGACTGCTGGATTCAATTGCATTTATTTCAATGTGAGATGTCTGATAAGTGAGGTAGATGATGTAAAGGCATGGAAACAGGTACTTGCGATTGATACGTTATAGAAACCTGGCTCATGGAGGGACATGTTTGGCAGCTTAACATTTTAGGGTACACATGGTTCAGGTACGATAGTGGTGTTAGTGAAAGATGAGGGTAAGTTGTTTTACTGATTAGACATCAAGGTATTGAGTATAGAAGTTGGGACATTATGTTGCAGATGCACAGGTACAAGTGAGGCTGCATTTGGAGAATTCAGAGGCAATTACTTTGCAATAAAGTCCCCTACCACAATGACTGTTCTGTTCCCCCATCACTTCACCCCGCCAACGAACCCTGTAAATCTTTTGCACAACAACACCCTCTGTGCCATAAGGTTAATTCTCCTATTACCTTTGTAGATTATAAAAGTTTTAAGTATACTAATTAGGAAGAGATGTCTGATGGTCATTCACATCTTTGGATGTCTTGGAATACTGCACATATGTGGCAAAAAAGTAGAAGTTGCCAATTGATTGAAAAGAGTAGTTATTTACCTATTTTACTTTATTTCTATTTTCTAACATTTTTTAGTGTTAATGGCAGTCCTCTTCTTTACATTTGTATTCAATCTTAAAATTATTTGATATGTACAGCTATCAGGGACATTTATAAACTGTTAGAAAGTCTTTGAAATCCTGCATTTTGTCAAATGCTGACAAGGAGTGCAGGGGCAGAATCTCAGAGTATGCTATTCAAAGGTTCAGAGGTCAGTTTATTGTCACATGTACCAATTAAGGTATAGTGAAACTAGAATTACCATACAGCCATACTTAAAAAAGCAACAAGACACACAACTACATAAAAGTTAACACAAACACATTCCTCACTGTGATGGAAAGTCTAATCTTCTCCTCTTTATTCTCCCGCGGATGAGGCAGTCAAACATCCGCAGTCGGGGCGATCAAAGCTCCCACAGCCGACAGTCGAAGCTCCCGCATCAGGGCGATCGAAGCTCCCGCATCAGGGCGATCGAAGCTCTCGCGTCGGGGCGATCGTAGCTCCCGCGTTGGGGTGGTCGAAGCTCTCGCGCCTGGAGGGTCGAAGCACTCGCGCCTGGGGGGTCGAAGCTCTCGCGTCAGGGTGGTCGAAGCTCTCGCGCCTGGAGGGTCGAAGCTCTCGCGTCGGGATGATCGTAGCTCCCGCGTCGGGGCAGTCGTAGCTCCCGCGTTGGAGGGTCGAAGCTCTCACGCCTGGAGGGTCGAAGCTCTCGCGTCGGGGCGATCGAAGCTCCTGCAGATTGGAGCTCCCAAAGTCGGTTTCTGACCAGGGACCGCGAGCTCCACGATGGTGAAGTCCGCAGGCTCCAAAGTCGGTGCTCCAAAATCGATCCGCGACAGGGATCGCCCACTCCACGATGTTAAGTCCGCAGGCTCCTGCGGTTGGAGCTCCCAAAGTCAGTCTCCAGCAAAAGCCCGCCAACTCCTTGATGTTAGGCTGCAGTGCGGTCAGGAGATACAGAAACAATCACATCTCCGTCGAGGAAAGAGATTAAAACAACTTTCCCCCAACCCCCCACATAAAACAATCTAAAGAACACTTAAACATACATTTAACACACACACACTAAAAAAACATTAAAAAAGGAAGGGATAGAGACTTTTGGAGAGGCAGCCATTGTCAGTCAGAGTGAGCTCTACATCAGTCTGAAGAAGGGTTTCGGTGCGAAACGTTGCCTATTTCCTTCGCTCCATAGATGCTGCTGCACCCGCTGAGTTTCTCCAGCTTTTTTGTGTACCTTCTGAGCTCTACATCACTCCATCTCACTGGGCACTGAGGTGATGATAGCTAGTCTCACCTGTCACATGCAGGAAAAGGATGTGTGAACTAGTGCTGAGTCCAGGTAGTCAGTGAGATGGGTCCCCGACTATCAGACACAAAGAATTCCACGATGTAAATATGTCAAGCTTCCAAAACAACACAAAAAGATAATGTTTTTTTTCTTTCATCATTTATTCTCTGATATTATTTGGTGTTTTGATTCTTCAGAATGTTCATTACTCTTCAGCTTTAAGTTCTGCAAACGTTCAGCCCTTGTTGGGAGGGATTATTAACAGCCTGGCCCAGGGAGCATTTCACAGAAAGAACGTGAGGCAACAAGACAAGGAGGTTGAGAGAATGAGATTCAAATCTCTGCAGCTGATGGAGAATCATTTAAATTTGGGAAAGATAGCCCATGAGGAGAGGCAAAATCTCAAAGGGTGGAAGGGTTAGAGGCAGAGAGGAGCATGGATGTAGAGGGATTTAAAAAGTAGGATCAATGCATTGCTTAACTGATGGTCAATGTAAATTAATAAGCACAGGGTTGAGCTATGGTGTTGCTGAGAGCTTTGGATAACTTCAGTTATGTTGGTCAGACCAGGGAGAACAATCAGGTCTTGCACTTATTGGTCTGTTATTCCGGTGATGTATCTTGCCCTGCTAAAGTCAATTAATATTGCAGGATGTATGAACTTGATTTGAATTCCCATAGTATAAATTATTGAAAGATGGTTTCAGTGAGATGTTTAATCAATAAAATAATTTGGTACTGCCTAATCACCTATAAAATGATAGCAAATAAATAGTTAAGGAAAGGCATACCCTTTCACTTTGTACTTTTGGAAGATGTAATTATTTCTCCATGCTGACATTTTATCCCAACCACAGCCTAATCCCAATCACATCCTTGTTGGTACTTCATATTTTCTATTTGGCAATGATCAGATAATTCCAACTTGCAACAGTTCATAGCTTTTGCAAGCACTATATTTTAAAAGGAAATCGTAATGCTGTAAAGGGATCCCATAAGTAAGTGCAAAAAGCATTGTAGTAATTTGGAAATTGTTTCAGTAGGGTAAGCTCTGCTTTTTATTATTCATATTTAAATCATGGATAGAAATGAATATTGGAATCAGTGGGTTTGTTTTAATATATTCATACAATATATAACTTGTTAACTTGTCTCTTGATTGCAGGGACTTATAAAGAGGCAAAATAATCAACATTTATTATTGGCCTTCATAATTAATTTTATTGAGAAAATATCTTTGACTCTACTTTGCTGTGCTACCGTCACCACTTTGACACACACTGATGTTCAAATATTTGATTAAAGTTTGATTTCCGTTTTAAGATAACATTATTTGACATCAGTGGGAGGAAAGGGACAGGTAAAATTTCCTTTTTTCTCCAGAGATTCTGCCTGACCCGCTGAGTTACTCCAGCACTTTGTGTCTATCTTTAGTCCAAACCAGCACCTGCAGCTCCTTCCGACACATTCTTTGACATGGGTCATGTTTTCATGATTATGTTCTTGTGAGATAGTTGAGGATGATGTATCATAAAACTATATTCATCCAGGATTTCTGAATTGTTAGATAGCGGATGATTTCAGTTCTACTGTAGTGTGGTAGGTGCTATATATATAGATGCAAGTTGTTGCTGAGTTTCAAGGCAGCGACAGTATATATGACGCTTGACTGTTCACTTGAGTCCAGTTATTATCACAAGGGTAACATTCCAGTGCCTAGTGCATTTTTGGCTTCCCTAATCCAACAATAAGAGAGGGTTGATCATGACAAAATCTAAGGAAATCATATAAAATCAGTTGGGAAGACCCTCAGTACAAAATATAAAATGTTGATACTTTCTGAAAAGTTAAACAGTGGTAATAATATATACCATGAGATGAGATCACCTTTCCTTGAAGAAGTAACAACAATACAGAAACAGAAACTGCATTTGTGCACGTGAATGATATGCAGACACAAAACTAGTTTTGCTGTGATAGACTATTTTGAATTACAAACATGAAGAAATATACAAAGAAAATGGCAGACCATTGAGAAACCCATTTAGGTAAGTAGACATTTATCCTCTAGCTATCCTTGATAAATGATTTAGTTAGTGCCATAAAGTTCAGTAGTACAACTGAATGGCATTGATTGATTGAAGTCGCTGAAATATAATTAGAATTTCAACTAATGACCTGGATGACTGCGTGCTCACGTAGGAGAGCAGTAAAATAAAAGTGCACTGAAAGGCTTTAAGTAAATAGTGCGAATATTAGCAAAGTTGTGTCAAGTCTGATAATAGCTATAATTTTAAGTATTGCTTTAGCATTTAGATTTGTTATATATCAGTGTGCAAGTGTTTAAAACCTACAAGAATGATTTGCTTTGCAAAGAGTACATGACGCCAAACCTCCTTAACAAGCTGATATTTCCAGGGAAGTGAATTCACCGTTTAATACCCTTACAGCTGGATAAAAGCTTCTTGCTAAAGAGGGATTAAAAATCACATCTGCTTCTGTCCCAGCCTGCATATGGGAATGCACAGCTAAACTGAATGGATGTAGCATGGGAAATCAGGAACATCTGGCAATGTGTCAGAACGGTTTTATATAGCTGGCAGCATCTGAAATCTACTTCCATTAGTTAAATTGGGAATGTCTTACTTGTGATGGTGAGATATTGCTGCTCTTTTACAAAGACCATAACTCACAAACTGTATGCACAAATGAGTGATCACAGCTTTTCAACAGTCTAAGAGAATGCCGAGAGCTCTCAGTCAATTGTGAAATTAATCTGTGGAAAGTTACCTGTGGAATCTTAAATGTATTTTTAAATTAACAGGTTAGTGCTGAACTGCTTCCCCTCATGTAATAATTTATGAAAGTTTTATTTCAATTTGTCATGAATCTTATGAGCATATAAAGAATACTTGAAGGGAAAAACATTGCATTTGGGCATCAGCACTAAATAGATCGACCATCCGCCCATCAACCCCCCCTCCCCTCCCTTGTCCGTGTTCACCTATGAGGGGCTTTGTCCTTCCCCTCCTTTCTTTGAACTTTCTCCTCCCTCCCCCCTGCAATGTCTAAAGAAGGGTCTCGACCCAAAACATAATATCCATGTTCTTCAGGGATACTTCCTGACCATCTGAGTTACTCCAGCACTTTTTGTTTTCCAGGAATGCAACCTATTGCACTCACCTTTGCTCAACTGGTCCCACTGAATTCAGTGCAACTGAATGCTTGGAGCCACTAGACACCTGGTATTCTTGCAGCTGGTTATCAGAAATGAATGTTGTCTTCGCACAATTTCTATTGCTCTTATTTGAGTTTCAGCTGATTTTAAGCAAATCACTGAATGCACATTTACTCTCTCCTGGCAAGAGTACCAGAACATCTATTTGTTCAGGAGTCTTTATACAGACCTTAGCTCTCTGGAATGAATTATTAAGTGATGTAGTATGATGTTCACTACATTGAGATACATTTAGCCCTGTTCCAAAGTGCTTAGTTCCTCAGGAGAGGTGTGTTGCTAATTAGGGTTTACTTAATTACATTGTTTGCACCTTACCTTTGGGTCCACAGGTTCTGCTGATGAATGGGAATTCACCAAGGAAGGCAAAGTCTACATATGATGGTTTACGCCACACACTTTGAAAGCTTCTTCAAAACTCTGGCAACTTTCTATTTGAGGACTGAATATCACATTAGGATATACACTGCTCATTCTGGACCTCAGATAAAGATCTAAATGGTCAGGTACTGGTGTTGATAGATCAAGGAGAGTTAAGGGCCACCAATGAGGTAGATAGTAGGTCAGTACCACAACCAGAGAGCAGTGCTGAACTCCTATCTACCTCATTGGTACCCCTTGCACTATCTTCGAACGGACTGCTGGCTTTACCTTGCACTAAATGTTATTCCCTTATCATGTATCCATACGTTATAAATGGCTCGATTGTAATCATGTTTTGTCTTTCTGCTGACTGGTTAGCATGCAACAAAAGCTTTTCACTGCACTTCGGTACATGTGACAATAAACTAAACTAAAGTAAATTGAAATAGAATCTGCAATTGCACTCACAGAAAAACTACGGTTTGAAGAACGCATGCTCCAACAATGAAAGGTCAGTAACAGAGAAATACAGAAATACAGAAATAGAGAAATACAGCTTGCAGATGGTCATCTCCAGTACAAAGGTTCATTGGATGAAGTAGACGTATGTTGACGTCAAGGGGTTCAACATTCATGCCAAATGGCATGTGATCAAATATCAGTCTGAAGAAGGGTCTTGACCCGAAACATCACCCATTCCTTCTCTACAGAGATTTTTCCTGACTCGCTGAGTTTCTCCAGCATTTTGTGTCTACCAGCTGACTATACATGATCAGGGACTGTAAAGATCGCCACTGGCCTTTGTGTTTTATTTTGCCTTTGAGTTGTTCCAGCGATTTACTGAAGACATTTACAGGTTCTTTTTTTCTCCCTGTTGAAAACATGCCTCGATACCAATCAGCACTAGAGCACCTCAAGGCTGCATGCTTAGCCCGCTGCTGTACTAACTCTATACTCATGACTGCGTAGCCGATGATAATGCGAACTCCATCATCATATTCGCTGATGATACCACTGTTGTGGGACGTATCACTGATGGGGACGAGTCAGAGTACAGAAGAGAGATCGAACCGACTGACCAAATGGTGCCAGCACAATAACCTGGCCCTCAACATCAGCAAAACCAAGGAACTGATTGTGGACTTTGGAAGGGGTGGGATGGGGACCTACAGTCCCGTTTATATCAACGGATCGATGGTGGAAAGGGTCAAGTGCTTCAAATTCCTGGGTGTGCATATCTCTGAAGATCTTTCCTGGTCCGAGAACACTGATGCAATTATAAAGAAAGCACATCAGTGCCTCTACTTCCTGAGAAGATTACAGAGTGTCGGTATGTCAAGGAGGACTCGCTCTAACCTCTACAGGTGCACAGTAGAGAGCATGCTGACTGGTTGCATCGTGGCTTGGTTCGGAAACTTGAGCGCCCTGGAGCGGAAGAGACCACAAAAAGTAGTAAACACTGCCAGGTCCATCATCGGCTCTGACCTCCCTTCCATCGAGGGGATTTATCACAGTCGCTGCCTCAAAAAGGCTGGCAGCAGCATCAAGGACCTACACCATCTGGGCCATACACTCATCTCCCCACTACCTTCAGGTTGAAGGTACAGGAACCTGAAGACTGCAACGACCAGGTTCAGGAATAGCTACATCCCCACAGACATCAGGCTATTAAACTCGGCTCAAAACACTGAACATTAATAGCCCATTATCTGTTTATTTGCACTTTATCAGTTTATTTATTCATGTGTGTATATATTTATACAATGGTATATGGACACACTGATCTGTTCTATATTCGTGCCTATTATGTTCTGGTGTGCTAAAGCAAAGCAAGAATTTAATTGTCCTATCTGGGACACATGACAATAAACTCTCTTGAACTTGACAAATAACTTATTGTTTGTTGTCTGGGTCTGGAGTAATGTCAATCTTGTCAAGCTGATGACATACAATATAATGGGAGCTCAGGTTTGTGGTTGCGGCTGGTGCTTCACAGGCACAGGTTGAAACTCACTGGAGGCTGCACTCACAGCTCAATGAATATACCCTCAGAAGTGTTCATCAACTCGAAGGTGTTCCCCTCCATCAACATCTATTAGGAATGTAAGCACAAAGGTATCTTCATACCGATTTTGCAAGGAGTGACTTACCTCCTGACCCCCCAATGTCTGATCTTCTACAAGATACAGGAATCTCCACATTCCTGAATGAGTGAAATTCCAATAACATTTAACGGGTTGTAAAACGACACCATTCAGGGCAATGCAAACATTTTAACTGATACTCAGCCCACCAAGACAGCTTGAGGAACAATACCTCAACTTCCATCCACTTTGCTAAATAATGATTTCAACAATTTCAGATAACCAGCTTTGCCTATTTATTTGCTTTAGTTTAGTTTGTTGTCACGTGTACAGAGGAACAGTGAAGAGCTTTTTGTTGCATGGTATCCAGTCAGCGGAAAGACTGTACATGATTACAATCAAGCCGTCCAGATATAGGATAAAGGGAACAACCGGAATAACGTCATATTTGAATTGACAAGTCTGATGTGACACCACACACTTTTCTCTCTCCACATGTTGCATTAGACCTGCTGAGTATTTGAAACACTCTCTTTAATTTCAGATTTTCCACAGTGCTATGTTAGACAATAGACAACAGACAATAGACAATAGGTGCAGGAGTAGGCCATTCGGCCCTTCGATCCAGCACCGCCATTCAATGTGATCATGGCTGATCATCCCCAATCAGTAGCCCGTTTCTGTCTTCTCCCCATATCGCCTTCTGCCTTCTGCCCATATACCCTGACTCCGCTGTCTTTAAGAGCCCTATCTAGCTCTCTCTTGAAAGTATCCAGAGAATCATCCTCCACCACCCTCTGAGGCAGAGAATTCCACACTCACAACTCTCTGTGTAAAAAAGTGTTTCCTCATCTCTGTTCTAAATGGCTTACTATTCTTAAACAGTGGCCCCTGGTTCTGGACTCCCCCAACATCGGGAACATGTTTCCTGCCCCTAGTGTGCCCAAACCCTTAATAATCTCCCTTTCCTTTTACATGCTGACCATTCTGTGAAACCACACGGAAACTGGATGAATAGCGCCTCATATTCCACTTTGGTAGCTTACAACCCGTTAAATTCTCCAATTTTAGGTTGCCGACCTACAAATAATGTCCTTTTTTACCCCCCTCCCCTCCACTCTGTCCAGTGCCCCAGGTGGATGCACATTATTTCCTATCTTCCCCTTTCCTCCCTTCCGCTTCCACGTATGTGCCAATCATAATCCCCTTCCCTTGTATCCACTTATCACGCCAGAGGTTTTATCCCATCCCCATCTCCCTTCCAGCTTTCCACCCTCTATTACAATCAGTCTGAAAAGGGTTCCCACCTGAGATATCGCCTATCCATGTTCTCCAGAAATGCTACGTGCTCCATTGAGTTACACCAGCACTTTGTGTCTCTTATTTTCCAGTATTTTCTGTGTAAATTCTCAGGGATTTGTCCACCATCACTGCACAGTTGCTGCAATGCAATGTAGTGTTTTCATACTATGAAATGCATTGCCAGCCTCCGTCTTGGCTCCTTCCAAAGCTCACAACACTTGGCAGCAAGCTGGACAAAGATAGGAGAGGCATCGTCTATAAATGTAACCATTCATCCTGATTGAGAATTGTACAGTGGTTCTTCACAGCTTGGTTTAAATCATGGAATTCCCTTTGCAACAACATTGTGGGAACAAAAGGTCTGAAGATGAATAGTAAGATTAAACGAGAACTTACCAGTTTGAAGTTTGATCTTTATTTTATGAGGAGTAACGTTGAGGGAATACGTGAAGAACCCCGCCAGGACGCATGCGTGTCATTCTTCAAAGCAGCGGTGTGAAATCACAGATAACTGTAATGACTAAACATAGTAAGAGTAGAGAAGAGATACCAGTTCAGGATATGATCAAGGGTGGGAGCGGAGGGCACGTATTCCCTCAACGTTACTCCTCATAAAATAAAGATCAAACTTCAAACTGGGAAGTTCTCGTTTAATCTTACTATTTTACTTCGGAGTCACGTGAGTGACTACGTGAAGATTTTAAAGCTCTGTGATTTCATGCTGTGGAACAAGTCCATGCATCACATCTGCCTTGATTTTGGGGAGAATAGAGTTAACATCATTAGACATCATTACGATATTGAAACCCAACGGTAAAAATATTAACACCAATTATTGCCCCTATTTATGGGGTAAATTATATTACAGAACTTAAATTTGTTTCTGCAAATGTTCCAGGTTCAATGACTGGATTGTTATAAAGTCGTTGGAAAGTTTCCTCCGTTGACCATCCTGCTGTCTTGAGGATTTGGTCCATAGGAGCGTCCAACTTCATAGCTGCCGATGTAGCTGCAGCCCTGGTGGAGTGAGATTTAAAAATGCTAGTGTCTACTCCAGCCTTTATTAGGACCTGTTTTAGCCATCTAGAGATAGTCTGGACTGTCACTGTTTTGAGAGGCTGTTTGTAGCTGATTAAAGTTTTTAGGCCTGCTGACCCAAGTCTGTTCTGTTTGACTATTTCATTGATGTGAAAAGTTAAATTTCCAGATGAAATAATCATGTTGTCCAACCTTTGTTCTGTAGTGACTGGACCCTTAGTGCTGTAACCAAGGCCATCAGCATGACTGTTTTCATTGTCAGTTTCTGTAGGGACAGAGCTGTAGCTGGAGACCAGTTTCTTAACATGGTCAGTACAATGCTCACATCCTATATTTGGGAGTACCTGGTTCTTGGGGGATTAATATTAAAATGCCCCTCATGAGTTTGGTTACCAGGGTGTGTCCCAACAGAATGCCGCTCTGTTCCTTGCGCCAGGTAAGTTGACAGAGCACTTCTGGCGCAGTTGATGGCACTATGACTGAGCCTATCATCGTAATGGAGGCTTGCCAGGAATTCCAGAACAGACGGGATGTTCATAGAACTGTGGGTGATGTTATTGGTGTGACAGTACTTCCCATTTCTTGATGACACCAAGTACTGATTTTTGGTGGACTGTCTGTGGCCCGCTGAAATAATTCCACTGTTCGGTCCGTCAGTCCCAGGTGTAGTAGAGGTGCTTTCAACTCTATAAATTAATAGGTTTATATAATTATGACATCGATAACTCCCCTTGTTGCGGGAAGAACCAGTAAATTAGGTCTATGATGGATGGTGATGCATGGTTCTAAAACCATGTCGATATCACCGGGACCGATGGTTGAGTAGGCCAATCGGGTACTATCAAATTACCAGACGCGGAGTCTACTGTTTATTCCTAAATACCCGACTGATGAGGCAGAAGGAGGGAATGCATAAATTACCCCCCCCCTCCAATGCAGCGAAAATGCATCTGTAACCACTGCCCCAGGTTCTGGTTCCCAAGAACCTAATTCGATAACTGGTGAGAGCATCGATGTGAATAGGTCGTTATCTGGTGTTCCATACCGTGCTGTAATTCCAGCAATACATGTTTTATCCAACATCCATACAGTGTTTTCATAGACTTAGCGTGACCTGTTGTCTGCCACTACATTCAGTTTACCTAGTAAGTTGGTAGCTGATATCCTAATATCTTTCTGGATACACTATTGCCAAATTGTGTTGGCCAGATAGTCACATGATGTCGATATGTTTCCACCCATATCGTTGACATATGCTACCACCGTGGTGTAGTCAATTAGTAGTCTAACATACTGGTGATATAACCCAGAACAATATGGCTTAAAGCCATGGAATGCACTCAACTTTCCCAGGTATTTATGCCCAGAGTATGTAATGATGCCTCCTGTGCATTCCATCTCCCCCACAGCTGGAGATGGAATTGGTAGCATCCCATCCAAGTGCCCATCAGTATGTAGTTCCATAGACGGGTAGCTGTTAATGTTTGGATAGGAACAATGCCTAATGTTATGTTTCTACCATTTTTAGTACCATTTTTAGTACCATTGTGGCCTCTGTTGGTAGCTTCTTAGGTCTGTCAGAATGACCCTCATAATTTTTGAGTGCACGCATGTTTGCGCTCAGTAATTTGATAATGTAAAGGTCCGATTTATGTGGCTGGAACACAGCCACTATAATGCCAATTATTCTACTACCAGTCTGATGGATGGTTTAGTTTAGCTGCAAGCCTCCATTAAGGCTGTAACCTTTTCTTACGGCAAAGTCACTGACATGTGAGCTAAGTTAAGAGTGAAACCGCAGATGATCCATTGTGTTAAATACATCTGTGGTCACCTCTAATGGGTACTGTATAGTAAGCATTTTTTAATACGATGCTTGCCATGTAGTAACCTAGAATCAATACCTTTGCAGTAACAAAGATTCCCATCTATTAATGAATATAAAGTACGAAAGTATTCAAATTAATCAAATCTATGATGACGTGGCAACCACCATCTACTTTATGATAAAGATTTTTGGACACGAATTCCTGTGATTCATGTTGGATGTCCTCCATTACTCCTTTTTTTATTTGGGCACTGTAGTTCAGTATGCGCTTTTGATTATTTCTTTGCCTGTAAGCATGAACATTCAGTTCGGTACATGCTGAACTGGAGGATTATGTTTTGAATAATTCTATGGTATAACCCTATACTTCTTCCTCCATGGTTACTATTAGTAGATTTGTTACTTTTTCGGCATCCTCCGTGGACGTTGAGGTGCCGATGTCTGGATCTGTAGTTGGGTCTGTGTTGAGGGTTAGCGCATTCCCCAGGAAGTAGTTTTTAGACGTTGCTTTAATGAGCCCCAGGGTTTCCCTCTATGTCAAGGTCTTTACCTGTTTAGATTAGTTGCCTCCAAATTTTAATATTGGTGGTATGGAGGTTCCAGGTTTACAGAGGCCTGCAAATTAGGGTCTAAAGCCGGTTGGATGGTACCTTCTTCCTAATGCTGTTTACTCGTATTGGTAGTTAGCAAAATAAGGCCAGTGCATCCTGGTGATCTAGTGTCATGTCTTTTTTGTTTATTGTGCGGGTGAAACCCGTAATACCCGCTGTTAGGACTTTTGGAACTTTCTTTCGTTTCAAGTCCCTGCCCTGCCATGTTTTCAAATACACTGGTTGATACTGGGAACATTCAGTGTTTTGCAGTTCCCTGATGGTAAGTGTCTTCCAATAGTTTTCTGCACCCCATGTGCACTAGGGGTATGTTCTGCACCCCTGTTCAGGTTCAGCCCAGAATGGACCCCCTATACTCCCCTCTGATGAGGGAGAACACTGTGCAGCCCTACAAGAGGTACTGCTGTAGGACTTACTAGCTGCCCCCTGTGACTAGTCTCCATCTCCCGGAGCCTGCCACTTACCTGCTCCAACAGCCGCTCCAGCTGGCTCCGATGCTCTCGGGCACCCAACCGGCTCCAATGCACATGGTCACTGGCCGTCGCGGCTGCTCCTGAAGCCGCTACTCCTGAGGCCGCTCCTGCTCCAGTTTCTGCAGCCACTCCACCCGGCTCCAATGCTCACGGGCACTGGCCGTCGCGGCTGCTCCTGAAGCCGCTCCTGCTCCAGCTCCTGCAGTCAGCCCAGGATTGACCCTCGGTGTTCCCCTCTGATGAGGGAGAAACACTGTGCAGCCCTACACGAGGTACTGCTGTGGGGCTTACTAACTGCCCACTGTGGCTAGCCTCCATCTCCTGCCACTTTGGGGTATTTCCTCCAGCAGCCGTTCCAACTGGCTCTTATGCTATCGGGCATAGGCCACTCCCGGCTGCTGTTGACCCATCCTGCAGCCGCTCCAACCGGCTCCCGTGCTCACGGGCACTGGTCGCTCGCGGCTGCTTTGTTTCTCCTGAAGCTGCTCAAACCGACCCCCATGCACACGGGCACTGGTCGCTCGCGGCTGCTTTGCTCCCCGATCCCAGCCACTCAAACAGGCTCCCGTGCGCACGGGCACCGGCCGCTCGCAGCTGCTTTGTTCCTCCTGCAGCCGCTCCAACCGACCCCCATGCACACGGGCACTGGTCGCTCGTGGCTGCTTTGTTTCCCGCTCCCAGCCGCTCAAACCGACCCCCATGCACACGGGCACCAGCCGCTCGCGGCTGCTCCTAAAGCCTCTCAAACCGACCCCCATGCACACGGGCACTGGTCGCTCAGGAGTCAACGACTCTGTTAGTTGCTTACCTCTCCCGACCGGTCGGGGCTGGCGCGGGAGCGAAGTCGGGAGCGAAGTCGGGCACAGCTGTTCCCTTTACGGGAGATTAGCGTGCCTTTGGCGGTTACTGCCGGCTGCCCACAACTCCGCGGTTCCCCCTGCCAGCTTTCCAGCAGCCTTCGTGGATCCGGTCCATGTCTCCACCTAAAAGGTAAGTGGAAGGAACGCAGAGTCTTCTTACCTGCTGTTCCCGACTTTCAAATTCTGGAATGCAGAGTCTCCTTACCTGCTGTTCCCGGCTTTCAAATTTTGCCGCTAAGGGAACGTCGTTCCCCCTGCTGTGACTCGTTGCAATGCGTGTAGCGATATGACACGCATGCATCCTGGCGGGGTTCTTCACGTAGTCACTCACGTGACTCCGAAGTAAAACCATCATTAACTCCCCAAAGGATGGGCAGTAAATACTGGAGTTACGAGTGTGCTCACATCCCATTAAATTGAAGAGAGGTGCAAACAAAAGTCTTAAACTCTGGTCATGATGATTACCTGCAACAGCTCATCCTTCAAAATGTCTGTGCACCTTGAGGCAAAGTTATTGGCTTGGATAACCACTTCTTCTCTGACACCGGTGAAATGATGAACAGCAATGGATCCACATGAGCCATCGAGCCAGCATTTAGTTTGCTGCCAATGTGCTTTAAGTATCAGGATAGTTCCAAGATGCCTTAATCATACAACAGTCAGAGGCTCAAGGGAGATTGTAGCACGCTCTGATCTGCATAACATCGATAATGGGTCTGGACTTGTGAGAGGAAAATATCTCAGAGCACAGATGTTCTTCAGAGGTTTGTTGGAGTAGGATGGGGGACAAAAGATGAAGAATAGGAGTAAGGAGATGAGGAGGCAACAGATGCTGAGTACTTTGCTGCCTGGATTATCTTGGTTCCCCAGATTATTACAGATTTTACTTTCATTTTCACCAGTTGATTTATTTCACATTAAATGCTAGAGACCATTTCGTTACAAAGCACTCTCACTATGCAGTGCTGCAAACAGCCAAGTTTCTGTTTCACATGCTCACTCGAAACCTCCACATCTCCAAACAAATCCCCATTAATAGTCAGCCTCCTTGTTTGTGGTCGTGATTGCCTTACAAATTCTGAATGTGTTACTTTATGTGTTACTACACATTTCCATATATATAAATGACTAATTAAGTCAATGTGACAAACTAATTATACCATCATGTCACTATAAATAGACCATAAGCGTTTCACAGCTCATAATAGGATCAGCTGGATTTTTCGACCAAGAATTTAAAGTGATCAGCCAGCTCTACTAAAAAGGAATTCACCCCTGTAGCTAAACATGCTACATAGTTCATTTTCAGAAATGGAATGTTGAAAGTAAAATGTGTAATTGCACCAGAAATTCATAGACTTGTAACATTCATCGAGTCATAGTCATACAGCATGGAAATAGGCCCTTTGGCCCAACTTGCCATGCCAATCTTGATGCCCCACGTACATTAGTCCCATCTGCCCACATTTAGCCCATATCCTTCTAAACCCTTCCTATCTATGTACCTATTCAAATATATTTTAATGTTGTTAAACCAGCCTCAATTACCTCCTCTGGCAGCTTTTTCCATATACCTATCACCATCTGTGTGAGAAAGTTGCCCCTCAGGTTCCTATTAATTCTTTTCCCTCTCATCTTAAACCTATGTCCTCTAGTTTTTGATTTGCCGACCCTGGGTAAAAGATTGTGCATCTACCCTATATATTCCCGTCATAATCGTATACACCTCAAAACGATATACTTATCTTCCTGCGCTCCAAGGAATAAAGTCCAAGCCTGCCCAACTTCTCATAGCACAGGGCCTCAAGTCCTGTCAACATCCTTGTAAATCTTCTCTGCACTCTTTCCAGCTTAACAACATTTCCCCTACAGCCGGGTACTAAAACTGAACATAATACACCAAATGTGGTTTCTAATTCGGTTTATGAATTTTCAGCATTGCATTATTGACTCTAGAATTTATTGCTTTGATCTACTGAGCTATGTGGTGTTATAATAAATAATAAGTATGCTCTATCTTTAGGAATAAATCACACCAAAATGTCTACAGTGCATTTTCCCTGATGTTTGCATTTTACAAAATTTTGCTTTACATTCTGTTTACCAAAAAGCTAATATTTTAATAAATTAGATAAGGCTCAATTAAGGACATGACAGGGAATGAATTTCAGTTACTGATTTATTAAAGTTAGGATGTCTACAGAACATGGGAAGGCATTAAGGTAATGAGTAGGATATCTCAGATTTTCATGTAAAATATTAGAGAAAATATTTACACCATTCGGCCCATTCAATCATGGCTGATATATCTTTCCCTCCCAATCCCATTCTCCTGCCTTCTCCCCAGAATCCCTGGCACCCAAACTAATCATGAAGCTATCTATCTCTGCCTTAATAGTTTAATTCTGATTTGGATCTCTGTACACTTGCGTAGTATAAATTGATTACTTTATATTTCTTCTTTTCTTCATTCCTTAGAGCCCTACCATTTTCTGTACTTGTCCTAACACTATCTGACTTTCCAAAATGCATCACCTCACACATCTATCTATCAATTTATCCATCTATCCATCCATCCATCCATCCATCCATCCATCCATCCATCCATCCATCCATCCATCCATCCATCCATTGATCCATCCATCCATCGATCCATCTGATGGAAATGGGGGGGGGGGTATGCAGGGGGACGGTGTTACCCTAATTTTCAGTTTCCAGTTTCCATCCTGTGCGTGAATTCGCAGCTTTATCCTGCGCTACTCAATTCAAGGGCGAGACCCTTCTTCAGACTGACAGTCAAGGGAAAGGGAAATGGGAGATATAGGCATATCTTCCATTCATTTGTCCTCAGTACTGTCTATATCTCTTGCTCCACTTTCCCCTGACAGTCTGAAGAAGGGTCTCAACTCGAAATGTCATCTATTCCGCTCTACGATCGTTGCTTTCGTCCATCTGTCCGCGCGTTCGCTCACTCTTGGTGCCGGCGCTTCTCCACTCAGACTCCGCCAAACAAACACACACAGAAAAACACACAAACACACACAGCATGTCCGGCAGATCGGTGCGGGCCGCGACCAGGAGCAGGGCAAAGGATGACATCAAACGGGTCATGGCAGCTATTGAAACAGTACGGGAATGGTAAGGTGTTGGTAATTTAAAAAAACACCCGAAGGAAATAGATGTTTAACAAAAAAAGGGGGGCCGTCGATCGCTCAGTGTCTGTGTCGGAGGGAAGGGGGGGGGGGGGAATGGGGGCAGGGCCGGCCTTAAGCCGATTGGGCCCCGTGACTAAGGGGGCCCAGCGCCAGAGTAATCTACTCTTGGCTTAGGTAGATCTACCCCGGGTGAGGGGGGAGAGAGGGGTGGGGAGAGAGTAGAGGGGTGGAGGGGGAAAAAAGGGATAGACGGGGAGGGGGTATGAGGGGGTATGGAGAAGGGGAGAGGGGTCGTTCCTTCACGATCCCGGGGCAGCGCACTCGCCCCTCCAGTCGCCGTGCTTCACGCACACAGCCCCGGCTCCACCCCTCTCGCTCCCCGGGAAGAAGCTGTGAACAACTCAGGGAGGGCCGGGCCGTGGGTTGGAACAATGTTTACAAACCTCGGCCTCACACCCGTCCGCCCAGACCCCGGCATCCACTCCTGCCGCCAGCCCTCTCCCTCCCTTCTCTCCTCCCCATCTATCCCTCCGTTCCCTTCTTCCCTCCCTCCCTTCTCTCCTTCCTTCCCTCCTTCCTCTCTCTCTTTTGCCTTCCCACCCTCCCTTCTTTCTCTACTTCCCTCGCTCCCTTCTCTCCTTCCTCCCTTCTCTCCCTCCCTCCCTTCTCTCCTTCCCTCCCACACACAATGCACAGACAACTAACACACATAACGCACAGGGGGGGTGGGGGGGAGGATGGCTTGAGGGGGTGCAGGATTTTCTGGAGCTTCTACCAATATTTTGTATGTTCAAATTTGAAAAGGAGAACTAGGCAGAAATATCAATATGATTACCTGCAGCTGAGGAAAAAAAAGATAATTTGTGCATGAAGAAGCCATGACTGAGGCAAAGATACTACAGCGGAGACGGAATCCGGTTACGGAAATGGTGCTGAAGATTACCCATGACCCTACTACGGCTTTTTCCTCGAGTAGACTATCTTGTTCCGCTATAGGATCTTTGGTTTCCAGTCTCCATGAGATGGAGAGTGTGGAGGAAAGTCGCGCTGTAAGGGCAGTCCACGTCTTTGAGAAATTGTGTTCAACCAATTGATGACTTCTTTGACAAAGTAACTGGCATGTTAGATAACAAGGAAGCCAATGGATGTAGCAAATTGTGGATTACAAAATATGGTCCGTGAAGTGCCCCATAAAATATTACCGCATTAGATAAGCACCTGTGGACTTGAACGTAATAGGTTAAGCCCAGGGGGTCAGATACGGGGCTTTATGTGTGGGCCAGATATATTGTCAGTGCAGAGGGGGTAGGAGCAAGGCCAAGTTTGCATCCAGAGTCAAGGTCTGGAATAGTACTACGTGTGCAGTCAAAGCTGGGACAATAGGAGTGTTCAGTACTGGGAACCTAAGCAGGTAAGCAGGTATGATCAGGGTAGAATAGGGGGCCAGGTGTAAGGCTGGACTCAGGGTCCGGAATGAGAGAAGGAATGCAACTGGAGTCAGGGTCAGGAGTAGTACTAGGTGTGCAGTGAGACCCAGGTTGGTCAACATGGGCCAAGTGTTTGATTATAATCTGATTTCAATACATGAATATACTAAGATCATTCATGTGCTGCACCTGTTGGTCAGAGCCTGGCTCTACTGTGGAATATAATTAGGAATGTAATTTAGCCTAACCTTATTCATAGCTAATCCAATTTAAAGCAGAAATATTGCATTCAAGTGTAAGTTAAAAGACTCGCTACAGTATGCACCAGATTGCACAATCTCAAGCTGAATAATGCAAACATTCTGTACCATGGGAGTGGGGGCAACCCACACGGTGCCACGCCCCCCCCCCCCCCCGACGCTGCGCGCCCTCGGGCTTGGTCTCTCGCAATTTCTCACTCCCAACAATCAGCCAATGTTGGCAGCCCTGCAATCTCCTACATTCCAGGGAAAAAACACCCAGCATCTCCTTAAAAAAAATCAAACCCTCCAGTCCTAGTGACATCCTTATCTCTCTTTAATATAGAGCAAAATATAAGCTTTAATCTTAGAAGTGTTGCTTAACAATTATAATGGGCTCTTGTCTCTTTAAGCTATTAAAACAGTGATTATTATAAAATCTTTGAACTGTATTGTTGGGGGACCTCACAATATAAATTCATAATTCAAACCTGCAGTTTCATTATGTGGGATTTAAGAATGCTGCACCTTTATGTACCCAAACTAATTAGCACAGTAAACTGTAGTACTCTTATATATCCCTATGTGTTTACTTGCAATAATGCATTGAGGGCAATGATTCCTCAATTAAAGATCAAAATATAGTCATTGTGCTGTTTTCAAAAAGATAAATTAGATTTGGTAAGAAACAGCTTTCAAATACTTTCAGAAGTAAGTAATATCTGTAGATAAACATCCAGTCAAGAAGTCAATTGTATTAGAATGGATCAAGCAGTTAAGGATTGAAAATTCAGTACTTGGGAATCAACAGATGAACCATGGTAGTTACTCACTGTTCAATACATTCCTTCATTGCTGGACAGATTAACAAGTATTTGCCTTGGATAGACACAAAGTGCTGGAGTGACGTTTTGGGTTGGGATGTTTCTTCAGACTCATAGAACCGGAGAGCAGTAGGAATTAAAGAGGGGGAGTAATGAGAGAGGCTGTCACAGAACACCTATCGGAGAGAGGAGAAGAACCTCTTCAAAGTAGGCATACCTTGAGGAGATTTGTCAGAACAGACCCGGAGATGATGGTATAAACTGAAGAAAGACACAATGTGCTAGAGTAGCTCAGCGGGTCAGGAGGCATTTTTGGAGAAAAAGGTTGGTGACATTTTGGGTCGGGGCCCTTCTTCAGAAAGTATTTGCCTATTGGGTTTCACTCCATTTGATGTAGTTTATTTTAATTTAGAGATACAGCATGGAAACAGGCCCTTTGGCACACCGAGTCCACACCGACCAGCAATTCCCACATGTTAGCACTAGGGACAATCTTTACATTTATGCCAAGCCAATTAACCTACAAACCTGTACGTCTTTGGAGTGTGGGAGGAAACTGAAGTACTCGGAAAAAAACCATGCAGGTCACGGGGAGAAAGCGCAAGCTTTGTACAGATAGCTCCCGAAGTTAAGATTGAACACAGCTATCTGGCTCAGTAAGCGCTGTAATGGAGCAACTCTACAGCTGCACCACTGTGCTGCCCAAACCTGGCTGATACATGGAAGGCAGAACGTAATGGTGGGAGGGTGTTATTTTGGCTGGAGGCCTGTGACGATTGATGTTCTGCAGGCATCTGTGCTGAGACCTCTATTATTTGTGACAACACGATACAAAAAAAAGCTATTTTACAGAAAATTATAAAGTACTGTTCAGCCAAAGGAGAGATAAGCATTTTATTAAGAAAAACAATTACAAAAGGGTAAGTGATAGAATTTAAACCTGTAAAGGTCAAACTGATACTTCATGTCGTTTCTCAACACAATGCAATCAATATTGTGAAAAGACTCCCAGGTAATCAGAATAATTTCCAGTTGAATGCTGTGATGAAAGAACTATTGGATTTCTATAAAGATAGATTTACCAGGATGAGTCAATACAGTGCCCTCCATAATGTTTTGGACAAAGACTCATAATTTATTTATTTGCCTCTGTACTCCACAACTTGAGATTTGTAATAGAAAGAAATCACATGTGGTTAAAGTGCACATTGTCAGATTTTACCAAAGGCCATTTTTATACATTTTGGTTTCACCATGTAGATATTACAGCAGTGTTTATACATAGTCCCTCCATTTCAGGGCATTGAAATTTGTTGCAATGCCCTGATTCAACAATTCAGATCGGGTGACTGACTTGGCCACTCAAGAATTGACCATTTTATGGCTTTGATAAACTCCTTTGTTACTTTAACAATATGTTTGGGATCATTGTCTTGCTGTAGAATGAATCGCCGGCCAAAGAGTTTTGAGGCATTTGTTTGAACTTGAGCAGATAGGATGTGTCTCTATCCTTCAGAATTCATTCTGCTACTACCATCAGCAGTTGTATCATCAATGAAGATAAGTGAGCCAGCTACTGCCTTCAGCAGCCATACCTGCCCAAACCATAACACACCCACCACTGTGTTTCACAGATGAGGTGGTATGCTTTGGATCTTGGGCAGTTCCTTATTTCTTACATACTTTGCTCTTGCCATCACTCTGATGCAAGTTAATCGTCATCTCATCTGTCCACAAGAACTTTTTCCACAACTGTAGTTGCTCTTTTAAGTACTTCTTGGCAAACTGTAACCTGGCCATCCTATTTTTGCGACTAACCAGTGGTTTGCATCTTGCATGTGTAGCCTCTGTATTTATGTTCATGAAGTCTTCTGCAGACAGTGGTCATTGACAAATCCACACCTGTCTCCCGAAGAGTGTTTCTGATCTGTCGGACAGGTGTTCGGGGATTTTTCTTTATATTGGAGATAATTCTTCTGTCATCTGCTGTCGAGGTCTTCCTTGGCCTGCCAGCCCCTTTGCGATTAGTAAGCTCACCAGTGCTCTCTTTCTTCTTAATGATTTTCCAAACAGTTGATTTTGGCTGATGTCTCTAACAGTTTTATTCTTGTTTCTCAATGTCATAATGGCTTATTTGACTTTCATTGGCACAACTTTGGTCCTCATGTTGATAAAAATTCCAAAGGTGATGGAAAGACTGGAGGGAAGACTAGGTGCTGAGAGCTCTCTTATACCTGCATTAAGGAGGCAATTGATCAATTACACTTGAGCAATTACAAACACCTGTGAAGCCATGGGTCCCAAACATTATGGTGCCCCAGAATTGGGGGACTATGTATAAACACAGCTGTAATTTCTACATGGTGAAACCAAAATGTATAAAAATGGCCTTTAATAAAATCAGAAAAAGTGCACTTTACCCACATGTGATTTTTTTTTCTATTACAAATCTCAAATTGTGGAGTACAGAGGCAAATAAATAAATGATGGGGCTTTGTCACAAACACTATGGAGGGCACGGTAGCTATCATTTCAACTACTTTAGGACTTACATTTTGGCTTACCTTTACAAGTGACTAGAGTAATGTCATTCATAACAGTTCAAGTTAAATAATGACCAGATATAATCTGTCATGGAGAGAGAGTTAAATTTAAGATGCATCAGCAAGTTCTTTATTAATTGCCAATTTGTACAGGTTAAAGGACCTCCAGGTATGGTAACAGAATCAAGAATTTGTGAACATTTATGCCGTAATGGATGTTATGCTGGGTTGCTATGAGTAGAGTTTCTTCTGGATGAAATGAGTCACGGGAGATACGGGACCTGAACGTGTGGCTGAGGAACTAGTGCATGGGGCAGGGATTTAGATTCTTAGATCACTGGGATCTGTTTTGGGGTAAGGGGGAACTGTACAAAAGGGACGGATTGCATCTTAACAGGTGTGGGACCAGCATTCTGGCAGGCAGGTTTGCCACTGCTACACGGGTGGTTTTAAACTGAATAAGGGGGGTGGGGTGTCGAATGGGCTAGTGGAGGATGGAGTTAAAGGGAAAGGGTTTCTTAAATGTGTGAGCGTAGAGACAGAGGGGTGTAAAATGAGGGTAGAAGCAATAGGTAGCAAGGTGAAAAGTAAAAGTGGCAGGCCGGAAAATCCAGGGCAAAAATCAAAAAGGGCCACTTTTCAACAAAATTGTATAAGGGGTAAGAGTGTTGTAAAAACAAGCCTGAAGGCTTTGTGTCTCAATGCAAGGAGCATTCGTAATAAGGTGGATGAGTTGAATGTGCAGATAGCTATTAATGACTATGATATTGTTGGGATCACGGAGACATGGCTCCAGGGTGACCAAGGCTGGGAGCTGAACATCCAGGGATATTCAATATTCAGGAGGGATAGAGAGAAAGGAAAAGGAGGTGGGGTAGCGTTGCTGATTAGAGAGGAGATTAACGCAATGGAAAGGAAGGACATAGTTTGCAGGATGTGGAATCGGTATGGGTAGAGCTGCGAAACACTAAGGGGCAGAAAACGCTGGTGGGTGTTGTGTACAGGCCACCTAACAGTAGTAGTGAAGTTGGAGATGGTATCAAACAGGAAATTAGAAATGCGTGCGACAAAGGCAGAAACCGTTATAATGGGTGACTTCAATCTACATATAGATTGGGTGAATCAAATTGTCAGGGGTGCTGAGGAAGAGGATTTTTTGGAATGTATGCGGGATAGTTATCTAAATCAACATGTAGAGGAACCAACGAGAGAACAGGCTATTTTAGACTGGGTATTGAGTAATGAGGAAGGGTTAGTTAGCAGTCTTGTTGTACGTGCCCCCCTGGGCAAGAGTGACCATAATATGGTTGAGTTCTTCATTAGGATGGAGAGTGACATTGTTAATTCAGAAACAATGGTTCTGAACTTAAAGAAAGGTAACTTTGAGGGTATGAGACGTGAATTGGCCAAGATTGACTGGCAATTAATTCTAAAAGGGTTGACGGTGGATATGCAATGGAAGACATTTAAAGACTGCATGGATGAACTACAAAAAATGTTCATCCCAGTTTGGCAAAAGAATAAATCAGGGAAGGTAGTGCATCCGTGGATAACAAGGGAAATCAGGGATAGTATCAAAGCGAAGGATGATGCGTACAAATTAGCCAGAAAAAGCAGCATACCGGAGGACTGGGAGAAATTCAGAGACCAGCAGAGGAGGACAAAGGGCTTAATTAGGAAAGGAAAAATAGATTATGAAAGAAAACTGGCAGGGAACATAAAAACTGACTGCAAAAGTTTTTATAGATATGTGAAAAGAAAGAGATTAGTTAAAACAAATGTAGGTCCCTTGCAGTCAGAAACAGGTGAGTTGATCATGGGGAACAAGAATATGGCGGACCAATTGAATAACTACTTTGGTTCCGTCTTCACTAAGGAAGACATAAATAATCTGCCGGAAATAGCAGGGGACCGCGGGTCAAAGGAGTTGGAGGAATTGAGTGAAATCCAGGTTAGCCGGGAAGTGGTGTTGGGTAAATTAAATGGATTAAAGGCCGATAAATCCCCAGGGCCAGATAGGCTGCATCCCAGAGTACTTAAGGAAGTAGCTCCAGAAATAGTGGATGCATTAGTAATAATCGTTCAAAACTCTTTAGATTCTGGAGTAGTTCCTGAGGATTGGCGGGTAGCAAACGTAACCCCACTTTTTAAGAAGGGAGGGAGAGAGAAAACGGGGAATTACAGACCAGTTAGTCTAACATCGGTAGTGGGGAAACTGCTAGAGTCAGTTATTAAAGATGGGATAGCAGCACATTTGGAAAGTGGTGAAATCATTGGACAAAGTCAGCATGGATTTACAAAAGGTAAATCATGTCTGACGAATCTTATAGAATTTTTCGAGGATGTAACTAGTAGCGTGGATAGGGGAGAACCAGCGGATGTGGTGTATCTGGACTTCCAGAAGGCTTTCGACAAGGTCCCACATAAGAGATTAGTTTACAAACTTAAAGCACACGGCATTGGGGTTTCAGTATTGATGTGGATAGAGAACTGGCTGGCAAACAGGAAGCAAAGAGTAGGAGTAAACGGGTCCTTTTCACAATGGCAGGCAGTGACTAATGGGGTACCGCAAGGCTCAGTGCTGGGACCCCAGCTATTTACAATATATATTAATGATCTGGATGAGGGAATTGAAGGCAATATCTCCAAGTTTGCGGATGACACTAAGCTGGGGGGGCAGTGTTAGCTGTGAGGAGGATGCTAGGAGACTGCAAGGTGATTTGGATAGGCTGGGTGAGTGGGCAAATGTTTGGCAGATGCAGTATAACGTGGATAAATGTGAGGTTATCCATTTTGGTGGCAAAAACAGGAAAGCAGACTATTATCTAAATGGTGGCCGACTAGGAAAAGGGGAGATGCAGCGAGACCTGGGTGTCATGGTACACCAGTCATTGAAAGTGGGCATGCAGGTGCAGCAGGCAGTGAAGAAAGCGAATGGTATGTTAGCTTTCATAGCAAAAGGATTTGAGTATAGGAGCAGGGAGGTTCTACTGCAGTCGTACAGGGTCTTGGTGAGACCACACCTGGAGCATTGCGTACAGTTTTGGTCTCCAAATCTGAGGAAGGACATTATTGCCATAGAGGGAGTGCAGAGAAGGTTCACCAGACTGATTCCTGGGATGTCAGGACTGTCTTATGAAGAAAGACTGGGATAGACTTGGTTTATACTCTCTAGAATTTAGGAGATTGAGAGGGGATCTTATAGAAACTTACAAAATTCTTAAGGGGTTGGACAGGACTAGATGCAGGAAGATTGCTCCCGATGTTGGGGAAGTCCAGGACAAGGGATCACAGCTTAAGGATAAGGGGGAAATCCTTTAAAACCGAGATGAGAAGAACTATTTTCAAACAGAGAGTGGTCAATCTCTGGAACTCTCTGCCACAGAGGGTAGTCGAGGCCAGTTCATTGGCTATATTTAAGAGGGAGTTAGATGTGGCCCTTGTGGCTAAGGGGATCAGAGGGTATGGAGAGAAGGCAGGTACGGGATACTGAGTTGGATGATCAGCCATGATCATATTGAATGGCAGTGCAGGCTCGAAGGGCCGAATGGCCTACTCCTGCACCTAATTTCTATGTTTCTATGTTTCACCTCACGGCAATTTACTTTATGCTCCCATTTATTCATGAGGATGATTTCGATTGGCCTGAGGAAGAATTAGTTACTAATGATTATATAATATCTTGGATATGATAATTAGATTAACCAAACATTATTATGCAATGATAGCCACACAGCATTCAATTCTGAGTGTTGATTAAATTCAAAAGCTATAAGCCATTGAATGAACAGGTGCTGAATTAGATTATTCTTCATTTATCAATGTGGTATACAATTTCTGATGTTGCTTGAATGAAAGAACCTAGCATGGCCTTAATATATTGGTCTTGTACCAAATGGAAATATTATGGAGAAAATAATATATGAATAAAAGCATTACACAATTCCCACATTGTATGCCTGAGTGGACCTATCAGCTATTTGAAATGTCACCCATGATTTAGGATCATAATTGCTAATATCCCTTGGATGACCCGTGTTGCTCCCTCAAATTTTATGGAATAGTCAAATGAGAATCCTACCTTTATGGTAAGCATAATCATGGGGGGGTTTTTCCACCATATTGTATTATGATGTTAGATTGAGGATGTGACCTTCATTGAAACATGGTAAATAGAGCTCTGAATATTTCATCGACTGTATGCAGATGCCCGCAGAACATCACTCGTCACAGGCCACCAGCCAGAATACCACCCTTCCACCATTACGCTATGTCTTCCATGTGTAAGCGAGGTGTGGAGTACAATGCATGGTGTGAAACTCAATAGGCAAACACTCTCTGAAGAAGGGTCCTGACCCAAATGGTCAGCCATCCTTTTACTCCAGAGATGCTGTCTGACCCACTGAGTTACTCCAGCATTTTGAATCTATCTTCGGTATATTTGCGTACAACAACTGTTTTTATGGTGCATGAGTCAACCAAATATTTTCATGTTATTTCTTGCTGGTTACAGATAATCCTTTGAATGTATTTGTGCGGTGATTGGCTGAGACTAGTTAAATGATTGTTTTAAATAATGAAGGTCGCAAGAGGATAAATGTTGGTGCTGGCATTCATTGAAAATGACAAAGCTGCATTTTCAAGAGATTGTTTGTCTGAAGCTCACAATAACTTAAGAAGATACCTGCTTCTGTATTGATACAAGGACAGGCAGGGTAGAGTGCACAAATGAGTAGATTATATATGCTGCAGGGAAGGAATGATTTTTTTTTCTGTTTCTTCCATTCTTGTTGCTAATACTGTCGCGATATCACATGATCATGGTTTTTGAAAATTATTTTTACTGCAGCAAGTATCTCACCAGATAATTGGAGCTCATACCGTGGAATTGATGGCATTTAGGATGGTTTTCCAGTGAATGCAAAAGCCCAATATTATTCAGTGTATACATGTGGTGATAAGTACATCAATAGAGGAGCAGCAAATATGCTCAGATCATCAAACATTCTGCTGAAGTAAAAGCAATGGGAAATTCAACATTTTTTGCATCTCAGGTATTGTCTATCCCATTTCCTTGTCTTTCCTCTTATGTGGATAAACCTTTCAAAAATCTGACTGATTATACTGTAAGCACAGGGATTGTACAGAAATCCTTGCACATAAAATGTATTCAGAGACATACAGAATAAATCAAAGCATTTTATTTTCATAATTATGATCACTTATACCACTAAAAATTAATTTGTCCGTGAATATACCAGTCCTAAATTTTATTGACGTGGTTTGTAAGTAACAAGTGCTGAGTGCTGCCCTGGCTTGCTTTCATGTTAGTCCTATTGTCAATTATCATGTCAAAGTGCTGAAATAGCAGAATCGATGGAAGTGTTAAGTAAGTTCTGCTGTTGGCTCTACAGCAGTTGGGGCTTGACTGGATCGGGCGCTGCTCTTATGACCAAGAGTGTGGCCTGGACTTTGGAAACGGCGCCAAAAGCTGCTGTCTCTTGCATGAGGTCTTAATGGACTATTTCTGTACAATTTGCCTATCGGGGATTGTGCTTAAGTATGGCAATACTTCATTCTGTATGTGAGAACATAATTTTACTGTGTGTTCGCATTCATCAGGTGGCGCTTTGATGGCAGCATTGCCTACAGTCTGTCTGTCCCTTTCACCTTTGTTTGTTATTTTTAGTGTGTTAAAGGTTTGTGTTCATGTTCTCCTGTTTGTTTTATAAAAGGGGTGGGCAAGGGGGGGTCAGGGGAAACTTTTTTTCAATCTCTTATCCTGCCGGAGATGTGATTGTCTTCCGGATCGTATCTCCGGTCGCAATGCGGTCTAACATCATGGAGCTGGAGGTCTTGCTTGGGACTGACTTTGAGCCCCGGCATGGACTTATCATCGGAGCTGATTCCTTGCCTGGAATCGACGCTCCAACCACGGCTTGCGGACTTTAACATCAAAGGCTCGCAGTCTTGGGAGAGACCGAGTCGGGAAGCTCCAAAACCGCACGACGTTCGATAAGCACCGACCCGAGTGCTTTTGTGTGTTCTGTTGCTTTTATTGTTATGACTGTATGGCAAATCAAATTCCTCATATGTTGCAAAACATACTTGGCTAATAAAGTAAGCTAGACTATGACTATGATATGTGACAATAAAGCACCATTGAACCATTGAACTATTGAAGTTAGATCACAATTTCTGAATGTTGCTGTTTAACCCTTGCATGTGCCAGCTTGGGAGCTTGCTGTCTGATTATAGTCATAGGCTCATACAGCACAGAAACAAGACCTTCGACCCAATTCATGAATTTCCAGGTAATACACTATACAATTTTTCCCAATAGTTTCTGACAAACCCATTGGAAGAAAAAAAAGTTTAAATATAGTATGTTTTATATAACATCGGAAAATCAATTTGACAAGATTTAATTTTTAATAATTTGGTGCATCTTGAATGTGGGCTAACAAATAGATACTGTCTCATGAAAATTAAATAAATGTATGTCATTACCGTCTTCTTTGAACTGTGTGCCAATGTATTAATCAAATATAATTAATCTGAAAGTAATGCAGCCCCCAATCCCAATGCATGAATAGCAAATTAGATATTTGAAAGAATATTTTAAGCATTCACCACCTCTATTGGGCTATAATTTTTCTTCTGATGCAGTTTGGATGAAGTGGGATCCGATCCAATAGCGTTCTGAACATTTAAGACAAATTCCCTTGCGGCTGGAAGATGTTTCCTTTAATGGTTAAAATCTTGAATTGCAGCATCTTTCTACATTCTGGTTAGTTTCGGCTTTAGTCCTGAAGGACTAAAGGGATTTTTACCATTGAGTCATTGTTGAAAACTAATTTCTCCTATTTTCTGGGCAGAAGTTATTTTTTAATGACTGTGTTAAATTCTCCAAACAACCGTTTTGAATGGATTACAGTGATAAATGAGGTTGTGGTCATTTATTCCGTATAAGGTTTTTTTTTGGCTTATTCTTTATGCACCACAGAACAGGGGAATCAGCCAGATCAAAGGATTAAGATATGGCCTTGAGCTACCCAGGAAATATAAACATATATCAGCCTTTTTTATCCAGTAAAAAAATTGGCAATTAATTCAATTATACAACGGTGACAGCACACATAGCAGGAGCCCTGTTTGTTTTTCCATCGAATTTCAACTATTGTCAAATATACTGTAACCTCACATGTGGTTTCTTCCTTTGAGATTGCTTTTGTTCAGCAGAAGAAAATAGTTCAGCCTTCTGCCAAACTTTTGGAAGCATCACTCCACTGATCCAAACCTGTGCTTTAATCTTTAATCTTCCTTTTAATCTTCCTCTCTTTAAGCTTCCTTATAATTTATACTCTGGATTTTGCAGCTACAACCCTTAGAGTCGGTTCAATTATTGAGGCTACCGTCTTGGTCTGACGTGTTCATCTCACCACCAGCACCTCAAGAACAATTAGGGACAGGCAATTAAATGTTGGTTCAGTCTGCTCAGCCCACAACTCCTGATTGAATGAAAAAATGCAAGTCACAATGATCCACAGATGCTGGAATATTGAATAAAACACAAAGTACTTGGAGTACAAACACAAGGTGACTTAGATAGGCTGGGTGAGTGGGCAAATGCATGGCAGATGCAGTATAATGTGGATAAATGTGAGGTTATCCACTTTGGTGGCAAAAACAGGAAAGTAGACTATTATCTGAATGGTGGCCGATTAGGAAAAGGGGAGATGAAACGAGACCTGGGTGTCATGGTACACCAGTCATTGAAAGTAGGCATGCAGGTGCAGCAGGCAGTGAAGAAAGCAAGTGGTTTGTTAGCATTCATTGCAAAAGGATTTGAGTATAGGAGCAGGGAGGTTCTACTGCAGTTGTACAGGGTCTTGGTGAGACCACACCTGGAGTATTGCATACATTTTTGGTCTCCTAATCTGAGAAAAGACATTCTTACCATAGAGGGAATACAGAGAAGGTTCACCAGACTGATTTCTGGGATGTCAGGACTTTCATATGAAGAAAGACTGGATAGACTAGGCTTGTACTCGCTAGAATTTAGAAGATTGAGGGGGGATCTTATAGAAACTTACAAAATACTTAAGGGGTTGGACAGGCTAGATGCAGGAAGATTGTTCCCAGATGTTGGGGACGTCCAGAACAAGGGGTCACAGTTTAAGGATAAAGGGGAAATCTTTTAGGACCGAGATGAGAAAAACATTTTTCACACAGAGAGTGGTGAATCTCTGGAATTCTCTGCCACAGGAGGTAGTTGAGGCCAGTTCATTGGCTATATTTAAGAGGGAGTTAGATGTGGCCCTTGTGGCTAAAGGGATCAGGAGGTATTGAGAAAAGGCAGGTTCAGGATACTGAGTTGGATGATCAGCCATGATCATATTGAATGGTGGTGCAGGCTCGAAGGGCCGAATGGCCTACTCCTGCACCTATTTTCTATGTTTCTATGTTTCTATGTTTCTACTGGAGGAACAGATCAGGCAGCGTCTGTGGAGGGAATTGACAGGTGAAGTTTCCGGTCAGGAACCTTCTTTTGACTGATAGGAGGAGGGAGGTAGTAGGAAATGTGGGGATGGACAATGACTGGCAAGTGATTGGTGGATGTGGGTGAGGGTGGATTTGATTGGCAGAGAGGCATGGTAAGCAACAAAGATTAAAGGTGAAACAAGACAAGAGGAGTTGAGTATAGAAGCAAATAGGTCCTTCTGCAGTTGTACAGGGCCCTGGTCAGACCACATCTGGATTATTGTGCGCAGTTTAGGTCCTCTAATTTGAGGAAGGACATTCTTGTTATTGAGGGGGTTCAGCGTAGGTTCACAAGGTTAATTTCCAGGATGGCGGGACTGTCATAATACTGAGAGAATGGAGTGGATGGGCTTGTAATTTAGAAGGATGAGAAGATATCTTATTGAAACATATAAGATTATTAAGGGTTTGGACATGCTAGAGGCAGGAAACATGTTCCTGATGATGGGGGAGTCCAGAACCAGGGGCCACAGTTTAAGAATAAGGGGTAAGTCATTTAGAACGGAGATGAGGAAACACTTTTTCACACAGAGTGTTGTGAGTCTGTGGAATTCTCTGCAATTCTCTGCCTCCAAGGGTGGTGGAGGCTGGTTCTCTGGATGCTTTCAAGAGAGAGCTAGTTAGGGCTCTTGAAGATAGCAGATTCTGGCCATGTGGGGAGAATGCAGGAACAGGGTACTGATTGGGGATGATCAGCCATGAACACATTGAATGGCGGTGTTGCTTGAAGAGCCGAATGGCCTATTCCTGCATCGATTGTCTATTGTATAAAAGGAGGCGAAAGGGTTTCAGATAATGAGAGGAGTGAAATGTAAAGCCGGAGGGATGGGTGTGGATGGAAGAGGACAAGTGGAGGAGAAAGAATCGGGAATGAGGGAAATGAGAGACTCAGGTATATTAGCAATGTTACAAAATTTTGAGATTTAAAAAATCAAGTCTGCAATTTATCCCATCTGATAAAGCATAAAAAGAAGTTTAATTTGACACCTAATTCACTTTCATATCTTCAGTATTAAAAATGTTATGGCCATTTTCATACTCGGAAATTAGCATCTTGTTCCTATTGCTTTTCAATTGACTTAACTCAAAAGCTGTGATCAAGGACAGTCAAAAGCCCATAACTTTCTTAAAAATTAGGAGAACTGAAATTTGTTTTCAGTTATTATAGATTGAAGCATTCTGAAACAAATATGAAACAATCTTACTTGGATGACCTGAAATTAAAGCATATAATTAGTTAGTTACCTAATTGTGGCTAATTACAAAATTCAATTACTAGAGCTAAAAATCTATCCAATTCTTAAGAAAAGGTCAACATTTTTTAATAGCCTAAGTGTCCAAATAACATTCACACAAGAATTCACCATAAAACATGATTTAAAAATCTCATTGTCATGAATTTATAGGCCAAATGGAAGGAATTTAGTGTTTAATTCCCGTAAATTAATGGCCATTTAAATCATCTTGCGAGTGAGATTTTGTGGAACGCGATTGTTTGGAACTTTGCGGTTTGCGGTGAATTTGAACCCCATATCGGCAGGAAAAATACTGCCGGTTCGTATATTTACATAATCACATTTTCGCAAAGTGAAATTTTGATTAATGGCATCCTAAGAAGCACATTTATATTATGTAAAAATAAACGGCCTACCTTGCTTTGTCCCCAATGTGAGATCCGTCACATTGTCGGCGTTCACGGCTTTAGAAGACGATTTTTATTTTACTCCTGCTATTAAATTATCCAGCGCTAATTTTAATAAACTTAATAAAACGGCAGTCGGAGTGATTTTTCTTCAGCAACTAAATAGCCTGACAAATCGATTTGAACGGCATTTTAAACCCGCCCCCCTCTCAAAGGCACCAAAGTCGCGCACACGGCCAGTGACAGAACTGCAGCGCCGCTGAAGATAAGTTTTGTAACATACCTAGGTATAGGAGATGAGTGTACGAGGGAGGGGAAAAGACTTATCCTGTCCCAAGGTAACCAGATAATTGTCCAACCCACTGTCCTGAATGTAGGCAATGATATCACCGAGCATCCCCCAACTGTCTGAAATTTCCTTGCCAGGTACACCACAGGTCTGGGTGGATTACCTGTCCCAGCGGGGTCAAGGAAAGAGCATTCACATCGTGGCCCTGTTTCCACCAATCTTTCCACCACTACGCATAAGAAGCGCAAGACGCCATTGTATGCAAATGCCGAGAAGTGTTTTCAGCTCTGGCTGAACAATTTCTAATCTTGTGATGTAGACTCGATAAGAAGACCTATCCCAGCACAGATTTGTGTAGGAAGGATCTGCAGATGCTAGTTTACACCAAGATAGAGATAAAATGCTGGAATAACTCAGCTAATCAAGCAGTATCTCTGGAGACAAAGAATAGGTGATGTTTCGAGCAGAGACCCTTCTTCAGACTGAATGTCTCAGTTTAAGGGTTGACTTCACTTGTCTCCAGATTCGTAAAGTACTGTGGAAAATCGGATTTTTCTCATATAGTGTTTTCTTCAAATTTATTGGAGAGAGAAGGATCACGCCTATATTAAAAGGCAAACAATCCTCTCTCTCCATTATTAACTAATTTACCAGTTGGCCTGTATTGTCCAACCGATAGATTACATTTTTAATATTTGTTGCCCAATAATAGTATAAGAAGTTGGGGAGAGCCAATCCGCCCGTTTCTTTGGGTTTATATAGGTGCTGTTTATGAATTCTATGTGTTTTATGATCCTAAATAAAGTTTGTAATCAGAGAATCAAGTTTTTTGGAAAAAAAATTGGAAGATATATCGGTATTGATTGGAATAAGTACAGGATTTGTGGGAGGAAGATCATCTTTATGGCATTTATTCTGCCTATTAGAGACATTGGACGTGTTTTCCAAAATTGAATAAGAGTATTTAATTTGGTAACTAAAGGAGGAAAGTTTGCGTTAAATAGAGAAGTATATTGATCACGGAGACCTGGCTTCATTCTTTCATTCTATCGAGCTAGCAGGCTACACAGCACAGCGTCATGACAGGACAAGAGACTCTGGTAAGAGCAGAGGTGGACGGCTCTGTGTATACGTGAACAACACCTGGTGTACAAACACAGTGATTGTGGACAGTCACTGCTCCCCGAACCTGGAGTATGTGACTGTTAAATGCAGGCCCATTTATCTCCCTAGAGAGTTTACTGTTGTCATGATAACTGCTGTGTACATACCACCGGATGCTAATGTTAACTCGGCTATCGTACATTTGTATGGTAGCACTAGCAGTCAACAGAGCATATATCCTGACGGTGTTCACATCATAGCAGGGGACTTTAATCATGCAGACTTGAAGGAAATGCTCCCCAAATTCTACCAGCATGTTAAATGTGCTACAAGAGGAGCTAACACACTGGACAAGGTCTACTCCAACATCAAGCTGGGCTACAGGGCTAGACCACTACCACACCTGGGTCAATCGGACCATATGTCCCTGCTTTTAATTCCTGCATATGCCCCCCTCAGGAAAACCGCTCCTACCATCACAAAGACCATCATAACCTGGCCTGATGGTGCATCTCAGCAGCTGCAGGACTGCTTCGACAGGACCAACTGGGATGTGTTTGAACACCGGGACCTGGAGGTGTTCACAGACAGTGTACTGTGTTACATTAAAAACTGCATGGACACGGTCACAGTGGACAAACGCATCCGGGTCTACCCCAACCAGAAGCCCTGGATGACCCGGGAGGTCCAGCGGCTGTTAAAAGAGAGGAACACCGCTTTTAGGTCTGGCGATAGGGCTTTATACAGCACGGCCCGAGCTAACCTGAAGAGAGGCATCAGAGAGGCCAAATCAGACTACAGGAGGAAGATAGAGGACCACCTGGACAGTAAGAACAGCAGGCAGGTGTGGCAGGGGATCCAGTATCTCACCAACTACAAGACCAACCTTGGAGCTGCTGAAGGTGACGCCTCATTGGCAGAGGAGCTGAACCTCTTCTTTGCTCGCTTTGAAGTGGAGCCACCCGAGACAGCCACATCATACCACATGGTCCACAGCAGCCTAACCCTCAAGATAGAGGAGCATGAGGTGAGGCGCACGCTGCGGGCCATCAATCCAAGGAAGGCTACAGGGACGACGGCGTCTCTGGACGCGTGCTGAAGGACTGCGCAGACCAGCTGGCTGGAATCTGTACGAGGATTTTCAACCAGTCTCTGGCCCAGTCCACTGTTCCACCCTGTCTGAAGTCCATAACCATAGTCCCCTTGCCCAAAAAAACCCACATTTCCAGCCTCAACGACTACCGGCCAGTCGCACTCACACCAGTGGTGATGAAGTGTTTTGAAAAACTGGTCCGGGGTCATATCACATCACTCCTGCCCCGAAGCTTTGACCCTCACCAGTTTGCGTACAGAGCGAATAGATCTACAGAGGATGCTGTAGCCACAGCTCTCCATGCTGCACTGTCCCACCTGGAGCAGCGGGGGAGCTACGTGCGGATGCACTTTGTGGACTACAGCTCTGCTTTTAATACCATCCTTCCCCACAAACTGGTGGACAAACTGGGGGACTTGGGACTTCCACACTCCACCTGCAGCTGGATAAATAGCTTCCTGTCGGGTCGCAGCCAGAGAGTCAGAGTGGGCCATCACACATTCACGGCCCTCAGCCTCAGTACCGGCTCTCCACAGGGCTGCGTGCTGAGCCCCCTGCTCTACACCATCTACACACATGACTGCACTCCCGCCCACCACAGCAACACCATTGTCAAATTTACGGATGACACTACGGTGGTGGGACTCATCTCCGGGGGGGACGAGTACGCCTACCGGGATGAGGCGGAGCAGCTGACAGTGTGGTGTGGAGAAAATAACCTGCTCCTCAACACCTTAAAGACAAAGGAAATAATAATAGACTTCAGGAAGAATAAAACGGACATGGTACCATTAATTATCAGAGGGGACTGTGTGGAGAGGATGGCGGATTTCCGCTTCCTGGGAATCCATATTGAGGAGGCACCTGACAGTGGAGCGTGAACACCTCTGCGCTGCTGAAAAAGGTCCAGCAGAGACTGCACTTCCTGAGGGTGCTCAGGAAGAATAACATCACTCAGAGACTGCTGCTGTCCTTTTATCGGTGCTCCATTGAGAGCATCCTAACATACTGTGTATGCGTATGGTACACCAGCTGCACAGAGGAAAGCGCTCCAGAGGGTCATTGACAATGCCCAGAGGATTGTCGGCTGCCCTCTCCTTACCTTGGAGGACTTACACAGTTCCCGCTGCATCAAAAAATCCCAGAGTATTATAAAGGACATTTCCCACCCCGGACACTCCCTGTTTGAACTGTTGCCGTCAGGCAGACGGTACAGATCTACAAGGACAAGGACAAACAGACTTAAAAACAGTTTTTACCCCACTGCTATAAAGGCACTAAATGTAGCTGCCAAGGAACGCAGGGGCAATACATACTAAGGGACTGTGGTACACTGTGAAATCGACAGAAGGATGTAGGACTGGGTGGGTGGGTGTTTATGCATGCTATTTTCATGATATTTATTTTAGTTGTTTATCTTTTTTTAATATTTTACCTTGTATGTATCGTTAGCTTTTAGAAATGTTTGAATGGTGCACTGACTGGCTGACATTTTTAAATTTTGTTGTACATGGTTCATGTTACAATGACAATAAAGAAACTATTCTATTCTATTCTATATTTTCTGGTTACCTGAACACCCAGATATTTGAATTTTTCCGTAGCAATTTTGAAAGGGAATTGTAGGAGGTGTGTCGGCTCTTGAGGTTTTATTGACGTAATTTCACTTTTGTTCCAGTTTATTCTATATCCTGAAAAGGAAACAAATTCCTCTATAAGATTTAATATACTTGGAATGCTAACCTGGAAATTGGTGATATATAATAATACATCATCTGCATATTATGATATTTTATTATTGGAGTATTTATAATTATAGCCGTGAATGTTCGGATGTACTCTTATATTTTCCGCTAGAGGTTCAATCGCAAGGGCAAATAACGGGTGATAATGCACATCCCTGTCTATTGCCCCTGGATAACTGGAATTTAGGAGAGAGTATATGGTTAGTCAGTATTCTGGCGGTCGGCTTATCATATAACAGTTTTATCCATGAGATAATATTTTATCCCAACTGAAATTTTTGGAATACTGTAAAAAGATATTTCCATTCTACTTGATCAATTGTTTTTCTGCGTCTAATGAAATAATTGATAAGTCTTCTTTTATCGTTCTGTGTGAGTACATTATATTAAAAAGGCATCTCAAATTGTTAAACAAGTGTCTTTTGGGTAGAAACCCAGTTTGATCCGAGTGTATTAATTTATTAACGTATTTACTTAAGCTTCTTGCCAGAGTTTTAGCTAATATTTTCTGATCTGAATTTAACAGGGCGCTTGCTCTGTACGATCCCAGGTCTTCCAGATCTTTATCTTTTTGGGGTATAAGTGTAATAGTTGATTCAGCTAGGGTTTGTGGTAATGTCTGTTCTTTAAATGCGTATATATAAATATTGTGTAAAGGCGGGGAAATTACGTCGTAAAATCTTTTATAAAATTTGTTACTAAACCTGTCTGGTCCTGGTGTTTTACCATTCTTCAATAAATTGATTGTCTCTTCTATTTCTTTAATTGAAATCTGTGCTCCTAATTCATCTCGTTCCACCGGATTAAGTGTCAGAAGATTACAGTTATCAAGAAAGTTTGTAATTTTTCTCATTTCTGTTCATGTTTTGGATGTATATAAATTTTGATAAATTGTGCAAATATTTTGTTAATGTCTTTTGGAAGTGTCAATAATTCACCTTTATCTGATCTGATTTTTTGAATAGTATGGTGCTTTTCAACTTTTCTCAACTGGCGTGCTAGAAGTTTGTGTGGTTTTGTCATCGAATTCAAAAGTTTCCTGTTTAGTCATTTGAAATTATCTGATAACTCTTGCAGAGAGAATTTGATTTAGCTTAAATTTTAATACACAATACACAATACACAATACACTACAATTTATTTGTCACTTGAACCTCATAGAGGCTCAAATGAAATGTTGTTTCTGCAGTCATACACACAAGGAAAAAAAGACCCAAGACACAACACAATTTACACAGACATCCATCACAGCGCATCTCCTCCTCGCTGTGATGGAAGGCAAAAAAACTTATCTCTCCGCTGCACTCCCCATTTCCCTCCCGATGTCAGAGTCAAAGTCCCTGGCGGGCGATGGCAATTGTCCCGCGGCCATTAACGCCGCACCGGGTGATGCAAGGCCGCGCTCCGGGTCTTGTTGTTGCTGCTATCTTATTATGTTTATCCATAGACGGATCTGTCGTGTTTTCTGCATCCAGCTGCCTGATCTGTTCTTCTAGTTGCAGTTGATCAATCCTATTATTTTTGTTTTGATATGCTTGATATGAAATGATAGAACCTCTAATAAAAGCCTTAAAATATTCCCATAATAACGAGGGTGAAATACCTGGAGTATCATTGGTCTCAAAAAAGAGTTCCATCTGTTGTTTTAAAAATATACAGCAATCTGGGTTATTTAGTATTTGAGGATTAAACCTCCAGAACGATTTTTTATTAAACATTCCTTCGAATTTTAAGGAGAAGGTTAGTGGGGAATGATCGGAAATAGTACTATTATGGTATTTGGGATTAGTTGTGAAAGGTATTAGTTTAGTGTCGACTAGAAAATAGTCAATGCGTGTATAGGTTTTATGTACTGATGAGTAAAAGGAGTATTCTCTTCCAGATGGATTTGCAATCCTCAATACGTCTGTTAAATTTGTATTTTTTATATACGTATTTAGATGTTCGCTGGACTTTGATTTTGTATTATATCTCTTTTGTTGTGAGGATTTTATCCAACTATTGATCCAGAACACAGTTGAAATCTCCCCCCAATTATCAGGTTTTGCTGGGTGGCGTCTGAGATTATATTCAAAATTTTATGTAAAAATTGTGAGTTATCAAAGTTAGGAGCGTAGATATTTACCATAGATACTATGACGTACCTACCATCTTTGTCTGCTATGGTGTTTTTATGTTTAAATGGTATGCCTTTACGAATTAAAATTGCAGTACCGCTAGATTTGGAGAGATAAGAGGAGTGATATATTTGACCGATCCAGTTAGCCTTCAGCCTGGTCTGAGCGTGATTTTTAAGGTGCGCCTCCTGTAAAAATATTATATCAGCATTAGTTGATTTTAATTGGGCAAGAACCTTACCCCTTTTAATTGGCTCATTAACGCCCCTAATGTTCCAGCTACAAAAAGTAATTCCTCCAGTTTTCTTTAGATGGTCGTCTTGCATTATATCTTAATGGATTCCCTTGTTTCAGATGGTGCAACACAATAAATCAACCTACTGGGTGTTGGGTGGGTGATCCCAATTTCAAAACCCTGCTGGTATATCACAAGGAAAAGTGCCATATGAAGAAAAAGCGAAAACATTGCTAAATGATGTAAATAATAAAAGGGCGCCTGCTTGTTACTCCATGGCGCCACCGGAAGTCAAAGGAGAGAGTAACTAGTCTGAAGAAGGGTCTCGACCCAAAACATCACATTCCTTTTCTACAGAGATGCTGCCTTACCCATTGTTGCTCCAGTATTTTGTGTCTATCTCCTGCACAGATTTGATCTGACTGACTATGGCCTTGGACAGGATCTTGTAATACTCCCTGATATTTGCCATCTCCTTTTTCTTCTTGTAATTCATGTCCTCCTCATGAATTCTGATATACTGCCAAACAGAAGCATAGTGTTGTGCACTTCCAACAGGTCTGAGCCCATACATTCCTAAAGAGCCAAGTACAGTTCAGCAGGTAATCTGTTGCTTCCAGAAGTTTTATTCATCTCAAGAAATGTATTCATCTGATGACCATTCTTGCAATTTCTTCCAAGACCCTGCAAGGTAATTGAAAAGGCTTATGCCACTGACTCCAGCCAATATACATCTCACCTTTGAATGGTGAAAACTCCACTGAAAGTAAAAATTGTGTTCTGCATATCATCCACACCCACCAATCATGCAACAAAAATCAGTCTGAAGAAGGGTCTTGACCCAAAATATCACCCATTCCTTCTATCCAAAGATGCTGCCTGTCCTGCTGAGTTACTCCAGCATTTTGTGCCTATCTTCGGTGAAAACCAGTATCGGCAGTTCAAAATATAAATGCTTGTTAAATGGGGTTATTCACCGGTGGTGATATTGACACATGGCAAATGCCGAAAGAAAATGTTGAAAAGTTCAGAATCTTGAGAAGAACCTTATTGAAAGAATACCTACTACACAATGACAAATGCATGACTTCAAATCCAAACAATTTGGCTAAATGTAATATCCCCCAAAATCACAAATTTCTACCTGCATCTTCTCCTCTGCAGGCAGTCTTTCCATTTTCAAGCAAAGTGCAAAATAGAAACATTAAATATCCACCTGTTCGAAAAAAACTTTTATCTCTGGAGTAAATGCGTATGTAATCCATTTGAACTTGATGAGGTGGAAGTGTAAGTAAATCTTTTCCAGAGGCTTAGCTGCTCTGAGAGAATCTTGTTATATAATTCTGAAGAATTATATAACATGTTTTGTCTTACCCTCATCTAGGACATAGGGGTCATGGTTTAGATGCAAGCTAGAACTCCCTGCTCTATCAGTGTGACATTTCCATTTTCCACTCCATCTGTTCTTATGGTTTATCTGACTAGGTCTACCAATTATGGACAGTTTTATGCTGTGGATTTATTCCTATGTGGACTGAAGAGAACTTACAAAGCTATTTCCATTTAAGATCTTTGCAGCCATCAGAAAGAGGTATTTTGATTCCATCAATCTGAATTGGTGTGAACTTTAACTGCATTACAAAAGTACAGAATTCAGCTTCATTTTAAATTATTACTTCTTTATGATGTAAAAATATTCCGTGCCCATTGGTAATGTTGGAATCGTTTTGAGGGCAAACCTAATGTGTTTAATATTTCCAGCATTTGTCCCGTGTCTTAATGTGAGGAAATGCAAAGACAAACCTCTGCAAAGAGAGCTTGACATCTGCGTCGTGTTTATTTGTTGATGCAGGTTGACAATTAATTAGCAAAAAAAATAAATAATGGTGAAAACTATTAAGTTGTTTGAAAAGGCTTGCGGTAAAATGTACATTTTTATTTCCACCACAGAAAGGGGTTAGAGAGAACCAAAGAGATAGGTAGGGGTGAGTTAGATGCAAGGGGGAGGTGGGAAGTTGACTGTACAGTCAGAATGCCACAAAGTGGCAACAGGATAAAATGTGAAAGAGGATCGTTGAAGAAGGAAATCGTAGGAATCTGCACTAGAGACAAAGCCATTCATCCCATCATATTCAGTTTCACCAAGAAAGAAGATAGTGAGGTTACGTTCATTCCTTGTTCTCACCCTGTAGAGTGTCGATCTTCAGGTGTTCTGTCCCCTACGGCCATCCTGACACCTTGGAGATAGTCATAAAATGCTGGAATGACTCAGCAGGTCAGGCAGCATCTCTGGAGAAAAGGAATAGGTGACTTTTGGGTCGAGACCTTTCTGCAGACTGAGAGCCAAGGGAGAGGGAAACCAAGAGCCATGAAAAAGTACAGATATTCTGGTGTAAAAAAGCATCTGCAGTTCCTTCCCAACATCCTGGAATCATTCACAGGGTGTTTCTTTCACAGTGAAAGTCCTAGCCTAGTATGACTTCTCAAAATGAAACATTCACATTTATCTAAATTAAATGCCACTCACCATTCTTCGGCCAATTTACCTAATTGTTCAAAATCTGCTATGATTTTTAATAACCTTCTTCACTGTCTATAATAACATCTATTTATGTGTTTACAAAAAAATTACCAAACATGTCATTTATATTTTCACAGGGAGAAATGGGGGAGAAAAGGACATAAAAGGGTATCAGATTAGCAGAGAAGAGAAGGAATCAAATGTCACTGTAGAGAGAGATATGGATGGAAAGGGATAGGATGGAGGGGCAAGGGAGGGTTGATAAAAGCACTATATGGAGAATATGGAACTCAGGGATTGGAGATGAACATACGGAAGAGAGGAAAAGTTCAGGATGACCGGGGCCGTGAGAGAAATGTGTGCGGACTGTGTTGGCGGCTGTATTACTGGAAATTGGAAACATCAATCTTCATATTGTTGGGTTATCAGTTACTTAAGTGGAATATGAAGTGCTGTTCTTTCAGTTTGCATGGGGGCTCACTCTGGCAATGCAAGCGGCTAGGGAGAAAAAAGGTTGGCATGAGAAAGGGATATGGAGTTAAAGTGCTTATCAAATGGGAGCATCAGCAGACCTTGGAGACCAGAGTGAAAGTGTTCGGCAAAACGGTTGCTTAATCCACGTTTGGTCTTGCCGATGTAATGGAGGCCACTTTGAGAGCTCTAAATGCAATACCCTGAGTTGGCAGGGGAGCACGTGAACCTCTGCCAGTTCTGACAAAGAACTGCAGCCACAAGATGTCTGAAGAAAATTCCCAACCTGAAATACCATCTGTCCATTTCCCTCCACAAATCTTGCTGGACCCATTGAATTCCTCCAGCAGTTTGGCTTTTACTCAAGATTCCAGGTTTTGTATTGTATTGTATTGTATTCAAATTTATTGTCATTGTCTCAATTAGAGACAACAAAATGAATTTCCCTTTACAGTCAGTATCATAAAAATAAATAAATAATAAATAATAAAACATATTAAAAATAAAATAGAATTTAAAAAAAAGCACAAACACAGAAAGTCCACGACACAACATAACACAATGGCACCAAGGTGAGGAAGGCACCATAGTCCAGCCAGCCTCCCCTCCGATCTTCCCAGATGTTCACCCATGGTCGGGGCCTTCCGAGCACCCGCAGTCGCCACCCCGGGCGGCCCGATGCTCAGGCCTTCTCGCCGGGCTGATGGAAAGCCGACGCCGAACCCCGATGGTGAAAATCCTCCTCAGCGGCCCGGACCTCCCGATCAGCCGCCTCTCATCGGAGTCCGCAGCTCCCGAGTCCGCAGGCCGAGCCGGGCAGAGTCGCAGGACCCCACGATGTTTGTCAGCGCCGCCCGCGTTGGGAGCTCCGCGAACCACAGCTCCAGGATGTCGGTGCTGCAGGCCCAGCACTCCGGGCTCCAGACCACGATCCCCAGTAAGGCATCGCCAGCCCCGCGATGTATCAGCGCTGTCCCGCCGCTGCTGGAGCACTGGTCTGTCCCGGCAGGAAAGGCCGCGCCAATCCAGTAGGTAGGCCGCTGGGGGGGGGGGGGCGAGGACGCGACTCGAATAATAGTCGTGTCCTCTCCAGGAAGAGGCTGAAGGACGGTATCCCCCTTACCGTACCCTCTTCCCCACATTATAACATTAAAAAAACCATAAAAAACACACTTCAACATAACAAAAAAAACAAAAAAACAAAAAGATACCGGGCTGAAGGTGGAGGCAGCTGGCACCAGCGCCACTGGAAGTACAACACAAGGTTTCTTGTCTCTTCTGTCTCCAGATGCAAAATGTTGACTTTTTCTCTTTTCAAAGATATTGCCTGACCGGCTGAAGCTTTCCAGCTTCATATTTATGTTTCCATTTTCCAGTATCTGAAGTTATATGTAATTTGATTTTCTTATCTGCTCTAGATACTTTGCATAAAATCAATGTATCCAAACTGGTGCTGAAATTGTGCAATTTGGATTCACAATTGATATTCAAACAAATCAGGAACCATAGCATAGTACCATCGTTGATTCAATTTCTACAACATTGCTTTTTTATATTCAAAACTAGAAGTAGTCCTCATGAGCACTCTGCATATTATATCCATTGATTCTGTTGATAAGGCCTAAGTTGTCGGTGGTCACTTGACAGGTAAGCTATCTGATGTTGATAAGAAATAGATTTTCAGAAAACAATTGAATGCAGATAAGCACATTAACCGTTTGCCAAGAAACACAATAATAGGATCATGTATGCTTCAGGCTTATGGCAAACGAACCGATTTTTTGTGTGACTGGTTCATGCATTGTTTATTCTGCAACCACATCAAAACCAAAACTAGCTTCAAGATATTTTATTTTAGCATAAAAAAAGAGAAAATAAAACTCAGTTCATTGTTTCAAGAAAGAACAGTCACTTAAAATGTCAATAACCTGTACACATAAAAGAGTTTCATTGTAAACTGATGGTTCGATTAAAGGTGATGAACTCACAAAAGAACAGATTCCTTTGTACTCTATTTGTAAATTATTAATTTTTACTTAATTTTATTTGCCTGGAGAGATCAAACACATAACAAGAAAGCAGTGACTGGCAATGGATGGATTATTGCAAACAAGAAAAATCTCTACAAAATCAAACAAAAACTGCAAATACAAAGTGTGTCCAAGCAGATGAAATATCTTGCTTTGATTAACAGTGATCTATATTTTTGTTGCAATGATAAAAAATAAAATCTGTTGATCTACACCTTACTGAGACAAAATGTTACTTCAAACACAGGTAAAAAGTTATGTTTCATGTGATAAAATGTAATAAAGCAGCAATACAAATGTTACATTCAAGAGTCAAGAATGTTTTATGGTCATATGTCCCAAACAGAAGAATGCAATTCTTACCTGCAGCAGTACAATACAATACAATAATACTTTATTAGCCAAGTATGTTTTGCAGCATACAAGGAATTTCATTTGCCAAGTCAGACATTCAAATAAAAAGCAACGGAACAACAAAATACATTTTAACATAAACACCCACCACAATGATTCCTCCACATTCCTCACTGTGACGGAAGGCGAAAAAAAGTTCAATCTCTTCCATTCTTTGTTCTCCCGCGGTCGGCGGCCTCGAGCCTTCCGTTGACGATCTTGACTCCCGTAGTCAGCGCCATTTGGGCCCTCCACTTCGGGGTGATCAGCATCCACATCAGGGGGATGTCAGAACCCCCCAGCACCGGGCGTTCGGATCCCAGGTCGGGGCTTGTCGAACCTCTGTGTCGTTGGAGCTCCCAATTCCACCTCTACCAAGACTGCGAGCTCTCGATGTAAAGTCCACAGGCCGCGGTTAGAGCGATCCCAGGCAAGGGATCAGCTCCGATGTTAAGTCCACGCCCCTCGGTGGGGCTCAAAGTCAGTCCCAGGAGGCCTCCAGCTCCACGAAGTTAGGCCGCAGAGTGACCGGAGATACGATTCGGAAAACAATTGCATCTCCAGCAGGGTAAGAAATTGAGAAAAAAGTTTCCCCTTATCCCCTTCCCACTACCCCTCCACCTCCCCCCACATAAAACAAACCAGAGAAAATTTTCACAGACTTTTTAAATGCACTAAAAATAACAAAAAAGACGATAAAACAGACAGACTGTTGGCGGGGCTGCCAATCGTGAGGCGCCCCTGTTGGTATGATACAGAATATGTAAACATAGTACTCTGTAAACAATATAATAAATGAAAAGAAATTTCAGTATAAATACATAACAACAAACAAACAATAATAGTGCAAACATCCATTACCATGCCCCCAAGTCTATGTAGATCTAAGCTTATTTGGGGATTGTAGTGAAATTGCAATTAAAACACAAAATACATGCCAGGATAAGCACTCAACTAAGAAAACCAAGACCAAAGCCAAAGTGTTATCTAACTAAATACACCAACTTACAATAAATGACACCATATGCAGAAAAACCCAGCTACACACAGTACATATTAATTAGCTCTTAAAAAAACTAATCCTGTAGATGTGAGTATATCATTGAGGTTATCATGTGGGCACCTCCCTTCATTGATGTTTCATTGAGTTAGGCCTAATCCACCTCGGGAGGGCTCAACCATTGGTTCTGGCATCCCAGAATCACCCCCAGAACCACCCCCAGAACCAATTCAGATTCAGATTCATGTTCCTGGACCTCCATGAATTACTAGACTTAATCTTCAATCTAGCCCATTTAAGATCATCATTTATCTTCTCCAACAATCTTCTTGTACAAGCTACCTTTGTGGTCACCAAGGTCATATTATCCATATAGGCCCTGATTGGAGGGAGGCGCAGTCCGTCCTGCTGTCTCTCCCTGCCGACGACCCACCGTGATGCTCTAATCACGAGCTCCATCACCATTGTAAACACTAACGGGAAAATAGTCTACCCTCCCATGATGCCCATCTCTAGTCTCTGCCATGCTGTTGTAAAGTCTGCTGTACTAAAACACATTCGGACATCCTGGAAATATGATTTCACTAAATTTACTATCAATCCTGGAACTCTAAAGAAATCAAAAGCACTCCAAATATGACTAAGTGGCACAAATCCAAACTCATTTGCCAGGTCCAAAAACACTACATACAAATCACTTCTCCCGAGCTTGGCTGTCTGAATCTGGTACCATATTACACTAATGTGTTCTAAGCAGCCTGCGGAACCTGGGATTCATGCTTTCTGCACTGTGGTACATTACCTATTAACCTGTTGCTTTCTAAATAACTTGCCAGCATCTGTGCCATTATGCTAAAGAAAATCTTGCCTTCTATATTTAGGAGACAAATAGGCCTAAACTGACTTAAATATGAAGACTCTTTCTCCTTGGGAATGAAAATTCACCCTGCTCTACACAAAACCATTGGTATAACCTGCTTCACCCAAATTATACGCAAGAGCCTCCACAAGAATCCACATCAGGTGCACTTTTGAATACCCGTTAAGGAACTCCATTCAGCCTGGAGGCCGAAGAAGCCTTTGCACGCATTATAAGTAAGTAAGTAAGTTTATTGGCCAAGTATTCACATACAAGGAATTTGCCTTGGTGCTCTAATTATGGCTCTAATTACAGCTTCTACTTCCTTCCACTTTGGTGGCAAAACATACAACTTATACTTTATCTCTCCCATGGTTGGTATATCTGGTGGGAAATCAATTCCCCTTTTATTTTCTCAATCCGAGTATGTCCTTTTAAAATATTCCTCTAACTCTTCCTTTGAAGCTTTGAGCTTTCCACTTTTTTTCTGACTAAACATAGTTTTAACAAATTGAAATGGATCCCTATAAAATGCTGACCTGACTTGCTCCTACTTCTTTCACTTCCTCATAAAGTGTTCTGCCTTCTTAATATTGCTAACCGATTTCTTAACATTAATTCCCTCTCTCTCATCAACTAGAGCCTTTCTCCGCTGCTTTTTCAACTGTCTACTCTCCTTCACTAATCTCTTGATTTCTCTCTCTCTCATGTAGATCTAACCACCTGTAGAGCCTGTACCTTCTTTTTCTCAATAACACCAAACCTATCCGCACCATAGTGATAAATAAACTCTCCCATCTTATCGAACTTGTTTTCCACAGTCCCTTTCAGACTCTCTAACAACTCTACCAAATCTATATTAACAGTTTTCCCTTCCTTCCTTTCACTTGCCTGAGGCCATTTAACTCTAGGTTTCAGCCCACCGTTCTTCTCCCTGACTGGCATATTAACCTCACCACCACCTACATCCCCATCTACAGCGCTTGTTCCATCCTCATCAGTAACAGGGGTAATAATATCCTGCAAACTGTGGTTTTCTACCCATCACTGGACTTCACTCAACTGACTTCTCAAGAATTACTGCTCAATACAATTTCCCTGCACTCCCTCTAACAAGCACTTCTTATTTCCCTGATATATTCTGAGGCCCTTTGCTGTTGTTACTTTCTGCCAACCACAAGAACAGATCTGGAGCTTCTTTCCCTCTATCACTGAGCCGCTGTCCTTTATTGATGCACTAATCCTACTCATAGTCATTTCCATTCAGTGGTCTGTAGTTGGGTAATCTACCTGTGAGTCATCTTCCGCCCCAGCTCTCGCAGACTCCAGGGGTATCTTTCTCTTATTTGTCGTAGCTTTTTAGGGGTGCAGCGACACTGTTTAGGGGTGCAATCTATGCCACTGCTGCAATGAGCTGCTAACCCATAACTTCTCCATCAGAGTCTAGCCTCTCCTGTCAGCTGTCTTTCCAAGCTGTCAAATGGACTTTCCCTGGTTGACAGCTGCTCTGTTCACAGCAGTGACTAGCTGGGCTAGATGTTAAATTACAATTAAAACACAAAGTACTTGTGCTATCAAAGTACGTCTGTCTGTGGACCTGCGACTCAAAACACAACCGGCAGGACCTTTTGAGGATTGGGACGCTGTGTAGCGAACTAGAGTTCGCAAGGAGCTCCCACAACGACGATATACCGGCAGAAATCACCTGCCCAGCGAAGTCCGAGTGGATCATCTTACCGAAAGGGCGGTGCGGGAGGCGGCGCAGGCAGAGGCGGCAGAAGGGCGGTTGTCGAGCCGGCATTCAAGCTAGGCTAAAGAAAGATCCTTACAGACCAGCGCTACCCAGCATCTTTCTGATGAACGCCAGATCGCTCAACAACAAGATGGACGAGCTGGAGCTGATCACTGAAGAAAACAAAACTTTAAAAACCTGCTCTCTCATGGTGGTAACTGAGACCTGGCTTCACGCTGGGATCCCGGACGAGGCCATCAGTCTGGTAGGTCGCACAGCATACCGGGCCGACAGGAGCAGTGACTCTGGTAAGAGCAGAGGGGGGGGGGGGGGGCTATGTATTTACTCCTATGACAAGTGGTGTACGAATGTAAACGTTGTCGAGAGACATTGTTCACCAGACATGGAGTTTATTACACTGAAATGTCGACCCTTCTACCTGCCGCGGGAGTTCACAGCTGTTGTTATCCTGGCTGTTTATATTCCACCAAGTGCCAACATCAAGCTAGCACCGAACACCCTGCTAGCATCAATCAACAAATTACAGAATGCGCATCCTGATGGGATTTTCATCGTGGCTGGAGACTTCAACCAGGCTAATCTAAAAAACTGTCCTCCCTAAATTCCACCAGCATGTCACGTGTCCGACGAGAGGTCAAAATACACTGGATCACGTGTACAGCAACATTAGGGATGCATACAAAGCCTCCTCTCTCCCTCACCTCGGCCAGTCTGACCATCTATCACTCTTTCTCACCCCGGCATACAGACCTCTCATTATGAGAACCAAGCCCAGTGTGAGAAGCATAAAGACTTGGCCCGAGGGCGCTGCCGCCCAACTTCAGGACTGTTTTGAGCGCACCGAGTGGGACTTGTTTGCAAACCAGGACATACATGAATATACATCCACAGTCATGTTCTATATACAGAACTGTATTGACAATGTCATTGTCAACAGGGAGGTCAGGTGCTACCCAAACAACAAACCATGGATGACCAGGGATGTCAGGAACCTGCTGAGAGAACGGAACTCAGCCTTTAGATCTGGCAGTGATGAATTTTACAGCACTGCCAGATCTAAACTAAAGAGAGCCATTAAGGAGGCAAAGACAGCCTATGGAAGAAGGATAGAGGGGTATTTCAATGAGAGGGACCCTCGGCGTGTCTGGTAGGGCATTCAGCAACTCACGAACTATAAGGGCAAGGGGGGGCCGATCATCTGCAGCAGTAACAACTCGCTAGCTGAGGAGCTCAACCATTTTTTCGCCCGGTTTGAGCTGAATGAGGCAGAGCCTGCACCTGCAGCCGCACCCAGCACTGACAACCCGCCACTCGCTGTGAGTACGGAGGACGTCAGAAGAACACTGTCAACCCCAGGAAGGCTGCTGGACCAGATGGCATCCCAGGGAGTGTATTGCAGGGCTGTGCAGGCCAGTTGGCGGAGGTTTTTAGTAAAATCTTTAACCTCTCTCTGTTAACGTGCACTGTCCCTAAATGCTTTAAGACTGCTACCATCGTACCTGTACCCAAAAAAAACTTTAATTACGAGCTTGAATGACTATAGACCTGTTGCTCTCACTTCGACCATGATGAAATGTTTTGAACGGCTGGTCCTGGCCCACATAAAGTCCTCACTCCCACCCACCCTGGATCAGCATCAATTTGCGTATAGAGCAAATAGGTCAACGGAAGATGCCATCAACACAGCTCTACATTCTGCACTGGCACATCTGGAGCATCCTGGCTCATATGTGCGGATGTTATTTGTAGATTTTAGTTCTGCATTTAATTCTATCATCCCCAGCAGAATGGTGGACAAACTGTCTGATCTAGGTGTTAATGCAAACACATGTGGATGGATTAAGGACTTTGTAACAGACCGCCCATAGACTGTCAGGATGGGGTCTAATTACTCCCCAGTCCTGACGCTTAGCACAGGTGCGCCACAAGGATGTGTGCTGAGTCCAATCTTGTATACAATATACACTTACGACTGTACACCAACACACAGTACAAACAGGATCATCAAGTTTGCGGACGACACGACTGTGGTGGGACTGATAAACAACGATGACGAGTCTGCCTACAGGGATGAAGTCCAAAAACTGACCGTCTGGTGTACCAAAAACAACCTGGTACTAAACCCATCAAAGACAAAATAACTTGTCGTTGACTTCAGGAGGAAGAGGAGAGAGGAACCTGCTCCCTTATACATCAAAGGAGACGTGGTGGAGAGAGTCAACGACTTTAGGTTCCTGGGAATAAACATCTCCCAGGACCTCAAATGGCAAATGAACACCGTCACTCTCTTGAAGAAGTCTCATCAGCGACTGTATTTCCTGAGGTCTCTACGGAGAGCTAACGTCTCACAGCCGCTGCTGCTGTCCTTCTATCGATGTGCCGTGGAAAGTATCCTCACCTACGGAATCCTGGTGTGGTTTGCCAGCTGTACTGTGGCTGAGAGGAGGGCGCTGCAGGGAATTATAAAAACTGCGCAGCGCATTACAAACGCTAACCTGCCCTCCTTGGATGACATATACAAGGCCCGATGCTTGCGCAGGGCCATAAATATCAAGAAGGACACATCCCACCCTGCCAACCACCTTTTTACTCTGCTACCCTCGGGGAGGCAACTCAGGTCTCTGAAGGCTCGCACCGGCAGACTAAAAAATAGTTTCTACCCATGTGCGGTAAAAGAGCTTAACTCCAATAGTGAACACTGGGAAGCAAGAAGTAACCGAGGAATACCGCTAAATTCTTTTAAACTTTAAAAAAAATGTATCTATTATTTTACTATTAACTGTACATATGTGTATTGGTTGTTGTGTTGTATTTCTTTTAACGGAGGAGAAGCAAATGGAATTTCGTTGCTCAGTTTTGTGCAATGACAATAAACATATTCTATTCTATTTTATTCTATTCTATTCTATTCTATTCTATAACTCCAGGAAAAGTGCTCAACTAAGAAAACCAAGCCCAAAGCCAAAGTATTATCTAACTAAATACACCAACTTACAATAAATGACACCATATGCACAAAAAAACAGCTATCTACATATTATTGTTTAAGAAGGAACTGCAGATGCTGGAAAATCGAAGGTATACAAAAATGCTGGAGAAACTCAGCGGGTGCAGCAGCATCTATGGAGCAAAGGAAATAGTCAACGTTTTGAGCCGAAACGCTTCTTCAGACTGATGTGTTGGGGGGGAGGGGGAGAAGAAAGGAAGAGGAGGAGACAGAGGGCTGAGGGAGAGCTGAGAAGGGGAGGAGACAGTTGGGACTACCTGAAATTAGAGACGTCAATGTTCATACTGCTGGGGTACAAACAGCCCAATCAAAACATGAGGTGTGGCTCCTCCGATTTCCGGTGGTCCTCACTCTGGCCGTGGAGGAGGCCCTGGACTGAAAGGTCGGATTCGCAAGGGGAGGGGGAGTTGAAGTGCTGAGCCACCGGGAGATCAGGTTGGCTATTGCGAACCAAGCGGAGGTGTCCAGCGAAGCGATCGCCAAGCCTACGCTTGGTCTCACCGATGTAGATCAGCTGACATCCAGAGCAGCGGATGCAATAGATGAGGTTGGAGGAGGTGCAGGTGAACCTCTGTCGCACCTGGAATGACTGCATGGGTCCTTGAATGGAGTCAAGGGGGGGGGGGAGGTAAAGTGATAAGTTTAGCATTTCCTGCGGTTTCCTGGAGAGGGGGTGGTTCAGTGGGAAGGGACGAATTGACCATGGAGTTAATGAGGGAGCGGTCTCTGTGGAAAATAGACAGGGGAGGTGATGGGAAGATGTGGCAAGTGGTGGGGTCACGTTGGAGATGGCGAAAATGACAGAGGGTTATTGTTGTACGTGACGGCTGGTAGGTTGGAAGATGAGGACTAGGGGGACTCTGACCTTGATATGAGTGGGGGGATGGGGAGAGAGAGCAGTGTCACGAGGTATCGGAGAAACCTTGGTGAGAGCCTCATCTATGGTAGGAGAGGGGAACCCCCGTTCCCTGAAGATTGAAGACATCTCCGATGCCCTGGTGTGGAACACGTCATCCTGGGAGCAGATGCGGCATCGATCATCACACTATAATAGCTTAATAGCCTGATGGCTGTCGGGAAGAAGCTGCTCCTGAACCTGACATCACAGTTTTTAGGCTCCTATATCTTCTTCCCGATGGGAGGAGTGAAATTAGTGTGTGGCTAGGGTAGTGTGGGTTTCTGGTGACTTCTCTCACCACCTATGTTACCAGTATCTACCAAAGAAAGGAAGCTGTCTTTTAGAAGCAGTGACTCCTGTAAATCCCTTTGGCGGTGGGGATGTCAGTACACATAATGGACTGGGCAGTGTTCACCACTTTTTATAGTTTCTTCGCTCCTGGGCGTTCAAGTTGCCAAACCAGGCCATGCTCTTTACTGTACACTGTAGAAGTTCAGGACAGTCCTCTCTGGCATACCAAATCACCTCAATCTTCTCAAGAAGTAGAGATGTCGATGGGGCAATGCAATTCGAAGCTTTTAACTCTCTCCACCATCGTCCCGTCAATATAGACAAGTTGTGAGTCCTCATCATTCATTTTCCAAAGTCCACTGGTCTTACTGACATTGAGAGCAAGGTTGTTGTGCTGGCACCATTTGGTCAGTCAATCGATTTTCCTTATATATTCTGACTCATCATCATCTGCAATTTGGCTAATATTGGTGGTGTCGTCGGTGAACTTGAAGATGGAGTAAATAAGTTCACCAATACATGGGTAAGGATATTAAATGTTTTGCTCATCTGGTTGAATTGACTGGCCTTTTGTACCACTGATTCTGGACTCTGCTTGGATCACATATTCATGGGAATTGAATCAAAATTAATTTGCTCATCTGGCATTTTGTCTTATATAAATTACATTTATTTGAAGTCATCAAGGTAACCTGTGCTATCCAAAATGTCCATGAATTAATTAATTACAGCTGCAGCAATTATAGATGTTCTGGTTGAATGTTTTCATTGTAATACCTGAATGCGCTTATCATTATCTTGAACAATTTCTCACATATTGTATTTTCTTTAATTTCTTAATATTTATGTACAGAAATGCTGATTGTTTTTTTTTAGGATTTCTCACCATTCACTTAACACAACAGCTGCAAAACCATATGTTTTCAGAAAATGGTTGTTAAAAGATCATTGATGTTTTCTTACCACATGTCAACCAACTTCTGAAATTGCTAATTATTATCGATTGATTATTATGAACATTTTACTTTGGTGTGGGAGTATATTTTACTTCACTGCTTTTCATGATGCTGCAGTTAGTCATGTGGGGAATCTTTAATGGAATGGCAAAAATGTAATTTGGGCCAAGAAAATATTAATAATTTACTTGATAACTGATAATATGTCTTGGAGAATAAGTGGCAACTGTGAACAGTTTGCTTCTGCTGTTATGCTACAAAAACAATTTATGACATATTTCATAAATGGCAAATCCAGGTAGAGCTGGGAACAGTTTTTTTCATTTCTATTTATAATATTGTATTTTTGCAAGAAATTATAATAAATTGGCGCTCCCAAAAGGGATCTGCTACCCTGCATGAGGATTGAAAATGTCACAACAGTTCAAAGTATCTCAGCATTAATTTCCTGCATGTTTAGAACAGAAAATGATGTTGAGTGAGTGTACAGCTTAATCAAAAGGTATGTCAGATACAAAAATATTGACTGCATTCCTAGTTCATTGTGGGTTGTGCACACGGGGAAAGGTCATAACTAATAAATATATAATGCTACGCATTAACAGCAGAGTCCAAATCTTAATTAATAATTTTAAATACGCATGGCCAATACAGGCACAGTTATCTTAATCTGTTTCAAAAGGAATACTAAATTAGATTCATCATTTCATTTCAAAATTACAATTCTATATATTCAATGCTGTACTAGAAACATAAACGACCACAAATGCTGGAATCTGGAGCAAAATATAATCTGCTTGAAGAATTCACCAGGTATAGGGGGCACCATCCTGTATGGTATGGCTGCCCAGCCTGCAGCTGTCCGTTTTTTCACCATTTTTAGTGAGTTTTAGTGTTTTGTTTTTGGAGTACCATTCTTTTTTAGTGGGGGGTGGGGGGTGGGGGGGGGGAAGGGGGAAACTACTTTTCAGGGTCCCTACTTGATCGGAGAGGCAGCTTTTCTCTGGGCTGCACTGCCGACCCGTCCTCGCGGCCTACCAGCGGGCCTGGAGTGGCGTTTCCTGAAGGGACCGCCCAGAACCTCGGCTTCGGCGGCGGCGCAGCTCTGGAGCGCTATCACAGAGTGGAGCGGGTGGTGCCTTGCCCGGGTCGCCACGCGTGAATTCCGGTGAGCTGAAGACCGCCGATAAAAACATCGCAGAGCTGCGGGTCTGTGGGGCGGCCAGCCGTGGGCGGCCAGCCGCGGGCGGCGCCACTGAACTTTACATCGGGAGCCTGGGATCTCTTGCTGAGATCGCCAGTGGTGGAGCTCCATCCATGTTGGCTTCTGAAGCAGCGGTCTCCAGTAAGGAAGCGGCTGCTCCAGGTTCCCCATGCCGCTGAGAGGATTCTCCCGACGCCGGGCCACCATCACCCGGCGAGAACGGCCTGGAACATCGGGCCCCGTAGCAGCGACTGCGGAGGCCTCAATAGGCCCGACTATGGGTGGACATGGGATGGGGACTGGACATTGTGCCTTCCACTCATAATGGGAACCATTGTGGGGGGATGTATTTTTATGTTTAAATCTCTTTATTATTGTTATGTCTGTATTCTTTTTTTATGTGCTGCACTGGCAACAAGCATTTCACTACACCTATTGGTGTATGTGACCAATAAATAACCTTTGAAGCCTTTGAAACCTTTGAGCAATATCAGTGGAGGCAAATGGCTGGTTGGATTTTCAACTGGAGACCTTGCATCAAGACTGAGAGTGGAGAGATAACCAGTGTAAAGTATTGAGAGAGAAGTCTGAGACTAAAGCAAATGTGCAATAGTTGGAACCAGATGGTGGGATGTAGTCTGGACCTGAGTGATATTGGCAAAACCCAAAATGGGCATCAGTGGAAAAGTGATTATTGAGTAAGTGTTGACTGAGTGGACTGATGATGACTGCTTCCACTGCTTTTTGCTGATTGAGAATAGATTGATTGGACAGTAACCAGCCAGGTTGGAGTTGTCCTGCTTTTTGTGACGAGAACATATCTGAGCAATCTACCAGATTGTTTAGTTTAGTTTAGTTTAGTTTAGAGATACAGCGCCGAAGCAGGCCCTTCGGCCCACCGAGTCCACGCCAACCAGCCATCCCCGTACATCCCCGTACATCCCCGCTAAGATGATTCAGTGTGATGCTTGCAGGATGTGGGAGGCCAGGGACACCAATGGAGCCTCTGGCTGCTACAACTGTGGTAAGTGTGTCCAGGTTCAGCTCCTGAAGGATCGTGTTGGGGCACTGGAGAAGCAGCTTGATGACCACAGGGCCATCCGGGATAACGAGCTACAGTGGACAGGACCTACAGTGAAGTTGTCACATTCAGGATACAGGAAGAATGAAGGTGTGTGACTGAGAGAAAGGGGGGTAACCATGGAGTGCAGGAGACCCAGGCAGCTGTGCCTAATGAAAACAGGTACACCATCTTGGCAACTGTCGGGAGAGACAACGCTTCCAGTCCGAGCGGCGGACACGTCGGTAGCTCCAATCCTAGAGATTAGACTTGACCGGCGAGACCGAGGTTGGGCAGAGCTATAGTGGTGGGTGACTCCATTGTCCGAGGTGCGGACTGGAGATTCTGTGATGGCAGGCGAGACTCGAGGATGGTCTGTTGCCTCCCTGGTGCCAGGGTTCATGATATCACAAACCAAATTCAGAACATCCTCAAGAGGGAAGGTGAACAGCCGGCAGTAGTTGTGCACGCGGGCACAAACAACATCAGGAAGAAGGGAAAGGTAGTTCTACAACGCGCATTTAGAGAGTTAGGAAGAAGACTGAAAAGCAGGACATCTAGGGTGGTTATCTCTGGATTGCTTCTAGTACCTCGTGCTAGTGAGGACAGGAACAGGGCGATAGGGGATCTAAATGTGTGGCAGAAGGGCTGGTGCAAGGAGCAAGGATTTAGATTTATAGACCACTGGGATCTCTTCTAGGGTAGGGGTGACTGTACAAAATGGACGGGTTACACCTTAACTGGAGGGGGACCGATGTTCTGGCAGGCAGATTTGCTAGGGCTACATGTGTGAGTTTAAACTAAATAATGGGGGGAGACATTGACGAATTGGGAGTATAAAGATGGAGTTAAAGGGGAAGTGAGTACAGAAAAAGTTACAAAAGACTCCCAAATTAATGGGAAGGAAAGTTCGAGAAGTGATAAGAAAGTAAGGTCAGCACCAATTGTGAGCAGTGTGAGAGGAGAGGTGAATACCAAAGTCAAAGTGTTTTATATGAATGCGTGAAGTATAGAAAATCAAGTGGATGAGCTTGAGGTGTAAATCCTGGCCAAAATGGAGCAGGAATAGAACCAAAAATTAGCAGAGGATTCATGCATTGTAAGGCCATTTTGGTCAAGTCTGTGTTTCTGTATATAAAAAGCCACATGCTGCTGGCTGGTGCCAGGAAGTCTAGGTCCCAGATCAATGTTGCAGATAAGAGATGTATGAGTATCGCTTCCATTGTCAGTATGAATGAGATTCTTGCAGAGGTCCTCCAAAGTATTATAAATGCTTTGGAGGATTTGATTGGATTGCTGCAAAAGAATTGTAAATAATGTAAATAATGTTGCAAGGCAGTACCCTGCTATTTGTAGCTTCCTTCCAGAAGCTTCTCCAAGAAACAATGTATGGGAGACCCTGTAATTGGTTTGGGGAACTGTAAATAATGTATTGATGTAATTAATATGTTTGATTGGACTGTAAAGAGAACACTGCCATGTAGATCGGCCCCTCAAGGTTCATGGACCTATAAAAGGTAACCCCATTTTAGATCGATGTCGATCTTCTGGAGGAACGCTTGGGAATGCGTGAGTCTGAGGCAAGTTTGTGGCTGGGATTCTCACGCAGACGCCCTAGTAATTAGTTTAGTTTAGTTTGAAGAAGCATGGGGGAGAGGTCACACCTTTTGACCATGCACGAGTTTGACTACGAGTAAGATCAAAATGTACTTAAACAAGAAGACGTTTGGATGAATATCTCACTGTTTTTACTACTACAATAAAGAAACTATTAATTAAGAGTCTGTGTTTGGAAGATTTATCTTTGGACAGCATTGAATGTCTCCTGGAGAGCTCGTGAATGCGTATTGATTATCTCCTAAACCCCTGTCTTCAATCATTGTGACTAGAGGAAAGGTTCCTTGAACGATATGAAAATCTGTCACTACTTCTAGTTGAATGCTACCTTACAGCCAGGAGGTAGATGATTGGTCCCATAGAAAAGGGACAGAAGTTTGGGCTGGAATGTCTGTGAGATATTACTGCCAGAAGAACTGGTTCCGTAGAAGTGGAACTGAGACTGGTTCCGTAGAAGAGGAACTGAAATCTGTCACTACAGGCATCTTATTGAAACATATAAGATTATTAAGGGTTTGGACACGCTAGAGGCAGGAAACATGTTCCCGATGTTGGGCGAGTCCAGAACCAGGGGCCACACTTTAAGAATAAAGGGTAAGCCATTTAGAACGGAGATGAGGAAACACTTTATCACACAGAGAGTTGTGAGTCTGTGGAATTCCCTGCCTCAGAGGGCAGTGGAGGCCGGTTCTCTGGATGCTTTCAGGAGAGAGCTAGATAGGGCTCTTAAAGATGGTGGAGTCAGGGGATACGGAGAGAAGGCAGGAACAGGGTACTGATAGGGGATGATCAGCCATGGTCACATTGAATGGCGGTGCTGGCTCAAAGGGTCGAATGGCCTACTCCTGCCCTATTGTCTATTGTCTATTATCTATTGTCTATTAACACTATCCTACACACACTAGGGACATTTTTTTACATTTATACCAAGCCAATCTACAATCCAATCTTCAACCAAGCCAATCTACAAAGCTGTACATCTTTAGAGTCACTCTATGGCTATGACTCCATGTGTGTGGGAGGAATCGGAAGATCTCGGAGAAAACCCAAGTGGTCACGGGGAGAACGCACAAATTCCGTACAGGCAGCACCCGTAGTCGGGATTGAACCCGGGTCTCTGGCACTGCAGGGGCTGTAAGGCAGCACTGGAGTTTAGAAGGATGAGGGGATACCTTATAGAAACATATAAAATTATAAAAGGACTGGACAAGCTAGATGCAGAAAAAATGTTCCCAATGTTGTGTGAGCCCAGAACCAGGGGCCACAATCTTAGAATAAATGGGAGGCCATTTAAGACTAAGGTGAGAAAAAACTTTTCACCCAGAGAGTTGTGAATTTGTGGAATTCCCTGCCACAGAGGGAAGTGGAGGCCAAATCACTGGATGGATTTAAGAGAGAGTTAGATAGTGCTCTAGGGGTAGTGGAATCATGGGATACGGGGAGATGGCAGGCACGGGTTATTGATTGGGAACGATCAGCCATGATCACAATGCTGGCTCGAAGGGTCGAATGGCCTCCTCCTGCACCTATTTTCTATGTCTATGTCTTTCTATTGCTGTGCCATCATGCCGCCGTGATGATGTTATAACTATATTTAAATAATTTGGGAGAGATGCAGGTTGTTCTTGTGCATAGGTCTTAATAGGTCTTAATAACAGCTAGTCCGTGAAACCACCATCATTTTTCTGTACCCAATGATCTTTGCCCATTTCACAATATTGTGTGGAATTAATCAAAATTGGCCTCACACTGGCTTCTGCCGTGGTGAAACACAAAATGAAATCATGTTGGATCCTGTTTCCACTGAACCGGTGAACAGATAACTTCTGTTGATGACTGGTTTTGGCTGTCATCATTAAAGCTCTTGTTCCCCAGTGCCATTGTTTTCACATGGACATGGACAAAGTATCAGCAATAATAGTATCTCCTCAATGCTGTTGACCAATTATCATCGAAATATCACAAACATTTTCTATATACGAGCCTGCTTAACCTCGCCACTACAGTTCTTGATCGTAATCATAATCATAATCATAATCATAAAGGGGAAGGTCGGTAGGGGCGCTGCAAGCCGGCGCCCTGTCAGCAGCGTGTCCGTTTTTTTCTACTTTTTTTGTTTTTTTAGTATGTTTTACAGTATGTTTTTGATATTTCTCGGTGTGTTTTGTGTGGGGGGTGGTGTGGGGGGTTAAGGGGGAAACCACTTTGGTCGCCTCCTCCATGGAGAAGCGACTTTTTCCAGGTCGCCTCCCCCGTGGCCTAACAACAAGGATCGGAGCGGCCTTTCCCAGAGACGCGCCCGGGGCTTCAGCGGCGGGCGCAGTGCGGACTCGGCGTGGAGCGGGCGAGCCCTCGCTGAGGCTCACTGGTGGTGAGCGTTCCGTTTCACTGGCCCGTGGGGGACCCGGGGGGAAGAAGAAGCTCCGAATGCCGGCCCGCGGCCAACTTCCACCGCGGGCCCGGCATGAACTTACCATCATCCCTGGAGGGGAGCATCGACCGCCGTCCCTGCAGTCTGTGGTGCTTCTGGCTGCGGCGTGAATTTTAAATCTTCGACCACCGGCCTGCGGCCTACACCAGCCTGAAGGTGCGTTCTCCGGTGGGGAAGAGCTGATCCTGGACTTACCTTGACTTTTACCTTATCCTTTATCATCTGGACGCCCGCAGCGACGGCTGCGGAGGGTTGAGGTCCCGACCACAGGGGAAAATGGAGGAGGGCTGGCCAATTTCTGTGCCTTCCACCACAGTGATGAATGCTGTGGTGGATGTTTGTGTTAAATTTTTATTTTGTTTGTGTGTTCTTTATCATTGTACCGCTGCTGACAAATTAATTTCACTTGCACTTTTTGTGCAATGTGACGAATAAAACTGATTGATTGATTGATTGATAATCATACTTTATCAGCCAATTATGTTTTGCAACATATGAGGAATTTGATTTGCCATAGAGTCATACCAATAAAAAGCAACAAATCACACAAAGTACATTTTAACATAAACATCCACCACAGTGACTCCTCCAAATTCCTCACTGTGATGGAAGCGAAAAAATGTTCAATCACATCCCTTGTTTGTCCTCCCGCGGGTTGGGGAACTCGAGCCTTCCGTTGACTCCCATAGCCGGAGATCGGGCCCTCCGCTTTGGGACGATCAAGCTACCGCATCGTGTGGATCTCAGCTCCCCCACAGCGGGTGCTCGGAACCCGGGTCGGGGCTGGTCAAATCTCCTGCGACTTTGTAGCTTCCCAACATCAGTCTCTACACAAGACTGCAAGCTCCTCGGTTGAAATCCGCAGGCCGCTGTTGGAGAGTCGACCCCAGGCCAGGGATCGCAGGCTCCGATGGTAAGTCCATGTGGGGCTCAAAGTCAGTCTCGAACAAGTCCACCAGCTCCATGATGTTAGGCCTCAGAGCGACCAGAGATACGATCCGGAAAACAATCGCATCTCCAGCAAGGTAAGAGATTGAAAAAAAATCCACAACTGCCTCCCCCACATAAAACAAACTAGAGAACATGAACACATATATTTAAAACACACTTTAACATGAAATGTCAGACAGACTTGGCGAGGCTGCCATCGCTGACAGCGTCTCCCAGTCTTAATGAATTCACGACTGCTTGTCTGACATTGTATCCATATTGGAAGAAGCTCATTCCAATCTTGTCTTGAGACTCTGCACAAAACTTTATTTCCTGATTACTAGTTCTAACTTACAACCATCCAAAAATGATGAAGGGTTGTTCACAACAAATATTCTGTCTGGAGGAGTTATAAATGGAAGATTAAGAATAAAGGAAGAGGACAGTGAAAAACTGCAGAAATGCTAAGAGTATTGTCATTTTTTTTTAGATTAGATTAGAGAAACAGCGCAGAAACAGATCCTTCATCAGGGACTGTTACAACGTTTTAAAGACGTTTGGATAGGTACATGGATAGGTTCGGTGCAGAAGGCAATGGGCCAAACACTGGCAGGTGGCACTAGTGTAGATGAGACATATTGGTCAACATGGGCGTTGGGCTGATAGGCCTGTTTCTACACTGTATGACTCCATGACTCTATGAAATGCATTTAAATCTTTAAAATTTACTGAAAGAATGAAAATTAAATGAGTCACTTTACCTGCATTTACCTTTAACTGGGTGGTTGAAAGTGCTGATGAAAGGATTGGCCTATTGAGTATTTCCATCAATCCCATCATTTTCTGCCCTGCTCCATATTGGAAACTGCGGAAAAGGTAGGATGGGAAATAAATCAATGGAACTCCAATGGGCTTACATTTAGGTGCTTGCTGTGAGGAGAGACTGCTACACCAATGAAATGTTGTTGGTGCCTTATATGAAGATTACAATGGAAAAGTAGAGTATATTTGGATAGACTGCAGGGGGTGGTGTAGTATGCTCTTGTATTTCAATGCTGGAATGTGTGGCAGTGATGAAAAAAGAATTAGCAGCTGCTGTCGAATGGAAGAGGGGGTGAAGAGTTAAATTCATCCATATTACAATTCATTAAGCCTGCTACTGCATTAAATCTAGTTGAATACAGGAGGCAATCACTTCTGAGTGTCATAGCTATCTATATTCAGATCTGTTCGATATCAATCCTGAGCTTTAAGAACATTATTTCCTCGTTTGAGCACAGAATGTCCTTGAGTTAGATTCCGCAATGTTCAAGGCGAGATAATAATGTCTAGACACGTCTCTTGGAAAATCTGTTGCGTGTAGTAATTTTTAAAGATTGGTGTTGTTCGCTTATTTCACTTTTCTTGTGATATTCTTGTTGGGGGGATAAGCAAATTAATTTGTTCATGACGTCTTGGTGATCAATCTTCAGTTGTTGCTGCCTTGGCCACGATTTCTTGAGCGTATTTAAGAGATTCCACCGAGTTAATAAATGTTTTTGAGATTCCCCTGAAAGTAATACGCATTCTGGCCGGATAATATACTCCACATCTGACACCCTTGACCTCGTAAAGAGCTTCTCTGGTCTGTGAGAACTTTCTTCTCTTCAGAACAATCTCGTGAGGGTAGTCCCGTAGGAGTTTAATAGAATCATTTCCGTACATCATGTTCTCTCCGTATTTGATCTTTTTCATCAGCGCTTCCATTGTTGGGATATCCCGAAGTTTGATTATGATCTGTCTTGGGTAGGCATGTTCTCCTTGAGATCTTGGTTTAACTCTGGGTAGTCGATGTGCTTCTTCAATTACAGGTGCCTCAGATAGATTGAGCACGTGTTTAATTAGGTTGGCAGTGTACCCACGAGCATTGTCCCCCTCAGCTCCCTCTTTTACTCCACGTATTCGTATATTTTGACGTCTTGAGCGAGCTTCTAGGTCAACATATTTATCAGAAACCTTTGTAAGTTGGCTCTTGAGGCTGTCTATTTCTGACTTCATCGTCTGCATCTCTCCAGCCATCTCTTCCACAACAGCTTTTATATCTTTCACTGCAGTTACATTTGCAGAAACAGTTTCATGCACAGCCTCAAACATCTTTGTGGACTCTTCTGCCACCTTATTAATTTTCTCCGTTAATTCTTCTTGCACATCATCAACTTTTTTTTGCAGAGCCCCAATGCACTCAAGTATTTTTTCATTACCGGCATTAATAAATGCATGCATGTTTTCCATCAAATTTAAGTTTCCAGCTTTCAACTCATTTTTCAAATCTCTTACCGAGTTCTTTAACTCCTCCATTTCGGTTTTCTCTTTTGTGGTCATCTCAGTCTTAGATCGTGTAGCCATTCCAGAGTCCACTCCAGAGGTCAGTTTTGCAGTTTCTTGGTGTTCCTGAGTCTTCAGCAGGTGTTTTGTAGCTTTCCTCTGTGGGCTCTGACCTGGAGACGTTTTTTTCATTTAAAATGCCTTTCCCTCCGTTAAATTCACGGCGCTTACTGATGACGTCATCAGCACCGCGACATGAGACTCCGGTAAGTTTTTAAAAACGGTCCCGACCTCCTGACCCAATTTTAACGCGAAAAATCGCGATTTTTTCAGCGGAGCTAGAAAGTTTGCGACTGCTAACAAAGCATGTCGCCACCGGAAGCCTGCTACTGCATTAAATCTAGTTGAATACAGGAGGCAATCACTTCTGAGTGTCATAGCTATCTATATTCAGATCTGTTCGATATCAATCCTGAGCTTTAAGAACATTATTTCCCTGTTACCGGTCACCTCTTCCATGGATTCCTGGAGCCATTCAATAACAGAGCTACCCTCCGGCATAGTTCTTAGATTCAGTATACTTGTGAAATGTGGAAGCAGTTAAATGTGACCTCGTTTTCTGAGGTGCCGGAGGTGGCATACTGTTGCAGCGGTAGAGTTGCTGCCTAACAGTGCCAGAGACCTGGGTTTGATCCTGACTACTGGTACTGTGTGGAAGGAGTTTCTACGTTCTGTGTGTGATTGCATGAGTTTTCTCTGGGAGCTCCGGTTTCCTCCCACACTCCTAAGATTTTGAGATTTGTCAGTTAATTGGCTTTTGGAAAAATGGTAAATTGTCCCTAGTTTGTAGGATAGTGTTGGTGATTGGGGTAATTGCTGATCGCCGTATATTCAGTGGGCTGAAGGGCCTGTTTCCGTGCAGTATCTCTAAAAACAACCTGAATATGTTTTCATTGGCTGGCTGGAAATCAGGCCATTATAACAATTCTATGGACTCTCAGATGGACTATAATTAGATTCAAATGAAACTCAGGAATTCATCAGGCTTTACACTGGCAACATTCATGATATCTGCAGATTGCCTTTCTCAGGTCCCATCTATCTCACATTCAGATCAAAGTAGGGCCTTTTCATATGGTCAGTGATTTTTTTATTTTTTTTAATAGGTCCAATGGCTGCACCATTTTGGAAATAAAGGACTACCTGGGAGAAATAATTATCATTCTTGCAACATGGAAGAGCTTCATTATCATTACAGCTACATGATTAAGTGCAATGCAATATATTTTTGTTCCATTAGTGCTTTGTGGTGCAGTTTTCATCCAAGAAAATAAAAGCCAACAACTTTGCTGCAACTTTTGGTGCCAATTTGATTCAGAGACAAACTGACAGACTGTGTGCTTGTTGAAGCATAAACACTGATTTAAAAAATTGTCATTTAGTTCATAAAGGTGAGATACTCTCAAACCCTGAGGCATCTCACTATCAGCTCAGAGGAGACAGCGTAAAACTCCAAATGTGTTATTGAACGGTTATGAAAAGTGATTAAGAAAGGTAAGAAAGCCATGATGAAACTGTGAGCTCTATCATCAACTCACATTGAAAGCTATCCATGTTTTCTTTTGAAATATTTGGGGTAAACAAGATATTTCCTTGTTCAAATATATTTTTTTAACTAACGATAATCCTGAAAATTCTGCTCAGTTGACTATATTCAATTTAAATTTCAGCATTACTCAAAACATTGACAATAGTTGGAGTGTGCATTAAAAAAAAAAATATCAAAGGAATAATTTGAACTATCCCATCCATTCATTGTTTAAGGCAGAGATAGACATTCTTGATTAGTACGGGCATCAGGGGTTATGGAGAAAAGGCAGGAGAATGTGGTTAGGAGGGAGAGATATATAACCATATAAAAACAATTACAGCACGGAAACAGGCCATCTCGACCCCTCTAGTCCGTGCCGAACACATAATCTCCCCTAGTCCCATATACCTGCGCTCAGACCATAACCCTCCATTCCTTTCCCATCCATATAACTATCCAATTTATTTTTAATATACCCATGATTGAATGGCGGAGTAGACCTGATGGGCCAAATGGCTTAATTCTTACCCACCACTTATGACTTTATGTACTGTTCAGTTATTCATTATTTACCAAAAGTAGACAACATACTTTTTGTATCCTTAAAGAGTTTACACTTCACATTTTTTTTTCAAAAAGTTGCTCTAAAAAGCTTCAAATGACCAGAACATTAGAAAAGTTTAAAATAGTCTCACTGATTTCAAAACAAAATTATTGTAGTCTTGACATTAATAGACAATGACGTTGTCAGTGAACAAGAATAGGAAATGAGCAATTTTTAATTAAGAAAACATCAATTATGAATCACTAATTTAAATATCTTGTTTAAATAAAGAATATTTGAATAATGTACTATAGGTCACACAGTGTTTGTCATACTCCGTGACTCTGGTAATAATCATTGCATTTCTATATCTACCTTGAAGCTGTGCTTGTTCTCGAGCTACATTTCAGCATTTTTAAGGGACTTCTTAAGCAGACTGTTTCCCTTGGAATTTTAATGTGAAATCTCATGCCTTAATAGGGTCTAAATTATTCATTCATAGATAACAAAAGTTCTTCCCTTTTCAAAGAAAAAGTGCACTCTCGTCTCCTGCGTCTATCAGTCTGCAATCTGTCTGCTTTCCATTCTGAATCTGCAATGCTTCTAAAAACAGATTATAGAACCAGTGGAGAATATTTTATGATAATAGGACCCAGCAATTGTTGTAGACCACTCAACTCAGGAAAACAATGTGCCAGCCAATTATTGCAGTTTGATCTGTGCAGACAAAATACACTATGCACAGCTTAGAAATTAGTATCTTACAATAAAGACTAAAATCATCATCTCCCAATTTTCTACAATTTTATTTATCTACGATCCAAGATTTGGTATTTCTTTAATAAATCTCTCTCTCTCCCTCCCACTCTCTATATACATATTTCAGTTAACTGTACCCCAGTCACGTGTTGTAGTATCTCTTTATGGGCTTTGGTGCTGAATTGAGCTTCTTGTAAAGTACATTAAAAATATTTTACTATCTGAGAGTGCTACATAAAAACAATGTGTTGTGGTGGATAGACTTACAATAATGATTTGTAATGGATTGTCATAGAAAACATTGGGATTGAATATTTTTGTAGGATTACTTCATTTGGACATTAATGTACATGAGTTGGTTAGTACAATTGCAGACAGCACCAAAACTGCAGTTGCAGAGAGTGAGGGCTATTAAAAGATATAGTGAATATAGTTCAGTTACAGAAATGGGCAGAGAAATGGCTGATGGTGTTTAATTTGAGCAAGTTTAAGGTGACGTTAAAAGTAAGGAGAAAGTATACAGTTAATTGCAAGGCCCTTAAGAGTATTGATGTAAAGAGGGGTTTAGGTCTTAGTCCATATCTCCCTGAAAGTGGCAATACAAGTAGCTAAAGAAGTAAAGAGCCACAGTACATTTCTTGCTGACAACCTCATTCATGTCTTTGTTATCTCCAGGCTCAAACATTGTTATAGTTTTCTGGACAGTATTCAACAGACAATAGACAATAGGTGCAGGAGTAGGCCATTTGGCCCTTTGAGCCAGCACCGCCCTTCACTGTGATCATGGCTGAATATACACAATCAGTACCTGTTCCTGCCATCTCCCCATATCCCCTGACTCCACTATCTTTAAGAGCTCTATCTAACTTACTATTGAAAGCATTCAGAGAATTGGCCTCCACTGCCTTCTGAGGCAGAAAATTCCACAGATTCACAACTCTCTGGGTGAATACGTGTTTCCTCATCTCCGTTCTAAATGGCCTACCCCTTATTCTTAAACGGTGGCCCCTAGTTGTGGACTCCCCCAACATCGGGAACATGTTTCCTGCCTCTAGCGTGTCCAATCCCTTAATAATCTTATATGTTTCAACAAGATACCTTCTCATCCTTCTAAATTCCAATGTATACAAGCCCAGTCGCTCCATTCTTTCAACATCCCGGGAATTAACCTCGTGAATCTACTCCCTCAAATTTGGAGACCAAAACTGCACACAATACTCCAGGTGTGGTCTCACTAGGGCCCTGTACAACTGTAGAAGGACCTCTTTGCTCCTATACACGACCCCTCTTGTTATAAAGGCTAACATGCCATTAGCTTTGTTTAAGAAGGAACTGCAGATGCTGGAAAATCAAAGGTAGACAAACATGCTGGAGAAACACAGCGGGTGCAGCAGCATCTATGGAGCAAAGGAAATAGACAACGTTTCGGGCCAAAAACCTTCTTCAGACTGATGTGCGTGTGGGGGGGGGGGGGAGGGGGGGGGAGGCGGGGGGGGAGGGGTGGGGGGCGGGAAGAAGAAAGGAAGAGGAGGAGCCAAAGGGCTGAGGGAGAGCTGAGAAGGGGAGGAGACAGTTGGGACTACCTGAAATTAGAGAAGGCACTGGGGTACAAACTACCCAAGCGAAATATGAGGTGCTGCTTCTCTAACTTCCGGTGGTCCTCACTCTGGCCATGGAGGAGGCCCAGGAGAGAAAGGTCAGATTAGGAATGAGAGGGGGAGTTGAAGTGCTGAGCCACCGGGAGATCAGGTTGGTTATTGCGAACCGAGCGTAGGTGTTCGGCGAAGCGATCGCCAAGCCTACGCTTGGTCTCACCAATGTAGATCAGCTGACATCTAGAGCAGCGGATGCAATAGATGAGGTTGGAGGTGGTGAAGGTGAACCTCTGTCGCACCTAGAACGACTGCTTGGGTCCTTGAATGGAGTCAAGGGGGAGGTAAAGCGACAAGTGTAGCATTTCCTGCAGTTGCAAGGGAAAGTGCCCGGAGAGAGGGTGGTTCGGGTGGGAAGGGATGAATTGACCAGGGAGTTACGGAGGGAGCGGTCTCTGCGGAAAGCAGACGGGGAGGGAATGGGAAGATGTGGCAAGTGGTGGGGTCACGTTGGAGATGTCGAAAATGACGGAGGATTATTTGTTGTACGTGACGGCTGGTAGTGTGGAAGGTGAGGACTAGGGGGTATCTGCCCTTGTTACGAGTGGTAGAATGCTTACTTTCAGTGACTGATGAACAAGGATACCCAGATCTCGTTGTACTTCCCATTTTCCCAACTTGACACCATTCAGATAATAAACTGTCTTCTTGTTCTTGCCACCATAGTGCATAACCACACATCTATCCACATTAAACTGCATCTGCCATGCCACTGCCCACTCACCCAACCTGTCCAAGTCCCCGCATCCTCATAGCATCCTCCTCACAGTTCACAGATTTGTGTCATCTGCAAATTTGCTAATGTTACTCTTAATTCCCTCATCTAAATCATTCATGTATATTGTAAATAATTGTGGTCCAAGCAACGAGCCTTGCGGTACCCCACTAGTCACTGCCTGCCGTTCTGAATGGGACCCGTTAATCCCTACACTTTGTTTCCTGTCTGCCAACCAATTTTCTATCCATGTCAATATCCTATGCCCAATACCATGTGCTCTAATTTTGCCCACTAATCTCCCATGTGGGAGCTTATCAAAGGCTTTCTGAAAGTCCAGGTACACCACATCCACTGGTTCTCCCTCGTTCATTTTCCCAGTTACATCCTCAAAAAATTCCAGAAGAGTAGTCAAGCATGATTTCCCCTTTGTAAATCCATGCTGACTCGGACTGATCCTGTTAAAGCCCTGTCCCACGGTACGAGTTCATTCCAAGAGCTCTACCGAGTTTGCCCTAATTCAAACTCGGAGATTTACGGTAATGGCCACTCGTCGGTACTCAGGGCTCTCGTGGACATTTTTCAACATGTTGAAGAATCTTCACAAGTCTTCCCGTGGTTACCTGCCATTAGCGAGTCTTCCTGAGTACCTGCCATTAGCGGTACGAGCCGCTAAGAGACGTCCCCGAGCTGTACCCGCTACGTCATTCTCCGTGCTTACCACGAGTTAGATTTATTTTTAATTCGGGAGAGCTCTTGGAATGAACCCATACCGTGGGACAGGTCTATTACTGCTATCCAAATGTGCCTGTATTTCATCTTTTATAATTGACCCCAGCATCTTCCCCACTGCCGATGTCAGGCTAACTGGTCTATAATTCCTAGTTTTCTCTCTCCCGCATTTCTTAAAAAGTGGGATAACATTAGCTACCCTCCAGTCCACAGGAACTGATCCTGAATCTATAGAACATTGGATAATTATCATAAATGCGATTTCTAGAGCAACGTCCTTAAGTACCCTGGGATGCAGACCATCAGGCCCTGGGGATTTATCAGCCTTCAGTCCCATCAGTCTACCCAACACCATTTTTTGCCTAATGTGAATTTCCTTCAGTTCCTCCGTCACCCTAGGTCCTCTGGCCACTAGTACATCCGGGAGAGTGTTTGTGTCCTCCTTAGTGAAGACAGATCCAAACTACCTGTTCAACTCGCCTGCCATTTCCTTGTTCCCCATAATATGTCCACGTTATATTCAGGCTACTGTTTGGGGGTCTGTTATAACTCCCATTAGGTTCTTTTTACCCTTACAATTCCTCAGTTCTATCCATACTAACTCTACATCTCCTGATTCTATGTCACCCCTCGCAAGGGACTGAATTTAATTCCTTACCAACAGAGCCACCCCACTCCGACAGTCCACCTGTTTGCATTTTCGATAGGATGTTTACCCCTTGAATATTCAGTTCCCAGCCCTGGGCCTCTTGCAGCCATGTTTCTGTAATTCCCAAAACATCATACTTGTCAATTTCGAATTGAGCCTCAAGCTCAACCACTTTATTTCTTATACTTTGCGCATTCATATACAACACTTTAACTTCGGTATTCACCTCCCCTCTTACACCGGTCACTATTGGCCCTGACCTTACTCTCTTATCCCTTCTCAAACTTTCCTTCCCATAAGTTTGGGAGTCTTTTAGACATTTTCCTGAACTCACTTCCCCTTTAACTCCATCTTGGTACTCCCAATTTGTCAACACCTGCCCCCTGCTATTTAGTTTAAACCCACACGTGTAGCACTAGCAAACCTGCCTGTCAGAATTCCTCCTTGCACCTTCTATAACAATGAGTTCATCCCAAATTTGCAACCTGTCACCTACCTTACACCATTCCATTAATTTATAATTTATAATTTATAATTGATTCTCAATTTGGCAATGCCTCTGTTTCATAGCGCTTTCTCACGGGGCGACTTGACGCAAGAGTTAAACATCGTGGGAACCTCTTGCGATAACCGTACGGCATTCGTGGACCACCGTGGCGCTAACGGCAGGTACTCGTGTAACTTGGTGACTCGGGAGAAAATTCAAACAGGCTTGAATTTCTCCAAGAGTGACTTGTACACTTGTGGTTGAACATTGCAACATTATATGCACGTAGTGGCCAGTGCGATATCCGTATTGACTCTTGCGTGTACCGTGGGAACTCCTGCGAACGGTGAACCCGGAAGCTGGACAGAGGGGACAGAAGGTGAGTAAAAATTGTCTTCTGTGGGATTGAATTTAAAAAATAAAGATTTGCATCCGCATATGGACATCAACTTATTCATGAGTTATGTTAATGAGATTCAAGAAAATAACTATAATCTTTAAAAGGGACTTTACTGAAAGGTCCCGCATTTTTATGGTCCGTGAGAAATTTTTCACATGTACTTCTTTGAGAGATACAGCTCGGAGTCCTCGCCGACTAGCGATCGATGCCTTTCCGAAGCAGGGTCCGGAACGCTACCAATCAATGTTCTCCAGAGACCCGTGTAAAGGAGTGAACTGCACATGCTGGTTTAAACCGAAGACAGACACAAAAAGCTGGAGTAACTCAGCGAGTCAAGCAGCATCACTGGAGAAAAATAGGTGATGTTTCGGGACGAGACACATCTTCAGACTCAATTCCGATTAGGATGTCTGAAGAAGGGTTCCGATTCGAATCGCCACCTATTCTTTTTCTCCAGAGATGCTGCCTGACCCGCTGACTTACTCCAGCTTTTTATGTTTTTCTTCCCAGATCTGACTTACCTGCTGAGTTACACCAACATTTTGTGTCCTTTTGTGCGTATTAACCAGCATCTGCAGTTCCTTTAGACATTACCTAACTTCAGATTTTAGAGATATAGCGCGGAAACAGGCCCTTCGGCCCACCGAGTCCGCGCCGACCACCTATTCTTATACACTCCAGGGACAATTTTACAATGTTACCGAAGCCGATTAACTTACAAACCTGTAATCTCTGGAGTGTGAGAGGAAACCGGTGCACCCATGGTCAGGATCGAACCCCGGTCTCTGGGGCTGTGAGGCAGCAACTCTACCACTGTGCCGCATGTAGTCAGATTTAATAAATTGCTAGTGTTGCTTCCAAAGACAGAGGCACTGATAATATTAGATCAGAATTGCATCTTTCCGCTAATAGTCAATTATTAGTCAATTAATAATAGAATCAATTATTGTTGGTGACATTTCACCTACGAATATCAGACTATTTTCGCAGAGGTAAAGGCCAATTAGGCATAGCAAAAGGTATGAACACTTTTTTTTTAAAAATTCCGACTATTTTGTCAAATGCAAATACAGGGAGAATGATCAAAGTGCTCACTCTGTTAGAAGCGTTCTGAGTTTAAATGTTCCGTGTATTCCTTCTTAAAGTATAAATTTTTGTGTGGCCAGGGGTGCGATTGAGAACAGCTGGGAAAGGGCGGAGGGGGCGTCACGAATAACAGCATTTCCCTGGCCATATTATGGCCCATTCCCCAACCGTAACATTAATCAAGCTCTGTCTAACTCCGCCTTCACACCATCCCCCTGTGACATGGGTTAGTCATCACTGGGCGGGCTGTGGGCCGAATGGCCTGCCAACGGGAGTCAGAGACTTGACACTGAGATCCATTGTGCAGGAAGGAACTGCGGATGCTGGTTTATACCGAAGATAGACACAAACGCCACCTGTTCATTTTCTCCAGATATGTTGCCTGACCCATTGAGTTACTCCAACATTTTGTGTCTGTGTTCACTATGAACATTGAATTATTTAATTTAAGGTAACTTACACTCTCTCTCTCTCCTCCGCCCACCCCCTCCTGCCCCCCCATGCAGTAAATGTCGGTTAACCAGTCCAAGGTTTGCAACGATGGTTCCCTCTTGGGATCACACTATCCCTAGCCAACAATTGGCCTATCAGGGAACCAAATATAGACATAAAGTGCTGGAGCGACTCAGTGGGTCAGGCAGCATCTCTGGAGGAAAGGGTTAGGCGACATTTCGGGTCGGGACCCCTCTTCAAAATACTCTGCTGAGGTCATCTGTTGTTGGCCCTGATTTGTCCCGGTCTTTTCTTGCTTCCAGTTCCCCCCTACAATCATCCCGAAGAAGTGTCCCGACCAAAAATGGGATCTATTCCTTTTCTCCAGAGATGCTGCTTGGCCCGCTGAGTTACTCCAGCATTTTGTGTCTAACTTGCTGATTCAGACAGTTTTTGATTATCAAGGATTCTGCGCTGACTCTTTACTCTGAAACACACGTTGGAAATTTAAACTTGGGCGCAACTAACATCGTCTTACTACCGTGGGAACTCTTTAACTCAGCGGGCAGGCAGCAGTTGATTGTTGCTCCCTTCAGTTTCCCAGGGGGTCGGGACGGGACTGGAGTTGGGAGGGAAAGGTGAGGGAGTCGAGGGAGAGGAGGGGGAGACAGATGGGGGTGTCTTCATTTACTGGCGGCAGGTGTCTGTCACTGAAACAGGCAGGTGAGATTTCACATCCACCTTGTGTGTGCCTTTCTCTCTCTCCCTCCCTCCCTCCCTGTCACACAGGCTGAGAGACTCTGCCTCTGTGAGTGTACGTCTCTTTCTCCCCCTCTCCCACACACAGTAAGACTGAGGTACTGTGCTCAGTCCATCTGTGTCTCCCACATACACAGTAAAACTCTGCTTTGTGTGTGTATATACGTCTCCCCTCATTTCTCTCTCTCCCCCCCCACCCCTCTCTTTCTCCCCCTCCCCCACCTCGCTCTTTCTCCCCCTCCCCCACCTCGCTCTTTCTCCCCCTCCCCCACCTCTCTCTTTCTCCCCCTCCCCCACCTCTCTCTTTCTCCCCCTCCCCCACCTCTCTCTTTCTACCCCCACACACAATAAGCGATGTATTCTGCTTAGTCTCTCTTCGCTCCCACACACACAGATAGACCAAGGTCATGTGCGCTCTTTCTCTTCCGCCAGTCACCCCGAAGTACATCACACTGCCTCTGTGCCTCTCTCTCTGTCTCTCTCCCCCTCTCTCCTAAGTAATGTGGCATCTTCCTGCAGTAAAGTCACGGCATTAGTACAGCATGTCTCCAAATGATACAATTCAACCAAGGGAGGATATTTATAGTGTGTGAAAAAAAAAGTGACATCATTTGTGTCACGTGATGATTTAACTACACTTCACAGTTCACAATGTTCATTCAAGATTTAAAGGGAAAGCTCAGGAGACGGACAAGTCACTCGCACAAATAACAGAAATGCCGAGTACCGTGGGAACTCTTTATCTACCCCCCTGTTATAGCGTGTGATATCGTGCTAGACCACGACCACTTCACTCTGGTTACATCTTGCGTCAAGTCGCCCCGTGAGAAAGCGCTATTAATGTTCTCCACCAAGCCTTCATATCATTCACAGCTGACTTTGTGTTTGCAATCTCATTGATCCTGAAAACTCTCAGAGACATCTGATAGATCTATGTAACATCATGGAGGTGCATGGATGAAGTGAAAAGCCCCAGTCTCTTCCTGAGAGTGCGGGAGTCTAAAAATAGAAGGCATAAGTTAAAGATGAAGTTAGAGATTTAAAAATGACCTATGGGGTATTTATTTTCAGACAGAGGGTGACATGAACATGGAACAAATTACCTGAGGAAGTGGTAGAGGTTGGTACCATTGCAACATTTATAAGGCACTTAGATAAGTACATAGATAGGAAAGGTTTGGATGGATATGTTAATTCTAGTCAAATTGGAGATGCTAGGACATTAAAATTGAGTAAAGGCTTCTCGGCTGCTAGGCCATTTGGTCAATTTAAATGTGACTTCTGAGGAAATTGGACAAGCTGCAGAATGGAGCCAGTTTCTCTAGAGCTCAGATAAGAGTTGCAGGGAAAGAATGGGACATCTGCAGAATCTTACAATTAGGTGTAAATTAGGTGTAAACACCGGCATCACTTCCTGGTTCGGGAGCTGCAAGGCGTACGAACGGCACCAACTAGACAGGATTGTGAAGACCGCCAGCAGGATTATTGGTGCTCCACTCCCTTTCCTGCTGGACATATACAAGTAGAGATGTATCAGCAGAGCCATCTCCATCATCAAAGACCCCTACCACCCATCGCATCACATATTCTCCATCCTGCCATCTGGGAAGAGGCACAGGAGCATTAGCTACAAAACCAGCAGGATGCTCCTCAGCTTCTTCCCGCAGGCTATAAGACTGATAAACGGACTATGCCCCCTGCCAAAGTATCGCACACCAACCACTAACCTGGACACACTGCAGCAGAGCCACTGTCGTGCCGCTGCCGATCGGAACGCCTGTTGATGTTTAGTAGAGAGTAGAGTGTTTAATTTGTTCATGATATATGTATTTTTATTTCTATTTATTTTTTATTGCACACTGAGTGGACACTGGTTGAGCAACGTTTTTTTGTTTCCTCTGGGTATGTGAGTACTCAGGAAAATTGACAATAAAGATATACTATACTATACTATAAATTGCATGAAACGGATTGAGTGAATGCAATCCAGACATACACATTGTAAATATTGTTGCAAATTTTTACTTTGCTAGATGTTGATTGGGTTAAGTGTTGAGCCTTGTCTGGGTTTCATGAATATCTATCTGGGCAAATGTTGCTATGTTTTCTTCCTTCCAGAAGCTCCGTTTGAATACAATGTATTGGTTACTGCATTATTGGGTTAGGGAAATGTCTATCATGTACTGTGTTAATCTATATCTGTTATTGGACTGTAAAGAGACCACCCCCATATGGTTCTGCCCTCTAGGTTTGGGGACCTATAAAACAAAGCGGCCACGAGGTCCTGTTTCGATCTTCTGGAAGAACGCTTGGGACTGCGTGACCTTTTGGAGTGTCTCTGCTTGCACGAGGCTAGGAGGGCTTGGACAAGCAGATACAAGGATCGAACCCGTGGTGATTAGGTATAATGGTGTGGAACTGTAATTGTGTTTTCCAAAACAAAGTTTAAATGCACAAGAGCTTGACTCAGTATCTTATTGACTGAAGCTATACTGGGGGAAGCTTAGAACGAGCTATTTACAGATAAAGGTCAGGCAAAGTGTTGGGACCAGCTTGGTTAGGTGACTTGGTCGGCGTGGATGATCTATTTCAATACAGTATTGCTCTAGGATTCTATATCTCTATCTGCACCTACACTTCTGACTACTTGTGCATTGCTCTTTTATCCCCTATTAACATTGAAGGCAAAGGGTTTACCCATCAAGACTCAAGATCTTGAAATGCATCTTAGGGAATTTCTTCCTTAAATCTCTTTTCCGTCAATATGTCTGACTGTTTTGCTATTTCTCAACATAAGTTGATTTTGGTTGTTAAATATATAAATTGCTAGACTAAGTGGGAACCGTTGGGTCCCAGCATCACACGGTAGGGCTGGTCCCCCAACGCAATATTCCACCTCTCCACCAATTCCAATATTGGTGGCCAGTGGGGAGGGGGGGGGCTATCTGGAGTGCTAGTATGGGTGTTGTGCGCTGAAGGGACTGGTTTCCAGAGGGATTATTGGGCTGGCGGCTCAGTCACTCAAGCCTGTTGTGCTGGCAGCTCACTCACTCACGGCTGGTGGGCTCGCAGTTGACTTACGGCTATTCCTTAAAATTCCATTTCAAGCAGGGTGCAAGGGCAAAAAATTCAAGAGCAGTTTCATACCATTTCAAGCAGGGTGTAAGGCCACTAAAGACAGCGAGTCATGACCTCTCCCTCCCCCATCTTGCAAAGAGTGAGCAACGCCCTCAATTCCGGGTTTTATAGTCCCACCCACCAGAAGGGGCATGGGCTTCATGGCGTGATTGACAGGAGAGAGAATCTCAACATTTTAAAAACACTAATAACTCTTTTATTTTTCATCGATGGGAAAAATCTTCGGCACCTGATGAGCGGAGGGCGACTCCGAGTAAGATGGCCAAAAATCACAGCCCTACGTCGTAGCGTTTTTACTAAAATGAATATATACATATATTTTTTTAATTTATATTTTTATTAGAAGCAATTGTACAAAGATAAAACATTCGGCATCTAAAATTATACAATTATTGTACAGCTTCATTTTTAACCTTATAACCTGAAAATGAAAAAAGAAAAGAAAAAGAGAACAAGAAAGGGAAAAAGTTAACAGTGAAAAGATAGATCGAAAAAGAACAAAAGAAAGACCCCTAAACTACCAAAGAAGTGTGGTCGTGAGATATGGAAATAAGAAAAAAGAAAAAGAAAGATGGAGATATACCTTGTCCCTCGTCCCCCCAGCCCACCTCACCCAACCTGGCATCGGATTTAAATTTAAATTTGTGTTGCACCATGCTATTCTTGTACGAATTCGGTGAAGGGTGTCCATGTCTTGAGAAATTGATCTGTTTTTTCTGCCAAGACAAGCCTAATGTTTTCCAAATGTAGTGTCTCGGACATGTTTGTGATCCACATCTTCATTGTAGGGACTGTTGTTTGTTACCAAAATTTAAGTATTAGTTTTTTCGCCGTTATCAGGCCATAGTTAAGGAAACGTCTTTGAAATAATGTTAGCTCAGAACAGGCCTCTGACATACCTAATGTGAATAATTTTAAATCGGGATCCAATTTTATTTTAAGTATTTTGGAAAATATATCAAAAATTCCCCTCCAGAAGTTTTGTAATTTTGTACAGGAGGCAAAGGAATGGGTTATGGTTGCTTCTTGGAGGAGACATTTATCACAAATAGGAGAGACATTTGGGAAGATCTTATTCAATTTAGACTTTGAATAATAAAGTCTATGGAGTATTTTAAATTGTATTAACGAGTGCCTAACATTAAGAGAACAGTAATGTTTATATAGAAGACTTTCCTCCCAACTATCCTTTGAAATTGTTATACCCAATTCGTCTTCCCAAGCTCATCTAATTCTTTCCAACGGTGGGATATGTAAATTTTATAGGGTATTATAGAGGTACGATATTAACTTATTTGAATCCGACTTTCTATTCATGCATTCGTCTAGTATATCTGGACCCATAGAGTGACAATCTTGGGTGTGTATTTTCATGTATTCTCGTATTTGAAGATATCTGAGGTATTGACTACCTTTCAAATGATATTTCGACTGTAATTCTTGAAACGAGAGGCGGGTCCCCATCGCATAAAGGTCTCCCAGCTTTTTAATTCCTAAGCTTTCCCATTGTGCAAACACCTTGTCTAGGGTAGACGGTTTAAACGAGGGATTATTTGCGATTGGTATGAGAAGAGATAAATTTCTCAGTTTAAGGTATGATTTCAACTGTTTCCAGATTCGTAAGGTGCTATGGATTATCGGATTTTTCTCATACGTTGATTTCTTCAGATTTATTGGAGAGAGAAGAATCGCGCCTAAATTGAAAGGCAAACAATCTTCCCTCTCCATTTTTAACCAGTTTACTTGTTGGCATGTATCGTCCATCCAATAAATTACAATTTTGATATTAGTTGCCCAGTAATAGAAAAGAAAATTAGGGAAAGCCAGTCCGCCGATTTCTTTAGGTTTGCATAAATATCGTTTGTGAATTCTGTGAGTTTTGTAATCCCAGATAAAGTTTGTAATCGCAGAGTCGAGTTTATTAAAAAAGTTTTTAGGGAGAAAAATCGGTATTGATTGAAATAAGTACAGGATTTGTGGAAGGAAAATCATCTTTATGGCATTTACTCTACCTATGAGGGAAATCGGGAGTGTCTTCCAAAATTGAATAAGGGCATTTAATTTGGTGATTAATGGTGGAAAATTTGCTTGAAAAAAGGAAGAATATTTTCTAGTCACATAAACTCCGAGGTATTTAAATTTTTCCATAGCAATTCTAAAGGGAAATTTTAGAAGGTGTGACGGGTCTTGAGGTTTTATCGGCATAATTTCACTTTTGTTGCAGTTTATTCTATACCCTGAAAAGGAGCCAAATTGTTCTATAAGATTTAGTATATTTGGGATTATGACTTGATAGTTGGTAATATATAATAGTACATCGTCTGCATACAACAATATCTTATAATTAAAATATTTAGTATTATAGCCATGAATGCTCGGATGTACTCATACTTTCAGCTAAGGGTTCTATCGCAAGGGCAAATAACAGTGGTGATAATGCACACCATTGTCTATTGACCCTGGATAATTGAAATTTAGGTGAGAGTGTTTGATTAGTCAGTAGGATTGTTGTATAACAACTTTATCCATGAAATAAAGTTTTCTCCTAGTTGGAATTTTTGCAATACTGTAAAGAGATATTCCCATACTACTTGATCAAATGCTTTTTGAGTACATTATATTAAACAAGCATCGCAAGTTATTAAACAAGAGTCTCCAGGGTATAAACACAGTTTGATCAGGGTGTATTAGTTTAAACGTACTTACATAGTCTTCTTGCCAGGGTTTTAGCTAATATTTTCTGGTCTGTATTTAAAAGAGACTAAAATCAATATAAAGCGCAAACAGGAAGTGGTCAAGATTAGACTTTTAATTGTATAGAAGGCAAGGCGGCTCGAATTAGGCAAGGCAGCTCCAATTAGGCAAGGCAGCTCTAAATAGGCAGGGCAGCTCGCTTTAGCACTTTCAAAACCAAAGGCAAGGCAGCTCACTTTAGCACTTTCAAAATCAAAGGCAAGGCAGTTCGCTTTAGCACTTTCAAAACCAAAGGCAAGGCAGCTCGCTTTAGCACTTTCAAAACCAAAGGCAAGGCAGCTCGCTTTAGCACTTTCAAAACCAAAGGCAACACAGCTCACTTTAGCACTTTCAAAACCAAAGGCAACACAGCTCACTTTAGCACTTTCAAAACTAAAGGCAACACAGCTTGCTTTAGCACATCCAAAACCAAAGGCAACACAGCTTTAGCACTTTCAAACCAAAACACACTTTTGCATTTTCAAACTACATTTTCAAACCACATTAAGGGCACTGACAGGTCAGTAAAACCATTCACAGTTTATAGCCATGCATTCAGTGTTATTCACAGCTCAGACTGAGAATTGCGACCTCTTGCTCCCCCATCTTGCAGAGAACTGAGGCTCCTCCACATTTCCGGGTTTTATAGTCCCTCCGGAAGGGGTGTGGCCTATAGGAGAGAGAACCTCAACATTTTTTAAACACTAATAACTATTTTGAGCGGAGGGGGACTCTGAGTAAGATGGCCAAAAATCACAGCCGTACATGGTAGCATTTTTTCTAAAATCAATATAAAGTGCAAACAGGAAGTGGTCAAGATTAGACTTTTAATTATATAGAACGCAAGGCAGCTCTAATTAGGCAAGGCAGCTCTAATTAGGCAAGGCAGCTCTAATTATGCAAGGCAACTCTAATTACACAAAGCAGCTCTAATTAGGCAAGGCAGCTTGCTTTAGCACTTTCAAAACCAAAGGCAAGGCAGCTTGCTTTAGCGCTATCAAAACCAAAGGCAAGGCAGCATGCTTTAGCACTTTCAAAACCAAAGGCAACACAGCTTGCTTTAGCACTTACAAAACCAAAGGCAACACAGCATGCTTTAGCACTTTCAAAACCAAAGGCAACACAGCTTGCTTTGGAACTTTCAAAACCAAAGGCAATGCAGCTTGCTTTAGCACTTTCAAAACCAAAGGCAACACAGCTTGCTTTAGCACTTTCAAAACCAAAGGTAACACAGCTTGCTTTAGCACTTTCAAAACCAAAGGCAACACAGCTTTAGCACTTTCAAACCAAAACACACTTTTGCATTTTCAAACTACATTTTCAAACCACATTAAGGGCACTGACAGGTCAGTAAAACCACTCCCAGTTTAGTAGACATGTGTTCAGTGTTATTCACAGCTCAGACTGAGAATTGCAACCTCTCGCTCCCCCATCCCCATCCTCCAACTGAGGCACCTCCACACTTCCGGGTTTTATAGTCCCTCCAGAAGGTGCGTGGCCTTCAGGAGAGAGAATCTCAACATTTTTTAAACACTAATAACTCTTTTGTTTTTCATCAATGGGAAAAATCATCATGTTCTGCGCAGTGGAGGGGGACTCTGAGTAAGATGGCCAAAACGCACAGCCGTAAGTGGCAGCGTTTTTTTTCTGAAATCAATATACAGAACAAGAGGAGGTGGTCAAGATCAGACTTTTAGTAATATAGATGATTATTCTCCTTTTCCAGGTTTAAATACAGTTCATCATCCACTCGATTCATTTTCAAAATCTACAACTGTCTGACCAGTGTTAAGCTAAGTGGTATAACATTCCGTATTCTAGTATTGATCAATGTACAAATATTCTATTTACCAACTTTTTCTGTTATTCTGTTGATCCTTTGTGGCATGTGTCTTTGAGCTATCAATTTATTTTTTGCTGTGGTAAATAATGCTTCACGCTTCACTGTATTTATATTTACTGAAGTGCCCATGATGCATTTCATCCGATCTTTGATATTTACATTTTCACTTACAGTCTTTTCCAGACATGTATCCCATTCATAAACCAAGGGATTCCAGTACTCCTGTTTCTGCTTCAGATTACTCCAGCATACGGTTGCTTTCTTTCAGTTTGTCTCATTACAAAACCAGTTTGGTCTGAAGGTAGACAAATTTTCCAAAGTCCCATCTGATACATTGCAGCAAAATGTCTCAATCTCACGACTTGACAGAGATGATTTTCAGTTTCTGTTTGACAGCTTGAAGTAGCTCTTCCAGGTGAACAATCAATTTGAATCACACAAACCTTTGCCCACCCGTGTTGTCTGCACGAAGTTTCTATGTTCACCCCGTGCCGCGTGGGTTTTCCCCTGGTACTTCGGTTTCCTCCAACATTCGGAAGGTTTGTAGGTTAATTGGCTCGGTAAAAAAAATTGTAAATTGTTCCTGGAGTGGAGGATAGGCATAGTGTACGGGGATCGCTGGTCAGCGCAGACTCAGTGGACCGATGGGCCTGTTTCCAAACTGTATCTTAAACCAAACTAAACTAAATTTCCCTTGTATCCATAAGGAAAGACGAACTCTTAATTAATTGATGCTCCAAGCAAATTTGATGATTGTTTGGAATTGTTTGCCTGACACGAAAGGATGATTTTTCTAAAGAGGATATTGATGTTTAATGGAAATTATCTGTCTAATGCAATAACAGACGGTACTGGCAACATTTTGTAGTGTATGATCACCAGGAAAACATGTTTATACTTTTCAACCACATTTTCTTTTATGGTTTTTGCATTGATTTGTTACAAGCTAGAGACATTTCTGTATCAGGCCACTAAACATAATTAAATTGCTGTAACATTGTAATACAATATAATAATGGCATATTGATTTTAAAACTACTTTGAAAAAAATATGCTTTCTAACCACTTTCATGAAAATCTTTCATTCTACAAAATTATAACTAGGAGGATCCTTCTTTGACCAGGAACAATTTGTTTGCTTCACTTCTTGTGGCACAATACAAGAAACCTTAAAGGACTCTTTATGACTAAACCAAATCTGTTAATATGGTATTTCAGAATGAGACACAGGCAAAGGTTCATAATTTGTTTTGCATTAATACTCGATAGGCTCCATGGGCCTTGTGGACATGTTCTACACCAGTCAATCTAGATCCCTTTGATCCTCTGGAAGAATTCTTCCCCACTGATCCCCCCCCCCTCCATCCGACCACACACACACACATACCACCTCACCCACTATCATTATTGAAACATTATTTTAATTTAATAGCAACACTAGATTGCAATATCTATAAAATGGGATGCAAAAAATATAAAACCGTTTTTGTATTTGTGGTGTTCTTGAATATTCAGCTAATTTGATAATGAAAACTGCAACTATTTCAGGAAATCTGCTGTGATCCACTCCTCACATTGTTGCATTCAAATATTATTGAAAGATGCAATCAGAACACTTTCAGCAGTCATCCTTTCACAGAATTATTTTCTGTCTTGGGTTCATGAAGATAAACCAGGGATACTAGTCTGAAGCTAAGCAACTTTAACATATACGTGCAGGAGAGAAATAATCCATCTGTAGCAGATTAACAATCTCATATATAGAGTGTACTTCCTGTCATTTTACATCCTCTAGCACTCTCCCTATCACATAATTCAAAAGAGAATGATTTAGTATTGATGCATCTTTTCTCTATTTGCCCATTATATTATACAAGAGAAACAATGAAGCAGCCAATATTATAATTCATAAGATATGTGCATATGAAAAAGAACCTGCTGCAGCTTTAACTAATATTTAATCAAATCTTATTTTCAAATATTGAATTTGTCCTCGATTCCTCCTGCTTTCTGTTTTTGATGCTTCAAGCTGTGTACTGCAAACACATTCTGAATTCACAACTCTCATCATATTCAAAATGTATTACCATGCCCTTCTTCCAAACAACTCTTTGAAGAGTCCATGTGCCTTGTGAGCCTTTGACAAATTTCTAACCTGTGGCTTCGGCACAGATGTAGCTCAGATTGTATTAGGGTCACCTACAATAGTTGAAGTATCCAAAATTTAAAAAAAATTGAATGGACTCTTTTGATCTAATCCATTACGTGTAAATGCATCAGGGTGTTCTCAGCAGCTTAGTGAGTTATTGAGGTCAGTGCAATCCAGAGTAACTCAAATCTGTTTATAGGTACTGCAGGGATGCTTTGACATCATGGGTCATTTCCTAGCAGGAGAAAAGAAAGCTCAGATTCCCAATGTCAGAGCACGCTTGAATATAGATTGTGTGGCCAAAGCAATCTGACTTCCATTTAAAGAGCTTTTACAGACCTTGACAGCTTCTCACTGCAAAGTTGAGTCAATAACAGAGCTGGGAATTTTGATGTGTTGCAGTTTAAGGTTAAAGATATATTTCCCTGTAAAACAATTGATGAACTAATTTCAGTTTGAAATAAATTGCAAAAAAAGTAATAAAATATGCCAGTTTGAATACTATTTTATTTAGTGTAACTTTTTTTCCATATCAATACAAATAATGTGTGTACATTGATGGAGAATAAAATGTCTCTATATTTCTATCTTAATTAATAATATTGTACATATTTATTCCTGGATGAATTAATAATAAAGTACTTTTGTACATCTGAATGAATAAAATGCCTTATATTCCAGTTGAAATCCAATGGATCACATCATATTCTGACCACTTCTAAAATATATTAGCAATGATCAAATGGTTGAGCAAATGCTATCAGCCTAATTGATTGAGAAATAATTCTTAATTTCTGATGATTGTTGACTGTTTCTAAGTACGTTAAGCAAAATCAATAACATGGAGTATAAATAGTAACATAGATTATCAGACAATCTTTCTTGACACAAGGCATTACTTGCATGATCAGCATATTGTGTGCTTTCTAAAAATAAGGTCTTAAGTCATGTGATAGGAGCAGAATTCGGCCATTCAACCCATCAAGTCTACTCTGCCATTTAATCATGGCTGATCTATCACTCCCTCCTAACCCCATTCTCCTGCATTCTTCCCACAACCCCTGACCTCCGTACTAATCAAGAATGTATCTATCTCTGCCTTAAAAATATCCTTTGATAGCCCTCCTTGAGAAGGTGGCTAGCTGCCTTCTTCTTGAATTGTAACATTCTGTATTGTGTTGCTCTCCTACAAGGAAACAACCTAAGTGCTCCAAGGTTTGATCTTGCACTGACAAAGAAACAGAAATAGTGGGCGATTAACTTAATATTTATCTTTCGAGAAAACAAAATTGATTGCTACCAAACATTTCCAGGGAAGACTTTTCTGAATCCTTCATTCTGAATGAAACAATGTTATTGTTGGAATGTAGAAAAAGTAGCAATAGATTTCTTGAAATTCCATTTCCACAAAGAGTAGTGATGGAAATGACTAAAACATTTGTTTTTGTTACACACATCAAGGGATAACTATTGGCCAGGAGATTTCCCCTGGTCAACTTTGAAATGGTTCCTTTGTTTTCACCTTAGAGGGTTTAATATGCCCAGTACATTTTATGTAGGCAAAAATGAGCCAGTAAAACAAAGCTACATTTATCAGCAATCATTTTTCCATCAAAATATCACTTTCGATTTTGCTTTTGTGACGAATCAACTTCTATAAAAGGATAAAATTGAAAATAAAATTGAAAAAAATGGAAGACCTCGTTTTTATATTTTTCAAGGTGCCAGTACACTGTGCCATCACAGAAATGCACTGATAATGTCTCATGTGGAAGTTAGGTCCTCTTTTACCCTCATAACTGTATCAGTTTCAGTTTAGTTTATTGTCACGTGTCACGTGTCACGTGCTTTTGTTGCCAAAAGGCCTGTCCCAATTAGGCAACTTTTTAGACAAGTGCAGGAGACTCTGTGCTTGCCACATGATCGCCACATGGTCGCCACATGTTCGCTCATGGTCTCTGGTGAGTCTCCCTCATGGTTGCGAGGCGTTCCCGCATTCTGGGAACTAGTCGCGGCATCAGTATTGTCGCCGCAAATTTTTCAACATGTTGAAACATTTTCTGCGACCAAACATTGGCCGCCATGGAGAAAATCGATAATCCTGTAATCGTAGGTACAGTTGTAGTGGGGTCACCATTTAGTTATGGGTAGTCAAGATACTCGTAGGGAGTTTTTGTTAATCGCCTTTGCTGACCGGACATTTTCATTGGCTCATTGGGGGAAAAAAACATAAGCACGAGTTTTCAGAACCAAGGAGAACCACCAAATATCACAGCTGTGTATCTCTGGCTTATTAAAAGTTGGCTGGCTTCTTAAAAGTGTCTTCTCCGCCCCCCCCCCCCCTTCTCCCCGCCCCCCATTCTCCCCCCCCCTTCCTCCCCCTTCCTCCCCCCCCCATCTACCCCCTTCTCCTCCCTCCCCCTTCTCTCCCCCTTCTCCCTGCCCTTTTCCCCCCTTCTCCCCCCCCCTTCTCCCCCCCTTCTCCCCCCCCCCTTCTCCCCCCCTTCTCCCCCCCCTCTCTCCCCCTGCTTCTCCCCCCCCCCCTTCTGCCCCCCCTTCTCCCCCCCCCTCTTTTCAAGGACTTACCTAACACTGTGCTTGCCATCTTAAACTTCCTGTTCATCGCAGTGTGTGTCTGTATCACCTTGGCTTTGCACCGTTTAAATTTCAGACAGCGCTCCTCCGCTTTCCCTGGCTCCCGCCTTTGCGATGTGATTGTGTTCCACTCTGACACTCGCCGTTCCAGTTCCCGGTTGCTCAGGCGAGTGCCGCGAACTTGACAGTCGCTGGCAGTCCGCTGAAAAATCCCCTAAGTGGGACAGGCCCTTTACTATCCAGCCAGCACAAAGACAATACATGATTACAATTGAGTCATTACAGTGTATAGATACATACTAAGGGAATAACATTTAATGCAAGGTTAAGTCAGCAAAGTCCAATCAAGGATAGTCCGAGGGTCACCAATGAGGTAGATAGTATTTCAGGACTGCTCTCTGGTTATGGTTGGATAATTCAGTTGCCTGATAACAGCTGGGAAGAAACTGTCCTTGAATCTGGAGGTGTGCATTTTCACCCTATATCTTTTGCCTGATGGGATGGGGAGAACAGGGAGTGGCCAAGGTGCAACTCATCCTTAATGGAATGCCGCTGTAATGGAATATTATCCTAGATTGTTATACCCAAACCGCCAGAGTGGAACTTGGTCAAAATCATAGAGGAGAGACTGTTGGCATCTGAACCACAGTTAACATTTTTGATTGTCTCACTTGCTAATATTCCTTCAATTACTATTATCCATGTATCCCTCTGCCTACACAATGGCTTGCAGCAACACACCATTCAAAGACTTCAATATTGATTGGAGGAATAACATTCTCAAATGGTACTTGTTAAGGCCCATGCAAACCTTTACATCTGTAAACCCATGAGTCTATTGAACGTCTAAAGCCTTTCAGCCACACTTGTTGTGCCAATACAGTTGACATTCATCTTCTTTAGCAGTGCTCAGTCAGTGGGGATTGTAATTTGCCTATTCAACAGCAAAAATACGGTGTTGCCATGTTGAAAATCGCATTAGTAAGGAGTTAAGCAATTGTTCTCGTATTTCTGAGCGTCACAATTGGTCCCATCTTATACAGTTTTTTTTTGCCAAAGACATTTGCCACCATTTGAGGCATCCCCAAAATGCTTGCATTCATGGAATTCACCTACGTCATTACAATTAAATAACATTTGGTAATCTCCTGCCACAATAACCTGGCTATAATCTTGGAGGATCTTTGTGGCCTTCTTGAACAGAGAATACCTTTCCACTGGCTGATATAATTCACCAGACTCGGGAGCTGCTGCTCATTAAACCTGGGAACATGCTCGTTGCCATTTCAGCATGTTCCAGCAATGGAGGGGTGCTGGTGATCTGCCTTTAAAGACTGTGGCTACGTGTTGCCAGCTGTGTGAATCTTAACTTTACATTAACATCCATTATTTCTGAAAGAAATAATTTCTGGAAGATTAATGAACAACACATTTTTAATGGTGCTATAAAAGGTTGTTGGCTCTTTAGATCTGCTTAACAGATTTTTAGGCCTTGGTGTTATTTTGGCTGCCTAACATGAGCTTTGTTAGTTAGTTACATATATTGAAATATGTGTAACTGTAACACACAGGTAGGCCGATGGAATATCTTCTATCTTGAACCAGCAGCTGAGACAAATTTCTACCTGCAGTGATTTATCTAAATGATTAATTAATTTGCCTGCCGGCTAAAGATGACTTTTCCAAAGCAAGATACTAAGATACATCTTGAATTATGAGTGATATTGAATCAACGGACCTTAATAATGAAATATGCAGGACTTTGAGTAACTCATCATTTTAATAGGGCTGAGAACCATTTCATAAAATATAATCTGACAATAAATTAATACAAATATATTCTTCTGGTGACCCACAAATAACATTCTATGAGTTCAATCTAGAAAAATACAATGGCTTTCAACATTAATAGATAGATAAGAAGGTTAGCTCACTTCTATCTTGATGAGTGTAATAAATGCTTTAAAATATCCTGCATTTAATTAAAAAATATTTATAAAGAACCGGTTTCAAGACACTGGTAATTAGAATGTTAATGCACTTCCTTCACAATTACAGCTGCACATTTTCTGAACAAATCACTGGTGTGTATTGAAAACCAGGTTCTTCAAATATTTTATCGTAGTCTTTTTTTTCACATTAAACTTCTTGCAATTTAACGATTGTGACTTCATTGCTTCTGTTTACTAGCTCCATGTCAATTTGGAGCTTTCAGAATTAATTAGTTGTTTTTTGAATTTAGAATTGGTAAGTAACGAGATTATTATTAATGTGCCATAAATGCTGAATGGGTTAAACAGTGCAGGCTTGCTATATTGTACCTCCTTGGTTAATGTTGTTAATTCCCTGTGGGAAATCTAGTTGCTGCTTCTATTCTATACATGATACAAATCTAGGTATAATGTCAGTGGTTTGGCACAGTGTGTGCATATCAGATGTCATCTGACTAGAAAACTTACAGATGCCATATTTCTGAATCTGAGCAAAAGGTGTTATGATTTTTGTTTCAACAAATGTTTTGCTATTGCAACCTTATATGTTGTCACATATAATAACTACAACTGTGCAATCCAAACCTGAGGTAAATTCACTCTGTAACCAATTTCTATTTCCAGGTTCCAGATTCAATCTCAGCCAGCACTGGGAAAACAAATGACACCTGCACAGTTAACATGCAGCTCACTTTCCTCCCTCATTCTGTTCCATATTCATGCATACATACATTACAATGAATATAGAACCATGTCTTGGAAGATACAATAATCCAACCAAGATGAGAATTCTGTCTCCTCTTTCAAAACAAAGTTGACCAGCATTATTTTTCTGAAATAAAAGTTATCCCTATCAAATTCTTAATACTGCAAACGCACATTCTGTTACAAACCGGGGCATGGGAATTCACCTAAAGCTGCCTCAAAAATCAAGATGTGAAATTCATGAATGCCAGCCCCAAAACACGACAAGCAGCATTGTTCATTTAACTTGACCCTGTTTTGTGAATATGGGGCATTGGGTTTAAATTTGACACATCAGTTCCATCTTTATCACATCTCTGACTTTGTTACACTGCAACCACAATTTTCAACAACTGGAGAGCATTAGCAAGAAATTAGTACATTGTGTAATAACGAGAGGGTGTGACAAAACGTAATTGGGTAAAGGATAAGGAGGAGGCAGAAGAACCTTCACAGGCTTCTGAAGAATAGTTCAGGATGCAGACTTCTCATGCAAAAGACTAGGGGTTTTGCCATGGAGGTGTCTGCAAGGGGAAGATAATTCTCTATGAATGCCTGGACAGGGTCTCCTGCATTTAACCATAACACTCTTCCAATTGTCAAAGCAAAAGTCACACAACTTCCTCACTCTGTCAGCAGAGCTATTCTTGTCTTCTGCAATATATCAATGTCATGTATAGAATATCTTCGCAGCAAAAACCTGAAAGAATCCCGAGGCAAGGTTTCTGAAACCGAAGGTGAAGTCTGGCTTTGACTTTGAGAGCAGTGTTGAGACTTGTGTATGTTTGCTGCCAGAAAACGTTTTACCTTGACAACAGTCAATGTTACCACAGAGTAAGGTGGCTTCAGCAGGAGAATTTTGAGTTGAAAACGTGTTCCTGAATGGGGGAAGGTGAGGTTTACTGCTTTATTAAAAGGATGAAGTGCATGTGGATTTCCCTAAGGGGAATGTTTCCTTAAAAGTTTTGTCTAGGTTAAAGAGTGGAGTTGAGCAAATTAGGAAAGAGTGATATCACATATAATGGCATTGGCTATCACAGGAAGAAATTAGTAAGCGATGTGAAGAAGAATATTCGTAGAATTATGGTTAAAGAAAAAATAGAACTTCTGGATGATGCAGTTGGATTTTCGAATGTGTCCCTCATAAATTTGTTGAAGTTGCTCAGCAGTGAAAAACTAAAGAAAATTCAAGATACACTGGTGAACAAAGCCTGTATGTTCTGTATTTAAGTTAAAGAAAAGGGACTTTACAGATATGGGGGGGGGGGGGGGGGAACTACAGATAAAATATGTAGATCAGCAAGACCAAGTTATATAACCTATTGTATTATGTTATGAATAAACAGCTCACGAGAGACTAAGATTGCATTGTAGTACTGAATAACCAAGGAAATATATTTGTGCCAATTACTGAGATACAAATAAAGAATTCATGTCTATATCTCAATACATAGAGTGTAAGAGCCATTTATGTTTATTGTTGGCATATCATATTATTTTGCTTAGATATATATTGCAGTATTATTTTGGACACTTGGGGGCGGTCATTAGAGCACAGGGTGGTGTTTCTGTAAGGGCATAAGGGGACAGGAAGGGGCAGGCACAGTAAAAGAGCGCATACAGTTTTCAGTAGACCTGGACAGAGCAACCAGCTACAACTTGCATGCAGAATTAGGAAAACCTGGTACGTTCATTTCTTTGTTTGTATAACTACCTCAATAAACAACCAACTAAACTGGAAATAATCACTGGAAGATCTGTTCTTTTGGGTCTGCATAAGATCACTCCTATTGTACCTGTGTATTAATGGCAACTGGAAAAGAGGTCACGGGAAAAGTTAAAAATTTGCCATTACACAGAGGAATGACAACGTCAATACAGTCTTTCCTTTTATCAAAATACTCAAGTAACTTGAAAAAGTGTTGGTCAACAGCAAACAATCATAACTGTTGTCCCAATATTGGGAAATGAAACCCAATAAGTTATTTTCCTAGGTACACAAAAATGCTGGAGAAACTCAGCAGGTGCAGCAGCATCTATGGAGCGAAGGAAATAGGCAAAGTTCTGGGCCAAAACCCTTCTTCAGACTGATGGTGGGTAGGGGGGGGGGGGCGGTGAGAAGAAAGGAAAAAGGAGGAGGAGGAGCCCGAGGGCTGAGGGAGGGGAGGAGACAGCCCGAGGGCTGAGGAAGGGGAGGAGACAGCAAGGGCTAACAAAATTGGGAGAATTCAATGTTCATGCCCCCAGGATGCAGACTCCCCAAGCGGAATATGAAGTGCTGGTCCTAAAATTTCCGGTGTTGCTCGCTCTGGCCATGGAGGAGACCCAGGACAGGTGATAGACTTCTGACCGACATCCACTATAAACCTACTGACTCCCATGGCTATCTGGACTACAATTCTTCCCACCCTGCTTCCTGTAAGGACTCCATCCCCTACTCCCAATTCCTCCGCTATGCCGCATCTGCTCCCAGGATGAGCAACAATTTTATTGGAATCTGAGGGTAACTTTTCACACAAAGGATGATAGGTGTATGGGACAAGATGCCGGAGGAGGTTGTCGATACAGGGACTATCGCAACATTTAAGAAGCCATTACGTAGACAGGTACATGGATGGGCCAAATGTAGGGTGGTGGGAAAAGTGTAGATGGGACATGTTGGTCGGTGTCGGCAAGTTGGGCCGAAGGGGCTGTATTCACACGGTATGGTTCTATGACTCTAAAACTATTTACTTTCTTAGAACAGCAGCTAAGATATAACACAGCAGGGAGGCACTTGGCATAAGTGGCTTGTATAAATATGCTTGATAAGCATACCCATACAGACAATTGTTGATTGCTAAAGGTGCACATGTTAAAAGTACAATTATTTAGCTGATACCACTGCTTCTCCACAGTTTCTGCAACCCAGGCTCCATTCTGAGCTGTGATTCTATGTTAAGATTGTACATTTTCCCTGTGATCATATAGTTTGTACCAGTCGATCCAGTTTTCTCCCACATCACAAAGATATGCCAGTTGATAGATCAATTGGCTATTGAAAATTACCCTGAGAGTAGCGAGTGGCAAAAGAATAAGAGGGGAGTTGATAGGCATCTAAAGCAGAATAAGATTTGGTGAATTATATCAGAGCATGGGGTTGCTCCAAGATTCATGGTTTCAATTGTCCAATCATCCTCCTTCTATGTGATATTGCAATATCACAAATAAGGATATATTTGCTAAATATTGGGACAAAGCATTGTGACGTAAATATAGGTATTCAGGGTGGAATGGCCAAATGCACAAGGAATATATTTGGCTTCATCAAGACAAATTAGACAAAAAGTTGTAATAATTGGATGTCAATTAAATCCTTGAGAGACATATTGAAGTTCCAAGCCAGGACAAATTAATGAGATCAGGATCAGGATGTACTATTGAGAGGTGTTAAGTCTACCAGGAGGCTGATAAAAGCCATTGGTATCGGGAAGTGATGGATGAAAGGTCCAGGCATTCATCTAGCGCACAGTTTCTGGATGTTTTAGAGTCATCTCCCTCCCTGAAGATGGGTGGTTTGTCATCTTATTAAGGGGTAGATAAAGTGATGCTCAACACTTCTTGGACAGCAGAAATTTCAGCGGAGTGACTGGTTCTTTCTCTAGGCCAGCAGGTGTTGACGTAGAAGGAGAGAGAGGAAGGAAGGGGGCAGGAATGTAAAAGTGAAGAGAAATGCGGTTGTCATTCTTTTGAGCGCTGTGTGGCTGGCTTGACCTTTATAGAGAACATTGTTATGGGTAGCTCTGATGTCTTTTTTTAAACTTCTTTCAATTTCAAACTAAAAGTCACAACATTTTCTTTATCCCTTTTGATGAAACATTACACTCCAGAGACAAATTTATTAAAGCAGTAAATCTGTGAACGCTTTTAGTTCTTTCATGACTTCTGTCATCTTCCCAATCATGCACATGGGAATTTTAACCTCTTCCCCATCTTCGACTATTGGTCAGGCTCACTGGATATTAATTCTTCACAATCTTCCTTTGTTAATTCTTCTTTCCTATCAAGCATTTCTGCACCCTTTGCTTCCACTATATCGCAACAGTCTTCTCCTCCAACTACTAGAGTACGATTTTGAATAGGAGAGATTTCTGTCATTGACAGAAATCCCATGACATAATTCACGGTACACAGCCATACCTTCCACAGCAAGGATTGAACTTGGCTGATGCCAATTTGTCTTGCGATTCTTTCATGCTAATTATTCAGTTGGCAATGTTACGATTTTTCCAGTAATTTCATTCATCAAGGACAGCATCAACACCCAGGACTTGATACAATACAATACAATACAATACAATTCAATTTATTGTCATTTGGACCCCTTGAGGTCCAAACGAAATGTTGATGAATGCATTCACAAGTACATTTTGTAGAATCCGCCTTAAAATGCTGGGATCACAACCTAGTCTGGAGACTCGATGAGAGCAGCGGTTTTGGAATGTAGGAAAACCACATGAACATTGGAATGTTATCCAAAATTAGCTTCACTTTGAACTATTGCTTTATCTTACAAACTCAATTATGAAGCAGTTCAGAAACCAGTCCAAAAATATAACTACTCAGGCTCCTCTTTGTTACATGAAAAGGACAAGCAACAGGCTCATGTTTTTTCGCTTAATATACGAGGGTTCTCAAAACATTCACCATGTGACTTGTGAATCAGGCAATCCTTAGCACCCTTGAGGTCTGAGATCTTTTTTCTCTTCTAAGTAAGTTTCCAATACACTTTTTGGTGGCCCTTGTCAGCTTCGTGGTTTGCTGATGCTGGCTCGTCTCAGAAGCAACAAAACCACATATCCTGTGCTGGCATTAAATATCCCTTTGCTTATGCTGTCCACACATCACCCATCTTCTCATTGAACATATTGTACAGTTCCAGTGCCTTGATGCAAGGTCAACAAGATAATTTTTTTACTGATTTATATCCTGCATCCGCAACTTCCCATTACCACCATCGCTTTGGCTTTTCCCACATGCACAACCTTGCAATTCACAGATGTCTACACGCGTGAATTTTGTTTGCCGTAGGCCTCATTTAAATGAATGGGTTACTTATTCACAACCTCCGATTGCAGGACCACAAGCCATTGATTTAAGAATTCCACTTTTTGGATTAATGGCATCACACTTTTTGACTTTTCAGTACTACAAGACTTTGTGGAAATGGGTTTATTAATGTTTTGACATTCTTTATGGCAAATTATCTCTTTAGAATATTAAACCTGATGTAAAGGACAACCCATAGGCATACACTTATGCACAGAATAGATCTGTGCATGTTCCCTCTCTGGAGGTTCTTTAAATCTTTTATGTGTGATTCAAGGCCATTGAAACAATTTAATTTGGCCCTGAGGCCGACCACTTGAATTTGTGGCTTTGTGGATAACAATATAATAATATAATATATCTTTTATTGTCATTGCACGTCAGTGCAACGAGATTTAGTGTGCAGCTCCACTGATGTACAAGAAAGGTAAATAAATACAATACATAAATAAACAAGCTGAATTGATTGACGTGACCATCTGAGGGAGACTGTCCAAAGGGGGTCAGTCTCCCTCAGATGGATAATGAGGGTCTGAATGTAGAAAATGTATTACTCTCTCTTAGGGATGTATAAAGTGAAGAGACATAGAATCATACATCATGTAATCTGGCCCTTCAGCCCAACTTGCCAATGCTGACCAAGATGCCCCGTCTGCACTTGTCCCACCTGCCCGTGTTTGGCCAATATCCCCCTAAACCTTTCCTATCCATGTACCTGTCCAAATGTCTTTTAAATTTTGTAATAGTACCTGCCTCAACTACATTCTCTGGCACTTCATTCCATATACCCACCATCATTTGTGTATAAAAGTTCCCCCACAGGTCCCTATTAAATCTTTCTCATCTCACCTTAAACCTAGGTCCCCTGCTTCTTGATTCAATATGCTGGGGAAATGATTCTGTGCATTTCCCCGATCATTACACCCTATACACCTCTTTAACATCACCCCTCATCCTCTTATGCTCCAAGGAATAAAGTACCAGCCTGACCAACCTCTCTTTATAGGACATCGATGATTGCATTGGTGCTACCTCTTGCACCCACATACAACTGACTGACTTCATCCGCTTCACCACTAACTTCCATCCGGCACTCAAATACACCTGGACCATTTCCAACACTTCCCTACCATTTCATGACCTCACTATCTCCATCGCAGGTGATAGACTTCTGACCGACATCCACTATAAACCCAATGACTCCCACGGCTATATAGACCACACTTTACCCCACCCTGCTTCCTGTAAGGACTCCATCCCCCACTCCCAATTCTTCTCTCTACGCCGCATCTGCTCCCAGGATGAGGTGTTCCACACCAGAAATGTCCTAATTCTTCAGGGAACGGGGGTTCCCCTCCCCCACTATAGATGAGGCTCTCACCAGGGTCTCTTCAATACCCTGTAACACTGCTCTCTCTCCCCATCCCCCCACTCGTAAGAAGGGCAGTCCCCCTAGACTGCACCTTTCACCCCACTAACCATCACATACAACAAATAGTCCTCCGTCATTTTCAGCAGCACCTCATATTCCGCTTGGGCAGTTTGCACCCTAGCGTCATAAACATTGACTTCTCCAATTTCCGGTAGCCTTTGCTGTCTCCTCCCCCTTCTCAGCTCTTCCTCAGCCCTCTGGCTCCTCCTCTTCCTTTCTCCTTTCTTTTGTGCCCACATTTGCAATTAAGTTGTGCGATTTTCTTTGTCTGGGTGTATTATTTGTTGTATTTAATTAAGAAATTAAGTACTCAATGGAGAAAATTGTAAATAACCAAATTGTACAAGGCATAGTTGTGAGAATTTGTTCAGGATATTGTGTTTTTTAAGATGGGTAAGTAGACATGGTTTTAGTTGCTATATAATTAATTTACTGGTAGAAGGTTTCCCAGCTAACCAATGGGATTATAATAGTGTATGTGACTTTGAAGACCTTTAGCTTAAATCGTTTCAGATAATTTCCAGCTGGAACGATAGAAGCTGGTGAACTACCTAGGTGGCATTAAGGTCAGACAATGGAATGATAATGGACAGCACTTTGTAACAGGAACAGATATGGCAAAAAAGGAGATTTTGTAATGAACACCTACAGTCAATCAAAGGGATCAAGATAGTGCACTTGAAGGCTCCTTGTCTATAATAATAGAATGTGCAAAGCATTGCAAGGATACATTAACAAAGCTAGACATAAGGGAAAAACATGGAAAGATATATGGCAATTAACTCATCAAAGAAGAGAGACTTTGGGTATCTGCCTTCATACAATTGGATGTGTGAGTTATGCCCCTGTCCCACTTAGGAAACCTGAACGGAAACCTCTGGAGACTTTGCGCCCCACCCAAGGTTTCTGTGCGGTTCCCGGAGGTTCCAGGAGGTTTTTGTCAGTCTTCCTACATGCTTCCACTACCTGCAATCTCCGGCAACCACCTGCAACTTCCGGGAACCGCACAGAAACCTTGGGTGGGGCGCAAAGTCTCCAGAGGTTTCCGTTCAGGTTTCCTAAGTGGGACAGGGGCATATAGGGGCATCACCAAGTCGGTGATTGATCTGGAGTTCTGCTTTGCCCCAATGGTCAACCATAAAAGCAGGTGGTGGCAGAACAGAATCCGAGAGAAGGTTTTTCACAGTGGATCCACCTAAGCCCTGACTTAGTACCTCAAGAAGATGACCAAGAATGGGAAATCAAGCATAGTGAACTGTCCCACAGCTTGCTAGTTATGTTGACCAAAAACCCCCCAAAGTGCAGGAGGAACTCAGTGAGTCAGGCAGCATCTGTGGTGGGAATTGACAGACAATATTTCAGGTTGGGACCTTTCTTCAGACTGATTGGACCAAGGGGTAGATAGCTGGAAACTGAAGGTGGGGATGGGGAAAAGCTCCAACCCCTCTAACCTGCACCTGTCTTTTCCAGCTTTCTCCCCCTATTTCAATTCGTGTGAAGAAGGACACAAAATGCTGGAGTAACTCAACGTGACAGGGAGCATCTCTGGATAGAAGGAATGGCTGATGTTTCAAGTCACATTTGCAGTTCCTAGTGTCTCCATCATGAGCCATCTTGTTCCATCTGTTATGGGCCAGATGCTCTTTTATATATCTACTAGACTAAGTGGGACCCATTGGGTCCCATGTTCACACGGGAGGGCTGGTTCCCCAATGCAATATTCCACCTCAAATTCCAATATTGGTGGCCAGTGGTGGGGGGGGGGGGTCTGGAGTTTGGTGTTGTGGGCAGAAGGGACTGGTTTCCAGAGGGCTAGTATGGACATTGTGGGCCTAATGGATTCTTGGGCTGGCAGCTCAGTCTCTCGGGCCTAGTGGACTGGCAGCTCAGTCACTCGGGCCTGGTGGGTTGGCAGCTCAGTCAGTCGGGCCTGGTGGGCTGGCAGCTCAGGCCTGGTGGGCTGGCAGCTCAGTCACTCAAGTCTGGTGGGCTGGCAGCTCAGTTCTGTTGGGCTGGCAGCTCAATCACTCAGGCCTGGTGGGCTGGCAGCTCAGGCCTGGTGGGCTGGCAGCTCAGGCCTGGTGGGCTGGCAGCTCAGGCCTGGTGGGCTGGCAGCTCAATCACTCAGGCCTGGTGTGATGGCAGCTCAGTCACTCAGGACTAGTGGGCTGGCAGCTCAGTCACTCAGGCCTGGTAGGTTGGCAGCTCAGTCACTCATGGCTGGTGGGCTGACCCCTCAGTCACTCACAGCAGAGGGGCTGGCAGTTGGCTCACTCACGGCTGGTGGGCTGGCAGTTGATTTACTCACGGCTGGTCAGCTGGCAGTTGTCTCACTCACGGCTGGTGGGCTCACACAAACACATACCCTCCATCACACACACACACTCCATCTCACACACACACAGACACACACTTCATCTCACCCCCCCCCACACACACACACACGCTCCGTCTCTCACACACACTCACAACATCCATCACGCACTCTCACAAGCAACTTATATATATGACAGTAAAACTCTCTTGAATCTACTCACACGGTTGAGTGCGGCCCCTCTCCTGAGCGGGACTTCTGCAATGAGCAGGACTTCTGGAATGAGCGCGACATTCAGTTCAAGCAGCACAGTGCAGATCAACCCTTCAATTCAGTTCAAGCAGCACAGTGCAGACCAACCCTTCAATTCAGTTCAAGCAGCACAGTGCAGACCAACCCTTCAATTCAGTTCATGCACAGTGCAGACACACAATTCAGTTCACTCACGGCGTAGACACACCGTTCTGGACGCAACTCTCACTCACCGTCTTCCGAGGTGACTGACTCACGTCCAGCCTCCAGGGCTTTATTCTCCCGGCCCCCCGGAAGGGACGTTACCTTCATCATGGTGACTGACATGCGAGAAGACCAATCTGCTGATCTCACAATTTTTTAAACATTCATATTTTTTTTTTATTATTTCACCGATCGGAAAAAACCTTGGGACGGTTGGAGGAGAGGAGGACGGTGAGTAAGATGGTGAACAAATCATAGCGAGATAGGGTAGCCTTTTTTCTAAAATTCATTTACAACGTAAACAGGAAGCGGTCAAGCTGAGACTTTTAGTAATAGTATAGATATTATGATACTTACAGCAACTGTTATATCTTTGTGAGCAAACAAATCACTCCATTTCATAAACCTTTTGATCAACTGTGATCCTTAGAGAAGGTAAATCCTATCATGCAGTACCACCGCAGGACAATTCCACACCCTGTCCTCCTTCCATCTAAGGTGTACAGATTCTACCGTCATTACTGGCTGTGACTTTCTATTGGGATTTGCACACCTACACAATGTGCCTACATTGTGCTATGTGGAATATTGGGCTAACTTGAATGGGACTTATGAGACCAAATGGCTTCATTAACATTCATAACACGGTCACCTACCTTTTGCATGCACATGACCTATGGATTTCCAACTGAACCCACTAATGGAGTGTTAAAATGGTGCCAGACAGTTACAACATTTTACATGTTGCTCTTCTCAAAGTCTCCTATGATCATTTTTACCTATTATCTATCTACTCCAGTGTGTGAAATTCATTAGTTCCAGCGCTGAAAATCTCCTGTCAATCACTACCATTTCAAAGGAACTTTCAGAGCTACCAACCTTTATTCGATCCGCACTAACAGCACAGCTCCGAGTAATTACAAACCACAGAGGTGTGGCAGGGTGGGAAGGGCAAGTGGAGGGGGGGGGGGGGGGGGGGGGGGGGAGGGGAGAAAGCGGGGAGTGGTGCTCCAGGTGCGGCTAAAATGACGTGGATTGCAACCTTCCCTCTTCCCCGGGCTACTGTTTCATCGTTTGCGATTAGACTGGAAGGGATGAGCGCAAGGCTACCATTTCAAAGGGAGGCTAGGGACAACTGTCTTATTTGTTATATTGAAACATGGCTCACCCCTGACTCTCCGCACCCTGCCATACAATCAAATGGCTTCTCCATTTAGCCGACTGTACAGAACCCTTTGGCAAGGCGAAAGACGGAAATATTTGCTTTTTGGTCAATACTTCATGGTGCACTGATGTAATGGCTTTAACTCCTTTCTGCTCCCAGACCTGCAATATCTGTCTATAAAGTGCTCTCCCTTTCATCAACCAAGCATATACACCTGTACCATCTTGCCAGTGGTCCACATGACATCCCATTGGACTCAGTGAAAGAAGCAAATCCTGTTTCCATGTTATCATCGCCGGTGACTTCAATCACACTAACTTCAGGAATGTACTCTCAAATACCATCAGGATATATTCTGGCCCAGGTAACACTATTGATCACTGCCATACCACCATCAAGTACCCAATGGCTCCATCCTTCACCCAAATTTCAGCAAGCCTAATCCTCTATTGGTGTTGTTCCTGTGACTTACAGATGGAGATTGAAGCATGGGGCCAAAAAAAGAGCAATACAGCAGTGGTTGAGGAAGCAGTGGGTCAGTTTCACAACTGCCTTGAGTCAGTGGATTGAAACATATCAAGACTACTTTCAACACCGATCGAAATGAGTCCACAGCTGCAACAGTGGACACAGTAGATGAGGTAGGAGGAGGTGCAAGTGAACTTCTGCCTCACTTGAAAAGACTGTTGGGGTGCTTGGACGGAGTCGAACGGGGATATATAGGGACAGTTGCAGTGGAAAGTACCTGGGGAGGGGGTGGTTTGGGTGGGAAGGGATAAGTTAAGCAGGGAATTGTGGAGGGAATGGTCTCTGCAGAAAGCGGAAAGGGATGGAGATTGGAATATGTGGCTAGTGGTGGGATCCCATTGGAGGTGACAAAAATGTCATAGAATTATGTGCTGTATGCGACGGCTGATGGGGTGGAAGGTGAGGACTATGGGGACTGTCCCTGTTGTGACTGGGGGGAGGGGGAGCAAGAGTGGAGCTGCAGGATATCGAGGCGACCCGTGTGAGGGCCTCAACCATGATGAAGAGGGAATCCTCATTCCCTAAAGAATGAGGACATCTCGGATGTCCTGGTTTGGAACACCTCATCTGAGGCACATATGCGGTGTAGATGGAGTTTGAAGTAGGAGATAGAGACTTTGCAGGAGGCAGGATGGGAAGAAGTGTAGTCTAGATAGTTGTGAAAGTCAGTAGGTTTGTAATACATATCAGTCGATGGTCAATCTCCTGTGATCGAGACAGTGAGATCAAGAAAAGGAGGGGAGATTTTGGTCCAAGTGAATTTGAGTGCAGGATGGAAATTAAGGGTGATGTTAATGAAGTCCGTGAGTTCTGTATGGGTGCAGGAGGCAGCACCGATGCAGTCGTCAATGTAGCAGAGATAGAGTTCGGGGATAAGGCCAGTGTACACCTGGAACAGAGATTGTTCGATGTACCCTACAAAGAGGCAGGCATAGTTGGAGCCCTTACAAGTGCCTTGGATTTGGAAGAACTGGGAGATGTCGTAGGAGTCGAACAACTTTGACTCCTCCTCTTCTTCCAAATCCAAGGCATAGCCTTGGGCATTCGTATGGGCCACAGCTATTCCTCCATTTCCTCCCACATTGCAAAGACGTACAGGTTTGTATGTTAATTGGCTTTTGTCAGTTGTCCCTAATGTGTAGGATAGAACTAGTGTATGGGTAATTATTGACACAGACTCGGTGGGCCAAAGGGCCCTAAATTTCCAATGCAGCTACAACATTCTTCTGGAATGAAATGGGCACAACCTTGTCAATAGAAATATTGAAGGGCACAGCTTCCTGAGCAAAGTATTTGCTGAATCTATTTCTCTTTCAAGTGGAAAAATAATATCCAGGTGCAGAGTGACCTTTTAATTGCAATGATACAGAAACAAGTATGTAATGTTGTGCAATATGCATCAGTCTGTACTTGGAAACAACTGAAAGGAAAGATTAACAAACATACTGTACTTTCATGATGAAAATAGTGTTAATAAATTTTCTGCTGACAAAGTCTCCGGAAGACACTTACTATACAGTTCCTGCTTACTGAGGTGAAATATATGTGCAAATGGTTTACTATTGAGCACAGTCTGTATAATGAATTCTATTTGTTCTATTAATAATGTCTTGCAAAACACTACCACATTGCAATGATCCATTGATGTTGTGACCTCATTAAAATATCTTATGCAGTGCAGTGTAAAAATTAACTGTGATGTATATCATCAAAAGTAGTCTTAAATGTATCACAAGCCTTTGAAGGGGAATTATAAAAATATATGTTTTAATGATGATAGCACATAGTATACCAGCAAACCTTGAGGAAATGTTTTAATATTTATTGGTAGGAAAGGAGAATTTCACAACTGTGACGATTAATGTTCCCTGAACTAATATTCTACCTAAAGATTCAATTAATATCAGCCTTTCGGAGATAGCTGGAATACACACTCTGAAAACCACTGCAAGTTCCCAAGCATTTATGATATAAACTGTGTGGAAATAATGATTATGAAACCTGTATGGCTGTTATAAAAAGCAAATTGCTTTCTCCAGCCACTGAATCAAAAGAGTTAAAGAGATAATATACTTTCCCTTTTCTAATGATATTATTTCAGAATTAATGAAGAACTAATTTATACCACTGGTTTTATTTTTTAGCTGCAACAGCTTTATGAGACTAATCCTCAGAAAAATAATGGATCAAGTGTGAAGTTGCAAATAAATACTCCATCCCATAGTCTAAGATAGAGAAATCCATTTGTATAGTTATTATTTATTATAGGTTTTGGTATCATTACAAAGTCAAATAAAAGTAACTTTTTTTTATTGAAATAAAAACAGAAAATGGTGGAAAGAACCAACCTGAAAAGTTAATGCTGTTGCTCATTTTACAGGTGCTGCCTGATGTGCAAGGTGTTTCCAGCATTTACTCTTTTTCTTTTGTGGTTCCAGCATCTGCAGATTTTTAATTTTCATTTATTTTTATATTCCCCCAAATTCCATAATAGTGTTTAAATCTATCTCTGTACTAAGCATACTCCATTTTTTTTTTGATTCCCCAGCACCGGATAAAACACATCAACAATAATTTTCAAGAGGAGATATTCAAAAGCCAAGAAATAAGGGTGGGAAGTACATTAATTAAACAGCTCCTACCTGAGATACATTGACAGTGGCCCCTTTAAGTAATGCTGAACCATAATCCCTCATGTCTCGCCAGATTTGCAAAGAATTACACAGGATGTTCAGGGTACAGGCCATGCACTCAGATTGATCTTATCCCTTCTATTTTAGCCCTTCGCATCATTTCACTCTGTCCTCCTATTCCCTGTGTACTTCTCCAGTTTTGTTTGAAAAATATCATTACAATCCTCCCTGCGGTAATAAGCAATGTATTCTAATGTCACTCAGAGCAAAATAAAATCTCTTTATCCACGCAGAAAGCAAAACCTGCAAATGCTGGAGATTCAGTTTTAAAACAGCAAATGCTGAAATACTCCACTGGTTAGGCATCACATGGGGACTGAAACACAGTTAATGTTTCAGCTTGACGACCTTTTCATCAGATCTTCCTGAAATGTTAAATGTGTTGCCTATCCAAAGATGATGCTAAATCCGTTGACTATCTTTTGCTTTTCTCTCTGTTTACCCTGCTGGATGTACTGTATTAATATCAGTCTTATAGCCCTGTCCCACGGTGTGAGTTAATTCCAAGAGCTCTCCCGAGTTTAAAAAAAATCAAACTCGTGGTAAGCACGTAGAATGAACGTAGCGGGTACGTCGGAGCTAACGACAGGTACTCGGGAAGACTCGCTAATGGCAGGTAAGTATGGGAAGACTCGTGAAGATTTTTTAACATGATGAAAAATGTCCACGAGAGCCCCGGGTACCGACGAGTGGCCATTACCATAAATCTCCGAGTTCGAATCAGGGCAAACTTGGGAGAACTCTTGGAATGAACTTGTACCGTGGGACAGTTATTTAACATTTATGGTTCCTCACTTTCAATTCTCCCACCAGTCAAAATGTAGAGAGTTGTGATTGTTGCCCTAAGTAAAGACACATGAAGACTCAAACTGTCGACACAAACAATAGCACAAGTAGTTACACAGGGGGACTTAGTGGAATAATCCCTCTGCACATGGAGTTTGTACACACTTTATTCCATTAATAGCAATAGGTGACTAAATACAATTTTGATAGCTTCAATTGCATACTTTATTTCAATATTTTGGGTGCGGACAAAATGTTCAATAGATTTCCATGCTTACGATAGGGCCACATCTGGCAAGGCCAACACTGAATATTCAAACACCATTGTTGTGATAAGGTAATTCGAATCAATAATCTACACATTTCTGAGCACAAATCCCAAACACCCAAATTATCCTTCTTTTCCCACAGTATTATATTATGGGAGAATGGTTCATTGGATATATAAACACCTTTTCTGGATACACAAACACACCAATTATTAATGACCACCTGGAGGCGCCACACAATGGCAGCCTCGCCAGCAGTCTGTCTGTCCTTTTGTCTTCTTTTTGTTATTTTGAGTGTGTTTTTAAAGTTTGTGTTAATGTTCTCTGGTTTGTTTTATGTGGGGGGTGGGTGAAACATTTTTTCAATCTGTTACCTTGCCGGAGATGCAATTGTTTTCCGGATGGTATCTCCGGTCGCTCTGCGGCTTAACATCATGGAACCCTTGCCTGGGATCGACGCTCCAACCCGCGGCCTGCGGATTTCACCATCAAGGAGCTTGCAGTCACGGGTAGAGACCGATGTCGGGAAGCACCAAAACGACGCAGAAGGGTTCGAACAGCCCAACCCGGAGTCCGATCGCCCAGCGCTGGGGAGCTGAGATCCCCCCCCCCCGATGCAGGAGCTTGATTGCCCCGACACGATAGCCCAAACGGCGTCAGCTAAGGAAGCCAAGATCCCCCCATCAACGGAAGGCTCGAGGCCCCGACCACGGGAGAACAAAGATCGGAAGAGATTTAACTTTTTTTCACCTTCCATCACAGTGAGGACTGTGGAGGAGTCACTGTGGTGGATGTTTATGTTATAATGTATTTTGTGTGTTCTGTTGTTTTTTATTGGTATGACTGTATGGCAAATGAAATTCCTTGTATGTTGCAAAACATACTTGACTAATAAAGTATGATTATGATTATAATGATTATGATGATTATTGATTAACAGAATAAACATGATCACAAATATGTTTAATGAGCTATGTAGCAAAATAGCCAACCTGGAGACTCCATTGATCTTTGTCAAAATAATTCAAAATAATTTGGCTCAAGATGCTTGATTATCTTTCCACATATCGCAATTAACATTGCCCTATTGTTGGCCCGTTTGGCCAATGCAAAGGGGAATTTCTCATGGCGGTTTTCAAAGCATATCTTTCAAGTGACTTCCTACTGTGGTACATACCTTTGCCAGACATCAACTGTGCTTGTAGTTTCAAAGTAAATTACTACTTGTGGGTTATATTGGAAAACAATTTGAAGGGCGACTCTTATTCGTACCAATTGCTAGTACACCTTACATTTCTAAATTATCACTACTGTTCCTCAACAAGAACTTCAGGAAAATGTGAATGTGAGCACAAATTGGGAACTCTGCTAACTCTGGCAATAGCAAACTTGCTTTAGTGCCTGGAATAGTCCCTGTTTCATTTATACTTAGGATGCTTCCATCAATTCCATTTGCTGCATTGATTACTATTTTGATGCTGCTTTCTTCACTCATAGAGGATTAAAAAAAATCATAACCTTTACTGCTGACGTCCATCCTGCTGCCAAATTAATGTAAACTATCTCTGACTCTTCCCTTCCCTCTCTGAATTTCACTATCCCCATCTCATGGGATACGTTAGTCACCATCATCTATTTCAATCCCACAGCTAGCTCAACTTCCACCCATCCTATTTCCTGTAAGCATTACATTCTATTCTTCCAGTTTCTTTACTTTCATCACATCTGCTCCAATTATTATTTTCACCACATGGATGCCTCTGTGATATCTTCCATTCACCTTGGTCATGGCTCCTCCTCTGTAATAATTGACAGAATCCTTCACCATGTCTCCACTCTCTTCTCATCCCTTTCTGCCCAGATCAAGCATAGGGAGCCCCCTGATCCTCACCTTGGCCAATTAGTTTCCACATTCAGCAGACCATCCTTGACAATTGTTACCACCTTTAATGAGATTCCACCAGTAGATACACCTTTCCCTTCCTTCCCCTTGTAGCATACTGAGGCAAATGTTACTTTTATGACTACCTCGTCTGCTCTTCCATCAACACCAACCATTCCCTTTTTCACAGCACTTCCCACGCAACTACAGGAAATGCAACACCTACTCTTTCACCACATCACTTCACAGTATCCAAGGACTCAAACAGTCTTTCCAGTTGAAACACTTGCACTTTTCCAGTCTAGCGTATTTCTTTTGATGCACATAATGAGATCTCTCCAGTACTTGAGAAAAATAATCCACATTAAGTAGCAGCTTTATGAAGCACCTGAGCTCCTATGGCCACACATTTTACTTCTCCATTCCACTCCAAGTCTGATCACTCTATTTATGGCCTCGTGCAATTGTTACAACAAGGCCCAACTTCCATGTGGGCACATTGCAACCTTTATGTCTCATTATCATGTCCAATAATTTCAGGTGCCTCACAATTTCTATTTGTTTCAGAACTGGCCATCTCTGTTGTATGGTTATCTACACATAATATTAACACATGTATTCTATTTCCATAGACATTGTGTGATGAGCTGGACATTTCCAGCACTTGACTTTTGGTTCTACTTCAGAAAGGTTTTCTGACCTTTTTTGATTACTCAATTTCTAACTGCCCTCATTCACCTATTAACCAAGCAGCTTTGTAAACATTAGGTCACCTGGGTAACCCTGTCCTTACATCATAAGATATATTTCATAGAAACATAGAAACATAGAAAATAGGTGCAGGAGTAGGCCATTCGGCCCTTCGAGCCTGCACCGCCATTCAATATGGTCATGGCTGATCATCCAACTCAGTATCCTCTACCTGCCTTCTCTCCATACCCCCTGATCCCTTTAGCCACAAGGGCCACATCTAACTCCCTCTTAAATATAGCCAATGAACTGGCCTCAACTACCTTCTGTGGCAGAGAATTCCAGAGATTCACCACTCTCTATGTGAAAAATGTTTTCCTCATCTCGGTCCTAAAAGATTTCCCCCTTATCCTTAAACTGTGACCCCTTGTTCTGGACTTCCCCAACATCGGGAACAATCTTCCTGCATCTAGCCTGTCCAACCCCTTAAGAATTTTGTAAGTTTCTATAAGATCCCCCCTCAATCTTCTAAATTCTAGCGAGTACAAACCGAGTCTATCCAATCTTTCTTCATATGAAAGTCCTGACATCCCAGGAATCAGTCTGGTGAACCTTCTCTGGACTACCTCTATGGCAAGAATATCTTTCCTCAATTAGGAGACCAAAACTGTACGCAATACTCCAGGTGTGGTCTCACCAAGACCATGTACAACTGCAGTAGAACCTCCCTGCTCCTATCCTCAAATCCTTTTGCTATGAATGCTAACATACCATTCGCCTTCTTCATTGCCTGCTGCACCTGCATTCCTACTTTTAATGACTGGCGTACCATGACACCCAGGTCTCATTGCATCTCCCCCTTTCCTAATCGGCCACCATTCACATAAGAATGGGACAATTTCCTTTGCCCCATTCATCCAACCTCACCTGCAACTGAGAACTAACTTGTTTTCTCACTTCAACAATACTGATGAAGGCTTGTTGATCTGAAATGTTACCTCTGTTTCTCTTTCCACCAATGCAACTTGCCCTGTTGAGTGTTTCTAGCATTTCCTGTTTTATTTTTGGCAGACCACACTAATTTGGAGGCTAAACAGTGATTACTTTAACTGAAAAATACCTGGAGGTGGGAAAACTCACATTTGTTGACACAAGAAATAGTTCATGGCCAAGAGAGAGGAAGCACAGGTTTTCAAGTGCGGTTTTGGAGATCCTGGCAGAGGATATGCAATGCAGGACTTTATCCCAATACAATATATACACTGGAGTACCTCAACCGGTCAGGCAGCATCTTTGGAGAACATGGTTAGGTGACATTTCGGGTTGGGATCTTCCTTCAGACTAATTGCAGTCGGGGAGAAAGCTGGAAAGGAGATGTTGCAGGACAATGTCTGGCAAGTGATAAATGGGGGTTTTGATAGGCAGAATAAAGAAATAGATGGATACATGGATAAAGGCCAGAGATGAAAAGAAGAAAAAGTTTTTATGATAAGGGGAGCAAATAAGTGCAATTCTCCAGTTTTAGTTACAACCCCCCTCCCCCCCCCCCCCCCCTCTTCTCCCTGTGTCTTACCTGGATGCACACCCATTTCTCCCACTCTCCTGCCCACTTTTTTCCCTTCCCCCATCACTTCCACCCACAGCCCTTTTCTCTGGATTCACTCATCTTCGCTCCTTATCTTACAACCCTTGGTCTTATTTTCACCTCTGGCCTTTGTCCACACATCTGCCTATCAAAAATTTGCTCACATGTAGCCACCTATCACTTTCCAGTCTTTGTTACACCCTTCTTCTTTTTCAGCTTTCTCCTTCCTACTACAAAGGGGCTGAAGAAAGGTCCTGAGCCGAAACATCACCTTCATGTGTCTTCCAGAGATGCTACCTAACCTGCTAAGTTACCACAAGACTTTGTGTTTTGCTTTTGTAAACCAGCATCAGCAGTTCCTTGTGTCTAAGGAATTTGTGTACCTTACTGAGTCTCTTCTCCTTGCTCCAGAAATAAGAGGTCTTAATGTCAAGGCATCTCGTGTTCCTGCAGCTGACTCCACAAGACACCCAGAAATATAAATTAGCACAGCACTAATTCTTTTGAAGTGGATTTCAGAATTTTTGGAGAAATGTTGGCATGTTAACGGTGGTCTTTGTAAAACTCCCCCAAATTCTCTTCATATATGTTAAACGTACTCCTCAAACCACATCTAGCAGGAGGAGAACACTGAAAGCTGAGCAGATCTTTGATCAATCTCAAAATCTTGTTTGCTGTTTGGTAAGGTTGACAGTGTAAGCTGTATCCATCAATGTGTGGTTCAGCCTCTCGACAACTAGTAAATCTAATGTATAAGTGAGTTTTAATGATCCTCCATGTGACTATTTCAAACATGCACATCATCTCCTTTGCCAAGATGGCAACATATTAATGATGCACAAAACTGGCTTTGCAGCCCTTGCGTTCTCTTCAGTCCTATAGTACGAAAGGAAATTGCTCATCATCTGAGTTCAGCAGTGGAAAGTCAGGCTTTTCTCGCTCTAGCTGCCATCACAACCGTAGCTTCCAGTGTTCAAAGAATCTTTGAAGCTGTTACAATAGTCCACCAAATTGTTCTCTGACAGAACTATCCACATTGCATGCCGGTGAATTACCATTGCCCAATGGTTAGTCAGACAAGGTTATGTCCTGTCTCATCAGTGACAGCATTTGTTATCTCATCACTGCCATTCTGCCAGATTGCTGACTTTTATCTGTCTGCCAGCAAACATCAGTGTTGCTTCTCCAGGATATTCCTTAAAGTGATTTTCACTCTCCTCTGCTGAAAATCTGGAGCAGTCATTTCTGCAGCCATGAATAAATATCAGGATGGGGAATATGTTGGAAAATATGACTGAATGGAAAGTACTATGTTGGTTAATTGCCGTGATTTGATTCAGAAGCAAAGTTTGGAAGGCTGGTTTTTGATTTTTACTTTAACATTGTGGTCACCCAGGTCTAGGATAATCAGCAACAAGAGAAGGGTAGAATAGAAAATAGGAATATAGGCCCTTTGGCCCACAATCCTACTGCACCATTTAATAGGAACGTGTGTGATCATCCAGATTCATTATCATGTTCCTCCTTTCTTCCATTACCTTCAGATGCCTTTGGCGCTAATATAGTAAGATAGGCAGTTACTGGACAGGTGTTTTATTTATTATCAGAACAATCCGATGAGTTGTCAAGTTAGGCTGGTCGGGAAAGAACTGGATTTGTTGCCTCCTCCTCCTCGCCCTGCTTTTCTTCTGCCTTCACCAGCTGCTCCCCCTTTGTTGAAAGGGTCCGCAGCATGTAGCCAGCCACAGTGAAGCTTGAAAGTCCTGTTGTTGAATTTTGCAGGATTCTTTCAGGGCTGTGGGAAAAGATAGAAAAATATGCCTAAGTACCTTGATTATCTACCATTATGTGGTCGGCAGAATGGAACTCGTCTTCATATTGCTCTTGCGAGTGCGACTTGGATGTTTGAGTCCAAAGTTAAGTATTTACCGGAGAGTCCTTGTCATCTCATGGTCACCTTCGAAATGGCTGTAGAACCTCAAATACATGTGGCACGATAATAATAATAATAATAAATTTTATTTATGGGCGCCTTTCAAGAGTCTCAAGGACGATGGACTTACATGGAATGTATCTGCTGCCAGGAAACTTGGCATTAATTTGCATGAAATGCCAAGTGTGATGAAGGAAAAGCCATCTCACTGGTTGCAGTACATTTCTAGGTCAGTGTAGCATTTAATAGAATTCTAGAACATGAGGAACCCCGCTGTTTTAGAGATCCTTTTGCACAATTGGCAAGAAAGAATAGGCATTCACATCTTTTTGTGGCAAATTGTATCATGGTGTATCATGATTGTATCAAATTGTATCACAATTCCCAACTCCAACCTGAAACAAGATGCTTTGCACCATGACCTTAACATAGTTACATCCTGAAACTCGATGGATGTGACTTTCTCCTGAGAAATGTTCTCTCACCCACTGCCCACCCCTATGCATTTCAGTTATTTCCTTTCTTCTATTGTGTTATCTGCCCTCAAATCATTCTCCACATTGTACTGCATTTGAAGATCAATTAATCATAAAACATGAGAGCAACTCATTGTTACAGAATCCGTGAGGTCAATATAAACTCTTTTTTTGTACCTGACACACAATTTATTTTAGATAATAGCAACTCCAAAACATCCCAGAAGCACAAAGCATTTGTTGCATTCTATCAGGTCAGTAGGTATCAATCAACTGCTATCCTGCATCAATTATAGAATCATAGAATCATAGAAAGTAGGTGCGAGAGTAGACCACCAGGTCCGTCGAGCCCGCACCGCCATTCACTCATGGCTGAACACTAAACAGACACACTTACCCACAAACAGTAGACACAAGACACAGAACACAAGACACTACCCTCCCCTTTATACCGCTATCACCCCTCTCCACCCCAAGAACCGCGTGATCTCCTGGGGGAGGCAAAAAACCGGATAAAAACCCAGGTCCAATTCGGGAAAAAAATCCGGGAAATTCCTCTCCGACCCCAATCCAGGCGATCGACACTTGTCCAGGAGATCACTCAGGTCTACTATACTAACCATACCTAGGTCCATATCCCTGCCCTCTCCCCGTAGCCCCTTATCCCCTTGGCAGCTAAAAAACCATCTATTTTTGACTTAAATATATTTAACGTTTCTGCTTCCACTGCTCCCTGGGGCAGTGAATTCCACAAACTAACCACCCTCTGGGTGAAGAAGTTCTTCCTCATCTCAGTTTTAAAAGAGCCCCCCCTCACTCTGCAACTATGTCCCCTAGTTCTAGCCTCCCCGATCATTGGGAACATCCTCGGTGCATCCACCCGATCAAGGCCCCTTACGATCTTATACGTTTCAATGAGATCGCCTCTCATTCTTCTAAACTCCAAAGAGTAGAGTCCCAGCTTACTTAACCTTTCCTCATATGTCAATCCCCTCATTGCAGGAATTAATCTTGTAAACCTTCGCTGCACTGCCTCCAGGGCTAGTACATCCTTTCTTAAGTATGGACCCCAGAACTGTACACAGTATTCCAAATGTGGTCTCACCAATACCGTGTACAGCTGCAGCAAGACCTCCGTGTTTTTATACTCAATCCCCCTAGCAATAAAGGCCAAAACTCCATTGGCCTTCCTGATTGCTTGCTGCACCTGCATACTGACTTTTAGTGATTCATGTACTAATACCCCTAGATCCCTTTGCGTTGCATTACAACGCAGCTCCTCCTCATTTAGAAAATAACTTGCCCTATCATTTTTTCCCCAAAGTGAATGACTTCACATTTATTAGTATTAAATTTCATCTGCCAAGTTGTTGCCCACTCACCTAGCTTATCTATATCCTTTTGCAGACTCTTCCTATCCTCCTCATCCCCTACTTTCCCTCCCATTTTCGTATCGTCCGCAAATTTTGATATATTACACTTGGTTCCCTCCTCCAAATCATTTATATAAATTGTGAACAACTGGGGTCCCAGCACCGACCCTTGCGGAACCCCGCTAGTTACCGGTTGCCATCCCGAGTATGAACCATTTATCCCCACTCTCTGCTTCCTATTCGTTAGCCAATCCTCTACCCATGCTAATATATTACCCCCAATCCCACAATTTTTTATTTTTAGCAATAGTCTCTTATGTGGCACCTTGTCAAAAGCCTTTTGGAAGTCCAAGTATACCACATCCACCGGTTCCCCTTTATCCACTCGGGTTGTTACCTCCTCAAAGAATTCGAGCAGATTCGTTAAACACGATTTCCCCTTCACAAAACCATGCTGGTTCTGTCTGATGAAGTCATGTTTATCCAAGTGGCCCGTTAGTGATTCTTTAATAATTGTCTCCAACATTTTACCCACCACCGATGTTAGACTAACCGGTCTATAGTTACCCGCCTTCTGTTTACTTCCTTTTTTAAATATAGGTGTTACATTGGCCATTTTCCAATCCACTGGGACCGTTCCTGCCTCCAGGGAGTTTTGGAAAATTATCACCAATGCATCTACAATCCCCACTGCTATCTCCCTCAAGACCCTTGGATGTAATCCATCAGGCCCAGGGGATTTATCCTCCTTCAGTCTCATTAATTTCCCTAATACCACCTCCTTGGTGATCTTAATAGTATTTAGCTCCTCCATTCCTACCGCCTCCTGTTTATCCAGCGTTGGAATATTTTTTGCGTCTTCTATGGTGAAGACTGATACAAAATACTCGTTTAATGCCTTTGCCATTTCCATGGTCCCCACCAACAACTCTCCAGTCTCACCCTCCAATGGACCAACGTTCACCTTAGCCACCCTTTTTCTTCTCATATAGCTATAAAAACTCTTACTATTAGTTTTTATGTTGTTCGCTAAATTCCTTTCATAGCCTATTTTCCCCGTCTTAATTAATCTCTTAGTTACTTTTTGCTGACCTTTAAATGCTTCCCAATCCTCTGCCCTCCCACTACCTCTGGCTACCTTATATGCCCTTGCCTTCAGCCGAATACTATCCTTTATAGCTTTACTGAGCCATGGCTGACTGTTCTTACCCTTACCCCTTTTTTTCTTCATAGGAATAAATTTATCTTGAAGGTTATACAGTAGACCCTTAAACGTACACCACTGCTCATGTACCGTCTTATTCTTGAGTCTGCTATCCCAGTCAACTTTGATCAGCTCAGTCCTCATACCTTCATAATCCCCCTTATATAGACTAAGCACCCTAGCCTGAGTTTCAACCTGCTCCCCTTCTATTTGAATATGGAATTCGACCATATCGTGGTCACTTGTTCCCAACGAGTCCCTAACTATGACATTTTTAATTAATCCTGCTTCATTACACAGGACCAGATCTAAGATTGCCTCCCCCCTTGTCGGTTCCGTGACATACTGTTCTAGGAACCCGTCTCTAATACATTCTATAAACTCTTCCTCTAGTCTACCCTGCCCAGTTTGGTTTGCCCAATTAATATGAAAATTGAAGTCCCCCATGATACAGCAGTTCCCTTTTTACATGCGTCAACTATTTGCAGATTTATGTTCTGACTAACAGCGTCACAGCTATTTGGAGGTCTATAAATTACACCCACTAGTGTTTTTTTCCCTTTGTTATTCTCTATCTGTACCCAAGCTGTTTCACTATCCTGATCCTTCAACGCAATATCCTTCCTCTCCATTGCCGTTATTCCCTCCCTTATTAAAAGGGCCACCCCTCCTCCCTTTCTTCCCTGTCTATCTTTTCTAATTGTCGAGTACCCCTCTATATTTAACTCCCAGTCCTGATCCCCTTGCAGCCATGTCTCCGTAATGGCCACGATATCATAACTATATATACTTAATTGCACCGTTAATTCATTTATCTTATTTTGAATACTCCGCGCATTTAGATAAAGCACTTTCAGATGATTTTTACTACCCTTCCTTTCCGTTTTTGCCCCTTTTACATCTAGAGCTTTATCTTCACACATTCTGGATCCTCCTGTCACATTTTGATTTTCCGCTTCCCTAGCCTCCCTAGATGAGCCCTCCAATCTATCCTTCCAAAGCACTGCTGTAATATCTTCCCTGACTAGCAATGCAACACCACCACCTCTTGCCCCTCCAATTCTATCACACCTGAAGCAATGAAACCCTGGAATATTTAGTTTCCAATCACAGCCCTCCTGCAACCATGTTTCACTGATCGCCACAACATCATACTTCCAGGTGTCTATCCAGACTCTAAGCTCATCCACCTTTCTTACAATGCTCCTAGCATTAAAATATGCATATTTAAGAAACCCCCCGTCTCTTCTTCTCTGTTTATTTCCTTTTTTTTCTTTCTCCTCTTGTGTCCGAGTGCTTCCCTTTTCTGCTTCCTGCCTCCCATTCGGTCTACTAGCTTTCTCTATTTGAGTCCCTCGCCCCAACCATTCTAGTTTAAAGTCCCCCCAGTGACCTTTGCAAATTTCCCCGCCAGGATGTTGGTCCCCCTCGGGTTCAAGTGCAACCCATCCTCTCTGTACAGGTCCCACCTTCCCCAAAAGAAGTCCCAATGATCCAGAAACTTGAATCCCTGCCCTCTGCACCAGTCTCTCAGCCACGCATTTATTCCCCACCTCGCTCTATTCTTACTCTCACTGTCGCGTGGTACAGGCAGTAATCCTGAGATTGTTACCTTTTTGGTCCTTTTCCTTAACTCTCGTCCCAACACCCTAAATCCTCCCTTCAAGACCCCTTCACTCTTTTTACCTATGTCATTTGTACCAATATGTACCACGACCTCAGGCTCCTCTCTCTCTGATTTCAGGATATCTTGGATGCGTTGAGACACGTCCGAGACCTTGGCACCAGGGAGGCAGACCACCATCCTGGTCTCCCGACTGCGGCCACAGAAACGCCTATCCGACCCCCTAACAATAGAGTCCCCAATTACTATTGCCCTCTTCTTTTTTTCCCTACCTTTCGGAGCAACAGGGCCCGTCTCTGTGCTGGAGGCCCGTCCGCTGTTGCTACTCCCGGGCAGGCTGTCATCCTCATCCGTACTCAAACAAGAGTACTTATTTGCAAGGTGTACCGACATTGGAGTACTCCCTCGTTCCTGCCTCTGCCCCTTTCCCTTCCTTAGCGTGACCCACATGTCTCCCTCCCGAGGTTTTGGAGTGACCACCTCCCTATAACTCCCCTCTATGACCTCGTCACTCCCCCTGACAAGACAGAGGTCATCGAGCTGCTGCTCCAGGAACCTAATACGGTCCCTTAGGAGCCCCATCTCTCTGCACCTGGTGCAGATGTGGACGTCTGGAGGGACATCCGACACCATGACCTCCCACATCTGACATCCAGAACAGTACACTGCTCTGACTGTCATTCTCTCGTCTTACCCTGGATCCGATACCAGTACAATACAATAGAAACTGCTGGGAGAAATCAGCAGGTATCTGACTCACAACAACTGCTCCCTCCTGCCCTTTAAACTGTACCTTCACTATATAAACAAAAAGCACTGTACCTTTAGCCCACTGTATCTTTAGCCCACTGTACCTTTAGCCCACTGTACCTTTAGCCCACTGTACCTTTAGCCCACTGTACCTTTAGCCCACTGTACCTTTAGCCCACTGTACCTTTAGCCCACTGTACCCTTAGCTCACTGTACCCTTACTAAATCACTGTACCTTTAACCAGAAAGCAGAAATGCTAACCTGAGGTTGCACCCAATCAGCTGCTTCCTCTAGTCTGCTCCCACCAATCAGCGGCTTCCCCAGAAACCCTCCCTATGGAGTGTGGAACGTTACGGGATTTGGTAAGCTCTGACCCTCCACCGCTGTCTCCAACGGTCCTGGGTCTCTGGGAGAACAAGCCCCGTGCCCGATTCAAGCCCTCACCGCTCTGACCCTCCACCGCTGTCTCCAACGGTCCTGGGTCTCTGGGAGAACAAGCCCCGTGCCCGATTCAAGCCCTCACCGCTCTGACCCTCCACCGCTGTCTCCAACGGTCCTGGGTCTCTGGGAGAACAAGCCCCGTGCCCGATTCAAGCCCTCACCGCTCTGACCCTCCACCGCTGTCTCCAACGGTCCTGGGTCTCTGGGAGAACAAGCCCCGTGCCCGATTCAAGCCCTCACCGCTCTGACCCTCCACCGCTGTCTCCAACGGTCCTGGGTCTCTGGGAGAACAAGCCCCGTGCCCGATTCAAGCCCTCACCGCTCTGACCCTCCACCGCTGTCTCCAACGGTCCTGGGTCTCTGGGAGAACAAGCCCCGTGCCCGATTCAAGCCCTCACCGCTCTGACCCTCCACCGCTGTCTCCAACGGTCCTGGGTCTCTGGGAGAACAAGCCCCGTGCCCGATTCAAGCCCTCACCGCTCTGACCCTCCACCGCTGTCTCCAACGGTCCTGGGTCTCTGGGAGAACAAGCCCCGTGCCCGATTCAAGCCCTCACCGCTCTGACCCTCCACCGCTGTCTCCAACGGTCCTGGGTCTCTGGGAGAACAAGCCCCGTGCCCGATTCAAGCCCTCACCGCTCTGACCCTCCACCGCTGTCTCCAACGGTCCTGGGTCTCTGGGAGAACAAGCCCCGTGCCCGATTCAAGCCCTCACCGCTCTGACCCTCCACCGCTGTCTCCAACGGTCCTGGGTCTCTGGGAGAACAAGCCCCGTGCCCGATTCAAGCCCTCACCGCTCTGACCCTCCACCGCTGTCTCCAACGGTCCTGGGTCTCTGGGAGAACAAGCCCCGTGCCCGATTCAAGCCCTCACCGCTCTGACCCTCCACCGCTGTCTCCAACGGTCCTGGGTCTCTGGGAGAACAAGCCCCGTGCCCGATTCAAGCCCTCACCGCTCTGACCCTCCACCGCTGTCTCCAACGGTCCTGGGTCTCTGGGAGAACAAGCCCCGTGCCCGATTCAAGCCCTCACCGCTCTGACCCTCCACCGCTGTCTCCAACGGTCCTGGGTCTCTGGGAGAACAAGCCCCGTGCCCGATTCAAGCCCTCACCGCTCTGACCCTCCACCGCTGTCTCCAACGGTCCTGGGTCTCTGGGAGAACAAGCCCCGTGCCCGATTCAAGCCCTCACCGCTCTGACCCTCCACCGCTGTCTCCAACGGTCCTGGGTCTCTGGGAGAACAAGCCCCGTGCCCGATTCAAGCCCTCACCGCTCTGACCCTCCACCGCTGTCTCCAACGGTCCTGGGTCTCTGGGAGAACAAGCCCCGTGCCCGATTCAAGCCCTCACCGCTCTGACCCTCCACCGCTGTCTCCAACGGTCCTGGGTCTCTGGGAGAACAAGCCCCGTGCCCGATTCAAGCCCTCACCGCTCTGACCCTCCACCGCTGTCTCCAACGGTCCTGGGTCTCTGGGAGAACAAGCCCCGTGCCCGATTCAAGCCCTCACCGCTCTGACCCTCCACCGCTGTCTCCAACGGTCCTGGGTCTCTGGGAGAACAAGCCCCGTGCCCGATTCAAGCCCTCACCGCTCTGACCCTCCACCGCTGTCTCCAACGGTCCTGGGTCTCTGGGAGAACAAGCCCCGTGCCCGATTCAAGCCCTCACCGCTCTGACCCTCCACCGCTGTCTCCAACGGTCCTGGGTCTCTGGGAGAACAAGCCCCGTGCCCGATTCAAGCCCTCACCGCTCTGACCCTCCACCGCTGTCTCCAACGGTCCTGGGTCTCTGGGAGAACAAGCCCCGTGCCCGATTCAAGCCCTCACCGCTCTGACCCTCCACCGCTGTCTCCAACGGTCCTGGGTCTCTGGGAGAACAAGCCCCGTGCCCGATTCAAGCCCTCACCGCTCTGACCCTCCACCGCTGTCTCCAACGGTCCTGGGTCTCAATTAACAATTAACAATTTTGATACTGCTGTTTAAGAAGGAACTGCAGATGCTGGAAAAAAACGAAGGTAGATAAAAATGCTGGAGAAACTCAGCGGGTGAGGCAGCATCTATGGAACGAAGGAATAGGTGACGTTTCAGGCCGAGACCCCTCTTCAGACTGGATTTTGATACTGCATTGTGTTTCTAAGCTCAAATCAATGATCCAAATTAATAATTTAGTCATTTCAGCATTGGTCCTTGTAGGATTCTATTTTCTAAGTTTCTCCAGTCTGAATAACTGCTTTTGGTCTATCTTCTGCTTTTTCTGTGTTAGTCTATTTGCCATCCAATCAACTATTTATTTGCTGATTTTGCATGCACTGGCCCAATGAGCCTTTTGTGTAAAATGAATAGGGGAGAGCTTTGCCTTCAACTACTACGAGTATTCATATCTTCACACTTTCCACATCCCATCATGTAGTGTTTGCCTCCCAATGTTTGTTTCATTCACACGCATTCAGTACAGATATTCTTATTTTCGTGTTGTCCAGCTTCTTTCAGTGTTGAAGAAGGAAACCATTCTCTTTCAGTCTTATGGAATTGCAGTGCATTATAGCTGCGAACAATCAACACCATGAAATAGTCAAGAGGGGCAAGTAAAGTCTCATGTGTAACACAAAGTCATTGGGTCTTATGTTGTAACTTTGATAGCCTCCCGGGTTAAATACTAAGCCTTTGAATTGTTCTGCATGCTTCAATTGATTCATTAATACCCACTTTCAGGCAGGATGACATTCTGAACATTAAGTAAGCTTGAATGTAGAATATTATTAATACTGTAATGGCTTGTGAATAACTTGATGGATTTCTTTAACACTTCCATGAATGGGTGAGATTTGATTCCCTCTTCAGGGATGATTCTTCAAGGATTGTATTCATTTGCATTATATTAATTTTATGGAACTTTCTGTTAGCCTTGTTTAATTATAATTTCATTGTTTATATACAATCCTCAGTGAACTATTTATATATTTCTTTAATAAGTTTATAGCCAAGCAAGTAGCTCCCTAGAACACATTTTTAACAATGCACTGCTTTCTTGCTTGACATTACCTAATGAATTTGGAGGCAATTTATGTGATGGCTTTCAATGTGCACCAGAGCAATGAGACACTGTGTAAGTACAATAAAAATGAAATTAGATCATTTTGGAGAGCCAATGATGCATTTTAGTTATCTCAAAAAATGATCAAAGAATGAAGGAATGTTAAAGGGAACAGATTTAAGGCAGCTAATTCAAGTATTAGAGCACAGTGTTTTATTCGTGCAAACCTTATTCATACCATAGCGGTGATTGTAGCACATGACTTGATTTCAATAAAACTAGATCAATTTAGACATTATAAATAAATGGACAACTTTAATTAGAGTTGGTGGAAGGATGGCCAGCCAATTGGTGGAGTTTGGAAAGCCCTGGACTGTTCATGCCAATATCGACTGCCATCTGTTAGATTTGGGCAGTGAGCTACAAGCACCAAGCACCTGCCACATGCAGTTTACTGGTTCTAGGAAACATAGAAACATAGAAAATAGGTGCAGCAGGAGGCCATTTGGCCCTTCGAGACAGCACCGCCATTCATTGTGATCATGGCTAATCGTCCCCTATCAATAACCCGTGCCTGCCTTCTCCCCATATCCCTTGACTCCACTAGCCCCTAGAGCTCTATCTAACTCTCTCTTAAATCCATCCAGTGACTTGGCATCCACTGTCCTCTGTGGCAGGGAATTCCATAAATTCACAACTCTCTGAGTGAAAAAGTTTGTTCTCACCTCACTCTTAAATGACCTCCCCTTTATTCTAAGACTGTGGCCCCTGGTTCTGGACTTGCCCAACATTGGGAACATTTTTCCTGCATCTAGCTTGTCCAGTCCTTTTATAATTGTATATGTTTCTATAAGATCCCCCTTATCCTTCTAAATTCCAGTGAATACAAGCCTAGTCTTTTCGATCTTTCCTCATAAGACAGTCCCACCATCCCAGGGATCAATCTCATGAACCTACGCTGCACTGCCTCAATCACAAGGATGTCCTTCCTCAAATTAGGAGACCAAAACTGTACACAATACTCCAGATGTGGTCTCACCAGAGCCCTATACAACTGCAGAAGAACCTCTTTACTCCTATACTGAAACCCTCTTGCTATGAAGGCCAACATCCCATTAGCTTTCTTCACTGCCTGCTGTACCTGTAAGGCAACTTTCAGTGACAAGGACGCCCAGGTCTCACTGCACCACCCCCTTACCTAACCTAACCCCATTGAGATAATAATCTGCCCCTTTGTTTTGCCTCCAAAGTGGATAACCTCACATTTATCTATATTATACTGCATCTGCCATGCATCTGCCCACTCACTCAACCTGTCCAGGTCACCCTGCAACCTCCTAACATCCTCTTCACAATTCACACTGCCACCCAGCTTTGTGTCATCTGCAAACTTGCTAGTGTTGCTCCTAATTCCCTCTTCCAAATCATTAATATATATATTAAACAGTTGCGGCCCCAATACGGAGCCTTGCGACACTCCACTTGCCACTGCCTGCCATTCTGAAAAGGAACTGTTCACTCCTACTCTTTGCTTCCGGTCTGCCAACCAATTTTCTATCCATGTCAACACCCTAACCCCAATACCATATGCTCTAATTGTAGTCGCCAGTCTCCCATATGGGACCTTATCAAAGGCTTTCTGAAAGTCTAGATACACTACATCCACTGGCTCCCCTTCATCCATTTTACTTGTCATATCCTAAAGAAATTCCAGAAGATTGGTCAAGCATGATTTCCCTTTCATAAATCCATGTTGACTTGGACTAATCCTTTTACTGCTATCCAAATGCCCCATTATTACCTCTTTAATGATTGACTCCAGCATCTTTCCCACCACCAAAGTCAGGCTAACTGGTCTGTAATTCCCCGTTTTCTCTCTCGCTCCTTTCTTGAAAAGTGGGATAACATTAGCTACCCTCCAATCCACAGGAACTGATCCTGAATCTATTGAACATTGGAAAATGATCACCAAAGCGTCCACTATTTCTAGAGCCACCTTCCTGAGGACCCTGGGATGCAGACCATCAGGCCCAGGAGATTTATCATCCTTCAGTCCCATTAGCCTACACGATACTATTTCTTGCCTAATGAAAGGGATGAAAATCAAGACATTTTGCCAAGCTTGAGGCATGAACATCAGGGTAATAGTGTTTGGGGCCAGAGATTAGAAACACTGGTCGAGTGTTGAGGAATGAGAATTTGCAGGCTTTTGTGTGAACATCGGTCTTTTTGGAAGGAAATTAGGAGAAATTTATTTAGTCAGAGGGTAGTGAATCTGTGAAATTCTTTGCCGCAGAAGGCTGTGGAGATCGTCAGTGAATATTTTAAGCCATAGATAGATAGATTCTTGTTTAGTACAGGTGTCAGAGGTTATGAGGAGAAGGCAGGAGAATGGGGTTAGGAGGGGGAGATAGATCAGCCTTGATTGAACGGCATAGTAGACATGATGGGCCAAATGGCCTAATTCTACTATTCCTTATGATCTTCTCTTTTCTCACCAACCGTCTGACTGACCTCCCAAGAGATAGAGGTCATCAATGTCATCAATTTATGAACAAATCCACTTTGTGTTGTTGAAGAAGCCATCAAGCTGTCACAGTAAATGTTGTGGATGATGATTATTCAGCTAAATTGCTAGGTTGGTATGTAGAGTCTATGTGTAGTGTGGTGAATGAAGCTACAGTCATGGAGCTGCTTTGTGCTTGATGATGAGTTCATTGAATGTTATTGGAGCTGCATTAAATCAAGAAAGTGATTGGATTCCCATTATAGTCTTGGCATGAATTGAGGTAAATGCTCTGACGAGTTAGGAAGTTGATCACTCCTCAAAGAGGATTTTGTGTCTCAATGTTTCTAACATAATATTTAAAAAAAACTTGAATCCAAATATTAAATGAAACAATATACTTTTGCGTGAAATCTCATCTTTTCCATTTGGGAGGAGCCAGTTACTACTTTGGCATTTGTGAAAATGTGGTAAATCTGACCTCTTTGCCTCTGACAATGTAGTTTCACACTTAAGATGCTTTCAAAAGGCTATTTAACAATTATGTGCAATATTCTGCAAATATAACTACAATTACCTGGAGATTGCAGTTTCAGGACAATGCTAGGTCAAGGAAAGTAAGGCTTACTTAAATTCATTGGATGGATTCGATGCTGTTGTACCTTTAGACTCCAATTTGCAAACTGGATCCTTGACTTCCTGACCAACAATCCACAATTGGTGAGGATAGATGACAAATCATCCTCCATGATAATTCTCAACAAGGATTTGTTCTCTGCAGCCTACTATATTCTTTATACATTCACAGCTGTGCAGCCAAATATCAATTCAACTCAATCTGCACGTTTGCAGGTGAGACCACCGTAGTTGGCCGGATATCAAATAATGATGAGATGGATTACAGAAAGGAGATTAAGAAACTCCTTATCCATGACACCAACCTCTCCCTCAATATCAGCTAGACAAAGAAGATTGTGCTGGATTTCTGGAAGCGAAGCAGTGCACACAGCCCGGTGTACATTGATGGCGCTGAAGTAGAGATGGTCAAATGTCTCAAGTTCTCTGGAATAAATATAACCAACAATTTGTCCTGGAACAGCCACTTTGAAGCAATGGTCAAGAAAGTACATCAACATCACTACTTCCTTAGAAAGCTTATGAAGTTTGGCATATCCACAACAACTCTCACCAACTTTACAGTTGCGCTGTAGAAAGCATTTGATCAGGATGCATCACAGTATGGTTTGGGAACAGCCTCATCCAAGACGTTTGAACTATTTTTAATCAGACTTCATTGGTTGTTATCTTGCACTTAATGATATACCCTTTATCCTCTATCTGTACATTTTAGATTGTAATCATGTAATTGACTGGATGGCACGCAACAAAAAAGCTTTTCACTGTACCCCATACAGTTGACAATAATAAACTAAATTAAATAGACTAAACTAATCTAAATTAAAATTAGCACTGCCAAATTGGCTTTAGAATACTGGTACAAATGACATCAAAGGAGAACAATTTCTGGAGAAATTCCTATCCAATTATGTTGGTTTTAATATGACAACCTTTTAGGAGTAATTCGTACTCCATCAGTCGCCAACACTCACATCCCCCACACCATAGACACACACACACACATGGAAGTAGCTGGAAGTTTCACAGCTTTCATAAAATAAAGAAAGATCAAATAACGAAAAAAATAATGAAGAATGTGTAGGAATGAAATGCAGATACTGGTTTAAACCAAAGATAGACACAAAAAGCTGAAGTAACTCAATGGGATAGGCAGCAACACTAGAGAGAAGGAATGGGTGGCGTTTTTCATCCCAAAACATCACCCATTCTTTCTCTCCAGAGATGCTGCCTGTCCCGTTGAGTTATTCCAGCTTTTTGTGTCTATCTTCAAAATAAAGAAGGACATTCTTTTAGGAAGGAGATGAGGAGGAATTTATTTTGTCAGAGAGTGGTGAATCTGTGGAACTCTTTGACACTGAAGGCTGTGGAGGAAAAGTCAGTGGATATATTTAAGGCAGAGATAGATAGATTCTTGATTAGTATGGGTGTCAGAGGTTATGGGGAGGGCAGGAGAATGGGGTTAGGAGGGAGAGATAGATCAGCCATGATTGAATGGAGGAGTAGAATGGTGGAGAGACTAATTCTACTCCTATCACAAGAATGAAAACGTGATTGTTATGAAAAATATCATCAATTGCAGTGGAAGAATTAGGCTGCATGTCTGTTCCAACTCCCTGGATCAAGAGGTGTATTCTATTTCCATACATTTTTGCAGTATATTAAATAGATATTTTTGGGATGGGCAATAGAGTCTGTGTAACCTTAAAATTAAAACTGGGCCATTTTGGAAAAAAATAAAAATAAATTGTTGCAGAAACAAGAGCAGGAACATGGAACTGTCAATGTTCAAAAGATTGAAATTTGCAAGATGTAATTTGTGAAGAGAGGTTCTTGGCATAGATTCTCAATGGAAGTGAGCATTGACTAGAGAGTTGGCCCTGCAGCAGTAAGAGCAACATCTCTGACCCACTCACCTGCTTAATGAGCCTTGTATAGCTCAATGTATTCTTTAAAGTTTGCTGTTGATGATCTACCATGGGACAAAGCTGAATATCTAATTCGTCCAGTAGCCCACACGTACCAAACTGTAAGAGCATTTTAACGAGACATATCAAGACAGTTAAATTCCCCAAGAGCGCTCACTTTCACCCTAATGAGCAGAAGTATGGCTATTCAGTTTTTACACAAACTTCACCCAGCAACATTCCTCTAATGATATGCTCAATTTCTTTGTAATTAGGTGATGAACGCAATAACATTCCACCTCTCCACATTTACACACATAAAACCCATATGCTGAAGCATGTCTTTTGATCCTCATACATCTGCAAATCAACCCTGGCATCAATTCTAAACAAATGTTATTGACTACTTTGAGGAAAATAAATGTAATTCTCCTCCGTCCAATTGAAATTGAAAGAACTGATAATTAAATATTTTAGTTAAGAAATATTATGAGTGTACATTAAATGGGTTATGTTAATATTGACGTTTTATACAATTGATATAATGTACCTGCTAATTCACATATAAAATGAAAACGAAAGATCTTTCAGCCAGGAAAATTTCTTCCAAGTTGAGTGTGAAGAAAATAAAATGATGGATATACTGTAATAATCGGGGTCTTGAAGCAATAGTTGTTTTGATTATTTAAGCTAAATATTACAGATTTTCATTCCTTAAGCTTTAATTCTGAGACCGCAGAATAGTGTCGGGGATTAGAAATGTACGTGTGCATTAGGCTAAGTAGTTTATTCCAGAAATAACATTCTGGTACATAGATGTAAAAATATTCTGGCAAATCAGTAGTTGGCACCCAGCTGGAGAACAGTATAGAACTGTGGATGATCCTTCAAAATATGGATCTTCTTATTAATCCATGAATAAAACGGTTAATGTCATGCAAATGCACCTAACCTGGGACGATAATAAAAACATCTGAATTCAATCAAAACACACTTGTCACACAGCCACTGCCAGTTTTAACAGTTAGACCAATGTCAATAGACCGAGCCAATCTATTCTCAGGATTGTGGATTGTCCATTTTAATAAGGAAATGTAATGGGTCTGATATTCAACCACAATCTGAATTTTGATTTCCGATGAATGAGTTTTCCAGGTCTCAGAAAACCCAGCAGCTAAAGAAAGGCAAGGACCCTCCTGGTAAATACTTGCTTGATTAACTTTATCTATCTTACTTACTCACAATAATTAAGGCATTTTTCTTCATTCTGAAGTTTTTAAATTTCACACTGGTATTTCTGCTGTCCTTTGCAAGCTCCAACCCCGACCCCGATCCTTTCTTCCTTTCTCTTCATCCCCCAGTGAGGCTGATGGTGGAGACAATCACTTCTCAAACTGGTTGCTATATGATAGATAACAGAATTATAAAAAAGGCTAATCATGTCCAATTCTACATTCTATAGAACCTGATGGAAAATCATTATCTCAACTTCAAACCAGTGTTACCTCCAACAACATCTGCATACAAACTATCCTTAATCTCCTGTTAAACATCCAAAACATTATTTAATTAATTGCCTGTTCACTGCATACATCTGCTGATTTTCTGTTCATTTTTGTTCGTTCGTTTTCCTGACCTCTTTGCAACCTTCCCAAAATGCACATTTAAGTTACAGTCTGATGGAGAAATGAATATTTATCTATTAGAGTTTCTTTTTCCATATTCTGACTCAAATGGCGTGTGATTTCAGTTTTTTCTAGCTTTTTATTTAATTTTTCCAATATTTGCATAGACGCACTTGGATATGAAAATGCAATGTATCAATTAGTATGTAGCAGGCATAATGACTCATTCTCATCCAAAAACATGTATGGCTCAAATTCATGGCACAAAATCATTCCGCCTTACTGACCCTATTTCTACTGTCAATTGTTAAACAAAAAAAGTAGGAAGAATTTGGTAGACCACGTGATCTGTGTTTACATGATTTTTTTTTAACATATGTCTTGGTACCTTTAAAATTAGCAGCATAACAATTTTGAGGGTAATGAAATTAGGCATGATACTCTTGGTAGGATATTATGCTTTCTATTTGGTGCTAATGCCTAGACAACCCTCACTGCCAAAGTGATTAAGGCCAAATTAAACATAATAAAGAAGATGAAAGGTGGAAATCTGCCGGCTTGCAATTTTCAATGACAAATTCATGCATTATCCACATGCAGCACTTTGTCTAAGTTCAGATTGGTCTCAAGGGCCCAAACACGACAGAAAGATGATCATCGATGCACATTCGATTTAAATGGAAGGTCTGCAAGAAGGACATGGAAGCAATAATTACAAATCTCCCAAACCAAGGTGGCTAAGATACAACTTTATTAGATCACTTGTTTCAAAAAGCAGTTGTGTGGCAAATAAACAGCTGACAACAATGGAAAATAAGTGAACACGTTATTGTTATTATGGTATTTCTATTTATGTTTAATGTTACAGAAAAATAATACCATGAGTTTTGTCCAGTTATCCTTCACTGATAGAACTTGCAAACGTAGATTCATGATCAAATGCAAAGATAACAAGCTGAATAGTAAACATTGAGGCACATTTTTGTCTACACAGACAGTGCAATTGAGAACCACGCACTCGGGCAATTAAGCCAAGCCTTTTATTCATAGTAAAATTATTTGCAAAACACTTTGAGAATGCTACATATTGGAAGAAGCTTACTAATTCTATTTTACTTCGGAGTCACGTGAGTGACTACGTGAAGACCCCGTCCAGTACGCATGCGTGCCATATATCTATCGCAATGCGTGATGACTGGCAGGTTGAATGTGATTCTCCTGCCAGCAACAGACCTGAGGTAAGTTTTTAAATATACTTTCAAGTTTTAAAATCTTCTTGCAGGAACCTCTACTTAGAGGTCCTGCTAAAAGTCCGGGGCTAAGTCGGGACGGAGGGGAAACCCCAGTCTCGGACTTCAGGGAACCCCGGTCACGGGGAATCCCGCCCACGGACCTAGGCGCTCGGAACCGCGGAATGCGGGTAGCGAGCGGCGGTAAATTCACCTTTGAGCCGCTGGCAGTAAAACCAGCGGTTTCATATTGGTGGAGAACCTGGGAGACCGCGGGAAACAGGGAGCGGATGGCGGCAGATTCGCCCTCGAGCCACTGGCTGTGAAGCCAGCGGCTTCATATTGGTGCCGGGGGCAACTGGACAGCCGCTCCGGAGACCGCGGGAAACGGGGAGCGGACAGCGGTGGATTCACCTTTGAACTGCTGTAGAATTGGGAGCAACAACAGCAGCAGGAGTTAGCAAGAGATACGACTGATTGGCTCTAGCCCAAGTGGGAGGAGAGAAGTGAGTCAGTGCTGGGAAAACAGTTGAAAACTGAGGAATTTGGTTTGTAAATTGGTAAATCAGGCAATTTATCAGTCAATTTAAGCATGACTGCTCATAGCGAGCGGCAGTGAGTGAGCGGCCTTGTGAGGGAAGTGCCCTGTTAGAAAAGTGTGAGTCTTCGGCGAGGAGACGAAAGAAGGAAATGTCAGGCAAGCTGATTCAGTGCGATGCTTGCAGTATGTGGGAGGTCAAGGACACCGCTGGTGCCTCTGGCTGCTACAAATGCGAGAAGTGCATCCAGGTAGAGCTCCTGAAGGGCCGTGTTGGGGAACTGGAGAAGCAAGTGGTTCGTCCGAGAAACGGAGTCGTTCCTCGACAAGTCCTACAGTACGATTGTAACACCTAAGGTACTGGAAGAGAGAAGGTGGGAGACAGTGAAAACGGGAGGGAAGCATGGAATGCCAACGTCCCCGGGTGTTGTACCTCTTGTGAACAGGTTCACCCACTTAGAAGCTGTCGGGACAGTAGAGGTGTTTACACTGGGCGGCGGACTGGCTTGTGATGCGAATAGGGCTGTTGAGCCAAAACCAAAAAGGCCTAAGGCAGGCAACGCCATTGTAGTGGGAGACTCCATTGTGAGAGGTACGGACAGGGGTTTCTGCGGCAACAGACGGGATGCGAGGATGGTGTGCTGCCTTCCTGGTGCCAGGATCCAGGATGTCACGGACAGAGTGCAGAAAATCCTCAAGGGCGAAGGTGAACATCCGGAAGTGGTAGTGCATGTCGGCACAAACGATGTCGGAAAGAAGGGGATGAATATTCTGCAGCGTGACTTTAGAGAGCTCGGAAAAATGCTGAAAAGCAGGACCTCCAGGGTTGTTATCTCCGGTTTGCTTCCAGTTCCTCGTGCTGGCGAGAGCAGGAACAGGGAGATTACAGACCAGTTAGTCTAACATCGGTAGTGGGGAAACTGCAAGAGTCAGTTATTAAAGATGGGATAGCAGCACATTTGGAAAGTGGTGAAATCATTGGACAAAGTCAGCATGGATTTACAAAAGGTAAATCATGTCTGACGAATCTTATAGAATTTTTCGAGGATGTAACTAGTAGCGTGGATAGGGGAGAACCAGTGGATGTGGTGTATCTGGACTTCCAGAAGGCATTCGACAAGGTCCCACATAAGAGATTAGTTTACAAACTTAAAGCACACGGCATTGGGGGTTCAGTATTGATGTGGATAGAGAACTGGCTCGCAAACAGGAAGCAAAGAGTAGGAGTAAACGGGTCCTTTTCACAATGGCAGGCAGTGACTAGTGGGGTACCGCAAGGCTCAGTGCTGGGACCCCAGCTATGTACAATATATATTAATGATCTGGATGAGGGAATTGAAAGCAATATCTCCAAGTTTGCGGATGACACTAAGCTGGGGGGCAGTGTTAGCTGAGAGGAGGATGCTAGGAGACTGCAAGGTGACTTGGATAGGCTGGGTGAGTGGGCAAATGTTTGGCAGATGCAGTATAATGTGGATAAATGTGAGGTTATCCATTTTGGTGGCAAAAACAGGAAAGCAGACTATTATCTAAATGGCGGCCGACTAGGAAAAGTGGAGATGCAGCGAGACCTGGGTGTCATGGTACACCAGTCATTGAAAGTGGGCATGCAGGTGCAGCAGGCAGTGAAGAAAGCGAATGGTATGTTAGCTTTCATAGCAAAAGGATTTGAGTATAGGAGCAGGGAAGTTCTACTGCAGTTGTACAGGGTCTTGGTGAGACCACACCTGGAGTATTGCGTACAGTTTTGGTCTCCAAATCTGAGGAAGGACATTATTGCCATAGAGGGAGTGCAGAGAAGGTTCACCAGACTGATTCCTGGGATGTCAGGACTTTCATATGAAGAAAGACTGGATAGACTTGGTTTATATTCTCTAGAATTTAGGAGATTGAGAGGGGATCTTATAGAAACTTACAAAATTCTTAAGGGGTTGGACAGGCTAGATTGCTCCCGATGTTGGGGAAGTCCAGGACAAGGGGTCACAGCTTAAGGATAAGGGGGAAATCCTTTAAAACCGAGATGAGAAGAACTTTTTTCACACAGAGAGTGGTGAATCTCTGGAACTCCCTGCCACAGAGGGTAGTCGAGGCCAGTTCATTGGCTATATTTAAGAGGGAGTCAGATGTGGCCCTTGTGGCTAAGGGGATCAGAGGGTATGGAGAGAAGGCAGGTACGGGATACTGAGTTGGATGATCAGCCATGATCATATTGAATGGCGGTGCAGGCCCGAAGGGCCGAATGGCCTACTCTTGCACCTAATTTCTATGTTTCTATGTTTCTATGAGCTGCTGGCAGTGGTGCCAGCAGCTTCATATTGGTGCCGGGGACACCGGGACAGCCGCTCCGGAGACCGTGGAATACGGGGCGCGACCTGAGAACCCGCTCCGTAGACTGCGGGATGCGAGGAGCGGACGGCAGTAAGTACTGTGCCGCGGCTTCATATACCCCCCCCCCCCCCGAAGCAGGATAACCGCCCCCGACTTTGTAAATCACGGCTATCCCTTTGATAGGGACCGCGGGGATATCCCGGCCGCAGTTACTGCAGGGATACCCAGATGTGGGGAGAAAGAAAGCCCCAGCTGGAGAACACCGTGGGGAAGCCCTGTTATAAGGGACCGCGGAGAAAAAGCTGGGGGGAGAAATAACCCGCAATGGAGTGTTTCTACAAGGACCACAGAGGAACCCTAGCTGTAACAAACCACGAGCACGAGACCAGGCTCGGGAGGAGTGTTGCCCCGCAGCAGAAGGTTTTAAAAGGACATGCAGGTAAATTCCTTACTCGAAGGTCGTTTTGTGCTATTTTGTGAGAATATGTTACAGGAATGGACTGTGCGGGAGCAACTGTGATCGCATATCCCGCATGGAGCAGTTGATGGATCAGAAGCTCGAATGTGACATGCTCCGGTATATGGAGTCTAGTCACCAGGGGGTCCTGGGACGCCCATAGCAGCACCTTATTGAGAGCTGCATAATGCAACTCCCTCGACAGAGGGGTGCATTAGGAGTCACTTCTGGGCTGACTCTGAAGACAGGGGTTTGGCTGAAGGAACCACAAGTGTGCAGGGGGTGCAGGAATAACACTACCAGCAGCGGGAGCTCGACGAGTGGCCGTCGGGTTCAGGAGGGCCACATCATCACGCAAGACCTCACATCTTCGACGGCAGCACCCCTACGCACCCACCAGCAAACCACGATGAACTGAAGCTGGTGAAAGCTTGAAGGCCGTACAACCAGGACAAAGGTCTTTTTTAGGCTACAGCCCAGAACGGCCTTCCTGGAAGATTCGCCAACCTCTTACGCGAGCTCCTCCACCTCCAGGAGCAGATGTAAAATCATGCACACATGTTTGAGGCAGCTCCTGGTCGGGTTGCCTAAGTCCTCGCATTCGGATAAAGGTATGGAACCTCATCGATGATGTCCCCAGTCACGGATACAAGTTGGTAATATTAAACTGGTTTGAATTTTGCACTGGTTTGGGATAACACTAGATTAGTTTATACTGCACACAGGTATGGTTGGAGTTGCCTTTCAAGACAAGGCTCACAAGAATGGGATGTGGACTGATCATTGTCAACAGCCTCAACCCGCATGTGCAATATAGACTTTTCTGAATAACTTCCATGTGATCATTTCCGCTCACAGGGTTGAAGATATTTGAAATTTAACTGGATGAGGCAACGATTCACTCAGTAGCGTAACAATGGGCTAACTCCAGTTTCCAGATTATTTACCAAATCACTACTATCAGTGCTCCGGCTGCACAGAGCTAACAAATAAGTAGCATGGCCAATCTGGATGATATTGAACATACTGTATTTTACTAAATTAGCCTTATCAGCCACATAGCTATTTGAAGAATTGGTTCTCACCCGTCCAGTTAAATTTAAATTAAGTTGATACCAACTGAAACTATTGATTGTTGGGATACAATCATCCATTTATTGGTCTGGGATCAGCTCTGAGACAAAAAATTAGACCTCTGCTATTTTTAGCTGAAACAATCAAAGTCACAATGATGGACAGCTTTGCTCCACTAAAAGCTCTTATCCGTAAATCTTCAGTCATTTCCAAACTGATGCTATTGCCCAAAGATGGGTAATTTACTAATACCATCTCTAGTTACAGAGGCAGATGGGATTAGCATGAGTTATCAAGTGTTCAGTCATGGTATCAATTGTCAATGGACACCAGGTGCATTCTGGGCATTAAAGTGTGTGTGGATATGCATATACGGCATGCACAAGTCCAAGGTGATACACTTTGGTGGTGGTATATGTTAATCACAAAGGTACAATCAAATCAAACTATACGGTGATAGTTTTACCAAACCACATTTAGCACTGGTGTATTATTATGCAAAATCAATGACAACACAGATTGAATGTGTGATCACAAAGTATTTAATGACAATGTGGATTGATAGAACACTACTATTGAGTTGCTTGCATCCAGTTTCAATCAACAGTGAACGAGGCATACAGTGGCGAAGGGTGCATTCTCGCTACACTAGGAAGGAATGTTCTTTTATGTCTTCCTCCATTTGGCCTCAATAGACAGGTTTTGCAAAATTCAGCAAGATTCCCGCTTCCGGGTTTTCATAATACCTGCCAGGGTTATACACCTATGGCTCCTGCTGAGGCGAAGAATGAACATAAAACCTTACATGGTTAATTCCGGATAAAAAGATGCTGGTTCAGTTGTGATGTTGAAACCATCCTCTGCATGATATAATCAATCATAGACTTACAGACTCTGGGAGATCGTTTCTGCGGCTTGGGTTGTCAAACCATGAGCGTTAAGAGTGCTCACTACAGATTGCAGGGATGGCACCAAATAGCAGCAAACTGCATAGGAGATGGGAAACATTGTTTATGCTTCCTTACGTTTAACTCGGCACGGATGACTGACACATTAAAATTCAGTTTTATGGGATTATAACATTAAGTTACTATTCCTTTACTGTGCCTTAAGTACCTCCTAATAATTTGGCTGATGAGTACATAAACCACTCTGTCCGGTCTCACCCTCTGATAACCAGAGAATGAAGATATCGTCAGCTTAAAACCTCCCAGGTTTAGGGACACGGAGATATGGGTTGTTAACATTGTACTACGTCACTTCACCGATGGGCGCCAGCAACTTCCCTGCCCATGGTCATACTCACGTACTAGTGATTACGCCATGGCACTAAGTACAGCGCTATGGGTCCAGTCATTGCAACACTGGATAGGATGATCATATCTGCGGGCTATAATAACATGTTTTGTTTATGATTAATGAAGCAGATTAGACAGGGACACAAGACCAAACTAGAGTTGCATATCCCATGGACCTTGGGTTGCGTGTGATCACGCATTTACACCAGTATGTCAAGGTTCCTAAGAGCTTTATAGACTGACAGCAATATTATTAGTTACATAAAATCTTGTTGGAAGGAATCACTACGAACCTTCTCCAGATGGTTATATGGGTCTGGCATATACAGGAGTGTACATTGACATTGAGTCTCACTCCACCAGGACCGCTATACCTCAGCAGCAGGGATGGACCACATCCTAGCAGGATGGTCAAACTATTGACCTGTCCAAATATTCAGAATAAACCTATTGCCAGATCAGGAGTATTTGCCAACTCTATGTTAGGTATGGTTCATACTTCCTCCAGGTTGAGGGAGGTTACTATTGCCACTATTATTAATTAATAGCATCAACATGTCTATATCTATGTCATATCTGAATGCATTCTTAATGTTCACTCATCATTGGCCTACTGATCCAGTGTATGACAAAAGGATTTGAGTATAGGAGCAGGGAGGTTCTACTGCAGTTGTACAGGGTCTTGGTGAGACCACACCTGGAGTATTGCGTACAGTTTTGGTCTCCTAATCTGAGGAAAGACATTCTTGCCATAGAGGGAGTACAGAGAAGGTTCACCAGACTGATTCCTGGGATGTCAGGACTTTCATATGAAGAAAGACTGGATAGACTCGGCTTGTACTCGCTAGAATTTAGAAGATTGAGGGGGGATCTTATAGAAACTTACAACATTCTTAAGGGGTTGGACAGGCTAGATGCAGGAAGATTGTTCCCGATGTTGGGGAAGTCCAGAACAAGGGGTCACAGTTTAAGGATAAGGGGGAAATCTTTTAGGACCGAGATGAGGAAAACTTTTTTCACACAGAGAGTGGTGAATCTCTGGAATTCTCTGCCGCAGAACGTAGTTGAGGCCAGTTCATTGGCTATATTTAAGAGGGAGTTAGATGTGGCCCTTGTGGCTAAAGGGATCAGGGGGTATGGAGAGAAGGCAGGTACAGGATACTGAGTTGGATGATCAGCCATGATCATATTGAATGGCGGTGCAGGCTCGAAGGGCCGAATGGCCTACTCCTGCACCTATTTTCTATGTTTCTATGTTTCTATGACGCCTGTACTCGGTTCCACGGCATGAAATCACAGAGCTCTAAAATCTTCACATAGTCACTCGCGTGACTCCGAAGTAAAATAGTAAGATTAAACGAGAACTTACCAGTTTGAAGTTTGATCTTTATTTTATGAGGAGTAACGTTGAGGGATTACGTGCCCTCCACTCCCAGCCCTCTATCATAAAGTTCAACTGGTATTATGGTTCTCTTATCTTACTATGTTCAGTTCAATAACTGTTATCTGTGATTTCACACCGCTGCTTTGAAGAGTGCCACGCATGCGTACTGGACAGGGTCTTCACGTAATCCCTCAACGTTACTCCTCATAAAATAAAGATCAAACTTCAAACTGGTAAGTTCTCGTTTAATCTTACTATTTGTTATGCCTCTTAATTTACATAAATATGGCTGATAGAAAATCAATTTGGTACGTTGTGAAGCTGCCAGTGAGGCGGCAATATCAATACAAATGTCATTGATCATGCACAAATGTATTGGTTACACACTGATAACTAATGCTTGGTTTGGGTTTTACCACTAACATTGCCTCCACATAACAAACCTAAATTCTAAAGTGACTTTCTTACCATTAAGGTTGATTTGATTTGACCAAGCTTAGCATCAGAAAGACCTGGTAAAACTGAAATCACTTGGTATCAAGGGGGGATCACTCATTGACTAGAGCTATGCCTCACATGATGGAAGATAGTTGTAATTGTTGGATGTCATCTTTACAAGAATTCCTCAGGACAGTGTCTCAGGCCCAACAATTTTCAGCTGCTTTATAGACAAATTTTTATCTATCGTAAGGATGGAAGTTGGAATATTAGCTGATGATTGCATAATATTAATTTTATTTGTGTTTCCTCAGCAAACGAAGCAGTCCGTGAGTGTGTCTGGCAAAACTTGGATAAAATATTTTTGGACCTTCATTCTTTAGTAATGTAATATACCTTACCGTGTTGCATTCAAAGCAGACAACACCACATTTTTGCACATGGAATTTTATTTTTCACAACTTTGTTCAATCATTCATTCTATGAATGTTATCTAGTCGTGTATAGGTCCCTGTTTGCTTCTAATCTCTACTGCAGACTGCGCAGAATGATCTGTGAGTAACACTAGGGACTACTGGTGTACTAATTATTTGAGGTTCTTTCCGGTCAGTGTGCATGCATACGATATCTGAACAAAGATAACCGATAGCAGGGTCAACCAAACTACATTCCTACACTGCTCTCCCTCATTAATAGAAAATAAAGTAAAATTAGTTTAGCAGCATTTAGAAATATTTAAGGATGATTGATTAATTAATTTTTGAATTCATGTTGATCTTTTTAACTGTACTGCAGTTGTTCATGTTCATCTTCAACATTGAACAGATGTTGTTGACGTGGCATCCGTCTTTGGATTTATTGAAAATATCAATTCCTGACTCATTATCAATAGTTGTAAGATTCACTTCCGCAGTACATTTAAGCTCAAATTTCCCCTCTCTTCTCTTGGGTATCCAGCAATGAGATCATATGCTTCAAGTGAACCTTACTAATACTCACTCCTACCTTTATGAGGTAATTCATGGAACCATGTTTTGCCATAATCTCCCGAATATTCTTGATCAAATCTAACCCTCCTAATGGGTGTCCACACAAATCTTATCAAGTAATCTGAACCCTCTTTTTGTTAATGATGTTTGCCACAAATTGAGTGGACATTTTGCTGAATGTATTTGTAAGTTTTGTATCTCTTAATGCAGGCTCGTGTGTCCTTCTAGCTTTTTGATACATGTTTGCAAAAATGCTCATAATAAATGCATTCTTCCAATGAACATTTTTTCAAGCCAATCTCTTTTATTACAGTTGATCTTATAGTTTGCTACTCTGATTGTTGGCTGCACTTGTTAACCATTATCAAAAACTGCATAAGACAATTGACATAGGGATTTCAACTTTTTACTCATGGGACTTTGAAATTTGCAGTGGGCATCACTATTGCTGCCTGTGTCATACATACCTTTTAGGTTTCACTCCTCATTCTACTCATTAGCTTAGTATTGTGTCTGTCTCTCTTTTGTAGCTTTCTCATAAGTATTATCTTTATATTGGAGAGCGGCTTGGCTGACCATTCTGGCTTGCAATCTTGGTTCTAACAAATAATGATAATAGATAATAGACAAAAGATGCAGGAGTAGGCCATTCAGCCCTTCGAGCCAGCACCGCCATTCAATGTAATCATGGCTGATCATCCCCAATCAGTACCCCATTCCTGCCTTCTCCCCATATCCCTTAACTGTACTATCTTTAAGAGCCCTATCTAGCTCTCTCTTGAAAGTATCCAGAGAACCGCCCTCTGAGGCAGAGAATACCACAGACTCACAACTCTCTGTGAGAAAAAGTGTTTCCTCGTCTCCGTTCTAAATGGCTTACCCCTTATTCTTGAACTGTGGCCTCTGGTTCTGGACTCCCCCAACGTCGGGAACATGTTTCCTGCCTCTAGCATGTCCAAACCCTTAATAATCTTAAATGCTTCAATAAGATCCTCCTCATCCTTCTAAACTCCAGCGTATACAAACCCAGCCGCTCCATTCTCTCAGCATATGACAGTCCCACCATCTCAGGAATTAACCTTGTAAACCTATGCTGCACTCCCTCAATAGCAAGAATGTCCTTCCTCAAATTAGGGAACCAGAACTGCACACAATACTCCAGGTGTGGTCTAACTAGGGCCCTATACATCTGCAGGAAGACCTCTTTGCTCCTATACTCAACTTCTCTTGTTATAAAGGCCAACATGCCATTTGCTTTCTTCACTGCCTGCTGTACCTGCATGCTTACTTTTATTGACTGATGAACAAGGACCCCCAGATCCCGTTGTACTTCCCCTTTTCCCAACTTGACACCATGTAGATAGTAATCTGCCTTCCTGTTTTTGCTACCAATGTGGATAACCTCACATTTATCCACATTAAACTGCATCTGCCATGCATCTACCCACTCAGGATGATGCCATATGACCTTAAATTTTACATTTGAAATATTTCAGTGTTCTAAATTGTCATGCTTAAGCAGGATTATATCCATGATATACGGGTAGCACAAGGTGCAGGAAAGAACTGCAGACGCTGGTTTACACCGAAGATAGATACAAAATGCTGGAGTAACTCAGTGGGACAGGCTGCAACTCTGGATAGAAAAAGGGGTGACATTTTGCATCGAAACACAAAACATCACCCATTCCTTCTATCCAGATATGCTGCCTGTCCCGCTGAGTTACTCCAGCATTCCTTTCCCCTCTCTTCATTTCCCTTCCCTCCCCTACCCCTCCCCCTCCCGTCCTCCTCGCCATCTTCCCTCCCACCTCACTTCCCCACCTCTCCATTCCATGCCTCCACCCTGTCCATCCCACTCCTTCTACTCCCCCTTCCCTAATATTTATAATATCATTTATAGATACACATCTATTCAATACTTTCATCACCTCTCCAAACTTTCTTCCAGCATGATGAATCCTTACAATTCCATGCTAGCTTTCATTGATCACTGGAACATTTTCATTGAGTCTAGTCATTCCATATTTAATTGGAAACCACATGCAATTTCCCAACAATAGGTGCCAAGCCAATGGCCTCTAATTTCCTTGTTTTTATCTTTCACTTTTCAGCACCGTTGTAGAGGAGAATTCTTGAACAAGCGTACACCTCAGAGGTTGACATAAACATGGAGACACAGAGAGGGAATAGACATATGGTCTGCTGAGTCACTCGATCTGGTTCATAGTTCCATGTTGATATTATCTATGTGAAATCAGCGTGCATGCCCATGCCAGTGTGGATTGGAATGCTCCATGGTATGCTTTCCCCTCTTCTAATATGTCTCCTTCAATAATGTTGAAGCTGAAATTTGCTCACTGCTTGCAGATTACAGGTAATGACAAATATTGTTCATGTGTGGAGATTAAAGTACACTTCCATTTCCTTTATGGCAGTGATGCAGCTGATTCCAGGCTAAGATTTATTTCAAACCTGAATGATAAATTCACTATGGCCGTGTGAAATATTAAACTTCAATTTAACTGTTCAGGATTATCTCTAAAAATGACAAGGTACAACAGTCAACATGTGTGAAATACATGATTGCCTTACAACGTTCATCGATGTGCAATCTTGGGGCAACTCGCAACCTTGCTTAAAAGTTCACTCACATTCAGCAGCACTAAACATGCCAAGCTGTAACATCAGCATTTTGAAGGAAATGGCAGGAATTTCACAGATAGGTTCCCAAGCACTAAGATGACTACATTAACACATTTACCTATACTGAATGGCAATATCTAAGCAAAAATAATATATATTAATTGAATTCATATTTTGCCATCTAGATTGATACAAATACATCGATAAATGCTCCTGAACACATCATCAGTGATGTAACCTGGGTTCATTGGGTGTTTCGGGTCTTTCAACATCAGACACCCTCACCCAGGCGACCCAGCCGTGGTTGATCAGACCACGACTTGTGTTCAGGTGGCATTCGCTCCTCCCCATGGACCTCCTCTCCTGATCCAGAGCCATCTCGAGGCCTTCTCCGCTGCCTCTGTGGTGTTCTTGATGGCCCTTCTCCTTGCCACTCCGTTGATGCCCAGTGCACTCAAGGCTTTGTAGAGCGATTGCCCTGCAAAACCTCTGCAGCCAAACTCGATGGGCATACACCTTGCCTTCTAGCCCTGCTTGCGGCAGTCTATGACCAGCTCTTCATACTTGGCCATCTTCCTCTCGTGGGCCTCCTCCAGACGGTCCTCCCACGGCACTGTCAGTTCCAACAAGACAATGTTTTTGGTCGCCTCTGAGACCAGGAGGATATCTGGCCTCAGGGTGGTCGTGGCAATGTGCTGTGGGAACTTCAGCTGTTTCACCAGGTCTACGGAAAGCTGCCAGTCCTGCGCAGTCGCCAGGATTCCTGACTGATTCTTGGCTGCTGTGGTTCTTGGCAGCTGCACTCCGGCCTTCATGAAGGTGATCATCTGGGTGATGGGGCGTTCTCGTCTGCAGCTGCTGATTCCCATGCTGATGGCTTCTGCAATGGGTTTGAGAACCTAGTCGTGACGCCATGTGTACCGGCCCTGCCCAAGAGCCTTTGGGCAACAGCTCAGGATGTGTTCCAACGTCCCCTTGCCTGAGCATTGCGGGCAATCTGGAGATTCCGCTTTGCCCCAGATTAAGAGGTTCGATGGGCTGGGCAGGACATCATACACTGCCTGGACCAGGAACTTGATGCGCTGTGGTTCAGCCTGCCAGAGCTCAGTCCATGTGACTTTTCGGTCCATGGCCTGCTCCCACCTTGTCCAGGCTCCCTGCTGCCTCAATCCAATTGCTCTGGTACACCTCTCCTCCTCCACCACTGCCCTCACTTCCTCCTGGACCAGCCTGCGCCTCTCCTTCCCCTTGGCCTTGTCAAACTGGGGAGATGGGAAGATTCCCAGGCCTGCTCTTCCTCGAGTCACTGCTCCCACCAGGACTCTGTGGCGTATCCGGGACTCTGCTTGCAGCACGGCTTCGCCGGCTCTCCACTACCTCCCAGTTTTCACCTCCACCCCTGCTTGAGCCACCTTGGGGTCACTGGAGTCCCTCTACAGCATCACCTCTCTGGCCCGAGTCACCTTAAACTCCTCCTCCAGGGACTTCAGGGGCAGCTGGAGCTTGGTGTTATTTCCGTAAAGGGCGATGCTGCTAAAGCTCCTGGGCAGTCCCAGCCACCTTCTGAGAAAGCTGCTGACTTTCCTCTCCAATCTCTCTACGATGGATATTGGGACTTCATAGACAAGCAGTGGCCAGAGTATCCTTGGCAGGATACCATGCTGGTAAATCCATGCCTTGAACTTGCCGGGAAGCCCCGACCGGTCCACTGCTCTCAACCAGCTCTCCAGCTCCTGACAGGTTGCCTGGACAGATGCTGTATCCTTCAGGCTGCTGTTAAACACCTTGCCAAGACGCCTCACTGGTCTTTCGGAGACAGTTGGGGTTGGTGTCCCTTCGATGCTGAAGCGGAAACTGTCCATGACTTTTCCCTTCTTCAGCACCAGTGACCTTGATTTTCCCGGCTTAAACCTCATCCTTGCCCATCCAATCAGTTTCTCCAACCCCTGCAGGATCCACCTGCTTCCTGACACTGACTCAGTTGTGACAGTCAGGTCGTCCATGAAGACTCTGATTGGTGGTTGGCGCATTCCTGACTTGGTCCGAGGGCCCCGGCACTCTGGCTCAGCAGACTTGACGATCATGTTCATCGCCAAGGCAAAAAGGATCACAGAGATGGTACAGCCTGTGATGATCCCAACCTCCAGTCTGTGCCACTCTGATGTTACTGACCCTGATGAGACTCTCATGCTGAACTGGTTGCAATAGTCCAGGATGAGAACTGCCACTTGGCCCGGCACATGATGCTTGGCCATGACTGTCTGGATCAGCTTGTGCAGGATGGAGCCGTACGCGTTGGCCAGGTCAAGCCAGAGCACTGTCAGGTCACCCTTGTTCTCCCTGGCTTCTCTGATGAGCTGGGTCACCACTCCTGTGTGCTCTAGACACCCCGACACTCCAGATAGGCCTCCCTTCTGCACTGAGCTGTCGCTGTAACCATTGCTGGAGAGGAAGTTGGTCAGCCGCCTCGCCACTATGCTGAAGAAAATCTTGCCTTCAACACTTAGCGAGGAGATGATTCTGAACTGATCGATTTTCTTGGAATCTTCCTCCTTTGGGATCCAGACTCCTTCAGCGAATCGCCACTGCTGTGGCACTTTTCCTCTCCTCCAGATGACTTTCGGAGGCGAGGAAAAGTGGCGCCGCAGTGGCGATGTCAACATGTCAACAGTCAACAGCGATGTCAACATGTCAAAAGTCAACATGTGTGAAATACATGATTGCCTTACAACGTTCATCGATGTGCAATCTTGGGGCAACTCGCAACCTTGCTTAAAAGTTCACTCACATTCAGCAGCACTAAACATGCCATGCTGTAACATCAGCATTTTGAAGGAAATGGCAGGAATTTCACAGATAGGTTCCCAAGCACTAAGATGACTACATTAACACATTTACCTATACTGAATGGCAATATCTAAGCAAAAATAATATATATTAATTGAATTCATATTTTGCCATCTATAATATTATGTTCTATCTACAAAATAGAAAAAAATGAAAGACGTTTATTTCAGTTATTTCAGTAAGCCAGATATTGAGAGGTAGCATTCCGAATGGAGGTGTTCCTCATCTTCCATTCTTTGCACAGTGAAATGCTTCCTCCATAACACAAAATTATAATTTAGAATAAATGCTTGTTGTAATTGTTAGCTGAAGCTATTTTTCATTTTAAGAGATGAGGAACATTGCGATGAAGTCCCACAAACCTTTCTGGTGTTCCGTTAAATCCCTGGACGACTTTGACTCAAAGACTGAGTGGCGCAGAGCCTGGAAAGATGCCACCACCAACAACGGAGAGGTCATCACAGGCCCCACAGTGAAACTGCCGGGATTTGACCTCCATCGCAAGAAATGGCTAAACCTGAACAAAATCCGCACCCTCCATGCAAGAACAACCCATCACCTTCATAAGTGGGGGATGTCAGGCAGCCCAGCTTGCGACTGCAGACATCCAGACCAGATCATCCCACACATCGTGAATGACTGCTCGCTGGAATATTCCCAGCCTCAACTACCTCCTCTGGCACCTTCCCCCTCAGATTCCTATTAAATCTTGTCCCCTTCACCTTAAACCTATGTCCACTCATCCTCGATTCACCTACTCTGGGCAAAGGACTTTGTGCATCTACCTGATCTATTTCTCTCATGATTTTGTACACCTCCAAGGAATAGAGTCCCAGCCTACTCAACCTCTCCCTATACCCCTCTAGTCCTGGCAACATGTCCGTAAATCTTCTCTGTACACTGTTCAGCTTGATAACAGCTTGCTTCTCAGGGAAGTAACATCAACAGATCAAGTAAATCAGTAACATAGTGCCAGAAAGATATCACTATCTTAGCAGCTTCCACACCAAGATCTAAGTTTCTCTCTACAAGCTCGGGATGCTCAGAACTAAAGAATTTAAAGATGGAAATACCTCTCTAGTAGTTTGCAGACAGAGTACATTGTGAACCAGTGTCACTGAGGAAGAGAAAATAATTGTCGGCCTGCTTTTGTAAAGCAAGCGTGTGAGGGATATAAGTAGGAGATGAGTAGATATGAGAGCAGTAAATCGCAGAAAGATATTTTATATGTCTTAAACAGTTGTGTGTTAGCTACAGTGCAGTATTGGTATATCCTTTATCAAAGGGCATTGGTTTATTATTGGCGCATGTGCTGAGATGCTGAGAGTGAATATCTTTGTTTGCATGCAGTCAAATTATTTTATACATGAGTACAATCATGCTGTTGTAGGTACTTTGGATCCATCTTCACTAAGGAGGACACAAACAATCTTCCTGATATACTAGTGGCCAGAGGATCTGGGATGACGGAGGAACTGAAGGATATCCACATTAGGCAGGAAATGGTGTTGGGCAGACTGATGGGACTGAAGGCTGATAAATCCCCAGGACCTGATGGTCTGCATCCCAGGTTACTTAAGGAAGTGGCTCTAGAAATCGTGAATGCATTGGTGATAATTTTCCAATGTTCTATAGATTCAGGATCAGTTCTTGTGGATTGGAGGGTAGCTAATGTTATCCCACTTTTTAAGAAAGGCGGGAGAGAGAAAACAGGGAACAGCCCAGTTAGCCTGACATCGGTGGTGGGGAAGATGCTGGGGTCAATTATAAATGATGAAATAGCGGCACATTTTGGATAGCGGTAACAGGATCGGTCTGAGTCAGCATAGATTTTTGAAGGGGAGATCATGCTTCACAAGTCTTATGGAATTTCTTGAGGGTGTAACTAGGAAAATGAACAAGGAAGAGCCAGTGGATGTGGTGTACCTGGACTTTCAGAAAGCATTTGATAATGTCCTACATAGGAGATAAGTGGGCAAAATTAGGGCACATGGTATTGGGGATAGAGTGCTGACATGGATAGAACATTGGTTAGCTGGCAGGAAACAAAGTGTAGGGATTAATGGATCCCTTTCAGAATGGCAGGCAGTGACTAGAAGGGTGCCGCAAGGCTCGGTGCTGGGACGGCAGCTATTTACAATATACACCAATGATTTAGATGGATTCAAAGTAACATTAGCAAATTTGCAAATAACACAATGCTGCATGGCAGTGTGAACTGTGAGGAGGATGCTATGAGAATGCAGGGTGACTTGGACAGGTTGGGTGAGTGGGCAGATGCATGGCAGATGCAGTTCAATGTGGATAAATGTGAGATTATCCACTTTGGTAGCAAAAACAGGAAGGCAGATTACTATCTAAATGGTGTCGTTGGGAAAAGGGGAAGTACAATGGAATCTGGGGGTCCTTGTACATCCGTCAATGAAAGTAAGCATGCAGGTACAGCAGGCAGTGAAGAAAGCAAATGGCATGTTGGCCTTTATAACAAGAGGAGTTGAGTATAGGAGCAAAGAGGTCATTCTGCAGTTGCATAGGGCCCTAGTGAGACCACACCTGGATATTGTTTGCAGTTTTGGTCCCCTAATTTTAGGAAGGACATTATTGCTATTGAGTTAGTGCAGCATAGGTTTACAAGGTTAATTCCCGGGATGGTGAGAGAATGGAGCAGCTGGGCTTGTATACTCTGGAGTTTAGAAGGACGAGAGGGGATCTTATTGAAACATATAAGATTGTTATGGGTTTGGACACGCTAGAGGCAGGAAACATGTTCCCGATGTTGGGGGAGTCCAGAACCAGGGGCCACAGTTTAAGAACAAGGGGTAAGCCATTTAGAACGGTGACGAGGAAATACTTTTTCTCACAGAGAGTTATGAGTTTGTGGAATTCTCTGCCTCAGAATGCGGTGGAGGCCGATTCTCTGTATACTTTCAAGAGAGAGCTAGATAGGGGTCTTAAAGGTAGCGGAGTCACGGGATATGGGGAGAAGGCAGGAACAGGGTACTGATTGGGGATGATCAGCCATGATCACATTAAGTGGCGGTGCTGGCTCGAAGGGCCAAATGGCCTACTCCTGCACCTATTGTCTATTGTCTATTGTCTATTGCAGTGGAAAGAATAGTGTGGTCTAAAAACTAGTAAATAGGGATGTGGATTATGCCAATGCGGTGACTGGAAATGAAGCAGTGAAGATACCAAAGTTTCAGGAACTTCATTGATTATGTTATAGCCTACACCCATCATTGTTACAGAAAATAGTAAGATTAAACGAGAACTTACCAGTTTGAAGTTTGATCTGTATTTTATGAGGAGGAACGTTGAGGGAATACGTGAAAAACCCGCTTCCAACGCATGCGTGTCATTCTTCAAAGCAGCGGTGTGAGGTCACAGAAACTATAATGACCTAACATAGTAAGATTATCAAAGAGATACCAGTTTTGATATGATCATAGGAGGGTGGGAGCGGAGGGCACGTATTCCCTCAACGTTCCTCCTCATAAAATACAGATCAAACTTCAAACTGGTAAGTTCTCGTTTAATCTTACTATTTTACTTCGGAGTCACGTGAGTGACTACGTGAAGATTTCAAAGCTCTGTGACCTCATGCCGTGGAACGAGTCCATGCTTCACAACTGCCTTGGGTATTGGGAGAGAGTATCATTAGCAATTTTAGACACACTTATACAAAGACTTGTGTGATATAACGAGAAAATAAATTTATTAATTGAAATCATAGCCCTGTAACCCTTCGGGCAAATTATAATATTGAACGTAAAATGCTTTCCGAAAATGATGATGGCTCCAAAACTGGTTTATTATAAAACCTTTGGAAAGTCCTTTCGGATGACCATCCTGCTATTCTAAGGATTTGGTCCGTGGGTACCTCCAGCATTTTTGCTGCGGATGTTGCTGCAGCCCTGGTGGAATGAGATTTAAAAACATTAGTGTCTATTCCTGCCATCTTTAGGACACATTTGAGCCACCTTGAGATAGTTTGGGTCGTGACACTTTTGTGCGGTTTCTTGTAAGAAATTAACAGAGCCATTTCCTGCCCTCGAATGCTCTTAGTATATTCCATGTATAATTGGATATGTCTTGCTATACACAGATGTTTGTCATATGGATATGCCATAAATTCAATCACTTGACCCGATGAGCCTGGTCTGTTTTGTTTTATTAACTCATGTATGACAAACACCAGTTTCTCGGGTGAGATGATCAAGGAGTCCAGGCTCAGTTTGCTTAATGACTGGACTCGTTGTGCAGAAACTAACGCCATGAGCATAACCATCTTCATGGTCAGTTTCTGCAGTGATAATGCTGTTATGGGCGACCAGCTCCTCAGCATGTTCAAAACGACACCCACATCCCAAATTTTGGAGTACCTGGTTTTAGGGGGATTTGCATTGAATATGCCCCTCATAAGTTTTGTTACCAGGGGGTGCGTTCCCACCGTGTGCCGCTCCCTTCCTTGTGATAGGTAATTGGAGAGTGCACTTCTGGCACTATTGATGGCACTGTAGCCCAATCGTTTGTCATAATGGAGGTTTGTTAAGAATTCCAATACGGCCGGAATGTTCTTGGCTCTTTGGTCGAGGTTGTTGTCAAAGCAGTATATGCCCCATTTCTTGATGTGTCCGAGGTACTGCTTCCGTGTTGACAGTCTTTGTGCGGATGTGATGAGATTCATCGTCCTGTCTGACAGCCCCATGCCGTGTAGTGGGTCTTTCAGACTCTACAAATCAACAAATCCATAGTATTATGGCATGGGTGACTGCCCCCCCAGTTACTGGATGAATTAATAAATTTGGGCTATGTCCAATAATGGAACATGGTTCTAACACCATCCCCTGTATGACCGAATACCACGGTTGAGTAGGCCAATCAGGTACTATGATAATCCCAGATGCCGAATATTGTTGAATTTTCCTTAGTATCCGGTTGATGAGGCAGAATGGGGGGAAAGCATAAAAAACGCCATTTCCCCCAATACAGTGAGAAAGCATCTGTAGCTTCTGCCCCAGGGTCTGGTTTCCAGGAGACATACCTTGGTAATTGGTGATTCAACCTGGACGCAAAGATATCAATATCTGGTCTACCATATTTTGCTGTAATTTCAGCAAATACATTTTTATTTAACATCCATTCCTTGTTTTCATTAAATTTGCGTGACCTGGTGTCTGCCACTGAATTTAGCTTACCTGGTAGGTATGTTGCCGATATCCAAATGTTTCTTTGGATACACCATTTTGTAATACCATAGACGGGTTGTCCATAATGATGGGGTTGGAGCAATACCTAATGCTATGTTCCCACCACTGTAGTTCAATTATAGCTTCCGTAGGCAGCTCCATAGGTCTATCAAAATGACCTTTGTTAAATTTGAGTGCTCTAATTTTTGCTCTTTGCAAATTTTGATAATGTAATGGCCCAAAATGTGTGGCCGGGAATGTAGCCACAATCTTCCCAATTATCCGGCCTACCCTCTAATGGAGGGTCTGTTGGTGTTTAAGAAGCTCGCTGCAATCCTCCTGTAGGGCTGCGGCTTTATCTATTGGTAAAGTTACTAATATATAGCTCCATGTGGGCTTTAGATTGTTCTGTTTTTATAAGGACGAAATGCCTTTCTGGTGTATGTTGTACTGGGGGTTTATTGGAATGAGTAAATTCTATCAGATAACCCTGAATACTGCTTAGAATATACGAGTCTGTAGTGATTTTACACCATTCATAACTGTCGTATTGCAACCTCCCACCCCCCCGTCGTGGGTCCCTTTTTTACAAAAGAACCCCACCCACGTACCTCCATGGTTACTGGTGGTTGTATTATTTTCTTGGTTTTTTGAAAAAGGGGGGTTCTGTTTTTATTGATTGTGTTCGAGGTTGTACTGGAGGTTGATGCTTCCGCGTCTTCCAGGGTGTCCGTCCCTGGCCATACCCTAAAAAAGGCTGCTGTGGGTTGTATTGGTTTCTGGCAGTGCCACTGGTATGAGCCACACTTATCGGTCTTACATGTGGCTGGTACCGTGATCCAAAATAAGCCTTCGTGCTGGCTTTGATGAGCCCCAATGTCTTGGCTTCTTCGTCCAGTTTCTTGACCTGTTTGGACAAGTCTTGCCCAAACAAAAGGGTTGAGGTTTTAACGGCTCTTTGTTTGCAAATTGTTGCGTATTTGGGATCCAGTGTCGGCTGAATAGCAGCCTTTCGCATGCTATTCAGCTCATATTGTACATTACAAAACAGAGCTAGTGCGTCTTGGTGGTCTTTAGTTAGCTCTGTTTTGTTCAGGGTGCGGGTGTAGGCTGTGATCCCTGCCGTAAGCCCCTTTAAGGTTTTCTGGATTTTGAGGTCCTGGTTCCTGATGTCCCTCCCCATATGCTTCCAAATGCATTGGTTGACACTGGGGATTTGTAATGCATCACAGTTACCAGGTGGCAGATGTCTGGCCAGTGTCTCTGTGAATATTTGTTGTTGGAGTTGATGGCCAGACATGTAGTTAATACTGGCTGCCATCCTGGAATCCAAGTCTGCCCCTGTTTGACTTGGTTTGTAGTAATCAGCCACCATGTCCAGCAGTGTATGTTTTTCTGCAGATTCAGGATCATGGGAAGCTGTGTGATCAGGGTCTGGCCCATCAGGGTCCTGCCCACTCTCCTCCGAAGAGGTCGAGATTTCAGGGGGTCCCTCACGGGGTACCCATATGGAGCTTGCCTGCCCACTGTGGCTAGTCTCCACATTCATGGGACTGCCACTGTGAAGGAGCTCCTCCAGCAGCTCCTTTAGACGGTCTTTGTGTTGAGCTGCACTTGCTATTTTTGGCTGCTCCCATTCTTGCAGCCTTTCAGCAGTGTGCTGCTCTTCTCTGTATCCCCGCTGTTCCCGTCCCCGGTACTCACGGGTGCTGGTTTGCGGGCTTTCCTCGTCCCGCCGCTGGCCACACCGGTCCTGACTGTCGGTCCACGTCTGTTCCCAGTCAGCTGTTTCTCCTGGCTGCTCCGTATGCAGCCACTGATAGCGGGTTTGTTCCGTCTGCCGCACCCGTTCAGCCCTGGTCCGATATTGATACGGGCTGGTCGCCCGTTGCTGCTCCAAGTCGGGCTCTTCTAGATGGTGCGTTTTAGTTTGAACTTTGCCTCCCGGCCGGTGAGTAAGTTTCGTCGGTGCCAGAATGATTTCTGGCACAGCTGATTCCTCTACCGAGGCCTCTAGAGCCGACGGCTGCTGTCTCTGCCGTTCATCCACGTTTACAACGCGTTTCTCGGGCAGCTTTTTAGCAGACCGCTTCCTTTTTACTCTGTCCATTTTGCTGTGAATGAAAAATGCAGAGTCCTTACCTGCCTTTTGCTGGCTCTTTTGTCTTCTCCCGTTACTGGGGGATGTCCTCCCCCTTCCTGTTGACTCGTGCAATGCGTGTAGCGATATGACACGCATGCGTTGGAAGCGGGTTCTTCACGTAGTCACTCACGTGACTCCGAAGTAAAATTGGATCTTCTGTCAACTAAGTTAGCTTGTGGTTAATAATTGTATTCTGTAATTTAGACCTAGTTTGTTACCAAATTAAGTATTTATGTAACCTTCTTTCTGTAATCAAGATCTAGTTTGTTACCTAATGTCTTCATGTTACCTCAATTCTGTAATCAACACCTTGTTTTACTGTTACTCAAGTTTATTTGTCATCTTGCCAGCTGAGAATGTAAAAGCTGTACCAAACTCACACTCAGGAAATCTGCCTTGACTGGTCTCCTGGTGTGCACCAGTTTTAATAAACCACCCATTACTTCGAACACCAACACTGCATGGCATTTCAATTTGCTATTACACATGCCATGAAACAAGTACAGCAGCTGAAACTCCCTACATAACTGGCCCATTGTTGTGGTCAGCTGAATGTCATGACAGTTTTGCTAATTGTGCTCTGATATTGGATTCCTTGTGGTCTTCATCCATTGAGCACAAATTTACAGCAATTCCCCACTATGTGCGCTGGATATGCTGCTCATACAACTGACAGAAATGTAAGGTTTAGACTGCAGAAAGTTTTATTATTATGCCAAGCTTCACAGTGCTGGGTCAAGCCTAAATTCATAAAGTCATTGAATCATAAAGAGATGCAGCAGAGAGGGAAGCCACATGCAAACTGGAGGAACAACACGTCATAATTTGCTATTTAACCAATGGTGTGAACATTGAATTCTCCAATTTTAGATAGCAACAAAACACCCCCCTCCCATTCTACACCACATCTTCCCTCTTCTTTTCCCAACTCCCATGCCCCTCCCCTGGACCCCACCTGGACACACCTATTTTCCCCTCCTCCTACCTTTCCACCTACAATTCTTCCTCCAGCTTCACAATTTGCAACTTTTCAACCTTTATGTCTCACATCATCTGTCTCTCCTGTTTTCCAATCATCTTCCTATTCACCCCCCCCCCCCCACCCCTCCATCACCAGCATCAACCTATTACCTGCCAGGTCCCCTCTCAATTAGTCGGGAAAAGGTCCCAACCACAATATCATCTATCTATGTTCTCCAAACGTTGTTGCCTGACCCGATTAGTTATTCCAGCACTTTTTTGGCATTTTTTGTACGGCAGCATCTGCTGTTCTTTTTTTTTAACAGAAATAGGTCCTTTGGCCCACTGGGCCCATGCCAATGGTGTTGGTTAGTGTTGTATTGTAGTGCACAGAAAGCTGGGCATGGATGAGAATCACACTCAGTAAGTACAAGTGCATTAGCTGCTTTTAAAATTGTGAGCCTTGAACATTCTAAAGCTCCCTATGCAGCCTCTTCCATTATGGTTCTGCGTTTCATTATTCTTAACACGTGTATTTGAGTATAAATGGGCTAAAATTGCCCTCCAGAAGGAATCTTGTGCGGAAGCAAAAAAATCCTTGTAGCCATAAGAATGTTCTGATGAATTTCTGATTAAAAATAATTTCACTTACAAAAATAAATGTACCCAATTGTTTCTGTACACTCAATTCAGTTGTTAGCTAAGGTGTTGACTTCTGTGATATTGATTCAAACCTGCTGGATAATCATTTCAAACTGATATCACAGTTTGAGAATTCTGTAATGCAGATGACAGCAAGCTCCGAGATTGATTTATTGACTGCATTGCAGAAGACTCTGCTGCTGGGGGTAAAACCCAGCAAAATAACCAAAATAATGATGAGAAACTTAACAGTCTGCTAAAATAATACTTTTGCATCAGAGACAAACTAAAGAGGCAACCTTTAACCACATCAACTTGGAAAACATATTCCTGTTAGTTTTACACTTTGTATGACACATCAGGATGTTAGAAAAAGGATTGAAGCAGTTCTCTTCAATCTCTTCATTTCCTTGGATTAAAACAAAAAAGCAAAAGGGATTTGGATGTTAACTAAGCCTGGTATTATTTGAGACATTTAAGGAAGCAACACTTTAATGTAAAATGTAAATGTCATGTTTAGTTGAGTAATTTCCCTTTCCAAATAGATATTATATTATAAACATAATGTTCTCCTTTATTTTAAATACTTGGCAAAATATTCACATAATTTTGTTCATAACCCTCTTGGCCCATGTATCTTTGAAATACATCCAACATGTGCAGCAGATGTTATTACTTACTACAATGACTAGAGAGCAGATGTTATTGCTCCATTGATACTGTATGTGATACAATTGAACTTAGTACATGCACATTTACATTTTAATCTGGAGGAGAAGTTAGCCACTCAGCTCTTCAGACCTGCTCTGCTATTCACTAAGATTGTGGCTTATTTGGTATAAACAATTTTTCTATTTCTATTTCTTAATTCTTTACTTCGAACAGAATAAAAAGCAAGCATACAACAGCATACAAAAAACAAAAAAACAAAACAAGAATATTTATAAAGTGTCATAAACAATATCTATAAATAATGAAATTGTATGTGTCCGAAAAGGAGCAGGAAGAAGTCAAAGCTTATTAATTCCCACCCCTTATTCAACTGCTTATAATTATCTTATACAAATTTAGCAGCTACATGTACACCATATATACACCAGCAGCTATATGTACACCAAATTATTTACATTTATACACTAATCAAATATTTACAGCATTACAAAAAAAGAGCGAAAAAAAGAAAAAAGAAAAGAATATACTATACAGTATCTCTTAGTCATATATACAACCCATCACCCTATAATCAGCATAGCAAATATCCCACTCACAATCACCTATCCTCATCCCAATATCCTTTAAAAAAAAGTGTTTTTGTACATCTTTTTATCTATTATGTGTGTGCTAAGTTTTATCTCCTGCGCCAGACCATTCCACAAATTCACCCCACAGATTGCTATGCACATACTTTTAAGAGTTGTTCTGACATTGAGTTTTTAAAAATTATGTTAACTGTGTTATAGATTCATATTTAGACAAATCATAAAACTAAGGAAGGGCAGCGTCAAATCCAAGACTAGTGAATTTTTAAACACATATATAAAAAACAGTAATATAACAGATGTATGGAGAATAGTTAATCCAACTGGAAGGGAATACTCGTTCTACTCATCGGTACACAAAACCTACTCATGAATTGATTATTTTTTAGTGGATACAAAATTAATCCCATACACGATTAATCCTAAATATCATAATAGTATTATTTCTGATCACTCCCCATTAACTTTTACTTTAAAACTTAAGGGAATGCCAGGTATAAAATCTTTTTGGAGATTTAATACACAAATAGCTAAAAACCCACAAGGTTACGAGTATTTAAAACAACAAATGAAATTTTTTTTTGAGAAAAACGAGACACCAGGCATTTCACCATTTTTATTATGGGAAACTTTCAAGGCATTCATCCGTGGAGTTATAATTTCATATCAAAGTTTTCAAAATAAAAAGAATACGACAGAACAATGGACGTTAGAAAAGGAAATTAAACTATTAGAATTAGATAACGCAAAAGACCCAACCATAGATAAACATAATAAGATTACATTATTGAAATTTAAACTTAATCGAATATTATCGGCAAGAGTAATAAGATTATTTCAGATTACAAAACAGGTACAGTTTGAATTTGGCGATAAACCACATAAACATCTAGCGCGACAATTGAAGAAGCAAGAAAAGGAAAATACTATTATTAAAATCAAATCAGAGAATGGGGAACTATTAACTCTACCCAAGGACATTAATAAAAGGTTTGCTCAATTCTATCAAAACTTATATACATCTAAAACTAAAATAGAAGACAATAAAATTATATACTTTTTTAGATAATTGTAATCTGCCAAAATTGGATAGCTTAGAACAAGAGGAATTAGGAGCTCAGATCACAAGTGAAGAAATAAGAGAAACAATAAAATAACTGAAAAATGGGAAGACGCCAGGACCAGACGGTTTTAATAATGAATTTTATAAAAGATTTCAGGAGTTAATGGTCCCACGATTACTTAAATTATACACGTATGCCTTTACCGAAAAGAAATTACCAGAAACACTAGCAGAATCTACAATCACGCTTATACTAAAAAAAGATAAAGATTTAGAAGATCCGGGCTCATATAGAGCCATATCACTTTTAAATACAGATCAAACATTTTTAGTAAAGACTTTAGCAAGAAGATTGAGTAAATATATTAATAAATTGATAAACCCGGACCAAACGGGATTTATACCTAAAAGACAATCATCTAATAATCTGAGACGACTTTTTAAAATAATGTATTCACATAAAACGGAAAAGGAAGGCATCAGTTATATCTTTGGATGCAGAGAAAGCATTTGATCAGGTAGAGTGGCAGTATTTATACATAGTACTCCAAAATTTTAATATGGGAGATAATTTTATTAGTTGGGTAAAATTACTATATGATAAACTGATGGCAAGAATATTAACTAATAATATGTTATCTCCAAAATTCCAATTATCAAGGGGCAATAGGCAGGGATGTTTTATCACCCCTGCTATTTGCCCTTATGATAGAGCCTTTGGCTAAAACGATAAGAACGCATCTGAATATTCAGGGATATAACACTAATGACTAATAACAAAATTTCATTATATGCGGATTATATACTTTTATATATTACAAATTCACAAACGAGTATCCCGAATTTACTAAATTCAATAGAGGAATTTGGTTCTTTTTCTGGATATAGAATAAACTGGAACAAAAGTGAAATTATGTCACTAAAGCCGCAGAAAGCGAATCACCTATTAAAATTTCCATTTAAAATTGCAACGGAAAAATTCAAGTATCTGGGTATTCAAGTTACTAGAAGATATAAATCATTATTTAATGCTAATTTTACTCCATTATTAAATAAATTGAATGCTCTGATTAAATTTTGTAAAACGCTCCCATTATCATTAATTGGCAGAATAAACGCTATAAAAATGATAGTTCTACCATAAATAATATACTTATTTCAATTCATACCAATATATATACCAAAACATTTTTTTTTTAAATTACTCTAATATTAACAATTTTATCTGGGACTATAAAGCACATAGAATCAAAAGAAACCGCTTGTGCAAACCCAAAGAGGTAGGGGGACTTGCACTGCCTAATTTTTTTATATTATTATTGGGCAGTGCATATTAAGAATATAATTTTTTGGTTGGATAGTCCTTCTCAACAGATGGAATGGATAAGAATGGAGAAAGAGGATTGTTCTCCATACGATTTAGGAGCGATCCTCTTCTCCCCGATAAAATTGAACAATACATTATATAAGAAGAATCCAATTATACATAATATAATATGAATTTGGAAACAAATAAAATTAACTTTAAAATTAAGAAACCTATCAGCACTAACACCAATAGTGAATAAACCGGTATTTAAACCATCTCTTATGGATAAAACATATAGACAATGGGAAAGATAGGGAATTAAAAAGGTGGGTGACATGTATGAAATGGGAAATGTATTATCATTTCAACAATTCAAATCAAAATTTAAACTGAATAACAACAAATACTTTAAATATTTACAGATATGTGACTTTATGAAGAAATATATACCAAGATTTCAGAACATAATGATAGACCCACTGGAAGAAGCAATGAATATTAAGGCGGACTCACAAAAATTAATATCATATCTATATAATAGTATTCTTAACTGAGAATTGCCATCAACAGAGGCAATTAGAGAAGACCATAATTAATGATAAAAATTTCCAAAGAAACATGGGAAAAGTATTTGATATATATACATAAATGTTCGATTAATGCTAGACACAATTTAATCCAATTTAAAATATTACACAGATTATATTATTCAAAAACTAGGTTGAATAAATTCTATTCAAATATTTCTCCCATCTGTGACAAATGTCTCTCTCAAAATGCCAATATCACACACTCTTTTGTTTCTTGTACAAAACTTCATAAATTTGGGTGTGATATATTTGATATATATTAAGATAAAAATGGAACCTAATACTGAAATGATTATATTCGGAGTAATGGGAGACGAGAACAAATTAAAAATACCCCAAAATTCATTTTTTAATTATGGTTTAATAACAGCAAAAAAACATATACTTAAATTTTGGAAAAATGAAACTATACCAATATTTAAAATGTGGACCAGTAATATGTTGGACACAGCCCACCTGGAAGAAATGAGACTCCTCCTAATAGACAAACAAGACAAATTCTTAACGAGTTGGTCTCCATTTATTGATTTTTTGGATTCATGTGGTGCAACAGTATCGTAAAAACTAAACGTTTCAGGTATGAGTGAAAGATGTTCAAGAATATAAAAAAGCATCTCCTTGTGGCGAGTGGATAATCTCCCTCCTGCTTCACTTTCCTACATTTCTTTTCTTTACTAGCTCTTTTTCTTTCTTTTTTTTTTGTTTCACACACACTCGACTTTCCTCTATTCTTTACTATCTCTTTCTTTCTTATCTCTCTCCTAAAAAAAAGGAAGTTATACAGAGAATGTATTATGTTAACATAATTTTGGGAACCTGTAAAAAGGTACCACTGTATTGTACTTACTTCTAATAAATTAAATTAAAAAAATAAAATAAAATTATGTTCCCCTCTCAAATTATACCCACCCTGTCTTTCCATAAACAGTTTTTGTATATTTCCTGGGAGTAAATTTTTCTTGCTTTGTACATGATTTGTGCAGTCTTAAATTTAACTAGATCAGTGAACTTCAGTGTATGTGACTTTAAGAATAATAAATTGGTATGTTCAAGATATTCAATGTTATTGATAATTCTTATTGCTCTTTTTTGTAATGTGCATAATGGCTGTAGATTGGTTTTGTAGGTGTTACCCCATATGTCCACACAGTAACTCAGATATGGCAATATGAGTATATTATACAGAGTATGTAATGATTTGTAGTGCAGAATGTGTCTTGATTTTCCCAATATTGCTATAGACTTTGCCAGTTTTGCTTTGACATGGTTTATATGTGGTTTCCAGCAGATTTTGTGGTCTAAGATTAATAGTATTTATATAATAGTATTTATATAATACTATTATTCAAAAATGTTATTGTCTACTAAAAAATTGAACAATAAATGTTAGAAATTTCTGGAATATTATTTGGCTCTGAGATACCTATCTACAGTGCATTGAGAAAGTATTCAGACCCCTTCACTTTTTCCACATTTTGTAACATTACAGCCTTATTCTAAAATTGGTTACATTCATTTTTTTAAATCATCAATCTACGCACAATACCTCATAATATAAAAGCGAAAACAGGTGTTTAGTAATTATTGCAAAATAATTAAAAATAAATAACTGAAATATCATATTTACGTAAGTATTCAGACCCTTTGCTGTGGCTCTCAAAATTGAGCTTTGGTGCATCGTGTTTCCATTGATTATCCTTGAGATGTTTCTACAACTTGATAGGAGTCTACAAGTGGTAAATTAAATTGATTGTACTTGATTTGGAAAGGCACACACCTGTCTATATAAGGTCCCACAGTTGACAGTGTATGACAGAGCAAAAAACAAGCCATGAAGAGGAAGGACTTGTCTGTAGCCTCCGAGACAGGATTGTGTTGAGACACAGACCTGGGGAAGGGTATAAAACATTTTTTGGAGCATTGCAGGTCCCAAAGAGCACAGTGGCCTCCGTCATTCATGAATAGAACTTTGAAACCACCAGGACTCTTCATAGAGCCTGGCCAAACTGAGCAATCGGGGGAGAAGGGCCTTAGGATAGAAACTTACTAACATATTCAGGGAGGTGACCAAGAACCCGATGGTCACTCTGACAGAGCTCCAGAGTTCCTCTGTAGAGATGGGAGAAACTTCCAGAAGGACAACTATATCTGCAGCACTCCACCAATCAGGCCTTTATTGTAGAGTGGCCAGACAGAAGCCACTCCTCAGTTAAAGGCACATGACAGCCCGCTTGGAGTTTGCCAAAAGGAACCTAAACAAGGTTCCCTGGCCTGATGAAACCAAGATTGAACTCTTTGGCCTGAATGCCAAGTGTCACATCTGGAGGAAAACAGGCACCGCTCATCACCTGGCCAATACCATATCTACGGTGAAGCATTGTGGTGGCAGCATCATGCTGTAGGGATGTTTTTCAGCAGTAGGAAGTAGGAGACCAGTCAGGGTCGAGGTAAAGATGAACGGAGCAAAGTATAGAGAGATCCTTGATGAAAACCTGCTCCAGAGCGTTCAGGACCTCGGACTGGGGCAGACGTTCATCTTCCAACAGGACAACGACCCAAAGCTCACGCCCAAGACAATGCAGGAGTGGCTTTGTGACAAGTTTGTGAATGTCCGTAAGTGGCCCAGCCAGACCCCGGACTTGAATCCGATCGAACATCTCTGGAGGGACCTGAAAATAGCTGTGCATCAACACTCCCCATCCAACCTGAGAGAGCTTGAGAGGATCTGCAGAGAAGAATGGGATAAATTACCCAAATACAGGTGTGCCAAGCTTGTAGCGTGATACCCAAGAAGACTTGAGGTTGTAATCACTGCCAAAGGTGCCTCAATAAAGTACTGAGTAAAGGGTCTGAATACTTATGTAAATGTGATATTTCAGTTATTTATTTTTAATTATTTTGCAAAAATTTCTAAACATCTGTTTTCTCTTTTTTATTGTGGGCTATTGTGTGTAGATTGCTGATTAAAAAAAATGAATTTAATCCATTTTAGAATAAGGCTGTAACGTAACAAAATGTGGAAAAAGTGAAGGGGTCTGAATACTTTCTGAATGCACTGTATTTCTCCCAGAGCTCATTGTTTGAATGAATCCAATTGGATTTCTAATTCACATATGCAAATTGTCTTTCTTCAAAATCATTAAATATAATTGACTATCCTTTACAGGTGTTTACAGGCACATACCAAACACTACTGCTCGCTTGTCAAATACCTCTCTACTGTGGCCTTAACAACATTTTGCTTCCACCATCCTTTGAGGAAAAAGGTACCACACACAACTTTCTGAGGGAGAAGAATTCAACTTACCTTTGCCTTAAGTGGGCACATTGGCCTCAAGTTCTAGTTTCTCCCATAACAGTAGCATTTTTAGTTTAGTTTAATTTACTTTAGTTTAGAGATACAGCGTGGAAACAGGCTCTTCGGCCCACCTAGTCCGCGCCAACTAATGATCACCCCATATACCTGCTCTATCCTACACACTCGGGACAATTTACAGAATCCAATTAACCTACAAACCTGTACATCTTTGCAATGTGGGAGGAAACAGGAGCATCTGGAGAAAACCCACATGGACACAGGAAGAATGTGCAAACTCCACACAGACAAGCATCCTTAGTCAGGATCGAACCTGTGTTTCTGGTGCGTAAGGCAGCAACTCTACCATTGTGCCATCCATTTGCTCTACATTTATTCTGCTAAGAAGTTCCAGAAACATAAATGTTTCAATCGAGTTGCCTTTCACTTTCCTAAACTCCAAAACATTCAAACCTTGCTTGTCTAATCATTCCTCATAAGGCAACTTACCTATTTCAATTAGTAAAATGCTGTGTATGTTCTTTTACTCCCTGAGAGATCAGTGATTGCAAAATATGTCCATTTATTCTAATAGAATGTAAAGATCTATTCTCAACAGAAAATCAACATCAATTTTCAGGACCGCAAGAAGAACGAGCAATGAAAATGTTTCGTAATAAAAGTATTTGTCTCCCGGATTTGAGCCTGAATGCCCAGTTTGAATGAATCCAATTGAATTTCCAATTCAGTTGCTATTCATGGTCTATTATCAATATAATTAATAATATTTAGTTTGATTGTGCAAAAGGTAGTGTATCCCTTCTAATTAATTGTAGTCTTTGACACAACTGGCCAGATGATTTTTCTCCAATACTTATCATTGTCTTGCTGGATCTGTCTGTGCCTATACTCATCTATTTGATTTAGTGCTCATGATGTAGTCTCTACACTGGAGAAGCCAAATACATATCGGAATGGCTTTGCAAAACACTGTCCACAAGGGTGTCTGAACATTTCCATCCCACTCCGATTCTGACCTCTCTTTCCCAGGCCTCTTACATTGGTTTTTTAAATCAAAAAAATGATTGGATTATTAAAAATAATATTTACATTACAATAAAGCAAACCAGAACCCACCACCATAATACAATACAAACAAATATCTTAAATAAACTACTATACAACTATGTTACAATCTTTATTGAGGATGCATTCAACACCCTGCGGTGCCCAGCGGTCCCGGAAATCCCCCAGGGTGCCCGTGGACAGGGCGTAGTCCCTTTCTAACCCCACCCAGGCACGGACGTAACCCCGGAAAAGGGACAGGCAACCGGCTCGGGCAGAGCCCTCTTCCGCCTGGCGCCAAGGCCTCTTACACTGTAGCAGTATGATAATCATTGTTTAATCTGACGCTCTCCCTTAATCCTTGAATACGGTGTGAATGATGTTGCCGATGACCTTCTGTCCAGCTGTTGATTAAGAGAAGCCTGGTGTGATAATAGTTGGTGGGACCAGACTTGACTTACTCTTTGGGCAATTTTTCACATTATAATTTTATTGCAAATCACTGTGTTACAGTTTTATTGTAAAGTGATTTCATTAAAATTATTAATTGATTTTAAATGGAAGGTGAAAGTTTTTTTCACAAAAATATGCTTATTTATCCCGTGAACCCATTTTTTGTTAGATTAATGTGCTAGTTTGCCAATCTATATTGCAAGGAAGAAATTTCTATTATGTTCCAGTGTACTGATTGAATATATTGCTTCATGCAATGTATTTGTGCATATTCCAATTAATTCTAGTGAGATATTAATATAATTCATTTAGTATCATTTTATATTGTGTGATTTCCTAATTGTTCATAAAGTGAAATCTTAATGACAGTCTATGATTTTTAATATTTAGTTTTACAAACTGACCTCCAAATGGACAGATTATTATTTTAATAGAGTTGGAAAGAAAAAGCTTTGGGCTGCCAATACCAGCCGTGGTTGTAGCTTTCCTAGTTAATATATAGAATTTCATTTAATTGTTACATAAAGAAAAAGATAACTTTTGAAGGTTTCCTCCAAGGAGGTCCAATTTAAAAAGTGGTACAAAGAATTCTGTTAAAATATCTATTCATAGATTAAAAACTGCATCTGGGATGTAAAAAGGTATAATGCCTGCTGATATTGGCATAATTAATAAGAAACATTTCAAAATCATCAATTGATTCCGTTTGAAATGACCTGACAAATAGGACAATGTTAGTTTCACTGGAGAATTCCAATTAGAAGAATTACAATAGAAGAACTTAATGGAAAATCAAACACAAATGAATTATGTTAAATATACCTGTATATGGTATTATGTAACATATTTTAAATAATTTGAATCTGATTTATTTGTTAAAGAAGGAATTTGTACGTCCTCCCCGTGACTTGCGTGGGTTTTCTCCAAGATCTTCGGTTTCCTCCACACTCTAAAGATGAACAGGTTTGTACGTTAATTGGTTTGGTACTAAAAAAAAAGTAAATTGTCCCTAGTGTATGTAGGATAGAATTAATGTGCGGTGATCGCTGGTCGGCACACACTCGGTGGATCGAAGGGCCTGTTTCCGCAATGTATCTCTAAATTAAACTAAAATCAGTGATACAATGTATCCAGACATTAATAGCACAAAATTGAAGTTTAAAGTGAAACCTTTACGAACCCATAATAGATCATTGCAAATTAAGATTGTGGTTGGGGTTGTGCAGTGTATTTCAAGAGTCTGATGGTTGATGTGAATAAACTGATCTTGATTCTGAAAGTGACCATTACCAGATTCCTGAACTATCTTCCTGAAGGTAGGAGAAAGGTGAGTGCATTACCAGGGTGGTGTGGGTCTTTCATGATATAAGCTGCCTTTTTGAGGCAGTGTTTCCTGTAGATTCCCTCGATGGGGAAATTAATACCTGTGATGGATTGGGGAATGTCCACCTCTTTCTGCAGCCTCCTTTGCTTTTGGGTGCTCATGTTACTGAACCAGGACATATTGCAACCAATCAATATAAGGTCATAAGGTCATAGGTGATAGGAGCAGAATTAGGCCATTCGGTCCATTAAATCTTCTCCACCATTCAATCATGGCTGATCTATCTCTCCGTTCTAACCCCATTCTCCTGCTTTCTCCCATAACCTCTGACACCTGTACTAATAAAGAATCTATCTATCTCTGCCTTAAAAATATCAACTGACTTGCCCTCCACAGCCTTCTGTGGCAAAGATTTCCACAGATTCTCCACCCTCTGACCAAAGATATTTCTCCTCATCTCCCTCCTAAAAGAACGTCAATTAATTCTGAGGCTATGACCTCTAGTCCCAGACTCTCCCACTAGTGGAAACATCCTCCACATCCACTCTATCCAAGCCTTTCACTATATTGATGTTTTAATGAGGTCCACCCTCATTCTTCTAAACTCCAGCGAGTACAGGGCCAGTACTGACAAACGCTCATCATAGGTTAACCTACTCATTCGTGGGATCATTCTTATAAACCTCTGGACCCTCTCCAGAGCCAGCATATCTTTCATCAGATATGGTGCCCAAAATTGCTCACAATATTCCAAATGCAGCCTTTCCAGTGCCTCATAGAGCCTCAACATTACATCTCTGTTTTTGTATACAAGCCCTCTTGAAATAAATGCTAGCATTGAGTTTGCTTTCTTTACTACCGATTCAACTTGCAGATTAACTTTTTGAGAATCCTGCACCAACGCACTTCCAAGTCCCTTTACACCTCAGATTTCTGGATTCTCTCCCCATTTAGAAAATAGTCTGCGCCTTTATTCCTACTAAAAAAATGCATAACTCCACACTTTGCTACACTATATTCCATCTGACACTTCTCTGACCACTCTGCCAACCTGTCCAAATCCTTTTGCAGTGTCTCTGCTTTCTCTACTCTACCTGCCCTCCACCTATTTTTGTATATCATCTGCAATCTTGGCCACAAAGCCTTCAATCCTCTCATCAAAATCATTAATATACAACATGAAGATTAGTGGCCCCAGATCCGACCCACTGCAGAATATGATATCTACCAAGCATCTGTAGAAGTTCTACAGATTATTCAGCAACATGCCACGTCTCTTCAAACTTCTGATGAAGTTGTTGAGCTTCCTTGGTGATTGCATTAATATGTTGAGCCAAGGACAAGTCTTCAGAGATAAGCAGGTCCAGGAACCTGAAGCTGTTAGCTCTCCCACTGTCATTCTGTTGATGAATGAATGAATAGGTTTATTGGCCAAGTATTCACATACAAGGAATTTGCCTTGGTGCTCCACCCGCAAGTGACAACATGACATACAGTGACAGTTAGGAATGACACATAAAACATTAAACATTAATAAGTCTGAAGAAGGGTTTCGGCCCGAAACGTTGCCTATTTCCTTCGCTCCATAGATGCTGCTGCACCCGCTGAGTTTCTCCAGCTTTTTTGTGTACCTTCGATTTTCCAGCATCTGCAGTTCCTTCTTAAAAACATTAATAATAAATTGATGAAAACAGATTCATGGAACCCCAGCTTTTTCTACCTGGTCAACAATCAGTTCCTTGGTCTCGCTAACATTGAGAGCTCTCTTTTGTGTACTCTGACATCGTTAATTGTTTTTCATAGAACAACAATGGTATTATTGGCAAATTTAAAGAAGGCATTAGAGCTGTTTCTGGCTTCACATGCATGTGTGTGGAGAGAGTAGAGCAGGGGTCTGATTACATGGACTTGAGGTGTTCTTGTGCTAATCTTCAGTGAAGCATTGTTTCCAATTCGTACAAGTCTCTCCATAAGGAAGTCAAGGATCAAACTGCATGAGGATGAGTAAAAACCTAATTCACTGAGTTTGACAATGTTTACAGTGGATGATGGTGATCAAAGCCAGGCTGTAGTCACTAGATGTACAAGTACATTATCTCCTAAAAGTGACAAGTCAGGTAGAAGAGTGGTGAAGAAGGTAAAGATAGTAGAGATTGGTTAGATGTTAGACTTTACAGATAGAGCTTGGAAACAGGCCCTTTGGCCCACTGATTCCAAGCCGACCAAGATCACCCATAGACTATCACTATCCTACACATTAGGGGCAATTTACAATTGACAAAAGTTAATTAACCTGCAAACCTGTATGTCTTTGGAGGGTTGGAAGAAACTGGAGCACACAAAGTAAACCCACTCAGTCACAGGGAGAACGTACAAAATCTGGACAGACAGCACCTGTGGGTTTCTGGCACTGAAAGGCAGCAACTCTACTGCTTTGCCACTATGCCACCCTAAGTGCTGGCTGAAAGTGGGTATAAAGATAAATTCATATTAAAGCACTTCATGAGGTATCAATCGGAGCAGTCAAATGAAATTCAAAATACCCTGAGAGGTACCAGAAAATACTCGGCAGCACTGTGGTGCAACGGTAGAGTTGCTGCCTTACAACGCTTGCAGTGTCGGGTTCAATCTCGACTATGGTTTCTGTCTGTATGGAGTTTGTATTTTCTCCCTGTGACCTGCGTGGGTTTTTTCCGAGGTCTTCGGTTTTCTCACACACTCCAAAGACATACAGGTGCAGGTTAATTGGCTTGGTAAATGTAAAAAATTGTCCCTAATGTGTGTAACATAGTGTTAATATGTGGGATTGCTGGTCTGCGTGGATTCAGTGGGCCGAATGGCCTGTTTCCGCACTGTATCTCTAAACTAAACTAAACTAAGGTAAAATAAATATTGCTGGAAAAATGAGAGACAAGAACGGAATGATTTCTATTAGCCTTAATTAGCCAAGACATGACATGTGAGATTGGAGAGATTATTTCGAACTGTATTCAACAACTGAAGGTCACAGCTTGAATATTGCATTCAGTTCTGGAAAGAAAATGATAAAAGATGTAATTGCCGAAGTTTTCAAAACATGTTCCCAGAGATATAATATCGAGCGAAGAGGAAGGATTGACTAAACCAGTGTTATTTTCTTTCAAACAAGGGACTCTGAGCATAGACTTAATTGGGCTGCATACAATTGTAAGGGTTCTGGACAGACTGAATCAAAATGACCAGTTCTGTAGAACCACAGCAGAAAGGTAAAAAATCAAGGAATTCAGATTTAAAGTAATGGGTCAAAACATTAGAGGGGAGAAGCAGTAATCAATTTTCACCCAGTGGTTGGTAGGTGAGTGGAACTTAATGTATGCAAAGGTTACAGAGACACAAATCATCATCACCTTTTGGATATATAGTTTAACAGAGTCTAAGTGATAGGATATAGGAAACTCTGTGTCACTGTGCAAACAGAAGAGAGATGTTCTCCCGAACTATCATCCAAAATGCAGTTGGTTTCTTTAAAATAGATGAGACCACAACATGATAATTGAATGCAACACCCTTAATTGGATTATGTATAAGTGAATGCCTGCTGCATCAAAGAGTGTTTGAGTTCTTGTATGAAAATAAGAAGTGAAGAGGTCAAAGGCTGTCCCCAGCTTTGGATGAAATACTCTTGTGAGTTGGAAAGTTAATATTGCTAGAAATGGAAGATTGGACTAGTTGTTTTGGGGAGAATAAACCCCTAAGAATGCTGAAAAGGTAGGGGAGAAGAAGATGTGTCTGGCAGTAGCATTATTTGAAGATGTCTAAAATTATAGACTATTATCAATGTAAATGTCAATACTGGTGTAGAAAGTGACAACAAGGAAACCATGTCCTTGTTCTGAAGGGGTTGAGAGGGGGTGATAACAGTGAATAAATCAAACAGTTGCGGTCGAGGGTCTTGTAACCATGATGAAACAGAAACTATGACCAAGGGAAAAGGATATTTTGGAAGTGCTGGTATAAATGGTGATAACATAAGAATGGATGTTATAGAATTAGAGAAACTAGGAGAGTTTCAAGACTTAGTGGGATGTGTAGTTAGGGTAGCCACGACAATCCATGGTCTTGTGATGAATGCTGGTCATGAATGAAATGGAAATTTAGTTGATGAGAATGTGTAAGCAAAATTCAGTCCATTCAGGGAGAAAATCGATAGGCAAGGTGATGAAACATTTGAGTTTGTGACAATTACTGTCAATTACTGACAATTATTGAAATTTAAATATTACATGTGCAGTTTCAAATCAAGAAATGTTGTTGAAATGAAAATTAATTCTGCCTTATTCCTTTTGCAATTTTCCTCTTGCCCAGTGTTTTCTTTTTATATGTGACTTAAACTATGTTTCATATATCCTATTTTAAACTTTTTGGCTCAGTCTGTGGCCTGGTTATCAATTGGGGCATGTTACGTGAGTCGAGGGCTTGGGGGAATGGTTTGATGTTTACAGGAAAAGCCAGAAGGCAGATTCACAATGTTCATCACTTGAACTGGAATTCCGCCTGGGATAACAATTATATTTGGGGTGAAGGGCAGGTGATCAAGTAAGGTATGTCTGATTCATAAATCTTTGGGGGGGGGGGGGGTAAGATTATTACTCAGGGGAAAGGTGGTCTAATCCTAACCATTTACAGATTCTTCACCTACTGTAGATTCAGACCTGCAGTCAATGACCATTCCTTTACCATGTAATGGGTCTCTGTGCATGGGTTTTATGCAAGTTAAGGGCCTGTCCCACTGTACGAGGTAATTCAAGAGCTCTCCCAAGTTTAAAAAAAATCAAATTCATGGTAAGTACGTAGAATGTATGTAGCGGCTACGTCAGAGCTCGTGGATGTCTCGTAGTGGCTCGTAATGCTAACGGCAGGTACTCGGGAAAAGCGGTAACTCATGCAGTTTTTTCAGCATTGTGAAAAATGTCCACGAGAGCCCCAAGTACCTCCAAACGGCTCTCGTGGACGGCTATAATTCTCCGAGTTCGAATCAGGGGAAATTCAGGAGAACTCTTGAATTACCTCGTACAGTGGGACAGGCCCTTTAAGGTCTGCTCATTAATTATGAGGCTTTTCATGATGTGTGACTAGAATGAACTTAGCCAGTAGAGGGGAAGACAATTAGAATATATTAGGCTGATGTTATAACTGTTAGTGAAAGGAAAAAAAAAGTTACATACCCTCCGGCCTTAAGGAAGTGTTCACCTGGATTAAATTTGAAACGAATTACCAGGGAATTGTTAGCATTACATTATCAATTAAGCACAAGTTTTGGCTTGGTAATTGTTTGTAACCAACTGACAATTCATCACTTAAAAATTATTGGATAACAATGCTGCTTATGCAAGTTTTGTGAACGTTGATATCAGTAGTCCTTCTTGAACAGGTCAATTTTAAAATGCTAATCACTGACTTAACTAGGTCCGATATCCTCACACAATATAGGCCAGGTCAAACTGTTTTTCTTGATACAATAACTGTGAGTTATAGTGCCATAGAGTAATTGGCAATTGGTGTATATACTGTACATAGGAAAGAGAAAGGAGCTGAAACTTAATTAATTTTTAAAATCCATTAATCTATCCCAAATGTGTGAAAAGGTAATGGGTCTATGCTGTACTCTGCTTCCATTAGGATGATATTCTGAAAAGGAGTATAATCAGAAGACCCCTGGTTATCAAATGCTGCTGATGAGAGGTGCAAATGCTATATATAAATGTCTATTTGAGAGTACAATACATCATATATTAGGTTATTTAGTCAGAATAATTAATATACTGTATATTAAGCCAATAATTGTGTGATTATGTAGAGCACAATATGTAAGTACCTTCAATGCATTGATTTCTGGAGATGTCCACAAAACTGTAGCTTGGTGAGAGGCAGGGAATCACTCCCAGTCACTCCCTATATGTGTTTCTGTGCATTTGAACCTGTAGTTTCTGTTAGATTTGAAGGGTGATGTAGATAATTCCACACCATTGCAAAAATTTAATTGGGGTCCCAGGAATTGCACCTCTCACCAGAAGATTTCCTATCTCTCTCCTAAATGCTGTTAAAATGTTTATATGTAAAGTTATTTTTGAACACAAGACTGTTAGCTGAGTCCCTGGTCTTGACTTGACAGTTTTCATTTTTATTCAAAGGTAGACAAAAAATGCTGGAGTAACTCAACGGGTGATGCAGCATCTATGGAGAGAAGGAATGGGTGACGTTTCCGGTCGAAACCCTTCTTCAGACTGATGTCGGGGAGGGGATGGGACAAAGATAGAAAGTAGGCGGAGATACTGGGACCAGTAGGGGAACTGGGAAGGGGAGGGGAGGGAGTGAGAAAGCAAGGGCTATCTGATATTAGAGAAGTCAACGTTCATACTGCTGGGGTGCAAACTAGAGACGTTAACGTTCATACTGCTGGGGTGTAAACTACCCAAGCAAAATATGAAGTGCTATTCCTCCAATTAGCACTGGACCTCACTTTGACAATGGAGGAGGCCCAGGCAGAAAGGTCAGATTGGGAATGGGAGGATGAGTGTTGAAGTGCTGAGCAACCAGGCGATCAGGTAGGTTTATGACGGACTGAGCGGAGGTGTTCAGCGAAACGATCGCCGAGCCTGCACTTGATCTTTTTATTCATCGGTCTTTTATTCTTTTTATTCCAGCCACTAAAATCAATTTAGCAAATTGAAGCAATTAGACTTGAAAATAATAGCAATAAAATAACTTAATATTTAATAGCTTTTCACTGTACCTCTGTACATATAACAATAAATTAAACTAAACTAGACTATTAACCAAAATGTCTTGTTATAGAAATAACTATGAGAACACAAACATGAAACAAATTTGTTGTTGGACTATGGAGTCCTCTGCTCCTTCTCCATACACTTGGACATCAAAGCTTAAGATTTTCCACAAGATTATATTGTACAAAATATGATTAATTTAAAATGGCTGTTTTGTTTGAAAAGTGATTTCATAATTCATGAAATGTATCTTTGTATTGCAGGCCGTTTGGAACTTCACCACCTGCTGGTAATTAACACTAATATAAGTGTTTGTATGATGACAGATAGGACTGACAATATAGTCACCATTATTTAAAAATTATTATATTTTAACAGGCAATGTTGTGTTTACTTACTTTAGTGCTATATGCATGTTTTTATGTGCTTTTATTTAAGTGATACCAAAGATTAACAGTGCACAAATAATTCCATGAATCTTTTGCAAAAAATAACATATTTCAAAATTTAACATCGTTTTTTTGAGTTCCTTTACCTCAATGAACACTTGAGGGAAAGCTTTAATAAACACAATATTTTTTCACATTGCGACTTTTTTGCATAATGAATGAAATGCAAAATATTCTGATGTATGTCTGATACCACAGATCCGTGACGACTGATAGCAAGATCAAATTTCAAACTGTTTAAGGAAGAATGTGGCAATGCTTCAGACAGACCATGAAGCATGTGTAAGAAGGAATTGGTTTACACCAAAGATAGACACAAAATGTTAGAGTAACTCAGCGGCTCAAGCAGCATCTCTGGAGAAAAGGAATAGGTGACATTTCAAGTCGAGACCCATGAAGCATTTTTAGTTACTAGAAATCCCAGCAGTCTCTGATGGTGAGCAGCACCTATAGGCTTGCATAAATATATTATATTAAGTTATGCATAATATTTTAATCCCACGGCTTGGTGCAGTTATGTAGTTATAAGATCAAAAGGTCTAATTGCTGTGAATAGGTAGATCCTGCTGTGAGCAGTTCTGCTTGGGAACATCCCAAGGACAATTTTATATTGAGTAGGTTACAATTTTCTAGGGCAACCTCTTAAAGTCAAAAGAAGAAAATAAGTTGCTTTCATTTCTGCATCTTTTATAAAATCTAATACTTTGAAATTTGAGATACACATGAGTTGGGCTTCAAGTTTAAAATAGGTTGAGTGCTAAGATCTTGAATATTTCTGTCCTTTGCAACTATTTCACACAGCTGTGGCATTAGACAATGCTTAATACAATTAAATTGTAATAAAAACATGTTTTTAATTGTGTTAAACAAATTAAATTTTAATTGGTGTTGTACAGTCCTCCCCTGTTGAAGATAATGAAATTTGAATCAACAAATTTCACAGTGCTTTCTTTATTCCTCCAATTTCCAGTACTTAATGTGTAGGTTTTTGAGAACATTTATGCTTTACTTATTATATCATTATGACTAATTTAGCTTCATCCCTATAGATGTATCTTTCTGACAAATCATTAACAACATGAGATCAGTTTTGCTGTTACCACTCATTGCCCCTATATTTTTAGTTTTTAGTTTAGCTTAGAGATATAGTGTGGAAACAGGCCCTTCGACCCACTGAGTCCACACCAACTAGCGATCCCTGCACATTAGCACTATCCTACACACACTAGGGACAATTTACATTTATTCCAAAGCCAATTACCTACAAACCTGTATGTCTTTGGAGTATGGGACAAAACTGAAGATCTCGGAGGAAACCCATATGGTCACGGGGGAGAACGTACAAACTCTCAACAGAACAGCACACTTCGTTGGGATTGAACCCGGGTCTCTGGCGCTGCAAGCGCTGTAAGGCAGCAACAATACAACTGTGCCACCATGCTGCAACTATTTATATGCAAGCTATTGGGAAGCAAAGATATTTTTCTTAGCACTTGGACTTCTCACTTTATTCCATGCTGACTTCAACCTCAAAAATAATTATCTCCAGTTTCGGTAAATGATTGCTTGTCTCCACTTAGACATTCTTTGTGTCAAGAATTATTTTGACATTTCAGGTCAAGACGCCTCTTCAGACAGAAGAAGGGTCTCGACCCGAAATATTACCCATTCCTTAGCTCCAGAGATGCTGCCTGACCTGTTGAGTTACTCCAGTGTTGTGTGTCTATCTGCAGTGTATACCAGTATCTGCAGTTCCTTCCTACACACAAGGTATTTTAATGAAAGATTTAAAAGAGAAGGAGACAATAGCTGAGGATAAAGAACTGCCTGCGAGGATTAATGAGAAATTAAAATGAGAAAGGAAAATATCAGAGAAGGCTAGGTCCAGAGTCACAGCAAAATGGTCCATGGAAATGAATATGGATGAACATAGGCACAGTTACAAGCAAGCTGTAGATTATACAGTCTTCAGAATGCATTGAGCCACAGCATATACATCCAAAGCAGGATATTGATAGAAAGTAGCAATGTTACAACATTTTGAGATTTAAAAAATCAAGTCTGCAATTTATCCCATCAGATAAAGCATAAAAAGAAGTTTATTTTGACACCTAATTCACTTTCATATCTTCAGTATTAAAAAAGTTGGCCATTTTCATACTCGGAAATTAGCATCTTGTTCCTTATTGCTTTTCCATTAACATAAAAGCTGTGATCGAGGACAGTCAAAAGCCCATAACTTTCTTAAAAATTAAGAGAACTGAATGAAACTTTCAGTTATTATAGATTGAAGCATTCTGAAATAAATATAAAACATCTTACTTGGATGACGTGAAATTAAAGCATATAATTAGTTAATTACCTAATTGTACCTAATTACAAAATTAACTGTTGTGACGGAAATAGCAATAAACACCCAGACTGCCTTGAAAATTCAAAAATGTGATATTCTCAAGATCAGAACTTTAATATTATTGTATTATATGCTGTAAGTCTGTAACAGATAGGTAAATAAATTACAATTTCTAGGTGTGTGTGTGTGTGTGTGTGTGTGAGTGTGTGAGTGTGTGTGTGTGTGTGTGTGTGTGTGTGTGCGTGCGTGTGCGTGTGTGTGTGTGTGTGTGACGTATCTTCTCGAAAACGAGACGCAAAATCGCAGATATTTTTACAATTTCGGTAGGGATTGAACTTACGAGTTCAGAAATCCACTCTTCTCTAGATTTCGTCAATTATTTCCCCAGATTTTTAATAAAATTGTTCACAAAACATAAAAAAAAAATAAAATCAAACTGCTGCATGAGTCAGTGCCACCTCACAGATGTCCAATCACAATGGATCTCATTTACATATATGACATCACAATGGGACAGGTGTGGGAGATTGGAACCTTCACATGGTCCCACTAAAACCAAACTGCTGCATGAGTCACAGTGCCATCTCACAGATATCACAATGGGACAGGGGTGGGAGATCTCTCCCCCTCCCTCCCTCCCTTCCACCCCCGTGCCTTTCCCCCACCCCCTTCTCTCTCTCCCCTCCTTCCTCCCTCCCTCCCCTTTCTCTCTCTCTCCCCCTCTCTCTCCCCCTCTCTCTCCCCCTCTCTCTCCCTCTCTCTCCCCCTCTCTCCCCTCCACTCCCTCTCCACCTCTCCACTCCCCCTCTTCCCTCTCCCCCCTCCTCCCCTCTTCTCCCACCTCCCCCTCTTCCCCTCTCCTCTCTACCCCCCTCACCCACACTCCCCCCCCACTCCACCCCCTTCCCCTGTCTCCCCCTTCACCCTCCCCGCTCTGCTCCCCTCCCCCCGTCCTCATCCCCCTCTCTATCCTCATCCCTCCTCCCCGCTCCTCCCCCTCCCCACCCTCTTCCCATCTCCCCCTCCCCACTCTCTCCCCATTGCCCCCTCCCCACTCTCTCCCCATCGCCCCCTCCCCACTCTCTCCCCATCTTCCTCTCCCCTCCTCGTCCACCCTCCCCCCCTCACCCGCCCATCCTCTCCTCCTCCCCTCCACCCCCCTCTCCCTATGTCTCTTGCACTTCTGTCTCTGCCCTTCTCTCTGTCTCTCCCCATTCTCTCTCTGCCATCAATCTCTACCCCCCCCCCTGGGTGTTGGGGGCTATGCGTCAGTGGATAGGGCGGTTATGGGGTAAAAGGAGCAAATTAATAAAATTAATATAATATCAAGGAAGGTAGTTAGCGTGTGTGCGGGGTGGTAGTTAGTGTGTGTGATGCCACATGCCCGCCCCCCATGCAACCGCACGTTGGGGGAACAGACCCAACAGGTCTGCACTTAGTCTAGTAACTATTATAAGACTTGTGTTCGAATGTTCGTTCACAAATTTTGCCATAACGGAGAAATTTTTAGATATTCCTGTAGGGTTTTTCCTCATGAACACTGTGTCTTGAAAATTAGAAAATTTGGTTGATTATTTCCCCACTTTTTCAGTAAAAAAGATAAAATATATCAAAATGTTAAAAAAAATCCAACTACTTCTCACCCATAGAACTTTGAAGCATGTTCCAACGTGTGATGTCACAATGCCCAATGCTCACAGATGTCTCTCTCTCTCCCCCTCTCTCTCCCCCATATCTCCCCCCTCTCTCTCCCTCCCCCTCTCTCTCGCTCCCCGCTCTCTCCCTCTCTCCCCCTCTCTCTCCCCCTCTCTCTCTATCTCTCCCCCCTCTATCTCGCTCCCCACTCTCTCTCTCCCCCCTCCCTCTCACTCCCCTCCCTCTCCCACTCTCTCTCTCTCTCGCCCCTCTCTCTCTCCCCCCCTCTCTCCCCTCCTCTCTCTCTCCCTTCCTCTCTCTCTTCCCCTTCCTCTCCCCCAAACTGCCTCCCCTCCCCCACCCTTCCATCCCTAAACCCCCCTCCACACCCTCCTCTTCACCCCTCCCCTACCCACTTCGCCCCCTCCCCACATTCCCTCTCCTCCCCATCCCTTCCGCCCCCTCCCCATCCCCTCCCCACATTCCCTCTCCTCCCCATCCCTTCTGCCCCCTCCCTTCTCCGTTCTAAATGGCTTACTCCTTATTCTTAAACTGTGGCCCCTGGTTCTGGACGCCCCCAACATCGGGAACATGTTTCCTGCCTCTAGCGGTCCAAACCCTTAACAATCTTATATGTTTCAATTGGATCCGCTCTCATCCTTCTAAACTCCAGAGTGTACAAGCCCAGCTGCTCCATTCTCTCAGCATATGACTGTCCCGCCATCTCGGGAATTAACCTTGTAAACCTATGCTGCACTCCCTCAATAGTAAGAATGTCCTTCCTCAAATCAGGGGACCAAAACTGTACACAATACTCCAGGTGTTGTCTCACTAGGGCTCTGTACAACTGCAGAAGGACCTCTTTGTTCCTATATTCGATTCCTCCTGTTATAAAGGCCAACGTGCTGGATTTTAATCCCCCCCCTCAAAGGTGCCAAAGTCGCGCGCACGGCCAGTGGCAGAACTGCAGAGCTGCTGAAGGTAGGTATTGTAACATCGCTATAGAAACGAAGATTTACTTTTCAGATGTTGATTTTTTGTGACTTGCTGAAAAAGTCTGAAACCATCACAGTGTTTGAGATGTCACCACATCACAGGAATTTACTGTCTAATAGGATCACAGTACATAAGCAGAGAAAATGGTGCATTCCAACCATAAAGATATTGTGTGAAATTTGGTTTATTCTGGTGATAAACGTGCAACAGAGGAAATATAACTGGAGGGAATAATGTAGATTAGGTGGATGAAATAACCACCTAAGCTAACCACTACATTGATGTCCGGTTGTAGGTGTAGTGTCCAGAAGGTACTTGAAGGACATAGCATTTCAAACATTCTTCTGGCCTTGTTGTAAAGCTGCTGTTGGTGGCTCTTCTTCCACATGAAGAAGTGGTCAGTGACACTCTGAAGAACCACTTATTCCTGTGGGTGGAAACTTTGGAGATCATTGCCAATTAATTGAAATGCTGACACAATAAAGCACCATTCCTGCCACCATTGTTCCAACCGTGAAATTGAGAATCAGGAAACATTTCAGTGGAGAAATTCCTATTGATTTTAAAAGCCTGTAAGTTGTAGAATTGTGGGCTGATTCCCCAGGAGTTGCTGTTGGTTGATTAAAAGCCAGGTCAGCAAAACACATTTCCAATCACCTTTGTTCAGATTGCTGGTAAGATAAATGGTGATTTGCGAACTGGTTCTCTGGAGCTTGTTTCTCAGTGACTGTCTCTATTGCCCAGTCTTGTACACAAGAAATATGGTGTTCAGAACACACCAGCTATCAACTCCTGTGGAATGATCTTCCAAGAGTCAGTGCCAAAATACAAACTGATTGTCAGTCCCTTTTGACAACATTCCTGTTGTCTCATTCCTATATATTTTTAATTAATCTTCATTCTTTAAACTGATATGCACAGAATACTTAAATCACCCTTGATATTATACCAAACGTTTCCATGGTCATTTGGTGAGTGATGCAGCAGGGAATTGTTTTTAATCCTGCTTGTTTGAAAGGGTGCAGAAGAGGTTCATCTGAATGTTGCCTGAATAGGGGATTTAGCTACAAAGAGTGGTTGTATAAACTTCTTCATATGGGCAGCACAGTGCCACAGCTCTGAGAACTGCTGCATTACAGCAACAGAGACCCTGGTTCGATCCTGACCTCCGGCGTTGTATGTTTGGAGATTGGACCTTCTCCCTGTGAGTATGTGGGTTTCCACTGGGTGCTCCAGTTTTTATTCTACATCCAAAAGATGTTTATAGGTTAATTACCCTCTGTAAATTGTTGCTAGTGTGTAGGGAGTGGACACTATAGCGAGATAGCAAAGAAGTAGTGTGAATGGGCGATCAATGGTCCTTGGTGGGCCAAAGGACCTGTTTTCATGCTGTTTCTTTAATTCAATCAACCAAACTTGGATTGTTTTCTCCAAAATGCTGAAGGTTGACGGGCAACATAAAATGCTGGAGAAACTCTGCGGAACAGGCAGCATCCCTGGAGAGACGGAATGGGTGACGTTTTGAGTCAAGACCCTTCTTCAGACTGATATCAGGGGAGTGGGTGGGATAGAGATAGAATGTAGTCGGAGACAATAAGACTTGTGGGAGAATTGGGAAGGGGGAGGGGATGGAGTGAAAGGGAAAGCAAGGGCTATTTGAAGTTAGAGAAGTCGATGTTCATACTGCTGGGGTCTAAGCTACCCAAGCAAAATATGAGGTGCTGTTCCTCCAATTTGCGCTGGGCCTCACTTTAACAATGGAGGAGGTGAAACGATCGCTGAGCCTGTGCTTGGTCTCGCCAATGTACAGAAGTTGACACCAGGAACAGCAGATACAGTAGATGAGGTTGGAGGAGGTGCAAATTAACCTACGCCTCTCCTGAAAAGACTGTCGGGGTCCTTGGACAGAGTCGAGGGGGGAGGTAAAGGAACAGGTGTTGCATCTCCTGCGGTTGCAGGGGAAAGTACCTGGGGAGGGGGTGGTTTGGGTAGGAAGGGAAGTGTTGGCCAGGGAGTTGTGGAAGGAACGGTCTCTGCGAAATGCAGAAAGGGGTGGAGATGGGAAGATGTGGCCAGTATTGTGATCGCATTGGAGGTGGATTTGATTATCAAGTCGGGGTTGCTGCAGAGTTAGCCTTGATTGGAGTAAATGAATTATGGGAGACATTGATATGATAGATATTTAGAACCTGTGAAATGTCATAGACTAGAGGGCATAGATTTAAGGTGAGTTTGGTAAAGTTTAAAGGAGAAGTTTTTACATAGAGGATGGAGGATGCCTGTAATGGAGGTGGTGTTGGAGGCAGATACAATTGTGGCATTTATGAGGCTTTTAGATAAACACATGGATATGTTGGCAATGGAGAGGTATCTCTTGTGTGGGCAGATGAGATTGTATATCTTGGCATTATGTTCGACACAGACATTGTGGGCCGAAGAGTTTGTTCCTGTGCTGCACCTTTCCATTTCCTATATTCTATGTTAACAAATCAATAAAAGTCAAGTTTCCAAGTTTGTCTCTCCAGGGATTCCCCTTTGAAGAACTGATATCTTTATCACTTTATTATTTCTACTATAACTAGCTAATTTGTTTCCTATTTGATTCTATAATAATTCATAGGGGAAAAAAACCAATTTTTAGCACTGCGTAACAGCCAAGGATGTTAAAAAATCCATACGATTTAGAATCAGCACTGTTAGGTGACAACAATATTAAGGCATAACAGTTAATATTAGATATAATCACATACTTTTATCCAAGGTTTGTGAAGGATGAATATTATAATTTTTCCTCATTTGTGACTTTCAAAAGAAAGCACACCTGTATTGCTTTAAGTTCTGGGGTAGACACAAAATGCTGGAGTAACTCAGGCAGCATCTCAGGAGAGAAGGAATGAGTGATGTTTCGGGTCGAGACTCTACTTCAGGCTAAAGTTCTGATATGCATTCATATTACAATGCTATTATGCCATAAACAATGATGAACAAAAACTATTTAAGCAATATTAATCTTTATCAATTTACCATTTGTTAATTATACATTTTTAGAGATAAATGAAACAGGATTTCTCCAACTCAATTATTACCATTCAAGTTTGAACCTGTGCATTCAGATGGAAATGGAGACAATTTCTCTTTTGAATGATTCATTCTAGTAAAAGTAAAATCATTTATTCTCTATGAATTATTTCTATATTATTCCCAGACAAAGCAATTATGAAGCTTTTAAAAAAAGTTCTACCTCCTTGGTAAAAAAAAAAGGTCACTAAATTGATTGCAGTTGGAATTATAAATCTGGTGCCTGGAATACAACATGAATTCAATCTGCATATTGAATTTAAAAAAATCTTTTTTATTTAGTTTAGTTTAGAGATGCAGCGCGAAAACAGGCCCTTCAGCCCACCAAGCCTGCACTGACCAGCTATCCCCGCATATTAATATTATCCTGCACATACTAGGTTACACTTTTATATTCATACCAAGCCAATTAACCTACAAACCTCAACGTTTTAGGAGTGTGGGAGGAAACCGAAGATCTCGGAGAAATCTCGCAGTCACGGGGAACACTACAAACTCCGTACAGACAGCACCCGTAGTCGGGATAGAACCCAGGTCGTTGATGCTGCAAGCGCCGTAAGGCAGCAACTCTACCGCTGCGCCACCGTGTCACCCTTTTTCTTCCCTAGTGTGTAGGACAGTGTTAATGTGCCTATTTTGGCTCTGTATCTCTAAACTAAACTAAACTAATTTGAAAGTAAGCATTTTATTCCCATTACAATTGTGCAAATATTTATAGAAAAGTGTCTCGGGCTGTATTACTGTGACCTGATATTTAAGACGTATTGAATATGCCAATTCATATAATGTCTACCATTTCCTTGCTAAATTTTGAAATTTGAAATTTTGTAAGTCATGTATTTGTAAAAAATGTATTTGCAGCAAAGTCAACTTTATGGATATTTTAAATGTCCAGTTTGTGTCTCCCTTCAGCATTGGGTCATTTAACTGCATATAGGTTAAATAGCACCTGATACTAAAGAAAGTGTAAACCAATCAATGCAAGTTGTCCATTAAGTGTGGGGCCTTAGAGATATTGATCTCTCTTTGATGCAATTATGATACAATTTGCAGATTGTAATACATGCAATGAAAATTGGTTGCAATCACGTTACCATAAGCAATACCATTGCTATTTGGTGTAGATAAGAGTATGAACATTGGGTATGGAATACCTCCATTGCCTAACGGAATAACTTTGACTAACAGAAAAATCCATATAGATCTGTTTAAATAAACAACTCATTGTAGCATTTGCCAGATACATTTTGCATCTGCAGTATCAGTAGTGCACCAATTTCTAAGCTGTGACCAGCACTATAAAGGTGAACAATGCCGAAGTATGACTTTAGAGAAAGTAAACATATTTATTAAGATTATCAAGAAAATCAAGTGATCAAGTTTCAACTCTGATCCAGACTTGAAGAGCTGTATTTTTACATTCTATTGTATTTGCAGAGTGTTAGATGAAATGATGCATATGGTCTCCATAAAAATATTTGCTGGTCTGATTAGTGCCACAGAAGGCCACTGGACTTTAATTGTTTAAATTCTGTGTCCTGTGATCTTTTGACAGTATGGCCACCAAGGTCATCTCTGGAATTCTCCAGAGGATGGTGGAGACCAGATCATGAGATATACTTAAGGAAGAGTAGAGGGGTCAAGAGAGATTCCTCTAAAGTAACTGAAGATACCGCCACCTCTCGACACGAGGCTAGATAAGGAAGAATTGACAATTGGAAACATTGTTGAAGGTCAATGATGGGGAGTAGGGAATGCTGAGTTGAAGATATGCTATGTAACAAATTTACTCTCAGGCCTTAAACTTTACCCAATACAGTAGATTTCACACCTCCTCAAATTATTTTATACATGCCATTTGAGCTATGATTAGAATTAAATGTTCAGAAATGTCACTGAGTGCTTAAAGGCCAAAGCTGAAATGTGTAAACTGTCTTACAGACATGTTCATTCCTCTGATCCAAAGAGCAATGCCCAGCACTAACATTTAATGTTAGCTTTAATGTGCTCTTGGCTTTATTATAAGAAAATACCAATGGATTAATTGTAATTAATAGCAGAATATGTTCAAATTATTGATCAGGATTCCGCGCATAAATGCAGTTAATTCCGAACATAGAATACAATCTGATGCAGCATTCATGATCCCACCATTCCTGGCTTGTTGAATAATTGTAATCATTCAGTGACATTTTCAACTGTTAAGATTGATTTCATTTTATTAGTATTCAATCTATTATCAATTGATTATTATAATTAGTTCCATACACCCACCGCCCTTTGAGTAAAAAAGATACCCCTCAGGTTCCTATTAAATCTTTCCCGCCTCACCTTAAACCTATTTCCTCTGGTTTTCGATTACTCTACTTTGGGCAAATGGATAATAGACAAGAGACAATAGGTGCAGGAGTAGGCCATTCGGCTCTTCGAGCCAGCACCATTATTCAATGTGATCATGGCTGATCATCCCCAATAAGTACCCCGTTCCTGCCTTCTCCCCATTTCCCCCCCCCTTTAAGAGCCCTATCTAGCTCACTCTTGAAAGTATCCCGAGAACCGGCCTCCACCGCCCCCTGAGGCAGAGAATTCCACACTCACAACTCTCTGTGAGAAAAATTGTTTCCTCGTCTCCGTTCTAAATGGCTTACCCCTTATTCTTAAACTGTGGCCCCTGGTTCTGGACCCTCCCAACATCAGGAACATATTTCCTGCCTCTAGCGTGTCCAAACCCTTGATAATCTTATATGTTTCAATAAGATACCCTCTCATCCTTCTAAACTCCAGAGTGTACAAGCCCAGCCGCTCCATTCTCTCAGCTTATGACAGTCCCGCCATCCCGGGAATTAACCTTGTAAACCTACGCTGCACTCCTTCAATAGCAAGAATGTCCGTCCTCAAATTAGGGGACGAAAACTGCACACAATACTCCAGGTGTGGTCTCACTAGGGCTCTGTACACCAGCAGAAGGACCTCTTTGCTCCTATATTCAACTCTTCTTGTTATAAAGGCCAACATGCCATTCGCTTTCTTCACTGTCTATTGTAGCTGCATTTAACATTTATTTTCATTGACTGATGAACAAGGACCCCCAGATCCTGTTGTACTTCCACATTTCCCAACTTGACACCATTTAGATAGTAATCAGCCTTCCTGTTTTTGCTACCAAAGTGGATACCCTCACATTTATCCACATTAAATTGCATCTGCCATGCATCTACCCACTAACCCAACCTGTCCAAGTCACCTTGCATTCTTATAGCATCCTCCTTGCAGTTCACACTGCCACCCAGCTTTGTGTCATCTGAAAATTTGCTAATGCTACTTTGAATCAATTCATCTAAATAATTGATGTATATTGTAAATAGCTGCGGTCCCAGCACCAAGACTTGCGGTACCCCACTAGTCACTGCCTGCCATTTTGAAAGGGACCCGTTAATCCCTACTCTTTGTTTCCTGTCTGCCAACCAATTTTCTATCCATGTCAACACTCTACCCCCAATACCATGTGCCCTAATTTTGCCCACTAATCTCCTATGTGTTTAATCTTATCAAATGCTTTCTGAAAGTCCAGGTACACTACATCCACTGAATCTCCCTTGTCCATTTTCCTGGTTACATCCTCAAAACATTCCAGAAGATTTGTCAAGCATGATTTCCCCTTCGTAAATCCATGTTGACTCGGACTGATCCTGTTACTGCTATCCAAATGTGCCGCTATTTCATCTTTTATAATTGACTACAGCATCTTCCCCACCACCGATGTCAGGCTAACTGGTCTATAATTCCCTGTTTTCTCTCTCCCACCTTTCTTAAATAGTGGGATAACATTAGCTACCCTCCAATCCACAGGAACTGATCCTGCATCTATAGAACATTGGAAAATTATCACCAAAGCGTCCACGATTTCTAGAGCCATTTCCTTATGTACCCTGGGATGCAGACCATCAGGCCCTGGGGATTTATCAGCCTTCAATCCCATCAGTCTACCCACCACATTTCCTGCCTAATGTGGATTTTCTTCAGTTCCTCCGTCATCCCAGATCCTCTTGCCACCAGTACATCAGGAAGATTGTTTGTGTCCTCCTTAGTGAAGACGGATCCAAAGTACCTGTTCAACCCATCTGCCATTTCCTTGTTCCCCATAATAAATTCACCTTTTTCAGTCTTCAAGGGTCCAACTTTGGTCTTTACTAATTTTAACTAATTTTTTCCTCTTCACATACATAAAGAGGGTTTTACTATTCTCCTTTATATACTTGGCTAGCTTACCTTCGTACCTCATCTTTTCTTCCCGTATTGCCTTTTAATTTATCTTCTGTTGCTCTTTAAACATTACCCAATCCTTTTGCTTCCCACTCATCTTTGCTATGTTGTACTACGTTGCTACGTTGTACTATGTTGTACTTCTTCTCTTTTATACTCTATTTATATTTTTACTGTCCTTGATGTCCCTTGTCAGCCATGGTCACCCCTTACTCCCCTTGGAATCTTTCTTCCTCTTTGGAATGAACTGATCCTGCACCTTCTGTATTATTTCCAGAAATACCTGTTGTTCCACTGTCATCCCTGCTCGGGCATCTTTCCAATTAACTTTGGCCTCATGGCTCCATAGTCCCCTTTATTCAACTGTAACACCGACACCTCCGATTTACCATAAATGACTGCATTTACGCGATAAATTACTCTCATGATTTTGTACACCTCTATAAGATCACCCTTCATCATTATAAATACAATTATATTAATAACTTTATTTAATTTTTATTAGTTTATAAGGGATGGATTTTGGTGGTTGCCAAATAATGTTGGTGGTGGTCAGCATAGACTGAAGGGGCTGAAGGGCCGGTTTCCACAATGTATCTCTAAATTAAATAAAACTACACAGAAGGAAATGCTACAATAGTTTTAATATTTTTATTTTATACCTCTTTCTATTGTCTACCTCTTTGGTGACTCGTGGATTATCCTTGAACGGACTTTGCTGGCTTTACCTTGCACTAATCATTATTCCCTTATCATGTATCTGTACACTGTAAATGGCTCGATTGTAATGATGTATTGTCTTTCTGCTGACTGGATAGCACACAACAAAAGCTTTTCACTGTACATTTGACAATAAACTAAATTGAACTGCATTAATATTTTGCTTATCTCAGTGCTAATGTGGAATAAATGGTTTACGTTAATAATCTGTTGGTTCTCTTATATTTTATATCCTCAACATCATCATTACAAACTGAATATAGACAAGTAAATTGAATCAAAGCGTCTACCATGATAAATTAATTCTGCAGTTGTTTAGTCAGGTCTACTGAAATTGTTTAGTTATGTAAGGATGCTGTTACATTGAATGACAAATTTACCAGACTGCAGTTTGGAGATTAACTTCAAAACTGTAATTCCAATTTCCCACAATGTGTCAATTGAGCATGATTTTTCTGTTGAAAGCGCTGGTTTAGCCCACTGTGACAGCTGTCTGCCTCAGATTCTCTGCCGGTCATTGATTTTTGTTGACTATTATGGAATGCCTTGTAGTGAATTACTGATTAACTTTGAAAGACCATGGATGGTTTCAATATTAAACATTATGGACATTGGGAAGGGATTAGATGATGTTATGCCTGACCTTTATAAGGCAATGCATGTGGAATGTAAAGACTTCAACAGATTGGGGTTTTCAGGCAGAAGGCAAGTTAGTGAAGCAGACAAAACAGGAGTACTGGCTTGAATCTGATGATGATGATGAGTGGAGCAGTTGTGTATCGAGTGGTGTATTTGGATTCAGGATTCAAATAGACTAGATAAGCATAGAGAAGTAGTAGGATGGTGAAAGAAAGCAAATGATTACAGTAGACACAAATTTGTAACTATAGATGACAAAAGGATTATCCTTGAAAGGTAAATCAACAAACTATTGGAGGAACTCAGCAGGTCAGGCAGCACCTCTCATGATTTTGTAGACATCTCTTAGATAGCCCCTCATCCTCCTGCACTCCAAGAAATAAAATCCCAGCCTGCTCAACCTCTCCCTGCAACTTAGGCCCTTGACTCCTGGCAACAACCTCGTAAATCTTCTCTGCACCCTTTCCAGCTTGACAACATATTTCTTATAGCATGGTGACCAAAACAGAACACAATTCTCCAAATGCGCCCTCGCCAATGTCATACAACTGTAACTCCCAGCTTCTACACTTGATACTCTGACTGATGAAGGCCAAAAGCCTTTATGACCATCCTATCTACCTGTGATGCCACAAAAATTGAACATGTTTCTATAACAAAAGGAACAATTTTCACATCTTCTGTTGACCAGCTGGATGGTCTTCTTCTCTCCAAGTCTTCTATTCTTTTGGGCATGTCGCTAGACTCAGTCGTCTGCCAGTTGATTGTTGAGAGCCACCACATGCAAGTCCTTACTCATCATTAAAGACAGGCTTTGAAGCAGGACTGCCTTGTCTGGAATTAAGCCTTACCCCAAGGCTCAACAGCCATCAGCTGTTTTTTTAAATGTAAGAACAGACCGATTGACCCCCTTTTTTAATTGCATCTCTATAATACTAAAACTCTTCCTATTGTTTGTGCTGATGATGTGTCAATCTGCTTTTCCTATCTTCTTCCAAACGCTAGGCCACGGCGTTCCCATTTTCATATATCCTACTCACATTTTCCCCGTCGTAGCGATAAACATCTTCCCGTCGCATTCCCATCTATATTTCCGATGATATTAATACTTTAAATTTAAAAAACAGCCCCAAAAACTCACACATTTCGAAAAAAAAATCGAAGTGACATCACAATGCACTCGCAAGGCAGGATGAGACACTCCGAGAGGGACGGGCACTCCAGCACTCATGCGGCGGTTGCCGACGCCCGTCACCTGGTGGTGAGGGTGGTGCCGCGGGCCCTGCATGGAGCCGAGCCTGGTGCTCGAGCTGGAGTGAGAGCCGAGTCCGGGGCTTGGGATGGGGCCGAGAAAGAAGCCGCCACTGGAACTAAGGATGAGCCTGGGTCCGGGGTCCGGGGTCTGGGTCAAGCCCGGAGATGAAGTCAGGGCATGCAGTGGAGCCCAGGCGGCAGCCGAGCTGATGGCTGGAGTCTACAGCCAGGGCCGGGGCGAGTACGAGAATTAGGCCGAGTTCCGGGTACGATCTGGGTAGGACTTAGGCAAGGAATGGGAGTGATGGGAGGAGGATGAGGGAAATGAGGTGGGAGATGGGGTGGGGAGTGGGGGGGGGGGGGAGGTAGAGAGAGATGGGGTGAGTGTGGAGGAGGGAGATGGGGAGGGGTGGAGGAGGGAGATGGCCCCTCCCTATCTACCCTCACTCCCACCCTCTCTACCCCCCTCCCACTCTATCCCTTCCTCGCCCTCTCTGTACCCTCCCTCTCCCCCCACTCTACCCCCCTCCCTCTCTACCCCGCTCCCCCTTCCCTCTCCATCACCCCTCCCTCTCTATCACCCCTCCATCTCTACCCCCCTCCCTCTCTACCACCCCTCCCTCTCTACCCCCTTTCCTCTAGGGGCGCTGCACTGGCAGCAGCCTCTGCCTACAGCCTGTCTGTCATTTCTATCTTTTTTAAAATTTTCAGTTAGTCCAAAGTCTGTTTTAGGGGGAAACTTTTACTTTTCTACGTGGGGGAGGGGGTCAGGGTAAGGGGGAAACCGTCTCCCAGTCTCTTCCTGGCGGGGACGCGACTATTTCTCCGAGTCTCGTCCTCGCCCCCCACCTCGCGGCCTACCAGCTGGATCGGAGCGGCCTTTCCTGCCGGGGACCAAGTACCGGACCAGGGCTGCTACAGCGGCGGCGCAGCGCTAGATTCACCGTGGAGCGGGCGATGCCGACCTGGGTCGCCGTGTGGAGGTCCGGAGCGTTGAGCCGCTGCTCCAACATCGTGGAGCTCTGGTGCGGAGAGCTTCCAACGCGGGCGGCGCTGAACAACATCGTGGAGTCCTGGGGCTCCTTGCAGAGGGTCTACAGCAGCAGTCTCCACCCGGCGCGGCCTTCGGACTTTGGAAGCCGCCGACTCCGGTAGGAGGGGGCCGACTCTGGTGTCCACACCGCTGAGGACGTCCCGCAGTCCCGACGTTGGACTTGTATCACCCCGGCGAGCGGTCCTGGACATCGGGCCGCCCGTAGCTGCAACTGCGGAGGGCTTGGGGAGGCCCTGACCACGAGGAACAGTGGAGGAAGAGACTGACTTTGGTGCCTTCCCACACAGTGGGAAACTTTGATTGTGTTCTTTATTTTTATTGTATGGCTGTATGGGAATTTCATTTCACTGTGCCATCTGGCACATGTGACAATTAAATGTATCTTGTATCTTGTATCTCTCTAGGGATTGACGAGGGAGGGTGAAGAGGAGGAGGGGGAGGGAGTGCTGGGGGATGAGGATAAATGAGCCGCGCCTCTGCAGTTGGGGGCTATGCATGAATGGTGCAATATTGCGTTGGGGGAATGGCTTGCGTTGGGGGACCGGGTGAGTGGTGGAATTTTGCGTTGTGGAAGCAGATCCAACGGGTCTGCACTTGGTCTAGTTGCCCTTAAATTTATTTATCTGAAGGAAATATAATTGTTGAAACAGAATTAGAACCTTAGAGGGTTAATTATGGCTTAATCCATTATGGCTAACTTACTTCTCTTATTACAAGAAATACCATTCGTCATTTGTTTTGCAGTGAGAATAATTTATAAATAAATGCTTTTTATTAATTCTTAACTTACTAAACATTACACTGGAGAAGACTGCAAAACAATGCAGGAAACCAAAGAATCACTAATCGTAACGTCCAAATTTCCACATTTAAGCAGAAATTACAAACAGTTTCACAGAGAATGCTTTAGTGAACGTAGTGAATCCATTACTTCAGCCACAAAATCTGGACATAACATAAAAATAATTACTAATAAATTGGATATGTTCAAAACCTTATTGATGATGACTATTAGGTTAAGTTTCAAGGTAGTGGATAATTTAAGGAAAAAGTTACTGCCAAGCTGATATTGATGCAAAATAGCTTTTGATTCCATTGTTTCAAAAGTGCCAGAATGATTCAGTAAACTGTCTAAATCACAACTAAAAGGCCATCTCGTACCAGTGAGCTTATTACAAATGTATCATATTGGTAGCCGAAGGGTTAAACTAGTTTCCAAATGTTCAGATAGTGAAGCACTGAGATCGATACACAGAAAATTGGAAATGTTAGAGGGGCTGCTTTTCTTTGGGACAACAAAATAATGACAGATAATCAGTTCAACCAGGAGTAAAATACATTGAAATTATGACAGAAAGTAAGCCTGGAAGCACATTTTTTGATAATATTAATAGCGACCATAGTAACAAGGGATTATTGGATTCAAAAGTGTACAAGAGAAAAAAATAAAACTTAATGCTGTGGAAAGTAATAGAGCACAATTAAAAAATAGGTGGAATTTTCGAGAGTCAAGTAAGTTTAATTACCACATATACCAGCAACAGAACAATAGAATTCCAACTTGCTGCAGCTTAACAAGCCCAGGAATGCAATAACATATTAATAAATATACTATAATCAATACTACAATAAATTAATAATCAGTAATACTGGGCTACCAGGTCATATTAGTGAAAAACCAAAGTCTATAGTGCCACCAAAACAAAGTCCAATGTTGATCATTGTTGCTGGAGTAGTGTTGTGGTTAATGCTGTGCAGTGTTCAAGAGTTTGATGGTTGCTGAGCAGAAGATGTTCTTGAAGGTGGAGGTCATATTTTAAAGACTCCTCTAGCTTCTTCCCAATGGTAATAATGAGATGAGAAAACATGACCAGGGTGGCATGAGTCTTTGACGATATTAGCTGTCTTTTTCAGGCACACCTCCTGGGATCCTTCAATGATGGGTTGGTCAGTACTTGTGATGGACCAGACTGTTTGTCCACCACATTCTACAGCCTCCTTCATTTCTGGCTGTTCAAGTTAACAAACCAGGCAATCATGCAATTAATCAGTGTGCTCTTTACGGTACCCTTGTAGAAGTTTTAAAGATGTAAATACATTGATGAGTTTTCTTTGTGATATCATCAATGTGCTGGTTCCATGTCAGATCTTCAGCGATATGCACACCCAGGAACTTGAAGCTGTTGACTCTCTCCACTGTTCTGTCGATTAAGACAGGTTCATGGATCCCGAGATTTCCCCTCCTGTAGCTAGCTCTTTGGAAACTAGATTGTTGTCTAGCCTCATGGATTTGTGGCTTCTTTAGAACATGTACCAAGGTACAGCAAAATACTGTTTTTTTGCATTCAACTAAGCAAGTCTATCACCATACAAAAACACAATCCCATGGTTAGTAGAAAATGTACAGCACAGCCCACTGACTCTGAATGCAAGAGGCACCATTTTACAGTCCCAGCTGTAGTCGGTCACAAAGGCCTGTTGCAGCTGTCACCTCCATTCTGGTCATCCTGCAAACGTCATCCCTCTCCTTACATGGCCCAGGAAGATAAGACCCCCACCGGTTCTTCTTACATGGTCCAACATCTCTTTGTCCAACATCCGCTGCCGTCTCCCTCCATTCTCCTCTTGAACATCCCTCTCCGGGCGGGTTCTCGGTTCTGCGGCGGGCGAGCCAGGCCTGCCGTTGGGATACAACCACAGCTCGTGGGAGCCCTTTCACCAGCAGGTCACTGACAAACCTGGTGTAATTCCCAATGTCATAATATAGAGTCATGAGTGCAGAGAGAAAGAAGAGCAGGAGGCTGACCACACAGCTTTGAGATACTCCTGTCCGATGGTCATTGAGGAAGCAGTGCTGTTAATTCACACTGATTGTGATTTGCTGATGAGAAAGTTGAGAAAACAAATTGCATATGGATGAGCAGAAACCCATTTCTCTAAGATAAGTTTAGAGGGGATGATGATGTTTTAGTCAATCAACAACAGCATGATCTTTGTGCTTTTATTGTTCAAATGCTCTAGTGCAGAGTGGAGACACAGCAAGATCGAATTGCCTATTGATCTGTAATGGCCGGAGGTGAATTGAAGTGATCCCAGGTCCTTTCTAAGACAGGAGTTGATATGCATCATAACCAACCCTTCAAAGCACTTCATCACCACAGTTGTTAGTGTCACTGGTCAGTAATCATTGAGGCATATCACCTTTCTCTTCATGAGCACTATGGCCAATATTGGCAAGAGACTATCAGATTAAGAAGAGCAAGGGAAATGCAGTTGATGCTTCTTTTCAATTATTTACATTCAACAGTTCTAATGGTTGCTTGCAGAGATTTTGAGCAGAAATTAAACTAGCATATCATTCACAAGGCTATCATGCAGGGATACATGATTGGATCAAGATGAAGTGCTAGATACATGTTTTATGACTGATTTCAGGATGGTTCAATCGAGAGACAGGAGGGGTGCATAACACAAGTTAAGGGCCTGTCCCACTTCGCCGTCATTTGCAACTCATTTACGCGTCATATGTAAAATAGATCGATGTGTCGTGACGCGTGTGGTGTGCGTGGGTGACGCATGCATTGCGCATGGTGAGGCATGGAATCGCATGCGGTGGCGCACGGTATCGCGCGGCACTCCAGGATTTCAGAGTGTAACTAAATCCTTGTGCTCCACCTGCATGACATATTGCATAAGCATACTGACGCATTGGCTACGCACGCTGACGCATTGGTGTCGCATGCTGACATCCTGACATCTCACATGTATTGCGTGGTGACGCATGGTTATGTCACCGTGCGTCAACGTCCGTAACCATGCGTCGCCACGCGCCACAAGGTATTCAAATAACGCAACGCGCACCAGACGGCTGTGCTGGCACGTGATTTGCCCGTGTCGTCGCCTATCACGATGCGTCCATCTATTTTACATATGATGCGTAAATGAGGCGCAAAGGATGGCCAAGTGGGACAAGCCCTTTGGTCACATTACTATTTTGATAACATCAGCAATGAATTAGCTGTGAAAGGTACTTGAGTGGGACCATTTATTGTAGTTTTCTATCAATGCACCTCAGTACTGCAAAAGTGTAATTATATTTTACAAGGCAGAATAGAGAGTAATACAAGCTGGTAGTGGAAGCTCCTATATCAACGCCTTCAACATTGTTGTGTGAAATGGGCAAACCAGAAAAGGAAGTAAGATCCATCCTGGCTTTTAACACAAGCATTCAAATACATGTAAATCCTTCATGTTTTTGAATAAAATATTACAGGTACATGGAAAAATGTAGAGGGTATAATATGCGTCTGCTACAAATCGCAATAATAGACACACACACTTTAGTTTTTTTAGCCAAATACATTTACAATTTGATATAGTCAAAGCAGAGAATTAGGGGGTGAAAGTTAGCAGCCCATTAATTGTGAATCAAACTGATGGATTTCTATAATCTCCTCTGCTGGGCAGATATATCTTGCCTGAAAAAGGAATCTTGCCAGTCTGAAGAAGGGCCTCGACCCAAAACGTCACCTATCCATGTTCTCCAGGGATGCTGCCTGACATGCTGAGTTACTCCAGCAATTTGCATCTTTTTTTTTATAATCCAGCACCTGCAGTTCCTTGTTTCGAAATAAATCTTGCAGTTAATATCTCACTAAAAAACTGATTTGTCCAATAGTATGACACATTTAGAAGTAATCCCAGGATATAATATTTAGAATGAATCCTCTTTTCTAAAAGTTAATCAAAGAGTCTATATTTACGTGGCTAACTTAATGTGTTATTTTGTGGAATATTTTCAAGACATTAGCACCAGACTTTTATCATCCAATTTCCTGGAAAAATTGGTGACTGACAATTATGGGCTTTTGTTTTATTTTGGTTTGTAATGCCCAGACACCAGACATATGCAATGGCTTCAAACTCATTCTCACTCTATTACAAATCTGTTTGGTCTGTAATTGTACTTCTTCACTACATTCGGTACTGCAACAGGTGACTTTAATGATCTTTGTGATCTTTCAGATGTCAAATATGACAAATTCCAGAACTCCCCTCCACTTGCCTTTGGCTCCAACTTTCTCCCTAACCTCCTCACATGCCATGTTTGCACTATCCCTTTGGATCTTCCCACAGTGGAGGTGTAGCTTTGTTACCCCTCTGTACTCACCTTAGCCTGGCATGACTTTAAACTTTGAGCCATCAGATCCATCTCTGTGCTCCTTTTGTTTTGCCAAGGGTTTTCCCTCCAGAATGTAGATCCTATCTTTTTTTAGTTTAGAGGTACTGTGCGGAAACATGCCCTTCAGGCCACCGGGTCCTCGTCGACCAACGATCCCCGCACATTAACACTATCCTACACCCACTAGGGACAATTTTTACATTTACCAAGCCAATTAACCTACAAACCTGTACGTCTTTGGAGTGTGGGAGGAAACTGAAGATCTTGGAGAAAACCTACGCAGTCACGGGGAGAACGTACAAACTCCCTATAGACATCACCCGTAGTAGGGATCGAACCCGGGTCTCCGGCACTGCATTCGCTGTAAGGCAGCAACTACCGCTGCGCCACCATGACTGCCCATCCACTGTCTCCAAAATTCCTATCCACCTGGACCCCTCCATCTGGCATCATTCTCTAGATCTATTTATTGCTAATTGACGAAGCTACATTGACCACCTTGATTTTTCCACTAACCTCACTTGCTCTAAACTAACATCTAAACTTGCAGAACTCCATTAAATAAGAATAACATATACCATCAGCAGAGCAGCTGTAAAGGTATTGGTATGGTTTGGCAAACCAATCTCTGCCTTGTCATGGCCAAGCTTCAGCTCTCAGTCATCTCCTCACACTTCCCTCTGGATCATGAACAACAGGCTGTTGTCTCCAGGACAGTAACATACCTCATTGCTCAGAATATCCCTCCACCACTGCTTCCAGCCTTGTCGTCTCCCCGTCCTTTACAGCTAACTTTTACTTTTATCCATCGTCAACAAGCAGGACTGTTCCAACAGATCCATTCAATCACAGCTTGCCATACCAAAATAATTTATTCAAGGTGAAGAATTGATTCACTTGCTTTTCTTCCAGTCTAGTCCACTGCACTGCATTCAGTTTACATCATCTGGCCTCGGCTTCATCGGACAAACTAATGTCCAATCAAGAAGACATTGTTGGATGATTACCTTGTAAAACATTTGCATTCTGTCTGCGTGTGACCCTGATCTTCACTTTAATTCTCCATTCTACCCCCACTCTGATAAATCTTCTAAAATTATGCTCAATGATAGCTTGAAAAACACACCTCAACTTCTGTTTTGCATTTGCATCCTTCAGATTCAATGTCAACGTTTGCAGCTTCAGGCAACTTACTTCCTCTCTCTGCATTAGAACGGACCATACCTCCTATTTATGACGTTGATGTAGTTTTTTCTCTACATTAGCACACTAACCTACCAGGCTTGAGCATCCCTGCATTTTGCATTTCTGACATTCCTTTGTCTCACTTCTAACTCTCATCTCATAGCCTTTACAATAAAGGGCCACCCTTGTTCCCACTCTTTATCAACCCCCATTCACCCATCAACCAGTTGACTTTGTCTACAGTTTATCCCCAAGGCAACCTGCCTTATAAAGTAAAGTAAAGTAAAGTAAAGTAGCCTTTATTGTCATTCAGACCTTGCGGTCTGAACAAAATTTTGTTGCCTTGCAGTCCTACATATAGTTAAAAAATGGCAAAAACACACACAAAAAACACAAATTAACATCCACCACAGTGAGGTGAATACTCCTCACTGTGATGGAAGGCAAAAGTCTTAAGTCTTTGTCTCTTCCCTTCTTATTCTCCCTCTGCGCCGAGGCGATCCAGGCTTCGGATGTTGTGACCCCGCCGGGCGATGGTAAGTAATGTCAGTCCCGCAGCTGAATCCAAGCTCCGCGAACGGGCCCGGGGTGGTCGAAGCCGCCGAAGCTGCGGCCCTCCAGTCCAGAGGACACAGCTGTTGTCGCGGGAGCTCCGGAGAACAGGTCACCAACCTGCGAGCTCCCAACGATGTCGTCCACCGGGCCCGCGGCCGGTCCTCCGAGGTCGGATCGCTGCTGCCGCTGCCTCTGCCCCCTCCGAGGTCTGGTGGCCGCTGCCGCTGCCTGCTCCGGGGTAGGGTCGCCACTGCCGCTGCCCGCTCCGAGTTCGGGTCGCCACTGCCCGCTCCGGGTTCGGGTCGCCACTGCCGCTGCCCGCTCCGGGTTCAGGTCGCCACTGCCGCTGCCCGCTCCGGGGTCGGGTCGCCGCTGCCCCAGCTCCGAGGCCGCCAGCTCCACTATTAGGCCTCGGCACAGGCGGAGACGGAGACGGGGGATACGACAAGAGAAGTCGCATCCCCCCGAAATAAGAGACCAAAACCATGTTTACTCCCCCCCACCCACACACATACACAATAAACCAAAAATGAACTCAAACAGGATAAAAGAACAACACAAAAAAGAAAAAAAACAGACGGACTGCAGGCGAGCCGCAGCTGCTAAGGCAGCGCCGCCATCTTAATATGCTATCAGAAAGTCACCCACTGTCTCATACATCCCGTCTCCACCATGTCGCTTGAAAGTCTGGTACTCTTTGGAATGGCAAATTTTCTGATTGCTGGATATTACTCCTATTACTACCCCCAAATAAACATTTAAAATATATGAATGGTACACAATACTACAATAAATTAACTTTAAAGGGAGTTCAAGAAACAGGGCCTCAGTGAGTTTAAATGAAGTGTTGGGGAGGGGATGAGATGAAAGCAACAATGGGAAATGGGTCCCAATAAGTTTAAATGGAGGGCTGGAAATGGTCAATGATGAGTTTAAAAGGACAGGAAACAGGGCCCTATGATTTTTAAAGGATTATAGGGAAAATTGACATATATGTGCCAGATGCTGAACAACTGGAATTTCTGAATAATGGGTTAGCAAATGATGGGAATTCTACTGTAAGTTGACTTGTCTCTTTACCAGTTCTGACAGTAGGGCATCAATTTCAATCATTAACTGTTTTCTCTTTCCACAGAAACTTGCCCGAGCGGTGGAGTGTTTCATGCATTACCTACCTTTATTCCATATTTCCAGCATCTGCATTTTTTTTGGGTTTTCATTGACATAGAATGCACTTCTGGCTGTCACTTCCATGATTTGTATCAGCTTTGGCCTGGCTTGCAACATCTGCCAGTCACTTGTGCAGTATCTCCATTGCATGTGACTTAGAGGGACTTTCCTTGAGCAGGCCCATCCCAACTTAAGAGAACTGACTTTATTTCCCTAATGCATGGACTTTACTTTAACTCCTTCCATCATCCCTCATTAGTACTGATATACCAAGCTCTTACCTCATGCCGATTGTCCAACCATCCACCAATCACCCACACCCTCACCAGCACACTGACCACTTGAGCAGTCTCTCAACCCTCCCATCACCTAACCCAACCCAATCTATCCATCCATTTAACAGTAGACATTCCATTTATCAACCATCTAATAGCCTTCATCCACCTATCCCCCAACCTATTCCCTCATTGAACAGTGACTGAATGCTCCCTCCGCCTTTACATTTACTGACAGACAGATACCAGTTGTTCCTCCCCCTGGACAATCTGTGATTCCTTTCCTCCTTGATTGTCACCCTGGTGACCAATCTTATCCATCAAACATCCCGTCCTCTATCCTCCCTCCCACAAAATCATGCTAGATCCTGGTGCAGCTTGATAAGAGAACGCCTGTTTGATAGCACTCGGTGTCTTGAGCATATGACAACATCTGATTTGCAAGCCGTAGGTCCTGTGCTGAAAAGTCCAAGGAAATTCAAGGTCAATGTTTTTGGATGGTGCATAAATGGTATCACAATGTAATCTCTCACTGAGGGCACCTTTTCCTCTGTCAAATTCTCAATGCTTTATTGTTGATCTCATCCCTTCCCACCCAAACCACCCCCTACTCAGGTACCTTCCCTTCAACCGCTGAAGATGCAACATCTGCCCCTATACCTCCTCCCTTGACTCTGTCCAGGGATCCCAACAGTCCTTTCAGGTTAGGCAGAGGTTCACTCGCACCTCCTCCAACCTCATCTACTGTATCCGTTGTTCATGATGTTGAATCTTATACATCAGCGAGACTAAACGCTGACTGGGCTATTGTTTCGCGGAACACCTTCGCTCAGTCCACCTGAACCTACCTGATCTCACGATTGCTAAACACTTTAATTCTCCTTCCCATTCCCACACAGATCTTTCTGTCCTAGGTCTCCTCCGTTGTCAGAGTGAGGTTAAACGCATATTGGAGGTACAACATCTCATATTTCGCTTAGGCAGCTTACAGCCTAGTTGTACCAATATTGATTGTTCTAACTTCAAGTAACCCCGGCATTCCCTCTCTCTCTCTATCCCTACCCCATCCAAGTCACACCAGTTTCTCATTTTCACCTAACAAACACCTAACAATGGCTTTTTTCCCTTTATCATCGTTACTTTATTACATATTTTTCATTCATTGTTCGCTCTACATCATCATCTATATCTCTCATTTCCCTTATTCCTAAACAGTCTGAAGAAGGGTCTAGACCCAAAACGTCATCCATTCCTTCTCTCCATAGATGCTGCCTGTCCTGCTAAATTACTGCAGCTTTTTGGTTCTATCTTTGCATTATTGTCGATGTCAGCCTTAATCGGTTGGCAGGACCGGCATTTGCGAGTCTGCAGTCTTAAATTATACTTTAGCCTTTATGCTAGCTTATGTTAGAGCACAGAACTAAAGATATGAAATTCAGATGATGATGGAATAAAAGTTTTAGCTTTCACTCGAACGAGAGCTAAACCTCATGGTATAATTTGCAGGAGAAGCAGGGATTATTTCTTGTGCACTCTTCCGTGGGCTGACAGCAGATTTTCTTTCCAGTTCTTGAATAATTGCCTTGTTGATTAATTAAACTACAAAATCATTGCAACAGCTCCTATTCTAACCTTTTGTTATAAAACATTATGTAAATACCAAGGACAAGAGAGACTTTTAAAAGTACAAGTTTTTAATTGTTTATTCATTAAAATTTCCCCTTGCTTTAATGTGCACTCAATACATAAATGTTTGAGTCATGTCCCTTACATTGATGCAGAACTCTATCCATTCTTGATAGGGGAATGGCCTGCAAGAGTAAGATTGCCTTGTGTGAACTAGATAAATCTTTGACGAGGTCACACTTGGATTGTTACATTTATTACGGCCCCCATTTTTAATGAAGGATATGGTTTCCTGCCGTACAGTGCAATGAAGATGCGCTGGATTGATTCCAGTGAATCGAAAGACTGAGTGAACATGAACGTTTGAAAGAGGAACATTTAGCAACCCTGTGTGCTTTCCCCACCTTTGTACGAGATTATATCAGATTTTCTTCCTCTGTGCCTTTCTCCTGAATGTAAGGATAATAGGAATATGAGTTGGCCACTCAGCCCCTCAAGCCTGCCTTCCTATTGATCTGTCCTGAATCATGTCTTCTCTGCTGGTCCCCAATAGCCTTTATTTCTTTAATCTTGCACAAGATTCCCAAGAAGGCTTAGCTGGAGTGAATGTGGAGAGGATGTTTCTACTAGTGGGAGAGTCGAGGACCAGAGGGCACAGCCTCAGAATAAAATAACTTACTTTTAAGAAGGAGATGAGGATGAATTTCTATGGTCAGAGGGTGGTGAATCTGTGGAATTCATTAGCCACAGACGGCTGTGGAGGCCAAGTTAATAGTAAGATTAAACGAGAACTTACCAGTTTGAAGTTTGATCTTTATTTTATGAGGAGTAACGTTGAGGGAATACGTGAAGAACCCCGCCAGGACGCATGCGTGTCATTCTTCAAAGCAGCGGTGTGAAATCACAGATAACTGTAATGACTAAACATAGTAAGATTAGAGAAGAGATACCAGTTCAGGATATGATCAAGGGTGGGAGCGGAGGGCACGTATTCCCTCAACGTTACTCCTCATAAAATAAAGATCAAACTTCAAACTGGTAAGTTCTCATTTAATCTTACTATTTTACTTCGGAGTCACGTGAGTGACTACGTGAAGATTTTAAAGCTCTGTGATTTCATGCCGTGGAATGAGTCCATGCATCCCATCTGCCTTGATTTTGGGGAGAATAGAGTTAACATCATTAGACATCAATACGATATTGAAACCCAACGGTAAAAATATTAACACCAATTATTGCCCCTATTTATGGGGTAAATTATATTACAGAACTTAAAGTTGTTTCTGCAAATGTTCCAGGTTCAATGACTGGTTTGTTATAAAGTCGTTGGAAAGTTTCCTCCGTTGACCATCCTGCTGTCTTGAGGATTTGGTCCATAGGTACGTCCAACTTCATAGCTGCCAATGTAGCTGCAGCCTTGGTGGAGTGAGATTTAAAATGCTAGTGTCCACTCCAGCCTTTGTTAGGACCTGTTTTAGCCATCTAGAGATGGTCTGGACTGTCACTGTTTTGAGTGGCTGTTAGTAGCTGATTAAAGTGACATTTCTTCCCTCTGATGATCTTAGTATACTTCATATATGATAGTAAGTGTGTTACAATACAGAGACGGCCATCTGTAGGGTAGGCCCTGAATTCTGTGTTTTTTTTTTTTATGCCTGCTGACCCCTGTCTGTTATGTATGACTATTACATTGATGTGAAAAGTTAAATTCCAGATGAAATAATCATGTTGTCCAAACTTATTTTCTGTAGTGACTGGACCCTTTGTGCCATGACCAAGGCCATCAGCATGACTGTATTCATAGTCAGTTTCTGTAGGGACAGAGCTGTAGCTGGAGACCAGTTTCTTAACATGGTCAGTACAATGCTCACATCCCACATTTGGGAGTACCTGATTCTTGGGGATTAATATTAAAATGCCCCTCATGAGTTTGGTTACCAGGGTGTGTCCCAACAGAATGCCGTTCTGTTCCTTGCGACAGGTATGTTGACAGAGCACTTCTGGCGCAGTTGATGGCACTATGACTGAGTCTCTCATCGTAATGGAGGCTTGCCAGGAATTCCAGAACAGACGGGATGTTCATAGATCTGTGTGTGATAATTATTGTTGTGACAGTACTTCCCATTTCTTGATGACACCAAGTACTGATGTTTAGGTGGACTGTCTGTGGCCCGCTGAAATAATTCTGCATTCGGTCCGTCAGTCCCAGGTGTAGAAGAGGTGCTTTCAACTCTAAAAATTAATAGGTTTATATATAATTGTGACATGGGTAACTCCCCTTGTAGCGGGAAGAACCAGTAAGTTAGGTCTATGATGGATGGTGATGTATGGTTCTAAACCATGTTGATATCACCAGGACCCATGGTTGAGTAGGCCAATCAGGTATTATCAAAATACGAGACGCGGAGTCTATAGTTTCTTCGTAAATACCCGACTGATGAGGCAGAAGGAGGGAATGCATAAATGATCCCCCAAGCAGCGAAGATACATCTGAACCACTGCCCCAGGTTCTGGTTCTCAAGAACATAATTTGATAACTGGTAAGAGCATGGATGTGAATAGGTCGTAATCTGGTGTTCCATACCATGCTGTTCCAGCAATACATTTTTTATCCAACATCCATACAGTGTTTCTAGGCTTAGCGTGACCTGTTGTCTGCCACTAAATTCAGTTTACCTGGTAAGTTGGTAGCTGATATCCAAATATCTATCTGGATACACTATTGCCAAATAGTGTTGGCCAGATAGTCACATGATGTCGATATGTTTCTACCCATATGGTTGACATATGCTACCACGGTGGTGTAGTCAATTTGTAGTCTAACATACTGGTGATATAACCCAGAACAATATGACTTAAAGCCATGGCATGCACTCACTTCCCCAGGTATTTATGCCCAACGTTAGTAATGATGCCTCCTGTGCATTCCATCTCCCCCACAGCTAGAGATGGAATTAGTAGCATCCCAATCCATGGCCCATCAGTATGTGGTTCCATAGACGGGTAACTGTTAGTGTTTGGATTGGAACAATGCCTAATGTTATGTTTCCACCATTTGTGTACCATAATGGCCTCTGTTGGTAGCTTCATTGGTCTGTCAGAATGACCCCCCCATAAATTTTTGAGTGACGCATGATTGCGCTCAGTAATTTGATTATGTAAAGGTCCGATTTATGTGGCTGGAACACAGCCACTAATGCCAATTATTCTACTACCAGTCTGATGGATGGTTTAGTTTCCTGCAAGCCTCCATTAAGGCTGTACCCTTTCTTACGGCAAAGTAACTGCCATGTGAACTGTGTTAAGGGTGAACCGCAGATGATCTGTTGTGTTAAATACATTTGTGGGCACCTCCAATGAGTGCTATATAGCAAGCATATTTTAATACGATGCTTGCCATGTAGTACCCTTGGATCAATACCTTTGCAGTAACAAAGGTTCCCATCTAGTAATGAATATAAAATACGAAAGTATTCAAATTAGTCAACTCTATGATGATGTGGCAACCACCATCTATATTATGATAAGGATTTTTTGGACACAAATTCCTGTGATTCTTGTTGGATGTCCTCCATCACTCCTATTTTATTTGGGCACTGTAGTTCTGTATGCGCTTTTGTTTATTTATTTTCCTGTAAGCATGAACATTCAGTTCGGTACATGCTGAACTGGAGGATAATGTTATGAATTATTCAAAGGTATACCCCTATACTTCTGAAATTTAAGTGTCAGTAGTAATATATTCTATGCATCCAGATAGAACTGTAAGCTCCCACCAACCTCGTAAGGAGCCAAACCCACCTTCCTCCATGATTACTATTAGTAGGTTTGTTACTATTTCGGCATCCTCCGTGTTCGTTGAGGTGCCGGTGTCTGTGATGAGGGTTAGCGCATTTCCCAGGAAGTAGTTTTTTAGACGTTGCTTAATGTGCCCCAGAGTTTCCTTCTATGTGAAGTTCTTTACCTGTTAAGATAAGATGCCTCCAAATTTTAATATTGGAGGTTAGGAGGTTCCAGGTTAGCATATAAGGCTAGTGCATCCTGGTGATCTAGTGTCATGTCTTTTTATTTATAGTGCGGCCGACCCCGTCCCACTGTTAGGACTTTAGAACATTATTTCGTTTCAATTCCCTGCCCTACCATGTTTTCAAATACACTGGTTGATACTGGGAACATTCAGTGTTTTGCAGTTCCCTGATGGTAAGTGTCTTCCAATAGGTTTTCTGCACCCTATGTGTACTAGGGGTATGTTCTGCTCCCCTGTTCAAGTGCAGCCCAGAATTGACCCCCTATACTCCCCTCTGATGAGGGAGAACACTGTGCAGCCCTACAAGAGGTACTGCTGTAGGACTTACTAGCTGCCCCCCCTGTGACTAGTCTCCATCTCATGGAGCCTGCCACTTACCTGCTCCAACAGCCGCTCCAGCTGGCTCCGATGCTCTCGGGCACCCAACCGGCTCCTATGCACATGGTCACTGGCCATCGCGGCTGCTCCTGAAGCCGCTACTCCTGAGGCCGCTCCTGCTCCAGTTCCTGCAGCCACTGCACCTGGCTCCAATGCTCACGGGCACTGGCCGTCACGGCTGCTCCTGAAGCCGCTCCTGCTCCAGCTCCTGCAGTCAGCCCAGGATTGACCCTCAGTGTTCCCCTCTGATGAGGGAGAAACACTGTGCAGCCCTACAAGAGGTACTGCTGTGGGGCTTACTACCTGTCCACTGTGGCTAGCCTCCATCTCCTGCCACTTTGGGGTATTTCCTCCAGCAGCCGTTCCAACTGGCTCTTATGCTCTCAGGCATAGGCCACTCCCGGCTGTTGTTGACCCATCCTGCAGCCGCTCCAACCGGCTCCCGTGCTCACGGGCACTGGCCGCTCGCGGCTGCTTTGTTCCTCCTGCAACCGCTCCAACCGGCCTCCATGCGCACGGTCACTGGCTGCTCGCGGCTGCTTTGTTCCTCCCAGCCGCTCCAACCGGCTCCCGTGCGCACGGGCACTGGCCGCTCGCGGTTGCTCCTAAAGCCGCTCCAACCGGCTCCCGTGCGCACGGGCACTGGTCGCTCGCAGCTGCTTTGTTCCTCCCAGCCGCTCCAACCGGCTCCCGTGCGCACGGGCTCTGGCCGCTCGCGGCTGCTCCTAAAGCCGCTCCAACCAGCCCCCATGTGCACGGGCACTGGCCGCTCGCGGCTATTCAGAGTTGGACTCCTCGGAGTCAACGACTCTGTTAGTTGCTTACCTCTCCCGACCGGCCGGGGCCGGCACGGGAGCGAAGTCGGGAGCGAAGTCGGGCACAGCTGTTCCCATTACGGGAGATTAGCGTGCCTTTGGCTGCTGCTGCCGGCTGCCCGCAACTCCGCGGTTCTCCCCCGCCAGCTTTCCCGCAGCCTTCGTGGATCCGGTCCATGTCTCCATCTAAAAGGTAAGTGGAAGGAACGCAGAGCCTTCTTACCTACTGTTCCCGACTTTCAAATTCTGGAACGCAGAGTCTCCTTACCTGCTGTTCCCGGCTTTCAAATTTTGCCACTAAGGGAACGTCGGTCCCCCTGCTGTGACTCATTGCAATGCGTGTAGCGATATGACACGTATGCATCCTGGCGGGGTTCTTCACGTAGTCACTCACGTGACTCCGAAGTAAAATGGATATTTTTATGGCAGAGATTGACAGATTCTTGATGGGTGTCAGGGGTTAAGGAGAGAAGGCAGGTGAATGGGGTTAGGAAGGAAAGATAGATCAGCCATGATTGAATGGCAGAGTAGACTCAATGGGCTGAATGGTCTAATTCTGCTCCTATGAATTATGAACTTATTATCTACTTCCTCTTCAAATACATATAATGACTAGCCTCCAAAACCTGTTGGGATCGATTATTCCATAGATTTGCACCCTGCGTGATGGATGCCTACATACCTCAGTTTTGAATGATCATCTGCTAATCTTGAAATTGTGTTCCCTGATTTGAGATTTTTCCATGCATTGAAACATATTGACATATACCCTGTGGTGGTCACTCAGGAGCTTATATTTTTCAATAAGGTGTTCCCTCTTAGGTAGGCAACTGTCATTGTCTCGGTGAACAAATTTCTAAACTGAGCACATCATTTTGAGACTCCGCTGCACAGTTCTAGGTGTCCAACCAGGGGAAATATTTACCTTCATCTGCCTTCCAAAAAAACTTTAGCTGTTTAGAACATTTCAATCAGATCAACTACACAGGCCTATAGATTGGAATCTCGAAAAATGAATGGTGATCTCATTGACATTTACAATTCTGAGTGTTGTCAGGTTGTATTCATGAGGGTGTTTCCTAATCTAGGATATCTTAGAATATGGAGGCACAGTCTCAAGGTAAACGTTTTTCAATTAAGACTAAAATGAAGAGGATTTTATCTAAGAGGTCTGTTTGTTGTATCAGTAGTATCTTCAAGGCAGGCATGAATGGGTTTTTTTGCCACGTGAATTAAGGGTTTGAGGCATTGGACAGGAAAGTGTTATAGGCAAATATCAGATCAACCATGATTTTGTTAAGTGGTGGAGCAAGGTTAAGTGCTTGTACTGACTTCCCCTGTCCTTTTGTTCTTAACTACAGACCACCTACTATACTGCTGTCACAGTAGCAGAACCAACTTCACTGATGTCAGCAGCAAGTGTTAGTCTCCCAGGATTCAAGCCAGTGATGTGGACATGTAATAGCACTGGAGATAGCAGTGGTATCCAGCATCAACGTTTTCCTTCGCAAATATATAATTAATAATTGAAGAGAAGCAACAAAAGTACTAGGTATTAAAAGTAAAACATGCCAGATACTGTAAATCTGAATAAAAACAAAGCATGTTAGAAATACTGGAATAAGTCAGGCTCCTTCTTGGGAGTAGGAATAATTTCAGGATGATGGTCTTTCATCAGAAATAGGAACCATTAAAGATAAGCTGCTTTTAAGATGCAGAGAATGTTGGAAGCAGGGAAAAATGAAAGGGGAATGGTATAGTAGAATATAATACAAGGAGAATTGATTATCATAAAGAATGATTATGCAAGGTGAGAGGAGGTCGTAATGGGACAAGTAAAAGATACAAATCTTATTGTGGAGCAACTTGGAGGCAAGAACAGAATTATTATCTGAAATTATCTAAAATTCTATAAATACTGGAAGGCCTGATTACCTGTTGAGCTCAAAGTTCAGTCCGGAAGGCTGTTCTTTGAGCTCAGTGTTATCTCTGTTTTCCTCTCCAAGAACATTTGTCTCAAAATCACAGCCCCTTTACAGTTCCCTTCAGCCTTCAACTGCCCTTGTTCAGAAGGTGACATTTACGTCAGCTATTACATTTGTCCATTGATGCAAAGAGGTGTCTGATTCATATCTCTCTGTAAATGGTCATGTGACTCACGAGGTAGGTCGGGTCAGCTACACAGCTTCGGATCCCACCGAGGCAAGATTTGTGAGGCCACCTCTAGTATACAGTCACCTTTAGAATTCATATCACATCTAAAAAACATTCCCTTGTGAGTTTCCACAGACTTAGACAGAGATTGTACCGTAGATATTAGTTTCAGGTCATTTAATGTGATACGCAATAAATTTTACAATCCTTCATATTAATTGTAAGATATAATGATGAATTTGATGAGATTGCCCCAAGTATAAAAGACTCTGCACAATTTATACAACCTATCATAGAAGCATGCATCAGTTGCCGGCTTGGTGATGGCACTCTTTTTTCTAAATCATAAAAGTTAACTATTAAAATCTCAATCCAGAAACACGATCCATATAATCCAAGGTAATACTCGAGAGCAGAGCTGAGAGAGTGCTACAATGCTGAAAGTGCTGCCATTCATTCAAGGTTCTGAGCTGAAACAAAAGCAGAAAATGGTGAAGCACTCAGCAAGTTAGGCAGCATCTGTATAAAGAGAAATAAAGTGTTTGTTCTTCACCAGTGGGCAAAAATCATCCAACGGTATAATTTTAAAGAGGGAAATTTACAACCCAACCCAATGGCTGACCACTAATAAATAAGAGAAAGATTAAGTTACAGCTCACTTAAAGCTTCACTACAACAAGGGGTCTAATTTAATTTGTTACTTAGTACAAAAGAATATTTGCTGCAACAAAAGGTAGGGAATGTATTTGGTTTACTGTCTTTCAAATACAAGTTCATGACAGACAAAAGTGCTGGAGAAACTCAGCTGGTGCAGCAGCATCTATGGAGCGAAGGAAATAGGCAATGTTTCGGGCCGAAACCCCTTATTTCCTTCGCTCCGAAACCCTTTGGGGTTTCGGCCCGAAATGTTGCCGAAATTTCCTTCGCTCCATAGATGCTGCTGCACCCGCTGAGTTTCTCCAGCACTTTTGTCTACCTTCGATTTTCCAGCATCTGCAGTTCCTTCTTAAACACAAGTTCATGACAATTAGTTTAACAGTCAATTGGATCGGGTCCATGGAAAGGAGTCTGTTAAATAAATCAACTATATGAAATAGGATGGGGGGAGGGGGTGTAGCCTCCCTTGAACACCCATGTTTTTCCATCAGCAATAATGGCAATTCAAACACTTGTATATGTATCAGATTGTCAAAACAAGGGTTTTGCTTTTGTATCTTTGCAACGAGAATATTGTCTAACTTCATCCATGGTAGATGGTATCTTTCAGAAAATATACTAACTGTATCACATTCTGAACAAACATTTGTTTAACACAGGGTTCTTTTGGAACCTAACCGCTCACTTGGGAAAATCTATATTTCTTTGTTTTTGCTTGTGGAAGATAGCTGTGTACAAATATACTCACGTGACTCAGTTTCAAAAGTAGTTAATCAGTTACAAAATGCCTCAGGCTGCTGAGATTATGAAAGAATTATACAGATGCAAGGTTTTCCTTTTTCTGTTGATGTTAACATTTACAATGAGATGATATACAAATGCACAATAATTTCAAGTTTAATTTGTTTCTATTGCTGCTGCTAATAGAACATCCATTAATCCAACAGCCAATATCATAATGTATTCATCATGAACCTGTGCATATTACATCACATCAAGATCACAATGACAACAAATAAGATTTATAGACCCAGTTGTAATGCACAAATACATCTCAAGGTATTAATTCATTTGTGCGCAGAAATTAGAAATGAATGCAGAGCCAAATTAAGTATTTCTTGGGAAGGAGAGCCTCCAGCATAAAAGCAGTGGGGAATTTTAAGGACAAAATGAAGAAATGAAGGTGAAAGACCAACAAGATTTAAGATGGAGATCTCGAGTTAGAATGACGTTTCAACAAAATAATAGAACAAAGTGAGGGGAGGCAAACGGTGCAGAGCTCAAAAAGGGAACTCTATACATCAGATCTATTGCTTAGTAAAACTATACCCATCAAAAAATTAGCAAAAGCATTTTTGTGCCCAATCACCGTACTATGTCAGACATTTTACCAATGTCAGTTGTGAACTGAATGGATCATGCATCACAATATTTCTCTCTTCCTCGTGTTTCTGAGCGCATCTGTCACTTTCAATGAACAGTAAAAAACAAAAGCCAGGATCTCGTCTCCATGAGATTACCAATGATATCTTCATCACATCATTTTCCAGTCTCAGTTTTCATTGTTTAGGATGTTATAAGCACCTCATTACTTGTTGATCCTTTACTACATTGATGGATCACCAATTAATCATGTATGGCATGATAAGCAAGTTTGCAGATTACACAAAAGTGGGTGGAATCGTAAATGGTGAAGAAGGTTATCAAAAAGGTGAGGCAGGCATGATTTATAGGAACCTGAGTGACAACATTTTTACAAAAAGGGTGATAGGTGCATGGAACGAGCTGCCTTGTAGTTGAGGCAGGTACTATCACAACATTTAAAAGGCATTTGGGCAACTACATGAATACAGCACACAACATTGGGTATAAGACATTTAATTATTTTTATGTAATTTTGATCAAATTTCACACTTTTGCAGTGGGGAGGATCTGATGAGTTTTTACGGCTATTGGCAGAACAGATGGTGAAAATGGTGAAAGCCAATTTCTAGGCAGGTCATGAAGCAGAATGAAGGCTGTACTGGGAATACAGAATGAGGAACAGGTGAACCCTTTTAAAAGTTAAAAAAAAAAAATTAAAGAAAGTAATTGATGCAAGATCCCTTGCTTATAAGCAATGATGTGCCACATTTATTTGTTAGGTAAATACAAATAAATCCTTGATACATTATTTCTAACTGAGAATACATTTTACTTTATTCTTACTGACACATACAGTATAATCACTGCTCATTAAACTGTTACTAATCTGAAGAGTCTGTAAACCGACTTCCAGTTTAGATGCAGGTTTATTCATATTTACATGAAACAATTCTTCTCAAAATCTTTTTCTGTTACTGCTTTGCATTTCCAAATAATTTAATTTTGTGCCATTTGAACAGCGGTGATTTTGTAAATAATGCACTTACACATTAGAGCAGATTTTCCTCCCTGGAACATTTCATGTTACAGATTAGTGAGGAGAAATAAGGATAAAGATGAGGAGGAATTATAACAAAAATGTTCATGCACTTGTATTTTGTCAAAGTGCATAGGATTATGCAGGACTTAATCAATGTAATCTGATTTCAAAAAGCATTGAAGCCAAGATTTCTAGGACTCTCTTCTGTAGAACTACATGAACTTTGCTGCAGTTTATAATGTTTCAAGCCCAAAGCTATGCCACATTTCAAATGTGATCAAGATATCCTTTGCTCTTCACAAAAACATTTAGATATTATTTTCTTTCAAAATGTTGACTGAATAAAGGGAAATCAGTTTTATTTCAGTCAGTGCAGTCAGTCAATTAACATTACTAAGAAATGATGAACAGTTCATTATTAGTTACTGACGTCAATAGGATATTGAGTTAGCTGTAATTAGTAATAAGATAATTCATTCCATAGCTAACAGTACCAATCTCTTAAGTATTAAGTAAGTTATTATCAGTTTGAAGTCACTACATGTGAGCTTCCATGCATCAATTCACATTGAATTGCATTTTTGTGCAGTCAGTAATTTTAGGCAATTATCAGGCAAGGGGACGTTGGAACACATCCTGAGCTGTTGCCCAAAGGCTCTTGGGCAGGGCCGGTACACATGGCGTCACGACCAGATTCTTAAACCCATTGCAGAAGCCATCAGCATGGGAATCAGCAGCTGCAGACGGGAACGCCCCACCACCCAGATGATCACCTTTGTGAAGGCTGGAGTGCAGCTGCCAAGAACCACAGCAGCCAGGAATCAGTCAGGAATCCTGGCGACTGCGCAGGACTGGCAGCTTTCCATAGACCTGGTGAAACAGCTGAAGTTCCCAGATATCCTCCTGGGTCTCAGTGGCGACCAAAAACATCGTCTTGTTGGAACTGACAGTGCCGTGGGAGGAACGTCTGGAGGAGGCCCACGAGAGGAAGATGGCCAAGTATGAAGAGCTGGTCATAGACTGCCTCAAGCAGGGCTGGAAGGCAAGGTGTATGCCCATCGAGGTTGGCTGCAGAGGTTTTGCAGGGCAATCGCTCTACAAAGCCTTGAGTGCACTGGGCATAAATGGAGTGGCGAGGAGAAAGGCAATCAAGAACACCACAGAGGCAGGTGAGAAGGCCTCAAGATGGCTCTGGATCAGGAGAGGAGGTCCATGGGGAGGAGCAAATGCCACCTGAACACAAGTCGTGGTCTGATCAACCACGGCTGGGTCGCCTGGGTGAGGGTGTCTGATGTTGAAAGACCCGAAACACCCAATGACCCCAGGTTACATCACTGATGATGTGTTCATGAGCATCTATCGATGTATTTGTATCAATATTTCAATTTCATAAGTAAAGAAAACATTGAGGACCTAAAAATCTTTTTTTTTGTGGGTCCCTGTTCATCTGATACACAAGGTACGATTACCTGTTTTGTTGAGAAAGTTGCATTCTATTATAAAAATAATTGTGCCAATGGAATAAAGGGAGTTAAGGACTAGAGAGTATCAGACTCGCTATAACTAAAATAATTTATTTGCAGGATTTTCAAAACTAAAGGTCTTTTATTAGTTAAAAGTTTATTTTGTTACCACAACCTAAAATACTAAAGGCAGTTTATTATACTGTTTAGTAGAATATTGTTGCACAAGCTTTGATGGAAACAATTGCTCACCAATGTCAAAGAGGAATCTGCAGTGAAACTAACATATTGTGTTCTTAAGAGACAATTGTGTCCAATCACTGAGAGAAACTTACATGGAAGCAGCCATTTTCCTTAGACTCTTTTCCCCCCCAAGACATATTTTTTTTCTACTTGTCAACTTTCAAAGTCAAATTTAAATTGATTTTCTAGTTCTTGATCAAAATCGTATCGTTAAAGCCCCTGTCCCACTTTCCCGAGTTACTCACAAATTCTCCCAAGTTTTCCCCTTGTTTCAAACTCGGAGAATGTCCATAGCGAGTCCGTAGGTGTCCGCAGATATTTCATAGCGGCTCGTAATGCCAGCAGTAGGTACTCGGGGTGGGACGCTTTTTCAGCATGTTGAACAAATGTCCACGAGTAAAAAAAATAGCCCCGAGTACCTACGGCTGGCATCTCCGAGTTTGAATCAAGGGGAAAACTCGGGAGAATTCGTGAGTAACTCGGGAAAGTGGAACAGAGGCAAACACCTCCGTTGCCATGCTGTGAGAATGGAGAGGGTGAGAAGGAGTTTCTTCCCAAAGGCCATTAGGACTGTAAACTCCTATCTGTCCAGGGACCAACTTTACCGTACCATTTTACTGTTGTGTGGTGTCTTTTTTAAATTGCTGTTTTTTCCTTTTTCTTCCCTCCCACAAATATGTAATATGTGAAAATGTGATTCTGTTCCATTCTGTTTGTAGTTTGTTTGTTTGTTTTTTTTGCGCAATTTGCGAGCATTGCCACTTTTCATTTCACTGCACATCTCGTATGTGACGAATAAACTTGACTTGACTTGTTTTGACTTAACCGATTTGGCCCATGTAATACAAATATTGTTCCCTAATTCATCAATCTTGTTGTATCCAATTCAGATTATAGAGTCATAGAGCAAAACAGCACAGAAACAGGTCCTCTGGCCCTCCTTGCTTGACCATGCAGGCCAAACTTGCACATAGGACTAGTTCCATTTGCTTGCATTTGGCCCATATCTCTCAAACCATTCTGATCCATATATCTGTCCAAATGTCTTTTAAAAGTCTCAGGTGATCTAAGATGGCGCCTGCCTGCGGTGACTTTTTGCTAACAGCCAAACAGAAGAAGATTACTTACAGCAACAAGCAACTTAACTGAATCGGAAAAACGGCAGAAATCGGCGCCGTAACAGACAAGCTGCTAGTGCATCTGAAAGCACTAGTGATTTTGCAATCTCCCGCAGCTGTGAGAGCCTCCAACTGCAAGCGTTCCCTGGACCGCTGGAGAGAACCCGACCCATCTGGAAATCAAAGGGACTTTCCACTGCGGGGAAAGGCATCAGAAAGTTCAGTCCTCTTAATCTGTGATCACCCGAGGTCGGGGCCTATTTGCGGCCTCCGCAGCCAGTCCGATGTTTTCAGGCCCTCTTTCCGGGAAGATGGAACTCCGGCTTTGGGTGAACACTCCTCAGCGGCTTGGAATGTCTGGAGCGGCCGCTTCCTCCCCGGAGACCACAGCACCCGAAGTCCTCAGGCCGCGCTGGTTGGAGCCCCGACTCTAGCGATCTTGGATCCAAGGCTCCGCGGTGTTCCAAATCCAGCGCCGCCCGCGGCTGGACGCCCGCAGCCACACCTCCTCAGATGTTGGAGTCGGCGGTCACAGCACTTCGGAGCTTACCGCACAGCGACCCGGGTAGGACATCGCCCGCTCCGTGATGGTGCCTCAGCGCTGTGCCGCCGCCGCCGAAGCTGAGGTTCCGGCCTGTCCCGACAGGAGACGCCTCTCCAGTCCAATGGTAGGCTGCGAGGAAGGGGCGAAGAAGCAGCTCAGAGTGAAGCCGCCTCTCCGGCCAGGTAGGGATGAGGAAATAAAGTTTCCCCCTTCCCTTCCCCCCACCCACCACATAAAAGAAGACCTCCAACAAACATTTTGTTTTTGACTGGACTAAAAATAAAAATAAAAAAGTGTGAAAGGACGGACTGCAGGCAGAGCAGCCATACACAAAGGTGCACCACTCCTGCATTAATCGTGCATTAATAAAGAGACTTTATTGTCATTTCTCATGCACAATGATTTTGCTTGCATTTGTTGAAACGAGAGATGCAACAACCAGGGGTTTTAAAATTTTCACTTTTTCACCAAATGATAAATATTAGTGTATCTATTGTTATGCTGGTCCTATATGTTATTTTGATATCAGCGAGTGGATGATGATGAGCTATCTTCAGAACATCCTGTAAATGGAACTTTGTGATAGAAATATCGAGCTCAATTTTTCCATGGAAACCGGATAGTTTAGTTCATAGATTTATATTGACATCTGCGATTTTCAATTATTTAAAGTGACTTCAATATAAGTATAAATAATATTGCATTTTTAATCCTACAGTAATTAAGGTGACTAGAGGATTAATCAAAACTGAATTTCTAGATATTAGTTGTTTATAATTGTTTATAATTAGTTCATCGCTCACTCTGAGCAAACTATTTTGCATTCATCCATCTAAAGTCAAAAATATTTAAATCTAATTGCTGAAAATATCCAAAATAAATGCCAGGAATAGACACATCTGACAGGTTTTGATTCTTAAAAATAAGCTTTGATATACACGTTAGCCATCCAAGAATCATTCATTATATGTCTAAATGTTACTGGAGCAGCTGTAAGCAAAAATGCTGGAGCAGTTGTAAATGCTTAAAATTAGTGAGCTATGAACGAATCTTTGTTACAATATATGGAAGTTGGAGTATCTAGAGAATACATTCCCTATGTGAGTTTTGAAGATTTTTTTTAGTCTAGGCCGCAGATGTCTTCAATTTGACTGTTGATGCTACAAAATTAATATGCAAACTGTGCTCCAGGCCATTTTGGTGTTCTTGCTTCCAGAAGCGGAACATTGCAGTTAGACATAAGACATTGACTTAAATGACAATAGAAGAAACTTTGCTGCTCAAAAATGGGAACTAGTCCTGAGCAGCCAGTTACTCCCTTTCTGTTTAGGACTCAGGATTTTATATTTACCTGGTCCTATAATTAACTGGTTTTTAACCTGTTATGTCAAAATGTGAATGTTTTTGTAATGATTACGGTGGTGCAGCAGTAGAGTTGCTGCCTGACAGCACAAAAGACATGGGTTTGATTCTGACTACAGATGCAGTCTGTATGGAGTTAGTACGTTCTCCCCGTGATTTCCCCGAGTGCTCCAGTTTCCTCCCACACTCCAAAGACGTACAGGTTTGTAGGTTAATTGGCTTCAGTGAAGATCGTAAGTTATCCCTAGTGTGGAGGATGGTGCTAGTGTACGGGGATTGCGGGTCAGTGTGGTCTCGATGGGCCGAAGGGCCTGTTTCTGCATTGTATCTCTCCAAATTAAATCGTCTTTTTTTTTTTACCTGAAATAAAATGTTCCAGGGCTATTGATATTACAGAATTACCACCCACATCTCTTCTAGTTGTTTGTCTTAAGCTCCAGTGTAGGTTTAAATATTCCTGAATAACAATATTGAAACACTCCTGAGTGGCTGATCTGTATGATTCATAGATCATTAAGATGGTGTTTTTAATTTGTGATCTTTAATGTCGTTCACACAAGCTAATTGGTTCCTAATAAAGGAAGCGGCACTCATGAGCATTATGAACATATAATTTTTGGTCAGCTTCATCTCGGAGCTGCAAACTTTAAAATGACAATTGGCACAATGCTGCATCGCACTGCTGAAAATTTGCAGAGAAAGAGAGAGAGGGAGAGACAAACAGACAAACAGATAGAGACAGAGATACAGACAGAGAGATAGACAGAGACAAAGTGAGTGAGAGACAGAGAGAGGGAGAGAGAGAAGAACGGAAGAGAATAGGAAGCATTCACGAAGGGCACAGACAAGCATTGGGAGTTTCCAATAGATAAAATAGATGAAATTTACTCCCAGAGGGTGGTGCTATGTTCCAGAGATCTCAGCTCTTTAAGTCCAGCTACACAGAAGAACTACTGGAGAAGAATGGAACAGGTATAATGTGTTCACAATGTTTCTAGTGGTGCCACAATGATCACTTCCACTATTCAATTACCTACCATCAACTGCCAGTTTAATTCTCTTCAGATGCCTAACCACAACACTCAAAGACATGAAACAAACACTGCCCACAATATTCCATCACACTCCAAACATTTTGCCAGATATCCTAACTCTAGCCATGCACAGACAACATTTGGATACATTCAATCACTTGGTACCCATTCTTATACATTGAAGGATGAACACTGAACTCAGGTGATGAGGTCACATTGTTGGTTTTCTTGGTGTAAGTGTCTAAGGCACCATTTCAGCCATGGTCGCCTACAATCACACGTTGTCCCAACAGAGAAGGCTGTGGCATACTCAAATCTTGGCCGGGATGCCTGCTCTCCCCACATCTCTTACGTTACAGTTCTGAATCATGCACAATGGACCCAGAATAATGTGTGTTTTCAACTCAACTATGAAAATGAGATTATCCAATGACTGATTTATTTTAGAGAAGTGTGATCTCCTTTCAACTGACAATGCTTCAATGTTGTGTTGTGCAATATATTCACACATTCTGTACATGGCTGACAATGAAAATGCATCGGCCACACAAGTGTAATTCTCCATAGTTTAGTTTAGTTCAGGTTAGTTTAGAGATACAGCATGGAAACAAGCCATTTGGCCCACCGAGTCCATGCCCACCATCGATCACCCGTTCACACTTTCTCATCGACTTATTACACTCTAGGATCAATTTACAGTGGCCTATTAACCTACAAACCCCCATGTGTTTGGGATGTGGGGGGAAACTAGAGTACCAGGAAACACATGAAGTCACAGGGAGATTGTGCAAATTCATAACATATATGTTACACTGAAAATAAAAAAACAATTATGTGATCTAATTCTCGGCCTTAGTCATTTGCATAGATTTCCTTCATACTGTTGCGTACTGCAAAATTTTTGTGTGTGTGTAAAATGTTTAAAATGAATCTTAAAAAAAGAATGACTTCTGTGTATTTGACACAAATGTCAGCATTTTAATCTTAAATTGTAATTACTTGGATGCATAATAGCAAATATCCACAGATGTGAAGAGATATGCTTGCCACTCAGTGTGACTAATTTGTGTGTATTTATGTTTTTCTTTATTTAATTTTTTTTCATGTTTATCAATGTGCAGATTATTTAAAGCTGGCAAATCGCTCCAGGAACTGGATTCAACATGAAACAATGTGTTCAATTTCAATAATGCTTTCGCAAATAATTGTCGCGAGACAATTTAATCATTATATTAAAATAAAAAGCGACTTCTAACGCCGTCAACGCCTACAACGTGACGGATCTCAAGTACGGGACAAAACACGGTGCAAGTTGGTTATTTTACATATAAACTTGCTTCTTGGGATGATTTTAATCAATCCTCTATAAGCGAAAATGTGATTTGGGCCCCATACGAACCAGCAGTGTTTTTCCTGCCGATATGGGGTTCAAATTCACCGCAAATGCAACGCTCCAATCGATTGCGTTCCACAAGCAAGATGATTAAAATGCCCATTTTTTTTGGAGATAAGCCGTCTAAATTGTCTATATTTTGTGTTATTCTCTCTCTCCATGACCATTATTTTTAAACTAAATATTCACAGCAGTTTGAGTCACATGTATTGTGCAAAAAATAATAATTTGATTATATTTTGGGTGGATGTTTCTTGATTAATTTATGGGAATTAAACATTAAATTCCTTCCATCTGGGATATAAATTCATGACAGTGAGATTTAAAAATCATGTTATATTGTGAATTCTTGTGTGAATGGGATTAGTTTGTTATTTGGATATTTAGGCTATTTTTTTAAATTATCCTTTTCTTAAGAAATGGAATCTACAAGACATTGTTAATGGGAAAGTAGTGGACAGAAAGGCATGTCATGTGTGGTTTGAAGAGCAAAAACTTGTAGTTTACAATGCCAAAATTGAAAAGTTGAGGTAAAACAAGGTGTACAGAGTTGCTTTTTGGTTACAATCTGAGGAGAATGATGATGCTACTGAGTATGATATGCCATTGTACCAGTCAGCAACTGAACTTCTCCATAAAGACTTGGTCTATTGCTAAAAATTGTAATTTATTTACCTATCTGTTACGGATTTACAGCATATAATACAATAATATTAAAGTTCTGATCTTGAGAATATCACATTTTTGAATTTTCAAGGCAATCTGGTTGTTTATTACTATTTCCGTCACACATTTATGTAATTAACTACAATTAGGTAATTAACTAATTATATGCTTTAATTTCAGGTCATCCAAGTAAGATGTTTTATATTTGTTTCAGAATGCTTCAATCTATAATAACTGAAAATTTCATTCAGTTCTCTTGATTTTTAAGAATGTTATGGGCTTTTGACTGTTCTCGATCACAGCTTTTGTGTTAAGTCAATGGAAAAGCAATAGGGAACAAGATGCTAATTTCTGAGTATGAAAATGGCCATAACCTTTTTAATACTGAAGATATGAAAGTGAATTAGGTGTCAAATTAAACTTATTTTTATGCTTTATCTGATGGGATAAATTGCAGACTTGATTTTTTTAATCTCAAAAATTTGTAACATTGCTACTATATACACAATATATTTTCAGTCTCTTACATGGATTATCCTTCAGCTGGAGTCATTCAAATACCTGCATTATTGCCATTAGTATAGCGGGTTTAGTGTCCAGCAGGCTTAAGGGGCTGTCCGACTTGGGCGATCCAATCCGTGTGTTAAGAAGAGTGTCTTCGAACTTAAAGCTCGAGGGCCCTCGCCTGGAAAGCCTCGAGCTGGATCGACCGTCCGCGTTCAAACCGCGAGCTAGATCGACCGACCGCGCACACACACACACACACAAATACATTGCAAAGGCGGGGCCCAGTGAAAGCGGGAGAGCGCTGTCTGAAATTCACACCCGCGATGAAGAGGAAGGTAAACGGCTGCACAGTGTAAGGTAAGTCCTTTAGAGAGTGCAGTGGGGCAAGAAGGGGGGGGAGAAGGGGGCAAGAAGGGGGGAGAAGGGGGCAAGAAGGGGGGGAGAAGGGGGCAAGAAGGGAAGAAGGGCAGAAGGGGCAAGAAGGGGGCAAGAAGAAGGTGGAAGAAGAAGGGGGAAGAAAGACGGGGGGAGAAATGTGGACCATCCCCCTTGTTCCTCGCCCCGTTGTTCCTCCCTCCTTTTTTCCTCCCTCCTTTGCCCCGCCCTTCCCTGGTGTTTTCCTCACTCTTGTTGCCTCCCGTTTTTTCTCCCTCTTTGTCCGCCCCCTTTTTCTCCGTCCTTGACACTCCTGCAGCCGGATTATAGACCCTCTTAGTTAATAAGTTTCGCGGCATTTTCCTCGGTCCTGAAAACTCCAATAAGCCAATCAAAATGCCCGGTCAGCGAAGGAGATTGCCTACGGCTGCCCTTGATTGCCCGTAACAAAGCAGCGACCCCACTCCACTGCACTACGAGTTGAAAAGGACCATGCCGACCAAATTTTACTTGCGGATTTTACTCAAATGTTACTCAACATGTTGAGGCCACGAGTATTCGGGAACTTCCCTCGAGCAAGAAGGAGAGTTCCAGCGACCTCATAGGACCTCCTCGGACCACGTGTCGACCATGCTGTGAGTTTGAAGGTCGAAGACACTCTTCTAAACTCACAGATTAGGTCGCCCAAGTGGGACAGCCCCTTAACAATGTAAAATCTAGAAATTTGCATGACTTTGTCTTATTACTTACATTATCATTGTCTTAAGAGTAAACATACTTTAAGTTACTAATAAAGGAGTTTTTTTAACACATTGTCATATCCATAGTTTTCTCTTTGCTTTGTATAGCTTTTCTTATTCATCTTGTCTCAGTTGTTTCCAATCACTTTTCCCATATTGCAAAGTGGGTAACTGATCTATTTATTTGAATGGTTTAGTTTCTGTTCAATGTAAAAAACAATGGGGTGGCATGGAGGCACAGAGGTAAAGTTGCAGCCTTACAGAGCTTGCAGTGCCACAGACCCAGGTTCGATCCTGATTACGGGTGCTGTCTGTACGGAGTTTGTATGTTCTCCCGTGACCGCGTGGGCCTTCTCCAAGATCTTCCTTCCACACTTTAAAGACGTACAGCATTTGTAGGTTAATTGGCTTGGGTTTGTATACTTGCTATAAGTGTAAATTGTCCCTAGTGTGTGTGTAGGCTTAAGTTAATGTGCGGCAATCGCTGGTCAGTGCAGACTAGGTGGGCCGAAGGGCCTGTATCCGCGCTGTATCTCTAAATGAAACAAAACTAACTATCATTTCCTTTGTGACATATTAGTCGCAGTGGCTCCATAGCAGAAGTATCCACGTCACGGGGCTGGAAACTGGAAGTATCCCGAGCTATTTCTGCTACCACCATCATCTATTGCAACGTGATGGCTCCCACTGATTGTCGCCGGAAGCATGCGTCCTTTTCAGGACGGACGATGACAGCGATGTCAACATTTGAAACATGGAAGATGGACATAAAAGAAGAAGAGTTACAGTGAGCACCAGCGTGTGATGGACCAGTTATCAATGCTTTGACTATTAATTCAGTTAAACGCTATTAATTTTGTTTTCTTTCACTTAATCAAGAACAAGAGTGCATGGAGAACGCAGAAGAATGGGCTCCCGCAAGGGTCAGTTTTAGCCCCAACCTTGTTCAACCTTTACACAAATGACCTACCCACCACCAAATCCCGCAAATTCATCTATGCAGATGACATCTGTTTGGCCTTCCAAGCACCAGATTTTGGTACATTGGAACAGGTGCTCAATGAAGACCTTGCTAAACTGGACGAGTACTGCAAAACCTGGCGCCTAAAACCAAGTCCAGCAAAAACGGTCTCCAGTGTGTTCCACCTCCATAATGCAGAAGCCACAAGAGAACCAAACATCTATCTGAGCAGGACCAAACTGAAGTATGCCCCCACTCCAACCTACCTCGGAGTGACCCTTGACAGGACCCTATCCTTCAAGGAACATCTCAAAAGAACAGCAGCTAAGTTGAAGTCCAGAAACAATCTCCTCAGTAAGCTTGCTGGCTCAAAGTGGGGGGCAGCAGCCCCCACACTGCGCATTTCAGCACTAGCCCTTGCATTTTCTTCAGCCGAATATTGTGCCCCTGTTTGGTCCAGGTCATCCCACACACACCATGTGGACACCCAATTGAACTCAACAATGAGGATCATCACAGGAAAAATCCGCTCATCACCACTCCCCTGGCTCCCTGTCCTATCCAACATAGCCCCTCCACACATCCGACGAGTAGTCCTCACTCAAAGGATGCTCCAAAAGACCAAAAACTCCCCTCACCTGCCAATTCACATGGTGTTGCCATCTTCAACCCACCCACTGCTCGACTTCCATCTAGACGACCAATTGAGAAGAACCCACCACCAGCTGATTTCACCATCCAATCAGCTTGGAAAAAGGAATGGGAGTCCAAGGACGTCCCACATAAACATCTGGTGTCAGACCCCACCCTACCGGTCCCTGGCACCAATCTCCCAAGGAAGCAGTGGACGACGCTGAATAGATTCAGGACTGGACATGGCCCCTGCTTGGCCAGCCTTCACAAATGGGGCAGCAGTCCAACCCCACGGTGTGTTTGTGGAGAGCAGCAAACAATGCAACACATCATTGAAGCATGCCCTCAACAAAGACTCAGAGGAGGACGTCACCCTTCATACAGCAGATCAAGAGGCAACTGCTTGGCTAAAGGACTTTGCATTTGCTAAATAAAATCAATTAAAAGTCTGTGTCAGCCATTCAAGCAACACTGCTTCCAATCCAAAAAGAGACCTATGTATTCCATCTGTTTGTTTTACTACGACAGACAATTATCAAAGCATTCTCACACAGTTCCCCAAATACCATGGGATTTAAATTTCTTAAGTGGCACCTTATCAAATGGTACTTTCTTTCCATAGACAAAGCTCTGCAGTGTCTTATTTCTAGCTTCTCAGGTGCCTTTTGCTAAATATTTTACATCTACTCATACCCCTCTATCATTTTTCTGTTATATCCACAAAAGCTTCAAGCAAATTTTTCAAACATAATTTACTTGAATAGGTTTAATTATGTATAGTTTTCTTAAATGATTAGCTATTTCCTCTATCATTATTGACTTGCGCATCATGCCAATAATAGCTATTATACTAACTGTTCTATACTTCCCTGTCTTCTGCCTTACTCCTTCATTGAACAAGGGAGCCACATTGTCTGTTTTCCAATCTTCAGGTACCATCCTGGAGTTTAACGACTTATTAAAATGTCAAGCAATGGTCTATTATCTCTGCAGCCACTTCCTTTAAAATGCTAGTGTGCAGACTATTAGGTCCTGGCAACTTGTCTGCCTTTAACTTCCTGAGTCTCTCCAATGCTATATTCCTTTGATTGAGATTGTTGTTTGTTCTAACGTCTTATTCTACATCAGATCATCTGATTTTTTAGGGATATTAGAAATGTAGTGCAGACTGATGCAAAAAAATGTATTCAACATATCTGCCATTTGTTTGCTTGCTGTTATTAACTCACCAGCTTCATCCTCTACAGGTCGCAGAGTTACCTTAGCCATTCTCTTCCTATTTATATAGCCATATCAATTTTTAATTTTCGTTAAACTACATCCAAATATTCTCACAAAATAAATGTATTCCATTCTTATGACGTTTTTAGACTTCTGCAGCTGGAACCTGAAAACTACCAAGTCTGCTCTTCTATCATTAACCCGTGCCACTTAATATCCGTTACATTTCATCTTGACATTACCCTCTCCCCAGTAGCACAGTGGCACAGGAGCAGCATAGTGGTGCGGCAATAGAGCTGTTGCCTCACAGGACCAGAGACCCGGGTTCGATCCTGACAGTGTAATTAAGCTCTCTACAGCTTACCCCTTAGTCTAGTTCAGTAAAACAATGAGTCAAGCACTGGATCAACTCATTCTTTATTCTCACTCACAAACAAACTCTCCATACGATACCTAACCAACCGCGGGTTCAATCGTTGTCTCTACTTGTCCAAGCCCTTCAACCTCGTGCAAGTAGACACCTCCAGCGGGTCACATGGTCCCAAGTGCACCTCCAGAAGATCGACCGATCCATGTGGTGTCCCCTCTTTTATACTATATTGGACCAGTGGCACAAAACTATATGGGGGGGGAGTAACCCCTACAAGCCAATCACAGGTAAATATCACATAATACATTTATTGACAGCTCCATAACCCAATCACAAAATACCTCATTACATTGTTTCCACAGAAGGTTCTAGTTAGGAGACAATTCAACAAGTAAAGAAACATTTCCCCCAGGTTGTATAAACAATTTGAACAAGATTTCACACTTTAACCAATCATCAGATAACAGCACAAACACTCTGCAACATAATTAACAATACCTTTATACACACCCCTCTATAACCAATCCGAATCATGCATTTGCAACCCTTCTTTCCTCTTTCTGCAAAACCCTCATACATATTTACAATAAAGAGAACATCTGGCCATTACTTCCATCCAGGGTCAAGACTCTCTGGAGCCACCCCTAGCCCTACAGCGTTCACAGAAAGAGGACAAGCAGGCCTTGCAAATGCAGAGATTCTCCATTTTGTGAACACATTTATTTGGCCAATATTAACAACAGCAGGTGCTATCTGTGCGGAGATTGCCTGTTCTTCCTGTGACTGTGTGAGTTATAGAGAAAGAGTCCAAGCAAATTGTTCTTTCTGATGAATTTAATGCCTGCAGAGAGTAAAAGATTGGCGGCGCGACTCACCCGTTGCAGCGGCCCCTACAGCCTGTCTGTCTTTTTTTTATTTTTTGTCTAGTTAAATGTAGTGTTTGGTGTTTTTTAATACTGGTTTTAAATGTGTATATGTGGGGGGCGGGGAGGGGGAGGGGGAAACTATTTAAAATCTCTTCCCTGTCCGGGAGACCCGACTTTTTCCCTGTCGGGTCTCCGTTGTCGTTGGGGCCTAGCACCGTGGAGCGGCCTCCAGCCTGAACGACCCGGGGGCTCGGGAGACTGCGGAGCTGCGGAGCTGCGGAGCTGCGGACTACTCACCATCGTGGGGCTGGCCGGCCTCGGAGCGTGGGGAGCGGTAGTGACTCGCTGCTGCGACTCGACTCCTGGGGCTCGGAGGCTCCAGCAACGCAGCCGCAGGTCCGGTGGACTTTCGGGGACATCGGGAGCTCGCGGGCCCGGGGGGAGAGAGAGACCGCTTCCCGGGGCTCCCGCAACGCGACTTCTCCAGCCCGTGTCGCGGGGTTGGAACGACCTGGAGCGGGGACGTACATCACCTGGCACAGCTTCATGGCCGTGGGACTCACCAGCGCCCATGGGGGTTCCAACCTTGTACTTTCAGACCGGGAGCGGGGCCGTAAATCGTCCGGCACGGCCTAAAATGGCCGTAGGACTTATCATCGCCCGCCTGGGGCTTGGACATCGGGAGAGACATGGAGAACAGGGGAAAGAAAAGACTTTGCCTTCCATCACAGTGGGTCCACTGTGATGGATGTTTGTGTGAATTTAATTGTGTGTATGTCTGTAGGACATTGTCTTTGTTTGTATGGCTGTGGAAACGAAATTTCGTTTGAGTCTCACTGGGGCTCAAATGACAATAAATTTGTATCGTATTGTAAACCAATAAAGAATGCACACTTGGCAAATGCTCAAATGTTTTTGTAATAAAAATTAAATGCGGATGCTGGTTTATTCCAAATATAGATACAAAATGCTGGAGTAATTCAGCGGTCAGGCAGCATCTCTGGAGAAAACAAATAAGTGATGTTTCGGGTCGGGACCCTTCTTCAGTCTTTAGATTTAAACTTTTAGACTTTAGAGATACTGTGCGGAAACAGGCTCTTCAGCCCACCAAGTCCAGCAATCACCTGTACACTAGCACTGTCCGACACACTAGGAACAATTTACAATTTTACTGAAGCGAATTAACCTAAAACTTGCATGTCTTTGGAGTGGGGGAGGAAACCAGAACACCCCGAGAAAACCCACGTGGTCACAGGAAGAACGTGCAAACTCCATATATACAGCACCTGTAGTTAGGATCGAACACAGGTATCTGGCGCCATGAGGCAGAAACTCTACCACTGCACTACCATGCTTTCCAAATGACACTTAAATTATTTTGTTGGTCACATTTGAGAATGACATGTGATCTCAGCTGGCAATCCTTCTGCTCTCCACTAAAATTCACACAAATCATTTCCCATAATTAAGCTGAGAAAACATTTCAGATCATTGAAAGAGATTACTGACCGTTAACCATCTCAATGAAGTATCACTCTTTCACCTATACTTTACCAACAAATTGATTGAATTGCAGGAAACCTCGGCAGGGAATGTCCATTTCAAACTGCTACTAAAATGTTTGTGGAACAGCTTCATTTAAATGTACTGGAAGAGCTGCCTTTCCATAGCGCATTACTTGGATATTTGTATCCACCATGGTTCAAAGCAGATTCACAGCATCATCAGGTTTTTTGTCAATATGTCATCTGAAACTCATTCAAACCTCCTGATGCTCTCCCACCTGTTATGGGGATGTGTGCTCAGGCTGAATTATAATTCCCTCCATCTTTCAGTTGTTTAAAAATTAATGATAAAACATGGAAAATAACATATTTGTTACAACTATCATTGCCTGTAGAATTGAAATAGCATGCATTGAGACTTTGAGAGAGTTGAAAATCACATATATTGTACGTAATAGAATAATAGTAAGAATCCAGTAAATCTGATTTTGTGCAGCATTAAAATGCTAATTACAGAACAGAGATCGAACATGTTGGCACCATGACCTTTCATCATAATCATAATCAAAATCATATTTTATTAGCCAAGTATGTTTTGCAACATATGAGGAATTTCAATTGCCATACAGTCATACCAATAAAAACCACCAGTACACACTAAATACATTTTTACATAAACAATCACCACAGTACCTCCTGCACATTCTTCACTGAGATGGAGGGCGAAACAATTTCAATCTCTCCCCTTCTTTGTTCTCCCGCAGTGGGGGCCTAGAACCTTCCGTTGATGGGGCAATCTTGGCTCCTGTAGCTGCTGGCATTTGGGCCCCAGCACCGGGGCGATCAAGTTCCTGCATCGGGGGGAGGGGGGGAATCTCAGCTCCCACGCGCCAGGCGATCGGACCCCGGGTCGAATCCTTCTGCCTCATTTGGAGCTTCCCGACATCAGTCTCTACCCGAGATTGCGTGCTCCTCGATGGTGAAATCCATAGGCCTCAGTTGGAGCATCGATCCCCGGCAAGGGATCGGCTCTGATGGTATGTCCACATTCCCCCGAGCAAGGCCCCCAGATCCATGATGTTAGGACGCATAGCGACCGGAGATACGATCCGGAAAACAATCGCCTTTCCGGCAAGGCAAGAGATTGCCACCTCCCCCACTTATATAACCATATACCAATTACAGCACGGAAACAGGCCATCTCGGCCCTTCTAGTCCGTGCCGAACACTTACTCTCACCTAGTCCCATCTACCTGCATTCAGACCATAACCCTCCATTCCTTTCCCGTTCATATACCTATCCAATTTATTTTGAAATGATAAAATCGAACCTGCCTCCACCACTTCCACTGGAAGCTCATTCCACACAGCTACCACTCTCTGAGTAAAGAAGTTCCCCCTCATGTTACCCCTAAACTTTTGTCCCTTAATTCTCAAATCTTCCCACTTCCCACATAAAACAAACCAGAGAACATTAACACAAACTTTTAAAACACACTAAAAATAAAAAATAAAAAACGAAAAGACGGACAGACTGTTGGCGAGGATGCCATCATGTGGCGCCCCTGGTGGTCCTCAGAGTCCTCCTTCATCTTATGGCAAATAAAAAGCCTTGATACATAAACTTTTCACTATGATGCAAAGCCATAATTACAAGATTATGCTGGCAACACATTTTGTTCATCAGTGTTTGTTTTCAATGCATTTGGAGCACCCTTTGAGCTGTAAAAGCAGTATCTGTAATATTTATGGAATAAATAATGCAGGACCACAGTGGTGGGAGAATCAGCCCATTCTGTGAACATCCACCATTATATGCAGAGTAGGCAGGTCCTGATCTCTTTCTGTGTGGAACTGCCTTTTTGTAGCTTAATGGCCCAGTTAAAACCTCTTTTCTTTGTATATCTGAATAAAAACAGTGCAAAGGAACGACCCACCAGTGTTATTTAAAGGGATCATTAACCGCCTAAAGGTTAGTTGTTGATTGATTTCTTGCAAGATCATGATGCATTATATACTCATATCAAGCTACAGAATTCTACCGGCCATGGTTTGATATATGTTAGGTTTTACACTTACCAGTCTTGAGCAAGTCCATTGATACCTGATGGAGGTAACTCATGGGCTACTCCAATGGCATTGAGCATGAAGGGAGAATTATTAGACGTTTTGTGAAATAGGATAAGCAGCAGGAAGACAGAAGAAGAGGAGGTGGAAAGGAAGTGCTCTGAGCAGGAGCCCAAACTGCCCTGGGTGTTCAAGGAACTATTCTCCCACTTGAAACTCCATAGGAAATCTGCATATTCTCACAGAAATCTGCAAACTCCCACTGAAAGTCATGTGCACCATCAGCCATTATTGAGGGACTAAGATCGTAAGAATGGGCAATGGCAGTCAGAAGGCATCCACTATGATTCTGAAAAATGAGGAAGGGGATCATGCAGCTTTTCATGTGACCATTCTGTGATCTTTTATGGTGACCTTTATTTCGTACTAGACTAAGTGGGACCCGTTGGGTCCCATGATCATATGGGAGGGCTGGTCTCCCAAAGCAATATTCCACCTCTCCACTAATTCCAATATTGGTGGCCAGTGGGGTGGGGGAGAGGGGGGGGGGGGCTTTCTGAAGCGCTGGTATGGGTGTTGTGGGCCGAAGGGACTCGTTTCCAGAGGGCTAGTATGGACATTGTGGGCAGAATGGATTCTTGGGCTGGCAGCTCAGTCACTCAGGACTGGTTTGCTGGCAGCTCAGTCACTCAGGCCTGGTGGGCTGGCAGCTCAGTCACTCAGGCCTGGTGGACTGGCAGCTCAGTCACTCAGGCCTGGTGTGCTGGCAGCTCTGTCACTCAGCAGCTCAGTCATTCAGGCTTAGAGGGGCAGCTCAGTCACTCAGGCCTGGTGGGATACCAGCTCAGTCACTCAGGACTGGTGGGCTGGCAGCTCAGTCACACAGACCTGGTGGGCTGGCAGTTCTGTCACTCAGGGCTGGTGGGCTGGCAGATCAGTCACTCAGGGCTGGCAGGCTGGCAGCTCAGTCACTCAGGGCTGGTGGGCTGGCAGCTCAGAAACTGCCAGAAATTATGTCAAAACAGGTGAGAGACTGTGAGACAGAAGGGGGAGAGGGTGGAGAATCAATTTTAGACATGTTTCATCTTTTTCTGCAGATCACAACAATGAAGGAGGAATGTCTGTCCTGGCCTGGATCTCGGATGGAGCCAATGAAGGGAGGGAGAAAATACTGGGGTGAGGTTTAATGCTTACAGGGGGAATACTTACTGATGGGCCAAAAGGACTCCTCATGGGCTAGTACAGGTCTGATGGGCTGAAGGGAATCTTAAAAAAAAAAAAGCGTGAAATCTCAGTGATAGGCATTTTGTCTGGATTTTTCCTGGCCTGGCACAGGCCTTTTGGGCTTAAATGCTCCTCCTGGGGTAATATGGGCATTTCAGGTAAAATGGACTGGTTTTTGGGCTAATAGGGGACATGTGGGCCGAATTGAGTGGTTTCAGGTATGCCAAACAAATCATTTCCTTTCCATTTCAAGCACAGGGCAGCCCAACATCTCATTTAAATTTCAATTTCCTTTCCATTTCAAGCACATAGCAGGCCAACACCTCATTTAAATTTAAATTTCAATTTCCTTTCCATTTCAAGTACAGGGCAGGCCAACACCTCATTTCAATTTCAATTTCAATTCCATTTCCATTTCAAGCACAGGGCAGGCCAACATCTCATTTTATATCTCATCGATCGGAAAAATCCTCAGTGTTGCCTCAGTGGAGGAAGACTGTGAGTAAGATGGCCAAAAATCATAGTGATATATAGTAGCATTGTTTCTAAAATCAATATACAGCGCAGACAGGAAGTGGTCAAGATGAGACTTTTAGTTATAAAGATTGTCACTGAGAAAATGCTGTGACAAGGACAGAGAAAAGGATGAATGTGGAATTGGGTTTGTGTACTGGGGAATGCACCTGTAGGAGTTCCTCATAGATTGTTGTCAACCTGAGACCCTTGGCAACCCTGTCTAGACTCCATATTACGGCATGTGCAGCTTGGCTGGTGGTTTTCAAGGTGCCATTGCACCTTTATGGATTTGGCTGCTTCCAAACTAGAGTTGGAGAAGTATTTTATACAGCTCGTAGCTTACCGATCAGCAAATAGTGAATCAAAAGTCAAGGGCTACTTCTGGATTCCTACCAGAGATAGGGCCTAATTGGAATGTAGGCTTTCCCATGACACACTTAACTGCATACTCATTGCTTCTCCTGTGTTACACATCCATCTGCGCTGCATTAAAGCTGAAGGTCAACTGAATGACAATAGATGCAGGAGTAGGCCATTCGGCCCTTCGAGCCGAATTCGTGGCTGATCATCCCCAATCAGTACCCCGTTCCTGCCTTCTCCCATATCCCCTGACTCCGCTATTTTTAAGAGCCCTATCTAGCTCTCTCTTGAAAGCATCCAGAGAACCTGCCTCCACCGCCCTCTGAGGCAGAGAATTCCACTGGAATGACTAGTGCATGTGCAACTGATGCAGTAAATCACCATCTCACCATCCAAAATGCTTGCAGCATTTTGTAGAAGTCCATTGTTCTAACCACCATGGCAAACCAAAGTGTGGTTACTAACCACAAGGACAATCCAGTGCCGACATAACTGATGGTTTCAGAGTGCAACGAGTAGATATGAATGGTATGGAAAGAATGAAAATAGTTTTGTGATCCAAAGTTGGCTGAAACTAAATGCCAGCTTCCTGAAGCAATGTCTCTGTCAGCTCTGCCCTAGAGGAGTTCTGTAACATTTTGAAAACCAGGTGTCAAGATTAATGGTGGCCTGATACATTCTGCAGAGCCACAGCATCACACATGAACTGTTGCTCTCACCAGCTACATGGCAAACAGATAATAATTAGGAGGAGCAGGAGAGGAGGGGGTAAAATGGCTCTCTAGAATTTAACTTTCTGCACTGGCATTCTTTGAAGAATTTAAACAGGTGTGTTTCTTAGAACCAACATTTCCATTCACCACTTAATAATTTTCTCTATCATTGAATATGATCATTTTTAATCATTCTTCTTCTTGCCTATGGCATTCACAGCCTAAAGTTGAAGGACAACTTGTTCTATTGGATCTTATTTGATTGTGCATGCCAGGTTGATTGCATTCATTGAAACAGGATGAAACATGTGAAGGTTGCAATCTCCTACCCTATTTTTAATCATTGACAATAGCAAAGTAAAGTAATCGCTGAACAGTGGCAAAATAGGCTGAATGCTTTCCTTCCTCATTTTTCATTGCCATTGTGGCTATTTTATAAGAATCAATACCTATTCTGAGGGATTATTACTGCGATGTCGGTAGCATGGCTTGCAGAAAGCGCATGTGACTTGACAGGTGAGACTGCAATAGTGGACATCCTCAAACAACTCTCAGGCTGGGAACAGAGTCATGACACTGAACATCTTAAAATGGGATGCACAGTCTGGTGGCTAAATACATCATTGGCAGTGATACGATAACGGCAGAAGAACAAATTCTGTCTTCTAAAGAAGTATCAGCGGGATCCTACTCCCTTGACATAGGTCTGGTTCCCAGAGGCAGTAACTCAGCATCTTTGCAACAATAATCAAGTATCAATTAACACAACAATGATCCTGTATGACGAAAGTTTCACCTTTCAACAGTTTCAACTTGGGCAAAACACAGAGAGCTGAAGTAACTAAGTGGGTTAGGCAGCATACAGATGGTGCCTGAGCCGTAGAGATGCCCCAGCACTGTGTTTTTGCTGAAGATTCAGTATCTGCAGTTCCCTGTGTCTCCAGTAGCCTCCACTTCTATTGCAGCACTCAGACATCAGGAAACTATTGCCTCAGCTGCAATAAAGCTGCCACTTCAGCATTTAGACTGTACAGCATGGTAGTGATGATGACACTACAGGTACACCACTGATCTTCAAGTACCCTTGGTTCCAGAGCTTTGCTGGATTATCCATCTTGCCAGACCAATAGAGGTCACTTCATGATAATTCAACAATCTGACCCACTAATTATACCCCTCTAGTGTCTCTAAAGTACCATGGACTGCTAGAAACTAAAATTAAACAAAAATTAACTTTCGGAACGGAGGCACATATCCTGAAAAAGTATGTGCCACACGCAGTGCCACCTGTGTCCTCCCAGTGATCTAGTTATTAGATCATAGGTGACAGGAGCAGAATTAGGCCATTTGGCCCATCAAGTCCACTCAGCCATTCAATCATGGCTGATCTATCTCTCCTTCCTAACCCCAATCTCCTGACTTTTCCCCATAACCCTTGACACCTGCACTAATCAGGAAATTATTAGTGTTGGTTTAGTGGTTGCATGAATTTCAAGTGCGCTCTCGTAATTTTGTCCGGATTAGAGGAGGCGCCGGACCATCAGTTACCGGAATGTCGGTGGTGTAGCTGTATTGAAATTGACAATCGGGAAAATATAGGACAAAGATGATCTCGGAGTTTTGGGAAAACCCTTTGCCAAACTGGAGTTACAGTATATTCTTCTGTCTTTATAATGCACTTTCTAGAAATTCTTTCAAACGTGTTAAGCACATCATTCATCAGCTTTCTATTGTAACGTAGGATCAAAGCCCTCGCATGAATCTTCTGTGGCAGAAATTGTCTATGACCTATCCCTCTGGGGTAATGGCACCATATCTCATGCCTTCACAGTCATCCCCCACAACACAGAGCATACAAGGTTTCAGCACCTGAGTGACTGGTGGGATGTAGCATTTCGAAAAGGCATTTGCTGGTTTTAAACACTCATTAAATGCATTGCATTTTCATCCAAGAGCTTGGGGCAAGAATTCAGGCATTGTTCTCCCTGGCTGCCCACTCCTAGTGCCCTCAATAAATGTTTCTAGAGGGATTCCTGCCTCCAGTGTGGCAGGACAAACTCTTAATTATCACCGGTTCACTTAAGCTTGCAGCAAAGAATTTTGAATTTTTGGAGCCCATATTCTGCTATATTGAGTTAATCTTCCTTGTTTCTCATGCCAGGTTCAATCTCTGAACACCTACCAGAACTGGCATGAACTGCATAGTATTCTCCTTTAAAATGAGAATGCTAGCCTTCATTATATTGGTCCCCTGCTAATACATTTAGCCAATCAACCACTCTGATGGTGAAATCTTTAAAATATGCAAGCAGCACAATGTCAGCATGCTGTCTGCATTGCAATCAATGGCATTTGCTAATTAAGATTCATGACTTTCCTGTGCCTATTTACAGGGGCATTTGAACTAAGACTTCTAGATGTACACAATCCACTATGACTATGTAAATATGAAATTTGAACTAAATTATATTAAATTTCTTAAAGAGAAAACTTGGAATTAGCTCTGAAATAAATAAACCACATCGACGACCTCACAGCAATATGAAAAGGACTTTGCGCTTTGCAGAGAATTATTTTGCAAAAATGTCCAAGCTGATCATTTGGACACTTCAGAGGGACACTCATGCCATCTGTGGAGTTCTGAAACATTGTGAAAGGTCCTTGCTGTGTCATTTTGACAATGTTCCAATGTTGTACTCCCATACATTCTTGCAGTGGAGCCAAACTTGCTCACAGTTTGCCAGCTATCACACCAATAAATCTGAGGTATAGGTTCAGTTACTCCATTAATTTCAACAGAAACAGCTCGAAGGGAGCTGTATCAGGTAATTTACATTTTTATTTCAATTAATTGAGTTAGTTTAAATGGATTTAATTATTAATCAGCTTGATTAATTGCTTGAACTGTATTTTAGTCATGGAGACATAGAGCTATGCAGAAAGGAACCAAGCCCTTCAGCCCACCTTGTCCATGCCGACTAACGGCATGCTGGGCTACTCCCATTTGCTTGCATTTAGGCAATAGCCCTCAAAACCCTACCTATCCATATATCTGTCCATATGCCTTTAAAAAGTAATCATTCTATTTGCATCCATAGCTTCTTTTGGCAGCTCCTTCCAGATATGGACTACCCTCTGAGAGAAAGTCCCTCTTAAATCCCACCCCTGTCACGGTAAACCTATTCCCTTCAGTTTTAGAATTCTCTATCCTGCAAAAAAGACTGTGTGTGTTCATTTTATACATGCCCCTCATGATCTTGTACACCTCATTATGGTCTTCCATCAGCCTCTGGCACTCCAAAGAAAAAAATCCCAGCCTTTCCAACGTCTTCCTCTAACTGAAATCTGCAAGCCCAGATAACATTCTGATTAATCTCTTTTACCCTCTTTCAAACTTAATGACATCCTTCCTTTAGCTGGGCAACCAAATCTGCACATGGGTAAGGCAACCACGAACCGTGTGACTGAAGCTGGCCAAAAGCCACAATCTCTAACAGACTGAGTGATGTTTAACAGCTTAGCTGGCTGCTGAGGATTTCTGGGGAGTAACACCTTTAACGTGTGGCAGGCAGATCTTCTACCCATGAGGACTCGTCAATTAGGGGCAACACCAAATTGCAGATAAATGTTGACAATGAGAAAGTTGAACATGGTTAGCCGACTCCTCGTTTGCTGTGAACATTTATGTTCTATCTTGTAATGATAATATAATGTGGCATAAGTATAGATTATGGTATTTGTAAAGAACATAATTAGTTGTCTGAGAATGCCATCAGCTGGAAAATGTGAAGTAGGGGCATTCCATTTAGAATGTTCTCCTTGTCATCTTTTGGTGCTGGAATTATAATAGCCACAACTTTAACTTTGTACCACTCTCCAACAACTAAGAGACTCAAGAAAGTAGGTGGGAGCATTGTAAGTTTATAAATATTTATACGTCAGACCCCTATTGCAAAATTAGGATCCTGATTGAACTTAGTAGTTTGACTTGAAGTGGAACTATTCAACCCAGTTGAAAAAGTCAATGGCTGTGGGAGACTTTCCTCCAGTAAAAATCAAAAATATTTCCTCAGTAGATCCAAGAAGATCTGGACCCATCATCCAGCCTACCCTGCCTGGGGATCTTCATTCCAAAATTCACCTCTGAGTAACTCAGCTCTGCTAGTGTGGTTTTAGCTGCTGGCATATGACCTCTAACTGTTAGATGTCCAAATCAGGCAGCAGTCCTGATGTGGCTTCTGGCCTGTTTGAGAAATACAGTCGATGGGCACCATGCAGAGGAGACAAGAATGTTGAAATACCTCTGGACTGAAATACGGCCCTCTACCAATGAAATACTTCAAATGCTTATCGTGTTTCAGCTAATATTTGCTGTAGTTGAGGTATTTCTCGAGCATTTCAGCTGAAAAGCACCATACATGGGGAACTATAGCGTCCCTCCTGCTGGGAAGATTTAATCACAGATTCTGAAGTTTCTGGATTCAATTTCCATTTGGAGGTTTAAATTCAATTACATTTTCTTGTATTTTGGCCCCTACGAGTTCATAGCCTCCACAATTACAAAATACTTTTTTTTTCTAGGATTTATATTATGATTTCATATTAGATTTGATTAGATTTGATTTGTTTATTGTCATTCAGACCTTTCGGTCTGAACGAAATTTCGTTTCCCTGCAGTCATACATATAATTAAAAAGTGACAAAAACACACAATCAACACAAATTTAACATCCACCACAGTGAGTTCACCAAACACCTCCTCACTGTGGTGGAAGGCAAAATCTTAAAGTCTCTGACTCTTCCCTCTACCCTCTTTGTTCTCCCTCTGCGCCGAGGCGACGGTTCAAACTCCGCGGGTGGTCGCTGCCGCTGCCACAGCTCCGAGTCGGGTCTCCGCTGCCGCCGCCACAGTTCCGGAGGCCGAGTCGGGTCTCCGTTGCTGCTGCCGCTGCCGCCGCCGCCGCCGCCACAGCTCTGAGGCCAAGTCGGGTCACCGCTGCCGCTGCCTCCGCCACAACTTCGGGGCCGAGTCGGGTCTCCGCTGCCTCCGCCACAGCTTCGGGGCCGAGTCGGGTCTCCGCTGCCGCCGCCACAGCTCCGGGGCCGAGTCGGATCTCTGCTGCCGCTGCCGCCGCCACAGCTTCGGGGCCAAGTCGGGTCTCCGCTGCCACTGCCGCCGCCACAGCTCCAGGGCCGAGTCGGGTCTCCGCTGACGCTGCTGCCGCCGCTACAGCTCCGGGGCCGAGTCGGGTCTCCTCTACCGCTGCCGCTGCTGCCGCCGCTACAGCTCCGGGACCGAGTCGGGTCTCCGCTGCCACTGCCGCCGCTACAGCTCCGGTGCCGAGTCGGGTCTCCGCTGCCGCTGCTACCGCTGCTACAGCTTCGGGGCCATGTCGGGTCTCCGCTGCCGCTGCTGCCGCCGCCACAGCTCCGGGGCCAAGTCGGGTCTCCGCTGCCGCTGCCGCCGCCACAGCTTCGGGGCTGCGTCGGGTCTCCGCTGCCGCTGCTGCCACCACAGCACTGAGGCCGCCAGCTCCGCCATTAGGCCTCGGCGCAGACGGAGACGGGGAATACGACCAAAAAAAAAGTTGCATCCCCCGAAGGAAGAGACCGTTACATGTTTCTCCCACCCACCCACACACATACACAACTTAATAAAACAAATTTAACTAAAACATGACAAGGAACAAAAAGAAAGAAAAAAAACAGACGGACTGCAGGTGGGCCGCAGCTGTTAAGCCAGCGCCGCCATCTTACAGCTGTTCATCGCCCTTTTTTAGTAAAACCTTCCGTGCAATCCTTTTAGGGCAAGGGTACCTTTTCCGAAAATGATTACTTGTCATACATTAATTACAATCACATAAATTCAGTTTAAAAAAAAATAATGTATGATGTCAGTATGGCAGCTTAACAAATGGCAAACAAACTCAAGTGTAACATTAGCCATGTAAAGGGATTTAGTATCAACAATTGAATCCAAATATACTACCTGCCCCTTCTCTCTTCCCGCTTTATCTACCTCCCCTCCCACCTCCCCCAAAATAATTAGTCTGAAGCATCCTAACCCAAAACATCACCTATTCATGTTCTCCAGAGATGATGCTGCCTGACCCGTTGAGTTTTTCCAGCCCATTGTGTCTTTATTGTAAACCAGCATCTTCAGTTCCTTGTTTCTACTGTAGGAATTATTCCTGTTTTGGAATGGAATTTGGATAAATTGTAGCATACCTCCTAGTTGTGGGATGAATTTCCATATTGCACAATTGAATACTAATTCTTAAGAATGGTCTGTATCTGCAGACTATACCCAATAGGAAAGGCCTCCAATTATAACTAAAATTTACAAAATAAAGATGGAAATAGCCATAATTTAGAGGTACAGATCCACCACCGATTTTCCGGCACCCTTGTTTCCAGAGCCTTGCCCGATTATCTGTTTTGTCAGACCAACAGAGGTCATGGTCTCCAAGAGGAGTCGAATGGTACTGGAATTGACTGCCTAAGCCACTGGGGGAACGAGAAACTGGCCTGCAAAGTCGGCCCCATTAGATGGCAATGGGAAGCGATCCACTGACTCTGGCTAGGCTGGAGTTCCAGTGCCCCGGCCGCAGGTGGCAAACTCGACCCGCCAATCACTTGTGGCAGTCACCTTTGGGAACAGATCTGTCGGCTCCAGCCGGGCCATGGTTCCAGAGTCCCGGCTGCAGAGGGCAAATTTGACCTGCTGATTGTCAGTCCTGCCGTGGAAGTCCTGATGGGGTTGAGATCAGTTGCCTCACCCAGACTGGGTGCCACATTATTGTGGGATCTTCCAGAGGGAATTCAAGTGCGCTCTTGTCCAGATTAAAGGAGGAATCGGACGATCAGTTGCCGGAAAATCAGCGGTGGACCTGGATTGGAATCAGGAACTATTAGCTTCAGGCTGTGGAATATAAGTACATTGAATTCTAAAGCAGCTGATCATTATGCACTGATTAAATTTGGGCTAATTACACTCTATTTTTAAATCTACACAAACAAAAACACGTTTAATTGTCGCATCTGATGTATTGGTATTTCTTAAATGTTTACATTGACAAAAGACAATAGACAATAGGTGCAGGAGTAGGCCAATTCGGCCCTTTGAGCCAGCACCGCCATTCACAGTGATCATGACTGATCATCCACAATCAGTACCCCATTCATGCCTTCTACCCATATCCCCAGACGCCACTATCTTTAAGCACTCTATCTCTCTTGAAAGCATCCAGAGAATGGGCCTCCACGATGAATTCCACGGATTCACAACCCTCTGTGTGAAAAGGTTTTCCACATCTCCGTTCTAAACCCCCTATTCTTAAACTGTGGCCCCTGGCTCTGGACTCCCCAAACATCGGGAACATGTTTCCTGCCTCTTACATGTCCAAATCCTTAATAATCTTATATGTTTCAATAAGATATCCTCTCATCCTTCTAAATTCCTGTGTTCAAGCCCAGCCGCTCCATTCTATCAACATATGACAGTCCCGCCATCCCGGGAATTAACCTCGTGAACCTACGCTGCACTCCCTCAATAGCAAGAATGTTCTTCCTCAAATTTAGAGACCAAACCTGCACACAAAACTGCATAATACTGGCTTTGTATTTTATTAATAAGAGTTTCAGGAGCAATCTTTGTGTGAGGCAATGATTGATAGCAAATTCTAACATCAGCAATGGCAAAAATATAAAAAACACATAATTTAGTTATTGCATATTATTTGTATTTTTCAAGTTACCCTTGAAAATAATGAGTTGCAAGCGTAATCTGGGACATCCTCTCGTCCATCACATGTTGAAAACATATTACTCCTAATTTTCACTGGCAATGGTTTCCCATTCAAACATACCTTTAAATTATATTTTGAATATTAAATCGAGACAATAATATAAAGGTAAAGGATGTAAAACTATGCATTTTAATTTGTTCTTGGCATTTGAACATTGCTGGCATAGATATCATTTATTTAAGAGAACCTTGATGAAGGAAATAGCAATCATATATAAGATGAATAAAACGATCTGCTGAAGAACCAGGAGTTTAGCCTGTCTGTCTCATGTTTAAAATATATTGCTCTATTATCCATTGCTATTGGTTTCAAATTCAGCGTTGGTCTTTTTAACATATTTCAGGTATCTTTTCTTACCTCTTGAAAATAATACGTTTTGCAGTTGGTTAATCTGGAAAATCCTCTCAGCATCCCATGTTTAAAATATATTGCCCCCAGTCTTCCCGAGGTAATGGTTCCCTGCTCAAATTCTATCTCCTCTTAACTCCTGAGATTAATTGTATTCCAAGACTTTTATATCCCTGTGAATATTATAATCTCTTATTTTCTCGTGTAATTATAAAACCGAGTTAGAAATTAGGTGCCCCCATCCATGCTGCCTTCTCTGCCTCTGTGAACATGGGAACTCCTGTGTGCTAAACACTGATGCTAGCTGTCCACTGCTTTATTATCATGTGGCAATTTGATCTATTTGATACATATCTATTTGATACATATTGTAGTTCAGTTTAAGCAATAGCGGAATGGGGGTGTGGGGAGGGCAGAGATCTTGCAACCAATTAAGTGCATATTTGTAATTCTTAACTGTACCTGGTATGAAGTATGATTGTTTACTGTTGATACTGTCCTCTCTATCTACATTTGGACAGAATTCTGGAACTTCCTAATTATGTAATATTTTGGGCATATCCTGGTAACTGCAATATGAAAAGGTCATTTTAACTGTGAAAAGGATACTGAGGTGGCCAGCTAGGATGATTGAAGGGATAGCAGGGAGATATTATGAGAGGTGATGATAGTAATTGGGCATGTTCTCAATGGAAAAGAGAATGCAGGGTGATATGATTGCAATGTTTTATGGTTCTAAAGGGATTAGATAATGTGGACCATGACAAGTTATTGCACTTAGCCTAGATCAGTTGAATGAGAGATTGTAGCCTGCAATTGAATGAGGATGTATTCAGAATTAATCTCTGAATGTAGTGAGTGACTGGTCAATCCATGAGCTGTCTCCTCAGGGAAATGTTAAAACCTGTTAGTATCGATTCATTAACATGATGAATTTCTTTGAGAACATAATGTTTTGGAATAAAATATGAGAGTAATTTGAGATGTGACATGTGGTAAGTGTACATAGTAAAAAGTGGTGATCTATGGACCCCTTATATTTTTATAATTTTTATCCCAGTGAGGTGAGATGGCTCCTGTGGGATCATTTACTGCCATGACCTCTCGCACTACAGCAGCTGAGTGGGGATATGCAAGACCCAGAGATGTACTGGGATTGCAGCAGAAAATTCCACAAGGATCTTGAAGATGAGACTTTGTTGCCACCAGTGATCTGCACGCACTTTGCAGTAAGATCAAATAAACTTATCAACATTTAAGATTACATAGTTGGTAGCTGCTGCTGGAAGAAAGTCAATGAGCTCTGGAACCTCAGGGCCATGAAATGGAACTTTGAGATCAACAGGAGCAAGGGGATGAGTAGGGAGAGGAAGATTCCCAGCAACATATCACTGCAACCTCATCTCCCAGCCTAACAGTACAGCAGCTCTTGGATACATGAGTATAAGGTAACACCTAATGGAATGTCACTTTTTGTAAGAAGCCTGCAGAATCAATGTAACTTATTACAAAGTGAGTGAGTTGCTCCAGACACCAACCATCACCAGTACTCAAACTGAGGAGCTCAGATGTTAGTTTAGTTTAGTTTAGAGGTACAGTGAGGAAACAGGCCCTTCGCACTGACCAGCGATCCTTGCACGTTAACTCTATCCTACACACACTAGGGACAATTTAAAATTATACCAAGCCAATTAACCTACACACCTGCAGTGTGCGAGGAAACTGGATATCCCAGAGAAACCCCTCGCAGGTCATGGGGAGAACATACAAACACTGTACAGATAGTGCCTGTGGTCAGGATGGAGCCCGGGTCTCTGGCGCTGTGAGGCAGCAACTCTACCGCTACGCCACTTTGCCACACTTAATGCATCATATTACTTCATATCTTGCTTTATACATCTAACTGCAAGTTTATTACAGGAATAATTGTGGCCCTGATCTAGTTCAGAAATGGCTTGCTACAATATATATATAGTTTTTCATGATGTCACATATAGGATTCTGTTGGTCGCTCGGATTGCATCCCACATCCCAAAGATTTGCAGGTGGGTTGAAGCCCTTTGTCCAAGTGAATGGCAAGTGAATAAGGGGTTAACGGACAGTGGGGAGTTGATGTATATGTGACAGAGAATGGAATATTGTCTATTGTCTATTGAATATAGAGAAGTGAGTAGTGAGTGGGAATGATGGGAATGCTCTGAGAGCCAGCAAAATTCAAGTGTTAAATATGATCATAAGAAATCATGGAGCTGACTCAACTGACAGATACTGATTAACATTAGTCCACGTAGTCTTCCATAGGTTATCCATGCAACTTAAAGGCGGCATGATGGAGTAGTGGTAGAGCTGCTGCCTTACAACACCAGAGACCAGGATTCAATTCTGACTACGGGTGTTTGTTTGTACGGAGTTCGTACGTTCTCCCCGTGGTCAGCATGGGTTTCTCCGAGACTTTCGATTTTCTCCCACACTCCAAAGACGTGCAGGTTTGTAGGTTAATTGGCTTGGTATAAATGTAAATTGTCCCTAATGTGTGTAGGATCATGTTAATCATGATCATCACTTCTCCTTGGCATCAGCTCCACCTACATCAACCGACTCCAACTGGTCCAGAACGCAGCCGCCCGACTCATCACCCACACCAAATCCTGGCATCACATCACTCCAGTCCTCAAACAACTTCACTGGCTTCCCATCTCCCACCGGATCACCTACAAAATCCTGATCCTCACCTACAAAGCCCTCCACCATCTGGCCCCCCCATATCTCACTGACCTCCTCTCCCCCTACCAACCCTCACGGTCCCTCAGATCCACATCAGCCGGTCTCCTCTCCATCCACAAGTCCAACCTCCGCAGTTTTGGGGACAGAGCCTTCTCCAGGGCAGCTCCCAGGCTCTGGAACTCCCTCCCCCAACTGATCCGCAATTCCGTGTCCCTCACCATCTTCCAGTCCCGCCTCAAGACCCATCTCTTCACCTCTGCCTATCCTTAGCCCCACGTCCCCCTCCCATTTCATCTGTGCATTAATTGCCTCATATTGTGTTTTGAATTGAATTCTGTCTTTACTTTGTGTACTTTGTGTACTAGTCATGTCTCTACTATTTATTTCATTCCCCTTACATGTTTTTCCTCTACCTGCTAAATTTTTGTAAGGTGTCCTTGAGACTCTTGAAAGGCGCCCATAAATAAAATTTATTATTATTATTATTATTATTATTATTATTATTATTATTATTATTATTATTATTATTATTATTATTATTATTAATGTATGGAGATTGCTGGTCGGTGTGGACCCTATGGGCTGAAGTGCCTGCTTCCATGCTGTATCTCTAAACTAAACTAAACTAAACTAAATTAAACTAAACTAAACGGTATGATGCCCACAATGAAGAATTGTGTGTTGCTGTTGATGTTGAAGAACTTCAAGCTGTTCCTATGAGGCAAATTTCAGACAAGTGGATCAGCAGTGAAGTGAAAGACTTTGCATGACCCCTCTCTCTCTCTACTTTCGTGGGCTGTGAGACCTGAGAGCAGTGGGATCCTCATTAGATCCTGCCAGAGAAGTGCATACCATCTGAACAGGCAGTAGTGGCTCCGCATAACATTCTGTAGGAGCTTGGAAATGTACTCCTCCAAGCCTATTGTCTTCTTCTATATTCAACCAAGCAAGCCTGTCATAATTCTCGACATCCCAGTGAGCATTCATTACTTCTCATCTAACTCCTCTGGATTCCTGGACTCTGTTCCCTTTTTCCAGCTCCCAACATCTAGCAAGCCCCATACTTGATTATTTTTACCAGTTGTTCGACCGCAGCCCACAAGCACCTGATTATCTCCTTGTGACAGACATCCCTTGAACCCAACATTCTTATCGCTCATGTTGCCATTGTTGTGCATGGCAGCTGTAATGATGTAACTTGGTTAAAATCTTCTTCATCATTGTTTTCTCCAACACTTCTCTATCCCATCTTCCCTTCTACTGCTCTTGCTTAGATTTACGGTGTTCTACCAAGGAGGAATGAGAAAGCTTTTCATGATAACCTCTAATGGCAAAACTGAAGATAGATGTTCTTCTAAGTTTAGTTTAGTTTAGAGATACAGTGCAGAAACAGGCCCTTCATCCCACCGAGTCTGCGCCGACCATACACTAGCACTATTCTAAACACCAGGGACAATTTTAATCACTAACAAAGCCAATTAGTCTATACACCTGTCCTTCTTTGGAGTGTGGGAGGAAACCGAAGCACCCGGGGAATATCCACACAGTCACGTGGAGAACATACAAACTCTGTACAGACTGCATCTGTAGTTCAAATTGAACAGGTCTTTGGCACTGTAAGGCAGCAACTCTACTGCTGTGTCATGGTGACGCCCCTTAGCTCAGCCCAAAAACATATTTTGGATGATGCAGCAGAATACATGTGAATAAAAGTATCCACAATTCAAAGACATTGAGGCTGCACATTTATCTCATTAACCAGGACATCTATGTCACTGTCTTAGTCTTGTTACTAACATTTCCTCTTCTTTTCTGCCACTTTCTCTTATGTGGCAGCTTCATTTCTGGCTTTTACCTGCCATGAGGAATGTACATTTCCAAATAATTGTGTCTGTTGCCCTTCTCTGATTGCGACACTGTCAAGTATTAACAGCTGCATTGAATTTACCTTGATCTTATCATGACCTGTAAACATCACCCATTCATTCTCTCCAGAGATGTTCCCTGTCCCGCTGAGTTACTCCAGCATTTTGTGTCTACCTTTGTGCTGTACTATTTCAATATCCTTTCGGATCAGTTTCTTGTTTTTAAAATAGACTCAATTTGCCATTTGTTCCAATTGCAATAGTATTTTAATATACCAAAAACTTGTGAGCTCCAATTTCTGCACTTTGCTGTAATCTTTTCTCAGGGATCTTAGTCAATTTTCTTTGTCATTAATTTCCCATTCCATTCATTTCAATCAATCCCTGCTCACATTGCTCTGGTTCTTTGCTTTATTCTTGAGTGATATCAGTAAAACATATTTTATTGGCTGCTTTTTTAAATCTTTTCTCATTACAAGTTTCAACCATTATATATCAAGGTTCTGATTATCCTTATATAACTATAAAACTGATCTTAGATGTGGATGTGTGTGTGTGTGGATTTATTTGTTTGTGTGCGATCACATCTACTGGAAGAAACGACGCACTAACGGTAACATTTTTACATATTGCGGTAGAGATTCATCCCGTGAAATCAAAAATAGCTTTATCTGAACATTCCATGCATTATTTCTCAAGTTATTTATGAAAATGTTCACAAATCTCAAATAACTTCGAAAATAAACGAGATGGTCTCGTTGATGACATCACAATGGATCTGACTGCCTGCCTCTGCTCACGCTGCAAGTAACGTCATTACTGTTTTGTCTTCTGTACTTCGTGTCTTCTTAACTTTCACTTTTTAAAATTTGTCACTTAGCGTTTTAAACTGCTGCTCAGGTCATGCTGCGTGCTCCGCTGGGCTCCTTGAAGTTCTAGAACATGGCGGCCACAGTCGTTATAGCCATGTGGGCGCGGGTAAGGGTGCGACGTGTGGGCGCGGGCTGGGAAGGTGACTGTGGTGGCCATTACTCTCTCTGGGAGTGGCCGTGGGTAGGTGGGCTTCCCCTCGCGGAAGCCACGATTGGCCGGCCCTCCGCTACATGGAGAGTGGTCCCGCCCGCTCAACGTCTGTGCACTGGTGTGGAGGCTGCTGCCACGGGCCGAGCCCAGCTCAACACCCGCCCGCCCATGGCCTCCCTCGAGCCCACATCCGCAGGCTCCCTCGAGTCAACGATTGCCTGCCCCCTCGCTCGGGGTTCTTGGCACGACATCCGCAGCCTTGCTCGGGCCCGACACCTGGTGGGGAGGCTGCTGCTTTAAGACTTGGGTAGGTGCTGCCTCCACCCCCTCCCCCTCTCTCTCTACCCCTGCCCCTGGGCAGAGAAAGAGAGAGAGGGAGGGGGGAGAGAGAGGGGTGGAGAGAGGGGGGTGGAGGGAGGGGGGTGGATGGAGCGGGGGAGAGTGGGTGGAGAGGAGGGTGGAGAGGGGGGGAGGAGATAGGGGGAGAGGATAGGGGGAGGAGGGGAGGGAGGGGGAGAGGAGAGGGGGAGGGGGGGATGGGGGCCTCGCTTGGGTACACGCCAACCCGCAGTCTTGCTCGGGCCTGGTGGCTGGTGGGGAGGCTGTTGCTCTACGACATGGGTAGGTGCTGCCTCTACCCTCTCCGTGTCCCCTCCCTCTGTGTCCCCTCCCTTTCTGCCCCCTCACTCTCTGCCCCCATCCCTCTCTGTGCCCCTCCCTCTCTGCCCCCCTTTCCTCTCTGCCCCTCCTCTCTCTCTGCCCCCCTCCCTTTCTAGGGAGTGGTGAATATTGGGACCTATGGGTGAGTGGTGGAATATTGCGTTCAGGAACCAGCCCTCCCCTGCGACGTCGCGCGCGCCCCCCCCCATCCCTCAATCTCTACCTCTACCCCCTCCTTCTCCCTCTCTACCCCCATCCCCCTCTCCACCGCCCCCCCCCCCCCCCCTCAGCTGTGCCTGTGCAGTTCGGGGTTATGCGTGAGCGAATAGGGCGGGGATGGGTTAAAAGGAGCGAATGAATAATATTAATATAATATCAAGGGGGGGGGTTAGTGTGTGTGTGTGTGTGTGTGTGTGTGTGTGTGTGTGTGTGTGTGTGTGTGTGTGTGTGTGTGTGTGTGTGTGTGTGTGTGTGTGTGTGTGTGTGTGTCACCGAAGGCGCCCCCCCTCCTCCCCTGTTCCGCGCGTTGAGGGGACGGGCCGCGTTCTCTATATAATTGCAGATCACAATGAGATGGCGAATGAGACTGCCCCAGCAATTATGTCGACAAGGCTGCAATGCATTGACTTATATCATTCCTCTCATGTCTTTTTTTTGTGAAGCTTGCAAAATAATCCCGAATGTTTTGTAATCCAATTATAGATGGGTCATTTCTTTGCAAGCTGGATCAAGAAAGGTCATTCAAAATGTGTATAGGTATAAGCAATTTCAGACAACTTACAGCACATTTCCGAATCCACATACTTAATACCACAAGTTTTACTTCCAGTGGAACAACAATTGGCCTTGACCATTATAAACTTATAAAAGTGAGTCAAACATCGGGAATACATTGAAGTTCCATCAGTTGATATAGGCTGAATAGATGTTTTTGAGATCTAGGCCTCTGGTGTACTGGTTGTGTAATTTTGTAATTGAGCTAAAGGCAGAGGGTTTGTTTCAATAGACAATAGACAATAGACAATAGGTGCAGGAGTAGGCCATTCGGCCCTTTGAATTTTCTGCACCGCCATTCAATGTGATCATGCTGATCATTCCCAATCAGTACCCCATTCCTGCCTTCTCCCCATAACCCTTGACTCCGCTATTTTTAAGAGCCCTATCTAGCTCTCTCTCTTGAAAGCATCCAGATAACCTGCCTCCACCGCCCTCAGAGGCAGAGAATTCCACAGACTCACCACTCTCTGTGAGAGAAAGTGTTTCCTCGTCTCCGTTCTAAATGGCTTACTCCTTATTCTTAAATTGTGGCCCCTGGTTCTGGACTCCCCCAACATCGGGAACATGTTTCCTGCCTCTAGCGTGTCGAAACCCTTAACAAGATTCAAAAGATATGTTGATGGAATCTGATTAATTTGCTCTTAAAGAAATTAAATTTTTCATTAAGAGATGAACTTGATAAAAATTAATGTACAGGGTCATAGCAAAGACGCTGAGGAATGAGACTGATGGCATTGCCCTATTCAGAAATATCAGAGCCTAGAGGGATGGAAGTGTAGTAGCAGTTGTTTGGGTTTCAATGCAGTTTGATTATAGATCATTTGGAGTACAAACAGGATCTCTATATGTCTTTTTAAAATTCAATGTTTTGCAATTTCTTTGATGTAGGCATTATAGTTCCCATTAATGTTTAATTCAATACATCTAATTTTAATGTCTACAGATGAGTCACGAGCAATGTTATTGCAGGAGGACATGAATGTTTCCACACATAGTCTCTAGAGGGCAGCCCAACCTTGCAAAGTAGAAATGAAGCAGTTAAACAGAAAATTAGTCTCATTAAAGGGCCTGTCCCACTAGGGCGTCACACAGGTGGCACGCGAGGATTTTGAGCATCCCAAAATCTTGGGGCGGCATGCGTTATGGCGCCTCACTGCATACGCTACCATGCCTAACCACGCGCCATGCGCCAATCAATTTTTAGGATGTCGTGTAAATGACGCGCAAATGACGCCCAAGTGGGACATGCCCTTGGCATTCACAATTATAATGCAGATAATTGAAATTGCTGGTTTTATAAAGAATAAAGAAAAATCTTGGCATATTACCCTTCTCAGTGCCAAAAACAGAATATTGTGCTTGAATCGAGCCATTTATGCTCATAACATGACCGATTTAGATAATTAGATTATAGTTGAAAACCTCGCACTGGATCATAAAATTTTGATTTATTGGTTTATTTATCGCAACTCACTGCAAGGCTTACTCAGACGCTCAGTTCAATCAATGTATAGGCCAGACCAATTAGAAAACAAACACTGATGCTGGCTGTCCACTGATTTATTATGACTATTTGCAGAACAATTGCATGATCCTAGAAAGGAGAGATTAAGTTTAACTTCAGAGGAGAAGGCAAGCAGTGTGAATGGGAAAAAAAACCTCTGAATGTTTTTGGAGATGTGTGCGCTTAAGAAATGTCTGATAGCTTCTTGAATGGCATATATTCTCTAAGTGATTCCATCCCCCTCCACTTTAGGGTATCTTGTGTCTTTTTCCTAGATCTCCTCCAGTGCCACTCTTTGGCCAGTTACTAGAGGAAATGGATGATAGCAGCTTGCCATCTCAGGCCCTAATCTTTATTTTGCCCAGTGAATATGGATTCTCCGTCGACCTAACACCTTTCTCCATCAGGGTGAGGATCTGAGTGTAATAACAGAACAAGCCTGTTACCGAACACGTGTACCACCATGAATGTAGCGCCGGGCATTGCTTCACTCATATGAGAGTTTCTTATTTAAAATCCAGTACCTATTTTTGTCCTCCTTCAATGCATGCAGAGGAAAATATATTGCTGGTTAACTGTTTGCTGGGCGCTCATCACAGTGTAGACCCAGGGAGTGTAAAAATTAAAATTTAGCCCTAAAATTAGAAATCACCATTGGGTGTTACACCAAACTTGATTCATATTTCTCTGATACCAATGCCAAAACAATGAAAAGACCACAACCTTAAGATTCATCGGTGTGGCAATTGTGGGGGAGGAGGCACATAACAGGATCTTTGCATGACAGATCCATTACCATTTTAGGCCTGGGTCCACAGCACTGCAATTTCTCAGTGTCCAAAACCCAAAGTACAGGCACCGTTAAATAATTCTTACGTGCTTTGTTTCACAAGTTGCATAACTATAGAGACCACAAATTAAAGTATCTTGTCGATCCAGACCTCAGGCTGAGGGAGCCCGAGGGCTGGCAATTCCCATCAAGCAGTGTGTGTAGCCCAGGTCAGGAAGCTGCGTAATGCAGAGTTTTAGGTCAATTACAAATAAAGAGTGATATTGATGGATGGGGAAGACGGGAGTTCAGTAACTTGTTTGGGAGAAGGAGGGTGGTGCTCTCAGCCACAAGATGTGACCAATTCAAGGGCTCTGTCAAAATATGATTAATCTGAGAGTGTCTAATGACCCACTCCCTAGTCAAAGATCAAATGGAACATTGCATTAGCAATCACGCATAGGTACAGTAGAATTACACTGGCCATGCAACAGAGCATTATGGCTGGTAATGGCTGGGTGGATATCCAGAGTTGCTTGAAGTGATCCAGAATCATCATAATTACGTTCCCTCCCAAAATGACTGTTTACACACTGAGCACTAATATAAATAGTGCTATGGGCACAAGGTCCTGGGCTTTACTGCATATGATCATCAACCTCCCTGCACAATAAGGATAAATTATGACAAAGAAAAGGCATATGGTATACTTGTGTTCATTTACTGAGTTTGCATCTGAGCATCTGGGCACTGAATATAAGAGTCAGGAAGTCATGATACATCTTTAGGCCACATTTGGATTACTGTGTGCAGCACTGGTCACCTCATTACAGGAAGGATAATAATAATAATAATAAATTTTATTTTTGGGCGCCTTTCAGGAATCTCAAGGACACCTTACAGAGATTAACAGGAATAAAAAACATATAATCAGAATAAAATAAATAATAAAGACATCACAGAAACGCAAATTAAAAACAGAATTCAGTCCAAAAACAAAAAATCAAAAACACAATGTGAAAAAGAGAGCAGCGGCAGTTAAAGCGCGCCAGCGTCCACTCTCCCTTCCGACAGCCATCTTGGACAAAGACTAACAGGATTACTTACAGACAAAAAAAATCATCCCCCCACAATGGATACCACTGTGGGGGAAGGCGCAATGTCCAGTCCCCAACCCCAAGTTCACCTAAAGTCAGGTCTATTGAGGCCACCGCAATTGCCTCTACGGAGGCCCGATGTTCCTGGCCGTTCTCACCGGGTGATCATGCCCCGGCGTCGGGAGAGTCCTCTCAGCGGCTGGGCCACCTGGAACGGCCGCTTCCTAGCCGGAGACCGCGGCTTCCGAAGCCGACAAGGCCGCGCCGGCCTGGAGCTCCCAGGCTCCCGATGTTGAAATCGGCGCCGCCCGCTCCGCTCCGCAGACCCGCAGCCCGGAGGTGTCGAACACGGCGGACACAGCTCACCGGACCTCCAGCGCGTTGATCCAGCGCGGCGACCCAGGCAAGGCATCGCCCGCTCCGCTCCGCGACAGCGCCCCAGCGCTGCGCCGCCACCGAGGCCGAGGTGCTGGGCGGTCCCCGCCAGGAAACGGCGCTCCAAGCCTGCTGGTAGGCCACGAGGATGGGTCGACGGGCAGCCCGGAGAAAAAGCTGCCTCACCGACCAGGTAGGGACCTAGAAGTAAAATTGCCCCCTACCCCCCACATTAAAAAGTCAATTTCTCCAACGGACGAAACACAGGACTTACTAAAAACTTTTTTAAAAAGCGAAGTAAACGGACGGCTACTGGTTAGCAGCTGCTCCCCAAGATGGCTCCTCCTCCTGATGTGAAGGCTTTGGAAAGGGTGCAGAGGAGATTTGCTAGAATGATGCTTGGATTAGGGTATGTTAACTACAGGGAGAGACAGACTTGGATTTTTTCTCTGGAACACCGGAGGTTACAGGGAGATCTAATTAAAGTATATTAAATTATGAGAGGATAGATACAGCAGACAGTCAGAATATTTTTTTCCAGGATGGAATATATCCAATGCTAGATTTCATATTTTTAAGGTGAAAGTGGCAAAGTTTTAAGGAAATGTGTGGTCCACTTTTTTTTACACAGAGAGTGGTGAATGCTGGGAACAGTTACAATAGTGGCATTTAAGAGACTTTTGGTTAGGCATATGGATATACACGGAATGGAGGGATATGGATTATGTGCAGGCAGATAAGATTTGGTCTTTGGAATTATGTTTGACACAGACATTATGGGCTGAAGGGCTTTATGGGGATGTTGCCATGACTAGAGAGTCTGAGCTATAGCGGAGAAATTGAGTAGGCTGGGCCTCTATTCCTTCGAGAGTAGGTGGATGAGAGATGATCTTATAGAGGTATATAAGATCATGAGAGGAATAGATCGGGTAGATGCACAGTCACTTGCCCATAGGGGAATCGAGCACCAGAGGACATAGGTTCAAGATGAAGGGGAAACAATTTAATGGGAATCTGAGAGGTAACCTTTTCACACAAAGGGTTGTGAGGGATAAGATGATTAAACCACCATCATTGTGAGGGGCCGAGTGATTGCAGTCACCGACCTTGTGATGGGCCGAGAAGTTGGAATCACCAACCTTGTAATTCGAACAAACAGTCAGACCTTCAGAGCTGTTGATAACATTGTAGAATAACAAGATGAGGTAAGGAATGTAGCTGACAACACAGAAGCTATTCTTTAGGTCAAAGGCAATTAAGTAGGTTAGGGCAACAGATACTGCGCATGCTTAATAAGTTAAATGAATATTAACTTTACGCACCTCATGACAAAGAACCTAATTTAAATGTACATGCGATGTATGATGTGGGAGGAGAGGGAATGATTGATGACGCACGGAGGGGAGGGTTGGAAGATTGTGAACCTCGGTACCCTGATTGGAAGGGGTCAGAAGGGGAGGCGTCCGATCAATAAAGACTGTATACTGAATTGTATAAAAATAGACGTTTTTCCTTTCCTCGGTGTGTCTCAACTTGGAGAGGCACCCGATTCTGCAGACTCGAAAATAAAGCATTTCTTGTTTCCACGATTTAGTCTCTGAGTAGTGATTGTGAGCACAAACAATATATCTCACAGGGTGGTGGGTGTATGGAACAAGCTGCCAGATGAGGTAGTTGAGGCTGGGACTATCCCATCATTTAAGAAACAGAGAAGAAAAAAAAGAAACAGTAAGACAGGTACATGGATAGGACAAGTTTGGAGGGATATGGACCAAGCGCAGGCAGGTGGGTGTAGTGTAGCTGGGACATGTTGGCCGGTGTGGGCATGTCAAGTCAAGTCAAGTCAAGTCAAGTCAAGAGAGTTTATTGTCAGGTGTCCCAGATAGGACAATGAAATTCTTGCTTGCTGCAGCACAACAGAATATAGTAAGCATAATAGTTGTTTAATAGCCTGATGGCTGTGGGGAAGAAACTGTTCATGAACCTGGATGTACCAGATTTAAGGCTCCTGTACCTTCTACCTGATGACGGCGGAGAGATGAGTGTGTGACCAGGATGGTGTGGGTCCTTGATGATGCTGGCAGCCTTTTTGAGGCAGCGACTGCGATAGATCCCTTCGATGGTGGGGAGATCAGAGCCGATGATGGACTGGGCAGTGGTCACAACTTTCTGCATTCTTTCCCGCTCCCAGATGCTCAAATTGCCGAAGCAAGCCACGATGGAACCAGTCAGTATGCTCTCTACTGTGCACCTGTAGAAGTTTGAGAAAGTCCTCTTTGACTTACCAACTCTCCGTAATCTTCTCAGGAAGTAGAGTCGCTGATGTGCTTTCTTTATAATTGCATCAGTGTGCTGGGACCAGGAAAGATCTTCGGAAATATGCACGCCCAGGAATTTGAATTTCTTGACCCTTTTCACCATCTGATATAAACGGGATTGTGGGTCCCTATCCTACCCCTTCCAAAGTCCACAATCAGTTCCTTGGTTTTGAGAGCCAGGTTATTGTGCTGGCACAATTTGGTCAGTCGGTCGATCTCGCGTCTATACTCTGACTCGTCACCATCAGTGATTCGTCCCACACAGTGGTGTTGTCGGTGAACTTGATGATGGAGTTCGCACTATGACCGGCTACGCAGTCATGAGTATAGAACGAGTAAAGCAGAGGGCTGAGCATGCAGCCTTGACGTGCTCCTGTGCTGATTGTTATCGAGGATGACACATTTCCACCAATATGGAAAGACTGTGGTCTGTGGATGAGGAAGTCGAGGATTCAATTGCAGAGGGATGCGCAGAGACCCAGATCTGAGAGCTTGGTAACCAGCTTGGAGGGGATGATGGTATTAAACACCGAGCTGTAGTCAATGAACAACAGCCTGACATATGTCCAAGTGGTCCAGAGCGGAGTGGAGAGCCAGTGAGATAACATCCACCATTGATCTGTTGTGGCGGTAAGCGAACAGCAGTGGGTTGAGGTTCATGTCGAGGTAGGAGTTGAAAAGTGCCATAATCAACCTCTCAAAGCACTTCATCACCACAGACGTTAGTGCCACTGGTCGATAGTTATTGAGGCACGTCACCTAGCTCTTCTTGGGCACCGGTATTATTGATGCCCTTTTAAAGCAGGTGGGAACCTCAGACCTCAGAAGTGAGAGGTTGAAAATGTCCGTAAAAACTCCAGCCAGTTGGTCCGCACAGGTGTTTAGAACACGACCGGGTATACCATCAGGTCCAGGCACTTTCCGAGGATTCACTCCCCTGAAGGATCTTCTGACGTCGGCCTCTGTGACGGTGACTGTAACACCGTCAGGGCGAATAGGGGCTCTGGAAGGCATATCAGTGTTCTCCCTATCGAACCGTGCGCAGAACGCATTGAGCTCGTCAGGGAGTGATGCTTCGTTGACATTTGAGCTGCCTCCTGATTTTGCCTTGTAGGTGATGGCATTCAAGCCCTGCCACAGTTGCCGAACATCCATCTCACCCTCCAGCTTGGAGCAGAAGTCCTTTTTGGCCTTTTTGATGGCCTTACCAAGGTTGTATCTGGACTTTTTGTAGACCTCTGTATCTCCAAACCTGAATGTCCGGGATCTGGACTTCAGAAGAATGCGGATCTCATGGTTCATCCAAGGCTTCTGGTGCGGAAACGCTCGGAAGGTTTTTGTTGGGATGCAGTTCTCCACACATGTTGGGCTGATGGGCCTGTTTCCACAATGTATCACTCTATGACTCTATGACTCTAAATAGGAGAAGTTGTCCCAGGAGCAGAGATGCACTAACTGATTCTCAAGGGTGAAGAAATGGTGTTGTTCTTGGGCATATTTAAATGATATAGGCAGGTTTAAGGCTCCCATTGGAAATTTGGAAGAAGCTCAATGCTGGCACTCTAATACTGGCACTAACCATCAATTAAACAATGTGGAAGGGTGGATGATAAGGAATGAGCAACTGAGGTAATGGAGTTGAGATGTGGTGAGGTTGGTGCTACATAATGCAGGGCTGAGATAGGGGGGCAGGTGGCTCCATTCAGAATGGGACTTCAAGATTATTCTGTGTGTAAGGTGTGGAATGTCACTATTTCACGGGGTTGGAAAGGGAGCAGGACACTGATTTTTCTACGAATCTGAGCAGATCGCTCCTGCCTTTCTTTGCAGTAAACTTGGTCATGCATTTGAAGGCATTTAATCATTTGTGTGCCCTTAGAATCACCATTTGAGGTAGACCTGGATTTCTGGAATGCAGCAGAGGAAAGAAAAACATGCATAATTGCATTAACTATACATTGCACCTATTATTGTGTGGGTGAAGAATCATAAGCTTGCTCGTTGACATGGCCTTATGCCAATGGGTGTAAATCTTATTTCAATTATTTTCTTTGGATCAAAATGCTAAGACGTGGTTGTCTTTGAAATTCCTACCAATACAAATGATGCTTCAATAACTACAAGCCCATCACTTCCCCAAAATGATATGAATAATCAAAAGTACTTATTTAGAAGATCTCATGAAATTATTTGCTTTGAAGTCCTTTTTTCTTTATTGCAATTTCTGAAGTTCCCATTATTAAGTCTGCTCCAGCCCCATTCCTCCATCAGTCCGCAGTTTCTATCCTTTCTCTGCCGCTTTCAATTTAACTCCTTTCCACTCAATGAATCTCGTCTTAATGACAGATACGTTTCTGGAAATGGAGTTGGTCGTCTGCCAGAAGTATATCAAAGTACAAATGTATTATTATGTATGAAATGTATAAACGTAATACATTTATAAAAATAATTGTACTAATGTATAATATATTTATAATACACAATGATATGTTTTTGGATGTTGACAACTATTTTTGAAAAAAGTACATGCCCTTCAGACTATGATGTCCATGCTGAACATGATTCCAAATTAAACTAATCCTTCCGCCTGCACCTGATCCATATTCCTCCATTACCTTCATATTTATGTGCCTATCTAATAGCCTCTGTCATTTACTATAGCTACATGCACTGCATTTTCAAGGAAATTGTTTTGCAATTACAACTAAATATTAAACCATTGTAGTACTGAAATAAATAGGGTGTGAAGGTGAGATTGAATGTAGAATGTAACATTAAGACTTATTCATTGGAAAAAGTAAAGTTATTAACATATAGTAGGTACAATGGAATATGTTACTTTGCATGCTCTTTTTTTGTGAATGGCTGTCTCCTGCAGCAGGTTTGACGAAAGACTGCCATGTTTGTATGGCCTAACCATGTTACATCATGTCTGTTTTGGGTCCAACTTTTATGTTTAAAGGTTTCAAATGCCTTTTATTGTCACATGTACCAATTAAGGTACATTGATATGTGAATTACCATACAGCCATACGAAAAAAAACGAAGACACACAACTACATAAAAGTTAACATAAACATCCACCACGGTGGATTCCCCACATTCCTCACTGTGATGGAAGGCAAAAAAGTCAAATTTTCTTCCTCTTTATTCTCCCATGGTCGGGGCAGTCGAACCATCCGTCAGGACAATCGAAGCCCCTGCAGCTGGCAGTCGAAGCTCCCGCATCAGGGCGATCAAAGCTCCCGGGTCGGGGTGGTCAAAGCTCCTGCGGCTTGGAGTTCCCAAAGTCAGTCCGTGACCAAAGACCACGAGCTCTGTGATGTTAAGTCCGCAAGTACCCACAGTTGGATTTCTGAGGTCGATCCCTGGCAAAGGGATCGCGGGCTCTGCGATGTTAAAGTCCCAAAGGCTCTGTGGAGCTCACAAAAATCAATCTCCAGCAAAAGCCGCCAACTCCTCGAGGTTAGGCCGCAGTGCGGACGGAGATATGACATGGAAAGAAATTACATCTCTGTTGAGGTAAGAGATTAGAAAAAGTTTCCCTCAGCCCCCCTCTCCTCCCCCACACCCACCACATAAAACAAGCTAAAGAACAATAAAAACGTCCATTGAACACATACTATTAAAACACAAAGAAGGAAGGGACAGACAGACTGCTGGCGAGGCAGCCATTGATACTGAACTGGTAAAAATAAGCCACATATAAAACTTTTACTATTTTTATCACTTACCAGGCTTTGTCCAGTCCCCACCTCTTTTCCAGCTTTCTTGCCCTACTACAATCAGTCCGACCAAAAGTTCCAACCTAAAACATCACCTTTTCATGTCCTCCAGAGGTGCTTTCTGACCCACTAGAATACTTTGTGGATGCAAAGTGCTCCAGCACATTCTTTCTACAACGTCACTGTGATCATGGTGCTGAATATTTTTGCACACAAATCTGTGGAGTATGACACATTCAAACTGCACTCAGGAAATCCATCATAAAACATATCTCAAGAAGGGAGCTTGGCATCATTTTCTCCAGGCAGCTGGTGATGGTCAATGATTCCCAACGTTTCCACAAATCTGTGGATGACACAAAGCTGGGTAGGAGTGTGAGCTGCGATGACAATACTATGAGGCTGCAGGGTGACTTGGATAGGTTGGGTGAGTGGGCAAATGCATGGCAGATGCAGTATAATGTGGATAAAGGTAAGGTTATTCACTTAAGTGGAAAGAACAGGAAGGCAGATTATTATCTGAATGGTGTTAGATTAGGAAAAGGGGAAATACAATGAGACCTGGGTGTGCTTGTACATCGTCTCTGAAAGTAAGCATGCAGGTGAAGCAGGCAGTGAAGAAAGCTAATGGCATGTTGGTGTTCATTGCGAGAGGATTTAAGTTGAGGAGCAAGGAGGTGCTACTGCAGTTATACAGGGCCCTGCTGAGACCACGCCTGCAGTATTGTGTGCAGTTTTGGTCTCCTAATTTGATGAAGGACATTCTTGCTATTAAGGGAGTGCAGTGTACGTTCACCAGGTTAATTCCCGGGATGGCAGGATTGACATATGATGAAAGAATGGGTCGAATGGGCTTGTATTCACTGAAGTTTAGAAGGATGAGAAGGGATTTTATAAAAACATACAAAATTCTTAAGGGCCTGTCCCACTTAGGCGACTTTTTAGGCGAGTGCAGGAGACTCTGCGCTCGCCACATGATCACCACATGTTCGCTGGTGGTGCCTGGTGAGTCTCCTTCATGGTCGCGAGGAGTTCCTGTATTCTGGGAACTAGTAGCGGCCTCAGTATGGATGCCACAAATGTTTCAACGTTAAAAAAATTTCTGTGACCAAACATTGGTCGCCGTGGAGAAAATCGATACTTTTGTAGTCGTATGTGTAGTGGGGTAGCCATGTAGTTATAGGTAGTCGAGCTGGTTGTATGTAGTTTTAATTAATCGCCTTTGCTGACCGGGCATTTTCATTGGCTCATTGGGGGAAAAAAGACATAAGCACGAGTTTTCAGAACCAAGGAAAACCGACTGGTAATGTTAAATGCCCGCCAAACTTCACAGCTGTGTATCTCTGGCTTCTTAATGGTGTCTCCCCCCCCGCCCTCTTCTCACCCCCTCCCCGCCCTCTTCTCACCCCTCCCCCCTTCTCCCCCCCTTCTCCCCCCCCTTCCCCGCCCCCTTCTCCCCCCCTTCCCCCTTCTCCCCCCCATCTCCCCCCGCTTCTCCCCCCCCCCTTCTCCCCCCCCTTCTCCCCCTACTCCACCCTCTCTCCCCCCCTTCTCCCCCCCCTTCTCCCCCCCCTTCTCCCCCCCCTTTCTCCCCCCCCTTTCTCCCCCCCCTTCATCTACCCCCCTCTTCCCCTCTCTTTTAAAGGACTTACCGCACACTGTGCTTGCCGTCTTAACCTTCCAGTTCATCGCGGTGTGTGTCTGTATCACCTTGGCTTTGCACTGTATGAATTTCAGACAGCGCTCCCCCCGCTTTCCCTGGCCCCCGCCTTTGCGATGTGTTTGTGTGTGCTCCACTCTGACAGTCGCATTCCAGTTCCCGGTTTTTCAGCCGAGTGCCGCGAACTTGACACTCTGCGGCAGTCCGCTGAAAAATCTCCTAAGTGGGACAGGCCCTTAAAGGGATTGGACAGGCTAGATACAGGAAACATTTTCCCCATGTTGGGGGAGTCCAGAACCAGGGGTCAGTTTAAGAATAAGGGGTAGGCCATTTAGGACTGTGATGAGGATTTCACCAAGAGAGTAGTGAATCTGTGGAAATATCTGCCATAGAACACCGTGGAGGCCAATTAATTGGACGTTTTTAAGAGAGAGTTAGATTTAGCTCTTTGGGCTAACGGAATCAAGGGATATGGTGAAAAAGCAGGAACGGGGTACTGATTCCGGATAATCAGCCATGATCATATTGAATAGCGGTGCTGGCTCGAAGGGCTGAATGGCCTACTCCTGCACCTATTTTCTAATTTTTTATGTTTCTATGTGTGTAAATTTCAAATTAATAATTCCCAAAATATCATTGCATTGAAAACCTTGTTAAAATGATCAATTGTATTCATGACGTGGATGCTTGCAACTTCTAAACAGGTGATTTTATAAGCCTTAGAAAATAATAGTTATATGATTTTAGGTGGGTTCTCATCTGGCATTGTCACCTATTACAACGTGCAGAACACTCATCCTTCTCATCTACTGTATATCAGCTGGAATGATTTCATTGAGACTGAACCAGGCATCAAGGTTTGGATAGAGAGGAGTATTCAGAGTCTACATTAGATTTTAATTGAGAAATATGCAAATACATCTGGATGGCATAGTTTCCTGTGATTAAATTTAGCTACATGGTCTTGTACATAAAACGTGATGATGTTTGACAGGCTGCATACTATCCTCTGCAGCTCCCTCTACCTTCCTTTAGACGAATATCTGCCGTGTAGCTGGTGAGGTACCTCTGAAACTTGGGATTAGAACGAAAGGTCAGCATTATTAGAGTTACAGATTACATTTTGTTGACAGGACTCTGTTTCAATTATAGTTAGCAGAGAAAAAAACAATTGTCAATCAAAGTGTGGACTTAATGTTGACCTTAATGAGTGCATGCCCATGCCATGGTGAAAATACAGTCACTCGAGAGGAATTCCTCAAATCTCCCATTCACCTCTTGACAATTGAAACAAATGTTTCAGCTGGAACATAGTGTGCTAATCTCAAATCTCATCGTGGGTTAACACCGAAGCAACTCGTATAAATTAAGTTTGTGTACTTATAGGAATACTCGTAAAATGATGGAGACTTCAATGAAGTTAATCCTCAGTGGCAGGCTCACAAATGTTAAACTCGAACCAGGTAAATCCAGTCTACTCCAGGGTAACTGTTGATGATTGACCAGTCAACATCGTTTAGATGTTCAGTTTCATTCCTTCTCTTCAGATGATCAGAGAGACCTACCAACTACTCACTGTGGAAAACATATTGCAACACTACAGATACTCTGTATATCATAATCTCACTGGATAAAGCCTTATAGACAGTCCAACTGCAATTTATTTTCTAAGCTAAATGCCACAGTGGCACAAGGCAATGTGAAATTTCACTTGACGTGTTAATAACATGGCTATTTTATAATCCCACTGTCCCACAAGTCCAGTTTACATTTGGACATAATTGATCAAATCATAATATGCTTTCTTTCTCCTGCATTCACATCATACTGTCAAAGTAAGAGCTCAATTTGAGAACAACAAGAATCCATTTGTCAAAGCAGCACTGGTTTACTTTCTGCCTCCCATATAGCATTGCATTTTAAGAAAATATAATAAAACATCAGATTTTTGATATGGGTAGGGAAAGAACAACACAAAGCTCCCCGTCCTTTTACCCTGAAACTGAGATAAATTATGTACAGCACGGTTTTTTATATAATAATTAATGCAATATTCCTCTTTAAACATGTCACGGTGGCGCAGCAGCAGAGTTGCTGCCTTACAGCTAATGCAGCGCCGGAGACCCGGGTTTGATCCTGATTATGGGTGGTGTCTGTACGGAGTTTGTACGTTCTCCCCGTGACCTGCGTGGGCTTTCTCCAAGATCTTCGGTTTCCTCCCACATTCCAAAGACGTACAGGTTTGTAGGTTAATTGGCTTGGTAAATGTAAAAAATAAATGTCCTAGTGGGTGTAGGATAGTGTTAATGTTTGGGGATCGCTGGTCGGTGCGGACCCTGTGCGCCGAAGGGCCTGTTTCCATGCTGTATCTCTAAACTGAACTAAACTACTCTCATTCATGATGCAATTTGAAAGAAAAGCACACAAAAATCATGCTTTAATCAAGGTATTTGTTTTTATTGACTGCAGAATGATCTGTATGTCCATGTGTCAGGAAATGCTATACTAATCGTTTTACCTCGCCCCTCGACTCCATCCAAGGACCCAAGCAGTCTTTCCAGGTGAGGCAGAGGCTCACCTGCACCTCCTCCAACCTCATCTATTGCATCCGCTGCTCTAGGTGTCAACTGCTCTACGTCGGTGAGACCAAGCGCAGTCTTGGCGATCGCTTCGCCCAACACCTCCGCACAGTTTGCATTAACTAACCTGATCACCCAGTGGCTCAGCACTTCAACTCCCCTCCCATTCCGAATCCGACCTTTCTGTCCTGGGCCTTCTCCATGGCCAGAGTGAATCCCACCGCAAATTGGAGGAGCAGCACCTCATATTTCGCTTGGGTAGTTTACATCCTAGCGGTATGAACATTGACTTCTCCAATTTCAGGTAGTCCTTGCTTTCTCTGTCCTTCTCCTCCCCTTCCCAGCTCTCCCACAGCCTACTGTCTCCACCTCTTCCTTTCTTCTTCCCACCCCCACCACCCCCACATCAGTCTGAAGAAGGGTCTCGACCCGAAACGTCACCTATTCCTTCGCTCCATAGATGCTGCCTCACCCGCTGAGTTTCTCCAGCATTTTTGTCTACCTTCCATTTTTCCAGCATCTGCATTTCTTTCTTAAACAACTCTATGTCCAGTGATGTCATATTTCCAAATCTCTTTTGTTCAATTGCTAATTCATGCCTTTACAATATATTTTTTTGCCTTTTGAGAATGCTAAGAACACAATACTCGTTTTTAATAATACATCTTACTGGTGTGTGAAATGACTACTTTGACCTTTTAAGTGAAATGCTTAAGTAAAAGTCAACTTAATATGGTTAAATGTCATTTTCTTACAGTATGATTAGAATGCAGGTCATATGTTAAAACTTTCGGTCTTTAGTCATAGTGTCTTGATGAGAAAATAATCTATAGAGTTCCGAGTTGCTTGCTGAATTCTAATTGCCAACCTACTGAGATGTCTCAGGCTTGTGTATATGGCACAATTTAAAGGTTATGTTCCATTTCCTAAGCACAACTGGCGAATGTGAAAACAAAAGGATCAAGAGCAAATAGATACTCTGGAGAAGATTTTCAAACAGAATACACAGTTAGCTCACAAATGAATTTAAGATTTTATACAGATATCTACCTGTTTGCAACCACAACATGATCTTTACTAACCGAGTTGAAATGTATAGGACTGAAGGTGGTGAATCTTTGGAATTCTATGCTCCAGAGAGCTGTTGAGGCTCAATTGCTGAGTATATTTAATGCATAAATCAATAGGTTTTTTGGACATAAACGAAATGTAAGTTTAGGGGTGAATGTAGAAAAATGACTCTGAGATAGTCAGCCATGACCTTAGTGAATGGCGGGGCAGGCATGTGCACCAAAGGGTTTACTATAGCTTGTCATGTAATATTAACATTCGGATAAACACTTCACAACTAATAGAGATAACTATTTTCACAAATAGCTCAAGAAATACTTTATGAAGATAATGTCGCAAAATGAGGAGAGGAGAATAAAGAGTCATATTTAGCAACAACTATTCAAGAGTCTAGTCTGGAGTGTTTTATTGTCATATGTACCAAAGTGGAAAATGAAATTCTTCATTGCAGTATCACAACAGGTTTGTAAACACAGTATTATGTGTATAGATAATATAATATACAACCAAAACCAAGTTCAATAAATTAAAAAAAAAAACAGTATAGTGCAAAAAACAAAACAAAACCAGAAGTCCCTCATGCAAACAAGGCAGTTCATAGTTTGGAGTTTAGTTGGAGTTCGTGGTGTTCAATTCGGATGTAGTTGGAGTTCGAGTTGGAGTTCGTGGTGTAGTCATTCGGATGAGTGCTTCTGAACCTGGACAATGCAGGTTTCAGATTCCTATACCTTCTTCCCGGGGGCAGGAGATGAGAGTGTGTCCATGTGGTGTGAGTCCTTGATGATGCTGGCTGCCTATTTGAGACAATGCCTCCTACGTCTCCTGTTGATGGTGTGGAGCTCAGTCCCCATGATGAACTTAACAGTGTTCTCCACTTCTATATTCTTCGTTCCTGGCTGATCAAATTACTGAACCAGGCCATGATGTATCCTGTCATTATGCTCTTAACTGTACACTTGTAGAATGTCAAGATCATATTTGTTGGCATACCAAATCTCCTCAATATTCTAAGGTTGATTCCCTACTGGTTCACAGAGACTGTTTTCTCTGGAACATCAGAGATTTAGAGGGAACCTGGTAGTATATAAAATTATGAGGCATAGATATGGTAGACAGTACGAACCTTTATCCCAGGGTAGAAATGTCAAGGACTAGAAAGCATACCTTTAAGGCGAGAATTTGCAAAGTTTAAAGGCAATGTGTGTGTGGCAGGTTTTTTACACAGAGTGTGGAAAGATACGCGGAACCTGTTTTGCAAAGGTTGGTGCTGGAGGCAGATACGATAGAGGCTTTTACATAGGTACATGGATATGCAGGGGATAGAGGTATGTGGATCATGTGCAGGCATAGAAGGTTCATTTAACTTGGCATTATGTTCAGCACAGACATTGTGGGTCGAAGGGCCTGTTCCTGTGCTGTACTATTCTATGTTCTATGTAACGCATGAGATGTGGGGGATGTCAGCAATAAGGATTGGAAGTTGAGAGCGTAGGTGACTTGCTCTCTGTGGTGCTTTGATGATGTTATTTTCATCACTATATCATCTACACAGAGTGGAAGGTGTAATCAAGCAGACATTGTCAGCTGCTTATCGTGCCAACAAAAAAGCAGGTAAGAATCATGTTGAGTGTGAGCAACGTGCAGTATAAACTATAATTGTTTGAAAGACGTGCCATGATCTGATTGTGAATGCAGGTTTGGTGTGATTGGCCCTTTCAATATTCAGTTTCAGCCTTCAGCATTAGTTAACACCGTGTGCGGATGGGACGTCGAAGGACGAGAAGCCGAAGCGAAGAAGTGGATGCCAAGATACCAAAAGGAAACAACGCCTAAAAGCCAAATAACCGAACAGACACGATGCCTAAAAGCCAAATAACCGAAAGGGCACGACGCCGAAAAGCCAAATAACGGACTCCACGCCGAAATCACAATACGCAGAATGGACATGACGTCAAAAAGGCGCCGAACGGACATGACTTCTCCGGGGACAGGATTTTTCCAAGACCTTGTTAGCGATTGTTCCAGATCCCCGTGTCCGTCACATCACTGGTCGGGGGAGACAGGAAGGTGGAGGGGGAGGGGGGGGGGAGGCGGGAGGGTTGGGGGGGGGGTTTAATTTTCCTTCGCCGCTTTTGGACTTTCCTGAATATAAAATAAAACCCCGTGTGATTGGAACTTTTGGTTGATTTAACAAAATGATAATCCAAATTGGTTCCACAGATATTTATACCAACAGTAACGCTGTAACAATTATATTTTGACTACCACAATACATACACTACCGTACATCTTGAAGGCCAGTGGTCCTTTGGGTGTGAATCGAGAAACCAGACGAAAAATAATACTGTTTTTTTAAATAATATCTTAGCTCCCTGAGTCGGTTCCGTGATATGACAGTACTGGTCGTTTTGCGCTCGGCGATTTCCTTCGGGTTTAAAAAAATGGGTCAGTTGTAGAGAAAACCGTCATAAAATGCATTGGGCAAAATTAAACAAATTTTGGAACCAGCATTCATCTGATCAAACCGACCGCATCAACTATATTCTGCTTTCCAATAGGAAATACACTCAGTGTAGGAAGGAACTGGAGATGCTGGTTTACACCGAAGGTCGACGCAAATTGCTGGAGTAACTCAGCGGGACAGGCAGTGACCCTGGAGAGAAAGAATGGGTGACGTTTTGGGTCGAGAACCTTCTTCAGACTGAACTGAACTCTCGTCAGTGAGAGTACTTGCGATTGTCTGAAGAAGGGTCTCTACCCGAAACGTCACCCATTCCTTCTATCCAGAGATGCTGCCTGTCCCGCTGAGTTACTCCAGGTATTTGTGTCTATCTTCAATTTCGGAGTTAAATAAAAAATCACAGTGCTGGAGGAACTCGTCGGGCTAGGCGGCATCTGTGGAGGGAATGGATTAGGAGTTGTTTTGGGCCAGTGTTCTTCTTCAATAGGAACAAACTGCAGATGCAGTTTGCTTTACAAAACGCCAAATGATTCCGGAATGCCAAGAGAGAGAGGGTAGGAGAGCGAGAGAGATCGAGATAGATAGATAGATAGAGAGAGAGAGGGAGGGAGAGAGGGAACAATCCCGTGCGGTATAAGAAATCTATATATGACTTTCATAAAGCAAGCAAGGACACCAAGAGGGAATCTGGGACAAAGGTAGTGTCTCAGGATGACTGCACGGACACCTGCCAATTATAGCAAGACTTGCTTCTACAATGGGCTACAAAATGAAGTCAGGTAGTATGGTTGGCAACTACACATCCCTTCCTAAATGACCTCAATACATTCAATGCTCACTTCAAACACAAGGTCAAGCCTTGGTGCTGGCAGCCTTGGATGCATCTTTACCCACAATCACTGTCGCAGATGTCTAAGCGGCCTACGTGAGAGTGAATGCACAGAAAGCAACTGGCCTGGATGGAGACATCGGATGCATCCTCATTACTTGCATGGACCAGCTTGCAGGAGTATTTGAGATATCTGTAACCTCTCCCTACTCCACTCTGAGGTCCCCATCTGCTTTATGAAGAGTACTAGCATCCTGGTGCCTTAGAAGGAAAGTACCTTAATGACTACCGCCCAGTGGTTCGGGCATCCACCATCATGAATTGCTTCAAGAGCCTGGTCATGCCACACATCAACTCCCAGACAGCCTGGAACCACTGCAACAGATCAACAACAGGTGCAATCTCTCTAGCCCTACACTCATCCCTCAAACATCTAGATAACAAGGACACTCGAGTCAGACTCCTATTTATTGACAAGCTCTACCCTCAACATCATAACACAAAATAAACTAATCTTCAGCTTTTTTTCTAGGATTTATGACGAGCACCCTTCTCTGCAAATTAATCCTCAACTCCTGACCTATTGACTACAATCTGTAAGGATATGCAACAAAATATTATCCACAATAAATCTCAATGTCCGGGGCCAACAAGGATGCATTCCCAGTGTCTTAACGTGCTCTCTCTGCACACATGGCTGCTCAGTCAAATCTCTGCTCCAACTCCAGGTTCTCAAACTCCTGTATCTTCTTCCCAAAAGTAGCAGTGATTGGTTTCATAAATATATGAAGGCAAAAATGTAGCACAGTGAAAGAAGCAAGAGAAATTGCAATGAAGAGATGAACTGAAAGAAACATCATAGACAGAAAAGGTAATGATCTGTCTTACTGAAGCTTTTAGTTTCAACATGGGTGAAGAATGGATTTAATTGAATTACGTTTTACCAAAAGCTTAGTGTACAATTGACAGCCAAACCCCTAATTCCTATTTCAATCTGTTGTTAATGTTGAACTGGCACAATATTGTAGCAAATTGACTATTGATTAATAACTATCAATACCTTGAATCTAAAATCAGTGATTATTTGGGTCATTGGTATTTTCTATTCTAGAGTCACCTTGCTTTAAATTAACTACAGGTAAAGATCAACATAGAGCAACAGGCATTTTGATATACTGTTTTAAACAAGATGAATTCATTCAGGTTAAAAAAAATTATGTGTGTGGGTTTAAAAATCCCCTCACACAATGTCAGGATTTTATCATTTCAGAACTGCTTATTGAAGTAGTTTTCTTTCCATTCCAATGTCACTTTTGAAATAGAAATGGTTGTTTATCATGTTAAAAGAAAATTCCCAAATACTATTTATATCTGCAGGCAATGAAAAACACAATGGTTTCATATGTTAAGATGAGGTACAGCAGAAACCTACTTAGTTTTAGTTTAGTTTTAGTTTAGTTTGGAGATATAGCGTGGAAACAGGCCCTTCGGACCACCGAGTCATCACTCAACAGTGATCCCCGCATATTTACACTACCCTACACACATTAGTGACAATTTACATTTATACGAAGCCAATTTACCTACAAACCTGTACGTACTTGGAGTGTGGAGGGAAACTGAAGATCTCCGAGAAAACCCACGCGGTCATGGGGAGAATGTACAAATTCTGAACAGTCAGGATCAAACCCGGGTCTCCGGCACTGTAAGGCAGCAACTCTATCTCTGCACCACTGGGTCAGACAGCATCTCTGGAGAATATGATAAGCAATTTAAGTTAGTTACCTAATATGGGAGAATTCAATATTCATAATGTCAGGTTGTAAGTTACCCAACCAGAATATGAAGTATCTCACAAGTTCTATGTTATCATAGAAACATAGAAAATAGGTGCAGGTGTAGGCCATTCGGCCCTTCGAGCCTGCACCGCCATTCAATATGATCATGGCAGATCATGGCTGATATCCCACTTCTGCATCCACTCTGGGGGCAATTTCCAGAGGCCAATTAACTTATAAAGCTGCACACCTTTGGGATGCAGTTGGAGGCACCCTGCAGAAATACCTTACTGTCACAGGGAGAACGTGCAAACTCTGCACATTCAGCGACCTGGATCAAGATCAAACTCAGGTCTCTGGCGCTCTGAGGCAGCATCTCTTCCAACTGTGCCACTGTACCACTCTCTCATAACCTCATCAGTCAGAGTATTGAGTATCGAATATTCGTCATCGGGTGGCGCTACGCGCACGGCAGCCTCGCCAACAGCTGTCCATCCTTTCATCCTTTTTGTTATTTTAAGTCCATCTAAAAAGTATGTTTCCGGAGGTTTCTTAGTCTTTATATGTGGGGGTGGGGGAGGGGAATAGGGGAAACTGTTTCTCAGTCACTAGCTGGTCGAAGATGTGTCTTTTCTCCGAGTCGCATCTTCGCCCCCTCCTCGCGGGCTACTATCTGGGTTGGCGCGGACTTTCCTGCCAGAGACCGGCCAGAGCTTCAGCAGCGGCGCAGCACTGGATTCCATCGTGGAGCAGGCGATGCCTTACCGGGAATCGCCGTGTTGGAGCTCTGGATTGTTGGGCCTGTTTAACATCGTGGTGCTCTGGTTTGCGGAGCTTCCAGCCACGGGCGGCGCTGACTTTAACATCGTGGAGCGAGGTGATCCCTTGCCGAGGGTCGCCAGCATTGAATCTCCGCCCAGCTTGGCCTGTGGATTTCGGAAGCCACGGAAGTATGGTGTAGCCGACTCGGAAACTCCAAGTCGCTGAGTGTGTTCTACCGTTCCAACGTTGGAGCTCCGATCATCCCAACGAGAGGGCCTGAAACATCGGGCTGCCGTGGCGGCGACTGCGGAGGGCTCAAAGGCCCCGACCACGGGTGAACAAAGAGGAAGATGACTGAACTTTAGTGCCTACCCTCACAGTGGGAACGTTGATTCCGCTGTGTGGGGATGTTCATGTGAAACTCTATCGAGTATTGTGTTATTTTTATTCATATAGCTGTATGGTAACTCAAATCTCACTGTACCAATTGGTGCATGTGACAATAAATGTAACTTGAACTTGAACTTGAAGTTGGGTGGTCATGTTGCAGTTGTATAAGACCTTGGTAAGGCTGCATTTAGAGTATTGTGTTCAGTTCTGGGCACCATGTTATACAAAAGATGTTGTCAAGCTGGAAAGGGTACAGAGCAGATTTACCAGGATGTTGCCAGGGCTAGAGGGTCTGAGATAAATAAAGAGGTTGAATAAGTTTTGACTATTTCTTGGAGGGCAGGAGGATGAGGGTGGATCTTATTGAGGTGTATAAAATCATGAGAGGAATAGATCGGGTAGATGCACAGAGTCTCTTTCCCATAGTAGGTGAATCGAGGACCAGGTTTAAGATGAAGGGGAAAAGATTTAATAGGAATCTGAGGGGTAACTTTTTCACACAAAGGGTGGTGGGTGTATTGAACAAGCTACAAGAGGAGGTGGTTGAGGCAGGGAGTCTCCCAATGTTTAAGAATCAGTTAGACAGGTACTGTACATGCATACGACAGGTTTGGAGGAATATGGACCAAGCACAGGCAGGTGGGACGAATGTACCTGGGACATGTTGGCTGGTGTCGGCAAGTTGGGCTGAAGGACCTTTTTCCTACACTGTATTAATCTAAGGCTCTAACATCAAATAAGGATATATGACTGCAGAATGCAGAAATAAGGCCTTTTCATTTACAAATTCCTCAGTCAGGACATCTACACAACCAGCAGCAATTCAATTACTGGACTATTGTAAACATGGGTAGGCAGGGAAAGACAGTAGTCCCACATCAAGCATGCCAAAGTGATGTTTGCTTAGTGCACTTGGTATGTTTGTATTCTATCTTCTGGCTAGATTATGCAGTTTTAAATTATGTCTCCAAACATGCGTTGGAAACAATTAGTGTGATTCACAGAAATATGTTTTATATTTGCACTTTTGATCAAACGTTCTCTGCCACGACGTCCACTTCATTTGGTCTAGAACTCCAGGGGCATGAACTGCAGGATGGGTATTTTATCTTTTTGAATTCAAGCTAGCTTAAGCCCATGTCCCACTTGGGCGACCTCCACCACGAACTCTGGTGACCTTGCCCGCGACTCATAGTTGCGGGAAGGTCGCCACGAGGTCGGAGGAGGTTTTCGTCACTCATGGTTGAAAGTGGTCTCCGCGTAGTCAAGGCCTCAGCTAGGTCGCGGCGTATTTTTCAAGGTGTTAAAAATTAGGTCGCCGTGGAAAAAAATCGATATTTTTTTAGTCGTAGGTCTAGTCAAGGTCGGTCGTAGTAGGTCGTGATGCTAGTCGTTGGTAGTCGAAGGTGGTCGAAGGTAGTCGAAGATAATAGCTCCGGGGTGAAAAAGAGGTCAGCAGAAAAAAAAGGTGATTTAAACAGCAGCACCTCACCTCTGTCACTCCAAGGCATGTTCATTCATAGCTGGAGAGTTTTTTGGAGAGGAGACTTGTGTTTTAGTGATGGCACCAAAAAAGCAGCAGCGCATGGGGAGGGCACAACCTAAAAAAAACCTGCCATGCAGGTGTTGCCCACCCAGGAGGAGGAGTAGCAGGAGCAGGATGCCACAGGAGGTGATAGTGCAGGAGGAGTTATCCCTGCATGAGAGACCTCTGGAGGAGGAGACCAGGGTGGTAGTATATGTCCCCACCTCCACCTCATCCTTCACTGCCTCATTTGAAGGCAGCACAGCAGCCCTTTCTCCTGTGTCTGACAGCATCAGAGGCAGATGCCCCGTTGGTGGTGAGGGAGGGCTGGAGGAAGGTTATGCCCTACACCTTCACCAGGCAACAGGAGGGGGACCTTGAGGAATGGTTCCAGCAGAATGCCATCCTGTACGATAAGGAGAATGAGGGGTACAGGGACAGTGACAAGAATAGCATGCTTGCCATCCACTGCCCCACATGTGTGCTTAAAGTTCCATCTTTTGTCAAAGCCCAGCGCCACTCTCTTCCAGTCATCTGGTGTTCTGGGACAGTCCATCACACCATCTCCATTCACCCATTGAGACCTCATCTTGTGCTTCCTCTTCACTCTTGCACTTCCCCTTCTGCTTTTCTTAAAAGGCTGCTGAAGCAAAAGGGCTACTGCAAACAGCAGTAGTTGTATTTTTATTAACATCCTCCAAACTAGTTCCTTCCTTGCTTGCATGGTTCAGAATGATTTGCCAGAGACCATCCTCGAGTAAAACGTACATGGCCGAAGCCAGTCTTCAACATAGTCGAAGGAGGTCGAAGGAGATCTTCTTCATAGTCGAGGGATGTCTTCAACACAGTCGTAGAAGGTCGTACAATAGTCGTGGAAGGTCGTAGGTCACCGCGACCTTGATTTTATTTAAAAAAGTTGTATAAAGTCGCCAGAGGTCGCGGTGGAGGTCTAAGTGGGACAGGCCCTTTACCATCAGGAATAGCACTGCAGTGGATCCTTAATTATCTGCATTCCATTGTCGGTGCTCTGGAATACCTGAAAACATTTTCATGAGATTCAGGGCTTAGGTTCACATGAACCAGTAAAAATGCAATTAGACATTTTTAATTAATTTTTCACAGATTCTTGATTCTTGATCCAGTGGGATAAGCAGTTGTTATCTCTTGGAATTTACTATTCGTGCAGCTGCTTTGTGTCAGAAAATTGGCAGACGACAGGGTTTTGATCAGCAAATGAGCTCATGCTGGATTGATTGTGCTTTTTTTCAGGATATAATTTTTTTTAAATTCTTGTGGGTTTTTAATTCTATGTGGGTTGACCCCTGCCATTAACTTCTCCACTCCATTATTTTATGCTGTCGATTTGTAGAGCATCTTGCTCTATCATAGGTAAGAGGTGTCATTCCTCTTCACCTCCTCGTCTACCTGAATGTCTTTGTCACCTCCTGCTGCAGACTTCTCCAAGCTGTTTACCACTTGTCAGCACAATTTACAGGCACAAATCTTATTGCGCTGCCTATTTGCAGCTACTACCAACTGGGGGTATACATTTTAGATATTAGGGAGCATGTATCACCGATAAAGTCAGTAGTGAACTGCAGGTACTAGCTCATCACTGTATGGTGCAGAAGTGAGGTCAAATTCCCAGCGTAGCATCCACTGTTCCAAAAAAGTCTCAGGTCATTGCATATTGAGCGTACTTCACCCACCTGACAAACCTGTTGCAGATTTGCATCAGCATTTGCTGACATGGTTAAAATATCGAGTCATGGATTCAGGAGGTGATTGATATTCACAAAAATTGAGGGTAGGATTTGGAGGTATGTGGGGTTTTATCAACAAATTTCAGGTAAGGTAGCCAATTATTCCTAAGGCTTCGGGTTTGGTCATCAGGATGAATTAATAATTCAGACAGAAATGTCAGTGCAGGGGCAGGGAAATAAATTTGAATTTGAGGGGCACACTAAATGCACGTGTACATGAGCTATTTCCACAGTGTGCTGACTGATTTTTAGGAGAGGAAATGAGTGGGTGGGTGTGTTTTATGGGGAGAAGCTTATGTGCCAACCCCTGCAACATGGTAGCTTTCATCTTTGAAGTATATAAACATTTTTTTGTGGACTACAGCAGTTATGCAACATTTGCCATAATAATAATTTTTGAGGATCTTAAACTTAGAAACATACAAACATAGAAAATAGTTGCAGGACATGGGCCGTGGAACTGGGGGGGGGCCGCGGAACTGGGGGAGCTGGGGGGGCTGCAGCCCCTCCACTTTTTTGGCGAGACATGCTTCATAAGCCGAAATTATCCAGCCCACAGGCGTATTTTTCTCTTCTTCTGAGGACCTCTGACATCCAGAATCTCAGAAGAAGCGCACAGTGAGCGGAGCAAAACCAATGATCATAGAGCGGAGCTCCTCTCCATGATCATTGGGCAAAACCACGACCAGCCATGGCGGAAACCGACTGCCCCACAAACCCTCACTCCCCTCCGCTCACGGCCAATCACAGTGCGGTTCACAGTCGAGATATGAGGCAGTGAACAAGGCGCTGTGATAAGCCGCCGAGCGGAAGGGAGGGTGGCCCCGAGAGAGGGAGAGAGGGAGAGGGAGAGAGGGAGAGAGGGAGAGAGGGAGAGAGAGGGAGAGAGGGAGAGAGGGAGAGAGGGAGAGAGGGAGAGAGGGAGAGAGGGAGAGAGGGAGTTGGCCCCGAGAGGGAGAGAGAGAGAGAGAGAGAGAGAGAGAGAGTCGGCCCCGACAGGAAGAGAGAGAGGGGGGGGAGGAGGGTTGGGGGATATATCCCCCCACTTTTTGAGTTGGGGGATGGCCTGTATTATCCCCCAGTTTTTTAGGTCGAGCAACAACAAAAAATAATAATTCTGCCACCCTCCCCTCCGCTTGGTCGCTCTGCTCCCTCATCGAGTACCCTCGAGGCCGGTGATCAGTGATCGCTCAGTCCCCCACTTTTAAAAGTGTTCCGCGGCCCCTGCAGGGATAGGTCATTCGATACTCTCGAGCTAGCACTGCTATGCAATATGATCATGGCTGATCATCCAAAATCAGTACCCCATTCGTGATTTCTCCCCATATCCCTTGATTCTGTTAGGCCTAAGAGCTGTATGTTAAATGTTTCCATAAGATCGCCTTCCATCCTTCATCTCATTCTTCAGCTTCAGTGCTAGGGGTGTGGTGGGGGAGGAGAAGAGGAGGGGGGGGGGGGGTAGTGTTAGTAACGTACCCCAAACCCCTCTCACATCTTCTACTGGCGACCCAGTCAAGAGCAACCTCAGGAACATTTTCAGTGTCATAGAGTTGTACAGCACCGAATTAAGCCATTCAGCCCACTGTCTGTGCTGACCAAGTACCCATTACATCACAGAAACATAGAAACATAGAAAATAGGTGCAGGAGAAGTCCATTCGGTCATGGCTGATCGTCCCCTATCAATAACCCGTGCCTGCCTTCTCACCATATCCCTTGACTCCACTAGCCCCTAGAGCTCTATCTAACTCTCTCTTAAATCCATCTAGTGACTTGGCTTCCACTGCCCTCTGTGGCAGGGAATTCCATAAATTCACCACTCTCCGAGTTAAAAAGTTTTTTCTCACCTCAGTCTTAAATGACCTCTCCTTTATTCTAAGACTGTGGCCCCTAGTTCTGGACTTTCCCAACATTGAGAACATTTTTCCTGCATCTAGCTTGTCCAGTCCTTTTATAATTTTATATGTTTCTATAAGATCACCCTCTCATCCTTCTAAACACCAGTGAATACAAGCCTAGTCTTTTCAATCTTTCCTCATATGACAGTCCCGCCATGCCAGGGCTCAATCTCGTGAACCTACACTGCACTGCCTCAATCACAAGGATGTCCTTCCTCAAATTAGGAGACGAAAACTGTACACAATACTCCAGATGTGGTCTCACCAGAGCCCTATACAACTGCAGAAGAATTTATTTACTCTTATACTGAAATCCTCTTGTTATGAAGGCCAGCATTCCATTAGCTTTCTTCACTGCCTTCTGTACCTGTAAGCCAACTTTCAGTGACCGGTGTACAAGGACGCCCAGGTCTCGCTGCACCTCCCCCTTACCTAACCTAACCCCATTGAGATAATAATATGCCCCCTTGTTTTTGCCGCCAAAGTGGATAACCTCACATTTACCTATATTATACTACATCTGCCACGCATCTGCCCACTCACCCAACCTGTCCAGGTCACCCTGTAACCTCCTAACATCCTCTTCACAGTTCACACTGCCACCCAGCTTTGTGTCATCCGCAAACTTGCTGGTGTTGCTCCTAATTCCCTCTTCCAAATCATTAACACATATGATAAACAGTTGCGGCCCCAACACTGAGCCTTGCTGCACTCCACTCGCCACTGCCTGCCATTCTGAAAAGGACACATTCATTCCTACTCTTTGCTTCCGGTCTACCAACCAATTTTCTATCCATGTCAACACCCTACCTCCAATCAATCCTACATTAATCCCATTTTATTTTAAAATTGATAAAATAGAAATCTGTTGATTACCAACCAATCATGAACCAGTAGGTGATCTAGCATTGGGAACGTGATGATCTGGAACCCTTTCTGAAATTAGGTGATGGATAATAAGACTGATGTTCAAGAATAAAATCTCACAACCTTTTCAATAGAGATTGCAAATCTCTCTTATTGCAACATTTATTTATTGTGCATGTGCTTTTAGATGAATATTCCTGATTCAACATATTCTACTAACAAGTACTGTATGTTAATTGTATTTATGCATATAACATTATATATACATAATTACATATACATATAAAACAGAGAAAATACAAATGCATTATTGGTACTGAAAACTATTTAAAAAAAATAATCAGGCATTGTTTATTTAGAAAATGTAAAAGAAAATATAGAACAGCATTAGATTTTGTAAATAAATGTAAGAATCTGGTATTAAATTTGTGCTTTACATTTGTTTTCTTTTACCTGAGGTTTTACAGGATGTGTTGTCAAGTGCTATCTCAATTCCCATGAGGCGCATTGCAGCTTCTGCAAACCAACTGGAAAACAAAGATAAGAGTTTTCTTCAGAAGCGGTGGAATGTTACATTATAATCTCGCATCTAATTTTCAGCTTTTTTTTAACCTTCCGCTGTAAAAATTTACAAGACCGGAGGAATCAGATGATTGCCTTTGGAACACTATCAATATTCTCATGGCAGCTCAATGAAATGCCCATTATGTTTCGTATAGGATATAATTTACATTGTTAAATAGCTCAACAAACACGGAAGAACATGTAAAATAAAATTATGACAAATAAATGTCATTGTTTTTCTTTTCTTAATGTGTTATTGATAACTTGCACGAGCAAAGAATATTTTCACAGTACGTTGCCCTCACCATGCTCGAATGTAATGTTCTTCATCACTTGCGGTTATCCGCCAAAAATAAGTTGAAAAAATCCTCATAACGGCGTGTGAGAATTTTATTTATTATATAAGAAAACAAATCCAGATATCACAGATTGTTACCATTAAAGGTGACCGTGAAGCTGCTAGATTTCTAAAGCCAATAAACCTTCTTGCCCCAGCCAATATGGCTTGTACTGTATGTCTTCTTTTCAGCCACTCTCTCTGTGTCAAGAATAGTTTGGCTTCACACTCTTTCTATGGATTTTGAAGTAACTGATGAAGCCAAATGGGACCAGCATATGGGTCATGATGTGCTTGTTGGGTGAATATTTTAGGAGGTTCTATGCTCTTTCCACCATTTACTCTTGGCTTATCTGTACTCCTTGTCAATGGTTATGAGGATCCGCTAGGGTTTTCATGAGTTTATGCAGATGTGACATTTTCTTCAAGGAACCTTTGAGGACAAGTTTGAATCGTTTCCTTTGTTCACCTGATTACCTCTTGCCATGAAGGACTTTGAAGTATAATGTCTGTACCAGGAATTTAATTAGGGTATGCCACTGTAATCAGTGGAGTGTAATTTGAACCTCAATGCTGGGGTTATTGGATGCAGAGAGGATATTGGTTTGCTTATCCTTCTAGTGAATTTTATGGAGAAAATAATGAAGATGTTTTCCTAATGCTTTAATTAAACTGCTATTGGTTATCGTATTTAGGGCATGTACAAGAGGGTTGCCTGTAAACTTTGAACATTGTACCAGGTTGGAAGTCTTGATTTTTTGACATCTTTTCCTTAGATGACCAAAGACTGTGTGGGAAACTGAAAATCAAGAGAGTTTTATTATCAATTACAGCCTTCACTGAAATGTGGCACTTAACTTAAGGAAAATGGTCTATATTTTCCAGGGTCTAGTCTTGAATCTTTACTGTCAGAGAGCACCATTGGGCAGTGTAGAAGGGTGAAAGATCACCTTTTTCCTTGCATTCTCCAGAGATGCTGCCTAACCTAATCAGTCTGAAGAAGGGTCTCGACCCAAAACGTCACCTATCCTCGTTCTCCTGAGATGCTGCCTGACCTGCTGAGTTACTCCAGCACTTTGTGCCCTGCAGTACTGGCCACAGCTTCTCATCTCCTCCCCTTTCTGCTTTCCGCAGAGACCGTTCCCTCCATAACTCCATGGCCAACTCGTCCCTTCCCACCAAAGCCACCCTCTCCCCAGGTACTTTCCCCTGCAACCGCAGGAAATGCAACACTTGTCCCTTTACCTCCCCCCTCGACTCTATCCAAGGACCCAATCAGTCTTTCTAGGTGAGACAGAGGTTCACCTGCACCTCCTCCAACCTCATCTACTTCTGCCGCTGTTTCAGGTATCAACTTTTCTACATCGGAGACACGAAGCACAGGCTCAGCGATCGCTTCGCTGAACACCTCCGCTCAGTCCGTCTTAACCAACCTGATCGCCTGGTTGCTCAGCACTTCAACTTCCCCTCCCATTCCCAATCTGACCTTTCTGTCCTGGGCCTCCTCCATTGCCAGAGTGAGGCCCAGCGCAAATTGGAGGGACAGTACCTCATATTTCGCTTGGGTAGTTTAGACACCAGCGGTATAAACATTGATTTCTCTAATTTTAGATAGCCCTTGCTTTCTCCCTCCTTCCCCACCCCGTTCTCCCACAAGTCCTACTTCCTATCCTTTTCCCGCCCCCCCCGACATCAGTCTGAAGAAGAGTTTCGACCCGAAACGTCACCATTTCATTCTCTCCATAGATGCTACCTCACCCGCTGAGTTTCTCCAGCTTTTTTTTGTCTACCAGATCATATTTGTTCTCTCCACACACCAGTTGTTCAAAGGACACAAGTTTTCAATTGGACCTCACCTTTCATGCGATTGTTAAGCTGTTTCTTTTCCCTTTGAATAATGGAGTTTCCAATCCAAAACTGTTTTCTGTTTGTGTTCAACTAACTCACGGATCTCCTGAATATTCTAATCAAATCCATCTTCTGCTGGATTAACCAAGAGTTTATTCACTAGTGTTAATAATGTAGGTCTTACATGGCAATCTAGATGCTTACTGGAGACACCAGTCCTACAGAAATATTGTTGACCACGGCTTTATGAAATGGCCCAATTATCCTTTGCAGTCTTACCATAGTTTCAACAAAGATGTATGTACATTGTGGGGAAAAGAATCACCATTCCTAAAGACTGTTTCATGAAATAGCTAGGTAAGAGAAATAAATAGAATACATCTTTACCATGATTGCCTAAAGTCAGAGAACAAATATAAAACTTAAGAGATCTGCTGTTGGTATACTTTTTTTAATTACAATGCAAACTCTTTCACTATTTCATTTTAATTTGACAATTTATGCAGGCAAATTATTCTCAAGCTTCCATTAAAACCAGCTTTTCTTTAGATTTTACAGATAAATGAAAGACATTCATAGCTTGTGCTCAGCTGCCGTTTTCTGCACACAGAGCACATTCATTGGTACTTAAGTGTTTAGAACTTTCATTCCTCTGCCTGTTACATTTTCAAATCCACTTCCTTTACTTTACAGCTAGTTAGAAAAATATGAATGTTTTAAGCTCTGCTGCAGAAAGGGAATCTAGCCCACCTTAAATTAAATATTAATGTTTATTAATAATGTCAAGATCTAAATGGGTCCATATAAATCAATCAGTTAGCTACCTAAACAGATGTTTGTAATGATTCAAAACTTATGGAGTGAACATATAAAGCAGGTTTTCCTTTGAATATTCATGGTACAGTGCTAGAACCAATTAATCACTCAGCATATCAGAAATGGCAACACACTGCAGACACATGCTTTGATGACTTTAGCCATGTTTAAAACAAGGAAGGTTATTTCTAAGGTGATAGAACATGGAAAGGACAGGTTTAAAAGCTGTAGAAATATAAGATTTTCAGGTTGCTCAATGAAAGTACCTAACAAATATATAATTATCTTTTCTGCATATAGCAATGAAGAACTTTTAAACATTCTACCAAATGCCTGCAACTATCTCGTAAATACATATGATAAGAATAAATCATATCTTATTTCAAAATGCAATGGACTCACAAATATGTTTATTATGAGAATAGTTACTCAGATAGCTGTTCTGATTGTATGTGCTTATATATTAAATACTAGTATAAATTCCGATGACTATACCAATTTAAATTCTAACTTATTTGTGAAGAAGATGTGAGAGCATTGCACAGAAATGTGATGACCTTCCACCAAAATGCTTTTATCCATGTCATTGCTAAATAAAATGGCACAATATGCTTCTTTTACAATAGATATAGAATTGCTGCATAACTTTATATTGCTTGTTTAGATAAGGACTACAGTACACAGTCTGTTGGCTATCCTCACATTTGAAGATGTGGATTATAATACACCGGATATGGTCTCAGCTTAATATTGACTTTCTGAAAATTGTAGCTTCCTTCTACTTTCAAATCACTACTTAGTCTGATTTTCTTTTTTTGCTTTCACCCCAGTTGGTGCGTAGGAACTGACATTGAGTGAAAAGATTCAAAGTACTTTAAATCTGAGTACTGTATAAATTATTCCAGCTCCATTTATTTCAGATAAGAAGTCTTATCCATTGTTTGTAACCAATAGCTAATCGATGACATCTAATTGAGATTCAACCTTTTGTTTCTCATGTTTATAGAGTCATTGTGAATGAGCAGTGTCAAGGTCAAAGAGGAATTTAGACAGGAATGACACATTTGTCTGAAGGTATCTTTTATTTTCCCTGTAGTTGATATCAGGTAGCATCTAAAAGATTCAGTAGCCTGAAATTAACTGAAGATCAAACGACGCTGCACACAGTATGTCAATGTGTGCATTGAGATCAATGACAAAGGAAAAAATTGGGTGCATTTGCATTCATAGAAACATAGAAAATAAGTGCAGGAGGAGGCTATTCGGCCCTTCGAACCAGCACCACCATCCATTGTGATCATGGCTGATCTTCCCCAATAAATAATCCGTGCCTGCCTTCTCCCCATATCCCTTGATTCCACTAGCCCCTAGAGCTCTATCTAATTCTCTCTTAAATCTATCCAGTGATTTGGCCTCCACATCCCTCTGTGGCAGGGAATTCCACAAATTCACAACTCTTTGGGTGAAAACGTGTTTTCTCACCTCAGTCTTAAATGGTCTCCCCTTTATTCTAAGACTGTGGCCCCTGATTCTGGACTCGCCCAACATTAGGAACATTTTTCCTGCATCTAGCTTGTCCAGTCCTTTTATAATTTTATATGTTTCTATAAGTTTTCCCCTCATCCTTCTAAACTCCAGGGAATACAAGCCTAGTCTTTACAAACTTTCCTCATATGACAGTCCCGCCATCCCAGGGATCAATCTTGTGAACCTACGCTGCACTGCCTCAATCACAAGGATGTCCTTCCTCAAATTAGGAGGCCAAAACTGTACACAATACTCCAGATGTGGTCTTACCAGTGCCCTATACAAGTACAGAAGAACCTCTTTACTCCTATACTGAAATCCTCTTGTTATGAATGCCAACATTCCATTAGCTTTCTTCACTGCCTGCTGTACCTGCACGCCAACTTTCAGTGACCGGTGTACAATGACACCCAGGTCTCGCTGCACCTCCCACTTACCTAACCTAACCCCATTGAGATAATAATCTGCCCCCTTGTTTTTGCCACCAAAGTGGATAACCTCTCATTTATCTATATTATACTGCATCTGCCACGCATCTGCCCACTCACTCAATCTGTCCAGGTCAGCCTGCAACCTCCTAACATCCTCTTCACAGTTCACACTGCTACCCAACTTTGATTCATCAGCAAACTTGCTAGTGTTGCTCCTAATTCCCTCTTCCAAATCATTAATATATATGGTAAACAGTTGCGGCCCCAAAACCGAGGCTTGTGGCACTCCACTCGCCACTGCATACTATTCTGAAAAGGACCCGTTCACTCCTACTCTTTGCTTCCTGTCTGCCAACCAATATTCTATCCATGTCAACACCCTACTCTAATTTTAGTCACCAGTCTCCCATGCGGGACCTTATCAAAGGCTTTCTGAAAGTCTAGATACACTACATCCACTGGCTCCCCTTCATCCATTTTACTTGTCACATTCAAAGAAAATTCCAGAAGATTAGTCAAGCATGATTTCCCTTTCATATATCCATGTTGACTTGGACTAATCCTTTTACTGCTATCCAAATGCCCCATTATTACCTCTTTGGTAATTGACAAGCATCATTCCCACCACCGAAGTCAGGCTAACTGGTCTATAATTCCCCATTTTCTCTCTCGCTCCTTTCTAGAAAAGTAGGATAACATTAGCTATCCTCCAATCTTCAGGAACTGATCCTGAATCTATTGAACATTGGAAAATGATCACCAATGCATCCACTATTTCTAGAGCCAGCTCCCTGAGGACTCTGCGATATAGACCATTCGGCCAAGGGGATTTATCATCCTTCAGTCCCATTAGCCTACCCAATACTATTTCTCGCCTAATGAACATTTCTTTCAGTTCCTCTACCCCCTTAGATCCTCTGTCCTCCAGTACATCTGGGAGATATTTTGTGTCTTCCTTAGTGATGACAGATCTGAAGTACCTGTTCAGTCTTTAACTTTATAAACTGACCCTGTATAAAACAGTAAGTATATAAAAGCGACTGGTTTCTTTAACGTTAATTTATTTTAAATTTATTTAGTCATGTTTAAATTTGTTTTGTTTTTTTATTTTAAAATACATGTTTTTATTTATTTAGATCATGGTAGTGGTTGTTAAAAATCTCTAACCATTACAGATATGCAACATCTTTGAAAATGTTAGCTTTGGTGACAGATATTTGTCAAAGTTGGATTATTCCACATTGGTGGCCAGTGGTGGGAGCATGGAGCAAACTTTGCTAAAGAATGTTCTCGAACCAAAACGTCACCTTTTCCTTCTCTCCAGAGATGCTGCCTGTCTCGCTGAGTTACTCCAGATTTTTGTGGCTTGCTTCATAGATGGCAGCTTGGTGCGTGAAGTCACCTGAATAAGCCCCCCATATCCAGAAAAATATATACAGTGGGTCAACACTTCGGGCACTGAGACCAGGCAGTGAATAGGTTCCAAGACATCTTTGCCTATATACGGCATCCACTATGAAAAGAATGCATTGACAAAGCCTCAGTTTTGACAGAAAAATAATCTAAATCAATATACTTTTGATACCATAAACTGGTCAAATGCAGATCATCAAATTTTACATTCATACAATGTTCCCTTTAGCATAAATGCATACCACTTCATGGTAGGAAGGAGCTGCTGATGCTGATTTACACCCACCAAAGGTATGTTCATTTTATAACTCAGGTTAGCTTACGATTGACCTAGAGACCGGGTCATTGTGCCCTTCGTGTCTTGTTGTTAAACAAGTTACTTTTCAAAACACCATGAAGTGATAGACACAAAATGCTGGAGTCAGCGGGACAGGCAGCATCTCTGGAAAAAATGAATGGGTGACGATTCAGGTTGAGACCTGTAGAAGGGTTCACCAGGTCAATCATAGTCAACCTCAGTTATAAAATGAATATATAATACGGATTTGTTTCCAATACTTTGGGATTAGTTGCATGATCTCACCAGCTCTATTTATCCCATGGGGTTAGATTAGACTAAGTATTCTATAAATCAAGACATAATTTTCTGAAGCTACATACGAAATAGGCCTGTGCCAGAAAAAGCACACTGCTCTGTTCCCATTGTGGTTTTGTTTTATTCCTAATTAAGTGCTGAGAAGTAGTTTTCATTTAACAAGCTTCCATTCCCATGAGATGCAAGTTCAAAAAGTATGCATACTTTATCAATAATTAGAAATTTGAAGCAGAATTTATTCCAAGAAGTTGTTTAATGCCCTTTAAGAAACACTTGAGTTAATACCGACTGAATATTGGAAGAGTCCAGAAAAATAGGTCTGAAAGCTTGTTTTCTAATATAGCCCTTGTCAGGAATAAACAAATATGAAAGCATTTGATTGCACTATTCCATGAAATTGTCAGAAATTTGCATTTTAACTGTCTGAAGCCACATGCATTTACTCAGTTTTACATAAATTATTCAACACGTTATTAAAAACAGCCTTTTTCAGGTTATGATCTTCATGAAAATACAAAGAATTCAATGTATATTCTATTTCTCATACATAGCATTTCAATAGTGTATGGGGAAAAAAAACTTGTTTTAAAGTTTTCTACTTTTCTTTAGCCTGTGGGGTTTCAGAAATGATTGGAACTTTGGTTGATAGGACAATGTCACATAATTTAATAGAAATTGGGTGGATTAAACAGATAAAAAATTTGCTGAGAAATATATATATATATATATATATAGATATATATTTCATGAGGTTCAGGGAGATTTGTAAATTCTTAAAAGCTATCCAGCTGAATTGAGAGAGAACTACATTCAAACATATTCAATACAAATCAAGAGATAAAGTTAATACAGCGTGGAAACAGGCCCATCGGCCCAACTTGCCCACCTCGACCAACATGTCCTATCCACACTAGTGTCACCTGCCTGCATTTGGCCCATATCCCTCTAAACCTATCCTATCCATGTACCTGTCTAATTGTTTCTTAAATGTTGCGATAGTACCTGCAAATAGTTGCACTCTAAACCGCAATAGTTCCTTCAATTACCATTGTCAAAGTGTTGAACAGAACAATTATATGTTCATCATTGTAATTTATCTAAATTACTCATTCCCATATTCAGTTAATTCATTGTTGTTCTACTTAGAGAATAATTATCATAATTGTGAATATGATAATTGTTATAATATAATCGCAAGGGAGTGTCATTCCACCTTATCTTGTAGACAAATACTATTTACATAATATGTGCATTTTGGTAACATGATTATTTACCATGTAGAAATATTGCATAAGTCAAGTCTCCATTGCTACTAGACTATTCTACTAGACTAAGTGGGACCCGTTGAGTCCCACGTTCACACGAGAGGTCTGGCCACCCAACACAATATTCCACCTTTCCATCAATTCCAATATTGCTGGCTAGTGGGGGGGGGGGGGGGGGGCATTCTGGAGCACTAGTATGGGTGTTGTGGGCCGAAGGGACTGGTTTCCTGAGGGATAGTATGGACTGTGGGCCGAATGGATTATTGGGCTGGCAGCTCAGTCACTCAGGCATGGTGGGCTGGCAGCTCATTCGGTCAGGCCTGGTGGGCTGGTCGCTCAGTCACTCAGGCCTAGTGGGCTGGCAGCTCAGAAATAGCCAGAAATTCTGCCCAAAACAGGTGAGAGACTCGGTGAGAGAGATGGGGGAGAGGGTGAAGAATCAATTTTAGACATTTTTGATCTTTTTTTGCAGATCACAGCAATGAAGGAGGAAAGTCTATCCTGGCCCGGATCTCACGGGGAGCAAATGAAAGGAGGGAGAAAAATACTGGGGTCAGGTTTAATACTTGCAGGAGAAATACTTACTGATGGGCCGAAGGGACTCCTGTGCTAGTACAGGCGTGATGGGCCAAAGGGGCTCTTTAAAAAATATCTGCGTGAAATCTAACTGAAAGGCACTTTTTCTGGACTTTTCCTGGCCTGGCATGGGCCTTTGGGTCCAAAATGCTCCTCCTGGGCTAATACGAGCATTTTGGGCAAAATGGACTGGTTTCTCGGCTAATAGGGGCCGTGTGGGACAAAATTAGTGGTTTCAGGCAGGTTAAACAACACATTTCATTTCATTTCCAATTGCATTGCAGTTTCAAGCACAGGGCAGGCCAAATAGCTCATTGCATTTTAATTTCACTTCCATTGACATTGCAGTTTCAAGCACAGGGCAGGCCAAGCCAAACAGCTGATTGCATTTTCACTTCATTTCCATTGACATTGCACTTTCAAGCATAGGGCAGGCTCAAGCCAACAGCTGATTGCATTTTCACTTCATTTCCATTGCCATTGCAGTTTCAAGCACAGGGCAGACCCGCGACAAACAGCTGATTGCATTTTCACTTCATTGCCATTGCCATTGCACTTTCAAGCACAGGGCAGGCTCAAGCCAAACAGCTGATTGCATTTTCACTTTATTTCCATTGCCATTGTTCTTTCAAGCACAGGGCCAGCTCAAGCCAAACAGCTCATTGCATTTACACTACATTTCCATTGCCATTGCAGTTTCAAGCACATGGCAGGCTCACGCCAATCAGCTCATTGCATTTTCACTTGATTTCCATTGCCATTGCCGTTTCAAGCACATGGCAGGCCCAAGCCAAACAGCTCATTGCATTTTCATTTCATTTCCATTGCCATTGCAGTTTCAAGCGCAGGGCAATCCAAACAACTCATTTCATTTTCATTAAGGGTTAACAAATCATTTATTCAAATACATTGCATACTCACAGTTTGCTGTAGTTTCCCAGCTCAGACAGAGAGTCGTGACCTCTCCCTCGCAATCTTACAGACAGCCACGCCCACACTTCTGGGTTTTATAGTCCCTCCCCCTCCCACCGGAAGGGGCGTGGCCTTCATTCCGGAGAGAGAATCTCAAGATTTTTAAAACACTAATAAGTCTTTTATTTTTCATCGATGGGAAAAATCCTCGGGGCCTACGCAGCGGAGGAGGTTGAGTAAAATGGCCAAAAAAATCACAGCCATATGTGGTAACGCTTTTTTCTAAAATCAAAGCGCAGTGCAAACAGGAAGTGGTCAAGATGAGACTTTTAATTATATAGTTAGCAAAACGTTGTGGTGCGTCTGCTAAGTCCTCTGATAAGAATCTTTAGTTATATTGAAACCATCTGATTTTGATATTTTGTGGCTACAGATTGCTGACAATAAACAAAATGAAGCAGGTAACTCAATGTATATGTTTTCGTTACCAGCTTCATTACCTGCAAGAGCAATCAGCACCAGAATTCTTCTCCAAGTCAGGCACAATCCATTTTCAAGAGCATACACCCACACAATTTTGATCATTATTTTTCAAACCAGTCCTGTTATATAGTACCGTGCCCTCATCCCACTTAACCAAGAATTTTCTAGCAAGCTGGGTGAAGAAAACACATATGTAGAGTTTAAATTGCTTATGCTAAAATAACCAACTAATTAATCAACATGTATGTTTTCTAACAGACAAAATATTGGGTTTCTGATACTCAGTAATAGTACTTCATTAAAACAAAAGTTTTGAAATCAGAACAAGAAACTAAAAGTTAGTCTCTTTAATAATTTCAAATTCAGAAATTCATAGGATTACTTTTCAGTTAAAAAAAATCAAATTTCAGGCAAAATGTATGGGGCAACAACACGGCACTGCAATTAGTCACCATCTAAATGTGATGAGCTTAGGCAACTTAGGTTTTCTGCATAGTTTTTTTGATCAGGTCGAAAGTTGATAATTAACTACAGGAAAAATATAAAATAGGAATACATAACTCCCATTAGACTTTCCAGTCTTAAACAAGTTCTGTTTCTCATGACTATTCCCCTTCATGTTCACCTTCATTGCAATCCTTTTCCCTTCCCTTTATTACTAGATACAATTTTTTCAGCCATTTACTGTAATTTTTCCCTAAATTGATTCAGCTATGACTTTTTCCACATGCACTTTAGCTGTTGGTACCTCTATGACATTCTGTAATCATCTGCCTGCAATTTGTATGGCCCATTCTTCCTACATCTCTCTTTACACTTGCCTCTGGCTTCACCTTAACTTTTTTTTTTCCTTATTATTTTCTTTTTCTTATTATTTTCTTTTTATTAAATTTATTATTATTATTATTATTTTTTGTTGTTTTTTGTTTTGTTTATTTTATTAGAAGTTAATACAGTACAAAGCAATACAGTGGTACCTAATTTTAGGTGCCAACTATGTCATAACGTAATACATTCTATGTACAACCTCTGGTTTTATGTTTTTGAAAAGGAAGTAAACAAAAAAAACAAAATAAATAGAGAGAAGAAAAAGAGGAAAAATAGATAGTAGAAAAGAAAAACGTGAAGTGTATATATAAGAAAAGTAAAAATAGAAAGTAGAAATAGGAGAAAAGGACCCTTAAAAAAGAAATTTTCAAACCTTTGTTCGGAGATGTAAATCTATCCACGACCTGACCTGAAATCAGTAATCTTTACGGTACTGCTGCATCACATGATTCCAAAAAGTCGATGAAAGGGCACCAACTCCTTAAGAATTGGTCATATTTATCTATTAGGCGGAGTCTCATTTCTTCAAAGTGTGCTATGTCCATCATATTCCTAATCCACATTTTAATAGTTGGTTTAGCTGTATTTTTCCAAAATCTAAGTATCAATTTCTTTCCAATTATTAACCCATAATTAAAGAATACTTTTTGGTCTTTATTTAAATTGATATCTTCTACTATTATTCCAAATATAATCCATTCCGTATTAGGTTTTATTCTTGACTTGAAGAGTTTTGTAAATATATCAAATATATCGCTCCAAAATTTATTCAACTTTGTACATCCTACAAATGAATGTGTTATATTGGCGTTTTGAAACAAACATTTATCGCATCTGGGAGAGACGTTTGGGTAGAATATATTCAACCTTGTTTTTGAATAATACAGTCTATGTAATAATTTAAATTGAATTAAATTATGTCTTGCATTAATGGAGCAATTATGTGTGTTCATCAGATACTTTTCCCATCTATCTTTCGGGATCTTTATCATTAGTTCATGTTCCCAATCTTCTCTTAGTGCCTCTGTTGAGTGTAATTCTCTATTTAATATACTTTTATAAAAATATGATATTAGTTTTTGTGAATCAGCCTTAATATTCATTGCTTCTTCTAAAGGGTCTAAAAATATAGTTTGAAATCTATGTATATATTTCTTCATGAAGTCACATATCTGTATATATTTAAAATATTGATTATCATTCAGTTTAAATTTTGATTTTAATTGTTGAAATTATAACAATTTGCCCAATTCATACATATCTCCTACTTTCCTAATCCCCAGTCTATCCCATTGTTTGTATGTTTTGTCGATAAGAGATGGTTTGAATGCAGGATTGTTCAATATTGGAGTTAGTACTGATAGATTATTTAATTATTTAGTTTCAAGGATAATTTTATTTGTTTCCAAATTCTTATTGTATTATGAATAATTGGGTTCTTATATATTATACTATTCAATTTTATCGGTGAGAACAAGATCGTTCCTATATCGTATGGGAAACACTCCTCTTTCTCCATTCTTATCCACTCCGACTGGTGAGTGGAACTATCCAACCAGTACATTATGTTCTTAATATGCACTGCCCAGTAGTAATACGTAAAGTAAAGAGGGGGGAGGGTGGAGACACACACAACTGAAATCATGAAGAAAGTGAATTTGACTAAAAGCCCTGTCCCACGGTACGAGTTCATTCCAAGAGCTCTCCCGAGTTTAAAAAAAATCGAACTCATGGTAAGCACGGAGAATGAACGTAGCGGGTACGTCGGAGCTTGGGGACGTCTCTTAGCGCTAACGGCAGGTACTCGGGAAGACTCGCTAACAGCAGGTAAGCACGGGAAGACTCGTGAAGATTTTTCAACATGATGAAAAATGTCCACGAGAGCCCCGAGTACCGACGAGTGGCCATTACCGTAAATCTCCAAGTTCGAATCAGGGCAAACTCGGGAGAACTCTTGGAATGAACTTGTACCGTGGGACAGGGCTTTTAGAAAACATTGATAAAGGCACTGAGCTACTTGGAGACTGCAATGTAGGCTTTCATTGAAGACATGTCCTGCTTCCATAGGTGGCCAGAAAGTCTTTGAAATACATGCTCGGAAGGCAGTGATAACCCTGACTATCAATGTCAGGAGCTGACAACCTGGATGCAGTGCATCAAAAAAATACCATCTCTTTGCGGGGGTGGGAACAGTCAGCAATTACATTTGTAAATTTCATGCCCTACCAATTGCACCTGCCATGGGTGAAGTACTGGAAGACTGTAGTGTGGCTAATGTTGTGGATTTATTTAAGAAGGGATTCATGGTCTAGCCAGGAAACAAGCCTATGAGTTAAGTATCAGTGAGGGGAAAGTTGCTGGTGGTGATATTGAGAGTCAGGATCTTTCTGCAATTGGAAAGGCAAGATTTGGGATATTCAGCAGAGCTTTGTGTGTAGGAAATCATGTCTAACAAATTTGACCGAGTATTTTTAACAGGTGACCAAGAGGATTGAAGAGGTCAGGATGGGAGACAATGTTTACTTGGAATTTAGCAAGGCTTTTGACAAACCCATATATTAGACTGGTGCGGAAGGTTAGATTACATGGGGATCCCGGGTGAGCTGGCTACTTGGATATAAATTTGGCTTGGTGCAAGGAATCACCAAATGGTAGTGGAAATGTTTTTCATATTGGAAGCTTAAGATCAGTGGTGTGTCACAGGGATTGATGCTGGGTCCCCTGTTGTTTGTCATATGTATAATAATGATTTGGATGGGGGCATGATTAGTAAGTTTGCAGATGAGACCAAAATTGGTGGTGATGGACAATGAAGAAGGTTTTCGAAGGTTATGATAAGATCTAGATTAATTGGGAGGTGGGGCATTGAATAGAATTTAACTCCGACAAGTGGGAAGTGATACATTTTGGTAAGTTAGGATTGTCGGGCATGTTGTAGATCAGATACACTTTGGGGTACAAGTACATAGTTCCCTGAAAAAAAAAGAACATTGATAGAGTGATAAAGATGGTGTATGGTATGATTGCTTCCATTGGATGGGACATTTACTACGAGAGTTGGGAAGTCGTGTTATATTAAATGTTGGTTCAGCTGCACTTAGAATATTGTGTGCAGTTCTGATCACCGTACTATAGAAAAAAATAATCTGGAGAAGATGCAGAAAAGATTCATGAGAATTTTGCTGGGACTAGCGAGTTTAAATTATAAGGAGAGACTATATAGACTGGAACTGTTTTTCCTGGAGTGAAGGAGGCTTGGGGATTACATTATTACAATTGTTCAAATTATGAGGGACCAGATAAGGTGAATGGTTAAAGAGTAGATGATTTTAGAACTGCAGAGCATAAGTTTAAAGTGCGAGGGGAAAGATTTAAAAGGTATCTTGGGGTTACTTTTTCACAATGAGGGTGTCAGCATATGGAATGAGCAGCCAGATAAAATGCTGCAATTATATATGTTTTACATGTACAGCTACATAGATAGGAAAGACTTGGAAAAATGGGCCAAATGCAGGACAAGATCAGAAATTCACCTTGCCCGGGATGGGTGGGTTGGACTGAAGGGCCTGTTTCCGTGATCTATGGCTCAACTATCGGAGGTTATAATAGAGTCATTCAGATACTGGATGAGCAACCTTGAACCTTGCACTGATGACCCTGAGAAATGAGTTCAAATTCCACCAAGGCAGCAGGGCTATTTAAACTCAGTTAATTAAATAACTGTTGGAATAAAAATCTGGTACCAGTGAGGATGATGGGCCCTGCAACACTACAATACAATTCTGACTGGTTCTGTTGACCTTGCCACATTTTGTTTACACACCCATAAAACTATTTAGTTGACTCTCAACTGAAATAAGCTAACAAGCAACACAGTTCAAAAGCAATGTTGCCCTTAAATGTTGGCCTGACCACGACACCCACACCCACTGAATGAAAGAAAGAATAGCGGCTGCCATTGACACTAACCTCAGCATTCTTAGTTTCATTTAGTGGAGCTGAACGTACAGAGTATAACCGGCAGCTGGTAACTGTGCACACCCATAGTGCTTATTATAATTCCTCTACCATGGATGTAACTCAGCTGGAAACATCAACAATTCGTTGACAAAATATATTGCATTTGATTGTTAAATCGTGGCAGAATTTACTGGCACTCAAAAGTTCTGCTTCTTTATAACCTCAGGGAATCTAGGAAACTGACCCAGCTGCATACAATGGGCTGGATTCTGCTTTACCTAACCTGCCAATTGCACGACGTTCCAGTTTTAATCCTCAGGAAGCACTGACCTCATGTTGAACAGCGGGCTGGGCTGGGCTGGGCTGGGCTGGGATGGGCTGGGCTGGGCTGGGATGGGCTGGGCTGGGCTGGGCTGGGCTGGGCTGGGCTGGGCTGGCCGGCACTCTTTCTTTCCCCTTGTTTATCATATTGTTTACAGTGTACTATATTTACATATATTGTGGTGCTGCAGCAAGTAAGAATTTAATTGCTCTATCTGAGACGTATGACAATAAAACACTCTTGACTAGGTGTGAAGATTTTCCACCCCATCTCACACTCAGTGGCGCCTCGGAACACAAACAGTACCTCAAGCCAAGTCAACCTTCAAGGAACCATGCAGCTGTAATCCTAGATCCCTCTGCTCTATCAATCAAGTTTTATTCGTCACTTGCACATTAGTGCAAGTGAAATTAATTTGCCAGCAGTGGTACAATAAAAAATAACATACAATACACAATTAAAAAAAAATAAATAAAAAAATAATATATATTTTTTTTTTTAATGAAAAAAAAATGAATACAAACTTCCACCACAGCATTCATCACTGTGGTGGAAGGCACACAATTTGGCCAGTCCTCCTCCATTTTTCCCCGTGGTCGGGACCTCAACCCTCCGCAGTCACCACTGCAGGCATCAGATATACAGACAGGGTAAGTCCAGGTCCAGAATCGGTGCCTCCCCACCGGAGACCGCAGCTTCAAGATGGTATAGGCCGCAGGCCGGCGGTCAAAGATTTAAAGTCCGCGCCGCAGCCAGAAACACCGCAGACTGCAGGGCCGGCGGTTGGAGCTCTTCTCCAGGGATCCCCGCTCCGGATGGTAAGTCCCCGCCGCGCCCGCGGTAGAGGTTGGCTGCGGGCTGGCGGTCGGAGCTCTTCTCCTCCGGAGTCCCCAACGAGGGACCCCAGGCTGCGGACGCTGCGCCATCTGGAGCTCCGTAGACCGTGGCTTCAGGCTGCTGCCGGCCAGCGAATGGAGCGCTCCCCTCCGGCGACCCCCGGAGAGGGCTCGCCCGCTCCGCGACGAGAGTCTGCGCTGCACCCGCAGCTGAAGCCCCGGGCGCGTCTCCAGGAAAGGCCGCACCGATCCTCAATGTTAGGCCACAGTGGAGGTGACATGGAAAAAGTCGCCTCTCCATGGAGGAGGTGACCAAAACTGTTTCCCCCTTACCCCCCCCCCCCCCACATCACCCCTCACACAAGACACACCGAGAAACATTAAAAACATACATTAAGACACACTAAAAAAACAAAAAAGTAGAAAAAACAAACACGCTGCTGGCAGGGCTGCCGGCTTGCAGCGTCCCCAGAGGCCTACCATTTACTGTGAAGGTCCTGCCCTTGTTCGACATTCCAAAATGCAACACCTCACATTTTTCTATATTAAATTCCATCAATTCTTCTGCACACCTGGCCAATTGATCCAGATTCTGCTGCAGTCGTTCGAAACCATCTTCACTACCTGCAGAACCACTAACTTTTGTATCATCAGCAAACTTGCTAATCTTGCCCTGTATGTTTTCATCCAAATCATTGATGTAGATTTCAAACTGTAACGGGCCTAGCATCGAACCCTGAGGCACACCACTAGTCAAAGGCATCCAGTCTGAGAAGCAACCTTCCACCATCACCCTCTGCTTCCTCCCATGGAGCCAATTTGCTATCCATTCAGCTATCTCTCCTTGGATCCCATGCGATATAACCTTCCAGAGCAGCATACTATGCGGAACTTTGACAAATGCCTTACTGAAGTCCATGTACACAACCTCTACAGCTCTGCCCTCATCAACCTTTTTGGTCACGTCTTCAAAAAAATCAATCAGATTTGTGAGACACGACCTCCCACGTACAAAACCATGCTGACTATCCCTAATCAGCCCTTGCCCATCCAAATGCCTGTATATCCTATCCTTCGGGATATTCTCCTGTAACTTACCAACTATAGATGTTAAGCTCATCGGCCTATAGCTCCCAGTATTTTCCCTGCAGCCCTTCTTGAAAAGAGATACAACATTTGCCACCCTCCAGTCTTCTGGCACCTCTCTTGTATTTAAGGATGACTCAAATCAAAATAGAAAAACCTTTGAGAATTGTTAGGGTGGCATGGTGACACAGCGGTAGAATTGCTGCCTTACTGCCCAGTCCATCTTGTGCACATCCCTTCCACCATGAAAAGATTCTACATGAGATGCTGCCTCACAAAGGCACCATCTATCATTAAGGATATGTGCATATGACAATACACTTGACTTGATGACTTTAACATTTATTTCATCAAGAACTACCATTTATTGGCAGTAATCTTTGACATTCCATCATGGTGCTATCCTTGCCATGTACTCTCCTCACTGCTGCCAACAGGCAGGAGGTACGGAAGTCTAAAGTCCCAGACCACCAGGTTCAGGAACATCTTTCACAAATGATCAGATTCTTGAAATTACCTGCCAAACCCTAATCCTAACTCAGCCACAGAACTCTATGGATCACCTCTTGTACTATCAGGAGCGCTTTTGTATTTTGTGCTGAACTCTTGTTTTATTACAGTTTTTATTTTTAATTTCATTATCTTGCTGAATTTAAGTGTAATTAATCTATAATTTGTGTTTTCTCATGCTGTCAGAGTCTGTGATGCTGCCGCAAGCAAGATTTTCATTTCAGCTACACCTCAGCATACGTGCAGATGACAATAAACCTACCTTGTCTTGACTTGACACGCACATTTTTTAATGGAGAACTACTTTTTATTGACAGCAATCTTTAACATTCCTTCATTGAAAGGAATGGACCCATTCAAAAGGAATTTCAACTTGAGATGTATTATGATGCACACCAGAACCTTGACAACTGGATATGACACAACAGATAGCTTAAAGATATTCCAAGAAAAGCATGAAATCTTTTGACCTCCAGAAAACTGTTATTAATCTGCCAGATTATTCATGTTTGCTCTGCAATCTCACAACCAAGACTGGGGCTAAATTGACCATAATTGTATTGTCCCCTGTAGCTCTATGGGATATTCACACGCAAACTCACACATGAATGACAGTGATTTAACAGAGATATTGGTTTTGATACAGAGTTATAGACAGCTGTCAAGCTATTGCTAAGCAATGAGCACTATCTTCAGAAAATCGGGGAAAGTTAAAAAGTTCTGACGAAAATACTAATATAAGCTTCGAAATGTTATTGCATGTACTATATGATCGCATAATCCTTAGCTGTGAAATCATTATAAACACACAAAATCCCTTACAATCATCATGGAGAAGGATTTGGTATGGAAAAAATATCAGAAACTTAAACTTGTATGTATTTTTTCAAAGCCAGGATATTCCTAAATGTTATACAAAATAATGAATATAAGTTGTATGGAAACACCCGTAGTCAGATGACACGCTGAGATTACCTTGTATGTTATCTCTGAAGAGCTTTCATGTTTTCACCATGAATGTATGGGCTTCATCCAGATGCTTCTGCATCCTCCCACATCCCAAAGACTAGTTGGTAGGTTAGCAACTGTAAATTTAGCAACTCCTTTGTGTAGGTCAATGGCAAAATGAATCAACTGAGCGGCATGTGAGAGAATAAATTGCAGGAGTACAGGGAGATGTGAAGGAAAATGGGGTTAATAGACTAGCAGATAGCAGAAAGCCAATGTTCTGGACGACAAAGAGTGTTTGGAGAAATTAAATGTAATTGGGAGAACCTGCTCAGATATAGGTGAAGATTTGTAACATTACCTTTTTGAAGGTTTGTGAAGGTCAGAGCAATGAGAAAAAAAATCATGACTTTTAAGATTATGGTGGAATAAATTGTGAAAATAAACAGATAAAAAATGTCATAACATTCGCATACGACAGAAGCAAATGACTTATTACCTTAGCTTATAAATGTGTGTTAATTTCATGTATCCATATAACAATGAGGCAATATAACAATAAACTTTAAAAAATATAGCAATAAACCAATTTTTGAAATCCGAAGCAAAATGGTTGCCTTTGTAAATGCCACTGGTATTCAAAGTGTCGAAAACTGTCAGATGATCCACAAAGATCAAAATGTGTTTGATAAAACTGCATTATAATAGGTTCTGAAAAGCTACATGTAAATCAGTCACTAGGAATTCACTTCTGGCACTTCATTGTAATTGTTCAAATAACTGCCAAGTGAGGATATTCAGGCACAGCAGCTTTCAGAATCCAAAGAAATTCTTCAAGCATATTCAAGGCAAAAGAGTAACTAACAAGAGAATAGGGCCCCCTCAAAGATCAACAAGATAATCTAGGTGTGGAGACATTTAAGTAATGGGTGAGGTTTAAAATGAACATTTTTAGTCTGTATATACAATTGAGAAAGACACATTCTCGGGAATTCAGGGAAGGTATTAGTGATATCTTGAAAAGAGCCCACATTTTCAGTAGAGTAGGTACTGGAGGTCTTCAAACACATGTAGATAAATTCCTGGGATCCAAGGACATTGTGGGAAGCTAAGGAAGAAGTTGTAGGGTCACTAGAGGGTGGCTTATGTTACGCCTCTGTTTAGGAAAGACTGTAAGGAAAAGCATGGAACTATCAAGAGGTAAGCCAGCATTAGGTAAGTTATTGAAGGAGATTCTTAGGTTTCATTGTCTGGTGCTGCATACTGCATAAACTTTTAAACTGCTGGCAGGTGCCAATGCCTAATGTACACAAGGATTCTGAGGTCATGAGGCAGATTCTAATGAGTAGCAGGGGCAAGAGAAGCAGCAGGAAGATGGTGGGTAGACACGTACTGCTGGAGTAACCCAGCAGGACAGGCAGCATCTCAGGGGAGAAGGAATGGATGAGGTTTTGGGTCGAGACGCTTCTTTAGTGTGAAAAAGGTTCTCGATCCGAAACGTCACCCATTCCTTCTCTCCAGAGATGCTGCCTGTCCTGCTGAGTTACTCCAGCATTTTGTGTCTATTTTTGGTTTAAACCAATACCTGCAGTTCCTTCCTACATAGGAAGATTGTGGGGATGTCCTTGTTAGGGGATTCTTCAGTTGGTGTCTACTTTGGCGACCCGCTACTTTGATGCTTTATACAGTATAAGGAAAATCCGTGATTCTATCCCATTTCTTCTTTTTCTATATTGTTAATAAACATAGTCCTCATAAATAATGATTAAACCCTCAATGAATAAAGTGTTTTTTTCCCCCGATGTTCGATGACCCCCCCCCCCAGAAACCTCATCTCCCGATGGTTACTTGTGAAAGTCAGCATATTTGTTTGATGGGGATCTATCTGAAATAAAAATACTTTTAAACGGTAGGTATTAATAATTAAAATATTTATCACCCTTAAAAATATCCCTGTAGAATTGATAAAATTTTAAATCTTACTGTTTTTTTCAAATATTTATTGTCCCGACGATTGGAGTCATTTACCATCACTCACCTGTGTTGAGCAATCCCACATGGGTATAAATAGAATAGACGCAAACTTCTGCCCTCAAAAGACCGCGGAATTCGAAATCTACCTACCTACCTTGTGAATTTCTCCTGATTCATGGGATGAGAAGCATGTGAAAACTCCGCTTTTAACTGCGTAACGGGTATGTACCTTTAATCAGCGCCATGTCCGAATGGCGATAAACTCTTAGAAAATTGTTTTTTTTCTTTTTTGATTTGTACTTGGAGATGTGTTCCTGGCTTGTGCGATTTGTCCAAACGATTCGTCCGGCAAGGCCATGTTGGGCTAAAGTCTTGGGCCACCTCTGTAACGTAACCCCCGATCTCCATCTAGCTCCATCTCCAGCTCCAGCTCCTCCAACTTATCTTTTCTTCCCTAACGCTAATGCAAACGCTAACCTTAACCCTAACCCTAACGTTAACACTAATGCTAACCCTGACCCTGACCCTGACCCTGACCCTGACCCTGACCCTGACCCTAGCCCTAACCGTAGCTCTAACCCTAGTCCTAGCCCTAACCCTAACCCAAACCCTAGCCCTAACACTAGCCCTGACCCTGGCCCTGACCCTGGCCCTGACCCTAGCCCTAACCCTAGCCCTAACCCTAACCCTAGCCCTAACCCTAGCTCTAGACCTACCCCTAACCCTTGCCCTAAAGTTAGCCCTTATCCTGGCCCTGACCCTAGCCCTGACCCTAGCCATAACCCTAACCCTAGCCCAAACGCTAACCCTAACCCTAGCCCTAATCCTAACCTATCAAGAATAGAGGATTTTTTTTAAGGGTGATAAATATTTTAATTATTAGTACCTACTGTTTAAAAGTATTTTCATTTCAGATAGATCCCCCATTAAATAAATATGCCAACTTGAAATTTCACAAGTAACCATCGGGACATGCAGTTTTCCAGGGGGGGGGGGGCAATGAACATCGGGGGAAAAAATTAAAAATTAACAATTTATTCATTTGGGGTTTAATCTTTATTTATGAGGATTATGTTTATTAACAATATAGAAAAAGAAGAAATGGGATAGAATTACAGATTTTCCTTATATACAGCATCAAAGTAGCAGGACACCAAAGTAGACAGTTACTGGAGGAGCATCTTTAGTCATCTCCTTCACGTGACAATTCCGAACTCGATCATCTCCATCACACCAAGTCATATCCGTCAAGAGTACTTTATGCTCATAATGTGTAAAATAAAAGAACAATTACCATAATTATGAATTGTAATTGATAAATGAACAGTGTGCTTCTACCTATTCATCTGAAGTTAATATTATTTTAGAGGAAGTTGGTGAAAGGTTATGTGACGGTTACCATTCGTGTTGAAAATCACCACTTTTTCCGGCAGTAAACTGTTAAGAAGGTTTAAAATCAATGCGTTAGACAGAAAAAGGTTTTTTTATGGTGGTTTATTTGAGGAAGATACTCTATTACTAGAAAGACTGTAACAAAAAAATGATTTTATATTCTTAAATCAGTTATATTTTACAGTGTTTTTCATCATAAAAAATGCGACGGATTTGACTGGATGCAATGGCAACCTGGAAAATGAAGAGGAAAAAATAAATTAAATTCTCTAAAAGATTGCGGCAAACATATTTTCCCCATAGTAGAGATGTTCATCTATGTGAAACAACATTCAAAGTTGCAAAAATTTAAGTTTCATAAACGGGTTTCCAGAAACCTCAAAGTAGACACCTACTGAAGAATCATCCTGTTACATCTGTCTTACAACATCCTCTCATGGCTGGGTGCAGTAGGGAGGCGTGGCTGCCAGGGCTTCTGATTATCATAAAAGGGGACATGTTGGTGCTCCAATTCTTACCACATACATAGTACATGGGAGTTTAGCTGTTTCATATAAGTCTCTCATATGCTGCTTTGCATGTCTACCTGCACTGTTTATCATGCATGAATAACCATCCTATGCTTTCATTACGTATTTATTAAAGAAAGTTCACCCATTCCTATACTTTCTCAGAAGTTGGAGAAAATTTGACATGCCTGCAGATATACTATCGAACTTCTATAAGTGTAAGGTAGAGAGCATACTGCCTTGTTACATCATGGCCCCATATGGACATTTGAACGATTGAAAAAGGAAACAGGATGCAGAAAATTGTGGACTTTGCTTGCTCAATCATGGGTATTGTCTTCCCCACCACTGAAGGGATCTACAGAAAGTGCTGCCTCAGGAAGGCAGCTGTTATCACCACACTCCTGCACCACCCTGGCCACCCTCTCATATTGCTGCAACCATAGGGAAGAAGGTACAGGAACCTGAGAACTATTATCTCCAGGTTGAAGAACAGCTTCTCCCCATCAACCATTAGGTTCTCAAAGCACCTTGCACAACCCCAACCACAACCTTACCTCAGCAATGAACCATTAGGGTCTTTGGACTACTATGGCTGTCTGATGTAATTTAGTTTTTTGCAATCTCATGGTCCAGCTTATTTAGAATTCATGATCATTTATTGTACATTTATTTTTGTTGTTGCATCTACTGTACCAGTAAGGTTGTACATTAGATTTTTCTTGTTCTGGTGCTTATAACAAATAAACATTGACTGTAAATTGTGGTGAACCTCATGATATATTATGTGTTGTACCTTCTGCTATGGCATTTCAGACAGTTCACTGAGGCCCAATGCATAGTCATAGAGTCATAGAGTGATACAGTGTGAAAACTGGCCCTTCAGCCCAACTTGCCCACACTGCCAAAATGTCCCTGCTACACTAGTCCCACCTGCCTATGTTTGGCCCATATCCCTCCAAACCTGTCCAATCCATGTACCTGTCTAACTGTTTCTTAAATGTTGGGATAGTCTCTGCTTCAACTATGTCCTCTGGCAGCTTGTTCCATACATTCACCACCCTTTGTGTGAAAATGTTGCCCCTCGGATTTCTATTAAATCTTTTCCCCTTCACCTTAAACCTATGTCCTCTGGTCCTCAGTTCACTTATTCTGGGCAAGAGACTCTGTGCATCTACCCAAGTTATTCCTCTCATGATCTTATACACCTCGAAAAGATCACCCCTTGTCCTCTTGCACTCCAAGGAATAGAGTCCCTGCCTAATTAACCTCTGCTTATAGCTCAGACCCTCTAGTCCTGTCAACATCCTTCGTAAATCTTCTCTGTACCCTTTCCAGCTTGACAACATCTTTCCTGTAACACGATGCCCAGAACTGAATGCAATACTCTAAATGCGGCCTCACCAATGTCTTATACAACTGCAACAGGACCTCCCAACTTCTATACTCGATACACTGGCAGATGAAGGCCAATGTGCAAAAGCCTTTTAGACCACCCGATCTACCTGCGACTCCACCTTCAAGGAACCATGCACCTGCATTCCTATATCCCTCTGCTCGACAACACTACCCAGAGCCCCAACATACACTGTGTAAGTCCTGCCCATGTAAGACATCCCAAAATTCACCACCTCACATTTCTCTGCATTAAATTCCATCAAGCATTCCTCAGCGCACCTGGCCAATCGAGATAGGGCTCTTAAAAATAGCGGAATCAGGGGATATGGGGAAAAGGCAGGAACGGGGTACTGATTGGGGATGATCAGCCTCATATCATCACATTGAATGGCGGTGCTGGCTCGAAGGGCCGAATGACCTACTCCTGCACCTATTGTCTATTGTCTATTGTCTATTGTCTAAGATCATGCTGCAATTTTTCACAACCATCTTAACTATCTGCAAAACCACCCACTTTTGTATCATTTGCAAACTTGCTAATCTTGCTGTGTATGGTCTCATCCAAATCATTGATATAGATGACAAACAGTAACAGGCCCAGCACCAAAGCCTGAGGCACACCACTAGTCACTGGCCTCCAGTCCGAGAAGCAACCTTCCACCATCACCCTCTGCTTCTTTCCATGAAGCCAATTTTCTATCCATTTAGCTATCTCTCCTTGGATCCCATACGATCTAACCTTCCAGAGCAGCCTACCATGCGGAACTTTGTTGAATGTTTTGCTGAAGTCCATATATCCAACTTCTACTGCTCTGCCCTCATCGACTTTTTGGTTATGTCTTCAATAAACTCAATCAGATTTGTGAGACATGAACTCCCACGTAAAAAAACCATGCTGACTATCCTTAATCAGTCCTTGTCCATCTAAATAGCTATATATCCTATCCCCCAGAATACTCTCTTGTAACTTTGCAACTACAGATGTTAAGCTCGTAAATTTCCAACTACAGATGTTAAGCTCGATAAGCATATATCACTTTCCTCCTGGCATGTGTCTTGTTGACTCAAACATGCATTTCCTTTTAAGTAAAAGCTGTCTCTTTTCAAGCAGTCTGTGTCTCCTCCTCCTATGCATCACTGCACTGTGGCTACTGAGTGGAATTGTGTCCGACACCCTTCTCTAATTACTGCACTGGAGCTTGTTGATAGGTGCATTAAATTATCTGAGGTCTCATTGTGACTTACACCCCTCATGTCATTTTTGATCTTTTGTTCAGGGTGTAAGCAGTCCTAATAACAATTTGTGCTTGATTTTGACCAATACTATGGGTTATTTTTTGCTTGGGATCCACAGCAAATAAGCTCTAAATACAAACGTGATTCTACACTAAATATTCGTGGAATCTAATTTCAAGTTAAAATAACTGACAGAAGAAACTAGATATCTGTATTTCTTGAGCTACAATTTTCTGGATCGATTCTCAAATTTCAGACATACTCCATTCCTAGCAGAACATTCAATCCACCCAACTCAGAAATAAACTTTTAAAATACATACTAAATTACCAAAACGTTTTCAAAAGATCAATGGTGGAAGTGGCACTCTCTCGACTTGAAGTATTTATCATCTCACAAAAATAATTCATTGTGTACATTTCTTGTAGAGTGAGCAACATCAATTTTAATCAGAAACCACAGATGGCGACACTGCCAGGTCAACTAAGTAAAAATGTAACAGCACTGATTCTGTCAACAAAAATATCAAAATATTGGCTACAAAATCCTTCTGAAAGTAACTGTCAGGTCTCTTGCTTTATGGGCTTTTATCCCTATAGAAACCAAATTGAATTTTGTACTTACTATAAGAAACTCACTTGAAATGTATAGATTTCCAATTGTTCTCCTTACAACTGTTCTCTCTTGAAAACAGCAATCAATGTTGCAGTGGGAGTCTATGGGTGGTGGAAGCTCTCAATGCCTGTCATATCAATCTGTGACACTCTACACCAGTGCTATTATGAAAATGCATTCAAACCTGAAAGGAAATTAGTTTTCATCCCTACCAGTTCCAATATTTCTGTCCCGTTTCATGTGGTGCTGGGATGACAAAGCTAAACAAAATTGCATTATTTCCATCAATCTCCAACAATGATTTATCACTGGTTAGCTCCCATGCAATTCATTTTATTCCTTTCATGCACTTGGATGTCATGGATATGGCCACTGCTTGTTGTCCATCGGAAAATAAATAAATAGTCTAGCCTGGCAGGCTATTTCAAAGAGCAAATAAGAGTCAACAACAGAGGTGGGTCTGAAGTCACGTCAATAAACAATAGACAATAGACAATAGGTGCAGGAGTAGGCCATTTGGCCCTTCGAACCAGCACCGCCATTCAATGTGATCATGGCTGATCATCCCCAATCAATACCTCATTTCTGGCTTCTCCCCATATCCCCTGACCACTATCTTCAAGAGCCCTATCAAGCTCTCCCTTGGAAGTACCCAGAGAACTGGCCTCCACCCCCCTCTGAGGCAGAGAATTCCACAGACTCACAACTCTTTGTGAGAAAAAGTGTTTCCTCATTTCCGTTCTAAATGGCTTACCCCTTATTCTTAAACTGTGGCCCCTGGTTCTGGACTCCCCAACATCAGGAACATGTTTCCTGCCCCTAGCGTGTCCAAACCCTTAATAATCTCTTAATAAACCATTAATAAACGTCCAGACCAATGCAGGGAATGAGATGGATATTAATACACTAGGTGAATGTCAGTGCCTATGGGGTGTATTTTTTGATTACCATAAAGAGGCATGGAGTGTGGGAGGTAGAAGAAAACAGAAGTACAATTGGCAGTAGTCTGATATTGAGCAGTCTGACAGGTATTACAACATAAATTTCTCCATAAGCCTACCTACAGTTACAATAGATAAGGAATTAATTATCGTTAGACCAGGAATTCAATATTTTGATGGACCAGAATGTTTTATTCCATGATAATCTATCCTTATTCTTGGGTTATTGGTTTACCATATCAAAACAGTACAGCTCCATTACGACCCTCATAAGCTTAACCCGATTTGCAAAAGGCATTTTGGTGATGTCTCTGCTTCTATGATCAACCTGGCAACAAATTCTGGTGAGATCATCTCTGACTGCAGTGCCTTTGTAACTTAGGGATGTTCTTTTAACTGGTCGGCTATTTAGGGCTGAGATGAGGAAAAACTTTTTCACCCAGAGAGTTGTGAATCTGTGGAATTCTCTGCCACAGAAGGCAGTGGAAGCCAATTCACTGGATGTTTTCAAGAGAGAATTAGATTTAGCTCTTCGGGCTAAAGGAATCAAGGGATATGGGGAAAAAGCAGGAATGGGGTACTGATTTTAGATGATCAGCCATGATCATATTGAATGGGTTGAAGGGCCAAATGGCCTACTCCTGCACATAATTTTCTACTTTTCTATGTTTCTAACTCGGCTCATTATTATCAGTTTTTCCCCCATAAGTTCTTTTTGTTCTTCACTCTTATTTAAATGGACTTGCAGCTACAATTCACAATATGGTAGCATCATGGCTTGGTTCGGCAACTTGAGCGTCCAGGAGTGGAAAAGGCTGCAAAAAGTTGTAAACACTGCTCAGTCCATACCATCAAGGGGGTCTATCACAGTCGCTGCCTCAAAAAGGCTGCCAACATCATCAAGGACCCACACCATCCTGGCCGCACACTCATCTCTCTGCTGCCATCAGGTAGAAAGTACAGGAGACTGAAATCTGCAACATTCAGGTTCAGGAATAGCTACTTCCTCACAGCCATCAGACTATTAAACACAACTCCAAACAAACTCTGAACTATAGCAGCAGCAAGAATTTCATTGTCCTATCTGGGACACATGACAATAAACTCTATTGACTTGACTTCACGAAATCTTGCTTGTCAGATCACTAAGCCATCTTGATTATGCATGTAATAAATCACCTCTAACTGTTAAAGAAAGAACTGCAGATGGAAAGGAATAAGCGACGTTTCAGGTCGAGACCCTTCTTCAGAAACGTCGCCTATTCCTTCTCTCCATAGATGCTGCCTCACCCGCTGAGTTCATCCAGCATTTTTGTCTATCTCTAACTGTTATCTTGTTTGTATGTTGACTGCAGAATATTTCACAATGGATCACAGATTTCCTGTTAAGTTATGTTTTTAGTTGGACTGCCCAGGCATAGAAGACTAAGGACTATATATTAGTAAAAGGCTGGTTGGCATGCTTATGGTGGCCCAGAGGGCTGGTTTCTGATCTGTCTAACTCCATGTTATTGGGTACATTGGGTAACTCTACTTGTCTTTCTACACATTACTGACAGTGTTTGATGGAACTTCCTTTTCTACGGTCTGCCTATTTTAAAATTGCGCGCAACATTCCATTGTCAAAAATGAAATGTTCCATTTAAAGGTTTTAGAAACATAGAAACATAGAAAGTAGGTGCGAGAGTAGACCACCAGGTCCGTCGAGCCCGCACCGCCATTCGCTCATGGCTGAACACTAAACAGACACACTTACCCACAAACAGTAGACACAAGACACAGAACACAAGACACTACCCTCCCCTTTATACCGCTATCACCCCTCTCCACCCCAAGAACCGCGTGATCTCCTGGGGGAGGCAAAAAACCGGATAAAAACCCAGGTCCAATTCGGGAAAAAAATCCGGGAAATTCCTCTCCGACCCCAATCCAGGCGATCGACACTTGTCCAGGAGATCACTCAGGTCTTACTATACTAACCATACCTAGGTCCATATCCCTGCCCTCTCCCCGTAGCCCCTTATCCCCTCGGCAGCTAAAAAACCATCTATTTTAGACTTAAATATATTTAACGTTTCTGCTTCCACTGCTCCCTGGGGCAGTGAATTCCATAAATTAACCACCCTCTTGGTGAAGAAGTTCTTCCTCATCTCAGTTTTAAAAGAGCCCCCCCTTATTCTGCAACTATGTCCCCTAGTTCTAGTTTCCCCGATCATTGGGAACATCCTCGGTGCATCCACCCGATCAAGGCCCCTCACGATCTTATATGTTTCAATGAGATCGCCTCTCATTCTCCTAAACTCCAAAGAGTAGAGTTCCAGCTTACTTAACCTTTCCTCATATGTCAATCCCCTCATTGCAGGAATTAATCTTGTAAACCTTCGCTGCACTGCCTCCAGGGCTAGTACATCCTTCCTTAAGTATGGACCCCAGAACTGTACACAGTATTCCAAATGTGGTCTCACTAATACTGTGTACAGCTGCAGCAAGACCTCCGTGTTTTTATACTCAATCCCCCTAGCAATAAAGGCCAAAACTCCATTGGCCTTCCTGATTGCTTGCTGCACCTGCATACTGACTTTTAGTGATTCATGTACTAATACCCCTAGATCCCTTTGCGTTGCATTACAACGCAGGTCCTCCTCATTTAGAAAATAACTTGCCCTATCATTTTTTTTCCCAAAGTGAATGACTTCACATTTATTAGTATTAAATTTCATCTGCCAAGTTGTTGCCCACTCACCTAGCTTATCTATATCCATTTGCAGACTCTTCCTATCCTCCTCATCCCCTACTTTTCCTCCCATTTTTGTATCGTCCGCAAATTTTGATATATTACACTTGGTTCCCTCCTCCAAATCATTTATATAAATTGTGAACAACTGGGGTCCCAGCACCGACCCTTGCGGAACCCCGCTAGTTACCGGTTGCCATCCCGAGTATGAACCATTTATCCCCACTCTCTGCTTCCTATTTGTTAGCCAATCCTCTACCCATGCTAATATATTACCCCCAATCCCATAATTTTTTATTTTTAGCAATAGTCTCTTATGTGGCACCTTGTCAAAAGCCTTTTGGAAGTCCAAGTATACCACATCCACCGGTTCCCCTTTATCCACCCGGGTTGTTACTTCCTCAAAGAATTCGAGCAGATTCGTTAAACAGGACTTCCCCTTCACAAAACCATGCTGGTTCTGTCCGATGAAGTCATGTTTATCCAAGTGCCCCGTTAGTGTTTCTTTAATAATTGTCTCTAACATTTTACCCACCACCGATGTTAGACTAACCGGTCTATAGTTACCCGCCTTCTGTTTACTTCCTTTTTTAAATATAGGTGTTACATTGGCCATTTTCCAATCCACTGGGACCGTTCCTGCCTCCAGGGAGTTTTGGAAAATTATCACCAATGCATCCACAATCCCCACCGCTATCTCCCTCAAGACCCTTGGATGTAATCCATCAGGCCCAGGGGATTTATCCTCCTTCAGTCTCATTAATTTCCCTAATACCACCTCCTTGGTGATCTTAATAGTATTTAGCTCCTCCATTCCTACCGCCCCCTGTTTATCCAGCGTTGGAATATTTTTTGTGTCTTCTATGGTGAAGACTGATACAAAATACTCGTTTAATGCCTTTGCCATTTCCATGTTCCCCACCAACAACTCTCCAGTCTCACCCTCCAATGGACCAACGTTCACCTTAGCCACCCTTTTTCTTTTTATATAGCTATAAAAACTCTTACTATTAGTTTTTATGTTGTTCGCTAAATTCCTTTCATAGTCTATTTTCCCCGTCTTAATTAATCTCTTAGTTATTTTTTGCTGACCTTTAAATGCTTCCCAATCCTCTACCCTCCCACTATCTCTGGCTACCTTATATGCCCTTGTTTTGATGGGGAAACATCTATAGTTTTCAGCATTCATGGTGAATGTGTTTTATTCCAGGAATGAATCTGATGTTTAACACTTTCAAAGTTGGGGACTAATCCAAACTCGATGTCTTGCGTATGATTGGTTCACCTTGGTGATAGCCACACCACGGGGCTTCAGTGAAAGATACAGGTAGCTAAATTCCAACTCTGTCCTGTCTGTGCTTGCATGAATAGCTCATTCGGCCTTCTCTTTGACTCACAAAAGCTCATTCTAGAACCCCTTGTTTCCTCATTGAATACTGGAATATTATGCATGGTGATTTTTTTAAATGTATGAAGTTCACAAAGCAGCCTCCGCAATATGACTGTTTGACTCCTTTAATGTAAGCTTAATTAAACATGATTTTGCTTTTGGATTTAAAGATAAATTTAGCTGCTCTGTACAATGTTAGTGCAGGCATCCAATGTATAGCCATCTACTTTTCGTATCATATATCTATTTTACTTCGGTCACATGAGTGATTCCGTGAAGAAGCCCCACCAGTCCGCATGCGCGTCATTACGTCGTTCGCATGGCGAAGCACCGGACTGGAAGGCACATCGCTCCTGCCAGCGGTAAGTTTAAACCTACAGGTAAGTTTTTATTTCTTACCAGGTTGTATTTTTCTTGCAGGAATCTCTTCTTACAGAGGTTTCCTGCTGGATACTGTAGCGAAGTCCGGACGAGCCGTGGGGAAACCGGCTTTGGGCTGTGGGGAGACTCCGGTCTGGACTGTGGAACGCAGGTAGCCGGCGGATGTCGGGTTCGCTACTCCAGTCGCTGATAAGGCGGTCAGCGGCTTCCAGACCACTGTGGTTCCCGTGCAGGGGTAAATCCACGAGGAAGGCGGTATCACCAGGGTGCCGACTGAGAGCACCGTGGCTACTCCTGTGGGGAGGAAAGCCGTTAAAAAGTCAGTAAGGCTCGTGGACACCGATCAGTCGGGCCAGGAGGATTCCCCTCCCACTAGGAGCGACGTCTGTGGATGTCTGGCAAAGATGGAGCACCTGATGGAGAGGATGCTCCATCACGACATGCTCCAGGAGGAGCTTTATATCCGTGGGTCACCCCTTGGGCCCGTGGCAGCAGCTTCTGTTCAAGGGCTGTATAGGGAAGATCTGCTCCATGAAGAGGAGCCTTATATTCTTGGGGGCCCATGGCAGCAGCACCTGTAGAAGGGCTGCATAATGTCTCCCTCATGGAGGAGGTGAGCTTACCGGGGCAGTTTTGTTCTGACCCTGAGGTTGGTGGTATTGCAGAGCAGCATACCTCAAGGCATGGAAGCCAAGAACCAGGGGTGCCAGGCATGGCATCGAAATTCGCAATACCAACTGGGGCTGGTGAGCCAATAAAAAGAATATTAGGGCTGTCCAGGAAAGAGCTCCTGATGGAGAGGATGCTCCATCACGATATGCTCCAGCAAGAGGAGCTTTATATCCGCGGGTCTCCTCGGGGGCCCGTGGCAGCAGCACCTGTTGAAGGGCTGTCTGGAAAGAGCTCCTGATGGAGAGGATGCTCCATCATGATATGCTTCAGCAAGAGGAGCTTTATATCCGCAGGTCTCCTCGGGGGCCCGTGGCAGCAGCACCTGTTGAAGGGCTGTCTGGAAAGAGCTCCTGATGGAGAGGATGCTCCATCATGATATGCTTCAGCAAGCGGAGCTTTATATCCACAGGTCTCCTCGGGGGCCCGTGGCAGCAGCACATGTTGAAGGGCTGCACAATGTCTCCCTCTCGGAGGAGGAGAGCATACGGGGTCAGTTTTGTTCTGACTCCGAGGTCGGAGGTATAGCCAGGGAGCATACCTCGAGGCAGGGGCCTGCGGCAGCACCTGTTCAGGGCTGCCTACGAATCTCCCACTCTGTGCAGGGGAGTGTGAGTGGTCAGTTGGTAACTGACTTCAAATTCTAAAGTATGTCCGTGGAACGTACTGGAGCTCATGCGTATAGATTCAAGGGAGTCCTCGCAAATGAAGGTGGCAGAATACCCGGAAGGGGCCAGAGTTCCCCTCATGCTATAAGTGCCGGGACTGAACAGCGCTATCAGGGGTGACATTAAAGTTCAGCCTCCGAATCTTCTCTTCAGGTAAGACCTATTCAACAGGTAAAACCTGGGTAAGGAAGCAAAAGCTATTGGACCAATCGAGGTACCAACGACGAGCAAAGCTTCATTGTTGCAGCAACAACACACCCCACTCCTCCATTGGCAGTAAGCAGTTCACTGAAGTTGGTGGCAGCATGAAAGCTAGGCAGAGGTCTTCAAACCGAGACCCAAGTCGGGCTCAGGAAAAATATGGGACCATCTACAAGTTGGTAATATTTACACTTGTTTTTTGTACAAATGATAATGATAACATGTGTTTAGTTTATGTGTTGCATAAAAGTAGCATTCCCCTTGATAAGGTTGGAAGGGGCCCTAGTGGCCTTACAACACACAAATGGTAGTGGCATCTAACCATGTAAAACTGCACAATACTAGGGTTCCAAGCACAGAATTGGGCCAGATTTGTCTTTCCAGGCAAGCTCAGAATTATGTCCAGAGTTGTCTTTTGAGGCAAGTTCAGTATTATGGCCAGGATTGGATTTCGGGATAGGCTCGGAAATCGGGCCAGAGTTGTTGCTCGAGCAGGTACGGAATTCGCAGGCGTGGCCTGTTCATTGTGAAAAAGATGCAGAATGTCGTTTAACTCGCATGTGCAGTATAAATTTTTCCGAATAGGAAACTTTGCATCTGATTTCCTTAGGATGCTCCCATTTACAGAGATCACCAGAGACATTTGAAATTTATCTGGATAAAGGCAATGATAAAAACATTGCAAAATGGGTTAACCATTTTGGTAACCAAACTGGTAAATAACCTGTTCCCAGGTTATTTACCAGTTTACTAAAACCGATGCTTGGATTGCTCAGAGCTCAAAAACATTTGTTATGTCTTGTCTGGAGGATATTCTAATGCTGTATGTTGCTAAAATCAACTGTTTCAGCCTCAAACTATGTTTAAGAAAATTAAGGTGATACCAACTAGACTTGTTCATCATTGGGATTTACCTTTAACTATTAATTAGCCTGTGACTCCGCCCTGGGGTACGAGATTGGAATTAATAGGAGCCTGTAACAATCTTGTTGTGATAAAGCAGCCTTCTATTCATCAAGTGTAATTACCATATAACCATATAACAATTACAGCACGGAAACAGGCCATCTCGGCCTTTCTAGTGCGTGCCGAACATTTATTCTCCCCTAGTCCCATCTACCTGCACTCAGACCATAACCCTCCATTCCTTTCCCATCCATATAACTATCCAATTTATTTTTAAATGATAAAATCGAACCTGCCTCCACCACCTCCACTGGAAGCTCATTCCACACAGCTATCAGTCACTGAGTAAAGAAATTCCCCCTCATGTTACCCCTAAACTTCTGTCCCTTAATTCTCAAGTCATGTCCTCTTGTTTGAATCTTCCCTACTCTCAGTGGGAAAAGCTTATCCACGTTAACTCTGTCTATCCTTCTCATCATTTTAAAGACCTCTATCAAGTCCCCCCTTAACCTTTTGCACTCCAAAGAATAAAGACCTAACTTGTTCAACCTTTCTCTGTAACTTAGTTGCTGAAACCCAGGCAACATTCTAGTAAATCTCCTCTGTACTCTCTCTACTTTGTTGACATCCTACCTATAAATAGGCGACCAAAATTGTACACCATACTCCAGAATTGGCCTCACCAATGCCTTGTACAATTTTAACATTACATCCCAACTTCTATACTCAATGCTCTGATTTATAAAGGCCAGCACACCAAAAGCTTTATTTACCACCCTATCTACATGAGATTCCACCTTCAGGGAACTGTGCACAGTTATTCCTAGATCCCTCTGTTCAACTGCATTCCTCAATTCACTTCCATTTACCAAGTACGTCTAATTGGCAATATAGTAGCTGTGATTCAGCTGTGCAAGTAGGGGAGCTTACATCGAAAGTAGTAATCTCTCAAGTGCCATGTGGGGCTTTGTGACAGACATTATGCTATTACCAGCTGAAGCTACCAAAGTCATAATGGTGGACAAACAGTATTCAGCGTTGCCCCAGTAGTCTGGTCAGTAAAATTTCAGTTATATTATAAACTGATGGGGCTCTAAGGTGGAAAATTATGAATGCCATCTCTAGTTCGGAGACGGATGAGATTTGCATGAGTTAACAATTAATCAGTTATTGGTATCAAGTACCTGTAGGCACCAGGTGCATTCTATAGGTTAAGGGGTTATTGAGCGAATATGTATAATCTGCATGCTCAACGTTGAGTTGATACACTATGGTGGTCGCATATATTAGTCACATGGGTGCAATCAAGTCAGAATATCCTGTAATAATTTACCTAATCTCATTTGGCATATAGAGTATCATCATGTACAATCAATGACAACACAAAATGGGTATTGGATCATTAAGTATTGAATGAAATTATGGCTCGATGGAACACCGAATATCGATAAGTTTGTTTCCAGGCTCATTTACCGGTTGTAAAATATGTGGCATAACAGTGGCGAAAGATACATTCTCGCTTCAAGAAGAAGGAAGTTATTTTTGTCTCCCTCCATTTTGCCTCATCAGTCGGATCTTGCAATAAAGTCAGCAAGGTCCCGCTTTAGGTTGTCGTTCTCTCTGACTGGCCTATTCAGCCATGTTTCCCGCTTTCATCGGGAATAATAATACAACCTTTTACGGTTATTCTAAACGTAAAACTTTGCTGGTTCAGCCTGTGGCTCAGGAAACCAGCCTCTGCATGATAAAATCAATTTATTAACATAGATTCTGAGTAGACTGCTCTTGCGGCTCGGATTGTCAGACCGATCCAAATTTGTGCTCACTGCAGAGTGCAGGGATAGCACCAAAGAAATAAGCATTACATTTCCTCTTCAGGAGATGGGAAGCGTTTTGTTTGAATGCTAATGTTACATCTTATACGGTACAGATAACTGACATCTTGGAGTTCATTTTAAATGGGTCTTTGACAATAAATGAAGTTATAAGACCATTAACTGTGCCCAACGTGTCTTCCCATCATCTTTGCTGCAGCAAACGGGACACTCTATCGGGTTTCACCCTCTGATCCAGAGTTTATAAAGGATATCTTTCACACAAGTTCAAGCACAGGGCAGTATGGGATATTGACATGGTATTAACACTATTTCACCAGGGGGGCGCCAGCTGCATCCTTAGCTTTGGCTCGGCTTTCATAAGGTAGTTATCCTCTTGGCGCTGGTCTCAGCGCAACGGGTTCAGTCACTACATATTGTTTATTTCTCACTTAACATCACTTATTCTTAACATTAACTTATAATTTCAAAGACAGTTTAAAAAAAAAATTTGCTGTGTTCCTTGACAGCCTAGATTGGACCCGCTGTGTGTGTGTGTGTGTGTGTGTGTGTGTGTGTGTGTGTGTGTGTGTGTGTGTGTGTGTGTGTGTGTGTGTGTGTGTGTGTGTGTGTGTGTGTGTGTGTGTGTGTGTGTGTGTTGGTGTGTGTGTGTGTGTGTGTGTGTGTGTGGGGGTGGGGGGGGGTGGGGGGGGTTAGTGTGTGTGTAACATAGCAGGCTCCTCCCCTGAATTCCATAGAGCTTCCGACAGCTTTCGTGCATGAGACCCGCACACTTAATTTCAAGAACATTCTGAACACGTGATGCACGGTTGCATTTTGCTCTCTCTGTCTCTTCCCCTCTCTCTCTCTCTCCCCATCACTCTCTCTCTCCCCATCACCCTCTCCCTCTCCCTCTCCCTCTCCCTCTCCCTCTCCCTCTCCCTCTCCCTCTCCCTCTCCCTCTCCCTCTTCCTCTTCCTCTTCCTCTTCCTCTTCCTCTCTCTCTCTCTCTCCCCCTACCCCTCTCTCCTCTCTCCCCTAGAGAGAGAGAGAGGGGGATTGGCTGGTCCCGCCGCTGCTTTTCACTATCCTCAGATCGCTCCATGCCTCGCTCGGGCTGCCGCCCCACTCCCCCCCCCCCTCTCTCTCTCTCTCTCTCTCTCTCTCTCTCTCTCTCTCTCCCTCCCCCCCTCTCTCTCTCCCTCCCCCCCCCCTCTCTCTGCCTCTCCCCTCTCTCTCCGCTCTCTCCCCCTCTCCCCTCTCTCCCTCCCTCTCACACTCTCTCTCTGCTCTCTCTCTCCCCTCTCCCCCCCTCTCTCCCCCTCTCTCTTTCGCTCCTCTCTCTCCCCTCTCTCTCCCCTCCTTCTCTCGCCCCCTTCCCTCTCTCTCTCCCCCCTTCCTCTCCCCCAAACCCCTGCCCTCCCCCACCCTACCTCCCCTAAACCCCCCTCCCCTCCACACCCTTCCCTCTCCTCCCCCCTCCACCCCCTACCCTACCCCCTTCTCTCCATCTCCCCTCTCCCCTCCCTTCCCTCTACCTCTCCCCCCCCTTCCCACCCCCAAAAGAAATTAGGACAGAGATAAGGAAGCTTGTTTTTCAATTGGAATGTTACAGAATGCTGGATTGCAATAGAAGGTGGAATGTTGGGTGGACCACCCGCACCCTCTACCAGTAGTAGCGTAGATACGTTGCAGTAAATAGGGGCTTATGATTAGCCGGAAGGCGCAGTGGCGTGGTCTGCTTGAAAGATATGATAGAAAAAGGTCAAGATGCCCTTGTATTATGTTTAACTTGTATTAACCATCTGTTGCTGAATAAGATTAACATCAATAAAAAGATTAACATCAATTAATACCTATTTAGTAGATGGTAGTTATGGGAAAACATATAACCAAGGACGAAGTATATTTTCATATAGTTGTATCTAACAAAAAATAAAAGTTATTTACTTCACATTATAACTGTTAGCTAATTCTGCTGTGACATCAGAGAACTGGTGAGCAGTTAACTGCCACCATCTCTCCATGATTCCTAAGTTAATTCTTTCCACACTTTTCCTTGACTTCCACAGTCACAGATCTTATTTCCATTTAGTTCCCGCTATAATAATGGCAAGATGTGATTAGTGGTCAGGCTTTCCAAGGGGACCATTTAAATTAAATGTTTTTGAAAATTTCAGGAACAACCGGGCAGATTGAAAATACCGCAAGCTGTAAGCTGCATGGACCAATGGCTACAGGATCTCCAAAGGGTTCACGAGCACGAGAGGATTTACAATTGGAAATCAGTTCTGCATCTCCTAAATTTCTCTCTGTATTAATCTTTCTTGAAAATGTCTTCTTCTTTGGGTCATTTGATCTAAATTTCTTTCATATAGTTCAAAAACAAATTATATTTGATAACTTCCACAAAAGTCTGTGAGATATTTTAGTGTAATAAATTTGTTATATAAATTAGAGTTGTTGCTGCAATTGGTTTCACTTTATTCTTATTACTTAAAACAAAAAACTTAAAGCAGGGACTTATGGGCCTGTCACATTTAGGCGATTTTTCAGCGAACTGCCGGCGACTGTTAAGTTGCCGGCAGTCGCCTGAAAAACCGGGAACTGGAACGGCGACTGTCAGAGTGGAACACACACACACACACACAAACACATCGCAAAGGCGGGGGCCAGGGCAAGCGGGGGAAACGCTGTCTGAAATTCATATGGTGCAAAGCCAAGGTGATACAGACACACACCACAATGAACAGGAAGGTTGGCGCTGTAATTAAGATGGCTAGCACATTGCACGGTAAGTCCTTTAAAAGAGGGTGAGAGAGAGGGGGAGGGGGGGGGGGGGAGAAGCAGGGAGAAGGAGTGGAGACAACTTTTAAGAAGCCAGACAACTTTTAAGAAGCCAGAAGTACACAGTTGTGAAGTTCGGCGGACATTAAACATTACCGGTCAGTTATCCTTGGTTCTGAAAACACCTGCTTATGTTTTTTCTCCCTAATGAGCCAATGAAACTGACAGGTCAGCAAAGGCGATTAACTAAAACTACCTACGACTACCTCGACTACCTACAACTACATGATGACCCCACTACAACTGCACCTACGACTATAGGATTATCGATTATCTCCATGGCGACCAAAAAAAATTTGCCTCAGTGGGACATTACAGTAACAAAAGGGAATGTGAGAAAGCTCTAAAGATAATTCAAAACACCAAAATCAAAATAGTGTAGAGATTTTGGAGAGGGGTTTTAACAAAACTGGTTTACAAGCCACTGTTGCATCCCTCATATTACAATACAGATGGATGTATATATTACAATACAGATGGATATAATAACATTTGTTTTTATCTTATTCCTGCTGATATGGCTTAACATACAGGCATGGTGCTGTATATTTGAAAATGAAAGATGTAAAATGAGGGAGAGCTTATTTTGTGCACTGAATAGCAGATCTGTACCATTTTCTCCAAAGGTAAGTTTCACGCTGCCATGCATGCAAGCATTACAGTTATGATGATTACAATTGCAACAGACAATAGGTGCAGGAGTAGGCCATTCGGCCCCTCGAGCCAGCACCACCATTCAATGTGATCATGGCTGATCATCCCCAATTAGTCACAAAGCTTTGCAACTGAATATCCCTACTACAATTAACAATATTGCTTCAGGTCACAAGTTCCTAAGGATGGTAGGAAAGACCAATGAATGGTTACCTGACTTCTCAGATGCTGGACTGGACATCATGGCAGTAGAGATGAACTCCTGAAACAAGGATTTAAGCAATTTTTGAGCCCCTACAGGTAAAACAGCGCAAGATAACCTGTTTATTGCATAGTATTCTGATTATCATTGGAGAAGCATCAATTACTGTCTTCCTCAAGGGTGGGTCATGTATGGGTTGTCCCTTGAACATTGAGGCATAGATTTCTGGCTGAAATCTCAAATTTTCTAGTTGCAAATGGATACTCAAAGACATGTAATGTACATTGATTGGCATCAATGCTGCAAGTGACTCAGCGGGACAGGCAGCATCTCAGGATAGAAGGAGTGGGTAATGTTTTGGATCGAGACCCTTTGTCAGAGGACCCGAAACGGTTTCGACCCAAAACGTTGCCCATTCCTTCTATCCAGTGATGCTGCCTTTCCCGCTGATTTACTCCAGCATTTTGTGTCTATCTTTGATGTAAATCAGCATTTGCAGTTCCTTCCTACACACTGCTGCAAGTGAAGTGGCTTACACGTGTTGATAATTCCATTGCACATATGCAGACAATTTAATTTCCTACTGTGTGCAATATAGTGATCTGGAATGTTGCAATCAAATTTACTCCAAGTTCAATCTTGTAAAACATAAGTATCATGTTTTGCCCAATTGGAATTCTCTGAAAATATGAGCTATATTTAAAAACCAAGGTTGTTTTCTCTTTGTTTAATACACTTATGATTCAATTATGATTCTTAAAAGATCAAACATTGTCGAACCTCAACAACATTATCATTAAATTTAATGAGGAGACAGTTTTCCCCCAATCATCAGCCTAAAGTGAGCAAGTCTATAGTGAATATTCCAAAAATATTCTCAAAGCTTATGTTTCATCATATTCCTAAATTACTTTACAACTTCTCCTTGCCTTTTGAATTTGTGTCATTTTTAAAATAATGGGAAGACAAATTTGTCCGTAGCACAAACGACACAACATATTTATACTTTCAATGTCCTCTGCTTTGTAACCCCATTGTCATGGTCTTCAATGGACTACAACTTGGATTGGACTACATTGCACTTTGAGCAGGATCAACTAAAAAAAGAATATTGAGGTGACAAGCCTCTTCCCCATTAACGGTAGAGGCAAAGACCCACCAAATATAACAAAAGCTTGGACAGCATACCACAAAGCGGTAGGGATATTGATTTCTCTAACTTCAAGTAACCCTTGCATCCACTCCGTCCCTCCCCTAACTACTTTACTGTCATCCTGTTGAGTTCCACTGTCTGTATTAACTCGTTATCACCTATCCTACAGCTAACAATGGGCCATTGTGGGCTCTGCATTTCCTTGATTATTGCTGCTTTCTGCATATCTTTCATTCATTTGTCCTAAGTATCGTCTACAGCACTCATTCTCCTTTCTCCTGCCTCTTGGTCTGAAAAAGGGTCTCGACCCGAAACGTCACTTATTCCTTTTCTGCAGAGATGCTGCCTGACCCGCTGAGTTACTCCAGCTTTCTGTGTCTGCCTTGAGATAAAAGTAGCTGTTTCACTTTCTTTACTCAATTATAACAAATTAGTCACTCATTCTTATTTAATGTATGACAGAATGTAATAATATACATGCACACGGCTTTGGCTAGGTGTTGGGAGAACAGATGGAATTCATTGAAGTTTATCACCCTAAGATAGCAATTTTTATCCGATTCCTGGAGAGGTTGGTAGAAAACTGGAAGTAAAGCTATAACTAATTCTACACTTTAAATGTGAGCAGACACCCCAGCAAAAATGACATTAATTATTATATATCATTATAATTAATAATTTGATTCAGAATTAAGAGCATTTTGTTTTTATTTGATAGAATGTGCTTTAGCTTTTCAGTGTGAATAGCATTGCTGAGGAGGTTAAAGTTTTGAACCAGATTGTATAAAGAAAATGTTGCATTTAAATTATAGCCATAATTGTTTCAATTATCTTATTTCTTGTATATCCATTTAATGTGACTGAAAATGAGCTAAAAATGGATTTAATAACTGAACAATCTTCTTGTACAATGGTACATTCAACCAACTACTTACATGGCAAGCAATCTGTACCACTGTGCTGTCATGGCAACAGAAATGGCAGCTGAAAGTAGCTTTTCAGATAATTTTTTTTCTCCACACCAGAATTGCCCAATGTCCAGACCTGTTTACATTTGAAACAACACGAAGTTGGCTTGTCTTCCTGGTAATCTAAAATTGTCCAGTTCATTGTGTATTAGGATTGGTACTACACTTCCTTTGCTGAAAACATTCCCAACAATTTGATGTAAATATTCAAAAGGAGAATATTTTGAAGCCATTATTCTTTACTGCAAATTAATGATTATACTTAATCATCCAACCTTGTTATTAAATTGCCAATTGTAACAATCACAGAAATGTTTAGACATTTATGCTTCATTCTGTATCATTACTGTCAATCTTTAAAATACTAATTTATTTGTAAGACGTGATGTGTAGTCATCTTTGAGAATATAGTTTGATTATTCTAGTATTATCCTGAATTCTCTATTTAATTGATAAGATGAATTATTGTATAAAATTATATTGTGGTCATATTCTGTGATTCCATTAATACCATGATGTTTGCAATATTACCCCACAGGCAAACTTCAGTACTGGTGGTGGTTGATTTGATAACACTCCAGTTTAGCTTTGGGGTATTTTGCTGCATTAAGGTATTATATAAATACAAATTGTTGTTAACATTCCAATTTTGGTAATTGGTAGAACAAAACATTAAATCAGCATCAGAAAATAAACGATGCCAACCCATTTAATATTTGTCAAAATATTATAAAACAATTGAAGGATTAAAATATGTCTAGAAAAGCGGATGCTGGGGTAGCCTTCAAGTAAGAATGAAGCATCGGGCCCCATGACCCCACCCCAACTTCAATATCCTCTTGGCCAGTGCACAGCTCTTAGGAAATAAGATTGAGGATGTCGGGGAAAGATTGCTTAACCAATGCAAATGTCGCTGATTCACAGAGACATGGCTTACCACCAGCTCTTCAGACTTGGCCCTTCAGCCTGAAAATTTCTAGATCCATTATGTTTACTGAACAATGCCATTGGGAAAAGAGAGTGTCTGCCTCAGGATAAATTCTCTGTGGTGCTCGGACCTGATTATCTTGACCAATTCCTATTCCCCGCACCTGGAACATCTAGCAGTGAAGTGCCGGTCCCTTCAACCTCCCAAGGGATTTAATCTCCATTATCCTGACTGTGGTCAACACCCTGTCTCAGGCAGATGTTCAGCTAGCACTTGTGCAACTATACATTGTTGTCAACAACAATCAGATGGTATACCCCAGTTCCTCGTCTTTCATTACTGGAGGCTCCAACAAGGCTGGGTTGAAGAAAATACTTTCAAATTGCCAGCATTTCTCCTGCAGCACTACAGGATCAAACACTCCACCGCTGCTACTCCACCTTCAGGGATTCTTATCACTCCACTTTCATGTGTATTTTGGAAAATTGGAGCTCTTCCTGCATAAAAGCAGTGATTGCCAAAGAGGATTGCAGAGAATAGAAGAATAGAATAGTTTCTTTATTGTCATTGTAACATGAACCATGTACAACGAAATTGTAAAATGTCAGCCAGTCAGTGCACCATTCAAACATTTCTAAAAGCTAACGATACATACAAAGTAAAATATTTAAAAAGATAAACAACTAAAATAAATATCATAAAAATAGCACGCATAAACACCCAGCCCTACATCCTTCTGTCGATTTCATGTATGTATGTATCGCCCCTGCGTTCCTTGGCGGCTACATTTAGTGCCTTTATAGCAGTGGGGTAAAAACTGTTTTTAAGTCTGTTTGTCCTTGTCCTTGTAGATCTGTACCGTCTGCCTGACGGTAACAGTTCAAACAGGGAGTGTCCGGGGTGGGAAATGTCCTTTATAATACTCTGGGATTTTTTGATGCAGCGGGAACTGTGTAAGTCCTCCAAGGTAAGGAGAGGGCATCCGACAATCCTCTGGGCGTTGTCAATGGCCCTCTGGAGCGCTTTCCTCTGAGCCGCTGTGCAGCTGGTGTACCATACGCATACACAGTATGTTAGGAGGCTCTCAATGGAGCACCGATAAAAGGACAGCAGCAGTCTCTGAGTGATGTTATTCTTCCTGAGCACCCTCAGGAAGTGCAGTCTCTGCTGGACCTTTTTCAGCAGCGCAGAGGTGTTCACGCTCCACGTCAGGTCCTCCTCAATATGGATTCCCAGGAAGCGGAAATCCGCCACCCTCTCCACACAGTCCCCTCTGATAATTAATGGTACCATGTCCGTTTTATTCTTCCTGAAGTCTATTATTATCTCCTTGGTCTTTAAGGTGTTAAGGAGCAGGTTATTTTCTCCACACCACACTGTCAGCTGCTCCACCTCATCCCGGTAGGCGTACTCGTCCCCCCCGGAGATGAGTCCCACCACCGTAGTGTCATCCGCAAATTTGACAATGGTGTTTCTGTGGTGGGTGGGGATGCAGTCATGTGTGTAGATGGTGTAGAGCAGGGGGCTCAGCACGCAGCCCTGTGGAGAGCCGGTACTGAGGCTGAGGGCCGTGGATGTGTGATGGCCCACTCTGACTCTCTGGCTGCGACCCGACAGGAAGCTATTTATCCACATGCAGGTGGAGTGTGGAAGTCCCAAGTCCCCCAGTTTGTCCACCAGTTTGTGGGGAAGGATGGTATTAAAGGCAGAGCTGTAGTCCACAAAGAGCATCCGCACGTAGCTCCCCCGCTGCTCCAGGTGGGACAGTGCAGCATGGAGAGCTGTGGCTACAGCGTCCTCTGTAGATCTATTCGCTCTGTACGCAAACTGGTGGGGGTCAAAGCTTCGGGGCAGGAGTGATGTGATGTGACCCCGGACCAGTTTTTCAAAACACTTCATCACCACTGGTGTGAGTGCGACTGGCCGGTAGTCGTTGAGGCTGGAAATGTGGGGTTTTTTGGGCAAGGGGACTATGGTTGCGGACTTCAGACAGGGTGGAACAGTGGACTGGGCCAGAGACTGGTTGAAAATCCTCGTACAGACTCCAGCCAGCTGGTCAGCGCAGTCCTTCAGCACGCGTCCAGAGACGCCGTCGGGTCCAGTAGCCTTCCTTGGATTGATGGCCCGCAGCGTGCGCCTCACCTCATGCTCCTCTATCTTGAGGGTTAGGCTGCTGTGGACCATGTGGTGTGATGTGGCTGTCTCGGGTGGCTCCACTTCAAAGCGAGCAAAGAAGAGGTTCAGCTCCTCTGCCAACGAGGCGTCACCTTCAGCAGCTCCAAGGTTGGTCTTGTAGTTGGTGAGGTACTGGATCCCCTGCCACACCTGCCTGCTGTTGTTGCTGTCCAGGTGGTCCTCTATCTTCCTCCTGTAGTCTGATTTGGCCTCTCTGATGCCTCTCTTCAGGTTAGCTCGGGCCGTGCTAGTCGGGAGGGGTTTGAGGGCGGCAGAGGGTCAGAAAAGTGACTTTGCACAGCTTGGAATTAGTAAATTGCATGATGTTCCAGGACTCAAGGAAACAGACCTGAATGAATATGCCAAAGTTGTCACCAACTTCATAATGAAATGTGTAGAGGAGTATGTTTCCTAACCAGAAGCCTAGGATGGACCAGAGGACCAGATCTGCGATGTTCAAGCTTGGCGATACAGTCATACTAGAAATGCAAGTAGTTTTGTTTTGTTTATAAAATATTCGAACAATTATAGTGGATAATAGTGGGAAGGACTATTTTTTGATAGGACGATCAAATTTTAATAGGAATATCTTTTAACATAATTTTAATAGAACTATTTTGGATTTGAGCTTACTGGACTTCATCTTGCACTAAAGGTTATTCACATTATTCCCTTTATCATGTACTTGTACACTGTGGATGGCTCGATTGTAATCATGTATTGTCTTTCAGCTGACTGAAAAAGCATGCAACAAAAGCTTTTCACTGTACCTCGGTGAACATGACAATAAACTAAACTCAAACTCAAAATCAAACTGCTTCAAGTTCCTGAGCGTACACATCTGTGCAGATCTGTCCTGGGTCAAGCACATTGATGCAACCACAAAGAAAGCTCACCAAATGCTTCTTTTTCCCCAGAGATTTGATAAGGTTTGACATGTCACCAAATACTCCATCAAATCTTTTCAGGTGCACTGTGGAACACATACTAAATGGTTGCATCATGGCCACAACCCTTTCTTAGCACCAAACTGCTATGGACATTGCATTACTCAGAATGCTTTATGTAGTTTGATGTTTGCCCTATTCTGAGCTAGTTTACTTAGAATAACAGATAATGTATTGTATGTTTACTGTTGACACAAGAGGCTGGAGGCTGCAATCTGGAGTAAAAATTAAGTGCTGAAGGAACTCAGTGGGTCAGGCAGTAACTGTGGAAGAAGTGGACAGATGATATTTTTTGGTTGGAACCCTTCTTCAGATGAGGTAAAGTAGGGGGAAGAAAGCTGGAAAAGAGAGGAGGAGGTGTGGCAAATCCTGGCAAGTGGTAGGTGGAGTAAGTAACACAAAGGCTAGAGGTAAAAATGATTCAAAAGGGTGTCAGGTAAGGAAGGAAGAGGATGACTAAAATGTAAAGCTAGAGGGAAGGATATGAGTGAAGGGGACAGGAAGGAGGGAAGGGAAGGATAATATAAAAGGAAATACAGATTTGGAGATGAGTGGGTTGTGGGAGCAGGGTAACTAGTGTTGTGGGAAATGGGAGTAGAAATGGGCGTGTACTGGAGAGGGGTGGAGGGAAGCATGGGAAAGAGGGTGGGTAGGGGGTTATTACATGAAAGTGGTAAATTCAATGTTCATACCTGTGGGTTTATTGTTGTTGGTGGTGCATCTAATGTGCCTGTAAAATTCCAGCAAGTAAAATGTCCAAGTCATGTCCAGCGCATATGACAAATAAATGTTCTTCAAAATATTGTCCAGTTGGTCATATGAACTTTTGTTAAGAAGATATGCAGGGCGTTACATTACATAAACATTTGAAATGGAAGAATAAATATTATGTGAAGGTATTAGTTTCATACAGGAAATTGATTCCCCTAGCTCTAAAGTACTGGCAATTTTGTAAAATATTCAATAAACATTTTAGAGAAATGTATGCAATCATTTTAATCTTAGTGTATTAGCATCATGCATAAAGTGGTATATTTTGAAGTCTTTAAAAAAAGACAAAATATAAATGGCATTTATTTCTGATGGGCATTTCTCCATCTGTTTAAAATTAACAACAAGAGACACATGTCTGATAATAAACATTGGATTAAAGTTATCATAATACCATGGATACAGAATTAGCTAAAATGTAGAAAGCAAAGATTAGTGAAAGCAAAGATTAGGAAAATACACAAAAATGTTCGGCAGGAATTAACACTGGGTTTGTTATTCTTTCTACACTTGTATTACAGATACTTTCAAATTTCAAATCTAGCTGATGATACCAACTAAGAAGTGCAGTAAACAATAAAGAGAATAAAAAGGGATTTGGGGATGTTATCTAATATTTTCAGATCGCTTGCAGTTATGTTTAATAGAGAAAACTGTATGTAAAGTGAAAAGTTTTGAGGTCAGTTGATTAAGGGCCATTGATTTAGCAGAGCACCTCAGTGGATAAGAGGTAAAGAAGCCAAAAGATGCAGGAATTGAATTGTGATAATTGTGTTCAAACCAGCTGAAGAACTGGTCACTGGCTATGGAATAATGGAAGCCAGACATCAGAGATCTCTGTCAACAACAGAAATACCAGCATCCTATCAAGCCAAGGTTGCCACCTACCAGCCCCTATTTCACGTGTGCTTCTCACCTATATGAGTGCCTATCTTCCCTCTATACTCTGAGTTCTGATGCAAAGTCACAACCTAAAATGTCGACTATCCCTTTGCCTCCTCAGTTGCTGCTTGACCCACTGAGTTTCTCCATCAATTTATTTTTGTTAAGTGACCATAATGCTTGCATTCAGGCTCAAATTCATCAAAGAGTAGAAGTTGTTATTTATAACTAGACTAAGTGGGACCCGTTGGGTCCCATTGTCGCACGGGAGGACTGGTTCCCCGAACGCAATATTCCACCACTCGCCCATAGCCCCCAACTGTGCAGGCGCAGCTGACAGATTCCCATTTTGATGCCCCTGATCTCCCCTCCTCCCCTCACCGCCCCCCCCCCCCCACTCTGCCACTTGCCCTCCTCCCCCCCTCCCCCCCACGCACTCACTCCATCACCCATCAACCACCCCCATCCATTCTTAGTGGCTTTCTGACGGCGCAGCCATTCCCACCCATTGGGTTCCCATTGTCAAGAGTGTTTTATTGTCATGTGTCCCAGAACAATGAAACTTACTTGCTGCAGCACAACAGAATATATAATCATAATAAATAATATAACAAAAACTCAAAAAAAAAGAACAAACAATAACAGTGTAATAATAATAATAATAATAATAATAATAATAATAATAATAATAATAATAATAATAATAATAATAATAATAATAATAATAATAATAGTCTATTGTATGAGGTTGTAGTGTTTAATAGCCTGATGGTTGTAGGGAAGTAGCTGTTCCTGAACCTGGATGTTACAGTTCTCAGGCTCCTGTACCTTCTTCCCGATGTCAGTGGTGAGATGAGTGTGTGGCCAGGATGGTGTGGGTCTTTGATGATGTTGACTGCCTTTTTGAGGCAGCAACTTCAATAAATCCCTTCGATGGTGGAGAGGTCAGAGCCAGTGATGGCCTGGGCAGTGTTTACAACTTTTTGCAATCTTTTCCGCTCCTGGACTTTCAAGTTGCCGAACCAGACCACGATGCAACCAGTCAGTGTGCTCTCTACTGTGCACCTGTAGAAGTTCAAGAGAATTCTCTTTGACATACCGAATCTCTGTAATCTTCTCAGGAAATAGAGTCGCTGATTTGCTTTCTTTATGATTGCATCAGTGTGTTGGGTCCAGGAAAGATCGTCGGAAATATGCACGCCCAGGAATTTGAAGTTTTTGACTCTCTCAACCATCGTCCCATTGATGTAAACAGGATTGTGGGTCCTCAACCTTCATCTTCCAAAGTCCACAATCAGTTCTTTGGTTTTGCTGATAAAGAGAGCCAGGTTGTTGTGCTGGCACCATATGTTCATTGTGACGTAGAACATGCAGGTATTGCTGCGCAGGTGCAGCTGACGGGCATGGCAAGTGGAAAAGGGATTTATTAACTCATAAAATGGGAATAATTCTTGAAATACAACAAAAATGTTTAACCTTAAAGATGAGATTTATTCAGTTCTTTCTTGTTGCTTTCTGCTGCTCACTGCATCTAGATGTCTCTTTGCTGTTGATGAAAAAAAAAGACACACAATTTTAATATAGAGACATTATTAAGTGGACAAACTTTAACTTGAAGAAAATCTGAAAATTTACCTCAGAAGTCATCGTTCAACCAAGCACGCATTTAATGACAACATTCTTGGTTGATGTTTCATCTTTCAGGAAAACTTTGACATTTTCCTTCACCTTTCCTCGGCTTAGAGCCACATATAGTTGTCCATGCTGAAATACCGGTTTCTCAAGGTATATCAACACTTTCTCCATGGTTTGTCTTTGCGCTTTATGGATCGTCATAGCAAAACTTGACTGAATTGGCTCAGCTGAAGGGGAATGTCTGTGCCTTCTGTCAAATTGAGCATTATCCTAGGAATGAGAACAATGTCATCTTTGAAGGTTCCCATGTTGATTCTTGCAACGATATTCTGTAGCTCTTCCACAATCATCCTTGTTCCATTGCATAGCTTTGGGGGCTCCAAGTTTCTCATAAACATGCACTGTGTACTGCAGCCTGGGAGGGGAACAGCTTCAGGCGGGGCTGTCGGGGGCTGGTGGGGGGAGCAGCCTGCAGCTGGGGAAGGTGGGTAGCTTCAGGCGGGGGCTGTCGGGGGCAGGTGGCAAGCGACCTGCAGAGCTGGGGGAGAGGGACGGCTTCAGGCGTGGGCTGTTGGGGGGGCATCCTGCAACCCGGAGAGGGGCACAGCTTCAGACGGGGCTGTCGCGGGCCGGTGGAGGGTGGAGTGAGCGTCCAACAGCTAAGGGAGGGGGAAGGCTTCAGGCAGGGGCTGTCGGCGCCAGTGGGGGAGGGGTGAGTATCTGACAGCCGGGAGAGAGGGACGGCCTCAGGCGGGGGCTGTTGGGGGAGGGGGAGTGTACCGCAGCCGGGGAGGGGCAACGGCTTCTGGCGGGGCACTCAAGGGCTGATGGGTGGAGAGTCCTGCAGCCGGGAGAGGTGGACAACTTCAGGCGGGGAGTGTCGGGGGCAGGGGGGAAGGGACGAGTGACCAGCAGCTGGGGGAGGGGTGTCCTGCAGCCAGGTGGGGGGGGGAGCGTCCTGCAGCCAGGGTAGGGGCATGGCTACAGGCGGGGGCTGTCGGGGGCTGGTGGGGGGTGGGGGGACCATCCTACAACCGGGAGAGAGGGACAACTTCAGGCGGGGTGCTGTCGAGGACTGGCGATGGGTGTGGGAGCATCCTACAGCCATGGGAGAGGAACGGATTCTGGCGGGGGCAGGTTCTTTAGTAACTTTAGTAACTTGTCAGTTTCTTTGTTGAACTAAATTAAGGCGCATGTTGGGATGGGGAGTATCCGACAGCTGGGTGAGGGGGACGACTTCAGGCAGGGGCTGTCGGGGCTGGTGGGGGAGGGGAGTCTTGCAGCAGGGGGAAGAGGACAGCTTCAGGCAGGGGTTGTCGGGCTAGTTTGGGGGGGGGGGCGAGCATCCTGCAGCCGGGGATGGTAGAGGCAGGGGCTGTCAAGGGAGGGGGGGGGGGGGGTGTTGAACACTACCCAGGTAGGGAGGGGGATTGTAGCTGTCTGGAGCTGTCGGGGGCAGGGGGTTGAACATCCAGCAGCCTGGGGAGGTGGCCGGCTTCTGGAGGGGGCTGTTGGGGCCAGGGGGAGGCGAACGTCCTGCAGCCAGGGGAGAGACATGGCTTCAGGCGGGGACTGTCAATGGCCGGTAGGGGGGAGGGAGTGTCCTACAGCCGTGGGAGGGGGACGGCTTCAGGTGGCGGCTGTCGGAGCCAGTGGGGGAAGGGGGAAATATCCGACAGCTGGGCGAAGGGGACAGCTTCAGGCAGAGGTTGTCAGGGCCGATGTGGGGGGTGGGAGGGGGGGGAGCGTCTTGCAGCTGGGGTAAGGGGACGGCTTCAGGTGGGCAACTGCGGGAGCATCCTGTAGCCGGGGATGGTTTCAGGCGGATGCCAGCGGGGTGGAGCATAGTGCAGGAGGGGGCCGGTGGGCGGAGGGTCCTGCAGCCGGGGCCGGGATGGGGGATGGCTTCAGACAGGGGTCGGTGGGGGGGAGCATTCTGCAGCCAAGGCATGGGGAAGGCTTCAGGCAGGGGTCAGTGGGGGGCTTTCTGGAGGGCTGGTACAGGTGTTGTGAGCCAAAGGACTCGTTTCCAGAGGGCTAGTATGGACATTGTGGGCCGAATGCACTTTTATTGGGCTGGGGTGGTGTGCCCCGGCTATGGGACAGCTTCGGGACTCACGGAACTCTGTACGTCTTCGGGACTCACGGACTCAGGACGGCCTCGGGACTCAGCCCGGCCTCTGGGGCTTTATTCTCCTCACCCCGGTGATTGACAGCATGTGCCGGAAGGGGCATTGCCATCCCAGTGAATGACAGGAGAGCAGACCAATCTGCTGATCTTACACTTTTTAAACTTTCATAACTTTAGTAATATTCCACCGATCGGAACCAAACTTGGTGCGCTTGGAGCACATGAGAACGGTGAGTAAGGTGGCGACAAATTGTCACGCTGTCGGATACTATTTCTGTGCAAATGTAAAAACAATGCAAAACGGAAGAGGACAAGATGATAGATAGATAGATAGATAGATAGATAGATAGATAGATAGATAGATAGATAGATAGATAGATAGATAGATAGATAGATAGATAGATAGATAGATAGATAGATAGATAGATAGATAGATAGATAGATAGATAGATAGATAGATAGATAGATAGATAGATACAATACCTTTTATTATCATTTGAACCTCACATGAGGTTCAAACGAAATTTGGTTTCTGCAGCCATACAAAAAAAAGAACCAAGACACACACCAACACAATTCAATTCACATAAACATCCATCACAGTGAGTCCTCCTCACTGTGATGGAAGGCAAAACTTAAACATATCTCTCCCCTACACTCCCCTCTCCCCCCCATGTCAGAGTCAAAGACAGAGTCAAAGCCCCCGGCGGGCGATGTTAAATGTCCCGCAGCCATTAAAGCCACGCCGGGTGATGCAAGGCCACGCACCGGGTCTTGGTGTTGGAGCCCCGGCGGGCTCTTGGTGTTGGAGCCCCGGCGGGCTCTTGGTGTTGGAGCCCCGGCTGGCGCTCACAAAGTCCCGCAGCCATTCCAAGCCGCGCGGGGCGGTGATGTAAGGCCCCGCTCCAGGTAATCTTCAACCCCGCAACTCGGGCGGGAGAACTCGCCGCTGCGGAAGCCCCGAAAAGCGGTCTCCAACCAGGGACCCGCGGGCTCCCGGTATTACTGTCCACAGACCTGCGGTAGGAGCTTCCGAATCTCCGGGTGTCGGGTCACAGCAGCGTCCACCACAGCTACACCCGCTCCGGACTCGGCCAGCTCCGTGATGGTGAGTAAATCCGCAGCTCCGCGACTGGAGCCCCAGGTCATTCCTGTCGGAGGCCGCTCCACGTTGCAGCCCCAACGACAACGGAGACCCGACAAAGAAAAGGTCGGGTCTCCCGTGCAGGGGAAAGACCTTAAAGTTCCCCCACCCCACCCCACCCCCACACACATACCCCGACAAAAAAAAACAATAAAAACTACATAGAACAAGACAGAAAACAATAAAAAAAGACAGATGGACTGCAGAGGCCGCTGCTGACAAGAGTCGCGCCACCCACTAATAGATAGATAGACAGACAGACATATAGACAGACAGATAGATATCTATTTTCAGAAAGCAAGTAAGTGTCGCCAATTTTGCAATTTGAAAAAAGAGAGATTTGCTTCCATTAATAACCTTCTCTGTCCTCATGGAGACACTAATAAAGTGCAGACTCTGGCTTACAAAACAAAGCACAAAGTGCTGGAGTAACTCAGTGGTCAGGCAGCATCCCTGGAGGATATGGAAAGGGTCCTGACCTGAAACGTCACCTATCCATGGCCTCCAGGGATACTGCCTGACCCACTGCGTTTCTCCAGAAATTTGTGGGGGGTTTTCTCTCTCTCCTCATTTATGGATAAATGTCAGCAGTTCCATATAAGACTGTTGGTGAGTTGTTGAGAAGCTGAAGAATTCTGGAGGAGCATGTGCAAATGCAGAAACTCCTAACTCCCCATTGCCAGTTTTAGCAACTTTCCAATTGCAGTCATGGTCTCCGAAGATGTAGGAACAATTTCCTGCATTTTCCAAGTGCAGTGGCTCCATTCATTTCAATGGCCTTGGATATCTGCAAAGGAGATGAGTACGTTTCAGGTAAAATACATCATTTTAAATGTAGCACTCAGATGTATTTCATGATTTCTGAATCCTGCCCTTTTAATGTTTTCCACTTTACTGTCAAAGTATTTCTATTGGTGGGAATTCACGTGACCGCTTGCAATGCTGCCAGTTCCTGTCAGATGGAGTTGTACCTTTTTGATCAGGTTAGAGCTGGCCTTGGCGATTAAGTTATTATTTGAAGACCTAGACAAGGTAAGTAGAGACTTAACATTTAAAAGAGTTATGAGCATAGGTGTACTCTTTGTGTAACTTTTCTGCAAGTAGTGGATACTCTCCAAATTCATTCCTAATTGTGTATTACTCAATGGGTGGTACTTCACAGTGCAGAGCAATAAACTCATCAAATCTCAGGAGAAGATCAAAGTCACTACAGATCTTGTCCTTTTCTGGCACCCAGCAGCAAACATACACAAAATGTGCTGCTATGAAACTGCAGGAAATCATTTCTCATCCTGTTGACACCATGAATCATGAGCAGGAACTCTGGAGAATTTTGCCTCGGCCAATGTGAACTATGCAATGGATTCAATCTGTGGCTTACTGTGTTACTTTGCCAACCTTGAGTTAAGGAATTCTGATTCTTGTGGTCAGTCAAGTAAGAGACTTTAGGCAATTTCATAGTGAAGAAATATAAAAATAAATTTTCAGCCAGCAACAATGCCAACATATTTAAAGTAAGGACTTCAGACAATGAGCAAGCCATTGAGCTAGCTACATTAACAATTACTTACCCAAATCACTTACTTTCCTAGCAATTTATTTTCTAATATACACTTGGTTGAAATGAGTGAGGCACATTAAATCACAGTTATTCGATACTTGGCAGCCAATTTATCTTGTCTGCAGATGTGAGATAGCCAATTTATTTCGCAAAGGGAGACAGTACGGGATGTCTGCTTAGCTGTACACATACTGAAGTATTTGTACTGATCCTCTAAGTGCAAAATGAATCAATTCATCTTACCTGCACAGTAGGGGAAATCCATGTACATTCCTTTGAAGTAATTTTCATAGGTTAACATAAGAGTTTCCATATATTCATGATTACAGTATACAGTAAATTGGGACAAATCAGTGGCATCGCCACTGTTTAGTTGATGGAACAATGAAAAAGAAGAGGGTCAAGGTCAATATGGTGGGGGTGGATTGTGGAGACAAGTGAGCTAATCATTTTGAAGTCAACTGCTGTACCATCAGCTCGTGATCAAATTATTCTGATACAGTTTCAAAATTAAAATTACAACTTTACAGTCTTGGGCTAATTTTCCTTCAAGCCACAATTAAGGTTGATCAAAACTATAAATGTATCATTCCATCCTAATGTTAGACATTTGGTTCCTATACCACATTTCACAGGACAGAAGTGTGAGTAATTGCAATTGGTCAGTTGCACAGTAAACATGTTAGTGTGCAAATAGCTATGTAAGATATTATCTGCAACAACAAGAAATCTGTGTTATTATTGATTTCAACCAATCTTCAGCTTTTTAGCAAAGACCAACCTCATGCTGCAAGCCCATGCAATACTGTATGAAAGCAAAAATGTCAAGCTATAACTTCAGCATATTATTGAAAATAATTTAGTATCCATATACCCAACTTATGAACTGTGAAAGCAATTTACACTTGTTCTAACGTTAAAAGTAAAAGCTGTACCTCATGAAGCATTATAACTTAAAGGTCCCTGAGTATTTAAAAGGTGCATTGAAGTAAGAAACCACTAATTAAAATTCAGCATTAGTTTTATCCCTTCAATAGTACCTGGGAATCTCCAATGACTCATGTTATATAGCCGGGTTACATTTTCTTTTGTAATCTTTTTTAATAAAGCAAATGTCCAGAAGTTGATTTTGAACCCGGTCTCACTACACTCCGAGGTAAGTCTAAAATGAATTCAATAACAACAGCTAAAGATAAACAGCTAATAGGTCGCTGAATGATATACTATTCAGAAGATCTGGGAGGAATGTGCAATATGTTAAATGTTTAAGTTAATTCTGGATTTGCAAGATTAACATTCAAGAACTATTTTTTCTGATATTAATGATTTAGTGCATTTTTAATAGATTTTCCAAATCTGTGTTAAGAAGATATTTGCCTGGTTACTGCTCAAATATTTAAATTACAGGGATTCATGTGTTATTATATAATGAGCAACTGTAGTTTTAACATAAAACTATGCAGTTAAAAAACACACAGAGAATAATCCCTGGTGAAAATTAGGTGTGGAGAAATTGTGTTATTTTAGTCTTGTTGTATTCTTCCAAAGGGTCATTTTCAAAATACCAATACGTTTTTCACTTGGGGAGCAATTAAAATCCAGCAATGCTTCTGATGTCATGACATCTGAACAGTATTTAGGTCCGCACAAAAATTAGGTTGCCTCAATTAAACAGAGATGTTTGCAATTCATGTCTGTAGAGATATGATATAATTTGGTGAAAGAATATTTTGGAAAAGAGGCTGATTATTGCCTGTCTGGGATATCGGTGCGTTAAATAGAATTTAGCATGTCATCGAACCATTAGATTAAAAGAGAGATAGTTTTAATATAATTAGCAATGGATTAGAAAAAATACATTTTAAAATTATACTAATGATCAAACACTTTATTGTTGACCTCAAGAAGCCTTGTAAATTGATCACGAAAGAGATTATTAGCATGTGTTGACAAGGTGCCATTTTCGTACAGTTGCTATCCTTAGCAGTACTGCAATAGTCAAAGGTGTGAGAAATCCATGGGGCAATTTGTTCAAGCAGGGGGCTTTAGTTTAAGCAGAACGGTGTACGGGTGTCCATTAAATGCTACAGAAATCCTGTCAAGGCAATAATAGCTGCTATCCCATTTTTTAAGTTATATGTAGGTTACACTTCGGTTCTGTTAGCAAGTACTTTCCATTCTTCTGACTCCTATACAATGTCATTTAATTACATTGTCAAGTTACTGAACCATAATGTTTCTTACCAATGTCATGGCACAATCAATACCGTTATATATGGGCTGATTCTTGATAATAGTGTGGAAGGAGATAAGTCCTGGCATTTAATGAGATTGAGAAGGAATCATTCTGACATCTTGGTTCAAATATGAGTTACTGTAATGAGATCCGTCACTGAGGAAAAGCATGCCTCAATTTTAATCTAACCAGTTGGATGCGATTTCTTTCCGTATCGTATCTCCGTCCGCACTGCAGCCTAACATCGTGGAGTTGGTGGCCTTTCCTGGAGACCAGCGGGTGCTGCAAGCCGCAGGAGTCTGCGGGACTTTAGCATTGCGGAGCTTACGATCCCTTTGCCGGGGATCGAAGCTCCAACCGTGGGGTCTGTGGACTTTAACATCATGAATCCCGCGGTCTCTGGTAAGAAGAGGCTAATTTGGAAGCTACATGCCGCGGAGAGATTTTCAACCACCCCGACGCGGGAGTTTCGATCACCCCAACGGGGGGCTTCGATCGTCGCTGCGGGGGCTTTTATTGCCCCGACTGCAGATGGTTTGACTGCTCCGACCGCGGGAGAACAAGAGGAAGAAGATTGAACTTTATTGCCTTCCATCACAGTGAGGAATGGGAATCCAATGTGGAGGATGTTTATGTTTCTTGGCCACTCAGGGCGCCGCATTGTTGGCAGCCTCTGCCTACAGTCTGTCTGTTTTTTCTATCTTTTTTTAATTTTAGTTTGTCTTAACAGTATGTTTTGGAGGGTTCTTTAGTTTTTCTATGTGGGTGAGGGGGGTAGGGTAAGGGGGAAACCGTTTCCCAGTCACATCCTGGCGAGGATGCGACTATTCTCCAACTTGTGTCCACGCCCCCCTCCTCGCGGCTTACGCGGCCTTTCCTGCCGGGGACCGGGGACCGTACCAGAGCTTCAGCAGCGGTGGCGCAGCACTGGATTCATCGCAGATCAGGGCGATGCCTACCTGGATCGCCGTTTGAAACTCCGGAGCATTGGGCCTGCAGCATCAACATCGCGGAGTGTGGTTCGTAGATCCTGGGATCCCTTTGCCGAGGGCTGCCAACTTGAAGCTCCGCCCGACGCCTCATGTGGACTTCAGGAGCCGCGGACTCCTGTAGGAAGTGGCCGATTTGGAGGTCCAAGCCGCTGAGGTTGTCCTCCCATTCCGACGTCGGAGCTCCATCATCCCGGCGAGCGGGCCGGAGCAGCGGGCCACCCATAGCAACAACTGCGGAGGGCTTGGGAGACCCCGACCACGGGTGAACATCAAGAACATCAGCGGAAGAGGACTGACTTTTGTGCCTTCCCTCACAGTGGGAAACTTTGATTCTGCTGTGTGGGGATGCTTTATGTTGGAGTCTATCGTGTGTTGTGTTCTTTATTATTTGTATGGCTGTATGATGACCACGCATTTCACTGTACTAACTGGTACATGTGAAAAATAAATGTATCGTGGAATGTCTATCCACATTTCTTATGCCATTTTCTGTATAAATATTATTTTCAATATTCAATGGTCTGCACATAAACAAGGATGAGGGTTTTTGGTCATCAATAGCTGTCAACAGGCACCTCCTTATATCCTGCAGCATAGACTCTTGATGTTATCTGAACAGCAAGGATCACCTACTGACAACTCGACTGGTGTAGTGCGATTATTTTGCTAAGTACGTTGCTGTTTCTGTGGCTCAAAAAATAATGAATGCTGCAGAGGATCCATTTTCAACCTTGTCTACTCCTAAGCAGCAGGGAGAAACAGTATTGTCATTTCTCTATGCAGTAGGAGTTTCCTTCAAGATCCAGATAATTAACACTATAAAGGAAATCCATCATTCATGTTTCATTTACTGCTGCTTCTGTTTTCTTCACACTGTTTGTACCGTAATGGCAGCATCATCAACTCAACTGATAAAAGCTCCCGCTAAGATCCCCAATTGTCTCAAAAAGGTGACATCATTGTTTATCTGACATGTTCAGATTTAACCAATTGTTAGGCGCTTCCCCCTCCTGGTGAATGCTATGTACTTACCTTTCTCTGTTTCTCTCCCGAGTACAGGCCTCGTGGCTGTGAGTCTGGAATCAAGGGGTTAAAGGCTCCTGTACCCGATTGGCCAAGCTGCGTCAGGTGACGGGTGACTCATCTGAAGCATAAATACCAGAGCTTCCCAGGATTCTCTCTCTTCTTCGTAGACCCTGACTGATGAGCAGACTGCTGGTGTGAGCCGAGGAAAGCCTGGCCACATGGCATAGAACTTTGTGTACTTTCACCATTCCTTGTTAACAGATATTGAATTGGGACGGATAAGGGCTGACCTTAGAGTTTTCGTGTATTTTGTTTCAGGGTTATATCTCTTTAGGCAGGTTTTAGAGTCTCCGGTTCGACGGCCCATTACGTGGCTGGCTGGAGCATTGTTAAATTGTTTGTCAGTTCATCCATATCCCTGACTGGGTTGTTTAAAATCAGGTTTGGGTTTTGTGTTCCAATGAATAATTAAAACTGTTTTTGAACTTGAACCTGGTTTTTGACTTGTGTTACGCGGCTCTGAAGTACTTGCATTCGGGAGTCGTAACACCAATATAAATTAAGAATAGAAGGATGGCACTTTTATAAGAGAAAAATGTCTTGTGGTTTGGTATCTCACACAGGGGTGGGAGATTGCAACCTTCACGTGGTCTGCCCTGTTTCGACAAATGCAATCAACCCGGTGTGCACAGTCAAATAAGATCAAATAGAACAAGTTGTCCTACAACTTTAGGCTGTGCACGCCATACGCAAGAAGGAGATCTCACACAGAATTCAACCATGGCATTGAAATATTTCTTCTGCCATTAGAGCAAGATTGTTTTCTTATACTGAGTCTTCACCAGAGGTCTGTTCAATATGGGGTGAGCGCAATATGCTCAAAAGCAAATAGACAGTATGTTTTATGCCTGTGGGATAGAAACTTGATCAGAGTGTAAAACAACCTGCTGATTAATCTGCTTTGTACTACAGGTGCACAACCTTTTATCCGAAAGCCTTGGGACCAGACACTTTTCGTAATTCAGAATTTGTCGGCCTTCGGAATGGAAATTTTTTAGCGTAGATTTTAATGGCTGGCTCAGTGGTAGAGTGCTCGGCTCATATCCGCAAGGTCGCGAGTTTGCGCCTTGATCCCGGCAGTTACTCGGTCGCGAGTTTGAGTCTTCAATGTCGTTTTTTCTTGCAGAATAAATGTCTGTATGAAATGCAGTGTGTTGAATGAATTCCTGGATTTGTAAATGTGCCCGCAGCATTGAATCACCTCTCGCACTCATGTCACCCTAGCGGGGCTACATGCCCTTAGGCGGCCTAGCTCGGGGATTCTTGAATCCCCGAGCTAGGTCGCGAGTTTGCGCCTCGATCCTGGCAGTTACTCGGTCGCGAGTTTGAGTCTTCAATGTAGTTTTTTCTTGCAGAATAAATGTTTGTATGAAATGCAGTGTAGGAGAGGTGTACTGACTGTGTGGGCAGAACTTTGGAAGTGATTGCCCACCAGTCTAAAAAGCCGCTGTGTCTCCCTGTCCCTGGGATAGCAGGGGGCGATCAAACAGCACAATACCCCCCTCCCCCTCCAACTCCAGAGGAATCCGCTCCCCGATGGGCCGCTACGGCGACAAGTGGCAGTTTGCCCACAGCCCGAGCTGCACCCCCTCATCCGCCACCCCAAGAACAAGACGTACCTTGCACACCATCAGCTTCTGCCCCTACGTGTTCCTCTGGAGTTGGAGCGGGGCTGGGCTGGAGTTGCTGCTGGCTGTGGGTCTCTGGGATCTCCGTGCTTGCAGTGGGCCTGGGGGTCGGTGTCCCGTTGGTCCTGACGTCTCCGGCCACCCCCCTGGACTGGAGCTGAGACTGGGAACTGTACCGCCCTTGCCCCCTCCCTCTGCAACTGCAAACAACCCCACTCTCCTGCAAGGGCGGTACAGTTCCCGGAGGATGGCAGGTGGCCGGAGACATCAGGACCAACAGGAACCCGCTCCGCGATGGGCCCATACGACGCCCCGAGCTGCGCCCCGTCATCCGCAACCCAGGTTCCTCTGTAGTTGGAGCGGAGCGGGGCTGGGCTGGGCTGCTGTTGGCTGTGGGTCTCTGGGATCTCCGTGCTTGCAGTGGGCCTGGGGGTCGGTGTCCCGATGAGGGGGCGCAGCTCGGGGAACGGCTTCTGGTGGTCCTGACGTCTCCGGCCAGTTTGCAGTTTTCCTCTGTCACCTCTGCGGGCCGCCCTCGGTGAATGTTTTCAAGGACCTTTCTTCAAGGGCCGAAAAAATGTCCGCTATTCGGAGGTTTTCGTTATTTGGATCTTCGGATAAAAGGTTGTGCACCTGTAGTAAGCAACTTCTGCTCCCGATATTTTGTTAGAGTTTGGGTCAAAATGAGTGTGGATTTTATCACCAAATGCCATTTGATATGGCAAACTGGGCTCATATTTCAAAGCCTTGTTGGGGAATTCCTGATTAGAGTTTAGATTCTGTCTAACTGGATTGGATCTTTCTTGATTAGGTAAAGGTCTAATCGAGTTAGACAGAAACTAAGCTCTTCCAATGTTTCAAAGACATCTTGAAACTCAACAATTAAAAATGAAAGTTATTTCTTAAAAAAATATTTCTCAGCAAACCCAATCAAGAACAGATTAAATGGTTATCCAAAATATTTAATTGATAATCTGTTTATTTAAACTGTCTATATTTTTATTTGTTTATAACTGAAATTTGTTTTATCATAGTTGCATCATTTGTTAAGTTTGCACTGCATTTTCTGCACACACACTAGGAAGATACTGAATAGCCACAAATTATAGCATTTAAAACAAAAGCATAATAGACATGGCCCCTTGAGCTAGCTTTACCATTCCATAACAATGTATGCATAACTTATCTCAATGCCACTTCCCTGGAGAGGCACTTGAGCATGTAGGAAATGAAGAGATATTGATCATGTGCAGGTCGATGGGTTTTGTTTAATTTGGTCTGCACAGATATGGTGGACCAGAAGACCTGTCCCTGTATAATACTGTTCTATGTTCTATGCTCTATGTTCTAGGTTAATTCTGTTCAGTGTTCTTCTTACAATTTCTCTCATTGATGCAAGATATATAAATATAATATCTGCACAGAAGTTGGTCATACATAAATGAACTTCCAACTGCTAAATATTTTGGCTCGAAGATCAATTTTGGACTTTAATTATTTGTTTTCAGAATGGAGGGAGTATGATAACGTTTTTCAGGAAATTATATTTGACAACTCATCCACCTGTTTTTTAGACCTACATGAATGATCTATGAAGAGAATAGTAATGAATCAAAAAGGCATGGCAACATGGGAAAGATGTTGTGTGCAGAGAAGTTTGATGGCATATAGTTCAACAGACAGAATGAAGAGAGGTGATATGAGTTTTGTGTTTCAAATTTAATGTAAGAAATGAGTAGGATTGAGCAGATTAATAAAGTTTTGAATCTTTGGCTGTATTAGTGGCTGTAAATAAGAAACTTGCAGAAAATCCCTATTAATTATGACTCTTTCAGAGCATTGTGTTCAGTTTTGATTATCTGTGTAGGATAGATGGCAAACCTTCAGAGAGTTTGCAGAAGAGATTTAGCAGAGTTACTAGAATTGTAATCATAGACTCAAACAGAGTCAAACAGTGTGGAAACAGGCCCTTCGGCCCAACTTGCCCACACCGACTAACATGTCCCATGTACACTAGTCCCACCTGCCTGCATTTGGCCCATATCCTTTTAAACCTGTCGTTGAAAGAAAAGACCAGTTATGGAGACTGCAAGGTGACTTGGATAGGCTGGGTGAGTGGGCAAATGTTTGGCAGATGCAGTATAATGTGGATAAATGTGAGGTTATCCATTTTGGTGGCAAAAACAGGAAAGCAGACTATTACCTAAATGGTGGCCGACTAGGAAAAGGGGAGATGCAGCGAGACCTGGGTGTCATGGTACACCAGTCATTGAAAGTAGGCATGCAGGTGCAGCAGGCAGTGAAGAAAGCGAATGGTATGTTAGCTTTCATAGCAAAAGGATTTGAGTATAGGAGCAGGGAGGTTCTACTGCAGTTGTACAGGGTCTTGGTGAGACCACACCTGGAATATTGCGTACAGTTTTGGTCTCCAAATCTGAGGAAGGACATTATTGCCATAGAGGGAGTGCAGAGAAGGTTCACCAGACTGATTCCTGGGATGTCAGGACTGTCTTATGAAGAAAGACTGGATAGACTTGGTTTATACTCTCTAGAATTTAGGAGATTGAGAGGGGATCTTATAGAAACTTATAAAATTCTTAAGGGGTTGGACAGGCTGGATGCAGGAAGATTGCTCCCGATGTTGGGGAAGTCCAGGACAAGGGGTCACAGCTTAAGGATAAGGGGGAAATCCTTTAAAACCGAGATGAGAAGAACTTTTTTCACACACAGAGTGGTGAATCTCTGGAACTCTCTGCCACAGAGGGTAGTCGAGGCCAGTTCATTGGCTATATTTAAGAGGGAGTTAGATGTGGCCCTTGTGGGTAAGGGGATCAGAGGGTATGGAGAGAAGGCAGGTACGGGATACTGAGTTGGATGATCAGCCATGATCATATTGAATGGCGGTTCAGGCTCGAAGGGCCGAATGGCCTACTCCTGCACCTAATTTCTATGTTTCTATGTTTGTGTGAAGCAATGAGGAAACTGTCATCGCTTCCACTGGAGAAGTGAATGTTATGTGGAGATTTGATAGGTTAAAGTTCACAAATGACTTTGATTCAGCGAAATTGTTTCCAAAGCAGAAGAATCAATAACTGGAAGGCGTAGATTTACAAAGATTGTCTAAAGACAAGATAAATAAACATTTATTTTTGCAGTCATTTATTGTGATTTAAAATGTAGTGTAATAGAACTGAATTAAGTAATTGAAGGGAAATCGCTAATAATTCCAACATCTCGTTTGTCCTCTGTTTTAATAATTTCACAAGGGTAACCATATTTGCAACTTCATAAGGCCCTAAGCTTAGGAATTCATTCCCCAATACTTTCTCCATCACTTCCACATTCTTAAAAGAAGAAAATGCCCCTTAAACATCCTTCTCTAACCAAAGATTTGATCAACTTACCTGCATCCCGTTAAGCAGCAAGATGACAACTTCTGCTTGGTAATTCATCTAGAAAGTGGCTTGGAATGTGTTGCTACTGCAGCCAAATGTAGAAAGAGCAGAAAATAAGGTTATTGCACCAAAGAGCTTGCAGAGATACAATGGACCAAATGGCCTTGCCTTGTATTGTTTCTCTCTTTGATTCTTTGATTCAAACTAGTCTTCTTATCGAGTCCACACACAATTTAGAAGTTGTTCAGCCAGAGCTGAACACACTTCTCGGCATCTGCATACAATGGTGTCTGTCTTGTCGCTTCTTGTGCTTCTTGTGCGTGGTGGTGGAAAGATTGGTGGAAACAGGGCCGCGACGTGAACGCTCTTTCCTTGACCCCATTCAAACTAGTGATTGAGCAAAATTAAAAATAATTCTACCACATCCTGTGGAAAATTTTCACTTCATAATCTACTCGTAAAGTGTCTGAGTTAAATGCCAGCTAACTATTATTATATCCAGGAGGTTCACTGCCCGTCAAATTCTAGATTTAACTCAAATAAAGAGGCTAACCAGAAATATTTTGAGTTGCTGCCTGTGATTAATTGACTTCACAATAGCAATTGCAAAGTAGAATAATGAAAGATATTGAGAATGAATTAAACTATCATAATATCAGAAACATTCAACCTGACAGTCAGTCAAATTCCAGTTTGTGTAGAAAACCAAAAGCTGCAGACATTTGAAATTTGAAAAGAATTTTTAAAGTGGAGATTGACAGGTTTTCGATTAGTAAGGGTGCTAAAGGTTATGGGGAGAAGTCTGGAGAATGGGATTGAGAGAGAAAGATAGATCAGCCATGATTGAATGGTGGTAGACTCAATGGGCAAATGGCCTAATTCTGCTCCTATGACGAATGAACTTCTGAAAACATAAACTGTTATGCTTTAGTTGTACAAGACATTGGTAAGGCCACATTTGGAGCATTGTGTTTAGTTTTGATCAGTCTGTAGTAGGAAAGATGTTGCTAAGCTGTAAAGAATACAGAGAAGATTTACGAGGATGTTGCCAGGCCTACGATCTGAGCTACAGGGAAATGTTTGGCAGGCCGGGATTTTATTCCTTGGAGTGCAGGAGGATGAGGGGTGATCTTATAGAGGTGTATAAGATCATGAAAGGAATAGATTGGGTAAATGCACAGTCATTTGCCCAGAGTAGAGTAATCGAGTACCAGAGGACGTAGGTTCAAGGTGAGAGAGGAAAGATTTAATAGGAATCTAAGGGGTCACTTTTTCACACAAAGGTTGACAGGTATATGGAATGAGCTGTCAGAGGAGGTAGTTGAGGGAGATACTATAACAACATTCAAAAGACATATGGGCAGATACATGGACAGAAAAGATTTAGTGGGATATGGGCCTAACATTGACAGGTGGAACTAATGAAGATGGGGCATCTTGGTCAGCATGTGCAAGTTAAGCTGAAGGTCCTGTTTCCATGCTGTTGGACTCCATTACTCTAAAACATATTGGAAACACTCAGTGGGTCAGGCAGCATCTGTAGAATTAGAAACAGCATTAAGGTTAAGGTCCTTTATTAAAATGATGGATCTTAATTTGATTAAATAATCTTTGAACACAAACAATTAGGACTAGTGACATTTGCACTTTGCAGCAGTTGCTATTGCAGTACTGGGACCAACAGCATTGTAACACTGGGACTAATGGCAAATCTGAATCGTAAAATGCTATTCAAGTTCAAGTTCAAGTTCAAGTGAGTTTATTGTCATGTGTCCCTGTATAGGACAATGAAATTCTTGCTTTGCTTCAGCACACAGAACATAGTAGGCATTTACTACAAAACAGATAAGTGTATCCATATGCCATAATATAAATATATACACACATGAATAAATAAACTGATAAAGTGCAAATAACAGAAAATGGGTTATTAATAATCAGAGTTTTGTCCGAGCCAAAGTTCAAAGTTCAAAGCTCAAATTTTTATTTTGGTCACGTACACCTTTCGGTGTAGTGAAATTCTTTTTGCCATGCAGCACATAAAAAAAGAATACAACATAACAATAAAAGATAGTTTCAACATCAAAACATCCCCCCACAATATTTCCCATTGTGGGGAAAGGCACAAAGTCCAGTCCCATCCCCAAGTCCACCCATAGTCGGGCCTCCTTACTCGAGACCGTGGCTTCCGGAGCCGACAGGGCCGCGCCGAATGGAAAGTTCAGCGCCGCCGCCCGCAGCCGCTCCACAGACCCACAGCTCCGCAATGGACCCAGCTCCAGTTCAGCGAAGTCACCGCCAGCCCCGCAATGGCGCTCCAGCGCTGCACCGCCGTCCTCCGACCCGCAGCTCTGCCGCCGCCGCCGCTGCTGAGCCTGTGCCGTCGCCGGTGCTGAGCCGGTGCCGTCGCCGGTGCTGAGCCGGTGCCGTCGCCGCCGCCGCTGAGCCGGTGCCGTCGCCGGTGCTGAGCCGGTGCCGCCGCCGGTGCTGAGCCGGTGCCACCGGTTTAATAGCCTGATGGCTGTGGGGAAGTAGCTATTCCTGAACCTGGTTGTTGCAGTCTTCAGGCTCCTGTATCTTCTACCTGAAGGTAGCAGGGAGATGAGTGTGTGGCCAGGATGGTGTGGGTCTTTGATGATACTGCCAGCGACTGTGATAAATCCCCTCGATGGAAGGAAGGTCAGAGCCGATGATGGACTGGGCAGTGTTTACTACTTTTTGTAGTCTTTTCCTCTCCAGGGCGCTCAAATTGCCGAACCAAACCACGATGCAACCGGTCAGCATTCTCTCTACTGTGCACCTGTAGAAGTTAGAGAGAGTCTTCCTTGACAAACTGACTCTCCGTAATCTTCTCAGGAAGTAGAGGTGCTGATGAGCTTTCTTGATAATTGCATTAGTGTTCTCGGACCAGGAGAGATCTTCAGAAATGTGCATGCCCAGGACAAGGGGTCAGTTACAGTCCTACTGGGATTGATAATATTGTGATATGGTACTGTACACAATGCTATACACAGAGGCAGCATTGTTAAAATGTATGAATGAATGAATGAATGAATGAATGAATGAATGAATGAATGAATGAATGAATGAATACAACAATGAAACCAGCCCTTCCGCACATCAAGTCCACGCAGATCTTTGATCACCAATTCATATTATTTCTCTGTAGTCTCACTTTCACATCCTCTATTACAGTGGTCAATTAACCCACAAACTCACATATCTTCAGGATGTAGATGGAAATTGGAGAACCTTGAGGAAACCCAAACAGGCACAGGGTGAATGTGCAAACTCCACAGAAACAGCACCCAAGGTTGGGATATAACCTGGGTCTCTTCCTCTTTGAGGCAACAGTTCTACCAGATTATGTACACTTATGTTGGGGGGTTTCATTATTTTGTAACTGCTGCCATTTCAGTAATAGGGAAGGTGGAATTATTTGGTGGTGTCACTGTTTTGTGATCTGTCATATTTCTGGTTTAGTACTCGTGACCTGATATATTGTCTTGCATTTTGTGTGGTCAAATTGTCTTGAATAGTTTATAGGTGCTAATTTCTATGAAGGCTTTGATGCCTAAATGAAGTCATTATGTTTTTAATTCCTTTCTCCAGATGCTTGGATCATATTTTATGATTTTATGATCTGAGGTGCTCACCTTATCCAGGAACTGCAGCAGGTTACTTCCTATTCAGTGTTTTCCCCCACATTGTGCCTTGTTCCTTCTCTATTGCAAAGAACACAGCACATTTCCATGAACTTCCTGAAATATTGTGGTATGTGAATTCGCAAAATAAAATATAGGTCATTTAATATCGTGCAGGACTCATAAAAATGTATTTTGTTCCCCAAAATTTGAATATTCCCGGCACATATTTCTGAACAACAGGAATATTGCCTCAGAGATGAATCAATCCATTATATAAAGCATGCAACACATTTAATAATCTGATCAATATTTATTGCAATCTGGCCCTCTTCATTTATGCAAAGCCAATGTGCCCTCAGCTTTTAATTGAACTCAAGTTTATCAATGTTAATAACAAGTTTCTTAATGATAAAAGTGTTTTAATTGTGTTTAGTATCTGACAACAGAATTCCATTATATTCCTCCTGAGTTTATGAGTTTGTTCAAATAAATTATCTTGCAGTAACAACGTAACAAGAAATATTTGCAGAATCAGTTTCTAACATAATGTTTTTGACAAAACGCATGTTGTTATTGAAGTATTTGAACATGCAGGTAATTAAAAAGATCAGTGCAGGAGCAAAATCACATACAATTGCAAGTCTCTAGATTTTTATGTTTAATATTGTCATTTAATATTACAACTACATCTTGACTTTATTTGTCAAATATCTAGTGTACATTATTTATACATATCGATGATTGTTGGAAATTATATTTTGTGTAAATCATCTATCAGTGTGTGCTAACCGGTTGGTAATTAACATTCAGTTAGGATTAGTTCCAGGCCTAGTCAAGTGTCAACCTTAGGCCTTTCAGATGCACTCTGTGTATAAGTGCGATACAAATTTGGGAACTTAGTGCTGTGATTTTTTCTTCTTTAAAATAATCAAGTCTAGTTAAAAACTGTCTTTTAACAATGCCTAATTTAACCATTGAACTTATGCACAATTAACTCTCAGTCTCCCATTATGAAAAGAACCCATCCACTGGAACCATCCTGAGTTAAAAGTAAATAACTTTATTGGGAAATGTATGCACTAATGATTAGCCAATTAAAAAGAATTTAAACATCTCACTTAAAAGATCCTCAGATTGTATGTTCAAAGCATCAATTGTGCAGCAATAGCACAGGTCCAAAAATGGTCCTATGTTAAAATAATACCAACACGTGGTTTAAAAATAAGTGATCGCTTCTTTCATGCTCTATTTCTTTCCTTGCCAAAGTTGACTCTCTTAAATAGTGATGCCCTCCTCCCCTCAGCTATTTTTTCTCTAATCCTCTACTTACATGCTACTTTTCTCAAGTACATAATGACCTCAGCCGCTAATGATCATCATTTGCCCCCTGCAGTGAACGATCTTCGAGATGACTCTCTATTACTTCTCTCTGATTGCTCTTCATTGCCAAGCTGCACCTTCTGGAGGAGGTTCCATTTGCTCAAAATAAGATAATTGAAGATGAGGGAGGCTGTGTGGTTCAGCTTAGCTCAGTCATCTAACTTATTGCAGTTTTCCAGCTCAGTAACCAAGTCTTCTAAACGATTACAAGGATTTTTGTTCCAGTTCTTTACTCCGAAGTTCATGTTATTTTCTTGCACAATGTACAAAATGAACTGCCCGACAACAATAATTTATGTTTGCATTTTTAACTGGTTTGAACTAGCCGGAATATTTTTTACAGTTCTGTGATCGAGCAGAATGCTGGAATTTAAATTTGACTATTTCAGGAGGGGCATATTAAACATTCCACTCTAGCAGGTGCAATTTTACATGTTTAAGATAGTTAAGGGGCTGTCCCACTTGGGCAACCTAATCTGCGAGTTTAGAAGAGTGTCTTTGACTTTCAAACTCGCAGCATAATCGACACGTGGTCCTAGGAGGTCCTATGAGGTCGCTGGAACTCTCCTTCATGCTCGAGGGAAGTTCCCGAATACTCGTGGCCTCAGCTAGGTCGCGGAAAATGTTTCAACATGTTGAAACATTTTCCGCGAGTAAAATTTTGTCGGCATGGTTCTTTTTAACTCACAGTGCAGTGGAGTGGGGTCGCTATGTAGTTACAGGCAGTTGAGGGCAGCCATACGCAATCTCCTTCACTGACCTGGCATTTTAATTGGCTCATTGGAGATTTCAGTACCAAGGAAAACCTACTGGTAATGTAAAATGCCCGCTAAACTTTATTATACTTCTTAAAAGTGTCTCCACTCCTTCTCCCCCCCTTCTCCCCCCCCCCCTTCTCCCCCCCCTTCTCCCCCCCCCCTTCTCCCCCCCCCCTTCTCTCGCCTTCTCCCCTCCTTCTCTCCCCTCGTCACCGCTTCTCTCTCCTTCTCCCCCCTCTCTTCCCTTCTCCCCCCCCGCCCCCGCGCTCTCTAAAGGACTTACCATTGCTGTGCAGCCGTTTTACCTTCCTTTTCATCGCGGGTGACAATTTCAGACAGTGCTCCCCCACTTTCCCTGGCCCCTGCCTTTGTGATGTTTTTGTATGTGTTTGTGTGCGGTCGGTCGATCCAGCTCGCGGTTTCAACGCAGACGGTTGCTCCAGCTCGAGGCTTTCCAGGCGAGTGCCCTCGAGCTTGAAGGACGAAGACACTCTTCTTAACTGGCGGATTAGGTAGCCCAAGTGGGACGGCCCCTTTAATGATTATTGTGAGTGGCATGAAAGGTGAAGGAAGGCATGATTTTATCCTGCCATCAAAGGTTAGCTCCTGATCTGTCTGTAATTGACTGTGTGGATCTACCTCTGAAAACAAATCCCAGGATGGATGCTGTTCCCAAATTTACAAGAATCATGAACTATAGAGAGGTGATTTCATGGTACCCGGTCAGGACTTCGAGGGACGAGAAGCCGAAGCCAAGAGTGGAATCCAACATACCGAAAGTACAAATAGATTCTTGTACTTTCGGTATCTTGACTTCAGCTTCTCGTCCTTCGACGTCCCATCTGCACACGGATTTCATAGAGGTTCTAAATAAATACCCATTTCCCACTTGTGACCAAATCCATGAGCTATCATCTTAAATGTGGAAATTTCTAAAGTTACGGAGTCACAGAAAGAAGCAGCATGGAAATAGGCCCTTCGGCCCACCAAATGTTTGAGGAAATCAGAGCTGCCGGGATGAAAAGCATGCGATCACGGGGTGAACATGTGAACACTACACATACATCACTGAAAGTCAGGATTGAACTGTGTCACTGGAGTTGACAGGCAGCTGCTTTACTAGCTGGTCCACTGTGCTGCCCTGTTTAGTTGGAAACAAAATCAGAAAATATTTTTCACACAAAAGATACTGGAAATCGGTAGCTCTTCAAACTATGATATTAACTCAGTTTCTCATCCCAAAGGTGCTACCTGATCTGCTTCAACTTTCTAGCATATTTTGTTTTTATTTCCAATTTCCAATTTCCAATTTTTTAATTAATATTATCTATATTTCTCTTTCCTAAATAGCATTTGAAGTTGGGTCACTTCAAAGTTTCAAAGTTAGATTTTTAGAACATCGTTGGCTTTGGATATCACAGGTAAATATAATTCTGCTAAATTGAGTGGAGATGAAACATTGAAACATTTTTCTTAATGTATTGATTGGATCAAAACCATGTTTTAATAAAGGCCAGGATTTTGCAAACAGCATCCCAAATGATCAAATATGCTGAATAAATTGGATTGCCATGCAGACAATAATTTGAAGTCATGCAATCCACATCTAATCCAACTTAGACATTAGGCAAGGGCCCGCTGTTGGGAATTGGAGTAACACTCATGGCATCAAGACATCAGAATCTAATAAAACAAGATATGGAAACCCAGGGTTGTTCCTCCAATGTGATATGTTAATGTAGATAGTAAAAGCAAGTCTGAATCTGAGCTGGAGATGTTTTCGGGAATATCAAAGGGGTGTGGGGAGTAAGAGACTTGGTAGTTTGAAAGGGAGGGTGAGGATAGGAGTTTGTAATGCCCCTGTCCCACTTAGGAAACCTGAACGGAAACCTCTGGAGACTTTGCGCCCCACCCAAGGTTTCCGTGCAGTTCCCGGAGGTTCCCGGAGGTTTTTGTCAGTCTTCTATGTTCCGGCGATTATTTCAAAAAATTCAAAACCGGCCGCGACTAAAAATAGGTCGCCGTTTTAAAAATCGGTAATATTTTAGTCGAAGCCGGTTGCAATGTTAGTTGAAGGTGGTTGCCGGAGGTTGCAGGTAGTGGAAGGTAAGACCTTCGTGGTGACTCTAATAGTCAAGAGTTGACAGGGAACTCGTATTCCCACATCAAATGGATACTGTGTTTTCAGTTCTAGTCATAAGGTCCTGATTATATGTTATCAGCAAAATGTGTGAATAACTAGATAATGCATCTTCCGCGGCTAGAGAAGCCAAAATATTTCCGTCTGTATGGTCAATAGAGGACGGTGGTTCCAAGTGGAATCAGTGACATCTCACAGAGGATGAGTAGTCTGTCCAAGAACAAGAGGGGTATATTTTTGATATTTCTCAAGATTACAGAAACGTGGAGCATGCCAAATCAAGTTAGGATTTGGCTCATCTAATCATGTGTTTAGTTACCCAGTTTGAGATGGATGATTGGCTTTCAGTAATTTAGCTGATTCAGAGAATCGATCTTGAAGATGCATACTTTGCCATATCTATACACAAGAGACACAGATTATCTGGTGTTTTGATAACAAAGCCAGAGGTGGAAGTTAATGCTGCCCTACTCAGATCTAGGGCATTGTGTCATCGAGTTTTAGATAACATGCAAAATTTGCAGCTGATAAAATTTAGGGGTTTATTAGTAGATACCTCTTACGATATTAAGGATGAGGCAACATGAAATTTACTAATGCCAACTTTGCCTATTCATTCAGGCCATGGTAAGGCAGCTGAAGCAGCTCCTATTTACTCAATCACAAGTGATGGCTGGGGCAGCCTGTCTTCTCGGGCAGCTAGCTCTGCACGAACGTATGGGAAGTTTGTGAACAAAATATGTGAGTTACCTTTTAAACGGAAGTAATAGAGGTTTGTGTTGCTTTCAGTTTGGGCTTAGAAAAGCGTTTATGAGATAGCACAATTGACACTGCTTGTGCTACTTTGTCATTCTCTATAGTCCCATAAGTGGGGCAATAAATGATTCGTTATTCACCCGCTGTTCACTAACATTATGCAGTGTATCTTTTATATGACCGCTCTAAAAGCCTACACTCATTATAGTGTGCAATGTATACCAGTAAATTATGCAAATGTTCTTCTACTGTATTCCTAATGGGAGCAGTATTTTTTAAATTGATTATGCTTTTAGCAACTGATTTCAGCACAAAGAACACAGTCTTTAATCTCTGGCTCGGGACTTCCGGTGGCGCCATGCTTTGCTAGCAGTCGCAAATTTTCTAGCTCCGCTGAAAAAAATCGCGATTTTTCGCGTTAAAATCGGGTCTGGAGGTCGGGACCATTTTTAAAAACTTACCGGAGTCTCATGTCGCGGTGCTGATGACGTCATCAGTAAGCGCCGTGAATTTAACGGGGGGAAAGTCATTTTAAATGAAAAGTACGTCTCCAGGTCAGAGCCCACAGAGGAAAGTCACAAAACAATTGCTGAAGACTCTGGAACATCAAGAAAACTGCAAAACTGACCTCTGGAGTGGTCTCTTGAATGTCTACACGATCTAAGATTGAGATGACCACAAAAGAGAAAACCGAAATGGAGGAATTAAAGAACTCGGTAAGAGATTTGAAAAATGATTTGAAAGCTGGAAACTTAAATTTGATGGAAAACATGCAATCCATTAATGCCGGTAATGAAAAAATACTTGCGGGCATTGGTGCTCTGCAAAAAAGAGTTGATGATGTGCAAGAAGAATTAACGGGGGAAATTAATAAGGTGGCAGAAGAGACCACAAAGATGTTTGAGGCTGTGCATGAAACTGTTTCTGCAATTGTAACTGCAGTGAAAGATATGGAAGCTGTTGTGGAAGAGATGACCGGAGAGATGCAGACGATGAAGTTAGAAATAGACAGCCTCAAGAGCCAACTTACAAAAGTTTCTGATAAATATGTTGACCTAGAAGCTCGCTCAAGACGTCAAAATATACGAATACGTGGAGTAAAAGAGGGAGCTGAGGGGGACAATGCTTGTGAGTTCACTGCCAATCTAATCAAACACGTACTCAATCTACCTGAGGCACCTGTAATTGAAGTAGCACATCGACTACCCAGATTTAAACCAAGATCTCAAGGAGAACATGCCTACCCACGACAGATCATAGTTAAATTTAGGGATATCCCAACAGTGGAAGCGCTAATGAAAAAAATCAAATACGGAGAGAAGATGATGTACAGAAATGATTCTATTAAACTCCTACGGGGCTACCCTTACGAGATTGTGCAAAAGAGAAGAAAGTTCTCACAGACCAGAGAAGCTCTTTACGGTGTCAAGGGTGTCATATGTGGAGTGTATTATCCGGCCAGGATGCGTATTACTTTCATGGGAATGTCAAAAACATTCATTAACTCGGTAGAATCTCTTAAATACGCTCAAGAAATCGTGGCCAAGGCAGCAACAATTGAAGATTGATCACCAAGACGTCATGAACAAATTAATTTGCTTATTCCCCCAACAAGAATATCACAAGAAAAGTGAAATAAGTGAACAACACCAATCTTTAAAAATTATTACATGCAAAAGATTTTCCACGAGACGTATCTACACATTATTATCTCCCCTTGAACATTGCGGAATCTAACTCAAGGACACTCTGTGCTCAAACGAGGAAAGACTGATAACATGGGAGTGACGATCTGCTGAGCTGAGAACGAAAAACATCACATGGCTTATATAGTTTTACAAAATATTGAGAATTAATAATAATTAATAATTAACAATACTAATATAGAAATAGCAATTGAAACTGATAAAAATGTGTTGCCTGCTTTATAACGCAGACAACAGTAATCACATATGTTCCGCAGCTCGAGTGGGGAGGGGAGGAGTCAGGCACCTGGCATAATTCCAGGAGCCTGACTCCGGTTAACCCTTTCAGCGAACAGCTCACTTTTAACAATATTAAAACCAATTACAAATAGTTAAGAGATAAAGATTTGATAAGTCGGAATGAAACATATATATATATACTGCAACTGGGTGAAATAGAACTGATTTGGAAACGGTACCGACCCCCTAGATTTTGGGTAATAAAGGCAGCGGGGCTAACCTCATAACATCTACGCCGGAAGCGATATCGATGTCGTACCCCACAGACGAGTGGGCCACTCACTACGGTGTCGGAAACTCAGACACCGTAAATTTATTTGATATACTTTTTTTTTTAATCACAATATGTCACATCTATGTGTTTTTTTTTCAAGGACAATCGCAGAGGGGAACTACCAAGGAAGTCTATAATATAAATGCTCCCAAAATAACCAGAGTCCTGAGGTATGAATGCACCATAATAAATAAGGTCATCAAAATTGGTAAAAATATATGACGACAATCAAAAGAAAATGGGAGGAATCACACTATATAGTTGGAATATAAGGGGTATTAATGAACCTATTAAAAGGGGCAAGATACTAGCTCAGTTGAAATCATACAACACGGACATTTCGTTTCTACAGGAAACGCATCTTAAACATCAAGATCAGACGAGACTGAGGGCGAACTGGATAGGCCAAACATTTCACTCTTCATTCACTTCCAAATCTAGAGGTACTGCAATCATTATTCGTAAAGGAATTCCATTTAAATCAAAGAATACTATTTCAGATAAGGAAGGGAGATCAATAATACGCCAATTACGCTGGTAAACATATATGCGCCCAATTTTGATAACCCTCAATTTTTTAATAAAATTCTGAATATAATTGCAGAATTTAATTATCAAAATGTTATAATTGGAGGAGACTTTAACTGTGTTTTAGACCCTTATCTAGATAAATCGATGCAAAAACAAAAAGGTAATACGAAATCTAAAACCAGTAAACTTTTACATACATATATGGAAAACACAAATATAGCAGATGTGTGGAGGATTGCAAACCCGACGGGAAGGGATTATTCGTTTTATTCAACGGTGCATAAAACATACTCACGGATAGACTATTTTCTTGTGGATACAAAATTAATTCCGCACACTATGAACCCTAAATACCACATTAATGCGATCTCAGACCACTCTCCGTTAACTTTTGTTTTAAAACTAGAAGGAATGTCTATGAATAAATCGTTCTGGAGGTTTAACTCGCAAATTTTAAAAGACCCACAAGGGAGTATATATCTAAAAAAACAGATGGATCTATTTTTTGAGATAAATGATACACCAGATATATCCCCCACGCTATTATGGGAATCCTTCAAAGCATTTATTAGAGGAGTCATTATTTCATTTCAAGCTTATCAAAATAAAAAGAATAAGAATGAACAAAGACATTTAGAAGAACAAATAAAACAATTAGATACAGATAATGCTAAAGATCCAACTATGGATAAACATAATAAAATCCTACTATTGAAATTCAAGCTAAATAAATTACTGTCAGAGAAAGTTATAACATTATTTCAAATCACAAAACAAGAACACTTCGAATTCGGGGACAAACCCCACAAACTTCTAGCACGCCAACTGAAAACTCGAGAAAAAGAGAATGCAATATTAAAGATTAAATCAGACAGAGGGGAATTATTAACATTACCCAAGGATATCAATAAAAGATTTGCTCAATTTTACCAGAATCTATACACATCTAAAACGTTAATAGACAATAATAAAATTTCAGAATTTCTAGATAACTGTAACCTACCACAATTAGAACTGAGGGAACAAGAGGAACTGGGAGCACAAATTACTTCTTAGGAGATAGAAGACACAATAAAAACACTAAAGAATGGAAAAATACCAGGACCAGACGGATTCAGTAATGAATTTTATAAATCTTTTTACGACATAGTTACTTCACGATTACAGAAAATGTATACATTTGCTTTTAAAGAGCAAAGCTTACCTGAAACACTAGCAAAATCAACGATCATATTAATACTTAAAAAAGATAAAAATATAGAAGAACCAGGATCATATAGAGCTATTGCTTTGTTAAAATACGGATCCAAAAATAATAGCGAAAACACTAGCCAGTAGACTAAGCAGGTATGTTAGTAGACTAATAAATGAGGATCAAACAGGATTTATACCTAAGAGACATTCATTCAATAATTTGAGACGTTTGCTTAACATAATGCACTCACATAAATCTCATGACCAAGAGTTATCTATCATCTCACTGGACGCAGAAAAAGCGTTTGATCAAGTAGGATGGGATTATATGATTAAATTATTGCAAAAATTCCAATTGGGAGAGAACTTCATTGCATGGATAAAACTATTATATAACGAACCTACGGCTAGAATACTAACTAATAATATATTATCCTCGAAATTTGAACTATTAAGGGGCAATAGACAAGGATGTTCATTATCACCGCTGTTATTTGCTTTGGTAATTGAACCCCTTGCTGAAAAAATAAGAACACACCTGGATATTTACGGTTATAATACAAAATATTCAAATAACAAAATATCCCTATATGCCGATGATGTACTACTGTACATCACAAAACCACAAATTAGTATACCAAATATATTACATTTAATTGAGGACTTTGGATCCTTCTCAGGATATAGAATAAATTGGAACAAAAGTGAAATTATGTCGATAAAACCAAAAGACTCAACACACCTCAGGAAATTCCCCTTTAAAATAGCTACAGAAAAATTCAAATATTTGGGAATTGAAATTACTAGAAATTACCAGGATATGTTTAAAGCCAATTATAATCCCTTACTTAAGAAATTAAATAATTTGATTAAATTCTGGAAAACACTTCCGATGTCCTTAATAGGCAGAATAAATGCTATAAAAATGATTTTCTTACCACAAATCCTATACCTATTTCAATCAATACCTATATATCTCCCAAAAAAGTTTTTCAAAAAATTCGACTCAGACATTCCTAATTGTATATGGGATTATAAATCCCATAGAATACAAAGAGCACACCTTAATAAACGAAAAGAGTCGGGGGGTCTAGCGCTCCCTAACTTTATGTATTATAATTGGGCAGTTATATTAAAAATATGATTCACCTGCTGGACAATTCTGCCCAGCAGGCGGACTGGATTGTAATGGAAAAAGGGGACTGCTCCCCGAGTAATATAGGAGCGCTTATCCTCTCACCAATAAATTTGAATAATAAAAATTATAATAAAAATCCAATTATACATAGCACAATTAGAACATGGAAACAAATAAAACAGAATCTAAAATTAAGAAACCTATCTCTCTCAATACCAATAGTCAATAACCCATTGTTTAAACCATCAATCATAGACAAATCATTTATACAATGGGAAAGAATGGGAATCAAAACGCTCGAAGATCTGTATGAATTGGGAAAATTACTATCATTTCAACAACTACAACTGAAATATAATTTGAAAAATAACCAATATTTTAAATATCTTCAAATTCGTAATATCTGAAAAAATACACAAAAGACTATCATAATATGCCTTCCGACTTACTAGATGAAGCAATGAAGACAAAGGCGGAATCAGCTAATCTAATATCGTACTTATATAATATCATTTTAAACATAGAAATACCCACAACAGATGGAATTAGAAGAGACTGGGAACAAGAATTAGCTATAAAAATTTCAAAAGAGAGCTGGGATAATCATTTACTACAGGTGCATAAATGTTCGATCAACGTACGACATACGCTCATCCAATTCAAAACATTACATAGACTATATTATTCAAAAACTAAATTAAATAAAATCTTTCCTAATGTTTCACCAATCTGTGATAAATGTCTGTGTCAAGAAGCTACCATAGCGCATTCTTTTGTTTTTTGTAAAAAAATCCAAAAATTCTGGTATGAAATATTTGATATTTTTTCAAAATTAATTAAAATAAAACTGGTACCAAAACCAGAATGGATCATTTTTGGAATATCGGAAGGTATCCCTGAATTAAACGTGTATCAGAAGAATTTATTCAATTACGGGCTAATAATGGGAAAAAAGCTCATACTTAAATTCTGGAAAAATGCGCCCACACCAACAATAAAAATGTGGACATCAAATATGTTTGAAACATTACATCTGGAAGAGATGAGATTCCTCTTAGCAGGTAAAGCAGACCAATTCCAAAAGACGTGGTCTACGTTTCTGGACCTATTACAAGCATGAGGTGCAATAGTAATTTTAAAAATAAATAAATAAATAAATGGTATCAGGACCTAGCAATGGGAGGTAAAACAACAAAAACAGACTTGGTTGGTAGTCCCCTTTCTGCGGAGTTTAATGTTACAATAGAGCGATTGTTCCTACTTTCTTTTTCTTTCTTTTCTAGGGTCTACTTTCTTACTTTACTTCCTTCTCTAACTTCTTTTCTAAGGGGCTTTCTTTTCCCAACACTCTCTTGCACTTCACGACTCTTGTGCACTTTCTTTACTTTCCTTACTTCTATCTTTTTCTTAAAGCTCAAAAAAATGAAGCGGTACAAAAAATGTATTAAGATATATGTGTTGTGTATTATTGTAATTTACCGTACTTCTAATAAAAATAATAAAAAAAAAAAAAAATTAAAATCTCTGGCTCGGTCTCTGGGTCATAACTGACATTAGGGTAGCTTGTTATAGGAATGATCTCATAAGCAACATGGGCATGATTGCGTACATTTGGAGTTGACAGCATACCCATCAGAGCAGAGATTGTGTGTGTTATTAGGCATACATGTACACTGAGCTTGCTAGTACCTATGAGATGAAAGATAGTTTCTTTCTTGTTGTTTAATAGTCTCTCAAAAGATTGCTGATGGCTCATTAGCAGCCAATAGAATGGGTAGTTCCCTTTCATCATACAGCAAGAGGCTTACATAGTGCGTGTTAAGAAGTTATACAATTTGGTTGAATATGCCTGGATATTTGCAGATAGAATTCTAAACAGTGCTGCATGAGTTATTATCTAACTCAAAGTCAATTGGGACTATGGTCCGTTTAAGAGTAATGGCCATGTATGCAAGTTAGCATCATGGTATGAATAACCCATGTTTTTCTACCATTAATGGTTTATCTGTTTAAGTGTTTCACACACAGATTGGGTTACTGCATGAAACCACAGATCTTTGAAGGCTTCACGTAGTCACTCACGTGACTTCGATATAAAATAGAAATATTAAACGAGAACTTACCCTTTGAAGTTTGATCTTTATTTTATGAGAAGTTGGTGAGGGAATACGTGCCCTCCACTCCCAACCCTACTTCTCATAAAGATCATTCGGTAATTCTAAGGTCGTTAATCTTTCTATAGCTTAAGTTCGGCAACTAGTCTGTGGTTTCATACAGCTGCTCTGAAGATTGACCCGCATGCGGTCTGGCGGGCTCTTCACGTATTCCCTTACTTCAACTTCTCATAAAATAAAGATCAAACTTCAAACGGTAAGTTCTCGTTTAATCTTTCTATTTTAAATGGGATATTCCTGAGTAAGGGAACTACTCAGTCAAGAATCCTTTCAATAAAATAGCTAAAATGAATCAATATCTCTTTACACAAATTATGCCAAGGACAGCATTTGTTGACTGAAAATGGATCATATGATATTACATTTCTGTGCACTGTGAGATCCAGATTCAATAAAAAAAATGAAAAGCAGGAATGTAAATTGTTCACTGATACTTGGCATCATCTGTGGCATTCCAGCACTGCAGTTGGCGATTTGAGTTTCAGAACTTCAAACATTACAAAGTTCAAAGTCAATTGGCAGTAGCGATCATTCCCCTCGTGTACATTGTCTATCGGCAGGATCTCAGTATTTCCACTGGTAGAATAATTAAACTAACATCCACTCCCAGGCTAACATCACAAATACCGAGGACATGTTACATGAACGCTCAGTTCCAGAACCTGTTCCGGAAGTGGTGGCGCTGCCCTAGCAGCTGCGGCTCGCCTGCAGTCCGTTTGTTTTATCTTTTTTGTTTTTCTTGTCCCATTGTTACAGTTTGTTTCAGTTTATTTTAGTTGTGTATGTGTGGGGGGTGGGGGGGGTGGGAGGAACCTGTTTTAGTCTCTTCCTTCGGGGGGATGCGACCTTTTCTTGTCGTATCTCCCGTCTCCGTCTCCGTCTGTGCTGAGGCCTAATGGCGGAGCTGGAGGCCTCCAACTGTAACCGACCTCGAGGCTCCGGAGGCATAGCCAGCCAGGACTTAGCAACGCGAGGCTGGCCAACTTCGGGCTGTGGCGGCTTTGCGGCGGCGGCGACCCGATTCGGAGCCTCGGAGGCTCAGCCGCGGGGCCCAGTGGACTCGGCCGCGGGCCCAGTGGACGACAACGTCGGGAGCTCGCAGGTCACAGGTTGGTGACCTGTTCTCCGGAGGTCCCGCAACAACAGCTTCGTCCGCTGGACTGGAGGGTGGCAGCTTCGGCAGCTTTGACCCCCCCGGGCCATGGAGATTGAACCGGCCCGTTCACGGAGCTTGGATTCAGCCGCGGGGTTTACTTACCGTCACCTGGCGGGGTCACAACATCGGAAGCCTGGATCGCCTCAACGCACAGGGAGAACAAGGAGGGAAGAGACAAGGACTTTAAGACTTTTGCCTACCATCACAGTGAGGAGGGCCTGATAGACTCATTGTAGTGGATGTTAAATCTGTGTTTAATGTGTGTTTTGTTATTTTATTCTATGTTATGACTGCAAGGCACGAAATTTCGTTCAGACTGAAAAGTCTGAATGACAATAAAGGATACTTGATAGACGTGATACTTGAAACCCTATTCCAAAATCTGAAAACAGTGAGAAATTATGAAGTGGATGGAGGATGTCCTCAAAGCTGCCTTTTGTTTAACCATTTTTAGCCATGTTTTTAAGGATTAATACTAAAGCATGTGGAAAATCTTTGCCACAAATCTTTGTGGAAACTCTTTGCCACAGAAGGCATGTGGAGGCCGTCAGTGGATATTTTTAAGGCACAGATAGATAGATTCTTGATTAGTACAGGTGTCAGAGGTTACGGGGAGAAAGCAGGAGAATGGGGTTAGGAGGGAGAGGTAGATCAGCCATGATTGAATGGTGTTAGACTTGATGGTCGAATGGCCTAATTTTACTCCTATTCCTTATAACCTTATGAAAATGATATTTCATTCAAGCTCTTAACATGTTAGATAGATACCTTAAAATACTCTAACTTGTTCAAGAATGGTGTTCACAAACAATCTGTCGGGAGAACTCAGCAGGTCGAGCAACATCTGTAAAGGGAAACAAATTGTTGACTTTTTGGATTGAAACCCTTCATCAGCATCCTTGATACTTATCCTACATCCTCTCTTCAGACTGAAGCATTAATCTCAGTCTCAATACCAAAGGGTACATTATGGTGTAATGTTCACTAATTTCACTTGCTTACATCTGACCGATATCACTCCAAACCATTCCTATACATGCACCTGCCAAAGATCTTTTAAATGTGATTATATCTGCCTCTCCACTTCCTCTGGCAACCAGTCCAATGTAAGCTCTATGCTCTGTGTGAGAAAGTTGCACCTCAGTTCCCTTTGAAATATTTCCCCTCTCACATAGTCCTGGAGAAAAGACTATGACTATTCTCTTTATCTATGTCCAACGTGATTTTATAAACTTCTATCAAGTCACCCCTCAAACTCCTGCATTTCTGGCAATAAAGACCCAGCTTATCCTGTTACCTTATACTTTCCCTGCCCATAAAACCAACTCCATTGGAAATTTGTGACCTGAGCATGCAGAGTCAAGATGGCTTCATGAGAGGGAAATTGTGCCTGACTCATTTATTTGAACTTTTTGAGAAAGCTTCTAACAGAATTAAAGAGGAACCAGTAGATATATTATATTTGGTCTTTCAGAACCTATTTAGCAAGGGCCACACATTGGTGCAGCTTGTACAATTGCTGCCTCACAACTCCAGTGCTTTGGAGTTCAATATTTTAAGACCGTTGTGTCCTTTTACAAACCTCAATCTCCCTCATTTGTAATGTAGGGTATTACTTTAATTTTTCACTCAGCACTCAAGGGGCATTGTAACACCTCTACATGTGCAGATTGCCCAATCTGGACATTAAATGACTTCAGTTTGAATGTAAGACAAAATGAACATACTCTCAGAGTCCCATATTGCTCCACATAGCACCAGTGACAGAAATATAATCCTGATGTGTCCACACTAAGATATTAACAAAGTAGCACAATATCTGTCATACCCACAGATATATAAAAATACAAATTGTTTGAGCCACTGTTCTGAGGGTAATGTATTTGCACACATCAAAAGGAAAATAAAACAGTTGCACCATTATATTTGAGGAAAAATAAATTACACGCTGAGGTCTAAATAAAATACTTCTAGTGCTAATAATGTACTTTTCATTTCTTGGCAGATCAATAAAGCTCAGATCTGTTTCTAGTCCGTGGGCAAATAGCCAATACGTTTACACCACACGAACACCGGCTGATTCACACTAGCAGTCAGGATACAAGCTTATAATAAAATAAATGATTCTAAAATTAAGCATATGTACATTACTCATTAGTAGTTTAAAAAAAATTGCATTTATGATTATGGATCCTCATTGATGTTGAGGAAGAAAAGATTGCATTAAAATAGCCTTTTGATTGTAGCTTTAAATAGAGATAATCTACATTAGGAATGGCATCAGGCAGCTGTGTCCCTGGTATGGCTTTCTAAACTATCCTTTGTTCAGTTGCAGCATCAGTCCGTGTGTAGCCAATACATGTGGCTCACTGTTCTTAACTTCCTCAACATGAGCTTCTGGCATAACTACGATCATTGTTTTGTAGTCATGTAGATATGTCTTACTTGATATGGCCATCAATACAGTTGGAAAAAAGCAAAATATCTTTCTTTACATTTCAAACATAAATGGCACCTGTTGTGGGATATATCAACTGCCCACCCAACAAACCAGGTTCAGCAAAAATGCACAATCAGTTAATTAATTCCCATTGACATCCGGATGTATTTCAATGCAGTCGAGCCAGTGTTTGAAGACAGGTAAACCATTATCACACTAAATAAATGATTTGTTAGGTCAGATGTTTGCTTCCCTCATTTTCATATTTGAATTTTTTGTTTCTAACTATCTGTGGGCAAACTAATAAAAAAATAAACAATTGGATTAATGGAATTGTTATTCTTATGAACCCATCCGCTTGCACAATGGACCCTTCCTGTACACAAGTGCATTCTTGTCCTTCATAGCACATTGGATTACACTGGCCCATTGGGTATACTGAAGGCAATTATTACTGTAGATTAAATGATGATTATTATTGTCGATTAGCACAGTTGGATATTGCCCTCGTGCAGTATGAGTGCACGGCTGTCTGATTCCTTTTAATTGCTTTTCTTTAGGTTTATCCAGTGGATTTTATTCAGTAAGGCACAGCAAACACTGAAAACCTGACACTTATGGAAATATCTGTTTTGCTACATTTCTGCCAATTAGCAGGCAACATGTGATCATCTCTCCTCAGTGTAATTTATGCTTGTTAAAATGTTTCCCCCTCATCCCTGGAGGGTGGCAATCCAGGGCAGAATACCGTCACCATGGTTCTTCTAATTGTCACAATGCTCTCTTTTGATTTCCCTGCAATAGAACACCAATACAATACCGTTTATTTGTCATTTGAACCTCACATGAAGTTCAAACGAAATTTGGTTTCTGCAGTCATACAAGAAAAGCACCAAGACACACACGGACACAATTTACACAAACATCCATCACAGTGAATCTCCTCCTCACTGTGATGCAAGGCAAAGTCTTGTCTCTCCCCTGCTCTCCATTCCTCTCCCGAAGTCAAAGTCAAAGCCCCCGGCGGGCGCTAGCAAGTCCCACGGCGACTTAAAGCCGCGCCGGCGATTTAAGGCCCTGCTCCGGGTCCCGATGTTGGAGCCCCCTGCGGGCGCTAGCAAGTCCGCAGCCATTTAAAGCCGCGCCGGGCGATGTAAGGCCCCGCTCCAGGTCAGTTTCAACCACGCAATTCGAGCAGGAGAAGTCGCCGTTGCCGGTGCCCCGCAAGGCGGTCTCCCACCGGGGACCCGCGAGCTCCTGGTGTCACCATCCACCGGAGTCGGGTCGCAGCAGCGCGCCACCGCAGCTCTCCACGCTCCGAAGCTGGCCAGCTTTATGATGGTAGGTCCGCAGCCCCGTAGGTTCCGTGACTTGAGCTGTCGTTCCGGTTGGAGGCCGCTCCACGGTGCTAGGCCCCAACAGCAACGGAGACCCGACAGGGAAAAGGTCGGGTCCCCGCACAGGGAAGAGATCTAAAAGTTTCCCCTGCCCCCCACACATACACAGTCAAAAACCCACCACAAACTATACACTCAACAGGACAACAAAATAAAAAAAGACAGACAGACTGCAGAGGCCGCTGCAACGTCGGTCGCGCCGCCAACCGCCAAAGCATAACAAGATAAAAGGCAACTGATTGCCAAAGCTGTTATAAACTCAGAACTTGCCCCACATTATCCTTTTTTCTCGTTAATTTATTAAATGGTTACAGGATTGAATTATATAGAAATGGGAAACAATGGTTGGAAAGTTGTTGCTTGATTCGCCAGTGCCTGGTCGATTCAGTGTATGATGACAGAAAATTCATGCTATATTCCCATTAACATGATGTTCCTAATTACACAACAGTAACCACATCATTGCTGGCCTTAGCTGCAGTACTTTGAGTCTTGGCTAGAACTGACAGTAGAAGACCCTGATGAAGGGTCTCGACCCAAAACGTCACCCATTCCTTCTTTCCAAAGATACTGCCTGTCCCGCTGAGTTACTCTAGCATTTTGTGTCTACAGTAGAAGACCTTTTGCAGGTTTTGAACAGCTTGTTATATGTCATGAGCAAACATGGATCAGAATGAGATTCCAGATTTACTGATATGGCTAAGGCGATTATAAAGTATGGGGTGGGAAGGGAATGGGATGGAGGTCTGGCCATTTGAAAACCATTCAAGGTCAAATCCAGCCAGGCTGGAGCTATCTCACTAACCATACAAAGGCCTGTAACTGTTGGTGACATGGCCACATAGCAGAGGTTTCAATGAAAAGCTTAGAAATATTCATGAAGTACCCAGCTTGATCTTGGAAAGACGTCAAGGCATAGATATTGATGGCCGCTATCATCTTCATAACCTCAAACAACAAGGTTCAAACCCTGTGTAGAAAGGAAGTGCAGATGCTGGTTTATACCGAAGATAGACACACAGTCCTGGAATAACTCGGCAGGCAATGTCTCTGGAGAAAAAAGATGGATGACGTTTCAGGTCGACCCGAAATGTCACCCATCCTGTTTCTCCTAATTTTCAAACTATGCTTTGTGCGATAGTTGTGGATGTAACTGTAGTTCAGTGTCACTCATGCTATAAGTCATACTGTGGCTCCGCCCACTGGTTTAATAGTAAGCCCTTTTTTTCCCTTTCTTCCCCAGTATTGAGTAGTGTGTTAAGATGAAATTATCTATGCTCTATTGCTAATAAAAGTCTTTGGATCTTAATCACTGTACGTGAGTTAAATCATTCCAACATGGTGTCAGAATGATGTCTATTGTAGTAGATTAAATCCTCGTTGCTGGACAAACTATCCAAGAACACGATGCTAATCTAACAAAGGTCCTGGACTGCGCCAATGCCATCAACCTCAAGTTAAACCCTAAAAAATGCAAATTCTGAGTAAGCGAGGTGAGGCCATGTGTTCACTAAAGACAGCCTAAAAACTGATCCGGCGAAAACCAGTGCCATCAACGAGCTACCAGCACCCACAGACGTGCTTAGTCTGCAGAGATTCCTTGGCATGGTTAACTACCTGAATAAATTTATTCCAAACTTCAGTGAAATATCAGCCCCGCTGCACCAGCTTACCCACAAAGACACTGTTTGGGCCTTGTATGAGCAACAGCAGAGGGCGTTCGACACTCTTAAGCAGCAAATATCTTGTGCTCCTAATCTCGCTTACTTTGATCCTAAACGACCGGTCACACTGACTTGTGACGCTTCACAACACGGACATGGCGCAGCATGTCTTCAAAATGACGGTAGCGGCAACAAGCCTGCCACCTATGCCTCGCGCAACATGACTGACACAGAACAACACTACGCCCAAATTGAAAAGGAGCTGCTAGCAATCATTTTCACCTGCAAGAAATGTAATGACTTTATCTTAATAATAATAATAATAATAATAATACATTTTATTTATGGGCGCCTTTCAAGAGTCTCAAGGACACCTTACAAAATGTAGCAAATAGAGTAAAAACATGTAAGCGGAATGAAATAAATAGTAAAGACATCACCAGTACACAAATTAAAGACAGAATTCAATCCAAAGACAAAAATCAAAAACACAATATGAAGAGGGAGCAGCGGCAGCTAAAGCGCGCTAGCGTACACTCTCCCTTCCGGCAGCCATCTTGGACACAGAATAAAAGAATCATTTACACACAAAAAAACAAAAAAACAAAAAAACATCCCCCGACAATGGTTACCACTGTGGGGGAAGGCACAATGTCCAGTCCCCATCCCCAGTTCTCCCATAGTCAGGCCTATTGAGGCCTCCACAGTTGCCTCTACGGAGGCCCGATGTTCCTGGCCGTTCTCGCCGGGTGGTGTTGCTCCGGCGTCGGGAAAGTCCTCACAGCGGCTGGGACGGCAGGAACGGCCGATTCCCTACCGGAGTCCGTGGCATTCCAAAGCCGACAGGGCCGCGTCGGTTGGTGCCCCGAGGCTCTCGATGTTAACGTCGGGGCCGCCGCCCGCGGCTGGCCGCTCCACAGTCCCGCAGCTCGATGGTGTTGATCACGGCAGTCTCAGCATACCGGAGCTCCAGCGCGGTGACCCAGCGCAGCGACCCAGGCAAGGCATTGCCCGCTCCGCGATAGCGCTCCAGCGCTGTGCCGCTACCGAAGCTGAAGGTGCTGGGCGGTACGGTCACGATTGAAACTGACCACCAACCCCTGGTCAGCATCTTTAACAAACCAATTCATGCCTCTCCAGGGCGCCTAAGCTGATGCTGCTGCAACTTCAAAAGTATGACATTGTTCTGACCTACAAACGTGGTAAGGATATGCACCTGGCTGACACTCTCTTGCGTGCACCCCGTAAGACCTGCGAGGGTCCACCCTCACCGGATGACAACTTTATAATAATGACTGTGCCTTTTATTTCCTCATCCTGTGTGGAGGACCTGGTTGCCCACACTGCTGCTGACAGTACCTTACAGTCGTTCACCTCCGTCATTAAGCGCAGCTGGCCAGACAAGCACTACAATGTACCGCATTTGCCAGTTCGGCCCTTCTTTGCCATCGGCGAAGAGCTAGTACTGCAGGGTGGTATTATCATAAAAGGCCAGAAGGCTGTAATCCTTGCTTCGCTGCACAGAAAGTATTTTAACGCTGTCCATGCAGAGCACCCAGGCGCTGAAGCAACTGTCCTACGAGTAAAAAACATGTTTTACTGGCCTGGTATGGCTGAATACATTCTCGAGAATGTGGCATCCTGTGCAGTGTGCAACAGCTTGGCACCTCGTCAACAAAAGCAACCGCTTCTCTCACACCCGGCTCCTGCCCTCCCGTGGTCTACATTGACAACTGACATAATTGAGTGGCATGGCAAGCAGTACCTGGTACTTGTCGACTTGTATTCCAGCTGGTTTGACATCGATTTTCTTAGTAGCCCCACTTCTCACGGGGCAGTTCTAAAACTCACTCGCCATTTTGCAGACCATGGAGCTCCTTGCATTCTGCTATCTGATAATAGCAGTCAATTTACCAGCCAGCACTTCAAATAGTTTGCTGCACGCTGGGGTTTTTGCCACATCACCAGCAGCCCTGAATATCCACAGTTGAATGGACTGGTTGAACGGGCTGTCAAGCGTGCCAAACAGCTCATGGAATGATCCCACAGAGCTAATTCCAACGTGTACCTGGACCTGCTCAACCTATGCAACATCTCCCGTGCCCCATCTTGGGTTCACCTGCTCAACGTTTATTGTCAAGGCAGACCCAAGCCACAGTGCCTGTAGCAGATCAGACATTGATCCCGCAGGTGGTCCCACCATTGGAAATCCAGTCCAGGCTGCAACAAAGGTGTGTGACATTCAAAAACAGTGGTATGACAAAACAAGCAGGCCACTGCCACCATCAACCAAGGGGCAGGTGGCTCGTTTGCAAACTGACATTGGTCATGACAGTATCGGTGTCATTTCTGGAACTGCCTCTGAGCCACGCTCATATTTGGTCAGTGCTGATGGCGACATCTACAGACAGAACAGACAACATATCCTGCCTGTGAATGAGTATGTTCCACCTCCGTTTTATCCAGACCGTACAAATGTACTTCCGTCCACATCCAGCGGCATCGGTCCGCCTGTACCAGCACAACAACCTACTTCTGAAACAGCTACTCTGCCAATGGCGACGCCTCCTCCGCCTGAGCCAAAGTCCCCTGTTTCATCACTGGGAATGCCGTTTCCATCTCCACCATCAGTCATATCACCGATTCTGTCCCCGGTGGCGAAAAACAGAAATTGCTTATATCGCACACATGCTGGTCATGTTTGCAAACCCACCGTGAAGTACCCGGGCTATGTTTGACTTTCCTCCAGTTTATTATCAATTGCTATGCATGCCTTATTTAGTCAATGGTTTTGTACTGACATTTATTTCTTTACGAGGGAGGATGTAGATCAGTGTCACTCATGCTGTGAGTCATACTGTGGCTCCGCCTACTGGTTTAATGGAAAGCCCTTTTTCCCTTTCTTCTCCAGTTTTGAGTATGGAGAAGAAAGGGAAAAAGGTGAAGATGAAGTTACCTATGCAGTATTGCTAATAAAAGTATTTGGATCTTAATCACTGGACGTGGGTTAAATCATTGCAACAGTAACAGACATTTATATTTTTATTTTCTCTTGAGAAAGCAGACTTTCCTCCAATTCAAACTTTTTTCCTTGCTGAGCAGACTATGGGGGAAGGGAGTGCATATTCAGAAGCATTATCATTGCAGAACATTTCCATTAAGGTCCCTTCCTCAAACTGGAATACCTTTCCTTGTGTTTATTTTAATCATTTGGAAGATTGAGTAGAATAAAGAGAAACTCCTGAGTTTGGAAACAACACAGTGGCGCAAATAGAAATCAAGAGCTCCTTAACTATTAAAAATGTCCATATTGGCCAAACAGCCAAGTCATCCACACACAACTCTGCTTCAAATTAATCATAAAGTAATGAAAGATCCCTTGAAAGGAACTGGAGGAGGCCTCTTGCTATAAAATTAGTTATTCCATGCAAGTTGAACAAAATATATTTTCTGCATTGCCAAAGCCTTTTCTAGCAAACCTGATACACCATAATTGTTCCACGAGGATTAATATTATGATTTGACTACTCCCACACTAGAATCCCTACTTGTAAAGCTACCAGTGCAAAAGATGCAGGAAAATATAGCAGGGCTCTGGGATCGAGGAATGCAGGTACATAGTTCCTTGAGAGTCGTGTCACAGATATATAAGGTGGTCCTTAAAGTCTTCGTCAGTCAGAGTACTGTATAAAAATTGGGATGTTATGTTGTAGCTGCATAAAATGTTGAAGGGTACATTTGCAGTATTGTGTTCAGTTTTGGTGACTCTAACAGAGGACAAATATTATTAAGCTGGAAACAGTGCAAAGATTTACAAGGATGTTGCCGGGACTTGAGGGCCTGAGGTATATGGAGAGTTTGGGCAGACTAGGACTTTATTCCTTGGAAGATAGGAGGATGAGAGTTATTCTTGTAGAGGTGTGTATGATCATGAGGGAAATAGAAAAGGTAGATGCACTTTTTTTACCCAGAGTAAGATAATCAAGAACTAGAGGACATAGGTAAGTGGGGAAATAATTCATAGGAATCTTTGGGACAACCTTTTCACACAAAGGGTGGTAATTTTATGGAACAAGCAGCAGAGGATGTAGTTGCAGCAGATACTATAACATCATTTAAAAAAACATTTGGATAGGTACGTAGATATGAATGATTTAGAGGGATATGTGCCAAACTTGGGCAGATGGGACTAGTGTAGTTGGAGGATCTTGATCGGCATGGGCAAGTTGGCCCGAAGGGCCTGTTTCCACTCTGGATGACTATATGCAAGACAAATAGTAAGATTAAACGAGAACTTACCAGTTTGAAGTTTGATCTGTATTTTATGAGGGGGAACGTTGAGGGAATACGTGAAGAACCCCGCTCACGACGCATGCGTGTCATTCTTCAAAGCAGATATCCTATAATGACCTAACATAGTAAGATTATGAAAGAGATACCAGTTGATCATATACCATATACCATATACCATATGATCATAGGAGGGTGGGAGCGGAGGGCACGTATTCCCTCAACGTTCCACCTCATAAAATACAGATCAAACTTCAAACTGGTAAGTTCTCGTTTAATCTTACTATTTTACTTCGGAGTCATGTGAGTGACTACGTGAAGATTTTAAAGCTCTGTGACCTCATGCCGTGGAACGAGTCCATGCTTCACATCTGCCTTGATTATTGGGAGAAGTATTGTTAAAATTTTTAAAACACCTCCATACAAAACTGTATGATGTTACGAAAAAATACATTTATTAAATTGAAATCATAGCCCATTGGCTTTTTGGGCAAATTATATTTATGAACGTAAGAGTCTTTCTGAAAACGATGATAGATCCAAAACTGGTTTGTTATAAAACCTCTGAAATGTCTTCTCAGATGACCATCCTGCCATCCTGAGGATTTGGTCTGTTGGCACCTCCAGATTTGTTTTTGCTGCGGATGTTGCTGCAGCCCTGGTGGAGTGAGATTTTAAAACATTAGTGTCTATCCCCGCAATCTTTAAGACATTTTTCAGCCACCTTGAGATAGTCTGGGTCGTCACCCTTTTGTGTGGTTTCTTGTATGAAATCAGCAGAGCCATTTCCTGCCCTCGAATAATTTTTGTGTATTCCATGTATAGTAGGATATGTGTGACTATACACAGGCGTTCGTCATTCGGGTACGCCATAAATTCTATTACTTGCCCCGATGACCCCGGTCTATTTTGTTTTATGAGATCATTAATGACAAACACCAGTTTTTCAGGGCAGATCATCAAGCAGTCCAGCCTCAGTTTGTGTAATGACTGGACTCGTTGTGCAGTAACCAACGCCATCAGCATAACCATCTTCATAGTGAGTTTTTCAAGTGATAATGCTGTAGTAGGCGACCAGCTTCTCAGCATGGTCAAAACGACACCCACATCCCAGATTCGGGAGTACCTGGTTTTAGGGAGTTTCGCATTAAATATGCCGCTCATGAGTTTAGTTACCAGCGGGTGCGTTCCCACTGAGTGCCGCTCCGTTCCTAGCGATAAATAATTGGAAAGAGCACTTCTGGCACTATTGATGGTACTGTAGCCTAATCCTTCATCACAATGCAGGCTTGTCAAAAATTTCAATACAGCCGGAATGTCCTTGGCTCTTTGATCAAGGTTGTTATCAAAGCAGTACTTCCCCCATTTTTTGATGTGTCCTAAGTACTGCTTTTTTTTTTTGTAGACAGTCTTTGAGCTGATATGATCATATTCATAGTTCTGTCTGACAGTCCCATGCCAAGTAGTGGGTCTTTCAGACTCTACAAATTAACAAATTCATACTATAATGGCATGGGTGACTACCCTGTGTTACTGGATGAATTAGTAAATTAGGGCTATGCCTCATAATGGTACATGGTTCTAATACCATTCCCTGTATAACCGAGAACCATGGTTGAGTAGGCCAATCGGGTACTATGAGAATCCCAGATGCCGAATCTTAATGAATTTTCCTTAGTAACCGATTGATGAGGCAGAAAAGGAGGAAATGCATAAAAACCCATTTCCCCCCAATGCAGAGAGAATGCATCTGTTGCTTCTGCCCCATGGTCTGGTTCCCATGACACATACCTTGGTAGTTGGTGATTCAACTTGGACGCAAAAAGATCAATATCTGGTGTACCATATTTTGCTGTAATTTCAGCAAATACCTTTTTATTCAACATCCATTCCGTGTTTTCCTTAAATTTACGTGACCTGGTGTCTGCCACTGAATTTAGTTTCCCTGGTAGGTATGTAGCCGATATCCAAATATATCTTTGGATACACCATAGCCAAATTGAATTTGCCAATTGAATCACAAGATGTCGATATATTTCCACCCATATAATTTATATATGCCACCACAGTGGTATTATCAATTTGTAACCAAACTTGCTGGTGCTCAATGCCTGAGCAATATGACTTAAGGCCATAAAAAGCCCCTAACATCTCTAGGTAATTTATACCACGTGTGTTAAGTAAAACTGCCTCCTGTGTCTTCCATCTCCCTCCACAGCTAGAAACGGAATTAGTGGCTCCCCAACCAATCCGTAAGTTTTGCCAACAATGAAAATGTCGTCTAGATATGCCTTATCCTATGGTTATGTTGACCCCATCCAGTTAAATTTCAAATACCGCCTGTGTTCACCTCTAATGGGTACTGTATAGTAAGCATCTTTTAAGTGAATGCTTGCCATATAGCACCCTGTTGACACTAATTCTTAGCAGTGATAAAGGTATCCATCTTAAATGAACATATTGAACAAATGTGTTTAGGGTTGACAGATCAATGATTATCTGGCAACCCCCATCTTTTTTATTTTTAATAAATATGTTAGGTACAAATTCTAATGGCTCATGTATTGTAGGCTCAACTACGCCTATTGTATGCAATCTTTGCAGCTCGATGTGAGCTATAGATTGTTCGGCTTCCGTGAGTACGAAGTGCCTTCTGGTGTATGTTGCACTGGAAGGTTATTTTAATGAATAAATTCTATCAGATAACCCTGAATACTGTTTAGAATATATGAGTCTCTTGTGATCTTATTCCATTCTTTCGTATAATATTGCAGCCTCCCTCCAACTCTCGTGCTCCCCTTTATTATAAGAGAACCAGACCCACCTACCTCCATGGTTACTGGTGGTTTTTGAATTATTTCCTTGGTTTCTTTGTAAAGGGGGGCTCTGTTTTTAGAGGTTGAGTTGGAGGTTGTGGCTCCCACATCTTCCAGGGTGGTCGTCCCTGGCCATACGCTAAAAAAGGCTGCTGCGGGATGTATCTGGGTTTAGCACTGCCACCGCTAAACGCCCCTCTTCTAGGTGGTCCATATGGTTGGTATCTTTGCCCAAAGTAACACTTTGCACTAGTCTTAATGAGCCCCAATGTCTTTGATTCCTCATCAAGCTCTTTAACCTGTTTAAATAAATCTTTTCCAAACAATAGGGTTGGAGGTTTGAGGGCTCTCTGTTTGCAAATCACCGCGAACTTCGGGTCTAATGCTGGCTGAATAGCACTCTTCCTCATGCTATTCAGCTCAAATTGGACATTACAGAACAAAGCTAAAGCATCCTGGTGATCCTTTGTTAATTCTGTTTTCTCCAGGGTGCGGGCAAAGGCTGTGATCCCCGCTGTAAGCCGTTTTAAGGCTTTCTGGATTTTCAAGTCATGTGTTCGGGTGGCCTTCCCCATATGCTTCCATATACATTGGTTCACGCTGGGTACTTGTAGAGAATTACAATTCCCTGGGGGCAGATGTCTAGCCATAGTCTCTGTAAAGGTTTGTGTTTGTAACTGATGGTCAGACATATAATTTATACTGGCTGCCATCCTAGAATCCAAATCTGCCCCAGTTTGATTTGGTTGAAAAAAAACTCGGCCACCATATCAAGCAGTTTTCCTTTCTCCCCTCCTTCAGGGTTATGTAAACCTGTACCTTGGTTAGGGTCTGACCAAATTTGGTCCTGCCCACTCTCCTCCGAGGAGTAAGAGATATCTTGCGGCCCCACACGGGGTACCGCTGTGGGACTTACCTCTTGCCCACTGTGGCTAGCCTCCATATTTCTGGGACAGCCATCATGGAGGAGCTCCTCCAGCAACTGCACCAAACGGTCTTTGTGCTCACTGGCACTAGACGTTCTCGGCTGCACCCATTCCTGCAGCCGGTCCGCAGTCTGCTGCTCTCTCCCATATGCCCGCTCTTCCCATCCCCGGTACTCACGGGCACTGGTTTGCGGACTGTCCTCGTCCCGCAGCCGGCTGCACCGGCCGAACGTTTCCTGGCCGCTTCCGGCTGCTCCATGTAGGTCCACCGCTGTTCCCCCGGTAATCTCGGCACTGGCCGCTAGCGACTGCTCCAAGCCAGACTCGCTTGAGACTGGCATATGGGATGTCTTTTGCTTCGCTTCCCGCCCGGCCGAGAAGTGAATTTTGCTGGTGCGGGAGCGAAGTCGGGCACAGCTGTTTCCTCTCCAGAAGTTTCGCGTGTCGCTGCTGCTGCTGCCGGCTGCCGGCTGCCCGCACTCCGCGGTTCTCCCCCGCCAGTTTTCCGCAGCCTTCATGGATCCGGTCCATGTCTCCACCTAAAAGGTAAGTGGAAGGAACGCAGAGTCTCTTACCTGCTGCTCCCGACTTTCAAATTCTCCACTAGGGGAACGTTGTTCCCCCCGCTGTGACTCATTGCAATGCGTGTAGCGATATGACACGCATGCGTCATAAGCGGGGTTCTTCACGTAGTCACTCACGTGACTCCGAAATAAAATCAGAGCTCATTGCACCCAACCAAGGATGACTATAGAAACATAGAAAATAGGTGCAGGAGTAGGCCATTGCACCGCCATTCAATATGATCATGGCTGATCATCCAACTCAGTATCCTGTACATGCCTTCTCTCCATACCCCCTGATCCCTTTAGCCACAAGGGCCACATCTAACTCCCTCTTAAATATAGCCAATGAACAGGCCTCAACTACCTCCTGTGGCAGAGAATTCCACAGATGTTTTTCTCATCTCGGTCCTAAAAGACTTCCCCCTTATCCTTAAACAGTGACCCCTTGTTCTGGACTTCCCCAACATCGGGAACAATCTTCCTGCATCGAGCCTGTCCAAACCCTTAAGAATTTTGTAAGTTTCTATAAGATCCCCCCTCAATCTTCGAAATTCTAGTGAGTACAAGCCGAGTCTATCCAGTCTTTCTTCATGTGAATGTCCTGCCATCCATGGAAACAGTCTGGTGAACCTTCTCTGTACTCCCTCTATGGCAAGAATGTATTTCCCCAGATTAGGAGACCAAAACTGTACACATTACTCCAGGTGTGGTCTCACCACGGCCCTGTACAACTGCAGTAGAACCTCCCTGCTCCTATACTCAAATGCTTTTGCTATGAATGCTAACATACCATTCGCTTTCTTCACTGCCTGCTGCACCTGCATGCCTACTTTCAATGACTGGTGTACCATGACACCCAGGTCTCGTTGCATCTCCCCTTTTCCTAATCGGCCACAATTCAGATAATAGTCTCCTTTCCTGTTCTTGCCACCAAAGTGGATAACCTCACATTTATCCTCATTATACTGCATCTGCCACACATTTGCCCACTCACCCAACCTTTCCAAGTCACATTGCAGCCTCCTAGCATCCTCCTCACAGCTAACACTGCCCCCCAGCTTCGTGTCATCCGCAAATTTGGAGATGTTGCATTCAATTCCCTCGTCCAAATCATTAATATATATTGTAAATAGCTGGGGTCCCAGCACTGAGCCTTGTGGTACCCCACTAGTCACTGCCTGCCATTATGAAAAGGACCTGTTTACTCCTACTCTTTGCATCCTGTCTGCCAGCCAGTTCTCTATCCACATCAATACTGAACCCCAATACTGTGTGCTTTAAGTTTGCATACTAATCTCTTATGTGGGACCTTGTCGAAGGCCTTCTGAAAGTCCAGATATAACACATCCGCTGGTTCTCCCTTATCCACTCTACTTGTTACATTCTCGAAAAATTCTATAAGATTCGTCAGACATGATTTACCTTTTATATATCCATGCTGACTTTGTCCAATGATTTCACCACTTTCCAATTGTGCTGCTATCCCATCTTTAATAACTGACTCTAGCTTTTTCCCCACTACCGATGTTAGGTCTGTAATTCCACGTTTTCTCTCTCCCTCCCTTTTTAAAAAAGTGGGGTTACATTAGCTACCCTCCAATCCTCAGGAACTACTCCAGAATCTAAAGAGTTTTGAAAAATTATCACTAATGCATCCATTATTTCTGGGGCTACTTCCTTAAGTACTCTGGGATGCAGCCTATCTTGCCCTGGGGATTGATCAGCCTTTAATCCATTCAATTTACCTAACACCACTTCCCGACTAACCTGGATTTCACTCAGTTCCTCCATCTCATTTGATCCCCGGTCCCCTGCTATTTCCGGCAGATTATTTATGTCTTCCTTAATGAAGACAGAACCAAAGGAGTTATTCAATTGGTCTGCCATGTCCTTGTTCCCCATGATCAATTCACCTGTTTCTGACTGCAAGGGACCTACATTTGTTTTAACTAATCTTTTTCTCTTCACATATCTATAAAAACGTTTGCAGTCAGTTTTTATGTTCCCTGCCAGATTTCTTTCATAATCTATTTCCCCATTCCTAATTAAGCCCTTTATCCTCCTCTGCTGGACTCTGAATTTCTCCCAGTCCTCTGGTAGGCTGCTTTTTCTGGCTAATTTGTATGCTTCATCTTTTGTTTTGATACTATCCCAGATTTCCCTTGTTATCCACCGATGCACTTCCTTCCCTGATTTATTCTTTTGCCAAACTGGGATGAACAATTGTTGTAGTTCATCCATGCAGTCTTTAAATGCTTTCCATTGCATATCCACCGTCATCCCTTTAAGAATCAATTGCCAGTCTATCTTGGCCAATTCACGTCTCATACTGTCTATTTTTGCATAGATTGCAATTAAATAGTTAAAATCTGGGTCATGTTAGCCCAAACAATTGTGAATGGCAAATCAGTTGTGAGGGTCTGAATGGCTTACTACTACTTCTATTTTACAATGTTGTTCCTTTCTTTCACTTCATCTCTTGAATTGAATTGAATTGAATACATTTTATTCGCCAAATATGTATACATACAAGAAATTTACGTTTGTGCTTTGCTCACAAATAACAACACGATATACAGTAGACAATTAAAAATAAAAAAATATAATTTTGCTTCACAATACCATTGTATTGTTTTGCATGTATGGCTTAAGAGCTAGCAAGATCAGAATATAATTCAACAACAGAACAGGCAGAACTCACATAATCCTCACATTGAAAGTGGAAATGCTTCAAGTAATATTAGATTGTAAAGTTGTACAAGTGCAGTCAAATTTGTTGATACAAAAAGGCATACCAGCCTAAGCACAATCTTGATACTAAAAAGAACTCCCATCCGAACACATTTTTTATTTTTTTAATAGCACATTAAAGTCATTTGATTAGAAAACAGGTTTATATGTAGTACTGGGCAATGAAAATCATACCGATAAAGAAGATAATTGTAGATAAGGTTGTATCAACATTAGATATCCACCCTCCTTAAATTTTCAGTCCAAAAACTAATCACACTACAAGGTATACATGTATTATGATTTATGTGAGCCTTGTGGTATAAATGTTCTTTGAAGAGTACATTCCAGTAGATGCAGAAATCTGCCTTCTGGAGTTTAGCAATCCCTTTGGCATGACTGTTTCCTTTCCTGGCATCCGTCGATGTCAGGTGTGAGTTCAGTGGGAGCCCTGGCATCTTGCAACCATATCAAGCTGGCCAAGCACCCAATCACATTGACAAATTCACACAGATAACAAAACCTAGTAAGAAAAAGTACATTTTAAAAATCAATATTCTATACAATTCACAAGCACAAATTAAAGAACCATGTGTCATTGATTGGAGGCTGAAATACCACAAATAATCTTTGCTCATTAATATTATTATGGGGAAATTATAATGAACAAGCACATAACTAGTTCTTTTAGGAATGGACATTGTTAAACATTAATTCAAGGTGAATCCACCATTGAAATGCAATCAGATCTCATGTGATTTTAGATCTCTTGTATTAATCTATTTTTCAATGAGACAATTTTGTAAAGTACTTCATTCTTCTGAGAATTAATCTGATATTTATTTATTGGCACCATAAAACTACACACCAGCACAGATTAAGGAAGAAGTCACTCCAGCAATTTATGCATGTTCACCTTGAAGCATATGTGAGATAGATTCCCAAATATCCTGTCAGTTCCATGCTGCAATGATAGCAAACAATACAATTACAACCATAAATTCTAAGCCACTGGTGGAGAATTTTAAGACCTTATTTCTGTTGGAGAGTTAATCTATAACATCGAAATGTTCCAGGAATTTATGTTATAACTCATATTCACACAACTTATGCAACATTATAATTTTCCAATATCCTTCTCTCTCTCTCTCTCTCTACAATACAGGATGGTGAATTCATGGACAATTATAATAACTGCACATTAAAATCAATGGTATAACTGAATTTACTGAAGTAATATGGCAAATAATTCCACTGCTATTTAGCTAATTCCAGAATGAAAATGGTAATTAAAAAACACAATTTAAAAGGTCAGAATAAAAATCACTTTACAAAAATTCACTGTGAATGCCACCAATGATGTTTCATAAGCGTTTAGGATGTTACATCCTTTAATGCTTAAATTAAAGCAAAATGGTCGAACTCCTTATGTCATTTTCTTACCTTCATTTATAATGTCACTATTACCCTCTTTTAAATTATTTACTATGTTCCTGATGATATGCTTTGTCCTGTCATAATCGTATAATTTTTTTGTTGATTTTGATATCCTTTGCATGTTTTATTCATAATCCCACATTCCTAAATTCCTATGAACTGAATGGTTAATAACAATTTGACAAGTGATCTGTGATACTAATGACATTAATTATTCCCCATGATAAAATTTACCCAAGCCGAGAGTTGGCTCACCTCCACATTCTATCAGTGTTTCCACAGTCATTTGGAACTTTGGGACTGTCCACATTTTTGTTGGCTGCATAAATCATTGCTTTGCAACATGTCAGGAGGAAACGAGTAAACATAATATCATTAATGCTGATCACCATTAGTGTTGAGATTTATTTACACAAGGTTATGATTTTTTTAATGCTGGCTGATCTGAGTTATTTTCTAATCTTTTTGCAATCTTGGAATATAAAGACAGCAAGTTTCTACCTTCTATTGTCCTTATTTTGATTTCCACTGCATTTCACATAAGCTTTAACAGATAATAAATAGATTCATGAAAATTCATAATTTATACATATTCCATTTGGCCACAAAAGCACTGGAAATTGATGTTGAAGGGCTGAAGCAGTCCATTTCAGGTCTGTGTTACACAGTGAATAATCAAATTATGACACACCTATGTGCAATATCCGTGCATAAAAAACCTTCTTTAAATATAATTTTTTAATTATTTAATAATATTTCAAGATGAGCAAACTAATGTGAACAGGAAAGGGTTTAGAAAACAATTGGACTACTTCAGTGTTATATTTACCCCTCTCTATTAACCTCAGTATATGTGATGAAGTTACATTATACTTCAGGGCCACGAGATCCAGGATTTGTTCCAGGAATGATAAAAGAGTGGCAAGATGTTTTCTAGTCAGGATGGTGAATAAGTTTCAGGTGTTGTTAACCATGAACCTGCAGCCTCAGTCCTTCCGGTAGTAATGGCAATGCTTTGGACGGTGGTAACGAAGAAGTAAGAACATGTTACTGCAGCGTACCATTATCATGATGCACAGGTTGCAAAGGAAGTGAAATACCTTCAGGAGATTAAAAAAAATCAGCTGCAGGATCAGTGGGTCAAGCAGCATCTGTGGGGAAACAGGAATGGACGATTGTTTGGGTGGAGATTCTGCAGTCCTGATACAGGTTATCGACCCAAAATGTTGACGTTCCCCCCCCCTCCACAGATCCTGCTCTACACAGCAGTTTTTTTTGCTCTAGATTCTCGTGTGTCCCTAGTGAAATATTTGGTATGGTTTATGGACGGATTGCTTTGGCCTGAATAATTTTGAATTTCTTGGCTGCTTTTGGAACAGCAAAAGGAGAGCAACACAATACAGTTGTAAATTATGCCATGAAGATAATGGATATAAACAGAAGAATCAGGAGATAAATCTTCTGATGCAGGAAACCAAGTCTTGGTTTCTTTATGCCAATGGTCCAGCTACGTTTCTTAATTATGGTGACATTAAGACCTTAACCATATAACCATATAACCATATAACAATTACAGCACGGAAACAGGCCATCTCGACCCTTCTAGTCCGTGCCGAACACGTATTCTCCCCTAGTCCCATACACCTGCGCTCAGACCATAACCCTCCATTCCTTTCCCGTCCATCTTTAGATTTTAGAGATATGGTGCGGAAATAGCCCTTCGGTCCACCGTCAACAACCATCCCATACACAAACACCATCCTACACCCTTGGGACTATTTACTATTTGAAGCAAGCCGATTATCCAACAAACCTGTACATCTTTGGAGCACCCGGTGAAAACCCACATGGTCATATGAAATATCTACAAACTCCGTACAAAGGGCAAGGTTTACAAGATTAATTCCTGCAATGAGGGGATTGACATATGAGGAAAGGTTAAGTAAGCTGGGACTCTACTCTTTGGAGTTTAGAAGAATGAGAGGCGATCTCATTGAAACGTATAAGATCGTAAGGGGCCTTGATCGGGTGGATGCACCGAGGATGTTCCCAATGATCGGGGAGGCTAGAACTAGGGGACATAGTTGCAGAGTGAGGGGGGGCTCTTTTAAAACTGAGATGAGGAAGAACTTCTTCACCCAGAGGGTGGTTAGTTTGTGGAATTCACTGCCCCAGGGAGCAGTGGAAGCAGAAACGTTAAATATATTTAAGTCAAAAATAGATGGTTTTTTAGCTGCCAAGGGGATAAGGGGCTACGGGGAGAGGGCAGGGATATGGACCTAGGTATGGTTAGTATAGTAGACCTGAGTGATCTCCTGGACAAGTGTCGATCGCCTGGATTGGGGTCGGAGAGGAATTTCCCGGATTTTTTTCCCGAATTGGACCTGGGTTTTTATCCGGTTTTTTGCCTCCCCCAGGAGATCACGCGGTTCTTGGGGTGGAGAGGGGTGATAGCGGTATAAAGGGGAGGGTAGTGTCTTGTGTTCTGTGTCTTGTGTCTACTGTTTGTGGGTAAGTGTGTCTGTTTAGTGTTCAGCCATGAGTGAATGGCGGTGCGGGCTCGACGGACCTGGTGGTCTACTCTCGCACCTACTTTCTATGATTCTATGATTCTATAATCAGGATTGAACCTGGGTCTGGGGTGCTGTAAGACAGCAGCTCTACCACTACACCACTGTGCCACCCTCAAGCCATCAATGCTGGGTGATTGGGTCATTAAAATAACATTGAATGTCGGGGAAGAATATAAAGGACTAGCTCAAATAGGTTTTTTTTAAATTTTATTTCTCTTATCATCTCCTGCAGGCTCAGAATGGTACCTGTATACTGCAGATCTCAGTAAGTCTGGTCAATAATGCCACCACAGAGACACACTTGGCAGTGGATGTTTATATCCTATATTTTCAATTTAGGTGAGAATGTGGCTGACATGATTATTATGTTTTTAGAAGACACAAACATTTATAGTAGAGTAGGTAGCACAGAAGGTCATCTAAGATTACAATGGGATCAGGATCAAACTGGGAAAGTGGGCTGATGATAATTAACTGACAAATACAAAATGTTGTATTTTAGTATGTTGAACCAGGGCAGGATTTACAAGTGGCAGGTTCTGGGGAAGGTTCTAAAATAGAGAGGCAAAGAAGTACAAGTACATAGTTCCCTTAAGTGGAAAGCCAAATAGACAGGGTGGTGAAGAAAGCTTTGGCATGCTTGCTTTCATTGGTCAGGTCACCCAGTTCAAGATTTGGGACATTAAATTATGACTGTACAATATATTGGTGAGATCATACTTCATTGCTCCATTGAGTGTCCTTACACATGGTGTGGTATGGCAACAGTTCTGAGGCTGACAAGAAGACTCTGCAGAAAGTCATCAAGACAGCCCAGAAGATCACCAACACACATCTGCCTGCTCTGAAAGAGATCTATAGCTCTTGTTGCCTGCGGAAGGCATCCTGCATCCTAAAGGACCCATCTCACCCCGCCCCTCAATTGTTTGCCCTTCTGCCCTCAGAAACGCGCTACAGGTCCATCAAAGCATACACCACAAGACTAGCAAACAGATTCTACCTTGCCATCACCTCTCTGAACTCTGCACTGAAAGGACACCTCCCATAGTCAATATTTATACTGTGCAATACCTACCTTTGTGCAGTACTGATATATTCATTTATGATATTTATTTTTATAATGCTACTAGACTAAGTGGGACCCGTCGGTCTCCCAATGCAATCCACCAATTCCAATATTGGTGGTCAGTGGGGGGGGGGGGGGTCTTTCTGGAGCACTAGTATGGGTCTTGTGGGCCAAAGGACTGGTTTCCAGAGGACTAGTACGGACATTATGGGCTGAGTGGATTCTTGGGCTGGCAGCTCAGTCACTTGGGCTTGGTGGGCTGGCAGCTCAGTCACTCAGGGCTGGTGGGCTGGCAGCTCAGTCACTCAGGGCTGGTGGGCTGGCAGCTCAGTTACTAAGGGCTGGTGGGCTGGCAGATCAGTCACTCAGGGCTGTTGGGCGTTCAACCACGGTTGTTCCTTGAAATTCAATTTCAAGCAGAGTGCATGCCACCAAATTCAGTTTCATAGTTTTTCAAGCAGTGTGCAGACCACCAAATTCAGTTTCGTAGCATTTCAAGCAGAGTGCAGGCCCACCCAATTCAATTTCATAGCATTTCAAGCAGAGTGCAGGCCACCAAATTCCATTTCATAGCATTTCAAGCTGAGTGCAGGCCACCAAATTCAATTTCATAGCATTTCATGAAGAGTGCAGGCCACCAAATTCAGTTCCATAGCATTTTAAGCAGACTGCAGGCCGCCAAATTCAGTTTCATAGCATTTCAAACAGAGTGCAGGACACCAAATTCAGTTTCAAAGCATTTCAAGGAGAGTACAGACTATCAAATTGCCATACAACTCATTGCATTGTCATTAAGGGCTAACAACTCATTAATTGTGAGTACATTGCAGACTCGCAGTTCAGTTGATTCACAGCTTAGAATCACAGTTGTGGAATCTCCCTCACGATCTTCCAGACTGACTCATGTCCAGGCATCCGGGTTTTTGGAGTCTTGCCCCACCCCCCAAAGGGGATGGTGATTAGCAAGAACATTTCATGCTTACCCGATGTCATGAGTCGTTATGTGGTCTCCGCAGATGGATAAGTAAAGGTTGTAATTGGAGAAGTATAGGACATTGGGTCCCTGGTATGGTTTCATCAAGACAATTATATCAGCTCAACTACTCTTTAAATCGGTTCTCCCACTCTGGGCACAAATTTCTAGATTTTCAATTCTTCTTTCTCTTCTATATCATGATTTGATAGTTCCTTTCAGACACTTAACCATAATGTTAAAGCACAATGCAGTTAAGTCTCAAAAACAATGCTGTGATCTGGAGTCACTTAGAGTAGTTTTTTTAAAAGCGGATTTTAGCAATAATTCTACAATTTAAAAGTTAGACAACTTGCTATTAGCTTTTTACTCACAATTTATCCAAATGGGTGATTTTCAAATTCATCAGGTATCCTGGTGCGATTTGAACCCATGTTTCTAGATTGAGTCCAAGCCTTGGATAACTAGTATTGCAACAAAACAATCTGGCAATTATATCTGTCTGCAGTTCGGGTTCATCTGTCACCCAGCATGCGGCTGCAGAGTTATTTTGTACATCCAGCTATAGATCCTTTGTCAAAGGTGATGGGTATTGTATTACATCTCCAATTACAAATACAGGTGCATTGCATTAAATAAATAATTGTATTAAGTATTTTTGCACTAGCATGATCAGAGGGGAGATTATAAGAACATACATTGCCTCATCCACTGAATTTCTCCAGCATTTTTGTCTACCTTCAATTTTTCCAGCACCTGCAGTTCTTTCTTATACATTGTTTACACCATGTGGTAGTCATTAACAAACTTGCTAAAATGATTCATTCATACATCATCATTGCAAACATTAGCGACGCAGTGGTGCAGGTTTCTGATGGGAACGGTGACGGACGCACCACACATCTTAGTCCTCCAATTCCTAGGGAAATATACGATGTTGGTGTGTGTGCTTTATCATCATAGAAACATAGCAACATAGAAAATAGGTGCAGTAGGCCATTCGGCCCTTCGAGCCTGCACCGCCATTCAATATGATCATGGCCGATCATCCAACTCAGTATCCTGTACCTGCCTTCTCTCCATACCCCCTGATCCCTTTAGCCACAAAGGCCACATCTAACTCCCTCTTAAATATAGCCAATGAACTGGCCTCAACTACCTTCTGTGGGAGAGAATACCAGAGATTCACCATTCTCTGTGTGAAAAAAGTTTTCCTCATCTCGGTCCTAAAAGATTTCCCCTTTATCCTTAAACTGTGACCCCTTGTTCTGGACTTCCCCAACATCGGGAACAATCTTCCTGCATCTAGCCTGTCCAACCCCTTAAGAATTTTGTAAGTTTCTATAAGATCCCCCCTCAATCTTCTAAATTCTAGCGAGTACAAACCGAGTCTATCCAGTCTTTCTTCATATGAAAGTCCTGACATCCCAGGAATCAGTCTGGTGAACCTTCTCTGTACTCCCTCTATGGCAAGAATGTCTTTCCTCAGATTAGGAGACCAAAACTGTACGCAATACTCCAGGTGTGGTCTCACCAAGACCCTGTACAACTGCAGTAGAACCTCCCTGCTCCTATACTCAAATCCTTTTGCTATGAATGCTAACATACCATTCGCCTTCTTCACTGCCTGCTGCACCTGCATGCCTACTTTTAATGACTGGTGTACCATGACACCCAGGTCTCGTTGCATCTCCCCTTTTCCTAATCGGCCACCATTCAGATAATAATCTACTTTCCTGTTTTTGCCACCAAAGTGGATAACCTCACATTTATCCACATTATACTGCATCTGCCATGCATTTGCCCACTCACCCAGCCTATCCAAGTCACTTTGCAGCCTCCTAGCATCCTCCTCACAGCTAACACTGCCCCCCAGCTTCGTGTCATCCACAAACTTGGAGATGTTGCATTCAATTCCCTCGTCCAAATCATTAATATATATCGTAAATAGCTGGGGTCCCAGAACTGAGCCTTGCGGTACCCCACTAGTCACTGCCTGCCATTGTCAAAAGGACCCGTTTACTCCTACTCTTTGCTTCCTGTCTGCCAGCCAGTTCTCTATCCACATCAATACTGAACCCCCAATACCGTCTGCTTTAAGTTTGTATACTAATCTCTTATGTGGGACCTTGTCGAAAGCCTTCTGAAAGTCCAGATATAACACATCCACTGGTTCTCCCTTATCCACTCTACTAGTTACATCCTCCAAAAATTCTATAAGATTCATCAGACATGATTTACCCTTCATAAATCCATGCTGACTTTGTCCAATGATTTCACCACTTCCCAAATGTGCTGCTATCCCATCTTTAATAACTGATTCTAGCAGTTTCCCCACTACCGACGTTAGACTAACTGGTCTGTAATTCCCCGTTTTCTCTCTCCCTCCCTTTTTAAAAAGCATTCCTTACAATGCTATGTATGACAGTGATCGTAACTTCTACTGAAGTGTGAATGGCCGTTAGCTCGCTAGAAGCTCATCCGCCCTTTGACAGGTCTTGTTTTTGGTCTTGTTGGGGGTCCACAGCCCCCTCCTGACCTGGAAAACCAGGTGGGGGAGACGGTTTAGTTGCCGACTATCCGACCATGGAGCAGGTAGCACGGGATTACATGGTACCCGTGGTGGGGCGAACACCCCACGACCTGACCTGAAATGAACAATATACATACATATCAAATGAAATTAAGTACAGACAAATCTAATATTCCTATACCAGATCATGAAAAGTAAATTAACATTTTTCCATCCGATAGCACCAAATCTTTATCGAAGAAAATCAAAACCTAACGCCTAAAATCAATGGCAAGTAAATTAATTTGTAAATGAAGACCCTATTTTTTACCCAAAAATAAGGCACGAAAATTTACCTGCGTCTTGCAGGCCAAAGGTTAGGTTGTTAGCCAAGAAAGATAGACTTGACTATCCCTCAGTACAACAACGTCAAGAACGATGTGTGGAGTCTGGCCCGAGTCAACATGGGCAGGAGCGTTGAGAAGGAAGGTTTCGGGGATCATGGCAGCAACTCACTCACTCACCACTGCCATGGCACTCCGGGCGCGAAGCCACCGTACAGTGGCCGGGGAGGGAAGTAGCTCGGATTGCTGCGAGTGGCCACTGGGACCGGACAGCAGGACCGGCTGCTACCTCAGTGCCTTCTGCCGGCCCGCTCACCACTTGCAGTGCACTCCGTCTGAACTCCTCTCTCCTGCCGTTCGCCGACCACGCTCATGTCAGCTGCTTCCCGCAAATCCTTAAATTCCGACTGCAGGACAAGTCTCACTTGCCGCACTGGTTGACACTGCATGACATTCACTGCCCGGTCCGTGTTTTTCAATGTAGAGCGGACAGTGAGGGGACCAGCTCAAGAGAAAAGTATCATAGAGCGGAGCGGGTCAGCGGGCAATGGATAACAGGACAGCGGGTGGTGGAGTTTAATCACGTGTCAGCACAAGTAACCTCATTTTGGTCCCATGAACTAGTATTGTCATTAAGATCACAACTGATTCAACTTGTCCCGGTGTGCTCCCGTTTTTCCCACCATCTCTCTATCTGCCGTCACCCTCCACCCCCTACTCATTCAGTCATTCAGAGTGGAGGAGATCTAGAAGCCTTGGGCAAATTGAATTGTTACATTCTTAAATTTTTTTTATTTTAATTTATTTTTGAGCATGAGAAATTCTATGTCCTGCCACCCTTTTTTCAAAATTTAGCCACTCAAAATGGGGGTGCGTCTTCGATGCAGGTGCATCTTCATTGCCGGGAAATACGGTATTTGTCGCAGAAACACAGACTATTGTAATTTTCATCTTTAGTAGATAAAAGACAGACTGGAGAACAGTATAAATAATTCCAGTACACATTATAAATTCTTCAAATATTATTTTAATGTGAAAATATTCTAAGGAGAACAATCTACCTCATAGAATCAAATAGATTCACCATCAGGTTAGTGGATTGGGTTTCCCAATCCAAATATAGACTTAGTTTACATAATGATTTAATTTGTAATTTTAATTTTAATTGATTCATTCATTCGTTAAAACATACTGATATCAGAGATCCAGATATCCTTTTCTCATGCTTATTCAAGTCTGTAAAATATAATAGATTTGGTTAAATTAATTTAGATTTTAGCATAGAAGAGATTTTCTTCCTTCACCATAGCATCTTTAATTTCACGATGCATTGGAAAAAGAAAATTGTGAAGAAAATGTTTGACTTATTAAATATTTAATGTATAGTTGTTGAAAATAACATACTTGTGTTTTACTGTTATCCTTAACTGTGGCTGATTTCTTAACAAATATAATTTTTTCAATTACTGTACAAAATCTTGTCTTTTTTTTCCCCCGTTTTGAAACTTTTCAAAAATCATCCAATTGTTCCTGGATACAAATCCAACCCAGAAAGATTAGACGGTGGTGGCCTTCTGTAAAGACCCTCATCTGAAATTAATTGGCCTTCAATCTAGTCTCAATGGATAAACTCCCAGAATAAACCTGCTCTCAAAAATTACACTAATTGGTGGCAAAGAAGGAACCAGGACTCCATGCACTACGTTGAGAGGAGCCAGCTTTGTCTCTAGTTACACCATTAGCTTTTTAGTCCACATGTTTTATCAGGGATGTGGACTCAATGCGTGTACAGAGAAAATGCAATTGCTTAAAATATTATTGTGTGTAAATCACCAACTTCTTTGGCCAAAATGAAAAGAGTTTAATTTGTGAAAAGCAAGAAACTCCCATTAAAAATCCTCCAAAAAATAATATTGTTCTGCAGTAAGCAGTACACAGCTCCATTAAGTATGAAGCATTGTTCTGGGACCACAGGTGCACTGATAAATGACCTAACTAATTAGTTTCTCAGTAGTGTGCTGTTCTTGTGTCCCTTTGCTGTACATCACTCCATGACCTCATTATCACTTGGAAATGTCTAGGGTACACAGATAACACTCATTTTTATAGCATTTAGATCTATTGAGGTTAATGGTTGCTTTGTGTATATATTTCCCTACAAAAGGGTATGCTGATTATGAAAGACATATCACAAAAATATTTCTACGTTTAGAATTATTACTATCAGTGAAAGATAAATGTTTAAAGCAATCATAATATGCTGATCATTTAGTTCTAATTCATCTCTTTAAAAATGAATGGATTATTATTTTATTAATACAGATAATGTTCTAAGTAAGTAGTTCTAATATCAACAGCAAATAAGAATGACTGACAGTAATTTATATTCTTTGGAGTTTCACAATTAAACTTTTTATTACAACCTTTATAAATTCAAATATATTGTTTTGATATCATGCTTTTAGAGTACTTTGATGCATTTTTACAATAATCTTATAATATACTTTTCTAATTAGTTATTTTAACGCTTGCTACATTAATGGCCAGGTTCCAGCTTCTCAAGCCCTCCTGCATCTCCATCTAATGCAGTCACAGAACTAGATGATTATGGGACAGGAATTGGCTTTCATGATCCCTCACAGATTTCCAGAATAACCTACAGGAAATGTAGAAGTGGTTATGTAGTATTTGAAGCAATTCAAAATATTAACTTAAAAGGAACCTGTTTTCTGGAAACAGATGCTAATACATTTCAAGTTACTTGGATTTTGTGGATTTATTAGTTGCAAAACAACCTAATCCAGACTTCTCAAGGAGCAATAAACCAATTAATTTACTTATACTCTTTCTGCTGACAGCTGTGAGAGGTATATGAACTGCATGGTAAAGCACAATCCTATTTCCACATGGCCTGTGACTTTTCCTATTAAATCTTTCTGAGTGATTTAAACAAATAATCAACATTTTCGCACCATGCAGCTTAATTATTACGTTAAAAAAAGTGCTGATTATTATCGGTTTGCTCAAAAGTTTCATCTCTGAGGTCACTGATGCTACTAGCAAATTAAACATATCTGTTCCCAGAGGATGAGCCATATTTTCAATTCTTCAGACAAAAGATGACTTAGCTGAAATAACAGATCAAAACAAAACAAAAACATTTCACAAATACCAAGTCTAAGGCACAGACTTGCTATTTTCTGACATTAGGCCCAATATGATGCTTTCTACAATGGATCCATTGTGGAAAGGATCATATTGGGCCTAATGTTGATAAATCTTTACATTACTAACCAGAAGCCAAGCAATGTAAAGATTGATCAACCAATTCGATATGCTTTCTCAGCGACATCAAAATAGGAATGAAGAAGCAGAGACTATATATAATTGATTTATTTGCATACATTTTTACATAAGCAGGTTCATATTTCATTGAAAGTGGCATTACAGGACTTCCGGTGGCGCTATGGAGGGTTAGAACGCGCATGCAACACCTCCGTACCGAGTCGACTAAACAACTGTTAAAAAAAAGAACAAAACGGATGATTAAACATATTCAACGGTAGAGGCTCAGCACACCAGTAAGCAGACGTCATCATTACACGACTCCCGCGATACCGTAATTACCGAAAATGTCACTCAAACGGCCGAAAAAAACCGAGGAGGAAGGACGCGGTGAAGCCTCGACCTCACCTGAAGAGCAGTCCCAAGAAGAAACGGCAATTCAAACGCCGGCCCTGCAAGACATTGGAGCGCTTCTACACCTCAAGTCAAGTTCAAGTGAGTTTATTGTCATGTGTCCCTGTATAGGACAATGAAATTCTTGCTTTGCTTCAGCACACAGAACATAGTAGGCATTTACTACAAAACAGATAAGTGTGTCCATATACCATGATATAAATATATACACACATGAATAAATAAACTGATGAAGTGCAAATAACAGAAAATGGGTTATTAATAATCAGAGTTTTGTTTGAGCCAGGTTTAATAGCCTGATGGCTGTGGGGAAGTAACTATTCCTGAACCTGGTTGTTGCAGTCTTCAGGCTCCTGTACCTTCTACCTGAAGGTAGTAGGGAGATGAGTGTGTGGCCCGGATGGTGTGGGTCTTTGATGATACTGCCAGCCTTTTTGAGGCATCGCCTGGAACTTTCGATTGTGAAGCAAGAGATCTGTGACAAGACAGACTCTCGTATTGAGGAGGTAAATACCAACCTGAAAGGGGAATTTCAAGGCTGGAAACCGACATCAGCCACAAGCTGGAATCTATTCTGGCTACTTCACTTACACACAGCGAGACTATCCGGGAGCTGGAAATAGCAGCGGCAACAAACTTCGAGGTTACAGATAAACTGAAAGCTGAAGTGGAGCACATCTCCGGTTTTTTATCCAAAGTAACATTAAAATGTTTAGATCTGATGGGGCGCTCCAAGCGTCAGAACTTAAGGATTGTCGGAGTAAAAGATGGCTAGGAAAATGGTCAAAATGTCCGCAAATTTACTGCTCAACTACTTAAGGACGTACTCACCTTGGAAGAAAAACCCGTACTCGACCAGGCACACAGAGCTCTGAGAACCCGGCCGGATGACAATGCCCCATCGAGACATCTGATCCTGTGGGTGCATCATTGCCATGTTCTGGAGGAAATCCTGCGTAAAGTGGCTAAGGATAGAAATTTAACATTCCAAGGCCAACAGTTACGAATCTTCAGAGACTTTCCATCCGAAGTTGTCAGGCAAAGAGCTCTTTTTATCTAAGTCAAGAGCTATTCTGAGGGAATTACCAGGAATTCGATTCAGAGTATTATACCCTGCCAAGCTCTGTGTTAGTTATAAAGATGTTGAATCTTTCCTTACCGATCCGAACAATTCATTGTAGTTTGCCCAAGACATTGCCGGAGCCGACAGGGGATAAGTACCTGTCCATAGAGTGTATAAGATAAGCTGTTACAGACTCGCGATTGGGTGATATGTCAAAATAGTACCAACTGAAAGTAAACCACTATGCGACGTATGTCAGTTAAAACCATTACTCAACTACTTATCCATACCTTTGTATAGATCCCTAACTAGATGGGAATGCTGAGCCCCTTAAAAAGAAAAACAAATTCCTCACGTTTTGTTCTGTTTAGTTTTTCTAACACGTTAAAGGTGCGGGACTATCTTAATATCTAAAATCTTATATTAATGATAGTATTTACAGTATATTGTAAGGAAGTTTACTCAAATTCAATCACTGACGTGTGGTACTCATTAGCAACATTCTCATATGTTGTTTTTTCCTTTGTTTCTCTTCTTTTTTCCTAACTGTAATATATATCTTAATATCTTGTACACCTTTAACCATATAACCATATAACAATTACAGCACGGAAACAGGCCATCTCGGCCCTACAAGTCCGTGCCGAACAATTATTTTCCCTTAGTCCCACCTGCCTGCAATCATACCATAACCCTCCATTCCCTTCTCATCCATATGCCTATCCAATTTATTTTTAAATGATACCAACGAACCTGCCTCCACCACTTCCACCGGAAGCTCATTCCACACCGCTACCACTCTCTGAGTAAAGAAGTTCCCCCTCATGTTACCCCTAAACTTCTGTCCCTTAATTCTGAAGTCATGTCCTCTTGTTTGAATCTTCCCTATTCTCAAAGGGAAAAGCTTGTCCACATCAACTCTGTCTATCCCTCTCATCATTTTAAAGACCTCTATCAAGTCCCCCCTTAACCTTCTGCGCTCCAGAGAATAAAGACCTAACTTATTCAACCTTTCTCTGTAACATAGTTGTTGAAACCCAGGCAACATTCTAGTAAATCTCCTCTGTACTCTCTCTATTTTGTTGACATCCTTCCTATAATTGGGCGACCAAAATTGTACACCATACTCCAGATTTGGTCTCACCAATGCCTTGTACAATTTTAACATTACATCCCAGCTTCTATACTCAATGCTCTGATTTATAAAGGCTAGCATACCAAAAGCTTTCTTTACCACCCTATCTATATGAGATTCCACCTTCAAGGAACTATGCACGGTTTTTCCCAGATCCCTCTGTTCAACTGCATTCTGCAATTCCCTACCATTTACCATGTACGTCCTATTTTGATTTGTCCTGCCAAGGTGTAGCACCTCACATTTATCAGCATTAAATGTGATAAATTTATATCTCCTTTTTTGGAGATATCTGGGGGGGGGGGGGGGGGGGGGGGGGGGAGGGGCAAAGCGAGAGGGACTCACTCAGCCTACACCTGCAAGAAATACTTTAATCATTGTGTTGAACCATTTAATTCAGCAGAGATCATATAATTTTTGATATGCAAGACGATGTAGCTAGTAAAACGGGGTGGGAAAGGAAGCACGTTCTGTAGTTGGAACGTTAGGGGCGTAAATGAACCAATAAAAAGGGGTAAAATACTAGCCCACTTAAAATCTATTAACACTGATATAATATTCCTTCAGGAGACTCACCTCAAGAATGAAGCACATAACAGGCTAAGAGGTAGGTGGATTGGACAGTTGTATCACTCCACATTTTCTTCTAAAGCTAGGGAAACTGCAATCCTAATTCGCAAAGGAATTCCGTTTAAACATAAATCCACAATAGGTGACAAGGAAGGTAGGTACACTATAGTATCCGGTGAACTAAACTCAACCTCATTGACGTTGGTGAAGATATATGCTCCAAATTTTGATAACCCCCAATCTTTCAATAAAATACTGAATTTAATACCTGATGTGTCCCAGTCCAATTTGATAATCGGGGGGGACCTAAACTGTGTATTAGACCAATACCTAGATAGATCTTCATTTCAAAGAAAACTTACATCCAAGTCTAGTGAATTTCTGTACACTTATATAAATAATACAAATATAAGGGACATATGGAGGATTGCCAATCCTTCAAGAAGAGAATATTCCTTCTACTCAGGTGTCATAGAAACATAGAAACATAGAAAATAGGTGCAGGAGTAGGCCATTCGGCCCTTCGAGCCTGCACCGCCATTCAATATGATCATGGCTGATCATCCAACTCAGTATCCTGTACCTGCCTTCTCTCCATACCCCCTGATCCCTTTAGCCACAAGGGCCACATCTAATTCCCTCTTAAATATAGCAAATGAACTGTCCATAAAGTATATACAAGAATAGATTATTTCCTGGTTGATTCCAAACTTCTGCCATATACCTACAACCCAAAATATCACAATATCATCATTTCGGATCATTGCCCTTTTACATTCTCTGTAAAACTGGAAGGAATGGCAAACAGACAGCCGTGCTGGAGATTTAACCCACAAATACTTGCAGAGGCTAGCTGTTGTGACTACCTGAAGGTACAGATAAAAATGTTTTTTGAGATAAACGACACTCCTGGTATCGCTCCTTCTTTGCTGTGGGAAACTTTTAAAGCCTACCTTAGAGGCTGCATCATTTCATATCAAGCCACTCAAAATAAGAGAAATAGGGCAGAACAATTGGAGTTAGAAAAACAAATAAAACAATGAGACTTAGAAAATGCGGCTGACCCGTCCACAATAAAACACAATAAGTTAACTGCACTGCACTCAAATTCAAATTAAACCAGATACTCTCGGCAAGAATTAGTAGGGCATTTCAATATACTAAACAAAAAAACTTCGGAGATAAACCACATAAACTTTTATCACGACCACTCTGCAAATTAGAGAATGACCGCATCATACATAAAATCAGATCAGAAAAAGGCGAACTGCTCTCATTCCCCAAAGACATCAATGAAAGATTTCTACAATTTTATCAAACCCTATACTTGTCACAAACATCAGCCGATTCAGTGAAGATGAAGAGCTTTCTTGATAAGTGCAATCTCCCATCCCTCAATGAGACAGAACGTGAGGAACTAGTGCAGAGATAACAATAAAGGACATTTCAGAGACCATAAAAACACTGAAAAAATGAAAAACTCTTGGCCCAGACAGGCTCAATATCGAATTTTATAAAAAATTCAACTACATAATTTCCCCACGTCTACAAAGCCTATACACTCAAGCATTCAAAGAACAGACTTTACCACAGACTCTAGCAGAATCAATTATTACGTTAATTCCCAAAAAAGATAAAAAACATTGAAGAGCTGGGATCCTATAGTGCAATTGCCCTCTTAAATACTGACCAGAAGATCCTAGCCAAGATTTTGGCTCGTACTCAGCCTAGTCATTGGCAAATTAGTACACCCAGATCAAACGCGGTTTATACATAACGACACTCATTTTATAATTTGAGACGCCTGTTTAATATAATTTATTCGCAGAGAATACCAAATGAAGACCTAACAATTATCTCACTGAACGCCGAAAAGGCGTTCGACCAAGTGGAATGGCCTTATCTTTTCACAGTGTTGGAAAAATTCCAATTGGACGAAAACTTCACTTCATGGGTGAAGCTTCTACATACTAATCCGATAGCCAGAATACTAACAAATCAATCCATCACCTAAATTTCACTTATTCAGGGGCGATAGACAAGGATGCGCTCTCTCCCCGATGCTATTTGCATTAGCCATAGAACTTCTTGCTGAGAGTATTAGGTCCCACCCAGTCATATATGGATACAATACTAAACATACTATTAACAACATTTCTCTCTATGCAGATGATGTACTTCTATATGTTACCAACCTCCAAATCAGTATTCCAAATTTATTAACCACTATAGAACAATTTGGTTCCTTTTCTGGCTACAGAATCAATTGGAACAAAAGTGAAATTATGCCAATAAAAGAACAAGATGGCACCCAGCTCCAACAGTTTCCCTTTAGAATCGTTACTGAAATTTCAGATACCTCGGAGTTTACGTTACCAGAAAATATTCCCTTCTGTACAGGACAAATTTCCCTCCATTAATCACTAAACTCCATATGTATATTCCGTTTTGGAAAACACTCCCTATTTCTCTTCTCGGGAGACTAAATGCCGTAAAGATGATCTGTCTCCCGCAACTTTTTTAATAATAATATAATAATAATAATAATATATCTTTTATTGTCATTGCACGTCAGTGCAACGAGATTAAGTATGCAGCTCCACTGATGTACAAGAAAGGTAAATAAATACAATACATAAATAAACAAGCTGAATTGATTGACGTGACCATCTGAGGGAGACTGTCCAAAGGGGGTGGGTGGGGGGGCACTCATTAGGGCCGGTTCAGAGCCGCTATAGCTCTTGGGATAAAACTGTTCCTGAGTCTGGAGGTTCGGGCGTAGAAGGCCTTGTAACGTCTGCCGGAGGGAAGTAGTTGAAACAGACCGTGGCAGGGGTGTGATGAGTCCTTATGGATGCTGAGGGCCTTCCTGAGGCACCGCGTGTGGTAGATGCCCTCCAAGGCTGGTAGCTCTGTCCCGATGATCCGCTGCGCTCTGTTGACGACGCGCTGAAGAGCTCTCCTCTCCGCCTCCGTGCAGCTGAGATACCACACAGAGATGCCATACGTTAGTATGCTCTCTGTGGTGCAGCGGTAGAACGTTGTCAGCAGCTGTTGGGGCAGACCAGTCTTTTTTAATGTCCTCAGGAAGAACAGTCACTGCTGTGCCTTCTTGACCAGCGCGGCGGATTTAAACCTATTCCAGTCAATTCCGATATATCTTCCCAATTTTTTTTTCAATAAAATGGATTCCATTGTCACTAATTTCATCTGGGATTATAAAAGCCACCGAATATACAAAAGACATCTGTGTAAATCTAAAGAGAATGGAGGACTAGCCTTACCAAACTTCCTCTTTTACTATTGGGCAACCAATATTAAAACTATAATTTTCTGACTGGATGCTTCATGCCATCAGGCAAACTGGCTAAAAATGGAAAGAGAAGATTGCTTGCCTTTCTGCATAGGCTCGATTGTCCTATACCCCTGAACAAATCAACGTATGAGCATAATCTGATAATACATAGTACTGTTCGCGTTTGGAAACAGCTGAAGTCCTTTCTCAAATTGAGAGACATGTCTCTCCTTCTTCCCATTGCAAATAATCCCTCCTTTAAACCCTCTACTCTAGTTGGTGTTTTTGTTCAATTGAAGACTCAGGAAATCAAGACAGTGGGAGAACTTTATCAGAAGGGGACACTCTCCTCCTTTCAAAATTGCAGGAGAAATACGATCCAAACACAAATAACTTTTTTAGATACCTACAAGTTAGGGACTACTTGAGATCATATAGACAAGGCGGCTCCTCTGCAGGTCCAGACAAACTCGATGAATGTTTGAATAGATATGCAGATATAGAGAAGTTGATATCCTACATTTACAATGCCCTCCAGAACATCGACACTCCAGCATCTGAGATTTATAGGCGTTCATGGGAAGATGAGATGGGTCAACACATCTCCAAGGATTTACAGTAAGGGACAAAAGCCGACAATACATACATTATTGCTCTCTCAATGCCAGACACTGCCTGATACAGTTTAAAGTGCTGCACAGGCTAAATTACTCAAATACCAAATTGAACATGATTTTCCCCATGGTTTCCCCTTTTTGTGATAAATGTCAATCTCAAGAAGCCACCTAAACCCACAGTTTTGTACTGTGCAAAAAAATAGAAAGTTTTTGGACTGAAATATTCAGCGTCACCTCTAAAACACTGAAAACTCCACTAGAGCCAGACCCAAAATTGATAATACAGGGAATATCAAAGACATGTAACAATTTTACGGTCTCGCAAAGACGCTTCCTTGATTACGGTCAAATATCAGCAAAAAAACCTATACTTAAATTTTGGAAAAAGACAACAGTCCCCTCAGTGAAGATGTGGATTACGGAAATGACAGATACACTACATCTAGAAAAAAATAGGTTTATCTTGATTGACAAACCGGAATAATTTTTAAAAATATGTTCTCCTTTTATTGAATTTCTTGAGCAATACAATGGTTGAACACAAACTCAAACTGACTGTAGGGCTGGGTGAGCGGGAGCATGGATGGGTTGAAGGACATATCTCCTCCTCTCTCTCCTTTGTTTCCTATTTCTTTTATCTTCTCTTTCTTCTCCTTTCAATTTAATATTCTGTTTGTAAAATGTTAAAATTGAAGCTGTGCGAGAGTTGTAGAATTGTCAAGTTACTTTTATTTGTACAATTGCTTCTAATAAAAATATATTTAAAAAAAAGAAAAAAAAAGTGGCATTACAAGTAGATAGAATATAGACACAAAATGCTGGAGTAACTCAGCAGGACAGGCAGTATCTCAGGATAGAAGGAATGGGTGGCGTTTTGGGTCGAGACCCTTCTTTGGAGTACTTTACACGTAGATAAGGTGGTCAAAAAGGCATTTGGCACATTGGCCTTCATCAGGCAGAATATTGAGTTGGGAGGTCAAATAAGATGTTGGTAAGACAGCATTTAGAGTATTCTGTTCAGTTTTGGGCACAACATTATACAGTAGGAAAGATATTGTCAAGCTAAAAATCAACAATTATTATATGTTCTTTTGAGGGAATGAAACTCCGCACTTCTAAAGACTTTTTTTCTGACTATGAGGCTTGTTTACTAAATATGACATAGTGTGTTATTGCAATTTGATTTAGTCATGATTGGAAGGGCTTATTGTAGTTTGCATTAAAGTTCCTGACAGACAGACTAACATAGTCTTAAGGGTCACTCAAGTAAATCGAGAGGTCCCAATCATGTTGAGAGGACTTCATTGCTATCATTTCAACAACCCACCAATGACAGACACTTTATGGAGTTTGGTGATGAAAAGGCAACTTTCTATAATTTCCTGCTGTTATACCAGGTCCCTACATTTTAATGGATGGGAACATTTTCAATGTAGAAATTTAAATTGCAGGCTCACTTCATTCTGTTTAATTTATAAAGTTAACTCAAAATTAATTGGACATTTCAAATTATCAATTTTAATGTTAGAATGTAAATTTTTAATCAAATTTCTAATTATTTGAAGTGTTTCTGAAAGGCTGCAATATTCACAGACAATCAAAGTCCTTTGACAGTTTTGGCAGTCTCTGTGCCTGGGGTTTGGCTTAATCAGCGATCCTCTCACAGAATGACAGGACTTATTATCCCATCACTGCCACTCCACTAGCAGCCCCACTATCATCGGCCAGTCAGTCAGGTCAGGTTGCTGCCGCTCAAAAGGTTTAAGAGTGTTTAACTGGCATATGCACCAACAACAGAACAATGAAATTCCTACTTCGAGCAGCATAAAAGGCCTGTCATTTCAATAGATACAGATAATAATTAATAAGTTAAATAAATAAATGAATAAATAACCACAATGCTAATGCCAAAAAACCTGTCTTTTGTGCAACCAAAGACAATCCATGGAAGTTCATATACAAAAATGCTGGAGTAACTCAGTGGGACAGGCGGCATCTCAGGAGACAAAACATCACCCATTCCTTCTCTCCAGAGATGCTGCCTGTCCCGCTGAGTTACTCCAGCATTTTGTGTTTACCTTCGATTTAAACCAGCATCTGCAGTTCCTTCCTGCACATAGATGTTCATAGCTGTATTTGGTGTTGTGTTGTGTTCAAGAGCCTGGTAGTTGTTGGGAAGTTGCTAATCTTGAATATGGTGGTAATTGTTTTCAGACTTCTATACCTTCTTCCCAATGGTAGGAGAGAATTGAGAGCATAACCAGGGTGATGTGGGTCTTTGATGAAATTGGCTGCCTTTTGGAGGCAGTACCTTCTATAGGTCCATTGGATGTTAAGGAGGTCGGTATCATTGATAGACTGGGCAGTGTCTACCAATCTCTGGAATATCCTTCATTCCTTGCCATTTGAGTTGCCAAACCAAGCCATGATGTAACTAGTTGGTATGCTCTCCACTGTACACCTGTGGAAGTTCAAGAATATTTATCAACATACCAAATCTCAACAATCTTCTATGGAAGGAGAGGCATTCGATCATGTGATAGGAACTGAATTAGGCCATTCGGCCCATCAAGTTTACTCGGCTATTCAATCATGGCTGATCTATCTTTCCCTCCTAACCTCATTTTGCTGCCTTCTCCCCATAACCTCTGACACCTGTATAATATATTTAACGATATATGTAGCTTTAATGTATTTTTTAAACACTTTCATGGTGTAAGTTACAACAAGTCTTTAAAATGCAAGCAAAATAATGAATTGGGAGACCACATGCCATTGAATGGGGCGCCTTGCATCCACCAGCCTTGATCGTCAGCTGCCAACAAACCTCCACCCATGTTCCGGGTCGCAGTCCCACTGCACTACGCGAGCGCTGGTGTGGGGACAGTGCTGACGGCACGGAGTTCTCCAGGCAATCAGTGGCAGGAAGGCAGCAGCAACCAATGTGCTTGGAGAGGGTCATTTGGGCAGGGGGATGGGCTTTCTTTGTGATTACATCAATATACTGGGCATGAGACAGATCTTCAGAGATGTGCATGCTCAGCAACTTGAAGTTGTTGACTCACTCCACCTCCAACCTGTTGATGAAGGTAGGTTAATAGATCTTTGACTATCTCCTTCTAAAGTCAACTATAACAACAATATAATTTCAATAAACCCTCTCATACTAATAGTCTGCATTTCAACCAGGATATTCTGGGTTTTCTGGAGTCACCTGCAATGCCAGCTTCCTCCACTGAATGTCAATACTCTTACACCAGGCATGCCACAATTGTAAAGAATAATTAATAGTGATCACTATGTTGCTTGCATTGCCTACATTTATATATTTGTTCAGAATCACAAGTGTAATTAGGCTGTTATTTTGTAAAGTGGCCAGGCAGGTCCTGTGGTGATCAGCAACAATGGGGGAGGGTATAAAAGGTAGGACCCTTGATGTGTTAATATTGGGCAAATTAAAGACACCATAAAATGGAGGATCCCTGCACTTGTCAAAATTGCTTAACCCTTGTCAGCTGAACTTTACAGACTTTGATTGGCACCAGCCAGTCTAGGCTCAGACTGGTATGCAGGACGGTGAGGAGTCCAGGTGTTCTCCTTGTTTCTCCAAAATTGATAAAATGTATAGCAGTTTTGCAAATGAACCTTAAATGCATCATTTCGATTGGATCGCTGCAAAAGCATTGTAAATAGTATAATGTTGCATGACGGTCATCCTGTTAATCGATGATTGGTCGAACTGTTGAGCCTTGGAGAAACTGTTTGAATCTCAGGGCACGTGTTTGAATCTCAGGGCACATGATTCAATGTTTATTCTTGTTTGCTTCCTTCTAGAACTTTCTTTCAAATACAATATATTGGTTACTGTGTTATTGGGTTAGGGAAATGTCTATCATGTACTGTGTTAATCGATACCTGTTATTGGAGTGTAAAGAGACCACCTCCATGTGGTTCAGCCCCTCAAGGTTCAGGGACCTATAAAAGGCCACTCCCACAAAGTCCTGTGTCGATCTTCTGGGAGAACGCTTGGGTCTGTGTGACCTTCTGGAGTGTCTCTGCTTGAACGAGGCTAAGAGGCCTTGGCCAGGCTGATACGAGGATTGAACCTGCGGTGGTTAAGTATAGTAGTGGGAAATGTTATTGTGCTTTTTCCAAAATAAAGTTTAGTTGCGCAAGTGCCTGACTCAGTGATCTTTTACTGAAATAGACTGAGGGGAAGCTTAGAATGAGCTATTTACATTGGGGGCTCCTCCGGGATCTCAACGGACCCCCAAACAGAAGTTTGCAATCAAGGGTTTTGAGCTGTTTCGATCGCGAGTGCAGAAATCGGCGCCACTGTGTGGTTTTCGCATTGATTTTCAGCACTTCGCTAGTCAGAGCAGATCGACTTTGGTAATTTCGAAATTAGAAAGGGGAAATATTGTTAAGAGGTGCGAGTAGCTTGAGATTTGCTTCCATATCTAATAGAATGAGGAACCACGCAAATAAAGATATGACCACTGACTCGGAAAGTCCTTTACAAGAAATATGCAGTGAATTTCCACAAAAAGCTGACCGATTGAGAATTCTTTCTAAATATTCTAAACATTAAATAGAGAATTAGGGAGCGAATTATGGCCCAGATGGGGCATAGATACAGTAAAGGAATTGAAATACATTGAGCAGATTATATGGCAATGCAGCGATAATACAGAGGCAAAATAATTAATTGAATTGTTTTAATTGAAATTATTATGTGGAACAGAAAGCAAGAAGAGCAGTGGAAAGAATGGCAAGTTGGAAGGAAGCAATTCTAAAGCGGGGGATAAAATTAGAGGATAGAGCATTTCAACCTCCAGGCGGCCAAGGGAGGAGCCTGAGATTATTAAAAATAAATGGAGAAGAAAATCTTCCACAGAGAAACTGTCATCTATAAGTTTTAAGCGAGAGGATCCGATGGTTGGCACTGGTTACAAGGGGGATGACGATGATTATTTAGAAGATTGGGTGAGTGTTAAAATTTGGAATTCACGTCCACCACCTTATACATCTTACGATCCCAATACCTTAGATGTACATTGCGGAGCACGTGACCGGAATAGACCATCAAATTCCATGGCACAGATTTCCTTCAACCTGACCGCTCCGTCCATTACAGACAGTCCTAGAGTTCACGGTACCAGAAGCCAGACTAGAAAAATAACTCAATTAGGTAAGGAGAAAGAAGAGCGTACCCCTTGGACGAGCGGTTAGAGGAAATAAATCATTTAGAAAGTACCGTGAAGCCCCTGGTGAAGGGGAAGATACATCTGGGGCTGAGACAACCATTGAAGAAGCCAAGGTAGATCTTGAAACTAAACAAACAACCCTTAGACAATTCCCTGTGAGGGAAATGCCTAAACCTTCTTTTGATCCAACGAATGCAATGAGTGCAAATAATCCCCATACAATTAGAGTCTATTCCCCATGGAAGCCTAATGAGATGATGGCTATTTAAAGTCAAATACCCGATTGTAGAAAGTCACCCGCTTCTTTTGTGGATCACTTAAGAACTACAATGAGCGTTGATCACACTGATTCCCGGGATTTATGGGCGGTGATCCAGCAAGTAATTACCCCAAGTGAGCGCATCAGATTCCTAACGAATTTAGGTCATCCGTCGCACGAAGCTCTTGCAAATATAATAGCGGACAATGATGCAAGGGAAGAAGCTGTTTTGACAGCCCTTGCAAACACCCTTCAAAAACCAATCGTTTGGCCAGAATACTAGATGTAAGACCAAAAAGAGGAGAAGGAGCGGATTAATTTTTAGAGCGATTCTCTGAATTATATATGGATCAATCCGGTGACTTAAATTACAGAAATGGAGTAAATTCCCCTCAATATTGTGCCATCTTATTGAATTCCTTTCCCATCAACGTAGCAGAAGCCATTAAGACTAATAACATGGACTGGACAGAAAATAGTGCAAATCAAATAGCTAGGACTGTATGATTTCATTGAATGGATATAAAGAAGCAAGATAGCCCACCTGCAGTAAAACAAATACTTAATATGTGATCAGAAAAGAAGTACCAAAATTCGACCCTAAACCATGGATCCTCATAGTACCAGCAAACCATGGACTGGGAGAAATTAGGGCCCTGGAATATCCAGACTGATATTATAGAGAAGCATTTGCCCTAGAACCAGTCTTCCAAAGACCAGGGACAAGGACATACTTGCCAAAGACCAGGGTCAAGGACAAGGACCAGGGTCAAGGACATCAGGAATGGGCCAGTGTTATAGTTGTGGAGGGGTAGGTCACTGGAGTAGGGGGTGCCGTAATAAAGAAAGGAACAAAATAGGGGGTCACAGAAGAAATTTCCAAGATCAAAGAGAATGGAGGGATCAATGGGATCCTAGAGAGCCCAGAGGGAACTGGCAGGAAAACCAAGACCCAAGGAGACAAATCTCCTTTTCCCAGAACAACTAATTCACATGCCTATGATTAGAAAACCTAGTAGTGACTGGATGCAAGTCTGATGAGGAACCTGTGTTGTCTCTACAGGTTGAAGGTAACATCTGCACCTTCCTAGTAGACACAGGTGCTTCCATGTCATCTCTTCAATCAATTTATAATTTACCAGAATCAAGAGAAGTTCAGAACCTGTCTGGGTTTCAAGGACAAGTTTGCCCGTATCCCCTCTCTGAGCCAGTCGAAGGAGTATATGGAGGAAATGCAACCAAACATAGATTTGTGATAACCACCGGATTAGATTGCAACCTGAAGGCGAGAGATTTACTCTGTGCTTTCCAACTAAAAATAGAATGTGGCAATAGAGGCATAGTTGTGATCCCCTGGGCTCCCGTACGACAATGTTACTCCATAGTGGCCCCTCAATGGTGGTCCTTAGATCTGGACGAAGAACCCCCACTTCACATAACACTGGCTTACGATAGGAGTGGGAAGGAAAGCGAGTGGAAACCTTGTTTAAATTGTATGAAGGACAAAATTGGGAAATAGAAGTATTGGCACTAGTGGAAGGAAAAGAGGGAGCTGCTGAATATGCTAAAATACCAGCACAGTTATGGAAAAGAACTGACGAAGTTGCTCCTCACATCACGCGGAAGGTGAATTTCCTGGCTAGAGCTGAAGACCTAAGAACAATGGTCAGAATGGCAATTACCTTGGCAGACCCAAATTATTATCAAAAGCAGAATGTGTCTAATCAATATGTTGATGAATTTTACCAGGCCCCAAGGAAAGTTGTTACACACTTACGTCATCATCTGGGGAGTGAGGTATATGAGTATGTGGACCCTCAAGTGTGGGCGCAGGACACAGCTCATGTAGGATGCGTGAAGATCAATCCCATCCGTGTAGCTCTCCAGAAAGGGGTAACACTTCCTTCAATCCAATAATCTATATTGCTAAAAGTCTGATCCTGACCACTTCCTGTTGTTCTGTATATTGATTTTAGAAAAAATGCTGCGACTTACGACAGTGATTTTTGGCCATCTTATTGAGAGTCCCCCTCTGCTGCGCAGGACAAGAGGATTTTCCCATTGATGAAAAATAAAAGAGTTATTAGTGTTTAAAAAATGTTGAGATTTTCTCTCCTGAAGGCCACGCCCCTTCCAGAGGGACTATAAAACCCGGAAGTGTTGAGTGCCTCAGTCAGTCTCTGCATGAGGGGAGCAAGAGGGTCACGTCTCTCAGTCTGAGCTGTGAATAACACGGAACACATGTCTACTAAACTGTGAGTGGTTTTACTGACCTGTCAGTGCCCTTAATGTGGTTTGAAAATATAGTTTAGAAATGCTAAAGCTGTGTTGCCTTTGGTTTGGAAATGCTAAAGCTCTGTTGCCTTTGATTTTCAAATGCTAAAGGTGTGTTGCCTTATGTTTGGAAATGCTAAAGTTGTGTTGCCTAATTAAAGGTGCCTTGCCTAATTAAAGTTGCCTTGCCTAATTAAAGTTGCCTTGCCTAATTAAAGTTGCCTTGCCTAATTAAAGTTGCCTTGCCTAATTAAATTGGCCTTGCCTAATTAAAGTTGCCTTGCCTAGTTAAAGTTGCGTTGCCTTCGATATAATTAAAAGTCTAATCTTGACCTCTTCCTGTTTGCGCTTCATATTGATTCTAGAAAAAACGCCACCATGTACAGCTGTGATTTTTGGCCATCTTACTCAGAGTCCCCCTCCGCTCATAATGTGCTGAGGATTTTCCCATCGATGAGTTATTAGTGTTTAAATAATGTTGAGATTCTGTCTCAATCATGCAATGAAGGCCATGCCCCTTCTGGTGAGAGGGGGAGGGACTATAAAACCCAGAAGTGTGGGCGTGGCTCAATCTCTGCAAGATGGAGGAGGGAGAGGTCACGACTCACTGTCTTTAGTGGCCTTGCACCCTGCTTGAAATTATATGAAACTGCACTTGAATTTGGTGGCCTTGCACCCTGCTTGAAGTGGTAAGAATAGAATAGAATAAAATGCCTTTTATTGTCATTCAAACAGCTTGGTTTGGACAAAATTGTATTTCTCCAGTCTTAACATTACAAAAAAAAACAAGACCTACACTTAACACAATTTACACAAACATCCATCACAGTGAATCTCCAACACCTCCTCACTGTGATGGAAGGCAAAAGTCTTATCTCTTCCCTATGTTCTTCTCCCACGGTCCAGCAGTTCAACTGCAACGCCGAGGCGACTGGGACTCCCGATGTTAAAGCCCCGGGGGGGGGCAATGGTAAATCCCGGGGCCATTAGGCCACGCTGGGCGATGTTAGGCCCCGCTCCTAGTCATTTAAACCCCGCAATTCCAGCGGGAGACGTTCCCGTTGCGGGAGCTCAAAAGAGCAGTCTCCTACCAGGGACCTGCGAGCTCCCGATGTTCTTGTCCATGGCTGCACTGCATTTGAATTTGCTGGCCTTGCACCCTGCATGAAATGGAATTTCAAGGATTAGCCGTGAGTCAACTGCCAGCCCACCAGCCCTGAGTGAGTGAGCTGCCAGCACAACAGGCTTGAGTGACTGAGCTGCCAGCCCAAGAATCCATTCGACCCACAATGTCCACACTAGCCCTCTGGAAACCAGTCCCTTCAGCCCACAACACCCATACTAGCACTCCAGAAAGATCCCCATCCACCCACTGGCCACCAATATTGGAATTGGTGGAGAGGTGGAATATTGCGTTGGGGGGCCAGCCCTCCCGTGTGATGCTGGAACCCAACAGGTCCCACTTAGTCTAGTATCCAATAAAATTACATAACATCAGCAGCATTGACAAATTAATTTGAGGTTTGCTAGAACAAGGAATATTGTTGAAGTGTCAATCAATCTGTTACACCCCTATTCTTGCCGTTCCAAAACGGGGAAAGGAGGGCCAATATAAACTCATACAAGACTTAAGGGAAATAAATTCTGTTGTGGAACCACTTCACGCCCTAGTGCCAAACCCTGCCCATATCCTAGCCTAAATACCAGCTGAAGCAAAAGTATTTTCGATATTCGACTAGCAACATGCATTTTTTTCTCTTCCTCTTCATGAAGACAGCCAATATTTGTTTGCCTCCACATATAAGGACCAACAATATACCTGGACCAGGTTGCCTCAAGGATTTTTCAATGTGCCTACTTTATTTTCCAGGTGTCTGCAGGATCAACTAAGTACCTTGAAGTTCAAAATGAATTCAACATTAGTGCAGTATGTTAGTGGCCAGCAAAGATGAATCCAGTAATCGGAAAGATACTGCACAACTACTTAATCATCTAGCCAATCTAGGATATGTGGTCTCACCATCAAAAGAACTGATAGCTCAAGAGAAAGTAACATTTCTAGGAATTATAATTTCGGCCACCGAAAGAAGTCTTGAGAAGAGCAGACTCAAACCTACCTGCGAATTTCCAGTCCCAACAGAAGTCAAACAAATGAGGCAATGGCTGGGCATGGTTAATTATTGCAGACCATAGATTCCAAATATAGCTCTAGAAACCAAGGAGCTAACACCTTATACCAGCAAGGATGGCAAATTTAAATTAACAAAGAAAGCCCAGGAAGCATTTGAGTACTTAAAAAAATCATTGATGCAAGCCCTGGCATTGGGAAGGCCATTATACGATCGTCCATTCCAACTGCATTGTCCAATTCTATCTGACTGTGCCACTTTGGTACGAACGCAAAAGCATGGGGATATACATAGACCAGTTGCATATTACTCATCTAAATTAGATCTAGTAGCTAGGGGATATCCTCTTTGCACTCAAATCTTAATTGCAATCTACAATAGTTTACAATCAGCTGCTAATTTGACACTCCAGCAGGAAATTGTAGTGTACAGTTCACATTCGGTATCGGCATTGTTGGGGCAGCTTCAAACCCAGCACTTAAAATAAATATAAGATCTATCTGTTGAACAATCCAAAATTGCAGTTCAAACATTGCACATTGATTTAAGCCCCTGTTCCACTTTCCCAAGTTACTCACAAATTCTCCCGAGTTTTCCCCTTGATTCAAACTCGGAGATGCCAACCGTAGGTACTCGGGGCTATTTTTTTTTACTCGTGGACATTTTTCAACATGCTGAAAAAAAATCCCAACTTACCTGATGCCCCGAGTACCTAAGGCTGGCATTACGAGCCGCTACGAAACATTTACAGACTCCTACGGCCTCCCAAGGACACACTACGGACTCGCTACGGATATTCTCTGAGTTTGAATCAAGGGGAAAACTCTGGAGAATTTGTGAGTAACTCGGGAAAGTAGGACAGGGGCTTAACCAAGCTTATTTTCTTATTTCACCCCAGAAGAGCAATCAGAAGCAGGACATGACTGTCTATTTGTTATAGAGGAAGAAACATCAGTGAGAAAGGACTTGAGGTATGTGCCCATGGAAGACTCTGACATCATATTATATGTGGACGGAGTGCATCCGTTGGACTGCGGGGTGAGAGATTGTCTGGGTATGCAATTGCTAATCAAAAGATGGAGATTGTGGAAGCAGCTGCTTTTGAATCACCACAACAAGCTGAATTATTCACACAACAAGCTGAATTATTTGCTTTAATTCGGGCTTGTATTATTGGTGAAACTCTAAAAGTAAATAATTACACTGATTCTCGATATGCATTTGGGGTGGTCGATGATTTTGGACAATTATGGAAAAAGAGGCGATTCCTAACTTCTGCAGGAACCCAAATATCGCACAAACAAATGGTGACAAATTTATTGAAGGCCTTAATGTTACCCAGACAAATCTCTGTAATGAAATGCAGCATCCATACCAAAGGAGTAGACATTGGAAATAGCAATGCCGATTTAATAGCTCAGAAAGTATCATGGGAACGTAACGTGGTACCTAAAATGATGAGGCAGACTAAAAGAGTAAATAACAAGTCCCCCTTGGAGAAAATGATACCAACCATCCAAGAAATCATTCGATTAAAAGAAGAGGCTACTGAAGGAGATAAGGAAAGATGGAGACAACCGGGATGTGTACTGGATTGCATGTTTGGGCTGTGGATCACTCCAGCTTGCATGACAGACTCATTAGCAATATGGGTTATAGAGTGTATGCACTATACAACCCATTGTGGTGCAAGGGCAGTAGGGGACACTGTATTGGGCACTTGGTGGCATCCAAAATTACAATCTTTAGCTCAGAAGGTAAGCATTAATTGTCTGGCCTGTCAGAAATACAACCCAGGGAAAGGAATAAGATGTGAAGGAGGGAAAACCCCATTGCCTATTGGTCCTTTTGAGACATTGCAAATGGACTATATTGAATTAGAAAGATGCCAAGGATATAAATAAGTTCTTGTCAAAGTCGATGTATTCGGCCGGTGGATCGAAGCATACCCAACCCTTGATAATAAAGTGGCTACTGTTGTCAAGGTACTAATGAGGGAAATTGTCACTAGATTCAGCATTCCCAGTCGACTTAGCTCGGATAATAGTCCACACCTTATTGGACAAATGAATAAAACATTTTGTGAGCAGCTGGGGATCCAGCAGCACTTACACTGTGCTTATCAACCACAGGCTGCTGGACTTGTAGAAGGGGCAAACCAGACCCTTAAAACAAAATTAGCCAAATTAAAGGCAGAGACTTGACTTGGATGGATTAAATTACTCCCAATAGCCCTATTTCAGATGAGAGTCGTGCCTGCAGAGAAATTTAGATTAAGCCCAGCTGAAATAATTTAAGGTAGGCCTTTAAAAACCCCTTGGAACCAGAATGTGATGAAAATAGTTAATTTCCACCTGCAGAGATGACCTACTATATATTAGCCTTGACCAGAGCCTTAAGGGATTTATATTTTCGAGTGAGAGCAGCGGATATGCCTTCATTAGAAACTCCTATTAAGTAAAATCTGGAGACTATGTCTCAATGAAGAATTGGGTAAGGAAAGGATCAGAAGTTCATTGGGAAGGACCTTACCAGTTATTCTAATGAATCCGACAGCAGTAACAGTAGATGGAAGAAATGCCTGGGTGCATCTTCATCATTGTAAAAGTATTAGTGAATGTATCAGTGGTTACCTTATTTCCTCCCAGGTTTTCTTAGAAATTCTACTTGTATTACGAATTAAGCACCAAAGAACTATTGAGATAGATGGATGGGATTCACACTCACAAAAACTTGGGAGGTGAAGAATCATCAAACAGAAATCATGGATCTCTGCCGACGTAAACTCGGGAAGCTCAATGAAATTTTGAGAAGCTACATCAACATCTTCTTGTTAGATCATTTGTTAAAGTACAGCGGTCATCATTGTATTCTGGAGTTATCATTTATGATGAGGGTTATCATGAATGATAAAATGGGGGAATGTTAATATTGGCCAAATTAAAGATGCCATAAATTGGAGGACTCCTGCACTTGTGAGAATTGCTTAGCCCTTGTCAGCTGAACTTTACAGACTTTAAATGGTGCCAGCCAGTCTAGGCTCAGACTGGTGTGCAGGATGGTGAGGGGTCCAGGTGTTCTCCTTGTTTCTCCTAAATTGATAAAATGTATAGCAGTTTTGCAAACAAACCTTAAATGCATAATTTCGATTGGATCATTGCAAAAACATTGTAAATAATATAAATAATATTGCAAGACGGTCATCCTGTTAATCAATGATTGGTCAAACTGTTGGTCTTTGGTGAAACTGTTTGAATCTCAGGGCACATGTTTCAATGTTAATTCTTGTTTGCTTCCTTCTAGAACTTTCTTTCAAATACAATGTATTACCCACTGTATTATTGGGTGCAGGAAATGTCTATCGTGTATTGTGTTAATCGATATCTGTTATTGGACTGTAAAGAGACCACCCCCATGTGGTTCGGCCCCTCAAGGTTCGGGGAACTATAAAAGGCCACTCCCATGAGGTCCTGTCTAGATATTCTGGGAGAACGCTTGGGACTGCTTGACCTTCTGGAGGGTCTCTGCTTGAACGAGGCCAAGAGGGCTTGGCCTGACAGATACAAGGATCGAACCCGTGGTGGTTACGTATAGTAGTGGAAACTATTAGTGTTTTTTTCCAAATTAAAGTTTAGTTCCGCAAGTGCTTGACTCAGTGATTTTTGACTGAAAGCAGACTGGGGGGAAGTTTAGAACGAGCTATTTACAGATGAATGATGGATTTGAGGCTGTTTATTAGAGATGCAGTAGGATGAGTTGGTCGTGGACAGCCGGACCAATAAAGGATTGGCAAAGATAGACGTAAAAAGCTGAAGTAATTCAGCGGGTCAGGCAGCATCTCTGGAGAAATGGAACTGGTGACACTTTGGTTTGAGATCCTTCTTCAGACAAAGTCTGGGGAGAGGGATACTAGAGATATGAAAAGGTACATAGAACAAGTGAATAAAAGATATGCAAAAGGACAAATTGAAAGCAGCAATGATGACCAAGGAATCCAACGATGGACCCCTTTGTGTGGAAGGTGATAACTTGTCCACATCATCTCTGCCCTTCCTCAAAGGTTCAAAGGTTCATTTATAGTCACATACACCAACTGGTGTAGTGAAATTCGAGTTGCCATTGCAGCACATTAATAAGAATACAACATAACATTATAAAGGAATGTAACATTAAACATAAAAAAAACATCCCCTCACAATAGTTCCCACTGTGAGGGAAGGCACAAGTCCAGTTCCCATCCTCTTGTCCACCCATAGTCGGGCCTATTCAGGCCTCCGCAATCGCCGCTACGAAAGCCCGATGTTTCAGGCCCTTCTCGCTGGGTGACGGTGCTCCGGCGTCAGGAGAACCCTCTCAATGGCTTGGGATACCTGGAATGGCCGCTTCCTTACTGGAGACTGCGGCTTCCGAAGCCAACAGGCCGCGCTGGACAGAGCTCCACCACTGGTGATCCCAGCGAGAGATCCCAGGCTCCACGATGTCAAAGTCAGTGCCGCTGCCTGCGGCAGGCCGCTCCACAGACCCGCAGCTCCGCGATGTTCCATCGGCGGACTCAGCATTCCGGAGCTCCAGCACTGCGACCAGGGCAAGGCATCGCCCACTCCGCGATAGCGCCCCAGATCTGTGGCGCCGACGAAGCCGTGGTTCTGGCCGGTCCCCTCAGGAAAAGCCTCTCCAGACCCAATGGTAGGCCTTGAGGATGGGATGAAGATGCTGCTCGGAGGAAAGCCTCTCCGACCAGGTAGGGACTAGGAAAAGCAGTTACCCCCACCCCCCACATAAAAAGACTAGACCTCCTAAACAAAACACTATTTTAACATACTATTTTTTTAAAGTAGTGAACAGACGGACAGCTGCAGGCAGGGCAGCCATACCCAACTGGACGGCGCCCTCTTCATTCTGTCCTTTTTGTTCCCATTTTGCAGCCACTCAGCTTGATAAAAATAATCAACATTTGGTCAAAATGAAAATGCAGTATATTAATGAGTTAAATAATAATTGAATACGAGAAAATTTAACAGGAAATAATTTTAATAAATCATTCCCTTTCCTAAAAAATAGAATCTTAAATTATATAGCCACATTTCCCCCAATAAGCAATGTAATGGACCATTTCTGAACTCTAACCGATTTTACTTTTTTTATTCCCATTCAAGTTACTGTTTCTTGTGTAACGTCTTACACGCATCTCTTCCCTCCCACAATTCTTAAACTCAAAGAACATTGACCTGAAGTAACTAATTTGTTTTGTTGGCATTTTCAATACAATCAATCTGAAATCAGCCAGCCCACACCAGAAGATTAGGAAATCACAATCAACATTCATCTAATCAGATGAATGACTAAACAAAGCACTTGAGAAACCAGCCATTCTCCCCATGACCCACAATTAATTAATCACTGAAGTGAGTTTCCATCAAATTTATGTTGCCCTAATTAAGTATTGTATTAGACATAATGCTGCAAATAGGCATCTTTTAAAATTCTGTTTATGATGAAACTCAGCAGTGAACAATAATCAAATTATTAACATTATGTGGAGCTGCTTTAAAATAATTTCAATTTATTTAAGAACAGATTACCCACAGGTGATAAGATATCAGTCTTCTTTAAAACAAAACACATACCTAATGATTTAAATATATGTATTTGGCTTCATGGGTAAAACAGCGCAAGAGAAAGATCCTGAAAATAACAGGAAATAATCCACATGGTGCTGATGATCACATTGATTCATGAACTATTTTATGCTAATAAGTGTCTGAGGAAATGAGATGCAGAAAATAAAATTACATCTAAATCCTCTAAACCGAGTGCAGTTTTGCACACAATTTGCACCCTGATTATGATTACGCTCAATGTAGATATCATTAGCTATTAAGTTCATTCATTCTCTTAGATGAAAATGACTTCCACAACTGCTAAGATATTCCATTTTTCCCATTGGTCCATTTGACTCATTTAGTTCTAATTGTACTGGCATCGTTGACAAATGCAATAATTGTAATGCTAATTTTCTCTTACATTCTCTATCCTTTTTAAGTTGATTTTCCATTCCATATTGTTTGCTGATTTCTTATATTTTCCATTCACACGATAACCATGAAAGTCTGACTTCTTACCTCCTCTGCATCTGCTTGGAATGAGTCTTAAATTCCATCAATATCATGATGCCATAAGCTATTTTTTTCTGACATTAAATACTAACAGCTTTATAAACTGAAAAGAGAAAAGACAAAGGTTCCAGTTCAGCTGCAGCAACAATCATCTCAAATTGAATATGTTAATTTAGGTTTGCTAATCCAAATAATTTGCTTTATTATTCTGGTTATGAATTGAACCTCGAAAAGGATTGAACACAGACAAAGGAGTGAAAAACATAAATAAATAACAATGCAATTCTGAAGCTGATTTTTTCCCTCAATTGAAGTGGAAGGAATGATATTAAAATGAAAATTAGGAGATTTGTTCAGTGTGGACATGAAGATTAAATACTTACTGACTGCAGGCACAAGCTTATAACAATCACAGATGCCTTCTTCTAGTGGGACAACAGCAAATAATGAATAAAAATACACTCAGAATTCACAATGAATTGATATAATTTGTTGTTCCATTTAAGGAGGCAGCTGTTTGAATGATTTCAATCGTCTTTGACTGTGCTACATTGTTTGATTTGACCTTCATCCGTTAAATCTCAGCTTTGGAGTGTTCATACTCCAACAACAACTTAGACTTCTAAAATTTTCAGTCTGAATCACCCATTACTTTTCTCCAGAGATGCTGCTTGTCCCGCTGAGTTACTCCAGCATTTGGTGTCTACCTTAGACTTCTAAAATATAATTTCCGTAACAAATGTGCTGAAAGTAAGTTTGGTCAATCACAATATTTTTGAAGCCAGAAGAAAATAGGAAAAATGCATTAAAGATGTAGTCTTCGTACAGAATCTTAAAGGACGAGAGTGATGCAGTGAGGCAAGAGTGTTGTGAGAACTGCAGAATGCACAGCTTATTTATTGAAACCACTGCTTTGTGAACATCAGTGTGGCATAAGAGGCCAAAAATGAAGGCGTGCAAAGGGTTCTGAAGTTGAAGGGCTGGACCAGGTGACAGAGATAGGTTGAGACAAGATTCTGTATATGAACATTTCAAACTTTAGGTGGCATTAGACTAGGAAATCAGATTATTCTCAAACATAGAGTGATAGATGAATGGGTACATGTACATCAGTAAGAGTTAAGATATGAGAAACTTAATTTTATAGCAGTCTATTTAGGTGGATTGGGTGATGGGAAGGTAAATAAGACAGAATTTCAAGCCCAGAATAAATCAATGGGATTTTAGCTGAAGATTTCTGAGTCTGATTTTCACTCCAAAATCTATGCTTAAAGCCCTGTCCCACGGTATGAGTTAATTCCAAGAGCTCTCCCGAGTTTGCCCTGATTCGAACTCGGAGATTTACGGTAATGGCCACTCGTCAGTACTTGGGGCTCTCGTGGACATTTTTCAACATGTTGAAAAATCTTCACGAGTCTTCCCGTGCTTACCTGCCATTAGCGAGTCTTCCCAAGTACCTGCCGCTAAGAAACACCCCCGAACTCCGACGTACCCGCTACGTTAATTCTCCGTGCTTACCACGAGTTTGATTTTTTTTAAACTCGGGAGAGCTCTTGGAATGAACTCGTACCATGGGACTGGGCTATTACTTTCTCTTGGAGAATTAAGTGAAAGCTGCTCTATCCATTCTCCCTCTTTCAGATGAGTCATTAATGGAGCCTCATCTATGCTTTCACATGAGCATAATGGGCCTTTAGCATGAACTTAAAGAAGAGTTCTCCCAGTTATAATGCCAAGATTTATCCCTCGGTCAACACCAATATGTAATATTAAATCATTTCATACATTAGTATTTATAAGATTAAATTTGCAAAATGGCTGCTACAATTCTTACATTAACTATAATTAATTGGTTGCATTAGCTTTGAGCCATCCTAGCATGGTGCTGAATAATGCAAGTCTCTCCTTCAAATCTACAATCAGGAACATTGTTTATATAATGGAACAAATTATACAGATTATCTTGAAATGATAGTGGGAGATATTTACTGATTGTGACTAACTCCATCCAGTTACTGCCATGGAGGCACATGAATCATGACAATCCTATGAATGGCAGCTGCATACCTGACTATCAAATATATGGACCAATGCATTACCAATAACCAGATGAAATCATGCTTCAATCACAAATCCTAAAAGTAGAACATAAACTGGTGAACCAGGGCAGATTGTAGAATGAGGCTATGTGTCTATCAATGAAAGTTTTGAGTTCTGTTTCATTTTAAGTGATTTGTTTTCCATCTTACAATGTGCCACACATCGCTCATGTGTCAGGCTGAGTGAAGGATAGACAGAATTGTATGCATAATAGCGCAACTAAGGAGCATTGACAAATAATAATACAACGATTCTTACAAAAATAAAGTAGGCGGCATTGTGGCGCAGCGGTAGAATTGCCGCCTTACCGCATTTGCAGCGCTGGAGACCCGGGTTCGATCCCGACTAAGGGTGCTATCTGTATGGAGTTTGTACATTCTCACCATGACCTGCATGGGTTTTCTCCGAGATTTTTGGTTTCCTCCCACACTCTAAAGACGTACAGGAATGTAGGTAAATTGGCTTGGCAAATGTAAAACAAATTGTCCCTATTGTGTGTAGGATAGCGTTAATGTGCGAGGATCACTAGTCATATGGCAGTACCTGAATAGAGTTAGTCACAATCAGTAACTCGGTGGGCCAAAGGGCATGTTTCCGCGCTGTTCCCTCCCCTTCTCCCCCCCCCCCTTCTCTCCCCCCCTTCTCCCCCCCCCCTTCTCTCCCCCCCTTCTCTCCCCCTCCCCCCCTTCTCTCTCTCCCCCCTTCTCTCTCCCCCCTTCTCTCTCCCCCCTTCTCTCTCCCCCCCTTCTCTCTCCTCCCTTCTCTCTCCCCCCCTTCTCTCTCCCCCCCTTCTCTCTCCCCCCCTTCTCTCTCTCCCCCTTCTCTCTCCCCCCTTCTCTCTCTCCCCCCCTTTTCTCTCTCCCCCCCTTTTCTCTCTCCCCCCCTTTTCTCTCTCCCCCCCCTTTTCTCTCTCCCCCCCTTTTCTCTCTCCCCCCCTTTTCTCTCTCCCCCCCTTTTCTCTCTCCCCCCCTTTTCTCTCTCCCCCCCTTTTCTCTCTCCCCCCTTTTCTCTCTCCCCCCTTCTCTCTCTCCCCCTTCTCTCTCTCCCCCTTCTCTCTCCCCCCCTTCTCTCTCCCACCCTTCTCTCTCTCCCCTTCTCTCTCCCCTTCTCTCTCTCCCCCTCTCTCTCTCCCCCTCTCTCTCTCCCCCTCTCTCCCCTTCTCTCTCCTCCCCTTCTCTCTCCCCCCTTCTCTCTCCCCCCTTCTCTCTCCCCCCTTCTCTCTCCCCCCCTTCTCTCTCTGTCTCCCCCCCTTCTCTCTCCCCCCTTCTCTCTCTCTCCCCCTTCTCTCTCTCCCCCCCTTCTCTCTCCCCCCCATTCTCTCTCCCCCCCCTTCTCTCTCCCCCCTTCTCTCATCCCCCTTCTCTACTCCCCCCTTCTCTCCCCCCCCTTCTCTCCCCCCCCTTCTCTCCCCCCCCTTCTATTAGGGGTAGGGGGCGCTCCTCTGTGTGCAGCCATGTCAGCAGCGCGTCAGTTTTTCCACCTTTTTTAAATTTTTTTGTATGTTTTAAAGTGTGTATTTTGTGTTTCTTCGTGTGTTTTGTGTGGGGGGTGGTGTGGGGGGGTGAGGGGGAAACCGCTTCGGTCGCCTCCTCCATGGAGAGGCGACTTTTTCCAGGTCGCCTACCCTGTGGCCTAAAATCAAGGATCGACGCGGCCTTTCCCGGAGACGTGCCCGGGGCTTCAGCGGCGGGCGCAGCGTGGACTCTCGGCGTGGAGCGGGCGACCCTCGCTGGGGCTCGCTGGAGGGGAGCGCTCCGTTTCGCTGACCCGGGGCAGCCGGCAGCCTGAAGTCGCAGCCTGAAGCCACGGTCTGCAGAGCTCCAGCTGGTGCGGCATCTACAGCCCGGAATCTCACATTGGGGACCCGGGGGAAGAAGAAGCCATCACTGCCGGTCCGCGGCCAACTTCTACCACGGGGCCGGCATGGACTTACCATCACCCCTGGAGGGGAGCTTCGACCGCCGGCCCTGCAGTCTACGGTGCTTCTGGCTGCGGCGGGGACTTTAAATCTCGACCGCCGGCCTGCGGCCTACAACAATCTAAAGCCGCGGTCTCCGGTGAGAAGAGCCGATCCTGGACTGACTGGACTCTGGTCCTGTACACGGGGGGGAAATGGAGGAGGACTGGCCAAATGTTTGTGCCTTCCACCACAGTGATGAATGCTGTGGTGGATGTTTGTGTTACAGTTTTATTGTGTGTTCTTTATTATTGTACTGCTGCTGACAACCCAAATTTCCACCAACCCTGGTTGTGTGGCAATAAATTATATCTATCTATCTATCTATCTATCTATCTATCTATCTATCTATCTATCTATCTATCTATCTATCTATCTATCTATCTATCTATCTATCTATCTATCTATCTTCTCTTCCTCCCCCCTTCTCCCCCCCACCCCCCCCTTTTCTCCCCTCCCCTTCCCCCCCCCCCCCCCCCCCCTCTCCTCACCCTCCACAGCCTTCTGGCTTACCCTCCACAGCCTTCTGTGGCAAAGAATTCCACAGATTCACCACCATTATTAGGCAGAGCTGTGTTATTCTTTTTCAAATGGTATTTTAGAATTATTTATTCTCTACCGATAAAGCAGACAATGTCTCTATTTGTGTCCTTTTCTCAGTTGAAGCCGCCGACATTATGGAGCTCCTTTAGCAACATGTTGGCTAGAATCTGCACATGCCTCTTGGAGAGGGATATGAACACACAATCTTTGTGCAAACTGCAGATCTGTCACTTCTTCAACAAAGATATAGCAGCAAAGTAGGATACAAAGAGATTCATTCTGCAGAGGTAAAGGGCCTGGTTTTGAAATACAGTGAAATTCCTCTGAATATACTCAGAATCCAGACATTATATTTGCTTGAAAATGTTTGTGAAGAGGATTGTACATATTCACCACTTTTTTTCTCAATTTAAATGCAGTTTATCCGATTTTATATATATCAAAATTTGTCATTGAACAATCCATCAATGTATGTTGTAAAAATGTAATCATCAAAGATAAGTAATATTCTGTAACAATTTTAGTACTTTAAAAATGCCACTACATGACAGCATAAGCTCGAGTCATTTATTTCCTATTTCTGCATTTACATACATTCGCAGGTGTTCAGATTTTTGAACCAATTATAGTGCTATTTATTTTTAACTTGCCTTGCTTTAGTTTCAGGGCCAACGCCACCAGCAAATGTCGTCATTTTGACAAACCGAAAACTGTGTGACTAAATTGGTGTATCACATTTTACTCTCATCCTGTTGGTATGGTGCATCTCAATTTGCCAAAAAACACTGAGGGAAATTAAATTTACACTGTGTCTTAATGAAGAGGTTAATTGTTCCAATGTGTGCAAAATATATGCTAACTAAAATAAATCAGTCTAGGGAGCATTCTTACTCTGCACACACTGCCATTTAATTGCCGCCTTGATGCTCGCCATGAATACTGTATCTTCTTCTTTCTGAGTGATTGATTACCTTGTTCTAAGTGCTAAGGTGGATTTTCAGTTTCCAAAGGATTGCCACAGAATTGCAAGGGGTTTGCAAGTGACAGAGGTGATCATGTATTAACAGTTTCCTGTCGGCAAACTAATGTTGAACATCTCAGGCCTCCTCCACTTTTAGACATTCTAATGGTCAGCTACTGCAGAGATTCTCTCATGAATGTATTCACTTGCCAATGAATCATACAGACAGAGGTTGGTACTGCATAAAGCAGGCTTGTTAAATTATTACATATCTATTTTTCGAAGGCATATAATTTGTAGATGACCCATCAACTACCTACATATGATGAAAACGATTCCTCCCACACAAAATGATAAATAGCTCATTTGAAATATGAAACTTTATCTCTGTCACTTACACTTCGATCATTAGGGGCAACATGGGCATTGTGCATGTAAAGGTCAATAATCAGGCAAAAACGTAAATGCTCTCGTCTTTATGTAAAACTATTTTGTTGCATAAAAAGAAAAAAGATCTCTTAATGGCATTATCTACTTCGTTCAGTCGATAAGTGCATTGCATACTATATTAGGATGAAAAAGCGATGTATTCAGTTTCTGGTTTGTGCTGGGTAGCAAATATCAGCCAAGTTTGTTATAAGATTTTAACAATTACTTTTCACACCCCACATCCTGGGACAAGGAAACAAAGCTAGTTTTCCTGTCCCTGCTGATTAGCCAGGATATTGCAGTGTGACTTGTTGTGAGGAAGGGTGAGGGTTTTGGGGTGGACATGCATGGAGGGGATATGGGTCGTCAAGGGAAGCATGGCATGGCACATTTAAAACAAAATAATAGCTGCCTTCTTTATAAATAGAGATCGTTGGGTTCGTTACATATAGCCCCTTCGTGAGAATAGAATCATATTTGACAGATTTATTCTATTTTCCTCTACAGTTGAATCATTTGCAGAACATTGTTGCTTGGCCAATTTGAATGTGGTAACCTATATTTAAGTGAGGTAACCAGCAATAATTGGCACCTATCGGCTGTTTGCAGCAGTAATCAGCGCCTTTGGGAAATTTGGTGCAAAAATAAGTTTTTTAAATAAACTCTGAAATGTAGTGATCTACTCTTTTTGAATATTTCATCATTTGAGTGGTGTTGTTCTCTGAGCAAATTGGACATGTTATTATTAGTTTATTAATCATCTATGGGATTGGCTTGTCACTTCTCCAACTCTCCTTTGAAAATGAAAGTAAACCACCTCAACCTGCTGCATTCATTCTCATGAGGGAACTCCTACATAAGTCGTAGGAGCAGAATAAGGCCATTCGGCAAATCGAGCATCCTCCACCATTTAATCATGACTGATCTATCATTCCCCCTTACCACCTTCTCCTCCTAACCTAAGCAAGATCATGTCAATCTCTGCTTTAAAAACACCTAAAAACTGGGCCTCCACAGCTGTCTGTGGCAATAAATTCTACAGATTCACCGTCCACTGTCGAAAGAAATTCCTCCTTATCTCCCTGCCAAAGTGATGTCCTTTTATTCTGTGGCTGTGCCCTCTGGTCCTAGACTCTCCCACTAATGGAAGCATCCTCTCCACATCCACTCTATCCAGGCCTTTCACTATTTGGTAAGTTTCAATGTGGTCCCTCCGCATCATTCTAAACTCCAGTGCATACAAGCCCAGAGCCATCAAATGCTCATCATATGCTAACCCAAGCAACCACAGGATCATTCTCCTAAACCTCCTCTGCACTCTCCACAATGGCAGCCTATCCCTCCTCAGATATTAACCCCAAAACTGCTCACAATACTTAAATGCACTCTACATGGACTTAGACTCAGTGATTCAAAGAACAAAAATCTATATTCATTGGTGTATGAATAGGAGGGGAACTGCAAGTAAATTTGTTCTCATGTCCCTGCTGCCCTTATCCTTCTTGGTGTTGGAGGTGATGAGTTTGTAAGGGGCTATTGAAGAAGCATTAATAGCTACTGTGGTACATTTAGTAGATAGTACACATTGCAACGATGATGAACTGGTCATGGGAAACAGCTATAGACTTTCTCTCCTTCACAATTGGAGCGTCACAAATTTTAATATAACACTTGGATGTGAATCATGATAATTATTTTTATTAAAATTGTCTTCATTCTATCTGTTCCTTTGTTTTGATTTAAAGAGGCACTCAATATTTTTCAACAGTCCTTTTAAACAATGCTATTAACACATTGCCGCATCAATATCTCTATGCCCACCTTCAAATTCACCATCTGTCCCGATCCTCAACCCAATGGAATCTTGCTGGTCAATTCCTTTGCTAAAAAAGACACAAAAAGTTGGAGTAACTCAACCAATATCTAGAGACCTTGGGCAGGTGACATAATGGATCAGGACTGTTCTTCAGACTGACCTAAAATATCACCTGTCCATGTTCTTAAGAGATGCTCAGTTATTCCAGCACTGTGTCTATTTTGTAAACCAGCATCTACAGTTCCTAGTTATTACAATTCTTCTGCTAATCTTCATTCTTCCATTCATCAGACCAAGACTCTCTTCCAATCTTCTATATCGACTGATCTTCCGCCCTGATGCTTGCCACCAATAGCTTACCCTTGATCGATTCTCAGTTCCCCATTCATTGTGCATCAATTTCTGACACTCATCCCACTCCATCACCATCTTTGATGAAATCCACCTCATTTCAACGACTTTCCTGCCATTGCTCTCCTGATTCTCTGTACCTGCCCTTGATCCATGTAGATCAATTTTAAACACAAGGAGTGCAAAGCCTTTGGCTTTTGCTGCACACAACTTAGATTGCAGAAGAATTTCTAGTCATACAAGTACTGTCATCCACAGATCAATCTTGAAAACACTTTCAGATAAGTATGAAGATGTCAGCAGTTACCTGATGCAAATGATAATATTGAATTTAAATAAAACTCAAGAGACTCTACTATAAAACCGATAGGGGAATAATTTGATTTAACATTTATTGAAGAGCAAATTAACCCCAAATGGATCACTTAGTGAAATTTCTCCATGGGCTTTTCCCAATCGTTCCTCGAACAAAGCCCAGCCCCAAAGCAACGGGATGTTATAAAAAGATTAATCAAAAGAAGACTGCAAGATATTTCTATCAAGGATTATCCAGGGAGTTGGAACTCAGAGATTTCCCCCCCAATCGAGGGACAAATAAAATAGGTTAATGAAATGAAATAGCTGATTAAATTATCAAATTAAAAATATTCTTGACTATATTCTGTATGGAGCTAATAGATTTAGTCTTAAATGAAGCAAAGCACCCAGCAAATGTAAGGAAGAAAAGGACAAACTCGAAAGTGAGATTGAGGATAAAGGGCATAAGATCTTAACATTTTATAGTTTAAAAAAAACCCCTATCCTTTGTCCTATTCTCGTAAACAGCTGGAAGTTCAATGGAACTTATTGTCTGGCATTGTTACAAATAAATATGAAGGAAATGTCATTGAATGTTGTTGATTTATATTCCTGCCTTCAAGCTCCCGAACACAAAACAAACTCAAAAAGATGAGAAAATTAATAACAACTTGGGAGTTCTGGGTTAATTAGAAATATAGAAACATGCATTGTACTTTTACATCCTTGAGCACAGAATATTAAAGTGGAGATGACAACAAAGCAAATAAATATCAATATTGAATAAAAAAACATATAATGAACACGTAGGATTGTAGATTAATGGAGAGATAGAGCATAGAAATGAACACATCAGCCCACTAAGACCAAACCGACTATTGTGTACATTTCTACGTGAATTCTGCGCAATGGTATGAACATTGAAGTTTCAAATTTTAGGCATCCTCAGCGTTAGTATGTTTCACTGCTCCTCCCTCTCCCCATCTCTCCCTCTCCCCATCTCTCCTTCTCCTCTCTTCCTCTTTCTCCCTCTATTTTTTCCAATCCTCCTCTGGTCCTTTCATTATTATTTCTTATCCTATGCACCTTCTTGCCAGCTTTCCATCCCTCTAGGGAGCCTACCAGGGAGAAGGCAATTCTGGATTTAGTGTTATGTAATGAACGGGATTTGATAAAGGAACTTGAGGTTAAGGAGCCATTAGGAGGAAGTGATCATAATATGGTCAAGTTTAATCTATAATCGGAGAGGGAGAAGGGTAAATTGGAGGTGTCGGGGTTACAGTTGAATAAAGGGGACTGTGGAGCCATGAGGGAGGAGCTGGCCAAAGTTGACTGGATAGAGACCCTAGCAGGGATGACAGTGGAACAACAATGGCAGGTATTTCTGGGAATAATGCAGAAGGTGCAGGATCACTTCATTCCAAAGAGGAAGAAAGAATCCAAGGGGAGTAAGGGGCGACCGTGGCTGACAAGGGACGTCAGTGACAGTATAAAAATAAAAGATAAGAAGTACAACGTAGCAAAGATGAGCAGGGCACAACAAGATTGGGTAATGTTTAAAGAGCAATAGAAGATAACTAAAAAGGCAATACGGGGAGAAAAGATGAGATACGAAGGTAAGCTAGCCAAGAATATAAAGGAGGATAGTAAAAGCTTCTTTAGGTATGTGAAGAGGAAAAAATTAGTTAAGACCAATGTTGGATGCTTGAAGACTGAAAAAGGTGAATTTATTATGGGGAACAAGGAAATGGCAGATGAGTTGAACAGGTACTTTGGATCTGTCTTCGCTAAGGAGGACACAAACAGTCTTCCTGATGTACTATTGGTCAGAGGATCTGGTGTGACGGAGGAACAGAAGGAAATCCACATTAGGCAGGAAAAGGTGTTGGATAGACTGATGGGACTGGAGGCTGATAAATCCCCAGGACCTGATGGTCTGCATCCCAGGGTACTTAAGGAAGTGCCTCCAGAAATTGTGGACGCATTGGTGATAATTTTCTAATGTTCTATATATTCAGGATCAGTTCCTGTGGATTGGAGGGTATTAATGTTATCCCACTTTTTAAGAACGGCGGGAGAGTGAAAACAGGGAATTATAGACCAGTTAGCCTGACATCAGTGGTGGGGAAGATGCTTCAGTTAATACTAAAAGACGAAATGGCAGCACATTTTGATAGCAGTAACAGGATCAGTCTGAGTCAGCATGGATTTACGAAGGGGAAATCATGCTTGATTAATCTTCTGGAATTTTTTGAGGATGTAACTGGGAAAATGGACAAGGGAGAGCCAGTGGATGTAGTGCACCTGGACTTTCAGAAAGCATTTGATGACATCCCACATAGGAGATTAGTTGGCAATATTAGGGAACATGGTATTGGGGGTAGAGTGATGACATGGATAGAAAATTGGTTGGCAGACAGGAAACAAAGAGTAGAGATTAATGGGTCCCTTTCAGAATGACAGGCAGTGACTAGCGGGGTACTGCAAGGCTCGGTGCTGGGACTGTAGCTATTTACAATATACATCAATGATTTAGATGAAAGAATTTTACAAGTAACTAACAAATTTGCAGATGACACAAAGCTGGGTGGCAGTGTGATCTGTGAGGAGGATGATATGAGATTGCAGGGTTACTTGGACAGGTTGGGTGAGTGGGAAGATGCATGGCAGATGCAGTTTAATGTGGATACATGTGAGGTTATCCACTTTGGAAGCAAAAACAGGAAGGCAGATTAGTATCTAAATTGTGTCAAGTTTGGGAAAAGGGGAAGTACAACAGGATCTGGGGGTCCTTGTTCATCAGTAAATTAAAGCAAGCATGCTGGTACAGCAGGCAGTGAAGAAAGTGAATGGCATGTTGGCCTTCATAAAGAGAGGGGTTGAGTATAGGATCAAGGAGATCCTTCTGCACTTGTATGGGCCCTAGTGAGAACACACCTGGAGTATTGTGTGCAGTTTTGGTCCCCTAATTTGAGGAAGGATATTCTTGCTATTGAGGGAGTGCAGCGTAGGTTTACAAGGTTAATTCCTGGGATGACGGGACTGTCATATGCTGAGAGAATGGAGCAGCTGGGCTTGTATACTCTGGAGTTTAGAAGGATGAGAGTGGATCTTATTGAAACATGTAAGATTATTAAGTGTTTGGACGCGCTAGAGGCAGGAAACATGTTCCCGATTTTGGATAGTCCAGAATCAGCGACCACAGGTCAAGAATAAGGGGTAAGCCATTTAGAAAGGACACGAGGAAACACTTTTTCACACAGAGAGTTGTGACTTCTGTGGAACTCTCTGCCTTAGAGGGCGGTGGGGGCCGGTTCCCTGGATACTTTCAAGAGAGATCTAGATAGGGCTCTTAAAGATAGCGGAGTCAGGGAATATGGGGAGAAGGCAAGAATGGGGTACTGATTGGGGATGATCAGCCATGATCACATTGAATGGCAATGCTGGCTTGAAGGGCCGAAAGGCCTACACTGTACCTATTGTCTATCTCAGCAGGGCAGGCAGCATTTCTGAAGAACATGCTCGGGTGATATTTTCGGTGGGAACTCTTCTTCAGTCTCATTGTGATCAATAGGGTGAACCCCCCTCACTTGTATTCACCTTTCACTCACCGGGCTTTGTCCTGTCCCCTCCCCCCTCACTTCCAGCTTTCTCCCCTCCCCACCACAATGAGTCTGAAGAATGAGTCATACCCGAAACATCACCTGTCCATGTTCTACTGAGATGCTGTCTGACCCGCCGAGTTACTCCAGCACTTTGTGTTTTTTTTAGATCAAATAACATATTTAATTCCATTACTTCTTTGGTTATTTGCCATATTCATATTGAACTCTTCCCCACCCCACCACATTCTTTAGACAAATCACTAGGCTGCAATTGTAGATCCTCAGACAACTTTATTTGTTCCATCATGTAAACTCTCAATTGAATCACAATGCTTGTTTGTCTCTCTGCACGTGTGCACACATCATTTCAGCTGTTGTCAGACAGAACACGGCATTCAAGTGACCTGGTTGTCAGTAACTAAAGGAAACGTGTTGCAAATCATGAGAGAGTGACATGTTCAACTATATTTCCTTCTCACGTCTTGGAAATAACTTTTGTTTCTAAGAAGGAGTGATGATCTCTATAGGCCTAGGGTGGACTCGGAGATCAAAGAACATGCACAGAACCATCAGTAGATGTAGTTATCTCTGGTAAGGAGGTATTAATTCTCAACAAGAATCAGGCAAAAATCAGGCCAGATTATTTTGCGTAGATGGGAAAAAAGGGGAAATTCAAAAACTCTGGGATTTCAATCTCACTCTTTTATTGATGATCATTCTCAAATTTCGAGGAGCATCTAATAATTAGCTTCCAGGTGGAAGTGTGGAGGCTCAGGGTCGGGAATGAGGGGATCCAAGCACCATATCTGGGAAATCTTTCATGGAAGCCAATAAGTGTAAGTGGGGCCACTGAATCTATGATTGGCAAAATACATGACCTACCTGCCATTAAAAATATATAAAATTAGCATCTAGTTATTATATTCTTTAAAATTTTGCTGTATGGAACCAGAACCGATTATTTTTTTTTGTTTCAAAGAGAAATTGATTATATTTAAATATTTTTAATGATGAAACAAAAATTGCAAGCAATTTTTCAAAGGGCTGGGTCACAAGCATTATAATTGTTCCACACAAATACATTGGACTGATTTGAAATTTGATGAGGCAAGATTCTACATGTTTTTCATCAGGAGAAATATTTGATAAAACAGCATTTTGGATATATATTAGTTAAGTATTCTTTTTCAATTTCAGGTTTTTTTTAAGAATGAATAATTTAAAATTTAATGTATTTAACTAAAGTGATTTAACTTTAGTCATGGTGAAACAATAAGGTGACTTTCTCCTTAATAAGATTATTTTACCCACACTGTTAACAATGACAATGATACCAGGCATTTGCAGTGGTCAAAATACAGTCAGAACCTGGCATAGATAGGGTAGACAGAACATTTTTCCCAGGGTGAAAATGTCAAATACTAGAGGGCATGGCTGAGAGTGGTGGCTGCCTGGAACGTGCTGATGTGGGTGGTGGTGGTGGGATTAGATATGATAGTGGCGTTTAAGAGGCTTTTAAATAGGCACATTAATATGCTGGGAATTAAGCGATTTGGATCACATACAGGCTGAGGAGAATGGTTTAACCTGGCGTCATGTTCGGCATGGAATAGGGCCTGTTACCAGTTCTATGTTTATCACAATACAATTCAATTGAAATCATGGGATTCAGATTCATTTTGCTCTCTCTATTACACACCTGGTAGAGAATTAAAAGAACGTTCATGATTCTACCAAAATAGCCTAAACAGTAGCTGTGCAAATAGACAACATACTATACAAGTTAAGTGAGCAAAATAATTATCGCGCATTGGAAAAAAACTGTCTTACTCTATTCAAAATAAAAACTGGTTGAAGAAACAAAAAACAGAAACTGCAGAAATAGAAATGAATGACCAGAAGTGAAGGGAAATACAATGCAGGCGAAGGGGGTTGAGGGGAGGGAGGGGAAGGAGCGGTAATTAATTTTGATTATAGTGCATGTTGGACTGGTACTGGATGGATCAATCATTGCTCAGCAGCACAAGATACCAGGGCAGTTTGTGCTCTTGAAGTACGTTTGAATTTGTTGAATGATCTGGAGTATTGATAATCATAAATCATTCTTCTCTGGGGCTACGCTGCAAGGTCACCAATTATGGCAATCCTAGGCTCTTTACAATGGTTGAGTTGCTAGTAGCTTTAAACAAAAGTGAAAGACCTGGCTTTAGGGTGTCCAGAAGTCATATAAATAATTACAGTCCAGCCAGCAACATATGTGTTATTAAGGAGCTGAATATCTAAGAAACACCTACTGCCAATGCAAGTAGCACTGTGGCAAAGAGGTGATTGTGCTAATTCTGACTGTTTTGGGAAGGTGTCTCCCATTTTGAGGCTTTTTGAAACTGAGTCCTTGGCAGGCATTGAATTGTAAAAAATAAAAAAAATAAAAATTCATCTGCCATTTCACAGTTTTTAGCATGAGAAAATATAAAATGGACAAATAGAAAACCTATTTCTCATACAGAATTCATTTAATTGCAGTCTAGCAAACAGAACTGAATCTTGTTCACACATGAACCATCAACAGATCTTCCACTGAACTAGAAAAGGTAACTGATAAGCTTATAATATCAATTCCACACCGGATCTGTTAGCTCAGAGAATCATCCTATGATCATCATGACTGAGATCACAAGATGTAGACATCCATCTTCACAAGTTCACAAGATATAGTAGAATTAGGCACATCAAGTCTAATCCGCCATTCAATCATGGCTGATCTCTGCCTCCAAAACCCATTTTTCTGCCTTCTCCCCAAATCCCTTGTCATGTTCCAATCAAGAATTTGTCTATCTCTGCCTTAAAAATATCCGCTGACTTGGCCTCCACAGCCCTCTGTAGCAATGAGTTCTACAGATTAACCCCTCTGACTAAATAAGTTCCTCCTCACCTCCTTTCTAAAAGACCGCCCTTCAATTTTGAGGCTATGTCCTCTAGTCCTAGACTATCCCACCAGTGGAAACATCCTTTCCACATCCACTCTATCTATGACTTTCATTATTCTGTAAGTTTCAATGAGGTCTCCCATCAACTGTCAAAACTCCATCGAGAAATAAAGCATGACATTTTCAGATGAGGCAATTTTGGACTCCAGGGGAAAACTGTCCACTGGAATAGGTAAAACTGTTACCGTTACTGCGTTTTTTCGTGAAGATGTGATTACACACAAACACACACACAAATAAACGCACATCCAAGATCAGAGTTTTATAAGTAGAGATGTGAGACATATAAAGAACCAACTTCATGAAAATGTACCTCATTCAATCAAAGGGATATTGAATTGTTTCCCTCCCCCCCCGCCCCAGCTATAATATTACTACTGTTACAGGTGGTATTGGTTTATTATTGTCACAGATGCCAAGATACAGTGAAAAACATTACTTTGCGTGCTATCCTGGCACCACAGATACGAGAGGAGCAAGATAGACCACTCGACGAAAAAGCCGTAGTACGGTAATGGGCTCATGGGTAATTTTTTTTGCGCAATTTTGTGAATCAAATATATGAGGGTTTTATTTTAATGGGCTTCTGTCATGGCGTCCACATCTACACGCATAGCGAGCCGTTCAGCTATAGTGCTCGAATCGCCAATGTAAGCGATTTGAGCACTTTATAACAGTCTTTCCTCAGGTTCCTCACTGAAGACGAAAGGTTTGAAAAAATATATGACTTTCTGTCTTGAGGCCTGCCCGATGTCTTCCAATAGCTCAGATCGCGGAGCCGGGGGTCACCAGAAGAATTGTTCTGATCGCTGGCCCGCGGACTATAACACCCTGAAGCCGCGGTGTGCGGAGCTTCTAGTCGCGGGGGCAGCGTGCACTTTCCCTCGCGGAGTCTGGGATTCCTCACCGGAGAAAGGCTCCGACCGCCGGCCCGTGGCCTATAACACCATGAAGCCCCGGTCTCCGGTAGGAGGCGGCCGATTCGGGACCTCAAAGCCGCGGGAATCCCGAATCGGGTTGTGTTTAAGCCGGTTTGAAATAGTGTTTAAAATACAGGATAAATTGTGTTAAATATACACAATGTACACGGATCAATGGTGTTTAAAATACATGATAAATTGAGTTATAGGGAACAACAACATGCCACGAGGAGCACACATTAAAGCCTTAATTTCCTTCCCAATGTTTGATGACTGTGTAGTGCGTGGGTCTCAGAATGAAGCACGGAGTCGTGTTTAGAGAGAGGCACTTTTTATTCTGTTCCTCCCGGTTGTAGGGAAGACCAAACGAGAGAAAGATGGCACCCAAACCCCTGCCTTTAAAGCCTCCGGCTAAGGGCCGCCTCCAGACTGAACCACTCCTGTGCCGAGGGGTTCGACACTATGATGGCACGACCCTTGGGAGCCGCCACAGAACCCCCCCCCCCCAGAACCAGAGGCACGAAACGCACCGGCGGGCGAACGACCCGGCCGGCCCGCGTGCGGAAGTTAGCCGCTCGTGGGGCTTGCGGAGGCATAGGTGGAGGGACAGGACGAGGGACCGGTGGGAGGACAGGTGGAGTGACAGGCGGAGGGAGCCGTGAAGGGGGGCGCCCTCGAGGCCGAGGTTGGGCAACCAGCACCGGCTGGTCAATGTCCAGGTGTGCCGGCTTCAAACGGTCGATCGACACTGCCTCCGGCCGGCCCCCCATGTCCAGGACAAAAGTCGACTGCCCGTGTTCCAGCACTCGGAACGGGCCCTCGTACGGCCTCTGGAGTGGAGTCCGGTGGGCATCACGGCGCAGGAAGACGTACGGGCAGTCCCTGAGGGCTGATGGCACGTGTGGGCGAAATGTCCCATGGCGGGACGTCGGGACGGGTGAGAGCCTGCCAACTTGCTCGCGAAGGCGCTTTAGGGTGGATGAGGGCGTTCCCTGCTGCCCTGGGCACCGTGAGTGGCGACCCGTAAACGAGCTCCGCCGATGTTGTGGCCAAGTCCTCTTTGGGAGCGGTCCGGATGCCCAGCATAACCCACGGCAACTCGTCCATCCTGTCCGGGCCGGAGAGTCGTGCCTTCAGTGCTGCCTTCAGCTGCCGGTGGAATCTCTCCACCAGACCGTTAGCTTGCAGGTGGTAAGCCGTGGTGTGGTGTAGCCGCACCCCCAGCAAGCAAGCCATGGCTGACCACAGCTCGGAGGTGAACTGTGGCCCCCGGTCTGAGGAGATGTGCGCCGGCACCCCGAAGTGAGCAATCCAGTGCGCGGACAACGCACGAGCACACGTAGCCGTTGAAGTATCGGTCAACGGAATGGCCTCCGGCCACCGCGTGAAGCGGTCCACCATTGTAAGGAGGTGGGTGATGCCCCGGGATGGCGGGAGAGGCCCTACAATGTCTATGTGGAGATGGTCGAACCGCCGGTGAGGTAGACCAAACTCCTGGAGAGGCGCACGGACATGGCGCTGGATTTTTGCCGTCTGGCACGGAATGCAGGTGCGAGCCCAATGGCCAACCTGCTTGCGCAGACCGTGCCACATGAAACGAGCAGCCACTAGTGCCGTTGTCGCCCGGATGGATGGGTGAGCCAGTCCGTGGATCACCTCGAACACCCTCCAGCGCCAGGTGGCAGGGACGATGGGGCGCGGCTGACCGGACGACATATCGTACAGGATTGTCACTCCCCCAGGACCGAGAGGGACATCCTCAAGGCGGAGGCCGGAGATGGCAGTCTGGTAGGCGGGCACCTCATCGTCCGTGAGCTGTGCCGCCGCCAGAGCAGAATAGTCCATTCCGGGCGCCACCTCGAACACGGCGTTGATAGCGGGCCGGGACAATGCGTCGGCCACCCGGTTCTCTTTCCCCTTGATGTAGCAGATAGATGTCGTGTTTTCCGATATGTAGGACAATTGCCGCTGCTGTCGTGCGGACCAGGGATCGGAAACCTTCTGCAGGGCGAAAGTGAGCGGCTTATGGTCGGTGTAGGCGGTGAACGGGCGGCCCTCCAGGAAGTAACGAAAATGGCGCACAGCCAGGTACAGAGCCAGGAGCTCACGATCGAACGCGCTGTACTTGGTCTGCGCACGGTTGAGGTGCCGATTGAAGAAGGCCAGGGGCCGCCAACCTCCGCCCGTCAGCTGCTCCAGCACAGCACCAACCGCCGACTCCGAGGCGTCCACCGTGAGAGCAGTCGGGGCATCTCCCCGCGGGTGTACCAGCAGTACGGCCCGAGCAAGGGCCTCCTTCGCGCCGTCAAAAGCTGCCTCCGCCTCGTGGGTCCACTCAACGCTCTTGTGCTGCCCACCCGCCATAAGTTGATACAGGGGCCGCATGATGTGGGCCGCGGATGGCACGAAACGATGGTAGAATGCCACCATGCCGACAAATTCCTGCATGCCACGCACCGTGCGTGGGCGGGGAAACCGACGGATGGCGTCGACCCTGTCAGGCAGGGGAACCGCGCCTTGCGCAGTCACGCGGTGGCCAAGGAAGTCAATTTTGTTCACCCCAAAACGGCACTTGTCCAGGTTGATGGCCAAACCATGCTCGCTGAGCCGCTGACAGAGCTGCCAAAGGTGAGCACAGTGTTCCTGTTGCGAGCGGCTGGCCACCAGGATGTCGTCCAGGTACACGAACACGAAATCGAGGCCGCGACAAACCCCGTCCATGAGGCGCTGAAAGGCCTGTGCAGCGTTTTTGAGGCCGAACGGCATCCGAGTAAACTCGTAAAGCCCGAATGGCGTGATGATCGCCGTCTTCGGCACGTCATCCGGGTGAACCGGGATCTGATTATAACCCCGTACCAGATCCACTTTGGAAAAAATTGTGGCCCCAGCCAAATGGGCCGTGAAGTCCTGGATGTGGGGTACGGGGTATCGATCCGCTGTTGTTGCAGCGTTCAGCCGTCGGTAATCCCCACAAGGTCGCCCAGGCCCCCCATATGCAGGATCCTACCTGCCCGCTCCATCCTACTCAGTCCGTAAATCTGGAGCAGGAGCTCTTTCAGGCCGAGGTATTTATCATCATTCGGGGGGTCTGCGAGGAAGTCCGTGACCTCTTCAACCGCATCCTGGTCGAGGGCTCCCACCAGGTAATAGAAGCGGGTGGCATCGACCGTGATGCCCCGCAGGTTGAACTGGGCCTCCGCCTGCTGGAACCAGATGAGCGGCCGGGTGGTCCAGAAGTTGGGCAGTTTTATGGAGACCGCGTCCAGAGACAGGGCCGGGCCAGCCTGTGAGGAGGTAGGGCTTTGTCTGTTCTCCATCATGACGCCAATGGAGCGTCGGGGGTCACCAATGTAGTGCGTGGGTCTCAGAATGAAGCACAAAGTCGTGTTTTGAGAGGCACTTTTTATTCTGTTCCTCCCGGTTGTAGGGAAGACCAAACGAGAGAAAGATGGCACCCAAACCCCTGCCTTTAAAGCCTCCGGCTAAGGGCCGCCTCCGGACTGAACCACTCCTGTGCTGAGGGGTTCGACACTATGGTGGCACGACCCTTGGGAGCCGCCACAACTGTAACATATATAATTCTATTCTTATGATCCCAACAATGTATTATATTATATGACATTTTTTGAGCAAGTTATTAGAAAGTCTTCTTTTATAGATCTAGACTTAGCACAATAATAAAGGTAGACAAAAATGCTGGATAATTTCTCCAGCACTTTTGTCTACCTTCGATTTTCCAGCATCTGCAGTTCCTTCTAAAACAATAATAAAGTTATCAATTTTTACACTGCTGTACATTTTTGGTTTTGTTATTGTTGTTAGGCATGCATGGTATTGTAAGCTCTGCTACATTTAAGATAAATCAAGTCAAGTCAAGTCAAGTCAAGAGAGTTTATTGTCATGTGTCCCAGATAGGACAATGAAATTCTTGCTTTGCTTCAGCACAATAGAATATAGTAGGCATGAATACAGAATTTATTCAGTAGGCATAAATTGACCTATTAGAGGAAAAATGCATCTTCAATATACATGTCTCTACCCACCCCTGAAAACAATCGCATTTAAGTGAATATCATCCATTCTGCTGTTATGTAGTTATAATCAGATTTGTTCATATAAGTTAATTCTATATGATATTTTACTGTAATTTCAGATGTTGACAGTGGGTCCAGAATACTTGTTGATAAGATCTCCTACAGCGAACTACGGAGTACTTGTCAAAGAACTGCCATCTTTGTTCTGAACACCCTGTATATCTCACACATAAACCAATAAATTATGTAAATCTTACCATAAATGACAGAAATAAAAAGTGTTATCCTTGTTTATGAATTTTGATGTAGAATGATTTAGAATTGAGTGGATTGATGCAATATACTGCTAACCCACAAATGTTTAGTTATGAGATACTCACATTTAAAAACTCACTAAGTAGCTCGGGTGGCTGCAAGCGGCCACCGGGACCGGACAGCGGAACCGCAGCTAGACCCGGGGCTCGCAGGTGACCTGGAAACTGCAGCTAGACCCGGAGGGTCCTGGCCCCTATGCAAAAAAGGCTGCACCCTGGACTAAACCAAACCCTCGATCCTGTCCCGCCATCCTTTATTCAAAATTTAGCAACTCAAATGGTGTTGCGTCTTCATTGCCGGGAAATACGGTAACTAATTTCCCTCAAATATATGTTAAATTAAAAACTAAACTATGGTAGCAATGCACTGTATTCATGTCGAATGATCGCACTTCTGTAGGTATGTATACACTATATCTAGGTATGTATACACTATAGTTCTTTACATTAATATAGAATGAAAAAATATCTTGTCATGTGTTCATTTATATTTTATTCACAATATAAGGATTTCAGAGTGAGAGGTTGAATGAAAGAAAAACATTTCAACAAATTTAGAGGAGATCACAAAAAAGAAACTAGAGAAATATACATATGTGTGTATTATATATTTATATACATATATATCACACATATATCACGCATCATATATATATAATGAATATGTGTTTTTATATATATAAGAAACTGGAGAAATATGTATGTGTGTTATATAATTACATACATCAATATCACATGTATGTATGTGTGTGTATCATATATATAGAAACATAGAAAATAGGTGCAGGAATAGGCCATTCGGCCCTTCGAGCCTGCACCGCCATTCAATATGATCATGGCTGATCATCCGCTCAGTATCCTGTACCTGCCTTCTCTCCATACCCCTTGATCCCTATAGCCACAAGGGCCACATCTAACTCCCTCTTAAATATAGACAATGAACTGGCCTCAACTACCTTCTGTGGCAGAGAATTCCAGAGATTCACCACTCTCTGTGTGCAAAATGTTTTTCTCATCTCGGTCCTAAAAGATTTCCCCCTTATCCTTAAACAGTGACCCCTTGTTCTGGACTTCACCAACATCGGGAACAATCTTTCTGCATCTAGCCTGTCCAACCCCTTAAGAATTTTGTAAGTTTCTATAAGGTCTCCCCTCAATCTTCTAAATTCTAGCGAGTACAAGGCGCGTCTATCCAGTCGCTCTTCATATGAAAGTCCTGACATCACAGGAATCAGTCTGGTGAACCTTCTCTGTACTCCCTCTATGGCAAGAATGTCTTTCCTCAGATTAGGAGACCAAAACTGTATGCAATACTCCAGGTGTGGTCTCACCAAGACCCTGTACAACTGCAGTAGAACCTCGCTGCTCCTATACTCAAATCCTTTTGCTATGAATGCTAACATACCATTCGCTTTCCTCACTGCCTGTTGCACCTGCATGCCTACTTTCAATGACTGGTGTATCATGACACCCAGGTCTCGTTGCATCTCCCCTTTTCCTAATCGGCCACCATTCAGATAATAGTCTACTTTCCTGTTTTTGCCACCAAAGTGGATAACACACATTTATCCACATTATACTGCCATGTATTTGCCCACTCACCCAGCCTATCCAAGTCACCTTGCAGCCTCCTAGCATCCTCCTCACAGCTAACACTGCCCCCAGCTTCGTGTCATCCGCAAACTTGGGGATGTTGCATACAATTCCCTCGTCCAAATCATTAATATATATTGTAAATAGCTGGGGTCCCAGCACTGAGCCTTGCGGTACCCCACTGGTCACTGCCTGCCATTCTGAAAAGGACCCGTTTACTCCTACTCTTTGCTTCCTGTCTGGCAGCCAGTTCTCTATCCACATCAATACTGAACCCCCAATACCGTGTACTTTAAGTTTGTATACTAATCTCTTATGTGGGACCTTGTCGAAAGCCTTCTGAAAGTCCAGATATAACACATCCGCTGGTTCTCCCTTATCCACTCTACTAGTCACATCCTCGATAAATTCTATAAGATTCGTCAGACATGACTTACCTTTCATAAATCCATGCTCACTTTGTCCAATGATTTCACCACTTTCCAAATGTGCTGCTCTCCCATCTTTAATAACTGACTCTAGCAGTTTCCCCACTACCGATGTTAGACTAACTGGTCTGTAATTCCATGTTTTCTCTCCCTCCCTTTTTAAAAAGTGGGGTTACATTAGCTTCCCTCCAATCCTCAGGAACTACTCCAGAATCTAAAGAGTTTTGAAATATTATCATTAATGCATCCACTATTTCTGTGGCTACTTCCTTAAGTACTCTGGGATGCAGCCTATCTGGCCCTGGGGATTTATTGGCCTTTAATCCATTCAATTGACCTAACACCACTTCCCGGCTAACCTGGATTTCACACAGTCCCTCCATATAATATATACGTGTTTATACAGGTGCACAACCTTTTATCCGAAATTCCAAATAACGAAAAGCTCCGAATAGCGGACATTTTTTCGGTCCTTGAAGAAAGGTCCTTGAAGACGTTCACCGAGGGCGGCCCGCAGGGGTGACAGCGGAACCTCCGGTCGGTCCTCGAAGAAAGGGGAACTAAATCCCCATTCATAAAAGAGAAGGTGAGGGTATATTGCGCGGGAGGGTTAATAATTGACAATCTGCTGCTGCCTGCCCGCTGAGTTAAAAAGTTCCCACGGTAGACTCACGATACACAGTGTATCGTGAGTCTTGCGTGGAAACTTTTTAACTCAGCGGGCAGGCAGCAGCAGATTGTCGCTCCCTTCAGTTTCACCCCACCTACACCCCTCTGCTTCCCGGCCATGTGTGTCACCCCTTCCCTCCCCTCTCCAGCTCCCTGCCCATTGCACTGGCGTGGGGGCTTTGCACTGTCTTCACATCGGCTATGCCAGCATGTCAGTGCCAGTCACCAGAGACGTCAGGACCAACGGGACACCAACTGCAAGCACGGAGATCCCAGAGACTCACAGCCAGCAGCAACTCTATCCCAGCCCCGTACCAACTCCAGAGGAACCCGGGTTGCGGATGAGGGGGCGCAGCTTGGGCTGTGGACGAACTGCCACTTGTCGCTGTAGCGGCCCATAGGGGAGCGGGTTCCTGTTGGTCCTGACGTCTCCGACCACCCCACTGGACAGGAGCTGAGACTGGGAACTGTACCGCCCTTGCCCCCTCCCTCTGCAACTGCAAACAACCCCACTCTCCTGCTCACCTGCAAGGGCGGTACAGTTCCCAGTCGGGACACCAACCCCCAGGCCCACTGCAAGCACGGAGATCCCAGATCAGCAACTCCAGCCCAGCCCCGCTACAACTCCAGAGGAACACGCTCCCCGTAGGGGCAGAAGCTGATGGTGTTCAAGGTACGTCTTGTTCTTGGGGTGGCGGATGAGGGGGCGCAGCTCGGGCTGTGGGCGAATTGCCACTTGTCGCCGTAGCGGCCCATCGGGGAGCGGATTCCTCTGGAGTTGGAGGGGGAGGGGGGTATTGTGCTGTTTGATCGCCCCCTGCTATCCCAGGGACAGGGAGACACAGCGGCTTTTGAGAATGGTGGGCAATCACTTCCAAAGTTCTGCCCACACAGTCAGTACACCTCTCCTACACTTGTCTCCCGCACTAAGATCATCTCGCAGAGAATGATCCCAGCCTAACCCTCCCTATTCTCTCCTATTCTGCAAGAAAAAACTACATTGAAGACTCAAACTCGCGATCGAGTAACTGCCGGGATCGAGGCGCAAACTCGCGACCTTGCGGATATGAGCCGAGCACTCTACCACTGAGCCAGCCGGTAAAATCTACGCTAAAAATCTTCCAATCCGAAAGCCGAAAAATTCCGAATTACGAAAAGTGTCTGGTCCCAAGGCTTTCGGATAAAAGGTTGTGCACCTGTAGTATATAAATATAGGCAAATATATTGGCTTATGGCTTATGTTCCTTATATCTTATAGGCAAAAAAATAAGGGCAAATATAATTGCCTTTATAGCTTATGTACATCATGAGAATGGCTCATGTACATCATGAGTTGCTTTAAATCAAAGTTGCTTCTGATCCATGAGGAACTTTGAAATCTATTATCTCTATCTTGCCTCTCACACACAGAAACACACACATACCGTTCACCCACAACACTGATTAAACCAAAGATCATAGAATGCATATGGTCCAGAGACCTTTCATTGCGCATTGTCGCCCATTTTATACACAGTTTCCCTTTTTTAATTTTTTTTAACAAAGAAGCACCTTATTTATTATAAACAAACATAATAATGGTCCAACATAGAAGGCTAAGTGACCAAGATAAACTGCAAAATCCAATGGACTGACGTGGATTACACTGCGAGAGACATAACAGGGATCGGGGTCTTATTCCTAAAATGGCGGAAGTGACGTTTCGTTGCGTTCCGATGCGTACTTCACGTCAGTCCTTTGGATTTCGTAGGAGTGGTCTATCTTGCTCCTCTAGTATCTTTGCCTGGCACTATACATGAGTGCAATCAGGCTGTATGTGAGTACAACTGGTAGTGCAAAACGGGAAAGGAAACATAGTGGAGAATATGCTGTTGCAAATACAGAGAGAGAGAGAGAGCAGTTTAAAAAATATATACTTGTTTTGTTACCGAGATGATTGCCATAGCAATCTGACAGTGGACGGACCAGGATCTATTTATGAGCATAACAATCATACTATGTGAGAAAAAGAAGCTATAAAAATAAGAACTGCAACAAAGAAGTGATTATTGTTACCTTTAATTAGCAGCACCAGCTCCCTAGACAGTGATGAACCGATATAAGGAGAGGAGCACCAGGCAATTAATGGAGCTGCTGCAGACAGGCTGTCCCATGTTAAACCATACAATTAATAGCATGCAGAAAGCAGCAGCTCTGTGCAATTGAACTCAGTCTGCTGCAAGCACAAGGGAAAGACACCAATACATTGGTCCACAGCCAGCGCTCCATGGAGCAAAAGATATTTACTGAAAATTGGCAGCTGTCAGCCAGGATACTGGGGATAGCTAAATAGGCTCCTACCAGGAACAGGCAAAAGTGTTGCAGCTGCAGGAATACTTTGATTCTTAGATTTAAAATATATGGTTCTTCCATCGTCATCTAGAACCTAGTGAACAGAGAACAGGCACGATATGGATGTGCTGGCACTTGCTCAGATTGTCTGCTTTGAGGCAGTGCTTTTTGTGTCGATATGCATGATTAATAAGTGTAGGTATCAAGCTGCTGGAAAACAAAATTGATGGTTAACTTTTTAAGGTGTAGGTAGACCATCCTGTCACAAACTGAAACATTGTTTTTGTGTTTAAAACCTAAAAAGGAATTGGATTTGGCTGAAGCAACAGGTATCATGTTGTGATTACAGTTAAACCATGGTGTTGAATGGAAATAATTTTTTAAGCATGACCAGTTAATAGATAAAGTAGCTTGCACACGCTTAGCTATCACACCCTTAAACCCAGAGTATTATTACAATCATAGAATGACACAACACAAATGGATGCCGTTCAGCCCATCCCAGCAATGCCCATTTACATTTGTCTCCTGCATTTCCCACATAATCCTGCCATTTTTCTCCTCTAAGTAATTATCCAATTTTCTTTGATTACAACAATTGATTCAGTTTCTGGCTGACTTTCAAGCAGTGTAATCGAATCGTGCCTTGGTGCGTTAAACATTTTCTTCTGAGTTCACCTCTAGTGTTTTCATAAGGAAAAAGCTGTCAAGATAATCTCACCTCAGCTACAGTGTTTTAGCCAGTTAATTAATCTTGGTGACCTTTTTCTCTTCCTTGTAGCCATGATCATCCATACAGTAGAGTACAGGCTGAAAGATAATACCTATTCAATTTAAATGCAGCAAGATCACAGTGAACTCAGACAACCGGACATTCATCTTGCTATGCTGTCCTAGCTTCCAATATTAGCTAAGAAAAGCCAATAGTCAAAGAAAATTGGAAAAAAAGAGCAGCTTCAGCCAGGTCTGATTGCTGATCGGAACAGTAGATTTGCAACTATCATTCACTGCTGATTTCAACTTCAGTGTTGGGATATCCACAGTGAAAATGATGCTGTTTCGAAATCAAAAAGACTAAGCTCAATATTTAAAGTTGTCAGTCTTGGCTCAGTAGAAACACTCTCATCTCTGAACAAAAATGTCTGTATAACTGCAGAGATCTGAGCACATATTTTACGGTGACACATCAGTCTGGATTATGTGCTCAAATCCCTATGTGAGGTTTGAATCTGTGAGTTTCCCATCTGAAGTGAGATTGTCTACATGATAAATAAATGCAAGCTCTTACTTCGATCAGAAACCTGAAAATCTTCATCTGTCACTTTTGGGATATGTTTAGAAATACTAGGGCCTTGAATTCATGTTGCTGGATAATAGACAAAGACCCTGATTCTATTGTGAAATGGCACTCCATCACAATAGCAGATGGTAAGTTGCAACAATTAATTACAAAGGCAGAAAATAAACCTTTTTAATTATATGGTTTCTTTCATTATCTGGGAATATTTCAATGTACTTAAAAACAAATTAAATCGTTCTGAAGAGTGGTCAAAGCTGCTCCGCCAGCAACATGACAACTAATTGTGTTATTTGAAAATATTCAGATAATTTGTCTGTGATATTATTGAGGGGTCATTTTGGCCAGTGTACCAGGGATGTGTGTAGGTAACTGCTATATTTATCCTTGCCCTGAAGCAATAAAAGACTGAAAGTAAACCTAAATGTTAGGGGGAGAAATTGAAAGACAAAACTTTTTATTTAATGCTAAATTAAGTCACCAAATTTCTTGGACAATTAAAATAAAATTGTTCCTAACGATTTTTTTCCATAAAAAGATCTGTTTCTTAATTTTCTCGCAAGACCTCATTAATGAGATATCAGACAGCGATACAACAGTTTCACACTGGGGAAAATTAAAATAAGCATGAAGTAATTAGTTCACCCACTCAACTGGAGTCAGTTCAATGAACACTTACTACATGGATTTTGAAGCGTTTACGATGTTGACAGGTTCAGCGCTGCAGTTGGTGATGGAATGCTGTTGAGAAGTGTAGAGCCAGCAGTGAACATGCACCCAGCTCACCGACCTCTGACTGTGTTGTGCGGGGACACAGGTCATCAACTACATTGTCAGTTCAACTGGGTTTGTCAGCCACGATGAGATGGGCAGGAAGCTGCGGCCGAGAGCTGTTGTGCTGCTCAGTTGTATCTATCTCTCTCTTCACTACACAAACTCAAAGACCTCAGCTGAAATGTTTAAAATGATATGTTCACCGATGCAACATAATCTTTCAAATCTAGAATTGGGATTTGCTTCCTATTTGTGATTTTGAGAAACAGGGATTACATTCAGAAGAGCAAATAGTATTGACTCATGTATCATGGTCTTTCAAAAAGTTTCAAGTAATCATGACAGTGAACAGAGCTGCATAAATTCATTGGTCTGCTTAATTGTTATCGTTTTTTTGTCATCCAGAGGTTGATTAACATTCTTGCCTGTGACTTGATTAGTTCACTGTCTGTTAAGCCACTTGAGAGGCATGAAATTAGTGTTATAGCAGGCGGTTCTATTTAGCTAAATTTGTGTTGGTAGTGCTAATTTAACCCAATAGAACAAATTCATTTAGTTGAGAGTGAAGTAATCAAGTATTTCTTTTCAGGGCTGTTAAAATGAGCAAACAATAGCAAGATTAATAGCTTGGCTGCTGAAAGTCAGAATCATCCTGATTATAGTGCAGGCAAACCCTGTGAAGACCATCATGTTATGAATTTAGAGAGTGTGATGAAGATCAATTGTGAAGCAAAACAGGTGAAGTTCAGAAATACATTTGTTATAATAAATATGACATGAAAGTCAAATCTCATCAGCTAATATATTTGTTTAAATTGTGAGCATTACATGCTGGCAGCTTGGCTCATATCACCTTTTTATCACCATAAATTACATTAAATATAAAAAATGAATAGCAGAGACCTAGCACTTCCTTCCTTTCCAGCTCAGCCCATGGTCTCATTCATCTTATGTGAATGTACAAACATTACTTTTCATTAGAACACATTAAACTTCTGAGTCATTTCTGGTGAAATATGCTTCAATACATTCTTGAAATGTATTTAGTGAAAGGGCTATTTACTTGAAGTTGCATGTAGACAGATGACAGTATTTGTTAGCCATACTTATGTCTGAAAAAGCTGTCCTTGTGCTGAACTTTGGTTAACTTTCTCAAAAGTTCCCGAAAATATAACCATAGTGAGAGGAAATATTTTCAGGCTTTATTTTGGCAGGTTAAACAGAAGTTAGAACTAATTATGAATAATTTAAAAAAAACAGAGTAATCATTCCAAAATGTGTATTCATTTATGCATGTTTTTGGCTTGTATTCTATGATTTCCTTCAGACGGATCTTCTTAATAGAAACATTTGGTATGTGGTATAAAATCTCAGCTCAATTGTTCATTACTCTCGTGAAATGAGGATTGTAAGTCAAAGTGTAAGAAGAAATTTGCAGATAATGCCCCATATATCCAATATAAGAAGAAGATAATGCAGAAATTCCATGATGAATGTTCAAATGTCTAGACCCTGCTCCAAATCCCTCTGTGACTGGCCTCCATGTGCGAGGAGAATAGAGCATTTCACACATTGTAGCACACAGCAGACTGAACCCATAACTCAAAAGCTTGCCCCATTTATCATGATGCAACACGAGTTTGATTTGATATCTCAGTTCTAATCTGATATTTTGTTTTGTTTATGGAACATGTATTAGATCTTTAAAAAACAACTTGAAAGGGTAAGCTTTTATTTTATGACTTTTCTTGCATTTTCTGCAAACCTACAGTGTGGCATAGCAGTGATAAAGCAGAGTGATATATTGGGTTACTATGTTTCCGTGATTTTATTTTATTTTTACCTTGCAACCTCTGCAAGGATGATGTGCTTTGTAGTCGTGACTGACTGGAATCTGGTTAGTTTCCTGTTAAACTAATACGCTGGAGATTCCTGGAAAATTCTGATATTCCATGGTGAATTATGGCATTTCTGTGGATGTGTACTGCTGCATCAAGATTAATAAGGAAATCCCCAAATTTCAGTGCAAAATTCCTGACTGTGCTCTCCCATTGTTCTTCTTGTCCAGCAGTGGACCACATACTTTAATGCAAGAAAAACAAGTCCATTCTTGAATGATGTGAGTGATTTAGGCAAACATCAGGAATTTTAGTTTTTTGTTACTTGGTAAATGTTATTATATATTGTTAACGATGCTTGCTTTCAAATTTTTATGTGTTATTTTTTTCATAATAACATTTTATTTAACTGTTTAATTGCAATTTAATAGTTTCCTAATGGTTCTGATTTCCAGCCAGAAATATTCAAGGTCTGGCGATCCTCTCTGTCGACATTTGTCAAATTGAGACTTATGAACACAGTCAGGGGCATAATTATTTCCAACTTCTTTCACCTCCTTTCCCCCCTCTCTAACCTCTACCCCCTCCTAGATGTGCACTAATTTTTCCCTTCCCTTTGATCCCTTCCACCTATATTACTTTCTCTGGCTTCACATTTCATGCCTTCTTGTCTTATCGTCTCTGGCCTTTGCTCAACAATCTGCCAATCAATTCCCACCCATTCACATATCACGTCCCACCCCTCTTCCAGTTTTCATCCTCCTTCAATCAAGCCCCAACCCGAAATATCACCTGTCTGTGTTCTCTAAAGATGTTGCCTGACTTGATGTGTTACCCCAGCACTTTGTGATTTTTTTGGTAAACCAGCATCTGCAGTTCTTTGTCTCTGGTTATAAACAGAAATAGTCCATCTGGCCACTTGAGCTGGCTACACTGTTCAACAACATCATGGGCTGATCTTCTACCTGAGCATTATTGTCTGCCTTTTACCCATATCTATTGATTCCACTGACAACCAAAACTCTCACAATTTTGGTTTTAAATGCAGTCAATGCACCTGACGTCTACAGGAAAACTTTTCCAACCCTAGGCTTGAAGAAATTTCTCCTCACTTGTCCTAGACGGCCTGCTCCTTATTTTGACAATAATCTTTGAATCTAGGCTTAACCTAGCCTCCTCTTGAACATCAAAAAAACGAAGGAGCTGATCGTGGACTTTAGGAGGACACATCATCCGAGGACATACACACCATTGAGGATAAATGGGGATACTGTGGATAGGGCGAGCTGGGAGTCCACATCTCTGAGGATATGACATGGACATCACACGCCACAGCACTCATGAGTAAGGCAAGGCAGCGCCTTTACCACCTCAGGCAATAGAGGAAATTCAGAGTGTCTCCGAGGATCCTCCAGTGCTTCTACTCAGCAGCTGTGGAAAGCATCTTGTCCGGAAATATTACAATCTGGTTTGGGAATTGCTCTGCCCAGGACAAGAAGGCTCTGCAGAGAGTAGTGCGTTCGGCCAAACGCACTATGAGAACTTCACTCGCCCCTCTGCAGAAACTATACATCAGGAGGTGCAACTCCAGAGCCAATAAGATCATGGGAGACCCCTTCCACCCCTGCAACGGACTGTTCCAGCTGCTACGGTCAGGCAAACACCTCTGTTGCCATGCTGTGAGAACGGAGAGGTTGAGAAGGAGTTTCTTCCCACTGGCTATTAGGACTGTAAACTCCTATCTCACCAGGGACTAACTTTACTGTACCACTCTACTGCTTATTTTTAAATTGCTGTTTTTTTTCCTTTTTCCTTCCGCCCACAATATTTAATATGTAAAAGAATATGTGATTCTGTTCCATTCTGTTTGTAGTTTGTTTGGTTGTTTGTTTGTTTGTCTTTTTGCACAAAGTCTGTGAGCATTGCCAATTTTCATTTCACTGCACATCTCGTATGTGTATGTGACGAATAGACTTGACATGACTTGACCTGGGGGAAAAAAAAAATTCTGTTATCTCCCCTCTATCGATTGTCATAGGTTTCAATTAGGACATATTTTGCTCCTCCAAAAGCTGAAAAACATGCCCAAACTATTCAATCTCTGCTATATGACAAACTCATATTTCCAGGAACCAGTCAAGCAATTCTTTGCTGCAATACTTTTCTAATAGCCATATCATTCTAAAGTAAAGAGACTTAAGTTATTATCAACAGTCCAATCATCCAGTTCATACATAATTGAACAAGGCACAGAAATCTATTCCCTTGCTTGGATTAATTTTCTCGACATTATGAAAGTATGTATTACATCTATCTGTCTAAGAAGCTTCATGAAGTGACCCATTAACTGTCAATTGATAAAATCACTTTATCGCACATCTTTATTAAAAACTAGACTAAGTAGGGGGGGTGTCTGGAGTGCTAGTATGGGTGTTGTGCGCCGAAGGGACTGGTTTTGTGGGTCAAACGGATTCTTGGTGGGCTGGCAGTTAAGTCACTCAGGCCTGTTGGGCCACCACATTCAATTTCACTGCATTTCAAGCAGAGTGCAGGCCACCAAATTGCTAAACAACTCATTGCATTGTCATTAAGGGCTAACAAATCATTTGTTTCAAGTACATTGCAGACTCACGGTTCAGTTGATTCACAGCTTAGAATGACAGTTGTGCCCTCTCCCTCACAACTTCCAGAGTGACTGACTCAGTTCCAGGCATCATTGAATTCTGTTTTTAATTTTTGTCTCTGTGATGTCTTTATTACTTGTTATATTCCGATTATATGTTATTCCGATTACTATGTAAGGTGTCCTTGAGATGTCTGAAAGGTGCCCATTAAATAAAATTTATTATTATTATTATTATAGTCCTGCCCCCCCCCCCGCAGAAGGGGCGTTACCTTCATCGTAGTGATTGACAGGCGAGAGGACCAATCAGCTCATCTCAAGATTTTTTAAACACTCATAACTATTTTATTTTTCATCGATCGGAAAAATCCTCGGGACTGCCCCAGCCGAGGACTGTGAGCCAAAAATAATAGCGATATATGGTAGCATTTTTTCTAAAATCTATATATAGCGCAGACAGGAACTGGTCAAGATGAGACTCCGGAAGATCCACGTCTTCAATCAATGATTCCTGGCCCACCTTAACTCCACCAAGGACCTGAAACTAGCCCACCTCCTGGCTGCTCCTGCCACCTACACTCCGCGACTCGGCCGCCTGCAGGCCCCGGGACCCAAATTTGGTCCACGCCGCCTGCCCGAGTCCCGCCGCGCCATCTTGGCCATGAGGAGCATCTCCAGCACTCACCAGGATGCCGCCTTCGCTGACCTCCACGTCGATGCTGCCGCCGACCTTCTCCTGCCTACCGATGATCCCCAGCCTCGCTGCCTCATTGGTAACTCTTACTATCTTCCCCTCCCCTATTCCTCCGCCTATCGCCACCATAAAGCGATCGCCGGAACTTGCCGTCCCCCGGGACCGCCTAACCTCAATGCCCCACTCGGGCCTACCCACCTTGCCACCGCACCAGGGCCTATTCACCCCGCCGCCTCACTGTGCCCATCGAACACCGCCGCCGTACCGATCCCATCGAACATTGCCGTCGCACTGGGCCCATTGAACATGGCCGCCCGCTGCGGCCCACTGAACATAGCCGCTGCACCGGTCCCACCGAACATGGCCGCCACACCGGTCCCACCGAACATGGCTGCTACACCGGACCCACCGAACATGGCCGGCGCACCAGGGCCAACACACCATGCTGCCATACCGGACCCCACCAACCATCCGCCCACCAGGACCTTCCACACTTCGCCCGCTGACGCAGATTTTACTCCCGGCGGACTCCCAACATCGATTCCACTGACCCTCGCCACTCCACCGCCCTCAAGCAGCCCACAGCCGTCGCCTTACCTGCAGCCTGGACTCAGCACCGGGCCTGAAGCTTCCACGCTGCGGAAGCCTACTCTCCTGGGTTTGACTGTGCTGGGTCCTATTGCTAGTCCCCCTAACCCTCTTAACCTCAGTGGCTGTTCCATTGGGTCTTCCCCATCCCCTTCAAACCATGTGACCCCAGCTCTTCCCCACCCACACTACAGTCTTCATGTCCCCCTCCTCCCTGACCACCCACCACACCTCAACCAGACATCGCCTCGGCCTCAGTCCACTTACCTGCCTTCCTCCGGCCCCAATCCCCATCCCTGCCATGTGTTCACCATCCCCCCTGACCTCCCCCTCTCTAATACTGAACAGTCTGTCCTCAGCAGAGGCCTTACCTTCGTCCCCTTCCATCCCCACCTTAATGAGTTCCGCGCCCGCCACGACTTGGAGCTCTTCTACCGTCGCCTCCGCCTCATAGCGTTCTTCCATGGGAATGAGTCCTCACCCCCCAATGTTGATCCCTTGTCCCATCTCCAATGGACCCCCTCCTCTTGGACCCCCACCCCCATGGCCATCTTCCGGCTTTATACCTTTTTATTCAAAACTGGTGGGACATCAACCACCTCAACTTCTCCACTCCCCTGTCTCACTCCAACCTCTCCCCCCCTGAACGTACAGCCATCGACTCACTCCACAACTGGGTTATCAAACCCACCGACAAGGGATGTGCCGTGGTAGTCTGGCGTGCTGATCTCTACAAAGCTGAGGCCACGTGCCAATTCTCGGACACCCCCTCCTACTTATCCCTGGGCCATGATCCCACTGATCAAAGGTCAAAGGTTGATTTATTGTCACATACACCTAGATGTAGTGAAATTCCTTTTGCCAATACAGAACATAAAAAAGAATACAAACATAACAATAATAAATAGCTTTAACATAAAAACATCCCCCCACAATGGTTCCCATTATGGGGGAAGGCACAAAGTCCAGTCCCATCCCCAATGTCCACCCATAGTCGGGCCTATTGAGGCCTCCACAGTTGCCTCTACGGAGGCCCGATGTTCCAGGCCGTCCTCGCCGGGTGATGATGTTCCGGCGTCGGGAGAGTCCTCTCAGCGGCATGGGAACCCTGGAACGGCCGCCTCCCTACTCGAGACTGTGGCTTCCGGAGCCGACAAGGCCGCGCCGAATGGAGCTCAACTGGCGATCGCGTCGCGAGATCCCAGGCTCCCGATGTAAGTTCAGCGCCGCCGCCCGCAGCTCCGCGATGTTTTTAACGCCGGTCCCAGCTCACCGGAGTTCCAGCACGGCGACCCAGGCAAGGCACCGCCCACCCCGCAATGGCGCTCCAGCGCTGCACCGCCGTCCTCACACCCGCAGCTCCGCCGCCGCCGCCGATGCCGGTGCCGCCGATGCCAATGTCGAGGCTCCGGGCGGTCCCCTCGCTCCTCGGACCCGCAGCTCCGCAGCCGCCGCCGCCGATGCTCCGGGCGGTCCCCTCAGGAAATACCGCTCCAGGCCCGCTGGTAGGCCGCGAGGACGGGTCGAAAGTGCAGCCCGGAGAAAAGCTGCATCTCCGACCAGGTAGGGACCCTGAAAATTAGTTTCCCCCTTCCCCTTCCCCCCCCCCTCCCCACACATAAAAAAGCTAGAACTCCTTAAAAACAAAACACTAAACTAACTAAAAATAAGAAAAAAGAAATGAAAAACAGACAGCTGCAGGCTAGGCAGCCATACCCCCTACAGGTCGGCGCCAGATGAGCATGAGGCCACTATCTCTAGCACCATCACTGACTTCATCCACTCTGGCTCCCTGCCCTCCCAAGCCTCCAACCTCATCGTTCCCCAGCTCCGCACGGCCCGGTTTTACCTACTCGCCAAAATCCACAAACCTGACTATCCTGGTAGACCCATTGTCTCTGCCTGTTCGTGCCCTACCAAACTTATTTCCACATACCTTGACTCCATCCTATCCCCCCTGGTTAAATCCCTCCCGACCTATGTCCAAGACACCTCAGACACTCTCCGTCGTCTCCGGGCATGCCGTTCTCTAGGCCCCCATCCCCTCACCTTCACCATGGACGTCCAGTCATTCTACACCTCCATCCCCCACCAGTAGGGTCTCAAAGCCCTCCGGTTCTTCCTCGAGCGGAGAACCAACCAATCTTCATCTACAGATACTCTCCTCCGCCTACCGGAAGTGGTCCTTCCCCTTAATAACTTTTCGTTTGACTCCTCCCATTTCCTACAAATACAAGGCATAACTATGGGCACGCGCATGGGCACCAGATATGCCTGCCTCTTTGTAGGGTACGTTGAATAATCCTTGTCCGAGACATACCAGGGCCCCATCCCCAGCCTCTACCTCCGCTACATCGATGATTGCATTGGTGCTACCTCCTGCACCCACACACAACTCACTTACTTCATCAACTTCACCATTAACTTCCATCCGGCACTCAAATACACCTGGACCATTTCCGACACTTCTCTACCATTTCTTGGCCTCACTATCTCCATCGCAGTTGATAAACTACTGACCGACATCCACTATAAACCCACTGACTCCCATGGCTATCTAAACTACACTTCTTCCCGCCCTGCTTCCTGTAAGGACTCCATCCCCTACTCTCAATTCCTCCGTCTACGCCACGTCTGCTCCCAGGATGAGGTGTTCCACACCAGGCCATCGGAAATGTCCTCATTCTTCAGGGAATGGGGGTTCCCCTCCCCTACTATAGATGAAGCTCTCACCAGGGTCTCTTCAATACCCTGCAACAATGCTCTCTCTCCCCATCCCCCCACTCGGAACAAGGGCAGAGTCCCCCTAGTCCTCACCTTCCACCCCACTAACCGTCACATACAACAAATAGTCCTCTGTCATTTTCGCCACCTCCAACGTGACCCCACCACTCACCACATCTCCCCATTTCTCCCCCTGTCAACTTTCCGCAAATTCCGCTCCCTCCGTAACTCCTTGGTCAATTCTTCCCTTCCCACCCGCACCACCCCCTCCCCGGGCACTTTCCCTTGCAGCCGCAGGAGGCGCTATACTTGCCGCTTTACCTCCTCCCTCGACTCCATTCAAGGATCCAAGCAGTCATTCCAGGTGCGACAGAGGTTCACCTGCACCTCCTCCAACCTCATCTATTGCATCCGCTGCTCTAGATGTCAGCTGATCTACATCGGTGAAACCAAGCGTAGGCTTGGCGATCGTTTCGCTGAACACCTCCGCAGGTAACCAACCTGATCTCCCTTTAGCTCAGCACTTCAACTCCCCCTCCCATTCCAAATCCGACTTTTCTGTCCTGGGCCTCCTCCATGGCCAGAGTGAGCACCACCAGAAATTGGAGGAGCAGCACCTCATATTCCGCTTGGGCAGTCTGCACCCCAGCGGCTTGAACATTGACTTCTCCAATTTCCGGTAGCCCTTGCTGTCTCCTCCTCTCCTCCCCTTCTCAGATCTCCCTCAGCCCTCTGGCTCCTACTCTTCCTTTCTTCTTCCCGCCCCACCCTACACCAGTCTGAAGAAGGGTTTCGGCCCGAAACGTTCCTTATTTCCTTCGCTCTATAGATGCTGCCTCACCCACTGAGTTTCTCCAGCACTTTTCTCTATCTCCGAGACTTTTAGTTATATAGATGACCCACCTAGGTAAAGTATTTTCCCAGAATTTCCAGAGAATTCTGCATCTATCTCATTGAATTTCAATATGTAATTAGTAAATTCCCAGGAAATTACTGTGTTAAGTGTGCTGCATTATTAGTTGGTGCACAAAAATAAAAGCTTTGCTCTTATTGATTAATTCTTTGCTAAATTTAATCAAAGAATGCATTCTTCAGCATTGTACACGAGATCAGCATATGGGACTAAAAATCCATCTGTGCCAAATGTGCATTAATAGAACAAAGTTATCAAACTTTCCAATATATTTTTTTTTAATTCTGAAATAATTGGTGCCTGTTCTGTATAACCCACCCTCAGATACATGTTGTTTCAGGAACAGTGGACTTCAGGGTTGAATTTCCCACTTTAGAAACACATTCCCTCACAGCTTTAACCTTTAAAACTATCTTTCAAAGCATCACAATGTAGAAGAGCAGGCACTCTATTACATACAGGAAGATTTAGTTTAGTTTAGTTTAATTTAGTTTAAGGATACAGCACGGAAACAGGCCCTTCGGCCCACCGGGTTCGTGCCGACCAGTGATCCCCTCATATTAACACGATCCTACACACACTAAGGACATTTTTTACATTTACCAAACCGATTTACCTACATACCTGTATGTTGGAGTGTGGGAGGAAACGGAAGACCTCAGAGAAAACCTACGCGGTCACGGGGAGAAAATACAAACTCCGTGCAAACAACAGCCATCAGGTTCGAACCTGGGTCCTAGGCGCTGCAAGCGCTGTAATGGGCAGGTCCTACTTAGGCAATTTTTCAGGCAACTGCCGGCGACTGTCAAGTCGTAGCAGCTCGCAGAAAAACCGGCGACTGGAACTGAAATTCACACAGTGCAAAGCCAATGTGATACAGACACACACCACGATGAGCAGGCAGGTTGGCGCTGTAATTAAGAAGGTGAAAGCACAGTGTACAGGAAGGGTCATGTAAGTCCTTTAAAAGAGGGGGGGGGTTGAGAAGGGGGGAGAAGGGGGGAGAAGGAGACAACATTTAAGAAGCCAGGGATACACGGCTGTAAAGCTCGGCGGGCATTAACATTACCGGTTGGTTATCCTTGGTTCTGAAAACTACTGTTTACGTTTTATTTCCCAATGAGCTAATTAAATTCACTGGTCAGCACCGGTAACAATGTACGATAACCTATGACAACCTTCGACCTCCAGGCAACCCACTACCACTGCCCAACGGCACAAGAATTATTGCTACTCTCCTTGGCGGCTTCATTCAACATGTTGAAAAATTAGTGGCGACCAGGATGAAGCCACAACTAGTTCCGAGAATGCAGGAACTACTCACGACCATGAAGGTGACTCCCCAGCAACCACCCGCGAACATGTGGTGGCCGCATAGTCTCCTGGAGTCGCCTAAAAAGTCGCCTAAGTGGGACAGGCTCATAAGGCAGCAACTCTACCGCTGTGCCACCGGTCCGCCCAAGATGTTAGGAAGGAATGAGTGTAGACTACAACAGGCTTTGGGATCCTTCACTTTTACCTGAGAGTTAATATAATGTTTGTTAACATCTAATCTAATAGAAATGAACCAGCATTCCTTATGATCAGAACTAAAGCCTCTGCTTGGATTTGCAATGCTCTCGTTTCACAACAGAATAACAGCTTTCAAAGGGGACACAACAACCACTGAGCCAATGATCATAACATCTAACACCAAAGTTACAGGATATAATCAGTTCTGATTTATTCTCATGTACTCTCAAATATCGCTAAAACAAATGCACGCAGAAACAAATACTGTGCATTATTAGAAATTTCATGAATTAGTACTAACCTTACATGTCCTCTGGATGCTCTTGGGAAGAAATTTGGAATATTACTACCATGATCACCAAAAGGCAATGGATTATTTTAAAATGTTAAATGTGCACATGTTTAAATGCCACAATCCAGATTGTACCCCATAATTACAGCACGAAGGAAGCAATTTCAGTTGCTTATTCAATCAGGTTGCTTATTTAAACCTGAAACACCAATCACAGCATTTCCCATAAGAGGAAACATTGCACATGCCGTTGCCATTTAGCTTAACTCAGTATGTTATAACTATAACCAGTTACCATTAAATTTTATCTGCCTGTAATTATGTGGGTGGGATTTATTACGTAGTTGGAGGCATGTTTGCGGCTGGGATTCTCATGCAGACGCGCTAGTAATTCGTTTTTTAGTTTTAGTTGGAGGAAGCATGGGGGGAATGCACAGTTTTTGACCATGCACGGGTTCCACCATGCACGAGTTTGACTATGAGTAAGATCAAAATGTACTTAAACAAGAAGAAGTTTGGATGAATAACTTACTGTTTTTAGTACGACAATAAAGAAACTATTAATTTAGAGACTGTGTTTTGAAGATGTATCTTTGGACGGCATTGAATGTCTCGTGGAGAGCTCGCATGCGTATCGAAAATATCTCCTTACCCCCTTCTTCAATCATAGTGGCTGCAGGAAAGATTCCTTGAACGATATAATAATCTGCCATTACAGCACATACTTCCAATGAATCTTGAATAAAACATGCATGTCACAATTTGAAATTAATTTATATTACTAAAAGTCTGATTTTGACCACTTCCTGTTGTTCTGTATATTGATTTTAGAAAAAATGCTGCCACTTACAGCTATGATTTTTGGCCATCTTACTCAGAGTCCCCCTCCGCTGCAGAGGACACGAGGAGTTTTCCCATCTATGAAAAATAAAAGAGTTATTAGTATTTAAAAAAAGTTGAGATTCTCTCTCCTGAAGCCCACGCCCCTTCCGGAGGGACTATAAAACCCCGAAGTGTTGATTGCCTCAGTCAGTCTCTGCAAGATGGGGGAAGTGAGAGGGTCACGTCTCTCAGTCTGAGCTGTGAATAACACTGAACACATGACTACTAAACTGTGAGTGGTTTTACTGACCTGTCAGTGTCCTTAACGTGGTTTGAAAATATAGTTTGGAAATGCTAAAGCTGTGTTGCCTTTGTTTTGGAAATGCTAAAGCTGTGTTGCCTTTGGTTTGGAAATGCTAAAGCTGTGTTGCCTTTATTTTGGAAATGCTAAAGCTGTGTTGCGTTTCATTTGGAAATGCTAAAGCTGTCTTGCCTTTGGTCTGGAAATGCTAAAGCTGTGTTTCCTTTGGTTTGGAAATGCTACAGCTGTTTTGCCTTTGGTTTGGAAATGCGAAAGCTGTGTTGCTTCATTAAAGTTGCCTTGCCTAATTAAAGTTGCCTTTCTTAATTAAAGTTGCATTTCCTAATTAAAGTTGCATTGCCTAATTAAAGTTGCCTTGCCTAATTAAAGTTGCCTTGCCTTCGATATAGTTAAAAGTCTAATCTTGACCACTTCCTGTTTGCACTTTATTTTGATTTTAGAAAAAACGCTACCACATACAGTTGTGATTTCTGGCAATCTTACTCAGAGTCCCACTCCGCTCATCAGGTGCCGAGGATTTTTCCCATTGATGAAAAATAAAAGAATTATTAGTGTTTAAAAAATGTTGAGATTCTCTCACCTGTCAATCATGCCTTGAAGGCCACGCCCCTTCTGGTGGGAAGGGGAGGGACTATAAAACCCAGAAGTGTGTGTGTGGCTCAGTCTCTGCAAGATGGAGGAGGGAGAGGTCACGACTCGCTGTCTTTAGTGGCCTTGCAACCTGCTTGAAATGGTATGAAACTGCACTTGAATTTGGTGGCCTTGCACCCTGCTTGAAGTGGTAAGAAAATGCACTTGAATATGGTGGTCTTGCACCCTGCTTGAAATGGAATTTCAAGGAATCGCCGTGAGTCAACTGCCAGCCCACCAGCCGTGAGTGAGTGAGCTGCCAGCACAACAGGCTTGAGTGACTGAGCTGCCAGCCCAAGAATCCATTTGGCCCACAATGTCCATACTAGCCCTCAAGAAACCAGTCCCTTCAGCCCTCAACACCCATACCAGTGCTCCAGAAAGTGCCCCCCACTGGCCAACAATATTGGAATTGGTGGAGAGGTGGAATATTGCGTTGGGGGACCAGCCCTCCCATGTGATGCTGGGACCCAATGGGTCCCAATTGGTCTAGTATATAATATAAGGGGTACAATAGTACAATAACTACGTTACTGGATTAGTTGCCGGAGTTTGTGAACATTGATCCAGAGACATGAGAACAAATCCTATCAAGGCAGCTGGGACGATTACATTTACGTGACCAAATAAAAGTATGGAATTTATTTTTAAAAGTTCAGTAAAGGTGAGCAAGAAATGACTGCATTGATAACAACATCATCTAGTTTGCTTCCACGGAAGCATATCTGCTGCCTTTTAAAGGTCTGTGCTCCAGGAGGCTCCTCGCCCAGCAGCTGGTTGACTCTTACCTGTCTCCTCAGTTCTGGAGAAATTGATTAATTAACCAATATCGGTACATGCGCTACCTCCATGAGTCTAAGTGGCTGAAAAGAGGAGAATGAACCTGAGGTATATTAGCTATGATCAAATTGAATGGTGGGTCAGGTTTGAAGGACCAAGTAGTCTATGTACTCCTGCACCTATTTTTTATGCCCACCAAGCAGATTATTTCATTCTACCAATGCAGGAATTTATATGAACCTTCTCACCTTCCAGCCAACTCTATCTGAATTAATGTTATCTCTACTTACATAATAACATAAGAAAAAAATCAGCCACTCAGACCCATCCCTACCCCCCCCCCCCCCCCCCCCATACATGCTCCACCATTCTATAAGATGATGGCTATTTATTGATTTTAGTGTTATTTTCTTGCCACTCAGACCCATCCCTACCCCCCCCCCCACCATACATGCTCCACCATTCTATAAGATGATGGCTATTTATTGATTTTAGTGTTATTTTCTTGAGCAATCCCTTATCCCATGTTTTCTTGAATGTATAAAAGTGTAGCAAACTCCTCCGATTCTTCTCAGTGACTGAACTTCCATCACCTTCTTGGATAGAAAATTCCAAAGATGTACCAGCCACTAGGTTAAGAACTTTATTTTTTATCTCAGTCCTAATTGTTATGGCCTTATTTGGAAACGATTGTTTCAATCTCCTCTCATTTTCTAAATTCTTGACTGTATAGTCTTATCTGACCTCACACAACAAACTCTGTCTCCCAGGAATCCAATTTGTAAACCTTTGCTGCTCTCCCTCTCTTGTAAGTATATTCTGCTTTGAAATGTTGACACCAAATCAGAATATAAAATTTCACGTGATATATCTGTAATATTGCATAAGAGGTATCACTACTTACAGTCAACTCCTCTTTCAAGAAGCGCAACATATCATGAGACTTCTGAATCACTTTCTGGATCTGCATGTGAATTTTGAGTGAATCTTGTGCAAGGGTTTGTAGGTCTCCAATACCCTCTAATCATGCAGCATTTAGAAAATACTCCTCCCTTTTCTGCTTTTAATCTTAGATTTGTCCATATTATATTTTATCTGCCATATGAACTATTCAGTTATTCAGTCATTCAGTCTATGTCCCCTGAAAACTCTTTGCTTTGTAATATTGGCATTTTGTATATAATACTCTTGATCCCCTCATCTGACATAGATGTGGACTGTGAACAGCTGAGTGCCAAATGCCGTATTTTTGTACCACTCCACATCTCACAACCTCACAACCAAAGTGAACCATGTATTTATATTTCTCTTTCTAACCATTGACCAATTTTCAATCTGCTCCAGTATAATACCCTCTATTGCTAATTGTATTTAATAAAGTTCTTTCATAGCACCTTATTGAAAGGCTTATGGAAACTCAAATCACTGTGGAACCGTTTATATATGGCCATCTACAGACTCAAAACCCCCCAAAAAATTTGTCGAACTGGATTTACTTTTTATAACTCCTTGTTAAATTTGCGCTATCCTATTACTATTTTCAAACATCTCTGTTACCACATGCTTAATAATAGATTGTGAAAATTTCCATGTGATTAATGTCGGTCGGTGGGGGCGCTGCAAGCCAGCAGCCCCGCCAGCAGCGTTAGATTTTTTCTACATTTTTTAGTTTTTTTTATGTGTCTCAATGTATGTTTTTAATGTCTCTTGGTGTGTCTTGTGTGGAGGGTAGGGTGGGGGGTAAGGGGGAAACCGTTTTGGTCGCCTCCTCCATGGAGAGGCCACTTTTTCCATGTCGAGTCCCCCGCGGCCTAACAGCAAGGATCGGTGCAGCCTTTCCCAGGGAAGCACCCGGGGCTTCTGCTGCGGGCGCAGCTTGGACTCTCGTCGTGGAGCGGGCGAGCCCTAGCCAGGTCGTGCCGGAGGGGAGCATTCCATTCGCTGGCCCGCGGCAGCCTGAAGCCGCGGTCTGCAGAGTTCCAGCTGGCGGCGTCCTGGGCCTGGGATCCCTCGTTGGGGACACGGGAGGAGAAGAGCTCCGACCGCCGGCACACGGCATACTTCTACCGCGGGCGCGGCATGGACTTACCAGCCTGAGCGGGATCCCTCGCCGGGGATCGCCGGAGGGGAGCTCTGACCGCTGGCCCTGCGGTCTGTGGTGCTTCTGGCTGCGGCGCGGCGGAGAATTTAATACTTCGGCCACCGGCCTGCGGCCTACACCATCTTGAAACCGCGGTCTCCGGTGGGGAGGCACCGATTCAGGACTTACCTGGACTTACCGTGTCTGAACATCTGGACGCCCGCAGCGGCGACTGCGGAGGGTTGAGGTCCCGGCCACGGGGAAAGTGGAGGAGGACTGGCCAATTTTTGTGCCTTCCACCACAGTAATGAATGCTGTGGTGGATGTTTGTGTTAAATTATTATTGTGTATTATGTGTTCTTTTTTATTGTATCTCTGCTGGCAAATTCATTTCACTTGCACTTTATTCGTCACTTTATGTGCAAATGACGATTAAAACTTGACTTGACATTATGTTCTTTTTCCCCAAAAGTTTAAATTTGAAAGGTTATTTTCAATATTGTTGAAATAGAAACATAAAATAACTCAGTTTTGATTTGCTAAGCACATTTTCCCCAGCCCTAGTTAGTTTTATTAATGACGACCTGAAACATTCAGCAAGGAGAGAAAAACTGGAGAATACATAATTGTAGCAAGCTTAAAAGAAGTGGCATTTCATTCAGAGCACTATGCAGCACTGTCTAGCATCAGTGTACTTTTATTTAAAACTGAGTAGCTTGAAGAGGGTAGAATATTGCTTTATAGAAAATGTCATCAATGTTATTCAACATGACCGGTGATAATCCTGACAATGAAAGGATGATCTGGTGGAAACCGTTTTTTCTTTGTCAGCTTTGCCAGACAGGTATTTCTTGAGCACACGGAATCCTTAATTAATGCAAAGTTTCAAAATCACATGTGTAACACGATAACATCAAGGCCATTAGTAAAAGTGTAGTGTCACTCTCAACAATGATCCTTTTATTGCCTAACCTTTTATAATCTCATCATTAGCAATCTATTGCTAACCAAAATTGTCACCTAATAAAACGAACAATCGATTTGTTACCAGTTGAACAAAAATCCATGAGATCTAGTTTTGAACATTGTCTCCTGAACAGAACCAAAAAGACAGTAATTTATTGATTTTGTTCACATTTTACATTTCCCCCTTCTCCATCTCACCTTAGTCTGTTTCTATAACCTTGAAATTGGGTAGTGAGCAAAGAGATTTCTCCCAGGCAATTCTGGAGTTGTGCTGCTGCTAAGGGTACAGTAGCATCTATGGCTAAGTTACTAGACTTGTCTCGAGGCAGAAGTTCAGATCCCACTGTAGCAGTTGAAGGATTTAAATTGAGTTAATTAAATCAATCTAAAATAAAAAGCCCTCAGTAAGTGTAATCATGCAACTACTTGATTGCTGTAAAACCCCATCTGATTCAGCAGTATGGGTTCTCTATTGTTTGTCATTTATATATGAATGGTTAGTACATTTGCTAGTTCATAAGTCATAGGAACAGAATTAGGCCATTTGGCCCATTGTCTATTCCACCATGGAGTCATGGCCAATCTACCTTTCCCTTTCAACACCATTCTCCTACCTTCATCCCCTAATCTTTGACACCCTTACTCATCAAGAACCTGTCAATCTCCGCTTTAAAAATACCCCAAAACTTGACCTCTTCAGCTGTCTGTGGCAATAAATTCTACAGATTCACTATCCTCAGTTGAAAGAAATTCATCCTCATCTCCTTTCTAAAGGTGCATGCTTTTATTCTGAGGCTGTGTTCTCTAGTCCTCGACTCTCCCACTAGTGGAAACATCCTCTTCACTTGTACTCTATCTAGGCCATTCATTATTTGGTAAGTTTCAATGAGATTCCACTCAGAGAGGCATCAAATGCTCATCATACATTAACCCGATCATTACCGGGATCATTCTCGTTAACCTCCACTGGACCCTCTCCAACACAACACATCTCTCCTCAGATATAATGGTGTTACTAAATTGTTCATATATTGGACAGTGATGAAGGTTACAACAAAATCTTACTCAATTAGGAAAGAAACAGTGGAATTGTAGACAGAATTTAATGCAGACAATTGTGGTGATGCATTTTGGGAAGTTAAACCAGGCCATGACATACACAGTGAATGGCAGAACCCTGGGGAATGTTGTTGATCAGGGAGATCTTGGGGTACAAGTCCAGTGTTCTTTGAAAATGGCAACTTGAGGGAGACATGGTGGTGAAGGAAGAATATGACATGCGTGCCTTCACTGGCCGAGTCATTGAGTACAAGAACTAGAATGTTGTTCCCCTTGAGTGATGGAGTCAAATGATTTAGCTTCTGCTGCTTTTTGTATTTCTCATGGTAAAGGTCATGTAACTGTGCCTTAAGATGGGTAAAATCCACATTGTGTGGCAGCTCTTCAATTCTGGACAGAAACAGTTCAGAAGAACGCAAATGACTTTGCCAGTAGTGGATAGCTGAAAACTCCTCTGTCTTTAACATGGTTGAACCTACTGTTTCTTCATTCATGAAGATGGGCATGATTATGTTATTTCTAAAGCCCTCCTGTTCCCAGATGTGGATAATAGATCATCAATTTTTGACTGAAGCTTCTCACCAGCGAATTTTGGTATTTCATTATTGGAAAATTAACTTTGTAAATATTATTTTCACAGATGATTTGTGGCCCCCTTTATTCTTGTCAGAGAGTGTGATGTCAGGGCTTGCATGCATTGCTTGAAAGATGCTGACATCAGGGTGTAAGTGACGGCTGAGAAGTTCTTCAAAGTTTCCTTCTCATGGGCATTTGCACAAGATTGGCCTCATGTGAATTATCCATGGACTAGATTTCAGGTTGCAGATAATTATTCTATCTGAACAAGAGTCAAGTCAAGAGAGTTTATTGTCATGTGTCCCAGATAGGACAATAACATTTTTGCTTGCTGCAGCACAACAGAATATTGTAAGCATAAATACAGAACAGTTCAGTGTGCCAATCCAGCATAGTATTGCAGTATAATGTGTATAAATGTGAGGTTATCCACTTTGGTGGCAAGAACAGGAAAGTAGACTATTATCTGAATGGTGGCCGATTAAGAAAAGGGGAGATGCAACGAGACCTGGGTGTCATGGTACACCAGTCATTGAAAGTAGGCATGCAGATGCAGCTGGCAGTGAAGAAAGCAAATGGTATGTTAGCATTCATAGCAAAAGGATTTGAGTATAAGAGTAGGGAGGTTCTACTGCAGTTGTACAGGGCCTTGGTGAGTCCACACCTGGAGTATTGTCTACAGTTTTGGTCTCCTAATCTGAGGAAAGACATTCTTGCCATAGAGGGAGTACAGAGAAGGTTCACCAGACTGATTCCTGGGATGGCAGGACTTTCATATGAAGAAAGACTGGATAGACTCGTGGACGGAGATGAAAAAAACATTTTTCACACAGAGAGTGGTGAATCTCTGGAATTCTCGGCCACAGAAGGTAGTTGAGGCCAGTTCATTGGCTATATTTAAGAGGGAGTTATATGTGGCCCTTGTGGTTAAAGGGATCAGGCGGTATGGAGAGAAGGCAGGTACAGGATACTGAGTTGGATGATCAGCCATGATCATATTGAATGGTGGTGCAGGCTCGATGGGCCGAATGGCCTAATCCTGCACCTATTTTCTATGTTTCTATGTTTCTATATATACACATAAATAAACGGATAAATTGCAATAGGCTGTTATAGTTCAGAGTTTGTTTGATGGTGAGTTTAATAGCCTGATGGCAGTGGGGAAGTAGCTGTTCCTGAACCTGGATGTACCAGATTTCAGGCTCCTGTACTTTCTTCCTGATGGCAGTGGAGAGATGAGTGTGTGGCCAGGATGGTGTGGGTCCTTGATGATGTTAGCAGCCTTTTTGAGGCCTTCGATAGTGGGGAGGTCGGAGCTGATGATGGACTGGGCAGTGGTCACAACTTTCTGCATTCTTTTCTGCTCCTGGACGCTCAAGTTGCCGAACCAAGCCACGATGCAACCAGTCAGTATGCTCTCTACTGTGCACCTGGAGAAATTCGAGAGAGACCTCTTTGACATACCGACTCTCCGTAATCTTCTCAGGAAGTAGAGGCGCTGATGTGCTTTCTTTATAATTGCATATGTGTGCTGGGACCAGGAAAGATCTTCGGAAATATGCACGCCCAGGAATTTGAAGTTCTTAACCCTTTCCACCATCATCCAATTGATATAAACGGGATTGTGGGTCCCTATCCTACCCCTTCCAAAGTCCACAATCAATTCCTTGGTTTTGCTGGTGTTGAGGGCCAGGATATTGTGCTGGCACCATTTGGTCAATCGGTCGATCTCACTCTATACTGTGACTCGTCACCATCAGTGATTCATCCCACAACAGTGGTGCCATTGGCGAACTTGATGATGGAGTTCGCACTATGTCCGGCTACGCAGTCATTAGTATAGAGTGAGTAAAGCAGGGGGCTGAGCATGCAGCCTTGAGGTGCTCCCGTGCTGATTGTTATCGAGGATGACACATTTCCACCAATACGGACAGACGGTGGTCTGTGGATGAGGAAGTCGTGGATCCAATTACAGAGGGATGCGCAGAGACCCAGATCTGAGAGCTTGGTAACAAGCTTTGAGGGGATGATGGTATTAAACGCCGAGCTGTAGTCAATGAAAAACAGCCTGACATATGAGTTTTTGTTGTCCAAGTGGTCCAGAGCGGAGTGGAGAGCCAGTAAGATCGCATCCACCGTTGATTTGTTGTGGCGGTAAGCGAACTGCAGTGGGTCGAGGTTCTTGTCGAGGTAGGAGTTGATATGCTCCATAATTAACCTCTCAAAGCACTTCATCACCACAGATGCTAATGTAACTGGTCGAAACGGAAGGTCAAATGCCAGTCATTAGAGATGTATGTCTTTTATCAGTGTGCAGTATACGAATACTCCCTGTCCATTTCCTTCTGTAATTAAAAAAAAAAAATCTTCATTTTGAACCCTAAATAAAAGCATGTCTTCATTCTCTCCTTTATCCTCCATATTTTGGACTTTTATGGATTGTGTTTCAGTGAACTAGTAATTGCAGCAGTTGCATGTCTGAAATGTGACTGAATGTATTACCAGGCTAATCAACTACAGGAGGAAATAGGACTTTGCCCATTTCTATTCTTCATACCTATGCCCAAGTTCTCACAACACCAGTTTACGATAAGGAACCAGTATTTTTCTTTGCTGTTCACCTTAAGACTTGTAAACAACTGCAATGTTCCAACCACCGCCATGCCTGAAATTGATCAACATTACATATGAGGAATTAAACCTCATAAGAAATTTTGTTCAGTTATCATGCCTTTGAAAGTGACTGACTTCCAGGTAATACCTTAACATATATTGCACAGTTTTATTCCACAGGATGCAATATTGTTAATATATTTTTGATCTTTAGGTTTCTAAGAGTAGCAGTCATCACAGTATTATTAACTATTAATTTAGCATTAATGCTTGGAAAAACATCAATATCATGAGAGTAGTATAATAGTAATCACTCCAAATTATTTACGTTTAGACGAGAAATTTCAATCGATGGGTTGGCAAACATTACTTATTTGTGCCTTCATTTGTATTCAGCACATTGGTCAGTTCGAGAGATGCACGGTAATATGAGATGCTACAAAACTATCAATTATCTAGATTACAATCTCATATTTAACGCACATTTTCAGCTGTTTGAAGTTGTTATTTTCCAATCATATTTATAAGAGTCCATACAATTCTTCGTGTTCTGAACTGCGTGACTTTCTCAATAATTAAGTGCTCCAAAGGGTTCTTTCAACACGCAATTAACAATATTGCCACAAATAAAGTCTCTGATAATTGTCCGTGAATTGACACCGAATATAACTGGCATGTTTATAAATCTTCTGATCACTTTTCAATTGAAAGGGCTGAGAGGAAATTGTTACTTTATAATATTGTATTCAAAAGAAATGTTAAGGCTAGTTTATCTGTGAAGATTTAATTCGATGTTGACTTCCAAATCAAAGCCATCAATCTTTCATATAAATTTGCCAATGGGTCATCAGATCTTGCTTTGTGTCCTCTGCTCATAAATGTAGTGGAAGATCTTCAGCAGTCTTTCATCAGGTTTTCCAGAAGTGCGAATGAAGTTTCATAAAGATGCCAAGACGAATGTTATTATAATTCTAGGTATATGCTTATTCAATCTCTGGCAGAAAACCTGTATAGGCATGTCAATATGTCCAACTCTATCTGCCCCTCTTACGTTGATCACTATTTAAGTGTTAAGCAGGTAATTCATGGTTTTGAAGCTCTCTTGAACATTACATTTTGCTTCAATGATCTCTGTGACAACCGCGATTTTTTTTCAGCTACATAATATCTCCACCTTATGGATTCTTCCTGCTGGTGCCATTTTCTTATCAGGTTTTGGCATGGTTAACCTGATTTTTCTCTTAAGACCTTGGGCTGGATGTGGAATAAACAAAAACATGTACTAGTTTGGTGCACCAAAACATGACAGCATTGGGGTGGTTATCACCCAGGAGCTTGCACAAAATAAACAATGTTTGCACATGTGCCGAACAGGACCACAGGCAAGTTTGCACATCGCTTCATAGTTGATAGCTGCATAGCATTCATACTGCATAGCATTCATAAAAGTTCCTAGCCTTTAATGCCACATCCTCACTTGCAGCAATGAAGAAAATGGAGGATGCAAGGGAGTGGGAAATATCTACCACATTCACTTAAAATAGCATACTCTTCTTGGTCAACATGACACATCAAGGAATAAAGTCCAGTGGGTGCGGGGTGGGGGGGGGGGGGGGTGGGGGGTGACCGTAGGAGCCCCACAAAGCAATCTTAAGAGAAACACAGCATGAGATGTTTACAGTAGTAAGTAGGTATCCATGCACAATTCAATTCTCTCGAGTAAACTTTCATGATCTTTCACACCGTTGTTTATACTTGCAGAGTGTAGATGCTCACAGCGAATGCATTTTACTGAGAGTAGCTAGGAATCATTCATCAAGGAAACAGGATTTGCAGCAAGCTATTGAAGTAAATGGAGCTTCAATTCATGAATGCATATGTTATATTCAGTGTAGACAGGCTTGCAGAGAGGCCTAAGTGCAATTATCTGCATTCCACCAGTTCATTATTGGTGCCTATTGTCAATGTGGGGTAGGGGGTCCCTTGTATTCCATTGGGTGGACCTTATTTTGCAAGGTCCTTATAAGAATAATCATACAAGGATCCCCTTATATCTTAAAGCCTGCCTTGTCTGCTGAGAGGCGATAGTGTGGATGCTAAGCAGCAACAACTCCTTGGTAATCCTCCTTTGGTTCCTGCCTAGTTACAGGCTTTGCTTTCTGCTGTCTAGTCCTCAGGTTTTCTTGCTCTTTATTCTCCAAAAATAGCTGTCTTTAATTACTACAGATACTGCAGAAGTCTTCATATCAACTTGGCATGCACTGCAAGGTATGTACGATTTGAGATAGGAAATAAAAGTTCATATTTAAAAGACAAATGGTATTACTTGTATTCTAGTGCTTGATGTTTCTCATTGTTTCGGGAATCAGCTGCCATAAATGCAGTGTGCACTGGTGTTAGTGGCCATGAAAGTAGTGGTCGGTATTTCTTAGCATCCATCCCAATGAGCAACACCAGCTATTGAGAATATCTGACAGTGTAGACTCCATCAGGATACCTGAGAAATGGAAACCTTTCCTGTTGACAAAGCATTCACAATCATTGAAGGAAAACTAATGGGAACAGGATTGCAGTCAATGGCTTGCCTGCACTCCTGGGATCCAATAGAGCTTGCAGTTATGCTAAGTGCCTGAGATGATACCTGTTCTTGACTGAAATCGAAGATATTGAGATTATTTAAATCACAAATACACTACTTTGGAAGATGTTTGACCTGTCTCCGATGCAGCAATGACAAATAACCTGGGTGGATGTGTTAGTGGAGCTTTGCTATGACTGCTTCAAAAGATCCGAATGCTTGGTAGTTGGGAGGGAACTTTACTATGACCAGCATGCAACTTGGATGAAGGGTTTCCCCCAAAATGCCATAAATCACAGTGATGACGACATTAGAAAACTTGAGAAAAAAAAAATTTAGATTTAGCAAATTCGGCTCTGAAGATACAGTTCTTCGTTTCTGAAGATTTTCTGGGATTATGCTCTTCACTGATGGGCATGACTTTACCTTCTGCCGTGAAGTCGTCAACCAATGTTGAGTGGCTAACAATGGCCATAATTACATCCCCTGTACAGAATGATGTCCCCGTTGATGCACTTATTGAAAAAGTATCTCAATAGCCAAATGCTACATAAGGGAAGTGTCTGTGTTAGTTTGAGCATGTTATGGATTTTGAAAAGTGTTTAACAGTCTGCAGTTATTGCCCAGTAGATTTAACAAAGTCTGAAGAGTACCCCTTTAAATAATATTAAAATCAAAGTGCATAGTTTTCCTAGTTCTACTGAGACTGTTTCATAATGGCCTATGTTTAAGAAGGAACTGCAGATGCTGGTTTAAACCGAAGATAAACACAAAAAGCTGGAGTAACTCAGCGGGACAGGCAGCATCTCTGGAGAGAAGGAATGGGTGACGTTTCGAGTCAAGACCGTTCTTCAGACTGGTTAGGGATAAGGGAAATGAGAGATATAGACGGTGATGTTGGGAGATAAAGAACAACGATTTATTTCTGCTGCAATATATATTGCCAAAGGAGGAAAATAGCATTCAGTACAAAACATTGTTACCTAGTGTATACCTGAAACTACAAAATGTCAGGAATGCTAATGTAAATAGTGCACCCAGTGCCCAGTCCAATTGCTCATATCATTTCACTTTTACCTGGATATGTTCTCTGGAATTAGCTACTCTAGATTAAATCAAACTTGGACCCTGCCGTGCCCGGGAAAAAATAAGTAATGGGATCCTATTTCTAGGAAACAACATCTCACAAAGATTACTTCATAACTAGCCATTCAATTTTCTTTCCAATTCAAGTTACAAGCTTTACTTTTGTTGTTCAGTTCTGAATTATAGGAAATAATTGCCCATTGAGAATCTTTGCACTGTTCCACCTTATTTCACTTTTGTTGAAAAAGCTATGAACCACTCAGTCTGGAATAGATGAAACCCAACTTCTAGACTTTAAATACATTGTGATTATTACTTACTTCCATGCCCCATGAACTGCTTTATTTTCCAAAGTTGAAATGGGATTTTTTTTAAATAGAACAGATAAAAGATTTTCAATCATGAACCAAATGCAAAATTATCCCAGTGAAAGTGCTGGAACAATTTTGAAAGCACATCAGCTGGTTCTTCAGAATACAACCTAAACCTTCAGAAGCAAAATACATCGTTATTTGTGGCCTAGCATTGTTTGAAGGGATAATACACAACTTTTTCCAATTTCATCAGTGACAATAACTGGGTAATTACATTTCTGTACAAAAACTGAGAATTGTATTATACTTCAGTAAAATATATTTCAGACATTGTTTAAAAAAGATTAATTGTTAAAATGTATTTTCAAAAAGTCCTTGATATAGAAATAGTGACATAATTGAAGTATTTATCTGTTGTGGAGCAAGGATTCACAATGATTCATTTCATTGTCTGTGATTCACATATGTTTATTTGCTAGCAGATGTCCAACATTGATCAGCGTAGAAAGGCATTGACTTGCAGGTACAATTAAACTAAAGCAAACAATAGTAAAGCAGTTACAAATACACATCTTACAAATTATTGTGTTATTCCCTTGGACAAACACAAAAGAGGAAGGCCTATGAAACATCTATGATTTCATGTAATTGCACAATTTCACTTACTATTTATAATTTTTAAAGAAAGTTTCTTGAAATTACATACAATAGTAATATATACTGGGTCAATATTCTGAGTATTCTTATGGTGCAATTATTTAGGAAAAATAATCACTTTCTGAGTACACACGGATAATGCTTCCCTTGATCCTGAAGCATCTTAAAGTGTCTTGTTATAATTTTGTGCCAATTAATGTGAATTTGCCCCAACAATAATGGGCAGGTACAAGAATCAAAGATAACATAGCATGGAATGGTAATTATCCATATAAACCCGTTTCATTAGAACTGAGCTATATAATGTAGAGTACCAGAAGATAATGTTCAATGTACAATCATTTTACCATTTACAAACTGCAAGTTTAGAGATATATATCAGTAGTATATTTGTGCCATTTCCAGAATCTGGAACAGAGTCAATAAACATTTCCTTAATCTGAGAAAGAAAACACAATTGGATTAGAAATTCAGCTCCAAAGTATCAATACAGTAAAGCATTTGGAGAACATTGTCGACCTAACAATAATAGTAAAGAAAAATCAACTTGGATCGCACCAAATAAGAATCCAGGTCTTCGCTCAAATTGAAAATGCATATGTTCCATTGTGCATGATCAGATCTCCCCACTCAAAGGATATACTTGTGATAAAGGGAGTAAATCTAAGGTTCATAAGATTATTTCCTATATAGAGAAAGAGAGATTATAAAGAAAGATTGTGCAGATCAAGATTATCGTCTTATGAGTTCTGAAGAATGAGAAGTGATCTGCTGACATTTATTATGGAATTTGACAAGGTAGATGCTGAAATGGTTTTTCCCCTTGGTGCAATGTTCAGAACCATGGAACATGCAACACAATAAGAGTTTGGTAAGAACAGCAATGAAAAGGAATGTCTTCACCTACATGGTGCTGAATCTTTGCAATATTTTCCCAGGAATACAAGCAATCTCTAAATATATTCAAGATCTCAAAAAATGGAGTATGTCATGTTGTACAAATCTAATGCACATACTAAAGCTACTGAGGATGCCTTTCCACCCCATTGTCTCTAGACTGGGATTAGATGGACTGCTTAGGGAAGGAAGATTAAGTGATTGGTGAAATAATTAAACTGCCTGTGTGCTGTTCTCCCTCTCTTCAAAGATTAAAAGTCGATTGGATATAAATGTATTTAAAGCTGCCCATCATTCACATATTATACTGCAGTAGTGTAATATTTTCCAAGGGAGTGCTTAAAGTCCACATCCCACAGTGCAGCCTACCCTCGCTTCCTGGTAAAGATACATACTCTGTAGTAACCAAGGGCCTAGGATAGACCTAGAAAGAAAATATAACAACATTTTAACCACCTTTTTGTCTTTGAGTACTCTGCTAGCAAACAAAACCTTCAGAAGAACAGAAACAAAGTCCAAATAAAATTAATTTCAAGATTCTTCAGGTTGGAGTGACAGATTGAGAGCCATGATATTGCTTAACATAGCTGCTTAGTGTTGTTCCAAAGGAAATACTCACCCTATCACATCCACAACCGTGACAATAATGAATGGAACACAAACAGAAGAATTGGAAACATTGAGCACATCTGGAAAAATCTGTAGAAACAGAAAGGTGAAACAGAAGGATAAAGGAATCTTACAAATGATGGTGGCGGTGGACAGAGAAGAGGATCGGAGCTGGTGAGTGGGCTTGCGACTCACCTCCCATGCTCTTGGAGGAACTCCAGGTGCTCCAAGGTTGACTGCGTGTGACACCCATGTGCACAGTCAGAACGTAGGCTGTTTGAGGTGAGGGAAGATGTATTTGCATGTTGACATGTCCAGATTGATGTATTGCTGGTATGGGCTACCGGTGGCCCTGAAGCAGTCCGGCGGTCGATCGGCTCAGGCGTCGCTCCAGGATGCCGAGTGTGTGAATTAGACATGGTCTGCATCGGCATAGAGCGGCAGAGCAGCGGTGAAGTATATTAACAGCATCGCCAGGCCAGGCAGACCTCTGAAACTCAGTGCTGCCACCAGGACAATGGGCCCTGAAGGCCAAGTTATGAACTTTAAAACTTGAAGAATGCAAACGGCACCAGAAACGTGGCAACTCTTGTGTACTGCCTCAGTGTAATCTACTATTCTTAAACATTTATACCTATGTATGGTTGTGATTATAGTAAGAATTTGTGTATATAGTAAGTATAGTAAGATTTTTACTGAATTGTAGGCATAAGAGAATTTCATTGTACCTAGGTACATGTGACAATAAAGTACCATTGAACCATTGAGAATTAACAGTGATCAGAAATGAGAAATAATTTAAGAGAATTTAGTTTTAACCTGAAGAGAAGCTGGGTAATGAATGGATAGGACAAACGGAATATTCATGATAAGGTGGGCCAAGATTGCTGTGGTGCTGTAAATAAGCTCTTCTTAGCTTCCCCCAGTCAAGTTCAGTCAAAAAAGCACTGAGTCAAGCACTGGAACAACTAATCTTTATTTTTAGATTGAGCAGCAAATTCCCCTATACAATACCTAAGCCACTGCGGGTTCAATCCTTGTATCTGCCTGGCCAAGCCCTTCAGTCTCGTGCAAGCAGAAACACTCCAAAAGGTCACGCAGTCCCAAGCACTCTTCCAGAAGATCGACAAAGGACCTCGTGGGGGCTGCCTTTTATAGGTCCCCGAACCTTGAGGGGCCGAACTACAATCTTCTTTACAATCCAATCAAACATATTAATTACAACAATACATTATTGACAGTTACCCAGGCCAATAACAGAATCCTCCATACATTGTTTCGGGAGAAGATTCTGGAAGAAGATAACTTAATTTGAATAAAGCAACATTTACCCTGGAATCCAAACAAACCTGCCAGGGGCTCAACACTTTGGCCAATCAACAAACTGTCTAGGAACATTATTTACTATATGTACAATGCTGTTTGCAGTAATCTAATCAACTGCATGCATTTACACTTCCTTGGAGATCCTCTGCAGAAATCCCATTCATTCTGTCAATTGAAGAGATACTCATACATTTATTATCTGAAACATTGATCTGGGCCCTAGACTTGCTGGCACCATTCAGAAGCTTGTCTTATTTATGCAGAGCACATCAGACTTGACCAAAATGGCCTAACAATACACGAGTCGTTTACTAAATTTTGGTGCTATTACTGCTCTGTTTGGCCAGGATTTACAGTGATAAGGTGGAGTCCCTCGTGATGAGTGCATAATGGGAACTATCAGAGGGTGAGGATGCATATACATTGACTTGGTATTTTAATGGAGATAGTTGGAGAGTGAGAATTGCATTAAATATTCTCAATCTCTAACTACCCCCAATATGCCACCACCTGGATGAACTTTACAGCTTCTTCCTGAAGTAACCCTGGCCTCTGCCTATCATGGATATTCTCTTAATCCCATTCTTCCTCCCCCCCCCCCCCCCCCCCCCCCTTTCTTTGCAATTTGAAACAAACTTGTTTTCTCTCTTGAAGACAAAAGAGACTGCAGATGGTTGAATCTGGGAACAAAGAAAAACAGAATGCTGGAAAATTCAATCGGTCAACCAGTCGATGGGCAGACGGAATGACATAGAGTGAGGACAGTGTAATAGAGGTGGTAGATGGTTGCTGGAACTGGAGGAGCAGGAGATGATGGGTAGATGGAACCAGCTGAAGGGAGCTGGGGTGGGGGTTGTTGGTATGGGACAGGTGAACAAAGGAAGAACAAAACTAGGTGGATAGAATGTGTGTGTGAGGAGAACATGTGTGTGAGAGGAGGGCGTATGCGTTACCAGAAATCGGAAAAGTCAATGCTCATGCCATTGAATTATGATCTAGCCAAGCATCTGCCCATCTGATTCCACCTATCAATTACCTTCCTCTCTCCAATTTTCTGATCTAGTTTTCCAGACAAATTGGCTTCTTTCCAAGTACGTTTCTGTAAGCAACTGGGAGAGCTCTGCCAGCAAATGCTTCAACTGAAAAAGCCAGGATAAGGCGAGAAGGTTGAGGGTCAAAGGCAAGCCAAAGAGATTTCCCCAACCTCCATTAGGCAAAAGGGCTTATGGATCATGCAGGAACTCACTGCCGAGAACTAATGGCCAATCTGTATCCTTTCATTTGTAAAGATGACCTCCTTTGATATCCAGATTAATGTATGTTGCAGCATAAGTAATTGTGATCTGACACAATTGTTAGTGAAAATAATCTTGTTTACTGTAACTGCAAAAGTAGAGTCAGAAAATTATTCTAAGATAACAGGAGCAGCAGCAGAAATAATCAATAATTAATTGTTTTGTGGAGAGTGAATTATTGTGTGCTGGCAACAGTTGCTCTGAGATCCAAGGACACAGAATGTGAGAAAAGTTTAACATAGTTTGCAGCAAAACCAAGGAACATGAAAGTTGGACATCCAAAAGAGAGAGAAGCAGTGAGATTGTGTGTCTTGTACTTCCACTTTAAGGTTAATCAAATATTCTTTTGAAGACATATTCTGGAACTGTTGTTTGAGATACTACAGTTGCAATAGGCTTTGTAAACTAATTTTGCAATGGAACAGCCACAGATCAAAAAGCCTTAGCCTGATCATGTCAATGGTTCAATGGTTCAATGGTTCAATGGTGCAATGGTCCTTTAGTGTCACGTGTACCGAGGTACAGTGAAATTTGATTTACCATACAGTCATACAAAAAAAGCAACAAGATACATAACTACATAAAGATTAAACATAGACTTAAACAGTCACCATAGTAGTGTGTGAGAATCCCCAAGACACACAGCATAAGCGGAGACCCACTGCCATCAGTTCAATGTCCGGGCCACGCACATGCTCCTTCACGGTGATATGACCAGAGTTGTACCTACCGCTGTCAGTCTCTCTGCAGTCCCTGTCCGCCCAAACAGTCAGAAAGCAATCCACACTCACACTAGACCTCATGGAGCGATCTCCCCGCAAACAGTGAGATCACTGCACTCACGGCACTCCCTCTGAATCCTCACCAGTGCAGGCAGCACATCTATCTTGTTTTCATCCCCACTGTGATGGAAGGCAAATAACGTGTACCTTCTTTCCTCCATTTCTCCTGCGGTCGAGGCAATCGAAACAACCGCAGTCAGGGCGATCGAAGCTCCTGCAGTTGCCGATCAAAGCCATCGCATTGGGGCAATTGAGGCTCCCACGATCGGGGTGGGCGAAGCTCCTGCGGTTGGAGCTCCCGAAGTTTATCACTAACAAAGGGACCGCCAGTTCCACGATGTTAAGGCCACAGTGCGGATGGAGATACGATACAGAAAAGGTCGTATCTTCGTCGGGGAAGAGATGAAAAGTTTCCCCAAACCCCACCCCCACATAATACTAAGACTAAAGATACACTAAAACATAAAAGTAAAAACAGACTAAAAACAACAAAAGAAGAAAGGGGCTGCCATGTAGTACAGAGAAGGTTCACCAGACTGATTCCTGGGATGTCAGGACTTTCATATGAAGAAAGACTGGATAGACTCGGCTTGTACTTGCTAGAATTTAGAAGATTGAGGGCGGATCTTATAGAAACTTACAAAATTCTTAAGTGGTTGGACAGGCTAGGTGCAGGAAGATTGTTCCCGATGTTGGGGAAGTACAGAACACGGGGTCACAGTTTAAGGATAAAGGGGAAATTATTTGGGACCGAGATGAGAAAAACATTTTTCACACAGAGAGTGGTGAATCTCTGGAACTCTCTGCCACAGAAGGTAGTTGAGGCCAGTTCATTGGCTATATTTAATAGGGAGTTAGATGTGGCCCTTGTGGCTAAAGGGATCAGGGGGTATGGAGAGAAGGCAGGTACAGGATACTGAGTTGGATGATCAGCCATGATCATATTGAATGGCGGTGCAGGCTCGAAGGGCTGAATGGCCTACTCCTGCACCTATTTTCTATGTTTCTATATTTCTATGTACGGCGCCACCTGTCAAGAAACAGTTTCGGAGTTTCCAAGAACAAAATAAAACAAAACAGAAATTCAGAAATTGCCCCGATGCGGGGGCTTCGATCGCCAACTGCGGGAGCTTCTATCGCCCCGACTGCGGTTGTTTCGATTGCCTCGACCACAGGAGAAAAGGAGGAAAGAAGGTACACGTTATTTGCCTTCCATCAAAGTTACATACAGAAATACCCTAACAAGATGCCACTTTAAAGAAATAGTGAGCTTAACAACAATTTCTAGCTAACCCTCTGAGTGGCCTTTGTGACAAACAATATAACATCTAGAATAAATGTTGCAAAATTAAATATTTATAAACCTGTTTTAAATTTCAAACTATGAAGCTTAGTTCACTCCTAAAAAGAGGTCAAAACAATAATAAAATTGTACTTAGAAAATATAAAGTTCAAATTTGTTTGCTTTTTATCTTTATGGTTATTGATCGGAAGTAATGCTGGAATTATCTCTTGTTGTGAAATAATGTGGATAAACACTATTTATCACATTAATATTGGATCTGCTGAAAATATGATGATTTAAACATTTTCAAACTGTTTTGTGGAAATGGGAATCTAGTAAACAGAAAAAATATTGTGATCCATTGGGTGCCACGCATAAACGGTGGGTGGATTATTTCTCCCCTTACTATTGGCTTGAAATTAGGGATTTTGTCACAGTCTGTCATTACACATCACACAGTTAATACAGAAATAGAGAATGATTTTCTGTGGAGCAGTCATTTGTGCATACTGCATTGTGACTATTGAATCATACTTTATTGTAAACACTGAATTCCACCAGAACAGAACGATCATTCATGAGGTCCCACATGGTTCCTTTTAATGTGGAACCTTTGAATCAAAATCACCTGACGGTGCTTCTGAATAGAATGAATCCTCGGTTCCCGAGCCCTTTCAGAAAAATCTCAGTCTTGCTGATGGCAGGCAATCGCAATTGCTGCAGCTATGAGAAGATGTTGCTGCATGCAGTCAAGCCAAAAACAATGGAACATGTCAGTTCAGGCAGGTTCAAATTCTCAATAGGGCCTATCTAATACCTTAACCTACATGTTCTGCCGTCTGAGACAGATCCAATTATTCTTGGTCTGACTCTGCTTATGGGAGAAGAAGAGCACAATACTACATTTATTGAGGGACCAAAGAGGGAATCACAACTAATGCATCTGAGCTCTCACAAAGAACTATGCATAATGAAAGAGGTTAGAATGAATGCTGAGCTACCTCCTTGTTAATCACTTCTAATTGATGTTGTCTGGTGTACGAATGTCAGAGAATTTCCACTGTACTGTGTTGCATTCTTTGACTTTTGAAACATAATCAGAACAAAGCTTTCTGATCTGTTACTGCTGCTGATGAAAGCTTCCAAACTGTACTGAACTCTGTTAAGTTTGATCTCCACAATATTTCTTTCAGGGTCTCTACACAAAGTCTCACTGCTCCTGAAGTATAGGCTTCCTGCAATGTCAATGATCAAAGATTTGTTTTTTTCCCCCTTTTGCTTTTGGTTTGAATTCAATTCAAGTTATATCATTCAGCCTGCAACATAATTCACGTTATTTCATATTAGTATTCACATCCTTTATACTTATGTTTTGAATGCTTATTTTATCATTTCCAGTTTCAGCAGCTTCAATCCACATCTGGAAGTTGAATTGTAATGATTATGAAAACTGGATACTGTACTCTGTTTACATTGGTCTTTTTTGATAAAATAACAGTTTTTTAAACCATTTTTTCCATTGTTAGCTCTTCCTATAATATAATAGAAAGATGCCAAAAGAGAAGAAATACCCAGACTAATAACAGGAACTAGAAGTTAAAAAAAAAAAAAAAAGCATGCTTCCATCAGAAATTCAAGTGGAGGATTACTACAGTTTCCTTGTTGTTGACTAGGTTCCTTCTTCTGCATGTTCCACTCTATTTGTCTGTCCAATTATTGTAACTGGGGTATCATTCAGAGGATCTGCTTTTGAAAAGAATAATTGGCCATTAAATTACCTTGAGACTTCAAGAATGATGCCACACTCTCTGCTGTTGAACAAGCATACTGCCATGGCTGCATTCACAGTAGAACTCTGCATCTTCAGAAGTCTCAAAGTAATTTTTCATGCTTTTCAAGATATTTAACTTGATATTTACTACTGAAAATGTGAACAGAAAATGATGACAAACAAACAAAACAAGAATGTTCTCAAGTCCTGGGCTCATCGCTTGGAGGAGGGGGTACTTGACTGCCTTCAGATGTTGTTCTGATCCCTATCACTGATTGACTAACCAGGAGAGGCCAATCCCATGCATTATTGTTAATAGCTGATAATTAGCAGACATTGGTTGGCCATTTCAACCCTGTCAGCCTACTCCCTATAAAACCCAGGCATGCTAGCCAGAAGAAAGCAAAGATCTTATAGCAGAGCATAGGATCTTTGGAAGAAAGGGAGTGAAGAAGACGGCCAAAGTGGAGTGCCTCCCTGCTAGCTGTGTTCAACTGTCACAGGTATGAGGAACAGTGAGCCAGTGGGACAAACCTGAGACCACTAGCACCACCATGAGGTCAAGACTGGACTGCCTGGAAATAAACCCTAGATAGCAAGCACCTCTACCTGAGGCTAAGACTGAATGGCTGGGGCAAGGCTGAGATGCCAGAACCACTTCTTGCCCACAGACAGTGAGGGACTGTACATGCACAGGCACACACAATGCCAGGATATTCCAGAGACCACCAGCATTGCCTCTTCAAGCCCAAAGCTGAGCTGCCAGGAAGAAGGTTGCACCATCAGCACCTTCTTTCAAGGCAAGGGTGAACTGCAGGAAGAAACCTGAGATCACCATGCCTCTACCTGGAATGTCAGACTTGCTCGAAGAAAATTATGAGAGCCATAGACTGGTTAGTCAGTCGGAACCTTTTTCCCAGGATGGAAACATTAAATATTGGAGAGCATAGATTTAAGATGATGGGTGTAAACTTGAAAAGAGATGTGCGGAGGAAGGTGTCCGAGGATCGGTCCGAGTCAGCATGGATTTACGAAGGGGAAATCTTGCTTGACTAATCTTCTGGAATTTTTTTAAGATGTAACTCAGAAAATGGACAAGGGAGAGCCAGTGGATGTAGTGTACCTGGACTTTCAGAAAGCATTTGATAAGGTAACACATAGGCGATTAGTGGGCAATATTAGGGCACATGGTATTGGGGGTAGAGTGCTGACATGGATGGATAGAGAAGTGCTTGGCAGACAGGAAACAAAGAGTAGGGATTAACGGGTCCCTTTCAGAATGGCAGGCAGTGACTAGTGGGGTACCGCAAGGCTGGGTGCTGGGACCACAGCTATTTACAATATACATCAATGATTTGGATGAAGGCATTCAAAGTAACATTAGCAAACTTTCAGATGACACAAAGGTGGGTGGCAGTGTGAACTGTGAGGAAGATGCTATGAGAATGCAGGGTGACTTGGACAGGTTGGGGGAACGAGCAGATGCATGGCAGATGAAGTTTAATGCGGATAAATGTGAGGTTTTCCACTTTGGTAGCAAAAACAGGAAGGCAGATTACTATCTAAATGGCGTCAAGTTGGCAAAAGGAGAAGTACAACGGGATCTGGGGGTCCTTGTACATCAGTCTATGAAAGTAAGCACGCAGGTACAGCAGGCAGTGAAGAAAGCGAATGGCACATTGGCCTTTAAAACAAGAGGGATCAAATATAGGAGCAAATAGATCCTTGTGCAGTTGTACAGAGCCATAATGAGACCACACCTGGAGTATTGTGTGCAGTTTTGGTCCCCCAATTTGAGGAAGGACATTCTTGCTATTGAGGGAGTGCAGCGTAGGTTTACAAGGTTAATTCCCAGGATAGCGGGACTGTCATATGCTGAGAAAATGGAGCAACTGGGCTTGTACGCTCTGGAGTTTAGAAGGATGAGAGGCAATCTCATTGAAACATATAAGATTGTTAAAGGCTTGGACACACTAGAGGCAGGAAACATGTTCCCGATGTTGGGCGAGTCCAGAACCAGGGGCCACAGTATAAGAATAAGGAGTAACCCATTTAGAACGGAGATGAGGAAACAGTTTTTCTCACAGAGAGTGGTGAGTCTGTGGAATTCTCTGCCTCAGAGGGCGGTGGAGGCAGGTTCTCTGGCTTTCAAGAGAGAGCTAGGTAGGGCTCTTAAAAATAGCAGTCAGGGGATATGGGGAGAAGGCAGGAACGGGGTACTGATTGGGGATGATCAGCCTTGATCATATTGAATGCTGGTTCGAAGGGCAAAATGGCCTGCTCCTGCACCTATTGTCTATAGTCTAAACCAAGGGTCTTAAGTGCCTAAGAAGGAACTGCAGATGCAGGAAAATCGAAGGTAGACAGAAATGCTGAAGAAACTCAGCAGGTGCAGCAGCATCTATAGAGCGAAGGAAAGAGGCAACGTTTCGGGCCAAAACCCTTCTTCAGACTGGTCTTAAGTGCGTGGTACATTCTGCTGGTGTGATGTTTGAGGCAGATGCAACAGTGGCATTTGGATAGGCATATGCAAATGGAAGGAGTTAGTTAGTTTAGTTTATTGTCAGGTACCGTGAAAAGCTTTTATTGCGTGCTAACCGGTCAGCAGAAGGACAATACATGATTACAATTGATCCATTTAGAGTGGAGACATATATGATAAGGGAATAATGTTTAGTGAAAAGCAAAGTCAGATCTAGGATAGTCTGAGCGTCACCAAAGAGGTAGATAGTAGTTCAGCACTGCTCTCTGTTTGTGGTAGAATGATTCAGTTACCTGATAACAGCTGGGAAGAAACTGTCCCTGAATCTGGTGGTGTGCATTTTCACACTTCTATATATTTTATCTGATTGGAGAGGGGAGAAGAGGGAGTAGCCAGGGTGCGACTCATCCTTGATTATGCTGTTGACCTTGCCAAAGGCAATGTAAGGTATAAATGGAGTCAATAGAAGGGAGGTTGGTAGATGAGGTCCTCACTTGTGTCTCCTCGGTACCCCACAGCTCCGCCCTTGCTCTCCCTCCCCCAGTCACAACAGAGACAGAGTCCCCCTGGTCCATACCTTCCACCCCATCAGCCGTCGCATACAACACATAAACCTCCAAAATTTACGCCACCTCCAACGGGATCCTACCACTAGCCATATTTTCCCATCTCCACCCCTTTCCACCTTCCGCAGAAACCGTTCCCTCTGCAACTCCCTGGTTAACTCGTCCCTTCCCAGCCAAACCATCCCCTCCCCAGGTACCTTCCCCTGCAACCGCAGAAGATGCAACACATGTCACTATACCTCCTCCCTCGACTGCCCAGGGCCTTCGACAGTCCTTTCAGGTTGGGTAGAGGTTCACTTGCACCTCCTCCAACCTCATCTACTGTGTCTGTTGTTCAAGATGTGGACTCTTATACATCGGCGAGACCAAACACAGACTGTGCAATCGTTTCACGGAACTCCTTCGTTCAGCCGGTGTGAACCAACCTGAACAGTTGGACAGTATAATTCTCCTTCCCATTCTCATACAGACCTTTCTGTCCTCAGTCTCCTTTATTGTCAGAGTGAGGCCAAATGCAAATTGGAGGAACAGCATCTCATATTTTGCTTGGGCAGCTTACAGCCCAGTAGTATGAATATTGATTTCTCTCACTTCAGGTAGCCCCAGCATTCCCTCTCTCTCTATTCATCCCGAACCCAAGTCGCACTAGCTTCTCATTTTCACTCTACAAACAGCTAACAATGGCTTGTTTCATTTATAATCGTTATTTTTTTGTATGTCGTTCATTCATTGTTCTTTATCTCTCCACATCACCGTCTATATCTTTCGTTTACCTTATCACTAACCAGCCTGATGAAGGTTCTTGACTCAAAACATCACCCATTCCTTCTCTCCAGAGATGCTGCCTTTCCCGCTGAGTTACTCCAGCTTTTTGTGTCTAACCGGTTTAAACCAGCATCTGCCGTTCCTTCTCACACAGGTTGGTTTTTGTGATTGTCTGGGCTGCGTCCAATATTTGCTGCAATTTCTTGTGGTCTTGGATGGGATTGTTCCCAAACCGAGCTGGGGGGTTGCATCCTGATAAAATGCTTTCTATGGTGCATCTGAAGAAGTTGGTGAAAGTTGGAGAGTACATGCCAAACTTCCTAAGCTTTCTAAGGAAGTAGAGGTGTTGGTGTGCTTTCTTTGTTATTGCTTTGATATAGGTGGTCGAGGAGAAGTTGTTGGTGATATTGCAATTTGAAATTTTCAACTATCTCCTCTTCAGCGCCGTCAATGCAAACTGGGCTATGTGTACCGCCTTGCTTCCTGAAGTCGATCACTATCTTCTTTGTCTTGGTGACATTGACAGAAAAATTGTTGAATCAACACCAGGACGCAAGCTTCTCAAGATGGATTGTGCAGGCAGATAAGAGTTTAATCTTGGCATCATGTTCGGCACATACATAATGGGTTGACCGGTCAGTTCTTGTACTGATCTTAAACATTTTCCCTTAATTTTTATCTCTGCTACTGTAAATATGCTCTTCTCAAGCTTACCCCCCAGTCTAATTCAGTCAAAAAACACTGAGTCAAGCACTGGACCAATTAAACTTTATTTTTAGATTGAACAGCAAATTCCCCTATAAGATACCTAAACCACCATGGGTTCGATCTTTGTCTCTGCCTGGCCAAGCCCTTCAGCTTCGTGCAATCATATACACTCCAAAAGGTCACACAGTCCCAAGCGACGTCCAGAAGATCGACATCGGTCAAAGATGGAGCCACCTTTTATAGGTCCACGAACCTTAAGGGGGCGAATTACGTGGGGTGGTCTCTTTACAGTCCAATCAAACATATTAATCACATCAATACATTATTGACAGTTCCCCAAACCAATTACAGAGTCTCCCATACATTGTTTCTTGGAGAAGCTTCTGGAAGGAAGCTAACTTAACTTAATAATGCAACATTTACCCTGGAACTCAAACAAACCTGCCAGGGCTTAACACTTTGGCCAATCAACAAACAACAAACAACTGACCGACCTGTAGGGGGTATGGCTGCCTAGCCTGCAGCTGTCTGTTTTTCATTTCTTTTTTCTTATTTTTAGTTAGTTTAGTGTTTTGTTTTTAAGGAATTCTAGCTTTTTTATGTGTGTGGGGGGGGGGGGGGAAGGGGGAAACTAATTTTCAGGGTCCCTACCTGGTCGGAGATGCAGCTTTTCTCCGGGCTGCACTTTCGACCCGTCCTCGCGGCCTACCAGCGGGCCTGGAGCGGCATTTCCTGAGGGGACCACCCGGAGCCTCGGCATCGGCGGCGGCTGCGGAGCTGCGGGTCCGAGGAGCGAGGGGACCGCCCAGAGCCTCGGCATTGGCGGCACTGGCATCGGCGGCGGCGGCACCGGCATCGGCGGTGGTGGAGCTGCGGGTCTGAGGACGGCGGTGCAGCGCTGGAGCGCCATTGTGGGGCGGGCGGTGCCTTGCCTGGATCGCCGCGCTGGAACTCCGGTGAGCTGGGCGTTAAAAACATCGCGGAGCTGCGGGCGGCGGCGCTGAACCTACATCGGGAGCCTGGGATCTCTCGATGAGATCGCCAGTTGAGCTCCATTCGGCGCGGCCTTGTCGGTTCCGGAAGCCACGGTCTCGAGTAGGGAGGCGGCCGTTCCAGGGTTCCCATGCCGCTGGGAGGACTCTCCCGACGCCGGAACATCATCACCCGGCGAGGACGGCCTGGAACATCGGGCCTCCGTAGAGGCAACTGTGGAGGCCTCAATAGGCCCGACTATGGGTGGACATTGGGGATGGGACTGGACTTTGTGCCTTCCCCCATAATGGGAACCATTGTGGGGGGATGTTTTTATGTTAAAGCTATTTATTATTGTTATGTTTGTATTCGTTCTTATGTGCTGCATTGGCAAAAGGAATTTCACTACATCTAGGTGTATGTGACAATAAATCAACCTTTGAACCTTTGAACTGTCTCGCAACATTATTTACATTATTTACAATTCTTTTGCAGTAATCCAATCAACTTCATGCATTTACACTTCTTTGGAGGTCCTCTGCAACAATCTCATTCATATTGACAATTGAAGAGATGCGCATACATTTCTTATCTGCAACATTGATCTGGGACCTAGACTTACTGGCACCATTCAGCAGCTTGTCTTGTTATATACAGAAACACGGATTTGAACAAAATGGCCCAGCAATGCATGAATCCTCTGCTAGATTGGTTCTATTCCTGCTCCTTTTTGGCCAGGATTTACACTACCCTTAGGAAAAAAATTGTGACTTCACCTTTTCCATGTTCCTCATGATTTCATATACCATACACCATACGCCTTATCTACATCATGTGCAGCTTAAACATGGTATTGCATCTCCAATAATCAATATCCTGACCGTGCCAAAAGCCTTCCACCACTACCATATCCACATGTGTCATTAGCTTCATAGATCTGCAAACCTGCACCCTTGATCTCTCTCTCTTCAACAACACACCCCAGGCCTACAATTTACTTTTTAAATTGTACCCTGGCTTGACCTTGCAAAATGCAACTCCATCTGCCATTCCTCTATCTTCCCAGTTGATCAAAATCCCATTATAATCAGAATAATGTTCTTCAATGTCCACTTTATAACCAATTTTAGTGTAATCTGAAAATTTACTAACCGTGTCACCTACACTCATATCCAAATTGTCAATATAAATGTCGTCAACTGTGAACCCATTACCGATCCCCGTGCTACGCCACTTTCCACTATCCTTTAGTCTAAAAAGTACAACCAGCTGCCACCAGTCTCTGTTTCCTACCTTCAAGCCAATTTTGTATCTATTTGATTAGGTCGACTGGGATCCCAGACTAAGCTTTCAGATCAACCTATTATGCGGTACCATGTCAAAAGCTTTGCTAAAATGCACGGAAAATGTCTACCGCACTCTCCTCATCAATATTTGTGGTCAACTCCTTAAAATTAAATCTAATTAGCGAGTCATGATTTCCCACGCACAAAGCCATACTGACTATTCATAATCATTCCTGGTTCAATGGTTGTACCTCCAAGATCTTAGAACCCCCTTCTATAACTTACCCATCACTGATTTAAGGCTTACCTATCTGCAATTCCCCGGCTTTTCCTTGCAGCCTTTCATGAATTAAGACATAATATTAGCCACTCTCTAGTCTTCCAGCACCTCATCCCTGGCGACCAAAGACATAAATATCTCTACCAGTGGTTCCTGGGTGGTTGGAGAATAAGGATTTAAATGGAGAGGTGTACCCTAAAAATAGCAAAGATATCAATGCAATGAATAAAAAAAATACATGAAACACTCGGAAATGAGGAAGGAAATTGCACTGATTACATTAATCTTTGTCCAGATAACCTTACTGAGTATTTAATACAATTCAACTCTGCAGGGTATAAAAGAGATGCAAAGGCACTAGAGAGTCAAAATTAATTTTATTATTATAGTGCGAGTAATATGAAGTCTGCCAATCAAGAAAATTAATTGGTCAGGTGCCTTGTTTTGGAATAATGAGAAAAACCATTGAGGCCTTTAAAATTGTGCAAAGTATGACAGAGTTGACAGAGAGAACATTTCTGTGTGAAAAACCAAAAAAAAAACAAAAAGGACAACGATTTAAGATCAATAGTAAGAAAAAGATATGTAAAAAAACTGAGAAATCTTCTTTGCCCAGAATGTGTTGAGTAACTGTAACTTGCTACCATGCAAGTGATTGAGATGAAGGGGAGACCAAATAAGAAAAAAAACAAACAATGGATTATGCAGATGGAGCAGAATGAGGTAAGGCAGTAAAAGTATAAGGCAAAAATGGAGCAAATGCCATCATGAACTGGTTTTGCTACAGAACCTTTAACTGCATTGGAGACTTATTCTATATAATTAGAAATTTAATGGGCCATTTGAACTTGAATTCTGCTACCCAGCACATGATTCAAAGACAATGTGCATGGTCTATGGGATGCTAAATAAATTTTATTTTAGAAATGATGTAAATTGGAGATCAATTACTCGCCAGAGTGCTGGAGCAGAATATTATGGTAGGTTTATATTTAAGAGAAGAATTGAGGAAGTTTCAACTGTGATTGAGGAAGTTGGTTAATTTTTTTATAACATAGAACATAGTACCATACAGCACAGGAACAGGCCCTTCAGCCCACGATGCCTGTGCCAAACATAATGGCAAATTTTAATTCATCCATTCTGCCTGCGCATGATCCAAAATCCCTTCATTCCATGGCTGCATACGCATGCCTATCTAAAAGCCTGTTAAACACCACTATCATATTTGCTTCCACCACCACCCCTGGCAGAATGTTTCAGGCACCCAACACTCTGTGTAAAAAAAAAAACACAAATAAAACTTGCCTTGCTTATTTCCTTTAAACTTTCCCCCTTTCTCCTTAAACCTATGCCTTCTAATATATAACATTTCCAACCTGGGAACAAGATTCTAGCTGTCTACCCTATCTATGTTTCTCATATTTTATACACATATCAGGTCCATCCTAAAGAGCCTGTCCCACTTGACGATTTTTTTCGGCGACTGCCGGCATAATTGACTGATGTATCAGGTCACCGAAAAATACGCGGCGTGACGCAGCGTGATGATGTACAACACGGCGGTGATGCGGCGTGATGACGTATGATGGGGCGGTGATGCGGTGTGATGACGTATGGCACGCGGTGTTTTTTCAAGTGTCGCAACAATTTTTGTCGCCGCTGGATTTTGAAATGTTCAAAATCTTTTGGCGACACTGATATGACGCCGGCAAAATCGTCAAGTGGGACAGGCCCTTTAGCCTTTCACACTCCAGAGAAAACAAAAAAAATTGTCTACCCTCTCCATTTAGTTAGTATCCTCTAGGTCAGGCAGCTTCTAGTTCTGGTAAAACCTCTTCTACACCCTAGTAAACTTTTGAAGGAACCTGATGAAGCAGTTGTTCAAATTTACTTTTCCACATTTTCTTTTCCAAATGAAAGTAGCTTGTTGCAAACTGGGTCTCGTGCTAATTATCAAAACACAGGAGAAACACCTAACCCCGAGTGCTGATTCAATGCGTCAGAGGATTGTATTGTGAGAAAATGCTGCAAAATCCAAACTTACTGAACTTCCGTGGCCTCCAGATATCAAAAAATATTTTGCAGATTTTAAACATATTGAGGACCGTTACTAAAGTAATGCTTCTCAGCCAGTGGCCTGGGTTCATTTTAACTGTCAATGTACTTTTATTCAATTTGCTCAATGACAATATTTATTTTGCTGTTCATATTGCACTGCTGAAGACGAGACTGATAATATGTCCACTACCAGCAATGGGTACATGACCATATTCCCTTTTTAATGATATTGTTTGCAAGTTACGTGTTGGCCAAAATAAAGGCGATAGCTCACTGGTTCATCATTAGACTCGCTCCTTCAGATCTTTGCAGCCTGAAATATGGAACATAGAACTAGAAAATACAAATGAATAATGTCTGTAACAAGCAGTAGCTTTGCACATCAAGAACCATTTAAATCATTCCCCATTTAATTAATGTGGACTTATTTTTATGTTGATAGTTCCATTTAACTTTTGTTTTAACTGATATAAAGTACAGTAGCAGTAAGATTGCTGAAATTCTTCATTTTTTATTAGAATTATTCCCTTTTGTAACAATACGGTAAACTACTGAGTATTACAGTAACATCCCATACATAACTATACACACAATCACACAGTGATTTAGAACACATGACAAATTGGCAATCCCACAATGTAGATATTAAATTAAACTGCTTCTAGAAAATGGATAGCTAAGTTTAAGGTTTAAATATATATATTGCATAATTATCTACCAAAAATAAATCTAATACACTTAATTTTTGGGTTGAAAACATGATAATGCAGAAATAAGCAACTGCTGGAAATTATGCAACATACGTCTTATGGTTCTTAATACTCCCTTGCCTGCTGCTAACGCAGAAACATAATTTATTGTCTTACTCACAGTAATACGTATTTCTTTTTTACTTTAGGGAATTTGTTAATAAGCCTGCAGCGCTGGGGAGGAAGTGATGTTGACAGGAATCATGTAGGACTGAAAATTGCAAAGCTGCTGCAGCCTATAAGGTAATCTACATTTCACAAAGAGCAACTAACAATGCAAAAATAATGTGTGTATAATTAAAATAGAGGTGATATTGCAAAATAATATTCGTACAGCGGCCTGCCTTGTGAATAGGACTTTTGTTCAAAGACCCAGACAGATGAAGCAGCAGCACACCAGCGCCTGTGACCGGGGCTACGGACTGTAACCAACTACCGGCGCCGCCCCCCCCCCCCCCCCCCCCTCAACCGGAAGTGCCGACACCTCCCTAGCTGATGACAACTCTTTCTATGCTCGTTTTGAGACAGGCAACATCACCCCAGGTTTGCCGGCTAACGACAACACCGCCAGCATGCTGGCTATCGAAGCTGAAGGGAGGTGCATCGCTGGGGATGTGCACAAATTCTCATTGTCCGAGCACAACGTGAGGAGGGCTCTGACATGGGTGAACACGAGGAAAGCTGTAGGCTCAGATGGCATCTCGGGATGAGTACTTAAGTCTTGTGATACGCAGATAGATCCGGTGCTCACTACAATATTCAACCTCTCCCTGGCCAAGTCTGTGGTCCCTCACTGCTTCAAAAGATCCATCATTGTACCTGTACCTAAAAATGCCTCCCCAGCTTGTCTGAATGACTACAGTCCAGTGGCCCTCACCTCGGTAGTCATGAAATGCTTTGAGAAGTTGATCAAGAAACACATCTGTGCCTTCCTCCCTCGCAACATGGACCCGCTACAATTCGCACACCGTCCGAACAGATCCACGGGCGATGCGGTCACCCAGGCTCTGCACACCGCTCTCTCTCACCTTGACAGCCAGAAAGGGGGGGCTATGTGAGGATGCTGTTCATAGACTTCAGTTCAGCCTTCAACACGATAGTTCCCACCAGACTTGCTGAGAAGCTGCTGGAATTGGGGCTCAGGGTTGCATCCTCAGCCTCCTACTGCACTCCCTGTACACACATGACTGTGTGACTAGGTTCAGCACCAACTCTATAATCAAGTTTGCTGATGACATTGTGGTGGTGGGCCTGATCTCCGATAACAATGAGAAGGCCTACCCGGAGGAGGCGGCTGATCCGGCACTCTGGTGTCAGGACAACAGCCTCCTCTTGAATGGCAAAAAAACTAAGGATCTGATCGTGGACTTTAGGAGGGCACAACATCCGAGGATGTAGACACCATTGAAGATAAATGGGGATACTGTGGATAGGGTGAGCTGCTTTAAATACCTGAGAGTCTCAGAAGATCTGACATGGACATAAGACGCTGCAGCACTGGTGAGTAAGGCAAGGCAGCGCCTTTACCACCTCAGGCAATTGAGGAAATTCAGAGTGTCTCTGAGGATCCTCCAGTGCTTCTACTCAGTGGCTGTGGAAAGCATCTTATCCGGAAACATCACAATCTGGTTTGGGAACTGCTCTGCCCAGGACAAGAAGGCTCTGCAAAGAGTAGTGCGTTCGGCCAAACGCACTATTGGAACTTCACTCGCCCCCTGCAGGGACTATACATCAGAAGGTGCAAATCCAGGGCCAAAAGATCATGGGAGACCCCTTCCACCCCAGCAACGGACTGTTCCAGTTGCTGCGGTCATGCAAACGCCTCCGTTGCCATGCTGTGAGAATGGAGAGGATGAGAAGGAGTTTCTTCCCAGAGTCCATTAGGACTGTAAACTCCTATCTCACCAGGGACCAACTTTATTGTACCAATTTACTGTTGTGTGATGTCTTTTTAAAATTGCTGGGGTTTTTTTTCCTTTTTTTTTCCTCCCACAAATATGTAATATGTGAATATGTAATTCTGTTCCATTCTGTTTTGTAGTTTTTTTGCACAATCCGCAAGCATTGCCACTTTTCATTTCACTGCACATCTCGTATGTGTATGTGATGAATGGACTTGACTTGACTTACTTGCCCTAGGAGTGTGGGAGGAAAACGGGAGCATCCGGAGGAAACCAACGCAATTACAGGGAGGACGTACAATCTCTGTACAGACAGCACTTGTAGTCAGGATCAAACCTGGGTTTCTGTTGCTGGACATCATGTTGGAAGAGACCACTGAATCATAGAACATTTATGATATAGAAGAAAGTTATTCATCACAACACACCTTAAAGGACCAGACAACCTCACCCCATGTTCCAGCACTGGGTCTACAGCCCTGCGAATCACTGCCCTTCAAGTACACATGCAAGTAGGAGTTACATGTGATGAGGATATTTGACAATGTTTCAGATCTGAGTGACATGTCTTGCATCATATGCCCAATAACCCGTCTGTCAATTTCTTAAAATACATTCCTCCTGGTGTTTGGCTTTCATGAAGTGAAGTAGGTCCTTTCTATTTACTCTATCCCAGTCTTTACCAATTTTATGTATCTCCATTAAGTCTTTCCTCATCCTCTTCCATTCCAAAGAAAACAATCCTGATTTGTCCAATCTTTACTCATAGCTACAATGTTCTACTCTAGTCAACACTTTTATATAAACCTGTACATTTTTCATGTAATAACATCCTACTTGCAATGTGGTGACCAGAAATGAATGCATTATACAAGATGTATGTTTATGGTTCTACCATAACCTCCCTTCTTTCACATACTCTGTCATATCTAATAAATGAAATGATACCATCTGGGTTTTCAACAACTTTGTTCAACTGTCATGTTATCTTTCAGCTACTGGGCACATAAACTCTTAATTCCCTCCACAATATTTGATGTACCCATAGATATCACATGTCTTGTACTTCCCAAATGTCTGCTCTCATAAATCTCTGGATTAAATTCCACTGGCCTTTTTGTTCAAGTGAGCAAACTGCGAATATCCTGTAGTTTAAAGGTTAATGTTTCTCATGCTGATTCTCGTGTCACATGAATGTTTCTCATCTCATTCATGCTGATTCTCGTATCACCTGAAAACCTTTGTCGTGCCTTTGGCATTTTGATTAAAAACATCCTTCTTGCAATGTGGTGACCAGAAATGAATGCATTATACAAGATGTAATGTATATATATATATGTGTGTGTGTGTGTGTGTGTGTGTGTGTGTGTATATATATATATATATATATATATATATATATATATGTATATATATATATATATATATATATATATATATATATATATATATATATATATATATATATATCCTTATATCCTTTCACTAGTAGAGTTCCACAGGATTCAGAAGTTAGTGTTTTGCTTATAGTGTGTATATATATATATATATATATATATATACTATAAGCAAAACACTAACCTGAATCCTGTGGAACTCTACTAGTGAAAGGATTCTCATCATAATATAGACCAATCAGCCATTCCTATTTTATTTCTTGCCATTAAACCAAAATTGCATTCAATTTTACACTCTTCCTTGGATCCTATTTATGACCAATTTACCTTGTAGGACCTTGTCAAAGGCCTTGCAAAAATCCTTGCAGGTTACTTCAAATCGATTGCCCTTATCAAACCTCATAATTTCCTCAAATAATCCAATCAAATTACTCAGAGATGATCTTCTACAAAATATGTTGCTGGTTCCTGATTAATCAATGTCTTTCTAAATTTCTATTATATCCCTTAGAAAACATTTGAATGAGTTTTCAATCACTGAAGTTAAACTCACAGGCCTTTAGAAACTTTATTCATACCGCTTGTAGTTTTCCAATCCTCTGGTACTAACACTATAGATGGAGCATATTGGGAAAAAAAAGGAAACATTGTAACCCGAGTCTTTTCGATATGCTTCCATGATTCCTTTAACAATCTACGGTATATTTAATCTGGGCCTGACAATTTATCCATTCTCAAAGATAATAAGCCTCTCATTTCTTTACTTTATTCATTACATTCAATATTTCACACTCCTTTACCTGGAAAATGGGTTAAACATCCTACATGCCAAAGGACCCCAGAATCTCCCAACCACATGCTCAGAAATCAGTGGATCAATGGCAAGAGTGTAGCCCAAGTGCAATGACTCCGATTGAGTAAAACATATGGAGGACAGGTACTAAAGTAATGCTTCTCAGCCTGTGGGCTGGGTTCATTTTAACTGTCAATGTTCTTTTATTCATTTTGCTCAATGAAAATGAGCTTGATGGACATTTGACAGTGTGAACAGCGTGGAAATAATATATAACATTGATTATATTAGATTGTTGTCAGATAACAGGAATAAAACGCTTCTTACATGACAAGAATAATTTGAAGATGAACCCATATTGAGAGGTATAAGTTTGGCTCTTTATAGTGAATAGGTGAGAACCAAAGCATTAAAGGACCAGTCCAGATAGCCTCTCATGTTCCTATTCCTACTCATTCTCTTCTTTCTACATCTGCTCTTCCACTGCTTGATGTTTAGTTGTTGTTTAGGGCTGTGTACTATTGCAAGCATAATTGTAGGTTTATGAAAATATACAACAGACCATATGAATATTGATGCATTCCCTGCTGAATACTGCAAAACCTCTGCCAAGATAGCGAGTGAAAGTGTTGCCTCAGCACATCACTGATCTGTCCTATTGCATTTAATGCACATTGCATCACTGATCTGTCCTATTGCATTTAATGCACATTGCATCACTGATCTGTCCTTGGCTTTCACTGACTGCATGCTGCATATGCAAGCATGAGTCAGTGATAGTATGACGTCTACACTGTCGTATTGGAACTTATCACTGGGGAATATTCTTTCCTAAATGCGTATGGGTGAACCAGCAGCATGAAGTTTTCCCCATCCACACTATAACCCCATCCGATCAGCCTATCACAATTCTGGGTGGTTTATTGCGGCAGTTGTGATGATTCTACTATTTATAGTTATTGCAGCTTGCGAAACCCTCATGGGAATCATTGCCGTAAGTTGTGTAGGAATTTTGCTGACTTTAAGGCTTGTGTACAAACCAGTTATTCCCAAATATAGGTCCTCCAGTAGATGTCATGACTGGGAAAATTAGAAAAGATGTGCAGAATAGCACAAGTTTTAGTTTAGAGATACAGCGCGGAAACAGGCCCTTCTGCCCAACAAGTCCATGCCGACCAGTGATCCCCATGCACTAACACTATCCCACACACACTAGAGATAATTTACAATAATTCCATGTCAATTAACCTACAAACCTGTAAGTCTTTGGAGTGTTAGAGGAAACCGGATTGCCCGGAGAAATCCCACACAGGTCCTGGGGAGAAAATACAAACTCCATGTAGAAAACCATTCGTAGTTGGTACCGAACCCATGTCTGGTGCTGGAAAGCAGCAACTCTACCACTGCGCCACCGTGCTGTTGTTAGTGGAAGAATCAGTAATAATGGGAGAAAGCGTCTTGGTAGGAGGCTATGGTCACCAGTGATGTTTGAGGTGCAATGTTTCCTTACTGAACCTCAGAGCGGAACAATACACAAAATGTCTGAGAAATACTGTAAGGTCAACTGTTGAAACCACCACTAGAATCTAAAATCTGGCTAAAGAGCACATTGTAATAATAATGTTTGTTTTCTATCAGCCTGAAATGAGAGATATTAGCTGCACCATTTCTGATTTCCCAGTCATACAAGGGGTGATTGCTGAAGCCTTCCATTCACAAAGACAATTTATATTTAATTTTCTCTTGCTAGGATTGCAGTCTTCCCTCTGATATGGTGCAATATTGACTCATTACTTAATGGGGAAAATCAATAATTCCCCTAGAATGGAAATGAAAAGAATTCCACATCTCTCACAATGCAGCAGGCAACCTTTAATTTAACATGATGGATTGATGGAGGATAAAGGCATTGATCTAGAAACTGTGGTCGGTGGTGACGCTGCTGCTGAACTCAGAACCTGTTTTGTGCTTCATTCATGGGTCCCCGCTTATTCAGCTATTAGGAACTTTAAATTTACTTATAAATATGCCAAAACTATCAGAAAATTTTAAATATTCAAAGAATGATTAACACACGTTCTTCAAAGAGACTAAAATACTTAAGAACAATTAAAAACCCTCCGGTGGGCGGCGCGACTCTCGTCAGCAGCGGCCTCTGCAGTCCGTCTGCGTTTTTTATTATTTTATGTCTATGTTTTTATGTAGTTTTTGTTATTTTTGTTGGGGTATGTGTGTGGGGGGTGGGGGTGGTGTGGGGGGGTTGGGGGTAACTTTTAAATCTCTCCCTGCACGGGAGACCCGATCTTTTCTTTGTCGGGTCTCCGTTGTCGTTGGGGCTGCAACGAGGAGCGGCCTCCAACAGGAAGACCGGGGGCTCTGGTGCCGACTACTCACCTCACCGTCGCGGAGCTGGCTGAGTCCAGAGCGGGTGGAGCTGTGGTGGACGCTGCTGCGGCCCGACCTCTGGAGATTCGGTGGCTGCAACTGCGGGTTTGGCGGACGGCGACACCGGGAGCCCGTGGGTCCCTGGAGGGAGTCCGCTTTTCAGGGCTCCCGCAACGGCGACTTCTCCCGCCCGAGTTGCGGGGTTGAAGAGCTCCTGGAGCGGGGCCTACATCACCGCCCCGCGTGGCTTGGAATGGCCGCGGGAGTTTGCGAGCGCACGCCGGGGGCTCTAACACCAAGACCCGGTGCGCGACCTTGCATCACCCGGCGTGGCTTTAATGGCCATGGGACAATTCGCCATCGCCCGCCGGGGGCTTTGACTTTGACTCTGACATCGGGGGGGGAGAGTGCAGTGGAGAGATAAGTTTTTTTGGCCTTCCATCACAGCGATGTGATGGATGTTTATGTAAATTATGTTGTGTCTTGGGTCTATTTGTTTGTAATGTATGGCTGCAGAAACGGCATTTCGTTTGGACCTCAAGGGGTCCAAATGACAATAAATTGAATTGTATTGTATGTATTGTATTGTATTGAAGCAACTCAACAAACTAAATTAACTAAAAATTGACTTGCAACTTCACACTTCATTGCTTAAGATTCTGTTGGCAGAGAATTTTTGTGATAAACGCCATCACGAGTTGGTAGGAATTTGTGTCAGTGCAGAGGTCCAACAGTTGCTGTTAGTTGTGCAGGGAAATATTGGCAGTTACATCATAACCGATCATATTACACTGCAAAAACAAGGCTAATATGTTTACTGCTAACCTATAAAAAATAACCGCTGATGCACTTCCAATAACATTCGATTCATAACAACTTTCCTCCCATCCTCAAACTCATATACTCTAACGAATGGATAAAATAGAAGACCGAAAATACAAACATACTGTAATTGACTAGAGACACAGGAAATGAGAGGAAAAAGATTGAATAAATGGAAGCAGACAGGGGAAGCGTGATGGAAAAAGGAGATAATAAAAGGAGAACGGCTGGAGAGTCAGCAGGTCTGGCAGCATCCTTGAAAGGAAATGGACCATTGACTTTTCAAGTCAAGACATTTCAGCTAGACAAGTGATCCTGATTGGTATTGGGAATGGACCACTTTATTATTTCTCACTGACAAAGAAAATCTTTTGTCTCTGTGCTACCCTGTCAAATCAAATCATAATATACATGGGTATAATCAAGCCATACACAAATACAATAGGTTGTACAAAGAGAAAAATACCGGAGCTCAGAATATAATGTAAAATTCCATGATCAAACGATGAGTTATGCTGATGGATCAAGAGTACATCTTATCTTATGGGAGGACCATTCAGTTGTCTCATAACAGCAGGAAAGAAGGTGCTCCTGCAGCTGAAGGTACATGTGTTCAAGCTTTTGCAACTTCTGCCTGATGGGAGAAAGTAGAATAGGAAATGACCGGGGAAAGAAAAGTTTGTGATTATGTTAGGTACACAAAATTGCTGGGGAAACTCAGCGGGTGCAGCAGCATCTATGGAGCGAAGGAAATAGGCGACGTTTCGGGCCGAAACCCTTCTTCAGACTGATGTGGGGTGGGGGGGGGGCGAAATAAGGAAAAGGGGAGGAGGAGGAGGAGCCCGAGGGCGGGCGGATGGGAGGGTGGGAGGAGACAGCTAGAGGGTTAAGGAAGGGGAGGAGACAGCAAGGGCTAGCAAAATTGGGAGAATTCAATGTTAATGCCATACGGACGCAAGGTCCCCAGACGGAATATGAGGTGCTGTTCCTCCAATTTCCGCTGTTGCTCACTCTGGCAATGGAGGAGAACCAGGACAGCACCTCATATTCCGTCTGGGGACCTTGCGTCCGTATGCCATTAACATTGAATTCTCCCAATTTTGCTAGCCCTTGCTGTCTCCTCCCCTTCCTTAACCCTCTTGCTGTCTCCTCCCCTTCCTTAACCCTCTAGCTGTCTCCTCCCATCCGCCCGCCCTCGGGCTCCTCCTCCTCCTCCCCTTTTCCTTCTTTCTCCCCCCCCCCACCCCCCCTCAGTCTGAAGAAGGGTTTCGGCCCGAAACGTCGCCTATTTCCTTCGCTCCATAGATGCTGCTGCACCCGCTGAGTTTCCCCAGCAATTTTGTGTACCTTTGTGATTATCTTGGTGCTCTCACAAGGTGGTGTGAAGTGTTGATGGAGTCCATGGGTGGGGAAGGAGAGGAGCGGATTAGGGAAGGGGGGGTGGATGGGAATTTGAGAGGGCTGGTCTGTGTGATGGACTGGGATACATGCAGAACTCTCGCCATTCCTCGCTGTCTGGGCCGTGGCGTTGCTGAACCAAGTTGTGATGCATCCTGATAGGATGCTTTCTATGGTATATCTGTGGCAATTGGTAAGAGACTTTGGAGACATTCTTTATCTTCTGAGGAAGTTGAGACATTGTTGTTCTTTCTTGGCCATAGCCACAATGTGGTTGGGCCAAGACAAGTTGTTGATGATTATTACAACGAAGAGCTTGAAGCTTTCAACCACCTCCACTTTAACTTCATTTATGTTGATTGGTGTATGTATTCCACCTCACATCCTGTAGTCAATAATTAGCTCTGTCATCTTGCTGACATTGAGGAAGAGATTGTTATCTTGACACCATGTTACTAAATTCTCTATCTCCTTCAAGTAGGCCGTATTGTCATTGTTCGAGATTCAGCCCACTACAGTGGTGTCATCTGCAAACCTGTAAATAGAGTTAGAGTGGAATTGTGAACATATGGTAAGAATAGTAAGGAACTGAAAATTTCATCCTTGTAGGGCATCCATGTTGAGAATTATTGTGGAGGTTGTTTTGTCATATATTCTCACTGAATGTGGTCTATGTGTGCAGTTTGAAGTGCAGTTTCTTAGCACTTCAAGCAGGGTGCAAGGCTACCAAATTCAATTGCAGTTTCATACCACTTCAAGCAGGGTGCAAGGCAACCAAATTCAGGTGCAGTTTCCTAATACTTCAAGCAGGGTGCAAGGCCATCAAATTCAAGTGCAGTTTCCGACCACTTCAAGCAGGGTGCAAGGACACCAAATTCAAGTGCAGTTTCATACCACTTCAAGCAGGGTGCAGCGGCACCAAATTCAAGTGCAGTTTCATACCACTTCAATCAGGGTGCAAGACAACCAAATTCAAGTGCAGTTTCAAACCATTTCAAACAGGGTGCAAGGCAATCAAATTCAAGTGTAGTTTCATACCATTTCATGCAGGGTGCAAGGCCACCAAATTCAAATGCAGTGCCATACCATTGCATGCAGGGCGCAAGGCCACCACATTCAAATGCAGTTTCATACCATTTCAAGCAGGGTGAAACAAACCATAAAACCACACAAAACACCACATAAACACCACACTCACAGTTCATTGGACATTCAATGTGTTCAGTTGATTCACAGCCCAGACAGAGTCATGACCTCTCCCTCCCCATTTTGCAGAGACTGAGCCACACCCACACTTCTGTGTTTTATAATCCCTCCCCCCTCCCCCCTCCCACCGGAAGGGGCGTGATTGACAGGAGAGTGATTCTCAACATTTTTTTAAACACTAATAACACTTTTCATTGATGGGAAGAATCCTCTGCACCTGATGAGCGGAGGGGGACTGAGTAAGATGGCCAAAAATCACAGCCGTAAGTGGTAGCATTTTATCTAAAATCAATATACGATGCAAACAGGAAGTTCTGCAGTTAACACCACCATCAACCATTTGCAGTGCAGCATTTCAAAGCAGTTACCACCACCAACAACCATTTGCAGTGCAGCATTTCAAAGCAGTTACAACCACCAATAACCATTTGCAGTGCAGCATTTCAGTTACCACCACCAACAACCATTTGCATTGCAGCATTTCAAAGCAGTTAGCACCACCAACAGCCATTTGCAGTGCAGCATTTCACAGCAGTTACCACCACCAACAACCATTGCCGTGCAGCATTTCAAAGCAGTTACCACCACCAACAACCATTTGCAGTGCAGCATTTCAAAGCAACCACATTAAGGGCACACAGTTGAGTAGACATGTGTTCAGTGTTATTCACGACTCAGAGAGATGTGGCCCTCTTGCTTCCTCCATCTTGCAGAGACTGAGTGAGGCACAACACTTCCGGGTTTTATAGTCCCTCCCCCTCCCATCAGCAGGGGCAGCAGAGAGAATGTCAACATTTTTTAAAACATTAATAACTCTTTTTCATCGATGGGAAAAATCTTCTTGTCCTGCGCAGCGGAGGGGACTCTGAGTAACATAGCCAAAAATCACAGCCGTAAGTGGCTGCGTTTTTTCCACAATCATGAAACGAAAAAACAGGAGGTGGTTAAGATCTTACTTTTAGTAATATAGATAAGGGTACTGGTGCCCATGTCCAGGCGTTTGAAGATGTTTGGTTGACATTGCACCCACTGAGTTTCTCCAGCTTTTTTGTGTACCATCAATAAACAGGAGTCTGATATAGGTGTCCTTTTTAATTATATGCTCCAGCAATCAGTGTAGGGCCAGGGAGATGGCATCTACCATTGGCCTGTTGTGATAGTAGGCAAGCTGCAATAGATCAAGGCTGACCGGGAGGCGAGATTTAATATGCACCATAACCAGCCTCTCAATTCACTTCATTGTGAATGTCAGAACAATTAGACCATACTAATTAAAGCACACAACATTGCTTTTCTTTGGAACAGGGATGATAGTACTCTTCTGAAAACAGCTGGGATCCTCAAAATAGAGTAGGGAGAGGTTAAAGATGTCTGTAAATACTTCTGCCAGCTGGTCCACATGGGTACTGAAAACACGGCGAAGAACTCTATCTGAGCAGTTGCTTTCTGCACTCAAGAAGTTTCATTCTTAGGAAAGCTGATCCGGCATCTGCGATTGTGACCATTGATGCAGACGCACCTGAGGCTAATAGGGCAGACAATGTTGTTCCATCAACTTTCTGTTCAAAGAAAGCATATAATGCACTGTGATTGCCAGAGAGGGATGTGTTGTTGCCAGCGACACTGTTCAACTTCAGTTTATAACCGTTTATAATAAGCAAGGATTGCCACAATTATAGGGTGTCTGAGTGGTTATCCCAGGATGTTAGCTTTGTTCGAATTCCTTCTTGGCATCATTGATGATTTTGCAAAGTTTGACTTGAATGCAGCAGACTTGTACCTCATTGTTCGTTCATGGTTTCCAGTCGGGGAACACTTGTATTTTTCCCCAAAACACACAACGGCCACAAATGGACCCTACTTGATCGGGAAACAGAGACCCTGATGTTGATGAATCTCTGCATCCTTAAGTCAGGTAATGAGGCCTCAATGACAACTAGGACAATGGGTGTAGTACAGAGTCCTACTTTAGAAATGCCCTGAAGACTTTAGCTGAAATCCAAGCTAAAAGTAGAACTTTGCCTTCCATCAAAGACTTCAATTAATTTTAATATTAAACTAAAGTAAAACAATTTAAGAAACACCTTAAATTACCTTTGCTTCATAATATCCAGAAAGAGATGCTTCATTGAAATGGGATGGTGGATTTGGTTTTGAGTTATGGCATGGAAACAGACTCTTTGTCCCACTGAGTCCATGTTGACAATAGATCAGCCATTCACATCAGTTCCATGTTATCCCATTGTCTCATCCAATCCCCACATATTTGGGGCAATTTTACAGAGGTTAATTAACCTACAAACCACATATATCTGGGATGTGGGAGGAAACCAGAGCACCCAGAGGAAATCCACGCCGCCAAAGGGAGAACATACAAACTCCAAACTGCCCACAGACAGCTTCTGAGGTCTGAATTGAACCTAGGTCTCTGGCACTGTAAGGCAGTTCTACCAGTTACACCACTGTGCCACCCAACAAAATCGTATTTGTTACTTAACAGCAACATAAAGTCGTATGGTCCCGGCCAATTGGTGATTTATCTTTTCTTCTTCCAATGTTCTTTCCATTTTTTTTGCTTCCTAAAATTAACTTGATTTATCTCCTTCCCAATTCTAATCAAGGGTCTTGGAACTGAAACATCACCTGTTTCTCTTTACACAGATATTGCCTGACCTGCTGAGCATTTCTGCCATTTTCTATTTTTATTTCCTGCCCAACAAAACGTCTGATCTACCATATGGCTGGTGGGCTGCTTCCTCAGCAATGTAAAAGGAATCCAACAGGAATGGACTCTGCACTAGATTACAAGAGGCATCCAGTGATGCATCATAGGGAAGAAAGTAAAGACATCTGTCACTCCAATAACCTTGAATTTACAGCAGGTGAAGGAGTTATTTCAGGGCCTACTCCTTGAAATGGCTTAGCATTGATGGTTCCCTTTAGAATCACCAGGGCCAGTCAGAAAGGTTTGCTCCTTTGGCCTTTTTCAAAACAAATCACCTAAAATACATAAAACCAGCAATTTCAACCACAAATTGACTTTTTCATAATCGTCTGCTATTTTGCTTATTTTTCAGATAAATGTTACCTTTAAATTTACTGAGAAATTGACTGCTCTCCATTAATGAAACCTCTAAATATTTTGGTATCGATTTTCAAACACCATTTTCATGTGTTCAAAATAATTTTATTTGTCTGTGATTAAATTGCCCAATTTTTATAGCTAATCTATTTTAGTCATATCAATAAAACTCTGCCAGGTAACCACTCTTAGGTAGATAATAGAATATTCTTAATACAATTTTCTTTCCTGGCTGTGTTCTAAAACATTGTCTAATTTCTCAAGTCCATGATAGATTCACTGTCACACAAACTAGTTCAGGCTGTAATTTTAACAAAAATAAACAAAAAAAGCATGCATTTTTAACTGCAATTTTTGCCTTCATCTCATTGCATCTAGAGTGAAAACTCTTCACCATAGTAATGATGAGATGAGTCGCAGTGTCAATAATGGGTGAAAGAATTGATAAAAAGCTATATATTTAATAGGAATCATTATAATGTTAGAAAACCAATTAATAAAAATGTTGTAAGGGAATTTGGTTTGAAAATGGTTCCATATGGTTTTGAAGGAGTACATTTAGTTCAAGATAAAATAAGGTAAAGTGCAATTATGATGATAGGGGTGGAAACTATTAAATGTAAGTGTTGTTTTCAATTAAGAAGTAATGATTAGATTGTGTTGTTAGATGTTTTATGCAAAGCTGCCAGCATTTCTTCATGTAAGCCCCACTGAGGTCAGGTTTCCTGGGATGAACACGAGTACAAAACATTCTGGCCACTCTTTTGGCTGACTGCGCTCCAACACTGGATTGGATGACACAAGTGGTACAGTCATCTGAGTGGTACGAACATTGGAATATGAAATATTTTATGCCACATATGAAATTGTCCTGGATCAGAATTTCAATGCAGATCACAATATGATGATTCAATTGGCTAGGCAATAAAATATGAACATAATTAAAGGGATATTCATCACAATGTATTTGTATTGTTTTCTTCGAAGATCTGCTTAATCCCATAACCAAGTTTTCTTTGCATAGCCTGCAACTAATTCACTTTAAATATAATTCATTTTGAGAGCATCTTTGCAGTCCAATTCTATTACCATCTCAGTAGTGGTTTGCAGACAAGATGTAAGAATGTAATGAACAGAAGCAGGAGTGCCCCGCAAGGTTGAGCACGTTTGTACTGCCATCCAAAAAGATCATGAATGGGAAATAAAGACTGGGTATTAAATACTAGAGATACAAGAGACTGCAAATGCTAGAACAAACAAGCTGCTGGAGGAATTTTTCGGGATGAGACTTATATCGGCACCAGCCAAGCCCATGGTTGGTTCCATCCCATGCCCACTTTCCTATCCAATCCCATATCTCCCAAGTCCCTCTATAAAGAAATCTCTTCCCGCTTCAACTTATTTTGAAAGCCAGTCCCTTGTTCTCCTCAGAAATGGTCTCGAAGATTCAGAAATCCAAATCCATCTTCCTGCATCATGCCTTCAGTCATGCATTTATCTGATCTATCATTTTATTTCTATACTCACTAAGTTCATGGCAGTGGAATCATTACAGGCATTACAATCATTGAGGTCCCATGAATGGCTGCTTAGCTCCACAAACTCATATAACAGGATCTCAAGTGCAGTTTGCATGGAGTGCACATTCCTCAGATGGCAGTTTCCATGGCATGAAGTTTCTACAGACCACAGTTTCCAAAAGCATAGGTTCCTTGGTGCTCAGTCTTCATGGAGTGCAGTCTCCATGGAGTGCTGTTTCCATGGTGCCCGGTCTTCACGGAGTGTGGTCTTCATGAAGTGCAGTCTCCATGGAATGCAGTCTTCATGGAGTGCAGTTTCCACGGTGCCCAGTCTTCATGGAGTGCAGCTTCATGGAGTGGAGCTTCAAAAGAATTCAGTTCTGTGGCCTGTGGTCTCCCTAGACGTCAGTGTTCAAAGAGTGCAGCTTCAAAGGTGCAGTTTTCATGGAATGCAGCTGCCAAAAAATGCTTGATCCATGGGATATAATATCTGCAGAGTGTAATTTCCACAGTGCAGTTTGTATGCAGAGTAGTTTTCAAATAGTGCAGTTTCCATGGAGTACCATTTCCACGGAGTGCAGTTGCCATGGTATGTGAGCTCCATTGAGCGGTCCTTCAATAGAGTGCGGTTTCCATGGCATGTGGTCCCTCTGGAGTGGAGCTTTTCCCAAGTGTGGTCTCCCTGGTGTGTGGTCTCCCTGGAGCGTAGTATCCATATAGTGTGATTTCAAAGGAGCACAGTTTCTTAAGAGTGCAGTTACCACAGAATGCATTTTCGAGAGGATAATTTCCACAGAGCGCTTCTTTTGTAATGTGCAAAGAATCAGAATTAGTTCAGGAAGGATATAGATGGAAAAAGGGGATTTAATTCTAAAGATTATTGAAGTTTTGTTGGTAGAAATTCTCAAACTTAATGTGTAGCTTAATTTGCAGTTCCAGTCTATGGTAGAGAAGATGCTGCTCTTGGCTCACAATACTCAGACGCGATATAATAACAAATAAGTTTGTTATTATGGATCTCTGCACTGGAATTAAAGAATATGAATTTAGTGATGTAAGAGAAATCATGTTTGGTACAAGGGCTCCTCATTATTTGCATTCCAGGGATGTTTGACCTATAGTGAACTTAAATAAAAGAGGATCTTGTGTCCTATAATGAAGGAGAATTTATTTCTCCTTTGTAAGGATTGTCAGAGTATTTATATCATAAGAATGAGTAGAATTAATATGCTCCAGGTGCACCAGAATCAATTTTAGGCATTTTTCATCTTTTTCTGCAGATCACAGCAATGAAGGAGAAAAGTCTATCCTGGCCTGGATCTCACAGGGAGCCAATGAAGGGAGGGAGAAAAATACTGGAGTGAGGTTTAATACTTACAGGGGGAATACTTACTAATGGGTCAAAGGGACTCCTCTTGGGCTAGTACAGGCCTGATAGGCCAAAGGAACTTTAAAAAAAGAGTGGAATCTCAGTGAAAGGCACTTTTTCTGGACTTTTCCTGGCCTTTTGGGCCAAAATGCTCCTCCTGGGCTAATACGGGCATTTGGGGCAAAAGGGACTGGTTTCTGTGCTAATAGGGCCCATGTGGGCCAAAATGAGTGGCTTCAGGTAGGCCGAAGAACGCATTTCCTTTCCATTGCAAGCACAGGGCAGGCAAACACCTCATTTCAATTTCAATTTCAATTTCATTTCCATTTCCATTTCCATTTCAAGCACAGGGCAGGCCAACACCTCATTTCAATTTCAATTTCAATTCCATTTCCATTTCAAGCACAGGGCAGGCCAACACCTCATTTCAATTTCTATTTCAATTCCATTTCCATTTCAAGCACAGGGCTGGCCAGCACCTTATTTCAATTTCAATTTCATTTCCATTTCAAGCACAGGGTAGGCCAAACAACTCATTGCATTGTCGTTTCGTTTCCAATTTTGCATTACAGTTACAAGCACAGGCAGGGCAGGCCAACCAACTAATTGCATTGTCATTTTCATTTCCAATTTTGCATTGCACTTTCAAGCACAGGCAGGGCAGGCCAAACAAATCATTGCATTTTAATTAAGGGCTAACAAATCATTTATTGCAAGTACATTGCAGACTCACAGTTTAGTTAATTCACAATTTAGAATCACAGTTGTGGCTTCTCCCTTGCGATCTTCCAGTGACTGACTCATGTCCAGGCATCCAGGGTTTTATAGTCCTGCCCCCCCCCCCCCGGAAGGGGCGTTACCTTCATCATGCCGATTGACAGGCGAGAGGACCAATCAGCTGATCTCAAAATGTTTTAAACATTCATTAGTTTTTTATTTTTAATTGATCGTAAAAATCCTCGGGGCTGCCTCAGTGGACGATGGCTGTGAGTAATATGGCCAAAAATGATAGCGATATATGGTAGCATTTTTCTAAAATCAACATAGAGCGCAGACAGGAAGTGGTCAAGATGAGAGTTTTAGTTATATAGATATAAGATATATATATAGTAGATTTCACTTTATAGATAGCAGTCTACAACACCTATGTTAACAGCACACTGCTGTACGGCAGTGACACATGGACTACATATGCCAGACAGGAGAGAAGACTCAACACCTTCCACCTTAGAAGTATCCGCCATATCCTGGCAAGACAGAATGTCCAACGCCGAGATCTTGTCTTGTGCTGGTTTTCCCAGTGTGTACACTCTACTCGGGGAGCGCAGACTGCGGTGGCTGGGCCATGTCCACTGCATGGAGGACGGCTATATTCCAAAAGACATCTTCTATGGAGAGCTGACATCTGGGTGGAAAACCATTGGCCGCCCCCAGCTACGTTACAAGGATGTCTGCAAGAGTGATATGAAGGCACTCAACATCGATGTGGAGTCCTGAGAGAGCCTTGCAGCTGACTGCACAAGGTGGAGAGGTAACCTGAACTAACATCTCAAAACGGGGGAAGAGAAACTGATGAACGCAGCGGCAGACAAGCGGGCGCACAGAAAGGAGGGCAGCAACCTCAGCAAAACCAGAGACCACACACAAATGCGACAGAAACTGTCACTCCTGCATTGGTCTCCTCAGCCACAAGCGACGCTGCTCAAGCCAAAGTTTGGAGCAAGCAGCCAACAACTAGGATGCATCACCCATGGTCAATCATGACCGAGGGGAGCCTACAAGATTTACCTTCAGCAGTAAGTCATTGTTGAATGACATCATACCAATATCTACCAGATTCTTGATAATGAGAGGCATAACATAGGACTTTGGTAGGGAAAATATAAGGGGAAAGTCTGCAGTTAATGGCAAGACCCTTAACAGCATTGATGCATGAAGGGACCTTGGGGTCCAAGTCTATAATTCCCTGAAAGTGGCAAAATATTTAGATAGAGTGGTAAAGAAGGTGTATGGTGTGCTGGCTTTCATCATTCGATACACTGAGTATATGACTCAGCAAATCATGTTGCAGATTAAGTTAAGTCACATTTAGAACATTGTGTGCAGTTCTGGTCACCTCATTACAGAAAGGATGTCAAGATTGGTTAGGGCGCAGAAGATGTTTACCAGAATGCTGCCTGGATTAGATGGTCCACCAGGGGCACCGGGGAGATGGCCGCCCTGCCGGCAGTCTGTTCGTTTCTCCATTCTTTTTGTTATATAGCGTGTTTTTAGTGTGTTAAAAGTTTGTTTAAATGACCTTCGGTTTGTTTTATGGGGGGGAGGGGGGAGGGGGGAGGGGGGAGGGGGGGGGGGGGGAGGGGGGAGGGGGGGAGGGGGGAGGGGATCGGGGGGAACTTTTTTTCAAGTTCCTACCTTACCAGAGATGTGATTATTTTTCGGATCACATTCTCCGGGCTCTGCGGCCTTCCATCGCTGGAGCTGGAGGCCTCCTCGGACTGTCATGAGCCCCACGGCGGGGCGCGGATTTAACATCGGAGCTGATCCCTTGCCTGGGATCATTCACACTGCGACCATCGCGGACTTTACCATCAAGAGCTCGCAGTCTTCGGGAGAGGCTGAGTCGGGAGCTCCAACGTTGCGGAAGGTTCGACCAACCCCAACGCGAGGTTCGATCGCCCAGCGCGGGGGAGCTGACATTCCCCCCGATGCGGGAGCGGATCGCCTCGACGCGGAGGTCCTGAAATGCCGCCGGCTACGGGAGTCAAGATCGTCCCGTCAACAGGAGCTCAAGGCCCACACGACCGAGGAAGAACTAAGGGTTCGCCTTCCATCACAGTGAGGAATGTGTAGGATTCACTGTGGTGGATGTTCATGTTAAAATGTGTTTTTGAGTGATCTGTTGCTTTTTATTTGTATGACTGACCTGGCCAACGAAATTCCTCGTATGTTGCAAAACATACTTGGCGAATAAAGTGTGATTCTGATTCAGATATTAGCTATAAGGAAACATCGTACAAACGTGGATTGTTTTCTCTGGACCATCAAAGGTTCAGGGGAGACCTAAGAGGAGTATATAAAATTATGAGAGGCATTGATAGTAAGACAGTAAGAACCTTTTCCCAGGGTGGAAATGTCAAAAAATAACCAGGATAGCTTTAAGATTAACGGCGGAAATCTAAAGGCAGATGTGCAGGACAAGTTTTATTTCACAGAGAATACTGGCTACCTGGAAATGGAACTGTTCACCCATGACCAGGTGTGTGGGGGAGCCAGATATCTAGAGGCATTTAAAAAGCTTCCCCTTTGACCTCCTCAAATCCCTCTGCTTCACCAGAATAGCAAAGTCAGAGTGAATGGCACTTGATGCAAAGCCAATGAACTTATTCATTGCTCCTGGTAACAACTTATTCTACTTCCTATTCAGGCATAACGCAAAATCCTCATCCAAATAAGTTTGGAAGTTAATGACTTCTACTTTGTTACATTTTGTCCAGAATTCCTGACAAAAGGCTTCATTTCACAATCTGTTTCCTGGTTGAGAATGAGGAGGCCTTAATGTTGTAAGCCCTAATGTTACAACGCCTTGCTCCATCTACTATTTGATAGTTGTCTTCATAACTAACTTAGATAATCAAACAAAGGGCTCATGGTCCCAATCATGAACACTGATGTGCATAATAAGGTGAATGTTGAAGTTCATTTTTTCCTTTCACAATACTTCCTCAAGTGCACATATGGAAGGTTTTTGAGTTTGCCGCTTCTTACAGTCATTGCAAGTCATTAGGGGTAAAGACCTCAAATAATTCTTCATTGCCAATGGGTTCTCAGAATGTGAATATACAAAGGTCTCATTCCTTTACGATTCATTATCATCTGTGTTAACTACAGTGTTGTAAGCTTGTCATTCTCACTGATTTTGCCTCCCTTTTGGAGAAAGGAATGTATGATGGGTGGTGGCAAGGCAAAGGTGATGAGTGACATGGACAGCATAATCACCACTTCCACTATATTCAATATTGTCCAGTTTCACCTCAGGATTAACTCATTTGCTTACTTGAGCTGCAAGCTAGTGATGCGTTTTTCAGTCTTGATTACACAATTTCATGGATTGAGCATGATGCATTTTAAGAACAATCTTGTGTTGAACTTTCACAACATGAGCAACAGAATTCACTGGGAACATTCATCGGTGACTGTGCCTTTTTGTGGGAAGCAGACATAAGTGTGAAACAGGTTAATATCGAAAATTGTTCCCTAAAAAAATGATGGCATTTTTTGTGATGCAAAGGGAACATGTGTGTGAAATAATGAGAAGTGGGAAATAGAATACAAAGATCCCTCCATATTTTTTTTAATTCAAGTTTAAATTAACAACCATTTAATTACAAACTTAAACGTAGTTTAAACTATAAAGTTGAGATTGAAACAAGAATGTGGTTGCATAACCAGGGTTTCTATGATGAATGAAAAAACAAAGTCTCTTAGGTCATGAAAGTGATTTTTGGCATCATGAGGGGAATTTCAGAATAGTCAATGTTGCAAAAAATGCCTCAAACTTACCCACCTTAATATTTATGTGTTTGAGGTGATGCTGGAATCAAAGCGGAGCAGCAGGGGAGTGAGTGTTCCTGGATTTAATTTATCCAGGCGGAAGGTTAACATTGGAGAATAACAGAGGTGACAACAAGTGGATACATAATTTAGATTTACATTCTTTGGAATTTAGAAGGATGGCAGTGATCTTATTGAAACATATAAGATGCTAAGGAGGCAGAATCATAGACCTTGGGGGCTGAAGGGATACTCCTGGTCTGTGCTATTCTGTGGTTTATGAATCCAGGTCACCCGGGCTGCATGCCACCTAATATTTTAATGTGTGAGTGTGAAGCTATCTGAAACAATCATTTTGAGCTTCTCTAATGTTTTTGCATAATTAGAAAGGTGACCATTATGTGAGTGTTTACATGAATAGTGCACAAGTGTTTGGGATGTCAATGCAAATAGAGAAGGGCAAGTGCTGACATTTAGCACCACAAGGGAATATAAATTACCTCTCACAGCACAATGCACATTTCATAAAAGCTCTGCATCTAATTTGCAGACCAAAGTTCCAACGGGCATCAATGAGATAAATTGTCCTTTAATCTGTTGTGGTTGATGACAAAGCATTGGTTGAACTCTGGGTGAGACCCTTTGCTTTTCTTTGACTAATGCTGTGATACCTTTCACATCAGGCAGTTGGAATTGTTTAATGGGCAAACAAGAGACTGCAGGCACAGGAACACGGCGTGTCAGGCAGTATATGTGGACTGAAGGGACAGATGACATTTTGGGTAGAGACCTATCCTAACACTAATGGAGTAAGGGGGAGAAAGCTGTAAAAGAAAGGTTGAGGTGAGGCAAAACCTGGCAAGTAGGTGAATATTGGTGCGAGTGTCATTGGCAGATGTGTGGAAATAATGGCAAAGGCTATGCGTGAAAAGGAGACAAAAAGGTGTCAGATAAGGGAAAAAAGAGTGAAATGTAAAGCTGAAGGGAGCGATATTGGTGGAAGGGGACAGGGGGAAGGGAAAGATGGGGAATAAATGGGAAATGCAGGCAAGATGGGAGTGGTAGGAGATTAGTATAAGGAGCAGGAGAAAAGAACAGGGCGACAGGAAATGTGGGAGAAATGTGTGTGCACTGGGGATGGAGGTTGTGAGGAGGAGACGAGGGGTGGGGTAGGTATGACATTAAACTGGAGAATTCAATGTTCTTGCCATTGGTCACCCAACAGGAATATGAGGTGTTGTTCTTCCAGTGCTTAACATATCTTCCAAAAGAAAAGGCACATTTGACAGTACATCCTTGCGTCAGTACAGAACAGGACCAGAAGGCCAATCAGGGTCATGAATGCAACAATCAACTATTGCCTGAAATAAATCTTGAACTCAAATTTACTAATAATAAAGACAAACATACCCATGCACCAACTATGCTGAAGCTCCAGTAAAATGGAATTTAAGATACAAATTAAGTTTAAAGGCTAATTTGCAATTTTGAATTGAAATAGACAATAATATGTTTAGGAATGTCCCCCCCCCCCCCCCCCAAGCATGAAATGAATTGGAGCATGCAATCTCAGCTCCCCACTATGGAGCCCAGGAAGGAAGCCCACACTTCTGATGGGACATACACTGTCCAACATACTGGTGTAACATATTGATGCAAACACATGCCACCAATCGAGTGTCGTGTCAAGCTTCCCTATTCTAGATACCACAACATTTCACCCATCACCAGGTGATAGTGCCCATCACCAGAATATTTAATGACACTAGATTTTATTATTTTGGTTTATTCCTTCTCCTTTACCACATATTCTCTTCATTTCTTATTCCTCCTCTCTGTCTATTTCCTCTCCTCTCAATCTTCTTTCCTACCCACTTCCTTGCCTCTACATCAAATACATGGAACCTCAGTTCTTATCACTGTGCTTTGCACACATCTCCATCCAGATCCATGTCTTGAACTAGTAGTTGGCTATCCTTAAGGATTTAAAGCAGCTTGGCTTGTACATCCAATAAACTCTGCCTTTGATGTCAATATCTAACACTCCATATTCTCCCTGTTTGTCCCCTCTACTGATTATATTCCAATTATACGTGATCACAGGCCTATGGTACAATGTAATCACAAGATTAGCAAATAAATCCCTACCATGACAGAAGCAATTCTTTAGTCAATTCACTTCACATTATAAGAAACAGCCGCAAATGTTGGCTACAATAACGTGACCACGTGGGTTTTCTCCGAGATCTTCGGTTTCCTCCCACACTCCAGAGATACAGCTTTGTCGGTTAATTGGCTTGGTATAAGTGTAAAGTGTCCCTAGTGTATGTAGGATAGTATTAATGTGCGGGGATCGCTGGTGGTGCCGACCCGGTGGGCTGAAGGGCCTGTTACCGTGCTGTATCCTTAAACTAAGCTAAACTAAACTAAACTATAGTAAAACGATCAAAATCCAGCAGACTTGGGACCTTGGTGGTACCAGACTATTTACCTGAATAAATGTTTTTAATTATTTTTATAATAAATTTTGCAGATGGGTGTAAAGGGATTGTGAAATAAGGGACCCTGGTCAGAGCCAGAGCCCAGGTGAGTGGAAAGGGAGCAAGTGAACCAAAGGCTAGCTGGATTTGGTTGATCAGAAGGGATCTCAGCAAACAATACCTGGTGAACACTCAGAATTTCTGAATACTCATGTAGCAAATTATTGGTGCTTCATTGCATGTCACATGCACAAAGACTAGACAAATACAATCCAGTTTATTTCATCAATAATGTGTTAGAATATGCCATCAAACATTACATACTCATCAAAATGGTGCTCACAGGTGATCAGTTTGGATTTAACCAGGATACTAATTTTCTGACCTAATCACTGTCCAGGACCAAACACAAACATGGACCATAGAATGAAATCCCAAAGATGAGGGAGGAATTTCTGACCTTAATGTTTAGGAAACACGTGACATCAAAAAGCCCTGATGTTTTGGTTCGTATCCAGTGGATTCACAAAATAAACACACTTGAAACAATCTTGATAAGACTGAAGTCAACGGCAACAATACAATAGCACTCTGATGGTTAGAGATATTCCTCAGATAAAGGAGGATATCAGAAGTGGGGATGTTTGTTCATATTCAATTCAAATTATATATATATATATACTAGACCAAGTGCAGGCCCATTGGGTCTGTTCCCCCAACGTGCGGTTGTGGGGGGGGGGGGGGAGGCGGCATGCAGCGTCACACACACTAACTATACCCCCCCCCCCGCACTCACGCTAATTACCCCCCTTGATATTATATTAATATTATTAATTTGCTCCTTTTACCCCATAACGGCAGCGGCTCGACTACAGTCGTCTGTCTTTTTTTATTTTTGTCTTGTTAAATGTATGTCTTGAGTTAGTTTTTATTATTATTATTTAGCTGTGTATATGTGGGGGGTGGTGGGGGGGCTGTGGGGGAAACCGTTTAAATCTCTTCCCAGTGTGGGGACCCGACTATTCCCTGTCGGGTCTCGGATGTCGTTGGGCCTAACATCGTGGAGCTGGCGGCAACCTCCGGCCGGGACTAACCTGGGGGCTCCAGTTGCGGAGCCTGCGGAACTGACATCGCAGAGCTGGCCAACTTCGGAGCGGGAAGAGCTGTGGTGGCGTGTGGCTGCGACCCGACTTTGGAGTTCGGAGGCACTGGCCGCAGACCCGGTAGACGGGAACGTCGGGAGCTCGCAGGTCCCTGGTGGGAGACCGTTTTTCCGAGCTCCGCAACGGCGACTTCTCCCACTGGAAGTTTAAGGACATGGAGCCAGGGCCTAACATCACCCGGCGTAGCTTAAACGGCCTCAGGACTTACCATCGCCCGCCGGGGGCTTTAACATCGGAGCCCCAGTTCGCCTCGACACTGCAGTGGGACTGCTGGACCACGGGAGAAGGAACAAAGGGAAGAGATAAAGATTTTGCCTTCCATCACAGTGAGGAGATGTTGGAGACTCACTGTAATGGATGTTTATGTAAAACTGTGTTAAGTGTGGGTCTTGGATTGTGTGTAAACTGTAGAAATGATATTTTGTTCAAACCTAGGTTTGAATGACAATAAATTGCATTCTATTCTATTCTATGACCACCCTATCTACTGACGCATAGCCCCCAACTTGCAGTCACATCTAGAGAGGGGGGGAGGGGGGGAGTAGAGAGTGAGGGCAGTGAGAGAAGGGGCAGAGACACAGAGAGAGGGGCAAGAGGGAGAGGGGGTGGCGAGGAGGAGAAGAGGGAGGGTGGGTGAGAGGGGAAAGGTGGGGGTGGAGGGGAGGAGAGAGAGTGGGTGAGAGTGAGGGGGAGAGAGGGGGGGAGAGGTGAGGGGAGGGGAGGGGAGGGGATGGGGAGGGGATGGGGAGAGGTGAGGGGAGGGGAGGGGAGGGGGAGAGGTGAGGGGAGGGGGAGAGGTGGGGAGCAGGGAGGGTGGAGGGATGGGGGTAGGGATGAGTGGAGGGGAGGGGGGTTTAGTGGAGGGACGGTGGGGGAGGGGATGGAGGGGAGGAGTGGGAGAAAAAGAGGGGAGAACGAGAGAGGGGGGAGAGGAGAGGGGGGAGAGGAGAGGGGGTTGAGGAAATGGGGGGAGGAGAGGGGGAAGAGGAGAGGGGGGGAGAGAGAGGAGAGGGGGGAGTGAGGGGTATGCTGAGAGGGGAGGGGGAGAGGTGGGGAGCAGGGAGGGGGAGGGGTGGTGGAGGGAATGGGGTAGGAGTGTGTGGAGGGGAGGGGGGTTTAGGGGAGGGATGGTGGGGGAGGGGATGGAGGGGAGGAGTGGGAGAAAAAGAGGAGAGAAAGAGAGAGGGGGAGAGGGGGGAGAGGAAAGGGGGGGTTGAGGACAGGGGGGGAGGAGAGGGGGGAGAGGAGAGGGGGGGAGAGGAGAGGGGGGAGAGGAGAGGGGGGGAAAGGAGAGGGGGGGAGAGGAGAGGAGGGGAAGAGGAGAGGAGGGGGGGGGGGGGGAGGAGAGGGGGGGAGAGAGAGTGCCTTTTTATTTCAACCCAAACCCCCCAAACAACCATTTGCAGGCAGTGCTTTTTTACTTTAACCATATTTTCATTTTCAAACCGCGTTAAGGGTACTTACTCACAGTTGTGTGGACATGTGTTCAGTGTTATTCACAGCTCAGAGAAATGTGACCCTCTGCCTTCCTCCAGCTTGCAGACTAATTGAGGCACACCACTTCCTGGTTTTATAGTCCATCCCCCCTGCCGCCAGCGGGGGCAGCTGAGAGAATGGGGAATTTTGTAAAATCATTAATATATCTGTCATTTTTCATCGACTGGAAAAATCCTCTGCACACATGTGGCGGAGGGGGGCTCTGAGCGAGGTGGCCAAAAATGATGGCCATAGGTGGTGGCGTTCTCTCGGAAATCGCAGCACAGATCGCCAAAACCGGTCAAGAACAGACTTTTAGTAATATAGATGCAACATATGAATCAGCACACATCATTACGAAGCACAAACTAGACAAGATTCAGGTATGGGTTGATAATTCTCATGTATTGTTCATGCTATCAATGTGCCAGGCAATAAACATCTCCAATGAATTACATTTTAACTACTTACCCTTGACATTTGTTGGCATTTCTATCTTTAAGACCGTTACTACATTATGTGTGGAAGAGATCAAAGGCCTGGCATCCTATGGTGACTAACTCACCTCCATAGCCTTTCCACTATCTGCAAGGCCAGAAATCAGGAGCAGGATGAAATATTATCAGTTTACCTAGATGAATGGAAACGTAAATGACCAAAATATCCTCGGTTGAAAGAGATTATTTGGGTTGCCTGAGACTAAAGCTCGTTATCTCAAACTTATTTTATATCAATCCTTTTATATCAACACTTTGAATATATGCATACTTATTTTTTATCTTGGACAAAATCTTTATATTCAACAGACGTGCCTAAAAAGTTTTTTTTTTTAATGATAAAAAGACTTTGAAGTGCGTTCAATGTGCTTTTGTAAGCAACTATCATCTTGAATGTACTAAACTTCTACAAACATTAATAGGCTGAATGAAATCATGTTGTTGTTTTAAGGAGAATTTATGCCTCAGCCACTGAGAATTTCTGATTTACTGCAACTGGGCGACATGGTGGGATTGCCAGTCATGCAGCGGTCTCACACCTCTGGTGACCAAGGTTTAATCCAAGCCTCCAGTGGTTGCTGAATGCACTCTGCAGGGTCTTCCTGTCATTGCTTGTCTTTGCCCTGTGTAGCCTGATTCATTTTAGCTAGTTAATTAGTGACGGGCAGCACATTGGCGTAGTGGTAGAGTTGCTGCTTTACAGCACCAGAGTATACATCCTTTCTGTGCCCGCATGGTTTTTCTCCAGGTGCTCCAGTTTCACTCCAAAGCCATACAGGTTTGTAGGTTAATTGGCTTTGGTAAAATTGTCAACTTTCCCCAGTGTGTAGGATAGTGCCTGGGTATGAGGTAATCACTGGTCAGTGCAGACACGGGGGCTGGAGGGCCTGTTTCCACACTGTATCTCTAAAGACTGTAAATTTAATTGTATTGGCTGTTGGGAAAATTGGGATGGGGGGGTGTGGTTGAGTATAGGTCGTGGGATGGCATGCTTAACAAACAGGCTGTGGGAAAATAAGTGGGGAATGAAATAGATGGGGTTGCTCTGTGAGCCAGCACAGGTTTGATGGGCTGAAGGGGTGGTGGAGAGGTGGCAGAGTGGCACAGCTGGTGGAGCTGCCTGTTCGCAGAATCAGACATCCAGGTCCAATCCTGACCTCAGGTGCTGCTGAGTGAAGTTTGCACGTTCTCCCTGTGACTGCATGGATTTCCTCTTGGTGCTCTGGTATCATCCCATGTGCCAAGGACGTGCAGATTTGTAGGTTAATTGGCCTCTAAAATTGCCCCTAGTTTGGAGGGAGTGGATGATGAGAAAGTTAGATAACATGGTACTAGTGTGAACAAGTGCTCAATAATTGGCATGCACTTGGTGGGATGAAGGGCCTGTTTCCATGCTTTAAGTCTAAACCAAACAAATTAAAAAACAGCCTCCTACTTCGTTATGGAAAAAAAAGAGTGAAAAATGAAGCAGATGCCACTGGATCAGTCCAACCAACACAAGTACACAAAGCCAGTATCAAGAAACATATCCAGTAAGGTACTGCTATTGCAGAGTGCACTCATTATACTTCTGCAGTCTTTACTTGTGGAACCATGGTGGAAACAGTAGAAACTCACCCATTCTCATATTATTTGCACATGGAATAATGGCCCATGAGTGGCCAATCTCAATCAGCAGTAGAGGAAATGGAAGAAGATTGTGACAGTTTTTTTTGTACACGTGAAGATGTAACGTTTTATGTGATGAACATCACATAACACATCTGGTAGAGCTCCAGCTGCCGCACAGCTCCAGTACTCAGTTCAATTTTGACCTCAGGTGCTGTCAGTGTGGAGTTTGCACATTCTCCCTGTGACTGAGTAGACTTTCCCCATCCTTAAGATAATGTAAATTACCACAAGTGTGTAGGAGAATGATAGAATTTGGGTTAGTTGATGAGAATGTTGGGAGAATAAATAATGGAATTAATGCAAATGGACGTTTGGTAGCAGCACAAAAGTGGTGTATTGAAGGGCCTATATCCATGATGTACCACTACAGAATGACAAAAGACTAGCTGTACTCATTTATTTACAAACAATTCAATTGGCATTTGGTCGCCAGCAATCACATGCATTACAACAGAGCAAAGTGGTGTTTGCAGTGCAATTTTAAACTGCTAAAGCTATAAGTACACACTGTGCCCAAGTGGTTCCTTCGTCACTATCACATGGCCTGTTGTGGTGCAATCACATGGCCTGTTGTGTTGTGTTGCTGAAAGACAATTGTGACTTCACGTTGACAATAAACTAATGTTGTGGGAATGCGAGTTACTCATTCGAGGTGCTGTTTTTCGTCCTGATGGATTCAGACACCAGGAGTGAAATGGGTGTGTAATCTAAATTCAGCCTGTTTCAGTATGGTTCAGATATTTACAGTTTTCAAGCAGATGGTTTTAGGAAAAAGTTATCAATCAGCCGTGTTAAAAATTAATCTTGCGTGTTGAACTGCAAGCTACATTCAAAATATTGATAAAATAAAAGACCTGTTTCCACGCTGTATCTATAAACTAAACACCATTCTGCCTGATTCAATCCAAAAGAATTCGAATTCAAATCAGGAGTGAATTGCCCACAATTGTGTTTACTCTTTGAGAGGTTAATAATATGCAACAAAAGTTGGTCTTCGGATTCAGTACAGTTTCCTAGATGAAGAAAGTGGGACGAATGGTGTAGTCACATGTTTTGCAGGGATATGTGCTAGTCAAGTGAATTGCTCTCTCGTGCTATTGAACTTGTACTCACTCAGGCAACCAGAGAGTATTCCATCAGAAGCCAGAATGCTTTGTAGACAGTGAAAAGACTTTGGGAGTCAAGTCCATCTTCACAGAACTTCCTGCCTTGATCAGCTCTTGGCGTTACATGCCAGGAGTACCTCGAACATGCTGCCAGGGGTGGTGATGGAAGCTGACACAATAATGGCATTTAGTAGGCTTTTAGATTGGCACATGGATATACAGGAAAGGAGGAATATGGATCACATGCAGGCAGAATGGATTAATTTAATTTGTTATCAGTTTCAAAGCAGACAACATGGGCTGAAGGTCCTGTTCCTGCACTATAACTACAACTATATTTATATGGCTAGTCCAGTTAAGTTTCAAGTCAATAGTGAATTCAGGTTATTGATTGTGAGGGAATTCAATTATAGTAACATCATTGAATGTCAAGAGGATACATTGAAACTGTCTCTTGTTGGAGATGGTAATTGCTTGGAACCCATGTCTGAATGTTGCGCAGATTTCATAGCATTAAAATGTAAATGTTTGTTGAATTAAGATATTTAACACATTATTTCAAATTTAATAACATCTATGCATTCCTCATTTAACTATTTGGAATGACAATCAGTATATATATCAAATCATATATACGACATGATTTGACTTTCATAATAGTTCATAAAAAAGTAATTCTTGCCTCGAGACATGTTTGAGATCCATTGACCAACTTTTCTTCAATGTCAGATTAGTTACGATTATTTTAATTAATTTGCCACAGGGGAAGGAATGTAAAGTGAAATTATTGTAAATTTATCAAGCAAGGTGATCAAAGATTTTAACCATTTTATGTTCATCTTTGCTTTCAACCTTCATAGTGGGTTTGAAGTCAGTTTTTTTCTCTGCCTGATCTTCTCATATTTGTTAAACTGAAAAATCCCCCTCCCCAACCCTCCCTATTTTGTTTAGCTATATTTGCTATACTAATTCCAAATTCTGTGTGGTTTCTCTGTAGCCTTTACTTGGTGTCTCAATGTGCATATCAGCATACGGATTAGGAGAAGGAGTACGCCATTCGGTCTCTCGAGCCTGCTCTACCATTCAACAAGATCATGGCTGATCCAATTGTGATTTTAATGCCATGTTCCTGCTGTGGCCGAACTAATATGTTACCCATTACAACAACACGGTGGCAGACAATGGTTATGCCTCATCAACGGGATCTTCCATATGGTGCAGCAAAGGTGACCAGGTCTCAGAGCTGATACCCTGCCTCCAGTAAAATATGAGCTTCCTTCACTGTCTTAGAAGTATTTTAGATTCTTAATAGATTAAATAATAAATAAACAATTAAAACTAATTAAATCCAAAATCATAAATCTAGTGCATAGCATATTGCATATTATTAATTAATTGATATATGAAGAAATAAGGACAAATAAAGAAAATCATTAGCTAAATTAATTTTTCACTGATGGATAGCAACTGATGCAAAAATTAAGGTTGCTGCTTATACACCACCCATGATTATGCTTTCTGAGGGTCCAGAGTAAATCTGGATTAGGTTTTCACTCCATCACCTTTGATATCCAGGCTATCACCTGCTAGATTCAAAAATCTGGAAATCTGGTATGGTTCAAAATTGTATTGCATTGTCAATGACTTTACAGAGTGTGCCATCCAAAATCGATTACACCCAGAACAGGTGAACCCGCATCGATGGCCAAACTGGACCAGGCATTTCCAGTCGGGATCTCTGCTAGACCACTGTGTAGGTTCACACGTGTAGCTGACCACTGTGTAGGTTCAGACGTGTAGCTGACCACTGTGTAGGTTCAGACGTGTAGCTGACCACTGTGTAGGTTCAGACGTGTAATTGCATCAGGTTGTTGGACCTGTACTTTCAGTATCTTTCCAACTGAAACTGGGCCTCCCTACATTAAGAAAACTATTGAAAATTATGTTGGTTGCTAATGAAATTCCCAGTGAACTGGGATTTGTATGTGTGCACTCTGACTTTGATGTTTTGATTACATCCGATGGGCACAGTTTACAATTGTCAATATACATGCACATTTGCTTTCAGTGCTCCATCATAGTTTGCAGTGTTTTAATTCCACAAATCTCAGTACATCATTCTACCTTTCTTTCCTCACTGGCTATCCCCTTCCTCACAGTTATTTAGGACTAACACATGCATCAGGAGACTGGTTCAGATTCTATGTGTAGAAAGGAACTGCAGATGCTGGTTTACACCAAAGATAGACACAGTACGCTGGAGTAACTCAACGGGCCAAGCAGCATCTCTGGAGAGAAGGAATGGGTAATGTTTCATCGGGTGATGGGGGAAACATCACCCATTCCTTCTATCCAGAGATGCTGCCTGTCCCGCTGAGTTATTCCAGCATTTTGTGTCTATCTTCAGTTCAGATTGTATGTCTACCCCTTACCGAGTGCATTCATATGAATACATCTTACAATATTATGCATCCTCATTGTGGCAGGCTTTTATGCAGTTCATCTATGGCTGATACACAAACAGCAGCTTTAAAGTCTGAAGGTCTTCCTGGTGCATAACTTGGCAAAATACAGCTGCCACAATGATTCTTTCAGCTCTTGTCAGGAAACATATATCCTGCAACACAGTGCTTCTTTCACAGCAGAAAACAGATTTAGGATTTCAATCACCCTTATAACCAATGTAGCTTTTTTTCAGTGAACAACAACTTAGCGCAAGCTTTCAGTGGAATGACTTCTTAGCACCAGCAAATGGGTCCAATCCAATTTCTCGGTATAAATGTTTCTGTGACTCAATCTTTCGTTATATCTTAAGACTTTCTTTATAACTTGTCATAATATGACATTCCATCACATGTTGTTTAACACTACTGCAAAGCATTTAGAGAGGTGTTAATGTGTTAAAAATGGTTTATAAATGCTTTTATTTGTGTTATTTCAGCAGGTTAACCTGCATAAATTTGCCGATTTTAATATGGTCCTCTCTTTTTCACGTGTTGAAAAACTCTTTCAATTTCAAATTTTATCTGTCGTCAGCCTTATACCAGAGGACTTAAATACAACAGTTCTGAAGCTTGACAGGGCAAGATTAGTTGACAATTAAAATACCAATTACAGTTATGTTTAATTTAATGTCCACTATGATTTTGAACGGGTAATGTATTTGCAGTATGAGTTTATTAATATTTAATAACTGCTGCATATTAATTACATGCAATACCCAGCAAGTATATCAAAATCCCTTTATATTGAAAATAAATTTGAAGGAATTTAAGAAATCTTAAGGTTTCCATGATTTATATTTTCATTATAGATTACAGCACAATGACTGCAGATTTAATAGAAAATATGTGCCAATATTATTGTTTGAAAATAAAATAATAGTCACAAAATTCAGTGTGTGCTGTGTTTGGTCATTACAAATATCAAGTTAGTTTCTGCATGACTCCAAATGCTTCCATAAAATATTTGTGCACGAGTCATACCGGCCATGATATTGATGAGGGTGTTAAAGCAAACACCCACTGGAGGTGTGCAAGATGGGTGGGTCACGTCAAACATCGCAGAAAAAAATATCAACAACTCCTCTCTAAAGGGCCTGTCCCACTTGCATGCGATTGCATGCGTCTGGCTCGACCAAACGTGGTCGCTTGAGGCGTATGGGCCGCGTGGGACCCGTCCCACTTCACAGTGCGGAGGCATATGGAATTGTGCGGGGCTGGTCCTGACATCGCGCGAGGCTCCGAAAATCCCGCACTGTCCGAAAATTTCACGCGCCAACGGCCTCTCGGCCTGCAGGTGCATTGAGGGTGTACGCAGCGTCTTGACGGCGTAAGCAGTGTCTTGATGTCGTACACAGCGTCTTGACAGCGTATGCCTAGCACGTGGCATTGCACGATGACATCACTGTCCAGCATGGCGTTGCATGATGACATCACCGCCCGACGCCGTGCGACGCCCAAATTCAGTCGGCCCACCTCCTGCCCAGCTGATTGGTAAGTATGACGCAAAGTAAGTCACACCCAAACTTAGCGCGTACTTTGCGCATACTTAGCGCGTACTTTGCGCGTACTTAGCGCGTACTTACCACGAACTTAGCGAACTTGGTCGCGCCAAACGCGTGCAATCACATGCAAGTGGGACAGGCCCTTTACTTATCCTTGCATGACTGAGCAGATATTCAGAATCAGAAAGAAAGGTAATTATTGATTGATTACTGCTTGATAGTCTCTGTTATGAATGTAATCAATGACTGAACTCTACAGTTCTCTGGGGTAGAGAAGTGTTACAAAATGGATCTTCCTGTCATTCCTGAATCACCTATCCACTTACACTGAGAAATTAACTCCTGGTTCTTGAGCATTCTGATGAGGGAAGACCCCCCCCCCCCCCCTCTCCCCCCATCACCGCAGCTTCTAGCCTGAAAAATAAATAAAATACATTTCTGAAATCTTCTCATTTTTAGAGAATATAGTCCAGATCTACTCAACTGCCCAAAAAGAAGAGTTGTGACGGATTCTACAAATCATTTGCCCTCTCCAAACATATTGAACATTACAGCAAACTGCAGAGGGTGCAGTGCCTGATGCTGACATAGTTTGTCTTCAACTCATGTTCTTCGCTAGGTGGGTACATTAGTAATCATTTCTTTTCATGTGGCACATGACTGGGAGGGCATGAAGGGAAGAATAAGCTGTTAAAAGAATGAGGAGGAAAAGATTGGCTCTCAGCACTTGACCTTATGTGACCCTTACTTGATCTTTCTGCCTTTACTGTCTTCCCTCCTGAACGTCAGCAAGGATAATAACATAAATGGGACAGCAATGGCTGTGATATGGGTGAGGGGAAGTAGATATGTCTCTTCAACAATGCCCTGGACAATGCTGCATCTGGCATTGAAACAGAGGTGCTATACACCCAGTCTCCAGTATATTCTATACTCTGTGTTCAGGCTAGCTGTCAGTATGATCCAACTCAATGCATCATGAATGATTGAACAAGTGGCCAAAGAATAATCTATCAGCATCGACAGATATACTTTAGGAGGTATTAGTGTTATTTGTCCACCGTTTTGCTGAAGATATAAAACAATGAATTTAAACCTGAGTTGACACAAATTACCCAAAAAAATGGAATTACAGAGAACCCACAAGCCAATCTGAATATTATGTCTGTACTATCTCTGGAAGTACAAACCAATTATTGATAATCCACTGCACTTTCATAGTGGTTGTGAAATCATGCGGGTGACATTGACTAACATTGTCAACAGATATTTCTTTATTCAAAAAGATAAATGACTATTTTGTAGTGTAAGCAATTTGGAAAAAGAAGCATGAAATTATGTGCATTATTTTTCAAATGAATAATCACAACAATTTACATAGTCTATTGCCATATTTTTTTCAGGGGATATATCCTTCAAAATTATTAACCTATTATCAGAAAATAATTGAAGTATGTTAATAAATGTTATTTTTTCTAAATCGGTCATATAGAGCAATTGACTTCAACATCAACAGGGGAAAGTAGACACAAAATGCTGGAGTAACTCAGCGGGGTCAGGCAGCATCTCTGGACAGAAGGAATGGGTGATGTTTTGGGTCGAGACCCTTCTTCAATCAACTGCGGAGATATATTTCAGACTATTAAAAGATTAATCCTCTGCTTGTGTGCAAAGCCCTAAAATTAATATTGCATTAACAATTTCTGAAGTAATTACAACTGGATTTCTCTTTGCCCGCTCATACTATTTTGAAGCTATAACTGAATATGTTGCATCCCTTCGATTCCATGAAGAAGGATCAGCCCAGGGACATACGCTGTTGCTTTTCTACTCTCGTTTGGGTAATTTCAGTATGATCCATCCGGCAGAATGGAGTGAATATGAATTATACTTTAATGGAATATAAAATTGGGTGATTTGTAAAATGGGAGTAAAACACATCTCCACCAGACAGACATAGTCAAAATCATGCTGTTTTGATTTAGTTTAATTTCTAATCCTCACATCATTCTGCTTCAGCTTATGGAGTGAACTATTATCTGAATTAATCTTACTTTGCTGGTAATTTATTCAGCTTGTTTATACCATTGTATTAAAACTACATGGTGATTCAGAACAAGCAATATATTTTTATTTAAGGCTTTGCCATCTCCTATACTGCTTTGTTTACTTTTGTGTCACACACACAGGCAGGCCGCACCAGATAACAAGTGAATGTTAAAGGACAACTGAAACTGCGCGCGACATTACGTTAATAAAGTTAATGTGATAGGCGGTGTTCTTTAAGGTGCTGCATACAAAATAAGGATTCATAACCTTGTGTGTCACCTCCTCATATTTTTAATGGCACGTTATATAAAAGTGATATGTAATCGCACCACTACTGAAAAGCCAAAACAGAACCCAGACACTCCAAACCAAAGGGATTAAACTCAGCAGCCAAGATATGGTGCTTCCTCACGCAAGACTCACCTTGCGTATGAATCTGATGGGTGTTACATCTCAGAGTTCATATGTGGTGACAATAAATGTGTGCAGCTGTTGGTGTAGATGCTGCCTCACAGCACCAGAGACCCGGGTTTGACCCTGACCTCGGCTGCTGTCTGTGCGGACATTTTCACTGTAAATGCATGGGTGTACTAGTTTCCTCCCACATCCCAAAGGCATGCGTGGTTGTAGTTTAATTGGTCTCTGTAAATTGCACCTAGTGTGTAGGGAATGGAAAAGTGAAATAACATAGGACTAGTGTGAATGGGCAATCAATGGTCGACGTGGACTCAGTGAGGCAAAGTGCCTGTTTCCATGCTACATCTCTAAACTAAAGTAAATTAAAGTAAACTAAACTAAACTCAATTAAACTAAACTAAACTAAACTAAACTAAACTAAACATCATACAAGTATATAAAATTATGAGGGACAGAGATAGAGTAGCCCGTCAGAACCTTTTTCCCAGGATGGAAATGTCAAGTGCTAGAAGGCATAGATTTAACTTTAGCAGAGGAAAGTTTACAGGAGAAGTGTGGGGTAAGTTTTTTATATGGAGTGTGGTGTGTGCCAGGAGCACATCGCTAAGAGTGAAGGTTGGAGCAGATATAACAGCGGTGTTTAAGAGGTTTTTAGATAGGGACATGACTATGCAGAGAATGGCAGGAATTGGAGCACATGCAGGCAGAAGAAATTAGTTTAATTTGGAATCATATTTGGCACAGACATTGTGCCAAAGGGGCTGTGGCTGTGTTGTATTGTTCTATATACCATGTTGTATGAATATCAATCCTTACTCACCTGCTGTTCTCCAGCAAGATAGAAGTATTTTTGGCTCCTTTTGATAGAGCTGTAGCTCGAAGGATGACTGCCACACAAATGTCCACGTCCTGATAGACACTCACAATGTGGTCATTATAATGTGCTGAGGTTGCAGTTAAAACATGTGTTAGACCCAGCTGTAGCAAGGACTTTTCACACATTAATCCTTACCGAGGTGCAGGTGGGAGAACTGATTTGATGAACTCTTCACATACTTTTGGCTCAGATTGCCACCAGGGGGAAAGCATAAATTTTGGCATCTGGTAACAAATGGTTTGTGGAGAAAAGCTAGATTCTACTTCCCGGCATTCAATGTAATTGAACTCTAAAGATCATCAAACAATTGCACACTCATAGTCCAACACATAATATTAATATTAGTAATTCACCAGCAAATAATAGTTGAACACTGAAACTTTACCTTCTGCTGTAAAGAGCTAAATGCTTCTTTGTTTGCACCTGATTAAGAGAGTGTTCTGGGTTACAGACAAGCTTTAATTTGGCTGTGCTGGTATCAGTTCAGCATTGCTTGCTGCTCAACATCATCATCCGCCTCCCTTTTTTTCTGGATGACCGTTTAGGAGGCACAGTGGCCCGGGGGTAGAGCTGCTGACTTACAGTGTCAAAGACCAGTGTTCAATCCTGCCTACGGGTGCTCTCTGTACAGAGTTTGTACGTTGTCCCTGTGATTGCATGGGTTTTCTCCAGGTAGTCTAGTTTCCTTCCACCTTACAAAGACATGCTGGTTTGTAGATTAACTGGCTTCTGTAAATTGCCCCCAGTGTGAAGGGTAGAACTATTGTATGAGTGATCTTTAGTTGGCATGGACTAGGTGGGCCAAAGGGCCTGTTTCCCCAATGTATCTCCAAACTAAACTCAACTAAATACCAAAATAACAGGCCATGCTGCTCATCACACAATCTGAACAGATCAAATGTGACGTTGGAATTTATTCTCTGACCCAAAATACATGCCTAGGCTCTGAATTTTATGTCCATACCTCATCAAGCCTGGCTATATTTCAAAATTATCTTCAATTACGGCTGAGGTTTAATCTCACTTGTTAATTTTTCATTGGATGTAGTCACACAAGCGCAAAGTCACTCAATATAATTTTGCACAAAATTCATTTTATAGGAAGCACATTGCTTTAAGGTCCAAAATGTTTATTGGTGCAAAGTTAACGTATTTGATAATTAGAATTATAAAGGTTGCTATTTGTCTTTGTTGAGCAGCAATGGCCATGCTAATAAAAGATTGCTCTGATACTTTATTCAGAGCAGAACATTACAGTTCATTATATAATGGAGATGGAGACGTCAAATGAACAGCTACCTGCTGTGTTTCCTGAGAAGTAGTATGTGATAAATGGACAACTATTAAAAGCTTCCTTGTGTATGGCCATTTGTGTTGCAGTCCTACAAATGACAAACTTAAAGGATTCAACTTCAGTCTCAGACACTCTAGTGAGAACGGAGTTGGCTGTCCATCAACCATCGTCTCTAAACGTCTCTTAGCATGTTCAGAATGGTAGAATATCACTAAATGTTCCTGTAGGTGTGAAACCTAAAGTCAGTCTGAATCCGATAGTGGTTATAAAGTTGCTGCAACATCAACGTGATTTTACAGCTTTAGATTACTTCTTAACCCATCCATGTGGAAATTCTTTGTAATTTTAACAGACCTAGAGCAGGAAGGGGTTACAGTAAGGTTAAATGTCTTAACGTGAATATCATGTACAATCGTTTCAAACCTCCACCGTTTCTAAATCCCACTATTTTATAAAACACCAGTTTATCTAAAATCAAATACTCGCAAAAGAAAGAGTTTAATTGAAAGAAAGTGGCAAGAATTTCAAATTCACAAAAACTAATGATAATTAGACATTTTATTGGACACAACATCTACATTTTTCACCTGAAATTAAAATTTGTCTATCTTTATCTGTATGACCTAAAGTTTTGAACAACATTTTGTCAAATTATAAAAAACAATCTCATAATTCTACCTGCCCTAAAATTTGAGGAAATTTGATTACAGAGAATAACATTATAATCCCAAGAAACATAGATAACATTGTGCAGTTTTAAATAATTTAATTTAACATATAATCCATATTTTAAAAGTGGCAAATACATAATTTTAGGTCATTGAATCTAGAATATAAGGAGTGCTTCAAATTCAGATATTTGACAGCAAGTGACTTTGTCCAATTACTGTCAGACATGAGTGACAGTCTATTAAACTCAACAGATGTCTTACTTTAAAATTTATATAGACACAAAGCAGTAATTCAATGGGTCAGGCAGCATCTCTGGAGAGCAAGGATAGGTAATGTTTCTGGTTGGGACTCAAAGTGTCATCTATTATTTTCCAGAGATGCTGCCTGACCCGTTGAGTTACTCCAGCACCTTATGTTTATCTTTGGAATAAACCAGCGTCTGCAGTTCTTTGTTTCTACATTTTGTCTTACTAACTTTGGTCATTTATGCTCCAAGATAACAATTGTTTGATCTTTAAAGGGAAAAACATTAAAAATAAAACTCCAGATGTCCTTGGCTGACTGTGACAGGCAATAACAATATTTCATATCAGACCTAACTTTTGGTAACTCTGGGAGTCCGGATTACATTTGTACTCCTCCATAGCCTCCATCCAGGGACTACAGCAGATCTTGTATATGAGATAGAGGTTCACATGCACCTCCTCTAATCCCATCTACTGCATACAGTGTTCCCGATGTGGCCTCTTGCACATCAGCGGGACCAAGCTTAGACTTGAAGACCATTTCGCCAAACACTTGCACTTGTGCTGCCAAGGCCTTCTGGATCACACGATTGCCAACAATTTTAACTCCCCTTCCCATTCCTTTACTGTCCATTCTGTCCTGGGCCTCCACCATTGCCAGAATGAGGCCACACAAAAACTGAAGGAGCAGTACCTCATTTTTCACTTGTGTAGCTTACACAGTATGAACATTGAATTCTAAAATTTTAGGTAGCTCCTACAACCACCCTCCCCTGCCATCCTTTCGCCCCACATAACTCCCTCATCCCCTATGCCCCAGCTGGACTCAAATCTACTTCTCCCCTCGCTTTCCCCCTTCACCTACACTTCTTCCTTTGACGTCACAATTTGCAATTCTTCAATCCTTTTGTCTCCTCACTTTCTGTCTTTGCTGGTCTTAACAAAAGGGTTAATAAATCATGTGTGTACACTGACAGATTTCCTTTCACACGATGCTTCCATGCAGGCCAAAATAAAAGATTATGTTAAACTAGAGAGTTTCCAATCTACTCAGGACTTTTTTTGCACTCTGATCCTCCTGGAGATTCAGACTACCCCTTTGGAACATCATGACTCCACTGCTGGGCTCAATGTTGAGTCCAGCAATGTAACTTATGGTTAGATGAGTTGGCATCTGATCTCCAATCTGTCCAGGGGTTCCATATTGTACTAAAGCTGAGATATACTGAGCGCTGAACCTCAAACAGCCTGAAGATACTTACAGAACCTTTGCCTAACTAACACAAGGATAGATCTCTCCTGGTCCTTACCTTTCACCCCACCAGCCTCCACATCCAACAGTATTGTTGGATGTGGAGCCTGTACACCTGTGTTGACGGTCAGTGAGAGGGAAATGTTATTACTGAACACACTGATTATGGTCTGCTGAAGAGGAAGTCAAGGTTCCTGTTGCAAAAGGAGGTACAGAGTTGATTTATGCTATGCCCAACCTCTCAAAGCACCTAAAGGGGCTGCTCCTTGCCTTCTGGATGCATTTTTCACCCACCATCCTCATCTTTGGACACCCTGTGCGTAGGCGAGAGGGTAGGGCTGAAGGTGTCCTGGTTGGGTTGCTCCTGGTCCTGGCCAAGCTGGACATCCGCGAGTCAAGGCGCCAGGCGGTGGAGGGCTCTACCCGAGCCGGCTGTCGTCCCCTATTCCGGGGATACATCCGTGCCCGGGTGCGGTTAGAAAGGGAATACGCCCTGTCCACGGGCACCCTGAGGGAGTTCCGGGACCGCTGGACTCCACAGTATGTTGAATGTATCCTCAATAAGGATTGTAACTTAGTTGTATAGTAGGTTATTATGGATATATGTCTGTATTGTATTATAGTGGTGGGTTCAGGCTTGTTTCATTGTAGTGTAATTATAATTTTTTAATAAGTGAATAAATCTTTTGATAAAACATTTTTTAGAAAATAAAATAAAAAAAACCTACCGGGCAGTTGTCATTGAGGCAGGTCACCATGGTCTTCTTGAACCCTAATATGATAGTTGCCCTTTTGAAGCAGATGGGGAAACTCAGACTGTAGAAGTGAGGGTTTGAAGATGTCTGTAAATACTCTAGCCAGTTGGTCTGCACAGATCTTCGGCACATGGCCAGGTCTGTTTTCTGGTCAAGACTCGTGTGGATTCACCCTCTTGAAAGATGCTCCGACATTGGCCTCAGAGGCCTCACAGAGTCACCAGGAACTTTGGATGCTCTTGTAGGTGTGTCATTGTTTGCCCTTTCAAAGCATGCTCATCCAGAAGCGATGCATCATTGGTACTTATTCTACTCAGACAAAGGAGATAGTGATTGACTTCAGGAAGCGAAGCGGCACACATGCCCCAGCTTTCATTGACGGTGCCGAAGTAGAGATGCCCAGACTATCACATAAACCAATCCCCCCATTCTATTGACGCCATTTATAGCTCACGCTGCCTCGGCAAGGCCAGCAGCTTAATCAAGGATGAGTCACACCCTGACCACTCCCTCTTTTCCCGTCTCCCATCAGGCAAAAGGTATAGAAGGGTGAAAACGCACACCTCCAGATTCAGGAACAGTGTTTTCCCAGCTGTTATCAGGCAACTGAATCATCCTACCACAACCAGAGAGCTGTGCTGAACTACTAACTACCTCTTTGGTGACCCTCGGACTTACCTTGATCGAACTTTGCTGGCTTTACCTTGCACTAAATGTTATTCCCTTATCATCTATCTATGCACTGTAAATGGCTCAATTGTAATCATGTATTGTCTTTTAGCTGACTGGATTGCATGCAACAGATGCACTTGTTCATGTGACAATAAACTATACTGAAACTGAAACTGAAACATTTGTGAGTTGTCATGGGTGATGTTGTGCCAACTCTGCCATAGTTATTGAGCTACCGTCTGTGACTCCCGCTTATCATAGATTGTTTCTTTGCCTTATGGCCGCCTTCAGGAGATAGTACCTGGACTTCATATGTGTCTCTGGATCCCCAGTCCTAAATGCCAGAGATCTAGCCATCAGCAGATTATGAATCTTTCTTTTTCTAAAAAATGTTCGTAATCTAAAGGGCTGAGAATGCAACTGTTTGGAGCACTAGTGTTGACAATTTTATTTCGAAGTCACGTGAGTGACTATGTGAAGAGCCCGCCAGCCCGCATGCACATCATATCTGCCAGGTAAGTCAATTTTCACCGGGCCGTTCTATAGCGTGCCCAGAGTAGCTATGGAGGCACTTGGGGGTGTGGGCTGCTGTGGAAGCTCCATAGGATCTAGAGCAAGAAAAAAAAATTACGCCGCAGTTCCAGCTCTCCACGGGAGTTGGAGACCGCCTTAGGGCTCCATAGGAGCTCGGATTGTGGCTGTTGCCGTTATAGCTCTGCACGGCAGTAGGCGGCCGAAATTGGAGACTGCCGGCTGGGATAAATTATTGCCGCTGCCGGCATGAGAGCTCCATACGGGAGCAGGCAGCCAGAGTTTGAGGCAGCCGTGGAGCTCCATAAGGAGCTAGAATTCATAAATTGTGGCTGCCGGCTGCAAGGTCTATTATTGCTGCAGGAGGTTTCCAGCAGTCGGTGAGTTTTATATATAGCAGCGGCCAAGAGCTACCGCTTAGGTAAGCTCAGCTGCCATAACACCGAACAATTTTAAACATAGTTACTGCTACAGCTATGCTGCAGCAGCATATAGTGTATACTTTATTTTTGGGTGGCTGTAATAGAGTTGGCATTAATAACAGTTGCCACTCGGTCACGTTTGTGACTATCGTAGTCGATAGCATTCTAAAGTCATGTTTAATTCTTTGGCAATATAACAATATGTTTTATCATGCCAATAAAGTTTATGTTTTATACGATAATTACAAAGGACATTTATTATCACTTACACCAATGGTGTAGTGAAATTGGACTTCCCATTGTAGTCCAGAGCTCCTGGCTTAGGAAGCTTTGTTTGAGCTGTGCCTATCAGACACCTGTGGGAGCTACACCTGGTGGCGTCATGATAATTTCCGCTCACTAAAGGGGACTATTGAAGATTCTTTTACAAGAGACTCCAACTATATGCATATCGATAAAGTAGTTGATTCTCTGATTTAATAGGGATAGGCTTCTTTTAATCATATAAACGTAATTGCCTATGACAACACCTGACAGGGTTGCAGTATTTCTCCAACTCTGTCTGGCGTATGGGGGCCAGAGGCACTCCAGTCCTTCCCTGTAATACTCCATTGGCTCCAGAGGGAGCAAGGACTCGGAGTCACTAGCAGGTGCAATCTGTTTGGTAAATGATGATACCAACAGAGCACCGATCTGCAGCGGTTCAGCTGTTGAAGGGAGCAGCCTGACTATAAGGTATTCTTGTCTGAGGTAAGGCTTAGTTGTTGCTAGCACAAAAGACAGGTCCACACCGGGTTTGTGTTCCAGAGCAAGAGCTCGTTTATTCTGCAATCACTGCCTTTTATCTTGAAGGTCACTTGACCTCAGTCACGAGGCTCATGCACGAGTTTCTGTTACATTGATTGCAAAGACATCACAGACATCACATCGGTACACAAAATTGCTGGGGAAACTCAGCGGGTGCAGCAGCATCTATGGAGCGAAGGAAATAGGCGACGTTTCGGGCCGAAACCCTTCTTCAGACTGATGGGGGGTGGGGGAAAGAAAGAAGGAAAAGGGGGAGGAGGAGGAGGAGCCCGAGGGCGGGCGGATGGGAGGGTGGGAGGAGACAGCTAGAGGGTTAAGGAAGGGGAAGAGACAGCAAGGGCTAGCCAAATTGGGAGAATTCTATGTTAATGCCATAAGGACGCAAGGTCCCCAGACGGAATATGAGGTGCTGTTCCTCCAATTTCCACTGTTGCTCACTCTGGCAATGGAGGAGACCCAGGACAGAGAGGTCGGATTGGGAATGGGAGGGGGAGTTGAAGTGCTGAGCCACCGGGAGGTCAGGTAGGTTATTGCGGACTGAGCGGAGGTGTTCGGCGAAACGATCGCCCAACCTACGCTTGGTCTCACCGATGTAAATCAGCTGACATCTAGAGCAGCGGATGCAGTAGATGAGGTTGGAGGAGATACAGGTGAACCTTTGTCGCACCTGGAACGACTGCTTGGGACCTTGGATGGAGTCGAGGGGGGAGGTGAAGGGACAGGTGTTGCATTTCTTGCGGTTGCAACGGAAAGTGCCCGGGGAGGGGGTGGTGCGGGAGGGAAGGGAAGAATTGACGAGGGAGTTGCGGAGGGAGCGGTCTTTGCGGAAGGCAGACATGGGGGGAGATGGGAAGATGTGGCGAGTGGTGGGGTCACGTTGGAGGTGGCGGAAATGGCGGAGGATTATGCGTTGTATTTGCCGGCTGGTGGGGTGAAAGGTGAGGACCAGAGGGACTCTGCCCTTGTTGCGTGTGCGGGGATGGGGAGAGAGAGCAGTGTTACGGGGTATGGATGAGACCCTGGTGTGAGCCTCATCTATGGTGGCGGAGGAGCAACCTATACCCAGCCACTGACACTCTCCTCCGCTTAGCGGAGTTGGTCTCACTCTACACCTCCATCCCCCACCAGGATGGCCTCGGAGCCCTCCGGTTCTTCCTCGACCAGAGGAGCAACCTATACCCAGCCACTGACACTCTCCTCCGCTTAGTCCTCACCCTCAACAACTTCACATTTGACTCCTCCCATTTCCTCCAAACACAAGGCGTAGCTATGGGCATACGAATAGGCCCCAGCTACGCCTGCCTCTTTGTCGGGTACGTTGAACAATCCATGTTCGAGACGTACCAGGGCCCCATCCCCGACCTCTACCTCCGTTACATTGACGACTGCTTTGGCGCCACCTCCTGCACCTACACACAACTGACTGACTTCATCCACTTCACCACCAACTTCCATCCGGCACTCCAATACACCTGGACGATTTCCGACACGTCCCTACCATTCCTTGACCTCACCATCTCCATCGCAGGGGACAGACTCCTGACCGACATACATTACAAACCCACTGACTCACATGGCTATCTGGACTACACGTCTTCCCACCCTGCCCCCTGTAAAGACTCCATCCCCTACTCCCAATTCCTCCGCCTACGCCGCATCTGTTCCCAGGATGAGACATTTCATACCAGGGCATCGGAAATGTCCTCGTTCTTCAGGGAACGGGGATTCCCCTCTGCCACCATAGATGAGGCTCACACCAGGGTCTCATCCATACCCCGTAACACTGCTCTCTCTCCCCATCCCCGCACATGCAACAAGGGCAGAGTCCCTCTGGTCCTCACCTTTCACCCCACCAGCCGGCAAATACAACGCATAATCCTCCGCCATTTCCGCCACCTCCAACGTGACCCCACCACTCGCCACATCTTCCCATCTCCCCCCATGTCTGCCTTCCGCAAAGACCGCTCCCTCCGCAACTCCCTCGTCAATTCTTCCCTTCCCTCCCGCACCACCCCCTCCCCGGGCACTTTCCGTTGCAACCGCAAGAAATGCAACACCTGTCCCTTCACCTCCCCCCTCGACTCCATCCAAGGTCCCAAGCAGTCGTTCCAGGTGCGACAAAGGTTCACCTGTATCTCCTCCAACCTCATCTACTGCATCCGCTGCTCTAGATGTCAGCTGATTTACATCGGTGAGACCAAGCGTAGGTTGGGCGATCGTTTCGCCGAACACCTCCGCTCAGTCCGCAATAACCTACCTGACCTCCCGGTGGCTCAGCACTTCAACTCCCCCTCCCATTCCCAATCCGACCTCTCTGTCCTGGGTCTCCTCCATTGCCAGAGTGAGCAACAGCGGAAATTGGAGGAACAGCACCTCATATTCCGTCTGGGGACCTTGCGTCCTTATGGCATTAACATAGAATTCTCCCAATTTGGCTGGCTAGCCCTTGCTGTCTCTTCCCCTTCCTTAACCCTCTAGCTGTCTCCTCCCACCCTCCCATCCGCCCGCCCTCGGGCTCCTCCTCCTCCTCCTCCCCCTTTTCCTTCTTTCTTTCCCCCACCCCCCATCAGTCTGAAGAAGGGTTTTGGCCCGAAACGTCGCCTATTACCTTCGCTCCATAGATGCTGCTGCACCCGCTGAGTTTCCCCAGCAATTTTGTGTACCTTCGATATTCCAGCATCTGCAGTTCCCTTTTGAACACAGACATCACATCTCCCTCTTTACTTTTAAGATGTTACAGGCACTTGTATTTACATTATATACATATTACATTTATTGCATAACGTAGCAAGAAATAGTAAGATTAAATGAGAACTTACCAGTATGAAGTTTGATCGTTATTTTATGAGGAGTAACGTTGAGGGAATACGTGAAGAGCCCCGCCAGGACGCATGCGTGTCACTCTTCAAAGCAGCGGTGTGAAATCACAGATAACTGTAATGACTAATCATAGTAAGATTAGAGAAGAGATACCAGTTCAAGATATGATCAAGGGTGGGAGCGGAGGGCACGTATTCCCTCAACGTTACTCCTCATAAAATAAAGATCAAACTTCAAACTGGTAAGTTCTCGTTTAATCTTACTATTTTACTTCAGAGTCATGTGAGTGACCACGTGAAGATTTTAAAGCTCTGTGATTTCATGCCGTGGAACGAGTCCATGCATCACATCTGCCTTGATTTTTGGGGAGAATAGAGTTAACATCATCAGACATCAATTCGATATTGAAACCCAATGGTAAAAATATTAACACCAATTATTGCCCCTATTTATGGGGTAAATTATATACAGAACTTAAAGTTGTTTCTGCAAATGTTCCAGGTTCAATGACTGGTTTGTTATAAAGTCGTTGGAAAGTTCCTCCGTTGACCATCCTGCTGTCTTGAGGATTAGGTCCATTGGTACGTCCAACTTCATAGCTGCCAATGTAGCTGCAGCCCTGGTGGAATGAGATTTGAAATATTAGTGTCCACTCCAGCCTATTTAGGACTTGTTTTAGCCATCTAGAGATGGTCTGGACTGTCACTGTTTTGAGTGGCTGTTAGTAGCTGATTAAAGTGACATTTCTACCCTCTGATGATCTTAGTATACTTCATGTATGATAGTAAGTGTGTTATAATACAGAGACGACCATCTGTATGGTAGGCTCTGAATTCTGTTTTTTAGGCCTGTTGACCCCTGTCTGTTCTGTATGACTATTACATTGATGTAAAACTTAAATTCCAGATGAATTAATCATGTTGTCCAACATTATTTTCTGTAGTGACTGGACCCTATGTGCCGTGACCAGGACCATCAGCATGACTGTTTTCATAGTCAGTTTCCGTAGGGACAGAGCTGTAGCTGGAGACCAGTTTCTTAACATGGCCAGTACAATGCTCACATCCTATAATTGGGAGTACCTGGTTCTTGGGGATTAATTTTAAAATGCCCCTCATGAGTTTGTTTACCAGGGTATGTCCCAACAGAATGCCGCTCTGTACCTTCGACAGGTATGTTGACAGAGTACTTGTGGCGCAGTTGATGGCACTATGACTGAGCCTCTCATCATAATGGAGGCTTGCCAGGAATTCCAGAACAGACGGGATGTTCATAGATCTGTGGGTGATGATTATTGTTGTGACAGTACTTCCCATTTCTAGATGATACCAAGTACTGATGTTTGGGTGGACTGTCTGTGACCCGCTGAAATAATTCGAGACGTGGAGTCTATAGTTTGTTCCTAAATACCCGACTGATGAGGCAAAGGGAGGGATGCATAAATGATCCCCCAATCAGCGAAGATACATCTGAACCACTACCCCATGTTCTGGCTCCCAAGAACATAATTTGATAACTGGTAAGAGCATGGATGTGAATAGGTCGTTATCTGGTGTTCCATACCATGCTGTTCCAGCAATACATATTTTATCCAACATCCATACAGTGTTTTTAGACTAGCGTGACCTGATGTCTGCCTCTAAATTCAGTTTCCCTGGTAGTTGGTAGCTGATATCCAATCTCTATCTGGATACGCTATTAATCCGGATTAATAGAGACAGTAACCCTAAGACTTTTGCCTCCATCACAGTGAGGAGGTGTTGGTGAACTCACTGTGGTGGATGTTAATTTGTGTTATTTGTGTGTTGTTATTATTACATGGCTGCAGGCAACAACATTTCGTTCAGACCGAAAGGTCTGAATGACAAATAAAGGATTCAATTCAATTCAATTCAATTCACAAATAGTGTTGACCAGATAGTCACATGGTGTCGATATGTTTCTACCCATATGGTTGACATATGCTACCCCGGTAGTGTTGTCAATATGTAGTCTAACATACTGGTGATATAACCCAAAACAATATGACTTAAAGCCATGGCTTGCACTCACTTCCCCAGGTATATATGCCCAACGTTAGTAGTGATGCCTCCTGTGCATTCCATCTCCCCCACAGCTGGAGATGGAATTAGTAGCATCCCAACCAAGGCCCATCAGTATGTGGTTCCATAGCCGGGTAACTGTTAATGTTTTGTTAGGAACAATGCCTAATGTATGTTCCACCATTAGTACCATTGTGGCCTCTGTTGGTTGCTTCATTGTCTGTCAGAATGACCCCCTATAAATATTTGAGTGACGCGTGTTTGCGCTCAGTAATTTGATTATGTAAAGGACCGATATCATGTGGCTGGCACACAGCCCCTAATGCCAATTATTCTACTACCAGTCTGATGGATGGTTTAGTTCCCTGCAAGCCTCCATTAAGGCTGTACCCTTTCTTACGGCAAAGTCACTGCCATGTGAACTGTGTTAACGGTGAACCGCAGACGATCTGTTGTGTTAAATACATCTGTGGGCACCTCCAATGAGTACTATATAGCAAGCATATTTTAATACGATGCTTGCCATGTAGTACCCTAGGATCAATACCTTAGTTGCACCAAAGGTTCCCATCTGTAATGAATATAAAGTACGAAGTATTCAAATTAGTCAAATCTAAGATGAAGTGGCAACCACCTCTAATTATGATAAGGATATTTAGGACACGAATTCCTGTGATTCGTGTTGGATGTCCTCCATAACTCCTATTTATATGGGCACTGTAGTTCAGTATGCGCTTTAGTTTGTTTCTTTCCTTGTAAGCATTAACATTCAGTTCGGTACATGCTGAACTGGAGGATAATGTAATGAATAATTCTAAGGTATACCCCTATACTTCTGAAATTTAAGTGTCGGTAGAAATAATTCTATGCATACAGATAGATCTGTTATCTCCCACCAACCTCGTAAGGAGTCAAACCCACCTTCCTCCATGGTCACTATTAGTAGGTTTGTTACTATTTCGGCATCCCCCGTGGTCGTTGGGGTGCCGGTGTCTGTGATGAGGGTTAGCGCATTTCCCAGGAAGTAGTTTTTAAGATGTTCCTTAATGTGCCCCAGAGTTCCCTCTATGTGAAGTTCTTTCCCTGTTAAGATAAGATGCCTCCAAATTTTAACATTGGAGGTTGGGAGGTTGGGAGGTTCCAGGTTAGCATATAAGGCCAGTGCATCCTGGTGATCTAGGGTCATGTCTTTTGTTTATAGTGCGGCCGATCCCGTCCCGCTGTTAGGACTTAGAACTTTCTTTCGTTTCAATTCCCTGCCCTACCATGTTTTGGTTGATACTGGGAACATTCAGGTTTGCAGTTCCCTGATGGTAAGTGTCTTCCAATAGGTTTTCTGCACCCTATGTGGACTAGGGGTATGTTCTGCTCCTCTGTTCAAGTGCAGCCCAAAATTGACCCCCTATACTCCCCTCTGATGAGGGAGAACACTGTGCAGCCCTACAAGAGGTACTGCTGTAGGACTTACTAGGTGCCCCTCTGTGACAGTCTCCATCTCATGGAGCTGCCACTTACCTGCTCCAACAGCCGCTCCAGCTGGTCCCGATGCTCTCGGGCACCCAACCGGCTCCAATGCACATGGTCACTGGCCATCGTGGCTGCTCCTGAAGCCGTTACTCCTGAGGCCGCTCCAGTTCCTGCAGCCACTCCATCCGGCTCCAATGCTCATGGCACTGGCCGTCACGGCTGCTCCTGAAGCTGCTCCTGTTCCAGCTCCTGCAGCCAGCCCAGGATTGACTCTCGGTGTTCCCCTCTGATGAGTGAGAAACTCTGTGCAGCCCCACACGAGGTACTGCTGTGGGCTTACTATCTGCCCACTGTGGCTAGCCTCCATCTCCTGCCACTTTGGGGTATTTCCTCCAGCAGCCGTTCCAACTGGCTCTTATGCTCTCAGGCATAGGCCACTCCCGGCTGCTGTTGCCCCATCCTGCAGCCGCTCCAACCGACTCCCGTGCTCTCGGGCACTGGCCGCTCGCGGCTGCTTTGTACCTCCTGCAGCCGCTACAACCGACCCCCATGCACACGGGCACTGGCCGCTCACGGCTGCTTGGTACTTCCTGCAGCCGCTCCAACCGACCCCTATGCACACGGGCACTGGTCGCTCGCGGCTGCTTTATTACTCCTGCAGCCGCTCCAACCGGCTCCCGTGCTCTCGGGCACTGGCCGCTCGTGGCTGCTTTGTACCTCCTGCAGCCGCTACAACCGACCCCCATGCACACGGGCACTGGCCGCTCACGGCTGCTTGGTACCTCCTGCAGCCGCTCCAACCGACCCCTATGCACACGGGCACTGGTCGCTCGCGGCTGCTTAGATCCTCCTGCAGCCGCTCCAACCGACCCCCATGCACACGGGCACTGGTCGCTCACGGCTGCCTGGATTCCCACTCCCAGCCGCTCCAACCGGCTCCCGTGTGCTCGGGCACTGGCCGCTCGCGGCTGCTCCTAAAGCCGCTCCAACCGGCCCCCAGTGCGCACGGGCACTGGCCGCTCGCGGCGATTCAGAGTCGGACTCCTCGGAGCCAACGACTGTGATTATGCTTACCTCTCCCGACTGGCCGGAGCCGGCGCGAGAGCGAAGTCGGGAGCAAAGTCGTGCACAGCTGTTCCCATTACGGGAGATCAGCGTGCCGTTTGCTGACACCATGTAAGGTATTCTTGTCTGAGGTAAGGCTTAGTTGTTGCTAGCACAAAAGACAGGTCCACACCGGGTTTGTGTTCCAGAGCAAGAGCTCGTTTATTCTGCAATCACTGCCATTTATCTTGAAGGTCACTTGACCTCAGTCACGAGGCTCATGCACGAGTTTCTGTTACATTGATTGCAAAGACATCACAGACATCACACTGACAACCCCAAGTCGGGGCAAAGTCATAGCCATGTCTTGGGACATCTATGGCAGATGTGATTGGGTGTTTGTCTCAATTAGAACATCTGATGAATCGAATGGTAACACAAAATGCTCCATGTTATGAAGGCATGTCAGGCACCAGCTCCTGGTTCAGGGTTGCAATTTTCCTCCCACTCGGATGAAAGGTTAAGTGGAGATGGTGCCAAAAATATATGCACATATGCCTGAAGCAGCTCCTGGTTCAGGGTTGCAATTTGTCCTCCCGCTTGGATGAATGGAGTGATGGAGATGGTGCCAAACTATATATGCACACGTGCCGGAGGCAACTCCTGGTTCAGGGTTGCATAAATCATCCCACGCGGATGTATGACGTGATGGAGATGGAGCCATATATATTATGCTCCGTATTACGGAAGCATGCACAGGCAGTTCAAGTCATATGCCTGTAGCTGCCCCTGGTTTCAGGGTTGGTATATTCCTCCCACCCGAAAGACTATCACAGATGGTGTCACAAAATATGCTCGGTGTTATGGAAGCATGCACAGAGAGTCCGAGGCATACGCATATGGCAATGCCTGGTTCAGGGTGCAATTTTTTCTCCCACTCTAAGAGAGTGTCAGAGATCAATATGGACTGACTCCAAACATGACCCCGAATATGACTATGTGCCGGGATCCCATGCTTTAATGCATGATGGCGACAATCGAATAAGGAAGATCTGCGTGCTCTTGCCTCTAAAATTGCTGTTCCCTCGGGGACGGACAAGCCACTACAAGAGGAGCAAGATAGCGGCGCTGGCTTAACAGCTGCGGCCCACCTGCAGTCCGTCTGGTTTTTGTTTTCTTTCTTTTTGTTCCTTTGTCATGTTTTAGTTAATTTTGTTTTATTAAGCTGTGTATGTATGTGGGTGGGATGGGAGAAACATATTTTGGTCTCTTCCTTCGGGGGAGGCAACTTTTTTTCTGTCGTATTCCCCGTCCCCATCTCCGTCTGCGCCGAGGCCTAATGGCGGAGACACGACTCAGCCTCGGAGCTGTGGTGGCGGCAGCAGCGGCAGCAGCGGCAGCAGCGGCAGCAGCGGCAGCGGAGACCCGACTCGGCCCCGGAGCTGTAGCAGCGGCAGCGGCAGCGGAGACCCGACTTGGCCTTGGAGCTGTAGCGGCGGCGGCAGCGGCAGCGGCAGCGGAGACCCGACTCGGCCCTGGAGCTGTAGCGGTGGCAGCGGCAGCGGCAGCGGAGACCCGACTCGGCCCCGGAGCTGTGACGGCGGTAGCAGCAGCAGCAGCAGCGGCAGCGGAGACCCGACTCGGCCCCGGAGCTGTGACGGCGGTAGCAGCGGCAGCGGAGACCCGACTCGGCCTCAGAGCTGTGGCGGCGGCGGCAGCGGCAACAGAGGCCCGACTCGGCCCCGGAACCGTGGCGGCGGCAGTGGAGACCCGACTCGGCCTCGGAGCTGTTGCGGCGGCAGCGACCACCCGCAGAGTTTGAACCGGCCCGTTCGTGGAGCAAGGTTGAGCTGCAAGATTTACCATCACCCAGTGGGGTCACAACATCTGGAGCCTGGATCGCCTCGGCGCGGAGGGAGAACAAAGAGGGAAGAGACAGAGACTTTAAGATTTTGCCTTCCACCACAGTGAGTTTGGTGAACTCACTGTGGTGGATGTTAAATTTGTGTTGATTGTGTGTTTTTGTCATTTTTTATTATATGTATGACTGCAGGGAAATGAAATAAATGAATCTAATCTAATCTAATCAGCTGGCCAGTGGCATCAGCTATCTAACAGAAATGACAAGCATGATAGACAGGGTCTGCATATGGAACTTCGCTGAAGCTCCAACAAAAAAAATCGACCCGGGGTTAGAGACGCTGGTAAGTAAGGTCTCGTTATTAACCTCCATAAACTCCGAAATTGAGCAGTCTGTCAGCCCAGGTTGGGTTTACTGCCAGCATGGGCTGTCTAGTCATTTTCACTGTCTCTAGGATAGATCAGGTTGATGTAGAGACATTGGCAGTGTGCCTTGCATAGTAATCTCTTTAAGTTCCAAGTAGGAACAGTTTGGTTACCCTGGATCAGTGTAGACCATCATGGAACTGGCTGGCCACAGGAGTCATAGTGACCAGGGTAGCACTGCTTCATCATCTGTGTTTGAGGTTATCAGACTGCTCAGTAGAATAAAGTAGTTTTTTTTTCAACAAATGGTTTATTTCTCTTCAGTTAGTAGAGTTACTGGTTCATTGGAACCATCATTGCCATCCTCGCTGGGACAGGTAGTTACCAGCAGGAAGCTCGTCTGGCATATAACATAACTTGATTTGACCTGCAGGTTCATGTTGTCAATCAACAATGTATTTATAATTATCCATAGGCTCTCAATACCAGTATTTCTGATTGAGTGGCGGGTCGAAGAGACTGTGTTGTGCACTCTGCCGACTTAGACATGTGGTTTCAGTCAAAGGACTGCGAGGTAATTCCTGATTCAGCCTTGCATTATACTAATCTCCACTCTGAAGGAAAACGCTCAGTATTTATGGTGACCCCTAGTCAAGTGTTGACAGGGAACTCGTATTCCCACACTTAAGGGAGACTGTGGTTTCAACTCTAGTCATTAGCTGCTGATTATATATTATCAGCGATATGTATGAATAACTAGATAATGCATCTTCCGCGGGTAGGAAAGCCAAAAAAAAATTCCGTCCGTAGGATCAATAGAGGAACAGCAGTTCCGAGTGCAATCAGTGACATCTCATCCCAGGATGATTGGTCTGGCCAAGGACTAGAGGGGTATATTTCTGATACTTCTCAAGATTACAGTAATATGGTGCAGGCCGAATCGGTTTAGCATTAGGCTAATCGGATTGTGGGTTTACTTACCCAGTTTAAGATGGATGATTGGGTTTCTGCAATTTGACTGACACAGTGAATCGATCTTATAGTTGCATACTCGTGAAGAGAGAGTGGATGCTGGCGCGCTTTGACTGCCGCTGCTCTCTCTTCACATTGTGTTTTTGATTTTCTGTTTTTGGATTGAATTCTGTTTTTAATTTGTGTCTCTGTGATGTCTTTATTACTTATTTTATTCTGATTATATGTTTTTATTCCTATTAATCTATGTAAGGTGTCCTTGAGATGTCTGAAAGGCGCCCATTAAATAAAATTTATTATTATTATTATTATACTCTGTCATATCTACACACATAAGGCACAGATTCTGCTGTTTTGATAACAAAGCTAGTGGTGAAAGCCTATGCTGCCCTTTTCAGATGAAAGGGCATTATGTCATAGAGTTTCAGGTAATATGCAAAATTGCAGCTGATAAAACATATGGGTTGTCGGTAGATATCTTGTGCGATATTACAAATAAGGCAACATGAAATTTAACAGTATCAATTTGCCTATTCAATCATGCCATGGTAGGCGACTGAAGCAACTCTTATTTACTCAGTCACGAAAGAAGGCTGGGACAGCCTGTCTTCTCGGGCAGTTAGCTCTGCTCGATTGTATGAGAAGCTTGTGAACAACATATGTGAGTCAATTTTAAATGGAAGTAACAGAGGTTTGTATGGTTTCCAGTTTGAGCCTAGAGAAGCTTTTATGTGATAGCACAGTTGACATTGCTTGTGCTGCTTTATCATTTCTGTAGTACCATAAGTGGGACATAAATGATTGGTTATTCACCCATTATTCTCTAACGTTATGCCTACACTCATTGGAATGTGTGATGTATATCAGTAAATAGTTATGCAAATATTACTCTAATTTTCCTAAAGGGACCAGTATCTTAAGATGATTATGCTTTCAGCAACTGATCTCAGCATAAAGAACACAGCTTTTACTGAATCTCTGGCTTAGTCTCTACGACATACTGACATTAGGGTAGCTTGTTATAGAAATAATCTCATAAGCAAATGAGCAGGACTGCATACATTTGATGTTGATAGCATACCCACCAGAGCAGAGATCAGGGATGTCATTAGGTATACAAGTGCACTCATTTGTTAGTGCCTATGAAATGGAAGATAATTATTTTGTTATTCCATAGTCTCAACATATTGCTGATGGCTCATTAGCAGCCAATAGAATGGATTTCCCTTTCATCATACAGTATGAGGTTTGCATAGTGCAGGTTAATAAATTATAAAATTTGGTGGAATATGTCTGGATATTTGCAGATAGTGTTATGCACAATGTTGCATGAGTTATTGTCTAACTCAACAGTCTATTGGGACTACGGTCCATTTAAGAACAATGGCCATGTATGCAAGTTAGCATCATGATGTTAATAACTCTTTTATTTCCCTACCATTAATGGTTTATCTGTTTAAGTGTTTCACACACAGATTGCGTCACTACATGAAACCACAGAGCTTTGAAATCTTCACGTAGTCACTCACATGACTTCAAAATAAAATAGAAAGATTAAACAAGAACTTACCATTTGAAGTTTGATCTTTATTTTATGAGAAGTTGAAGTGAGAGATTACGTGCCCTCCACTCCCAACCTTATTCTCATAAAGATCATTCAGTAGTTCTAGCTCGTTAATCTTCCTATAGCTTAGGTCAGCAACTAGTCTGTGGTTTCAAACAGCTGCTCTGAAGATTGACGCACATTCGGGCTGGCGGGCTCTTCACGTAATCCCTCACTTCAACTTCTCATAAAATAAAGATCAAACTTCAAACGGTAAGTTCTCGTTTAATCTTTCTATTATCATGGAGAATGTTTTGTTGCCTAATACCCCTGTCCCACTTAGGAAACATGAACGGAAACCTCTGGAGACTTTGCGCCCCACCCAAGGTTTCCGTGCAGTTCCCGGAGGTTGCAGGTGGTTGCCGGAGGTTGCAGGTAGTGGAAGCTGGTAGGAAGACTGACAAAAACCTCCGGGAACCGCACGGAAACCTTGGGTGGGCCACAAAGTCTCCAGAGGTTTCTGTTCAGGTTTCCTAAGTGGGACAGTAACCTTACTGATTGTGGTCTAAGTTTCAAAGTAGATATGTCAAAATGTGATTTGTTGGATCTCAAGAGGACGTTCTCTCACAGAAACAAAAGACAATAGACAATAGACAATAGGTGCAGGGGTTCGAGCCAGCACCACCATTCAATGTGATCATGGCTGATCATCCGCAATCAGTACCCCATTCCTGCCTTCTCCCCATATCCCCAAACTCCGCTATCTTTAAGAGCCCTATCTAGCTCCCTCTTGAAAGTATCCAGAGAACCGGCCTCAACTGCCCTCTGAGGCAATGAATTCCACAGACTTACAACTCTCTGTGTGAAAAAGTGTTTCCTTATCTCAGTTCTAAATGGCTTACCCCTTATTCTTAAACAATGGCACCTGGTTCTGGACTCCCCAACATCGGGAACATGTTTCCTGCCTCTAGCGTGTCCAAACCCTTAACAATCTTATATGTTTCAATAAACATTTGTGTGTTCTTTATCATGGTACCGTTGCTGGCAAATTCATTTCACTTGCACTTTATGCGCAATGTGATGAATAAAACTGATTGTATTGTATTGTATTGATTGTATTGTATTGTATGTCTCTATTAGCTCAGATGCTTGAGGAGATTTGACATGTCACTGAATACTCTATTGGAGGTCCACAGTGTACGCCAGAGAGTAAACTGATTGGTTACATCGTGGCCTCATTTAGAAATTAGAATGCTCAAGAGCAACGGAGGCTGCAGAAAGTGGGGGATATTACCCATTCCATCCTGGGTATAGACCTCCACACTATAGAAGAGATCTATAAGAAGCCCTGCCCCAAGAAGGCAACTAATAACATCAAAAACCCACACCACCCTGATCACGTTCTCCTCCCACCGTGGCCATTGATAAAAAGGTATAAGAGCCTAAGAACTGTTATCTCCAGCTTCTTGAAAGCTTCTTCCCATTAACAATCACATTCTTATACCACAATGACAACCCGAACCACAACCCAACCTCAGCAGTGAACCACTCTGAACTTTGTACTATTATGGTTGCTCTAGAGACTTTGGTTCGTGCACTATCATGATCCAGTTCCTTTAGAATAACTGATCATTTATTGTATAGTGTAACTATTGTCGCATCCCAAGTGTCAGTAAAACTTCAGTGCAAATTTGATTGTTTGGCTCAAATCCAATGTATATAACAAACATTCTTGACTCTGGACTAATTCGCTGCAGCTCTGGGAAGTCTTTTCTCTGCTGGTGAGTACGTTCTTAAATGGACTGCGATCAGGATCCTTCTACATGGAGATTCTTGTTGCAGTCATATAACCATATAACCATATAACAATTACAGCACGGAAACAGGCCATCTCGGCCCTACAAGTCCGTGCCGAACAACTTTTTTCCCTTAGTCCCACCTGCCTGCACTCATACCATAACCCTCCATTCCCTTCTCATCCATATGCCTATCCAATTTATTTTTAAATGATACCAACGAACCTGCCTCCACCACTGTAAGCTCATTCCACACCGCTACCACTCTCTGAGTAAAGAAGTTCCCCCTCATGTTACCCCTAAACTTCTGTCCCTTAATTCTGAAGTCATGTCCTCTTGTTTGAATCTTCCCTATTCTCAAAGGGAAAAGCTGATCCACATCAACTCTGTCTATCCCTCTCATCATTTTAAAGACCTCTATCAAGTCCCCCCTTAACCTTCTGCGCTCCAGAGAATAAAGACCTAACTTATTCAACCTTTCTCTGTAACTTAGTTGTTGAAATCCAGGCAACATTCTAGTAAATCTCCTCTGTACTCTCTCTATTTCGTTGACATCCTTCCTATAATTGGGCGACCAAAATTGTACCCCATACTCCAGATTTGGTCTCACCAATGCCTTGTACAATTTTAACATTACATCCCAGCTTCTATACTCAATGCTCTGCTTGCTCATGCCTGCTCCCTTTCTGTAGAATGGTAGACAGAGCATGCCCTGGCATCCCCAAGGACTATTTTAATTTTAATAAAGCTCTATTTTAATTTTAAACATAAATATGACTGAAAACGCAAGCCCAATTTTTACGGAGCCAGAGGTTATATTCATTATACTACTAGAAATCACATAATAATTTATGTGCTAATTAGTCCTAATTTACATATACAAAATAGGTTAAGTAGAAGGTAATCTTGTTTCAGGGAAGCAAACCCCACAAGTCTGACTTTTGCAGCTATATTTATGATACTTTTGGGGATAAGACATAATAGACTTACACTAATTAAAAGTAATTTGCATGTGCAAATTAGACCAGAAAATGGGACTTTTAAATGATAAGAGACTGTCAGGCATTCTGGAATTTATCTAATGGCTTTGATAGTTTCAGATGTTGAAAAATATATTATTTTCATGACAGATTTTTAATGACACAGATATTTGAAAAGATTAATAACTAGTACAACGATCAAATTGACCAGGAATGTGACTGGTAAAGAGCTTTGCAAGAGAAGTACATTTTGCTGTGCATTTAATGGAGCTCTGTAAATTCGATGTATAATACAATTGAGATGCTACAGCCAGCACAACACCTAATAGAACCTCAGACCATGTGCAGGACGCTTGCACACACAAAGGGATGTGGGCAGCAGCAGTGGCTTCTGTCATCATGCACTAATGATGGTAATTCTGTAAAATAGCTTCATGAATAGTGATGTAGTGAACAGGGGGATCTAGGAATAACTGTGCATAGTTCCTTGAAGGTGGAATCTCATATAGATAGGGTGGTAAAGAAAGCTTTTGGTGTGCTGGCCTTTATAAATCAGAGCATTGAGTATAGAAGCTGGGATGTAATGTTAAAATTGTACAAGGCATTGGTGAGGCCAATTCTGGAGTATGGTGTACAATTTTGGTCGCCCAATTATAGGAAGGATGTCTACAAAATAGAGAGAGTACAGAGGAGATTTACTAGAATGTTGCCTGGGTTTCAACAACTAAGTTACAGAGAAAGGTTGAATAAGTTAGGTCTTTATTCTCTGGAGCGCAGAAGGTTAAGGGGGGACTTGATAGAGGTCTTTAAAATGATGAGAGGGATAGACAGAGTTGGTGCGGATCAGCTTTTCCCTTTGAGAATAGGGAAGATTCATACAAGAGGACATGACTTCAGAATTAAGGGACAGAAGTTTAGGGGTAACATGAGGGGAAACTTCTTTACTCAGAGAGTGGTAGCGGTGTGGAATGAGCTTCCAGTGGAAGTGGTGGAGGCAGGTTTGTTGGTAATTTAAAAGTAAATTGGATAGGCATATGGATGAGAAGGGAATGGAGGGTTATGGTATGAGTGCAGGCAGGTGGGACTAAAGGAAAAAAGATGTTCGGCACGGACTTGTAGGGCCGAGATGGCCTGTTTCCGTGCTGTAATTGTTATATGGTTATTATATGGAATACCGATTAAAAAAAACAGCATCAGCATCTTCCGGAAAAGCAATCCCTACCAGGATGAAGGAGACCAGTGTTGCTTCTCAGTAATCAGGTGAGGTCTTCTGCTTTCAAAATTGATGGGTGGGGTGTATCCTGTGCACTGATTCTCTCTCTGGGTGTCCACCTCTGCCAATATAATATTCAATCCAATGTTGAGTAGGCAGGATTATTTGACACTATGTCTGTTGAAATAACCCTCACAATATTCCACCACAAACCTTCTTCCTGCTTCCAGATGAAATCAATGGAACTGATATTCAGAAGGGGATTGTTCAGGGTGAACACACTTCCACGTCACACATTTGGTGTGCATAACGGGAAACAAACTTCTTCGCTAATCTATTTTCCTTGTGGTAAGAAATCTTGTTTCCAGGATAGAAAGGAAAAAAAAAACATTAGAAAGGGGAAGAGGAGGATTTTCTTTATTCAGAGGGTGGTGAATCTGTGGAATTCATTGCCAGGACAAGTCAATGGATATTGTTAAGGTGGAGATTGACAGATACTTGATTGGTAAGGGTATCAGGAGTTATGGGGAGAAGACAGGACAATGGGGTTGAGAGGGAAAGATAGATCTACCATGATTGAATGGCGGAGTAGACTTGATGGGCAAAATGGCCTAATTCTGCTCCTAGAACTTATGAACCATGAAAACAGATTGCATTGATGGCTGGACATGGGATATTAAAATATTGCCATATATTATCATTAAATTAATATGATGCATTGTTCACAATCACATACTGGAAAGTGTGATAATGCTTTAACAACTTGTAATGCACAGTAATGTATTTGTAAAATCAATTTCATAATGTATTTAGTCCCTTTAGTTGAGAACATTACCTTAATGGGGCCTTAAAGGTTGTTATTAATGCCAACGTTTTCCAATTACAGATTTGCACATGGGGAGAAAAAAAGCCAAAACCAGAGCTAAACATCCATGAAACTAATTAATTCTGTAAACATTGTTTCTAAGATTTATCCATTTAGTGGAATTATTCAATTGAGAGTTCTTGGTGCAATTAAATTGGTCAGGTATTCTGAAATGTGTTCCCTTTACAATAACAATAATTTAATCCCTTCTGCATTAACTGGAAAGGGGAAGGAGCACTAAATAAAACGTGAATACAAGAAGCACAAAGAAATGCAAGGGCCAAGACACAATGGAATAGAGTTGTTCAAAAACATGAGGGACCAAACAGGGAGGGGCAGTAAGGCAGACCTCAAAGAATTTGCAATGTGTGTGTGTAAATGCAAGGAGCTTGGCAAATAAGGTTGGTGAGCTGCAGGTATAAGCAGATACAAGAGTTCATATTAATAGCAGTAACAGGCAGGGTTACATCAATCCCAGCCGCTGCACACAGTGAAGTAGACACTAGGCTACAAACGGCTGAAAGTGATGTCCTGCCCAAGAGCCAACCTGATGTTGTTGCAAACATAAATTAAGAGCAAGAGCATGAGTCAGTCACTGGCTCCTTGAGCCTGATCTGCCAGTTTACAATATCTCAATTGATCTGAATGTAATCTGAATTCTCTACACCCATTCCTTCATGGAAACCTTGGACCTCAATAATCTATTTACTTCCCTTTAAAATATTTTAAAATTTGTTTCCAACACCCATTGAGAAAGAGAATTCCACACACACACTCTCAGAAAGAAAATAGCTTTGTCTCTGCCAAATAGGCGACCCATTATTTTGAACTAAGTAAAGATAGAGAACATCCTCCTTCTCAAGACGCCTTAGGATCTAGCTTATGCAGTCAGAATGCTTTTTCAATATTTGAAACTGTCTTACATGATCACAGACATTTGGAAACAGAAGTCAAAATACATTCAGAAATAATTGAAAATAAGTAAAAAGCAGATAATTAATAAAAGGAAACCCAACACTGAAATATAATTATCAGCATAGGAATGCAGTGATATATTGGATGACTTAGTTGTTCAGACTCATCTGTTCAGAATTAAGGAAGACTCTTAATGTCAACATAGACTGTAGAAGTACAGCACAGGAATAAGCCCTACAGCTCAAAATGTTGGGCCCATGATGCCTAGTTAAATTGATCTCATCGGCTTCCACATGATCCATACCCTTCTATTCCCTACACTTTCAAGTGCCTATTTAAAAGCTTCTTAAACGCCACTATTGTATCTGCCTCCACTACCAACCCTGGCAAGGCATTCCAGGCTCCCACCACTTTCTATGTAAAAAGACTTGGCCCGCACATCCCCATTAAACTTTCCCCCTCTCACCTTAAAGCTGTGTACTCTAGTGTAATGGGCCTGTCCCACGATGCGAGTTCACCCAAGAGCTCGCCGGAGTTTAAAACAAAAATCAATCTCGTGGTGCCTCATCACGAGTATTGTTTTACTCCTGGAAATTTTTCACACTGTTGAAAAAACTTCACTAGTTTCCACATTTCCCGAGTACCTACCGTTAGCATTACGAGCCGCTAGGAGACATCCACGGGCTCCGACGTACCCGCTACGTACATTCTATGTACTTATCATGAGTTTATTTATTTTTTTAACTCGGGAGAGCTCTTGGGTGAACTCGCATTGTGAGACAGGCCCTTTAAGCAATTCTACTCTGGGATCTGAGTGTTTACCCTAACTATGCCTTTTATAATTGCATATATTTCCATCACATCTTCATTTAACCTCCGACGTCCCAGGAAAACATAATCCAAATCTATCCAACCTCTCCTTGTTGCTGAAACCCTCTAATCCAGGCAGCATTCTGGTAAAACTCAGCTGCACCCTCTGCAAAGCCTCCACATCTTTCCTGTAATGGGGCGACCAGAAGTGCCCGCAATTCTCCAGATGTGGCCTAACCAAAGTTCTATAAAGCTGCATCATAACATCCTGACTCTTATATTCAATGGCCCTACCAATGAAAGAAAGCATTCCATACACCTAATTTACCACACTATCTACTAGTGCTGCCACCTTTAGTGATCTACGAACCGGGTCTCCAAGATTCCTCTGCACAACAATACTGTTAAGGGTCTTGCCATTAACTGTATACTCCCTCCCAACATTCAACCAGCAGAGATCCCAACATAGATGCCTGCTGAAGTCCACTGTTGACAGATCTCCAGCCACAATATCTACCTTCCAATAACAATTTTCTATGGATAAGCCAGTTCTGAATATATTATGTCATCATGAATCCTGTACATCTTAATCTTCTGGATCAACCTAGCATAAGGGACCTTATCAAAAGCTTAACTAAAATCCATGTATACGACACCCACTGCCCTACCTTCATCAATCTCCTTTTGTCACTTCAATGAGGAAACTAAAGGACTGGGACTCCCACTCATCGACTGCCATGATAGAGCTAATAGTCTCCTGCTATGCTGCATCAGTCTATGATGCTACGGAATCAGAGTTAGTATTTTTAAAAGGTTTGGGGAGAATTTTCTTGGTATTTTTCTTTAGTTAAAGGTAAGTTGAAGAAGTGTTCAAGAGTTATGAACATGCATAATTATGGAAGGTTGGAAAGTGCAAGAATGTTCAGTTGTTTTCAAACAATTGGAAGATCTAATGTGTCCAGGTTTTGTTCTTTGTATTGCCTGCTAGACATACAGGAGAGACATTTGCATAGAACTTTGAATTATTTTGCACCAAACTGTCAACTACATCATCAACACTATCATCGTAACTCTGCAAACAAAGGAGATCAAAAGTAAAACAAAGTAATGAATCTACCGATCCCTATATGTTTATAAATATGAAAGGAAGGTTTCCCCTGATCACTGAGCACTAGTGAAATTCCACATATAATTAGAAGATTTAATTTGCCACCTCTGCAGTGATGACAGTTTTAATATACCAGGAAGATTTCTACACCACTTTGTGCGGGTAACACTATAAATGAAGCAGGACGTTTTTCGGGGGTCCTTCCCTGTCAGCAGTTCTGTAAACACAGGAGAAACTTTTATTTTGGATCCCGTTCGTGGTAAATAAAGCTGGAAGATTTTATTCGTCCCATCTATTAGCAACACTATCAATTTAACAGGAAGGTTCCTGTTATTTGACATTTCTGGCAAAGCCATAAGAGCTTTCAGCACAGCATAAAATGTATTATAAGTAAAAATTAGTAAAATGCTCATTGCCATTTAATATTTCTGGTGTTACTGAATCCTTTAACAACACAATGATCAGGTCTTGCTGGCAAGAATTCATCATCCTATATTCCCAGCCTCATTCATCTCACTTCCAAACTGAATTATCTTAGCTTGAAGCCTCCTAAACTCTGTTGAAGTGGCTTGAGTAACTGTGCAGCCTTGAAAAGTGGGCAGGAGAACAGAAGTCCTGAACCTGAAACCCAATGAAAGCTTTGATTGCCAGTGAGGTTCTATGCCCAGCTTTGCTAGTTGCCAAAACTCTTCAAGTTAAATGTTTCTGAATATGTTTTAGGTACAAAAATGTTTCCAAACTATTAAATCTGACACAAAGATTGAAAAAATAAAATCAGCTAAAACATTATTTTGAAGGCAAAATGATTAAATAAAAATAACTTAGCTTTCCTTTTCTTTTATTCCCAGCTGTTCCATAATCCCAAATGAAACCAATGGAGTCACAAACTCAGGCTGAGGTTTTAAAAGCTACAGATCTGAGAACAGATTACACAGTGTAAATCGTGGAAGGTCCTCTGAAAGACACTATACCCACCAGCGCTAAGTAAGTTCAGGAATTCTGCTTTACATCACATGGTGCTGTAAATCCTGGACAGTGGAATTTATTGAACCTTTGATGGATTGATATTTGAATAAAAACGTGTGCCCGACACCTGTTTCAGTAAAGTGCAGCTTCTGTAAAAACTGCTATTTGTAGGATATGTAACATTACTGCATAAAAGTGATATTAATTTGATTGAAGAAACTTATTAACAACATATAGGGTTTGAAGCTTGTCCATGCTACCTGTGGTTTTAGGGTTACTTCTGGCAGGTTATATATCTCAGTCAATTTGTGACTTTATTCTTTAGGTTAGGCAATTGATTTTAACATTCTCTCGCAACCTGTCTGAGCAAGTTTAGCTACAGGCTATGTGGGATCAACATATAATTCCAGTATGCAGCCAGCATATGCAATCATGGAGAGTGCAAGTTGTCTTTGATCTCTCCAGGCAATACCCAATTCTCCTTTCTTCTGTATGCCCGTCCCTCTAATCAACTAATTGTGCTTCAAAGTCAAAATTACTTCATCCCTACTCTAGATAACCTCTAGTGCTTGTAAAACTGTGAGAACATGTCTAATAATCACAGTCTGATAGTTAGCTGTGATTCTGCACTTATTGTTCCATGCATATTTATTTCATCCTTTGAAATAGCTGTTTTATAAAATTATATTAACATTTCTTCTGATCAAATTTTTAAATCTCCCCGTTAATAATCTACGACCAATAACGAATATATAATTTAAACCTCTCCTGGTGGTGACAGGAGAAATAGAATCTACTGTGAAAAAATTGTTGAGCTAGGAATCTTGCCTGTTCCACTATAATTGTCGATTGACAATTCCTTGATTTAAGGACTCCAATCTTTGAACTCAACAATTTAATGGTAAGAAGAAAGACACAAAATGCTGGAGTAACTCAGCGGGACAGGCAGCATCTCTGGAGAGAAGGAATGGGTGACGTTTCGGGTCGAGACCCTTCTTCAGATGAGTAATTCAATGACAATCTCCTGTAATTACAAATGTGTAACAAAGTCATTAAGGAATACAAAAATGAATTGTTGGGACTACAAAGAAAGGATATAATTTGCAGAGAGTAATGCATCAGTAAGAGATTGACTATTGTGTGTGTAAAACATTGGTCTACCTTTAAGATGTTCAGCACATCAGAGCACTTCACAAACTATTATGAATATTTCTATTTCTATATATTTTAAACTGAGCCAATAGATTTGTTGAATCTGAAGCAATTTGCTGTAAATTGTGCCTTACATTTATTCTATAATTCCTTGAAGGTATTAATTCCTTAATAAAAAGTACTAATGAATTTAGTAGTGATCAAATTTGTATGGCATACAGTATTTTCATCGTTGTGCAAGCAAGCAAATAGACACGCATGCCACATACACGCGCATGCACACAGGCACACATACAGATATACACACACACACATGAGCACACAAGCGGACACATGTACACACTGACAGTTGCGCACACAGGCACACATGCACACATACACACTCTTATTCATCATGTCAGAGCTTAGGGTAGATCATTTTTGCTGAGGCCCCTTTGGAAATTCATTTCTGATTCATATTCTTCACTCCACCTTGTACGTATTTATATGAAGCAGCAGTATTTTGAAGATCCTACAGATAGGATTGGCGGCCAAAATTGGGGGGGGGGGGGGGGTAAATCTGAATAGCATAGCTTATCTGATCTTTTATCAAATAAATATTGTGCATGGATCAAGACACATAATTTAGAAATATCAGATATCTCCTTCACTTTTGTCAGTGAAACCACATAATGTAGAGATCTTGACACAGTATAGGGTGTAACAATGTCCAGAAAAGGTTATTTATCCTATCACTGCTGATTTTGGTGGTAGAAATTGATTACTGTTGTGTTAGAACTAACACTCATAGGTCTAACACTCAGCACTGAAAAACAGCGTGTAATTGTCCCTTAATGTGCTTCCCCTGGCTTTGCAAGGATTAATCAGTGGTTTTCATTCTTAGCAAACTTGAGCAAGCTCCAGGCAATCTGGCCATACCACCCATTTTGGGAAACACTACATTTGCAGACTTAGTTACCTGGTAAGTCACAAACAGCCGATCCCTATCTCAGCGATTTCCATATCAGCAGCTTGATGTAGGTACTGACCAGCAACTTTTTTAAATGCAAGAATATTCATATTTGAGGCAACTTATACATCCATCAATGTGATGATAATTAGTTTCAGTAATAATAATAATTCATGTGAATGAGATAACCACTTTATGGTCTATACCACATGTCACAATTTCAAATGCTTTAAGCATGATACAACAATTAAAATTTTGCACTCGTGTCATGGTTTTCATGGTAATCATAATTCATGTGCTCATTAGGATACGCTTCTCTGCTGAGACAAGGAGGTAATGCAGCACAACGGATGCAAATGTTATGCTTATTTACCTTCCAATTGTTACAAAACTACAATATTATCTTGGGGGGGAAACTTGATATGGACAAAGTGAGAATCTATTGTTTCAGAGTTTCATGTAAAATGGGATCATATTATCTTGATATTAATTCGATGACTACAAATGTGCCAGATATAAATTAAATAAGGCAATTAGCAATATAAACTAAATGTACTATTAAAGAGCATGCAGAAATAGAAGTCTTGATGTGGAAGTACATAAAATATAAGTGGCAGGACAAGTTGAGTACGCTGTAATGCAAAGAATATAGGATCCAACATTTTATAATCAGGTCAGTTAGTATAAGAGCAAGCATGCTGTGCTAAATGCTACAAAATTCATGCAGGTTTCTTGATGGAGCATTATGTGCAGTGCTGGCTACGATTATCTCAGAAAAATATCATACCGTCTTGACATACAAAAGTTCAATTTTCTAGATGTAGGTAATGACGGGAAGGCTGATGTTTGTTTTCCATCACTACCTTGAAAAAGAGCCATTGAGCCATCCTTTTGAACTGCTGCAGTCCTTCACCATGAAAGTGCCTGCCTTGCATGGCTGGTCTGGAAGTTTCATGATTTATGCCCTGCAATGAGGAAAACATGGCAATATATTTGCCCAACACAGGCAAATGGCAAATTAAACTAGCTGAGGCAATTTCATCAGCATAGACTAGTTAAGCAGAAATGCCTGTTGCTGTGCTGTATAACGCTATGACTCTATGGCTTGAGGTCAGCATGATATGAGAGATAGATGGGAATCTGCAGGTTGTGTTGATCCCATACACTTCCTCTTGGTGCTAGAAGCTACCAGTTTGGAATAATTGCTGCAGCAGCCAAGGCAAATAATTGCAGTATATTTTGCAAATGGGGAAGTGAAACAAATTAAATTTTGGAATGATGAATGAGACGTCAATCAAGCAAACTGTTTCTTCCAGCATGGACGAGAGCACCTTGAGTGTTAATCTAGATTTACTACAATTTTCCTAACAATGTTCAATTATGTGGAATGACCTTAAAAGATGATTTTTTTTTCAAATGCAGCATAAGCTAAGGGTGACTTGAAACAAATGTTCAAGGAGAAGGAGAATAAGGAAAATAAGCAGAAACTGTTTCCTGCAACAGAAAGCCTGTAAAAAGAAGAGCACAGATTAAATGTTAAATCACAAAACACAGAAGCAACATGAAGATGAAGAAAATTAAGTAATAAGTTGTGATGATCTGGAATACACTTCCTGAATTGGTAGAGGAAGCATATTCAGGAGTCATTAAAAAAAAGTAGTATATAAAAAAGGAGGAAAATGAAAAGAAAGCATATTAGAAGGAAAATAAACTGGAAAGTGAAACTTGTTGGTTGACTCCTTCAGCAAATGGTCCAATTGGCTGTTCTGCTTCTGTGATATAATGGATCTATGTAAGAACAGACAATGTTATAATGAATGAAGGTTAGTTGCACCGTTTTTTACTTCAGACTCATGAATGTGTTTAATCAGCTTTTCTATTCTTCAAGTGATGTGAGCACAAATATAATTCATAAGCTATTTACATGAAAAAAGTTTTCTTAGAGGGTTGGACTTTAGAAGTGGAATTGGTGTTTACTCATGGTCCCTCCTGCATGTTTGATCAGTTTATTCTTAATTGCTAACGAAATCCATTACAGAGTTATAAATTCATACACACGAGACAGACAGAGTTCAAGGGAAACGTGTATTATTTATTCAAGGGCTCTTTACATTTTGCTTTTGGAACTTTCTAGACACATTGCTGTACATATCACATGCTTATAAGGGTGACAGACTAAGTAACAAATCTTGTTCACAATCAATATTACATATACCACAATGCTGAAAGGTCTATCTCATCACATTTCCCTCACTTATTTTTTAACGAGTGCATAAATACTGAAAATAGCTTAATGTGTTTCAATAGTGATGAATTTGCAGCCAGATTAAGGTGAAACTGTTAGCAATCCTCGTTATTTGGAAAAATGAAGCATGAGAAGCCATTTTGGTCAAACTAAATCTGAATTTTATCTTTGATGATAATGGCTGCTTCGCCAATAGTCTGCCTCATCCTTTTCTCTCTTTGTTGTTTTTAGTATGTGTTAAATGTATGTTTTAGTGTTCTTTAGCTTTGTTTTATGTGGAGGGTGGGGGTTTGGGGGAAACTTTTTTTAATCTCTTACCTCGACGGAGATTAGAAGATTTTTTTTCCATATCATATCTCCATCCTCACTGCGGCCTAACATCGAGGAGCTGGGTAGGCCTCTTGCTGGGTAGACCTTTGACTTTGTGAGCTCCAACCAGGGGAGCCTGCGGTATTACCATTGTGGAGCTGGCGGTCCCTGTCGGGGATCGACCTTGGAGCTCCAACCGCGGGAGCCTACAGATTTTAACATCGGGGAGTTCGCTGTCCCTGGTTATTGACCGACTTTGGGAGCTCCAGGCCGCAGGAGTTTCGACCGTCCCGATCACGGGAGCTTTGACCGCCCCTACGCGGGGGCTTCGATCGCTGACTGAGGGAGCTTCGATCACCCCGACTGCGGATGGTTCGCCTGCCCCGACCGCAGGAGAATAAAGAATGAAGAAGATTAGACTTTATTGGCTTCCATCACAGTGAGGAATATGGGCAATCCTCTGTGTTAACTTTTATGTAGTTGTGTGTCTTTTTTTTTTAGTATGTCTGTATGGTAAAGTGAGTTTCTCTGTACCTAAATTGGTACGTGACAATAAAATACCTTTGTCCCTTTGAACCTTTGATCTTTCACAGATTTTCATTAATTTTGTTGTTGGAATTTCCATCCTTTGATGGAATTGTTTACCAATGCCCAGTCTGATCTAAAAGATCCCATGGCACTGTTTGAAGATGATCAGCTGATTTCTCCTGTGGTCCCACTTGACATTTCTCCCTCAATCAAATCTAAAACAGATTACCTAATCATCTATTTCATTGCAGATTCTGTCGCCTGCAGGATGCAAATTGGCTATAAAGATCCCTTATGCTGATCAAAGGAGCTACAGTGTATCATACAAGCCTTCTTTGCCTAGAACTATAAAAAATTACAAAAACATATTTCTCCAAAGCAAATAAATTTGGGAGCAATAAATCCATGCATGTTTTCAACCAGATTGCTATGTTTTAAGTTTTGATGCATATATGTCAATTTCTGTCTGTGTCAATATTTGAATCAGAGCTGGTGCAGTGATACATACAGAATCTCTTTCCAGTTCATGCTTTAGTTTTGCAAATTGAAGGAGGATCCATATTAAAAGAGACATTTCATGTATAATTTGAGAAAGTAGCTTAAATATTTTAACTTCCAAGCCTAAGAACATTAGGTTTCTCTTTCAAATCCGAGAATGGACTGTTCTTTCCTCACAGCGTTTTCTTACACTCAACCACATGTAATAAAATTTGAATGCAACCCTATTAATGTTGACAGTTGTCACGCCTGGGTTATTTCTCATGTATAGTTATCTTGGTCTCATTGAAACATTCAGTTTCATAATCTACTGTACTATTCAGATAAAAGTTTCTTACTATTTCCAACTATGAAAAATGAGAATTGCACAATTTTATTTTAATTTGTTCATGGTGAAGGAATGTAGAAATGATTCTCGTTTTAATTTTTAATTTATTTTCATCCTGAACAGACTTTGTTATATCTTGAACACTTCTTCTGATGAATGGAATAGATAGGACCCCCTCTCCCCCTTCCCCCCCACCCCCCATCCCCCCAATCACCCCACTGTTGAAATTATGTTCTGTAATCAACCATTCAAAGGCAAACTTCAAATGGACCACTCATCCACATTTCCCATTGCCCTTGCCAAATTAAACCACGCTTAACTTTCTTTTGGAGAGTCCAAAGTTCAGTATCTTTAAATAAAAAATGTTTTATGCCCTCATTCCTGTAGCTGATAAATAATAATATGTAGGATTAATGCTCGTTGAATAAATCATTCACACGATTACATAACAGTTGTGACATGGTTGAGGGAAAGGTGACACATAAACCCTGTGCTAAACTTTGTTCTCTATTGTTAATGCAAAACAATAGATAATAGGAAGCAATAGGCAGAAATGTAATTGGAATCAGTTGTAAAAATAAAGCACTCTCAGTTTTACCAGTCCATCATTTATCAATGTATTCTGTTTTGCAAACTATTTTCAGAACATTTATTATCACAGTTGACTAAACAGCATACATCTTGTGGAGAATGAGAAAACATTACTTGAATAATTAAATAAAATATATTTATATTTCCCAATTAGCAGCATATTACAGTTCAGTTCTGCAAGCAGTGTCACATTTAAATTGCCATAAATATTTATTTGATCTCAAAACATATGAAAAAAGCTGCATTTTTTCATCTTGGTAGGTCAGGCACTATCAGTAGTTGAAGACAATGGTGCCAAGATGTGAGGCAAATGGTGCAGCAATCAATTAACTATATCAACTAAGTATAGCCCCTTTTAAAATTGAGAATGATTAACAAAAAACGTCAAAATCTGTGTTTGCTTTTTACATCAGTGCAATGCAATTATGAATATTACACGACTAAATTCTTACCTTATCTTTAGTTAATCTGTTAGATACTTAGTTTAATTTATTGTAAAATACACCAGGATTAGGGTGTGAATGAGGTCGTTCATTAGCCAATCTTATAGCAATGGGAAAAAGCCATTGTTAAATCTCGACGTTATTCCCTTTATCATGTGAATGCCTTGATTGTAATCATGTATTGTCTTCCCGCTGGTTAGCATGCAACAAAAGCTTTTCACTGTACCTCAGTACATGTGACTATAAACTAAACTAAACTAAACTAAACGTTCAAGGTTTCAAGCTCCTGCATCTTCTCCCAGAAGGTAGAAGTGAGTAAAGGGAATGGCCAGGGTGGCAGGCATCCTTGCTAATACTTCAAGCCTTCCTGATGCAACGCACTGTGAAGATGGACTGGATGGGAGGATATTACGAGCCCATGATGGACTGGGCTGTGTTCACCGCTCTCTGCATGTTCAGGCAATCAAGAGTAGAGCACCTGCCATACCAGGCTGATATGCAGCCCTCAGAATACATTTTATCGTTCTGTAGAAGTTTGAGAGAATCCTCCTGGAGAACTAATCATAACCATGACACTACTGGATAATCATAAAACCCATCTGGACCCAGACATTTACTAGTGCTCACAGAGGTGCTTTCATTATTATGCAAGGGAAGGTGTTTCCTTTCTGTTATGCACCATTATAGAGCTTGCAAAAGAAATCAAGGATCAGGATCAGAACTAAGGGTTTTCTGACAGAGGCTGAGAGTTTGGGAGCGGGGTAGCAGATGATCATGGACAGGCAGAAGGACACATGTGATAGATGGCTAGCGACCTGAGAGTGGTGAATAAGGGGGAAATATGGGAGTGTAGGGCATGCAATCGACAGCCATTGGAAGTTTTAATTAGTGTATATAGGGCACTCAGATGGCAGTGATAAGTGGACAGGATATTTGAGCAGTAGCTACGGTTTGTATAATTGTGGGCAAGAGGTAGGGTGTTGATACCATGTAGTTGAAACCTAAGACAGCAGGGCTGTGACCTGCTCAGGGAAGTCTCTTTAAATTACTCTGAGTCAGAGTAATCATTGCAATTAAAATGTGGCCACCAACAATACATGCAGTTCAAATCACCTAATTTCTCCGAAGATGCTTTAAACAGACGTAACCTAGTTATAGAGTAAATTATATATAAAAAACAGCTGACTTCTTGTGAGAGGGTTGGAGCCAAGATATGCATAAACATCTCAGTCATTGTTTGTGTGAAATTTGATTGTTACGTCACTTAATAAAATAAAAGACATTTTTAAAGTTATAATTTATTGTGCTGTAATTTGGGAATTTACACTTTTTTTCTTTGCCCAATAAAATTCTTAGTTGATATAATTGTCACAGCATGACAGAACTTTTACCTAGAAATTATTCAGCTATTAATCATTCCACGTAACTATAACATTACATTGTCATTTGTTCCTGAAAGTCATTCCATTCATTTCAATAGGACTGTCTTTGGAAGCAGAGGACAATGCATAACTTTTTCTTGACTGGTTTAGGGTATACTTTTTAACCATTGATAATCACATTAATTGACAAAAAAGAGATTATGAGTTTTGTGAAAATAAGTATTGTCCTTAAAATGACACTTCTTAATGCCATTTGGAAAAAGTTTTTTTTTTAAATAGAAATGTCCCCCAAAAATGTATTTGTTAGAATACCTATGTGATGTGAGCTTTGAAATTTTAATTTAACTGTTTAATATTCTGAGAATTATACATATCTATATGTCTTGTCTCATAAATTTTATATTTTAACCTGACAAAGTCCCTCATATCAACAAGCTTGTTCACTCTGACCTACATTCTAAAGTAAGGTTAAGATCAATCTAATTTACATTGGGCCTTTGGAATTGTGAATACATATAAAGCATTTTGCTTTTTCAGATGTAGATAATCAACTTAAATATAGTTAGAAGCTTGCATACATTTTATGCAAGTCCTGGTTTGGTAACCTTTAATAAAAGAGTTCCTACTACCTCTTGAGACATTACATTATTGTTAAGATCTGATTTATGCTATAGCATCTGTCTACTTTTCCCTGGGTTCCAGTTCTGTGAAGATACACACGTCATCTCTTCTAATGACTTACCAAAGGATAGACACAGCTGTGGCATTGTGAGTACCAATGGGAAACAACAGCAGCTTTCTCAGTTTCAAAAAGGTAAAGAAATTCAAAATGCACGTAATCACATCTCCTTCTTTGGCTATTTCCTGTTAGCGTCTTACTATATAGCTTCAAGTAAGCTTCACTTGCACAGACAGATGACTTCATGTCAGCCCTCTGTTGCATTTTAATCAAAATTCAGCTCGACACTCAGAAAATGTATTTTTTACTTCATGTGTTTTTTACTTCATTTCACGTCAGAATACATTTCTATTTCTTCCTATTATAATTCCTTGTGTTAACTGTGTCTCTTTGGTATTCAGACTTGAATCTTTGAACCAAACACTGCAAATAGTTGATGTTTTTCTTTTCTTTTGTAAAATGACAAACTACAGAGGCCAATAACAATAGGGAAAATGCCTCTTTATGCATCCTCAGATTTTCCCCAATGAATGATCATCAGCTCAATTCAGCAAAATGTCAACTGAGAGCTAAAAGCAGGCACTCGTGATTTCCCCCTGACAATTACATGTAATGAAGTCGAATGTAAATTTTGAATTCAGTGGTGTTCTATTGTGGGTGATTTGCCACACAGTTTAACAAGTCATGAACAAAACCTTTTTGTCACCATCTGGACATCTCAGAACGGCAGCAATTACCCATAAATTTATCTGAAGCCTGAGATTTTTAATGATTTGGATCCACAATGTGGTACCAAGACAGAAACGAAGCCTCAGTGCTCAAACTCTGTATTTTATGGGGGTTATTAACTTCTTCTTCTTATCGAGTCCACACACAAGATTAGAAGTTGTTCAGCCAGAGCTGAACACACTTCTCGGCATCTGCACAATGGTGTCTGTCTTGCGCTTCTTGTGCTTCTTGCGCGTGGTGGTGGAAAGATTGGTTGAAACAGGGCCGCGACGTGAACGCTCTTTCCTTGGCCCCGGGGTTATTAACTGATCACCAAACACATTAACATGACAGCACATTAAGAAGAAGTGCAGCAAAATCACAACTCACATATGGACCAGGGGCCAAATTATTGCAAATTAAATTATTAAGTAAACAGAATGAGGCCTTACAAATATGTAAAACAAGTAGAGAAGTAACTGGAAACATAAGTCCTCGTAACATGTTCCAGAAAATGACTATTGGACATAAAAGGACTCTATTAGGTTACTTAATTCTACAAATGATGGTGAACCCTAATTTCCTAAATGATTTTCCTAACTTGACAAAATGCATCTCATGTCACAATCCATCTTATTTTGTAACGCTGCTTTCCCCTCACTTTTCCAAAAAAATCCATCTTCCAAACTGGATGTGGATAACATTTCAAACATTCTGCTCTGTAGATTTTACACCTTGGTTAATGTCCCTATGCAAGGAAACAATATTCTTCAATATATTCGGTATATTCAGATTCCTACTCAGGCCTTAATATAAGGACTAAGAATCATACATTGTTTGTTTATATGATGTCCCTCTGTTGGGAACTTAAAGGTGTAAAGAAAAACAAATGTTGGTGTAACTGTAGAAGGTTTAAATAGTATTAAAAACTCATTGCTTTTAGCACATTACTCTGTTTATTTAGAAATCAAGTTTCAATTTGTCATTCCTTGTGTTCTGGCTGTTTTATGACTCACCAGTGATGGACCTTGGAACAACATCAGAAACATTGGCAGACAAAAGCAAACTGGACCATGTTGTTCTGAGGATAATTAGTTGTTGGTCTTTTGCCATGCTTCCATTGGCTATCAGGAACTGAGCCTTCAGCAAAGATAATTGAGTCCGCCCTGCTTCAACCTACTCGAAAGACACATAGGTTTCGTAGGTTAATTGGCTTTGGTACAATTGTAAATTGTTCTTATTATGTGCAGGATAGTGTTAAGAGCCTGTCCCACTCTACGAGTTTGCCCAAGAGCTCTTGACGAATAAAAATCAAACTTGTGGTAAGTACGTAGAATGTACGCAGGGCCGGATTTACGTATAAGCTAGAAAAGCTTAAGCTTAGGGCCTTGAGATCTAGGGGGGCCTCGGCCAGCTCCACCAAGGTGTATAAAACTTCTGACACAGTGGAGTTGTCACAAACCCTACCATCAGTGGCGCGGTGCTTGCGATTCCGGAGGCTTTGGTGGTGTGTGGCAGGATTAAAATGCAGGTGAGGTTTATATTTGTTGTGGAGATGCCTGAAGTTTCCATGCTGCAGACTCCCACTCCCCCGGGTTTGACTGCGCTGGGTCCTAGTGCTTGTCCCCCTAACCCTGGTAACATCAGTGGCTGTTCCACTGGGTCTTCCCCATTCCCCTCAAACCATGTGACCCCAGCTCTTCCCCACTCACACTACAGTCCTCATACCCCCCTACCCCCTGACCAACCACCACCCCCCCACCAGACATCGCCTCGGCCTCAGTCCACTCACCTGCCTTCCTCTGGCCCCAACCCCCATCCCTGCTGTGTGTTCACCATCCCCCCTGACCTCCCCCTCTCAGATATCGAATGGTCTATCCTCAGCAGAGGCCTCACCTTTGTCCCCCTCCGTCCCCCCCTCAATGAGTTCCGCGCCCGCCACGATTTGGAGGTCTTGTACCGTCGCCTCCGCCTCACACCGTTATTCCATGCGAAGGAGTCCTCGCCCCCATTGATGATCCCTTTTCCTGTCTCCAATGGACCCCCTCCTCTTGGACCCCCCTCATGGCCATTGGTACAATTAAATTTGGGGGTCACCATCCAATGTCGGAACGGGAGAATATTCTCAACGGCTTGGACTTCCGAATCGGCCATTTCCTAGCAGAGTTGGGCAACATCACCCCAGGTTTACCGGCTAACGACAACACCGCTAGCATGCTGGCTAACGAAGCTGAAAGGAGGTCCATCGCTGGGGATGTGCACAAAATCTCGTTGTCCGAGCTCGACGTGAGGAGGGCCCTGACATGGGTGAACACAAGGAAAGCTGTAGGCCCAGATGGTATCTCGGGGCGAGTACTTAAGTCTTGTGATACGCAGCTAGCTCCGGTGTGCACTACAATATTCAATCTCTCCCTGGCCAAGTCCGTGGTCCATGCATGCTTCAAAAGATCCATCATTGTACCTGTACCAAAAATGCCTCCTCAGCTTCGCTGAATGGCCCTCACCTCGGTAGGTCACGAAATGCTTTGAAAGGCGGGTCAAGAAACACATCTGCGCCTTCCTCCCTCACAACATGGACCCGCTACAATTTACATACCGCCCAAACAGATCCACGGACGATGCGGTCTCCCAGGTTCTGCACACCGCTCTCTCTCATCTTGACAGCCGGAAGGGGGCTATGTGAAGATGCAGTTCATTGACTTCAGTTCAGCCTTCAGCATGATAATCCCCACGAGACTTCCTGAGAAGCTGCTGGAATTGGGGCTCAACACCCCCTGTGTGCCTGGGTCCTGGACTTTCTCACCGCCAGGCCCCAGGTAGTCAAGATGGGAGGAAATATGTCAAAGTCCCTCACCCTGAGCACAGGATCCCCCCCAGGGTTGCGTCCTCAGCCCCCTACTGTACTCCCTGTACACACATGACTGTGTGGCTAGGTTCAGCTCCAACTCTATAATCAAGTTTGCTGATGACACTGTGGTGGTGGGCCTGATCTCTGATAATGATGTGAAGGCCTACCAGGAGGAAATGTCTGATCTGGCACTCTGGTGTCAAAGACATCAGCGTCCTCTTGAATGTCAATAAAACTAAGGAGCTGATAGTAGACTTTAGCGGGGCACAACATCCGAGGACGTACACACCATTGAAGATAAATGGGGAGTGTCTCTGATGATCCTCCAGTGCTTCTACTCAGCAGCTGTGGAAAGCATCTTGACCGGAAACATCACAATTTGGTTTGGGAACTGCTCTGACCAGGACAAGAAGGCTCTGCAGACAGTAGTGCGTTCGGCCAAACTCATTATGGGAACTTCACTCTCCCCCCAGCAGGAACTATACATTAAAAGGTGCAACTCTAGGGCCAACAAGATCATGGGCCAGCAAATCTAGGGACAACAAGATTCCACCCCAGCAACAGACTGTTCCAGCTGCTACGGTCAGGCAAACGACTCCGGTGCCATGCTGTGAAAATGGAGAGGATGAGAAGGAGCTTCTTCCCACAGGCCATTAGGACTGTAAACTCCTATCTCACCAGGGACTAACTTACTGTACCAATATACTGTTGTGTGGTGTCTTTTTAAAATTGCTGTTTTTTTCTCTTTTTTCCTTCCACAAATATATAATATGTGAATATGCGAATATGTGATTCTGTTCCATTCTGTTTTGTAGTTTTTTTGCATAATCCGCAAGCATTGCCACTTTTCATTTCACTGCACATCTCGTATGCGTATGTGACGAATAAACTTGACTTGACTTGACTAGTCGAGGAGGTGGGGGATTGGGAGGTGGGCTTAAAAGTGAAATAGCTTAGGGCCTCTCTTCATCTAAATCCGGCCCTGAATGTACGTAGCGGGTACATCGGAGCTCGGGAGGTCTCTTAGCAGCTCATAATGCTAACAGTAGGTACCTCGGGAAATGCGGTAAGCTTGTGAAGTTTTTTCAACATGTTGAAAAATGTCCACGAGAGCCCTGAGTATCTATGAGCGGCTATTACCGTAATTCTCCGAGTTCGAATCAGGGGAAACTCGGGAGAACTCTTGAATTACCTTGTACAGTGGGACAGGCCCTTTAGTGTGCGGAGATCACTGGTCAGCACAGCGGAACAGTTTCTGCGCTGTATCTCTAAACTAAAATCTAAACCAAACTAAATTTGGGACCTTTCCTCCTGCTACTGAGTACCACATCTATGAATTATGTGACTTACTGAATTCCCATCAACATCAGAGAGTCATAGAGTCATTCAATGTGGAAACAGGCCCTTCAGCCCAACTTGCTCACACTGATCAATATGTCCCATCTACACTAGTCCCACCTGCCTGCGTTTGGCCCCTATCCCTCGAAACCTGGCCTACCATGTACCTGTCTAAATGTTTCTCAAACATTGTGATTGTCCCTGCCTCAACCTCTTCCTCTGGCAGCTCGTTCCATAGACCCACCATCCTTTGTGTGAAAAAGTTACCCCTCAGATTCTTATTAAATCTTACCTCCTCATCTTCAACCTATGTCCTCTAGTTCTTTATTCCCCTACTCTGGGCAAGAGACTGTGCTCCACCCAATCTATTTCTCTCATGATTTTATATACAGTACCTCTGTGGAAATAACCGTGATACCTCATCTTCATGCGCTCCAAGGAATTGAGTCCCAGCCTGCTCAACCTCAACCTGCTCAGGCCCTCGAGTCCTGGTAACTTCCTCGTAAATCTTCTCTGCACCCTTTCCAACTTGACAACATCTTTCCTATAACATGGTGCTTAGAACTGAACACAATACTCTATACGGCCTTATCAACACCTTATATAACTGCAACATGACATCCAACTTCTATAGTCAATGCTCTGACTGATGAAGGGAAATGTGCCAAAAGCCTTTTTGAACAACCTATATACCTGCAAATCCACCTTCAAGGAACCATGCTCCTGCACACCTAGACCCCTCTACAACACTCTCCACAGCCCTACCATGTCTAGGGCCTGCTCATGTTAGTCTTCTGAAAATGCAACACCTCACATTTTTCAGTATTAAATTCCATTGACCATTCCTCAGCCCACCTGCCCAACTAATCAAGGTCCTGCTGGAATTTTTAACAACCATCTTCACTATCTGTAAAACCACTCACTATTGTGTCATGTGCAAACTTGCTAATCATGCCATGTAGGTTCTCATCCAAATAGATGACAAATAATAAACAATAGACAATAGACAATATTGTTAAGGGCTTGGGCACACTAGAGGCAGGAAACATGTTCCCGATGTTGGGGGAGACCAGAACCAAGGGCCACAGTCTAATGCCCCTGTTCCACTTAGGAAACCTGAATGGGAACCCCTGGAGACTTTGCGCCCCACCCAAGGTTTTCGTGCAGTTCCCGGAGGTTGCAGGTGGTTGCCGGAGGTTGCAGGTAGTGGAAGTAGGTAGGGAGACTGACAAAAACCTCCAGGAACCTCCGAGAACCGCACGGAAACCTTGGGTGGGGCGCAAAGTCTCCAGAGGTTTCCGTTCAGGTTTCCTAAGTGGGACAGGGGCATTAGAATAAGGAGTAAGCCATTTAGAATGGAGATGAGGGAACACCTTTTCTCACAGAGAGTGGTGAGTCTGTGGAATTCTCTGCCTCAGAGGGTGGTGGAGGCTGGTTCTCTGGATGCTTTCAAGGGAGAGCTAGATAGGGTTCTTAAAAATAGCGGAGTCAGGGGATATGGGGAGAAGGCAGGAACGGGGTACTGATCGGGGATGATCAGCCATGATCACACTGAATGGCAGTGCTGGCTCGAATGGGCCGAAAGGCCTACTCCTGCATCTAATGTCTATTGTCTATTGTCTATTGACTCCTAAAACTCTGCAAGGGCTCCTGCAATTTCCTCTCTAGCTTCGCACTGTGTCCTTGGATATATCTGATCAGGCCCGGGAAATTTGTCTACAATCATTCGCATCAGGACCTGCAACAACTCCTCTTCTTGGGTTCTTGGATAATTGGTCCTCCAAAATATTCCAAATTGAATTTAAACTGGAGGCGGTGGAGGGAGGACTCAACCGTAATACTGACTACTCTCAAGACACTTCCTATGACTGCTCCAAGTTCCTCAGTCTTCCTGTTTTACTCAATGGTAAAAAAAGAGGATAAATACTTGTTGAGGACCTTGCCTATCTCCTATAGCTCCACGCAGAGTTGACCACTCTGATTCATGAGGGATCCAACTCTCTCTCTGGTTACCCTCTTTCCCTTTATATACTTAAAAAATCTCTTTGGATTATACTGAACGCTCTCTGCCAGAGCTATGCACTGTCCCCTTTTGCTCTTCAAATTTTCTTCTCATCTTATACTCCTGGCACCAGCTATATTTCTCCAATGGCTCTGATTGGTCATTTGAGATACCAATCCATCTCACCCCAGTACTGATCAAGCCCCACTGACCTTGCCAAACCTCCTGCTATTTCCCGGGTGGGTTTTTCTTTGCAAACTTCATTGAACATGACGGAAAATGTTTAACAGTGGTTCTAAGAATGCCCAGGCCAATGAGGTTATTGACGATTTATACATTGACCATATAACAAGTACTGTAGGTAGATAGGTACTGTAACAAGTTTTTATCTGTTCTGAAGAAAGGTCTCGCCCTGAAACGTCACCCATTCCTTCTCTCCAGAGATGCTGCCTGTCCCGCTGAGTTGCTCCAGCATTTTGTGTCTACCTTGTAACAAGTTTTAAAATACATTTGGGGAGGCACATGGATAGGAAAGGTTTAGAGGGATATGGGCCAAATGTGGGCAGATGCCACTAGTGTAGATGGGGCATCTTAGTCAGTACAGGCATGCATGACTCTATGACTTTATGACTTAAACATGTCTTATTTTATTGCTAATTAAAACTCATCCTTCCAGAATTTTAACTGAAAATAACACTATGTGCTGACTACTTTTCATGGAACAATTCTTATTTCCATTATTTCAAATATTGGGGTTCTCCTATCTTAGACGACCTTCCCTAAACATCTTGTTTAGGTTTATAAAGGCACATACGATACAGAAATAGAAATGAGCCATTTGGCACCTCATACCTTCTCCTTCATTCAAGATGAACATAGCTGAATTTCAACCTCAACGTTCTCCACTTTCTACTATCCACTTGACTCTCACAGCTCCACTTTCCAGCACAGACCACACAGCTCTTAATTCTCTTAATATCTGAACTATGTATTGATCTCTGTCCTGAATATGGGCAAAGCTATGATATCACTCTTTGGTGGGGAATTCCAAAGATTCAGTACTCTCCAGGTGAATAATCTTCTCATTACTGTCCTGAATGACCAAGTCCCATTTTAAGCCCTTTTCAGAAGAAACATAGAAACATAGAAAATAGGTGCAGGAGTAGGCGGCCATTCGGCCCTTCGAGCCTGCACCACCATTCAATATGATTATGGCTGATCATCCAACTCAGTATCCTGTACCTGCTTTCTCTCCATACCTCCTGATCCCTTTAGCCACAAGGGCCTCATCTAACTCCCCCTTAAATATAGCCAATGAACTGGCCTCAGCTACCTTTTGTGGCAGAGAATTCCACAGATTCACCACTCTCTGTGTGAAAAATGTTTTTCTCATCTCGGTCCTAAAAGACTTCCCCCTTATCCTTAAACTGTGACCTCGTGTTCTGGACTTCCCCAACATCGGGAACAATCTTTCTGCATCTAGCCTGTCCAACGCCTTAAGAATTTTGTAAGTTTCTATAAGATCCCCCCCTCAATCTTCTAACTGCTAGTGAATACAAACCGAGTCTCTCCAATCTTTCTTCATATGAAGTCCTGCCATCCCAGGAATCAGTTAGGAAGACGTGCTTGTGACTTACAGGGATAAGTATTATATTTAATTTGGTTTGTCTAAACTCAATGTAGATTAAAGACCCCATGCTTAATTTATTACCCGTGTTGCATTTACCTCCAGTGTCCTGCTATAGACTATACCCTGCACTATTGCCATTATTTGGGTTCTGTAAATAACTCCCAGCAATGTTTCTGCTCCAATATGTTTCTTAGCTGCACCCAAGTTAATTCTACTTCTTGATATTCACACTCTCTACTGCCTAAATGGATGGAATTTTTTATTAACATACTTTAGTGGCCTGAGAAACAACTACAGAAAGTTCAATATCCAGCATACAGGCTTTTCAGACACATCTGCCCACAACGGTGGTCAGCGCTGAACTAACGCGTGCAATGGAAAAACCGCGCAAAAACAACAGCCCCCCCCGAGTCACATGACCGCGGCTTCCGAACGCCGGGTTCGATATCTGCGTGCGCTAGCAGGCGCCGCTACAATACCTTTTTTCCATTATGCCTGTTACTTCTAAACATACAAGGAGGATATCTGAGGTGAGACCTGATTTGTTTCTTCTAACATACGTCTATGAAGCATCCACCTGCCTATAGAATTGCTTCAGAGTTCTAGGTAATAAGCACTTTAATATGAACAATAGGTTTCAGAAACATGCTCAGAAATAAATAAATGTTAACCCATGCTAATAAGTGACCTTTGTATATCCCATGACCTTTATCGCCTCCTGGGCAGTGTTCTCCTTTTAACACAATTTCTGGTTTTGATCCTTGTCACAGAGAGGAGATCATGATTAATTAAACAGCCTCATTCAGCCAGCACTGTGGAGACACATCTGCTGTAATCCAAAAAATAAAGTAAAGCCTGTGTCGATTACACTGCATAAATATTATAGGGCTAAAACACATTGACGGTTAGTATTTACGGATTCTACAGCAATGATTGCTGACAGCTGACATTTAAGCAACATCATTTTGAGGTTTAATGCTGCAGCAAAAATAGAGGTTAGTCACTGTGTAAGTATAAACTGGAGGATTTGTTGCATTCGTTTTACATACAATTCTGACAGCCTGCTGTGGCAGGTTACTTGTTCAATCTGACCCTCTGCAATAATCTTAACCAAGTACTTAGAAGTGAGTTCTCTTGAACTTGTTAACACAAAGTTGGTATGATGTTGAAATTGGTCAAGTTGATGCCCTGAAAATTCTATTACATATTACATACCGTCGAAATGTAAAAGAAAAATGTTAAAAAACTAATTGATAAATGTGGCAGGATACGGCTTAGTCCACAAACAAAACAAATCCGGCTCGGGGCTGGAACGGTGCTCCGGTGGCTGGGACGGCGTTCTGGCGGCGGTGACCTGAGTCCTGGGTTGAGCCGCGGGCCAGCGGCTGCGTGTGCTGGACTGGAGGGCGGCAGCTTCGACCACCCCCGGGCCGTGGTGTTTGAACCGGCCCGTTTGCGGGGTTCGGTGAGCCGCGGGACTGTTGTGCCATCGCCCGGTGGGGAATCGCCTCAGCGCAGAGGGAGAAGAGGAGGGAAGAGACAGTAACCCTAAGATTTTTGCCTCCACCACAGTGAGGAGGTGCTTGGAGGATACACTGTGGTGGTGTTAATTTGTGTTTATTGTTGTTTATTATTGTATGATTGTATGTATGACTGCAGGCACGAAATTTCGTTCAGACCATAAGGTCTGAATGACAATAAAGGTATTCAATATTCAAATCAAATTAATTTGTACTGGAGTTAATTAAACATGTGCAGTGGTGCCAATAGGCAAGGTTTGGATATATTACATGCAAACGTTCAGTTGAACATTAATAAATTAGGAATTGCTGATCATGTCCCAGGTCCTCTCCCCAGTAGTGCACTGAGGTCCAAGTCCCATAACAACCTCAACTGTTTGAAAGTATGTCCCATCTTTCTTCCCCAGTCCTCTCGCCACCAATACATAATTTGCCGGTGACCAAATCCTATGATTGGGCACAAAGGAGATTTCCTCTGCTAATGTACAGTAAGCTAAGGTAAAAATTACCTTTGCATGCAAATAAAATTGTTACAAAGTAACAATGCACAAACCATGTGCATCTCAAGAGTAGACAATAGAATCAGAATCAGAATCAGAATCAGAATGCTTTATTGTCATTGCATGTGTCACATACAACGAGATTACTGTGTCTCTCCATTTAAAAGAACTTCAAACATTCACATACTCATACTTTTTACACTCCCTCCCTCCCCAAACCAACCCATGGATTCACATTTACATAAATTAACACTGTCTCCCACCCCCCCTCCTTCCCCATAACCCGCTCCCGAGACAGAGTTCAGTTCCAAGATTGCTGATGGGTAAAAGCTGTTCTTGAGTCTGGCAGTGCGTGCCAGACAATAGACAATAGGTGCAGGAGTAGGGTATTCAGCCCTTCGAGCCAGCACCGCCATTCAATGTGGTCATGGCTGATCATCCCCAATCAGTACCCCGTTCCTGCCTTCTCCCCATATCCCCTGACTACGCTATCTTTAAGAGCCCCAGCTACCTCTCCCTTGAAAGTATCCAGAGAACCGGCCTCTACCGCCCTCTGAGGCGGAGAATTCCACAGACTCACAACTCTCTGTGTGAAAAAGTGTTTCCTCATCTCCGTTCTAAATGGCTTACCCCTTATTCTTAAACAGTGGCCCCTGGTTCTGGACTCCCCCAACATCGGGAACATGTTTCCTGCCTCTAGCGTGTCCAAACCCTTAATAATCTTATATGTTTCAATAAGATTGCCTCTCATCCTTCTAAACTCCAGAGTATACAAGCTCAGCCGCTCCATTCTCTCAGCATGTGACAGTCCTGCCATCCCAGGAATTAACCTTGTAAACCTACGCTGCACTCCCTCAATAGCAATAATGTCCTTCCTCAAATTAGAGGACCAAAACTCCAGGTGTGGTCTCACTAGGGCCCTGTACCACTGCAGAAGGACCTCTTTGCTCCTTTACTCAACTCCTCTTGTTACGAAGGCCAACATGCCATTCGCTATCTTCACTGCCTGCTGTACCTGCATGCTTACTTTCACTAACCCCCAGATCCCATTGTACTTCCCCTTTTCCCAACTTGACACCATTTAGATAATAATCTGCCTTCCTGTTTATGCTACCAAAGTGGATAACCTCACATTTATCCATATTAAACTTCATCTGCCCACTCCCCCAACCTGTCCAAGTCACCCTGCATTCTCTATGCATCCTCCTCACAGTTCACACTGCCACCTAGCTTTGTGTCATCTGCAAATTTGCTAATGTTACTTGTAATCCCTTCATTTAAATCATTAACATATATTGTAAATATCTGCAGTCCCAGCACCGATCTATCAACTTCTGGTCTGTTCTAAACATGAGGCTCCACGTTAAAAAACAATTCTGCTCTGACGCATTATATTCTACCACACATTCCCCATTAATTTCCCTCAGATTCTACCACTCACCTATATAATGGAGGTAATTTACAATGACTTTTTCACTGACCAAACCCACATAGAGATGGAGTAAACTATGTGGGACCTTAACAAATGCTTTCTGAAAGTCCAGGTACACTACATCCACTGGCTCTCCCTTGTCCATTTTCCTAGTTACATCCTCAAAAAATTCATCAAAAAATTCCAGAAGATTATTTAAGCAAGCTTCGTAAATCCATGCTGACTCTTGCCAATCCTGTTACTGCTATCCAAATGTGCCGCTATTTCATCTTTTTGATTGACTCCAGCATCTTCCCACCACCTACATCAGGCTAACTGGTCAATAATTCCCTGTTTTCTCTCTCCCGCCTTTCTTAAAAAGTGCGATAACATTAGCTACTCTCCAATCCACAGGAACTGATCCTGAATCTATAGAACATTGCAAAATGATCACAAATGCATCCACAATTTCTAGAGCCACTTCCTTAAGTACCCTAGGATGCAGATCATCAGGCCCTGGGGATTTATCAGGCTTCAGTCCCATCAGTCTACCCAACACCATTTCCTGCCTATTGTGGATTTCCTTCAGTTCCTCTGTCACCCCAGATCCTCTGGCCACTAATACATCCAGAAGATTGTTTGTGTCCTCGTTAGTGAAAATGGATCCAAAGTAACAGTTCAACTCATCTGCCATTTTATTGTTCCCCATAATAAATTCACCTTCTGCAGTCTTCAAGGGTCCAACTTTGGTCTTGACTATTTTTTTACTCTTCACATACCTACAGAAGCTTTTACTATCCTCCTTCATATCCTTGGCTAGCTTACCTTCGTACCCGTATTGCCTTTTTAGTTATCTTCTGTTGCTCTTTAAACATTACCCAATCCTCTTGCTTCCTGCTCATCTTTGCTACGTTGTACTTCTCTTTTATTTTAATACTGTCCCTGACGTCCCTTGTCAGCCACGGTCGCCCCTTACTCCCCTTGGAAACTTTCTTCCTCTTTGGAATGAACTGATCCTGCACCTTCTATATTATTCCAAGAAATACCTGCCATTTTTGTTCCACTGTCATCCCTGCTAGGGTATCTTTCCAGTCAACTTTGGCCAGCTCCTCCCTCATGGCTCCATAGTTCCCTTTATTCAACTGAAATACTGACACCTCCGATTTTCCCTTCTCCCTCTCCGATTGTAGATTAAACCTGACCATATTATGGTCACTACCTCCTAATGGCCCCTTAACCTCAAGTTCCTTTATCAAATCCTGTTCATTACATAACACTAAATCCAGAATTGCCTTCTCACTGGTAGGCTCCAATACAAGCTGGTCAAATAATCCATCCATTCTCAGAGGCATTCCACAAACTCCCTTTCTTGGGGTCCAGTACCAACCTGATTTTCCCAGTGTACCTGCATGTGAAATCTCCCATAACAACCATTTACTACATGCCAATTTAAATTTTGATTCAACTTGCACCCTATATCCAGGCTACTGTTTGGGGGCCTGTAGATAAGTCCCATTAGGGTATTTTTACCCTTACAATTCCTTAGTTCTATCCATACTGACTCCACATCTCCTGTTTCAATATCACCCCTTGCAAGGGACTGAATTTCCATCCTCACCAACAGAGCAACCCCACCCCCTCTGCCCACCTGTCTGTCGTTTCGATAGGAGGTATAACCTTGAATATTCATTTCCGAGCCCTGGCCCTCTTGTATCCATTTCTTTGTAATTCCCACATCATTATACTTGCCAATTTCTAACTGAGCCTCAAGCTCGTCCACTTTATTTCTTATACATATTTCTTAAAATATTCTATTTTATGGGAGGGCACAGATTCTAGGCTGATGTATTCTGATCCAACGGCCCTCTTAACCAAAGCTGAAAACAAAGTGTTACCATATTAATCTATGATGACCAAGATTGCTGTTAGGATTCTTTAAAGGTTGAAATGGTCATCCTGCAATGAGCATAATCATCTTTATTTTGTAGCCAATACATAATTCTCAGTGACCAGGGATAGATTTTATCAAACAGTATCTTATATCAAGAATGGTCACTCCCATTTCACCTCTGCAATAAAAACATTTTTGTCCCTGTCTGCACCAAGATTATATTGAAGTCTGGATCTAAGTAGTTCTTGCAAAATCCCCTGTGAGAATTCACGGGCAGATTATCGGTGAGCTAAATGCTGCCTGGTCACAATCTCTGTCTCATCTCCCACTAGTGTGTGGGTGGTTCAGACCATTCACAAGACCTGGTAATTAATTTCATTGAATTTGTCTTGTTCTTTGAAGATGTGCCGTACAAAGAAAATGGTCCAACTTGTTGGACAGGTACAGGTACAGGTGCAAAAATACTGGAGCAGCTTGACTAGGATCATGGCTCATGCTATATCAGAGGTGTTTGATGGTGATGATGGACAGGATATTCACAGGTCCCATTACCCTGACTGCATCAAATGTTGTCACCTGCTTTATCGTATCATGCAGCGTAGGTTGACATAACTGAAGACTGGCTTTTATTTGAGTTAAAGTCATACTGCATGGAAACCAACCCCTTTGGCCCAACTCATCCAATCTGATAAAGAAGCCCATCTACGCTAGTCCCGTTTGCCTGCATTTGACCCATATCCCTCTGAACCTTTGCTATCTATGTACCTGTCTAAACATAACTTAAATCCTGTTATTGTACCTATTTCAACCATTTCCTCTTGCAGCTCATTCCATGTATGTACTACCAAAGTTTCCTCTCCGGTTCCTATTAAATCGTTCCCCTCTCACCCGGGGTTATGGGGTAAATATCAGGAAGACGTTAAGGTTCATCATTTATTTAACATTTTAGCATCTTTAGCATAAAGGTGTTGAACTGCTTCTGCTTCATTCTTGCACACACATTGGCCTTCACCTTCAGTGAAGATAAGAACAATCATGACTACATCGCAGAGTCATTGAATGCGTCATAATCAGTCATTTACTGTAGCACATTAACCGATCAACCAGGCATCTGGGAAGAAAATGGAGCCCAGGGGAAACCCATGTGAGGAAGGGGAGGATATGCAAACTAAATAGGGTCAGCACACAAGCTCAAGATTAAACCCATGTCTCTGGAGCTATGAGGCAACATCACTAACTACTGTGTAATTGTGCTGACCTCATTAGCCTTTTAATTATCCATCATCATTCACAATGGTCTACTATAAAAACATGAATTTGTATCAAAACATCTTAACCATCTCCTTGAATAAAGTTGAAAGGGAATAGTCAGGGCTGAAAGGCCGTGAGATGTTTTGATGAACTGAATTTGCTTCTGCTGTTGAATACACCTTTGTTCATATATTGTATCTTCACCAGTTTGGCACCTCATTTTTAGACATGCCTAATGCGAACCTATCATATTCTTCCATATGTCTCTTTGAAATAAGAATATTCTAGTTTCATGAAAGAATGAGATATGTTCTAGACCATGATGTTACACACACTGGTGGAATAGTGTTATGTTGCCACACTCCATCCATAGTCTTGTGGACCAGATGCAGTAGCACTTACCCAATACTAAAATTGTTCTGTACCGATTCACAATGACAGTGCCACAGAAGTCAATGGAATCCCGTGTGCAGTGGTGAACACAACATGCAGCCAGTACTTTTACAACCATCTACTATTCGTGTTCCCTTTGAATGTCATTCAAGGAGACAACTAAGACTTGAAAAAATATATAAATTAATGATTCTGTATGATGTTAGGGACTGATCTATTTCAATGATGACATATTTTTGAGGATTTTGATTGCCTTTTTCCATGTAAAGAGATGGGGTAATATCAAATCATTTTTGACACATTGGAGCCGTCCCATTAGCATTACGAATAAAAACTTGAACATACAGTATCTGTTGATGAAGATATATGACCAATGCACAAATTACTGCTTTCAATACCTTGGGATGTTTGATCTGGTAAGAATCTTCCAGTTGTTTGTTCTGTATTAAATACGTTGCACCAAAATTAGTTGCATAACCTGCTATCCAAAGCATAATTGACTTAATTAGAAATGTTAAAACTTGCAGCATTACCTTTAGTGGTCTGCAGGATGTCAGAAATATAGTAAGTGAGAGCAGCTGTCATTTTCACAGCTACTGGCAAGGTTACATTATTGCTAAATTAATCCTCATCTCCTGACAAAGTCTTAAAACTGTTAGCTTTGACAGCCATATCCTCGAGAGTCATTAGCCTAGAAATTGGTCAGGTGCACAGTCACAGAGGCACAGATGGCGGCATTGCCTCCCCCCATTTCCCCGACCCACATTCCCTCTCACCACCCCACTCCCCCGCCACCCTCCCTCTCTCAAGAGGACTTCCAGAAAGTCTGTCAACTTTTCTTTACCCACTTCTTCGTTCTTTCAGAATTCAGTTGACTTGAAAATGGTGCATTTGCTGGATCTGCTATTTTATTCATTCACAGACTAAATTAATAATATTGCCTCAGTGACATTGGCTGCAGTGCATTTCAGATTAATCGGGACAAAATCAAATATACAGCTAGTATGTATGCAATGCTGTATGGAAGATTATACAGTGCGCTCAATTCATTTAGCTGTGAGCAAGTAGCAATTGCAAATTTAAAGCCCTCAGTCTTACTTTTCCATAAGAAAGAAGCTATTAACTGACTATTCCACTGCAGCGGTGGTAAGAGGTTATGTTGAAAAAATTGTTGGGCAGCAGAAAATTCAGCCTTGTCTAAAAACTGCTGTTGCTTGACTACTCATGAAGTTTAACCTTGGCAGTTCATTTACCCTGCTTTAGTGAGGCTTATTAAAATTAAATTATACAGTGTTAGTAATGAGGTTGTCAGGTTCTTTTAGAGAAAATTCCAATATATATTTGATACACTTACAGTATATTCCGATAGTATTCAGACCTCTTCACTTTTTCCACATTTTGTTACGTTACAGCCATATTCTAAAATGGATTAAATTATTTTGTTTTAATCATCATCTACACACAATACCCTATAATCAAAAAGTGAAAACTGGCATTTAGAAATTTTTGCAAAGTAATTAAAAAGAAATGACTGAAATATCAAATTTACATAAGCATTCAGACCCTTTACTCAGTACTTTGTTGAGGCACCTTTGGCAGCAATTACAGCCTCAAATCTTCTTGGGTATGACGCTACAAGTTTGGTAAACCTGTATTTGCGTAATTTCTCACATTCTTCTCTGCAGATGCTCTCAAGCTCTGTCAGGTTGGATGGGGAGCATCGATGCACAGCTATTTTCAGGTCCCTCCAGAGATGTTTGACCGGGTTCAAGTCCGGGCTCTGGCAGGGCCACTCAAGGACATTCACAGACTCGTCACGAAGCCACTCCTGCGTTGTCTTGCCTGTGCTTAGGGTCATTGTCCTGTTGGAAGGTAAACCTCCGCCCCAGTCTGAGGTCTAGAATGCTCTGGAGCAGGTTTTCATCAAGGATCTCTCTGTACTTTGCTCCGTTCAACTTTCCCTCGATGCTGACTAGTCTCTCAGTTCCTGTCTCTGAAAAACATCCACACAGCATAATGCTGCCACCACCATGCTTCACCATAGGTATAGAAACATAGAAACATAGAAAATAGGTGCAGGAGTAGGCTATTCGGCCCTTCAAGCCTGCACCACCATTCAATATGATCATGGCTGATCATCCAACTCAGTATCCCGTACCTGCCTTCTCTCCATACCCCCTGATCCCTCTAGCCACAAGGGCCACATCTAACTCCCTCTTAAATATAGCCAATGAACTGGCCTCAACTACCTTCTGTGGCAGAGAGTTCCAGAGATTCACCACTCTCTGCGTGAAAAATGTTTTTCTCATCTCGGTTCTAAAGGATTTTCCCTCTATCCTTAAGCTGTGACCCCTTGTCCGGGACTTCCCCAACATCGGGAACAATCTTCCTGCATCTAGCCTGTCCAATCTCTTAAGAATTTTGTAAGTTTCTATAAGATCCCCCCTCAATCTCCTAAATTCTAGCGAGTACAATCCGAGTCTATCCAGTCTTTCTTCATATGAAAGTCCTGACATCCCAGGAATCAGTCTGGTGAACCTTCTCTGCACTCCCTCTATGGCAATAATGTCCTTCCTTAGATTTGGAGACCAAAACTGTACGCAATACTCCAGGTGTGGTCTCACCAAGACCCTGTACAACTGCAGCAGAACCTCCCTGCTCCTATACTCAAATCCTTTTGCTGTGAATGCCAACATACCATTCGCTTTCTTTACTGCCTGCTGCACCTGCATGCCTACTTTCAATGACTGGTGTACCATGACACCCAGGTCTCGTTGCATCTCCCCTTTTCCTAATCGGCCACCTTTCAGATAATAGTCAGCTTTCCTGTTTTTGCAACCAAAGTGGATAACCTCATATTTATCCACATTATACTGCATCTGCCATGCATTTGCCCAGTCACCCAGCCTATCCAAGTCACCTTGCAGCATCCTAGCATCCTCCTCACAGCTAACATTGCCTCCCAGCTTTGTGTCATCCGCAAATTTGGAGACGTTGCATTCAATTCCCTCGTCCAAATCATTAATATATATTGTAAATAGCTGGGGTCCCAGCACTGAGCCTTGCGTTACCCCACTAGTCACTGTCTGCCATTCTGAAAAGGACCCGTTTACTCCTACTCTTTGCTTCCTGTTTGCCAGCCAGTTCTCTATCCACATCAATACTGAACCCCCAATACCGTGTGCTTTAAGTTTGTATACTAATCTCTTATGTGGGACCTTGTCGAAAGTCTTCTGAAAGTCCAGATATAACACATCCACTGGTTCTCCCCTATCCACTCTACTAGTTACATCCTCGAAAAATTCTATAAGATTCGTCAGACATGATTTACCTTTCGTAAATCCATGCTGACTTTGTGCAATGATTTCACCACTTTCCAAATGTGCTGCTATCCCATCTTTAATAGCTGACTCTAGCAGTTTCCCCACTACCGATGTTAGACTAACTGGTCTGTAATTCCCCGTTTTCTCTCTCCCTCCCTTTTTAAAAAGTGAAGTTACATTAGCTACCCTCCAATCCTCAGGAACTACTCCAGTATGTATTGGCCAGGTGATGAGCGGTGCCTGGTTTCCTCCAGATGTGACGCTTGACATTCAGGCCAAAGAGTTCAATCTTGGTTTCATCAGACCAGAGAATCTTGTTTCTCATGGACTCTCAGAGTCCTTTAGGTGCCTTTTGGCAAACTCCAAGTGGGCTGTCATGTGCTTTCTGCTGAGGAGTGGCTTCTGTCTGGCCACTCTACCATAAAGGCCTGATTGGTGGAGTGCTGCAGATATAGTTGGCCTTCTGGAATGTTCTCCCATCAACACAAAGGAACTCTGGAACTCTGTCAGACCTCCCTGACCAAGGCCCTTCTCCCCCGATTGCTCAGTTTGGCCGGGCCAGCTCTACGAAGAGTCCTGGTGGTGCCAAAGTTCTTCCATTTAAGAAGCAATGCTGCAGAAATTGCTTCATACCCTTCCCCAGATCTGTGTCTCGACACAATCCTGTCTCGGAGGTCTATGGACAATTTTGAGTGTCATAGCAAAGGGTCTGAATACTTATGTCAATGTGATATTTCAGTTATTTCTTTTTAATCATTGTGCAAAAAATTCTAAACACCTGTTTTCACTTCTTCGTTCTGGGGTATTGTGTGTAGATTGATGATATAACAAATGAATTTAATTCATTTTAAAATAAGGCTGTTACGTAACAAAATGTGGAAAAAGTGAAGGGGTCTGAATACTTTCTGAATGCACTGTAGACTGCTCTGTACCAGAGACTGAAACAAATGGTTGCTTAAAGACATAACAGGTGCAAAGTTTTTTCTGGGTGATGCGCAGTTTTGCATCAACTTCCCCCTTCAAACTCTACCCCCACCCCCCACCGCCCCACACAATGTTCATCCCTTATTATTTCTCCGATGACACAAAATGAAACTGGAAAGAAATATACATTGGATGACAGATTGATGAAGTTCATTTTACAGCAATGTCCTAACTTAAAACTAACTGACTTCTTAAAATGTAAGGAAAAGCAGTGTTTAAACTTAAACAAATGGCATTTCAACAGTTTATAAAGGGTCATACTAGAAACAATATTTGAATATCCATACAAATGTTGACGGATCATCAGTTCTTGTAACAACGTTGTAAAAGGTTCATTTTCTTTGCTTGATATTAATTTGTTTTAAATTAGATATTGGTTAAAATTGCAGAGTATCTGAGACAATGGCAGGATCATCTTGTGTGGAGCTTTATTCAACTACTGTAAACCTGGTCATATTAGAAATCCCAGACCTCACACACGATGTTCCACAAATCATATTTAAGATAATTGTCAAAATATGCAAGGGGAAATTAGATTACATTTTGTTCTGATCACGTTGCTCTGATTCAAAAGGCATTGCTAGAAAGGGCAGATTCAATAATGCCTTCAAAAAGTGACAGGATATTTGCTTAAGTGGGGAAATTTTGCAGGTCAAGTGTGATTATATTAACAGTTCTTTCAAAGAGCTGGCACAGACAAGAAAGGTTGAATGACTTATCTATCATACATAATTCTACAATCTGGCGGTCTTTCCCCCATATGCTGTTCCCTTTAATTCTCTTCAGCAAGAAAACGGCAATGGACAGTTCTTGAACATCCCCTTGCAGTCAATAACCTTCCCCTGAGCAGTAACAGTCCCACTGGGACCAGACTGAAATATTGTCCCTTTGGGCCTATACAAGAGTTTCACTAGAACAAAATTATGTTTTCTGATTAGCTTCTCTTTTAAAGAACAAGGCTGCCTAACAATGGCATTTCTCTGCTCAAAGAGATACATACCATTCATAAACAAGTCTGCAGTTTGTGCGGTTACAATGAGTGAGAAATGTCAAATCTGTAAAGCTATATTTGCAGTCCATTGTACAAAAGCATCCATGCTCCAAAAGCTTTACTGCCTAATAGCTGAACTTTTTTTTACCAACTTAGCTATAAAGTATTCGATGTAAGAGAAACACTGCTTCTGGGACCTTTAGAAACATAGAAAATAGGTGCAGGAGGAGGCCATTTGGCACTTCGAGCCTGCACCGCCATTCATTTTGATCATGGCTGATCATCCACAATCAGTAACCCGTACCTGCCTTCTCCCCATATCCCTTGATTCTACTTGACCCTAGAGCTCTATCTAACTCTCTTTTAAATTCATCCAGTGAATTGGCCTCTACTGTCTTCTGTGGCAGATAATTCCACAAATTCACAACTCTCCGGTGAAAATGTTTTTTCTCATCTCAGTTTTAAATGGCCTCCCCTTTATTCTTAGATTATGGCCCCTGGTTCTGGACTCCCCCAACATTGGGAACATTTTTCCTGCAGCTAGCTTGTCCAGTCCTTTTATAATTTTATACATTTCTATAAGATCCCGTCTCATCCTTCTAAATTCCAGCGAATTCAAACCCAATCTTTCCGATCTTTCCTCATATGACAGTCCTGCCATCCGATGGTTAACCTCGTGAACCTACGCTGCACTGCCTCAATAGCAAGGATGTTCTTCTTCAAATTAGGAGACCTAAACTGCCCACAATACTCCAGATGTGGTCTTACCAGAGCCCTATACAACTGCAGAAGGACCTCTTTCCTTCTATACTCAAATCCTCTCGTTATGAAGGCTAACATGCCATTAGCTATCCTCACTGCCTGCTGTACCTGCATGTTTACTTTCAGTGACTGGTGTACAAGGACACCCAGGTCTCGTTGTACTTCCCTTTTTCCTAATCTGACACCATTGAGATAATAATCTACATCCTTGTTCTTGCTGCCAAAGTGGATAACCTCACATTTATCTACATTATACTGCATCTGCCATGCATCTCCCACTCACTCAATCAGTCCAAGTCATCCTGCAACCTCCTAGCATCCTCTTCGCAATTCACACTGCCACCCAGTTTTGTGTTATCTGCATATTTGCTTGTGTTACTTTTAATTCCATCATCTAAACAATTAATATATATTGTAAATAGTTGCGGCCCCAGCACCGAGCCTTGCAGCACTCCACTCGCACTGCCTGCCATTCTGACAGGGACCCGTTTATTCCTAGTTTGAATGGGCTAAAGACAGTTTCTCCTGAAAAGCATTCATCGATTTAATGGAAGTTTCATGGATTTTCCTGGCACATATTCCTCAGAACACAGTCACAGTCAGCAACGAAATGGAATTAAAAAAGGCCTTCAAATGTTATCACACTAAATCAGTAACTATAAATGTCCATAAACATTACAGTTTTGAAGCTACAACATCTATATTAAATAAATATGTGGGGGAAAGTTCAAACATCGCTATATTATGGCAATTAAATTAAAAACGGAAAATAATAGACACATTCAACATGTCAGGCAGTAGGCATAGGAAGAGAAACAAAGTTAACATTTTAGACCATTTTTTGTGTCTTTGACGCCAAGCATGAATTCTGTTTCAAGAAGGAACTGCAGATGCTGGAAAATCGAAGGTACACAAAAAAGCTGGAGAAACTCAGCGGGTGCAGTCTGAAGAAGGGTTTTGGCCCAAAACTTTGCCTATTTCCTTCGCTCCATAGATGCTGTTGCACACAGCTTTTTTGTGTACCATTAATTCTGTTTCGCTTTTCATGGTATTGCCTGGCCTGTGGAGAATTTCCGTTTCCTGTTTAAATTCAAATTTCCAGCATCTGCATTTGTTTTGAATTTAAATTACTTATTAGCAATTAAGTTAGTTTCTAATCAGATATCATCTTTGCCATTATGTAAATGCATTGAGGATGATATTGATCACCATAAATGTTTACTAATTTTCCAACTTTCTCCCATCGGGGAAAGATTTTGATTGTCTTCTCTATCTATTCCCCTCTTCATGTTATATTCTTCTATCAGGTCTCCCATCAACCTTTGACCCTCCAGAGAAAATAATCCAAATTTGTATAACCTCTGTTTATAGCTAATACCCTCCAATCCAGGCAGGGGAGTTTTTAATGGAGGACAGTTTTATACTGACCCACTGGATAGTCACCAACAAGTCTCCAGCCCATTAACTCTCGTCCTCTCCACGGTTGCTGACTGAACTGTTCATTAATTCATGCATTTTCTGATTTTACGTTTAAACTATGATATTGCTGCATGCAATTATCCTCAATGAATAAAAGATCTCTGGCTTTCAATGTTATTATTGTCTGCAAATTCCTTGTAGGTATTCCTTCTTCAAGTATTTAGAAATTATTTCAAATATCAGCATCACAATGAAACACTGATCCTACTATCACTTGCTAATATATAGCTGCCTGGCAATTTAAATCACTGCTCTTGTAACCATTTGAGAAGGATTTTAAACTAAATGTGTTATTCGCTTGCATGCTGCATTGTTCCTCTAATCACATTTAAACTTTGAGTGAGTGGGAGTGTAGGGCTGAATAATGAACTAGCTTCAGCCATGGAGTTTCCACATATACAAGGACAAATTCAAATTCAGCCTTGGAGTACAACATCAGAGAAATCCTTGCCCCATTGACATGCAAGGTCGCACAACATGTGCTCTGTGTATCTTCAAGCCAAATTGAACAGACGACAGATTGCACTTTACCATTGCTATTGTGTTGAAAAATTGCAACCTTGAACACGAGGTCTTCTCTGGATGTCTGCACAAATGGAGATGCCTTTTGGTGTATTGAAGGATGTTCTTGTAAGTTTGTAACTGAGATATTTTTTCCTGAGGTCGTTGTTCTAGTGTTTGGCTTCATGAAATGGAGCCTCGGGAAATGAATCAGTGAGCCATCATCTATATGCAAAGCACAGAAGGCACAGTATAATGCAAAAATATAGAATTTTAAATAAAGTTGAGCTGGTTATATCCCCATAATCAGTTTGGATTTAGATCATGTCAGTATCTTAATGCTCAGTAAATATTGCTAGTAAGATAAATAGAAAGCAAAGGAATTGTGATTTAAGGAATGAGAGCTCCACTAATTGCTGAAATATCCCCAAGGCACAATTGTATAGCTTTAATTAATGTGATTTATCCTGCAGTAGTGATAACAGCAAGTAGTTTTGGGGGATTTAAATTTACCTTAGGTGATGAATAAGTATAAGAATATTGGTTGCCGTTTGCTCTTCTCTTTTGTCCTTAAGTAGCGTCCGTGTAACACTACCTGTGGATCAGTAGAGAGGAATATTTCCTAGCAGCTCATTCTCCGACTCTTCCCTATTCAATCTTCCAATCCCTCCACCACTCAGATATCAACACCACATCCATGCCCTTGCCCATTTAAGATGGAGTTCAAACAAACTTTTCTCACTCAGAGGGTTCAAAGTCTTACTTTCTTCCTCAAAAGGAATTAGATATCCTCAATTGAAACAAAGTAGGAAATGCATCTCTCAGCTCTCTGTGGTACTCTGATGTATATGTGCTCGTATGCTTCTCCTTAAAAAAGAAGCTTAGCCTAAACATACAAAGTGTACAAAGTGACTTATTAGAGAGGAGAATAGGGGTAAGAGGTAAAGCCAGAGGAAGGAATGTGATGGAATTGGAGAGAGGGAAAGGAAAGAGGACGATGATAACACACTTGGGTGGGGGTAGGGAGGTATGAGAAAAAAGAGTCAGCTTTCATGATTAAAACCAAAAGATTCTTATTTAATACCGTGCTTTGTCCTGCCTCCATCTCTCTTTTCCAGCTCCGCCCCCCTCACACCATACTCCATTCCTCACCCGGATGCTGCCTGATCCATTGAGTTCCTCTAATACTTTGTATTTTGCTCAAGATTCCAGCATCTCCAGTCTCTTGTGCCCCCCCCCCGACAAAATGTTATTGTTTATTGTTAGAGGAATTAAATACAAAAATAGGGAAAGCATGCTTCGGTTACACGATGCATTTGTGATGCCACAGCTGAAGTATTGTGAACAGCTTGCGTGTCTTTATTTAAGAAAGTGTCAATTCAATAGAACCAATGCATAGGTTTACTGGAACATTACCTTGAAGGCCACTTTGCTTTATGAGGAAAGTTTAGGCAAGCTTGGCTTTTGACTGTGGAGTTTGGAAGAGTCAGTGGAGAATTGACTGAAATGTATGTGATCCTGAGGTGCTTTGACAGGGAGGATTCAGTGAGGGTGTTTCTTCTTGTGGAAGAATCTAACCCAAAGTCTGTATTCTAAGGAATATTATGCTGTCGACAATAGGAGATATGTGATGGCTGTGGAGAGGGTACAGAAGACATTTCGCAAAGTGATTCTTGAGATTAGGGACTTTGCTTATTAGGTACAACAGAAGAAACAGAGGTCATTGTCCTCAGACTAAATGGGATTTGGGGAAAACAGGAAGAGCAACAAAAATATTGAACAGTATAGAGGTGGTGGAGAGAACCTGTTCTCACAGGTGGAGGAATCAAGCATGGGGAACAAAGATTGAACATGATTGGCAAAAAAAAGTGAGCAGAGGATTTTTTCTTTAAGCAGTCCATGGTTCTTGCCTAAAATTCATTGTTTGTCATATTGGAAGCAAATGCAATTATAGTCAAGAGTCAAGTGACAGTCAAGAGAGACAAGGGTGTGTTTTTGCTATATGTCCTGAAACCGAACAATTACATTCTAGCATTAGATTAGAAAATAGCTGGATATGTATCTGGCCACATCTGTGGAGGGAATGGACAGACGTTGTTTTAGGTTAAGATCATTCTTCAAACTGAAGGAGTAAACTGGAAAAAAAGAGGTAGGCCAAAGTCTGGTGAATGATAGGTGGATACAGGTAAGGGGGGTTGATTTACAGATGGAAGGACTAAGTGACAAAGGCACATGATGAAAAGAAGACTAAAGGATGTTGGATAAGGAGAAAAAAAAGAGGAGTGAAATGTAAATCCAGAGTGGGGGTGAAAGGGAGTGGTGGGAGGGGAAAGAGTTAAAGGAGAAATCGGGGATTTGGGGAAGGGAGATACCATATGGTGAAATGAAAAGGAGCAGAGTATGTATGGAGGGTAAGAAATGTGTACATGTGTGGTGGGGGATGTGAAAGAGAGTGGGGATAGGGGTAAAAGGTAAAATTAAGGTTAAAATGGTATCAAGGTAATATTAAGAGAAATGGTTCATTGCTTTTAAAATAAATGCTTTGTTGTGTTTTTTGTTGCTAGTGTTTATTAGTTTCTTGAGGGATTGAGAGACAATCTTTGTCTTTGATGCCTGAAAGATATGTTTTCTGTGAATACTGAAAATCATATTGTCAGTTTGGAACCAGAATCAGCGTCCTTCCAAAGTAAAATCAGTAAAATAACAATTACTGCAAATTTTTGTTGCTATTTCAAAATATCCTTTTAGACAATAGAAAATAGACAATAGACAATAGGTGCAGGACATTTGGCCCTTCGAACCAGCACTACCATTCAATATGTTCCTGGCTGATCATCCACAATCAGTACCCTGTTCCTGCCTTCTCCCCATATCCCATGACTCCGCTATCTTTAAGAGCTCCATCTAACTCTCTCTTGAAAACATCCAGAGAATTGGCCTCCACTGCCTTCTGAGGCACAGAATTCCACAGATTCACAACCCTCTGCGTGAATTTTTTTTCCCTCATCTACGTTTTAAATGGCTTACCCCGTATTCTTAAACTGTGGCCCCTGCTTCTGGACTGCCCCAACATTGGGAACATGTTTCCTGCCTCTAGCATGTCCAAACCCGTAATAATTTTATATGTTTCAATAAGAATTCCCTCTCATCCTTCTAAATTCTAGAGTATACAAGCCCAGCCGCTTCATTCTCTCAGCATATGACAGTCCTGTCATCCCAGGAATGAACCTCATGAACCTGCGTTGCACTCCCTCAATAGCAAGAATGTCCTTCTCTCAAATTGGGTGACCAAAATTGCACACAATTCTCCAGGTGTTGTCTCACGAGGGCCCTGTACAACTGCAGAAGGAGCTCCTTGCTCCTATATTCAACTCCTCTTATTATGAAGGCCAACATGCCATTTGCTTTCTTCACTGCCTGCTGTACCTGCATGCTTACCTTCAGTGACTGATGAACAAGGACCCCCAGATGTTGTTGTACTTCCCCTTTTCCCTTGACACCATTCAGATAATAATCTGCCTTCCTGTTTTTGCCACCAAAGTGGATAACCTCATATTTATCCACATTAAACTCCATCTGCCATGCATCTGCCCACTCACCCAACCTGTCCATGTCACCTTGCATCCTCATAGCATCCTCCTCACAGTTCATACTGCCACCCAGCTTTGTGTCATCTGCAAATTTGCTAATGTTACTTTCATTCCCATCATATAAATCTTTAATATATATTATAAACTTTGCATTTAAAACCCTTTGGCAAATAGCCTACCACACTTGAAAATGTTAGACCTGTTGGTATCTTCATATGATAATAACTGCTGACATTTTTTAAAAGTGCCAAAGACACGTCTCATGTCTATAACAGCTAAGATTGTTAAAAATGAAGAAGTTTAGTTGACAGAAGACATCTCCCGCTGCTTAATGATGTTCAATCTTGCGCCAACATTGAAAATTAAATAGTCAGTATCCCTGCAGTCTGCAAACAGCTGTCATTCTGAAACAAAAAGGTTCAAAGTGCTTCCAAGGTAGTGTCAAATGTAGATAGGTTATGTATATGTCAATAGGAATGTATGACTTTGTCAAAGCTAGTTGAAATAAAAATGTGTCCACTAATGATCAACTTTCATGATATCGTAATATTTATTACGATATTTGCAAAGTTTAAAGATTGAAAGCATAACCTTAGCTGGCTGTAAAGTACACCACGAGGTCATGAACAAACTTTTCCCTTCATTATTATTTGTCAGACAAGTGATATGTATACACTTCTTGATTTAAATCTATTTTTGTTGCAATAGTTATAATTTTTACCTCCTTCAATGTTTTAACATTCTCATGCAGAAATAATGGCAGTGAGCAGGCACCATCATTGGAAACAAAAAATAATCCTAAAAGCTTGAAAAAGATTATACATTTTAAATGATATAAGATAATATCTTGACAAACAGGCAGATAAAGAGAGATTAAATGTTTTCTGTTAAAAAAACTGAAATAATTGGAATCACTTGAACTGTCAGTTCAGAGTAATCAATAACATTCATACCAATGTAAATGTAATTGCCAATCATCGTAGGATTTTGTTTTACCCATAACCAGCCATTTTGCAACATTGATAGGTTCTAGAATCATCAGATCATGTGGATTTCTTTGCAATGCCTGGAAGAATCTAACTGTTCCCAATATTTCAGGCTAGTTAGCTCTTCTAAGCTGCTTTGAACAAATAAAAATTAGTATTTTAGTAATAGAGTGGAACTCTAAAGAGTAAATCATATGAAAAATACAAGATGCAGAGTAAAGCAGGGCAACTGCAATGACATCTACAAATAAAATAAATATTAAAAAACTGCCAGAACTAAAGCTGACTGAATATCATTTTGGTTTGCAGAATGACGGAACACAAGACTAACTTTAAAGCCAACTCTGAATAGAGGTCAGGTTGCTGGAAAGGGACAATTACAGGTTCCACCCTACGTTACGAATGGCTGATTTATGGACACCCTGTACATGCAAAGGAACATCTGGGAGATCGGCAGGATGGATGGGGATGGATTCCCACAGAAGGCTATGTAGGACATCAATGGATATTTTTAAGGTGAAGATTGATAGATTATTGATTAGTACAGGTGTGAAGCATTATGCGGAGAAGATAGGATAATAGGGTTGAGAGGGAAATAAAGATCAGCCATGAATGGGTTAATTCTGCTCCTATTATTTATGAATTTGTGGATTTTATGGATTTATGAAATTATGACAATAGACAATAGGTGCAGGAGTAGGCCATTCGGCCCTTCCAGCCAGTAATGCTATTCAATATGATCATGGCTGATCATCCACAATCAGTACCCCGTTCCTGCCTTCTCCCCATATCCCCTGACTCCGCTATATTTAAGAGCCTTATCTAGCTCTCCGTTGAAAGGATCCAGAGAACCGGCCTCCACCGCCCTCTGAGGCAGAGAATTCCACAGACTCACAACTCTCTATGTGAAAAAATGTTTCCTCATCTCCGTTCTAAATGGCTTACCCCTTATTCATAAACTGTGGCCCCTGGTTCCGGACTCCCCCAACATCGGGAACATGTTTCCTGCCTCTAGCGTGTCCAAACTCTTGCTAATCTTACATGTTTCAATAAGATGCCCTCTCATCCTTCTAAATTCCAGAGTATATAAGAACAGCCGCTCTATTCTTTCAGCATATGACAGTCCCGCCATCCCGGGAATTAACCTTGTGAACCTACACTGCTCTCCCTCAATAGCAATAATGTCCTTCCTCATATTTGGAGATCAAAACTGCACACAATGCTCAATGTGTGGTCTCACTAGGGCCTGTACAACTGCAGAAGGACCTCTTTGCTCCTATACTCAGCTCCTCGTTATGAAGGTCAACGTGCCATTTGCTTTCTTCACTGCCTGCTGTACCTGCGTGCTTACTTTCATTGACTGATGAACAATGACCCCCAGATCTCATTATACTTCCCTTTTTCCCCAACTTGACACCATTTAGATAATAATCTTCCTTCTTGTTTTTGCTACCAAAGTGGATAACCTCACATTTATCCACATTAAACCACATCTGACATGCATCTACCCACTCTACCAACCTGTCCGTCACCCTGCATTCTCATAGCATCCTCCTTACAGTTCACACTGCCACCCAGCTTTCTTTCATCTGCAAATTTGCTAATGATACGTAATCCCTTCATCTAAACCATCAATATATATTGTAAATAGCTGCGGTCCCAGCACCGATCTATCAGCTTCTGGTCCGTGCCAACCATGAGGCTCCACGTTAAATACGAACTCTGCTCTAACCCATTATATTTTACACATTCCCCATTAATTTCCTTCAGATTCTACCACTCTCCTATATAATGGAAGTAATTTACAATTACTTTTTCACTGACCAAACCCAGAGATGGAGTAAACTGGCATGCCTGGAGCAAGCCCATTCAATGACAGGGAGTACATGTAAATTCCAGGTGTTAGGATTGAACCGGGTCGCTGGAGCTTGATGTAGTATGTAGCTCTACTGGCTGCGCCACTGTGCTACCCTCAGTACGCTCATGAAGCACCGCTGATATGGGCTTTCAGTCCATCTCCCATCACTTAGTGAGTTGTAAATGATGATATAGAAGCAAAAGAGAAGGAAGGATCCTTTCACTAGGAACACACAGGAAGTCAATTACTGTGAATTTGGAGATTCTTCTGAAAATAGAGTGGCACGTGGTTCGACTGGTAAAGCTGCTGCCTTACAGTGCTAGAGTCCATGGTTCGATCCTGACCTCGATTGTTGGCTGTGCGGATTTTTCACGTTCTATGTATAACCGCGTCGTTTCCTCTGGGTGTTCCACTCTCCTCCCACGTCCCAAAGATGTATGGGTTTGTAGGTTAATTGGCCTCAGTAAATGGCCCTTAGTGTGTTTGCAGTGAAGTGAAAGTGGGATAGCATAGAATTAGTGTGAGTGGGTGATCAATGTTGGTGTGGACTCATTGGGCCAAAGAGACTATTTCCATGATATATCTCTAAATTAAATATAATGCTAATCTAATTCACACCAAAGTAATGAATATTTTCCCCTACTCAAAAATAGGTATACCGTATGTCAATGAATCTGTGGATGTAACATGGTGGACAAGAGGAGGGAAGTCAGAAGATTGGCAGATGTCATAGAGAGAAAAAGAGGAGTTAATATTGAATTAATATTCATAGATTAGGATGAGAAATGTGTCTCCCTCTCAGAGGTAATACATAAATATATAACAAAATAAGTAATTTATATTTACTACCACCATTGAGTATTTGTAGAATCACTGTTTTTCCTGAATAAAATCAAAAAAACATCTGTAGATGCTGGAAAGTTGACTTAAAAATAGACAATGCTGGATACAGAAAAAGTCCAGTAGGTCAGGTGGCATCTGTAAAGAGGAAAACAGACTTAATGTTACACGAATGGTTCTGATGAAAGGTCATTGACCTGAGACAATAACTCTGCAACTTCTCTCTCCACAGATGCTGCCTGACCAGCATGATTTGCTTTATTTTTGTATGTAATATTTTGCCTGTGCCCGTATCTAATTATACGCAGATATTCTACATTGGTACGTTAAGAATAGCTCCTGTGATCTCTCCCACACTATTTATCTTCACCCTATCCCTAAGCACGAGCGGTTGCAAACTGTAGGTTTTAAATATTATTTCATTTTACAACTTCTCTCAGTTTTACTTTTAAGGCAAGGTATTAAGTGCTAAACAAATGTAATCCAATAGTTTCCCACCAGCAGATTTAATTAAAAATACTCCTGCTGTTTTTCAAATGAGACAACCACCTTCTATGTCACAAGAAAATAGGAGACATGAAATATGAGAAGTTAAACTGAGTTCAGTTTAAAGAAAAGCAAAAGATTAAAGGCTAACATTTTTCCCTCAATCGACATCTATAAAACATTTTAATCTGTCCTTTTTTTTGTGCATTTATGTTTGTAGGACCTTGTTCTTTGTAAATTGTGTACCGCATATGTCTAATTGGCATCAACATCCATGGAGATAAAGCAGGGGAATGCTTCAGGCTGGTGTTATCTCATTAAAACTAATTCATTGATTTGATACAGCCTCAGATGCTGTCTGACTTGATCACTTTCAACATTTTGCACTTTTATTTTGGATTTCCAGAAGCAAGAGTACTTTGCTTTGATAACAATGATTTATTTAGTGCAGAATGCCTTGTATGACTTCAAGGTCCTGAAGGACAGTATAACATTCTTGTTATGCTTTACAGAAATAGAAAACTGGCTTTGAATTGTTTTTGTAAAGCAAAGCACTGCAGACACTGAAAATCAGAAATAAGAGGAGAAAATGTTGGATATCTCAGCAGGTCACGTGGCATCGGTGGGCAAAGAAATTGAGTTTAACATTATAACATTCTAGGTCAATGGCCTTTCAATCACTAGTTAAAAGTTATAAATCAAATCAAAAGTTAGAAATTAAACATATTTTTGTAGAAGAAAATGGGAATGAAGAAATAGGGAATTTTCTGTGATAGGATGGAGAAAGATTGAAAAGAGCAGGTGTCGGTGGCATAGTTTGCAACAATGAAGACTTGTTTCTCACAGCTGCTCTATCTGGAGGAGATATAAATGGAAGGAGCTTTGTGTTTCCATTACAGCTGCTGGAAATCAGAAATAAAAGAAAATGCTGGGAATAACTCCCTCCAGTTCATCACTGAAAATGTTGACAAAAGTGCGTTAAGCACCTTAAGAGTCAACAGTCAACAGTGTTTTATTGTCGTATGTCCTGTATTTAGGAACAATTCTTACTTGCAGCGCCAACACAACAGGTTTCTACACACAGTACTATAATAAACAACCAAAACAAAAAGAACCTCAATGAATAGAAAAACCCAATTTAATGCAAAAAAAACCCAAAGCCCAAAGTCACTAATCATGACAATCTAGGCATTTCGTAGTTTGAAGTTTAGTTGGAGTTCATAGTGTTCAATAATAGGCTGATAGTTGCAGAATAATCGACCCTCTGACTGAAAAGTCAAATGAGGCCCTGCGCTTCCTCTGCTACTTATCACACCCTATATGAGGAAGGCAAGCTCCACTCTTGCAGGTTAGGTGAACGGCATCAAGTAAGCCTTAGGTTGGGTCTGGGTTTTGAGGAGCACATATGAGAGAAGACGTGTGGCTGTGGGAACAAGTCACTGAGTACAGAAATCAGCAAAGACGGAGGAGATGGAAGTGGTGGATCTGGCATTTTTGATCAGGGACATATGGCCGAATTGGGTGTTGCAAGCATCAGAAATTACATCAAAAGAGGAGAAGACTACAATCACCAGTAGATATCAGAAGTTATGGAGTTGTAAGTGTCATATCAAGGATGGGGAATGTTGGGGTCTTTAGATATATTTGAGAAGGTAGTTATAGTCAAAGCTCAAATGAGGCTCAATGGTCAGGGAAGGATTCATGTTTGTGAAGCGGGTGATGTTGGCTCAGATTGCAAGCATGGAAGTACAATTTTAACCATTAGACATAATCAAATAAAGAATAGTACCACTAAGCCTTTTTTAAGGTAGAAATATGACTATGCTGTCTTCACATTTGTTTCTCTTTACCTCATTTGGGAGAAATTGAGGGTTTTAGACCCATTTTTTCTTTTATATTTAGCATTGATTTATGAAATGAAGGAGATTCTGAACCTTGATATATTATGATTATATGCTGTGTGATAAATAGAACGAAAGTTTTGCATTTCATTAAAAACATGGGATACTGAATGCTTTTCATTCTGGTACTGTACTATCCTTTTCCCAGAAGATCCAAGCCAAATTGTTACCTGCAGAAACAAGGAACTGCAGATGCTAGTTTACAAAAAAAGACACAAAGTAACACAGACGGTCAGGCAGAATCCCTGGAGAATATGAATAGATCACGTTTTGGGTCAGGACCTTTCTTCAGACACAGAATTGTTTCCTGTGTCACGTTGTAAACAAGAGATGTCAATCTGTACATTTTTTTTGTTTTCAAGCAAACAAATGTATCATTGTGTTAGCTAATAGCAAACTTTGGCACAGCAAATTATAAACCGATTGGGGATGCTCAACTTTTAATTTTTGAGTGAGTAAAAAGGAAATCAATTGCAAATTGAAAATGCTATCCAGCATATGCAAATACAGATAAATCAGCTATAGCTATAACACTACAGTTGTGTTTCTAAGAAACCTTGCATTTAAAAAAAACCATGTGAGAAAATTAATGGGAAAAGGAGGGATTAGGGACAAGAACATTTCAGACTTACAATGACAAAGTTATTTTTCCTGCAGGAGTTTCAAAGATAAAGGCGTTTTAATAGCTATAGATTTATTTTTGTTAATGCAATCTAAAAATACTAAAGGCTTAATGCTGCGTTGTTTAATAGAGAATCATTGCACGTGCCAATTGAAGCAATTGGTTGGCAATTTCAATGGACACCCTCAGTGAAACTAGCCCCTATGTTCTTAATAGACAATGATGTCTGATTACTGCACAGAGGCGAGAGGTTTTTCATTCCACAACAAATTTTGTTTCACACAATTTTTCTCTGCTTGTCAATTTCCAAAGTAATTTTTAAGTGGCTCTTTAGTTTCTGATCAAAATCGCGTTGTACCCAATTCGGCCACAGGTGATCAGTGAAAATTAAATAATCCCTGATAATATTGCATCAACAAACATAAAGTCAGTTTACAAATAATACAACTAATCCATGTTTGTGTTAAGTTCCTATGTTTTGATAGACAGTGCAATGAAAATGTATTATCAAAATGTGGATCATGATGTAGAAACTGACAGTGAGCAATTTGGACTGAAGACGTGTCAAAATATGATATCAGTAATAACTGTCTATTGATAGACTCTGATTAAAAAGTGAAAAGCAATAGAGGTAAGCAGAAAACATGTTTTATTCCACTATGTCTATTCACATAAATTAAAACTTCAGCAAATTGCAAAATCGTTGTTTACTGAATCCTGAATTAACATCTGAATGTTATTTTTTTATGTGCTCTAGAATAAAATTGTGCAAGACTGACCTTTACTGTTAGTGATAGTTATTGTTAAAAAATCAGTAAAAGTAAGAATGAGGTCTCGTAAAACGGCAGAGATGAGAATGAAAAAAGTTGCATAGTCGCCCATGACTTTCAGCTTTAGTTCAACAAATTAGACATTCCAATAGCAGTGACATTGTAAGCAGAATCATCTAATAACATTGCTTTACTGCTATGCTAAAGAAGAGTCCAGAATACCAATATAAAAAATACCCAGTTTTTTATGTATGCACGTGATATTGTCAATCATGACACTGACATTGTGCTGGATCACGACTACTTGATGGATACTATCTATGAGCTTTTGGTGGGTTTCTCATACATTTTAGCTTTATGAAGCCCGAACCATTTAATGCCCCAAGCCCCCTGATAATTTTATATGGGAGATCAATATCAACTTGCCAGTTAAGAGAAGGTAAATCTTTGGCAAAAGATTTTCTGAATTGATCAGTAGATTGGGCCTGATGTGTGGAGTGAATCCTAAGGTGGGAAGATAGAGGTGAGGTATAGGCCTGGTTCAGATAGACCGGCCTTCCAAGTGTGACTTGTAAGATTCTTAATAAATCCAACTCATAAACAGGGAGCCAATGGACATAGCAGTTGGTGGTGCATCAGAGTGCGAATGTGACCGCAAACATGGTCCCTTGTACAGCATTTGTGCAGTCCTTTCCTGTCTACATACCATTTCTGTTAATTGATGGGAGTTAACAACAAGAGCTTGATTATAGTTGGTAACATCTGCTAATTCACAAGAAGAGAAGTAAAGACATTACTGAGAAAGGATTAATAATAAAGACATTTAATATCCTCGAGAGGGAGTCCACTAAACTTCATTATGTGGCAAAATGTTAGTGAAAAATGTGCCCGTAGTTGTATGCTTTGCAGTTGAAGGAATGAATCCAGTTCTAAGTAATTCTAATACTAATATTCATATCAAACCTTGGATTACTTTACCTCAAGTGCTCAAATGTTTTAAATCGTTTCAAATGTTTTAAAATGTTTTAAATTGCAAGGACTTGTGGTTTATCTGCTAAAGGGATAGCCAATTTTCTATTTGATTGAATTTACAGGAGTAAATTAGTTCTAATTAGTGCATTTCATCATTATAGTGTCTACTGTAGAACAATGCATGCTTCAAGATTCATGTTAATAGAATATGGCTTTTGAATCAGACTAAAAAAGATTATTCTAATTAACCTCATTTGTATATGCAAATTGTATTAATATTATATTTTATTCACCTTTATTTAATCTCAAATAACATCATGAGTAATATGCTCTGCATTCCATTAAGCTTGAACTCTCCGTGCAATGGCATTGACACTTTGAATTTGAATATATTTGCATATTTAAATCCCATCTAATTTGTGCAATAAGTCAATATTGTAAATCTACCAACACTATGCTCTTGTATATGCAGTGAATTCATCAATACATGTTATGGCTATATGAAAATCATGTTTGACAAATTTGTTCGAGGATGAAACAAGCAGGATAGTTAGAAAATAACCTGTAAATGTAGCGTATCTTGGTTTCCAGAAGACATTTAATAAAGTGCCACATAAAAGGCCTGTGCACAGCATAAAAGTTTACAATACTAGGAGAATGTTGACATGCATTGAAGATTGGATATTGCATAGAAGGCTGGAAGAATGCCTGAAGGACGGCACAGTGGCCCAGCGGTAGAGTAGGTGCCTTACAACGCCAGGGTTCGATCCTGACTACTGGTGCTGTCTGTACGGAGTTTGTACGTTCTCCCTGTGACTCACGTGGATTTACTCCGAGATCTTTTATTTCTTCCCACATTCCGAAGACCTAAAGTTTAGTAGGCTAATTGGCTAGGTATAAGTGTAAATTGTTCCCGGTGTGTGTAGGATAGTGTTAGTGCATGGGGATCGCTGATCGGCGCAGACTCAGTGGGCCGAAGATTCCATACTGTATATCTAAAGCTAAAATTAAGTTCTTGACCATCAATATTTTCTATCTGCATCAGAGAGTTGGAGGCATGAGCAGAGCGTATGAATCCAGCAAGGAGACTTAAACTCTGCAGCAGGGTATAGATTATTGGTATATCTCTCATTTCACGTCTTCCTTTCGCACCAATCGGGAAGCAAGCCACATTAACAGGATAATCATAGATTCACCTGCATTTCTACCGATTTAGTGTATTGCATTTGATATTCACAATGTGGTCTTCTCCACAGTGGATAAACCAAATGCAGAATTTGGTAACTGCTTTGTGGAACATTATATTCAAACTACAAAAACAACCCTGAGCTGCCTATGGCCTACCACTTTAATTCCCCATCCCATTTGTGCTTTCATGTATCCGTTTATAACCTCCTACACGACTAAAATGAGTCGGTGCAACCTGGAAGACCAGCACCTCATCATCCATCTGTTGCATACTTCCAGACTTAATTTAGAATTTTACGGCATCATATAACTTTCACTGTCTATGTCCAAACTGGCCATTTCTGCTGTAAGTCATCCATCTGAGATATAGGTTCTGTTTTTCTCTCTCCATCAACACAGCTTGAGAATGTACAGAAGACCAGCATTTTGCATTTCTTATGCTCCTTTGTATGCATTATCACTCCCTCACTGTACAAATCATACATCGCCTGGATAATCTCCACTATCTATTCATCTGGCAAACCTGGCCTCACCCAATCACTTTGCATTATCTATTCCTCCCCCATCTACTCTGCAACTTAAAACTACCGTGTTTCCTCTCATTCTCAGTGATTGAAACATTCTGATAATTCTTGTCCTGAAACATTAACTGTGTTCTTTTCACATGGATGTCTCATAACATGCTGAGTGTTTCCAGCAGGTTCTGCTTTCAACTAAAACTATTTAGCCAGATTCTCACAATAATCACCCCTACCAATGGTCCCAATTAAATGCTGCCTATACTTAAGTTTATTATTGTAAAATACTTGAGGATGTTCAAATCTTGTGACAAATGCATTTTTTGCTTAAATATCACTTGTCTTTGTTAGTTTGGCAATATTTAAAATCAGGCATGAATGATTTTTCAATAACCAATTTCTGAATGTTATTCTTATTTACATGGCACAATTATGATGTTTTGTACATTATATTGGAATGTGTTTCTATAATGTATTAGATGAGCATAGATATCCACAGACTCAATTTGCACAATGCCCTAAAAGTGTTGTAGAAACAAACAAAAATCACGTTAAGTGGTGAGAACCAATTTATATGTGCTTAAGGTTAATAATTATGTGTGAAAGGCATTTTGTAGGGAGGTGTGTGGAGGATGAGGGGGTGAAAGGGTGGAATTTGAATTCACTTGCGCGTTTTTGCTCGTGTCCAACTCATCCACAATTTGTTTCTGGCATGACTGGCAACCTAATTGTGCTGAATTGTGAAGGTTCAAACTTCACATTGTTGAACTGGTCAGGCACGTGCCTGCCACAGTCATAGACAGAATGGAGAACAACTCTCTGCCAAAGAAGCATTGAGTGGACTGAATGGTCTTGGATCCCAGTCAATATCCTCCTGGATTTTTTTTGCAACCTGCCCCTTATAATTAAGTGGATAGAAATGTCACAACTCCCACAAAAAAAAGTGGTTCAGCTTTTATGTCAAGAGTCGAGAGTGTTTAATTATCGTATCGACTGAAATGGAACAATACAGCATTCGTACTTGCAGTAGCATAACAGGTCTGTAAACAAAGTACCCAATAGATGACATAATAAAACAAAGAAAATTCAATCAATTTTTAAAAGTAATAAATCCAAAATTATTGAGATAAAGGGAAAAATCTGACAAATGCTTTGGGACCTATGGCAGGACATTGCCAGAAAAATTGTTTGTACGGGTATACAAATTTATTATGAATCCCTACACATGTAGGAGCTCTTTACTGCAACAACAAAAAAATGCCTCTTCCATCTGTGCAAGTAAAGTCACATTTAACAAAAATAGAACTTTCCCTACTTTTCCAGAGGAATCTTGACATCTGCAACAATGCAGTGACAAGCAAATCATCACACATGGCACATCTCAGCAGATACAGCTTGCTAGCAACCGAAGAGCATTTTCACTGCTGTCAAAAAACATCTTCGAAATCTTTTGAACAGCGTTTGAACACAGCTCCTCGCATGAGGTTCAACTCTTTAACTATCTTGGCTACTTATTCTAACAATAAACTGAATGAGCATTAATGCTGAAGGCACCTGTTCGCCATTTTGAAACTCTTTAGTGCCTCAAGGATAATGGGAAAATGCCTCTCATTTGTTTTTCTCAGCAGTAGGCTTGATAAACGTTGTGGGACCACGGTAAGTTTGCTTTCAGTTGTGTGAAATCACTTTAGCACCTCACACTGTAAAACCATGTCACACTGTAAAACCACGTCACACAATTTGATCAAGATCTGACCCACTTATATTTTTACTAAAACTACAATCAGCCCTTTTCTTATTTTAGCTAAAATCGCAAAATTACTTTTGTTGGTAACATTACATTTTCCAGCACCAGCTACCTACTTTATTTAAAACCAAAAACTTCTATTAACCTTCAAGCATCTTTGGTCTAGAGCAACTTAAAGGGGCTGTCCCACTTGGGCGACCTAAGCTGCGAGTTTAGAAGAGTTTGCCCTGGACTCAAACTTGCAGCATGGTTGACACGAGGTCCTAGGAGGTTGTATGAGGTCGCTGGGACTCTCCTTCATGCTCGAGGGAGGTTCCCGCCTACTAAAAATTTCAGGGTATTGAAAAATTTTCCGCGAGTAAAATTTGGTCGGCATGGATCTTTTTCACTTGAAGTGCAGTGGCAGGCAGTCAAGGGCAGCCGTAGGCCATCTCCTTCGCTGACCGGGCATTTTGATTGGCTCATTGGAGTTTCACGAACTAGGAAGACCTACCAGTAGGTAAAATGCCCGCTAAACTTTATTAAACTTCTTAAAAGTGTCTCCACTCCTTCTCCGCCACCCTTCTCTCTCCTTCTCTCCCCTTCTCTCTCCCCCGCCCACCCGCGCTATCTAAAACTCTGTGGCAGCCGTTTACCTTCCTCGTCACCGCGCAGACAGTGCTCCTCCGCTTTCCCTGGCCCCCACCTTCGCAATGTGTTTGTGTGTGTGTGTGTGTGTGCGCGGTTGGTAGATGCAGCTCGCAGTTTGGTCGATCCAGCTCACGGTTTCAATGCGGCCGGTCGATCCAGCTCGAGGGTTTCCAGGAGTGCCCTCGAGCTTGAAGGTCGAAGGCACTCGTCTGGACTCGCGGATTAGGTCGCCCAAGTGGGACAGGCCCTTAAGAGTGTGTGGGTGACAATTGACAGTAATGGGATATGGGACATATTAGCATTCTGCTCTCAGTGTAACTATCAAACACTTCCAGGAAAAGGTTACTTATAACATGTGTAGGAAGAAACATGTAACACCTCTGAAAATGTAGATCTTTTTCAATTCATTGGTCAGAGTTTTATTGATATTTAAAATATTGCAGTGTGCCTTTCTCACTAATTTCTCTTCACCCAGTACTGCGGACCCGGTAAGGATGAAAATAATGTTAACACATGGTTAAGTCCACAAGTCATGTGGCATCGATGGAGCATGCCCATCTTATGCAGATTTTGTAACATTACATTTTTCTGCACCAGCTACTGACTTTATTCATAATCAAACACATCCATTAACTTTCAAGCAACTGCTCTAGAGTAAATGAACTGCATGCGGGTGTAGTTTTGCAGTGTGAGGCCCTTAAATCATTTCCATTGTGAGGATTTCACACAACTGAAAGACCTGGAAGTCTGCCAAACAACCCATGTAGCAAGTGCAGCAGCATATCTTGCATATGGTTCATACTGCGTGTTTGTGCAGGGGTTGGATGTTCAGATTTGTCAGTCCATCCACTAACAATGAACATCAATGAACATTCTCTACAATTTTGCATGCAAGCTGATTGAAAACACAGCGCATGAGTATTGGCAATTATGATGCATGGAGCTCTTAGCAATTTCCAAAAGAATACCAACACGCTTAGGAGATATTGATCACATTAAGCTTCTCAATATCATTCAATAAAGTAGCACATAATAATGATGCACTGGAGGATAGAATTCCTATGCAGCTACCAATCATTGTGCCTTGCTCAGTTTTCATGCTAGTTTCCCCATCTTCAGTGTTCAGTAACTCTGAATATGAGTTGTGTTTCAATGCTTCACAGAGCATGGCAATGATCCACAAGGCTAAAAGGTCATAATTACCAGCAACACACGATGTCCTAGGTACTACCAATCAAGTGAGGTCATCAAGCAGTATAGAAGTTAGGAGGTCATGTTGCTGTTGTATAAGACGTTGGTGAGGCCGCATTTAGAGTATTGTGTTCAGTTCTGGGCATCATGTTATAGGAAAGACGTTGTCAAGCTGGAAAGGGTACAAAGAAGATTTACGAGGATGTTGCCAGGACTAGAGGGTCTGAGCTATAGGGAGAGATTGTGTAGGCTGGGACTTTATTCCTTGGTGTGCAGGAGGATGAGGGGTTATCTTATGGAGGTGTATAAAATCAGGAGAGGAATAGATCGGGTAGATGCACAAAGTCTCTTGCCCAGAATAGATGCATTGAAAACCAGAGGACATAGGTTTAAGATGTAGGGGAAAAGATTTAATAGGAATCTGAGGGGTAACTTTTTCAGACAAAGGGTGGTGGATATATGGAACAAACTGTCAGAGGAGGTTGTTCAAGCAGGTACCTGCTTAATACGAACGTTTAAGAAACACTTAGATACATGAATAGGACAGGTTTGAGGGGATGTGGGCCAAATGCAGGCAGGTGGGACTAGTGTTGCTGGAACATGTTGGCTGGTGTGCATAAGTTGGGCCAAAAGGCCTGCTTCCACACTGTATCACTCTATGACTCTATGACGCCAAGGATGACACAAAAACAGGAGCAGGAGTAGGGCATTCATCTGTTCCACCATTTAATCGAACCATAACTGATCATTTATTTCATAACCACATTTCTGCACGATCCCACAGATACTTCCTCCATTGACAATGTCACACAAAAAACACCACAGGAAGCAGAAAATACATTTTTTTCTAATAATTATTATATTTTATGGGTCTCTATGTGTGTAGGATAGAACTAATGGGTGATCGCTGGTCGGTGTGGCTGTGAGCTGAAGGGTCTGTTTCCACATTGTAACTCTAAACTAATCTCTGCAGTGTTCCTTGTTGAAATTGATCAGTGATAAACAAGGAACTCATGTTCATCCTGTGCAGCTTCTTCAAACAACATAGGCCTGCTTAAATTCTGCTCAATTTTACGAGCCAATGCAAAAGGCGTGCTCTTTCCTGCTTTACAGCACTTCTTCAGTTTCATCAACACCCTGATGACATCCCAACATAATGTCGTTTTCATTTTTTTAATGTTGTTACATTGGCTTTCACAAGATGCCATGCACTATTTTTATGCTTGTGTAAAGATTGCATCCAATTTGCTTGACTGTCAATATTAAGGCAGCACAAGAGGAAATCTACTGTGGGCTTTTCAATACCTTCATTCCAAATGACTTATAGAGACAGTTTGCTTCCTATCTCAACGTTGCGACATTTCCCATTGCTTTCTTTGCACTCTTGAAGAATTATGTATGAAATGCAGCCATCAGTCACTGAGTATGACCTTTCTCAAGTACATTCTTTTGTTACCAAGTCTTGTCAAAGTCGACTAAATGATGAGGGTGAGAGGACACCAATTAAATACCCTGCGGCAGGCAGAGAAGTGAGAGACAGCTTGAAAAATTAGGTTGCGGGTTCGACCAGTTGAATCTGTCCATTAAAGGACTAATAATTCACACGCATAAGTGCTCTGTGTCTATTATGAATTAACATATATCAATAAGTAACAAAGCAATTAGTACCTAAAGCAGAGATATTGCAGCTATGGATATGCTGGCTGCAGTTTGTCTTCAGTAGACTCATTAAATGTGGTGACCTCCCCTGTGGAATCATAGTTCTGTGACAACCAAGTCCATGCATGCTTATATGATCTTCACGCTGACGGACAGTTGATACCATTTCACACCGAAAAAAGGAGTGCTTAATAGCTACACCCTTAACACCAAAGTGGACAAGCATCAAGAAATTACAGTATATCTGATTCAGATCTATATGTATATAGATAGAACTCCACATGCTATGATGCCCTTACTCTATTTTGTATATGCATTAGCACATAATTTAAATATTAATACAGAATATCATAAAATTAATTATAGTCTAGATTTAAAGGGAATTGTTGGTACTAACGCATGCAACATTTGTCCTTTCATCCTGTAACTGCCAACAAAGTTGGGATTTTCCTCACAAATGTATGTCACAAAATAGCACATAGTAGTTCACTACTGTTCTAGAATACCTGGACAGAATTAAGGCTTGTGCTGCTGCGTGGCAAATACAAAGTAACACGTGGTTCAATAAAGTGTCAATAAAGTGTCAATAGACAATAGACAATAGGTGCAGGAGTAGGCCATCCGGCCCTTCGAGCCAGCACCGCCATTCAATGTGATCATGGCTGATCATCCCCAATCAGTACCCCGTTCCTGCCTTCTTCCCATATCCCCTGGCTCCGCTATTTTTAAGAGCCCTATCTAGCTCTCTTTTGAAAGCATCCCGAGAACCTGCCTCCACCACCCTCTGAGGCAGAGAATTCCACGGACTCACCACTCTCTGCGAGAAAAAGTGTTTCCTCGTCTCCGTTCTAAATGGCTTACTCCTTATTCTTAAACTGTGGCCCCTGGTTCTGGACTCCCCCAACATCGGGAACATGTTTCCTGCCTCTAGAGTGTCCAAGCCCTTAACAATCTTATATGTTTCAATGAGATCCCTCTCATTCTTCTAAACTCCAGAGTGTACAAGCCCAGCTGCTCCAGTCTCTCAGCATATGACAGTCCCGCCATCCCGGGAATTAACCTTGTAAACCTAAGCTGCACTCCCTCAATAGCAAGAATGTCCTTCCTCAAATTAGGGTACCAAAACTGCACACAATACTCCAGATGTGGTCTCACTAGGGCTCTGTACAACTGCAGAAGGACCTCTTTGCTCCCATATTCGATTCCTCTTGTTATAAAGGCCAACATGCCATTCTCTTTCTTCACTGCCTGCTGTACCTGCATGCTTACTTTCATAGACTGATGTACAAGGACCCCCAGATCCCGTTGTACTTCCCCTTTTCCCAACTTGACATCATTAAGATAGTAATCTGCCTTCCTGTTTTTGCTACCAAAGTGGATAACCTCACATTTATCCGCATTAAACTTCATCTGCCATGCATCTGCCCACTCCCCCAACCTGTCCAAGTCACTCTGCATTCTCATAGTATCCTCCTCACAGTTCACACTGCCACCCAGCTTTGTGTCATCTGCAAATTTGCTAATGTTACTTTGAATCCCTTCATCCAAATCATTGATGTATATTATAAATAGCTGCGGTCGCAGCACTGAGCCTTGCGGTACCCCACTAGTCACTGCCTGCCATTCTGACAGGGACCCTTTAATCCCTACTCTTTGTTACTCTTTGTGTCAGGCAATGCATATCACTAGCATGTACCATTTTGATATTCAAAATCCTCATTATCAATTGTATCCCCACCATCAATATCTCAGAATTCCTCACTGATCAGAAGTTTACCTGCACAAACAACATATATATTGTTACTGGATACCCTACTGTAGATGGTTCATATTCATTCTCCCAAATCATTTCCATCTATTCTACAGTGGTTTACCAAATTGTTACTTAATCCATAATCCCAAATATTCAGCTCTTCAGTTGATGATACATCATGTTTGCAGGATGAAGCATCTACAAATAGCCTGCAGCAATGGCCACCAACTTCTAAACCTATAAACCCAATCACACAGAAGCAGTGGTGGAGGACACTCGGTCCGACCACAACCTGCAAGCTTCTCTCCAAGTCAGACTCCATCCTGACTTGGAATTACATCACTGTTCTCACATTTTTGCTGTGTCAAACTAGTGAAATACCTCACTTTTAGCACTTTACTAAAAGGATTCCACGGGTCAGGAAGGCAACCTCATTCATTCCCTTGCATACTTCCGACCATTGCTTAAAGCTCTTGTACTAACACAGTCTTCCTCTTGTTCTAATGGAATATATGCAGGCAAACTAAATTATGAATGGCCATTACCATCAGCCATTTCATTTCAAGAACAAAAAAAATGTTGCATCGATATCATACACTTTACATTCTGAAAGTGCCTCTCAGTTAATTAATTAACGTATTTTAACCTTTGGCATATTGACAAGAAGAGCAGCCAATTTTTAAAGGATGATGCCACAAATATTAATGAGGTAATTGACAAGTTAATTTTTTTTCTAGGGTTGTCAATTCAGTAATAAATGTTAGTTAGGATAACATTTGAACTCGCCAACTGCTTGTACATGCAAGTTGCCTGGATGTGATTTTCACCACCTGCACTTACCTGGGCTGATATCACTGATTCTCCACAGCTTTTAGATAGGAGATGAGTTTAGCAAGGCAAATGCATTAAGGTGGCCTCAAGCTGCAAATTTGCTAGAATACTCGCTAAAATTGAGAAGATTGAGGGGGAATCTTATAGAAACTTACAAAATTCTTAAGGGGTTGGACAGGCTAGATGCAGGAAGATTGTTCCCGATGTTGGGGAAGTCCAGAATAAGTGGTCACAGTTTAAGGATAAGGGGGAAATCTTTTAGGACCAAGATGAGGAAAACATTTTTCACACAGAGAGTGGTGAATCTCTGGAATTCTCTGCCACAGAAGGTAGTTGAGGCCAGTTCATTGGCTATATTTAAGAAGGAGTTAGATGTGGTCCTTGTGGCTAAAGGGATTAGGGGGTATGGAGAGAAGGCAGGTACAGGATACTGAGTTGGATGATCAGCCATGATCATATTGAATGGCGGTGCAGGCTCGAAGGGCCGAATGGCCTACTCCTGCACCTATTTTCTATGTTTCTATGTTTCTATAAGCTGCACAGTGCGAAGGTCTCATTGCCCTGACAGCCTTTGAATGGGGCCAAAATATCTGGCAGAGCTTTGTCTTGCATTAAAACTTGGCAAGGTTTTGTTTGCTATATGTCTCTGATAGTCACAGATACTCATTAAACACCAAAAGTGCTGTGAATTGTTCGACTTACTAAAAATATAATTCCGTTAAATAAAAATGAACAAATTTAATAGACACAAATAAAAGTAAAATTATATATAATTAACATTTACCTTTCATGTACTTTTCGTGAACATTTCTATTGAAATGATTGAGGTTCTAAGTCCACAGCGTAAGGTTTTGGAATTCCAGTAAAACTGGCCTCTGCCATTGACATACAAGTGGAGTCTCTGGACAGAAAGGTGTGACAGATCTGACAACATTTGTCACTCTGTAAAGCCCAAGCATACAATGTGTCTGAGGAACCCAGAGATTTATAGCCCTGTCCCACAGTACGAGTTAATTCCAAGATCTCTGCCGAGTTTGCCCTGATTCGAACTCAGAGATTTACGGTAATGGCCACTCGTCGGTACTCGGGGCTCTCGTGGACATTTTTCAACATGTTGAAAAATCTTCACGAATCTTCCCGTGCTTACCTGCCATTAGCGAGTCTTCCCAAGTACCTGCCGTTAGCGTTACGAGCCGCTAAGTGACGTCCCAGAGCTCCGAAGTACCCGCTACGTTCATTCTCCATGCTTTCCACGAGTTTGATTTTTTTTTAAACTCGGGACAGCTCTTGGAATGAACTCGTACCATGGGACAGGGCTTTTACTTGCGCAGGAACACCTGAATGCTAATGGTGTACACCTTTTGGTTTAATTTCTAGTCCAGTATCCAGTGACTTTCATCCAGTACAGATCAAGCATTTATCTACAGATGTAGACATTACACCTGTTTGGTTATTTGTTTTGTTTTGGCATAGGACTTTAATTACATTTATTCCTCAGGCATCAGCCATTTGGAACGATTTTTACATCAGGGGATCAATTTTTACTTTTTTGCTGGGTTAATATGTGTACTAAATAGTTGCGACAATTAAAGCAACAGAAATTGTATTTCTGCCCTTCCTGTTGGTCCACATTTTATCAAAATATGGAAGGAGGAGTAACAGTTTCTCTGCGTATATTTCAGTAGAACAAGATAGATAAACTTAAAGAGTGGGCTCTTATGAGAGCATCAAGCAATGTCAGGAAGTATACATAAGACGGAATGAGTGCATCATAAACTGGTGTGGATCAGTAATTGATGTCATTTTAATCGTTCTGTTTTAGCGTATATATTCCATTGTGCTAATTAGATTTTCATTAAAACTTGAAAGAAATTCAGTTAAGTAGGCTGGTGCATTTATTTTTATAAATTAAATTTCTCAAGTCATTTGTGCAGCATTACCTTATCCTTTTTGGATTCAATTCAGCAACTTATTTACGATTCAAAAATTAACACAGCATAAGTGATGAATGTTTAAGGTCACACATCAGGTGTCCCTTAGAACAACAGTTTCTGTTTATCCTACTTTTTTTTTTAAATTTGCACATAATCTGAATTAAAGATTTATTATGTAAAACCATTCGAAATGTTTGTTCAAATATAAAATGGGAACAAAGAAATTCCACCTTTATAACATTTTCACCTGATTTCTGAATCTTTTCTCCTCATGGTCACAAAAGAATGTAGCCCTGGTTAGAATGTTAACTATTAAATATAATGATCAAATGATATAAATCATTCCCACATCAAGGAATATTCTATTGAATTTGTTTTAATTTTCACCACAAAAATAAGATAGTCATTTTTTAAAATAACCCAAATTCACTCCGTTCAGGTACAAGTGAATGTTTTATTCTCAGCAAGTTCAAACGTGCATGTGTTTTTTATTGCTTAATGGATCTATTTTCTAGGAAGAGTAATATGATTACCACATTTCTAACCAAGGGGCCAAAGTGGCCTTTGGCAATTTTACTCTTCTTACCAGGATCAATGGAATTGAAATTGGGATCTGAAGATATTTTTTAATCAATCTAACAATTTTACTCATTCATCGAGATCATTTCAACGTGTTTCAATATGAGATCTTTGATTCGCAAGTGTGACAAATGACAGACAGATTGCATGCTTCTTTGCAACAATGGCAGCACATCAGGATGGTCACCATCATCTTTCTATCAGCAGCATTGCAAGTAGGTCACAAGATTTGTTGTGGTCTGCTGAATGCTATGTAACCTTATAATAATGTCAGCTCATTTCTTCCTTCTAGCTATGGATTAGGAAAAAAAAGGAAGCAGAAGAGAAGAAGCAAGGGACGTCACTTAGGCAATCAAAGAACAGAGGTCATTAGAAAACCCAATCAATAATCACTGTCCCCCAAATCTACCATTCCTCCATTGATCATTAGGATTTTATTTTTAATTTAAAGAGCTAACCTGATTGAATACAATCAACTAATCACTCACTGTCATTCCTTAGTATCTATCAATGAATCTTTATCAGTTCTGGTGTTTCTTCAGAGTGTTTAGTTTAGCTTAGAGATAATGCAAATTGTTTGTGGAAACAGGCTCTTTGGCCCACCAGGTCCATGCTGACCAACTGTACACTAGTTCTATCCTACACACTAGAGGCAATTTGCAGGTCAATTAACCTACAAATCTGCACATTTTTGGAATGTGGGAGGAAAAGGGAGCAACCGGGGAAAGCCCAGGCCATCACAGGGAGAAATTACAAATTCCACACAGACGGCACCCATAATCTGGATTAAACCTAGGTTTCTGACGCTGTAAGGCAGCAACTCCATTGTTGCACCACTGTGCCTTGCAGATCAACATGGCTTGTCAGTTGGCTAAGTGAGAGTGAAAGAAGCTGCAGATGGCCTTGCAGGAGGAGTTCGAATTGCTCTGGGACTGACACCTCAGGCGTTGGATTGTACCGCCTTGCTACAAACAGCATGAGTCTGGGTTGGATGGATGACAGCCAAAAGCACGGCAATCGTGTGATTGCAAATGTGTCATCTTGTGAGAGTGCGTCAGATTTGTGCTCCACAGATGGCAACAGTCTGCGCTTCCTCGACTTCACTCAAATATGGGGTTATTTCTACTGTTTAGGGCTGAACTGAAAGGTGAGCTGTTGGGCATTGGACGCAAGTCTGTAGTTTACCCTCTCAGTCCTTATCTGTTCTCTTTGCAGCAGAGCACATGTCAAGAGTGTTAATAGTGTTTAATTGCCAGATGCTCCGGGACTGGAACAATGAATTCCACTGTAGGCAGATCTCACCTTGAAGCTAATATACAAAATACTTGACAGAGCAGAAGAATGCTTCTCCAGGCTTGGGAGTCTAGAACCAGGGGTCAGTCTCAAAGTAAGGGGTCACCCAGTCAGAACAGAGGTGAGTAAATATGTCTTCACCCAAAGGATGATGAATCTACTGCATCAAGGTGAGGGCACAGTCGCTGATTCTGCTCAAAGCAGAAATCAGTATATCTTTATATATCAAAGGAATCAAGTGATAAGAGTCAGTGCTGGAATGTTGTAAAACACCAACCATGACCCTAAGGAAGAGGATGTGGTGGCACCCAGTGGTTAGGCCACTTGCTATGTGAACCCTCGACAGTTGGGGGTAGGGTCACGTGACTGGGCAATGGCGGGAAGGAGTTGTCACAGGGTATAGGGGTGTGCTCTAGTATTATAACAAACCCCGGGTCAACCTTCCCTCTCTCTGCCTCTTCTTCTCTCTTCGCGTGAGTGCCCTGCCACCTCAGCAGGAGCTCAGCTCGAGCCCACAAAGCAACAGCCTCGTAGCAGCAACAATGACTTTTGTGTTACAGGACTAAATGTGCATGTATATCCAAACTATAATGCCTGAATAAAGAAACTGTTTATTCACGACGTTTGGTGTCTCTACAAGGACACATCCGATGTAACAAAAAGCCCACTTCTGCTTCTATACCTTTTTATGTTCTAACCTCTGCATTGCATAAACATATTTTAACTGATGGTTTATCCTGCTGCTGCCAGCACTTCTCTTCTAGCAATTCTCTTTGGGCAGCACGGTGGCACGGCGGAGGAGTTGCTGCCTTACAGCGCCAGAGACCCAGGTTTGATGCTGACTATGGGTGCTGGTTGGAGTCTGTCTGTATGGAATTTGTACGTTCTCCTTGAGCTGCGTGGGTTTTTGCCGGGAGCTCCGGTTTCCTCCCACACTCCAAAGATGTAAAGATTTGTAAGCTAATTAGCTTGATAAAATTGTAATTTGTCCTTGGTGTGCGTAGGATAGTGTTAGTGAGTGTGGATCGCTGGTCGGCGCAGATGTAGTGGGCTGAAGAGCCTGTTTCCATGGTGTCTCTCTAATCTAAACTGAACTAAATTAAACTAAACTAAACTAAACAATTGCAAACTTTGAAGAAGCTCTGTTCTGCTCTCTGATAAAATGAGATTTCTGTCTATGTCTCTCCATTCTGACTCAGTTTCTCTTTCTGCAGATGTTGCCTGAATTGCTGGGCATGTCCAGCATTTTCCATTTTTTTGGTGGGTGACCCCATCGTATATGGTAAAGGCCCTAGGGACGATGAAGGAACAGAGGTTGCCTTGATTGTAGGGTATTAGCTAGAGGGAGAGGATGGGCAGACTTGTTTTCTCAAATGCCGGCATTTGAGGGGAGACTTGATAGGTGTATATAAAATAATGTCATAAATAGAAGAGACAGTCAGAACCTTTTTCTAGGGATGGTTATAGAAAATGTTAGAGGTCATAACTATAAAGTGAGAGGGGCTAAGTCTAAAGGAGATGCGTGAGGCAAGTTTGTTTATGCAGAATTTGGTGAGTGCCTGGAATGTGCTGCCAAGGTTGGTGGTAGAGGCAAATGTAATAGCGGCATTTAAGATAATTTTGGATAGGCACATTGATATGCAGGGGATGGAGGAATATAAATTATGTGCAAGCAGATAACAGTTGGCCTTGATATCATATGTAGCAAGGAACTGCAGAAGTTGGTTTAAACCAAAGATAGACACAAAAAGTTGGAGTAATTTAGCAGGTCAGATAACATTATGGAGAAAAAGAATAGGTGATGTTTTAGGTTGAGACCCTTATTCAGAAGGGTCAAAAGAAGGGTCTCAACCCAAAACATCACCTATTCCTTTTCTCCAGAGATGTTGGCAGTCCCGCTGAGTAACTCCAGCTTTTTGTGTCTATCTTTGGTCTTGGTATAATGTTTGGCACAGAGATTGTAGGCCAAAGGCCTGTTTCTCTGCTTTACTGTTCCATGTTCCATGTGTAGAGGAACCTTCATGTACGTGCCAAATGATCCTGAAGATTGCAGTCGAGATAGATGAAATGGTGAAAAGATTATCTGGGATAATTAGGCAGTATATAAGAGCAGGGAGCCAACCAGTCTTCACACTCAGGCCACAGTATTCACCAACAACTTTAACCATTCACTTCAACAGATTTTCATTCCCATCTTCTTCAAGGAGACCTCTACTATTCCAGTACCCAAATAAAATAAAATAGCCTGTTTCAACAGTTACTGCCCATTAACTTTAACATCGACTATAATGAATGGTTTCAAAGGTTGGAAATGACTCGCATTTGTCACAGTCTTGCAGACAATTTAGACCCCCCCCCCCTGCAAACTGTGCACAGGAAATGTACATGTACAAAGGATGCCATGGCCGTCGCATTACATTCAGCTTTAGATCACCTTGACAATAAAAACGCCCATGTCAGGATGCTATTCATTGACTACAGTTCAGCCTTCAATACCATAATTCTGAATAAGCTCATTCCAAAAAATCCTAACTTGGACCCTACACCTGCAGTGAACACAAACTTGGTTCTAAAGTTTGCCAATGATACCACTGTGGTTGGCTGGATCTAAAATGATGTGACAAAGTACAGGTAAAAGATTGAAAACTTGGTGAGAAAAGATTGAGTGTCAGGATAAGGATCTAGCCCTTAATGTCTGCAAGATGAAAAAGTTGGTAATTGACCTAAGGAAATGAGGGAGTGAACATAATCTAGTTCTCACCAATGGAGTGGCTGAAGGTTATGGTTTACAGCTTCAGTCTCTGAGCATCCCTGGTATATATGGAATCTATTCTATTCTAATCTAATCTATTGTAAATTCACATCTGGAATGTAGTTCTCATTGCCTCACTACAGGAGAGGAGAGGCATTATTGCACTGGAAAAGATGTAGATGAGATTCTTCAAGTTGCTGCCAGAGGTGGAGTGCTTCAGTTATGAGAAAAGACGAGATTGACTGGATCGTTTTTCATGGAGCAGAGTTGGCTGAGGGGAGACCCGATTGTGGTATACAAAATTGTAAGGGACATAGAAAGGATACATTTTAAGAAATGTTACCCACATTGCAAAATTGTATAGAACAAAATTTAAAATAAATGGTCGGAGATAGAGCGTAGTTCCAAGGAAGATTTTTTTCACCTAATGGGTGGTTGGAATCTGTAACTCACTGTCTGAGTAGTCGGCAGAAACGCTATAATATCTAAGGGTCGGGTACTTTTCGGCGCTGCCGTTCCGGCGCCGCTGTTTCGGTGCCTCCGTTTATAATATCTGTACTCATTCGAACCCTAACTCTAACCTTAACCCTAACCTCTGTAAATACCTCCAGATAAATAAAAGTGTTCCATGCGTCACAATACTCTGGGATAGTGAATTCCACAGATTCATCACCCTCTGCAAGAAGTTCCTATGCCAAGGATATCGCAAGTGAGATCAGCTTTATGTTAACAAATTTGGAAATTGGTTTCCACTGGCCCACCGCTGTGGCACCATAACCCTAACCCTAACCCGAACCCTAACCCTAAGTCTAACACCCCGAAACAGAGGCGCCGAAACGGCGGCGCCCCAAATGGCAGCACCGAATGGTACCATTACGAATATTTAAATATCTAGATGAGCATTTGAATCACCAGGGCAGGGAAGGGAGTGAGCCTAGTTCTGGAAATGGCCTTCGTATTAATAGGGTTTCAATGATCAGCAGGGGCAAGTCAGGTCAAATAGCCTCTTTGTTGCTACATGACTCTTTGATTTGAACATCTGAAAGAAGGAAGGCACTGAGAGTAGGTTATGTGGTGGGGAAATGAGAAAACTAGCTATCCATCCTCTCAACATTGTAATTTTTAAATTGTAACTGGATCTGGCCCTTCAGCTCCTGGCTTTAGAGAATACCTTCTGGATTCAGTAGTAATCCTCCACGGAACCACTGACTAAATGTCAGTACAATCTCATCGATTGAAATGTTTGTGGCACCAGCAGAATCATATGGTGAAACACATTGGTGGAGCAAACTATGTGTTTCTATGTTGTAAATTCAAATGTTAGATTAGCGAATAATTGCAAAGAAGAAAGAACAGATAAATAGAAAATCAGGTAACATGAATTATGAGGTCCTTTTAAGCTTTGTGATTATTAAAAAGTTAAAATGCATTGGGTTTCCACTTCATATAGAAAATGGCACTGATATTTAAGTAGTTCTTTAAGTACAAGCCTCGTTGCTTTTCCACCATCACAACATTACAAAGTGAAGACTGTGCCAAAGTTGCCAGTTATTTTGATTAATTTCCTTGATACAATCAGTGGTCTAAGGGTGAATCTTGCTTTCACAGTCCATTTAATTAAATCAAGCAGCCACATTAACACATGCATTTTTACAAGATTCCACTTGACGGAACGAATGACATAACATGTATTCCTTAGTGCCAAGTAACACATGGCAGGGGCATTCTAGACTTTCAGACATCCTGTTGAGTTTTAAGGAGGAATTGAAGGAATATTACAGTAAAATCTTAATATTTCAAATTCAGAAATCGTAGTAGACAATTTTTAATCATGATCAAGTAAGCATGTTTGTTAAATAAAAATAACATCAATATTGTCAAATTATTAACTAGGTTACACAATATCCGATAAATTATTGTTCGTTTATCATTTTATCACAGTTAAAATATTTTCCCGGAGCAATTGAGGTTGAGGGATGACCGTATAGAGGTATATAAAATCATAAAGGACACAGATAAGGTGGATGGTTCACAATCTTTTTACCAAGGTAGGGGAGTCCAAAACAAGTGAGCAGTTATTTAAGGTTGGAGGGGAAAGAAAGTGATCTGAAGGGCAACGATTTCACATCAAGGATGTTGGGTTTACGCATGGGCGGAAATTCGGAGGGGGGGGGGGACAGGGGACGCACGTCCCTCCCATGTTTTGAGAGTTGGGGACAATCCCCCCCCCTCCCCCATGTTTTGTAACCAGGGTTTTGAAATTCAGTGAAAAAAGTCTATTAAAATCTCCGCTTTCCGCGAGACAGTGGGGATGTCACTGTTAAGCGCTTGTTAAATGTCAGTATTAACATCGTATAAACATGATGTGTCACCGATTGTGTTTTAACCTTCAAGTATTACTGAAGGTATTCACTGAGAATTTCTTAAAGCTGTCTGATGCAGGTACAATTACCATTTGAACTAATTGGATGTATTGGTGGATGGGAAAGATTTAAACGGGTATCGTATTTAAATGGGTCAGGTCATTAAGGGCTCCGGTTGAACGGGTTTCCTGGTTGGCTTGCAGGTAAGTCACTCATTCACGGTCACTCACGTTACTTAGTATGTTTTTCCCATCTCTCTCTCTCTCTTTCTCTCTCTCTCTCTCTCCCCCTCCAAGGTTGGTTCTTCTGTTTGCCTTTATTTGCTTCAGTTTTATTTGTTTAAATGTTATTTATCACATTGTAGATTTTGAAATATTCAAGCGGGTATCAGACGCTTTCTAAGGGCAGAATTGGCCCGTTCGCGGGGCCTTTCATCGCCCAACGCGGCTTAAAATCAAACTGCTGCATCGAGGTGATCGAGGCTTCTGATGTTGAAGCCCCCCGCTGGCCGATTTTAAGCCGTGCCGGGTGATGAAAGGCCCCATGAACGGGCCAATTCAACCCCACAATTTGGGGCGGACGAAGCTGCTGTTGCTCGAGTTCGAAGTCGATCACTAACCAGGTCAGCTCCCGGTGTTACCATCCACAGGGCCCACAGCTGAAGCTTCCAAAGCCTCATGTGTTTGTGTGTGTGCCTGTGTGTGCATGCGCCCGTGTGTGTGTATATGCATGCGCGTGTGCGCGACCGCCAAGAAATTGTGTCCCCCATGTTTTGATAGCGATTTCCATGCCTGAGTTTATGGAATGAGTTGCAAAGGAAGCTGTACAGGCATCGACAATGGCAGTTAGACAATTTCTTGGAGAAGAAAGGTTCAGTGGGATATGAGTAAAATGTAGGCAAAAGGGACTATCTGAATTTGAAAACCAGGTGAGTAATGCCCCTGTCCCACTTAGGAAACCTGAACGGAAACCTCTGGTGACCTTGCCCGCAACCCAAAGTTTTCATGAGGTTGCCGGAGGTTGTGGTCACTCGCCTGGAAAGCCTTGACCTGGATCGACCAAAGCGTGAGCAACATCTACCGACCAAAGATCCGACAGGATCTTTGCTACCGACCGCACACACACACACACACACAAACACATCGCGAAGGTGGGGGTCATGGAGAGCGGAGGAGGGCTGTCTGCGCATTGAAGAGGAAGGTAAACAGCTGCCACAGAGCACGGTAAGTCCTTTAGAGAGCGGGGGGGGGGGGGCGGGAGAAGGGGGGAGAAGGGGTGATAAGGGGAGAGAAGCAGAAAGAAGGGGAGAGGAGGGGAGAGAGAGGGGAGCGAAGGGGAGAGAGAAGGGGAGAGAGAAGGGGAGAGAGAAGGGGTGAGAAGGAGAAAGAAGGGGATAGAGAAGGGGAGAGAAGGGGAGAGAGGGGAGAGAGAAGGGGGAAAGAAGTGGGGAGAAGTGGAGGAGAAGGGGAGAGAAGGGGGGAGAAGTTGAGACAGTTTTAAGAAGTTTATTAAATTTAGAGGGCATTTTACCTTCCGGCGGGTCTTCTAGGTCCTGAAAACTCCAATGAGCCAATTAAAATGGCCGGTCAGCGAAGGAGATGGCCTTCGACTGCCTGTAAGTAAATAGCGACCCCATTCCACTGGCTTCAACCAAACGGCAACAAATTTTTGGTCGAGGCCGGTTTTGATTTTGTTGAAACAATCGAAGCAACCTAGATGAAGCCTCGACCACGCGGAAACCACTTTCGACCATTAGGAAGGGTGACCAAAACCTCCGCCGACCTCATGGAAACTTTGGGTCGCGGGCAAGGTCACCAAAGGTTTCCGTTCAGGTTTCCTAAGTGGGACAGGGGCATAAGGGCGAGTTGGGTGAAAAAGCCTGTTTATGGGCAGCACGGTGGCCCAGCAGTAGAGGTGCTGCCTTACAGCGCTTGCAGCTCTGGAGACCCGGGTTTGATCCCGACTATGGGTGCTGTCTGTATAGAGTTTGTACGTTCTCCCCGTGACTGCGTGGGTTTTCTCTGAGATCTTCGGTTTCATTCCACACTCCAAAGATGTACAGATTTGTAACTTAAATGGCTTGGTATAAGTGTAAATTGTCCCTAGTGTGTGTGTAGGATAGTGTTAATGTGTGGGGATTTCTGGTCAGTGCAGAGCCGATTCCATGCTGTATCTCTAAACTAAACCTAAACTAAACTTTGCGCCATAAGAGAGCTGTACTGGTGGATATAATTACAAAGTTTAAAAGACTTCTGGATAAGTACACGGATAGAAAAGGTTTTGAGGCATATGTGTCAAATGTAGGCAAATGGGACCATGGATTTCTTAGACGACATGAACGAGTTGGGCTAAAGGGACTATTTCCATATTGTATACTTCCATGACTATTTATGATATGAAAAAATCACTTCAGGCAGCATTTTGGAAAAATAATTAGATTTTTGTGTGATGCAAAAACAAAAATTGCTGAAACCATCATCATATTTCCGAATGGCATATGATAGTGGTTTAGGCAATTCTTCATTTTGCATCACAAGTTAGATATCATTTTACTTTTTAAATTAATTGGCTCGACACTTCCTTAAGTGGAATGAAATCAATAATTTCAAGTTTACATTACTAAATAGTAGACCTGTTAAGAGAGTTGCAACCTATGTGAGCAAGCACATAGACCTGTACATACATGGATGGTAATTACATTCAACATATCTTTTTCACCAGGTTCTCAGCAATAAAGATCCCTGAAGAGCAGGGATCGAGAAGATTGTGGAATGACACATTTTATACCAAAAATGAAAAGGACATGCAAGTTGGGAAGTGGTGTTTTCAGGTGGGTTGAATGAAGCAAGATAGACGGCAGACTGCTTCAAGTTCATGACTCTATCCACAGCAACAGATAGTTGAAGTATTCCTTCCTAAAACAGCAACACTATCTTTCTTTCAGCAACTTAAGTGGAATAATCAAAATATAATCTATTTTCATTTTCATATAGCAGAAGAAAATGAATTTACCAAGTCTTTGAATTATTAATTAAATATCCTTTGCATATTACAATTAATTAAAAATCAACCATTATTATACAGTAGGTACCAGCATTATAATGATTTTTCCTTTACATACAGATCACTCTCTATGCAACCTGTTCAAGTACTGCACAATTTTATGACTTTATATTTGTAGGTCAAGTTTCTCAAGTTTTGCTTACTAAAGTATATATCTATAATCCCCTGCAATGAGGCTCAAAGCATGAGATTATGAGCTTATTGAGGTGATGTCTGTTAAGCAAAGATATATATTGTAGGTAGTGTATCTGATTGGGACGCACATGCTGACCTTCAATTAAACCTCAGCTTAAGACAATACTGAAAAAAAATCAATATTTCATCCGTGACTGGGTATTTGGAGAAGGTTATAGGGGGGAAAATTGAAAACATTCAACGTCAAAGCATCACATAGATAAAAATGTGAATATATTGGAACAGATTTTAGTTTTTGTTCAAATTGTTACATTTTTGTCCTTTGCTTCAAAATCTGTTCTGTGTATGCATGTAAACAGATGCATAATATATTCAAGTACGATAATGCCTAATCATATTTTACGCAAGTTTCAAGTAAATTATCTTGCCCTAACATTAACAATGTTGCTTATTTTATGAATATAATTTCAGGAAGCATTTTGAAATATGTGCAGATAAAACAAAAGTGATTACATTGCAACTTTCTCAGGTTATGGACTAGACTTTAGAATTTGTTTATGCAGTACTTCAGGTTGCTGTGTCCCAGTGTTTCAAGAGGTATATGACCCAAGTCCATAAGTTCATATGTGAGCAGAATTAGGCCATTTGGCCCATCAAGACTACTACGCCATTCAGTCATGGCTGATCTATTTATCCCTTCTAACCCCATTCTCTTGCCTACTCCCCATAACCCCTGATACCTGTACTTCTCAAAAATCTATTTATCTCTGCCTTAAAATTTTCCATTGGCTCAGCCTCCACAGCCTTCTCTGTCAATGAATTCCACAGATTCCCTACCCTCTGACTAAATAAATTCCTCCTCATCTCCTTCCTATAGGAACATCCTTTAATTCTGATGCTGACCTCTGGTCCTAGACGCCCCCACGAGTGGAAAGCCTCTCCACATCCACTCTATCCAGGCATTTCACTATTCGGTAAGTTTCAATGAGGGGACCCCTCATCCTTCTAAACTCCAGCGAATAGAATTGGTTCCATTTCAGCCATGCTCATGGCTGAACTAACCTTGTTTCCAACCACCTTTCTGCCTGACCTCCAAACCCTTGATTCCCTTATTGCCAGAAAACTATTTAGCCCACCCTTGAATAAACCTAAGGAAACAACGACCACAGTTTTCTGGGGTATAGACTTCCAAAGTACCAATATCTGAAGGGGTTGTTCCTCAAGTTTTGGTTGCATTTTACTTCCACGATTCTAGTGTTTGGACACAAGGCAGGGTGTGGGGCGAGCCGATCTGGGGGGGGGGGGGGGGGTTATGTGTATTCTACTATTGTATTTGCATCTACACAGCTATTTGCATATTTTTTCCTCCAAGACTAAAAAGTATGTTTTTATGATTTGTTTTCTCCCTGCTTAATATCTCTTCCCTGCTATTTACAGACCTTCAGTTACTTCTGAGTAAACATCATAGAATACAGTAAGGAATAAACCATAATCGAAACTATAAATTCAAACAAACCAATTAGCACTCAATTATGCAAGCCCCAAGAGCTCAATCTGGAAAAATTATTTCTGGGTTGTTTCCATAAAGAATAACATAATCCATTTTTGAACTCATGAGCAATGATATGAATAGAATGGGGAAGGTGTAAAAAAAGATATTAGTGCAAATACATTAGGTAAAAAAAAACAAGTCCATGGTATCAATTTGGCACATCTTATCAAACTTAGCACATCTCATCAAAGCTCAGTTTATTTTCCCAACAAACCCTATGCAAGGGGACCCCATTGAGTTTCTATTCCAAGTTTAGGATCATGCATTCTTCCTCAAGGCATTTTGAAGCCCAGAATTCATCTCATCGTCATCTTCATTATCGTTGAAAACATCCACGGGCACAGTGCATTACAATGCTATGTACAACAGCGATTGAAACTTCTAGTTTGAAGTGTGGATGGCCGTTGGCTCGCTAGGAGCTCATCCGCCCTTTGACAGGTCTTGTTTATGGTCCTGCTGAGGGTCCACAGCCCCCTCCTCACCTGGCAAACCAGGTGGCAAAGACGGTTTAGTCGCCGACCATCCGACCATGGAGCAGGTAGCATGGGATTACATGGTATCCACAGTGGTGGGAACTCCCACCGACCTGACCTGGAATTCATCTAGTTGCAAGTTTTGCCCATGACTATATATATACCATGTTGTTTTAATCACTTACCTCGATGGAGATGCAATTTGTTTCTGTATCGTATCTCCGTCCGCTCTGCGGCCTAACATTGTGGAGTTGGTGGCCTCTTGCTGGAGATCGACTTTGGGAGCTCCAACCACGTGAACCTGCGGACTTAACATTGTTGAGCTCGCGGTCCCTGGTTAGAGCATGACGCGGGTGCTTCGATCGGCGGCTGCGGGAGCTTCGATCACCTCGACAGCGGGTGGTTCAACTGTCCCGACCGCAGGAGAATAAAGAGGAAGATTAGACTTTGTAGCCTTCCATCACAGTGAGGAATGCGGGATCAACTGTGTTGGATGTTTATGTTCCCTTTTATGAAGTTGTGCACCTTGTTGCTTTTTTTTTGTATGGCTGTATGGTAATTCGTGTTTCATTGTGCCTTAATTGATACACGCAACAATAAACACACTTTTGAACCTTTGAAACCATGCAAAAAATACCCTATATCTATTATTATATTAAAAGTCTCATCTTGACCACTTCCTGTCTACGTTGTTAATTGATTTTAGGAAAAACGCTACCCTATATCGCTATGATTTTTGGCCATCTTACTCACAGTCCTCCTCCACTACAGCAGCCATAGGGATTTTTCTGATTACTGAAAAATATAAAAGTTATGAATGTTTAAAAAATCTAGAGATCAGCTGATTGGTCCTCTCGACTGTTAATCACCACGATGAAGGTAACGACCCCCTCCGGGGGGGGGCAGGAGTATAAAGCCCCGGATGTCGGACGTGAGTCAGTCACTCTGGAAGATGGCGAGTGAGAGGCCACAACTGTGATTCTATGCCTTGTGAATTGAGGTCTGCCTGCCCCGTGAGTAAATTGAACTGTGCTTGACTTGAAATGAAAGGAAATGCATTGTATTGTTAGCCCTGCCTACCCTGCCCTGTGCTTTGCTTTTGCTTTGCTTTGCTTGACCTGAAAAGAAAGGAAATGCATTGTATTGTTGGCCCTGCACTCACTGTGCTTGGCTTGACTTGAATTGAAATGGAATGGATTGCATTGTTGGCCCTGCACTCACTGTGCTTGACTTGAAATGCAATGGATTCGATTGCTAGCCCTGGACTCTGCTTGATCCAAAGGTCCCGCTCACTCCAGAAATCCCGGTCACTCTGGAAGTCCCGCTCACTCCGGAAGTCCCGCCCACTCTGGAAGTCCCGCTCACTCCGGAAGTCCCGTTCAGTGGAGAGGCCGTGCTCAGCCACGTGAGTAAATTCAAGAGAGTTTTACTGTTGTATATATGGTGTGTGTGAGTCAGTGTACGAGTCAGTGTGTGTGAGATGGAGGGTGGATGTGAGTGTGTGTGTGTGAGATGGAGAATGTCTGTGTGTGGCTGTGAGTGTGTGTGTGATGGATTGTGTATGTAAGATGGAGGGTATGTGTGTGTGTGATGGTGGTTGTGAGTGTGTCTGAGCCCACTAGCGTGAGTCAACTGCCAGCCCACCAGCCGTGAGTGAACTGCCAGCCCACCAGCCGTGAGTGAGTGAGTCAACTGCCAGCCCACCAGCCGTGAGTGAGTGAGTCAACTGCCAGCCCACCAGCCGTGAGTCAACTGCCAGCCCACCAGCCGTGAGTGAACTGCCAGCCCAATTCCCGTGAGTCAACTGCCAGCCCACCAGCCGTGAGTGAGTGAGTCAACTGCCAGCCCACCTTTGGCCTACCTGAAACCACTCATTTCAGTCCACAAGGCCCCTATTAGCCCAGAAATCAGCCCCTTTTGCCCAAAATGCCCGTATTAGCCCAGGAGGAGCATTTTGACCCAAAAGGCCCGTGCCAGGCCAGGAAAAGTCCAGACAAAGTGCTTTTCACTGAGATTTCACTCTGATTTTGTTTTAAAGAGTCCCTTCGGCCCATCAGTAAGTATTACCCTGTAAGTATTAAACCTCACCCCAGTATTTTTCTCCCTCCCTTCATTGGCTCCCTGTGAGATCCACTCCAGGTTACACTTTCCTCCATCATTTCTGTGATCTGTAGAAAAAGATGAAAAATGTCTAAAATTGATTCTCCATCCTCTCCCCCTTCTTTCTCACAGAGTCTCTCACCTGTTTTGGGTAGCATTTCTGGCAGTTTCAACAAAAAACAAATATAGACCCTATAATTAAACTCCAGAAAAGAGCTATTAGAATAATACATAAAACTTCCTACCGTGAAACTACAAATCCATTATTCATAAAGTCCGGTACCTTAAAATGTTTGGATATTGTGCATGTAAAGACATTAGAAATACTTTTCCGAGTTAGGAATAAAAGCCTTCCTGTTGGTATTCAAAAAAAAATTTAATTGAGGGAAGGACATTATCATTTAAGAGGGTTGTGTATTTTTGAAACATGTAAAGTGAGAACCAATGTAAAATATAGATGTGTCTCAGTTTTGGGAGTCAAATTATGGAATGGGCTCAGTGATGAGGTGAAATTTTGTAGCTCTCTGTCGAGTTTCATAAAAGCCTTAAAATGTAAAATAATTAAGGATTATAATGTAAAATGAATAAAATGTAAAATAAGTAAGGATTACAATTTAGAGGTTTTTTTTTCTTTCCTTTGTAATGCTGATATTCTGGGTTATCTTATTTTATGGATTGTATAGGATAGGCAAAAATAAGCTTTGTGGCTTCAACCTATTCCTTTTTCGGTCATTGATTATGTGAACGCTGTGTGAAATGGATACAGTGTTGGTTCATATTCACATAGATTGTACAGTTTTGTTCTTTTTAATGTATGACTGAAATAAACTATTAATTAATTAATTAAATGATTCATTCATTCATTCAGTTTCTGAGCTGCCAGCCCACCAGACCTGAGTGACTGAGCTGCCAGACTGCCAGGCCTGAGTGACTGAGCTGCCAGGTCTGAGTGACTGAGCTGCCAGCCCAAGAATCCATTCGGCCCATGATGTGCATACTAGCCCTCTGGAAACCAGTCCCTTCGGCCCACAACACCCATACTAGCGCTCCAGAAAGTCCCCCCGCCCCCAACTGGCCACCAATATTGGAATTGGTGGAGAGGTGGAATATTGCGTTGGGGACAAGCCCCCCCGTGTGAACATGGGACCCAACGGGTCCCACATAGCCTAGTATCACATGGGAGGGCTGGTCACTCAACGCAATATTCCACCTCTCCACCAATTCCAATATTGCTGGCCAGTGGGGGGGGGGGGCTTTCTGTTGCGCTAGTTCATACTATTTGTTATTTGTTGATCACACACACCCTCCACCTCACACATTCACACACACGGACACACACACACACACACAGACTCATTCACACATACACACAAATAGACACACACACAGACTCATTCACACACACACACACAGACACACACACACACACAGACACACACACAGACTCATTCACACACACACACACAGACTCATTCTCACACAGACACACACACAGACACACACACACACACACACACACACACACACACACACACACACACACACACACACACACAAACACATTCATATACACACACACAGACTCATTCACTCACACACACTCACCTTATACTAAAATGCCAAATAACTTCAGAACGTGTTGAATATACAATGTGTAAAATGAATGTTTAAAGCCGCCTGTAGAGGCTGCGGGGCTGAAGCAAAAACGTGCTTTAAATACTGTAACATCCAACAAACACACTCACCATAGACAGAGCAGTCAGCTCTCTTGAATTATTCAACGGCACCTGCACCCGGCGCCATCTTGATGTCGCCCTCTCGCTTCTTGCCACGAACCGGAAATGACGCACTCAGCGCCAATATGCCTCTAATCGGAAATGACGTCATCGGCGCCATCTTGCAACTAAGCGAAAATCACAGAATGAGCGCCAATTTTGAAATTAAACACAGTCCTGATCTAATAAAATGTTTATTCACGCTTTATCCATCCGGTAACTGTTGCAAGCAAGCCCTTTAAATGCCAAGCCAATTGGACAAAAACACTTTGCAAGCCAACAAACACATTTGCTGAAAACAACATCCAGGGTACTCACCGTGGAGTAGACGTGCGTTCAGTGTTATTCGCAGGTCAGAGAGCCATGACCCTCTCGCTTTCTCCGTCTTGGAGAGACTGAATGAGCCTCGACACTTCCAGGTTTTATTGTCCCTCCCCTCTGTCTCCAGCGGGGGCAGCAGAGAGAATGGCGAAAATTTTAAAAACAGTAATATCTCTCAGATTTTTTATCGATGGGAAAAATCCTCCAGTCCAGTCGGGCGGTGGCCAAAAATGACGGTCGTAAGTGGCGGCATTCTCTCAGAAATCACATCGCAGTAAGTCAAAAGCGGCCAAGATCTTATTTTTAGTGATATAGATATATAAATATATTCCCTCACAACCCCCTTTCTCCTGCCTTCTACCCATAACCTTTGAAACCTGTACTAATCAAGAACCTGTTAATCTTCACTATAAAAATACCCAATGACTTGGCCTCCAATGAATTCCACAGATTCCCCTCCCTCTCAATAAATAAATTCCTTCTTACCTCCTTTCTAAAGGAACCTCTTTTTATTCCGAGGCTGTGCCCTCTGGTCCTAGACTCTCTCACTATGGGAATTTCCTAAAAGAAGTCCCCAATAGGAATGGTTTTGGGTCATTGTGTTTATGTCCATTCAATATTATGAATTGAATTGCCAAATATCTATTCAAATTCTTTCAGGTTTCACAGAAAACTGTTATGTATTTATGAAGTATTTTGATGGGTTGATCGACTAATATTAAGATCAGTCTTGAGAATATCAATTCCTTAGCTCCCTTTGGCAGTAAGAATTGTAACAAGGTGAAAAGTGAAAAATCAAATGTTACAGAGATTACATTTATGGAAGTGACAATATTTAAAAATGTAGGAAATGAGGGACCATTTTCCTTGATAGCTATAATTGGCAATTAGCTTGTTTGGACATGTGAAAATTAAGAATAGTAATACATACAGTCAACAATAATATGCCTTGATTGCAATCACATTGCAACATGCATTAAAGATTCTGCCTCAAAGCAAAATATTCATAGAATAGATGAAATATTTTTGTTTTATTTTCAATTTTAGAGGTACAGCATGGAAACAGGCCCTTCAGCTCAACGAGTCTGCGCCGAGCACCGGTCGCCCATACATTAGATCTATCCTACACACTTGAAACAATTTACAGAAGCCAATTAACCTACAAACTTGCACATCTGGAATGTGGGAAGAAACCGGAGCACCCAGAGAAAACCCACCAGGTCACAGGAAGAATGTACAACCTCCATACAAAGCGTACCCTTAGCCAGGATTTAGCCCAAGTCTCTGATGCTATAAGGCAGGAACTCCACTGCTGTGCCACTGTGACATCCTCATATGACTACATCACCTTCCACTGTAAATCTTGTTATCTTTTACATATGAATGAATCACCCTGCAGTAAATCCTAAGCAATCTTATGAAAAGATATTCAACTCATATGCAAAAATTACTCTAACAAATTCTGTGCTTGACTGACAGGCAGCACCATTGTATTAGTAGGAGGAATAATTGCATATATTATAGTGGACAGTGGGAATATATGTAAATGAACCAGGCAAACATGTTTTATGCCACAAACATAATTTTTTTCATTGATTTCGGAGCAGAATATTTTGATTTTAACCATTCAGCTTCACCACTGAACTACGAATCTGAACATACGTAGACTGTTTAAGTGGGTTGAATATAATATGCATACTCTGTCCATTCATCCTCAAATAATTGCACTGAAATCTGCATTTTGTTTAAATGTTTTAACATTTCTTGCTTTCTACAACACTTCAAATTTTTTTTCAACCAGATACATGCAAGTTGTCTGAAAATCCTCATTAAAATTCACATTTCATTAATATGGCCTTGAGCTGCCTTGCTATCTCATACACTTGTACTAATTACTAACAGATTCTTTCTCCCCCTTCGATTCTTTAGTCTCGGCTCATTTTTGGCGAGAAAGTAATATTGGAATCACCTCGCTTACAAAGGCCAGTGGGATTTAATTATGGAATAAAAATCCTGAATCGAGATCACCAGTATGAGTCTGGTTACTACTAACCAGGTTACTACTAACCAGGGGAAAATAATGCCATCATTTGACCAAAATGTTTTAATGTCAGATTAATGAGTAAGGATGCAGTTGATATTTTATTTGTGTGGTTCTTATTCTTTAAGCTTCTTCTTGCTGTTCATGTTGTGATTATTATCTTGTGTTCTATTACTTATTTGGCTGTATCAGAACAGGCCTTATTAAGCTGAATTTTCTCTGTGTATCAACCCAACAGATGTACTGGTATACAAGGAATTATCTAATTTTATTTTAAGTCTCATTTAGGAACCAAACAGGTTCCAACCAGTTAAGAGTTTTTATTTAAGCAGCTTTAATAAAAAGGTTAATTGGAGATGATTTACAAAAAAAGTGAAAGTTTGCACCATGCATGTGTTACTGAAACTGTCATCATAAATAATATTTGCTGTAAGTGTGCGATACATCGACTTTGAAAGCTTGAGTAGAAAAATATTATTAAGCCTCCTATTTCTCTCAAGGGATATCTTCTCACAGCTCTGTTATACCATTTCCCAAAAGTGCTGCATTTCATCTTGGATTTCATCATTTCATCAAAGTGGAACACGACGATTTTGACCTTTTCCAAAATAATGACTAGTAGACCAGATGGATAGTAAATAAAGCATTTGTAAAGGATTTAAAAATTAAAATTCTGGAGAAACACAGGCTAAATACATATTACATAAGAAACTGAATATATTTAATGTAGTGAAATCCAGGCATTCTACAAATATAAACCCAAAATGCCCTTACATTACAAAACAATCTTGCTGATATGTATAATCTATTTAGTTTAGTTATGTAGATAGTCTGGCTTTGAATGTTGGTGGTTGAAATATTATTGATTTATCTGCATGTTATATACCAAGACTGCATGAAAACTGATTACATACCTGTCAAGCATTTTGTGACATTTTCCTGCATTAAAGGCGATAAAGTGTTACTGTTACTATAGGCATGGGAACCCAAGCAAAATCTCTCCAGTTCAAATGATAACCTAATATGTATACAGTGAAAAAATTAGAGTAGATCTTGAAATCTACGTTGACGCCGAGAGTGGAAATTAAGCTGGAAGAAATAAAATAATTAATCATTGCACATATTCAACAAAGAGCTAAAACAATATTCTTGGAGTACAGGGATTAAAGAATCTGGGGAGAAAGTTGAGAAATAAATGAAATGAGCAGCCATAGTAATATTAAATGGCAGAGGAGGCACAAACGACCAAATTGAACACTCTTGCTCCTACTCTCTCTGTCTGTGCCAAATAATATTCAGTGCAGATGATCACAAAAGAATATTGAGGATTTTAATCCGTCATCTGACTATTAGAGTCATAGTCATAGAGTCTTATAGCATGGAAACAAACCCTTTGGCCCAACTTACCCGGCCCACATGTCCCATCTACACGAGTCTCATCTGCCTGCATTTGGCCCATATCCCTCTAAACTTTTCCAATCCATGTACCTGTCTAAAAGCCCTGTCCCACTGTACGAGTTCATTCATGAACTCTCCCGAGTTTCACAAAATCAAACTCATGGAAGCACGTAGAATGTACGTAGCGGGTACATCGGAGATCGGGGACGTCTCTTAGCGGCTCGTAACGCTAACGGCAGGTACTCGGGAAATGCGGTAAACTCGGGAAGACGCGTGAACATTTTGAAAATGTTCACGAGAGCCCCGATTACCTACGAGCGGCCATTACCGTAAATCTCCGAGTTCGAATCAGGGCAAACTCCGGAGAACTCTTGAATGAACTCTTACAGTGGGACAGGGCTTTAAATGTTTCTTAAACATTGCGATAGCACCTGCCTCAAATACCTCCTCCTTCAGCTCGTTTTGTACACCCTCCACTTCTAAAATTACCCCTCAGTTTCCTATAGGTTTAATAGGAACTCTCAGGTTCCAGTTAAATCTTTCCCCCCTCACCTTAAATCTATGGCCTCTGGTTCTTGATTTTACTTCGGAGTCACGTGAGTGACTACGTGAAGAAGGTCCGTCCAGGCGCACGTGTGTCATATCGTCAGACGCATTGCACTGCGACCACGGCAGGAGGTGAAGAACCCTCCAAGCGGTGAGTGAACGAAAACCTGAAGGTAAGTACTTTTTACTTTCACTTTCAGGCTGCTTTTCTCCGTGGAGACTGCGTGCAGAGAACACAGGCGAGTCTTACTAAATGGAGAAAGGTGGGAGAAATAAGGGAAAGCGCACCGCACTAAGCACTCAAGAAGACAAAATGTCTGAGATTAGCAGGCGCCCGACTAAACAGTAGATGGAAGAAAAACCAGCAACTTCTAAAACGGGAGAAAAAAGCCCCATTGAAACGCCCACAGGGAGTAAGGCCAAAAAGAAAACTAACAGGCCAGTAGACTCGGAAGAGTCCGAACCAGAAGTTATGTCAGACAGAGTTTCTCAATTGGAATTCCTCATGGGGAAAATGATTTATAAAGGCAAACTCCAGAAGGAGTATAAAAAACGCGGGCCTATAGGAGAGCCAGCGTATGGAACACCCAGGAGAGGTCCTGGGAAACGTTGGCCTAGAAGTGAGCCAGCGACTGAAATGCCTGATGATGATGAATATGTAGTTGGCCTAGCACAGAGCCAGCAACAGAAATGTCTGAAAGACAATACAGACGTTGGTCTACAGGAGAGTCAGCGTATGAAGCAGCATCCAAAAGAGGGCTGCCAGAATATGGTTCTATGGAAGAGCCTGAGATACCCAAAAAAGGCGTCGACTAAGCGTCGCCTATCAGAGAGCCAACGCATGAAATACCTGATGATGAAATGCCAGGTGAACCCCATTATGAGGAGGAATATCCAGAAGATTCTGACAATTAATCATATGAAGACCAGAGCCCAACATAAAAACGCAAGGTACCAGGGCTGGCCCAAAAGTTCTATAGTCCCAGACACAAGGGACAACCTCTACCAGAGGATATAGCAGAAAGTATAAATTACCTGCTTTCCCATCATTTGGAAGAACCAACGATGGATGAGATTGTGAACAAATATGAAATCCCGCAGAATTACGCTCTGCTAGCAGTCCCAGCTCTAAACAATGAAATATGGAGTTATATGGGCACCGCAGTACGCGCTCAAGAAATGAGGTTACAGCGGGTACTAATATTAATGGGGTCAAGCATTACGGCATTTGCCAGAGAACTGGAAGAAGGAAATATGACAACGTCACAACAGGATGTTATGGGGATGATGTGTAATGCACACTTTGAAATAAACTGTATTCGTAAAACTGCGATAAGACCTAACATACATCCTAAGTTTGCAGGGCTCTGTAAATCATCTAATATACAATTGCCATACTTACTCTTTGGAGAAGATCTTGCCAAAAAGCTGAAAGTTTTAAACGAAGAAGCAAAAACGATGGGTATGATAAAACCACCGATGTTTGGCAGAACAATTCGAAGGCAATATCCATACCGAAGGGTGGCTGGAGCTGGTGAAGGAACAAGTCGCTCGTACCCGTATACACACTATTGGCGCACGACCCCAGGACGTGGAGGACATGGTATTCCCACAAGGGGCAAAGTACAAAAGGTGACACCAGCAAACCCTGAGGTAGGTGGTTCTGGTTCTGATAGAAACATATCAGATGTTTCCTATTCACAAGGCCAAATGGGGGAAGGTTACAATTCTTCCTAAAAGAATGGCATAAAATAACAACTGACGCTTATATACTGTGCAGTATAATGGGGTTTAGAATTGAATTCCACCAACATGAAAATCCCCCTACTCAACATATTCCAAGACGAATACATTCATTCTCTAAAAAAGAGAATAGAATCATTCAAGTAGAACTTGACATATTGAGTAAAAAAGGGGTGATTGAGAAAACAGTTTATCAAAACCACCAATTCATATCTAGTATTTTTTTTTAGACCAAAAAAGGATGGTGGCTGTAGAATCATTTCAGATTTAACAAGTCTCAACCCTTTTGTACAGTATAAACATTTCAAAATGGAGACATTTACTAATGCTTTGCATTTAATTTCAACAGAATGCTATATGGCAAGCATAGATCTCCAAGATGCATATTACTCTGTGGCCGTGCATGTAAACGATCGTAGATATTTGAAATTTGTCTGGATGAATCAATTGTGGCAATTCAAAGCATTGCCTAATGGTTTAACCTCAGCCCCTAGATTGTTTACAAAACTGTTAAAACCAATTTTAGCATTGTTAAGAGCCAAATGCCATTTGATAATGGCTTATTTGGATGACATTTTAATTGTGGGAGACACTGAAGCCACAACAACAGCATCAGTTTTAAATGTCAAACTAACATTTCAAAATTTGGGCTTTCTTATCCATCCAGATAAATCTAGACTGACACCCAACAAAATAATTGATTACTTGGGGTTCACTATTAATTCAGAGCACATGGTAGTGACCTTACCCAAGCACAAAAAGCTGCAGCTAATTGAAGGTTGTAACAAACTAATTTCAGACAAACAACCATCAATCAGGCAAGTGGCAAGCCTACCTGGCAAACTAATTGCTTCTTTTCCAGCTGTTCAGTTTGGCCCACTGCATTACCAACAACTGCAGCGAGCAAAGGTCCTAGCATTGAAAAGACATTCCGGGCATTTTGATAGACCCATGCAACTACCTAACACAGCAATTGATGATATAAAATGGTGGATTAAGAATGTTTATTGTTCTTACAGAAAAATTCTGGTTGAATCACCAGCTATCATTCTACAAACCGATGCAAGTGCACTAGGTTGGGGAGCTGCTGATACCATCTCAAGCTGTGGAGGTAGATGGAATGCGGAGGAAGAACCTTTGCTCGAGACACATGGCATTAATTATCTTGAATTACTAAGTGTATTTCATGGGCTTAAAGCCCTTTGCCGCAAGGTACAAAATTTGCATGTACAGGTTCAGATTGACAACACTACGGCAGTAGCATATGTCAATCATATGGGTGGAATCAAGTCAGAAGCATGTGACAGATTGGCAAACATGATTTGGCACTGGTGCATTACGAGAGACATTTGGCTTTCTGCAATTTACCTACCAGGTAAATTCAATATAATTGCAGACACTAGGTCACGGAAATTTAATGACAATGCAGAATGGATGTTAAATCGAGACATTTTCCATAACATTGTGAAAAAATTTGAAAACCAGAAATTGACTTGTTTGCATCCAGATTGAACCACCAGTTACCTCAATATGTTTCGTGGGAACCAGACCCAGGTGCAACAGGGGTAGATGCATTCTCGTTAAATTGGGGTGGAATGTTTTATATGCATTTCCTCCCTTTTGTCTTATCAGTAATGTCTACAAAAGATCAAACAAGATAATGCTTCAGGATTGTTGGTGGTCCCAGATTGGCCCACACAACCCTGGTATCCACTAGTGTTAAAAATGATGACAGAACCTATAATGCATATCTCAAGACAAGAAAACCTACTCGTGCACCCTGTAACTGGTGATTTTCATCCTTTACATGATCGTATTGATTTGTTGATTTGCAGATTCTAAAAAGGCCATATGTCGGAAGAAGACTATCAGATCGCACTATGGATGTAATTGCAGGATCCTGCAGGGATAGTACCCAGAAGCAGTACATTTCTTACATTAAGAAATGGGAGCAGTTTTGTGCAACACAAAACATTTCATACCACACTGCAGACACTTCAGATGTTGTAGAATTCTTGTCAACATTACATTTTGATGCAAATTTAAGTTATAGTGCGATCAACACTGCAAGGAGTGCCCTCTCTGCATATTTATCAAGAGCATCTGAACAACAGGTTCTAGGATCACACCCTTTGATTTGTAGATACATGAAGGGCATCTTTAATGCTAAACCTCCCAGACCGAGATATACGGAAATCTGGAATGTGAGGGATGTACTCACGTTACTTAGGGATTGGAGTCCCATCTCAAATTTGTCTTTAGACAAAATTACTATGAATGTAGTCATGTTAATGGCTTTAGTTTCAGCCCAAAGAGTACAGACATTACACAAATTACGTGTAGACAGAATGGGAATGACAACAGAGGAAATTACATTCTATGTCTATGACTTGCTAAAACAGAGCAGACCAGGAGTCACGGGGTGTAAATTGTTTTTTTCAGCATATCCTACAGATCAAAGACTGTGTGCAATTACATATTTGAAACACTACATTGAGACCACCAAGCACCTTAGAGGTGTAGAATCCGCATTATTTATCAGCCATAAAAAACACACAAAAAAGTGTCAACACAAACAATTTCAAGATGGCTGAAGAAGGTGCTATTGGATTCAGGAATTGATACTGACAAATTTAAATCTCATTCCACCAGGGCGGCGGCAACATCGGCGGCCAAGGATTTGGACATTCCAATAGACTATATCCTCGCGGCCGCAGGATGGGCAAATAAAAGGATGTTTTACAAGTATTACCACAAAGAGATTGCAGACCCTGGTGTATTTGGTGGTACTGTTTTGGATTCAGTATTAAATGTTCCCAGTGATTAAAATGGGACACATAATGTTTATCATAAAATAAACCATTAACTGATTAAACAAATGTTATGGTTGCATGTTATTGACTGTCTTTCACTCATAGAGTCAATCAAAATGCAGTGATACGCCGGAATTGAATCTACGGCCTGAAATCACAGAAGCTTTAAAATCTTCACGTAGTCACTCACGTGACTCCGAAGTAAAATAGTAAGATTAAACGAGAACTTACCAGTTTGAAGTTTGATCTTTATTTTATGAGGAGTTACGTTGAGGGACTACGTGCCCTCCGCTCCCACCCTAATAAAGATCAAAGGTAGGTTAAGTTTGTATCACGTAGCTTACTATTATCCTTCGGTATATATCATCTGTGATTTCACACCGCTGGTTTGAAGATTGACGCACGTGCGCCTGGACGGGCCTTCTTCACGTAGTCCCTCAACGTAACTCCTCATAAAATGAAGATCAAACTTCAAACTGGTAAGTTCTCGTTTAATCTTACTATTCCCCTACTCTGGACAAGAATATTGCTGAACTGGTTACTGGTGTTGTGCTATTGGTTTTATTGGTGTATTGCATTCATAATTGGATCTGTAGTATTGTAGCGTGGAGAGTGATTATGGTGGGGGTTGCTTCTTATGAAAATCATCTCTTATTTAGAGAGTACCTTATATTTGTGCACCCAACATTGGCTTTATCATCTGCTGAAAGCTGCGACTGTAGGCAGAGTAAAGGGACAGTTTATTTTACTTTTGCTCTTGAGACTCCGTCAAATGGACATCAAGCTTCAGGTATCCTTTCCATTTTTCCTCTGTCTACAGTTTGTGCACGGCACAATTGGAGAAGTGTCTGCATCTGCTTGTCATATACTGCAGGGCACCAGATAACAGACACAGAAGAAGCGACCTCATCTTAAGCAAATAAATGCCATTTTATACTGTTATGCTGTTATTTGAATGGCTGATATTTTTGCAGTTAGCTACTGTGGCTGGTAGGTGCTCTAGTGTGAAGAGAAAGGTGCAACTCTTGTCCACCCTGTCAACATGGGTGCACTACCTGTAAAAATATCCCTCAATATCTGTTCTTCCTCGATACATGGAATTTGGCATTTGTAAATTCTCCTTAAGATCTATCATCATGGATCTGTAAGTGGAAGCCTTTCCTGTTGATGAAAAGATTTAGATAATTAGACGGGTGTTTGGGGTTATGGGGAGAAGGCATGAGAATGGGGTTAGGATGGAGAGATAGATCAGCCATGATTGAATGGCGGAGTAGAATTGATGGGCCGAATGGCCTAATACTGCTCCTATCACTTGTGAAATTATGAGAGTCCATAAGGAGATATCAATTGAGTCAATGCCTACCTACATTTACAGAAACATGATTAGGCACTGTGAAAACACGAGCTTACCTACCTTACTAAATTGCCCAGTCCAATTTCATACCAAGTGCGATTTCACGCAGAAATGTACCCCAGTGTAATCTAATGGAGGTGAGACTCACATTGAGCCATGCAGAGCAGAAAGAACTGGTATTATGCAGCACAATTTCTATAGTAATCAATTACTCTGACATTCAGAGACCTTCAAAAGTACACCAAGATATTTAGAAATCAATCCAAATATTTTTAAAAATGACAATATAATAATACACTTAAGCATATTTTTTAAAAATTCAATGAATTCCAAACCAGACCACAAAAAAAATCAGTTCCCTTGCAAATGCTCTCCATCGAAATCTTCAAGCTGATTCCTTAGTTTAAGTGAGGAATTTGTAGAAATGTATGCTTGGCTGCCAGAAATCATCAGATGTCCCAGTGCTGAAGCATAGTTGGTGAATTAGGGGGAAACAGCTGGCAATATCCCTGTGGGTTTTACCATTGCACATGCATGTGTGGAAATTTGGTATTGACTGTCACTTACAAGCATGTAACTGCTGACACTTCCCTGAAAAATTCCACAACTTTGACAACACTTTCTAGACGTCAAGAATGATCCTGACTCCCAAGGAAAAAGAATTTAGTGTTTGCAATCACAACTGAGTACTTGGCATTTGTTGAAAATATGTTTTGATCGCAGGAATGAAAACCTGCAACCAATCGCAATGTAGCTGTTTGATGATCATAAACTTTCTCAAACGCATCCTGAGCCACTTAACAAATATAAATTCTGGCAAGCTCTTCAAACAGGAAGTGCTGAATGCTCACGATACACTCAGGACTCATGAAAAGACTGAAATCAAGTGGGATGCACACCTATGCAGTGATGGAAATGGGAGGGGGGGGGGTAGAAATGCCTGGGTCTCGCTTTGAGCGCGAGACCCAGGCTTTTCGATAAATTCTCACGCTCTCATGCTGATCACAAATTTCTCACGCTCTGTCGTGACAAATTCTGTGATCAACGAGAATGTCAAAACTCATATCAACTGCATGGGCCGTGGGTGGTTGGAGAGCCGGGGCTGAGGGAGGGATGGAAGCAGTGGTGGGGGCAGATGAGGGCGGGGAGCTGGGGCTGGCGAGTGTTGGCCGGGTTGGCGAGTCGCTCGCGACAGCTCTGGCCATGGAACTGCCTCAATGCATGAGTCCCGGGCCGTCGGAGGCGTCAGTAGCGTTGCGCCGCTGCGGTTGGAGTCTCTGAGCCGAATTCGCCCTGGTGACTGGCATGAATCAGACAGTGTCTCTGAAAAGAAGGAATGGGTGACATTTCTGGTCGTGGCCCTTCTTAGGGGTCTGAAACCTTTAGATAGGTGATCCCCTTATTGATAGGGGACGATCAGCCATGATCACAATGAATGGCGGTGCTGGCTCGAAGGGCCAAGACGACTTTGAAGCAAGTACCACTCAGGTGGCGGAGGGACGGAGAGAGAGGGGATGTTAAAGAAATGGATATTCATACTCAATTGGGGAAATTAGTTGATATCTGTCTTTAAATTGATATTTTGTTCATCTTTAAATGTAAGTCTTGGATTCATGTATCGTGGGAACAAATAAGCAAAGGCAAGATGGTAAATATAAACTACAAATTAACTTCAGAAAATGAAACTTGTAGAGATGAACTTTGCCCTTCACTTTGCAAAGAATAACCTCAGGGATTATGCAGTAAATGTCATTCAAATACTCTGCAACCTTGGGATAATATTGTTCATGTTCAAATCCGACAGGTAAGTCCTGATTTGTTCAATATTATAATTAGTTCAAAGATACAGTATGGAAACAGGCCCTCAAGTATGTGCTGACCATTGATCACCCGTTCACACTGGTTCTATGTTATCCCACTTTCTCATCCACTCCCTACACACTCGGGGGCAATTTACAGAGGGTGAATTAACCTACAAACCCGCATGTCTTTGGGATGTGGGAGGAAACCGGAGCACCCGTAGGAAACCCACATGGTCACAGGGAGAACATGCAAACTCCACGCAGATAGCACCTGAGACCAGGTTCGAACCTGGGTCATCGGCGCTGTGGGGCATTAATTGTAATGCTAATACATGGGCCTCTGCTGATATGCTGGGATGATTACCCAACATTACTGATTATTAATCCATTGTATTATTGATTATATATGTTGCGCCTGTTCTCCTTTATGTGTACATTGTGAGCGGCTTGCTTGCATTTACTGGATAGCACGCAACTAAAGCTTTTCCCTGTACCTCGCTACAGGTGTCAATAGTAAACTAAATCAATCTATTTACATGTATCTGTGTGTTGTTGCTTTAACCAGCTTGTTAAGGTGCAGCAACTGAGAATGTCATTGTTCTGATGTTGCTGCATGCGACAATTAAACACTCTTGTGTTCATTCTACACTTGAAATTACCACAATGACATTTAAACGGCAATTGGACAGGTACACGTGCAGGAAGGAACTGCAGATGCTGGTTTAAACTGATAGACACAAACTGCTGGAGTAACTTAGCAGGTCAAGCAACTTCTCTGGAGGGAAGGAATGGGTGACGTTTCGGGTCGAGACCTTTCTTCAGACTGAAGGTCTGGTGAATTGGTTTGGTATAAGTATAAATTGTCCCTAGTTTGTGTAGGATAGTGTTAATCGCTGGTCGGTGTGGACTCGGTGGGCCAAAGGGCCTGTTTCCACGCTGTGTCTCTAAACTGAACCCTGTCCAGCTAGCAGGGTTGTGTAGGGCCAAGTGCCGGGACACGGTGACATCTGGCTCTGATCTCCACAATCACGTATCGAGCAGCGCCGCAGATCAATGGGCCTCTGGTGCTTGGAGTTGGTCCACAGACACAGAGAGGAAATTGCATGTTACTCCGGCTTTTTGCGTCTATCAGTGACTTGGAGGGTGGGTTGGACAACGAGTGACGCAGCTGGTCGCGGCTCCCCTGAGGCGACTCTTTAGGCGACTGCCAGGGACTAGTTTTACTAGCATTCACCTACGACACCTCGCAACAACCTCCGACAACAAAAATTGTTGCCACTGTCGATTGTAGTCGCCCAAAAGATCACCTAAGTGGGACAGGACCTTCAGGCTGTGGCTCGGTGCATCCCTCAGGCTTGGTCTCTCGCAATTTCTCACTCCCAACTCTCACCCAATGTTGCCAGCCCTGCCATGAGATGGAGAGTGTGGAGGATAGTGGCGCTGTAAGGGCAGGCCACGTCTTTCACCAGCTCATTGGAACTTTTCCCAATTCCATAATGACTGTCTAAGAACTTGGCCCTCATCAGACCTGGCGTCTCTCCGCCGTAAATGTAGTTCACATCCTGGATGCTCAACTCGTAGGACACACGTACGAACCCTGGCCCGTGGCGGCTCCTGGTCCGTTCCCTCCGTGGGTGCCAACTGGCCCGCTGAGTTCCTCCAGTACTCTTTTGTTTGGCTCTGTTTTTTGTTTGGCTCTGGAGTTGAAGGTGGACACGGGGGGGCTAGGGTCACTCAGCGAGATGGGCGGCGGCTCTGGGGAGTGGGTGGTGTTTCGGGTCGAGACCCTTCTGCAGACAATCACAAGTACTCTCACCGACGAGAGTTCAGTTCAGTCTGAAGAAGGGTGTTCTCTCCAGAGTCGTTGCCTGTCCCGCTGAGTTACTCCAGCTTTATTTCTAACTTCAATTTCAAGAGTTAAATAAAAAACACAGAGTGCTGGAGGAACTCAGCGGGCTAGGCGGCATCTGTTGAGGGAATGCATTAGGAGTTGTTTCGGGCCAGGGTTCTTCTTCAATAAGAAGGAACTGCAGATCAAAGATACTTGAGTGGATACTAATATCTTTGCTGCAGATCAGGCATGATATTCTTCCGATTTAAATGGGAATTCCGATTTTATTGTTTTCCTATTTGTCAATTTTTTTGTGCCTGATTATTTTGCGGCCAATCAACCGCTGTCTCTAAGGAGATTGCATCCAATCACCGACTAGCTTCCCTTAAAATTCCCATCCAATCAACAAATCGGTCTCCTCCTGTCCTATCAATCGCTGTCTCCAAGGGCATTGGGTCCAATCACATAATGCGCTGGTCACTCGGCGGCCAATCAGACAGAGTCTTCTCGGGGGTACACAAAATTGCTGGGGAAACTCAGCGGGTGCAGCAGCATCTATGGAGCGAAGGAAATAGGCGACGTTTCGGGCCTATTTCCCTATTCCCTACGTCGCCTATTTCCTTCGCTCCATAGATGCTGCTGCACCCGCTGAGTTTCCCCAGCAATTTTGTGTACCTTCGATATTCCAGCATCTGCAGTTCCTTTTTGAACACAGAGTCTCCTCGGGGCCTTGTGATCAATCACCGACCTGCTTCCCTCACTGAAGCAGACGATGGCTGCAGCCAAGAGAGAGAGAGAGAGAGAGACAGAGAGATGCAAGAAAGCAGCTATGACATTTAATACACATTAAACTAAACTATAAATACATAATAAGCAAGGTATGCATTCTTGTACTCTTAAATGGGTATGGCCGCACATAAAAAAATCCCCTCCCTTACTTCCCAACCTCAGCCTCACAGACCTTAGAGTACCCCTAGTTCCTAAAATCAATTTCCATCACTGAACACATGTTATCTTTGTGTGGGACAGGGGAAGGGATCATGAGAATATTAGGAAAATCCCACGCCCTCCGTTCCCAAAACTCCAACACAGCTCTGAGTTCAGCTGAGCCCCCGGGTAGGGCCTACATGTCAGCAATGATTGATACGTTACAAAAGAAACATGGAAGAATTTACACAAAAATAGAATGTTAATAAATCATGATTGTATAAGATACAAAAGGAAATACAGAAAAGTCATGGTTGTTAAAGTGCTAAACACATAAATGCAATACCGGGAGAGATATGTTATCAAAGATGCAGCAAGTAAGTAGACACGCAAACAGGTAATAGGTTTAGCAAGGTTATGTAAATTAGAGTATACAGGCAATTCTGATAATGATAAAGTTGAATGACCTTTGTTAGAACAGCCATGCAGATACTTAACTGTCCTTTCAACTATTCTTTAAGCAGCTGATCCACCTCATTTAGGTGGAAAATATCTTCCCTCCATTTGTTTCTGTTATAATTGCAGCAATGGTTTGGAATGATTTGATTTCGTAACTTCACAACGTCAGCACAAACCTTTGGTTTTCAATTAATCTCCCAAGCTATAAAAGCCAATACCTATATATATATGTTTTAATTGGTGTTAACTGTTTTTAATGTTAATTCAGTCATTTTTAATTAGCCATTCTCTTTTCTTTACATGTGTTCTAAGCATAGATGAAATATCTATTAATTCATTTTTGAGTTTATGTACCCAAGTATTTTTGAGGAGACTGAAGGAATGATAGAATCCCAGACAAGTGATCAGCTGTTCACTGTTCAAGGCTTGCACCATTTGCAATGCTCACAGGCATAGTTGTATTTTACACAAAAGTATTAATTTATTTTATACAGGTAGGGGATGCAACCTTACTGATTCTCCTCCCTGCACTGGACCACTTGGACAATAAGAACACATATGTCAGGCTATTGTTCATTGGCTACAGCTTGGAATTCAATACCATTGTCACCTTCAAACTTGCTATTAAGCTCAGAGAACTGGGTCTCTGCGCATCCAAATGTAACACGATTCTCAACTTCCTTGTCAACAGACTGCAGGCAGTATGAAATGGCAACAATACTTCCTCCTCAATAACAATCAGCACAGGACAGCTCAGGGCTGTGTGCTCAGCCCCCTGCACAACTCATTCTATACCCATGACTTTGTAGCCAGACATAGTTCCAACGTAATATTTAAATTCGCCGACTGCACCGCTATTGTTGGATGAATTACTGGTAATGGTGAGTCAGACACGGAGGAAAATTGACAATCTGTTTGAATGGTGCCAGAACAACAACTTTCCTCTCAACATCAGCAAGACCAAGGAGCAGATTGGTGACTTTAGAAGAGAGAAGTCAACCATCCATGGACTTGTCTTCATCAACAACAGAGACAACAACTTCAATTTTTGGGATGTGCATATCTCTGAAGATCAGTCCTGGGCCCAGCACATTGGCACAATCACAACACAAACACTTCAAAACCTCAACTTCCTTAGAAGATTGAGAAGTTTTGGTATATCGCCAAATACAAGATACAAGATACATTTATTTGTCACATGTGCCAGTTGGCACAGTGAAATGTGTCTTCAAATAATATGTTGAACATCTACAGGTGTATGGTAGAGAGCATAGTGACTGGGTGCATCATGGCTTAGTACACCAAGGAAAGAAGGAGATTACAAAAAAGGAGATTACAAAATATACTGCCCAGTACATCATGGGTACTGATCTCCCCACCATAGATGGGATCTGTAGGAGGTGCTGCCTCAAAAAGGCAGCCAACATCATCAAAGAGCCACAACACCCTTGCCATTATGTCATTTCACTCCTACCATTGGGAAGAAGGTATAGGAATTTGAAAACTATGACCTCTAGGTTCAAGAACAGCCGCTCCCAAACAACTAGCTGCCTCTTGAACACTACAAAACACTAACCAAACTTCTTCCATTTCACTTTTGTACTCTAAGGGAGAGCGTTCGGCCAGTCTAGGGTTATAACATTATATCAAGAATCCTAATACATGCATACTTTGCAACCAGTGCTGCGCACCCCAAGTGTTGATTCCATTTTTTAGCATAAACTTTGCACAAATAAATGTAGAAATATAAACTCCTGACTCCATAATTGTGCATTTGACAGCCTAGGACGTATTTTTCAAGTGAACCTGGCTTTTTAACCTCAATGAAGTATGAAGGAAATAAATGCAACAAAATGACACTCCTTTGAAAGACAAAATCACATGTTTTTGTCATCCTGGGCATTACGACACTGCTGTGAGTAGGAAAAAATTTGAGAAAGAAGACTTAAAGCACACAATGTGTAATACTGCAAAACCTTTATTCTCAGAAATGATTATAGTGACAAGGTTCGGAAATAGAACTTCAGCACAATAGAACTATTAAGTATCCCAGCTGCATCTAACAAGGCAGGAGTGGAGTCTTCCATTTACCCCCACAGAGTACAACCATTAACATTGCAGGGTCTTTCTTGAATAGTTTGCAGAAAACTATATTGTGAGTGTTGCAAACCAGCGAGTTGAATCCACATGAAGTACTTCAGCTCTAACATGAAATGTTACAAAATACTTTAGTTTGTCTCAGTGATGCCGAGCTCCTTTCAGATCGTAATAAAGGCAAACGATCTTACGTATTCATAAAAATGATCCACATAGCATAAAATCCTTCTATTTCTGTTGCACTAAGCTTTACAGGTAACTCTAGGTTTTGATGCAGCATTAAAACATGAATCTGTATTTTTGTTATCCTGGAATGCCTCTAGCCAAGGACAAACTTGGCCGTTCTTCTGACTCAAAATTATCAGACATGTAATGGCAACTGCTTCATACAACAATGCACAATCCAATGCCACATGTGATTAGCTAATAACATTCTTGTATTTCGAAAGATAATTAAAAGATAGTAATTATGCATAATTACATTTATTAGGGCCTAAGTTTGATTAAAAAGTAACAACTCTGAAATATTCTGCATTTAATGCCAATAAAATTCATTATTAGCTTGTCACAAATAAAGTTTGGTTGCATATTTAAAAACATTTACCATGTTAGTTATAAATAATAACAATATCTCACAGAGATTCTACCATTGCTCTGGCAGAAAATGTCTAGCAAAGAACAACGTGAAAGGTGAAAATAAAAGAGAAGTTAGACAATGTAAAATAATTTGCTCCTTAAAATCTAATAGCAACGAGACAAGTAATTAAAAAACAAAACATTAAAGTAATATCAGTTACACTGTGGGTCTGACTGAAATAAGATCATTGCATTACTTACAGTCATCTACATCTATTTATTATCAGTTAGTCTCAACTGTATTGTTCATGAAACTTCCTCTTTGGGAAAATGTTCATTTTGTCCATGTCCACAAGAGATGCCACTTTAACTTTGCAATTTAGATATATTTGAACATTTTATGTGTGGCTTATTTCACATATGTGGAAATACAAGAAGTTTAACATAATTATTTGTTTTGTACATGCGTTAATGGGTTTTAATGCACATAGCCACATATGATTCTTACACCCCTCTAAGATTCTGATCGTCTATTGGAGAGATAATTGACGAGGGAGAAGATTTATTGCGCATTAGCCTTGTGTTCAGTTGCCAGCCCCCATGGCCTTCTCGAAGTCTTCTTTCCTTCTGTTCCATTCAGAGGGTCCATTAAAAGTTCCCTTGGTACATCTACTGTATAGTACATCAGGACATTTTAATGTAGCGAGGTGTATTAGAAATGAAAGTTATTGCTACATTACAATGGCCATTACAATTCTTTGCCAAAGTACATAAAGGTGCAAGCTATTACTGAAAACATCTGAACTAGTTATTAGCATTCTATTCCTGCATATATGGCAACATCACTATAATCAGGCAATAACATATTTTCTTTAAATATACTGAAGATACACAGATATGGAAGATGCACAAGTGTAAAAATAGATATTTCTGAAAGTAATAAATATAGGATTACTGTTCTACCCAATATTTTATTAAAGTGGTCCAAATCAATAAAATACAATGATCTAGAAACGATGTGTGACATCCAAGTTAATGGCTGCATTACAACAAACAATTATGGACCTTGAATGTATATTTTCATTCGAACTACTGCTAGTCCTCCTATATTGCCGTGGAAGATCAAGATGTGGAAACATAGAAGAGGTTGGGGAAGGATTAGAAGAATGCTGTGATTAGATGAAGGGGTCATGCAGAAGACCATGGGTGTAGGCGTGTAAAGAAATGAAGAAAGTTTTGATCTTGGACTGGTGATTCCAGTGAAATCGATAAAGAGGCTTTAGTGGGGAGAGTATCAGATCAGAGATAATGGAAGAGGAAGAGGATTGCATAGGGGGAGAACAGTGAGAAGTTTCAACTGGAAAGACTTGGATATTTGGGAATAAGAGGGAGAAGGTAGATTGGACAGACTGGCAGAAGATTGGTGGATTGAGGAGACATTTGGCTATGGAGATCAGGTTGCCATGAAGGAAGATTAGTGGGACTTGGAAATTCAAAGAATGGTAAAGGTATATGAAAAGTGAGTAAAATTTAGACACAAGGATGCTGGCATCCTATGTACGATACTATGTAGATGCTGGCATCCTATGTAAGATACAAAGTGATGGAGTAACTCAGCATCACAGGCAGCATCTGGAGAGGATATGCCCTTCACATGACATCCACTGATGCTGCCTAATCTAGAGTATATGTTTTATTAATGAAAAGTGAGCATATTGGATACCATTATGAAATCAATTGGGACATGGGGAGAGACATTTGGGAAGGAGAAAATATCTGAAAGAGTGCGTGGAAATCATGGTGTGTCACTGTGTGAAGTGGAAGACATGGTGTGCGGATGTGCAGAGAAGATCAAGAAAATCACAGGATCAGTAAGTCTTTGGTATCAGGGAAAAAGAAGTGGAGCTAAAACAAAAGGTGGTGACAAATGGAAGGTCAGTAGGGAAGGGGATAAGGAGAAAAGATCTAAAGGAGGACATTGGAAATGCATTGGAAATACAGAAGAGAGTTTAGTCTGAATGTGAAATTGATGTACAATTTCCGAGGATGTTAACATGGTAAACAGGAATTTATTTTAAAGAAGACCAGTCCACCCTACATGAATCTTTCCTGCCAGGCACAGCAGGAGTCCAGAAGCTCCATAATGAATCCCCATTTAAGGCCAACTCCTGCATTCAAATCCGCACATTTGGGGACCACACAGAGAACCAGGTTGGAGTTTTCCGATAGCAAAACAGCAAACACTGGAAATATTTTGCAGATCAAAGAGCAACTGCATGGCAGAAAACAGCTTTACCATTTCGGGTTGATGACTTTCATCAGATTACTGGGAGAAAATGAGAAAAATAAAACAAAATTTGCATTACATAAAACGTGAGGAGCAGCAGACAAAACAAAAGACACATTCTATGGTGGAGTGGAGACCAGCAGAGATCAAATAGCTATGGGTGTGCATTTAGCCTTTGTAAATGTAAGGAAAAGAAATGTAATATTTCTAAACCCTTTAACAGGACTTTTATTTGTTTACTTATCCAGGTGTTACTGTATGTTTATGAATGTTCAGAACCATTCGGTGCTCCCTGGCACACTGACAAATTTAGCAACCTGTGATTATGAGAGGACAAGGCCTCGACAGTTGTCAAAGCCATTCTGTGAGTGGAGTTTGTTTTCATCGTCAAGGCAGAGCTGGGAGGTGGGCTACCCACTGAAGACCATGCCAGAGGTCAAACTGCAACAGGGCAGGGAGGAATGGAAGATATATCCTTTGTCTTGTCCAACCTGAAGAAAGGCATCAGGGATGCCCAAGCGGCCCACAAGAGGAAGATAGAGGACCACTTTAACAACAACGATCCAAGGCGGGTGTGGCAGGGCATCCAGCACATCGCCAACTACAAGCCCAGCAACAGCACGACGGCCGACGGCGACGCCTCACTGGCAGAGGAGCTGAACTGCTTCTTTGCTCGCTTCGAGGCAGAACCAGAAGAGCTCGTCACCATTCTCCCACCTGCCTCTAACAACAACAACTACACCCTCACTGTGCAGGAGCATGAAGTGAGGCGGGTGCTCAGGGCGGTGAACCCGAGGAAGGCTGCGGTCCCGGATGGCATGACAGGAAGGGTTCTGAAGGAATGTGCAGACCAGCTCTCCGAGGTCTTCACGAAAATCTTCAACCTGTCCCTGTCCAAATCCATCATCCCACCGTGCCTGAAGTCTGCCACAATTATCCCACTACCAAAAAAGCCTGTTATCAGCGGCCTTAACGACTACCGACCGGTCGCTCTCACACCAGTCATCATGAAGTGTTTCGAGAGGCTGGTCAAGCAGCACATCAAAGCCAGCCTCCCGCCCACCTTCGATCCACACCAGTTTGCCTACAGAGCAAATAGGTCCACTGAGGATGCCATCACCACTGCTCCTCACACTGCACTGACCCACCTCAAACACCAGGGGAGCTATGTGAGGATGATTTTCATTGAGTATGGAGTACACCTGGAGTATTGCGTACAGTTTTGGTCTCCAAATCTGAGGAAGGACATTATTGCCATAGAGGGAGTGCAGAGAAGGTTCACCAGACTGATTCCTGGGATGTCAGGATTGTCTTTTGAAGAAAGTCTGGATAGACTTGGTTTATACTCTCTAGAATTTAGGAGATTGAGAGGGGATCTTATAGAAACGTATAACATTCTTAAGGGGTTGGACAGGCTAGATGCAGGAAGATTGCTCCCGATGTTGGGGAAGTCCAGGACAAGGGGTCACAGCTTAAGGATAAGGGGGAAATCCTTTAAAACCGAGATGAGAAGAACTTTTTTCACACAGAGAGTGGTGAATCTCTGGAACTCTCTGCCACAGATGGTAGTTGAGGCCAGTTCATTGGCTATATTTAAGAGGGAGTTAGATGTGGCCCTTGTGGCTAAGGGGATCAGAGGGTATGGAGAGAAGGCAGGTACGGGATACTGAGTTGGATGATCAGCCATGATCATATTGAATGGCGGTGCAGGCTCGAAGGGCCAAATGGCCTACTCCTGCACCTAATTTCTATGTTTCTATGTTTCTATTGACTTTAGCTCCGCCTTCAATACCATCATCCCCAGCAGGCTGGTCACCAAACTCATGGATTTAGGACTCTCCCAACCCATCTGCCTCTGGATCAAGGACTTTCTGTCTAACCGCCCCCAGGCCGTCAGACTGGGTCATCACCTCTCCACTCTCATCACACTCAGCACCGACTCCCCACGGGGCTGTGTGTTGAGCCCCCTCCTCTACGCCCTCTACACCCACGATTGTGCCCCCGCCCACTCCACCAACACCATCGTCAAGTTTGCGGACGACACGACTGTGGTTGGACGTATCTCAGGAGGAGATGAGACAGCCTACAGGGAGGAAGTCCAAAGACTGGCAGCGTGGTGTTCAGACAACAACCTCATCCTAAGCACCACAAAAACAAAGGAAATTATCATAGACTTCCGTAAGAACAGTGCAGCCCCCAAACCCCTATTCATCAATGGGGACTGTGTGGAAAGGGTCTCAGACTTCAGATTCCTGGGCACACAAATTACGGAGGATCTCTCCTGGACTACAAACAGCACCACAGCAGTCAAGAAGGCCCAGCAGCGACTCTACTCTCTGAGGATCCTCAGGAAAAACAACCTGGAGGAGAAGCTGCTGGTGTCCTTCTACCGCTGCTCCATCGAGAGTGTGCTGGCGTACTGTATAACCACATGGTATGCCAGCTGCTCTGCAGCGGACAGGAGAGCCCTTCAAAGGGTCATCAACACCGCACAAAAAATCACTGGCTGCCCACTGCCCTCCCTGAAGGACATCTTCAGCTCTCGCTGCCTTGGCAGGGCAGCCAACATCCTGAAGGACCCTTCCCACCCTGGACACAACCTGTTCCACCTGCTGCCCTCTGGCAAACGGTACAGGTCTTTCAAAACTCGCACAAACAGACTCAGAGACAGCTTCTACCCCATAGCCATACGTGAACTTAACAATGCAAAATAAGAAATAACACTCACATTCAACTGAATGGTTCTACCTCAGCTGCTATTGTTATTTATCTGTAAAAAAAAAATGTATATGTATATATTTTTACCTTTTCTTATATATTTAAAATTGCTCTTGTGAATCGCACAGTGGGATTGACTTTTAAATTTTGTTGTACCATGTGCAATGACAATAAAGAGATGCATTCATTCATTACTGAAAGAAATGCCTTTGTCAGGGGTTATGGGAAGAAAGCAGGAGAATGGGGTTGAGAGGGAAAGATAGATCGGCCACAATTGAATGGCGGAGTAGACTTGATGGGCCAAATGGCCTAATTCTGCTCTTAGAATGTATGAAATTATGAACTTATTTTATCACTTACTAAAACATTCTATGGTCTAACAAACCACTGTTTAAATTTCAGAGTTCTCTTTTCACTGTTGCAATTGATGGGAACGATTTGAAAGGATATAGGCCAGGTGCAGTCAAGTGGGACTAGCTCGGTTAGGCAACATTGCCAACATGGACGGGTTGTGCCAAAGGGTCTGTTTCCATGGTGTATAGCTCTATGTCTCGGTTGCACCTGTGTAATTCAACTGCATTCTTTAAATTGCAAACAATTAGATTCTTAAGTTAAGGAAGATGAATTGCATAGGCATTAATAAAGGAATTTAGTCCTTCAAAAAGCTAATCCTTTACAGAAATGTGTAATTTAATGCATTTAAAAAAAAAGCAATTTTATTGCTTTTGTCCCTCAAATGACGCTCCATTTCTGTTCTGAACAATCAGAGGGAGGGTCCAGTTCAATGGCCAACCAGCTGAAAAAGAAAGTAAATCAGTGTCAAGGAGTAATTCAGCCCATTCCCTTCCATTAAAAAATGTGTCACTGTTTTGGATTAAGTTGAAGAAGTTAGAAAATAAATGAAGGAAATCACTTGTTGTTCCAGGGTATAAATGTCAGTAAAAATACAGCCAATGTAGGCAATTGGTGGTGTCACTGCATAAACAATGCTTTGACATTTCTCCAAATTTGTGCACGGGCAGCATTTCTTTCCAGAATATAGTTATTATATCTTACACATAATGATTTGTTGTTACTACAGTAATTTTGCTCAGTAGGAGTGTAATGTGTGCACATTAGGAAGTGGCTGATGAGTGATATTGGACTCCAACATGTGTAAATTATGCATTCATAATTTTGGCTCTCTCCAATGTGACAGAGCTTAAAATTATGCGAATCTGGTAAGCCAGCTCTCAGTCAAAGAACATTCAGGAAGAAACAGGTGCTGCTGTAGGACACATCTTAAATTGACATTTTAAATATCATGACTGATGACTAAAGTATCCAAAACAAACTGAAGTATTCTTACAAAAGAATAATTTATGTTCATTGCCACATTTAGATCTAGTGCTACACAAACATCATCATTGTGTCTTGAATTGAGTCATTCCAGGTGACATTTCAATTGTTACTTTCTCATTATGCATTTAATATTTATTTATTTTGGTGTGAGTCTTGGCCTCGGAAGTCCATTTTCTTCTGTTAAATGTAATTGATTATTTTAATGATCATAATACCATTAAACTTGAAAAAAATCCAAGCTAACATTTTCCATTATTTCTGTGGATTTGCATTAAGTGAATGCAATGCAATTCCTATCAGCAAAATAAAGCTTTTTTTTTGCTGTTACTTTGTTACCCATCACAATCTACATTGTTGCACAATTTAAATTGTGTTTTACACACTGATATATTCACAATGCATGCTTTATAATTAAAACATGCATGAAAACAATTGATATAAGATAAAACAATTATAATCTCTCACTAGATCGTAGAATCATAAAATAGTTCAACAATGGAAAGTTGCTATTTGGCCCATTGCAACTGTGCTAACTCTCTACCAACTCAATAGTCCCGACCAATAATCCTAACCCCTTCTCTCTAGTCTTGCAAATGTTTCCTCACTATATCTTTGTCCAAGGCTGAAACTGGGTTGATGCCCTGAGGCAGCAACATTACCCGCTGCACCACCAGGCCGCCCTGAGAAAAAACAGAAGTGCAGTTTATCATCTTTAATTTACTTAAATGCAATGTTTTAATTAGTTAATAGCACTTCCAGGTTTTGATAAGTATTTTTCAAGCAGTTGTTATTATATAATTATTTTAAAGTATCTGAAGCTTAGAGGCCTTTAAAAATAATTCAAAAGCTATTGAAAACTATGAGCTGCCTGCGTCCGCACCAGGATCCACTGCCGACGATTGGTCCCTCTCGGAAATACTCTTCATCCTGAGACAATCTTGGCAATGTTCTCGCCTAATGGACAATTAGAACATCAGGAAATAAACCCATGCGTTAAATAACCATGTAGTTTTGTGTTGTCAGGTTGCACAATTTACCTTAATATTTTTTAAACTTTGCATTATAAAGATGATATAAATGGTTAGGATTAAGATTCAACTCTATATTCACAATATGGCAGTGGAAAATGAGCTTGCATCTACATAAAATAAAATAAAAGCTATTATAATTAACAATAAATTTACAAAGAATATCCTATAAAAGCACATTGTAGGTGTAGTAGCAAAGAAAAAATATAATCTGGCCGTTTAAGAGTCAATAGTACTCACCTGGTCAGGCACCATTGAACAACACTTAAACATTTGGGCTGATGTCCTCTCAATAGAACTGTTATGCTCTCTGATTAAATAGCATCAACATGAAATGTTAACTCCATCTTTCCCCCTCTCCTCCTTTAAGCTGGCTTCATTGATCAAGCTATTCATCATCTACCCAAATAATCCCATAAGGTAGACAATATTGCAGATGCATTTGGTCTAATGAACATTTCCAGCAGATAACACAAAACTTTAGTTTAATTTAGTTTTGTTTGGAAATACAGCGAGATAACAGGCCCTTTAGAGTCCATACTGATCATCAATCACCCGTACAGTGTGCACGTCTTTGGAATGTGGGAAGAAACCCGAGTGTAAATCGGCTATTGCATGCTAGCCAATCATAGTGCTTGTTAGTAGAAGCCCCGCCTTATACATGCTTTATAATATCAGAACTCGCCTACGTCAGGCAGTAGATGTAGCAGCTGAAAATGTAACATACTGCAGATCCTAAGCTGTAAGTGTTTAATAAAATATGTTGTATCTTTACATGTGTTTGAGTCATAGCATGTACATGGTATCAGAAGTGGGATTCGAACCCACAACTCCAATTGGAATGCCATGCGCGACAGGATACAAAATGAACTCAGGCGCATGGTCTCAATGGGGATAATTGCTGAAGTGACCGACCCATCTGACTGGGTCTCCACCATGGTCGTTGCAACCAAGAAAATCAAAGGGGAAATGCGCATCTGTATCAATCCCAAAGATCTGAATACTGCAATCAAGCGCCGACACTATTCAATGAGAACAATAGAAGACGTCGCTGCACAGATTGGTAACGCAACAGTGTTTTCCATTCTGGATGCCAAAAGCTCCTTTTGGCAGATTCTGTTAGACCAGGACTCACTCAACCTCACCACTTTTGCCACCTCCTTTGGCCGTTTCAAATTCCTACAGTGAGATGTTTCAGAAAGGAATTCTAGACTAAAATCTTGGCAAGTGACAGCACAAGTAGCAAAGAAAAGTATAATGCTGAAGATGAAGAGAGAGTAATAGTGAGAAGTGAGATCAAGGAGGGAAATGGAAACAAGAGTAAGAATATTAAGACTAAACTGTATTCGTAAACCTTGCAGTCATTTGGGGAACGTGTCCCTGGAGGGTTGCAATGTAGCCGCAGAGTTCCAAAAACCTGCCAAGCTGCTGTACAAACCCATCAGATTGACAGATAGTCCTAAAAGCCTGAAATTCACCATTCTTATATGTTCTGAACAATGCATGGTTCTTGATGATAGATATGATTGGAAACATTATGGACAACAATCGATTCCAGTGGATTGACACTGAGGCAGAGCTTAGTGTCTGTATAAAAGGACAGTTTGTCAAGGAAAATTTGTTTGACTAAATGAAGACAGCTGTAGTCCCCCCCCCCCCCCCCCCCCCCCCCACCACCCATACCATGCAGTTGGTGGAAGTATGCATTCATCCAGATGGTGAATCCTTCCTGAAGAAATTATTTTGTATGGGGGTAGAACACCACCCAACAGCAAGTTGGCACCTGACATTTGATGGCTTCTTCAACAGTTTTAATACTCAACCTATGACTGCATGGATTTGCTTTGTATTCTCTGGTTTCCCCCTCCCTCCTCCCAAAGAAGTGCTGGCTGATTAATTCAGTCCTATAAATTAACCCTTAGTGTAGTTAAATGGCAAAAAAAATAAGGGGGTATATGTTGGGGGAAATGGGACTGAGTGGATTGCTCTGCTCTGAACCTGGCTGGCATGAACCTGATGGCGCAGTGGTAGAGTTGCTGCCTTACAGCAAATTCAATGCCGGAGACCTGGGTTCAATCCCGACTACGGGTGCTGTCTGTACGGAGATTGTATGTTTTCCCCGTGACCTGTGTGGGTTTTCTCCGAGATCTTCGGTTTCCTCCCACACTCCAAAGATGTACAGGTTTGTCGGTTAATTGGCTTGGTTAATGTAAAATAAAATGTCCCTAGTGGGTGTAGGATAGTGTTAATGTGTAGGGATCGCTGGTCGCTGGTCAGCACGGATGGCCTGTTTCCGTGCTGTATCTCTAAACTAAACTGATGGGCCAAATGGCCTCTTTTATTGTTGAAACAAACGATATTTTGGATAGGCTAGAAAAAAGTCTGACATTAAAAAGTATGAAATTATCTTTGACAGGTAACAAATTCACATCTCCAACTTTGCTAGCTCTTCTGGCTGACAATACTGAATAATTCTGAATGTCTTTCTCCAGAAACATTTAAATAATTAAAGTTATTGAAAACTTAATACAAAACAAAAACTAAACCAATTTAATTACAAAAATGCTTTTGTACAATTAAAATCATTAAAATAAAGTTAATTCATTCATTAAAATGTAAATAACCTCGATCTTACCCTATTCTTTCACAGCTGTTGTCTTCCATTGAAATAAATGAATTTGCTGATCTTGTGCCAGGTCTAACGTGGCACAGGTTCAATGGGTAGATTCTCCAGTGTAATGGCTGGCCAATTTAGCAGATTTTTGCCCACCATTGGCTCAGCAAAGACTTCAGTGCCAGAACACAGCCGCAATATTCCCAGCATAACATGGCAGTAGGTTTATGCCTTATAGATAGATAGATAGATAGAGATAGATAGATAGATAGATAGATAGATAGATAGATAGATAGATAGATAGATAGATAGATAGATAGATAGATAGATAGATAGATAGATAGATAGATAGATAGATAGATATAGATATAGATATAGATATAGATATGCCATTTATTGTCACTATACATTCGTTCACTATACATGTACAATGAGATTAAGTTCATGCTAGTTCCCAAATGGCTTTTGTATTGTTATTGATATTGGTTAATTATGCCCATATGTACAGTGAAAAATATTTGTTTTGCAAGCTATCCAGGCAAACCCTACCATAATGTGCATCAAGGTAGTGCCAAAGAATAATGAGACATACAATTCAGAATATAGTGTTACAGCTACTGAGAAAATGCATGTAAAATTATGCAAGGACTACACTGTCATTAAAATTTGTCATTAAAAGTCTGTCAGAAAAGTTCAAGCATTTCTTTACAGGTTGCACTTGTATTGGGTAATATTGTTGAGGGGCACCATGTGGATGCAAAATAGAGGGCAACCATGGATAGGACTTGAGGCTGCAGAGAAAATTATGCTTAATATTTTGGACTGCAGATAAATGTTGACAAAAATATGTTTTATTCCATTCATGTGGCATTATTCAAATTGCAAAGAAAACACATTTTGGCTAGGGGACCTTGTTGCACATCATTTCCAGAAAATCTATTGAGCCTGTAATGTCTTTTTTGCTGGTTAATGACTTGCTTAACCTGATTTGAGACTTCTGCTCTCTGAAACGAAGCTTGCATGTAGTTTGGTTTTGCACAAACGTGCACACTCATTAAGAAAGGCCAAGTGGTTCATTTCTGGCTGTTAAACTATTTAATTTATATTATTATATTTTGTCTTAACTAGGCATCAGCAATAAATCACTGTGTCTAAACACCAAGAATGCTCACTAATGGTTTGTATAGTTGCTGCCAAAAATATGCTTCTATAATTTTAGTCCAATTTTTATTCGTCAGTCATCTTTGTATTACTGTCCGAAAATCTGCTTTTATTTTTCATTTATTTCTTGCCTGAGAGTAGGAATATGTATATACTTTACAATCATTTAGTTGATAAAATAAATCTGGTAGAATTTGTGCATGAAAATACCAGCCAACATAAAAGTCAATCCTACAGTGACTTGTTTCTCTTAGATACAGAGTGCATTTACACTCTTTCTACATCATTGTGAAACCATTCAACTTAACACTCATGTAGTTTTCTTCTTTGAGTGTCTCTCGGGATCAAGAATGACTTGCTTCCACTCTGATTGTGTAGGTTATGAGGTGACTGGTGAAGCTAAGGAGGTAATTGCACATCCTTCCACAGAGGTGGTGCCTGTGATTTCTGAAGAAGTTGTAGTCCTTTTATAATTGATGCTGAGTTTCGGTGTGTTCCCAGTGCATAGATTCAATACCTTCCCAAATGCTCCTTCTATATTTTAAATAGTGGGTATCTGAAGAAAGGTCTCGACCCGAAACATCACCCATTCCTTCTCTCCAGAGATGCTGCCTCACCCGCTGAGTTGCTCCAGCATTTTGTGTCTGCATAGGCAATATGAATGTTGACCCAAAACCAAAACTCTGTTGTAAAACATGGAGTTTGAGTCTAAGCACATATTTTCAAATATATATAAAGGGTTAACAATTGTGCTGCATTGAGATTGGGGCATTACGATAACATAATACCACAATTGCAAGTAAGTTTGTAAGAAGTGTCCCAGCAGTGAAAATGAGTATGTATGAGCTGCCAAGATGCTACATATGCTAGAACAACTCTTACACACTTTGAATGTATAAACATATTTTGTAAATTAGCTCCTGCAATTGTGGAGCGAGTAAGAGGTCAGATTGCCTATAGATCACTGGAAATGTGGTTTTAATGAGGTGTGAGGAAAAGGGGCTTGAGGAATCAGTAACAAAAGCAACCAATTTAAAACACTTAGGAAATTAAGATATTAGTTACCTGTGTCTTAGAACTGGCTTTGTTTTCTATGAGATGCTTCTTCTGGAATGAAAATTTCCTGTAAACTTAATATTCCAAGATGCATCCACTGATTTCTAATGCAAAGTGGAAGACAGGATCAGCAGTGTATACAGGACCTTTCATGAATATATTTCAGCACTACTGTTGCACTTAATGAACAGTTGAGAGAGCAAGCATTTGCCATTGAAGAAGCTCAGGATTTATTTATATAATGGTACTAGACTAAGTGGGACCAGTTGGGTCCCATGTTCACACGGGAGGGCTGGTCCTCCGATGCAATATTCCATTAGGGCCCTGTACAACTGCGGTAGGACCTCTTTGCTCCTAAACGCAACTCCTCTCTTTATGAAGGCCAACATGTCATTAGCTTTCTTCACTGCCTGTTGTACCTGTATGCTTACTTTCAGTGACTGATGTACTAGGATAACCAGGTCTCGCTGTACTTTTCCGAACCTGACACCATTCAGATAATAATCTGCCTTCCCGTTCTGACCACCAAAGTGTAAAACCTCACATTTATCCACCTGGATCTGGACCAATGTAAATACATAAAAGTACTAAAAAATATAATACTATTAAATAGTAGTAATCTCCCTAAATATAATGGTATCTATCATGTGGTACAAAAGTAAGGAGATGAAAACATTGGCAATACCCAACATTTTTAGGTAATCCTCTGGGACCAAGGTTGACTTACCATCACTTACCATCACTCGGAGTTTATGTGTTCTGATGTGGCTATCAAAGCCACAATTGGGAACTACAGACTATTCTATAAAAGTGGCAAATGGTGACTAACAAGGCTGTAGTGGCCATTTGGCTTATTTTGTGTGTCGACCGGCGATCTTCGGATACTAACACTATCCTACACACAAAAGGGACAATTTACTATTGTACCAAAGCCACTTCACCAACAAACCTGTACATCTTTGTAGTGGAAGGAAACTGGAGAACCCGGAGAAAACCCACGCAGTTCACGGGGAGAATGTACAAACTCCGTACAAACAGCAGAGGTAGTTACGATCGAACCCAGGTCTCTGGCGCTGTAAGGCAACAACTCTACTGCTGAGCCACAGTGAGTTCTTCCAGCACTTTGTTTTTTTATCAATGGATGTTTTTTATATGGACTTCTGAAAGGCATTAAGAAGCCTCTTCTTAAGAGAATGTAAATGGAAGTTGAAGTTAATAGAATTGAAAGTAAAATAGCCCAAGTGGCATAAGAATGAGAAGAGCTGTCGGGTTGATATTGAAATTAACAAAATGTGACTACTGGTGTTCCTCAAAGGACAATATTGAGGGTGTAAATTTTAATTCAAACACCTACAGAAAATGAAAGGAAAAAACATATTTTCAAGTGACATAATGTTCGGCAGCAATGTACATGGTGAGGATGGAAAGGATATTGATAAATTAATGATCAAACCTCAATCAAAAGCATTTCAATGTAATGTGAAGTAATCTTTTTTCATAGAATCATGGAATTCTCAACATGGGAAGAAGCCATCCAGCCTGTTTTTTTTTTTAGATTTAAAAGGATAAATAAGGACATTTTCAAAATGGTAAAAGATTATCAGTGGAGATTGATAGAGATGTGAAGCTCCATGTGGATAGAGTATTAACATATTATGATAGATTGATATCATGATGTTTTAAATTTAATGACTAATAGGATCCCAGAATATAAGGGGACAGATGTTGCACTTCAACAGCTACCTAGAGAATTTTGAGTCGTTCCAAGCACCACACATTTTGTAGATTATACAAGCCTAGGAGGACAAGCAACTAGCAATTTACCATAGAGATACTTGGCACATGAGGGATCACTGTCAAATAATCACCTTTCAAGTAATTTTAGAAACACTTCTATATATGTAGATTATGGCAGAAACTTGGGGCTCTCTCGTTTAAGTTGAATTGATATTAATCAGTAATTGGATTAATGGAAGAGAGACACAAAAAGCTGGAGTAACTCAGCGGGACAAGCAGCATCTCTGGAGAAAAGGAATGGGTGACATTTCGGGTCGAAACCCTTTCAACAAAAGATGCTGATAGATATTTAAGAGGGAGTTAGATGTGGCCCTTGTGGCTAAAGGGATCAGGGGATATGGAGAAAAGGCAGGTACAGGATACTGAGTTGGATGATCAGCCATGATCATATTGAATGGCGGTGCAGGCTCGAAGGGCCGAATGGCCTACTCCTGCACCTATTTTCTATGTTTCTATGTTTCTATGTTTCTATATAAAGAAAAAGTAACGTTTAAGGAGTAAGACATAATCTCATTGAATGACAGCCGTCTCAAGGGCTAAATAGCTTTCTGTCCTTCTGTTCTAGCCCTCTGGTAGTGGATGCTTGATAATTCATTTTACCTTGTAGTAATGTAATTATAGACAACAGGCAAAAGCAGATTTTGTGAGATCTCTAATTTGGAGGAGATAAATCACATGTCGAAAAAGTCATCCCCTATTGTTAACCACAGTTCCCCCTCCCCTCACCCCACTCACCATCAACAACACCACAGTCACATCTGTGGAGTCTTTTAAGTTCCTGGGGACCATCATCTCCAAGGACCTTAAGTGGGGGGCTACCATCGACTCCACAGTCAAAAAGGCACAACAGAGGATGTACTTCCTACGGCAGCTGAGGAAGCACAATCTGCCACAGGCAATGATGGTCCAATTCTACACGACCATCGTAGAGTCTGTTCTCACCTTCTCCATCATGGTCTGGTTTGGCTCAGCCACCAAGCACGACATCTGGAGGCTGCAGCGAATCGTCCGATCAGCAGAGAAGGTTGTTGGCTGCAACCTTCCCTCCATTGATGAACTGTACACCGCAAGGGCCAGGAAGCGAGTGGGCAAGATCATCTCTGACCCATCTCACCCTGGCCACAAACTCGTTGAATCACTTCCCTCTGGAATGCGACTCTGGACTGGCAAAGCTGCCACAGCCAGACATAAAAACAGCTTTTATCCACGAGTAGTTGCTCTACTCAACATCCAAAAATCTGTAGCCTCCCTTTGATCTGGTATTTGTTGGTTTACATGCTTGATCAATGGTGTTTTATCATTAATGTTTTATTATTATTAATGTGTAGTGTATTCTGAGTCATTCGTTACTGTCACTGTATGTCATGTTGTTACTTGTGGGCGGAGCACCAAGGCAAATTCCTTGTATGTGAATACTTGGCATTTATTTATTTATTTATCTATCTATCCATCTATTTATTTATTTATCTATTCATTTATTTATTTATTTATTTATTTATTTATCTGTTTATTTATTTATTTATTTATTTGTTTATTTGTTTACTTGTTTACTTACTTACTTACTTACTTACTTACTTACTTACTTACTTACTTACTTACTTACTTACTTACTTACTTACTTACTTACTTACTTACTTACTTACTTACTTTAATGTATCTACGAGATTTGGGGTATGACTACAAAAGTTATTCCATTGTCAATTAGTTGAATTCCAAATGCTGAGTGCGGTGCACTGCCACTGCAAATTGGTACATTTGATTTTACTGATTAGCGGAAATATAATCTTAATTCGCTGCTGCCAGCAGCAAAATGAATACATGCGAGGGACATGTTTTTCATAGATTACCATTATGTTCCTAAAGTGAATTGTTGAATAAGTTCATCGATTTGCACAGCTCGGAATAGTATTTGACAGGAAACTGGTAAATATCAATATGCCATGGCATTATCTGAATATTAGCAGTACAAAACTTGTCTGGCCAAACTTAAATAAAAAAATAGACACAAAATGCTGGAGTAACTCAGCGGGACAGGCAGCATCTCTGGGTAGAAGGAATGGGTGATGTTTTGGGTTGAGAACCTTCTTCAGACTGAGAGTCAGGGGAGAGGTAGACACAGAGATATGGAAGGGTAATGTTTGAAAATGTGATTAAAGGGGACCTAGATCAAGGATAATGTACAATAGATCATTGTTAATTGGGGGAAGGTGACAACGAAGCATACAAGGATGAAATTTAATCTGGAAGACAGTCAGACTGGTCAGAGAAGTAGATGGGGGAGGGATGGATGGAGAGAGAATGCAAGAGTTACGAAGTTAGAGAAGACAATATTCATACTGATGGTTTGTAAGCTCCCCAACCGAAGTAGACATACTTAAACTGAAATCTCTACCAGTTTATTTTTCTTAACATACAATAGCAGAAAACTGATCATCTTAGATATCAACCTAATTTCAAAAGGTGTAACAAAAATGATCAGTTGGAGAGGGAATGTTGGCTTCAGCTAATCTAGCAGTAGAGTAACTCACTATAGATCAATACTTAAGATAGAAAGAATGTGTTAACATTAAAAAAAAACATGAAATATCTGTATCTATCTTTCATTATTGTGTTTGAAATGTTTTACTTAGGCTGAAGTATGTCTTACTAGGGCAAAGACAACTGACTGATCTGCAGCTTCCTTCACATCAACTCGCTCCATCTGATGCATATAACAAGTTGTCTCTGAACTACTTCTTTCTGTCAGATATAAAAGAATATAAAATGTGCAGCTGGATACCACATGTGTTTTTTTTGAAATATTTCAAATGAATCCATGTACAGATTTAAGAACATATATTTAACGTTAGGTACCAAATAAACCCTGGTTCACATTATTCTTATAATTCGGGTAGAACCCTTATTCACGTTTGTGCTTACATCAGCTGATCAAAATTCATCAATAGCTTATTATCAAGAATTATTTTTCCACCTCATTGGGTCCATGAGGATTATTCTTAACTGAAAAGACAAGCTGATGTGGATACCCATTAGTAATTTTGGGGATTGCAAAAAATATTAAACATAATATCCAATTTACTTCTTGCTGACAGAATACCTGAAGGAATAGTAGAAAGTATTGTTCTCCCTTGAGACTACAGCGTGTAGTTTCAAAGTACTTATTCTGTGCTCACTCTGTGGGCCACTTGGCATGCAGCTACAAATAAAACAAAAAACACATTGGTTGTTTAGTTTATGAGAACAAAGATATCCAAAATGAATGCTTATGGAAGAGCACAAAGGTGCAAAAATCATTAGCATTTCCTGAAATTCAGCTTAAACGTTAGAATCTCTGCAAAACATTACAATTTAAATTTGTTTTGTGTTCTCAAATATCATTGTGTTGCAGTCAATAAAAATCAACTGTGTTTTTTGCCATAAAATTAGAATCTACACGCAGAGTAGATAATTGTTCTCAATATCAGAATTGAAAGTCTGCATTAGAGATCTATTGCCATGAAGAGAAACCATCTTGTTGATTTTAAACAGCAGTGTGCATAAAGGTACTGCAAAATTGATCTTTATATGCACTATTTGGATAAGAGGAGAGTCTTGGGTTCACATCTGCATTGTGGTAAACCAAGTAATCTCTTAAAGCTCTGCTGGTCTGTTTGATCTTGTAATACAATTCTTGAGCTAAGATCCAACTTGCATTCTTTGAGTTTACTGAATCTCCCAGGATCATTCTCAGTCTTTTCTTGAAGACTCTTGTTTTAGTTTTTCATTTAAATTTGTGCTATATATTTATTTGATGTTGTGTTTTTTTCTGTCCCTGTTCCGCTGCAGCACATAATGGCCCTGTCTCACAGTGCGAGTCCACCCACCAGTGCTCCCGAGTGAAAGAAAAAATCAAACTCGTGATTTTCTACAAAATTCCAAGTTTATGTTCACGAGTTTAAATGAGTTCCCACGTGTATGTCTAAGTTTGCCGTTTACTTCTGATTTCTGCGATGTACCAAGTTCCTCACCCGAATTAACAAGTTCCTCTCCCGAGTTACTCTTGAGCCAACAATGACTACCGACATTAGGAAAAATCATCACATGGTAAAAATGATGTCATGCAGTTTTTTTTACACTATAAAAAGACCCAGCCTGAAGAACGATCTCGACCCGAAACATCACCTATTTCTTTTCTCCAGAGATGCTGCCTGATCAGCTGAGTTAGTCCATCATTTTGTGTCTATCTCTGGTTTAAACTGGTATCTGCAATTCATTCCTTCAAACTTGTAGAGCAATTTGTTTCAAGAAACAATCTTTCCAAAATTGCATTCAAAAGTCCATTTGAACTGCATTTGTTCAAGGTCTGGCATCAATCATTGAAAGGCATAGGCTGTTTTGTGTCGGGAGGAACTGCAGATGCTGGTTTACACCGAAGATAGACACAAAATGCTGGAGTAACTCAGCGGGACATGCAGCATTTCTGGAGAGAAGGAATGGGTGACGTTTCTGGTCGAGTCCCTTCTTCAGACTGAAAAAACGTTTCGACCCTTCTCTCCAGAGTTGCTGCCGGCTTGGCTGAGTTACTCCAGCTTTTTGTGTCTGGTAAGATTGTTTTATTCCCTTAATTAATCTCTCATCAAAACGTTGGTGAACTTCTAACAAAAAGATTAGGTAAATTGAACATTAACGTTATTATTTTCCCCGACAGCAAGGTCCGTAGACCAGAGGGATTGCATTGTGTGTCTCTCTACTCACCCAGTATGTCCATCAGAGCAGCCGTCCCACTGTCGTGACTTAAACTATATAAAAAGCAGCGGCTCAAAACATTGCTGATTGGGCAGATCTGCCCAGAAACCACCCCTTTCACACTCACCCCAGCCCTGGGAAACAAAGTTTTCAGAGCCCTACAGTCATGCCAGCCAGCCCGCGAACCTCTGAATGAAACACAAAGCTCAAACTCTGCACCGAGGTCAGGATCGAACCCGGGTTTCTGGTTCTGGATGATAAAAAATATCAATTAAAATAATTGAAAGCAAAAGCTACTGATGATAAATTTTTATCAGTTAATGAACAGCAAAAGCAACTTGAGAACGTTTAATTGATAAAAGATTTCCTGTCTGAATTAGTTTAAATCTGGTATTTTTACCCATCTTTGGTATGTGCGTAATGAGGTGTGGAAGGGACAGCTCTGACCTTTAGTCGCTCTTGTTATGCACTCAACATGCAGGACTATTTGGTTATTTTTAAATCTTTATCATGAGATGGGAGAAATAAACAAAAAGATCGCTATTGACATTCTCTGAGTCGTCATCTATCCATGCAGAAATTTCCACGTGGTTAATATAATTGTCAGCGGCAGCTTTTTAAATCCTTCTTCCCCATTTCGTCACAATAACCATTTTAATTTTGCGCATTGTTATTCTTGTTACCTTGGATAAAAGATTTCTATCCTATAAACAAGAACCAATAATAGTGAGGTGCTTGCTTCAGATTCTTCTGTTCCTCTGATTCTCTCTCTGTTTCTCTCTTCTGTCCCCCTCTCTCCCCCTCCCCCTCTCCCCTCTCCCCCTCCCCTGCCTCTCCCCTTTCCCCCTCTCCCTCTCTCCCCTCTCCCCTCTAACCCTCCCTCCCTCTCCTTCCCACTCTCTCTCTGTACTACAGTTTGTAACATAAAGTGCGTATAAATACGCTAATCTATGCACCATGGCTGTATGGTACACACTGGCTTGCTCAGTAATGGTGACTTGTGACCTGTTGCAGTGAGAACATTAAGAACGCAGGCTGGGCAGGCAGCCAGCATGGAGCGGGCCCATCAATGGCTTATCATTTCAATTATATAGTGAGAGAGAGCACGGGTTAAAGCTAACTTGGATGACTTGCAGCCTGGTTGCACTTTGAGGCGGAGGGGGGGGGGGGAGGGTTGGGGTGACTTAGTATGGGAGACAAGTGTAGGAGAGGTGTACTGACTGTGTGGGCAGACATTTTGGTAGTGATGCCCATGGGGTACACTGTCGAGGAAGTCATAATGCAGAGAGCATTATAAACAGTTGCTGCAAAAAAAGATTGTGTGTGGATCTGGCATATTTGGGTATTTAAGGCCCTTCTGGTCTGCAGTGTGCAATAGTCACCAAAATACACTGCATCTTTAGAAAGGAAAAATACAAAACATGTTAATCCCACTGGATAGGCCTTAGTCATGGTGCTGTACAACACGGAAACAGGTCCTTCGGCCCAGCTTGGCCGTGCCGTCCAAGTTGGCGTCTTGGGGTAGTCCTATTTGTCTGCATGTGGCCCATAGCCCTCTAAACCCTTCCCATCCATTTATCTGTCGTTAATAAACTCAAGAAAATATTAAGTCTACGTGAGCCTGCTTCAGTTTCCTGGGTCCAACTCAGAGAGAAGTCTCCCCCCTTTCCAGGGTTAATCGCTCCACTGTTTATAATGCACTCTGCATTATGAAGTCCTCGACAGTGAACCCCATGGGAAATCATTACCAAAGTGTCTGCCCACACAGTCAGCACACCTCTCCTACACTTGTCTCCCATATTAAATCACCCCAACCCCCCCTCCACCCACTCCCCCCCCCCCTTTCCCTCCCAACTCCAGTCCCGTCCCAACCCCCTGGGAAACTGAAGGGAGTGACAATCGACTGCCACGGATACAAATAATGTCATACACAAAAAAGGACAGATGCTGGTTGACAAAAAGTGAACACACAGTGCTCGAGTAACACAAAGATGCAGCAGAATTTTGGGAACGTCATCCCGTCACCCATTCATTCCTTCTCTCCAGAGATGCTGCCTGTCCCGCTGAGTTAAAGAGTGCCCACGGTAGACTCATGAGTCACTGCAGTAAACTCATGGGCTACTATGTTCTTACAACGTTTAAAAGTTTAAAATTTTTACTTCAATGGCAAATTTGACTCGTGGAAATCTTTCATCATGTTGACAGATTTTCACGAGTTAACCAGTTTCCCGAGTACCTGCCGTTAGCGTTACGAGTCACTAAGTTACGTCCACGAGTTCTGACGTTCCCGCTACATTAATTCTACGTGATTACCATTAGCTTGATTTGTTTTAAACTCGGGATCACTCGTGGGTGGACTCGCACTGTGAGACAGGTGTTTAAGAATTTCATTTTTCCAGTCCAGCATGTGACAATTCCAGCATGTGACAATTAAACACTTTAGATTAGATGAGTTTAAAGATACAGCATGGAAACAGGGCCTTCAGCCCATCGTGTCCACACCCACCAGCGATCACCCCTACACTTATTCTATCCTACATGCAAGAGTCAATTAACAGAAGCCAATTAACCTACAATTTGGCATGACTTTGAAATGTGGGAGGAAACCAGAGCACCCAGAGAAAACCCACGCAGTCACAGTGAGAACATATAAGACAGCACCCAGAGACAGGATCAAACCTGGCTTTCTGACGCTGTAAGGCAGCATTTCCGCTGCTGTGCCACTCTGCTGCATTCTTGATTCTCGACTTGATATGCTGCAGTCATGTCATTACCTCATTTATATATATATATATATATATATATACTTCTTCATGTTCACACGTTTCTGGAGTAGTCACATTTTTGGGATATATTTCAGTTTAGCCATTATTTAATTAATATAATTAGGCTAAATGTTTAACCCCTATCACTATCCTCCTCTTCATTCACTTTGCATAATGATTTCACCTAGACAGAGTAATCAACTTTCGTGATAATGGGATTTCACTCTAAAAATACATTATTTTTTTTCATCAGGCGGAGTTGCATTTGCGCTATTAAATGGGAGTTTTTTCATATTCCAGCACCCAGATTAAGTATGCAGTGCTTCTGAATCAATCGTCGATGTGAACTGAAGCCCTTTCCACTGTACCTCAATCTCAGTAAAAATCTTTGATGTAAGAACAGCGAGACTCTTCAGTTGAATAACTGGTACCTAATCCATCTGATTCAAATGAGGATATTGTAGGGGTTTTGCGTTTCCCTTTACTCCACTTCGGGCTCAACTGCCCGAGTTATTCTCTCCCTTGTCGGAGGGTCAAACGGCCACCACTCCACTCGAGCGGTTTCCAAGAGAGAGAATACAACAAAAGGGATTCCCTTAGGTTCTAGACCTCGGAATTATGGTGGGATATGATAAAAAGGTTGAATTGACCAGAGTGTGCTGATGAGAGAAAACAGAAACCAAGATGGACTCAAAGCATGTCTAAAATTTACAGGCTTTATTAAACAATGAGAAATCGAATCTCACCAACACTACATAATACGTGGCTGAACTTATGCTTTAAACTAAGACTATGGACGGAAAACTATCGGGCACGTCGTAAAACTTACTTTACACAATTTTACCCCCCCTTGACCTCTTTCCCCTTCTCAACCACTATCCTATTTCGGGAATTTCACCAGGTCACCGGGATACTCACAGCTAGGTCGATGCAGGCTCACGAGCCGTCCAGCAGAGCAGAAAGAGAGCGAGTTCTGGCTTGACTCCTGTTTTTATACCTGAGCTTCCTTTGAAACCCCCAGGTGGTCCTCTGGATAAAAGGGTTCTTTTGATGATTCCCAGTTTCGATCTGGCATGAACAATAGGCTTCCGATGATAAGGGGTTTGCTGATGTCATGATCCCTCAGCCTGATCGTTATCCCATCGCCTGGATGGGCTCCTATTGTCTCGATGGATGGGTCATCCAAGATGGTGATTGTGCTTGTGCTGGCCTGTTTACCACCGTCTGCTGAGGCTTGGTTCCTTCCTTTGTGTATCCAAGATAATCTCGTTATCTCCGTCTCAGCCTTTCCTGCCCATACCATTCGCATAGTTGTGTGATGTCCAAGTCCACAGGCCAGACAGGTTTGAAACTTGAAACTGATTCTTTCTTTGTGGATTGGGGGTTTTTCCGTTGCAGCCAGCAAATCTGTCTTTTCAAAATATCCATGTCCTTATCCGAGTTCTTCCATTATTTTGGAGGATTTGCCCCAATAACTTACAATATAACATATTACAAATGGTGTAATATCTAGACTATTACTAAAAGTCTCATCTTTACCACTTCGTGTCTACGTTGCAAATAAATTTTAGAAAAAACCCTATCATATATATCGCTATGATTTTTTCACGAATGTTTATGAATGTTTAAAAAATCGTGAGATCAGCAGATTTGTCTTCTCGCCTGTCCGTCACCCCTTCCGGCACCCATGGAGAATAAAGTCCCGGAGGCGGGGCTGTGAGCTGCGTGTGGGCAGAGAGGAGGTTGAACCAGAAGCCTCGGAGTGGGACCAGGTGCTGAACGTGCGGGGTGAGCTGCGTCTCACTCAGGCCTCCCGTGTGACTGGGCCCCAACAGGTCCCACTTAGTCTAGTGAGAAATATATATTTTATTAAACCCTCTAGTACATTAACTAAATAACTGTGATTAGATCTTACACGAGAATTTCGTCCAAACTGTCCGTGACCCATAGCGGGTGCTAAAGCCTATAGCGCTGTGGCCGATAGCTCTGTATTTAGAACCCATAGCGCTACAGCTGACAGCCTTATGTTTAACTTCACATGCACTAAGCCAACAGTGCTCTGTAGCGCTGTGTATTGCTTTACACGCCAGTCTGCGGCTGATAACGCTTTGGTCCCAAGGTTGGGAAGGGATGGGGGGGTGGGGGGGGGGGGGGGAACTGTCTGGGACGCAGTCCCATGCCATGGGTTATAGTTTGAATTTTGGAGCAGCGCTATTGTCCAGGACTTACCGGCGGTTATTTCAACAGCTGATTTCTTACTTGTATAAAGGCAGGTGCAATTAAGCCAGAAGTTCGTTCATGTATGAGAGGGGTTCACCGACAGGTTGAATCATGATCAACATCGCGGACGGAGGCAGAGAGAGAGAGAGAGAGGTGTGCTGCTGTAAAATGGACCCCGCGATTAACAAGACAAGTATTGTTTTTGTTCTCTCTTGGAAATAAAACTGATCTGTAACTAAACAGACGAGTGAGCCTTTTTCTGTTCCACTAGTCAGATCCTTGAACCTGTTCCCTTGTAACAATACTTTTTATTTAATGTCTCAGATTTTTGTTGCTAACATTTCTTTCTAATCTATATTACCAAAAGTAAGATCTTGACACTTCCTGTTTTTCTGTTTCATGATTTTAGAAAAAAAGCTGAAACTTACGGCTGTGATTTTTGGCCAGCTTACTCAGAGTCCCCCTCCGCTGCGCAGGAGAAGAGGATTTTTCCCATCGATGAACCATAAAAGAATTATTAATGTTTTTTAAATGTTGACATTCTCTCTGCTGCCCCTGCTGGTGGGAGGGGGGAGGGGCTATAAAATCCCGAAGGGTTGTGCCTCAGTCAGTCACTGCAAGATGGAGGATGTGAGAGGGACACGTCTCTCAGTCTGTGCTGTGAATAACACTCAACACATGTCTACTAAACTGTGAGTGTGGTGTTACTGACCTTGAGTGCCCTTAATGTGGTTTGAAAATGAAAATGAAAATGTGGTTGGTTTGACGTAAAAGCACTGCAAATGGTTGGTGGGGGTTTGGGTTGAAGTAAAAGTACTGCAAATGGTTGGGTGGGAGTTTGGATTAAGTAAAAGCACTGCAAAGTGTTGGGTGGAGGTTTGGGTTGAAGAAAAAGCACTGCAAATGGTTGGGTGGGGTTCTGGGTTGAAGTAAAAGCACTGCAAATGGTTGGTAGGAGTTTTGGGATGAAGTCAAAGCACTGCAAATGGTTGGTGGGGATTTTGGGTTGAAGTAAAAGCACAGCAAATGGTTGGTGGTGGTTTTGGGTTGAAGTAAAAGCAATGCAAATGGTTGGTGGGGGTTCTGGGTTGAATTAGAAGCACTTCAAATGGTTGGTGGGAGTCTAAACTTGACAAGTTCCTGTTTGCACTGTATATTGATTTTAGATAAAATGCGACCATTTACGGCTGTGATTTTTGGCCATCTTACTCAGTCCCTCTCCGCTCATCAGATGCAGAGAATTCTTCCCATCAATGAAAAATAAAAGTGTTATTAGTGTTTAAAAAATGTTGAGAATCTCTCTCCTGTCAATCACGACATGAGGGCCACACTGTTTCCGGTGTGAGCGGGGAGAGATTATAAAACCCGGAAGTGTGGGTGTGGCTCAGTCTCTGCATGATGGGGGAGGGAGAGGTCACAACTCTGTCTGAGCTGTGAATCAACTGAACACACCGAATGTCTACTGAACTGTGAGTGTGGTGTTTTGTGTGTTTTTTGCTGGTTTAACCCTGCTTGAAATGGTATGAAACTGCATTTGAATGTGGTGGTCTTGCACCCTGCATGAAATGGTATGAAACTGCATTTGAATGTGCTGGCCTTGCACCCTGCATGAAATGGTATGAAACTGCACTTGAATTTGGTGGCCTTGCACCCTGCTTGATGTGGTATGAAACTGCACTTGAATTTGGTGGCCTTGCACCTTGCTTGAAGTGGTATGAAACTGCACTTGAATTTGGTGGCCTTGCACACTGTTTGAAGTGGTGTGAAACTGCACTTGAATTTGGTGGCCTTGCACTCTGCTGAAAGTGGTATGAAACTGCACTCGAATTTGGTGTCCTTGCACCCTGCTTGAAGTGATATGTAACTGCACTTGAGTTTGGTGGACTTGCACCCTGTTTGAAGTGGTATGAAACTGCACTTGTATTCGGTGGCCTTGCACCCTGCTTGAAGAGGTAGGAAACTGCACTTGAATTTGGTGGCATTGCACCCTGCTTGAAATGGTAGGAAAATGGATTTGAATTTGGTGGCTTTGCACCCTGCTTGAAATGGAATTTCAAGGAAGAGCCATGAGTCAACTGCCAGACAACCAGCCTTGAGTGAGCTACCAGCACATCAGGCTTGAGGTACTGAGCTGCCACCCCAATAATCCATTTGGCCCACAATGTCCATACTAGCCCTCTGTGGACCAGTCCCTTCAGCCCAGAACACCCATACCAGTGCTCCCAATGTCCATACTAGCCTTCTGGAGACATTGGAATTGGTGGTGAGGTGGAATAGTGCGTTGGTGGACCAGCCCTCCCATGTGAACATGGTATGCCTGCAAATGAGTGGGATAATTGTGGAAGTTGTCGGGAGATTGGACAATGAGGCCAGTTACCATCTGTCTTGGCTCAAGTTCACTTAATGCCATTTGCCTAACCAGCCACTAGCTGCCTCTCTTTCGGTCCTGTAAATTACAATGGAAATGCAGTCAACAACTCTTCCATTTGCTTTCTATTGCTGTTCAAGGAAAGGGTGATCCTATTGATTGTTGCTGTGATGGAGCTCCTTTGGGCTAGCTCAGTCTGAGACACAAAAATTAAATATCTTCTGATATTCAGGGTATAGTGGCCCAGACTGTAATTACACTTGTTTATAATCAACCCTTTACTCAGGCAGGATAGAACTTATCTACAGTTCTTTCCAATGTGTAGGAAAGAACTGTAGATGCTGGTTTAAATCAAAGGTAGACACAAAATGCTGGAGTAACTCAGCGGAACAGCCAGCATCTCTGGAGAAGGAATGGGTGACATTTCGGGTCGAGACCCTTCGATCAGTTTGAAGAAAGGTCTTGAACCGAAACATTACCCATTCCTTCCCTCCAGAGGTGTTGCCTGTCCCACTGAGTTACTCCAGCATTTTGTTTCTACCCAGGATACATCGAATGTTGTAATGATGGTGGAAGTCTTGCTAGGAGTCATTAAGCATGGCACAGTGGCATATCTGGCAAAGCTGCTGGCTCACAGATACTGAAACCCAGGTTTGATCCTGATTTTGGGTGCTGTCGTTGTGGAATTTGCATGCTATCCCTGTGATTGCATGGATTTCATCTGGGGGCTTTTGTTTACTACCACTTACCAAAGATATGGGAGTTTGTAGGTTCATAGGCTACTGTAAATTACCCCTAGCTTGCAGGCTGTAGATGAGCAAGTCGGATAACATCGAAATATTGTCAATGTCAATATGGACTCAGGGAGCTCAAGGACTTACCATTATGTTTCCATGATCTTTCTTTCAATCAATTCACCTTGGGCAGGAGAGTTAAAATTCCAACCAGCCATTTCACCCCTGAGCAAACACTACTTGATTATTTATCAACCATATTGTTTGAAAATTGCATGCATTTACTACTATGTCTTTGTTTCCCTCAGTGGAATGATTGCCCTTTCCATTTTTATGTTTGCTATGCATGCATCATTTCTTTTAGTCAGATTTTATGGTTTTTAAAATGTTAGCAAATAAATATCTACATCAGACATCTGGAAGGAGGAACTAAATGCCATGAAGCAGGTTAATTTGGCATTAGGCATGCACATAATTCTTTTCCCATTTGTGCCACGGTAAACAAAAATTATCAATCACTGAATGCGGATGCCATAGAAAAATGCCATAGATATTTGATAAGGGTGATAAGCTTTCGTCTCTGCTATAAAAGTTTCATGCTCAACCAGAGATTACATAGAAACATAGAAAATAGGTGCAGGAGTAGGCCATTCGGCCCTACGAGCCTGCACCGCCATTCAATATGATCGTGGCTGATCATCAAACTCAGTATCCTGTACCTGCCCTCTCTCCATACCCCCTGATCCCTTTAGCCACAAGGGCCACATCTAACTCCCTCTTAAATATAGCCAATGAACTGGCCTCAACTACCTTCTGTGGCAGGAAGTTCCGGAGTTCACCACTCTCTGTGTGAAAAATGTTTTTCTCGTCTCGGTCCTAAAGGATTTCCCCTTTATCCTTGAACTGTGACCCCTTGTCCTGGACTTCCCCAACATCAGGAACAATCTTCCTGCATCTAGCCTGTCCAACCCCTTAAGAATTTTGTAAGTTTCTATAAGATCCCCCCTCAATCTTCAAAATTCTAGCGAGTACAAGCCGAGTATATCCTGTCTTTCTTCATATGAAAGTCTTGACATCCCAGGAATCAGTCTGGTGAACCTTCTGTGTACTCCCTCTATTGGCCAGCTTTCACAAATGGGGCAGCAGCCCAACCCCACGGTGTGCTTGTGGAGAGCAGCAAACAATGCAACACATCATTGAAGCATGCCCTCAACAAAGACTCAAAGGAGGACTTGTCACCCTTCATACAGCAGATCAAGAGGCAACTGCTTGGCTAAAGGACTTTGCATTCGCTAAATAAAATGGCAAGAATGTCTTTCCTCAGATTTGGAGACCAAAACTGTACGCAATACTCCAGGTGTGGTCTCACCAAGACCCTGTACAATTGCAGTAGAATCTCCCTGCTCCTATACTCAAATCCTTTTGCTATGAATGCCAATATACCATTCGCTTTCTTCACTGCCTGCTGGACCTGCATGTCTACTTTCAATGACTGGTGTACCATGACACCCAGGTCTCGTTGCATCTCCCCTTTTCCTAATCGGCCACCATTTAGGTAATAGTCTACTTTCCTGTTTTTGCCACCAAAGTGGATAACCTCACATTTATCCACATTATACTGCATCTGCCATGCATTTGCCCACTCACCCAGCCTATCCAAGTCACCTTGTAGCCTCCTAGCATCCTCCTCACAGCTAACGCTCTCCCCAGCTTCGTGTCATCCGTAAACTTGGAGATGTTGCATTCAATTCCCTCGTCCAAATCATTAATATATATTGTAAATAGCTGGGGTCCCAGCACTGAGCCTTGCGGTACCCCACTAGTCGCTGCCTGCCATTGTGAAAAGGACCCGTTTACTCCTACTCTTTGCTTCCTGTTTGCCGGCTAGTTCTCTATCCACATCAATACTGAACCCCCAATACCGTGTGCTTTAAGTTTGTATACTAATCTCTTATGTGGGACTTTGTCGAAAGCCTTCTGAAAGTCCAGATATAACATATCCACTGATTTCCTGTTTGATGCCATCCCCAACTCCACTACACAACACCCACTAGCGTTTTCTGCCCCTTAGCGTTTCGCAGCTCTACCCATATCGATTCCACATCCTCCAAGCTAATGTCCTTCCTTTCCATTGCGTTAATCTCCTCTCTAACCAGCAACGCTACCCCACCTCCTTTTCCTTTCTGTCTATCCCTCATGAATATTGAATATCCCTGGATGTTCAGCTCCCAGCCTTGGTCACCCTGGAGCCATGTCTCCGTGATCCCAACTATATCATAATCATTAATAGCTATCTGCACATTCAACTCATCCACCTTATTACGAATGCTCCTTGCATTGAGACACAAAGCCTTCAGGCTTGTTTTTACAATGCTCTTACCCCTTATACAATTATGTTGAAAAGTGGCCCTTTTTGATTTTTGCCTTGGATTTGTCTGCCTGCCAATTTTATTTTTTACCTTGCTATCGATTGCTTCTACCCTCATTTAGATCCCTCTGTCACTCTGCTCACACATTTAAGAACCCCACCACCTCTTATTCCCTGTTTATTATTTTTTTCTTCTTTCCCCCCTACATGTTGGGTTGGAGTGCTTCCCTTCTCTGCCTCCTGCCTAACTCACAGTCTACTAGCTTTCTCTATTTGAGTCCCTCCCTCCAACCGTTCTAGTTTAAAGTCTCCGCAGTAGCCTTTACAAATCTCCCCGCCAGGTTATTGGTCCCCCTCAGGTTCAAGTGCAACCCATCCTTTTTGTACAGGTCACACCTTCCACAAAAGAGGTCCCAATGATCCAGAAACTTGAATCCCTGCCCTCTGCACCAGTCCTTCAACCACGCAATTACCCTCTACCTCGCTCCATTCCTACTCTCACTGTCGCGTGGCACAGGCAGTAATCCCAAGATTGTTACCTTTGCAGTCCTTCTCCTTAACTCTCCTCCTAACTCCCTAAATTCTTCTTTCAGGACCTCTTCTCTTTTTCTACCTATGTCATTGGTACCTATATGTACCACGACCTCGGGCTCCTCTCCCTCCCATTTCAGGATACCTTAGACACGTTCAGACACATCCCAGACCCTGGCACCAGGGAGGCAAACTACCATGCGGGTCTCCCGACTGCGTCCACAGAATCGCCCATCTGACCCCCTAACTATAGAGTCCTCTATTACTATTGCCCTCCTTTTCTTTTCCCTACCCTTCTGAGCAACAGGGCCAGTCTCTGTACCGGAGGCCCGGCCGCTGTCGCTACCTCCAGATAGGCTGTTCTCCCCAACAGTACTCAAACAGGAGTACTTATTGTCAAGGTGTACAGCCACCGGGGTACTCTCTAGTCCCTGCCTCTGCCCCTTGCCCCTCCTAACCGTGACCCACTTGCCTGCCTCCTGTGGTCTTCGAGTGACCACCTCTCTATAACTCCTCTCTATGACTTCCTCGCTCTCCCTGACCAGACGGAGGTCATCGAGCTGCTGCTCCAGGTTCCTAACACGGTCCCTTAGGAGCACCATCTCGATGCACCTGGCGCAGATGTGGACGTCTGGAAGGCTATCAGATTCCTTGATCTCCCACATCTGACATCCAGAACAGTAAACTGCTCTGGCCCTCATTCTCCCCCCTTACCCTGGATAAAATATAAAGTGCTGGAAGAAATCAGCAGGGATCTGACTCCCAATCAGCTGCTCCCTCTTGTCTGCTTCCACCAATCAGCGGCCTCCTAAAGCCCACTTGTTTTGAAATGCGAATGGAACGTTACTGATTTGGGCTCCTCCATCTGCAACTGTTCCAACGGCTCTTGGGCCTCTGTAAAGGAAAGCCCCGCGATCAGGTTTTAAACCCACCGCTCGGGCGTAGCTCCTCCCTCTGCAACTGTTCCAACGGCTCTTGGGCCTCTGTAAAGAAAAGCCCCGCGATCAGGTTTTAAACCCACCGCTCGGGCGTAGCTCCTCCCTCTGCAACCGCTCCAACGGTTCTTGGGCCTCTGTAAAGGAAAGCCCCGCGATCAGGTGTTAAACTCGCCGCTCGGGCGTAGCTCCTCCCTCTGCAACCGCTCCTGGGCATCTGCCTCCTGCCAAGATTGCTAAAGCTCATCCAATCTTCACACCTCCAAAGCAACATTTATATTGTATTACAGATGGTGGGATAGTAGTGCTCAAAAGTGATACCATGCTGCGTTGCGCAGGAGACATGCTGATGGTATTTGGGGAGAACTAATCTGAGGAAAGACATTCTTGCCATAGAGGAAGTACAGAGAAGATTCACCAGACTGATTCTTTGGATGGCAGGACTTTCATATGAAGAAAGACTGGATAGACTCAGCTTGTACTCGCTAGAATTTAGATGATTGAGGGGGGATCTTATAGAAACTGACAAAATTCTTAAGGGGTTGGACAGGCTAGATGCAGGAAGATTGTTCCCAATGTTGGGGAAGTCCAGAACAAGGGGTCACAGTTTAAGGAAAAGGGGGAAGTCATGTAGGACCGAGATGAGAAAAACATTTTTCACACAGAGTGGTGAATCTGTGGAATTCTCTGCCACAGAAAGTAGTTGAGGCCAGTTCATTGTCTATATTTAAGAGGTAGTTAGATGTAGCCCTTGTGGCTAAAAGGATCATGGGATATGGAGATAAGGCAGGTACAGGATACTGAGGGATTTAGTAACTTGTCAGTTTCTTTGTTGAACTAAATTAAGGCGCATGTTGCAATCAAAAGCGCTTGAACAATTGGTTGGGAAGAAAGCCAAACTGTAAGATCAGCCATGATCATATTGAATGGTGGTGCAGGCTCGAAGGGCCGAATGGCCTACTCCAGCACCTATTTTCTATGTTTCTATGTTTCAAAGAAGTAGATAGTAGTTCAGGACTGCTCTCTAGCTGTGGTGGCAGTGGTTCAGTTGCCTGATAACAGCTGACCGTACCACAACTAGAGAGCAGTACTGAACTATTATCTACCTCATTGAAGACCCTTGGGCTAGCTTTGATAGTACTTTATTAGCTTTATTTAACCTACATTATTCGCAAGAAGATTTGGCTCTGTGTATGGGGTGGACGTGGATACATAATTTCTGTTTTCTTTGTGTTCATTAGGGCCAAAGTTGCCACATGGATTGATGCCATCTGAGTTTGCATTGAGTGCACAGTCATGAGTAGAGAGGATGTATTTTAAGGTTTTTTCTCAGACTTTGGTTTTGTCTGAGAGTCTACTTAGGTTATTTTTTTTATTTTATTTTTTTTATTAATTTTATTAGAAGTAAGTACAATAATGTGGTACCTTGTAGATACCTAATATATATTGACATGTTACATTTTATGTACAACTTCTTATTTTATTTTTTTAGCAGTAAAAGAAAGAAAAGAAAGAGGATAGTAGAAAAATACAGAAGTGCGTAATACCGAACAGTGAGAAGAAGGAAAGAAGAAAAGAGAGAGAATAGAGAGAGAGAAAAAGAAGAGATAGAAAACAGGAGATTGAAGGAGAAATAGCTCTTTATTATTCTTGACCACCCTTCACCCGATCCTGAAACAGTTAATTTCTATGGTTATGTTGCACCATATGCTTGTAAGAAGTCGATAAATGGAGACCAAATCATTAATAATTGGTCTGCTTTTTCTGTTAAGAGAAGTCGCATTTCTTCAAGATGTGAGGTTTCCGACATGTTTGAAATCCACATTTTCAACGTTGGCATGGATGTATTTTTCCAAAATTTAAGTATAAGCTATTTTGCCATTATTAAACCATAATTAAGGAAAGAATTTTGAAACATATTCAGTTTATTCCCATCTTCCATTGATCCGAATATAATCATTTCAATGTTAGGGTCAAGTTTTATCTTAAATAATTTTGTAAAAATTTCAAAGATTTCGTTCCAAAATTTATAAAGTTTTATGCAAGAGACAAAAGAGTGTGTTATAGTGGCGTTTTGAGATAAGCATTTGTCACAAATGGGGGACGTATTTGGATAGAATTTATTCAATCTAGTTTTCGAGTAATATAATCTAAATAGAATTTTAAATCGAATTAAGTTATGTCTTACGTTAATCGAACATTTATGTATATATATCAAATGTTTTTCCCGTGATTCTTTCGGGATTTTTATCAGTACTTCTCGTTCCCAATCTTCTCTGTCAATGGTACTTCTATATTTCAAATGCTATTCTATAAATATGATATTAATTTCCTGAGTCAGCCTTAATGTTCATTGCTTCTTCCAATGAATCTAGAATTAAAGTTTGGTATCCTTGTATATATTTTTTCAGGAAGTCACGGATCTGAAGGTATTGAAAATATTGGTTGTTTTTCAGCTTGTATTTTAATTGTAATTGTTGAAATGATAACAGGTTTCCCATTCCATACATATCGCCGATCCTTTTAATTCCCATTCTTTCCCAATGGCTATATGTTTTGTCAGTGATAGATGGTTTAAATGAGGGGTTATTAACTATCGGAGTTAAAAGTGATAGGTTTCTTAATTTTAAAGTTAATTTTATTTGTTTCCAAATTCGTATTGTATTATGGATAATTGGATTCTTCTTATATATTATGTTGTTCAATTTTATCGGGAAGAAGAGGATTGCTCCTATATTAAAAGAACAGTCCACTTTCTCCATTCTTATCCATTCTGTCTGTTGGGCAGAACGAGTCTACTTAGGTTATAAAGAGCATCGTCAGTCCTGTAGCTAGGGTTGATTCCATCTTCTTTAACAGGGTAGGTATGTCAGCATTGCAAAGAGCATCATACTAAATTGTGGAGGCAACCACACATGCTGGTCTCACCCCATTGGTGATTGAAAATGGGTCTGAACACCTTCTGTCATCCATTACTGTCCATTATACTGCCATAGAGTTGTCAGGTAATTGTGATGAACATTCTGGGGCACCATTCATTGCTGGTACCTTCCATAGGCCCTCATGATAAATGACAGTGAGGCATTAGTGAATCAACAGAAATGGTGAACAAGCTGCAGTTTTGTTCGGCTGCCAGGACAATGAGCTTTAAGGCCGTTAGATTCTACATTTTTACAACTTTGCACTTTAGGATACAAGATTATGTTCTGCCTCAGTGTAATCTACTATTCTTACACTCTTGTGCTTAAGTATGATTGTGTCTATGCTTAGTAAGATTTTAACTGAACTGAATCCAAAAAAAGGAATTTCACCATACCTAGCTACGTGTTATAAAACCATTGATATTAGAAACCAAAAGCTGTGAACACTGTGGACAATAAAACAATCACCAAATAAATTGTATTCTTCATATTTTAAACAGCCATAAGAGTAATATTCAATTGCTTCCCTTGTTCTGATTAAAAACATTCAAAGTAATTTGTAAAATTAAATGCAGGGAAAATTTAAATTAAATTTAATGTTCTTAATAAAAACGTCAACATTATTTCATTTTCGCTTTGAAAGCACTATTCACTGGAGACAAAAGATCAAATGCTGAACATTTACAAATAGTGCGGGGATAATATAAAACATCTCAAATAAGCATCATTGAAGAATTAGATTAATGAAGACAAATTCACAATTACATATTCATACATTGCAAAATTACCACTATACAAATGTACATTTGCTCCACAAATTAATTTGTCTTGAAAAAATACATGGAATAAATAAAATCATAAGGAAAAAATAAATGTCTGAATATGACAATTATTATTCCAGAGAGGATCATGTCAAGAATGGGAATAATTGAGTAACCAACAGTAATTAAAGCTGTCGAGATTGGAATTTTATATTATGTTATTTTATTATTTGATGAAGTAGACAAGAAAATGGGAATTGAAACATATAATTTTCCTGTTAAATTTTGCCTTACGTTCTTTGCAAACAAAGAAATTTTTTTTTTGAATTTCTCTTTAATTAGCTTGCACATAAATATAGAGCTTCCCGCCAGGGCAAGTAGTTAACAAATCAAACATAACTATAATGGCAGAATATATACATATATATATATATATGTTGTGATGTGTTGTCAATGAACCCTCTCCTGGAAGGAGAGTTGGTGTTAGGAGTAATGTTTTTGGAAATAAAGCAATCCCTCAGTGCCCAAAAGAATGCAATATTATTGAGTTGCAATGTTGCAAATCAGCCAACTAACATCGCAGAATTGAAGATACAAGCAAAGATTTCATAACAGTCGAGAGAATGGATGCACACCAATTTTCATACTGCAGTTTAATATATACTAGACCAAATGCAGACCCGTTGGGTCTGTTCCCGCAACGTGCAAGGGGAGGGGGCGGCCTGACGTCATCACGCAACGCCACGGGCTAGGCGTACGCCGTTAAGTCGCTGTGTACAACGTCAAGACACTGCGTACACCCGTCGAGATGCTGCGTATGCCCTCAATGCGCCTGCGGGCCGACAGGCCGTTGACGCGCGGGATTTTCGAACAGTGCAAGCCAGCAAGGATGGCAAAAAGCAATGGGGGGAGCAGGCGATCTTTGGCTTCGGCCAGCATGAAAGAGCCGGGCTGGGGGGGAAGTGGAGGAAGTAAAATCGCTAGCGAAATGGGAAAAATGTCTGTCACTAGCGAAATGGGAAAAGTGGCGGCGATTTTGGAGGAGAGCCGGATGGCAGCAGCCGTTATGGTCGCTGACCAGCAGGAGGCGAAAAAATGAGTGAGTGGGAGGGGGGTGGGGGGGGGGGAAGGATTTTATTAAAAATGTGTACAGAAAAATGACTAAATTTAATGAGGAGTAGATGAGCGAATGTAAAAGTGAAATGGCTAACGAAATGGTAAAAATCTCAGCATGTTAGCATCTGGTTTTGGCGGAGTAACGAATCAAAGGCCAAAGAAATGACATACACACACACAGAGTTTTAAAAGTATATAGATTTACCAAGCATTCATTGTTAAAGCCCTAGATGCTGAAAGATATGCAGCATAAAGCCTAAATAGGAATGGTCTCTGTAACAACTATTTGAAAGATAAACCATGGAGTCAATGAAGCTGAACTGAATAATTGTACCGAGAGAAGATAAAGATGACAAGCTTACTGATCACAGTTTACTAACCTGATTGGATATATCTGGCTGGTGGTGGCCAGACAGACTCCAACATTGCTAAATAGAAACATACATTAAGTCCACTTGTGGAATGCAGAGAGTATCAAAATATATCAAACTTGAGCTCACTTGAGAGCGAAAGAGCCTGCTTGGTATATTACACAATTAATAACAGGAACATATAGATTACATTATTTCCGTAATCAGTTCTCTTTCTTCTGTCCCTGGAAACAGCTGTTAGCCCTTGCTATCATTCAGTCACTGCTACAATTTGAAGGCAATGTCTACTTAATCAAAGAAGGGTTTCGGCCCGAAACTTTGCCTTTTTCCTTCGCTCCACAGATGCTGCTGCACCCGCTGAGTTTCTTCAGCTTTTTTGTGTACCTTCTACTTAATCAATCCAGGTATCAAATAGTTTTCAAAAGATAATAAGCCAAGTTAATAAACCAATGTGTTCTCATCTCTTCTGCCCTTGAAAAGCCATGGCAGCAGCAAATAGAGGGATAGCCTCTCTGTTTTTGACAGAAAATAGACCCAAAGTGCTGGAGCAAATCAAGGGTCAGGTAGCATCTCTGGAAACGTTTTTGGTGACGTTTTTTAATTATGTTCCTAGAGCTAACCCCCCTTAGTCTAGTTCAGTAAAACACCAAGTCAAGCACTGGACCACTAAACCTTTATTTTATGAAACAGTAACAAATTTCTCATACGATACCTAGCCACACCACGGGATCTATCCTTGTCTCTGCTTGTTCAAGCCCGTCAGTCTCGTGCAAGCAGATACCTCCAAAAGGTTAGGCAGTCCCAAGCGCTCCTCCAGAAGATTGACAACGAACCTCGTGGGGGGTTACCCTTTATAGGTCTTCGAACCATGTGGGGCAGATCTACATGGGGGTGGTATCCCTACAAACCAATCACAGATATCGATTACATTAAGGTGTTATTGACAGTTCCCCAAACCAATTACAAAGCATTACAGTACAATGTTTCTACAGAAGCTTATGGAAATAAGTCAGTTGACCCAAGCAATGCAACATTCTCCGAGGGAGTATAAACAATTCAAACAAGGCTTCACACCAGCCAATCTTTATGCAGACGTCTTTAGGACGATGAAATTCTCAGGATTGGTTAAAAACATTTTCGGCCAATTTATACTTTAACCACTGATTTCCCAGTACCTTTATGAGACTCCTCCCTCTGTTTTTTCAGAGATCCAGATATTCTCACACAGGCAGGGACTCGAACCAACATAGGCTCACCCTTGCAAGGGGCTTCTTCCTATCCACCTGCTTGGTACAAGGTGTCAGCGCGTAATCGCTTCACGCTGGCAGTCGATGCTGATTTTTTGAGCGCCTTTCGAATCTGCAATGACGCAGTACTTTGCCTCTTAGTACAGTTGCCAGGGACTGGGATGTGTCTGAACGTGTCCAAGATATCCTGAAATGGGAGAGAGAGGAGACCGAGGTCGTGGTACATATAGGTACCAATGATATAGGTAGAAAAAGGGAAGAGGTCCTGAAAGGAGAATTTAGGGAGTTAGGAAGAGAGTTAAGGAAAAGGACCGCAAAGGTAACAATCTCAGGATTACTGCCTGTGCCACGCAACAGTAAGAGTAGGAATGGAGCGAGGTGGAGGATAAATGCGTGGCTGAAGGACTGGTGCAGTGGGCAGGGATTCAAGTTTCTGGATCATTGGAACCTCTTTTGGGGAAGGTGTGACCTGTACAAAAAGGATGGGTTGCACTTGAACCCGAGGGGGACCAATATCCTGACGGGGAGATTTGTAAAGGCTACTGGGCAGACTTTAAACTAGAACTGTTGGGGGGAGGGACTCAAATAGAGAAAGCTAGTAGAGAGTGTGTGAGGCAGGAGGCAGAGAAGGGAAACACTCAGACTCAACATGTAGGGGGAAAGAAGAAAAAGATAATAAACAGAGAATAAGAGGTGGTGGGTTTCTTAAATGTGTGAGCAGAGAGACAGAGGGGTGTAAAATGAGGGTAGAAGCAATAGGTAGCAAGGTGAAAAGTAATAGTGGTAGGCAGACAAATCCAGGGCAAAAATCAAAAATGGCAATTTTTTTAACATAATTGTATAAGGGTGTTGTAAAAACAAGCCTGAAGGCTTTGTCTCAATGCAAGGAGCATTCATAATAAGGTGGATGAGTTGAATGTGCAGATAGCTATTAATGGCTATGATATAGTTGGGATCACGGAGACATGGCTCCAGGGTGACCAAGGCTGGGAGCTGAACATCCAGGGATATTCAATATTCAGGAGGGATAGACAGAAAGGAAAAGGAGGTGGGGTATCGTTGCTGGTTAGAGAGGAGATTAATGCAATAGAAAGGAAGGACATTAGCTTGGAGGATGTGGAATCAATATGGGTAGAGCTGCGAAACACTAAGGGGCAGAAATCGCTAGTGGGAGTTGTGTACAGGCCACCTAACAGTAGTAGTGGAGTTGGGGATGGCATCAAACAGGAAATTAGAAATGCGTGCAACAAAGGTAAAACAGTTATAATGGGTGACATCAATCTACATATAGATTGGGTGAATCAAATTGGCAAGGGTGCTGAGGAAGAGGATTTCTTGGAATGTGTGCGGGATAGTTTTCTAAACCAACATGTAGAGGAGCCAACGAGAGAGCAGGCTATTCTAGACTGGGTATTGAGTAATGAGGAAGGGTTAGTTAGCAGTCTTGTTGTGCGTGGCCCCTTGGGCAAGAGTGACCGTAATATGGTTGCGTTCTTCATTAGGATGGAGAGTGACAACATTAATTCAGAAACAAGGGTTCTGAACTTAAATAAAGGTAACTTTGAGGGTATGAGACGTGAATTGGCCAAGATAGACTGGCAATTGATTCTTAAAGGGTTGACGGTAGATATACAATGGAAGGCATTTAAAGGCTGCATGGATGAACTACAACAATTGTTCATCCCAGTTTGGCAAAAGAATAAATCAGAGAAGGTAGTGCATCCGTGGATAACAAGGGAAATCAGGGATAGTATCAAAACAAAAGATGAAGCATACAAATTAGCCAAAAAAAGCAGCCTACCAGAGGACTGGGAGACATTCAGTCCAGCAGAGGAGGGCAAAGGGCTTAATTAGGAAAGGGAAAATAGATTATGAAAGAAAACTGGCAGGGAACATAAAAACTGACTGCAAAAGTTTTTTATAGATATGTGAAGAGAAAAAGATTAGTTAAAACAAATGTAGGTCCCTTGCAGTCAGAAACAGGTGAACTGATCATGGGGAACAAGGGCATGGCAGACCAATTGAATAACTACTTTGGTTCTGTCTTCACTAAGTAAGACTTAATTAATCTGCCGGAAATAGCCGATTGGCTGGATATTGGAAAACAGGACTGGGTCTAAACATAGAAACATAGAAACATAGAAAATAAGTGCAGGAGTAGGCCATTCGGCCCTTCGAGCCTGCACCGCCATTCAATATGGCGGGGGTCAAATGAGATGGAGGAACCGAGTGAAATCAAGGTTATCCGGGAAGTACTCTGGGATGCAGCCTATCTGACCCTGGGGATTTATCGTCGATTTGAGTATAAGAGCAGGGAGGTTCTACTGCAGTTGTACAGGGTCTTGGTGAGACCACACCTGGAGTATTGCGTACAGTTTTGGTCTCCTAACCTGAGGAAAGACATTCTTGCCATAGAGGGAGTACAGAGAAGGTTTACCAGACTGATTCCTGGGATGGCAGGACTTTCATATGAAGAAAGACTGGATAGACTCGGCTTGTACACGCTAGAATTTAGAAGATTGAGAGGGGATCTGATAGAAACTTACAAAATTCTTAAGGGGTTGGACAGGCTAGTGGAATTCTCTGCCACAGAAGGTAGTTGAGGCCAGTTCATTGGGTATATTTAAGAGGGAGTTAGATGTGGCCCGTGTGGCTAAAGGGATCAGGGGGTATGGAGAGAAGGCAGGGATGGGATACTGAGTTGGATGATCAGCCATGATCATATTGAATGGCGGTGCAGGCTCGAAGGGACGAATGGCCTACTCCTGCACCTATTTTCTATGTTTCTATGTTTCTATGAAGTGGTGTTAGGTAAATTCAATGGATTAAAGGCCGATAAATCCCCAGGGTCAGATAGGCTGCAACCCAGAGTACTTAAGAAAGTAGCCCCAGAAATAGTGGATGCATTGGTGATAATTTTTCAAAACTCTTTAGATTCTGGAGTAGTTCCTGAGGATTGGAGGGTAGCTAATGTAACCCCACTTTTTAAAAAGGGAGGGAGAGAGAAAACGGGAAATTACAGACCAGTTAGTCTAACATCGGTAGTGGGGAAACTGCTAGAGTCAGTTATTAAAGACGTGATAGCAGCACATTTGGAAAGTGGTGAAATCATTGGACAAAGTCAGCAAAGGTAAATCATGTCTGACGAATCTTATAGAATTTTTCAAGGATGTAATTAGTAGAGTGGACAAGGGAGAACCAGTGGATGTGTTATATCTAGACTTTCAGAAGGCTTTCTACATGGTCCCACATAAGAGATTAGTATACAAACGTAAAGCACACGGTATTGAGGGTTCAGTATTGATGTGGATAGAGAACTGGCTGGCAGACAGGAAGCAAAGAGTAGGAGTTAACGGGTTCCTTTTCAGAATGGCAGGCAGTGACTTGTGGGGTACCGCAAGGCTCAGTGCTGGGTCCCCAGCTATTTACAATATATATTAATGATTTGGATGAGGGGATTGAATGCAACATCTCCAAGTTTGCGGATGACATGATGATGGGGGGCAGTGTTAGCTGTGAGGAGGATGCTAGGCTGCAAGATGACTTGGATAGGCTGGGTGAGTGGGAAAATGCATGGCAGATGCAGTATAATGTGGATAAATGTGAGGTTATCCACTTTGGTGGCAAAAATATGAAAGTAGACTATTACCTGTATGGTGGCCGACTAGGAAAAGGGGAGATGCAACGAGACCTGGGTGCCATGGTACACCAGTCATTGAAAGTAGGCATGCAGGTGCAGCAGGCAGTAAAGAAAGCGAATGGTATGTTAGCATTCATAGCAAAAGGATTTGAGTATAGGAGCAGGGAGGTTCTACTGCAGTTTTACAGGGTCTTGGTAAGACCACACCTGGAGTATTGCGTACCGTTTTGGTCTCCTAATCTGAGGAAGGACATTCTTGCCATAGAGGGAGTACAGAGAAGGTTCACCAGACTGATTCCAGGGATGTCAGGACTTTCATATGAAGAAAGATTGGATAGACTCGGCTTGTACTCGCTAGAATTTAGAAGATTGAGGGGGATCTTATAGAAACTTACAAAATTCTTAAGGGGTTGGACAGGCTAGATGCAGGAAGATTGTTCCCGATGTTGGGGAAGTCCGGAACAAGGGGTCACAGTTTAAGGATAAAGGGGAAATCTTTTAGGACTGAGATGAGAAAAACATTTTTTACACAGAGAGTGGTGAATCTCTGGAACTCTCTGCCACAGAAGATAGTTGAGGCCAGTTTATTGGCTATATTTAAGAGGGAGTTAGATGTGGCCCTTGTGGCTAAAGGGATCAGGAGGTATGGAGAGAAAGCAGGTACAGGATACTGAGTTGGATGATCAGCCATGATCATATTGAATGGTGGTGCAGGCTCAAAGGGCCGAATGGCCTACTCCTGCACCTATTTTCTATGTTTCTATGTTTCTGTGTTTAGACCCTGTCCTGTTTTCCAATATCCAGCCAATCGGATATCCAAGTCTGGCCAGGGCCTCAAACCACTAAGTTATTCTCGATGTTAGGCCAACTCAATGGTACCTAACGGTTAGATTTGCAACAGAGCTGTCGACTTAGTTTTTAGAGGACCTCGAACCCCTGGGAAGGGAAGGGAAGGGCCTCAAACCCCAAAAATGCAGGAACGCCATCAGTGCTTGCTGGACTACTGTTTTACGATCTCGTTGGGAACCCCAACCCAAGTTCGTAAATGTCCGATCTGCTCCGACTAGCAAAGTTGGAAAACCGATGCGAAAACCGCACCATGGCGCCGATTTCTCCCCTGGCAATCGGGAACAGATCAACACCTTCGATCGTCAACTTGTGTCTGGGGGCCCGTTAAGATCACAGATGAGCCCCAATGTAATTATGCTCCTGGAACTAACCCCCCTTAGTCTAGTTCAGTAAAACATCGAGTCAAGTACTGGACCACTAAACTTTTATTTTATGAAACAATAACGAATTCCTTATAGGATCGATCCTTGTTGCTGCTTGTCCAAGCCCTTCAGCCTTGTGCAAGCAGATACTTCCAAAAGGTTACGCAGTCCCAAGCGTTCCTCCAGAAGATTGACAACAAACCTCATGGGGTTACCTTTTATAGGTCTTATAGAAACGTACAAAATTCTTAAGGGGCTGGACAGGCTAGATGCAGGAAGATTGTTCCCGATGTTGGGGAAGTCCAGAACAAGAGGTCACAGTTTAAGGATAAGTGGGAAATCTTTTAGGACTGAGATGAGAAAACATTTTTCACACAGAGAGTGGTGAATCTCTGGAACTCTCTGCCACAGAAGGTAGTTGAGGCCAGTTCATTGGTTATATTTAAGAGGGAGTTAGATGTGGCCCTTGTGGCTAAAGGGATCTTGGAGAGAAGGCAGGTACAGGATACTGAGTTGGATGATTAGCCATGATCTTATTGAATGGCGGTGCAGGTTCGAAGGGCCGAATGGCCTACTCCTGCACCTATTTTCTATGTTTCTATGTTTCTATGTCATCGAACCCTGTGGGGCAGATCTACATGGGGGTGGTATCCCTACAAACCAATCACAAATATCAATTACAATAAGGTGATATTGACAGTTCCCCAACCCAATTACAAAGCATCCCTTAACAATGTTTCTACAGAAGCTTCTGGAAATAAGTCAGTTGACCCAAGTAATGCATCATTCTCCCGGGGAGTAAAAACAATTCAAACAAGGCTTCACATTTCAGCATATCATCAAACTGTAACACAAACACATTGCAACATTATTAATAGTATTTACATTCCTTCTGCAGCCAGCCAATCATGCTAATGCTTCTGCAACACCTTTGGGTTTCTCTGCAAAGTACTCATACATTTTAACAATAGTGAGGACATCTGGACCTCACTTTATCTGATATCTGATAGTTCAATCTAGGACCTAGACTTCATGGCACCAATTTGTAGCTTTCAGCTTTTTCACAGAATTTGACCAAGCAGGTTCTGCAGATGCAATGATCCTCCATTTTATATACCTCTGGCCAATATTGGCCAATATTAACAGTTTCACGTCGGGACCCTTCTGCAGACTGAAGTCTGAGTTACTCCAGCACTTTGTACCTTTATAAACCAGCATCTGCAGTTCCTTGTTTCTGCACTGTCTGTTTATGATCGTTAGTACCACTTCCAAAGTGCGTTCACATCGCGGCCCTGTTTCCACCAATCTTTCCACCACCACACACAAGAAGCACATGCAGCGCAAGACAGACACCATTGTATGCCGATGCTGAGAAGTGTGTTCTGCTCTGGCTGAATAACGTCTAATCTTGTGTGTGGACTCAATAAGAAGAAGTACCACTTCGAACTCCAGTCTGAGGAAGGGTTTCGGCCCGAAACGTCACCTATTTCCTTCGCTCCATAGATGCTGCTGCACCCGCTGAGTTTCCCCATCAATTTTGTGTACCTTCCAGTCCAAAGAAGTTCTCTTCATCATTAGCAAAATCTCCTTCCTTTAGGAGAAGAATGGGACAAGTTCTTCCCATGGCATGAACATTATTAGAGTAATCTGTTTTTAATTAGCACTTTAACATGAAAACCAATAGCACACCAGAAAGTTTAACAATATTAGGTGCACATATCACAAAGTTTCAGTGAACCAAGAATGTATAATATCACTATTCCAAACTGATTGCAAAATGTGTGCTCTCTTCCACACCATACTACTAATTTTAAATTATTCTCTTAAGTTATCTTTAAACTCTTTGCTTTTAACAGAAAGGATGTCCAGTTTATTTAGTTTTTATTTCTTAGTTATCTTACAGTACTATTGCCCATTACTTTTTTGATATCAAAGTTAGAAACCGTTTTATTTCAGTAACCTCAGTGAAAAACTATAAACCCAAACTTAAGATTTTCATAAAGCCTCTATATATTGAATATCCACCAATGTTTATTCAAATATGCATGCATTACCAAAGCTGGTATTAAATACTTCTTTAATGAAAGATCCTTGGGGGAAATTATTCTAGTAACAGATGGAATATCTCACCCTGGCACCATAAATAAAAGATTAATGTTGTTCTGAGACAGAAATTAACATTCTGCACTGATTGAAGCCAAAAGTAGCTGAAAATCTATATATTAGTCTTAAAGCAGTCATAACTTGAAATATGTTCTTCAAGTAAATTTTAATTTACAGAGACCACCATGTTAAAAATTTAAATATCCTGCCTTTGAAATTGATATTATGCCTTCAAGTGGAATTAGGAGACTCTGCAATCAGTACAAACTGCATTGCAATGGAGAAATAAAATATTTTATTTATGTGCTTGCACAAGGATTCAAGTTATATAGAGTGCTAATTAAGTGAAATAAGTTGTCAGATTTGATTTAGTTTAAACTTTCCAGCTATATTGCATGTTATTTGGTCCTTTTTTCAAAATGTTGGGCACAAAATATAGTTTTAATTCAAAATTTGTAGTGTCTACAATAACTGTAGATTATTTATTTTATAGTTAGTGATTATTTTAAATTTTACATGAGAACTTCAATTTAGTCTCAAAAGCTGAAGGGCAATAGGCCGAGGAAACAAAATGCTAATCATCCTTGAATTTCCCTTGATATATTTACAATTTTGACACCAACCTTGTCTACTAGGAGTAATACTTAGACTTCCTGTTGGTTTCATTTATCATGCCAGAAAAATGTGAAGCCTGGACATCCAGTTTTCCTGGGGGTCTCAGAATGTTTGAATTATGTGAAGCAGACATTTCAATAAATAAATTACAAAATAATATTTCCAAAGAGAATCACAATACAATTTAATTTCATCTGCTATTACTTGAGCTCAAGCCCTGCCACAGCTAAATCTATGGAAATAATTCCAGGAGGTTGACGGGATTACTTTTTTTACATTTAGATATAGCTATACAAATGGATGGCCGAGGATATTGGCAGCTTTATCCGGTCTCCAAAGAATCGTGGACCAGTTATATCTATTAGTCCTGTCAAAAACTGGAGGGCAGAGCTCTAAAATGAAAGAGGAAATGTTTAAAGGAGATTGAGGGGATGGGTATCTGGAATGCACTTCCAGGGGTAATGATGGAGGCAGTTTAAGAGACGTTTAGATAGTTACATGCATATGCAGGGTATGGAGGGTTATGGATCATGTGCAGGCAAATGAGATTGGTTCATCTTGGCATTGTATTCAGCATAGACATTCATGTACTATACTTGTCATTGTTCTATTTTCCAATTCTATATTGTACAACTTTCCACAGAGACACTAAGTCGTTTAAATCTCAGTCCAAAAATATTTGAGACCCAATGGCAAGTTCTCTGTGTTTTACCAACTTGAACGTGATTCTCATGAGCAAGTGAATGCGATACAGACAACTTAGTCACTTAATGCACAGATAACAAATCTTAAACTGCTTTTCACCTGTAAATGCAGTAACTTTGATCAAAAACTTGACCATATCATCTCATTGTGCTGGTGATTCAAATTTAATAAAGATGCCTGTGAGATAAATACACTTTCTGAAAAGGCCATGTAATAGGCTATTTTGGTTCAATTTCAATGAATAAACATACTACATAACTCTCTTAATTTAATTTCATGAACTTAATGGTGCTGTAGCATTCTATTGCTGAAGGAAGTTCCAGGAAACTAGAAATGGACGTTTTGACTGTAAAACATTTGATATTTAGTTGTTCAGACCACTTTAACTCATAGTCTTGCAGTTATAACACAAACATTTGTGCCAAGATATCGAAGAGGACTGGCTTTATTGGAGGAATTCAACAGAAGTTTAGGCAAGCTTCATAAAAACGTGAGAATTGGCAGTTTACTCCACATCCTTGGAAAGGAAAGGGAATTTGAAGATCGGATGACACGTGCATAATTTTCATTGATGCGTTTGTGCCTATACCATCTGCCAGCCACTCACACAGGAGCATCACCTTCATAGTGACTGTGAAACCTGCTGCAGGGTGATTTAAAGCGGAGCAGGTCCCAGCTTTACATTGGCAACTTGCGTTGCATATATATTCTTTAAGTAATGGAGCCAATGACATCTCCATGTTTGTAAATTTTTCTAGGCCATCACCCACCCTAGTATTTTGTAAAACCAGCTCAGTATCTTATGATGTATTTGCTTGTGGATCGACTGTTTTTTAAATACTTCAAATAGGTGTTATCTAATTTCTCAGCTAAGTTCTTTGTACCCTTTTTAAAGATGAGGATGAGAGAACAAGGAAAAGGAGTTTCAGCAGGCCGCCCTTTGTTATGAAAATTAATAGATTATATTAGAGGCAATTAATCATCCATAGAAATTACAGCAGTTTAAGTACCTGGCATGAACTTTACACACATTCGTATTATCATCTACTCACTGCATTTTGTTGTAGAAATGGAATTGAGAAATAATAGCAATTTATTTTGAGTTCCACTGTTTTCAGAGTGCTTGAATTGTTGAGTTCATAAACCAAGTTTGTTGTGAAATGAATTGTTTACTGGAAGTCCAGTCATAAATCTGGTACCTCAAACTCATTGCATGATATGGTACAATCTATATGCTAACATTGTGGTCTTAATGCAAAAGATGTACAGGTGTTGTCTTTGTGGAATTATACTCAATATCAGTGCATCGCAAGAGCTTGTGTCCATACACCAAGCAAATATGATTATGAACATATTGTGCTGGAGGCCCATTAGCAGAAGCGTCCACATCGCGGGGCTAGAAACTGGAAGTATCTCGAACTATTTCTGCTATCACCATCATCCATTGCGACAAGTGATGGCTTCCTCTGATTGTTGCCGGAAGCTTGCATCCTTTTCAGGACTGGCGATGACAGCGAGGTCAACATTTGTAACAAGATGGACACGAAAAGAAGAAGAGGATTGTGCTGGAGAATAAATGGACATTTGACCAGTTGTTTTGACATTATAAACACATAAAACCACATGATCTCAGTTCTCCAAACAGAGGGAGATATTGCATTGACATGCATTCATCAATAAATTGCCTGGGGGTACATAGAGATGATTTTAATATAACACAAAACAAATTATCGCCCTTGTCCTTCAACTGCTGCAATAGTCAAATATCTGCATCCACCACATCGTTGGTACTGTGAGACTTAAAAAATATGAAGCAAATTGCTGTCCACAGAGTTAATCAATCTGACCAGAGGAAAAAATTGGATGTATGGTAAATATGTGAAATGATGTTTTAAATCCTCGAGGCTTTGAATTCTGCCTAGTGCTTACCGTACATCTCAGTGAGCTGAATTTTACTTTATTTTATTTGCAGTGGCTCAAATCATACCAGTCCAAATTAGTTAATCTACCAAATTTATTAAACTGAACTAAGATGAACTAAACATGATGAATTGCAAATTTATGTGCAGGTAACAATTCATTAAAGGGGCATCTACAAATCATTAAAGAACCAGAAAAGCAATTTGAAATAAATCAGTTTTATCATTGTGTGTGGTTTTGTGGGTGCTGTGCTATTGAGTTACTTTCAAGTGTACTAAAAAATGTAATAATTGGGTACAATTAAAAATCCTCAAATCATGCACTATGTTGCACTTTAAATTGCTGGTTTGCCTTTGTAAATTCCATTTTTGTAATTACGTATCTTAAATTCCATTTTAGTGAAGCTGCCACATTTTAGCTCATAACATTTTGAAGATATTTGTTGAAGGGTTGGTAGTGAGGGGGAGCGGTGATTCTGATTTTCATTTAAAATTGATTTTATTAGTCATTTGCTAATTTTCGCTCATGCAATATCTCCATCTTCCTGTTCTCTTTGTTCTCATTGTTCTCTTATCTTTTGCTAGCTTCTTACATGGATCCTAGAACATTGAAAAATATAGCACAGGAACACACCATTCACACACAATGTCTGTGCCGAACGTGACACCAAGCTAAACTAATCTTAGCTACCTGAACATGATCCGTACCCCTCCATTCCTTGCGTTTCCCTGTGCATTTGTAAAATCCTCAGGCCCCACTATCATATCAACCACCACCAAACTTGTTCTAGGTACCAACCAACCCCTGTGTAAAAAACCTGCCTAATACAACTTCTTTAAACATTTCCCCTGTCATTTATACCTATACCCTCTAGTCTTTGACATTTTCAGCGTGGAATTTTTTTTTGACTGCCACCCAATCTATGCCTCTCATAATTTTGTACACTTCTATCATATCTCCCCTCAAACAGGCATTCCAGAGAAAATAATCCGTCTTTCCAAACTCTGTATAGCTTATACCCTCTAACTCAGACAGCTTTTTAATAAACCTCTTCTGCGCCCTCTCCAAAACCTCCCCATCCTTCCTGGATTAGGGCAACCAAAATTGGATGCAATAATCCAAATGCAGCCTAACCATAGTCCTGCAAAGCTATATCAAGAATTCCTCATTCTTATGCTCAATCCCATAAACACTGAAGGAAAGCCTGTGATAAGCCTTCTTGAGCACTCTATCTTCTTGTGTTTCCACTTTTAGGGAGCTACTGCCACTTTTAGGGAGGTATGGACAAGGACATTGGATCCTTCTGTACATTAATGCTATTGAGTGTTTCGCCATTTAGAAGTGTGAGACATAATCTTGTTGAAGTATTCAAAAGTTTTGTGGGGCTTGACAGGGTAAATCTAAAGATGATACCTGTCCTGTGTGCGTGCCTAGCAGTCTCAAAAATATCTCATAGAAAATCTGAAACATAAAAAATAGATGCAGGAGGCCATTCGGCCCTTTGAGCCAGCACCGCCATTCATTGTGATCATGGCTGATTGTCCCCAATCAATAACCCGTGCCTGCCTTCTCCCCATATCCCTTGATTCCACTAACCCCTAGTGCTCTATCTAACTCTCTCTTAAAACCATCCATTGATTTGGCCTCCACTGCGCTCAGTGGCAGGGAATTCCACAAATTCACAACTCTCTGGGTGAAAAAAGTTGTTTCTTACCTCAGTCTTAAATGGCCTCCCCTTTATTCTAAGACTGTGGCCCCTGGTTCTGGACTCACCCAACATTGGGAACATTTTTCCTGCATCTAGCTTGTCCAGTCCTTTTATCTATATTACTAAAAGTAAGATCTTGACCACTTTCCCATCGATGAAACATAAAAGAATTATTAATGTTTAAAAAATGTTGACATTCTCTCTGCTGTCCCTGCTGGTGGGAGGGGGAGGGACTATAAACCCGGAAGTGTTGTGCCTCAGTCAGTCTCTGCAAGATAGGGGAAGTGAGAGTGTCACGTCTCTCCGTCTGAGCTGTGAATAACACTGAACACATGACTACTAAACTGTGAGTGTGGTTTTACTGACCTTGAGTGCCCTTAATGTGGTTTGAAAATGAAAATGGCTTTGGGTTGAAGTAAAAGCACTGCAAATGGTTGGTGGGGCTTTGGGTTGAAGTAAAACCACTGCAAATGGTTGATGGGATTTTGGGTTGAAGTAAAAGCACTGCAAAAGCACTGCAAGTGGTTTGTGGGGTTTTGAGTTGAAGTAAAAGCACTGCAAAAGGTTGTTTGTGTTTTGGGTTGAAGTAAAAGCACTGCAAATGGTTGATGGTCTAAACTTGACAACTTCCTCTGCACTGTATATTGATTTTAGATAAAACGCAACCACTTACGGGTGTGATTTTTTGGCCATCTTACTCAGTCCCCCTCCGCTCATCAGGTGCAGAGGATTCTTCCCATCAATGAAAAAGAAAAGTGTTATTAGTGTTTAAAAAATGTTGAGAATCTCTCTCCTGTCAATCACGCCATGAAGGCCGCACCTTTTCTGGTGGGAGGGGGGAGGGATTATAAAACATGGAAGTGTGGATGTGGCTCAGTCTCTACATGATGGAGGAGGGAGAGGTCACGACTCTGTTTGACTTGTGAATCAACTGAACACACTGAATGTCTACTGAACTGTGAGTGTGGTGTTTTGTGTGATTTTATGGTGGTTTCACCAGCTTGAAAAGGTATGAAACTGCATTTGAATGTGGCAGCCTTGCACCATGCATGAAATGGTATGATACTGCATTTGAATGTGGTGGTATTGCACACTACATGAAATGGTATGAAACTGCATTTAAATTTGGTGGCCTTGCACACTGCCTGAAGTGGTATGAAACTGCACTTGAATATGGTGGCCTTGCACACTGCCTGAAGTGGTATGAAACTGCACTTGAATTTGGTGGCCTTGCACACTGCTTGAAGTGGTATGAAACTGCACGTGAATTTGGTGGCCTTGCACCCTGCTTGAAGTGGTAAGAAACTGCACTTGAATTTGGTGGCCTTGTATCCTGCTTGAAGTGGTATAAAACTGCACTTGAATTCAGTGGCCTTGCACCCTGCTTGAAATGGTATGATACTGCATTTGAATGTGGTGGCCTTGCACACTACATTAAATTGTATGAAACTTCATTTAAATTTGGTGGCCCTGTACGCTGCTTGAAATTGTATGAAACTGCACTTGAACCAGTCCCTTCAGCCCACAACACCCATACCAGCGCTCCAGAAACCCCCCCCCCCCCCCTCCCCCATTGGCCACCAAATTGGAATTGGTGGAGAGGTGGAATATTGCATTGGGGGACCAGCCCTCCCGTGTGAACATGGGACCCAACGGGTCCCACTTAGTCTAGTAATTTTATATGTTTCTATAAGATCCCCCCTCAACCTTCTGAACTCCAGTGAATACAAGCCTAGTATTTTCAATCTTTCCTCATATGACAGTCCCGCCATCCCAGGGATCAATCTCGTGAACCTACGCTGTACTGCCTCAATCACAAGGATATCCTTCCTCAAATTAGGAGACCAAAACTGTACACAATACTCCAGATGTGGTCTTACCAGAGCCCTATACAACTGCAGAAGAACCTCTCTACTCCTACACTGAAATCCTCTTGTTATGAAACTGATATCCTCTTGTTATCAAACTGAAATCCTCTTGTTATAAAACAAGATTGAAATGTGTTCATCTGGAGGGTAATGAATCTTAGAAATCCTCCACCCAGAACTGTGAGGGTCAGTCAGTCAGTACACTCGATAGATAGGTCATGATCTGTGTGCATCTCGGAGCAGGCCTAGACCTACTTCTCTTACCCACGTTTGCATGCCTTCCTCAGTGAGATGCCATAGGTGAGCAGATTGCTGCTCTTATGGGATGCCAACCTTGAGCAGCTTGCAGATCTCTGAGAGCAACCAAATGCTACACATGAGCAGCTAGCTGTTCCACGTGAACAGAGAGCTGCTGCATGTGACAGATTGCTCTCCTTCAGGAGCGGAGAGATGCCCTGCATGAGCAGTTCATTCTCTTATATGGACTGAGATATAACATGCATCAATTCATTTATCTACAGAAGCAGAGATGTACACTGCTCTTCCAACACTAAGCCATCTCACACGTGTGTGAACAGTATGAACTGATCCCTGCTCTGAGGAGATGGTGAATTCAGCAAGGCCCAGGCTCCTGCGACAGAATCTCTCAGCTCCCTCAACCTTGGGTCTGCAGCTTAAAATAATTCTCGTTTGCAAAATAGATCAGAGGGATCTGTTATAGAGAGACATACTGGGCAGCTCCTTCAGTTGGCTGAGCCCATCCAGGATCTTCTTTTAGGTCATGAAGGGCATAGGATCATAGACCTCTCTAGCATGGAAACAGGCCATTTGGCCCAAATCACCCATGCCAAGCAAGTTGCCCATCCGAGCTAATCCCACTTGCCTGCGACTGGCCCTAATTCCTCCATACGTTTCCTATGCTTGTTTCTCTCCAAGTGTCATTTAAATGCCAAAATTATACACCCTCCACCACTTCGTCTGGCAGCTCATTCTGTGTACACCACCCTCTGTGTGAAAAAGTTGAGCCTCTTATTTCCCCTCACCTTAAACTAATGCCCCTGTCCCACTTTGGAAACCTGAACGGAAACCTCTGGAGACTTTGCGCCCCACCCAAGGTTTACGTGCGGTTCCCGGAGGTTCCCGGAGGTTTTTGTCAGTCTCCCTAATGGTCGAAAGTGGTTTCCGCTTCTTCTATGTTCCAGCGATTATTTAAAAAAATTCAAATCTGGCCGCTACTAAAAATAGGTGGCCGTTTTAAAAATCGTTAATTTTTTAGTTGAAGCCGTTTGCGATGCTAGTTGAAGGTGGTTGCCGGAGGTTGCAGGTAGTGGAAGGTCTTACCTGCAAGTGGGACAGGGGCATTATGCATTCTATTATTAGACACCCCTGTCACAAGAGGGAAAAAAAACACCATTCACCTTACCTGGGGCCCTCATGATTTTATAAACCTCCATATGGTCACCTCATTGGCCTCCGGCAAAGGTTTTAGCTATTCTAGACCCGTCTTATAACTCAAACTATCCAGAATTAATAACATCCTCATAACTAATTTTTACACGCTTTCAAGTTTCATGATATCCTTTCTATAGCAAGGAAAACTAGATCTGTACACTGTACCCCAACTATGCTTTTATCAATGTCATATATACCTGTAATATGATGTCCCAACACCTGTACTATCTATGTACTTTCTATGTATAGAAAGGAACTGCAGATACTAGTTTCAGGTCAACACCCTTCTTTAGTTCAGAAGGCATATAAGTCTGAAGTATTTTTCTCCAGAGATGTTGCGTGGCCCGCTGAGTTACTCCAGCACCTTGTGTCTATCACCTATACTTTATACCCTGACCCATGATGCCAATCATGTCAAACACCTCCTCCACCAGCCTAAACCTGGAAAAATGTACCTGCACCTTTATGCCATTCTGTTCTACAACTCCTCCAGATCACTACCATTTACTATGTAAGTCCCGTCCTGGTTTACTAACCAAAATGCAACACCTCACACTTATCTGAGTTAAACTACATTCATCTGAAAGCCTCTGACCAACGACGTCTCCAATGAAGTAGATAGCAGTTCAGGACTGCTCTCTAGTTGTGGTGTGGATGGTTCAGTTGCCTGAAAACAGCTGAACCATCCTACCACAACTAAAGAGCAGTTCTGAACTACTATATACCTCATTGGAGACCCTCGGACTATCTTTGATAGTACTTTATTGGCTTTATCTAATCTAAATTATTCGCAAGAAGAATTGGCTCTGTGTATGGGGTGTTTGGTAGACGTGGATGCATAATTTCTGTTTTCTTTGTGTTCATTGTAAGGCCAAAGTTGCCACATGGATTGACAAACTGGTCCAAGCTTTCCAGCGTATCATCTTCTGAGTGGTGGAGAAGATGTTTGCCATGATTGGCATAATTGGTCAGGCTATATAGTATAGGTGATTGAGCACTGTCAAAAGAAAAGAAAGCAGCTTTACAGCTTTGAAACCCACATATACGATGGTCAAAAAGTAACAGCTCAAGAGTAGTTAACTTGATAGATAAATGTTGTGATACTTTTATTCATGCTTTATTTGACTTTTTTTTAATAAATCATTCAAAATGCAGCCTGATTTCAGGAACATAATCTCTTTCAATGCACAGTTAAATTATAGTGGTATAACAAAATGCTGGCATTGTTGTCTATCTAGCGATGTAATAAGGTTGTCAATATCATGCTTTCAAAGTGAAAATGCTCAAGTAAAACCTTGATTGCTGCTAGACAGCAATATGTGCCTATCAAATAAAAAAGATTGCTTTGCTGCAGCACTTCACATGACTGTGAAGTAACTTGGCTGAATCCTTAGCTGCCATGTAATGTTTGTGATGATTAATTAACCACCAATGTGAAGGTACATTCCACCTGAGGTTTATTCCCCGCTGCTTGACATACTCCTCTGATAATTGTAATTTATAAGGGAGGGGCTCTAAAAGTGGCTGAGGAACATGAGCGAGGTTGTGTGGTAATGAAGCACCTACTCCTTGCAGCCCATTTTCCTGTAGCATCCTTTAGTGGCAGGATTAAAAATACTATGAATAGGTGAAAGCATATTAGTTAAAGTGATTGATTTGGCAGCAGAGCTACAGTGATCACATGCAGTTATTCTAAAAAGAGTGAGATGCGGCATAGAGACTTCTTCATATCGACCCCACGGTATACAAAAATATTCAATCATTTCAATGACCTAGATTGAACCATACTTTGAGCTTCATGAGGGCTTTCTCAGTGTAAATGAATGTGGCCTTTATAGGGTATCAAATGTTAGGCTCCTTACATCTCTGCATCGTTTTCATTTGGATCTGACTGATATATCGCAAGGTTCATTACTTTCAGCTACATTGGTTGTGGCAGTGCTGAATATACACTGAACATGGGGCCAAAGAGTTACAGCTCTCAATCATTCTTTACACTGCAGTGTGGAGCATTGCTGAAGAAAGTGTTTCTTTTTGTGTGGAGATCAGCGTTCTTTGGCAAATATATAGATGGTTTAATGAGCTATTAAAGTAATTGGATCAAGGATTCTCTCTTTAATGTGTTAAAACAATGTAAATGGATATGCAGAACAGCTTGTGATGAAATATGCTTCAAATGGGGCTCCTTGAGCTGCTTATTGGTGCAACAGTGATAATAGAGTGAGAAGACAATCAGTTTTCAGTGGGAACTATGATGAGGCAAATAATTAGGGACAGGCATTGTTTTGTGGGAAAATCCCTTGTTACCTATCTGGTCAATGTCTCAGTTTGGTTACAGCTGCTAATGTTGGGCAGGAACATATCCCAGATAACCTTCACCGTCTCTTGCTTTTGTTGGTCATTTGCATTTGCTTTTTGTGGCCATAAGGCTCTGGTTGCTTTTGCTGCTTTAATTGAGGCACTGGTTGCAACTTACATTATCCACACAATGAAGTCTAACCCCCACTAGATGTAAACCTCTGAGCATTCATGGAATAACAAAGGCGGCAAATGATATCTTCAAATGGCCAATGGTAAGTACCTCCTGGTGCTTGTTTGATTGTCATTGTAGCTCTGCTCAGCAGGATGGTTGGAATTTGAAAATTTCAGGAGCAATGAGATTAAGGGACATCTCTTCTGCCCTAGGATCCATGCCTCAGAGACATGTTTGCTGCCAAAAATGTTAGGCGGTCTGCATTATGGCAGGATAAAGGAATCATGGTATCTGCCCGCAACCATGGTATTGGGGCCATCATAAAATTCTGCTAATGACCCATGATAATATGGATATTGAGTGAGTAGGAAGCTTTCCTGTCACTGATATGCAATTCAGTGAAGCCTGTAGAGAAGCATAAATGCAGTTGATGGCTGCCTACACTCTTGGGAAGCCAACAATTCTGGCAAGTCCCAGTGCCCTGGCTGCCACTTTCTTCATAATGAAATGAAAAAAGAGGTCATCCCTCCGTGAGTACAAAGCCTTGGTGTCATCCATAATGATGTGATGAACCGCACCATTGAGAAAAATTACAGCTATCAGCCTCTGCAGCTTAGAATTTCCCACTGACCAGGATGAACTTCACCCAACCTGTCAGTCTCGGATGCACCAGTACCAATGGTTATGATGGTAGATGACAGATCGTCCTTACTGAGAGTGAATCTACAGAAAACAAGTGACCCGAATGCTTGGGACCTGTGAAGACTGGCTGGCAGAGATATTCATAGAAACATAGAAACATAGAAAATAGGTGCAGGAGTAGGCCATTCGGCCCTTCGAGCCTGCACCGCCAGTCAATATGATCATGGCTGATCATCCAACTCAATATCCTGTACCTGCCTTCTCTCCATACCCCCTGATCCCTTTAGCCACAAGGGCCACATCTAACTCCCTCTTAAATATAGCTGACATCTATATAGATGATCATGGACATCTTTAACCTTTACAACTCCATACTGAGGGCCCCAGTGCTTTAAGAAAATCACTGTTATACCAGTGTCATAGAAAAGTAAGGTAGTGTGCTTAAATGGGTTAACGTCCAGTGGCTCTGACATCCACCATCATGAAGCGCTTTAATGGACTGGTAACTCCAGCCTCCCAGACAGTCTTGATCCATTGCAGTGTGCTTACTGTCACAACAGGTCCACAGCAGACACCCTGTCCCTGGCCATGGACTAATTTATGGAAAACCTTGACAACGAGGACACCTAAGTCAAACATATTTATCAACTATAGCTCCACCTTCAATATCATAATCTTTCCAAACTCATCTCCTAATTTGGACCTGGGAATCAACACCTTCCTCTGCCACTGAATCCTCGACTTTCTGATTCATTGATTACAATCTGTGAGGACAGAGGTCAGCACCTCCTCCACAAGTTGCATTGGTTTGCATCACAGTTTGGTCTGGGAACATCTCTACCCAAGACCAGAAGGAAATCCAGACCAGTCCATCACACAGACCAAATTTACCACCATTCACTCTGTTTACACCTTATGCTGCCGTGGGAAAGCAGCTGACATAAAAAAAGACCTTTCCCACTCCAGCCATTCCTTCTTCTTGTTTCTGTTGGGCAGAAGCCTGAAATGGTGCACCACCACACTTCATCAGGCCTGTGGTGGTCCTTTCATAAACTGGAGTACAGTCCAATTCTCCTGTTACTGATTGCAGTCATTGGGCTTTATCCCTGGAAGTCATGTGTTACAATGCTGAAAACTATATTCTGCAATCTGTATCTTTCCATTCGCTCTACCTATTGTACTTGAGTTTGGATTGATTGTATTTATGAATAATATCATGTAATTTGATTGGTTAGTATGCAAAAGAAAGCGTTGTACTGTGGCTGACAATAATAAACTTAAACCTATGATTCTCTGACATTCTCCTGCCTGCTCTTGCAATTCCAATGTCTCCAGTAATAGAGTGCTGTCTGTGGTGTTACCACCGTAGATCCCATTGGCGGAACAGCTCATCAGCTGAACCTTGCAAGGTGCACTCCCTGATAGTTGCAGTGCACCGGACATTGGGGGATGCTTTTAGTCTGCACTCTGGTCAGAAGTCTGTGAGCTCTGTGAGCTCCCTGGATGACAACAAAGAATCCCTTCAATTTACCAGTGCAGCAAGAACAATGCAGACTGTGATAACAGCTCCCCCATGTTTGTTCCACCATAGTTATCATCTGAAGCTTTGAGATCTAATTAATGTTGTCAGGATTCGAAATGTGCTGAACAACAAATAAACTTATCAGTTGCGTGTCCAAAAGCTCAGAAAATGCCAGGTGTGTGACAATCAATTAAAACCAGAAGTTCTCTTTCTTGTTTCACAATGGCAGGATTTCAGTTAGAAATGATTGCTAAATGATTGCCAATGATTTGGATCAGAAAGAACTGAATGAGCTGTTTTGCTGTGTACTAATTCAATTTTTTTTGTTGATCATACAGTACTTAAGATAATATTTATTCCTGCACATCTAACCAATAAAATGGTTTGCTGTTAGGATGATTGTGGTTCAACTGAGTATTCTTTCCTGATTGAAAGTTGAGTTCCCAGGGAATATGATAGCTGCAAAGTGAAATCTTGTCAAATGGTGAATCACTTGACAGAGAAAACCAGTCCATTGAGTAACATACACTTCACGGTCTTATCGCCCTGACTACAGGCAGGATGAGGCATGGAGAAAAAGTCAATAATATACTCAGGATATAGATAAAGGATAAGTGAAACAGGAAGATATTAGTGAGCATGGAAACTAAAAAGGATGCAAATTCAATTTGTTTTAATACTAGGGTTTTGCACAGCAAATTTAATCCAGCACAGCATGATGAATGCGCAGATTTACAGATTTTTAAAGCATTTTATAGGTTTCTTTAGCTGCTGTAATTCATGCAGTATGTATGGCAATTATTTCTCTGTTGCCCCCCAAATAGCCCCATGGCTACATTAGCCTCCAGCAACTTATCAAAGTGTTCATTCCCTATGTATGATCCTGGACAAGTATCCACAAAGCAGGAAATATACTGTTTAATCTCTATACTAAGCGGTCCACTGTTTAACTTCAATATTGCCAACTTTTAATGATAAGTCACCAGGCTCACTGACCTGAACATTTCACGCAGAAATGGACAGAATCAGTAAATATGATTCCCATTAATTGTAATAAATTGGAATGAATTTGTTGAACCTCATTAAGCCTATGAATAAATGGATAGAGATTCAGTTTACTGTCTCCAGAATACCCATGAAAATCTTGGCTCAGTGCCATGAGATCAGAAATTGACTTTGTTTTTATACCAAACTATCAATTTGGGCGTTCTGCTTAATGAGAATTCAATAATTTAAGCTTTTCCACTAAATACAGCAAATTATCAATAGGTTGGAACAATGTATTTGAAATTGCGAGTTTATTCTTGTAAATACTGATTTTATAGAACAGGATATGATGTGGAATATTGGATATGACTATCAAATCTATCAATGCTAGGAGCTAGTTTAGCATTTGTAATTACAAAAATCAAGTGGACAGTCTTTGGCCTTTCTCATTTAATCTCCAGACAAATCCAATTGCAACAGGTTGTGGTGCAGAATCTAATTCGTAAAATCTCAAAGAAAATAATTTTTAAAAATAAGAATGCGGTCAAATCAGAAAGTTCACAAAATGGACAATATCAAATGCTTGAAACTTGACCTTAACTTTAAGAAAACATAGAGTTTATACAACACTTCCTTGGAAATTGGATCACATAATAATTGCTATGTAAAGCTGAAATAAAAGCAGAAATAATAGGGATACTAAGCAGATCAGACAGCATCTGTAGAGAGAAAAAAAAGATTTAATATTGTGATCAGTGAGCCTTAATCAGCCAAACATTTTTTGGAAGTCTCCCACCCAGTAGCAACTCAATTTCCTGGGCTAACCCATAGTCTACTTGCCTTGCGTTGAAAAACAAGGCACAAATTCTGATTAATGTCCGTTCATTGACTTAAACCATTGATAAAACTCCCTTGCATTTCTAATTTTCAACATCTGCAGGTACTTTGTTTTTAATTACATACAAAAATGAATAGATTTTGAAAGAAATTGCAAAATATATAATGTATCTCAAACAATCTCAGATGGATCGTATGGCGGAGAATAAGAATCCACACCATTCTGATCTGAGCTAAATTGACAAAAATGTTATCAAATTCACTTGAAATAATTACACGATCACGTCTTCTTTATCTTTTTTAGCAACGTCATTAAAAATAGCAGTCTATCTTATCAACCAGAACATGTGAAAGTCTGAATAAAATAGTAAGGGCAAGCAATGCTTCTTCCATGATTAATTTTGGTAGACAAAAAATGGCGATGTTATTCTGCACTCCGGTTTCCAGTCAGCAAATCAAGTCTGTACAAGCATTTCATTGTCCTTGCAGTGGCAGATCCATATCAGATTAATAACACATTATCATAAGGTGTGTCTTTGTAAAAAGGTCAGTGATCTTTCCCACACCCACTGAAACCCATGAGAATGTAAATCAGTGTTTTTGTTCAGAAAAGCACAGCAGGTATTTGGCTAACAAATGCTTTACGTGTAACAGACAGTTGGGGAATCAGCAAGCCAGAACATGTGCCAATGTATTCCTGTGCATGGACATCATCCACAAGATGAATCAGCCAGCAGGAATCATTTGGTCAACACTGAAAGGACATTTCCCAGGAGATACAAACAATAAGTTGGTTTCTGACTCCATGGGAGAAATATCAACTTCCAAACTCAATGGAATCTGGCCCTTCAAAATGTTATTTTACTACTTTCAAACCAGATCTCGGTCTGGGTTATGTCCATTTAGCTCTTGTTTTTAAAAAATGGGGCCAGTATAAACTCTACTCTCAGGCTGCCGGCCTCGATTTTAGCTGATCATAATCTGCGTTTACAAAGTCTCAAGAAACATGGCAGGTATTAATGTTTTATTATTAATGTTTAATGTTTTATGTGTCATTCCTAACTGTCACTGTATGTCATGTTGTCACTTGCCGGCAGAGCACCAAGGCAAATTCCTTGTATGTGAATACTTGGCCAATAAACATTCATTCGTTCATCGATTAATTCATTCATTCAGGTAAAGGAAGCAAGAAGGCACAAATCTATAAAATTAAATACCTTTAAAGCACTGCTTATGACAAGGAGGAGAGGGAGCAGCTTTCGTGGGTGATTAATTTCCAGTTCTAATATCAACAATAAAATATGAAGTGCTGCAAATAATCAGCAGGTCAGGTGGCAACCACAGAGAAATGTTCAGCCAGTTATCCTTTACCAGAACTTTGCTACTTGCAACGCTTCTTGATTTTATTTCAGATTTCAAGCATCTGAATTTTTTTCTGATGATCCAATATCAGTCAGTTTCCTGGATCATCCCAAACCAGTGCAAACTTCTTCCACCTCCAGCTCCACACAATCTTGTCAATTCTCTCCAGCGTTGACCATTCACTACAATCTTCCTTGCTAGTGATCCCCCTGTTGTGGCTGTAACTAAGTCACGGGAGACAAGAAGTGGATATATGCAAAAGGTCTTTCATCGTCATGACAAACCGGCATCATCATGGAGACCCTCTCAGTAGAGTCTCCACATACTCAAAGGTACATCATGTCTTTATAATCTTAAAAACAAAGATTAAAGCAGCTGATTCACTACAATTTAAACAGCTACAATGACATAATTTACTTCAATATTTTGTCATAGAATCATAGTCATACAGCACAGAAACGGGCCCTTTGGCCCAACTTGTCCATGTCGACCAAGATGCCCCATCTAAACTAGTCCCATTACCCTGTGTTTGCCCATATGCCTCTAAACCTTTCCTGTCCATTTCCCTGTCCAAATATCTTTTAAATATTGTTATCGTATCTATCTCAACTACAGCAGCTAGTTCTACACAGCCACCACCATCTGAGTAAAAATGTTGCCCCTCAGGTTCATATTGAATCTTGCCCCTCTGTACATTCAGTCTATCTTTTCCCTTCATGATTTTATACAACTCTGTATGATCACCCCTCGGCCTCATGCACTCCGAGGAATAAAGTCTGAGCGTACCTAATCTCCCCCTTAACATCCCTGCAACGGTGAGAAACGTGTTCCTAAGGCAATAGAAAATGGTCCCAGGTGTTTTGGAGAGCTGTTCCTGATGAGACTAGGCACCATGTTGCATCTGTAAACACTTATTTAACACCTACAAAGTTGGTTTGGAATAAGGGCATTTCAAGGACACAATTTAAACAACCTAAAGGTGATTCATCAAGCAGAAATTTGAAATTATATCTTATTCCTACTTTTTAATTTATTTAGAGTTTTCTTTATTTAGCTACATTACAGTAAAATACAAGAACATATATTTTCCATTCAAAAACGCACATGAAAATGTACACAATAATGTCATCCCCCATTAACCAACTATATTCCCTTGTTAATGACAGTACTTTGCCATACGTAATTTGGAAGTATGTTTAGCTTGGTAGATTTAGGCTATTTACTGATTGAGTAAAATAATCTCACAAATCAGAATGCATGGAGAAATATCAAGTTTTATTAGATATCAATCCAGTCATTCAATATTTCCCCCATGTCTAAAGGCAAATTACATATTTAATAAACACACAGCATATCTATTCTAAGAGATAAATGATAAAGTATTCTGAATAGTTTTCATAGGTTTTCATAGGACAATACAAGGAATTCAGAGGAACTTGTGCTATGTTCAACAATTTGAATTATTTCCTCACCTTCGCCAGAAAAGACAACTGTGCCACAAATGATCACAAATCAGGAATTATTTAGGTGCATCTAGAACCAAGTAAATGACGCGACTAACAGTTTATTTCTCTAACAAATGGAATTTAAGAAGAACAAAAGAAAGAAATAATATGGGAAAGCATACTGGGTGATTTCAAATCAAACTATTCACAAAAAGAAAAGAAAAAAAGAGGGACTTTGATTGTAAACCTCAAAATCATGAAAAATAGAAACAGGGATTAAAGAACAATTAAAAATATTTATATTTTAAAAAAAGAGTTTACGCTCTTTTGAGGCCAAAGGCATTGCAGAAATATAATCGTCCTTAAAATGTTTTTTACATTATTATCAGCCATAACTTTCTGCAATCCGTTTCATTTGTCGTAACAACATAGATGGAGCAATTTTGTGAAATTCACGAGGAAATAGATAGTTAACCCTGGTTTGCAAGGCTAACAGTTGAACTTTGAGAATCATCCAGCAATTAGCAGAAATGTAAAACTCACGGCATAAACCATATCAACTATGAGCTGTTGGGATAATTTATATACATAGGTGTGGACCAATAAATGCATTAAATGTACTGTCATTTATTTCCAGAACAATTTTGACCAATGTAAATGTGTACAGGTCAATTAAATTGGGTTGATTTGAATTAGATTTGTGTTCATGTTTTTAGACGGGATCTCCACACAACTTAAACTTGAGGTAGCATTACGCCGTGACAAGAGAGTAGGAATTTGGTTATGTTTGAAGACTAAATGGTCAGTTAACCATCAAAGTAAAAACTGTACCAAAATGAAATATGAGAAGTGCAAAATCTCATAGCTTGTATGGACAAAACTGGCCACGTAAATCTTTATCATTTCCCCTTGATCTTTTCTTATCAATTAATGTAACTCTGGCTTGCTCCTGGCCTGTAATTAGTTTGGAGATAACATATTTATTCTTCCTTCCCATTATTTATTTTTCCTGTTATGTTTCCTCCTTCAGATCTGTATCCATATTTTAAAATTACTTCATAGATAGTAAATTATTTAGGATGCCCGAGGTTATGAAAGATATTATCAGCAGGTCTTTGTTTCTCTAAACTGTATATTATGGCAATAATAGTTTTCAGCTGGGGCACAAGAAGAAATGGATTGTCATTGATGTACTGCATGAATGGTTACAAGGCTCTCTTTCTTTTTTGTGATATTCCTTCCCATGACATGTGGTGCATTGCCTGTTTAAAATTGCCATGATATGATGGTGATAAGGCACCTGTATGAACTTGGACCAACAACCAATTGAAGGTACTGCCTTCATCCTCAATAGATAAGTAATTCCAAGGTTTTGGCCTGCAACAATGAATGGACAATGACATAATTCCAAGTCAGGATGCCGTACAACATAAAACAGATATTTCAGTATGCTTGCTGTTGTTCTTGTGCATTGAAGGTATGCAGCTTGTGGTTCTGCTGAGGTATTCTTAGGGTAATTTTGTGATGGTAGCCTTGGAATTCATTATAATGTAAGGCTATGTGTATTTTGTAGCTAGCCAGTCTAAAGAAATGTCTTGACCTGAAAAGTCACCTATTCATCATCTCCAGAGATGATGCTTGACCAGCTGAGTTACTCCAGCACTTTGTGTCACTTTTTGGGATTGTAACCAGCATCTTCAGTTACTTGTTTCTAATTCTAGCCAAAATGATAGCTGCTACTGTGGACAGTGTTAGGCCTGAGCTCAGTGACGATTTGACGGAACCAGATGATAACCTCTGAGCTCTTCAAGAGAAGATGTAGCCTTGAAAAGACGGCCCATGAAGGGAGAAATGACATTTGTTGTCTGTGTTTCTCTTGTCTGTGTTAGAGTTCAATCCCCGTCTGTCTCTGAGGAAGGTGGGAGAGCCAACTAAACTTAGCACTTATAATGGTTCATTCCACTCATCTTTCTAATCACTCTAGCTCTACCTGTATCTCTGCCTCTTCCCTTTTTAAATATCCTAATCTAATTTGCAGATTTCTTCCTGTTCTTGATATTCTGCTAAAGTTAACATTTCCTCTGTTTCTGTTCTTTATTTGTAGGTGGGGTCTGACACATGACTGCAGGTTTTCGTTTTTCAGTCGCTCAATTTCCTGGCAATTCTGCAATGCATAAACATTTGTCCATTGCTCAGTGAAGGAAGCTCCATGCTGGACTATACTGAAGTGTCCTAATCGCAATCGGTCCTGCATACTTTTGTCTCGACCGACAAGCCTCTCTTCTTTAGACTTTTCTATTAACAACGTTTTGCTCTCCGTCACACATTTATTTAACCGTTCTTTGCAACGTTTAAGCCTTTTCTGCTGTTCATCTATTTGTCTTCTTAAATCACCTTTCTGGTTATTCATCAAGAAGTAGGACCTATATTGTCCTTGCCATACAACAGTGGCTTTGATTTGCGCTCTGTATATTTATCTTACTACATAAGCACGGTAGTGATACTGCACTACAACTGCTGTATAAATCGGTTTGAGGAAGTCTTTCCTATATCGTTTAAGCCTTTTGTATCGTTTCAGTCTTTTCTGTCGTGCATCTATTTGTCTCCTTAGGTCTTTCCTATACCAACTCATACGAAGTACTGACTGCACTTTTACAGTAGCTCTCTTTTGCTTAACCCACAGCCTAACCACCATATTCTTGTAGGCAGTCTGAATGGTAATAGTTGCATCCCTCATTGACTGATATTGCACAAACTGGGAATGCCCTATTTTGCATGCTTTGTACCATCTCTGGATCTAAATGACTGCTTGTCGCATAGCTCTGTACCGTACCCTTAATCGGTAACCACGGTATGCAGTTTGCAGAGTGACTACAGCTGCCTTTTGCATCAAGAAATGCTTTCTTGTAATGCACATTCTTATAAATGACTTAATACAGCGTGCTGCCTTGGTTTTCTCTACCAATACTCTGGCTTTGATCCCGCGGTATGAGGCCTGAATACACACCACTGCTTCCCTCAAACTCTTATACTATCTCACTTGGACATCTCTTATCTGGCATGCTCTGTATTGTTGCTGTACAGCAATGGCAGACCAGCGGAGTTTCTTAAAATACTGATGCTGTTTATACATCTGATAATAAGTCTGTATGACCTTGACAGATTTATGCATGACCCGCAATTGCCTTCGAACAAGCATTCCACGGTAGGCTGCCTGAAGCAGTACAACGCTTCTGCGTACCTTCATGTAAGTTTTGCGATCACTTTCCATTTGAAGGTGAGCCCTATAATAGGTTTGTACTATTATAGCTGCCAATCTCATTGCCTTGTATTGACGGTATACTCTGTGCCTTCTAAATGCTGCTTGTATTACCGTTGCTGACTTCTGTTTGTTCCGGATTTCTCTCCGTACCTTCATACCCCTGAATGCAGCTTGAATAGCTAGGGTTGCCCTTTGGATGGCAATTTCTCTTTGCCTTTGACTTCTGCCACTTCTGCCCTTTGTCCCTTAGCACTTGACTTGTGTCCCTTTGCACTTGACTTGTCTCCCTTTGCACTTGACTTGTGTCCCTTTGCACTTGACCTTTGTCCTTTTGCACTTGACCTTTGTCCTTTTGCACTTGACCTTTGTCCTTTTGCACTTGACCTTTGTCCGTTTGCACTTGACCTTTGTCCTTTTGCATTTGACCTTTGCCCTTTTGCACTTGACCTTTGTCCTTTTGCATTTGACCTTTGTCCTTTTGCATTTGACCTTTGTCCTTTGCACTTGACCTTTGTCCTTTTGCACTTGACCTTGGTCCTTTGAGAGACTCTCTGCCCTCTTTAGTTCAGGCTCCTTGCCTCTGGATGCCCTTGGAGGTTTTGGCGAGAAATGAGCCATTAAAGCCTCCTTACACTCCTCATACATTTTATCTGTGGGTTTTGCTGGCAGCTGTAACATGCGTAAGGTCTGATAACCCTCTCTTCCTAAGCCTAATATGAACCATGCTCTCTTCTTCTCCTCTGTAGCGATATCATTGGAAATGAAACAAGCCTCCAAGACTTTGGTCCATTTCTTAAAATTACACCCATAATCTAACTGGGGCACGTTTCCTACAATTTGAAAAGCCATGCTACCTGTTGCTATTCAGGTGCACTATCTTCTTTTCTCTCACTGTGTATTCTGCACTAGACTTAATCCTTCTACACACTAAGAAGTGATCCAGCCCACTGACTATTACTAATTCTTATAATAATAGATTTATACTATTAACCAACATTTCATGTTAATAGACATTTAGAACATTTTAACCATATTCCTGCTATGCACACAGATTTACTATTAATAACAGTGACCAATGCATTACATCCAAACAGTCCCGCTTTTACTGTGAAGGAATAGTGAACAACGCATTACATTCTACAGTCCTGCTTTTACTTTGAAGAATTTCACCGGTCCAGCTTGTCGGCCTATGGACTCCAGTGCCTTTTCGACCACTCGAGCTGTCCCCACCGGTACTTTTGCTGCTGGCCTCGCCAGACCTCCACTTTTGCTGCTTTTGCTGGCTCCTCCGGGCTTCACCGTTACTTTTGCTGCCGCTGGCTCGCTGCCAAGTCGACTACTGCTGCTCTGCTGACTTGCCTGCCCGCTGGCTCCACAGCCCTCCCGGCTGCTACTGGACCCGCTGCTCGGCTCGTCGCTGGCTCTGTGGACACCCTGCGGAAGGTGTGTCGCTGCTAGTTACCGCTGCTAGTCCCCGCTGTTCCAAGCGTCAGGACTGTGCTCCGCCGTCGGGGACTGGCTAAGCGCTGTGTCCTGCTTCTCTCGCGCGGACCCGCTTCTCCCTCGGCCGGCTTTCTCTCGCGACCGGGCTTTCTCCACTTTCTGCTCACGACCGGGCTGACTCTACTCCCGACCGGGCTGAAGTGCTTGAGCGCCGTGTCCTGCTTCTCTCGTGCGGACGCACTCTTTGCTCGGGGCCGGACTTCCTCTCACGTCCGGGCTTTCCCCCTCGGCCGGTCCGCTTCTCTTGTGCGGCCGGACCCTCTTTTCTGCTCACGGTCGGGCTGACTCTGCTCCCGACCAGGCTTTCTCTGCTCATGGCCGTCTCTTGCGACCGGGCTTTCTCGCACGACCGGTCCGCTTCTCTCGCGGCCAGTTTTTTTTCACTCTGCCAGTCCACTTCTTTCGCGTCCAGCTTTCTCCCTCGACCGGGCTGACTCTTCTCCCAGCCGGGCTTTTTTTTTTTTTTCTCGGCTGGCCCGCTTCTCTCGTGGCCAGTTTGAAATTTTTATTTTACTCTGCTGGTCCGCTTCTCACGCGACCGGCTTTCTCCCTCGACTGGGCTGACTCTTCTCCGAGCCGGGCTGACTCCGTTTCGTCGGTGGCTTCACTGGACCTGTCCGTGACCTACCCGGTACTAGGCCCTCACTCGACGTCGTTTGCGGCTCCTGGGCCTGGCTGTGGGCTACACAGCCCTGGAAAACGTCCGAAGTCAGTGGCAGCTACTAGGTCTCTTCTGCCCCTTTGCCTTGGCTACACAGCCCTGGAAAATGTTCCAGGTAAGTTGACACCGTCGCTGTCCTGCTGGTTAGGCTTCCAGCTTTCGGCTGCTTTCTTCGGTGACACTTACTTACTGCCCCACTTGTTTTCCTTGCTTCCTGTTCCGACCTTTCCTTTCTTTGGCGCCAATTCAAAACCAAAGGCGCCAAATCTTTTGGCTTGGTGCCGTTCCACTTTGTTTCCAAACACAACCTTTTTTTTTCTGACAGTCCTTCTTCTTTCCTTTTCTGTTCTTTTATCCTCTTCGTGCTGTTGTTGTGTGTTTTGGTGTAACAATTCACCTAAAACTTATACAAAGACTATTCAGCTTGAGGAATTTGACAAAAAGAAAACAACTCAGTCTAAAATGAGTAACAATCCGAAGGACGACATCTTGCCACGTAGACACAACATAGAGATAGCCTGACAAAACTCTCCGACGTGCAGCTGATGTTTTAAATGCAGTCCCCGGCATAGAGGGATCTGCAGGCCTCTCTTGTCCAGCTCACAAACAACTGCGACACAACTCCGTATCTACAGTTTAAACTGTTAAACAATCCTGTGTGTTGCAAAACAGTCCTGTGGGTGAGTTCACAAACTCTATCCCATCCTCGTCGCCAATTGTAGTGTATTTTGGGTACTTGGAACTGACTCAAAAGAACTCTCAGATACAGGAGTAAACTAACCAGCTTCTTTATTGTAGGACGCCACCATGAGTCTCCCCTAGCGCATGCGTCCCCTCGCACAAGACATAACATATGCTAATTACATTATATACATTACCGTAACAGACCCCATCCTTGCCCTGAGTGCAACAAAGGCCTGTAGGATAGTATTACAGGCTGGCAAGCCTGTCCAAACCTCTGCTTCCTCAGCCTTAGAAAGTTGCTGATGTCTGGATGTTTTATCTGGATGCTCAAAGCCACTTTGACTCAGCCTCTAGACCAAGGCGCTCATTGATATTGACTAGGCAGGCTTCTGGATGTCTTGTGCCATCACCATTACCATTGTTCCTCCTTTCTACTTTATGTTAGACCAAGTACGCAGGTAGCTATATATCTGGAAAAAGAGACGCAAACAAATATAAGTGAAATTGCTAGTGTGGACCTACATTAAAACTAGCTTTTTGGTAAACTGTAGAAAGTAAAACACGTGATTCACTTGTCTTATTTCAAACCACGTTTATTTATTTATCTTAAACAAATCACCAAAATCATCTGCCACTAATTGTGCCAAAGGTTAAGTATTACATCCTGTTGCTCACTGGCCAGGTTCAGTATTACAGGGATTTGTCTCTGAAGTTGTCACTCCTGATGTCCATCTTCTCCCCGATATCCATGAGTATTTACACATGCATACGAGGCAAGCTGGTCATTATTTCTGCAAATGTATGACAACTTCTGCATTTGGCTGCTTTAAAGGCTATGGGCTATGCAAATCAGTTAAATCTATGTATGTTGTTGCAGAACCCTCTGAAGATGGTACACATGTAAATATTGGCTAAATTAACGACACCATAAAATGGACGATCCCTGCACTTGTCAGAATTGCTTAACCCTTGTCAGCTGAACTTTACAGGCTTCGATTGGCGACAGCTAGTCTAGGCTCAGATTGGTATGCAAGATGGTGAGGGGTCCAGGCGTTCTCGCTGTTTCTCTTAAATTGATAACATGTATAACAGTTTTGCAAACTAACATTAAATACATCATTTCGATCGGATCGCTGCAAAAGCATTGTAAATAGTATAAATAATGTTGCAAGATGGTAATCCTGTTAATCGATGATTGGTCGAACTGTTGAGCCTTGGAGAAATTGTTTGAATCTCAGGGCACATGTTTCCATGTTTGTTCTTGTTTGCTCCCTTCTAGAGCTTTATTTCTTATACAATGTATTAGCCACTATATTATTGGGTTTGGGAAATGTCTGTCATGTATGGGGTTAATCGATATCTGTATTTGGATTGTAAAGAGACCACCCCCATGTGGTTCGGCCCCTCGAGTTCCGGGGACCTATAAAAGTCCGCTGCCACAAGGTCCTGCATCGATCTTCTGGGAGAGTGCTTAGGGCTGCATGACCTTCTGGAGCGTCTCTGTTTGAGCGAGGCCTAGAGGGCTTGATCAGGCAGATACGAGGATCGAACCCGCGGTGGTTAGGTACAGTAGTTGGAACTGTAATTGTGTTTAGTCAATATAAAGATTAGTTGCACAAGTGCTTGATTCAGTGGCTTTTGACTGAGACTAGACTGGGGGGAAGCTTAGAACGAGCAATTTACACACATACCTGATGTTAGGTGCTTCATACACTTAGCCAATTCAACAAATTATCTGGACAGAATCAAACTGGTCTTCGAGGTGAGGCTGAAGTGAATAATCTGGTCAGCACTTCTGACAGGAGATGGTGGAAATGCATCATCCCTTTCGTGGTCACAGGTTCAACTTTGACATCATGGCTACCATTCATCATATTTACGTTTTTGACTGTACTTCATTGATAAACACAAAGAAATATCCTCCAGCAGCATGGATAAGCTTTTAAGTATGTGATTTGAAATTGATTGTGCATTGGGACATACATTCTTGTAATCTAGTTAACTTTCCTTACTGTGTGTTAAATAATACTTGAATCCTCCTTATATGTGAAAGGATGCACAGAAAGAGATAGAGCCAGCCTATTCCTGTAGATTTATCGATACAGAAAAACTATCAACTAAACAAATGAAAGGGTAGCAGAATTCCATACAATGGTTGAGGGATGGCAAGGCAGAAGAAATACAAGAAGTAAGAAACTGTTTCTTGACTCAATTTTATGTTCAAAGCCATTAATAATAAAATCAATTTCTCAACCCGAATTCAAAGACAATCTTTTTTTGAAGTTAAAGCTTTCTGGGTTTTTGATGCATGTAAAGCCAAGGGAGGCTTGCAACTGGATTTGTGCATTCCTTTAGCCAGCCTATTTTTTTCTCTTTCTCTGCATCACACAAAGGGTAAACCGCATTGCCATTGTAAGTGGCGCAATTGTTAATTTATTGATTACCCTTAACTCTAATGGCATCAGCTTCAATTAATCCATAAAAATTGAAATAGACAATTGAATGTGGTTTGCAAACTTGCAAGTTATTCTCCTAATTAATGGTTTTGTTTGGCGCAGAGAAGCAGAGGAAGTGGAACAGTAAAAGACTCGGCCTGATGCTGAAGAAGCCAAGACTAAATTAGCATAAATAATAACTTCTCTGTGCTTGGGGTATTGATTTATGGAACAGACTACTGCCTGATGTAGTCAATTTGGGCATAGTTGAAGCATTTAAAATGGAATTGGATTAACAGAGTAAAAGAAGGTTAATTTGAAGAACGAGAAAATGTAAAAATGGACACATCAGCAAATAGTTGATGAGAAAAGGCAAATAAATGTTTTGGTGTTACCACATTCCAATTCATCCAGTTCTATTAATTGCAATGTGAAATATGGTCTGAATGTGTCTGGTCTGTAGTATAAGGCTTAGCAAATATTATGGCAGGTCCAGAATGGATGAGGAGATTCGCCACAGCTATTTTAACTCTAAACCATACATATTTGCAGGGCTTATCAAGTCTACACCAATCTGTTGCTTTCAGTAACACAAGACAATTTGCTTTCATTAAATGTTGGCATCTCTATTCAGTCAAATTGCTTAGTTTGGGAAAAGCTGCAGTTTTTACAAATTTCCTAAGGCTTTGCTTGAATTGACTGCTCCATAAGGCTTTATTGTAATTTGCTGTAATTGTCTAACACAGAGGAGGGTGCCCAGCCATGTCCTCCAGAGATGCTGCCTGACCCGTTGAGTTACTGCAGCGCTTTGTGTCTTTCTCTATAAGTTTGGTCTTTTCATTGTTTCAACAGTTTGTAAACTATTTATTGGTTGTTAACATTGCAGGTTCCTTGTCATAAATTCTGAAAAAAGGTCTCAACCTGAAATGTCACCCATTCCTTCTCTCCAGAGATGCTGCCTGTCCCACTCAGTTACTCCATCATTCTGTGTCTATCTTCATATATTATATTGCCTCAGACATAGAAATCTGATCTTTTCTACTCCCTTATATTTGTTTTTTATGACCCAAAGAAAAGTATAAACTAAATGCACTTTTGCACCATTAATTTGTAATACAATTTTGGTTTACACTCAAGAGCGTTGGACTGGATGAAGAGGAAGTGATATTACCGTTATGTTTCGACGTTCAAGTTCAATTTCAGGTACTCGTTTACTATGGGCACCAAAGTATATATGAGCCTTAAAGTGGATACATTATGGAATCACTTAAATGTCATAGGTTAGGTTGAAAACATTTGTACTTAATTACATATTTAAAAGTTTTGGGAATATCCAATTATGACGTGTGGAAATTGAGCACAAAGGGATGCATTTTAGCGGATGAACGACACCAATCGGTAGGTTTGAATCGAAATTATTCTGAATTTGGATTCACCAATTAATTCTGGTCTCAGAACACAACTGACCACAACGGTGGTCTCACAACGACTGAAGGGCAGAGCCCAGAAAACCGTGCAAAAACCCGACCCCTCCCAGAGTCACGTGCGCGTGGCTTCCGACCGCAGGGTTCGATGCTGACGAGCACCAGCAGATGCCGCTACATGGCCCCCCCAGAAACCGAGGTATGGAAACGCACCGGGAGCCGAACGGTACGGCCTGAACGCGTGGACCTCAAATGCGGGATGGGCATAACAACGGGGACCGTCAGGACAGAGCCGGAGGGACGCGAAAACCGCGAACAAGGGGCGGGCGTAACAACGGGGACCGGCGGAACAGGGCCGGGAACAGCAGGACCGGGGGAAAGCAGAACGGCTGGCGGACAACCTCTATGCCTCGGTGCAGCCACAACCACAGGGCTGTCCTCGTCCACGTGCGCGGGGTTAAGGCGGCCGACGGAGATGAACTCCTCCCGGCCGCCCACGTCCAATGTGAACGTGGCAACTCTGGACCGCAGCACCCGAAACGGCCCCTCATAAACCTGCTGCTGTGGCGAGCGGTAAACGTCCATGTGAAGGAAAACATAAACACAATTCTGTAATGACACCAGCACATGCACCGAGGCCGACCCGTGCATGGAGGTGAGGACGGGGGCCAACGCTCGCACCCGCTCATGAAGCTCGGCTAGCACCGCCGAAGCTGAAACCTCCTGACCACGGGCGGCAGGCAGAAAATCCCCGGGTGCCCGTAACGTCGAGCCATAGACAAACTGGGCCGATGAGGTGTCCAGCTCTTCTTTATGCGCTGTTCTGATGCCCAGGAGGATCCAGGGCAACTGGTCAACCCAATCGGGGCCAGTGAGCCAGGCCTTCAACGCCGACTTAAGGTGTCTATGGAACCGCTCGACCAACCCATTCGCTTCCGGGTGATAAACGGTCGTTTGGTGCAGGCTGGCGCCGTATAGCTGCGCTAAGCCAGACCACAGAGATGAGGTACCCCGCGGTCTGTGGTGATGTCGGAGGGTACCCCAAAATGGGCTATCCAGTTCGACGCTATGGCCTGGCCGATAACGGGAGATCCTCTGGCCATCGAGTAAACCTGTCTACCACAGTAAGCAGGTGTGTGGCACAGCGTGAACATTGCAAGAGACCGACAAGGTCTACATGAATATGTAGGAACCTGCCACCAGGCACAGCAAAATCCTGCACGGGCGGCCGCTCATATCGCTGAATCTTGGAGGTCTGGCACAGGATGCAAGCACGGGGCCAGGTGGCCACCTACTTACACAGCCCATGCCAAACGAACTTGGACGCTACCAGGGCAGAAGTCGCGCGAATGGACGGGTGGGCCAAACCGTGGACCGTATCAAAAACCCGCCGCGTCCAACTGACTGGAATAACCAGGCGGGCTCAACCTGTGGAGACATCACAGAGGACCTTGACCCCAGCCGCGCTGCAAGGCACCTCGGCTAGCTTAAGGCCCGACTCGGCGGTGTGATAACCCGCCATGCTGGCATCGGCCCGTTGGGCCACTGCCAGCTCAGTGTAGCCGACTCCCAGGTCTAGAGCTGAAACCAACAGGATGGTCAGACAGGACAACGCATTTGCCACAACGGTAAGCTTCCTTTCTACATGCCGAATGTCAGTCGTGAACTTGGAAATGTAGGCGAGGTACCACTGCTGCCTTGCGGACCGCAGGTCGGCAATTTTACCCAACGTGAAAGTAAGCGGTTTGTGGTCTGTAAAGGCAGTGAAAGCGCGGCCCTCCAGGAAGTAACGGAAGTGTCTGATCTCCAGATATAGCGCGAGGCGTTCCCGGTCGAATGCGCTGTACTTGCACTCCAGAGCCCAAACCTGCCGGCTGAAAAATGCCAGCGGCTGCCAGCGGTCACCGACCCAATGCTCCAGGACTACACCTACAGCGACATCCGAAGGTCGATCGTGAGCGCAGTGGGAGCGGGCACTCTCGGGTGCACCAGCATGGTGGCATTACCCAGCGCGGCCTTAGCACCTTCGAACGCCGTGTTGGCCTCACCTGACCACACCTGACAACATTTCAGATCAGGATCTCATTGAATGGTGGTGTATATTCAGGAAGTAGGAATGGTCGACTAGCTTCTGTTCTGATTCATTTATTAACACCGTTTAACAACCAGTTGCTAAATGAAACGTGAAAATTGCCTAGTGACTTTCTACATTTTGGGGAAAGGGGTTCAAGGAAAGAGCACTCACGTCGCGGCCCTGTTTTCACCAATCTTTCCACCACCACACAGAAGAAGCACAAGAAGCGCAAGACAGACATCATTGTATGCAGATGCCGAGAAGTGTGTTCAGCTCTGGCTGTGGACCCGATAAGAAGAAGATTTGGGGGATATTGTCTTTTCTACTCTAATTTGCAGCATAGGTTAAGTGAAACATTAATTGTGTTCCTTAGTGATTAATGGTTCTCTCTATTTGAAATTATTTTGAAATATTTTAATTAAAACTGCTGCATGTATTTTTTTTTCAGTTTGTGATTATTTCATTAAATATTAAATATTGCAGCATATTGAATGATACATAGCGCTGAAATAATTTTTGCTTGGTTATGTCTTCTTACCCTACATGTCAACTTTTGTAACTGTCAATTAACACAACTTTAAGATTAATTTTCATTTCCATTACATTTTTTATTTTTATTTATAAATAGCTCAGGATAATTTTGGGTGTTCAAGTACTTTAATTGCAGATTGCTGCCATATCTAATGTCCATGACTTAAATTCATAATTTATTACTCTTTAGTCTTTATACATTTCATGAGAGGGATTCATAACTGTGAATGTGAGTGATGTTGTTCAGATCCACCATAAATATTTTCTCAACCACAAACATATTGGCTGTTCTCCTAAATGACCCTGAATTTCTTCTATTTAGAAGTTTACCTATGCTGCCTGATAGTTAATCAAACAGTAACATTTAACCTTTACAATCCGACCATCTGAACATTTTAGACATGAGCACCTATGCTTATCTTCAGTCTTTATAAAGAGTAGCAAACATTTTATAAGGTCAGAGAACAAATTTTCCGCACAGGGTAACACGTATAATCGCACTTCACCATGATTTATTTAATGCTTAAGTTGTCCTCAGGGACAAGGACTTTAAAAAAAAATGCACCACAGTATTCTGAAATGCAAAATCATATTTCCTGGTAAAGTATATTTATGACCTACTCCGGGAATGAAATTCATTGCTTGTTAGGATTATTGACTACTTTTATATCTCTTCATTTTTGTCCATATGTGTGTCATGTACACCTCAATCCATTGTTGTCTATCGTCTCAACCAATGATTGGGGAAGGTCCTCTGCATGACTGCTGCTCCCATTATTGATTTAATCACACCTGGCAGGATAAGAAATTTTCCCCTCTGCATCGGTGGCCTATGTTGGAGAAACCATTTCCTTTAATTACTAAAGTGAATATGGACTGTCTTAGCTCATCAAGGATAGACACAAAATGCTGGAGTAACTCACAGAGCAGCATCTCTAAAGAGAAGGAATGGGTGACATTTTGGGTCGAGACTCTTTTTCATCAGTTTGGGAGGAAACCGATGTATCTTAAAAAAAGTATCTTAAAAACCACAAATTGATTTATGAGGATGTTATACAACCTTTCAATGCTGCTTCCCTCCGGCATTTTATTCTGTTTATTTTATTTGATGTAAATACCTCAAAACACTTCTTTACTGCAAAATAAAATATTACAAATATTATGAATACCAACATAAATCAGAATGTAAATACCAAGAAGCATTACCATTGTTTCATTCCCAGCTTGTAATCAGAATGGTAAAATAGTGATCAATGTGCATGTTCAATGATTGATTAGAGACACTTTGAAAGCACACTGAAATAGCAGATTGATAAGAAAGGCAAAAGCAGTCCTACTTTCACCATACAAGAAAAGCTGTCTGCTTTTGCATTATTTTCATTAAAGTTTTGTTTTATGACGACTAAGTGGGACCTGTTGGGTCCCATTCTCACACAGGAGGCCTGGTCCCCCAATGCAATATTCCACCACTCACCCATAGTCCCCAACTGTGCAGGCGTGGCTGACGAATCCCCGTTGTGACGCTACTGGTCCCCCTCCTCCCCTCACCCCCCCACCCACTCTGCCCCTTGCCACCCCCCCCCCCCACACACACACACTAACCCCATCACCCCCTGACCCCCACCCCACCCCCCCGTCCACTCTCAGCGGCTCTCTGGCGGTGCAGCCATTCCTGGCCATTGGGATCCCATTGTGACGTAGAACATGTAGGCATTACTGTGCAGGCATGACAAGTGGAAAAGGTATTTATTAAAACTTAAAATGTGAATAATTCTTATAATATAACAACAATTTAAAGGGGGGCATCTGCAGCTGGGGACAGGACTGCTTCAGACGGGGGCCGGTGGGGATGTGCGTCCTGCAGCTGGGGGAAGGGGAGACTTCAGGCGGGGGCTGTCGAGGGCCAGTGGGGGTGGGGGTGCAAGCATCCTGCCCTCACTCCATTCCTCCTGAACCCCCCCCCCCCCCATCCACTCAGCAGCTCTTCGGCGGCGCAACTATTCCCGCCCATTGGGCTCTCATTGGGATGTTGGGGGGACTGCCTGCCGGAGAGGCACAGGTTCAGGCAGGGGGCTGTTGAGGGCCGGTGAGGGGGGGGGGCGTCTTGCAGAAGGGGGACAGCCGTGTGGTGTGTGGGTTGTGTGGGGGGAGCGCTGTGTGGGGGAGGGGTGTGTGGGGGAGGGGTGCGTGGGGGGAGTGGTGTGTGGGGGGAGGGGTGCGTGGGGGAGGGGTGCGTGGGGGGAGGGGTATGTGGGCAGCAGGCATGTGGGGGGGTGGGGTTGTGGTGTGGGAGGGGTGTGTGGGGGGAGTGGTGTGTGGGAGGAGGGGTGTGTGGGGGAGGGGTGCGAGGGGGGAGGGGTGTGTGGGGGGAGGGGTGTGTGGGAGGAGGGGTGCGTGGGAGGAGGGGTGTGTGGGGGGAGGGGTATGTGGGCAGCAGGCATGTGGGGGGGTGGGGTTGTGGTGTGGGAGGGTTGTGGTGGGAGGGGAGGGGGTGTGTGTGGGAGGGGATCATAGGACCCGTCGCTGACTTTTCAGCTGCACGTTTCCCCTTGGTTTTAGGCTTCTCCATTCTTGGGACCAATACCAACTTCGAAATCGACAGTTCCCGTGAAACTTACCTTCCGACTTTTAATGCTGTATCGCAGGGAAATCCCGACGTCCATTTCCCCATCCAAATCTCGCGCCATGCGTCGACGTGTTGACGCGCATGCGGGCTGGCGGGTTCTTCATGTAGTCTCGGCACGACACTTTGAAATAAAATAATAGTGAAATGTACCTTCCTCGGAAAAGTATGCAAAATAAAGAAATTTACAATTTTAGCAAAAAATTAACTATTTAACGGATGTTCATAATCTGACAATGGTTTGAAGAACCAGGAATAAATAGAGCCTCGTCGAACTATAGTAATGAGAGTCGAACTGAACATATTTTAATTTGTTGACCTTGAACTGAAACTGCAAAGCAAACCTTTCAAAAAGGTCAAAATATTGGATAATACTTTATCCTATGTTGGTTAAGGCAAAAGAGGTGAATTTAGTATTTCAGTGTCAGTCTCTAAGGTACTGGAGGTAAACTATTAAAGTAATGCTGCTTTACAGAATGAAATAAAATAACTTGCAAAGAATCCCGAATGCCATCTCTACTGTGTGTCTGCCACACAGAAAACAAGACAACTTCTACACTGAGACAGACTCTCGGTAAGCTACTCTATAAACATAATCACAATATGTACAACTCATGAAAGGAGCACACACTATGTTGTGTGACCCACAAATGTTAACATTCTTGAACAGGTGCAATACTTAACTGACTTTTGTTTTATTCACTTATAGAATGCAGATGGCATTGTGGAGATTGCATTAATTGCCTATTCATAATTGTTGGTATACTTCATAGTTAAATTTCTTCAGAGTGCAGACAACCTTCTTGGTGCAGCTGGAAATACACATGGATCAGAATGAGTTGGCATCCCTGACTTCCGTCCCTTAACCAACAGTTGCTTTACACACATCCAACATCTGTGGGAAAGTAAATTGATTGCAGTGTAATAAGATCTGGTAATTTACTAGCTACCCATGTTTTGTGGCTGCATTCAAAGCAAAACAAAATAAACAAAATAGATCAATTTCATACAAATCGCCATGTACCATTTTCACTGAGAACTGTGAAAATATGATTTGTGTCATTCTATTCTATGCGTATCCAATTTCAGGGACTAATACAAAACTTATCATTATATAAGCAAAGGCACTTTAAATGAGCGTTACTCAATGTCTGCAAACAAATTTAATTTAAATGGGATTTGCAGACGGAGACTTGAGCAACTTAGCATTTGAGCACCGAGGGTCTGATATTACTAAGCTGCAATGTAGTTTCATACAAATTTGCCCACAAACATTCATGGTTCTAGTCTCTGAAGGAGGGAAATCAAGGCAAGATCAGGCATTAACTTACCCGGAAGCAGGAAAATCCTTGCTATAAAGCGGCTTTTGCTGAGGTTACACGATAATAAGTCCGCCTACCGTATTTGTCAGATTTGCTCAATAATAAAAGGATTCCCAGATGGGAAAATGAAGAAAAGTTCAAATAAGAATAGGAATAAACAGAATCTGCAGCAAAGACTTGATACTCATTAAAACGTACATAAATAGATCTTTGTACAAATTTGAACAGCTTTGAAGTAATCTGACTGGAAAATTTGCCTTACAGATTAATCTAGTAATTACTTCACAATATTTACCCACCTCACATAATAAAAAAAATCAGACATCTGACTCAGAAGGAGAAAGAAATTGCAGAACAATTCACTATGTTGTGAGTTAGTTGATCTTCAGGCAGAGGATTATTTACTTTCTCCGAGAGAAGCCATATGTTCATTCCATGAATTAATATTTGTACAGTAATTAATATACTCCCACTGAGGTGTCTGTACTAATTTAGTCACCAATAAACACTGGAGAGGAAAGCTGACATTGCTTCTCCAAACAAACTATTTGAGTTGAGTTGATCGTCATATGTGCAAGCATGGTGAAGTGCAGGTACAATGAAAAGCTTGCTTGTAGCAACATCACAGGCACTTTGACTCATGCAACACAGAACATAAAATTACACAAAACAGTTAATAGAAAAATACTGCAAAACAAGATATTAGTGCAATGTCTTTTCCCCCCCACTTTGGATGAGTTTAACTTCCTTTCATTTTTTAGAGACTGCTAACCCTGTAGAAACATCAATGATATTGTGCAATCCTGTGCAATATTGAACCTCAGAACTTGCAGAATAATTGTAATTAAAATGGGTGGTTTCGGTCTGTATAGACAAGTAGCCCTGTTATTGCATGTATATTCATTGAATTCATCCTTTAGGTTGAGATCAAGGACAACTTTTCTGTGGGCTCTGATGGATTTGAAAGGCATGTAGAAAGTATGCTCCTTCCAATCAATTGACCTGGCATCCAAGATTTCCCAATGAGATTCAAAATGCCAAGTGCCATCAACCATCACTTGAACTTCCAGTGTTATTTAAATATTCAATATTCCTTCAGAATGTTCATACAGAAACACTTTCTGGGGCATTCTGATTAATTGGTTAGATGATAAGGAAACTAATAGGCCCATATTATGGGTCAAGCCTTTAACCATCTAACTCTCTAATTTTGTTTTAAGACTTTTCAGTACCTTTGAATTCATGATCCAATGCGACTAAAAGCAGTATAAAAGTCTTCCATTCCAAAACACGAACTTGGATTTGGACTCATACTTATTACGGGTCTCGTCCCGAAACGTCACCCATTCCTTCTCTCCAGAGATGCTGCCTGTCCCGCTGAGTTACTCCAGCACTTTGTGTCTATCTTTGGTTTAAACCAGCATCTGCAGTTCCTTCATAATCATTACCTTCTCATTTGGAAAGGGCAATCAGCAAAGGGCTTCATGATAATAAATATGCATTTTACAAATGCAACAAATAAAGCATCGGTTTCCAATGACCTGCAGGCTAAAAAACAGTTAATTTAAAAAGTATAAAAAAGCACCTGAAGAGAAAAGAATAAAGTTTATAATCAAGTTTTATTTTCCCAAAGGAAAATAATTTAGTTTCTTTCCTTTAAGGTTGTAAAACGTTTTGAATTGACAGTCAGCATACACACAATTGTATTCCATTTAGATATAATATTTAAATCTTAGGTATGAGCTCAGAATGCAAATCCCATATCCCATGGCTTCAAACCTCCTTCGATGTTGTGCTTAACAGCACAAAAAAATCAGACCACTTTAATCCTGGCTCAGAAAGGGATTTATAAAAGTTGGATGTACACCAAGATACCCCCAATTACACTTTGGAGACAAGTGGCTTTGGTATTATTCCAATTAAAGACTAACCGAGTGAACAAGAAATACAATATATTGGGAGTTACTGCTACTGGTCCCGAAGTTAGAGAGAAAAAACCCCCCTTCAATCAAAGTGTTCTCCTTAATAAAATACATTATTTCATATTAATCTGTAATTAGAGGACATGCATATGGTAAACATTTTGACTCTGCAAAGCTTTTCTAGTTAGGAACTCAGACGCAACAACATTTGCAATAGTGTAGAGGCACCTGCTGGTGCTTGTGGGTAGTCGAACCCTGCGGTTGGTTACCTTGGTCATGTGACTGTGGAAGGAGTTTGGTTTTCGCACGTTTTCTGGGCGAGACCCATTCATTACTTCGACCACCGTTGTGGTAAAATCATTTTGTGTTAGCTGTTGTTTGATCCTTGTTGTTTTCACTGCTTTGACAAAAAGCTCGTTTGTGAAAACAACTGCCATCTCGACTCGCTAAATTCGTGACCCCGACGCGTCCAATTGGGAATTGGATGCTGAGATGCAGGACGAGTTAGCTCCCGTCGCCATTCCTGACACCCATCAGAGCGCCGTCAGCCTGAAGCTTCCGGTGTTTTGGCCTGAGCAGCCACAGGTGTGGTTTGCACATGTGGAAGCACAGTTCCACCTGCGCTGCATCGTCGCGGATGAGACAAAGGATTCTCACGTGTTGGGAGCCCTGATGCAGGAGTCGGCCTCCCATCTGCTGCTGTTTCTGCAGAACTCACCCGTGACCGCCAAGGACGACAGTCTCAAGGCCCTCCTACTGCATACTTTCGGGCTCAGCTGCTGGGACTGCGCCGCCCGTATTCTACACATGGACGGTTTGGGAGACATCTCAGCTATCGGTCCTCAAGGCCGAGTGCTCATGTTGATGGATGGACACTGCCCATGCCTGCTATTCGAGCAGGCATTCCTCGAACATATGCCGGACGATGTCCGCCTCATGCTCGCAGGTGCGGATTTCGCCTATCCTCTGCAGCTCGCCGAATGGGCCGACGAACTCTGGCTGACGAAACATCAGGATGGCGGTGCCATTAACCGCTTGTCCGCACCAGCATGCCTTGGGCCTCAGCGGGACCATAACGAGGCCCCGCCCACGAACACCAGAACGGAGCCACAGCAGCAATCCGGGACTCGCGGTAGGCACCGTTGGTGTTACTATCGCCTATGCTACGGCGTGAAGGCTCGATGCTGCCGCTCACCCTGTACGTTTCAGGGAAATGCCTCGGCCGATCGTCTGTAGAGGTGATCACGATCGGCCCAAACACCCGCCTCTACATCCGCGACCGTCACTCCGGCCACCGCATCCTAGTGGACTCCAGTGCAATCGTCAGCACCCTCCCTCCGACCGGGCGTGACATTTGTGCTGGTAAGAGATGCCCCGTGCTCACTGTCGTTAACAGGAGCACCATCCGAACGTTCGGTACGCGGACCCTTGCACTTACCTTCGACTCCCGCCCGTACGATTGGATGTTTATTGTAGCGGAGGTTGCTCAGCCGCTTTTGGGATCCGATTTTCTCCGCGCTTTCTCCCTCGTGGTGGATTTACATGGCGGTTGCATGAAACCGCGATCGGCCATCAGTTCATCCGTGCCGCGGACCCTACCCCCACCTGGCCAGCAACTCAACACCGTTGCCGAAGTCGATGGTCCTTACACCGCCTTGATCACAGATTTTCCTGAACTCCTTACACCCCGTTTCAGTGGGGCTGCTCCTAAACACAAGGTCGTGCATCACATCCCCACCAAGGGCCCTCCGTTGCTTGCCCGGGTGTGCCGCTTCCTTCCGGACAAACTGCGCATCGCCCGGGACGAATTTCGACTGATGGAGGACATGGGGATTGTCCGGCAGTCCTACCGCCCGTGAGCCTCCCCACTGCACATGCTCCCGAAAGCATCTGGGTGGTGGAGCCCATGCGGGGATTACCCGCGCCTGAACGCAATAACCACAGCGGACCGCTACCCGGTGCCTCATATTCAGGACATCTCCTCCCACCTCGAGGGTGCCGTGTTCTTTTCCAAGGTTGACCTCGTCCGGGATTACAACCAAATCCACGTACACCTCGACGATGTCCCGAAAACCGCCACGATCACCCCGTTTGGCCTGTTCGAGATGGGACTCATCCGGCGAGACTGATGTCGGGCAGAGCCCTAGTGGTGGGTGACTCCATTGTCTGAGGTGCGGACAGGAGATTCTGTGGCAGTAGACGAGATGCAAGGATGGTCTGTTGCCTCCCTGGTGCCAGGGTTCTGAATGTCACGAACCGAATTCTGAACATCCTCGAGAGAGAGAGAGAAGGTGAACAGCCGGCAGTAGTTGTGCACATAGGCACAAACGACATCGGGAAGAAGAGGAAGGAGGTTCTCCAACTTGACTTCAGAGAGTTGGGAAGAAGACTGAAATGCCGGACTTCTAGGGTGGTTATCTCTGGATTGCTTCCAGTACCACGTGCTAGTGAGGACAGGAACAGGGAGATAGGGGATCTGAATGTGTGGCTGAGGGGCAGGTGCAGGGAGCAATGATTTATATTTATAGACCACTGGGATCTCTTCTGGGGTAGGGGTGACCTGTACAAAAGGGACGGGTTACACCTTAACTGGAGGGGGACCGACATTCTGGCAGGCAGGTTTGCTAGGGCTACACGTGTGGGTTTAAACTAAATAGTGGGGAGGAGGGATTGACAAATTGGGAGTATAAAGATGGAGTTGAAGGGGAAGTGGCTACAGGAAAAATTACAAAAGATTCTCGAATTAATGGGGTGAAAGCTTGAGAATGGACAACAGAGTAAGGCCAGGGCCAATTGAGAGGGGGAAAGTGAATACGGAGGCCAAAGTGCTGTATATGAATGTGCGAAGTATTAGAATAAAGTGGACGAGCTTGAAGCTCAGTTAGAAACTGGCAAGTATGATGTTGTGGGAATTATTGAGACATGGCTACAAGAGGGCCAGGGCTGGAAACTGAATATTCAAGGGTATACCTCCTATTGAAAAGACAGACAGGTGGGCAGACGGGGTGGGGTTGCCCTGTTGGTGAAGAATGAAATTCAGTCCCTTGCAAGAGGTGACATTGAAACAAGAGATGTGGAGTCAGTATGGATAGAACTAAGGAATTGTAAGGGTAAAAAGACCCTAATGTGACCAATCTACAGGCCCCCAAACCGTAGCCTGGACATAGGGCACGTTGAATCACCAGTTAAAATTGGCATGTAGTAAAAGTAATGCTGTGGTTGTTATGCGAGATTTCAACATGCAGGTAGACTGGGAAAATCAGGTAGGTACTGGACACCAAGAAAGGGGCTTTGTAGAGTGCCTTCATGATGGATTCCTTGAACAGCTTGTATTGGAGCCTACCAGGGAGAAGGCAATTCTAGATTTAGTGTTATGTAATGAGCCGGATTTGATAAAGGACCTCGAGGTTAATGAGCCATTAGGAGGCAGTGACCATAACATGGTCAGGTTTAATCTACAATTTGAGAGGGAGAAAAGTAGATTGGAGGTGTCAGTTGAATAACGGGGACTATGGGGCCATGAGGGGGGAGCTGGCCAAAGTTGACTGGAAAGATACACTAGCAGGGATGACAGTGGAACAGAAATGGCAGGTGTTTCTAGGAATAATACAGAAGGTGCAGGATCAGTTCATTCCTAGGAGGCATAAAGATTCCAAGGGGAGAAAAAAACGACCATGGCTGACAATGGACGTCAGGGACAGTATAAAAATTAAAGCGAAGAAGTACAACGTAGCAAAGATGAGCGGGAAGCAAGAGGATTGGGTAATGTTTAAAGAACAACAGAAGATAACCAAAAAGACAATACGGGGAGAAAAGATGAGGTATGAAGGTAAGCTAGCCAAGAATATAAAGCAGGATAGTAAAAGCTTCTTGAGGTATGCGAAGAGGAAAAAATTAGTTAAGACCAAAGTTGGACACAAAGCTGGGTAGCAGTGTGAACTGTGAGGAGGATGCTATGAGAATGCAGGATGACTTGGACAGGTTGGGGGAGTGGGCAGATGCATGGCAGATTAAGTTTAATGTGGATAAATGTGAGGTTATCCATTTTAGTAGCAAAAACAGGAAGGCAGATTACTATCTAAATGGCGTCAAGTTGGGAAAAGGGGAAGTACAACGGGATCTGGGGTCCTTCTACATCAATTTATGAAAGTAAGCATGCAGGTAAAGCAGGCAGTGAAGAGAGCGAATGGCATGTTGGCCTTTACAACACGAGGAATTGAATATAGGAGCAAAGAGGTCCTTCTGCAGTTGTAGAGGGCCCTAGTGAGACCACACCTGGAGTAGTGTGTGCAGTTTTGGTCCCCTAATTTGAGGAAGGACATTCTTGCTATTGAGGGAGTGCAGCGTCGGTTTACAAGGTTAATTCCCGGGATGGTGGGACTGTCATATGCTGAGTGTACAAGCATCTGGGCTTGTATACTCTGGAGTTTAGAAGGAGGTGAGGGGATCTCATTGATACATATAAAATTGTTAAGGGCCTGGACACGCTAGAGGCAGGAAACATGTTCCCGATGTTGGGGGAGTCCAGAACCAGGGGCCACAGTTTAAGAATAAGGAGTAAGCTATTTTGAACGGAAATAAGGAAACACTTTTTCTCACAGAAAGTGGTGAGTCTGTGGAATTCTCTGCCTCAGAGGGACATGGAGGCAGGTTCTCTGGATGCTTTCAAGAGAGAGCTAGATAGGGCTCTTAAAAATATCGGAGTCAGGGCATATGGGGTAAAGGCAGGAACGGGGTACTGATTGGGGATGATCAGCCATGATCACATTGAATGGCGGTGCTGGCTCAAAGGGCCAAAGGGCGTACTCCTGCACCTATTGTCTATTGTCTATTGTCTATTGTTCTATAATGTTTAGAATATTTGGGATACTAATTTGGGGATTAGTAATGTATAAAAGTACATCATCTGCATATAACAATATTTTATTTGTGGTATATTTGGTATTGTATCCATAAATGCCTGAATGGGACCAAATACTCTCGGCAAGTGGTCCTATGGCTAAAGCAAATAACATTGGAGAAAGGGCACATCCTTGTCTGTTGCCCCTAGATAAATAAAATTTAGGTGAAAGCATTTGATTTCTCAGTATTCTAGCTGTCGGATTAGTGTATAAATCTTCACCCATAAAGTTTTCTCCCAATTGAAATTTTTCCAACACTGTGAAAAGATAAGACCATTCCACTTGGTCAGAAGCTTTTTCTGCATCTAGAGAAATAATTGTTAGATCTTCATTTGGCATTCTCTGCGAATATATTATGTGAAACAAACGTCCCAAATGATATAACGAATGTCGTTTAGGTATAAACCCAGTTTGATCTGGATGTATTAGTTTACCGATAACCAAACTTAATCTGCGAGCCAAAGTCTTAGCTAGTATCTTCTGATCCGTATTTAAAAGGGCTATTGCCCTGTAGGATCCAGGCTCCTCAAGATTTTTATCTTTTTTTGGAATTAATATAATAGTTGATTCAGCAAGAGTTTGTGGTTAAGTCTGTTCTTTAAATGCTTGAATATAAAGGGCTTGTAAGCATGGAGAAATTAAATCATTAATTTTTTTAATAAAATTCGTTACTAAACCCGTCTGGGCCAGGAGTTTTTCCACTTTTCAATTATTTAATTGTCTATAATGTCTTTTGTTGTTATCTCTGCTCCTAATTCAGTCGACTCTGCTCCTAAAGTTCACTCAACTTTGAAGTACTTTTCCTTTGACGTGAAGATTTATCTAAGTATTGATCTAATACACAATTTAAATCTTCCCCCAATTATCAAATTCTGCTGACCAGAGTCTGAAATTATATTAAATATTTTATTTAAAAATTGGGGATTATCGAAATTAGGAGCATAAATATTCACCATAGTCAATGGAGTTGAATACAATTTCCCGGATATTATAATGTACGTGCCTTCCTTATCAGCTATAGTGGATTTGTGTTTGAATGCTGTATCTTTACAAATTAGAATTCTGTTCCTCTTGCTTTGGAAGAGAACGTAGAATGATATAATTGACCAATTCAGCTACCCTTCCGCCTGTTGTGAGCTCCATTTTTGAGATGCGTCTCCTGAAGAAATATTATATCAGTATTAATAGATTTTAAGTGGGCTAATACTTTACCCCTTTTAATTGGCTCATTAACGCTCCTAACATTCCAACTACAAAATGTAATCCCTCCTATTTTCCTAGCTACATCATCTTGTATATTTTTTTTTTAAATTATTTTTATTAGAAGTACAGTAAATTACAGTAATACACATCACATAAATCGTATTACATTTTGTTGTACCACTACGTTTTTCGAGCTTTAAAAAAGGTAGAAATAAAAGAAGTAAGGAAAGTGAGCAAGAATCGTGAAGGTGCAGGAAAGTGTTGGGAGAAGAAAGCCCCTTAGGGAAGAAATTAGAGGAAGTAAAGAAAGGAAATAAGACCCTAGAAAGAAAAAAAAAAAAAAGGAAAAACATTCGCTCTATTGTAACACAAAACTCCACAAAAAAGGATATACCAACCGTGTTTTGTTTTTTTAATTTATTTTATACCCCCCGTTACCAGATCCTGGTACCATTTATATTTTAAATTACTATTGCACCTTATGCTTGTAATAGTTCCGTAAATGCAGACCATGTCTTTTGGAAGTGGTCTGCTTTGCCTGCTAGGAGGAGTCTCATCTCTTCCAAGTGTAGTGTTTCGAACATGTTTGAAATCCACATTTTTATTGTTGGTATTGGAGCATTTTTCCCAAAATTTGAGTGTAAGCTTTTTTCCCATTATTAGCCCGTAATTAAGTAAGTTCTTTTGAAACACATTTAATTCAGGGTTACCTTCCGATATTCCAAAAATGATCCATTCTGCTTTTGGTACAAGTTTTATTTTAAATAATTTTGTGAAGATTTCAAATATTTCGTTCCAGAATTTTTGAATTTTTATACAGAAAACAAAAGAGTGCGCTATGGTAGCTTCTTGTGACTGACATTTATCACAAATGGGTGAGACATTGGGGAAAAGTTTATTTATTTTAGTTTTTGAATAATATAGTCTATGTAATGTTTTATATTGGATTAGAGTATGTCGTACGTTGATCGAGCATTTATGCACATATATTAAGTGTTTATCCCAGCTCTCTTTTGAAATTTTTATAGCTAGTTCTTGTTCCCAGTCTTTTCTAATGCCATCGGTTGTAGGTATTTCTATATTTAAAATAATGTTGTATAAGTATGATATTAGATTTGCTGATTCAGCCTTTGTCTTCATGGCTTCATCCAATAAGTCTGGGGGCATGTTATGATACTCTTTTGTGTATTTTTTCAGATAGTAACGGATTTGAAGATATTTAAAATATTGATTATTTTTCAAATTATATTTCAGTTGTAATTGTTGAAATGATAATAATTTTCCTAATTCATACATCTCCGAGCGTTTTGATTCCCATTCTTTCCCATTGTGTAAATTATTTATCTATAATTGAGGGTTTAAATGACGGGCTATTGACTATTGGCATTAAAAGAGATAGATTTCTTAATTTTAGATTCTGTTTTATTTATTTCCAAGTTCTAATTGTGCTATGTATCATTGGATTTTTATTATAATTTTTGTTATTCAGATTCATTGGTGAGAGGAGAGTCGCTCCTGTATTACACGGAGCGCAGTCCTCTCTCTCCATTACAATCCAATCCACCTGCTGGGCAGAGTTGTCCAGCAGGTGAATCATATTTTTAATATTTACTGCCCAATTATAGTACATAAAGTTAGGGAGCGCTAGACCACCCATCTCTTTTGGTTTACTAAGGTGTGCTCTTTGTATTCTGTGGGATTTGTAATCCCATATAAAATTTGTAATGTCTGAGTCTAGTTTTTTGAAAAACTTTTTTGGAAGATATATTGGAATTGATTGAAATAAATATAGGATTTGTGGTAAAAAGATCATTTTTATAGTATTTATTTGACCTATTAAAGACATCGGGAGCGTTTTCCAGAATTTAATTAGATTATTTAGTTTCTTAAGTAAGGGGCTATAATTGGCATTAAACATAGCGTGATAATTTCTAGTGATTTCAATTCCTAAATATTTAATTTTTTCTGTGGCTATTTTAAAGGGGAATTTCAAGAGATGTGTTGAGTCTTTTGGTTTTATCGACATAATTTCACTTTTGTTCCAGTTTATTCTGTATCCCGAGAAAGATCCAAAGTCCTCAATTAGATTCAATATGTTTGGTATACTGATTTGGGGTTTTGTGATAGTCAGTAATACATTGTCTGCGTATAAGGATATTTTGTTATTTGAATATTTTGTATTATAACCGTAAATATCCGGGTGTGTTCTAATTTTTTCAGCTAAAGGTTCAATTACCAGAGCAAATAACAGCGGTGATAATGAACATCCTTGTCTATTGCCCATTGTTAATTGGAATTTCGTAGATAGTATATTATTAGTTAATATTCTAGCCGTGGGTTTGTTATACAATAATTTTATCCATGCGATGAAGCTCTCTCCCATTTGAAATGTTTGCAATACTTTAATCATATAATCCCAAATCTACTTGGTCAAATGCTTTTTCTGCATCCAATGAAATGATAGGTAACTCTTGTTCTTGAGGTTTGTGAGAGTGCATTATGTTAAACAGACGTCTCAGGTTATTAAATGAATGTCTCTTAGGTATAAATCCCGTTTGATCCTCATTTATTAATTTACTAACATATTGACTTAGTCTTCTAGCTAGTGTTTTCGCTAATATTTTTTGATCCGTATTTAACAAAGCAATAGCTCTATATGAGCCTGGTTCTTCTATATCTTTATCTTTTTAAAGTATTAATGTGATCGTTGATTCTGCTAGTGTTTCAGGTAAGATTTGTTCTTTAAAAGCGTATGTATACATTTTCTGTAGACGTGGTGTAACTATGTCGTAAAAACATTTATAGAATTCATTACTGAATCCGTCTGGTCCTGGTGTTTTTCCATTCTTAAGTGTGTTTATTGTGTCTTCTATTTCCTTAGCTGTAATTTGTGCTCCCAGTTCCTCTTGTTCCTTCAATTCTAGTTTTGGAAGGTTACAATTGCCCAAAAATTCTGAAACTTTATTATTGTCTATTCGCGTTTTCGATGTGTATAAATTCTTGTAATATTGAGCAAATCTTTTATTGATATCATTAGGTAGTGTTAATAATTCCCTTCTATCTGATTTAATCTTTAAAATTGCATGATCTTTTTCCCATTTTTTCAGTTGGCGTGCCAAAAGTTTATGAGGTTTATCCCCAAATTAGAAATGTTCTTGTTTTGTAATTTGGAATAATCTTATAATCTTCTCTGATAATAATTTATTTAGCTTAAATTTCAGTATTAAAATTTTATTATGTTTATCCATATTTGGGTCTTTAGCATTATCTATATCTAGTTGTCTGATTTGTTCTTCTAGTTGTCTTTGTTCATTCTTATTCTTTTTGTTTTGAAAAGCTTGATACGAGATAATGACTCCTCTAATAAATGCTTTGAAGGATTCCCATAATAAAGTGGGCGATATATCTGGTGTATCATTTGTCTCAATAAATAGGTCCATCTGTTTTTTTAGATATATACTCCCTTGTGGGTCTTTCAGAATTTGCGAGTTAAACCTCCAGAACCATTTGTTCGTAGAGATTCCTTCCAATTTTAAAACGAAAGTTAGCGGGGAGTGATCTGAAATCGTATTGGTGTGATATTTAGGGTTCATAGTATAAGGGATTAGTTTTGTATCCACTAGGAAGTAGTCTATACGTGAGTATGTTTTATGTACCATTGAATAAAACGAGTATTCCCATCCAGTCGGATTCGCGATCCTCCAGACGTCTGCTATATTTGTATTTTTTAAATATGTATTTAAGAGTTCACTAGTTTTAGATTTCATATTACCTCTTTGTTTTTGCATCGATTTATCTAAGTACGGATCTAAAGCACAGTTGAAGTCTCCTCCAATTATAACAATTTGGTAGTTAAATTCTGCGATTGTATTCAGGATTTTATTAAAAAATTGAGGATTATCAAAATTGGGCGCATATATGTTTACCAAAGTGATTGGCGTAGCATGAATCTCTCCTGTAACTATAAGATATCTCCCTTCCTTATCTGATATAATGTTCTTTGATTTGAATGGTATTCCTTTGTGAATAATAATTGCGGTGCCTCTGGATTTCGAAGTATATGAGGAGTGAAATGTTTGGCCTATCCAATTCGCCCTCAATCTCATCTGATTTTGATGTTTAAGGTGCGTTTCTTGTGGAAAAGTAATGTCCGTGTTATATGATTTCAACTGAGCTAGTATTTTGCCCCTTTTAATTGGTTCATTAATACCCCTTATATTCCAGCTACACAGTGTGATTCCTCCCATTTTCTTTTGTTTATCATCTTGCATTTTCTCTGATTTTAGTACCCTTATTTATTACGGTGCATCCATACCTCAGGACTCTGGATATTTGGGGGGCGTTTATATTATTAACTTCCTTGGTAGGTCCCTTTTGCGATTGTCCTTGAAAAAAAACCACATAGTAGTGACATATTGTGATAAAAAAAATAATTTGAACAAGTAAAATTACAGTGTCTGAAGTATTCGACATTGTAGTGCGTGTCCCACGCGTCTGTGGGATTCGACATCTATTCGACTTCCGAAGTTGATGTTGTACAATTAGCTCCGCTCCTTTTATTACTCTAAACCTAAGAAGGCGGTGCCATTTCAAAATCAATTATATTTCACCCAATTACACTATATATATATATATAAATATATATATTTCATTCAGACTTATCAGATCTGTGTTCAGCTACTGTGAAATTTATTTATCTAACACTTTCATCTACTAATTTATAATTAGTTATATCTTTGATAATAGTAAGCTGTTAGCTGTACAGGCTCCTGGAATTATGCCAGGTGCCCGAGTCTCCTCCCTTCTTCACACGAACTACATAACAGTTAACCTTTCAGTATTATCTACTTTAATTCTAAAATTTGTTATCTCTATATACGAGCTAGTCAGTCTTATTAGCAGATTATTACATTTTGCCCATTATATAGTTCAGGTTAGTTTCCATTTATATTTCTATATTAGTATTGTTAATTATTATTAATTCTCTATATTTTGTAAAGCTGTTTTAAGATCTTAAACCGCCATTTGTCCTTGTGGTGTTTTCCACATTCGGCTCTGTTGTTCATCTCTGCGTTGCTTATCAGTCTTTCCTTCATTTTGAACAAAGGATGTCCTTGAGTTGAATTCCAAAGCGTCCAAAGGAGATAAGGTGTCTAGACCATCGCACGTGAAAATTCTCTTCCATTTTAAACTTTTAGAGAATGGTGTTTCTTCCCTTATCTCCAAGTGTTCTCTGTGAAGTAATAAAAGGAAAGAAACTGTCCATATCGTCCCGCTGCCGTGATTAATCTTCTGTTTCTGCCACAATCTCTGGGCCATATTTATAAGATGCGTCCGAATTAGTGAAAGTTTTCTCTTTTCCCTTGAAAGTAATGCGCATCCTGGCCGGATAAATAATGCCACATCTGACATCTTTAACTCCATGGAGAATCTGTCTTGTCTGTTCGAACTTTCTTCTCTTTTGCACGATCTCATAGAGATAATCCCGGAGGAGTTTGATAGTGTCTTTTCCAAAGGTCATCTTCACTCCATATTTGATTTTTTTCATCAGCTCTTCAAGTGCTGAAATGTCCTGAAGTTTGACTATGATCTGTCATGGGTGGGCTGGATCTGCTTGTGATCTTGACTTAAATCTAGGTATTCGATGTGCCACTTCAATTTCCGGTTCCACAGGTAGATTGAGTACATGTTTGATTAAGTTGGCAGTGAACTCACGGTCGTTGCTCCCCTCTGCCCCTTCTGTTACTCCCAGTATTCGTAAATTTTGGCGTCGTGAGCGAGCTTCGAGATCAAGACATTTATCTGAGACTTTCGCCAGTTGACTCTTGAGGCTGTCTAGTTCTAGCTTCATTCCCTGCATATCTTCAGCCATTTGATCAACAATTGTTTCCATGTCTTTTATTTCAGTTACATGTGAAGAAACAATTACATGCACAGCCTCAAACTTCTTCTTAGTTTCTTCTTCGCCTTTATTAATTCTCCCCATTAGCTCTTCATGCACATCTTCAATTCGTTTTTGTATAATGCCAATGCAGTCAATAATTTTTTGATTACCAGCATTGATGTTCGATATATTTTCCATCAATTTAACATTAATATTTTCCATCATTTTTAAGTTTTCAGCCTCAATATCTTTTCTCGGTTCTCTTACCGAGTTCTTTATCTCCTCCATTTCATTTTTCTCCTTAGTAGCCATCTCGGTCTAGGATCTTGTAGCCATTCCAGAATCCACTTCAGAGGTCTGTTCTTCAGTTTTCTGTGTTTTCAGCAGTTTTGAGATTGTTCTCTGAGGGCTCTGAGCTGGAGACAGTTTTTTCATTTAAAATCCTTTATCCTCCATTTTAAATCACAGCGCTTACTGATGACGTCATCAGCGCGACGTCCCGGGGCTCCGGTGAGTTTTTGAATTGTTCCCGACCTCCAGACCCGATTTTAACGCGTAAAATCTCAATTTTACAGCAGCGGAGCTAAAAGTTGCGACTGCTAGTCCAGCATGGCGCCACCAGAAGTTAGGAGCATAAATATTCACCATAGTCAATGGAGTTGAATACAATTTCCCAGATATTATAATGTACGTGCCTTCCTTATCAGCTATAGCGGATTTGTGTTTGAATGCTGTATCTTTACGAATTAGAATTCTGTTCCTCTTGCTTTGGAAGAGAACGTAGAATGATATAATTGACCAATCCAGCTACCCTTCCGCCTGTTGTGAGCTCCATTTTTGAAATATTATATCAGTATTAATAGATTTTAAGTGGGCTAATACTTTACCCCTTTTAATTGGCTCATTAACGCTCCTAACATTCCAACTACAAAATGCAATCCCTGCTATTTTCCTAGCTACATCATCTTGCATATTAAAGCTTACATGGTCTCTTTTGATTTAAATGGTCCAACACATTATTTGAAATCTTTCCTTTAATTGCTGGGTGGGTGAGCCCTATCCCCCTTTCCCCTATCCCCCAGAGATATCTCCAAGAAAAATGTGCATTAGTAAAGATAGATAAGATATTTAGTGAAGAAAATAGATAGTGAAAAAGAAAAACAACGGAAATTACAGCCTATAGAAATGCTGCTGGTGTATACCACCCAATGGTGGTTGGATTAGTGAAAACTTCCGTAGGACAATAATATTAAATAACTAAGGAGTTTAACTAAGGAATTAAGAACTTAATAAAAACTAAACAGAACAAACCTTAAAAATGTTTAACAGTATTTAAATCCATCAGGGAATCAACATTCCCAAGAAATTAAGTATCTAGGTGTGCTCTAATTAAGTAGTTGAATATTGAGAAGTTTATCTAATATACGGCACATTACTTAACTTTCTACTGATACTGTTTTGACATATTAACCGACTTTGTCAGTGAGTTTATAACAATTTATAACACAGTTTCACACACTCATTTTCTCTCTCTCTCTCTCTCTCTCTCTCTCCCTCTCCCTCCCTCTCCCTCTCCCTCTCCCTCTCCCTCTCTCAAGCTCTCCAAAACTTTCCAAAACATTCTCAAAACTTTCAAAAACGTTCTCAAAACTTTCCAAGACTTTCTCAAAACTTTCCAATGCTTTCCCAACCTGTCTCACACAATCGTTCTCTCTCTCCCCCTCTCCCTCTCTCCTTTTTCCATCCATCTCTCTCTCCCTCTTCCCTTCCCTCTCTCCAAAAACTTTCCAAAACTTTCTCAAACTTTCTCCCACATTCATTCTCTCTCACTCCCTCTGCCTCCTTCCATCTCTTTTTCTCCCTCTACCTCTCTACCCTCCCCCTCTCTCCCTGTCTCTCTGTCTCTCTGTCTCTCAAGTTCTCTGTTTTAACATATTAACCAACTCTAAGTCAGTAGATTTATAACAACTTATTACTTATAAACACAGTATAAACACAGTATAAACCTCTTAATTATCATCATGGTATAAACTCAGTAGAGCAATTATTTATCCCTTGATGGATCCCGCAGTGTCCTGGGAAAACTTGAATGCTTTATCGGGATCGGTAAAAAGAGATTCAGTGCCTTTATAAGTAACTCGCAATTTGGCAGGATATAATATACCAAATCGGAGGTCTGGTATGTCTCTCAGAATAGCTCTTGACTTGGAGAAGAGTGCTCTTTTCTTAACGACTTCGGCAGGAAAGTCTCTGAAGATTCGTACGTTTTCGCCTTGAACAGTTAGGTTTCTGTTGTTGGCAACTTTCTGCAGAATGTCCTCTAGAACATGGCAGTGATGTACCCTCAGGATCAAATGTCTTGGTGGGGCTGTGTTGTCTGACGGGGCTGTCAGAGCTCTGTGAGCCCGGTCAAGTTTAGGTTTTTCATCTAAAGAGGAAGTAGTTGAGCCGTGAAATCTCGAAGATTTCAACCAAGTTCTTTGCCTTCTTTCACTCCAACAATCCTTAGGTTCTGATGTTTAGAGCTTCCTTCCAAATCTAGACATTTTTCTGTTACTTTAGCTAGTAACTCGGAGAATTTGAAGCCGCAGTAGTTTCCAATTCCCGAATAGTCTCGCTTTTTTTTTATGAAGTAGCAAGAATAGGTTCCAACTTACGGCTGATGTCGGTTTCAACCCTGTGGATTCCCCTTAAAGGTCGGAATTCACCTCCTCTATACAGGCATCAATCTTGTCAATCTTCCCACAGATTTCTGCCTTCGCAGCCGAAAGCTCCAGACACAGTGCTGAACGGATCTCCTGCACCAAACCCGAAGTTTGCCATGCTGCTTCCTCTTGGGGGTGTGTCATACTCGAGGTCGAGGCTTCTTCTTGGCCTTCAGTAACTTTCGGTTGATATTTCAGGCATTTAGACGGACGCCTACCTTTCATTTTTTAAAACTACCGGAATTGCGTTCTGATGACATCACTTACGCGACTGCTGAACGTCTGCCGGTGAGTACTTTTAAGATCTGTCCGGTTTGGATTTTCAGTAGTTTTTCGGCATTTTAACGGTGTGGAGGTGAATAGCGTGTGCCCTGAACCACCATACTGCCACCGGAAGTTGACTATGTTTTCATCCGCAGGGACGTTCATCGCTCGCCATTACAACGGGTCTATGAAGGGCCATTCCGGGTGCTGTGAGGCGGAGTCGCCACATTCATGGTGGACGTGGGAGGCCGGGAGGAGTTTGTCTCCATCGGCCATCTCAAACCCGCCCACGTGGATGTTGACAGCCTGGTGGTCGTGGCTGTGCCACGACGTAGAGGCTGTCCACTGGCCGTCCCGCCCGTACTGAGCACGACCGTTTCCTCCAACCCCCGTTCTTTCTGTTCCTTTGCCTGCCTTCGGTTTTATTTCACCGGCCCCCAATGTTATGCCCGCCCCGTCTTCGCAGTGCCCGCGTCCTCCAGGCCCTGTTTTGCTGGCCCCTTATGTTACGCCCGCCACGCCTTCGCGGACCACACGTTCTGGTTGTTCCATATGGGTCCCCACTTGGATCTGTACCTCGGGTTCTGGGGGGGTCCTGTAGTTGCACCTGCTGGTGCCTGTGGGTAGTCGAACCCTGCGGTCGGTTACCTTTGTCATGTGACTGTGGGAGGAGTTGGGTTTTCGCACGTTTTCTGGGCTAAACCCATTCATTACTTCGACCACTGTTGTGGTAAGATCGTTTTGTGTTAGCTGTTGTTTGATCCTTGTTGTTTTCACTGCTTTGACAATAAAGCTCGTTTGTGAAAACAACTGCCGTCTCGACTCACTAAAATAGTACCTTTTTACGGTGACTCAATAGATTCAATTCTAGGGTCAGCTTTAACTGTACCCAGGTCGCTATGAACCCCTAGAGGAAAAAGCAAGCAGAACAGCTATCCAAAAGGAAAGAATATTTACAAATTTATTGAAGGAAGGTGGCTTTGCAAAATCATTATGACGAGGCACTGTTGGATCAGGGATGGTAATTTGGATGAGAAGAAAGGGTTTAAACTGATAGAATATCTTTCATAAACTCAAAGTAGCATGCTGCACCACCAGTGGAGTACTTTTAAAGTGGAATCAATGTAGGGAATGGGATCTTAAATGATTAAGTTGCTAATTGAATATCATAGGGCCATTTGCATTATTTTAATCCTCAGTCAGAGGAAGGGTCCCAAACCAATATGTCACCCATCCTTTTTCTCCAGAGATGTTGCCTGACCAACTGAGTTAATCTAGTACTTTGAGTCTATCTGCATTATTTTAATGATGTAGACTGATGTATAAATGTTTTCCAGATACTCCTGCTCTTCTTTGAATGAAACAAATAGATCATATACAACCACCTATAGTGGTAGTCTAACAAATACAAGTGACTTTTGAATGACTGTCATTTAAAATACAGTCTAACCTGTGGCCGAGATGGTCATTCAAAAGACAGAATCTGGACAAACAAGCATCTCATCAAGACTGTACTATTGTATCATCTGAGATTGTGTCCTCGAATCCTGAAGATAAAATTGAACCTACTATTCATAAATGTGGAAAGTAGTAAATGCTTGACAAATTTTAGTGTTTTTAAGTAGGCAATTTACAAATAGAACATATCCCCACAGTCTGCCAGATGAATATAATACACTGTCATTTAATTTGTCATTGCAGCTAGGATGTGCTGAGCTCAGCTACACTTGGGGGCTCTTCGATATCCTTGATTCTACAAATATACAAACAAAATTCATAGAGGTTAGATCCATGCTGTCTCCTGTTGCTTCGTGCTATTTATATAAAGAACTTTGCAGCTTCTATATTATTGATTTTGCATGTTATTTTTGCCCTTGGTATGGTTTTCAAGCAGATCTACAACATAGCTTTAGATCTTTATTGATTTTCAAATGTCAAACCATGGATAATTCATCAAAGGTGATGCATAGATATTTGTAGATCTCTGTTCAGTATTAAGCCCAATAATTATATTTTTTTTACAGTTGTGATTTGGACAAGTACAGATTGAACAATTAAGTTGTGCTGGTGCTAGGGGCACTCACTAGTCTCGCTAAACGAACATTTGGGTACTATCATACAACTATCGTGGCCTGCGTTCGGGCCAGAGCGCAGGGAATAAAGCTCGCCGCTCAGTTGTTGACAACTTTCTGGAGAACTGTGACATACTATGTATGCAAGAGACATTCTTAACGAAGCAAGACTTGGACAAACTCAATTCTCTCAATGACAACTTTCATGGGGCTGGGGAGTCTGGCATGAGACTAGTCAGAGGTAGGATACCAGGGGGTGTGGATATTCTATGGAGCAAGAAGCTTGACATCAATAAATGTGGTTCGGCTTGATGCTGACTGGTGTATTGCAATAAACTTTGCTCACAACAACAATGAATTTGTTATCCTGAATGTATATACACCCTATGAATGCCATCAGAATGAGGATGAATATTTAAATAGGCTTGCTTTCATCTATTCTTTTATTCAAAACAATAATTATTGTTGTAAAGTAAGTAAAGTAAAATATTGTTTATTGTCATTCAGACTTTTCAGTCTGAACGAAATGTTGTGCCTTGCAGTCATAACATAGAATAAAATAACAAAACACACAATCAACACAGATTTAACATCCACCACAGTGAGTCTACCAGGTCCTCCTCACTGTGATGGAAGGCAAAAGTCTTAAAGTCCTTGTCTCTTCCCTCCTTGTTCTCCCTCTGCGTTGAGGCGATCCAGGCTTCTGACTTTGTGACCCCGCCGGGTGATGGTAAGTCCCGAGGCCGAATCCGAGCTCCGCGAACGGGCCGGTTCAAACTCCACGGCCCGGGGCGGACGAAGCTGCCACCCTCCAGTCCAGCGGGCGAAGCTGTTGTTGCGGGAGCTCCGGAGAAACGGTCACCAACCTGGGACCTGCGAGCTCCCGACGTTGTCGTCCACCGGGCCCGCGACCAAGTCCACCGGGCCCGCGGCCAAGTCCACCGGGCCCGCGACCAAGTCCACCGGGCCCGCGGCCAAGTCCACCGGGCCCGTGGCCGAGCCAAGTCGGTTCGCTGCCGCCACAACGCCACCACAGCCCTGAAGTCGGCCAGCCTCGCTTATACATATCAGTGTATATGTCATTGGGTATATGATGCACATATCTCAGATAGGAATTCATTATTTGCCAATCATATGACTCAGTTCTGCCAAGATAATAATTTAATATTGTCAAGCAAAGTGCTTTTACCTACAGATAGTTATACTTATATTAGTGAGGCCTGGCACCCTACGTCATGGCTGGACCACTGTATTAGCACAGCTGATGTACATGCCTCATTCGGGTGTATGATCATTTTGTACGGGGCACCAATGACTGATAATATACCTGTTACTGTGACAATAAATGTTAAACACATACCTGCGGCATCCAGAGATAGAAATAGCTTTAACACAGAAAAACTGGACTGGTCAACACTCACAAAGGAAGACATCTTAGCCTATTATGCCCATACAGATAAATCCTTAAGCAATATTCATCTACATAAAGATTCAATAATATGTAGTAATGTTAATTGTAAGGATATGAAGCATAGGTGAGATATCTACTCCATGTATAATGATATAGTAAGCGTTTTATATGTAGGCAGTAAGCCCTACTGCAAGCATAAAAATAAGACACATAACATCAGGCCTGGCTGGAATAAGTATGTAGCTGAGTATCATGCTGAAGCCCGTGAAGCCACTATATCATGGGCAATGGCAGGTAGACCCAGACAGGGGCCTGTGTTTGAGTACAAGAAGCTCACTAATGCAACGTATGTATGCTATTCGCTTCATCTGTAAAAATGAGCAAGCTATGAGGGCTGATTCCATGGCTAAGAAGCAGCTAAGTAACAATGCTACTGATTTTTGGAAAGAAGTGAGAGCTCTTAACAGTTGCAAAACATCTCCACCATGCACTGTAGATGGAATCTCCGGAACAGCTAATATCGCGGAGTTATGGCCACAACATTATAGTACTTTAATCAACTGTGTCCAAGGTGACTTGTATAGGGTGGACAATATTGAGAGTAATGACTCAATGGTGATTATGTCACATGAGGTGTATCATGCCATGAACAAGCTGTCCAACAACAAAGCAAGTGGCTTGGATCATATTTTTGATGAACATCTTTAGCATGCGAGTATGAGGATAGCTCCTCTCCTTGCTATTTGTTTTACTGGCTTTATGATTCATGGCTTGTAACCAGTCTCAATGTTGGCTGTTCTGTTTGTGCTGGTCATTAAGGACAAAGCTGGTAAAGTAGGTAGCCTAAATAATTACAGGCCCATAGCTTTAGCCAGCGTATTCTCAAAAGTCCTGATTAGGCTGTTTGTCACAGTTCTCCAGAAAGCTGTTTGTTAAAATGAGTCAAAGAGGGGTGCCTAAATACATTGTGAGAATTGTGGCTTACTGGTATGCCCACCAGACTATGCAAATAAAATGCGGCAATAGGGTCTCAGCCCCATTTGGGGATAGCAATGGTGTTAGACAAGGGGGAATTTTGTCCCCAGTCCTTTTTAATCTTTATGTTGATGATCTTTCCAAACAATTGAAGCATGTAATACTGGGTGCATGATTGGTAATATTTTAGTGAACCATATTATGTATGCAGATGACCTTGTGGTATTTAGTCCATCTAGCGCTGGTCCACAGCAGCTCCTAACTATATGTTCTGTGTATGGTGCGGAACATGATATTAAATATAATGCTTGTAAGAGTGCTGTTATGATCTGTAGAACCAAAGAGGATAATTGTCTAAAATTTCCTGATTATAAATTGTCTGACAATAATCTTAGCGTCTGTAATGAGGTAAAATATCTAGGGCATTTTATTACAGAACAAATGACAGATGATGAGGATTTTTATAGGCAACGACGCCTGCTGTATGTACAGGCGAATATTCTCTTACGTAAGTTTGGTGCGTGTGCATATGTGGTGAAAATGTCGCTGTTTAGAGCATATTGCACACCACTCTATACTGCGCACCTGTGGTTGAACTATGGAAAGACAAGCTTGCAGAGACTAAAGGTGTCATATAATGATGCCAATGAGAACTCTGCTAAGAAAACCTAGATGGTGTAGTGCTAGTAACATGTTTGTGGCTGCACGACTTTAGAAGCTATCCTAAGAAATCATATGTATAAATTCACCTGCAGGATAAATGACTCTAAAAATGTAATTATTGTGGCCTTGTCAAACATAAGGTTTAGCACTACATGCTACAAATCCCAGTTGTGGAGCCACTGGTATCGTTGTCTCATTGTAGGACATTGATCATTCTTTTTATTCTGGATTATAATTCATGTATCGTGGTTTTTTAAAAATATATATAATTTATGATGCTTTTATAAGTGACTAGACCAAGTGCAGACCCGTTGGGTCTGTTTCCCCAACGGCGTTTGCGGGGGGGGGGGGGGTGAGAAGAGGGGAGGGAGGGGAGAGGAGGAGGAGGAAACGGGATAGATTTGGGAGGGAAAGGAGAGCAGGGTAGGGGGTGAGAGATGGGGAAAGAGTGGGGAGTGAGAGTGGAGGGGAAGGGGAGAGAAGTGGAAGAGTGGGGAGGGAGGAGGAGAGGGGTAGCGGGAGTGATGGAAGAGGGACAGAGGGATAGGGGGAAGGGGGTGGGGGAGAGAGGGAAGGGGGTGGGGTAGAGAGGGAAGAGGGGTGGGGGAGAGAGGGATGGGAGAGGGGTGAGGAGGGGGAGGAGAGAGTGGGAGAGAAGTGGAAGAGTGGGGAGGGAGGGAGGGGTAGAGGGGTAGCGGGAGTGGTAGAACAGGGACGGGGGAGAGGTGGAAGACGGACAGAGGGGAAGGGGTGGGAGAGAGAGGGGAAGGGAGCGGAAGAGAGGGGTGGGGGAGGGAGAGGCGTCGGGTAAGGGGATAGAAGTGGAAGAGTGGGGTGGGAGGGGTAGGGGGAGTGGTGCAAGAGGGACAGAGGGGTAGGGGTAAGGGGGTGGTGGTAGAGAGGGAAGGGGGGTGGGGGAGAGAGGGATGGGTGGGAGAGGGAGAGGGGTGAAGAGGGGGAAACATAGAAACATAGAAATTAAGTGCAGGAGTAGGCCATTCGGCCTTTTTAGCCTGCACCACCATTCAATATGATCATGGCTGATCATCCAACAGTATCCTGTACCTGCCTTCTCTCCATACCCCCTGATCCCTTTAGCCACAAGGGCCACATCTAACTCCCTCTTAAATATAGCCAATGAACTGACCTCAACTACCTTCTGTGGCAGAGAATTCCAGAGATTCACCACTCTCTGTGTGAAAAATGTTTTTCTCATCTCTGTCCTAAATGTTTTTCTCATCTCTGTCCCTTATCCTTAAACTGTGACCCCTTGTTCTGGTCTTCCCCAACATCCGGAACAATCTTCCTGCATCTAGCCTGTCCAACCCCTTAAGAATGTTATACGTTTCTATAAGATACCCCCTCAATCTTCTAAAATCTAGCGAGTATAAGGTGAGTCTATCCAGTCTTTCTTCATTTGAAAGTCCTGACATCCCAGGAATCAGTCTGGTGAACCTTCTCTGTACTCCCTCTATGGCAACAATGTATTTGAGCATTGGGCATTGTGACATCACACGATGGAACGTTCACCAGGGGCTGGGGCTGGGGCTGGTGCTGCTTCTATGGGTGGGAAGCCAGTTTATTTTTGAAATATTGGGGCGGGGGGGGGAAGGATTTGATTAAAAACGTGTACTTAAACACGACGAAATGTAATGAGGAGCGGATACTTAGAAAGAAAAGTGAAATCTCTACCAAAATGGAAAAGATGTCGGCGATTCTTCGTCTGGTTTCGGAGTTGCAGTGAATCAAAGGAAGAAATGCAGCCGGAAGCCGTACATGTAAATGGATCCATTCCGATTGGACATCTGCGAGCATTGGGCATTGTGATTGGACATCTGCGAGCATTGGGCATTGTGACATCACACGATGGAAACGAATCAAAAGGCAGAAAGGCAGCCGGACGGACGGCAGGCGACAGGCACAGACTTTTATATATTAGATAGATATACTAAGATTTTATATGTACCTTATGATGATTTTAATAATCAATGCATTTTTATGTAATGTTGTCCCTTGTCTGGACCTCGAGTCCAAAATAAAGTTTTTTATTATTATTATTATTATTATTATTATTATTATTATTATTATTATTATTATTATTATTATTATTATTATTATTATTAACATAATTATTATCTAATTTATTTCCATCTGTATTTATTTATTTATTTATTAGTTATTTATTTCGGACACAATAAAAGAATAAAAAGCAAATGTGAAACAGCATACAAAAAACAAAACACAAATATTTATAAAGTGTCATAATAATAATAATAATAAATTTTATTTAATGGGCGCCTTTCAGACATTTCAAGGACACCTTACATAGTAATCGGAATAAAAACATATAATCGGAATAGAACAGGTAAAAAAAGACATCACAGAGACACAAATTAAAAACAGAATTCAATCCAAAAACAGAAAATCAAAAACACAGTGTGAAGAGAGAGCAGCGGCAGCCAAAGCGCGCCAGCATCCACTCTCTCTTCACGGCAGCCATCTTGGACACAGACCTACAGGACTACAATTAGACAAAAAAAATCATCCCCCCACAGTGGGTAGCACTGTGGAGGAAGGCACAATGTCCAGTCCCCACCCCATGTTCACCCCAAAGTCAGGCCTATTGAGGCCACCGCAATTGCCTCTACGGAGGCCCGATGTCCCTGGCCGTTCTCACCGGGTGGTCTTGCCCCGGCGTCGGGAGAGTCCTTTCGGCGGCATAAACAATATCTATAAATAAATGAAATCATATGTGTCCGAAAAGGAGCAGGAAGAAGCCAAAGCTTATTAATTCCCACCCCTTATTCAACTGCTTGTAATTATCTCATACAAATTTAGCAGCTATATGTACACCATATGTACACCAGCCACTATGTACACCAAATTATTTACATTTGAACACTAATCAAATATTTACAAAGCCATACAAAAAAGAAAAAAAGAAAAAGAAAAGAAAACCCCGCAAATACTATACAGTATCTTAGTCATATTTACAACCCATCACTCTATAATCACCCTTCCCAATACAGTCAGTATAATAACTATAATCTTCACATTCCACTCTCTATAACGATAACTGTCCATATTATCCCATTGGGTGATCTACTCCGTACACAACGTGCGACATTAGAAATAACAGTTTGATGTATTCATTCATAATTGTCCAATAACTTCAACAGACCAAGAGCCCCTGTCCCACTGCGACAACCTAATTGGCGAGTTTAGAGGAGTTTCGGAGAGTTTTAAAAAGTGTCACATTGAAGACCTCCTTCGACTATGTAGAAGACTTCCTTCGACCTCCTTCGACTATGTTGAAGACTAGCTTCGACTAGCTTCGACTAGCTTCGGGGATATTGGACACCGAATAGTGCAGAGTGAAGACGACCTCCTTCGATCTCCTTCGACCTCCTTCTACCATGTTGAAGACTATCTACGACTACCTTCGATTACCTTCGACTACCCTCGATTACCTATGAATAACATGCCGACCTACTACGACCTAATTCGACTATTGATTTTTCCATGGTGACCTTTTTTTACACGCGGGCATTTTTTAGCATGTTGAAAAAACTGCGTGACCTAGCGGAGGCCTCGAGTACACAGGGACTACTCACGAGCATGAAGAAGAGTTACAAATACCTCCTAGGACCTTGTGTCGACCATGCTGCGAGTATGAGTCAAGGGCAAACTCTTCTAAACTCGCCAATTAGGTCGCTGCAGTGGGACAGGGGCTAAAGAATTAACAAGAATGGTTGGATTGAAACTTGGTATTTATGCATTGAAACAAGATCTATAATAAATATCAAATTTAATCCTGCTTTAAATGAAATAGCAGAGAAAAATTGCTCTTGAAAATCAGTGTACCATAAGTTATTTAATTAGAGTGAGGGAAGCAAGTTTAATTCTTTGAATGCTTATTTAATATCCTTACTGCATGCTAGCAGGAGTGGAAAAATATTTCATCAAATGGATTTCCATCTATTTAGTTCTCACTCACGATTTCCAAATTGTTTTAGAGCGATTTTGAATTACATTCCATAGAAATGGAGTAGCAAATTTATACACTGCAATTTCCCAAAGCAAATATTGACAAGATCATCTGCTTCACGATTGTGTTGGTTAAGGGATACAAAATTAGCCAAGATGATGCATACCTTTCCCTTCTTTTGTGAATATTGCCATGAAATCCACTTTAAAACAAGTCAAATAAATCTTCTGTTTATCATCCCCTCTGAAAGATGGCACCTCCCAGTAATCATCTCTCAGTGGTACACTGGACTCTCATAAGCTCACACACATAACGCATCTGTTGTTATTTAAGACAGTATTGTCCATTCCTCAGCATCACCTGCACAGTGGAGATCATGCAAAAAACAATTTGGGTCTGCATGACTGAGATGGGGGAGTGGATGACAAAATCAGAGTTGGTGGTTAGATGGCAATAAAGTTGAATGGGATATTCATTGAGAAGTTATGGTCAAGGTACAGATTTTGGGATATTTGTTAAGAAAATAATGGTTTTGTTTGAGTTGATGACTTAGGGGGTTCGGGCAAATGTGGAGTTGGTTATTTGCAAAAGATGGAGGAGTTATGAAGATAATAGTGATTGGAGGGAAATATACTGGGACACAGTGGCAGCAAATGGATTTAGATGGAGATGATAAGCAAAGAGGAAGTAGGTGGTATCCACTTGGAGAAAGATGCACATCCTGGACTCTGTGTCAAATCCATATGGGTAAAATAAAATACTAATGCCATATCCACCTGGAACCTTTCAGAGCAGGCTTGCTGAAGCTTTCTTGATAGCGTCAATACACAATAGAGAATAGACAATAGGTGCAGGAGGAGGCCATTTGGCCCTTCGAGCCAGCACCACCATTCAATGTGATCATGACTGATCATCCCCAATCAGTACCCCATTCCTGCCTTCTCCGCATATCCCCTGACTCCGCTATTTTTAAGAGCCCTATCTAGCTCTCTCTTGAAAGCATCCAGAGAACCTGCCTCCACCGCCCTCTGAGGCAGAGAATTCCACAGACTCACCACACTCTGTGAGAAAAAGTGTTCCCTCGTCTCCGTTCTAAATGGCTAACTCCTTATTCTTAAACTGTGGCCCCTGGTTCTGGACTCCCCCAACATCAGGAACATGTTTCCTGCCTCTAGCGTGTCCAAGCCCTTAACAATCTTATATGTTTCAATGAGATCCCTCTCATCCTTCTAAACTCCAGAGTGTACAAGCCCAGCTGCTCCATTCTCTCAGCATATCACAGTCCCGCCATCCCAGGAATTAACCTTGTAAACCTCAATAGTCCTTCCTCAAATTAGGGGACCAAAACTGCACACAAGTTCAAGTGAGTTTTATTGTCATGTGTCCCTGTATAGGACAATGAAATTCTTGCTTTGCTTAAGCACACAGAAAATAGTAGGCATTTACTACAAAACAGATAAATGTGTCCATATACCATGATATAAATATATACACACATGAATAAATAAACTGGTAGTGCAAATAACAGAAAGTGGTTGCTAATAATCAGAGTTTTGTCCGAGCCAGGTTTAATAGCCTGATGGCTGAGGGGAAGTAGCTATTCCTGAACCTGGTTGTTGCAGTCTTCAGGCTCCTGTACCTTCTACCTGAAGGTAGCAGGGAGATGAGTGTGTGGCCAGGATGGTGTGGGTCTTTGATGATACTGCCAGCCTTTTTGAGGCAGCGACTGCGATAAATCCCCTCGATGGAAGGAAGGTCAGAGCCGATGATGGACTGGGCAGTGTTTACTACTTTTTGTAGTCTTTTCCTCTCCAGGGCGCTCAAATTGCCGAACCAAGCCACGATGCAACCGGTCAGTATGCTCTCGACTGTGCACCTGTAGAAGTTAGAGAGAGTCTTCCTTGACAATCCGACTCTCCGTAATCTTCTCAGGAAGTAGAGGCGCTGATGAGCTTTTTTGATAATTGCGTTAGTGTTCTCGGACCAGGAAAGATCTTCAGAGATGTGCACGCCCAGGAATTTGAAGTTCTTGACCCTTTCAACCATCGACCCATTGATATAAATGGGGCTGTGGGTCCCCCTCCTACTCCTTCCAAAGTCCACAATCAGTTCCTTGGTTTTGCTGGTGTTGAGGTCCAGGTTATTGCGCTGGCACCATATGGACAGTTGCTCGATCTCTCTTCTGTACTCTGACTCATCCCCATCAGTGATACACCCCACAATAGTGGTGTCGTCAGCGAACTTGATGATGGAGTTCGCACTGTGGTTCGCTACGCAGTCATGGGTATAGAGTGAGTACAGCAGGGGGCTGAGCACGCAGCCTTGAGGTGCTCCCGTGCTGATTGTTATTGAGGCTGACACATTTCCACCAATACGAACAGACTGTGGTCTGTGGACGAGCAAGTCGAGGATCCAGTTGCAGAGGGATGCGCAGAGACCCAGTTCTGCGAGTTTGGTAACCAGTTTGGAGGGGATGATTGTGTTAAATGCCGAGCTGTAATCAATGAATAACAGCCTGACATATGAGTTTTTGTTGTCCAAGTGGTCCAGTGCGGAGTGGAGGGCCAGCGAGATCGCATCCACCGTTGATCTGTTGTGGCGGTACGCGAACTGCAGTGGGTCCAGGTTTTTGTCAATGTAGGAGTTGATTTGCTCCATGATCAACCTCTCAAAGCACTTCATCACCACCGGCGTTAGTGCCACTGGTCGATAGTCATTGAGGCATGTCACCTTACTCTTCTTGGGCACCGGTATAATTGATGCCCTTTTAAAGCAGGTGGGGACCTCAGACCTCAGAAGTGAGAGGTTGAAAATGTCCGTAAAAACTCCCGCCAGTTGGTCCGCACAGGTTTTTAGAACAGGGCCGGGTATACCATCATACTCCAGGTGTGGTCTTACTAGGGCTCTGTACAACTGCAGAAGGACCTCTTTGCTCCTATATTCGATTCCTCTTGTTATAAAGGCCAACATGCCATTCGTTTTCTTCACTGCCTGCTGTACCTGCATGCTTACTTCCATAGACTGATGTACAAGGACCCCAGATCCCGTTGTACTTCCCCTTTTCCCAACTTGACGCCATTTAGACAGCCTCAGATGAATGGTAAAATTTAATGCAATTGTCATGGAATATTGTCCACATCTTTCCGCCTGGCCAGTGTGCTGCATGTGCAAGGGCATAACGCCTATGGCAACAACAATTTCACAATACGCTCTGATTCTGAAAAAAATACAAAGATTTGAGTATTAGTGAGCTAATGTGTCCGAGGGAGGATTTTGCTTCATGGAGAGTCCGTACCTTCTAAATCAAGAAATCACATCTGAAAGAAATTAAAAAAAATATCAAGGCAGAGTTGAACACAATTAAGTTTATTCGAACAACACCTTGAATTTCCAGAAATTATTTTCTAATTCTGCTTTTAATTTTTTTCTAATATATTTGTAGCGAATAATTCTATTTCATGTAAAAATGGAAAAGAAAAAAATCTTTCCCCCATGGTAAATTGCAAAATATATTGCTCAGGACACAGATAACAACCTCCAAGGTCCCCAATGTTTTGCTTGGTAGTGTAAACTGCATGTTTGACATTTAAATCACGTTGCATCATTGTCTTTCAAAAATATTCATAACTAATTTCCAAATGTCAGTCAGTCATATTCAGTTTTCCTGCTCTCTTTAGATGGTTTCATGAAAATGATGGTTATGGTGAGCTGAATACTTCACAGAATGCTTCTCTGCTGCTGATCCTCTTTTTTAACCTGGTGTGTCAACTTGCTTGTAAATCATCTATCTATCTATCTATCTATCTATCTATCTATCTATCTATCTATCTATCTATCTATCTATCTATCTATCTATCTATCTATCTATCTATCTATCTATCTATCTATCTATCTATCTATCTATCTATCTATCTATCTATCTATCTATCTATCTATCTATCTATCTATCTATCTATCTATCTATCTATCTATCTATCTATCTATCTATCTCTTTAAAGTCTGAACTTGACCACTTCCTTTTGTTCTGTATATTGAATTTGGTGGCCTTGCACCCTGCTGGAAATGTAATTTCAAGGAATAGCCGTGTCAACTGCCAGCCCACCAGCTGTGAGTGAGCTGCCAGCACATCAGGCTTGAGTGACTGAGCTGCCACCCCCCAATAATCCATTTGGCCCACAATGTGCATACTAGCCCTCTGGAAACCAGTCACTTCAGCCCACAACACCCATACTAGCTTTCCGGAAAGCCCCCCCCCCCCCCCACTGGCCACCAATATTGGAATTGGTGGAGAGGTGGAATATTGCATTGGGGGACCAGCCCTCCCGTGTGAACATGGGACCCAACGGGTCCCACTTAGTCTAGTACATTACTAAAACTCTCATCCTTTTTGTTTCTATGTCTGTCTGTCTGTGACGTCCTGAAAGTACGCCAAAATGGTACACGATAGCACTACAATATTTGGCTCTCATTACTTACCATTGTCATGTGGTTTTTTGTATCATGTTTCGTTCAGATTGATGATATATTTTAAGTTATTCACATTTTAAACTTTATAAAACCTCACTCTGACAAAATCTGCACTGGCAGTTAGCAGCGTATGACGCTGGGGGCTATGTGTATTCCAAACAAAGCATCAAGGCACAATGTTTAAGGGCCATTCAGCAGTACTTGGTGCCTTTGGTCCTGGGTGCTGCCGAACTTTGCTCAATGTAGATTGGCATGTATCCCTCAGCAACAATGGACATCTCAGTAACATGATTTAAATGAGGTGAATCCGACTGAAGCAATGATAGTGCAGAGGTGGCAAGAGGAGCAATCCAAGTGATGATTTAACTCTGACAGCAGGTAACAAAGCATCAAGGGCAAGCACACCAATGCACTGTAGAAAACATTTTATTGCGATGCATCACAACATGGTTAGGGAACAGCTCCATCCAAGACTGCAGGAAATTGCAGAGAATTGTGGACGTAGCCCAGACCATTGCACAAATCAACCGCTCTTCTATTGACCCCATTTATACCTCACGCTGCCTCACCAATGCCAGCAGCATAATCAAGGATGAGTCGCACCCTGGCCATTCTCTCTTCTCCCCTTTCCAATTGAGCAAAAGGTATCCAGGTGTGAAAACGCACACCTCCAGATTCAGGGACATTTTCTTCCCAGCTGTTATCAAGCCCTCATCAGAGACCCTCGAACCATATTTGTTCGGACTTTACTGGCATTACCTTGCACTAAACGTCATTCACGTTATTCCCTTAATCATCTATCTGTACCTTTAGATGGTTTGATTGTAATCATGTATTGTCTTTCTGCTAACAGGTTGGCATGCAACAAAAGCTTGTTTTGTTGCATGTACACTACATGCACTTCAGCTTCGGTACACTGTACTGCACCTCCACACATGACAATAAACTAAACTCAACTCAACACAGGACAGGACAGAGGACAGGCATGTTGAGGGCTGAGGAGATATTGCAAAAAGCATTAATGGATATTGCACCTGGTCGCTAGCACAGTTCAAGTTATTTGTGACACGTTGTGCCCTGGGGAAACTTTGAGTGAAGGCAAATATACTGGGGATCATTGGTTGGGAATTATAGAAAAAGCCATACAGATCTGAGAGCTAGCAACTTACTCTCAATCATGAATAGGAAAGACTGATCACGTATAGTTTTATTTTATTGCAAAGGTTGCTGCCACTAGTCTGAGTAAAATGAAACATCTGCAATGTCTGTTAAAACAAGAGCTTGGGAAAGATGAGATGAACTGGAGGTTAGGCTTTATAATTCTTTATATTTGTTCTGCAGTAATACATTGTACCTCAACAATAAATCATTGTGAATAAAATGTGCAGTACAGCAATTAATTATGGTATAATTACACAAATGATATGTTGCAATGCACTATATGCATGGAAGGAAAACACAGTGTTGTATTATATACATTCTATGGAAATGTTTTCCTGCTATAAGGTACTGTGTAGTAATGGGTGACATTTCAGGTCAGGACCCCTGTTTAGACTGAGAACGAAGCTGAAGAAAGGACTCAATCGAAAACATCAACTATCCAGGTTCTACAGAGATGCTGCCTGGTCTGCTGAATTACTCCCCCACTTTGTGTCCTTTTGGGTATTAAATAGTATCTGCAGTTTTTTGTTTCTACATTTTGACTGCTCCACTGCGAAATCTCCTCAAGGATTTCGTTCTCTCTGCGATGTGATTTTTGTGAGACCATCTCTCGCTGTGTCTGAAGAAGGGTCTCAAACGGTGACATCACCTTACTCTAGCACTTGGTGTCCTTATATGTATTAAACAGCATTTACAGTTCTTTGTTTCCACTGGGTAGCAATATTTTTTCCTCGCACACCAAAAGTGCACACAAAACACATGCATAATATCACAATGGTATGGATGGGGCAAACTGGAAATAAAACAGCAATGTCGTTCACCAGATTCTGTAGCCACAACTGCAGCATGGATACAGAGTGTATATTACTGAGCAGCATGCAGCAAAGACTTTTGGATTCCGACTCCTAACTGAGGGCCTGTCCCACTCAGGCAACTTTTTAGGCGAGTGCAGGAGACTCTGCCTCATGATCGCCACATGGTCGCTACATGTTCGCTGCTGGCTCTGGTGAGTCTCCTTCGTGGTTGTGAGGAGTTCCCACATTCTGGGAACTAGTCACGGCCTCAGCATGGTCGCAGCAAATCTTTCAACATGTTGAAATTTTTTCTGCGACCTAAAATTGGTCGCCATGGAGAAAATCGATACTTTTGTAGTCGTAGGTGCAGTGGTAGTGGGGTCTCCATGTAGTTGTAGGTAGTCAAGGTAGCCGTAGGTAGTTTTAGTTAATCTCCTTTGCTGACCAGGCATTTTCATTGGCTCATTGGGGAAAAAAAAACCTAAGCATGAGTTTTCAGAACCAAGGAAAACCGACCTATAATGTTAAATGCCTGCCAAACATCAGAGCTGTGTATCTCTGGGTAATTAAAAGTTGTCTTGCTTCTTAAAAGTGTCTCCACTCCTTCTTCCCCCCTTCTCCTCTCCCCCTCTCCCCCCCCCCTTCTCCCCCCCTTCTCCCCCCCCCTTCTCCCCCCCTTCTCCCCCCTCCCTACTCCCCCCCCCTTCTCCCCCCCTTCTCCCCCCTCCCCCCTCCCCCCCTTCTCCCCCCCTTCTCCCCCCCCCTTCTCCCCCCCCCTTCTCCCCCCCCCTTCTCCCCCCCTTCTCCCCCCCTTCTCCCCCCCCCTTCTTTCCCCCCTCCTCCCCCCCTCTCCCCCCCCTCTGCCCCCCTTCTCCCCCCCTTCTCTCCCCCCCTTCTTCCCCCCCTCTCCCCCCTTCTCCCCCCTTCTCCCCCCCTTCTTCCCCCCCCTTCTCCTCACCTTCTCCCCCCCTTCTCCCCTCCCCTCTCTTTTAAAGGACTTACCGTACACTGTGCTAGCCGTCTTAACCTTCCTGTTCATCGCGGTGTGTGTCTGTATCACCTTGGTTTCGCACCGTGTGAATTTCAGACAGCGCTCCCCCGTTGTCCATGGCCCCCGCCTTGGCGACGTGTTTGTGTGCGTGTTCCACTCTGATGGTCGCCGTTCCACTTCCTGGTTTTTCAGCGAGTGCCGCGAGCTTGACATTCGCCGGCAAGCCGCTGAAAAATCGCCTAAGTGGGACAGGCCTTTTAAGGTGTCAGTCTTGTTCTCTTCCTTGGATTTACAGACCATATAACAACCATATAACCATATAACAATTACAGCACGGAAACAGGCCATCTCGGCCCTACAAGTCCGCGCCGAACAATTTTTTTTCCCTTAGTCCCACCTGCCTGCACTCATACCATAACCCTCCATTCCCTTCTCATCCATATGCCTATCCAATTTATTCTTAAATGATACCAACGAACCTGCCGCCACCACTTCCACTGGAAGCTCATTCCACACTGCTACCACTCTCTGAGTAAAGAAGTTCCCCCTCATGTTACCCCTAAACTTCTGTCCCTTAATTCTGAAATCATGTCCTCTTGTTTGAATCTTCCCTATTCTCAAAGGGAAAAGCTTGATCACATCAACTCTGTCTATCCCTCTCATCATTTTAAAGACCTCTATCAAGTCCCCCCTTAACCTTCTGCGCTCCAGAGAATAAAGACCTAACTTATTCAACCTATCTCTGTAACTTAGTTGTTGAAACCCAGGCAACATTCTAGTAAATCTCCTCTGTACTCTCTCTATTTTGTTGACATCCTTCCTATAATTGGGCGACCAAAATTGTTCACCATACTCCAGATTTGGTCTCACCAATGCCTTGTACAATTTTAACATTACATCCCAGCTTCTATACTCAATGCTCTGATTTATAAAGGCTAGCATACCAAAAGCTTTCTTTACCACCCTATCTATATGAGATTCCACCTTCAAGGAACTATGCACGGTTATTCCCAGATCCCTCTGTTCAACTGTATTCTTCAATTCCCTACCATTTATCATGTACGTCCTATTTTGATTTGTCCTGCCAAGGTGTAACACCTCACATTTATCAGCATTAAACTCCATCTGCCATCTTTCAGCCCATTTTTCCAAATGGCCTAAATCACTCTGTAGACTTTGGAAATCCTCTTCATTATCCACAACACCCCCTATCTTGGTATCATCTGCATACTTACTAATCCAATTTACCACCCCTTCATCCAGATCATTGATGTACATGACAAACAACAAAGGACCCAACACAGATCCCTGAGGCACCCCACTAGTCACCTGCCTCCAACCCGACAAACAGCCATCCACCATTACCCTCTGGCTTCTCCCATTCAGCCACTGCTGAATCCATCTTGCTATTCCTGCATTTATACCCAACAGTTTAACCTTCTTAACCAACCTTCCATGAGGAACCTTGTCAAAGGCCTTACTAAAGTCCATATAGACAACATCCACTGCTTTACCCTCGTCAATTTCCCTAGTAACCTCTTCAAAAAATTCAAGAAGATTAGTCAAACATGACCTTCCAGGCACAAATCCATGTTGACTGTTCCTAATCAGACCCTGTTTATCCAGATGCTTATATATATTATCTTTATATATATTACCAGAACATATACTTTTTCTCCCTATGTGATGGTTTGCAATTGGATCATCCTTTCTTTTACAGCAAATTGTAAATTGTAGCTGAAGCAGTAATCTGGTAGGCTGAGAGTCCCAGCATGGAGTTATTGATGTCCTCATGCCATTTACGTCACCCTTTGCAAATGTGCCATTCCAAATGCACATCACTCTTTCCAGTGAATCCACAAAAGCATTGTGTTGAATGAAAATAAATGTCTGAATCCAAAGGAAACGCTTTCATGCCAGTACTTCTTTTAATCCAAGAACCATCTACAAAAAAACGGAAAATTATGTAAGATAGTTCTTGACAAGCATTGATTGAAGGGGACAAATCCACTTACTCAACAAAGTGAATGAATAACCAAATTTATATATTAATAAAAAGATTACATGCAGTGCAAGTCATTGGAACACTTACGACAAACCTTCACTATTTGCCACAAAGACCAACCTTCCCAATGATCAATCACATGTATCAGTGATGCTGGGTTTTGAAAGATACAAAATAAAACACAATTATAAAAGAGAAGAGAATTATTCAATCTTGGTTTTTTTTTCATCGTTTCTTCGATGAACATATTACTTTTCAACAGGAAAAATCTCATCCACGAAGCTGTAATTTTGTTTAAAGTATCAGCTGTGACATTTTGATTTAAAAATCGTACATATTGAAAAGCCTCCCCTTGTTATTTTATATATCAAAGCATACACATAAAAGCAAACTATTCTCAGCAAAAGTCAGAACAAGGATCTACGTATACTTCATTATTCTGCATGAATACAGAAAAGCAGAGGTACAGATATGTATTGGCAAGATAGTGAAGGATACGTGCATTCTGATCTTACTTTTGATACCGTACTTCATATCCACCACAATAAATCAGAAGCAGCAGAGCCAACAGTTTGTTCTGAAGCTGATACGACCCAAAGTCATCTCAATCCAATGACTGGCTAAAACTATCACCAGGACAAGTGCTGTGGGTGCTGGACCCAGATATTAAGCACTCACTTGTATATCTTGGTCATTTGCGAGAGTGGATCGCTGATTTGTCCAATTGCCAGTGAAAGAACTACAGGCAGACTGGGCTTTGCTTTATTATCTGTTACTACAATGACATACAATGACATACAATGACATACAATGCTATAGCAGGAAGCAAGTTATTTCAGAGACTCTTTTCACGGTCACTAGTAACTTCTGTGAATCTGAAAAATTTCATCTGATAATCACACTAATCCTGGCAAAGTCAGGTTCATGAATGTTTATTTTTATCTACATGCCAAGAAGTCCCCCAAAACTAATGAAAATCTAGGAAAATTTATATTTTAGGATGGAGCTGGTGTCTCTTTCAGTAGAACAATGCCAATAGCACAAGAATTTTGGCAGTGGCACAACAGCCAAACCCGAGACATTGATGTATGAATGATATCTTTTATTTTATGAATGATATTGTTTATTTCGAACGATTAAAAAAAAAAGTAGAAAAGAAAAGATGAAAATGAATAAATAAAAGGAAAATTATATATATACATATATATATACATAAATACATACACACATACATACATATACATGTACATATATACATACATACATATACACATATACACACATACACATATACATAACATATATGTACATACATAAATTAAAAAATCAAAAGCCAATTTCAACATAATACACATTAGACTCGTTCGAAAAGGGATAGGAAGAAGCCTATGCTTGTCAAGTCCTACCCCCATTCTGCACCATTAACAAATGCAAAATTAACAAATGTGAATTGTAAATGGTGCGCCTTATGGTCATTGTGTGATGTACCAAGCCTGAAATGTTACTGAATTGCATCAAGCTTTTCTTCATGCATTGTGGAGTCCTAACATCTGAAGCAGAGGCCTAGTGTGGAAGGGTCTCATGAACATACAAGAGTGATATAGGACACCAGGTCCTACTACGGTAAACTCACGAGCTACTACGGTATAACTAGGAGTTAAAAGGCATCAAATCTTTCCATCCCGAGTTTATTTTCCTCATGGACATTTTTCCACACGTTGAAAAATCTTCACGAGTCATCACATTTCCCGAGTACCTGCGTTAGCGCTAAGAGATGCCCCGAGCTCCGACGTACCCGCTACATTCATTCTACGTGCTTACCACGAGTTAGATTTTTTTTTAAACTCGGGAGAGCTCTTGGGTGAACTCGCACAGTGGGACAGGGCTTTAAGCGTCCAATCAAAGTCTGAGGAATAATTTAGACTTTTCTGATTTCTCACTAGCCAAAGTGTTGTGCCTTTGACTAGTGAGAAATTAGTGTCTTGTGAGGTTTACGAGGGAGATTGTAGTTCAGGAAGTGAGTTGTTCATGGAGGTGGGGCATTGGGGGTGAAATTGGTCAGTTGGAATTGGGGACTAAAAATGGGTTTCAAAATTAAGGAATAGTTCCTTGGTAGGATCTCAGCCTGACTCGGTTTTATCAAAAATCTGTGCTCTTTGTATGGAGTTTGTACTTTCTCCCTGTGACCATGTGGCTTTTCTCCCGGTACTCCAGTTTCCTCCCACATTCTAAAGAAGTGCAAGTTTGTAGGTTAATGGGCTTTTGTAAAAATGGTCCTAATGTGTAGGATATAACTAGTGTATGTGTGATCAAGTCAAGTCAAGAGTGTTTTATTGTCATATTTCCTGGATGGGACAATGAAATTCTTACTCGCTGCAGCACAACAGAATATGTGAATATGTAAACATAGTACATAACGGGGGAAGAGAAAAAAAAGAACGTTCGATAAATAACAAATATAGTGCAATAATAATATAGTCCTTTGCAGTTTAGATCTCAGAGCTTATTTGTTTTTGTGTTTAAATGCCTGATGACTGTAGAGAAGAAGCTGTTCCTGAAACTGGACGTTACAGTTTTCAGGCTCCTGTACCTTCTTCCTGATGGCAATGGTGAGATGAGTGTGGCCAGGATGGTGTGGGTCCTTGATGATTTTGACTGCCTTTTTGAGGCAGCGACTACGATAGATCCCTTCGACGGTGGGGAGGTCAAAGCCAATGATGGAGTGGGCAGTGGTCACAACTTTTTGTAGTCTTTTTCGCTCCTGGACGTTCAAGTTGCTGAACCAGGCCACGATGCAACCAGTCAGAATGCTCTCTATCGTGCACCTGTAGACGTTTAGGAGAATCCTCTTCGACATGCAGAATCTCTGTAATCTTCTCAAAAAGTAGAGTCACTGATGTATCTTCTTTATAATTGCATCGATGTGCTGGGTCCAGGAAAGATCCTCGGAAATATGCACGCCCAGGAATTGAAGTTACTGACCCTCTCCACCATCGTCCCATTAATGTGAACAGAATTGTGGGTCCTTATCCTTCACCTACCAAAGTCCACAATCATTTCCTTGGCTTACTGAATTTGAGAGCCAGGTTGTTGTTCTGGCACTATTTGGTCAGTTGGTCGATCTCACATCTATACTCTGACTGGTCCCCATCTGTGATCTGTCCAACAACAGTGGTGTCATCGGTGAGCTTGATGATGGAGTTTGCATTATGTCTGGCTACGCAGTCATGGGTGTAGAGCGAGTAAAGCAGGGGGCTGAGCAAGCAGCCTTGAGGTGCTCCCGTACTAATTGTTACTGAGGACGAAGTGTTTCCGCCAATTCGAACGGACTGTGGTCTGTGGATGAGAAAGTCGAGGATCCAATTGCAGGGGGATGAGCAGAGGCCCAGTTCGGAGAGCTTGGTAACCAGCTTTTTTAAAAAAATCATTGTATTTAATTTCTACACGATACAAAACCCCAAAAAAACGAAACCGTGGTGACATACCCACCACCATGTTACAAATTCATCAAACAACTATTTTACAAATATTCTAATAACTACTATACAACCCCGGTAAAGGGGCAAGCTCGGACAAAGCCCTCTTCCGCCTGGCGCTGTGACTTGTGCTTGTGCTTGTGTCTGGACAGGAGCTTCTAATCACCACACCTCCTTACGTAACCAGCTTTTTGTTTTTAATCGAAAAATGTATTCAATTATTAAAAAATAATATTTACACTACCATAAAACAAGCCGTAACCCACCACCATAATACAATACAAACATATATCCATAATAAACTACTATACAACTATGTTACAATCCTTATTGAGGATACATTCAACATCCTGCGAAGCCCAGCGGTCCCGGAACTACCCCAGGGTGCCCGTGCATAGGGCGCATTCCCTTTCTAACCCCACCCGGGCATGGACGTAACCCCGGAAAAGGGGCAGGCAGCTGGCTCCGGGAAAGCCCTCCACCGCCTGGCTCCGTGACTCGTGGATGGCCAGCTTGGCCAGGCCCAGGAGCAACCCAACCAGGACATCTTCAGCCCTACCCTCTCCCCTACGCACAGGGTGTCCAAAGATGAGGATGGTGGGTAAAAAATGCAGCCAGAAGGCAAGGAGCAGCCTCTTTAGGTATTGAAACAGTGGCTGCAGCCTCACGCACTCCATGTACACGTGGTACACAGACTCTTCCAGCCCGCAAAAGTGGCAGGCGGCTGGCGAGTCTGTGAACTGCGAGAGAAACAGGTTGCAGGGAACACCTCGGTGCAATACCCTCCACCCCAGGTTCCCAATGTAGAGGGGGAGAATCCCTGCATAGAGGGACCCCCACCGGGGGCCCCCCTCGTGACCGGAAGGCAACAGCAACTGCCACTTGGTGTCTGGACAGTGAACTAGGGCGAGGAAGTGCAGGGTGTGGAGGAGGAGCCTGTACAGGACACGCCTCCCTGCGTCTTGGAGGGAGATGAAGGGTGTCGAGGAAAGGCGGTTCAAATTGTGTGGGACTGGCTCCCGGGAAGGATTACAGCGCCTGGGTCCGATGAATACTTCCGGCTGAGCGGGGGTTTGTACAACCACAGGTACTCCATGTGTTTGATCCCCCCCGACACCCGGTGGGGTGGGACAAGGTCCGGCTGCTCTCACGCCCGGGCCATCACCCTCCGCCGGCGGAGGGGGGGCCCGGTCAACGGCAACCAGGTTCCAGACTCTCAACAAGTCCCTGTAGAAGCTGGGCATCCCCATCAGGACCGCACGGCTGACGCCCACCATCGGGATCCGCGTACCTCCTTGAAGGCACCGGCCCCGTTGGAAAAAGTGCGTCACCAGCACGTGCCACCTGGGAGGATGCCCTGAGTACAGGTATCCCTGCAAGGTCCTGAGGCGGAGAGCCGCCAACTTTGTGCAAATGCACACCAGCGACTGACTGCCCTCCTCGATCGGGAGACTCAGGACCGCTGCAGAGACCCAATGCTTTCCGTTGCCCCAGAAGAAGTCCACCAACTTCTTCTGGATGATCCCAGCAAAGGTGGCTGATGGGACCAATGTGATCATGGAGACCACGTTAGTGATCAACACCCTGCCCCGGTAGGAAAGCATTCTGAGGAGACCCGCCCAGTGCCCCAGCCGGGTGACGACTTTCATTTCCACCTCCTGCCAGTTGGCAAGCCAGGTCTCCGCACCGGGACTCAGGTAGACTCCCAGGTAGAGGAGGTGCATGGTACTCCATGTGAAAGATCTCATCTCCTCTGGGAGGGAGTCCACCTGCCAGGGACCCACCAAGAGTCCAGAACACTTCCCCCAGTTGATCCTGGCAGAGGAGCGGCCGAGAAGACTCGTTGGCACGCACGCATCCTCTGCAGGTCGACGGGGTCAGTGACCATGAGGAGCACGTCATCAGCATAGACCGAGAGGACCACATCCATGTCCGGCTCACGTAGAACCATGCCACTCAACTTCCACCGAAGCAGACTGTGGAATGGCTCCACGCAGATGGCGTACAGTTGGCCTGACATGGGGCAGCCCTGACGTACTCCTCTGTGGAAGGGAATAGGGGCCATCAAGGATCCGTTGAATTTCACGAGGCACTCTGAGGTGGCGTATAAAAGCCGGATCCGGGACACAATGTGCAGTCCGAACGCAAACGCCCGCAGAGTCCTCAACAGATACTCGTGATCCACCCTGTTGAAAACCTTCTCCTGGTCGAGGGAGAGAAAGGTAGTGGGTACACCGGTCTCCTGAGCCAGGTAGACCAGGTCCCCGACCAGATGGATATTGCCCTGGATGGACCGGCCCGGGACCGTGTAAGACTGGTCAGGGTGGATCACTTGGGCCAGCACTGGGCCCAGGCCGTTTGCCATTGCCTTGGCAAAGACCTTGTAGTCGGTACAGAGGAGGGAGACTGGGCGCCAGTTTTTTAGACGGCGCAGATCGCCCTTCTTGGGCAGAAGGACCACGACAGCCCTTCGCCAAGACAGGGGCATCTCTCCGGTCGCCAGGCTCTCCCTCAGTACCATGGTGTAGTCCTCCCCCAGGATCCCCCAGAAAGTGCGGAGGAACTCTGCTGTCAATCTGTCCAGGCCAGGGGATTTGCCCCTTCGGATCTGATGGAGGTTGCGGTCAGTTCATCCAGTGTCAGGGGGGCATCCAGACGCTCGGCACCCTCTGGGTCGACCATGGCTAGACCTTCTCACAGACCACTGCACTCGTCCCTGCCGAAGCTATCTGGTGAGAACAAAGTCCTATAAAAGGAACGAACTGCTGCGTTAATGTCCTCTGGTTCAGTAACGGAGGAGTCATCATCAGTGAGCAGCTCCACCAACTGCTGACAGACTCCCCGCCACTTCTCCAGCGAGTAGAAGAAGGGTGAACCGCGGTCCAAATCGTGGAGCAATTGGATCCGCGACCTCACGTACGCGCCTCGAGATTGCTCGAACTGCAGCTCCTTCAGGGCGTCCTTCTTATAACCATATAATAACCATATAACAATTACAGCACGGAAACAGGCCATCTCGACCCTTCTAGTCCGTGCCGAACACGTATTCTCCCCTAGTCCCATATACCTGCGCTCAGACCATAACCCTCCATTCCTTTCCCGTCCATATAACTATCCAATTTATTTTTAAATGATAAAAACGAACCTGCCTCCACCACCTTCACTGGAAGCTCATTCCACACAGCCACCTGCGTAAAGAAGTTCCCCCTCATGTTACCCCTAAACTTCTGTTCCTTAATTCTCAAGTCATGTCCCCTTGTTTGAATCTTCCCTACTCTCAGTGGGAAAAGCTTATCCGCGTCAACTGTCTATCCCTCTCATCATTTTAAAGACCTCTATCAAGTCCCCCTTAACCTTCTGCGCTCCAAAGAATAAAGCCCTAACTTGTTCAACCTTTCTCTGTAACTTAGTTGCTAAAACCCAGGCAACATTCTAGAAAATCTCCTCTGTACTCTCTCTATTTTGTTGACATCCTTCCTATAATTAGGCGACCAACATTGTACACCATACTCCAGAATTGGCCTCACCAATGCCTTGTACAATTTTAACATTACATCCCAACTTCTATACTCAATGCTCTGATTTATAAAGGCCAGCACACCAAAAGCTTTCTTTACCACCCTATCTACATGAGATTCCACTTTCAGGGAACTGTGCACAGTTATTCCCAGATCCCTCTGTTCACCTGCATTCTTCAATTCCCTACCATTTACCATGTACGTCCTATTTTGATTTGTCCTGCCAAGATGTAGCTCCTCACACTTATCAGCATTAAACTTCATCTGCCATCTTTCAGCCCACTCTTCCAACTGGCATACATCTCTCTGTAGACTTTGAAAATCTACTTCATTATCCACAACCCCACCTATCTTAGTATCATCTGCATACTTACTAATCCAATTTACTACACCATCATCCAGATCATTGATGTACATGACACACAACAGTGGACCCAACACAGATCCCTGTGGCACCCCACTAGTCACTGGCCTCCAACCTGACAAACAACCATCCACCATTACTCACTGGCATCTCCCATTCAGCCACTGTTGAATCCATCTTGCTACTCCACCATTAATACCCAACAATTGAACCTTCTTAACCCACCTTCCATGAGGAACCTTGTCAAAGGCCTTACTGAAGTCCATATATACAACATCCACTGCTTTACCCTCATCAATTTCCCGAGTAACCTCTTCAAAAAATTCAAGAAGATTAGTCAAACATGACCTTCCAGGCACAATTCCATGTTGACTGTTCCTAATCAGACCCTGTTTATCCAGATGCTTATATATATTATCTCTAAGTATCCTTTCCATTAATTTGCGCCAAACTAACTGACGTCAAACTAACAGGTCTATAATTGCTAGGTTTACTCTTAGACCCCTTTTTAAACAATGGAACAACATGCGCAGTACGCCAATCCTCCGGCACTATTCCCGTTTCTAATGATATTTGAAATATTTCTGTCATAGCCCCTGCTATTTCTACACTAACTTCCCTCAATGTCCTAGGGAATATCCTGTCCGGACCTGGAGACTTATCCACTTTTATATTTCTCAAAAGTGTCAGTACTTCCTCTTCTTTGAATCTCATAGTTTCCATAGCTACTCTATTTGTTTCCCTTACCTCACATAATTCAATATCCTTCTCCTTGGTGAATACCGAAGAAAATAAATTGTTCAATATCTCCCCCATCTCTTTTGGCTCTGCAGATAGCTGTCCACTTTGACTCTCTAATTGACCAATTTTATCCCTCATTATCGTTTTGCTATTAATATATCTGTAGAAACCCTTTGGATTTACTTTCACCTTACTTGCCAAAGCAACCTCATATCTTCTTTTAGCTTTTCTAATTTATTTCTTAAGATTCTTTTTACATTCTTTATACTCCTCAAGTACCTAATTTACTCCATGCTGTCTATAATTATTGTAGATCTCTCTCTTTTTCCGAACCAAGTGTCCAATTTCCCTTGAAAACCATGGCTCTTTCCAATTTTTACTATTTCAACCGAACAGGGACATAAAGATTCTGTACTCTTAAAATTTCACCTTTAAATGTCCTCCATTTCTCTTCCACATCTTTCCCATAAATCAAACTGTCCCAATTTACTCCTTTTAAATCCTTTCGCATCTCATCAAAGTTAGCCTTTCTCCAATCAAAAATCTCAACCCTAGGTCCAGTTCTGACCCTCTCCATAATTATATTGAAACTAATGGTATTGTGATCACTGGTCCCGAACTGTTCCCCAACGCATACCTCTGCCACCTGACCCGTCTCATTTCCTAACAGGAGGTCCAGCACCGCCCCTTCTCTAGTAGGTACTTCTATGTATTGCTGCAAAAAACTATCCTGCACACATTTTACAAACTTCAACCCATCCAGCCCATTTACAGAATGTGTTTCCCAGTCTATGTGTGGAAAATTGAAATCTCCCACAATCACTACCTTGTGCTTACTACTAATATCTGCAATCTCCTTACATATTTGCTCTTCCAATTCTCGCTCCCCATTTGGCGGTCTATAATACACCCCTATAAGTGTTGCTACCCCTTTCCCATTTCTCAGTTCCACCCAAATAGCCTCCCTAGACGAGCCCTCTAATCTATCCTGCCAAAGCACTGCTGTAATATCTTCCATGATAAGCAATGCAACACCTCCACCTCTTGCCCCTCCAATTCTATCACACCTGAAGCAACGCAATCCTGGAATATTTAGTTTCCAATCACAGCCCTCTTGCAACCATGTTTCACTGATCGCCACAACATCATACTTCCAGGTGTCAATCCAGGCTCTAAGTTCATCCACCTTTCTTACAATGCTCCTAGCATTAAAATATACACATTTAAGAAACCCACCCTCTCTTATTCTCTGTTTATTGTCTTTTTTTTCTCTCTCCCCTACAATTTGGGTCAGAGTGCTACAATTCTCTGCCTCCTGCCTCACACACTGACTGCTAGCTTTCCCAATTTGAGTCCCTCCCCCCAACCATACTAGTTTAAAGTCTCCCCAGTAGCCTTTGCAAATCTTCCCGCCAGGATATTGGTCCCCCTCGAGTTCAAGTGCAACCCGTCCTTTCTGTACTGGTCGCACCTTCCCCAAAAGAGGTCCCAATGATCCAGAAACTTGAATCCATACCCACTGCACCAGTCCCTCATCCACTCATTTATCCTCCACCTCGCTCCATTCCTACTCTCATTGTCACGTGGCACAGGCAGTAATCCTGAGATTGTTACCTTTGCAGTCCTTCTCCTTAACTCTCTACCTAACTCCCTAAATTCTTCTTTCAGGACCTCTTCTCTTTTTTTACCTATGTCGTTGGTACCTATATGTACCACAACCTCAGACTCCTCTCCCTCCCATTTCAGGATTTCTTGGACACGTTCAGGCACATCCCTGACCCTGGCACCAGGGAGGCAAACTACCATCCGGGTCTCCTGTCTGCGTCCACATAATCGCCTATCCGACCCCCTGACTATAGAGTCCCCTATTACAATTGCCCTCTTCTTTTCCTTACCCTTCTGAGCAACAGGACCGGTCTTTGTGCCAGAGGCCCGGCCGCTGTCACTGCCCCCAGGTAGGCTGTCTCCCCCACCCTTACTCAAACATGAGTACTTATTTTCAAGGTGTACAGCCACCGGGGTACTCACCAGTCCCTGCCTCTGCCCATTGCCCTTCCTAACTGTGACCCAGTTTTCTGTCTCCCGTGGTCTTGGAGTGACCACCTCCCTGTAACTCCTTTCGATGACCTCCTCGCTCTCCCTGAGCAGACAGAGGTCAACGAGTTGCTGCTCCAGGTTCCTAACACGGTCCCTTAGGAGCCCCATCTCGACGCACCTGGCGCAGATGTGGACGTCTGGAGGGAACTCAGACTCCATGACCTCCCACATCTGACATCCAGAACAGTAAACTGCCCTGGCCCTCATACTCCCCCTTATCCGAATACAATAAAGCCTTACCCGGGATACAAGCCAATCAGCTGCTTCCTCTAGTCCGTTTGACCAATCAGAGGCTTCCACCAGCCCCCTCTTCTCCTGGTATTCCCTCCAGAGGCTCATCTCCCCGACGGTCTGACTTAGACGCAAATTCAAATCAAGCAGCTCGCCCCCGAGCTGTCTGATCTTGGAATCGCGTCTCTTGGTCGACCCTCTAGTGTACTCCTGACAGAAACTCCGGATGTGGGCCTTGCCCACTTCCCACCATAACCGCAGGGAGTGAAATCCTCCCCGCTTCCCCTTCCAGGTATTCCAGAACCTCTCAAACGAGTCCCGGAAACCAGCGATCCTCATGCAGCCGGTTGTTAAAATGCCAGTACGCGAACCCTCCCCTCGTGTACAGCGGGGTAAACTCCGCCCGCACCAGGTGATGGTCCGAGCACGGCACCGGCAGCATGGAGGCCGCCGAGACGCGGGAGACGTACGCCCGAGAAATATTCAGGTGGTCGATACGAGACCCACCCCCCTCTGACCTCCTGGAGAAGGCCCTAGAATCAGGGTGGAGGTTCCTCCAGGTGTCTACCAAGTCAAAGGAGCCCACGAGCTCCTTCAACTTCTTCACCGACTACTGACCATGCTGGAGGTCACCTTCCTCGAGGGTACAGTTGAAATCACCCCCAAGGATCATGCAGTCACCAGGGTCGATGGTGCTCAGCAGGGCAGACACCTCCCGGAACAGGCGTGTCTGCAACACGGCAGGCTTGGGGGCGTACACGTTGACAAAATGCAACGGCACGCCATCCAGGCGAACGGCCAAGTGAAGCACCAGTTCCAGGACCTTTAGGATCTCAGGCCGGAAATTCGGGGCCAACTAAATGGCCACCCCACTGGAAACGGAGCTGAGGTGGCTCATGAAGACCTCGCCACCCCACTCCAGGAACCAGGTGGACTTGTCTCCTGGGGTGGTGTGGGTTTCCTGCAGGAAGCTCACCGCATATTTCCCATCCCTCAGGGTTGAGAGATGGTTAAACCTGCGGAGAGGCCTCCTGCTGCCATTTATGTTGTAACTGGCTCTGGTGATCGCCATGTCAGGAGTACACTAGATCCCCTCACCAGTCCCCTGGTCGCTGACAGCAGAGCTGCTCCTCCCCCTACGGACCCTAGGTGGATTGGCGGTCGGTCTTACCTTCAGGATCTTTGCTACAAGGGATGCTCTACTGCTCCCTCTACCCTCAGCAGGAACGACGCAGCTCTCGGCCTTGGCGTCCCTTTGCAGGTCGTCCAAAAAGGACCTGAGCTGATGCCGGTCGTTCCCCTTCACCCCCTTCGACCCCTCTTTTTAAGGATGAGTTTCAATGAGCTAGTGAGCCCTTTTAAGTTTGGCCACCGAAGAGAGGCCAGTCTGAGCCGATGTTGGGCTCCTTCGGTGGCCGTGATGAACTCGCGGATCTCCTCCACTGAAATGAGTCGAGTGGCGTCAGGGGGAGCGTGAACATCCATTGACTCATTGCCCGAGGAGTCTCCTTCCACCTGCTCACTGCAGATGGAGCCACCATCCCCAACTCTGGACACACCTTCAGTGCTCAAAACACCCGCCTCACCCTGTGAAGCGGTTGCCTCCGCCCCACCCGCTGGTCTCTCCTCCACCTCAATCCCAATCCTGGGACCAGTGGCAGAGGGGCCTTCACCAGTTGTACCCAGGGATTCAAGACCATCGACAGTGGGGGTGACTAACCCTCCCCCAGGTGGGCCCAGAGTGAACTCTGGTGCACGAGGCTCAGGGAGACCTTCTGGAGCCACGTCCTGAGGGAGAGAAGGGCTGGTTTCCCCAACCCCTCCCCACCTACAGTCTCTAACTCCAGAGACGTGCTCTGCGCCTCGTCCTGGGTGGGTTGCTCCTGGGCTTCCTCAGATGCATGATGCAGGACTCCCTCACCAACAGGAATCTCCCCCTGCTCCATAACACCCGAGTGGTCCTCATCGCCACCCTCCCCAGAATCTCCTTCAGAACATGGGACCACGGCCCGAACTAGAGGGCGGGAGTCTTCCTCCACCACAGTACTCCCCCCCCCCCCCTGGAGGATTCCCGCTCTTGTCCTTGGGGGTTAATTCGCCCGCTGCTTCACCTTCTTTTCCACCTTGCCCCCCTTCTTTTGAACCTCCCCACCCACGCTCTGTGCAACTCCAGGGTTCGCTGCCTCAACTACATGGGGGCTGGGAGCAGGGGGGAGAGGGGGTTAGTGGCACTGGAGGCGGAGGCCCTCACCAGGGATTTGGGGCAATTCCTTTGATTATGACCCACTTCCTTACAGGCATGGCACCTTGGGCGCTCTGATGTCCAGAAGATGGTAAAGCCATGCCCATCCTGCTGGCACAGAAGCGCCCGTCAACTACCTCCTCCCGGTCCAGCAACATACCGCAGCTCCTTCCTGCTGAACCCCTGGGAAATTGGGGTGATGTCCGAGAGTACCTTCCCCAGGGTGTGAAGGTGTGGAAGGAGGGCCTCGTTCATAATGCATGGCGGGACGTTGGAAAGGACCACCCGCTGCGCGATGGACCCTATGGGCATGACCTGCAAAAACATTCCCCCCACTGTGACCCCATTACTCACGGCCGCGTTCACTCCCTCAACGGACTCAAGGAAGAGCACGGCCTTCCCGAACATTTGGCCCACGTACAGGACGACTGCGGGCTTGGCCGCCACGGCCACGGCAGCCGCGCAGTCTTCCAGGTTGATCTGGGGCCTAAGTAGCACCTTACCCCATGCTCGAAAGGCAGGTTCTACATGGGGAACCGGGCCCCAAGAGGAGTAGCTGAATCAGCTGAAGCGGCTGCCTGAGCATAGTTCCTGGAAGGCCCCGCTCCCCCAGAACACTGTCCCGGCATAGTAACAGATGCTACAATTTAAACCATATTACTTATATAAAGCCTGAGACACAGACAGTCCAAATGGCACGAGGCCAAGTCCAAAGACAAAAACAAATGGAAAGGTTCGAGGGAGGGAGGCAAGGTGGTGTCGCCTCAAACGCTGAAAATGGCGGCTCCCCCGAAAACTGCTGCATCACCACCTCTTCGCTGGATTATCTCGGCTCCCCTGCGTTCCCTGGCGAGCTGCTGACCTTCGCAGGCAACCCCAGCTGTTCTTTGCCGCTCCTACAGCAACAAAAGGGATTGCCTGCAGTCTTGTTGTTGGAAAGCCTCTTATCTCCCTCAGTCTTGCCGTGAGAAACGAAGCTCCAAGGCTGCAAAAGTAGGTCTAGACGGTGGAGGTGCAGAAAACCTCCCACACCACCCGAAAACCAGACCGAGCCGGTCAGCCCCGACGAGGCAGTAAGGGGGTTGTTCTGGACACAGTTGTACAAGTCCAGAAAGATTTTTCACCCCTCTTTTGGTTTGCAAACAGTTTCCAGGCAGGTAGTGGGAGCTACGCAGTCAATTGCTAAAACTGGTCGCATTTGGATAGGTACATGAATGGGATAAGTTTAGAAGAGCCCAATTGAAGGTAGACAGAACTGGTGTAGATAGGAGATGTATGTTGGCATGGACAGGTTATGCCGAAGTGTCAGTTTCCATGTTATATTACTCTCTGACACTATGACATTTCAGTCACTTGTTGGTATGGCAGCTCACTCAGGGCAGGCCAAGGACCAATTTTATGTCAACTTCAAGTCTCTGTCTTTGTCTATGACTGGGCCAGAGAAAAGGCAGAGAGGAAAACCATCCAATCACAATTTCACAAGTTAATGACATTCATGCTATTACATGGAAATAGAAAGATAAAATAGATCAAAATAATATTGAAGGACAGATATCATTGTTCCTGTTTGCGGCTGCATTAACTGCTGAGCACAGTCCAAGGCTTCACAGATCTAATTTACACATTAAAGCAGCCAAATGATTAAACAAAATCCAATTGAAATGCATTTCTATTGCTACATTTTACCAAGAACAGCAGGGGGTGAGATGATTGCAAACATGCCCAGTATCTTTTTGTCAACTACTGCACATAGCTTCCCCTGCTAAAACATAAATTACATCACTAGTTTTCTTCACATAACACCTTCATCAACTGCAAGGCCATTTTCTGACAGGGGCGCAAGATTACACATCTTCCTTATTGCACCGTGTATGGCTTATTGTTATATTGTTACCACTGGAATGGCTTTGAAATATTGGACCTGCAACAGTTAACGTTTTACATCTCTGTGCCTCTTGTCAATTGCACTCAAAGTAATAAATATTTAGCATATTGGCAAATGTGCAATTCCATCTCATCGCCTTCTTTCCTTCTTGAATAAAACAAAACTCAATTACATATGAATACAGCAACACTCAGTTTGACGTTTTATACCTATGATGCATTCCTTGAGCTACTCATTATTCCTCAAAATGTGTAAAAAAGCTGCCAAAAAATTGTTCCCATTGGTAGCACTGAACATGTGATATGACAAAATCAGCGTCTTGTCCTCTGGCTCTGAAAACCATTCCATTGATGTTAACGGAGAATGCCTAAGGTAATAGACTAAGTACAACATACTGGTGTGACCACTGTGCCTTTAATGCTAATGACATGGGGATGAATTTCACACAACTGTCCAAAATGTTAGGTATCATCAACTTATCACATTCCACCAACATTACAATCTTAAATCCATAATGTTTGATGTGGTCTCAGCAAAACGATTTTATAAATGAAAGAAATGGCGGCGGAAGAGTGCAGTTTTTTAATATAAAAGCCTCCATTTTAAACAAGATAGCAACTCGTCAACAGTGCCGGATCGGGAAGGATACATTCTCAATCTAGTGGAGGAAATGGATTGATGACAACAATCCACAAAACAAAGTGTAGCATATAAACACCATCGTTCTAATGAGCTGCAGAGTATTTAGGAATAAGATTTATTCGTTTTGACAATATAATGTACAACTCTCAATGTAATTGCAAGTTGCTGCTTAATCCTGAAGTTCAGTTTCCCAGAGACAAAAATGCTTTCAAATTAGTTTTTGAATGGCACTTTCAATGAGACTTCCTGGCCAATTTTACTTCTGCTGGTTTCATGCCCTGCATTTAGATGATATATTTGGCTGTTATAAGAGATGAAAGAAATGCATGTAAGGTTCTGCAGCAGATTAACCAATAGTTCAGTAGTTTTCCTCACAATATGCAGCAGGAATGATGCAATGAAAGTAATTTACGTGGTTTGTTTCTCGACAGTATGATAATCAGGGATGAACTATAATGAATACACAACAAGCCTTCAGAACAGTTAATATTGTTTTGATTTATTATGGCTGTCAATCCACTCTCATTTATATTCCTCATCGGATGGAACATCTCCTTGTGTAAATGCTTAGCCATGTCACAGGTGCATAGTTTATTATGTGCATTGTATGTTAATGTGCTGTGTGTATATTTAAAAAAAAATACTCGACAGAAAAATGTACAAATAGAAAAAACATCACCATGTCTACAGATTGATCTTCCCACACAAGGGAATCTGTACACAAGCAAATTTCTTGTTTCTTCACTCTGGAGCAAACTGTAACCCCATTTGTAGGCTTGTTTTAAGATTTCCTCTGAAAATGGAACATTATTAATTCAATGTAGCCTGCAATGCGCAAATTAAAAGTGACCACTGACATTGCCTGGTCTTGGGTAAAATTGAGGACATCCTCTACTTATTTATCCTATTTTTTGCATGCACCTTTCCCATAAAATACAGGTGGCCCTACAAAATTGAATCATGCATGATATTACATTTTTCAACCTAAAGCTGATTTCTAACCATGTAGGTTCCCTTCAATAGCCCAGATTTCCCATAGCATGGTATCCCATCTGTAAATGCAATAATTGAAAGATCTGCACACTATATAATTTTCTGAGCTAACTGTAGTAAAAGCTTGGTTGTCAAACATTAGATTGTAAGCTACTTATGCAGAGTATGAGATGTTGTGTTTCTAATTTGTATTTGGCCTCCTCATAGCAATGGATATTCTACTTGAGCTGCTGTCAAGCCAGCCCAACTCTAGCCTGCCACCCCTCCCAATACTATTTACTGGCAATCTTTTCTCTTGTTTTTAATCCAGAAACGTAATCCGAAACGTCAATTTATGCTTTTTGCCTTTATGGATGCTATGTTGTACTCTTCCAGTGTTCTGTTTTTTTGACCCAGATGAACACCTACTGTGTGTGCTGGTATTGTATTTCTAAATCTTTGTACTGGGTCCTCCATATATATTATGCATATATACATGAGGCTGCTGGTCATGCATAATGATCCTGTTTTTAAACATTGTTTCCCTAACATTGCACTGCTCATGAATGCTGCAGGATTCATGCAGTGAGGCAGGAGTTATCCATTGGATTGAGGTCAGCATCAGTACTATTTAAAGGGACAGTGAACCCGTAGACACGTAGTCGGAGGTGTGCAGCTTTTTCTAGGTAGGTTCATCTTTAATGATTGCGCCCGTCAACAGGCTACTAACAGCTAATGTTAGTAGCTCACCACTTCTCTCCCTGTCTTGTCATCACCATTCTGAATCCAACTGAGCCCTCCTATGATGATCAAAGGAACTGATACACTAATCTCCTTGCACTCAATATTCTCATGACCATTCTACAACAGACACACTTTTGATCATCCGCCCATTCAATTACCCAGTTGACCAACCCTCCATTAACTCCTCTCCTCATCCTTGGACACCCTCCATGACCACGCTGAAACCCACAACCCCTCATTTTATCTCCTCCTCTATGATGCTGTCTTCCCTCTCTTGATTTTCCACACTGCAGGCTATTTTCTCTCTCCAACCCCAATTCCCTGCTTCTTCTGTGAGCTCTAGTCCTTTTAATCAGGAGCTCTTGGATGATCGGCCTTTGTGTGTGTTTAAAGAAGCAAGAGCTGTTTTTATCACATAATGCCACCTGGGGATATGCATATTTTTTAATGTTGTTGAAAAAGGGTTCTGCACAAAACTGTAGCAGGACCTCTTCGCAGGCATGTTGTAATTTCTAGACTATAGCATATAACTCTTCTTTGCATTTACAGTGTCTCACTGAACATCAGTCAGACTAATTAATTGATTGCATTTTTTGAAATCTCTCATATTGCTGTTTGGAAGTTAAACTTATTTTATATTTAAGGAATGTCTTGGGAATAGCAGGGGATCTAATTAAGGCAGCAAAGCGGGACAGAGCAAGGAGAAATCAAACACGCATTTGCTCATTTAATGCTAACATCAACTGCAGAGTCTAAGAAAATGGGGTGGGCGAATATGGAACTTTTCTTAACTTGTTGAAACAACAAACACTCATCACTTCAAGCAACCACTCCATGTCAGTTGAAGATTCCACTGCCAAAAAGAAGTAACCTCACTATTGTGGCAAAGGAAACATTGAGATCAAAGGATATTACTATATCAGTCAAATGTTTTTTTTTTAAATGATACGTAAAATGAATTAATCTGTCATTAAATAAACAGTAGCCATTTTGTACATGGAAGAATGAAGAAAGAAGAGGCATGCGTGATTGGGGATGAATTTAGGTCTAAAAGAATAGGGTTGAATTATGGAAATGATATTTAGCGGAGCAACTTCTTATTCTTGAATGGAACCAGCTCAGAAGCTGGTAATCAAGAAACTGCAGAGCATAGAATGACATGGGATGGAGGTACAATTAGTCTGGAGCCTGATTATCAGTGTGAATTTGGTGGGCTGAAGGTCATGTTTCACTGTTGTATGACTCTATGTCACTCTTTGAGCACAGTCAAACAAACACATGAGGAGTGGCCACAATGGAACCATAGGTCCACAATATAACAATGGGGTTCATTCAATAGTGACTTAACATTCAGATGACCCAAAAAATTAAAACCTGTGCTAAAGTAAATTCAAAGAACTTTAATTTTAAATGCAAATTCTTATTCTTCCCAACCACCTGTGTTACATTTTTATTCCAGGCACTCATGAATGCCTAATGTCAAAACTTCAGCCAATGACTGAAGGGCGGCACAATGGGGTAGCAGAAGATCTGCTGCCTTACAGTGCCAGGGATCCGAGTTCGATACTGATTACATGAGCTGTCTGTACGGAGTTTGTACATTTTCCCTGTTACCATGTTAGTTTTCTCCGGGTGCTTTGGTTTCCTCCCACGTTCCAAAGATATATAGGTTTGTAGGTTAATTGGCTTTGGTAAAATTGTAAATTGTCACAAATGTGTAGGATAGTGCTCATGAATGGGATGATCACAGATCAGTGTGGATCCAGTGCATCGAAGACCCTGTTTCCATGCTGTATCTCAAAGACGTTTTGATTATTTTCTTGTACAATTATTCTGTCTATTAATAACCTTAGCCACACCTGCAGGGTAACATAATGTGTTCCTGCAATGTGTGGCATTTTCATCCATTGTTATCATTTTTGTTTTTATATCTCCCTCTGTAATTCAGTTTAGTTTAGTTTATTTTAGTTTATTAATGTCACATGTACCGAAGTGCAATGAAAAGCTTTTGTTTGCATGCTACCCAGTGAAAAAGATTACAATCAAGCTGTCCACAGTGCATAGATAAAGGATAAAGGGTACAACATTTGGTGCAAGTAAGCCTGATAAAGTCCGCTATATTTCAAATGTCTCCAATGAGGTAGAGTTCAGGACTGCACTCTAGCTGATGAGAGGACTGATCAGTTGCCTGATAACAGCTGAGAATAAACTATCCTTGAACATGGAGGTATGCGTTGACAAACTCCTGTACCTCTTACCAGATGAGAAAATGGAGAAGAGGAAGTGACCAAAGTGAGACAAGTACTTGATTAAGCTGGTGGCCTTGCCGAGGCAGCATGAAGTGTAAATGGAAGGGAGATTAGTTTGTGTGATATTCTGGGTTGCGTCCACAATTCTCCACACTTTCTTGTGGTCTTGGATGGAGTTGTTCCCAAATCAGGTTGTAAAGGGCCTGTCCCACTGTACGAGGTAATTCAAGATTTCTCCCGAGTTCTCCCCTGATTCGAGTTTGTGTAATGTACGTAACGGGTACGTAGGGACTCGTACAAGTAAAAAGTAACCATTTTTTTCATCACCAGTATTTTTTAACTCGTGGACATTTTTCACAGTGTTGAAAAAAACGTCACGAGTTTACCGGATTTCCCGAGTACCTACCGTTACTCGTACGAGCCGTTACGTGACATCCACGAGCTCCTATGTACCTGCTACATACATTCCATGAGCTAGAATCAGGGGAGAATTCGGGAGAACTCTTGAATTCCTCGTACAGTGGGACAGGCCCTTTATGCTACCAATAAAATGCTTTTACGGTGCGTCTGTAGAAGTTGGCAAGGGTTGTTGGGGACATGCTAAACGTCCTAAGACCTCTCAGGAAGTGAAGGCACTGGTATAGCTTCAATGTGGCTGGTCCAGGACTAATCATTGGTGATGCTTAATCTGAGGAAATTGAAGCTTTCAATCATCTCTCTTTGGCGCCATCAATGTATAGTGAAGTGTGTGTACTGTTTCGCTTCCTGAAGTCAATCACAAACTCCTTTCTTGCTGACATTGAGGGAGAGGTTGTTGTCTTCACCAAATAAATTCAAGATTCCTATTGTTCTGCTCCAGCTTACCTGTACAACAGCATATGTTGATGTCAATATATTATTTATTGGTATTCTTTGCCTTAGAGAAGAAACTATACTTCAAAGGTACTGATTGTGAAATATTTTGGGACCCCCTATGGTTATGGAACATGTATAAGTAATTCTTCATTCTCTAATTGATTTATCAAGATTATGAAGCAACACATTATTTTAAAATTTAGATTTTCATGTACTGTAAACCCTCGTTTATATGGACTTCTTTATAATAGATTTGGTTATTGCAGACAGACCTATCGGCAGTCGGCCATGCCACACCCAACAGCTTCCTTAGCAGCACATGCCGCCATCGGTCCTTGCCCACCTCTGTAGCCACCGGCCACGGTCCTTACCTGCCGATGTCAGCCCCTGGCCACCTCCTTAGCCAGTGCCCCCTTCGGCAACTTTCTCGGCCACTCCTGCTAACGCCACCGCCTCCGGCTGTATTGTTGTATTGAGACCTGGAGATTTTTAGCTTAATGTTTAAGAAGGAACTGCAGATGCTGGAAAATTGAAGGTAGACAAAAATGCTGGAGAAACTCAGCGGGTGCAGCAGCATCTATGGAGCGAAGGAAATAGGCAACGTTTCGGGCCGAAACCCTTCTTCAGACTGAACTTCAGCTTTGTAGCTTAGGGCAGGTAATACTTTGTTTTAATGTTTCAGCTGAAAAAAATGCACCACTGTCCACTCAGCCTAAATGTTATTGTTGGGTCTCTCCATATGAAATGCCATTTATTACAATCTTATAGCAGACAACCGTCAATAACAGACTACATCACTATGGTCTGTTATAATAATGGTTTACTGTGTTTTTAATATTGTAAAAGATTCCCTCCCATATTGGAAATACTGGAGCCTGCATTTCCTTTGAAGCAAACTAGTTAGAAAAATGTAAACTAGTTTTGCGCACAGCAGCGGTGTGCTCTCAGTGCTGTCTACCGATTGACTCTTTCAGCATTTCACTTTTGTACAAGAGGTTAAAGCTTAGACCAGGCATTGCAGGGAAGATATTACACATTACAATGATAGCGCAAGTAGATTTTGTGGTTCTTTAATTTCAGAGAGAATATGTGCAGTGTACTTCAATTTAATTTGAATAATTAAATTCTGCTCACTTTGTAATATTTAATTTTAGCATTATAATCTTCCTCCTGAGAGCACCTCTTTCTATATCAGCTTCATATTATCCCCCCGCCATTGATGGTTTAATAGAAAGATAATGACATTTCCTGCTGTAGATTTGATGCCATTAAACAATAGCAATATCTGTATTTGTTGATTCTATGGTGTTTTATTGTGATTACAAAGTAGAGTGTAGCCTGCTATCTGAAGACCAGGATAAAACAATGAGTCACAATAGAGAAGGGAGGAACTGCAGATTCCGGTTTAAACCGAAGATAGATTATGTGTTCGGCACGGACTAGAGGGGTCGAGATGGCCTGTTTCCGTGCTGTAATTGTTATATGGTTATATGGTTATAGACAGAATGAACTGGAATAACCCAACAGGTCAGGCAGCATCTCTGAAGAAAATTAATAAGTGACGTTTCAGGTCAAGACCCATCCTCTGAAAAAGAGTCTTGACCTAAAATATCACCTATTCCTTTTTGCCAGAGATGCTGACTGACTCACTGAGTTACTCCAGCTTTTTGTGTCTTTCCTGAGTCACAATAGGGTTGGGGAAGGGTGAGAACTCAGTTCACCCTTTAATCTCAGATCATTATGTACACACAGGATAAAATAAATATCAACAGCAATTGCTCCAGAGTTCTGTGTGGCCAATGATGCTGTAAACTTTCAAATGTGTTTCAATGTTAAAATTGCCAATTGTGTGAGGCTTTGTAATTCCTGATCAGGGGAGTTCTCAGGGTTCTAATTGTGTTGTTTCTACAGTCATGAGTCCATCACCTAGCAATACATGTAAGTTCTTGGATAATTCTTGGGGTTCCCATGTGTCTGGTTGGCACTCCTCTGCTATGTGCATGCCTCTGTTCTTGGTTGTATTACTCAAAACAGTCACATAAAATATAACATGCCGCTCAATGAGACGCAATTGCATAGTGATATCAGTGTCCAAGACAATTGTTGGGACCTGCATTGCATTACACTAATCTACTATTTGTGGCATATTATAGCCGGCTATATGTGGGGATGCTCACATATAAATGATACCAATTTTTTATGAAAATAACTAATGTTGCATATTGGAAAGCTAATGGCACAGCTCCACATCTGATTTGCTTTTCTAACCACTTGGGTTCTGCCAAAATACTGCTGTTATTTTGGTGACAATGAATCATCTTCCCTTTCAGATACAGGGCTTCTTCCTGCACATTGAACATTCAGCATTGGTGGTAAATTGGCACTTTCTCATTTTCATTTGGCACAGCTAGTATGTTTTATTCATTACACTTGTTCTGTCTATATTACTAATCAATTTAACAGTAAAAAGAGCATTATCAAAGATGCACCTATGTTGTTTGTGCACACTGACCCAACATTTCATCCAGAGTTGCACAAGGCACAATTTTGATTTATCATTGTTTACGAAGTTAAACTATGGGAGAATTTATTGAAGACTTCTTAGACAGAAAGGAAGACGTACTATTTGACGGAATGTAAAGGATCACTTTACCTAAAAATGAACAGATTATAAAATCTCTCTTCTAAAATTGTTTCAATTACCTCACAAATGTAAAATGTTCATTTAACAGGAAGGCCTTCCTTCAAAATGCCACTGCCATAAAAAAAATCTCATTACCTCGATTAACCTCAGGAACATAACCTTCAACTGTCCTGCATGCCATAATTGGTACCAATTGCAATAATACTGTACATGTGCCACCTACCCCAGGTCAATGCAAAAAATGCACACACAAATGCCACCTGACATTCTCTCAGTGAGTTTAACTTAGCTGTCCAATGAAAATTTCACAAGACAGCAATCCATTGTATTCTTCTCAGCAAAGTTCTTTAGTTCAGTCTCTTGAGGGCCTGTCCCACTTCAGCGATTTGTCAGCGGACTGCCGGTAACTGTCAAGTTCGCGGCACTCGCCTGCAAAACCGGGAACTGGAACACACACGCACGCACGCACGCACGCACGCACGCACGCACACACCCACACACACACACACACACACACACACACACACACACACACACACACACACACAAACACACACACACACACACACACACACACACACACACACACACACACACACACACACAAACACACACACACACACACACACACACACACACAAACACACACACACACACACACACAAACACACACACACACACACACACACACACACACACACACACACACACACACACACACACACACACACACACATCGCAAAGGCAGGGTCCAGTGAAAGCGGGGGAGGCCTTTTAGTCCCTTTAGTCATCCGTATACGTTTTCTGCCTAAAAAAAATGAAAGAAATGTCTTGGACATTGATGCTTATCTTCCACATAACATTGTTTGAATTCCAAATGCAGACAGAAGTAGACAACTCTTTACAATGACAAACAAAAACTTGATTTTATTACTATACGATGGCCTTGTGAGTGAAGGCATTTCTTTCTACAATAAGAAATTAATCAGAAAAAACACATTGCAGGTTCATTTATTTTTCACTCTTTGCACTCATTTCAGCTGTGCTCATCGTCAGATGCTGCAATTGGAATTAACATCTCAGGTTAGGAAGGGTCTTCAGAATATAATTTATCAATCCACTTTCTAGAGAGCTGACATTTGATGCGAACAGGATTTTAACTAGCTATGCTGTCTTCCCTTGCAAATGACGACACAAATAATGCAATTATGCTGGAGAGGAATCAAAGCATATTCACAGGATGTTGCCTGGATTGGAATAATTCAGTTCTGAGGAGAGAGTAGAGAGGAGTTGATTGAGTCATAGAATCACAGAGCTATTCAGTATGCAATGACAAATAAAGGATTCAATATAGTAAAAGGCCCTTCGGTCCTCCTTATTCATACTGATCAAGTTGGCATACTGAGCTGGCCTTTGAGCCAGCACTGCCATTCAATATGATCATGGCTGATCATCTAAAATCAGTACCCAGTTCCTGCTTTTTTCCCATAACCCTTAATTCCTTTAGCCCTAGGAGCTAAACCAAACTCTCTTGAATAGTGCTCCACTACCTTCTGTGGCAGAGAATTCCACAGATTCACAACTCTCTGGGTGAAGAAGTTTTTCCTTTTTCCTAAATGACCTACCCCTTATTCTTAAACTATGACCTCTGGTTCTGTACTCCCCCAACATCGGGAACATTTTTGCTGCATCTGATGTGTCCAATCCTTTAAGAATTTTTTATGTTTCTATAAGATGCCCTCTCATCCTTCTAATTTCCAGTGAATACAAGCCCAGTCGACCCATTCTTTCATCATATATCAGTCCCACCATCCCGGGAATTAACCTGGTGAACCTACGCTGCACTCCCTCAATAGCAATAATGTCCTTCCTCAAATTAAGAGGCCAAAATTGCACACAATACTCCAGATGCGATCTCACCAAGGCCCTGTACAACTGCAGTGTGATCTCCTTGCTCCTAAACTCAAATATTCTCGCAATGAAGGCCAATATGCCATTAGCTTTCTTCACAGCATGCTGTATCTACATGCACACTTTCAGCGACTGATGTACAAGCACACGCAGGTCTCGTTGTACCTTCTGCTTCTGCCCACTCACCCATCCTATCCAAGTCACCCTGCAGCCTCATAACATCCTCATCGCAGTTCACACTGCCACCCAGCTTTGTGTCATCCGCAAACTTGGAGATGTCACGATTAATTCCCTTGTCTAAATCGTTAATATATATTGTAAATAACTGGGGTCCCAGCACCGAGCCTTGTGGCACCCCACTAGTCACTGCCTGCCATTCTGAAAAGGATCCGTTAATTCCTACTCTTTGTTTCCTGTCTGTCAACCAGTTCTCTATCCATGTCAATACCTTACCCTAAATACCATGTTCTCTAATTTTGGACACTAATCTCCTGTGTGGAACCTTGTCAAAGGCTTTTTGAAAGTCCAGATACACCACATCCACTGGCTCTCCCTTATCCATTCTACTTGTTTCATCCTCAAAAAGTCCAGAAAATTAGTCAAGCATGATTTCCCCTTCATAAATCCACGCTGACTTTGACCTATCCTGTCACTGCTTTCCAAATGCGCTGCTATAACATCTTTAACAATCGGCTCAATCATCTTCCCCACTACCAATGTAAGGCTAACTGGTCTATATTTCCCTGTCTTCTCTCTCCCTCCTTTCTTAAAAAGTGGGGTTACATTGGCTACACTCCTGTCCACAGGAACTGATGCAGAGCCTAGAGAACATTGGAAAATGAACACCAATGCATCCACGATTTCTGGGGCCACCTCCTTGATTACTGTAGGATGCAGACCATCAGGCCCAGGGGATTTATCTGCCTTCAGTCCCAACAGTTTACCTAACATCATTTCCTGACTAATGTGGATTCCCTTCAGTTCCTCACTTCAACTAGATCCTCGGTCCCGTAGCATTTCTGGGAGATTGTTTGTGTCTTCCTTAGTGAAGACAGAACAAAAGTACTTGTTTAACAGTTCTGCCATTGCCTTGTTTCCTGTTATAAATAATAGGTATAAAGTTAGAGGTAGGATGTTTAGAGGGATCTGAAGGGGAGAGAGTGGTCAGAATTTGGAATATGTGACCTGAGGTGATAATAGAGGCAGATACCATCACAACCTTTAAGAAACATCTGAGCAAAACTTTGAATTGTCAACACATAGAAGTCTATGGACCAAATGCATGTGAATGGAACTCGAGTCGCTAAGTACAATGATCGACATGACATGATGGGCTGATGGCCTGTTTCTGTGGTGTACAACTCTATGCTTTAGGACTTTATGACCAGTGTTTCCAATCACTGGTAACCAGTGGTTATCAGAAATGTACTGGAAACACTCAGAATATGTGGAAAAAGAATCAGAGTTAAAATTTCTGGTCAAAATCACTTCCAAAGGTTTGAAACCATAACCTCCTTCTTGCAGGTTCTGCCTGACCTGCTGACCATTTCCTGGGTTTTCAGTTTCTATTTCAGATTTTCAACATCGGCATTTATTTTTGATTCTCAGCACCAAGATTCATATGGGGATCAATAATAGTAAACTGCCTAAACTCCACTGGGTTTTATCTGAGAATGGATAAATAAAGTGGACAATGTTCGTTTGGTGATAGTTGAAGATAGATAGAACTACTCAATTTATTTTTTTCATTTTATCTCATTGCATTTTCATTGGAGGGCAGGGTTTCAGGTACCCAAAGAGATCAATGTGGAAATAGTCTATAACAAGTGGCCATACTCATCATTATATTATTCCTCTTGAAATGTTGCCTAATTTTAGGTAATTTATTGATAGAAAATCTGGTCTGACAGAGACGAGGGAAAGGGGAATTTTGATTGTTTATCATTTTCTTTAAAGTCTGTTATCATAGTGATAGAGTGTGGAAATAGCCTCTTTGGTCCAACTGACCCAGACCGGACAAAAATGTCCCAGCTACACTAGTCCCACTTGCCTGCGCTTGGTCCATATCCCTCCAAACCTGTCCTATCCATGTACCTGTCTAACTGTTTCTTAAATGATGGGATAGTCCCAGCCGCAACTACCTCCTCTGGCAGCTTGTTCCATACACCCACCACCCTTTGTATGATAAGGTTACCCCTCGGATTTCTATTAAATCTTTTCCCCTTCATCTTGAACCTATGTCCTCTGGTCCTCGATTCCCCTACTCTGGGCAAAAGACTCTGCTTCGACCCGATCTAATTCTCTCATGATCTTATAAAGATAACCATGATCTCTATAAGATCACCCCTTATCCCCCTGCACTCCATGGAATAGAGACCCAGCCAACTCAACCTCTCCTTATACCTCACACCTTCTAGTCCTGGCAACAACCTCGTAAATCTTTTCTGAACCCTTTCAAGCTTGACAATTTCTTTCCTATAACATGGTGCCCAGAACTGAACACAATATTCCAAATGCTGTCTCACCAACGTCTTATACAACTGCAACATGACCTCAAAAGCATCTATACTCATTACTCTGACTGATGATGGCCAAAATACCAAAAGCCTTTTTGACCACATTATCAACCTGCGACTCGACCATAGAACCATGACCCTTTACTCCTAGATCCCTCTGCTCTACAACATTACCAGAGGCCTACCAGTTACTGCATAGGTCCTGCAATTGTTCGACGTCTCAAAATGCATCACCTCACACTTCTCTGTATTAAATCCCATCAACCATTCCTCCACCCACCTTGCCAATCGATTCAGATCCTGCTGCAATCGTTCACAGCCATCTTCACCATCTGCAAAACCACTAACTTTCGCATCATTGTTAATATTGGCCAGATTAAAGGCAACATAAAATGGAGGATTCCGGCACTTGTCAGAATTGCTTAACCCTTGTCAGCTGAACATTACAGGCTTTGAATGGCGCCAAACAGTCTAGGCTCAGACTGGTATGCAGGACGGTGAGGGGTCCAGGTTTTCTCCTTGTTTCTCCTAAATTGATAACATGTATAGCAGTTTTGCAAACAAACCTTAAATGCATCATTTCGATTGGATCGCTGCAAAAGCATTGTATATAGTGTAAATAATGTTGCAAAATGGTCATCCTGTTAATCGATGATTGGTCGAACTGTTGAACCTTGGAGAAATTGTTTGAATCTCAGGGCACACGTTTCAATGAACATTAGATTGGGTTTGATACTTTTAGTATGTTAGTGAATCTATATTGATGTACATTATTTTTGTAGATTGAAAATTTGTTCTTTATTCAGTGTTTGCTTGCTCACAAGGTTTTTGCATCTGGGTATATAAAGAGATTTAACATGGAAATGGCATTATGGTCCGCCCAGTCTTCATCGACCATCAAGCATACATTTACACAAATCCCATTTTATTCTAATCATGTTCCATCAAATCATCCCAGAATCTTCCTAATCCCAATTTTATTTTCCTGTCAATCCCATTATTTTCCATCAGATTTTACCACTCTCCTACTCTCTCAGGACAATTTAAAAAAGTGACCAATTAACCAACCAACATTTACATTTTTACTGTTTTCTTTTTCGTTGAAGGACTTTTTGCTGCTTCAAATATTTTAAGGATGTAGTTCTGCAGGGAGAGAAAACTAAGATGACATATATCACTTCTATTTCTTTTCTGTTCCCATACATTTAAATTGCTATAATTTTTATTTGGTATGTACATGGTGAAATTGCTTGCACGTGGCATAATGCACCATAAGGCACAATAATTTCATGACATAATTCCATAAAAAATGGATACCACCCTTCTCCTGTGCTGCCTCATAATAACCATAACTTACTGATAAATACTGAGGTTTGTCTCTGTGGGGTAATGACCTAGATTGTAGATGTAAAGCCCAGAAATGCTGAGAGTAACTGCCATTGCCTCTTATAGCTGAACAACCTTGGGATTCCACATGGAAGTACAAGCTACTGTCAATGATTTGCTGAACACAAATTCTACCTCATTATTTGTATTTCTCTATCCATGCATGAGATGTGACTGTTACTGGCACTACCACCATTAATTATCCATCCATAATTACCAGCTAAACTCTATACTAGGTACTTTCGGATGGCATGTCAGGCCCAACAACTTTGTAGGACTGGAATCACATAGAGGCCAGTAAAGGAGAAGAAGTATAGATATCTTTCTCTGAGGACCTTCATGAAACAAACTTGCTCTACTGAAAATGCAGTAGATTTATAAGTTACATCAGCTTTTTTAATTCCAGACCTACTGGTTGGGGTGTAGTATAAAGAAGTCAAAGTTTCACCCATCAATGGGAAGTTATCTTGAGGTACTTGGCTGGGATTAAGGTTCAGACACTAAGCTTCTGTTCGGTAGCCAAGGAGAACGTGAATGCAGTGAAGCAATATTATTTTAAATTTTAATTTACCTTTGATATTTATTTATTTCTACACATTTGCAGTGTCATAAATAGAATCCCTCAAACTAAATAATATTTTAAGTAGCTTCATGTGTCAACAGTTCGGTTTACACTGGTTCAGAGCCCTTTCAATAAAATGTAACTATTTCAAGCATGGGAGATGTTTCATGGTGCAGAGATCACCCAGAACTGGTCTTTTAATGCCATTTCCATTGAAATTTTGAATGTAAAAAGTATCAAAGAATATCAAGCAAACTATAGTTTTAGGTTAAAGATGATCATGCCTGCAAAAGCACCAGCCTCCAGATCATGATGTCAAGATTTCTTGATTTACATTTAATGCTTCAAGAGGACACTTAAATAAAACTTTTTTAAAATAAATAAATAAGATCCATACAAGTAGTTACCCTTTAAATACTTTCAAATTTTACCACAAATGATATTTACTTTAAAACTGTTTTTTTTACAACAATGAAATGTGTAAATGCCTGCAAAGAATTTAAAAAATCACACTTGATTATTTAAAATCAAGTTATTCCATTTGACCACACTGATGAGAATACTTGTCATATAATCTTTCTCATCTGTGATATTAACATTTCACCAGGTTATCACTCCTAATAGGATTATCCTATAATGCAGGAAACAAATACTTTTCAAAAGGTTTGTTTTCATTTTCCAATTATTTATTGAGGATTTGTATTTGTGGTTAGGCAAATTGGTTGAAAGGAAAATTGAATCATAAAATTAAGATGGTAAACTGGAATAACATTTTGCTCAGCAACTGCCTTGGTTTACAATTCGTTGCAGAGTGCAAACTCTGCACATTTACTTGAACAAATCCTCAATAATTTGAAATAACATTGAATTTAGTGTCAAAATCAATATATATTGAATCAACATTATTTTGGTATTCTTGGTTGTAAACCAGAAACTTTGCATGTGCTATGAAAGTGAATATCTGGGACTTACCGAAGATAGACACAAAATGCTGGAGTAACTCAGCAGGTCAGGCAACAACTCTAAAGAAAAGTAATAGGTGATGTTTTGGGTCGGAACCCTTCTTCAGACTGGGAATTCAGCCTGGGACTTACTGATGGATTCAGAGTGCTGAATCTCTCAGTTTGCTCTGCACAGGACTCCACAAGGATCCCAAAGATAGGATTCAGTCTTGCTGGGATATTCCAGTATAATACTGGGGATATTGGCTGTCTGATTCTCTGCCAGGTCAAAGCTGATGGAAGATATGAGAGGATGTTGCTGTCAATGGGAATTAGGAGGCAAAGGTTAAGTAACTTTATTTTTTTTTAATACATTGCTTTACTTCAATGATTTAAATTATGTATTTTAGTTCAATTTGTTTAGGACTAAAAATTGGGTGAGGCCATGTCATCAAATGGACCACTGTTGGAATTCATGGTATTGAGTGCCAGTCCTTAGTGTTTGTGAGTGTGCACAGTACAGATGAGGAGGGGGGGAAGTGAGGGGCATGGCTGGGCAAGTATAATCCAACCAATAACATCGGAAATTATTCTCAGATAGCCTAGAAATAAAAACTAGGAAACTAGGAAATAAGTCAATTGCTTTACACCTGCTCTTATCACTTACCCTCATGCACAAGAATAGTGTGATGGAATTCCGCAACAGAAACATGAAATGTTTACAAAATTCTTGAAGATTTCACAGTGTAAAACCTGGAAAATGTTTAAATCTACTTCCAGTGATCAACAGTTTAATAGCTAGACAGCTTTTCACACCATGTTCCTCCGTGTTATTTTACCAGGGAGACCAGCAGTGGCAGACTAGGCATTTAGCTGGAATATAGGGAGAATTTAGCATTGCTATGTAAACAGCATCTACAAAAGGTTAATACGTGAGAGAAAAGGAGGAAGTGTCAGATTTATTGTAGACAAAACAAGCAGTTAAAACCAAAGGTCAGAACGGCAGAAGATAATACTTTAGGGCAGGGGCCTCCAAACCTTTCAGCATGGGGGCCACATTATATATTTGGCACATTTTTGCGGGACATAGGAAAAAATAAAGAAATGTCAGTTTTATAAATTTAATGAAAGAGAGAGAGAGATAGAGAGAGAGAGATATAGAGAGATAGAGAGATAGAGATATAGAGATATAGAGAGATAGATAGAGAGATAGATAGAGAGATAGATAGAGAGATAGATAGAGAGATAGATAGAGAGATAGATAGAGAGATAGATAGAGAGATAGATAGAGAGATAGATAGATAGAGAGATAGAGAGATAGAGAGATAGAGAGATAGATAGATAGATAGATAGATAGATAGATAGATAGATAGATAGATAGATAGATAGATAGATAGATAGATAGATAGATAGATAGATAGATAGAGAGGTAGAGAGGTAGAGAGGTAGAGAGGTAGAGAGGTAGATAGATAGATAGATAGATAGATAGATAGATAGATAGATAGATAGATAGATAGATAGATAGATAGATAGATAGAGAGGGAGAGGGAGAGGGAGAGGGAGAGGGAGAGGGAGAGGGAGAGGGAGAGGGAGAGGGAGAGGGAGAGGGAGAGGGAGAGGGAGAGGGAGAGGGAGAGGGAGAGGGAGAGGGAGAGGGAGAGGGAGAGGGAGAGGGAGAGGGAGAGGGAGAGGGAGAGGGAGAGAGAGAGGGAGAGGGAGAGGGAGAGGGAGAGGGAGAGGGAGAGGGAGAGGGAGAGGGAGAGGGAGAGGGAGAGGGAGAGGGAGAGGGAGAGGGAGAGGGAGAGGGAGAGAGAGTGCAGAGAGAGAGCAGAGATAGAGGGAAAGGAGAAAGGAAAGAGAGAGAGCACAGAGAGAGAGGGCAGAGGGCAGAGAGAGGGCAGGAGAGAAAGGGAGAGAGATAGGCAGAGAGAGAGGCAGTTAGGGAGAAGCAGAGAGAGAGGCAGGGAGAGAGAGAGAGAGAGAGAGAGAGAGAGAGAGAGAGAGAGAGAGAGAGAGAGACAGAGAGAGAGGTGGAGAGAGAGAGAGACAGAGAGAGAGGCAGAGAGACAGAGAGAGCAGAGAGAGAGGGGAAAGAGGGGTGAGAGAGGGCAGAGATAGAGAGTGCAGTGAGAGAGGGGGCAGCAAGAGAGAGGGGGCAGAGAGAGAGGCAGAGAGAGAGAGAGAGAGAGGGAGTGGCTGAGAGAGAGGCAGAGAGAGAGGCTGAGAGAGAGAGAGAGAGAGAGAGGCAGTGAGACAGAGAGAGAGATGGCAGGCAGAGGGAAGCGGGGGTGAGAGAGGGCAGAGATGGGAGAGGGAGAGAGAGAGAGGGCAGAGGGGAGAGAGAGAAGGCAGAGAGAGAGAGGGCAGATCTATTCTGACCGCCGCCACCGAACAACCACCCCCCCCCCCATTGCACCCTTCTTCACGGCGGCCCTGTGATGTCTCGGCTCTGACAATTCGAGGGACTACCTGCATCAAAAAATCCCAGAGTATTATAAAGGACATTTCCCACCCCGGACACTCCCTGTTTGAACTGTTTGAACTGTTGCCGTCAGGCAGACGGTACAGATCTACAAGGACAAGGACAAACAGACTTAAAAACAGTTTTTACCCCACTGCTATAAAGGCACTAAATGTAGCCGCCAAGGAACGCAGGGGCGATACATGCTAAGGGACTGTGAAATCGACAGAAGGATGTAGGGTTGGTTGTTTATGCGTGCTATTTTCATGATATTTATTTTAGTTGTTTATCTTTTTTTTAAATATTTTACCTTGTATGTATCGTTAGCTTTTAGAAATGTTTGAATGGTGCACTGACTGGCTGACATTTTTTAATTTCGTTGTACATGGTTCATGTTACAATGACAATAAAGAAACTATTCTATATTCTATTCTATTCTACCCAGTAACAACACTAAGAGCAGCTCCGGGCAGCCATGCTCCCCGACTCGAATCAACTCGACATTTAACTGACACACGCTCCGTCCTTCGCTGAGCTTGCTGCAGGCCGGATAATATCTCGTGGCGGGCCGGATGTGGCCTGCGGGCCATATTTTGGAGACCCCTGCTTTAGGGGAAAGGAGAAGAAGCAAACCTGGTCAGCTTTGATGGCCATGGTTGAAATGGGAACAATATGAACCAAGTGAAACTTTGTTCACATTACTTATTAATTCACAGCTGCAGTTCTTTTAATTAGGGTATATTTTGTAGATACTGTGCCATTTACTAGGGAAAATATCATAGATTCAAAAATTATGTGTGCAGCAGAACAGAGAAATGCTGTTGCTTAAGGAACAATTGTCAGTCAGAAGGCTGAAGCTGGAGGCAGTAGCTAATAACACACAGTTGATAAAAGTTTTGTATGCATTTAGCACCATGAAAGGTCACCTTTTGCAAGTCTGGCAGTCTTGCTCAACCGCGGCAGGGGGGCTGTTGATTTAGCAGATGACAAGCAGAAACCTGGCGAATAATGAAATGTCAGCCAAGACGAGACTCTGACAGCTCGAGTGGGGTAGTGATTAATGAATGACATGAATAGAACAGGCCCAATTTCCAGCCACTTGAAGTATGTAAATCTAGCATTTCAATAATGAACACAAACAAAATTGAATACCTGTTAAAATATATTAATGGACAAACATAATTCTGAACAATTTATTGCAAGACCTTTTTCTGTAACCTTTCACTGTTACTCATGAGTCTGAGAACAAAGATTTTCTATTCAAGGCACAACTTTCTGAGGGAAGACAATCTATTTTGATCTATTGTTAAGATATCAGCATTCCAATATTTCAGAATGTATAGTGAAGGGGATAAAGCATGTGGTTTTTTTAATTAGCAAACCATCAATTCCCTCTGTGCAATATTGCCATTGGGTTTTTATGGATGCTGGTGTATATTTAGATCACAGAATAGCAAATAAGCTGTGTAGTATGACATGAAAACAATATTCTTACTCAACATAACAATTCTACTTTCAAAGCTATCTGCATCTTTGATAATCACTGTGCTTGTAAGAAATAGAGAGTACTGTGATTACAGTTGTAATTCCACTATGTCTTATGTAAATCTGATCAAGTTAGATTACAGATGAAATAAAATAGTAAATAACATAAGAGCAATATTTATTCTTTGGAAATTGACCTTCAAAGACCACCTCCCCTCCATCACCACGGCTGGAGTAAAACCATGTGGAAATCCCATTATGATAGCATTAGAACCTGAATTAATTAAACGTCTAAAACTGATCATCAGTGACAGTGAAGATGTTGGAATATTGAATGAGTCTGACTAATGTTCTATTGTCTTTATTTACATTGGCTTCCATAACTCCAGTTCCCACAGTCGTTATCTCACTCCATCGCACGCTGCCCTCATGACGACTGCGATAGAGAGCAGATGGTCATTGCAGACAATAGAGTTTTAAGAGGGTCTGCAAAGGATGCAAGGGTATTTCATACCGAGCATCTGCGTACAAAAGCACACTCTAATTTGCGGGCTGTTTCCAAGGCTCACATTCAGAGATGGACATCAGGGGCTGCTGGAAGTCCATCAACTGAGAGAAAGATGCTCTTTGGGCTACCCTACACTTGTCAGGCTCTCGGCACAATGAGATGTCCAAAAAGGTATGCTGCCAACTCCAGGAGTATGAGCTGAAGGTCTCACTGAAACTTGATACAGTCAATGCAAAGGGTCTGTGGGGCAGGACCACAGTCTCAGGTCCTTCAGCCACCGGATTTTGAGGGTTAGAGTCTGGTGTGGAAATGCCTCAAACAGCAGAAGGGGCCACATTAGTGGCAAAGGTGCTTTGCGCAAGATAGATGTGTTACTGTTACGTATAACACCAACAAACCTGAATGTATAGGTCAACAGTAAAAATGCAATAAGGCTTTACACTTTCCTTTGTATATATTGTTTTATGAATTAAGTTTATTGTTGAAATAAAAAAATATGGCAACTCTTAATATGCCCCCTTTTTGTGTGGTTTTTGTGCACCATCTCAATATTACTTTTTGACTCCCCTATGAGTTGTTAGCATCGCAAACTGGCACTTAATTGTGTTATGGTGCATTAGAATCTACAAATGACCAGGATTTGTGATCCCTGCGATGGGCATCACTGCTCAAAATTTCATCCATTACAGTTTTAGAATAAGGGAGCATTCATCCAAAAGTGCACTATTAAAGACTTGGCAAGGGTGGAATTGTCACAATGCTACCCAGTCCAGAGGGATTGAGAAACTGATTTATCTGATGATCAATATTCAGTACAATCATATAGTTAATATTCTATATTTTGTCTTTTTGTTCTACCTGTAAAACTACTCATTAAAACATTAATATATTACACAAACAAACAGATTTATTACACTTTATGTTGAGCTGGAGTGTATCTCACATCCACATCCTAACAATATTGCAACACACTTCCTCTCTTTTGCAAAACATGTCCCAAAAAATAATAAGGTCAGACGTCGATGAAGAAAATCAGTACAATAAGATGTCCATAAAACTGGCACATTTCAGACTGCATGAATACTTGCTGAGGGACTCAGCAGGCCGAAGGGCCTGTTTCCATATTGCATCTCTAAACTCAACCACACTAAACATCAAACCACAATATCAAACCTGCAGACACTATGCACCATATTGCATACAGGATCTTGTTCAAATAAATCTAACCTAAGTGTCTTCATATAGGGTAGATGTCTGAGTCAAGAAATGCACAAATCACATATGAGGATGTGGAAGTGTAATGGACTTTGAAGATAGGACTTTAATAATCTCTCTACTGTAACACCCATGGCAGGTTAACTCCCATGAGTTGTTATACACAGGAGCATAAGTGACATTTTCCATTGACATACAATTCCATTGCACTATCCCAAAAACAATAAACATGTAAAATATAATTGAATATACACCTTTTATTATTATTTGTTCACAGAATTCAAATGCTAGTTGAAATGCAATCATACAGTATATCCTCCATTCCGTACTGCGGAGATTGGGGAGATAGTCAATAGTTAATCACAATCGTGGGTCTAGATTAGGCAAGGATATCACATTTCCTTCCTTGAAGAACATTAGTGAAACAGAAGGGATTTTTACCACAAAGTGGTGGTTTCGCAGTACAGAGAATTTGAATTAAAAATCTGGATTTTTAAAATTATTTTCATCATGCTGAGTTACAAAGTTATTTTATACAAAGTTATTTTATTTTAAAATAGACTTTATTCAGGTAATAAATATATACAATACATGAACCGTGAGAAAAATTCATCCGACATTTTCGGAGGCTATACAAATTGTTCAATACAGTCTATATACATTGCTCAAATTTCCCTTGCCACTCACGTGGCCCACTGGTGTGGGATCCCTTCCCTTATTTTGAGAGGCATCTCCACCACACCCTGCCCCCCATGTCCAGCAGCGGAAGGACCCTAGACTGTGGTCCTCCCCCACCGAGCCTTGGCGTTGGCTACACCGAGCTTCAGTGCGTCCCAGTGCGGGCCAGTCGGCAACATTCCCTGACGGACATCTCGCTCTGCTGGGTGGTGAACAACGCTCGGACAGACCAAAGAGCGTCTTTCACCGAGTTGATGGCCTTCCAGCAGCACTCGATGTCAGTCTCTGAATGTGTCCCTGGGAACAGTCCGTAAATCACAGAGCTGACGGAGCTGTTCGGAATAAACTGTGACAGGGACCCTTGCATTCTTCTTCAGACGCTTTGCAAATCCACACTCTGTGAAGAGGTGGGCAACCGTCTCCTCTCCATAGTAGCCATCCCGAGGGCACCATGCGTTGGTAGTGAGGTTCCGACGGTGCAGGAAGGATCTGACTGGGAGGGCTCCCCTCACCACTAGCCAAGCTTGGTGCTTGTTGGTGAGTTCTGGCGATGAGGCATTTTGCCAGACATGCTGGGCAGTCTGCTCTGGGAACCACGCCACCGGATCCATCGAGTCATTTCCCTCTAGTGCCTGCAAGACATTCCGTGCTGACCACTGCCCGATGGTCTTGTGGTCAAATGTGTTGGTCCGGAAGAATCTTTCCACAAATGACAGATGAGGCGGCAATGTCCAGCTAACTGCCACATTGCGTGGTATCTGCGCCAGGCCCATCCTTCGCAACACCGGGGACAGGTAGAACCTCAGCAGGCAGTGACACTTGGTGCCCACATGCCTTGGCTCTACACTCCACCTGATGCAGCCACACACAAAGGTGGCCATCAGGGTGAGGGCGACGTTGGGCACGCATTTACCCCCATTGTCTGCCGACTTGTGCATTGTGGCCCATCGCACCCGGTCCATCCTCGACCCCCAGATGAATTGGAAGACGGCCCGGGTGACCCCTGTGACGTAGGAGGGAGGGACAGGCCACACTTGCGCCAAGTACAGCAGCCCCGAGAACACCTCACACCTGATGACCACATTTTTTCCCGTTATGGAGAGGGAGCATTGCCTCCATAGCTCCAGCTTCTTCCTCACCTTGGCTATCTGCTCCAGCCAATTCTTGTTACACGCCGCAGCCCCCCTGAACCAGATCCCCAGCACCTTCAAGAAGTCAGGCTTGATGGTGAAGGGGACGGAAGATCGGTCAGGCCAGTTGCCAAAGAGCATGGCCTCGCTCTTCCTGTCGTTCACCCTGACTCCCGTGGCCGACTCAAACTGGTCGCAGATGCTGATCAATCTGCGGACCGACCCTGGATCCGAGCAGAAGACGGCGACATCGTCCATGTACAGGGAGGTGTTTACCTGAGTGCCCCCACTGCCTGGCAATGTCACTCCTCTTATGCTCGCATCCTTCCTGATGGACTTGGCAAAAGGTTCAATACAGCAGACAAACAAGACAGGGGAGAGAGGGAAACCCTGCCTGACTCCAGACCTTACGGGGAAGCGGTCTGATTCCCACCCGTTGATTTGGACTGCACTACGGATATCGGTGTAGAGCAGTTTGATCCAATTTCGGATTCCCTCCCCAAATCCCATTGTACGTGTGCGATATCCTGTCGAAGGCCTTCTCCTGGTCCAAGCTGACTAGGCAGGCATCCACCCTTCTGTCCTGCACGTAGGCAATGGTATCTCTCAGCAGCGCCAGGCTGTCTGAGATTTTCCTGCCAGGTACAGCACAGGTTTGGTCCGGGTGGATCACCTGTCCCAGAGCAGACTTGACCCGGTTGGCAATGGTTGGCAATGGCTTTAGACAGGATCTTGAAGTCGACATTCAACAATGTGATGGGTCTCCAATTCCTTATATCCTTCATCTCCCCTTTCTGCTTGTGGTTTAGGGTGATGCTGCCCTTCCTCATGGAGTCTGACATGTTGCCAGCCAGAAGCATGTCGTTGTACACTTCCAGCAGGTCCGAGCCCACCCAGTCCCACAGAGCCGAATACAACTCGGCCGGTAAGCCATCGCTTCCGGGAGTTTTACTCAAGTCAAAGGAATGGATGGAGCCAGTCAGCTCCTCTAGGGTCATTGGTTGGTCCAGACTCTCCCGCTTGCTGTCCTCCAAGACCTCCGTGATAGAGGACTGGAAGTTCTGGGAGGCGGTGCTGTCTGTTGCCTTTTTGTCAAACATGTAAAAGGATTTGCAGATCCTCAGCATGTCCGCCTGCAAGGATGTTACTGAGCCGTCCTCCTCCCTAAGGCTGTTCATCACAGAGCTCCCCTTGTGAACCTTATGGAAGAAGAAACGTGAGCACGTCTCATCCTGCTCCACCTGGCGGACCCTGGATCGGAAGATGATCTTGGAGGGTTCAGAGGTAAAGAGTCGAGCTTGCTAGTCCTTCACCTCTATAAGTTCCTCCCGACACTCTGGTGAGAAGCAACCAAGGAGAACATTGAGAGGTTCTTCATAGTTAAAGGGGTTCAGAGAACAAGACAGAGTCAGATGGAATTGTGTCAACTCCAGACAGATTTACAGCAACTGCTCCTTCTGCAGTCGAGAGGGATGGATCTCACATCCATCCCTCTATAAAGTTCCTCCGTGAGGGAGGAACTTATAGAGGGATGGATGTGAGATCCATCCCTCTCGACTGCAGAAGGAGCAGTTGCTGTAAATCTGTCTGGAGTTGACACAATTCCATCTGACTCTGTCTTGTTCTCTGAACCCCTTTAACTATGAAGAACCTCTCAATGTTCTCCTTGGTTGCTTCTCACCAGAGTGTCGGGAAGTCAAAGAGGGGCTTCACCGTTCTCCAATATGCGTAGTCCCTCTTTAGCTCCTCAATGTTCTCTGGGGTCAACAGCTTCCCATTTAACTTCCACGTCCCTCTGCCTGCCTTCCGGTCCTCCTGTAGGTGACAGGAAGTCTGAAGGAGGCAGTGATCAGAGAAGAACACTGGCGTGAGTTCGGTGTGTCTGACCGTGATGGCCTTCGTCGTGAAGAGGAAGTCTATCCAGGATGGGACTGAACCGCCTGATCTCGACCAGGTGAAACGCGGGTGGGACCCGCCTGCAGGGTTGCTGAAGGCGTTGTGCAGCTTTGCGTCTTTTACCGTCAACATCAGGAACTTGGACGTGCTGTCCAGTCTGTTGTCGGCACTGCCGGATCGTCTAGCCGCATCAATGATGCAGTTCAAGTCACCGGCCAGAACAAGCTGCTGGGACGTGGCCAGCAGCAGTGGGGGCTGTTGGAGATCGGCCAGCCGCTCGCTCTGCACGGGTGAGGCATACACATTAATCAGCCGGAGCGGAGAACCACGGTACATGACATCCACCATGAGGAGACGCCCCCCAACCACCTCCCTGACCTCAAAGTTGCACCAATAGATCACAGGGCTTGAACTCTAAGTGTATGCCAGTAAATTAATAACTAAGCTCTTATACTTCTGCTATACATTGTAGGTTAATAATACAGTAAAAGACTGAGAACACAGAAAGTACAGAGGGCATTATAAAAAATATAAACAGAGAGTGTGGGGTTAGTTTGGAAGTTAATATAAAAGAGTATCCACCAGCCTTATACTCAAGTAAATAATAAAAAAGATAGCTGTGAGAATAAATCAGCTGTCAGAAAGCTCTCCGTGGAAGAGGCTATGCCTCTAAAATACAAATTTGGTCTCCTGTTTGTAGAAACCAAGAGGATGCTGTTAATATTGCCGTAAAGCTGTGTATAGTAGCAATAATGAATAAGGCAAGAATAAATAAAAATGAAATGAGTACCTTGATGTTCTTGCCCAGTAGGGCAACCTGCTAAATAACAGTCAGTACAATGTACTTTGCTCCTGGAATTTGTAGTATTAAAGTCAGATGGTTATATTTGAGGCAGCCAACACTACTATTAGTTACATTTACAGTCATCACCAGAAATTCTGAGGTGGATAGAATTAAATGCTTGGTGGTCCTCCAAGTAGAAACATCATCAAGTTGGTACAGCTATGATGCAGCAGTCCTTCCTCCTCTGTACTCTTGAGACATTTGATTATGTTTTTCCAGGCACTCATGGCAGGCCTCCTTTTCTGATTTTCAAACTTTACCCTTCATCTTCCCTCTCACGCCAACTTCTGCCCACCTACCACATAGTGCTTATTAAAGGGCCTGTCCCACTCAGGCTATTTTTTAGGCGACTACAGGCGATTAGGCTGTCGCCGGGGTGCCGCCTGTATGGTTGTGAGTAGTCTCCTCAGTCGCCCAAAGAGTCATAGCGTCTTTCAGGTCGACGCTGGATTTTCAACATGTTGAAACATTTTCGGAGACAGTCGGCAACAGTGGGCTTGACACCAATGAGCGTAGCTTAACTTCTCCTGAAGTTAACTTCTCCTGGTGCTGTCGTAGTTGTCACCAGGTTAACATAGGTTGTCGCCAGGTGACATAGGTTGTCGCCGGTGCTGACTTTGTTTTTTTTGTTGTTAAAGTAATGATTCTATTTCAAATTTCATGTTGAAGAGGGGTCCAGTCGCCGGTTTTATGCCTAAGTGGGACAGTCCCTTACTGTAACTGGCATTGGTTTCCAGTTATGCAACATCGCAATATTAAATTTCTCACCTTGTTTTCATATTCATGTTCTCAACCCTCTATTTCTCATCAATCTCCTCTGCAACCTACATGTTAAATCGGATATCTGCTCTCATAATTTTGATCGTTTGTTCAATGCCAAATCTAATGTGCTCATTGGTGGTTGTAGATTCAACTATCAAGGCCTCCTCCCTGAATAATATTTATCTCTTTTTTTTGATCTTCAAAAAACCAATCTTTTACCAAATAATTTGGCAATTGTTCCTAATTTTCTTTTTCCAACTCCATAACAATCTAACAGCCAACCCAATAACTGGGATGTTCTGTGAAGTAAGAGGTGCTATATACTTAGAGGAGGTTATTAATTCAGGTTCAGGAAGGACATATTCCTCAGCGTATTAAGCTCATAATGTTATTGATAAATAATAATAACCTAGACTTTGGTATACTGACCATAAACGCATGCATTTGGCACATATCTCAGAACTCAGGAATGCAGAAAACAATTAAAAAGAAAGTAAGATTTTAGAAAGACTCGTGAAACTGTTGGAATTTAATCCAGCCAATTGCAATTTAGAAAGATGAATAAAGAGAATATGTTCATACTGCGTGGTATGATATTTAAAGAAATAGGAGATAAAGAATCGGAGGTGTAGGTATACAAACCATTAGTTCTCAGCTGGAATAATGGGATTGATAGTGTGAAGGAATAGCTGGCCAATCAGCAGAATATACTTGGTGTCAATACTTCTGGATTCCTGTACCCGTGCACTGCAACAAGGAAGTAGAGAACACATTGGACTTTAAATGGCCATGCCCCTCGATTCAGGAATGAGTCCAGGAGCCAGGCTTCTGTTGTACTGCACTTTGGAGCACTTCATGTCTGGAATCTTAGCTTAACATCAGCCATGTGTAGGAAAGAACTGCAGATGCTGGTTTAAATTGAAGATACCTGTAGACACAAAATGCTGGAGTAACTCAGCAAGACAGACAGCATCTCTGGAGAGAAGGAATTTGTGACGTTTTGGGTCGAGACCCTTCTTCAGACTGATGTCAGTATCTTGACATCTTTCAAGTAAGGTCATTGGTTCAAGTTCTCATGTCTGGGTATATTTTGATGACAAACAGGCATGGCCTCATGTCTACGCTTCAGATATTTGTATTAAATTGTCTTCATCCAGACTAGATATTTCCATACTTGTAATGTAACAACTATCACACTCCTTCTCTTCATTCATGGTACACAATAGAATCTTAACCTCTTCTCCTGTGATGACCAGCCTTCTCATCAAGCTTTCTGTACAAAAGGTAGCCAAACTTCCATGATTCAAAAATGCATATGTTTGCAACACTGTATTCTTCTTGCTATTCCTTACCTGAACTGGTAAGATAGAGAAGATACAGGTTTCTACCCTGGCCCCAATATGAGCAGTTATCTGAGATGAGGTGACAGCATCACTTGTAGCTGGCCTCTCCTTCTGTTCTAATTGTTCTGTCTTCTTCTTTACAGTGTGAAGTGCTCCAGGATGATCTTGCTTGCACTTATCACAAGTTATAGTACTCTCACAGTCTTTAACCAAACATGCAAAACAGATTCCTTTCTCTTTTCAGAAATCCATCTTTTCTTTATATTCCTTATTCTTGAATCTTTGAGACCACCTTATGGTGTGACCAACTTCATCACATAACAAACAAAATCCTTTTTGCTTGATAGTAGATACATCTCCTTTCATTCCACCTGTTGTTTCCACAGGTATTATAGAGGTAGCAAAATTGCCTCCCATAGGTCCTGATCTCCAGGGACCTATAAAAGTCAGCTACCATGAGGTCCCATGTCGATCATCTGGGAGAACGCTTGGGACTGCGTGACCTTCTAGAGTGTCTCTGCTTGAGTGATGCCTAGAGGGCTTTATCAGGCAGATACGAGAATCAAACCAACGGTGGGATAGGTACAGTAGTCGAACTGTAATTGTGTTGTTAAAATAAAGATTAGTTGCGTGTGCTTGATTCTGTGGTTTTTGACTGAAACTTGACTGGGCGTAAGCATAGAATGAGCAATTTACATTGGGGGCTTGTCCAAGATCTCAACAGACCCCCAAACACAAGTTTGTGATCAAAGGTGTTGAGCTGTTTCGATCGCGAGTGCAGAAATCAGGCTCACAGTGAGATTTTCGCATTGGTTTTCAGCACTTTGTTAGTGGGAGCGGATCGATCATTCGCGGGCTTGGGAAAGGGTCGAATCGAGATCATTAGAATAGAGTCTAGCAAGCACGGGGGGTGGTTAGTACTCCTTTGGGTTAGGGGCCCATAAAACCTGGCGTGGAGTGGCCGAAAACTTGGTCATAGTTGGCAGTCTGTAGCTGCTTTAGTGAGAGCCTGACGCACTTCATTGGGTGAGGAGTAGCCAAAGGTTAGATTTGGTATCCAATTGGTAGGGTATTGAAATACAGGTCTGACCTACGTATCAATCAGATCTTTGCTGGGAGCAGGAAATGGAAAGGTGAGCTCTGAAAATTGGCATCGATAACTGCCAGCGCGAAGCGGCTAGGCGCTAAGCCCACAGTGCCCAGCAGAGAGGAGTGTCTGCGTGTAGATATCTGAGTCCTGTATGATGGATGAGGAATCGCGTAAAGGTACTGGGCTCAGTGGTCATAGTATAGATTGGCTGCAATATTCTAGTCCATTCAAGAATTTAAGTGGGCAATTTTAGGTTGATTCGAGTGCCCTCATATGAGGAGGGATAGACATTAAAATTAGGAGTTCGAGAACGAGTATGGATTTGCAGAGTCAAAATTCCAAATACGGAATTTCACATTGAAGTTCTACCCGTAAGGTGGAATTCAAATTCCTGTATATAGAACTTTGGAGTTGGTGCATGTTCAAAAGGTTCAAAGGTTCAAAGTTTCATTTATTGTCACATGCACCAACCTGGTGTAGTGAAATTCAAGTTGCCATTGCAGCACATTAATAAGAATACCACATAACATTATAAAGGAATTTAACAATAAACATAAAAACATCCCCCACAATGGTTGCCACTGTGAGGGAGGGCACAAAGTCTAGTCCCCATCCCCTTGTCCACCCATAGTCGGGTTGAGGCCTCCGCAGTCGCCGCTACAGCGGCCCGATGTTTCAGGCCCTTCTCGCCGGGTGATGGTTCTCCGGCATAGGGAGAAATCTCTCAGCGGCTTGGGACACCTGGAACGGCCGCTTCCTAACCGGAGACCGTGGCTTCCGAAGCCAACAGGACGGAGCTCCACCACTGGCGATCTCGCCGAGAGATCCCAGGCTCCTGATGTTAAAGTCAGCGCCGCCGCCCGTGGCTGGCCGCTCCAGAGTCCCGCAGCTCCGCGATGTTCACCTACAGCCTCAGCATTCCGGAGCTCCAGCGCGGTGACCCGGGCAAGGCATCGCCCTCTCCGCAATAACGCACCAGCACTGTGCCGCTGCCGAAGCCGTGGTTCTGGCCGGTCCCCTCAGGAAACGCCGCTCCAGACCCGTTGGTAGCCCGCGAGGACGGGTCGTAGATGCTGCCCGTAGAAAAGCTGCCTCTCCGACCAGGTAGGGACTAGGAAAAGCAGTTTCCCCCTCCCCACCCCCCACATTAAAAAGACTAGACCTCCAAACAAATCACTTTTTAACACACTAAAAATAAAAGAAGGAAGTGAAAAGACAGACAGCTGCAGGCTGGGCAGCCATACCCAACTGGATGGCGCCCACGGACGGCATGTCCGTGATCAGTTCCGAATGGCGGCTAATCAACAGTGAATAGTAACCCTCTGATCGATTGTTGATAAGTACTTCTTAGTGAAGAGTTCCTGAGAGACGGGTACCTGGTTTAAGAAATTCATCTTTTCTTTATATTCCTTATTCTTGAATCTTCGACACCACCTTCTGGTGTGACCAACTTCATCACATAACAAACAAAATCCTTTTTGCTTGATAGTAGATACATCTCATTTCATTCCACCTGTCGTTTCCACGGGTGTTATAGGAGTAGCAAAACTGCCTCCCTTAAGAACCTGAAGTGGAGAAATTAGGGAAGGATCCTCTAGCTCCCATGACAGTAGGGGAAATCAAGGAGCTAGAACGAAATTTCCATCGACATGAGTGCCAAAATTAATTAGAGGGTCTAGCAGTGGGAAAATGAAGGAATCCTTCCTGAGGTATCGAGACAGGACAAACAGCTTTTCTGAGGGTGTGATAGCAGGAAGATATGGAGGGATTGATCCGGACATTGATAATATTATTATGTCAGAGCAATTCCCTGATGAAGGGGATTTAGAACGGATTCCCCGTAGACAGTTTGTTTGTTAGTGGATTCCGAGAGGTTACTTGGACTCTTGGGATCCCGAAGGTAGAGGACGAGGACATTGGCAGGGAGATCAGGGGCAGGGACATTTTGGCAATCGAGCCCATTTCATTAGCCCTAACCTGCCAGTCAGTTAATACCACCTATTAAATTAAAGCGTCCTGACTTGGCCCAAGAAACAGCATTACAAATTGGAAAGAACATCACCCCTTCCAAATTCTAGGAGGAGACAAAGAATCTAATTCTCGAGAAACCCTCACTGAAAGGAAGATGTAAGAAACATAGTAGCTGGCGTGAGAAGGAATGGTGACTAAGGAATGGAAATGGCACTAGGGAGAGAAGAAACAAACTTGCTGTGCAGGAGGTATGGGAGTGGGGAAATACGATATTATATTAACGTGTTACTGAGTTTGTGCCTGCAGGACAGTATAATCGACAACATACTATCTGGGGAGTGAGGTAAAGACTGCACAGACCCCTGGAAAATGGGCAGAAGACAGCAAAGGTAATGTAGCTCCCCAGAAACAGGAATCAGCTAGCAGGAGGAAATGATACTGTCCTGCCCCTTTAAGACATATCTGAGAAGGCCAACACATGGAGACCCAGAGCTGCTCAGTATCCCTACTCCCTTTAAATTGAAACTGACACCAGAAAAGAAGAGGAAGAAGTTCTACCCTAGTGCCCAACTTTAATATCATCTAGCTTTTGAAGAAAGAAAAGGAAGGAAAGTAAAGGACACAATCTAATTTTCCCTAAAGAGACAACACTGACAACTTGTAATGACTATTGGGACAAGCTCCTTTTGGAAGAACTGAATTAAAAACATTCCTCTGTGGTTTGGGGTAAAATTCCTAATTTGTGTTTAAATTATGATTATTAGAAACAAATTTATGACATTTTGGATTCGGTGTTGAAATTGTATGGTGGTGGATTGGAGGACTTTAATGTTTGAGGTTTGGAACAGACTTGTGGAATTTGGCAGGAATATTTGGAGTTTGATTATAAATTGATATTGTTGTTATCTCATCCCCAGACAAGCAGCCAAAGATGGGAAGGATTATTCAAAGAACATCATGAAGGATGGAACTTGGGAAGATCTGGTAACATGGAAATTATTCAAGGAATATGTGAGTTGCAATTAAAATTGGAATTAAAATTGGAATTGAAATTAGAATTGGAGTTGGAATTGGAAATGGTCAAAAGAGGAACTGTGAGCAGCAGGACTTCCCTTTAAGAGACCGGGACTAGAAATTACTCAGCAGTAGTTAAGAAATGTATATGTGAGAACCCCTAGACTGAGAATGGAGCCAACATAGTAAAGAGTCAACATAGTGAGAAGTACAGGAGGAGAGACCTAGTGAATTAGAGGGAGAACATTGAATGGGTATAGGAATAGTAGAGCTGATGCATATGCACGGATGGATCTAAATTGTTTAAACCTTGATGGTAAAGCGGCTTCTATTATCAAGGTGGAAAGAAATTGTCCCTGGATTCGTCATTCTTAATTGGATTTATGATGAAATTGACAGCATATGGAAATTGATTGTTTAAATTTGAACAGCTGGGAATTCCACAGGAATTGGAATGGAATTGTGTTATCGGCCACAATACGGTGGAATGAGATGGATGAGATGGACATTTAAATTAAAATGGTAAATTGAAGGATGAGACTGAATTTGCTTGAATTGGAACACTTTTCATGGTGTGCTTTAAATTAGAGTCACACCTGTAGGAAAATCTGAAAAACCCAGCAGAAAATTATATGAGAACCCATCATCAGATGTACATATTATAACATTATGTGAATATGAAGAGGGCTGATTAGTTTGATGTTAGGATAGTAAAGAGTAATATTAGGGAACAGAATAGGAACAGGGATACAGTGATAGATATATAATAGGTTCGGGTGAAATATAATTATAGTGAATGTATGGGAAAGTATGGGTGCATGATGGTAACTTGCTTTGTCCCAAGTTTTTCAGAAATTTTAGATTTTAGGTTCGACAATGGAAAGGGATGGACAAATGTGCAACAACATGGATGGAGGGAATTCGCGGCCATGAAAACTCAGGAGGTGAAGACTCATCAGACAGAAATTGTGAAGCTATGCCCACGCAAACTCGGGAAGCTTGAAGAGATTCTGGGAAGAAACATCATCATCTTCTGTGCTGATAGATGGGAAATGTAATGGACACACTTATGTATATCTGGTTAGCTGATTATTGGACTATTTGTTTATCATAAATGATGGGTTATCATATATGATATAAAGGAAGGAATCCTGGCCAGATTGGAGAGGCTAGGACTAAAATGGGGTAGAAGCTTCAGGGCTGCTGGGAGATATGGTCAATTTGAAAGTGCTCTCTGTGGAACTGTGACAAGCTGCAGAGTGGTGCCAGTTTGTCTAGAGCCAAGCTGCAGGAAAATAATAAGAACATCTGCAAACCCTGTCAATTAGGTGCAAAATGCATAGAGTGGATTGGATGACTGCAAACCAGCCATACACCTTGTAAATAATTGTAAATAATGTTGCAGAGTTTCACTTTGCCGAATACTGATTGGAAGAGATATTGAGCCTTTTCTGTTTTGTTTTTTTTGCAGATCAGGGTAAATGTTGCAAGGTTTGCTTCCTTCGAGAATCCTTGTTTGAATGCAATGTATTAGCCTCTGTATTATTGGGTTAGGGAAATGTCAGTTATATATGGGGTTAAATCGATATCTGTAATTGGAAGGTAAAGAGACCACCCCCATGTGCTCCGGCCCCTCGAGGTTCGGGGACCTATAAAAGTCAGCTACCACGAGGTCCCATGTCAATCTGCTAAAAGAACGCTTGGGACCGCGTGACCTTCCAGAGTGTCTCTGCTTGCGCGATGCCTAGAGGGCTCGATCAGGCAGAGAAGAGGTCGAACCCGTGGTGGGATAGGTACAGTAGTTGAACTGTAATTATGTTTTGTTAAAATAAAGATTGGTTGCGCAAGTGTTTGATTCAGTGGTTTTTGACTGAAACTAGACTGGGGGGAAGCTTAGAACAAGCAATTTATAGTACCAGCTGTTCTTTTTGTCGCCTCATCTCTTCTTGTCTCCTCATCTCTCCTTCTTATCACCTCATCTCTTCTTTCAGCTGTTCTTCTTGTTTCCTCATCTCTCCTTTCAGCTGTTTTTCCTGTTGCTCAATCTCATGTTTCTTCTCCAAGGCATCAGCTTGCATTGAGAGAGCGACTAAATCAGCGTTGACTTCCATTTGAGCAGAGGCCCTTGACATTGAACTGGCTATAGAGGCAAATTTATGTCTTGATCTTCGTGTAGATACATTCGAGACACTTCCTTGTGGTGTAATCTCCTCTTCCATTTCAGCACCTTGTTGCATCGCACTTTCAACTGTAGAATAATTGTTCGATTTCTTCTAACCACTTCTGTACATAATCTACAAACTCATCGAAAAATTCCAATCCTTCATGCAACCACTGGGTGTGGCTTTTGAATTTTTCCTGAGGCAGCTGTAAATCCAGCAGTGCTTTTTTTCTTTTCTCCATTCCTCGTGACCAAGGCTGAATAATTGCCCTAGATTAGATTGCACTATTTTCGCATTTTCTTTTGATTCCATTAGTTCCTTCTGGAATTCAATTTTCTTGATCATCTGCTTCCATAACTTGTTTCTCCCCTTCTGGGTTTATTCAGGTAGGCTTCTTCTACACCTGGCTTACTTGTTGGATTCCTTGGCTCCCTCTGGTGGCACTCCTTCATCTGCCTTACCTGCTTCATCTTGCTCCATGGATCTAAACAGGTCTTGGCAGATTGCCATATCTGGCAGTTGGACAAACATGAACTCTTCAGTTTGCTTCAGTCACACTTGTGGTCTCAGGAGACGAATAAGTAGCCGCTCCATTGTCTTTATGATATGAGATGTAAGGGCCACCGATCTGCAGTCGTTGATCTCGGTCGGCCGCCCTGCTTTGGGAACCGGCACGAGACATGATGTTTTCCACAGACCTGGTACCCTCCCCGACTGGAGACTCAGGTTGAAAATGGTCTGGAGAGGCTCCGCCAGCTGAGCCGCACAGTCTTTCAGTAGCCTGGGACATACACCATCAGGGCCAGCTGCTTTACCAGGGTGCATCCTCCTCAGCTCAGCTCTCACCTCGTCCCCCGAGAAGAACAGTTGAGGAGATGCCGGCATAGGAGGTGCTGCAGCTGTGGTGTTGGGGGGGCTGCCTCGTGGAGGTGATGGTGGGGGAGAGGCTGCACCAGTGGAGATGGGAGGGGATAACAGATCAAACCTGTTATAGAACAGGTTAAACTCATTGGCCTTATCCATGTCTCCTGACGGCTGGCTTCTCTTCTCCTTGAAGCCAGTGATGGTCTTCATTCCTCTCCACACCTCTTTGATGCTGTTGTGCTGCAGTTTCCTCCCTAGCTTCCTTTTAAAGTCCCCTTTTGCCTGCTTCAAGCTCCTTTTTAGGTCATGCTGTACCCTCTTGATCTTTTCCCGGTCACCAACCTCGAAAGCCTCCTTTTTCTCGTTTAGGAGGCTCTTGGTGTTGCTTGTAATCCAAGGTTTGTTGTTGGGAAAGCAACAAATGGTTCTTACTGGCACAACAACATCCCTGCAGAAGTTGATGTAGTCCATTAAGTATTCAGCCATCCTGTCGATGTCCATACTGCTGTTGAATTCCTGTGGCTCCATCAGTACGTCCCAGTCTGTGCATTGAAAGCAGGCCCTCAGTGATTCACTGGCCCTGGTGTCTTTCTAAAAGACCGGGTGGTTGTAGGCTGTCTCAGTACACAGTGTTTGTAAGAAGGCCTTAGGTAAACCAGGTTGTGATCTGATTTGCCAAGCTGCAGAAAGGCTAAAACACTATAGGCCTTCTTGACATTGACATAGCGCAAGTCCAGTGTCTTATTGTGTCTTGTGGGACAATCATCATACTGAGAGAAGCCCGACAAGTGGGGGCTGATGTTCACATGATTGAAGTCCCCTGATATGGCAATGAGTACGTCCGGGTGTCGGATCTGTAATCTCGCGACAGTCTCTTGGATGACGTCACATGCGACTACATGATCCACTCGAGGAGGAATCATTTTTCGGTGGGCGGCGCGACTTTCGTCAGCAGCGGCCTCGGCAGTCCGTCTGCGTTTTTATTATTTTATGTCTATGTTTTTATGTAGTTTTTGTTATTTTTTGTTGGGGTATGTGTGTGTGGGGGGGGTTGGGGGTGGTGTGGGGGGGAGGGGGTAACTTTTAAATCTCTCCCTGCACGGGAGACCCGACCTTTTCTTTGTCGGGTCTCCGTTGTCGTTGGGGCTGCAACGAGGAGCGGCCTCCAACAGGAAGACCGGGGGCTGTGGTGCCGACTACTCACCTCACCGTCGCGGAGCTGGCCGAGTCCAGAGCGGGTGGAGCTGTGGTGGACGCTGCTGCGGCCCGACCTCCGGAGATTCGGTGGCTGCAACTGCGGGTCTGGCGGACGGCGGCACCGGGAGCCCGCGGGTCCCTGGAGGGAGACCGCTTTTCGGGGCTTCCGCAACGGCGACTTCTCCCGCCCGAGTAGCGGGGTTGAAGAGCTCCTGGAGCGGGGCCTTACAGCACCGCCCCGCGCGGCTTGGAATGGCCGCGGGACTGCGAGCGCACGCCGGGGGCTCTAACATCTAGAACCCGGTGTGCGACCTTGCATCACCCGGCGTGGCTTTAATGGCCGCGGGACAATTCGCCATCGCCCGCCGGGGGCTTTGACTTTGACTCTGACATCGGGGGGGAGAGTGCAGTGGAGAGATAAGTTTTTTTGGCCTTCCATCACAGCAATGTGATGGATGTTTATGTAAATGATGTTGTGTCTTGGGTCTATTTGTTTGTAATGTATGGCTGCAGAAACGACATTTCGTTTGGACCTCAAGGGGTCCAAATGACAATAAATTGAATTGTATTGTATTGTATTGTAATATAAACATTAATAGCGACGATGTGGGAGAACTTCCTCGGTACATAATAAGGTCTCAATCCAACCGCCAGGAGCTCAATATTCCGACAACAGGTCTTATCTTTCACAGTTATGTGACCTGGATTACACCATCTATTGTTCTCCAGCAGAGCAAGACCCCCACCTTTGATCTTCCCACTCGCCTTCGGGTCTCTATCCGCTCGTACCGTAGTGAAGCCGGGTACATCCACACAGGAGCCCGGGATGTTGTCCGTCAGCCACTTCTCGATAAAACACATGAGACTGCACTCACGGTAGACCCGCTGGTTCTTCATGAGGGCCTCCAACTCCTCACACTTGTTAGGGAATGAGTTGACGTTCCCCATAAGGATCGATTCCCCAATAGAAACGGCTTGTATTTCCACCTCCAAGCCCTGAGCTTGGCAACGGCAAGGCAACCATGGAACAGCTTCTTCAGCTCAGACGGAATAGGGTGTTTTATTCCGTAAGCTGTCCGTCGCCGCATATGGAATTAATCCCTCCTATACGCGACTCTACACATACTGTGTAAAATACTACACAACAACAACAACCAATGCACAAAACACACTAAAACACTAAACAAGACTCGGAGCTACAAGGATTTGCTGCCTCTCAGTTCAGCGCATGCTCACAGGATACGACACAGCCTTCCTATGCATAGGAATGCAAAGTGTGGATGTGGAGGCACCAAGGGGTCAAATTATAATAAAAGTGAACTGCAGATGTTGGTTTATACCAAAGATAGACACAAAATAGTAAGATTAAACGAGAACTTACCAGTTTGAAGTTTGATCGTTATTTTATGAGGAGTAACGTTGAGGGAATAAGTGAAGAACCCCGCCAGGACGCATGCGTGAATTCTTCAAAGCAGCGGTGTGAAATCACAGATAACTGTAATGACTAAACATAGTAAGATTAGAGAAGAGATACCAGTTGAGTATATGATCAAGGGTGGGAGCGGAGGGCACGTATTCCCTCAACGTTACTCCTCATAAAATAACGATCAAACTTCAAACTGGTAAGTTCTCGTTTAATCTTACTATTTTACTTCGGAGTCACGTGAGTGACTACGTGAAGATTTTAAAGCTCTGTGATTTATTTATAATTTTATTAACACCAAATAAATTTATTAACACCAAATCATAGCCCCTATTTGTGGGGTAAAATCATATTACAGAACTTAAAATCGTTTCTGCAAATGTTCCAGGTTCAATGACTGGTTTATTATAAAATCGTTGGAAAGTTCTCTCCGTTGACCATCCTGCTGTCTTGAGGATTTGGCCCATTGGAACATCCAACTTCATAACTGCCGATGTAGCTGCAGCCCTGGTGGAGTGAGATTTAAAAATGTTAGTGTCTACTCCAGCCTTTATTAGGACCTGTCTTAGCCATCTCGAGATGGTCTGGACTGTCACTTTTTTGTGTGGCTGTTTGTAGCTGATTAAACGTACAATTTCTTTGCCTCTGATGATCTTTGTATACTCCATATATAATAGTAAGTGAGTTACAATACAGAGACGATCATCTGTCGGGTAGGCCCTGAATTCTATTTTTAGCCCTGCTGACCCCTGTCTGTTCTGTTTGACTAATTCATAGATGTGAAAAGTCAAATTCCAAGATGAAATAGTCATGTTGTCCAGCCTTAGTTTCTGTAGCGACTGGACCCTTTGTGCCGTGACCAAGGCCATCAGCATGACTGTTTTCATTGTCAGTTTCTGTAGGGACAGAGCTGTAGGTGAAGACCAGTTTCTTAACATGGTCAGTACAATGCTCACATCCCATATTTGGGTGCACCTGGTTCTTGTGGGATTAGCATTAAAAATGCCCCTCATGAGTTTGGTTACCAGGGGGTGTGTCCCTACAGAATGTCGCTCTGTTCCTTGCCACAGGTATGTTGACAGAGCACTTCTGGCGCAGTTGATGGCACTATAACTGAACCCCTCATTGTAATGGAGGCTTGCCAGGAATTCCAGAACAGACGGGATGTTGATTGATCTGTGGATGAGGTTATTGTTGTGACAGTACTTTTCCCATTTCTTGATGTACACCAAGTACTGTTTTTTGGTGGACTGTCTGTGGGCCGATGCAATCATATCCACTGTTCGGTCCGTCAGTCCCAGGTGTAGTAGAGGTGCTTTCAAACTCTACAAATTAATAGGTTTGTATAATTATGACATGGGTGACTTTCCCTTGTTACGGGATGAACCAGTAAATTAGGTCTATGATGGATGGTGATGCATGGTTCTAATACCATGTCAAGTATCACCAGGAACCATGGTTGAGTAGGCCAATTGGGTACTATCAAAATACCAAACGCAGAGTCTTGCTGTATTTTCCTTAATACCCGACTGATGAGGCAGAAAGGAGGGAATGCATAAATAAACAATTTCCCCCAATGCAGCGAAAATGCATCTGTTGCCGCTGCCCCAGGGTCTGGTTCCCATGAAACATAATTCGATAACTGGTGATTGAGCCTGGATGCGAAAAGATCGATATCTGGTGTTCCATACCATGCTGTAATTTCAGCAAATACATTTTTATCCAACATCCATTCAGTGTTTTCATTGAATTTGCATGACCTGGTGTCTGCCACTAAATTTAGTTTACCTGGTAAGTAGGTAGCTGATATCCAAATATCTCTCTGGATACACCATTGCCAAATTGTGTTGGCCAGATTGTCACATGATGTCGATTTGTTTCCACCCATATGGTTGATATATGCTACCACGGTGGTGTTGTCAATTTGTAGTCTAACATGCTGGTGATATAACCCAGAACAATATGACTTAAGGCCATGGAATGTACTTAACATCTCCAGGTAGTTTATGCCCAGTGTTTGTAATAATGATGCCTCCTGTGCATTCCATCTCCCTCCACAGCTGGAGATGGAATTGGTAGCACCCCAACCAAGTGCATTGGCATCAATTTGTAGTACCATAGACGGGTTGCTGATAATGATTGGATTGGAACAATGCCTAATGTTATGTTCCCACCATTTTAGTTCCATTATGGCTTCTGTTGGTAGCTTCATATGTCTGTCAAAATGACCACCATTAATTTTGAGTGCTCTTATTTTTGCTCTCTGTAAATTTCGATAATGTAAAGGTCTGAATTGTGTGGCTGGAAACACAGCCACTATCTTCCCAATTATTCTTGCTACCAGTCTGATGGATGGTTTAGTGATGTCAATGATTTTGCTGCAAGCCTCTATTAAGGCTGCAACCTTTTCTTTCGGCAAAGTCACTGACATGTGAACTGAGTTAATGGTGAACCCCAGATAATCCATTTTGGTTGAAGGCGTTAATTTAGACTTAACTGGATGGATGATAAACCCCATAATTGTTTTGTGGCTGTTACCGCTTGTTTAGCCAATTCCAAAGTTTTGCCCACAATAAGTATGTCATCTAGATATGCCATTACCATGTGTTTTTGTTTCTGCAGAAACGCTAGGCCTGGTTTCAAAATTTTTGTGAACAGCCTGGGTGCTGATGTTAGCCCATTAGAGAGTGCCCTGTATTGCCAGAGCTGACCCATCCAGTTGAATTTTAAATAACATCTGTGGTCACCTCTTATGGGTACTGTATAGTAAGCATCTTTTAAATCGATGCTTGCCATGTAGTAATCTTTGGAAATCAATTGCTTAGCAGTAACAAAGGTTTCCACCTTGAAATGAATATATTGTACGAAAGTATTCAAAGTAGTCAAATCGATGATGATTCAAACAAGGGGACATGACTTGAGAATTAAGGGACTGAAGTTTAGGGGTAACATGAGGGGGAACTTCTTTACTCAGAGAGTGGTAGCTGTGTGGAATGAGCTTCCAGTGAAGGTGGTGGAGGCAGGTTCGTTTTTATCATTTAAAAATAAATTGGATAGTTATATGGATGGGAAAGGAATGGAGGGTTATGGTCTGAGCGCAGGTATATGGGACTAGGGGAGATTATGTGTTCGGCATGGACTAGAAGGGTCGAGATGGCCTGTTTCCGTGCTGTAATTGTTATATGGTTATATGGTTATTATATGATGCGGCAACCACCATCTTTCTTGTTTTTGATAAATATGTTGGACACGAATTCCTGTGATTTGTGTTGGGTTTTCTCAATTACTCCTTTTTTATAAAGCCGCTGTAGTTCAGCATGTGCTTTTGATTTTTCTATGCCTGTAAGCACGAACATTCGGTTCGGTACATGCTGAACTGGGTTATGTTTTTGTATAAATTCTATGGTGTAACCCTGGATACTGCTTAAAATATAAGTGTCGGTAGTTAACTTATTCCATGCATCCAGATAGTATTGTAATCTCCCACCAACCTCCATGCTCCCTTCAATTCATAAGGAACCAGACCCACCTACCTCCATGGTTACCAGCGGTAGGTTTGTTACTTTTTCGGCATCCTCCGTGGACATTGAGGCGCCGGTGTCTGTAGTTGGGTTGATGTTGAGGGTTTGCGCATTTTCCAGGAAGGCCGGTCTGGGCCATGGCCTAAAAAAGACCGATGTTGGGTGTTCCTGGCCTTTGCGCTTTCTCCAGTTTGTCTTGGCCGACTGGTGGGTGCGTAGGGGTGCTGTTTCTGGCCGAAGTAGTTTTTGGACGCTGCTTTTATGAGCCCCAGGGTTTTAGCCTCTTCGTCAAGTTCTTTGACCTGTTTGGATAAGTCCCCTACAAATAGTAGTATTGGTGGTTTGGAGGTTCCAGGTTTGCAGAGGCCTGCAAATTTGGGGTCTAAAGCCGGTTGGATAGCACTCTTCCTAATACTGTTTAACTCGTATTGGGAGTTGCAAAATAAAGCCAGTGCATCTTGGTGATCTTGGATCATGTCTTGTTCGTTCAATGTGCTGGCGAAAGCCGTAATTCCTGCTATTAGGACTTTCAGAACTTTTTGTATTTTCAAGTCCCTGGCTCTGATCGATGCCCCGACATGTTTCCAGATGCACTGGTTGACACTGGGAACATTTAGTGATTTGAAGTTCCCTGGTGGTAAGTGTCTTGCCGTGGTGTCCAATAATGCCTGTCCCTGTAGCTGGTTGAATGACATGTAGTCAATACTTGCCGCTATTTTGGGCTCCAGGTTTTGGCCAGTTTGGTCGGGTTGAATAAACTGGGACACCATATCCAACAGGTTTCTTTCACCCCATGCACACTAGGGGTATGTTCTGCACACCCCTCTTCAGGGTCAGCCCAGAATTGACCCCCCGTACTCCCCTCTGATGAGGGAGAAACACTGTGCAGCCCCACAAGAGGTACTGCTGTAGGACTTACTAGCTGCCCACTGTGGCTAGTCTCCATCTCCCGGAGATGGAGCCATTTTAAATTCTGCCGCTAAGGGGAACATCGTTCTCCCTGCTGTGACTCGTTGCAATGCGTGTAGCGATATGACACGCATGCATCCTGGCGGGGTTCTTCACATAGTCACTCACGTGACCCCGAAGTAAAATGCTGGAGTAACTCAGTAGGTCAGGCAACATCTCTGTAGAAAATGTTCTACAAATGCTCCCCTCCCCTCTCCCTTGCTTTGCCCCCTTCCTCCACTAAAAGTCAGTTAATCACTTCCATAGCTCACAATGATGTATCCCTCTTGAGATCACACCATCCCTAGCAAACAATCAGCTTCATTGGGAACCTTAGGTTATCTATTGCTTGCCCCGAATTGTCCTGGTTTATTCTTACTTCCTGTCCCCTGACCCCTCCACAAACAGTCTGAAGAAGGGTCCCGACCCAAAACATTACCTATCCCCAGATAGGAAATACCCAGAGATGCTGTCTGATCCACGAATTACTCGGTATTTTGTGACTATCTAAGGGATCAAATTAGATAGGTTGCTTTTTCCTAACAAATGGATTTAAACTCATTTGAACCATTCTGAGATTACACTTGATGGTTACACCATAATGTCTTTGGTGATTTTCAGAAGGGGAATGATTTGGATGAAGCTGAAATGTGGGGACATAATTTAATGATAGTAAGTAAATTTCTAGAAATATCAAATAAAATTGTTTTAAAAGTATACTCAATAAATTGTTTTCAGTATTATGTAAGAGATCCAATTTAGGAAAATAACAAAATAAAACTTCCTGATTTACTTTCACATTACGATGAATTTGTGTCACCGTAAGAAAAATACAAGGTTTCAAGAGTTACCAGGTAATCAGTGGCTGAGAGTTGGATGCAATAGTGTACAATAACTTCAGTTTCTGTGATCAGCTTAACTCAAAACTGCTGAACTCTTGACATTGATTCACAGACTTTCGAAGCTCAGGAATGGGTGCACTCTTCAGCAGCCTTGGAGAGGAACCTTAATCTGTCTATTAAGACTCAAGATTATAATTCTGAGACTGACCTTTCTCAGTGGTTTACTGTAACATTGATCATTTTTTTAAGACCATCTCCTTTTCTGCAGAATTGACTGTCAATTCTTTGTCATTGATGTACGAAATAACATCAATGCTTAGATATTCACGAGTGAGTGGCAATGTCATTTCACACCAGGAACATGTAATTGCATTGAGTTACAGTATATTCAAATAAACCGTTATTTGCTTTCCTTTTGTTTCATAAGGCTTAAGGCATAATTCTGCAACTGTTCTAAAGGAGACATATCACTGTTCAAAAGGAGACATATCGCTGTTGTTTTAATGTTATATATCAATTTTTAATTTCCAGTAATTTGAGAACATTTACTTTCATCTTAAAAGTATATTCAATAACCTTATCTACAGTTAATGTTGAAAGTTCAGTGATTTTGATCTGATTACACAATGTTGCAATTTTTGTATATTTTTAGCAGGGCTGAAAATAAAGTGATAAATTCCTGGGGACAGACTTTATGCAAAGAGTGTTAATGTGTTGCATAGAACATAAAGATTTTGGGTGGAGAAAAGACAGAAAAGTTGATTTGGTGCCTGTCCATGTAAGGTGTTGGTGAAATTTCTCAAAAGTGGCAGCAGCTTTTGAAAAAGCTGTCAGATAATCTCCGAGCAGTACTTTGGTTAGGTATAATTGGTTAGATTTAATTATTGAAATGCTTTATTAATTAATTCTCTTTATAAAATTTTTTAAACATTTTATGTGATATTAAGGTTGAATAAATGTGATAATGATTCTTAAGGGTTTTTTTTAAACTAGGTCAATAATTTAAAAGAACAGCACTTTTTTATCTTTTGAAGATTAACTTTAGATAATGAAACATATATTTAATTGGTTCAATTTCATTGGTTTAATAATGTACAATGTTAGCAAATCGACTTTTAATAGATTCACATGGAATTCACCTGACTGGTGAAATTTATCACACAAAGACATTTAGTAATATATTAGGAAATAATTACTGTCTTATTTTAATTGAGAAGATTGCCTTTTGTAACTAAATCACAAACCAAATCCATATGACAATAGATACATTTAGTTTAGTTAAATTAATGTTATGTGTAAAGTGAAAAACTTTGTTCTGCGTGGTATATAACCAAATCGTACTATAAATGAACAAAATAGATTATCTTCCAGAACTGCACAAGGAGAGTTGCCACATGCCATCTTATAACTTCCAAATCTCTGAAAAGTCTGATCTTGACCAAAGGAGATAAGTAATTTCTCATTTTATCACTTTAAGGCCCAGTCTCCTGGCAGCACTGGATCGATGATGTCGGAGTTGGCATGACCCAGTGTGATGCCATTGGCACCTTCCACAGGCTACCCTCGATCGGCTTGTTCACCCAGTTGCTATAAAGCCTACCACAGCCATGACCCACACACTGTAATTGTAAATTAAATACAAAGACGGCAATCTGCCCAGACATAAGATACAGTGCTGTTGCTCAAGCTTGCAATACGCCTTGTTGTAAGAATGCTGGAGGCAACACCATAAGCAACACTCCAAAGGATGGGTGGCAGCATGAACTGGATCCAATGTCCTGGCATAGATCCATCTGAGATGGGATCGGCAGTGCAGGAAAGCCACAAATACAGCATAATTTTAATAGCACAAAGCAGCCCATGTCGATGTATGTCACAATATGGTGTGCAATAAAAGCATTTCACTTAATTGAAGAAAAATGTTTCAACACTGCCCCATCTCTGCTCTATCCAACACCAATATAATGGAATAACATTTGACCATGGTAAAAACATCATAAATTAACAAAAATAAAGTTACAGCAGAGTAGAGTTGATAAGATGAATGGAACCCCTTATTTCCCTGTATATAGATTAAGGAAATTAAAATGTAATCAGGTTCAAAACAGACATGAAGATAATTGTCTCCACAGTTCTCTTTCCAAATACAAATAACAATGCGGTCAAAAACCAATACATGGATAAATGAATGAATTAAAGCGAATCCATATGTAACCAACAGTGATTTTAGCATTTGCTGAACACAGCTGGTGAAGTTTTCAAATATTGGAGAGGGTATCATTTAAAAAAAAGTCAAACTTGATTCCAAAACATATTGAGTCCAACCACTCACAGAGACTATACAAAAATTGACATCCAACCAGCTCAGAGGAAATAATTTGAATATTCAAATGTTTTTTGAAGCCTTTGGCCTTAAATGTAACCTATTTTCCCAGAGTAAACCTGACGGAGGTGTGCAAGTCCTCAAGTAACGTCAGATAAAGGAAGGGGAGGACTGCTTCATAAGTGTAGGAAGGAACTGCAGATGCTGGTTTTAGCTGTAAGCACAAAAAGCTGGAGTAACTCAGTGGGACAAGCAGCATCTCTGGAGAGAAGGAATGGGTGACGTTTTGGGTCAAGATCCTACATGTCACCCATTCCTTGTCTCCAGAGATGCTGCCTGTTCTGCTGAGTTACACCAGCTTTTTGTGTTTCACTGCTTTACTAGTAACTGTTTTAACATTGTGCCTTGTAACCCAAAGTAGCAGACATGCTATCGCTCACCAACACACAGAACTCCACTACCCATCCCAAGGATCAGTGTCAGGTCCCCAAGCATATTAAAGGTCGGACTCTTAGGACTGGAGACAATATACCTTTTCCACCAAATGTAACCAAAGACTATCTAATGCAAGCCCCTCTGCTTTCATCAATGTCCAGAATTAAGACAATTCAACGAGAAAGCAGGGCAAGTAGCAATGAACTGCTTCCTGGAAAAATGTTTTAATTGACGACTGACCATTCATCTCAGCACTTCTTTTGCGCTCTATAATCAGAAGGTACTTGGGACATTGGCAGAACCACCTGCCACGTGCCAAGCCCTTTATTTCTTCTGCACCACTGCAGAGGGCAGTGATGCCTCAACATGTACACTTGGGAAAATGGTCTTTATCACCACCATTATTTAACACTTCCAGAAAATGAAGCTACAGGTGCACAACCTTTTATCCGGAGTTCCGGAAACCGAAAAACTCCGAAAACCGGCCATTTTTTCCAGGATGTCGTCTGCACACCAAAGCTCGTGTTTGGCGCCAAACTTGACCCGAAACGACCCACGGTCAACCCAGGTATGTACTACTGTAGCGGCTGCCTCCTCCCCGGAGACCGGGGAGACACTTAAACATCTGTAAATCATTGCTTAAATGTTAGTCAGTTAGTTTGGAGGGCTTTTATGTGAAGGGGGGAGACTTTAATTCTTAGTCCCCTACCTGGTCGGAGAGGCGGGGAGCGGGCAATGCCTTACCGGGTCGCCGTGCAGTAAGCTCCGGAGCGCTGTGGCCGCTAACTCCCAGCTGGGGCTGCGGGCGTCCGGCCGCGGGTGGCGCCGGTTCTAGCTCCGACCCCGGCAACTCTACCCCTGGCTGCGCGGCGCTCCAAATCCAGCGCGGCCCGCGGCCGGACGCCCGCAGCCCCAGCACCGCTGTGGCCGCCAACATGTTGTGTGTCGGCGGCCACAGCGCTCCGGAGCTTACCGGTCGGCGACCCGGTAAGGCATTGCCCGCTCCCCGCTGGTATCCCAGCGCTGTGACGCCGCCGACTGCCAACATCGCGGAGCTGGGGCTGCGGGCGGCGCTGGATTTGGAGCGCCGCGCAGCCAGGGGTAGAGTTGCCGGGGTCGGAGCTCCAACCGGCGCCGCCCGCGGCCGGACGGAGCCCCCAGCTCCGCGATGTTGGGAGTCGGCGGCCACAGCGCTCCGGAGCTTACTGCACGACGACCCGGTAAGGCATTGCCCGCTCTCCGCCTCTCCGACCAGGTAGGGGACTAAGAATTAAAGCATCCCCCTTCACCCCCTCCCCCCCCCAACCCACCACATAAAATCCCTCCAAACTAACTGACTAACATTTATGCAATGATTTACAATGATTCCCCGGTCTCCGGTGAGGAGGCAGCCGCTCCAGACTTTTCAAGCCGCCCGCGCTACCTACCTAATCTACGCTAAAAATCTTCCATTCGGAAATCCGAAAAATTCCGAAATCCGACAAGTATCTGGTCCCAAGGCTTTCGGATAAAAGGTTGTGCACCTGTAATACTAAATCCAGGGAAATGATTCTTTCCACAGAGATCCAAGGACTGCTTCTCAGATTCAGATTCAGATTCATGTCAGCGAAGTATCATATACGTCGCAGTGCAATTAAATTACCTCTTCACATGAAGATCATAGTATATATACAATCATGATAAATGTGATAATAAATAACCAACAATTGAAAAACAACAGAATGGTGCAAAGTTTGTAGTGTAATCTGAAGAAATGCAAAAAAAGACCAATAGTCTCATGAGGTAGAGTTACGAGTACAAGTAGGTAGTAGCACCTGCAGGAATAGGATCTGAAAGAACTAACTGGTTGATGAATCAGATAGCCGTGAGGACGAAGCTGTCCTTAAGTCTGGATCACCAGGGTTTCAAGCTCCTGTACCTTTTCTGAGAATATTGAAGAGAGAAAAGGAAATGGCCAGGGTGGTAGGCTTCCTCGATGATATTTCCAGCCTTCCTGATGCAATCACAGTAAAGATGGACTGGATGGAAGGAAGTGACGAGCCTGTGATGGACAATGTTGCGTCCAATCTTTGCAGGTTTTGGAAGTCAAGCGAATACCAGGCTGAGATGCATCCTACCAGAATACTTTCTATAGTGCATCTGTAAAGTTTGAAATAATTCTTCTGGACATATTGAATCATCTCAGGCACTAAAGGAAGTAAATACGCTGAAGTGCTTTCTTGACCACTTCATCAATGTGAAGGGACCAGGTTAGGTTACTGGTAATATGAAAATCTGAAGCTCTCAACCATCTCTACAGCAACTCTAGTGGGTTATGCTCACCCCCCACTTGCCGCTTCCTTGTTAACAACCAATTTTTTGTCTTGCTGACATAAAGACTAGTTTGTTTTTTTCTGACACCATAAGTTTCCTGATCTCTTTCCTGTAGTCCATCTCATCATTTTTATTGACCCATCCGATATTAGTGGTAGAATCGTCAAACTTAAAGATTGAGTTGGCATTGTGCTTAGTCACATAATCATGGAAGTAGAACAGAAAGGAGTAGAGAAGGGGACTGAGCAAACAACCATGAGGATCACCAATGTTGAGGATCAAGGTGGAGGAAATATAATGAGCCCTTCTAACCAACTGTCTGCCAGTCAAGAAATCACGAAGCAGACATCTAGCCTTTAGCCTTTTATTTTCACCACATATTTATGTAACCGCACACCCAGATTCCTGTACCCTTAATCTGTGTGTTAGTGCAAAGAGCTTCAAGTTGTACAGGGTTGAAGTGTTGGTCTCTTGGCTTCACACCATCCATAACAAGCATATCAGTGTCGATCGACACGGTCACCAACTTTCATTTTAAAGGTAAGTTCAAGTTAAGTTTATTTTTTGTTATCTCTCCTTATTTCACTTTACATTATGACTTCAATTTTTTACTATACTTTAATGTAATTTTCACTTTTAATTATTGAAATTTATTTAAAATTATTCAAATCCATTTGAAATATTTTTACATGGCTCTGAATATCAGAGGTGTAAAAACAGTAAAAAGTGCCTTTTACAACTGTGAGCTGTCACAAACCATTAGGGTGCTTCCTGGTGGCTGTCCTGACACTCCACCCCATGGCCTGATGATCACTCAGGGCCTGTCCCACTTTGCTGAAGGACTGTAGAGTGGATGCCATCACTTCTCTAGTTCCCATGGGACCACCGTAGTTTAGTGTGGCTGTAGAGGTCACATAATCCCAAACACGTGGAATGGACAGGGTCAAGCATTTCTCTAACCCTTTAGCTTTTGGAATTTACAGGGATGTCATCAAATGCAATATTTAGATTTGTATTGTTGGGAGTGCATGTGTGTTGCTTAAGACTAAGTTATAAGGGATTCAAGAGTTCTATTAAGTGAACAGAAATTTGGCATTGAGATCAAGGTTGGATAAGATTGGATCAGCTACGTTCTTATTGAATGTGAGAACAAGCTCACTGGGTAGATAGGCCGACTGCTATTTTTATGTGTCTTCTACAAAATGGCACATGAGTAGAGCTGCTGCCTCACAGCTCCAACAAACCAGGTTTGATTTGCCTGTGTGACGTTTGTATGTTCTCTCTTTGACCACTGGGGCTTCATCCAAGAGTTCTGTTTCTCCACATCTAGAGACGGCATGGTGGTGCAGCGGTGGAGTTGCTGCCTTACCATGCCAGAGACCTGAGTTTGATCCTGGCCATGGGTGCTGTCTATATGGAGTTTGTACATTCTCCCCATGACCACTTGGGTTTTCCTTGTGTGCTCCAGTTTCCTCCCATATTCCAAAGACGTACAGGTTTGTAGGTTAATTTGGCTTTGGTAAAAATTGTAAATTGTACCTAGTGTGTAGCGTACAGGGTGGCCGCTGGTCAGCGTGGACTCGGTGAGCCAAAGGGCCTGTTTCCACACTGCCTGTCGAAACTAAACTGAACTAAATCCCAAAGACAGATAGCTAAGTAGGTTAATTGGCCACTATAAATTGTCCACAGTCAGAGAATCTAGAGGGAGCTGACAGTAATGCGTGGAAAATAAAATCAGATTAGATTAGCAAATGAGTGTTTGATATTCAGGGTGGACTCAGTGGTCCATAATCTATTACCATGCTGTGTGAATCTGTGACATCAATGGCATCTGATACATGTGTGCAACTTAATGGCATGAGTTTTCATTAGATGCTATTCTAATTTGAAGCCATTAGGAAGAGAGAAAAATCATTAGTAGGAAGGTTACAACCGTCAATAAGCTGAACTGGGGCAACTCATTAAGGCTATTCTGTCAAACCTTCTCAAATTCTTGACAGCACAGGAAAGCAATGGTCACGAACCACACCACCCATTGCAGTTGTTTTTCATGAGATACACGTTGTCCTGAATTGGCAATACATCCCAATTCATTCATTATGTTGGGTCAGAATCATAAAACTTCGAAGCCAAATTCCTTCACCACCCAGATGACAACACACCTGAGAACACAGCTCACGAACTAAAATGGCATATTAAGATGGGCAACAAAAGTTGTCCTTGCTAGCTGTAAAACTGTTGAAGAGAAGTTAACATATACTGCCAGAAGGTAAAGGGCCTGTCCCACTTAGGCGTTTTTTTCGGCGACTGCCGGCGACTGTCACAGTCATAGCAGGTCGACGAAAAAGCATAGACTGGACCCTCCCTATGACAATGTCTTTGTCAAGCTATGACAACCTAACATCAAGTCGACGTCAAGCTACGGCAAGCTGCCGACAACCAGCGACCCATTAGGACGTCCACCTACGACTACACCCATGACAACCTACGACAAACAAAGTCAACCTACGTCCGCCTGCAACAAGCTATGACAAGTTACGACCCTGTCGGCGACAACTGAAGAAAACTGAAGACAATTCAGTCGCCGGTACCTGTCGCCGGTTGACATAGGTTGACATAGGTAGTCGCCAATGGAATTCACCGGTCAGTAGCTGGCGACAACCAATGTCACCTGGCGACAACCTGCGTCATCCTGGCGACAACCTATGACAGCACCTACGATAGGAGAAGACAAACTAAGTCAAGCCCACAGTCGCTGAAAAGTTTTGAACATTTCAAAACCCAGCGGCGACCAGAAAAACGTTACAACTCTTTAAGGGCCTGTCCCACTGCGGGGACCTAATTTATGAGTTTAGAAGAGTTTGCGCTCGACTCAAACTCGCAGCATGCTCGACACGTGGTCCAAGGAGGTCTATGTAAAGGAACTGCCCCACTGCGTCGACCTAATCCGCGAGTACTGGCGAGTTTTCCCTCGACTCATACTCGTAGCATGGTCGACACGAGGTCCTAGGAGGTCTTTGTAACTCTCCTTCATGCTCGAGGGTAGTCCCCGCGTACTCGAGGCCTCAGCTAGGTCTCGGTGTATTTCAAAAATTGGTCGGCATGGAAAAAAATCGATATTGTTTTTTACTCATAGGTTTAGTCGAAGTAGGTCATAGTAGGTCGGCATGTTATTTATGGGTAATCTAAGGCAATCGAAGGGAATCAAAGGTAGTCAAAGGTAATCAAAGATAGTCAAAGCTAGTCATAGATAGTGTTAGTATAGTCGAAGGTAGTCGAAGGTGGTCATTTTCACTCTCCACTATTCGGTGTCAAATTTTCCCGGTGCTAGTCGAAACAAGTCTTCAACATAGTCGAAGGAGATTGAAGGAGATCGAAGGAGGTCTTCTACATAGTCGACGGAGGTCTTCTACATATTCATAAGAGGTTTTTTACATAGTCAAAAGAGGTCGTAGGAGGTGTTCTACTTCGGCGATACAACAAGACCATGACACTTTTTTAAACTCTCCTAAACTCACAAATTAGGTCCCTGCAGTGGGACAAGCCCTTTAGGCGACTCGAGCAGATAATGTGGCGACAGGCTAGTCGCCTGTAGTCGCCGCAAAAATCACCTAAGTGGGACATGGGCTTTAAGATCACCAGATTTCAGTCAGATTACCCTCACTGTAATTTGTCATCTTCTGCAGCCACAGGTTGGATTTAAGTGATGATCGGTATCACTATATTTGGTAACTGACAGAGGCAAACTCCTACTCTAAATGAATTGTCTTTGAGTACAGCCAATAATGAACAGGCACATGGTGTTGCGACACAGCCTAACTCAATAGCAATGGGCACAGATCATATCCCCATTAATTAATCTAAAACATAAATGGAGACACAGATCCAGTGATGCAGAATAACAAATCGTGAAAAGCAAAATTATTGGTGGATAAACACAAATTGAAGGAATGAATACAAAAGAAGTGATGTTAAATCTATATGAATCGGCAGTTACAATTGTTCTCTGAATTGTTCTCTGAACTGTTTTGCTCATCACTTTATTAAAAAGATAATAGTGCATTAAATAAATGCTTCTATTGTCCCTGAAATAGTGAATATACATTATCAATATAATGAGACAGACCAACTAGACAATAGACAGTAGACAATAGACAATAGACAATAGGTGCACGAGTAGGCCATTTGGCCCTTCGAGCCAGCCCCACCATTCAATGATCATCCCCGATGATCATCCCCATGGCTGATCATCCCCAATCAGTACCCCGTTCCTGACTTATCCCCATATCCCCTGAATCCGCTATTTTTAAGAGCCCTATCTAGCTCTCTCTTGAAAGCATCCAGAGAACCTGCCTCCACGAGGCAGAGAATTCCACAGACTCACCACTCTCTGTGAGAAAAAGTGTTTCCTCATCTTGGTTCTAAATGGCTTACTCCTTATTTTTAAACTGTGGCCCCTGGTTCTGGACTCCCCCAACATCGGGAACATGTTTCCTGCCTCTAGTGTGTCCAAGCCCTTAACAATCTTATATGTTTCAATGAGATTCCCTCTCATCCTTCTAAACGCCAGCGTGTACAAGCCCAGCTGCTCCATTCTCTCAGCATATGACAATCCCGCCATCCCGGGAATTAACCTTGTAAACCTGCGCTGCACTCCCTCAATAGCAAGAATGTCCTTCCTCAAATTAGGGGACCAAAACTGCTCACAATACTTCAGGTGTGGTCTCACTAGGGCTCTGTACAACTGCAGAAGGACCTCTTTGCTCCTATATTCGATTCCTCGTTATAAAGGCCAACATACCATTCGCTTTCTTCACTGCCTACAGTACCTGCATGCTTACTTTCATAGACTGATGAACAAGGACCCCCAGATTCCGTTGGACTTCCCCTTTTCCCAACCTGACGCCATTTAGATAGTAATCTGCCTTCCTGTTTTTGCTACCAAAGTGGATAACCTCACATTTATCCGCATTAAACTTTGTCTGCCATGCATCTGCCCACTCCCCCAACCTGTCCAAGTCACCCTGCATTCTCATAGCATCCTCCTCACAGTTCACACTGCCACCCAGCTTTGTGTCATCTGCAAATTTGCTAATGTTACTTTGAATCCCTTCATCCAAATCATTCATCTATTCATGGAAATCTATTCATGGAAAATTTATGGTGATTTCTAAATTATGAGGGAGTTTTAGCTAATGTAAATATTGAAAATGATTTTTAACTACTTGGTGAATTAGGAAAACAGGACTTTTAAGTTTGGCATTAAAGGCTAATGGGGATGTTATTAGACTAAATTATTATTTAGACCAAAAATGTATTTGCTGAAGGACATCTTGTGATAAGCATTATGACTTTCTATCCATCGCAAAAGTTTTTTTTTGTGTCTTCGTTTGATGCAAATGTGACCCTTCCTTCGCCTCATGAGAGTTATACAGCATGGAAATAGGCCATTCGGTCCATCTCATCCAAGTGACAAAGGTGCCTTCCTGAGCTCGTCCCATTTGCCTGCATCGGGCTCATAACGTTTTCCTTTCAATGAACCAGTCCAAATGTCTTTTAAACCTTGTAATTGTGTCCACTTTTACCACCTCCTTTGGCAGCTCACTCCAAGTACTTGGCACCCCCTGGATGAGTAAAACTGCCCCTCACGTCCCCTTTAAATCTTTCTCCTGTCACCTTAAATCTATGTCCCCTAGTTTTAGGCTTCCATAACTTGGGGAAAAATACTGTGTCCATCCACCTTATCTATGCCCCTCGTTACTTTATAAACCTCTATAAAGTCATATCTCAGCCTCCTTTGCTCCAAGGAAATCCAGTCTCTCTCAGTCTGTCCTTTTAACTCCAGCGCACACTCGATAATATCCTTGTGAATCTTTTCTGCATAATTTCCTGCTTAATCACATCCTTCCTGTTGTATGATCACTAGAACTGCACACAATATATCAGGTGTAGTTTTGCCAACATCTTATACAGCTGCAACATGACATCCTAACTCTTGTCCTCAATGTCTCCTTGGATGAAGCCAAGCATGCCATCGGGAAGGGGTTCCCAACCTTTTTCGTCCCATTTACCACTGACAACTTCAATAGCACACTAGACTAAGTGGGACCCGTTGGGTGTGTGGTGCGGGTGTGGGGTGTGGGGTGGGAGAGGAAGTCTATATGTGGGCTGGAGGGGTTTGTGAGGGGTGTGAGGAGGAGGGATGTGGGGGGGGAGGGGGTGTGGTTTGGGCGAGGTGTGGGGTGGAGGGAGGATGTGGGAGGGGGAGGGGATGGTTTGGGGGAGAGGTGTGTTTGGGAGGGGAGGAGGGGTGTGTGGGCGGGCGGTTTATGTGGGCAGGGAGGGTTGTGAGGGGGAGGGGGGTTGTAGGCAGGGGGGTTGTGGGCAATGGATGTTGTGGACCAGGGGGGTTTGGGTGGGGGAGAGGTGTGTGGGCGGGAGGGGATGTTGTGTGGGGTGGAGGGCGGGTTATGTGGGGGGAGGGGGGTTGTGGGCGGGAGGGGGAGGGGGGGTTGTGGAGGGAGGGGGGTTGTGGCGGGAGGGGAGGGCTGTGTGGAGGAGTGGGGGTGTGGGGGAGGGGGGATGTGTGGGGAGGGGGTGTGTGGGCAGGGAGGGGTGTGTGGGAGGGAGGGGTTGTGGGGGGGCGGGTTGGGGTGTGGGGGCGGGGGAGGGGAGGGGTGTGATGGCAGGGGAGGGGTGTGGGGGTAGGGGGGCAGGGGGGAGAGAGCTCAGAGAAAGCACGGGGGAAGAGTCATGGGGGAGAGTGTGATATTACGGGGGAGGGGGCAGGAGCCAGCGAGGGGGACCAGAGGGGAAGGGGTTGGGGTGCGCTGTGGACTCACAGCGGGCGCTGGCCGCTTCACAGGTCGTTCTCCTCTGCCAGTAGTCTCCTCTTTCCATGTGGCGACATCGACGCCATCTCGAACTCCACGCTGGCTGTGCTGGGTCGGGCCGGGCTGGGCGGGCCATACAGAGCCTCCCGCAGCTGCAGTAAAGACGCAGAGGGAAGGAGAGAGCTCGGGGTGTGTGTGGGCAGGGGGAGGGTTGTGAGGGGTGTGTGGAAGGGATGGGTGTGTGGGAGGGAGGGTTGTGTGCGGAGGGGTTGGGATGTGGGGGGGGAGGGGTGTGGGTGCTGGTGGACAGGGGGCCAGAGAGTTTGGAGAAAAGACGGGGAAGAGCCATGGGGGAGTGTGCATGGGGGAGGGGGACAGGAGTCAGCAAGGGGGAACAGAGGGGAAGGGGTTGGGGTGCGATGGGGACTCACAGCTTTGCTAGCCGCTTCGCTGGCCATTCTCCGCAAGGCTCGCGGACTTAAACAGCATAGCTGTGGACAGCCCCGGCCCCACGGCTTTATTCTCCTCGCCCGGTGATTAACAGCGGGTGCCGGAAGGGGCGTTACCTTCCTGGTGACTGACAGGCAAGAAGACCAATCTGCTGATCTCACAATTATTTATACCTTCATACATTGGTAATATTCCACCAATCGGAAAAAAAAACATGGTGCGCTTGGAGCAGAGGAGAACGGTGAGTAAGGTGGAGAAAAAAATCCTAGTGATAAACGGTACCGTTTGCGCAATTAAATATTGCGCAACCGGAAGAGGTCAAGATGAGAGTTTTAGTAATAGTATAGAAGATAGATAGATAACAATGTTATTTCACTTATTTATGAACAACTAACTTCTTTTATGAGCCATATGAGTGGCTAAAGGGATCAGGGGGTATGGAGAGAAGGCAGGTACAGGATACTGAGTTGGATGATCAGCCATGATCATATTGAATGGCGGTGCAGGCTCGAAGGACCGAATGGCCTACTCCTGCACCTATTTTCTATGTTTCTATGTTTCTTCTTCTTGGTATGGCGTGCACAGCTTAAAGTTGTAGGACAACTTGTTCTATTTGATCTTATTTGATTGTGCATGCCGGGTTGATTCGTCGAAACAGGGTGGACCATGTGAAGGTTTCAATCTTCCACCCCATGAACAACTAATGATGAGCAGATATCGGTATGCCAAACATAGTCAGTCAATGAGAAAAAAAATGTACAAATCCAGAATCAACAAATTCACCCCCTGGGTAGGTGATATTTATCCCCTGGGTAGGTGAAATTTACCCCCTGGGGGTAAATTTACCCCAGGTTGGGAACCTTTGCCATAGGGCTTCTTCGCCCCTTGTCTACTTGTATTGCCAATTTCAGAAAACAATGTACTTGTTTCCCTAGATCTCTCTGATCTAACACTCCGCAGGACCTATTCACTACCCATTTCCTGCATATCATGTCCTGCCCTGGTTTATTGTTCCAAAATGCATTGCTTCACACTTGCCCTATTAAATTTCTACCTGCCATTCTTTTGCCCACTTTCCTACGTGGTCTAGATCCTGTTGCAATTTTGTACAACTGTCTTCACTGTCCACCGCATCACCAATTTTAGCATTACCCACAAACGTATTATTCATGCCAAATTCATTCTCATCAAAATTGTTAATATCTATGATAAACAACAGGGGACCTAGCACTGGTTGCTTTGGCACACCACTGGTCACAGGCCTCCAATCTGAAAAACAACCCTTCACTAACATACATCCGTCCAACTACCAAGCCAATTGCATATCCAATTGGTTAACTCACCCTCAATCCCATGTGATCGAACTTCTGAACATGTCTGCCATCAAAAAACTGAATCATATGTTAACCCATGCCTTCTCACACACAAAGCTAAGCTGACTTTTCCAGATCAGTCCTGGCTTTCCAAGTGCACTTAGATTCTGTGTCTATCTGTGTTAAACTAGCATCTGCAATTCATATTATAACATATATAAAACACATATAAAAAGTCTCTGCCAGGGCTCTAGCAATTTCCTCCCTTACTTTCTACAGTGTCTTCGGAAACACTTGGTCAGACCTCAAGAGCTTATCCACCTTAATACACCTCAAGACCAATGGCATCTCCTCTTTCCTAATATCAATATGTTTCCGAATATCTCTATTCTCTTCCCTGGTTTTGCTAGCTTCCATGATCTTCTTCACCTATCCAAAATGATCTTAAATGTCGAGAGTATTTCCACTCAGCTGATAATTATGGAACCAAATGTTATTCCTTACAACCATATGCAGGAAAGTTACCCTTGATCTTTTCTTTATCTCTCTCCTGATAAATGTTAATCCTAACTCATATGGCTCATAAAATTTTGAAACTCTGAAACATGGGATGCAGACTTAGCCAAGCATTTATTTTGGGAAGGACCACCTTTACAAAATGTGATTGTTTGCAAGGTGTCAAGTTGTTGCTAATCTATTAAATTAAGGTAATGCAGAAGGGACATCAACCAAGGACACAATGGAATATTGGAAAGTTGTACAACAAATCAAGGCATTTAGGATTGGGTTAGGGTGCAAGCTGCGATGAACTGAGGTGTTGTAGGGGTTACAAAAGGGTGCCATGTGACACTGTGCATGTCAGACTGCATCTGGGCATTGGTACATCTCCAATTGGGGATCCTTAGCATGAGTTAATACTGTAGATCTCATAAAGTGTACTAAAAGTCCGGAATTGTTTTCTGAAAAATAATTCTCACATACTGACATTAATGTTGCAGTACACAATACATTTCCGATGAAAGTGTCACTTAGTTTTTCTCACTCTGCGTTTGCATGAGTTATAGATCTTGTTCTGATTCTATCAGCTGGGGTTCAAAAACCTAGCAAACACTTGGATCAATTGAAGTTAAGAGAACTGACTACCCAGGGATAAATACAACTGATACTCAGTGCTCTCAGATGTTCAGTGGCAGGGGCCAAGGACGAATTATTCCCCCGTAATCAATTTCCCTCCAAAACTTTATCATTCTCACTTGGTGCCAGATGTGTTAGCTCTGACAGACCTTTCTGGTTTTTAGAAACATAGAAACATAGAAATTAGGTGCAGGAGTAGGCCATTCGGCCCTTCGAGCCTGCACCGCCATTCAATATGTTCATGGCTGATCATCCAACTCAGTATCCCGTACCTGCCTACTCTCCATACCCTCTGATCCCCTTAGCCACAAGGGCCACATCTAACTCCCTCTTAAATATAGCCATTGAACTGGCCTCAACTACCCTCTGTGGCAGAGAGTTCCAGAGATTCACCACTCTCTGTGTGAAAAAAGTTTTTTTCATCTCGGTTTTAAAGGATTTCCCCCTTATCCTTAAGCTGTGACCCCTTGTCCTGGACTTCCCCAACATCGGGAACAATCTTCCTGCATCTAGCCTGTCCAACCCCTTAAGAATTTTGTAAGTTTCTATAAGATCCCCTCTCAATCTCCTAAATTCTAGAGAGTATAAACCAAGTCTATCCAGTCTTTCTTTATAAGACAGTCCTGACATCCCAGGAATCAGTCTGGTGAACCTTCTCTGCACTCCCTCTATGGCAATAATGTCCTTCCTCAGATTTAGAGACCAAAACTATACGCAATACTCCAGGTGTGGTCTCACCAAGGCCCTGTACAACTGCAGTAGAACCTCCCTGCTCTTATACTCAAATCCTTTTGCTATGAAAGCTAACATACCATTCGCTTTCTTCACTGCCTGCTGCACCTGCATGCCTACTTTCAATGACTGGTGTACCATGACACCCAGGTCTCGCTGCATCTCCCCTTTTCCTAATCGGCCACCATTTAGATAAGTCAGCTTTCCTGTTTTTGCCACCAAAATGGATAACCTCACATTTATCCACATTATACTGCATCTGCCAAACATTTGCCCACTCACCCAGCCTATCCAAGTCACCTTGCAGTCTCCTAGCATCCTCCTCACAGCTAACACTGCCCCCCAGCTTAGTGTCATCCGCAAACTTGGAGATATTGCCTTCAATTCCCTCATCCAGATCATTAATATATATTGTAAATAGCTGGGGTCCCAGCACTGAGCCTTGCGGTACCCCACTAGTCACTGCCCGCCATTGTGAAAAGGACCCGTTTACTCCTACTCTTTGCATTTTCTTTTCATTTTATTCATGAGCATACTTCCTATGAGAATATAACAACAGGCATCCCTTTGTAGAGTTATGCAAGTGCAAAAAATGTTTTTTGAAGAATACATCTTGTCATTTCTTCTTCCACATCTGTGATCACTAACTAAACAAAGCAAAGAATATTCCCTTTCAAAATAACCTTTCCATTGAATTATTTAGTTGGCTAGACCAGAAAGGGACCTGCTTCTGGGTGGATGATAGGCCATGCTTAAGTAATGGTATAAGTGGTCAAAGAAACAGATATTTGTGCTGATTTTGTCTCATAGTGCACAGTTTAATATTTTGCTGCTGATTCTAATGGAGACTGCCCGAAATCTGAGCACGCTAAAAATAATTCTGCATTAACAATAAGTTTTTGTTTCGTGTTTTCTGTCTATATTGAATATGGCAGTATATGTTAACAAGATATTTTAAGGAAACTGGGACTGCATCACAAGGCAACACATGGAGGTCATACAATAACCTAACTTCGTTCAGCATTATTAGCATAGTAAAATATCCCAGAAACTTCAAAGGGGAAATACCAACAAAATGAGTAGTGTGCCTATCAAAGAAGTAGGGGTTCATGTCATGGAGATGGGAAGGGGTTAAAGTGGTTAGCTACTGGGATAACAAGTAAGCCTTTACAAACTGAACATAGGTGTTCAGCAAAATGGTCACCGAGTCTACGCCGTTGATCAAAAGCCCACATCTGGAACGCCGGATGCAGTAGATGAGGTTAGAGGAGATGCACATAAATCTATCTCACCTGGAAGGACTACTAGGGTCCCTGGATAGAGGTGCGGGAATAAGTATTAGGGCAGGTGTTGCATCTCCTGCAGTTGCAGGGGACAATACCTGGGGAAGGGGTAGTTTGAGTAGGAAGAGATGAGTAAACCAAGGATTTGCGGAGGGAGCAGTCTCTGTGAAAGGGGTGGAGATGTGAAGATATGATTAATGGGGCAGCATAATGAAGATGAATTGTCGGATGAAATTAGTGAAGAAGGGGACATGACCACTGGTGTTGTGAGCACCATGATTGGGATACCGGAAGATAGATAAGCAATGGAAAGGTTAAATCCTGAAATGGCATGTACAGCCGATTTCTCTAATAAGTAAGATCCACTTAAAAGGGAAAAAAATCTATACAGAAGCTAATCATATAATTATTTAATATCTATTGGAACCCACTTACAAAATTGTATCAGTAGAAGCAAGATAAATATTTTCTTTTGAACCCTTGATTAGAAAATTATGTTCAAAGCGAGGTGGAGGCAGTTATAATTACGCGATGGACTATTACTTACAAGAATAGTTCAAAAGTTAAAAATAAAAAGTTTATGTGGACCCTGACATGGCACCTAGGGATATCAACATATGAACATTTAATATATTATCTTATTTACTTTAAAGTACCACTGAGTAAGAGAGAGAGATTGAATATCAACATGTTGCATCCGAAAGCTGGCAAATGGTGTAATTTGGGGACCTATATTGTTTACTGGAGAATGATCAACTCCTTTCAAAGTGGAAATAATAGCTCTGAAATTCCAGCTTGGAAGATTCTGAAGCCTAAAGGGCCCGTCCCACTTACGCGACCTTGGCTCGCAAATTACGCGACCTCGTGGTCGCTTAAGGCTTACGGGCACCATATGGCCGCGCGGGGCCGGTCCCACTTAAAAGCGCGGAGTTATGCGGGGCTGGACCCGACATCGCGCGGGGCTCCGAAATTCTTGCAGTGGCCGAAATCTTTGCGCGCCAATGGCCTGTCGGCACGCAGGCGCATTGCGGTCGTACGCAGTGTCTTGACGTCGTACGCGGCGTCTTGACGGCGTATGCAGCGTCTTGACGGCGTACACCTAGTGCGTGGCATTGCATGATGACGTCACCACCCGGCGTGGCGTTGCGTGATGACATCACCACCCGACGCCGTGCGACACCCAAATTCAGTCGGCCCGCCTCCTGATTGATAAGCATGACGTAAATGATGTCACGCGCGAACTTAGTGCATACTTAGCGTGAACTTAGCGCAAACTTAGCGTGAACTCCGCTTCCGGTTGGTCGTGCCAAACGCACACAGGCCCTGAAGCTGGTTTGATTGAAATTCCTCGTCCTGCTATTAATATAAATGGAGTAGTGCCAGAGATACAAAGAAAGATAAAATTATTTCTGACAAATGGTAGTTACTCTCTATGAGAAGTAATCATCATGCTGGAACCTTTATTGTGCCTCACCCTGTTAATATTGGCTAAATTAAAGACACCATAAAATGGACGATCCCTGCACTTGTCAGAATTGCTTAACCCTTGTCAGCTGAACTTTACAGGCTTTGATTGGTGCCAGCCATGCTAGGCTCAGACTGGTGTGCAGGATGGAGAGGGGTCCAGGTGTTCTCCCTGTTTCTCTTAAATTGATAACATGCAGTTTTGCAAAGTAACCTTAAGTGCATCATTTCTATTGGATCGCTGCAAAAGCATTGTAAATAGTATAAATAATGTTGCAAGACAGTTATCCTGTTAATCGATGATTGGTTGAACTGATGAGCCTTGGAGAAATTGTTTGAATCTCAGGGCACAACGTTTCAATGTTTGTTCTTGTTGGCTTCCTTCTAGGGCTTTCTTTCTAATACAATGTATTAAGCTGCTGTATTATTGGGTTAGGGAAATGTCTGTTATGTATGGGGTTAATTGATTCTCTAATTGGATTGTAATGAGACCACCCCCATGTGTTTCAGCCTCTCAAGGTCCCGGGAACCTATAAAAGTCCGCTGCCACGAGGTCCTGCGTCGATCTTCTGGGAGAGCTCTTGGGACTGCATGACCTTCTAGAGTGTTTCTGAGCGAGGCCTAGAGGGCTTGATCAGGCAGATACGAGGATTGAACCCCGCGGTGGGATAGGTACAGTAGTTAAACTGTAATTGTGTTTTGACAAAATAAAGATTAGTTGTTCAAGTGCTTGATTCAGTGATTTTTGACTGAAACTAGACGAGGGGGTAGCTTAGAACAAGCAATTTACAACCCCATGATTTTACATGTGGACTATCAAAGTGTGTACGGTAATTTTTCAATGCTCATTCATTGCTGAATGGACTAAATCTGCTGTTCAACTGATCCTCCGAAATCCTTCGATTCTTAACTATTTATGTAAAAAATGTTTTTAAAAAAAGTCAAAATCTCTACCTGTGTTTTTGATTTAAAAATACATATAATAGTCACCTTTTCAGTTTTAACCTCAATAATATATCCTCCAGATGCAGACAACATATAAATGATTGAGAAGTAAGCACTTATGAGAAACAGTGCAAGACTGAAATAAACCTCCAAATCCCAATTTGAGAGAGCAAATGATTTGTTAAATCATGGTTCCAAAATGAGGCATATAATTTTTTATTATTATGCAAACTAGTTTGTTAGTCTTTCCACGTTATAACAATAAATACAATTCCAAAGAATCTAATTTGCAGCAAAACATTTGTGAAGTCCTGAGGTTGTTAAAGCGAGTGCATAAATTTTCTAGATGGCATTCTTATGATTCATTTAAGCATTATCCTTTTTCTGCATAATTCAGGCTTTTCACAAAACTAAAGGTTGCTCATGGAAATAAAAACCGGAACTTTTGCAGAAAAAAAAAATCTGCTTCACAATTACATCAAATATTACTGGATTATTCTTAAGGTCAGAAACTTTGATCACGTCACAAATGAGAATATTCATATTAATGGACTAAATCTGCTGTTCAACTGACCCTCCGAAACATCCTTTGATTCTTAACGTTCTTAAGGCTTACGTTTGAAGATGGATAATCTCACATCCAATAAAATCACAAAATGTGGTCAAAAGCACAGCTAGGGATGACCAAATCAGCCCTAGTTTTAATATCCAAAATTCTGTGTAACTCAAAGCTGGCTGGACACATTTTATGACGAACCATGATCAAGCAGAAGAATTTCTGCTTCTACTTGTAGGCTCAGTAATAATAATTTTTTTCTTGGAGATTCAAGTTACGGAAAACAGGAAGTCATTTTACTTCTGTCCATAGTAACTTTGCACTGACCTCCCCAACGGTAGAATTAATCAGTGTGGACACAGTTCCCAAGACCACACTGCCACACAAGTCGTTATGACCTTGACAATGCAAAACACAATCATTCATTATTTTTTTACACCACTAAACATATTCTACCATCTTTAGGTTTCAATATATTTTATTTACCAAAGCATTTTGAATGATAAAAGCATTTGCTTACTCTAGTGAATGCAGAAATTATATTGCAAATTTACAGTCATATATGATGTATGAGAGTTGTAATTGTCTCATCAAATTATTTATAGTCGCTAGATTTTAATGGCAAGTCAACCTTAATTAAAATAATGGGATGGTTGAACGACAACTTATTATTATAATCAGCCTTTGCTCTTGCCTGGAAATACAGAAATGCAGTGCCATAACTGTCACCTCACTCATTCCATTTCATAAGGTTAAGGCACAGATATACAATGAAACCACTGCCACCTCCTCAGGTTAATTCAAGGCTATTCTTCTGTTTATTCCAAGTTGCATGTTCATGCAGAAGAGAAAAAAAAATACCATGAGTTTGTTGCAAATAACTGTATTTTCCAATAAATGTCACTATTTTTTGTTAATAGCTACATACAAAGTTACTTTGACAAGTTGTTTGCTCAAGTAACTAGCAGCAATATTAAATTTTTATCCATTTCCAATTATTGGAATAATCCAATTTGGATGCTCCTGAGAATGGGATGTGTAGTTGCACAATACACTGTTGTTATAATGTACAAGGTTAAAAAGAATCCCTAACCGTTAAAAAAATATTTCTGGTGCTATTCATTCTGCAGGCATTCCAATTTTCATGGAGGAGATCAAGGATAGCACTGAGCAAACTGCACTAATGCCACTGACCTTCATTCTTCACTGTAAAGTTCTGCTTCTGTAATTGGCATGAACTCTGGGGTATTTGAGCGGAGGTTAAAAGTATAAGTACACAAATTATGCATTCTTGTAGTGGATCTGAGCTGCAGAAATGCACATATCATCATAATGAATTAATTCCAGAAATGTCGAGGGTTTTTTTCAGGTATACATCTATTCTGCTCAGTTATAAATCATTAAAATGAGTTCCACAGATACTACAGAACACCACAGTCATGCAAAGTGCATATAGTTTTTACAGGTTTTTGTAACAGCAACACTGGTCATCGAAATAGCTTATGGTTGTTCCAAAAATGTTCTTTTTAAAATGTTTATTTTTGATTTTAAAGTCTCTTCAGTCAAACCAATGTGAATGTAATATTATAAAGTATCTATATATGTAGATTGAATTCCAGAATATATATGCCATGCCCGCATCATTTATAGTGTAATTAATTAACATAATTACGTGCAAAATGTATATGTTTCTTCGTGAAATGTCATTTTGGCATCCAAATCTTTAAAAAAAACTAGATCAAGGATTCTGAACTACATGAGGTTCAGCTTGTTCCGAAAATAGCAGCGTAAAAGTTAGAATAAATCTTCTCTCTAAAATAGTTAATTGAGATCTTGCATCTCAAAGTGTATTAACCTTTAGAGAATAGCCAAGCAAAAGTATTACCATTAGGGACTAAACATTGAAAATATTCCAAGTGGTATCAGACCAATCTAAAAGTGCCAAATAAAACCCTATCATTAAAACAGGACAACATATTAGTGTTGCAAATGACCAACAAGTTAGTCAGAATTATGTAATGGACAGTTTACTATTTAGGAAGTGAGCATTCATAATAAAAGAGGTTGACAGAAGGATATCATTCAGATTCTGTGCATACTAATTTGGGCTTCTTTTTGGGTGACATCAGGTACACTAGAAGTGTGTATCTTTGTGCCCAAATACCAACCTTTCATGGATACTGCAGGAAGGAAATAACTCCAAGGGATAAAGGCATAATGGCAGCTTCCAGGGAATCTTGGGGATATCTATTACTGGGATCTTCCAGCAGGTACAGGCTGCTTGGCATTGTGGAAGAGAAGTAACTCCAGATAATACACATTCCAGCTGATCTGGGTAACTTTGATATCACATGGTTGGAATCAATTACACATTGCACCAATGAGATGCCAAAAAGAGTATAAATGTTCAGTAATCTCTCTATTGTATTAATGTGCACCACATTGCAAGGTTGGGGTGTTGGAAGGATCTTACACAATGGAAATCTAGGCTTGCAGTCACTTTATCAACAACTGGTAGAGCATAGCCAGTAGGAAAATGGAACTTTGAGGTTGTTCCAGGCTTTTTCAAAAATAACCACTTTATGTATGATATGCTTAATGCCTGTAAACACAGACATCTAGATATAGTTTAATTTCAATGTTTTTTTGTTTTAGAGAGTGGAAACAGGCCCTTCGGCCCACCGAGTCCACGCAGATCAGCGATCCCCATACACTAGCATTATCCTACACACTAGTAACAATTTACAATATTTACCAAAGCCAAATTAACCTACGCAACTATATGTCTTTGGAGTGAGAGAGGAAACCAGAGCACTCGGGGAAACCCCATATGGTCATGGGAAGAACATACAAACTCCTTACAGACAACACCCATAGTCAGGATCATACCCAGGTCTCTGACACTGTAAGGCAGCAACTCTATCGCTGCGTCACCATGCCGCCGGTATGTTGTATCTTTTTTCATCAGCAGTTGTTACGGTTTTCTGCAAGAGTTGCCTCTCTCCTGTGTAGCTGCAGCTAAATGTAAAGCAGACTGACTCTTCTTTTGTCCATCATAGTCCTCTTTGGGGTTCCAGGTTGCCACAGGATGAAATGTGTAGGACAGAACTGCAGATGTTGGTTTAAACCAAAGATTGACACAAAAAGCTGGTGTAACTTAGCGGCACAGACAGCATATCTGGAGAGAATGACCCAAAACATCACCCATTCCTTCTCTGCAGAGATGTTGTCTGTCCCGCTGAGTTACTCCAGCTTTTTGTGTCACAGGATGAGTTGTGTCTCTGATGATGTGGCTGTGGAGGGCTACAAATTACAATGAATGCAGCTCTGAAATATTGAAAGTGAACACACACAAGTACATTACATTTTTTTCTCATAGTTCCTTAGTAAATTCACAATGCAACTTCTGTGAAGAGAGACTTTCACAGTACCATTCAAGGAACCAGCTGTGAGGCCATAGTGTTTACTGCAATATTTGTTTGTCAACTTATGTGTCCCTGCCAATGCCACTATCCTTTTGTCTTGATTTCGCTGACAAATTGCAGCAACCATAGGATTTCCATGAACATGGAGATAAATACGTGTTCGGCACGGACTAGAAGGGTCGAGATGGCCTGTTTCCGTGCTGTAATTGTTATATGGTTATTATATGGTTAAATTAATGAACAACCAACATAACCCATCGCTCCCAATATGTTCCTGCAAAGAACCTAAGGTACTTAGGTTAAATGTGAATTGATGCAATAGGTTCCCTCATTCTATTCATATTGCTGCATTTGGTCTTGCACTAATGTTTAAATTCACCCACTTTTTCAGCATAAATCACATATCTTAGATTCCCAAGGACATGGTAATTAATCAACATCTATCTGCATGTTTACAAAATTTGCCTCCCAATGTCCTTGTGATGGTGCCAAATATATGGCAGCTCCAATCACTGAGAGTGGCAGGGGTTAACATTAGTAAGACAATCACCATGTGTCATAGTCTCAACCATGCACTCCTTTACTTACAGCATGTTCTTCAAGACAAGTTGGCATTCTCCCAACAAAATATTGGCCAAAACTATCTCCTTAGAGAAAACATGTCAACATCTATGTGACATTCAGAGAGTGTACTATCCACTGACAGTGATAATCCCATTGTAGATAGTTTCAAGCCATCCTTACTAAAGACTTTGTTGCTTTCACTTGAATGATGGGTTCATTCAAGATGGAGACTGAACTAGTTAGGTGAAGATTTGCAGAGAAACTGACAGAGCTACTTTAAGCAGAATACATTTCTTCAATGCAGTATAGATTATTTTAAAAATAATTAAGTTAATGAATGAACAGCCTGCAATAGATTTACACCTTGCAAGAGGCTACACTCACTTGTGCAATCCATATGTAGTTTTTTTTTTATGGAATTAAAAATGAGAGAGATCTATTCAGTGAAGTAAGTAGTTTTCTTCTTCTCGTCTTCCTAATGGAGAGATGCCTACTGAAAATGAAACTAAAGAACAAAAGAGAAGGAACATGTTTGCAGTCCAGCTCTCCTGCCTGTCCTTTCACAAAAGCACAGAAATAGAGAGGATAATAGTCTGTTGGTAAAATATCCAAAATGAAGGCAATATATTTACAGAGGCAGTGGTGCCATAACAATTACATTTTTAATTTAAATGTACAGTTGACACAGAAGTAAAGGTAAAACAAGCTCTGTACAGCTATTGTTCTAATATCTCATGCACACTTTATTTCTGACACTGGGTTAGAACAAGGGATACCACAGGGCACTTTGAACTGCCTTTACTGAGATGCTATCTGGATACTTAGTTACAGGGAAAACAAATGATCGATATTTATGGCATGGCGAAGATAGGCTAAAAATATTTATGGAAAAATACAACATAGGCAGATGCGGATAACCATGGAGCCTAGTTCTATCAGTGAGTGTGCATTTAAGTTAACAATACAAGCCCAACTATTATCATAATCTTCAGTCTGCTGTGGCATCATTTGTCATGCACCACAAACCTTTTTTACACCTCCCACCAGGAGGTTACAATGACTGACACACTGCCTTGTTTGTCCTTGCATAGATTTTAAGGTTTCCTGCCTTTCCACTGACAGTTCTCCTGACATCACTTAAGACAGTTGAACAAGAAATAAATCAATATTTTGAAGAAGCAACACCTGCCGCTATACCTCCTCCCTCCACTCTGTCCAGGGACCCCGACAGTCATTTCAGGTTAGGCAGAGGTTCACTTACACCTCCTCTAACCTCATCTACTGTATCCGTTGTTCAAGATGTGGACTCTTTTAAATCAGCGAAACCAAACGCAGACTAGACGATCTTTTTGTGGAACACCTTTGCTCAGCCTGCCTGAACCAACCTGACCTCCCGGTTGCTGGACACTTTAATTCTCCTTCCCAATCCTACACAAACCTCTCAATCCTCGACCTCCTCCATTGACAGAGTGAGGCTAAACGCAAATTAGAGGAACAGAATCTCATATTTCGCTTGGGTAGCCTGCAGCCCAGTGATATGAATATTGATTTCTCTCACTTCAGGTAGCCCCGGCATTTACTCTCTCTCTATCCCTACCCCAGCCAAGTCGCACTAGCTTCTTATTTTCACCCTACAAACAGCTTACAATGGCCTGTTTCCTTTATAATCATTACTTTTTTGCATATCTTTCATACATTGTTCTTTATCTCTCCACGTCACCTTCTATATCTTTCGTTTCCCTTATTCCTAACCAGTTTCGACCCAAATGCCACCCATTCCTTCTCTCCAGAGATGCTGCATGTCCCGCTGAGTTACTTCAGCTTTTTGTGTATATCACAGTTGACGTTGGGTTTCTATTTTCTTAATCTGCTCATTTTATTTTTTATTATGTAAGCAGTGTGGTTTGAGAATCCTGCACTTTAATTTCCATAAATGTGTGTCAGGCCAAGACATGATTGTAAATCTAAAAGACAGAAGACACACTGTGTCATAAATTCAGGGAGTTGTTTGTTACACATCTTTGTATACAGAACAATGCCTTTCTATGTCTGGTATGTATGTTTGAAGACAGAGCACTTGATGACAGAGCACTAGATCAAGGACCCATTTAGAAAATGGTTCTTTGCGAAATTCTTTGTTGGCCCATATAAGCATCAGTAAACCACCAAAAATTTGGCACAAATTAGCAGGCTGTCACAGAGAGACCACGAAGGCACCTGGAATGGGAAGTGCAAAAGTATACACAATTGGATACCGGACTTTGGAAGTGAAAGACTAATGTACCGAATGTGTGTAATACCAGTATAGAAATGTGAACATTGGAAAACTATGGGAATGCTCTTCATGGTTTCGCAAAATACCTGGCTATCTGCTGAGACACTCTGTGGGTCGCACACACTGACAACATTATCCCATATGTCATATTTTCTAGGACAGGCAGACATTGAATTTACAAAGCAGCTTGAGTCCAACAGACAAATTGGGACTGTCACACTGAAAAATATTGTCAAAACCAGAAAAAAACCATTGTGTTGTATTTGTTTTATAAAGAGAATAAAAAAGGAAAATATTTAGGAGTTACTTCAATCTGCCTTTCAAACCCCCTTGTTCTGAATCTTCCACCTGTGGTGCTTCTATTTGTCAATCATTGTCAGTTTTCTACTTGCTCCTTGAACTCACTGGAGTGACATCCATCATTTACTTTGCTTTTCACATTCCAAGTTCTCTCACATATTTTCTACCACATATGTTGCTTTCAGTTCTGCTAGTCTCTCAGAATCCTGTCACTTCTGCTTCATATAGAAAATGCTCACTCACTCTCCTATTCTTTTGTAACTTCTGTATTAACTCTCTTCCTCACAGCAGTGACTTTTAGACGTCAGGACCTCTGGAAGTCCCACAACAGTTTGCAATCAATTAAGATAATTAGCATTGTAAGAGAGGAATATGATATGTTTTATTGACACCTTTGTTTTCTTTCTGTAGCCTCAGGAGTAGACTTTTCATTCAACACTATTTAGTTTTGGGCATAGATGATTACAGGTCCATGAGCTGATGATGTACCTTACAAACTAAGGGTTGAAATTCATCCTCTTGTATATGCTTTCCCTTTCATGATCGGTAAGGATCTCACAACCATTTAAGTCTTTATGAGATACTAGACCAAGTGCAGACCCGTTGGGTCTGTTTCCCCAACGGCGTTTGCGTGGGGGGGGGGGGGGGGGCTGCGGCATCACACTCGCATTAACCACCCCCCAAACACACAGGTTGGGGGAGGGGGGGTGAGAAGAGGGGAGGGAGGGGAGAGGAGGAGGATGAAATGGGACAGATTTGGGAGGGAAAGGAGAGTGGGGTAGGGGGCGAGAGAGGGGGATGGGGAGAGATATGTGGGGGAGGGGGGGATGGGGAGGGAGGGGAGGTGGAGAGGTGTGGGGGGAGAAGGGGAAAGAGTGGGGAGGGAGAGTGGAGGGGGAAGGGGGAGAGAAGTGGTAGAGTGGGGAGGGAGGAAGAGAGGGGTAGGGGGAGTGATGGAAGAGGGACAGGGTTAGGGGGAAGGGGGCAGGGGGAGAGGGAAGGGGGTGGGGTGGAGAGGGAAGGGGTGGGGGAGAGAGGGATGGGAGAGGGAGAGGTGAGGAGAGGGAGAGGGGGAGGAGAGAAGGGGAGAGAAGTGGAAGAGTGGGGAGGGAGGGGTAGTAGGGTAGCGGGAGTGGTGGAAGAGGGACAGAGGGGTAGGGGAAGGGGTGGGGGAGAGATGGGAAGGGAGGGGAAGAGAGAGGGGTGGGGGAGGGTGAGGGGTGGATTAAGGGGAGAGAAGTGGAAGTGGGGAGGGAGGGGTAGGGGGAGTGGTGGAAGAGGGACAGAGGGGTAGGGGAAGGGGGCGGGGGGAGAGAAGGAAGGGGGTGGGGTAGAGAGGGAAGGGGGGTGGGGAGAGGGATGGGCGGGAGAGGGAGAAGGGTGAAGAGAGGGAAACATAGAAACATAGAAATTAAGTGCAGGAGTAGGCCATTCGGCCCTTCGAGCCTGCACCACCATTCAATATGATCATGGCTGATGATCCAACTCAGAATCATGTACCTGCCTTCTCTCCATACCCCCTGATCCCTTTAGCCACAAGGGCCACATCTAACTCCCTATTAAATATAGCCAATGAACTGGCCTCAACTACCTTCTGTGGCAGAGAATTCCAGAGATTTACCACTCTCTGTGTGAAAAATGTTTTCCTCATCTCGGTCCTAAAGGATTTCCCCCTTATCCTTAAACTGTGACCCCTTGTTCTGGACTTCCCCAACATCTGGAACAATCTTCCTGCATCTAGCCTGTCCAACCCCTTAAGAATTTTGTAAGTTTCTATAAGATCCCCCCTCAATCTTTTAAAATCTAGCGAGTACAAGCCGAGTCTATCCAGTCTTTCTTCATATGAAAGTCCTGACATCCCAGTAATCAGTCTGGTGAACCTTCTCTGTACTCCCTCTATGGCAAGAATGTCTTTGAGCATTGGGCATTGTGACATCACACGATGGAACGTTCACCAGGGGCTGGGGCTGGGGCTGCTTCTATGGGTGAGAAACCAGTTTTTTTTTTAAATATTGGGTGGGGGGGTGGGAGAAGGATTTGATTAAAAATGTGTACATAAACACGACGAAATGTAATCAGGAGTGGATACTTAGAAAGAAAAGTGAAATCTCTACCGAAATGGAAAAGATCTCGGCAATTCTGCGTCTGGTTTCGGCGTAGCAAGGAATCAAAGGAAGAAAGGCAGCCGGCAACAGGCAGCCAGACGCCGGACACCGGACGCCGGCAGGCACACAGTTTTATATATTAACTAGACCAAGTGCAGACCTGTTGGGTCTGTTTCACCAACGGCGTTTGCGGGGGGGGGGGGGCTGCGGCATCACACACCACCCCCCAAACACACAGGTGGGGGGAGGGGGGGTGAGAAGAGGGGAGGGAGGGGAGAGGAGGAGGAGGAAACGGGACAGATTTGGGAGGGAAAGGAGAGCGGGGTAGGGGGTGAGAGAGCGGGATAGGGAGAGAGATGTGGGGGAGGGGGGGATGGGGAGGAGGGAGGGAGGGGGAGAGGGGTGGGGGGAGAGAGGGGAAAGAGTGGGGAGGGAGAGTGGAGGGGGAAGGGGGGAGAGGTGGAAGAGTGAGGAGGGAGGTGGAGAGGGGTAAGGGGAGTGATGGAAGAGGGGTAGGAGGAAGGGGGCGGGTGGAGAGAGGGAAGGGGGTGGGGTAGAGAGGGAAGTGGGGTGGGGGAGAGAGGGATGGGTGGGAGAGAGGGGTGAGGAGAGGGAAACATAGAAACATAGAAATTAAGTGCAGGAGTAGGTCATTCGGCCCTTCGAGCCTGCACCACCATTCAATATGATCATGGCTGATCATCCAACTCAGTATCCTGTACCTGCCTTCTCTCCATACCCCCTGATCCCTTCAGCCACAAGGGTCACATCTAACTCCCTCTTAAATATAGCCAATGAACTGGCCTCAACTACCTTCTGTGCCAGTGAATTCCAGAGATTCACCACTCTCTGTGTGAAAAATGTTTTTCTCATCTCGGTCCTAAAATATTTACCCCTTATCCTTAAACTGTGACCCCTTGTTCTGGACTTCCCCAACATCTGGAACAATCTTCCTGCATCTAGCCTGTCCAACCCCTTAAGAATTTTGTAAGTTTCTATAAGATACCCCCTCAATCTTCTAAAATCTGGCGAGTACAAGCCGAGTCTATCCAGTCTTTATTCATATGAAAGTACTGACATCCCAGGAATCAGTCTGGTGAACCTTCTCTGTACTCCCTCTATGGCAAGAATGTCTTTGAACATTGGGCATTGTGACATCACATGATGGAACGTTCACCAGGGGCTGGGGCTCCTGCAAAGGCATATGTAAATGGATCCATTCCGATTGGACATATGTGAACATTGGGCATTGTGACATCACACGATGGAACGTTCACCAGGGGCTGGGGCTGGGGCTGCTTCTATGGGTGAGAAACCAGTTTTTTTTTTAATATTGGGGGGGGGGGGGGGGGAGAAAGATTTGATTAAATATGTGTACATACACACGACGAAATGTAATCAGGAGTGGATACTTAGAATGAAAAGTGAAATCTCTACCGAAATGGAAAAGATCTCGGCGATTCTGCATCTGGTTTCGGCGTAGCAAGGAATCAAAGGAAGAAATGCGGCCGGAAGCCGGACGGACGGACTCCGGACCACGGATGCCGGCAGGCACACAGTTTAATATAATAATAGATAGAAGATAGATAGATGGATGGATGGATGGATGGATGGATGGATGGATGGATGGATGGATGGATGGATGGATGGAAAGAAAAGAAAAAGAAACTATATTTAAGCTCAGAATACCATCAATGTTCAGGGTATTATTGGTTAGTCTTCAAGATTGTCTTTGATGTGAAAAATGTTTCGCAAAATGCTCTGCAAAACTAAAATATCTTCCATATCTTTATTGCTGGATTATTCACTTGGCAAAAACACGCTGGAGAAACTCATTGGGTCAGGCAGGATCTGGTGAGAGAATGGGCAGTGACATTTTTGGGTCGGGACCCTTCTTCAGACTGATGTCTCACAACTATTCACTGTTAGTTTATTTGACTGGATTCAAATCATGGTCCCTCTTTAATCACAGTCACCATACAGTCATACGAATAAAAAAAAGAACACAGAACACGATAGCCGCTGAAGCTTTGGCCGGCAGGAAAGGCAGGAAAGGCTGCGCCAATCCAGTTGGTAGGCCGAGAGGGGGGGGGCGAGGGCGCGACTCGGAGAACAGTCACATCCTCGCCAGGAGGTGACTGGGAAATGGTTTCCCCCTTACCCTACCCCCCTCCCCCACATAGAAATACAAAAAAAATCCTCCAAAACACACTTTTAAACAAACTAAAAAATTTAAAAAAAGATAGAAAAACAGACAGACTGTAGGCCAAGGCTGCCATCATGCGGCGCCCCAAGTGGACACAAATGTGGAACTCAAATGTAATCCAACTCTCAGTGGCATAGTCCTTGACGAACGTTTTATGCTATTAGGCTGCCATGGGCTGTCTAACATTAAGTATGGAAAGAAGGCACCATGGAATGACAACAACCTAAATGGAGACCAAATGCAAAGAAATCTGATTATATCCCTCACATTCTGTGTGAGTTTTTCATGTAATACACTTTAAGAACAAATTATGAATTACGCTGAGAACAGTAAGTCTACTATGTTGTATTGTACAAAATTACTCTCTAATACAGTGCAATCTTTGCAAAGAAAATGCATTGTCTAATTCAACAAACACAAGGCAAAAGCTGGAACAATTATACATTAATTGTACACAATAATTACTAATTAATAAACATGCCCTGGAAACCAAATAGGACACAACTCCTCATGCGCCCACCTTTACATCAGTGATGGATGAAATGGGGATTTTGCCTCTGTAGATATGCAACATGGATGTCTGTGAGATGAAGCATGATTCATAACTGTATTTAACTTAAAAGGATTTTTAAGGATTTTTTTGCATTATGGCAATTGGACAATATAACAGTATGGATTGGCATTTACAGGCATCAAGTAAACAACAGATAGACAAAAATGCTGGAGAAACTCAGCGGGTGAGGCAGCATCTATGGAGTGAAGGAATAGGTGGCGTTTCGGGTCGAGACCCTTCTTCAGACTGATGTGGAGGTAGGGGGGCGGGAAGAAGAAATGAAGAGGTGGAGACAGTAGGCTGTGGGAGAGCTGGGAAGGGGAGGAAAAGGAGGGAGAAAGGAGTAGGAATGTTAACAGCAAAATATACTAATGCAGGGTTAATGTGAATTGGTTCTTGGTAGTTGGTGTAAGGACCTGTTTCATGGAGTGATTTCATGACTATAACAGTGCAAACACATTGTAGGATTTACATCCCTAATAGAACCTACATCAACCACTCCAATGCAAGTAAAGTGATGCTTCTAATTCTGAATGTCAGCATGGCAAGAATCCAAACTCAATATAATATAGAATATATTATGTTAAATATCAGTACAGGGGAAGGCCATTCAGTGAATCATCCATGGACAAACTTTTGAAAAGTTCACCAATTACTCTGACTTCTCCACAGACTGTCAAATTAGGTTCTACTATTTATGAGTAGGAAGGAACTGCAGATGCTGGTTTAAACTGATGATAGACAAAACGCTGGAGTAACTCAGCAGGAGAAGCAGCATCTCTGGAGAGAAGGAATGGGTGACATTTCGGGTCGAGACCCTTCATGGAATGGTCCCCTGAAGGGTCTCGACACAAAACGTCACCCGTTCCTTTCCAAAGATGCTGCCTGTCCCACTGAGTTACTGCAGCGTTTTGTCTATCATCTTCTATTTAAGATCTTTGTTGATAATACCCTTCCTTGTAATGCTGTCCAGACCATAACCTTATGCTACAGTATTTTCTATCTCCCTTCTAGTTCTTTTGGTAGGATGAAACATTTTAGGCATAGCTTCTTTGAAATGAAATTCTCTCTGCTGGGGAAAGTATGTTAAGTTAGAGAACACTAGGATGGTAATAATATTATAATCGTAGTTGTAATTTGAAGTGTTGAAATAAGGGTATTGGATCATTTGAAGTGTTGAAATAAGGGTACAGGGATATCATTTCAATATCAAAGAAAAAAATATCTTCTATGTTTTCCTACATTATAATCGCAGCCACATTTCAAAAGTATTTGATTGACAGTACTCGGCTTGTCCAGTTGGCTCAAAATACACTGTGTAAATACTAAAGCCCCTGTCCTACTTTCATGACCTAATTGGCAACCTCTGCCGAGTTTGCCCTTGACTCATACTCGCAGCATGGTTGCCACGAGGTCGTAGGAGGTCTTCGTAACTCTTCCTCATGCTCGTGAGTGGTCTCCGCGTACTCGTGGCCTCAAGCAGATTACGGCGTTTTTTCCAGCCTGATAAAAAATGTCCACGAGTAAAAAAAAGGTTGGCATGGAAAAAATTGATACTTTTTACTCGTAGGTAGGTCGTAGTATGTCGTGATGGTAGTCGTTGGTAGTCGTAGTAGTTCGTAGGTATGTAACTGGCCCGTGAAGAAAATACAAACATGATGTGATTTTATCATGTGATCATTTTCCACTCAAAGCTAGTCGTAGTTGGTCTTAGGTGTGGAAGACTGAGGTCGAGGGGGGTTGTAGGAGGTCATAGACATAGTCGTAGGATATCATAGACATAGTCGTAGGAGGGCATAGGAGGTCTTTTACTTTGGCGAGTCAACACGACCTTGACATTTTTTTCAACTCATCTAGGGTCTTCTAAACTCGTGTATTAGGTCGTCCAAGTGGGACAGGCCCTTAAGCCCCTGTCCCCCTTTCCCGAGTTACTCACAAATTCTCCCGAGTTTTCCCCTTGATTCAAACTCGGCGAATGTCCGTAGCGAGTCTGTAGGAGGCCGGAGGGGTCCATAGATATTTTGTAGCGGCTCGTAATGCCAGCCGTAGGTACTCGGGGCATCAGGTAAGTCGGGATGTTTTTTCAGCATGTTGAAATATGTCCACGAGTAAAAAAAATTGCCCTGAGTACCTACGGCTGACATCTCGGAGTTTGAGTCAAGGGGAAAAATCGGGAAAATCTGTGAGTAACTCGGGAAAGTGGGACAGGCCCTTTAATTATTTTTAAATTCTTGACAACCACGACTGTTGACATTCAGCATGTTATCAGCCACGAATGATCAGTTCCTGTGGATTGGAGGGTAGCTAATGTTATCCCACTTTTTAAGATAGGCAGGAGAGAGAAAACAGGGAATTATAGACCAGTAGGCCTAACATCGGTGGTGGGGAAGATGCTGGAATTAATTATAAAAGATGAGATAGCCGAACATTTGGATAGCAGTAACAGGATCGGTCCGAGTCAGCATGGATTTATGAAGGGGAAATCATGCTTGACTAATCTTCTGGAATTTTTTGAAGATGTAACTAGGAAAATGGACAAGGGAGAGTCAGTGAATGTAGTGTACCTAGACTTTCAGAAAGCATTTGATAAGGTCCCACATAGGAGATTAGTGGGCAAAATTAGGGCACATGGTATTGGAGGTAGACATGGATAGAGAAGTGGTTGGCAGACAGGAAACAAAGAGTAGGGATTAACGGATCCCTTTCAGAATGGCAGGCAGTGACTAGTGGGGAACCGCAAAGATCGATGCTGGGACCGCAGCTATTTACAATATACATCAATGATTTGGATGAAGGGATTCAAAGTAACATTAGCAAATTTGCAGATGACACAAAACTGGGTGGCAGTGTGAACTGTGAGGAGGATGCTATGAGAATGCAGGGTGACTTGGACAGGTTGGGGGAGTGGGCAGATGCATGGCAGATGAAGTTTAATGCGGATAAATGTGAGGTTATCCACTTTGATAGCAAAAACAGGAAGGCAGATTACTATCTAAATGGCGCTGAGTTAGGAAAAGGGGAAGTACAATGGGATCTGGGGGTCCTTGTTCATCAGTCTATGAAAGTAAGCATGCAGGTACAGCAGGCAGTGAAGAAAGCAAATGGTATGTTGACCTTTATAACAAGAGGAATCGAATATAGGAGCAAAGATGTCCTTCTGCAGTTGTACAGAGCCCTAGTGAGACCACACCTGGAGTATTGTGTGCAGTTTTGGTCCCCTAATTTGAGGACGGCATTCTTGCTATTGAGGGAGTGCAGCGTAGGTTTACAAGGTTAATTCCCGGGATGGTGGGACTGTCATATGCTGAGAGAATGGAGCAGCTGGGTTTGTACACTCAGGAGTTTAGAAGGATGAGAGGGCATCTCATTGAAACATATAAGATTGTTAAGGGTTTGGACACGCTAGAGGCAGGAAACATGTTCCCGATGTTGGGGGAGACCAGAACCGGTGTGTGTGTCATATACGGCACAGAAACGACCGCCGGAAGGGACGTCACGACCGCGGTGCCACAGGTCACAGGTTGCCACGCACTGCAAGGGAGCAGTGGACCAGACAGGAAGAGCGGACGGAATTACCACGGAATTACTACTAGACAGCCAAACCAGTAGGTAATTTACGGCTGGGGTGAGTACTTTCCCATTTATAGGAGGTAGGATTATATAAATAAGGGGTGTATCAATACAGTAATCCTGGTAGGGGATTCTTAAATAGGACCAGTTAATTACTTATATAAGATGGGCGGCCAGGAGATGTGCCAATACTGTGAGATGTGGGAATTTGTCGACACCATTGATGTAGATGATTCCTACAGCTGCAGTAAGTGTTTGAGGCTAGCGGAACTCGAGCTCCGCATTGATGAGCTGGAGACCCAACTTCATACGCTGCGGAACATCAGGGAGGGGGAGTATTACCTGGATGTTTGGTGCCAGGGGATGGTCACACCGACCAGTTTAATTAATTCAGTAGTTAGTGAGCAAGGAAAGGAAGGTGTGGCCATAAGCGAGGCAGGTAGGGGGAACCAGGAGGAGATGCGGCAGGAGCCACAGCCCTTGTCCCTGACGAGCATGACCGAGGCTCTTACTGAATGTGAGGACGGGATTAGGGGCTGTGGGAGGGATGAGCAACCTGGCTGCAGCACCGTGGATCAGGGGGCCATTCAAGAGGGGGGAGTTAGAAGAAATGCCGTTGTGATAGGGGATAGTATTATTCGGGGGGTAGATAAGGTTCTCTGCGGCCAGCAGAACATGTCCCGAAGGCTGTGTTGCCTACCCGGTGCTAGGGTTAAGGATATCTCTGCGGTGCTGGAGAGAAATTTGCAGAAGGAGGGGGAGGATCCAGTGGTCGTGGTCCATGTGGGGACCAATGACATAGGAAGGACGAGGAAGGAGGATCTGCTGAAGGAGTTTGAGCAGTTAGGGAATAAATTAAAAAGCAGAACCTCGAGGGTACTGATCTCCGGATTGCTACCTGAGCCACGGGCCAAATCGGCGAGGGTACGTAAAATTAAAAAGCTGAATGCGTGGCTCAAAGACTGGTGTGGGAAAAATGGGTTTGGTTTCTTGGGCCACTGGCACCAGTACTGGGACAGGGGGGATCTGTTCTGTAAGGACGGACTTCACCTGAACGGTGCTGGGACTGGGGTCCTGGCAAATCATATAACTAGGGCAGTAGAGAGGTCTTTAAACTAAGTAGCGGGGGGGAGGTATCAAGGGGGGTAATAACGGCAGGGGTAGAGGAAATAGAGCAGGGTATCAGTGGGGAAGCGGAAAATCAAAATGTGACAGGAGGATCCAGAATGTGTGAAGATAAAGCTCTAGATGTAAAAGGGGCAAAAACGGAAAGGAAGGGTAGTAAAAATCATCTGAAAGTGCTTTATCTAAATGCACGGAGTATTCGAAATAAGATAAATGAATTAACGGTGCAATTAAGTATATATAGTTATGATATCGTGGCCATTACGGAGACATGGCTGCAAGGGGATCAGGACTGGGAGTTAAATATAGAGGGGTACTCGACAATTAGAAAAGATAGACAGGAAAGAAAGGGAGGAGGGGTGGCCCTTTTAATAAGGGAGGGAATAACGGCAATAGAGAGGAAGGATATTGCGTTGAAGGATCAGGATAGTGAAACAGCTTGGGTACAGATAGAGAATAACAAGGGGAAAAAAAACACTAGTGGGTGTAATTTATAGACCTCCAAATAGCTGTGACGCTGTTAGTCAGAACATAAATCTGCAAATAGTTGACGCATGTAAAAAGGGAACTGCTGTAATCATGGGGGACTTCAATTTTCATATTAATTGGGCAAACCAAACTGGGCAGGGTAGACTAGAGGAAGAGTTTATAGAATGTATTAGAGACGGGTTCCTAGAACAGTATGTCGCAGAACCGACAAGGGGGGAGGCAATCTTGGATCTGGTCCTGTGTAATGAAGCAGGATTAATTAAAAATGTCATAGTTAGGGACTCGTTGGGAACAAGTGACCACAATATGGTCGAATTCCATATTCAAATAGAAGGGGAGCAGGTTGAAACTCAGGCTAGGGTGCTTAGTCTAAATAAGGGGGATTATGAAGGTATGAGGACTGAGCTGATCAAAGTTGACTGGGATAGCAGACTCAAGAATAAGACGGTACATGAGCAGTGGTGTACGTTTAAGGATCTACTGTATAACCTTCAAGAAAAATTTATTCCTATGAAGAAAAAAAGGGGTAAGGGTAAGAACAGTCAGCCATGGCTCAGTAAAACTATAAAGGATAGTATTCGGCTGAAGGCAAGGGCATATAAGGTAGCCAGAGATAGTGGGAGGGCAGAGGATTGGGAAGCATTTAAAGGTCAGCAAAAAATAACTAAGAGATTAATTAAGACGGGGAAAATAGACTATGAAAGGAATTTAGCGAACAACATAAAAACTAATAGTAAGAGTTTTTATAGCTATATAAAAAGAAAAAGGGTGGCTAAGGTGAACGTTGGTCCATTGGAGGGTGAGACTGGAGAGTTGTTGGTGGGGAACATGGAAATGGCAAAGGCATTAAACGAGTATTTTGTATCAGTCTTCACCATAGAAGACACAAAAAATATTCCAACGCTGGATAAACAGGGGGCGGTAGGAATGGAGGAGCTAAATACTATTAAGATCACCAAGGAGGTGGTATTAGGGAAATTAATGAGACTGAAGGAGGATAAATCCCCTGGGCCTGATGGATTACATCCAAGGGTCTTGAGGGAGATAGCGGTGGGGATTGTGGATGCATTGGTGATAATTTTCCAAAACTCCCTGGAGGCAGGAACGGTCCCAGTGGATTGGAAAATGGCCAATGTAACACCTATATTTAAAAAAGGAAGTAAACAGAAGGCGGGTAACTATAGACCGGTTAGTCTAACATCGGTGGTGGGTAAAATGTTAGAGACAATTATTAAAGAAACACTAACGGGGCACTTGGATAAACATGACTTCATCGGACAGAACCAGCATGGTTTTGTGAAGGGGAAGTCCTGTTTAACGAATCTGCTCGAATTCTTTGAGGAAGTAACAACCCGGGTGGATAAAGGGGAACCGGTGGATGTGGTATACTTGGACTTCCAAAAGGCTTTTGACAAGGTGCCACATAAGAGACTTTTGCTAAAAATAAAAAATTATGGGATTGGGGGTAATATATTAGCATGGGTAGAGGATTGGCTAACAAATAGGAAGCAGAGAGTGGGGATAAATGGTTCATACTCGGGATGGCAACCGGTAACTAGCGGGGTTCCGCAAGGGTCGGTGCTGGGACCCCAGGTGTTCACAATTTATATAAATGATTTGGAGGAGGGAACCAAGTGTAATATATCAAAATTTGCGGACGATACAAAAATGGGAGGAAAAGTAGGGGATGAGGAGGATAGGAAGAGTCTGCAAAAGGATATAGATAAGCTAGGTGAGTGGGCAACAACTTGGCAGATGAAATTTAATACTAATAAATGTGAAGTCATTCACTTTGGGAAAAAAAATGATAGGGCAAGTTATTTTCTAAATGAGGAGGAGCTGCGTTGTAATGATCTAGGGGTATTAGTACATGAATCACTAAAAGTTAGTATGCAGGTGCAGCAAGCAATCAGGAAGGCCAATGGAGTTTTGGCCTTTATTGCTAGGGGGATTGAGTATAAAAACACGGAGGTCTTGCTGCAGCTGTACACAGTATTAGTGAGACCACATTTGGAATACTGTGTACAGTTCTGGGGTCCATACTTAAGAAAGGATGTACTAGCCCTGGAGGCAGTGCAGCGAAGGTTTACAAGATTAATTCCTGCAATGAGGGGATTGACATATGAGGAAAGGTTAAGTAGGCTGGAACTCTACTCTTTGTAGTTTAGAAGAATGAGAGGCGATCTCATTGAAACATATAAGATCGTGAGGGGCCTTGATCGGGTGGATGCACCGAGGATGTTCCCAATGATCGGGGAAACTAGAACTAGGGGACATAGTCGCAGAATAAGGGGGGGCTCTTTTAAAACTGAGATGAGGAAGAACTTCTTCACCCAGAGGGTGGTTAATTTATGGAATTCACTGCCCCAGGGAGCAGTGGAAGCAGAAACGTTAAATATATTTAAGTCTAAAATAGATGTTTTTTTAGCTGCCAAGGGGATAAGGGGCTACGGGGAGAGGGCAGGGATATGGACCTAGGTATGGTTAGTATAGTAAGACCTGAGTGATCTCCTGGACAAGTGTCGATCGCCTGGATTGGGGTCGGAGAGGAATTTCCCGGATTTTTTTCCCGAATTGGACCTGGGTTTTTATCCGGTTTTTTGCCTCCCCCAGGAGATCACGCGGTTCTTGGGGTGGAGAGGGGTGATAGCGGTATAAAGGGGAGGGTAGTGTCTTGTGTTCTGTGTCTTGTGTCTACTGTTTGTGGGTAAGTGTGTCTGTTTAGTGTTCAGCCATGAGCGAATGGCGGTGCGGGCTCGACAGACCTGGTGGTCTACTCTCGCACCTACTTTCTATGTTTCTATCTATGTTTCTAGAACCAGTCGCCACAGTTTAAGAATTAGGAGTAAGCCATTTAGAACAGAGACGAGGAAACACTTTTTCTCACAGAGAGTGGTGAGTCTGGAATTCCCTGCTTCAGAGGGTGGTGGAGGCAGGTTCTCTGGATGCTTTGAAGAGAGAGCTAGATAGTGCTCTTAAAAATAGCGGAGTCAGGGGACATGGAGAGAAGGCAGGAATAGGGTACTGATTGGGGATGATCAGCCATGATCATATTGAATGGCGTTGCTGGCTCGAAGGGCCGAATGGCCTACTTCTGCACCTATTGTCTATTGTCTATTTGAATCTTCCATTCTATACAGGCAGGTAAAATTAGGTCCTAAAAACTGTCTGTCATCAAATATTCTCTGATGGTTTGCCAAGAGAATCAATTTTTCTATACTTGATGCATTACTTGTTTTTTGCCACGTTTGCATGTAATGCAAAACAATAATCATTTTCTCAAGGCCATAAGTGATTGAATTTAGAAGAACTTTTAATTATACAAGCACCATTTAATTGCAATGGAACTAAAAGACAAATATTGAAAAGATTACAACAGATTTATCAACATCCTGAATTCAAATCAAAGATTCTTACCAGAAGCAATAAACCATTTCATTACCAAACATTATATATTTTTTGGGATATAATGGGTCTTTCTCTTAAGGAAATGACAATCTGTTTTACAACCAATGAAAATGTAAAATAATGCAGATTCTGGAACTCTGCAACAAAAACAGAAAACCCTGGAAACATTCAGTAGGACAGGCAGCATCTGTAAAAAGAAAGGCAGAGTTAACATTTCAAGTTGAAGATGTTTTGTCAGACATGAAAGATAACTCGGTATCTCTTTCCCCAGATACTGTCTGAGCTTCTGAGAACTTCCAGGATTTTCTGTTTTGAGTTTACAACTCAGTGGCGGTGGCTGCACAGTGGCGCAGCGGTAGAGTTGCTGCCTTACAGTGCCAGAGACGAGGCACGATCCTAACTAAGTGTGCTAAGTCTGTACTAAGTTTGTACGTTCTCCCCATGTACTGCATGGGTTTTCTCTAGGATCTCCAGTTTCCTCCCACACTCCAAAGACGTACAGGTTTGCAGGCTAAATGGCTTGGTTATAATTGTAAATTGTTCCTAGCGTGTAAGATAATGTTAGTGTGTGGGAATCGCTGGACAGCACAGACTCGGTGGGTAGAAGGGCCTGTTTCTTAGCTGTATCTCTAAACTAAACTAAACAAAAGTCCCTAAATTTGCTGTATTTTGATGAGTAAAATCGACCAGCAGTGTGTTGTGGCCTCCATGTTGCAAGCTAGCAAAGATTGATATCTCCAGCTTCCCTTTTTGAGATATCGACAAGCTATTATCCATTTCTATCCACTCTGCTTTCAGATCAGACGGATGGACTTTTGCTTTAAAACGCTTTGTTGAATTTCCCATGGGTGAGGGGAAAACACTTTGTACTCTACCCACATTCTGCCTGTGGAGGCACTTAATATTATTTTGTCCGTAGAGTTCTGAAATATTACTGACCTCACTCAGGAGTAAATTCACGTATTTATTTTTTTTGCTAATAACAAGTCTTATGAAAAGAACATCAAAGAGTCTGCCTGCACATAATTATCTCAACAATCTGTTGAGATAATTTAAGCAAAAGTCAGAATATAGATATGAGCAAATGCAAAGCCTTCAAGGCATATTGATTTTCCAACCCTTGTATCTGAGCCAATCAGAAGCAAAGGTTCTTCACAGGAGAATTACCAAACCTTGATGGGTTTGAGCTAATTAAGGGCACGTTTCGATGCTCAGCAGATGCATCAGAGGCTTAGTTACAGGGGTATTTTGATTGCCTCCTCTGCTGTGCTAGTAAATACAGTACACCCAAATTAATCGAAAGAACAGTGAGTGCATTCTTCAAATCTGTCAAAGTGTTTAAAAAAAAATACAATCTAACATATTTAGTGCAATCTCAGTGTACTTTGAAAAAAATGCTCACCTTGTGCACTTGGTATATCCTACAGTGCCAATTTTATGTTAAGAAAATAATTAGACTTATAGAAACAAAGAACTGCAGATGCTGGTTAATGCACAAAAGGACACAGTGCTGGAGTAACTCCACAGGTCAGGCAACATCCCTTGAGAAAAAGGATAGGTAGTGAAGATAGATGCAAAATGCTGGAGTAACTCAGCGGGTCAGGCAGCATATCTGGAGAACAGGGATAGCTGATGTTTCAGATTGAGACCCTTTTTCAGATCTAAAAACAGTTTGAAGAAGGGTCTTGACCCAAAACATCACCTATTCCTTTTGTTCAGAGATGGTGTCTGACCCAGTGACATATTCCAACATTTGTGTCCATCTTCGGTGTAAACCAGCATTTGCAGTTCCTTTCTACACATGGATTGGTAATGTTTCGGGTGGATTGATCAATTTCCCTCCAGGAGTAAATAAAGTTCTATCATATTGTATCAAGGCCCTTCTTCAGACCTTGTGTTGTATTGACAGTCCCCTAATTGATGAAATCTTGCCATAAAACACGAGTGCTTCAGTTTAAAAGGCGACCTTCATGGAATAAACATCATGGAATGATTTCAAGTTCAAGATCACTTGAACTTGAACTTGAAATCATTCCATGATGTTTATTACCTTATCTTAAGATCTGTCGGGACCAATTTACATGCGGTTTTCACCTTGACAATGTTCATTTCCTGAATACGAAACAGAAAAGAAAGGAGTGGAGACTTGTCAATAATTGTTACCATTCTTCTGGGATTTCCTCCTGAGATAATCTGATCATTTGCACCTCCATTAGATGTAAGGACCATGGAAATATGCCAATAATGACATCACCCTGTTTCCTGCCTCATCCTCCCATATGCCCAAATGGAAAAGCTGCAATTATTAATGCCTTTAATTAATTGGCTTCAGTGTTGGGTCTTATTTCAGCATCTTTTGACTGTGTTCCAGGGAAATCATTATATTATAATTGGCCCATTGAGTTTGACTTCCTTTGTTAACAAATGAAAGGCAAACCTATACATCTAGTCCTCTCCCCCACCCCAGCTACTTAGTACTTGATTTCCTTCATGCACAGAGGTTTATCTTTTTCATTTTTGAGTTGATTGAGCACCCACATCTGTCTGAAATAGAGAACCGCAAAGATTCTCAAAACTCTGAATGAATAAAAATCCTCTTTTTTGGAAAAAATAGTTCATTTGAATGTTCTAATGCTTTTTGCATTAATTAAATTCTGAGTCGATAGGCAATAAGGCTGCTTATGAGTTAATATTAATAGTATTTCCTCGTAGAAGCAGAGACTCAAGTAATTAATAGGTATTTGCTCCTTTAGGTCATTAGTTGCGTTGATGACTGCCATAAATCTCACTCCATAGAAACCTTTTGGTCGCCATTTATGTGGTTGCTAGAAATTTAAGGCAGAAGAACGGAAAAAGGCAGTGTTGCGTTATGTAACAGGAGTGTTGTGAAGACAGCCAGGCTCATTAAAGATAAATCTGTTCAAATGCTTCTGTTAAGATGATGTTGGAGAATAGCGAGAATCCTTCTTGCCTGATTAAAGTGCAATCACCCACTAATGTGCAGTAGTATTCTCTTTATTCAGCATTATTATGCAAATATATGGTTCTCGTGTTGAACAAGGTGACTCCAGCCGTTGCGCCTGTTCTGTATTTTCACCCTTCTATTAAATTATTGCCCATTAATAACTTGTTTCCTGCCTTGCCTCATCAAATCTTTGCTCAAGACTGTCTTTGGGAAAATTGAAGAAATACACATTCAAATGAAATAAATACCTAATGAGATCCCAGGAAACAACTGTTGTTACCCCATTATTATAAAGTTGATGTAGGTGGTGTGAATCAATTCTCAAATGAATATGGAGCTCAAATTGCCTACACGGACGACTAGCACTTGTTAACCTGAACAACAGACATGAATTCATAATAGAGACGCAAGAGACTACAGATGCTGGAATATGGAGCAAAAAAAAAAACTAGACGGCTGGTTGAGTTCAGCAGGTTGAGCAGTATCTGTAAGAGGAAAATCATTGTTGACATTTCAGATCGAGTCCCAGCACGAGGGCTGAGCATGGCGAAGGAAGCTATTCAGTGTAACGAGGAGAGGTGGCCATTGCAGAAAGAATACAGGTGATCTGTAAATCATTTGTCTAGTCTCCGTATGGTCATGCTGATGTCCTCAATGGCCACCCTGAGCCATTTCAACTCACTTTCACATTCCCACAACAATATATTCATCTTCAGCATTCCTAACTGCATTGGTGTGATCCAATGCAAACAACATCTCATATCCAGCTTTGGTGTTCTATAACCCAGTGGTATGAATTCTGAATTTTCTAATTTCAAGCAACTCTTAACCCATGTGTTCCCTACTCTCTACTTACAATTCATCTTCTGTCCAACCATTTTTTGGTTCCCTATACCATATCATGATCCCCTTAATCAGTCCTTGCTGATCTATATCAGAGTCCTCTCGCACATCTCTATCACTTGAATAACTTTCAATTCCTAGGCCCCCATTGTCTAACCTTTACCATGGACATCCAGTCCTTTTGCACCTCCAATCTTCAACAGGAAGGCCTCAGAGTGTTTCAGTTCTAAGTTAAATAGAGACCCCATCAGTTTCCCTTTACTAACACTCTGAATTGCCTGGAAGGATTTTTCCTCACGTTAACAACTTCCCTTTTGGCCCCTTCTGCTTTCTTCAAGTCAGGGTGTAACCATTGGCACTTGCTTGGCTCAGCAATGCCTGTCTTTTTGTTTGTTCTGTTGAACACTCTCAGTTCTAATCAAACCTCAGCCCCATTCCCCAGATGCTAAGTTAGCTACTTCTCTGAAAGTGGTGTTGCAGGTGGATAGTGTGGTGAAATTGGCTCTTCGCATGCTGGTCTTCATCAGTCAGGAAATTGAACAAAGAAGTTGAGACATTATGCTACAGGTGGACAAGACATTAGTGAGACTTCACTGATTTATTGTGTTCAATTTTGGTAACCCTGCTATAGGAAAGATGTCATTAAGCTGAAAAGAGTGCAGAGAAAATTTACAAGGATGTTTTCAGGACTCGAGGCCCTGAGCTATAGGGAAAGATTGGGCAAGTTAGAACATTATTTATTGGAGCATAGGAGGCTGAGGGGTGATCTTATGAAGATGTATAAAATCATGAGGGAAATAACGTGAATGTACAGAGTCTTTTTCACTGGGTAGGACATTCAAGACCTAGAGGACATAGGTTTAAGGTGAGAGTGGAAGGATTTAATAGAAACCTGGAGGGCAACTTCTTCAAACAGAGTGGTGGGCATATGGAACTAGCTTCCAGAGGAAGTAGTTGAAACAGATGCATAGCAACATTTAAAAGATAATTCACAGTTACAGGGATAGGAAAGACAAAGATGGATATGGGCCAAATGCTAGCATATAGGACTAGGTTGGATGGGGTATCATTGTTGACAATGATGAACTGGGTATGATTCTACAACTGCATTTGGGCTGCCTCCTGCACCCATTCCAATGTAAAGGAGGCCACATGAGCAGTACCAAATGCAGTAGATGAGGTTTGAAATAGTTTGCTTCTGATGTGGCATTCTTTACATCAGTGAGACCCAGCATAGACCATAGGTGACCATTTCACTGGGAACCTGTTTTCCATCCACCAAGGCTTGTTGAATCTCTCAGTTGCAAACTATTTTAACTCCCCTTCCCATTTTGATGCTAACCTTTCTGTCCTGGGCCGTCTCCATCGCCACAGTTGGGCCACACACAAACTGGATCTCATTTCCACCTGGATAGCTTGCAGCCCAACAGTATAAACATTGAATTGTCCAATTCTAAGTAACAGCCGTGCCACCCCCTCTCTTTTTCCTGTACCCCCACATCCTTCCCCAGTGTGCACCCAAATTCCCCACTCCTCTTTCCCCCTCCCTCTAGCTTTACGTTTCACTCCTCTCCTTATTTGACAGCCTTTTGTCTTGTTTTCGTCTCAATCCTTTACCACTTACCCCATCCATTAGCTAATTAAACCCTCCTCACCCTTAGCAATAAAGAACTGCAAATGCTGGTTGTTACACAAAAGGACACAAAGTGTTTGAGGAACTAAGCAGGTCCGGCAGCATCTCTGGCGAACATGAATAGGTTATTTCTCAAATTACACTTTGGGATGTTTGTTGACCAGAAATGTCACTTAACCAAGTTATCCCGCGATGATGTCTGATCTGCTGAGTTACTCCTGCACTTTGTGTCCTCACCTTTATTCACCTATCACTTGCCAGGCTTTGTCCAACCCTCACCTCTCTTGCTATTTCTTTTTTACACATCTGTTGTCCGATGTTCCACTGCAGGGTGCTGAGTGTTGTTTATGCATAGGTACATCATACCATGGCAGTTTGCATTAATGAAGTTCAATCATTTTCAACAACTGAATTCAAACCCATTTTTATTGTATAGCTCTTCAAAAAATCTCCTTGCTAACTTGACTTCCAGACAAGTAGATACAGTATATGAGAAAAGCAGGTGAAAAGATTGGCAATAAAAATATACACAAAGCTGATCTTAAAATGCAAGCTACAGATACTAAACATTTAAAAAAGGTAAAAATAGGACGTAAATCAAAAAATCATAAGGGCTTGGTGTTTAATGTAGGTTTAACAAAGTAATGAATATTAGTCCAGAAAACTCCCTGTTGTGTTTCTGTGACTGATCTTAAATAAAATCATGAGACAAATTACTGATACAATTTAATAGTGGAATGCATGAAAGATGAATGTTTCCCAGCCAGTTATAAAGTTAATATTTTCTTTAAAATGGTACTTTACAGTTAAGGATTGTGGCATTTTATTGTCCAAGCATCATTGAACTAGTATTTTAAAGTGAAAGGCCACTACTTCATGAAATCCCACAGAGATTCTTGTTATGTGTAGCTGTAGAAATAAGAAACATACATCGAGCACAGCTGAATCTAAGCTATTGCTGCTTGACCTGAGGTGCTTTCATTGACATAAAGTAGTTTAGATCACAACAAATAAGCCTTGTTATTCTCACGATAAGACTGAAATAATCCATTTAATCATTTTATATATAAATGGATATAGATAAATTAAAAAATATATTTTTTTCTTTCTTTCTAAAATTGTCTTCAATGTTTATGGTTTTGCAAAGTAATCCTGCTTGCAAAACGTCCGTGGGAATGACTATTTGTAACTTTCTTCGGATGTCTTGAATGGCAAGGTCATCATTGGTAACCAAACAAGTGCCATCTATAGAATGGAACAATCACATTTAAGCCATTGTTGGTATAAATATAAATGGCAACATTGTTCACTAAATCTTCATGTATGGATCACAATGGTGTGTAACTAATCATCATATCATTCTAAATGTAAAAAAAAGAGGCAGGGTTCTAATAGAGCAAATATAAATGGAAGTCCTTCCTGCAAATACCTACATCTGGAAATTCAACTGTTGGCTGGATTTTATATGTCACCAAAAGTTGCAGTGGCCCTGGTTGGAGAAGTTACAATCCTGTTCCAAATATCATCATAAGGAGATGAACATTTAATTCAAAAGGCATCAATCAAGGACAAAGGTGACTACAAAACTGATGCCTAACAATATGATTTTCATCCATTGTCATCACTCTGATTCTGTTGGTTGCTCACATGACACAAAAGAAAGGAGTTTGAACTGTTGATGTCCCCGTAGCACGTCAGTGTACCTCACGTTGTCTCATTGCTGCCTTTAAAAATAATTTTTGAGCAATTCTGGATTTAGGTGCACAGAGATCTATTGATAAAATTGAAGGAAGCATTAACCTACTCAGATCCTATCAAATGATAGTATCAAGGCTCTGGTGAAAGTTTAGTGCCAGTTTTACTTCGGAGTCACGTGAGTGACTACGTGAAGAAGCCCGCCAGGCGCATGCGTGCCATTGCGCTACACGCATTGCAACTCGTCATTGTCGGGAGGAAGGACGTTCCTCCCGAATGGCAGGGTTTCGAACCTGCAACAGTAAGGTAAGGGAACTTCGTTCCATACTTACCTTTTTTCTACAGAAGGCTGTTGAAAGCTGGCGGGGGAGGAGTCTGCAAGCAGCAGGCAGCCAGCAACGGCCAGTGGCACGACAGTCTCCCTTAGCGGGAGTCCGTGCGCCTTCAGCTCCGGTAAAAAGAACGGAGTACTCTGGAGCCGTCAGTCCGACAAACTCGGACAACAGCCCCGAGGACGCTACAGCGGTCTGTCGGCTGAGGAAATCACAGCGGGAGGAAGGACGTTCCTCCCGAACGGCAAGTTGAGAACCAGCAACAACAGGTAAGATATTTCCTTACCTTTTTTCTTCATTGCAGGAAGGCTGCCGAGCTGCCGCTGAACAGCAGCAGGCAGCCAGCAACGGACGTCGGCACCACTATCTCCCATAACGGGAGCGAGTGCCAAACTTCACCCCAAACGGGTGGAGGAAATCGGAGCCAACAACCCACAAAGACAGTGGGTTGTGTTTGTGCTCTGTCCCCTTTTTAATATTAGGGGACAAAAGGAGATTGCGCTCCTGCCGTGGCTAAGCCAGGTGGAGTAAGCGCAACAGGGGACTACAGCTGCGGCCGGAGTCGGCTCCCGTAATGGGAATAGCTGTGCCCGACTTTCGCTCCCGACTCGCTCCCGCACCGGGCCGGGCGGGAGAGGGAGCAAAACTAATGTTTCCCCGCGCTAGGTCTGTACAGGAGGGGAAGCTGGACAAAGGAGTGTCCACAGTGCTGCTAGTGAAGCTGGCTGGGGGAGACAGCGGAGTCACAGGCAGCCGGCAGCAGCAGCCAAAGGCACGTTTATCTCCCGTTATAAGGAGAGCAGTGCCGACTTTTGGTCCCGCGCTGGCCAGAACACCACGGCCGGGTGGGAGACCATTCAAATGGGGCCGTTGACTTTGACAGTCATTAACGGCAGCAGACGGGTTAGAATGACGCTAACCCGTAGCAATGGACCTGCAGGTAAGAGCTGCAGTTTTTTTTTTTTTTGCATTTCTATGGTGATTGCAGGTGCAGAAAAAACGGGCTGCGACAAAGCTGGTGGCTAGATGGAATCAGCTGTGCACAGATGTCCTCCACACCGGCCATATCCACTCCACGGAAGGACAGTAAGGACAAAGCTGGGGAGGAGGACCGTGGAGCAGCGGGCAGCCAGCAGCAGCCAGCGGCACTTGGATCACCCGTAGTGGGATCAGCTGTGCCCGATGTCGCCTCCGCACCGGCCAGATCCACGCGGCCGGGCGGTAAGGCTAGACACAAAACAAACAAGGTCGTGGATTCAGAGGAGTCCGACTTTGAATCACCGCCGGCGGCCAGCGCCCGAGAGCGCTGGAGCCGGATGGAGCGGTGTGTGGAGCATTTGCTCCAACGTGACAGACTCCGGGACATGGAGTCGGGTCACTGTGGGCCCTATGATAACCCACAGCAGTATGTCTTTGAGGGCTGCACAGTGCTTCTACCTCATCAGAGGGAAACACTGCAGGTCAGTTCTGGGCTGACCTGGAAGAGGGGTCCGCAGAAGAAAGTGTGCAAGGGGTGCAGGAACAAGAGAACCTACTGGAACCTAGCACCCCCACGCACCCACCAGCAAAACTGGTGAAAGCTCGAAGAACCGGTACTCAAAAACATGAGTCTTTCAGGCCATGGCCCAGACCGACCTTCTCGGAAGATGCGGGACCTCCAACGCCAACCAAACCGTAAATCCAGACCCCAGCGCTACAACAGCGAAGAACCTACAAAAAGGTAAACCTGCCACTGGTAACTATGGAGGTAGGTGGGTCTGGTTCCCTACAAACAGTGGTCACGGAGATTGGGTGGAGATAACACTCTCTTCTGAATGCATGGAGCATGATAACAACCGATATCTACATCTTAAGCAGTATCCACGGATATACAACAGAGTTTATACACAAGTACAGCCCTCCAGTTCAACATATACTGAACCGAATGTTCGTGCTTTCTGATAAAGGAAATCAAAAGCGCAAGCTGAACTGAAGCGGCTTTACATAAAAGGTGTAATTGAGAAAACTCAACACGAAGCATTAAAATTTGTGTCCAATATATAAACAAAAAGATGATGGTCATCGCATCATCTCAGATCTGACAAAATAGATACCTTTGTTACTGCTTAACAATTAATTCCCAAAGGTTACTTCAATGGCCAGCATCATTTTAAAAGATGCTTACTATTCAGTGCCTATACGAGGTGACCACAGATGTTACTTAAATTCAACTGGATGGGACAACTCTAGCAGTATAAAGCACTGCCAAATGGGTTATCATCAGCCCAGGCTGTTCACAAAAAATTTTGAAAGCAGCCCAAGCGTTTCTACGGAAACGTATACGCATGATCATGGCATATTTAGATGACATACTCATTATGGGCAAAAACTTTGGAATTCTCAAAACAAACTGTAACAGCCACAAAAAAGTTATTTGGGGAACTGGGATTCATTTCATCCAGTTAAATCTAAACTAACGTCTCCCACTACTATGGACTACCTGGGGTTTCCCCATTGACTCAGTTCACATGTCGGTGACTCTGCCTAAGGGAAAGGCTACAGATTTAATAGGCTTATAAAAACCTCACTGACATCAGCAAACCATCCATCAGATTGGTAGCCAAAGTAATTGGCATAATGATGGCTGCCTTTCCAACCACACAATTTGGACCTCTACATTACCAAAACACACAGAGAGCAAAAAACAAGCACTAAATTATGCAGGTCACTTTGACAGATCTGTGAAACTACCAATCAGGCTAAAATGGAACTAAAATGGTGGATAGATAACTCTAGCCTTGTTCCTATCCAAGCATTGTCAGTAACCTTTTCCATGGTACTACAAACTGATGCCAGTGCAATTGGTGCGGAGCCACCAATACCAATACCACCGTGGTAGCATACATTAACCACAGGGTAGAAACAAATCGACATCATGTGACAATCTGGCCATACAAATTGGCAATGGTGTCTCCAGAAAGATATTTGGATATCAACTACTTATCTACCAGGAAGACTAAATTCAGTGGCAGATACCAGGTCCCAGTTATCAAGTTATGTTACACAGGAACCAGACCCTGGGGCAGCGGCGACAGATGCATTTTTCGCTGCATTGGAGGGGAGGGGAAATTGTTTATTTACGCATTCCCTCCTTTCCTGCCTCATCAGTCGGGTATTAAGGAAATACAACAGACTCTGCTTCTGGAATTGGTAGTACCCGATTGGCCTACACAACCATGGTTCCCAGTGGTATCAAACATGGAATCAGAGACATGAACATCCCATCTGTTCTGGAATATCTGGCAGGCCTCCACTACGATGAGGGGCCCAATTACAGTGCCATCAACTGCGCCAGAAGTGCCCTATCGACTTACCTATGGCAGGGGACAGACCATTACACTGTTGGGATTGACCCACTGGTACAAAGCCTATGAGGAGTACCAGATACTCCCATATATGGGATGTGAGTATAATCCTGAAGATGCTCAGGAATTGGTCTCCAGCAACAGTTCTGTCCTTACACAGACTGACATTAAAACGGTCATGCTAATGGTATTGGTCACGGCACAAAGGATACAGTCACTGCAAAACAAGACTGGACAACATGACTTTCTCAACGGAAAATATTATGTTTCATATTTATGAGATAGTAAGCAGAAGAGAAAAAGGGATCAGCAGGCCTCTATATACAATTAGGTCATACCCAACAGATGACCGTCTGTGTATAATAAAACATCTGTCGTTACACATGGAGAAAACGAATATCCTAAGAGGCAATGAAAAGGCACATTTTTTATCAGCCACTAGCAACCACACCAAGAGTGACGGTCCAGACCATCTCAAGATGGCTGAAACAGTTGCTAAACACAGGCTGGGGTGGATACTAAAATTTTAAAAATTTCTTTCCACCAGGGCTGCAGCTACATCGGCAGCGATACAGTTGGATGTACCAATGGACCAAATTCTCAAGGCAGCAGGATGGTCTGGAGGGGAAAAACATTCCAATTATTTGTAATAAACCAGTAATGAAACCTGGAACATTTGCAGAAACAATTTAAGTTCTGTAAATTAATTTAAACCCATATAAAGGGGTTATAAATTTGTGTTAAAGATTTTATGATTTCAATGTCGAATTCATGTCCAAATTATGTCAACACAATCCTCCCAACAGTCAAGGCAGACGTGATGCATGGACTCGTTCCACGGCATGAAATCACAGAGCTTTAAAATCTTCACGTAGTCACTCACGTGACTCCGAAGTAAAATAGTAAGATTAAACGAGAACTTACCAGTTTGTAGTTTGATCTGTATTTTATGAGGAGTTACGATGAGGGATTACGTGCCCTCCGCTCCCACCCTGATCATATACTTAACTGGTACCTCTTCTCTAATCTTACTATGTTTAGTCATTACAGTTATCTGTGATTCCACACCGCTGCTTTGAAGAATGACACGCATGCGCCTGGCGGGCTTCTTCACGTAATCCCTCATCGTAACTCATAAAATACAGATCAAACTTCAAACTGGTAAGTTCTCGTTTAATCTTACTATTAATGCTTGCACCACAATTCAATTATTCATTCATCATCGTTGAAAACATTAGCAACGCAGTGGTGCTGGTTTCGGATGGGAACGGTGATGGACGCACCACACATCTTTGTCTTCCAGTACCTGCGGACTTCCGCTGCTGGAAGTACAGGATTTTGGTGTGTGTGCTTTATCATCATTCCTTACAATGCTATGTATGACGGTGATTGCAACTTCTACTAAAGTGTGGATGGCTGTTGGCACGCTAGAAGCTCACCCGCCCTTTGACAGGTCTTGTTTTTGGTCCTGCTGGGGGAACACAGCCCCCTCCTCACCTGCCAAACCAGGTGGGGGAGACGGTTTAGTCGCCGACTGTCCGGCCATGGAGCAGGTAGCACGGGATTGCATGGTACCCGTGGCGGGGGAAACTCCACTTCAGTGAACTACTGATATTTGTATACATTGTGTATGCAAGCAAAGAATTTCACTATGCCTTGTCACATGAGACAATAAAGCATTCCTATTCCTACGTATTCCTATTCCTGTTCCTATATTCAATAAAGTCTATTTGTAGAGCACGGGCAGACAAGTGCAACTGAGGCAGAAGGAGCTCAACGTAAATTTGTATTGTATACAGGATTTTTATTCTTTCTCAGAATAAGCAGAGCTAACAATAAAACATTCTTTATCGAAGGCAGTCAATTCAAACCAAACAACTGTGACTGGCCCAACAATGTCTCAAGGTCATACTAAATGATAGGTTCAGTTTAGTTTGCACTGTCTACAAGGGTTCTTCTGCCTCTGCAGAATAGTCCATAAATATTGTTGCAGCTTAGAAAGCAGTTAGTCACGTGACAATGTCCTTAAATACAACACACATAGCATTCATTCCGGAAGCTGGTCAAGGGCAGGGGGGCCATTTATAGTTCACTTAAAGCTGCAATCTTCAAAAGCTGGAAGTATTTCCTGAGTCTTCAGGGGAATGTTGAACATTGCTGGTGAAGGGCACAGAAATTCTCTTGTTGCTTTAGGCTGATGCTCCATTAACTCCGCTCTGATCTCCAATGTTCTTATATTTATGGTGCTGCTGTTGGCCTGTCTGTCTCGTGACAGTTGAAGTATACTCAATAGAAAACTAACTAGTGTGTACTGCTGCTAACAAATGGCTCATTTTTTTATAAATAAGTCATGACCACAAAATCATTGATTGAACCTCCAGTCAACCTCATCGTGCAGACTGCACATAACACGAGCATCGACTCCGATGTTTCAAAAAGGTAAAAGCCTCACTGAAGAAGTGCGACTGCCAGTCGTCAGTCTTGTTCGAGGAAGATTACAAACAGACACATTGAGAAGAGTGAAGTACCACTTCAACGTATTTGATATTAGTGTTATAATATTTTTGGCCATAGTAAGAATTTTCATTGAAGATTGTGGTTCTATCATTGAAGATACTCTCCCCATTTCTCACTCAGTCAAGCTCTCTGGTCAGGGCATGCACAGTGGGTGGCAAAAACACAAGAAGATTAATTCAGAAGAGGTGGTGCTGCTTGTTGGGACATGCTTCCAAGCCACATCCAAAGTAGTTTGAAACAAAGGTTTAATTAGCCTGTTAACAGCAGATATATGAATACAAGGTTTCAAGGTTCAAGGTCAGTTTATTGTCACATGTACCAATTAAGGTACAGGGAAATTTGAATTACCATACAGCCATACTAAGTGAAAAGCAACAAGACACACAGCCACATAAAAGTTAACATAAATATCCATCACATTCCTCACTGTGATGGAAGGCAATAAAGTTCAAATCTTCTTCCTCTTTGTTCTCCCGCGGTCGGGGCAGTCAAACCATCCGCAGTTGGGGAGTCCCCGCAGCCGGAGATCGGAGCCCCCTTCGGGATGATCGAAACTCCCTCGTCGAGGCGGTTGAAACTCTCTCCGCGGCATGGAGTTCTCAAGTCGGCCTCTTCTTACCATAGACTGCAGGCTTCACGAAGTTAAAGTCCACAGGCCCCGTGGTTGGAGCTTCAATCACCGGCAAAGTGTCTGTCATCTGCTTAGTTAAATACCAAGTACTGGAGGAACTCCGATAAGGATAGGCAGCATCTGTGGAGGGAATGGCCAGGCAACGTTTCGGGTCGGGGTCATTGTCAGACTGTTTGGAGTGGGGGGGGGGAACAAACCCTGGCAAGTGATGGATGGATACAGGTAAGGGCAGGTTTGTTTGGTAGACACTGACATCCTCTTTGTTGTCTTGTTAAACATTCCTCATCTTCAAGGTAAGATTATTTTTTAATATAGCAGGTGTTCAATATAAATTTTATAATATTAAAATAAATGGAAATCTAGTTATAGCTACTATATATCACTCTCATGACAGGTACTGCAAATGTAGTAGTAATAGTGTCATACAGCATGGAAACATGCCCTTCAGCCCAACTTTCCGATGCTGATCAAAATGCCCCATCTATGCTAGTCCCACCTGCTGTGTTTGGGCCATATCCTTCTAAACCATTCCTATCCATGTATCCATCCAAATATTTTTTTAAATGTTGTTATAATACCTGCCTCAATCGCCTCCTCTGACAGTGTTTTATATACCCACGACCCTTTTTTGTATGATTTCATCTTCAGATTTTAGACAGCATTATTTTCACACATGCGTTTTCACACATTTGACCAGCGCAAATTGGAGGAACAGCACCTCATATTTTGCTTGGGTAGTTTACACCCCAGCGGTATGAACATTGACATCTCTAACTTCAAATAGCCCTTGCTTTCCCTCTCTCTCCATCCCCTCCCCTTCCCAGTTCTCCCACCAGTCTTACTGTCTCCGATGGCATTCTGTCTCTGTCCCACCCACTCCCCCGACATCAGTCTGAAGAACGGTCTCGACCCGAAACGTCACCCATTCCTTCTCTCCAGAGATGCTGCCTGTCCTGTTGAGTTACTCCAGCATTTTGCGTCTACCTTCGATTTCAACCAGCATCTGCAGTTCTTTCCTACACTACCTAGATGTAGCCTTTGTAGGAAATGCCTTTTAAATGCTGTTACATGACAAAAGAGTTTAATATATCAAAACTGTCATCAAAAATCGAACAAAAAGACTGTACTGAATGTTCCAGCATATATCTAGAAGGGATTTGCTGATAAACAATATTTCTTTGCCACATAAAGTAAAAATTGTGTGACCTTAAATTCCATAATTCAACAGATTTTCTTGATATAATTATTTCCTGTTTACTTCATTTTATAACTTTTCACATACGGATATTTTTTTGAATTGGAAAATGGGTCAAAGATTGGCTAAATTTCATTCAGTTTGTACTGCTAGGATCTGCCATAAAGAAAGAAAAATTGCTGTTCCTCTTTTCTTTGTGAAAGCCATCACTCGTCGGTAGTAGAGCTAATAGGACTCGATGTTTCAATCCCTGTAATAAGTCGGCACTCTTGCTATTTGCAGTGGGATTGGAGTGGTGAAAGGTAGGGTAGGTACGTCATCAGGGCCATCAGGTAGGCACCCTCCATCTTTGACGTTTCATTGATAAGCCCACATCATCTCCAGAGTGCTCAACGGTGATACCTGGCGTCCCAGTTACACCCCCCTCAATTCCATATCCTCCTGTCTTCATCATGCAGCCCAATTGTTGTCTCTCCTTTTGATCCAAATCCAATTGCTGCGTTTTTCTGCAGAATTTGATAATGATTTGATTGCTTGTTGGAGGGAGCGACCCCTCACCCCCATTTTCTTTAATAGCCTGGTCATAGATGTAGCAACAGATCCCCTGCATCCCGCTTCGACAGGGACAATCTTAGTCTTCCAGCCATTCTGGGAAGCTTCAGTTGCCAGTTCAGAGTACTTGGTCTTTTTCCTCTCATAAGCTTCTTCAACACCATCTTCCCATGGAACTGTCAATTCCACAACGTATGCCAACTTGGCTGTTGTGGACCACAGGACCATGTCTGGCCGGAGTGTTGTAGCGTCAATGTCTGGGGGAAATACAAGCCTTTTTTCTAAGTCCACTTCCATTTTCCAATCCCGAGCAGGCTGCAGAATGCTTGCATCCATTGATATTATCTGGTGCTCTGGAGGTTGGCCTGCTGGTACAAATGTTGAGAAGCGGACATTTCCTGCTGATGTTGGTGGGGAATCATTTGTGATCGTTCACCTCTGTTCAAGGATTGATGCCAGCTCTCTGAGAACTTGGTTATGCCGCCAAGTGTAACGCCCTTCGCCGAGGCTCATAGTGCATCCTGTTAAAATGTGCCTTAGTGATGCAGGTGCTTGGCAAAGGGAGCAAGCGGGGTCTTCTCCGAACCACTGCTTCAGGCTCTGGGGTGATCGTAGAACATCATAAGTGGCTCTGATGACAAAACTTAGCCGAGATCCTTCCATTTGCCAGATGTCACACCAGCTGAGTTTCCTCTTTTCCAGGCTCTCCCTGCTTGGCCATTGAGCCGGCCTTGGCGTGTCACTCTGCCTCCTCCCGTCTTCTCACCTCCTCCACCACGAGCCGTCTCTTCTGCACTGATGTTGCCTTGTGCCATTGAGGAGCTTTTGGGACGAGCCCGAGCCCGGCTCTCCCATGTTGGACTTGGCCAACCACATCCCGGAAATCAAGAGCAGACTTAGCACTCTGATGGGGTCCACTTCCTCCCCATTGCCACATGGGTGGCCGCTGTTCGAATAACAGTGTCTTCAGATTCAGTGAGGGTCATGACCAACCTTGCTTTAGTGCATTTGAACTCTTCCACAAGTCCTGCAATGGGCAATTCCAATTTGCCGCTCCCGTACAGTCCGACAGCACATAAGCATAGTGGAAGTCCAAGCCACTGTTTCACATGTGTGCTGATCATTCTTTCCAGCTTTTCCACTTTGTTGATCGGGATTTCATACATAGTTAAAGGCCACATGATTCTTGGTAGTATGCCAAATTGGAAGCACCACAGCTTGAGTTTTCCTGGTAGCAAGGTCTTGTTGATGTGAGCTATGTGCATGATGGTATCCTTTTTCATTTGTTCAAACTGCTCGGTGTCCTTGAGCTTTGCATCATACCATCGGCCCCAACCCTTCACTGGCATTTCTGAAAGTTGGAACAGGTATTTCGTCAATATGAAATATTTGATCCTTGACTTGACCTTTGACAATGGAGATGCTTCTGCACTTGCTGGGTTTAATCTTCATCCTTGCCCATGTGATGTTTTGATGAAGTTTTTCCAGAAGTCTCTTGGTGAAGGGGATAGTTGTTGTCAGTGTTGTTATATCGTCCATAGAGGCTCGTATCGGTGGCAATCGCTGACCACACTGTAGCCGTTTTCCTCCCACAACCCATTTTGATGCTCTGATAATGAGCTCCATTGCCATAGTGAAGGTCAATGGGGAGATGGTGGACCCCGCCATGATGCCTACTTCCAGTGGTTGCCACGCTGTGGTAAAGTCTGATGTTGTGAGACAAAATTGCAGATATTGGAAGTAGTTTTTTACCAGATTTGTTATTATTGCAGGCACCTGAAAGAATTCAAAAGCAGTCCACAGTAGCGAATGAGGAACTGATCCATAGGCGTTGGCCAGATCGAGGAACAAGACATGCAGATTCTTTCGTTCTTTCTTAGCAGTCTGGATCTGATGCCATATGATGTTGGTATGTTCAAAGCATTCCGAGAAGCCTGCTATGCCAGTCTTTTGGATTGACGTATCAATGAAATGGTTTTGTTTCAGATACTTTATAAGTCTTTTCGCCATCACACTGAAAAAGATCTTTCCCTCTATGTTAAGAAGGTTTATTTGCCGAAATTGTTCGATGCTGGAAGAATTTTTTTATTTTGGGATCAGGACCCCCCCCCCCCCCCGCTCTTTGCCAGGCTTTGGGGATGACTTGCTTTTCCCACGCAAACCTCATGTTCCTCCAGAGGAATTTCAGAATATCTGGGGCATTCTTGTAGACACAATGCGGAACACCATTAAGGCCTGGTGCAGAGGCCGTTCTTGCCTTCCTCACTACTTCTTTTACCTCACTCAGCTTGGGAGGGCTGATGTCAAATTGATGTTGTGGGGGTGAGATTGGTGGGATGTCAGCGGGGACAAAAATCGGTTCATCTTTTAACTCATCAGTGTGGATGGTTCTGATGTGTCCTTCAACCTCCTTTTTTGACGCTTTCAGGGATCTGCTTTTTTCTTTTGTGAAAATGTCTTTCACAAACTTAAAGGGATCTTTGTAGAAGTCTGCTATTGGTTTTTCCTTCTTTTTGTGTAGTTTCCTTAAACTCTGCTCTGCGCAGCTTCGAGAGCCTCTGTTTTAGCTCTTTTTGAAGGAGGTTGATGCCCTCCCTCTCTTCTGCTATTGCTTTTTTCCACACCTTCCTCAGGCCTCTTCTTTCTTTAACAAGTCGTTGGATTTCCTGGAGACGACGGGACTTAGGGGGAGGAGGCCTATCTTTCCTGCTGAGTTGCTCCTTCTCACCAAATTTCTCGTTTCCATAGCTGTAGACTAGATCACCCATCTTCTCCAACTTCTTTTCTGCTGATCCCTTGATTCCACTTAAGATTAAGCTCACATCTGCATTGATGATTTCCTACTCCTTGCTGTTAGACTTTGGCCATTTCACCAACGGCTTACGTCCTTGCATGTTCTCCACTTTATGATGTGCCTGGTTGCATCTTGGACTGTTGCCTGCATCTCCTGCAATATCCCGTAGGGTGCTGATGCTCTGCGGACTGTGGATTTCTTCCTGCGCTGAGTTTCATCCGACTGATTTGACCTTCCTCTTGACAGAATCTGGTCAATGCGGGGCCCTGGGTTGGGGATTTTCAAGCATTTCTTCCATCACTGATAAATTTTGGGACCACGAGTTGATGTTACTTTAGTCCAGACACACCTACATGTCTGAAGAACGTGTCCTGGTGCTCGTTTTTCAAGAGTTTTGCCACTTACCTGATTCAATGTCGTGTCCGTTCCAAGGTTTGTTACCGGGTGGTCAGTCGATGAGTCATCTTGTGCCCCCGCTCTCGCAGACTCTGGGGGTATTCTTCTCTTTGAACTTCTTGTCTTTGTGAAAGCCATCATTCGTCGGTAGAACATTGAGATAGAAGTTTAAACTTGCTCAACCTTCCTCGTAAATAACAGAACAAAATGTTGGGAGTGCAGTGCAAAGTTTCCTCTGTGATATCTGTTTAGTGGAGTTGACCCGTTTACTGGATTTTTATCTAAAGCCTCATTCATGCTTCTCATGATCATTTGAGAGATGCAGTTACAAGTGGTAACATAATTAATATTACAACTAGAATGTAAAGTAAGTACTATAATGAAACCATCTTTACATGGTGCTATTAGGATTTGTATTTCCTTTGATCCTTGGGCATAATAAGAGAAAGTAAATAAAAAGGTTGTGTTCCTGCCTTGATATCAATTCTCGGAAGGAAATATTTGAAACTAATTTTGTAACGTTGATTCATCAATAAACAATCCACATTGACTACCAATTATTTATTAGAAAACAAGCTCAGTACTGATACATATGACTAAAAATCTGTTAACATTGGTTTTATTTTTGAATGCAATTGGACATAATTTTCTGATTTTGTTTCTCTTTTCTTTCTTCAATTGATCAATCATTGCAAGCAGCATATTCACCTACTCTTTCATAAGTGACAATCTGGCATGCAACATGAGTTTTAGCCCCAGGATTATGGAAGCAGAAATTAATGTTACGGTATAACACTTTTCCTCTTCCACAGCAGTTCAAGCTTTCATAGAGATTGAAGTGCCAGCCAGCTTCTGGCCACATCTGTAGATCATGGAACTGTTGCAGATTCCAATGAAGTCTTGCTGATTCCTGCAATAAATGAAATGGCGATAGAATTTAAAGTTACGGCTGTCAGTTACCAAACTTTCTTGGGGAGAGGCCCTGGTGTCAGTGACACATAGGTTCAATGCTTTCCAAACAGTCTTCTTCTCAGTCCAGTACCCATGAGTTCAACAGCACTTTGTCAGTTCATCTACCTCTGCTTGGAAAGCAGAGTAACGTCACCCAATTCCAATCTGGCAGGTTCCCCTTATCCTCTGGGAATCCCTGCCAAGACTACACTCTGCGTTTGTCATCCTTTTCCTCACCTTAACCGACCAGAAATAATTATCTTCTGTCTACTTTCACACCATCTGCTTTCTCTCCATTAACCCCTGCGACCTTTTAAGGCCCTGGATCATCAGAAAAGGAACATGTAAGCTAGGATGATGAAAATATTTTTGCCATCAGGGAGAATTAGGAAACTTCTTGCTGCCTGTTTGCTTATAAGAATGTAGCTATTTACAAATGCACATCATCTTTTCATGCCGAGTCCTGTGTACTTCACCAACAAACGTAGCATACGAGTACCTAATGTACAGAATCTTCTTACTTTCCATAGACATTTTGTGTTCATCCTACAATAATGTTAAGGCAGAAAATGGCTTTTGAAGGTCTCTTGGGTGCCATTAAATAGCTGAGGTCTTCAATTTAATGGGAAGTAGAGGGGATTTAAAATTCTGCATGAGAGTAATTGCCTTTAGGTGAGAGTGCAATGCTATCGGAAGTTCTGAAAGTTGCAACCAATGAATCAAAATATAATTTGAAGCAAGTGCTTCTATTGAACTTGAAGTGGGAACAAATGTCAATGGCTCTGATGTCAAGACATTTGCTGATGTTCACAGAATTTAGAAGAGGTATTTCACTATCACTATCAGCTTTAATGTCACTCTCCGACGGCCTCCCATCCTATTTTATCTGTCCCCCTCATTTGGAGTGCAAGTGGGTTAACACCTTTAAAGATTTGTGTTTTAACTTCAATTAGCTGCTCCTTTCTTTGGTTGTCTCTGTCAGTTCCTCAACTTGAAGGTGTGTCTTAAAGTCACCGCATATCTCACGTAAGTCTTAATTTAATACACATCTGATAATTACACAGGTTGGCCACTTTTTCTGTGCCCTCATCCTCATTCAAGTGCTGATATCTTCAGTTATTTTAGGGTGTTTAGAGACCAGTAACCCAACTTTCATTTCTATCAGCTCAACATGTCACCTTTCATTCAGGCAGGATGCAACTACATTGATCACACATGTTATACAGAGACGATGCTCAAAGGGATTGTTCAGCAGAATTCCATCATACAACTTGTTTAATTGTTTAACCTTCCATGGGTAAATATCCAGTAAGTTGCACCATTAGCTTCCATTATTTTATTGAAGACTTTGAAAATATTGACACTGGAATTTCTTATAAGATGAAGAGTCCAACCTGAAACAATAACACTACATCCCCTCCTTTCACATTCCTCATTTTACATTTCTAATAATTTTACAGAATTCAGACTTGCTTCTTATTTGTCAAAGTGTAGAAAGAGCACTTTGAGGTGTTAAATCCCATGTGGATTCTGCATCTTTCCCATTGACGATGGCAGTAAGTTAAATTGTTTTCTTACAGACTTCGTAGCAGATCGTGTTGATTACTTTTGGCCTGCTCTTGCTGTGTATGTTCTAAAGACAAAGTTACAAATTATGTGTTTCAATGACTCTTTAGAGTTTAAATTCATCCCGAAGGTTCTGCTTGAGTATCTTATAACACTCTGGAAAAGACAATGATAACAAATGGTTCTCAGAGAGTACAAGAAGGAACTGCAGATGCTGGAAGATCGAAGGTACACAAAAATGCTGGAGAAACTCAGCGGGTGCAGCAGCATCTATGGAGCGAAGGAAATAGGCGACGTTTCGGGCCAAAACCCTTCTTCAGACTGATGAGGGGTGGGGGGAGAAGGAAGGAAAAAGGGAGGAGGAGGAGCCCGAGGGCGGGGGGATGGGAGGAGACAGCTCGAGGGTTAAGGAAGGGGAGGAGACAGCAAGGGCTAGCAAAACTGGGAGAATTCAACGTTCATGCCATCCGGACGCAAGCAACCCAGGCGGAATATGAGGTGCTGTTCCTCCAATTTCCGGTGTTGCTCATTATGGCAATGGAGGAGACCCAGGACAGAGAGGCCGGATTGGGAATGGGAGGGGGAGTTGAAGTGCTGAGCCACCGGGAGTTCAGGTAGATTATTGCGGACTGAGCGGAGGTGTTCGGGCGAAACGATCGCCCAACCTCCGCTTAGTCTCCCCGATGTAAATCAGCTGACATCTAGCGCAGCGGATGCAGTAGATGAGGTTGGAGGAGATACAGGTGAACCTTTGTCGCACCTGGAACGACTGCTTGGGTCCTTGAATGGAGTCGAGGGGGGAGGTGAAGGGACAGGTGTTGCATTTCCTGCGGTTGCAACGGAAAGTGCCCGGGGAGGAGGTGGTACGGGAGGGAAGGGAAGAATTGACAAGGGAGTTGCGGAGGGAGCGGTCTTTGCGGAAGGCAGACATAGGGGGAGATGGAAAGATGTGGCGAGTGGTGGGGTCACGTTGGAGGTGGCGGAAATGGCGGTCAGAGCGAGAGAGAGCTAATGTTTCGTGTAGAGATTTGTAGTAAAACTTTCCTTCCAAAAACAAAATGCTCTGTAAAGGCTTTCTCAAATTCCAACAGCTAAAATGAAATCTCTCTCTGCTCCTTCAGAAGTCGTGTACAAAGCATTGCTCCTTTACATACATTGAATTATCCAGATAAATGGAGCTTTCAGTGAATGCAGATGCTTGGGTCTTGAGTGAAAAAAACAAAGTGCTGGAGGAACTCGACAGATCAGCAGTATGTTGGTCAGAAAATATACCTTTCAAATCATTGTGAGATCCCTTTTGATTTGAATTTGATAAACTTCCAAAGACAAATCTTTCCTTGGTTTATTACAAATAGGCGGTTAACCTGTTGGCCTCATTCACAGGAATAACAAAGATGCCTGGTGAGATGAATGGGGACATTCAGGTTGGTACAGTAAAGTATGATTATCTGAGGTTACTGTTCAGATGCTCTCCATGGGTAGAGAAGAAAGAGATTTCTGCTGCAACTGGACGTAATCTGTAAGTGGCTGATAAAGATGTGCTTTATCTCTGAGTGCTTTATCTCTGTACTAACATTTCACCAAGATAAGCATCCCAAACCGTCATAGTTATTGGCACGTAAAGAAGAAACTTTCCATATTTTGATGACAGTTTATTTTAGGATACTTTGCCGTGTTGTATAGTTGGTCATATTCTAATTTTAAAGTCATGATTTATGACATACTGCAAACAGCACACCAAGCCTGATTTGATGCTGCATATTTTCAAACTCTATATTGCACAGTAGGTGGTGTATGCATTCTTGAACTGAAACAGATGGATAATAAAACATCTGACAATATCCTACAAAAAAGGATTGTGTTGCACCAAGTTTTTGTGCACTATTTGATGTAATTTCAATGAAAAATACATTTTACAGACAAATTTGGAATTGACTGTGTTCCAAGTCTGAGGAACCATATCGCAAGTTGTCTGTGCGCCTGGCATATAAAGAGTTTGGATATAAGCTGGATATCTGTGGCCTAGGACCCACTCTTGATCATTTTTATTCATGTTTGTCTAGTCCATGCCCCCCACGGTCTAATTGAATTAAAGTAAACCTGGTTCATCATCACTTTCATCTGCAAAGGGAATCCATTTCACGTTGGGCCTTTTGAGTGGTTTACTAAACGGGCTCCTGCTCATACCTTCTACCAGCCAATCGTTTGGTGACAACCCCAACCATTCCACAACAATACCATTCTAGTTACACTTTTTCCTTAATATCCCCCTCCTCCCATCTACCAAGATAATTCCAGCAAATAGAGAAATGTTATCGGACCCGCAAACCCTCAGCATAGCATACTCTCCCCTCTCCTCTACACCAATGACTGCACCTCCACTGACTTCTCTGTCAAGTTGCTCAAGTTTGCAGATGACACAACCCTGATTGGACTGATCCAGGATGGGGAGGAATCTGCCTACAGACAGGAAGTGACACAGCTGCCGTCCTGGTGCCATTGCAACAACCTGGAGCTTAATGCTTTTAAGACAGCGGAATTGATAGTAGACTTTAGGAGAGCTCCCCCTCCCCTCACCCCACTCACCATCAACAACACCACAGTCGCAACTGTGGAGTTTTTTAAGTTCCTGGGAACCATCATCTCCAAGGGCCCTAAATGGGGGGCCACTATCGACTCCACAGTCAAAAAGGCACCACAGAGGATGTACTTCCTGTGGCAGCTAAGGAAGCACAATCTGCCACAAGCAATGATGGTCCAATTTTATACGGCCATCATAGTCTGTCCTCACCTTCTCCATCGTGGTCTGGTTTAGCTCAGCCACCAAGCACGACATCCATAGGCTGCAGCGAATCGTCCGATCAGTTGAGAAGGTTATTGGCTGCAACCTTCCCTCCATTGACGAACTGTACACAGCAAAGGACAGGAAGCGAGCGGGTAAGATCATCTCTGACCCTTCTCACCCTGGCCACAAACCCTTTGAATCACTTCCCTCTGGAAGGCGACTCCGGACTGTCAAAGCTGCACAGCTGGACATAAAAACAGCTTTTTTTTCCAAGAGTAGTAGCTCTACTCAATAACCAAAAATCTGTAGCCTCTTTTTGCTTTGGTATTTCATTTACTTCACATGTTTAATCAATAATGTTTTATTATTAATGTCTAATGTTTTATGTTTCATTCCTAACTGTCACTGTATGTCATGTTGTCACTTGCGGGTGGAGCACCAAGGCAAATTCCTTGTATGTGAATACATGGCCAATAAACTTATTCATTCATATTTATTAAAAATGCAAATGGGTGTATTTAAGGGTTGTTGGTGTATGTTTGATGTTACCTTGGTTGGCTCAATATTTCTTCCATAGACATCCTTTTTTGTAGTAGTTGCGTGGGGACTTTTTCCAGGTTATACAGTCCTGATTCGAAGCAACTGTGTCATCAATATTAGAAAGCATTTGTAGCCTAAAAACTTCATGTCTAAATTCTATTTTCACGTGAAATCAAGTCTGTAATTGCAGGTCAGAATTAATTAATTTTGCCATTGCGAATTGGAAAGAAATTGTCTAAAATTAATTGGAATAAACATTTTCCAGCTATTTTAGAAATCCATAGGTTAATTGATGTCTAACTAGAGCCGCAGCACAGTGGTGCAGCGGTAGAGTTGCTGCCTTACAGCAAATACAGCGCTGGAGACCTGGGTTCGATCCCGACTACTGGTGCCGTCTGTACGGAGTTTGTACGTTCTCCCCGTGACCTGCATGGGTTTTCCTCTGAGATCTTCAGTTTCCTCCCTCACTCCAAAGACATACAGGTATGTATGTTAATTGGTTAATTGGCTTATTAAATGTAAAAAATTGTCCCTAGTGGGTATGGATGGTGTTAATATGCGGGGATCACTGTTCGGCACGGACCCGGTGGGCCGAAGTGCCTGTTTCTGCGCTGTATATCTAAACTAAACTAAACAAAAACAGGGTGTCAGATGGGTGAACGAAGACAAAGGAACAAAGGGGACCGAGAGAAAAGGAGGTGATACTGAGGGAGGGGAAATGGGACATAGGGAGCAAGGGGAAGCAGGTGTTGCAGAAGTGGGTTGAGGCAGTTCTGTAAGTGAGGGTGCAGGCTAGGGCATGTATTTTAGTGTTTGCTTGTGTAAGTGTAGAAAACATGCATCTGAGTGTGGGTAGAGTCACTGGGGTACTCCGACAGTGATTCAGTGGTTTGATTTCATTCCTGATAACGGGGGCTGAATGTGTGAAGTTTGCATATTCTCCCTGTGTGGATTTCCTCTGGATACTCTTGTTTCCTTCCACATCCCAAAGACATAGATTATTGGCCATGGTATATTATGCCTGGTACGGGTGGGTTGAGGAAGAATCAGAGAGGGTTCAAGGTTTCGTGAGAAAGAATAGGTTGCAGGCGAATGGGATCAATGAGAATGCTTTGAGACCCAGCATAGACTTGACGGGCTAATGGCCTCCATCAATATTGAAGGGAAAATACAGTATGATCTTAGTGTATGTGTGTGCATTTGTTCCTGGAGCAGAGCTGGTTTCCATTCATCCTGAACCTCCTGGTCTTTAGACCAAGTCCTCAGTCTGACAAATCCATAAGGTAGTTGATGTGCAATAGCCAGCCTACATTAAAAAAGTACACGTGCTGTCATCTTGCAGTCCAGAAGCAAATCATCATTACACCAGAGTGACTGCCTAAGAAGTAGAAGAAAAAAGGAAGTAGAAGCCTTTCAAATTGATTACGTCTTCATTGCACTAAAACATTCCAATCAACATCATGCATGAATGCTCTACCTGTGCCAGTGAGATGCAAAGTAAATTGAGAGAAGAAAACTTTAAAAATCTAATAATAGTAAGCTATAAACTTACCCATTAAATCGCAGAATTGCACTTAAATATTATTTTATTAAGCTTTTGATAAAAGTGGATGTTCATGCTGATAGCAATGTTCATTGCATTAAACATTTTTTCTGTCAAAAGTAATGCTCCTTGTTATGCATCACGCAGGAATAACATGCAAATTGCATTTAAATACTGGTCTCACAGTATGCAGGCAGAGTCATAACTGTATGTTGTGGGGAAAAAAATGCTTGAATCATTTTGGTGTGCAGCAATTTCATTCCTCTAATTGATGAAATCTGTTTCTAAATAAATGCTGAGAAAATGGCCTGCAGTGGTTGATTCTATTGGCTTTAGCTTGTGGCCCAGAGATACTAAATAAGAGAGGGCATCATAAGATAGCTAAGTGTTTAATGGAATTAAGCTCCAGGAAAATGTATGGGATTTAACGGTAAGCATCTAAAGATGTGATTGTTTAGGTATCACAATGATCTAGCTGAAAAAAACAATAATATTCAGGTTTATAAAGAAAAATAGCAACAGCAGAAATATTGGTGTTGTGTGCCCGAATTTAGTCATGGTGCTGTAGGAAATGCATCGATTTCAAGAATACAAAATAAGTACAGCTCATGAAAATCATTCCGTTCACTATAGCTCATCCACCTGGGAAAATGTCACCCCATCACAACAATCGACTTTCTCTGAAAAAATTCCATGTTTTGTTTCACTTTCAAAACACTGTTGTTCTCTTTCGATAAAGAAGTAGTCTGTATTGGTCTACAACTTGCCCTGTGTTAATTGGAATCTGGATTGCTTTATCTTGGGAATATACACCTTGGGGTTAAGTTCAGTATGTGGCTTTTTCATAATATTTATAATCTTACATACCACAAGAAAATGGTCTCTCTGTTAGCTTATTTCAAGGTTGAATAGCCCATAATTATCAAGTCATTTCTCATAATTCAATCTTTTGACACCAGGGACTAAACAGGTGACACTACTCTGTACATTCTCCATGAAATGAATGTAACCAAATCAGGATGCAGTGCTCAATGTGTGGTCTGACTAGATAACAAAGCTGAAAGGTTGCAAAGGAGAAGAATGGTAACAGCAAGATTCGAGTGTAAAACTATGAAGCAATTACTTCTCCATGTTGCAAGTGAAATCTATAATTAACAGAAAGAAAAGGCAAGGACAAGAACAAGTCATTCAGTTCATCAAGCACATCCCTCTGGTATTCCAGCTCATCCAGCCTACCATCTAATTGAATTCTGAATGTCCCTAATACAGGAATTTTGAACCTTATTTTTGGATTGGTTTTAAAGTTATTTTTATTAATGTAAATGTCTCTACATCTGACATATGTTAAAGCAGTTTTTTGGGTTTACATTTCCATACCTCTTAATAATTTACACATTTATTTGTGTCTTCCCTCATAACTTTGAGCATCCTGGATTATATGACTTTATCTCTCAGTGTGTGTTTTTTTTGTAAGTTTTGCCGACTTTACCTCTTATCATTTCGGTACATTTTCATTTCTCGTCTGAATTATGGCCACTGGAATTGCATGAAATGGTCTTAGTGTAATTCAATGTATGCATTATGAAACTTGTTAAGATTACATTCCACCCTCTGTCTTTGTTTTCCAAACTGTAGAGCACTTCTGAAATTGCATTTTCCACATTGAATCTGGAATGAAAATGGTGAGTCCTTTACTTGTCTCTATGCCCTAATGTATGAAACAGAAAGTCCTGGACATACTCAGCAGGCCAGGCAGCATTTGTGAAGAGAGAAGCAATTTAATGAAAGACAGTCAACCTGAAACATCAAAGCTGTTTGTCTTTTCACATATTGCCTGACCTAATTAGTGTCCCAACTTTTATTTCAGCTAACATCTGCAGTTTTTATTTTGGATTTACATTCTTTATATTTTATATCTGGGCCATTAATTATTTTACTCCATATAAATTGGATTGCTTTCATCAATATTAAACTCAATATTGGAAATGATTGAATTTCTACTAAAACACTGTTTATACATTTATACATTCTTACAGGAGCAGAATAATGCCATTCAGCCCATTCAGCCTGCTCCCCCATTCCACCATTCAATCATCTATTTTACCCTCTCAACCACATTCTCCTGCCTTCTCCCCATAACCTTTCATACTCTCACTGATCAAGAACCTGTCAATCTCCACTTTAAAGTGACTTAGCCTCCACAGCTGTCGGTGACCATTAAATTGAAAGAAGTTTACAAATGGTTTCTGCTTCAAGTATTGTATGTAGATAAGAGCAATTGAAGTTGAAGCACTGACCCCATAATAGTCTGTGTGCAGGTGTTCCCTCTTTGTTTGACACTGTGGCATTGTAAAGTACTCTGTTTGTTTTAATATTACAATGGTGTGTACAAAGACAATTGTCATCTAGATCTGTGAAGCAAGCACAAGGCAAGGCAATGCATAAGTAAAAGTAATCTCATAAAACATATGGTGGGTGACGTTCAACGTAGGCAGGGTCTTTAATCAATGGGAGCAGATCAACCAATCATTATACAGCTTGTTTGATTTTTTTCCTAATTGATTTTGAACGAAAAGGAAATCGAATGGAGCATATAACTGCCGGCAAATGCACTAACTCACATGTGCAATGCTGGCAGTTAAATATCACTCCCATACTGTTGTAAAAGAAAAGAATGATCTCACAATGCTATAATAAAGCAAGAAGTCGCCATGGGATCATATCTCAGAGTTTGCACAGCAGAGCAATGATTTGCAGAACTGCAGATAAAACTACATAATTGAATGAACTGCCATATAAAAAGAGGACCAAAGCCTCAATTCCTTGGAGGAATCAGCAGGGCAACACTTCTGTAAAGGCAATAACAAAAGCAGCAGTGTATTGTTATAGAGTACGAGCAGAAGGATGGTTTAGAGTCATGGCGGCATGTTCGGAAAAAAAGCTAGTCATAAAGTTACGTGTGGGCTGGTGGTGGTGATGAGGAGGAGGAGATCATTCTTACAGATGGATAAGGAAGAGGAAAATGGTACTTTGCAATGGACGAGGAAGAGGTTGTTGGCAAAGAAAAAGCCAATTGGCACATTGTTAATCATAAGGCCACAAATACCTCAAGGAAAATATAACGTCAGGTAAAGGTAGGTTTTTCTTACTATATCAAAAATGTTATAAATGTCCATCAAAACCAATAATTACAAAAAGCACAAATTACTCCTGCAGAATATTTCTAATGGTAGAAAAGAAAATAGCATTAATTAACGGTGACAAAAGTAATCCCAACAAGGTCTCAGAAAATAAAGTTAAATCAAAAATATTAAGGTAGGTTGAAGTTGAGAAAAAATGTTAAATGATGGTCTATTTCAGATCTGAACTTTCTATGGGTGATCGTGAAAAATCACACATGAGATTGTTTCCATCTAATTGACAGCTGTGATATGAAGTGGGCGTAGTTGATACTTATTCCTTTCACTTCAGATTGTCACCCTATTGCAAGGCAGCTGTGAACCGAAACACTGTAGTAACTTCAACAATTTAAACTGATATCGGGGGATCTTCTAATATTAACCGTAACGTTAGATATTCAAAATAAACATTTAGGCAAAAATAGGAGCCTCTCACTGATACATGCCCTGAATTCATGTTACGTATTTAATGTCAATCACAACAAACACATTCCAAGGAATCACATCATTTATTTTGCAAAACATATTGAACAGGAGAATGGAAAGTGACATTAAAAAGCCATGACATTTTTTAAACAATCTCTAAATGTCAGTCCACAAGTAGTCAATGTGTCTGCAACCCCCACTTACTTTTGAAAAAAAAGTACAAAATAAATATCTTATCGAGTATTAACCCTTAAAGGACTGAAATAGCACCACTTGGCATACTTCCTTTAGGGCATACAGAGCTACTGTAGATTCGAAGAATTGTTGACTTTATCGTGCTTGCTACATGTCTCCATGCTTCCTCCCATTTTTCCTGAGAGCTATGCAGTCCAATGACAATTTTTATTCGGTTTGTCTTTTTTTGTGTGTATATCTTACTGCATAAGATACATGTATGAATTCTTGGACAATTGTTATTCTCTCAGTTTCACATATCGCTCACCAGAAACTCCAGTAGCCCTTTTCTTTTGACGGTATAAATAATAATTTAAAGAGCTAATTAATGGCATGTCAGCCTTTCTATTTGGGAAAGGTGTGGATTATAAAAAATATTAAGTTATGATGCAGTTACATAAAGCTTTGGGTGGTGGCCATCCGGAGGGTTGCATTAAGCTCGGGAATCGCGAATCTATAGCCTTAGATGGGCCACGACAGAGGCTCAGCAGTGATACTGGGGGGAAATTAAGAGCAAAGGTTGCATAGACTAGGAATATATTTTCTTTCAGTAGAGCAGCATAGAACAAGAGGAGGCAAATGTAAAATTATGGCCAAATGGTGATATCAGGAGTACTTCACACTAGAGCAAGTTGAAATTTTAAATGTTTCCATGAAATAGCAGCTCAGGTGAGACCAATAGAAAATGTTGAAACTAAAATTGATGTATTTGTATTGGAGAAGTGTATTGGTTACAACACGAAAGCAAGCAGAGTTGAGATGCATATGAACTGATTGCATTCGTAAAAGTTGTAAGGTCAGAATGGCCTCCTCCTGTTCCTTTGTTCCATCCCTGTACATTAATCAAACTCCCTGAATCTGCATGACCAGTTACTATGCAACTGACCCTTTCACTCTGTGTGGAGTGGGTCTCTGAAATATTACCATTGTCCCGGAGTGAGACCCATTTACAGCTTTAAAAGCAACAGTGCAGAGATGAACAACGATGATTCTGATGCATGGCTTTAGCCAATGTTTGCACTTTATCCATTTCCTGTCTCTCGCCCCAAGCTCCCCCCACCCCCGCATTCCCTCCCCACCAATCCCCACTCCTCACTTCTGCAGAGAGTACATTCAAAATCATACAATCGCTGTCACGGGAAGATGAATTAAAACTAAAATATAGCACGGCATAATATAGGGGTGTATTAAAACAATAACAATTACTTCAGGCCAACAAATTCTCTGTTGTGGCTAGAGTTCACCATCTAACCTGATGCTATATAATACCAACATTTTCCAATCCAGATGTGGGATTCTGTAAAATATCCATTGATCAACACAAACCACAGTGAACAACATCAATTCCTATTGATTTTTCCCCCCGTCCTAAATATTTTTTTTTCGAGCAAATCATCAACCTACAGGTAATTCATTGGCAAAGTCAGTTCTAGAAGGGTTAACATTGTTCATTGATAACATGCAATTTAACTGCAATGCTTTGCACAAATAATAACAAATATTCTCATATCCTAAAATCTACCAGCACTACCAAGAAATAGTTAAAATTATTAGACAATACTTTTTTTTAATGCTTTTCCATCATTCAGTCATTAAAGTAACTGTTTAATTAGGTGGTACTCTTTTGCACACTGTAACTGCCAGTGATTTGAACAGATTACGTGAGACAACGTTTGACAAATTACAATGCTACTTATACCTGTCGGGCACGTAAACAGCACAATAAGCTTTCCGCATAATCGCAATTTTATGGTGCAAAAAATCCCCACATCTAATATACATAGCAACTTCCATTCTATTACAAGCAATCATACAGCAGATTTAATGTATTTTTTTTACAGCTTTGCGTGACTAGTTAGATAAACTCTACATACAGTAATCCTAAATAAAACTCCACAAAGTCTTTATCTTCTTCCCCTTTCCCTTGCTGAATGCGTTCTTCGATTGTCATATATCCAGAGAATCTGGAAATTGTGCATGTTACCTGATTTGACATAATAACAAACATGAGGCTCCTCTTTTGACCTCACAAGATAGTAGCAAGCCATTTGGTATTAAAATGTGAAATTTTGAGTAGAGAACGTAGTGCTTCAAATCTTCAGTGTAACCTGCAGGTACTACTTGAAGGTCAGTGTCAAACTTTCCCCACCTCTCTCATCAGTTACATGTTGCAGAACAGCTGCAACTGTCCTGGAAGATTCAGTTATAAGACACAGTAATGCTCAAGAGAATTGAACAATTTATCTTGTAGGAGCTGGTAAGATTTGAACTCCTTTAGGATTATAAGCAGAATATCCCACAAGACTTTTTATATGAGCAATCTGTACTCCAAGCTAGTTCATAAATCAAATATACAATATAGAAATATCAGATCACTTCTAATTTACCTATAAGTATATAAGCTTTAAGTATAAAACATATGTTATATTTCTGATACATTAACTTCAAACTATTCTACTTATTCTCTATGTGAGCTGCACACATAATGGCATTCGATAGTTTGCAATCCTTTACGTAAATATTCAATCCTTTTAAAATGACCTACTTTGTAAAGAATTTTACAGTTCCAGGTGACTTGATTGTTCGAGGGTCGAACACCAGATATCTAAAGGCCAGGGCAGATTGTTCCTCAAATCTGCTGGGCATTCGTGCTAAGAGGAGTTCCTGAATGTAGTGCCTCCTCAATGCAAAGTCACACTCATCTTTTGAGCAGAGACTTCATTTGGATGGGAAAGAAAACCTTGATACCATCAGAGCTTTCACTGAAGGAGTACTCTTTCTTCCTTGACCAGAGTGATACTGACAGAGCTTATAGAATTCCACAGTACAGGCCATTATGATTTTTTTTCTGAAGAAAAGATGATTCATGCAAATCATCGCTGCACAAGTGCGTGGGATCCTTAAATTACAAAACGTCAAGGAATTGTAATGGTAGAATTTTGCAGGTAAAACTGCTTTGAAAAGATCGATGAAAGTAAAACATTGTTTTCAGTATTGTTTTCTCACTGGGGTTTCCAGGTTATGTCTGACATCATGAGCTCCAGAGAGACAGTTCATTCTGGCTTGCCATTGATTTGGTGCAATATAACCACCCATGAAGATGCACTCCAAAAATATTTTCAACATTTTTCACTGTGTTCATAATGAAACGGCACAGAAAAGCTGCTGGTGCACAGCTTCATACACTATTTGCGCTGAAGGCCTGCCTTACTAAAAGCACACACATGTTTGCAAATGTTCTGTACCACAAAGCCAGCTCTCCTACTTTGACGTGTGGGCTCCACATGGACTGAAAGCAGTGATTATATACATCCTGGCTTCATCACTTGCCAAAGGTTGCTTGAGGCGTTTTCTAAAGCTGGTGCTCGTGAACATAGGGAGAGTTGGCGCGAGACACTGAGCCCTGTTGTCCTGGTGTAAAGTTCGCTAGAGGAATGACCTTCACAGGGTCCTCGGTGGTACAGTGTCTCTCCGAACCATTGTACAGCTGTTGCCTACCATTGCCTTGGCTTTTGTCAATGTCGTCCTTGCTGCCTGCCCTCCCGATGGCGTGCCGGCCTTCTGACCTGCCGCCTCTAGCCCAGCCCTGCTGAAATCCGATGGACGGCAGTGGAGGGTTGGGTTGCTGGTACTGGGTCAGCGACGGGGGCATCCAACAGTTGTCGGAGTGACCGAGGACAAGGCACTCCTGTGTGCAAGTCTCCGAAGCTTCACCCAGTACTTTCTGAAGAGACACCTCGACACCTGTGGGACAAGTAAAGACACAGAATGAATCAACTGAGCAGACCCATGGGGATTTTTGCTAATTTGTACAGAAAAGCATCAGTAGAAAATCATGAGTTCAAGAGGAGAATGGGAATGGCCTTGTTGTGACAGTTGAACATTGCGCAAATAAATTATAATTTAATAACCCTTCATGCGTCTAGGAACCCTTTCTCATGTCAAGGTGGCATTCGGTTGTTGAGTGTTTATATTTACAGGTTTCCACAAACACTTACAGGCTGCTCTTATCATTTGCATTTCTTCCAGCTTGGTGTCAGGTTTAATCAATCATGCATTTGTTATTTACATATCCACAGACCATTGTGCTTGTTGGTTTCAGCAGCTGAGATCATTCATGTTAGCCCTGGTACATCCACTCCAATTACATGAATTAAACATCAGCAATACTGGATGAAATGCAAGAAACTTACTGGCGGCTCTGTTGGTGCTTTACCGTCATGTTCTGTTATGTAGATATTCAACAAAGTCAAGGTGTCCAAGCAACACCAGTAGAGAAAGTGCAGAATAAAACCACAGATGTTGGGGCTAAGGCTGGGTTGAGATGGTCTTGGTTGTAGTGGGGGGGAATGAGTGGGGGGTTGTGGGGGGATGTGGGGGGGTGGTTGAGGGAGTGGATAATTAAGTAAAGGTTGTGGTCAAAGCTTTAAGGTGAGAGGGGTAAAATGTAAAGATGTGCAGGGCACATTTCTTTTTTTTATAGTGGTTGGTGATTGCCTGGAACGTGCTGCTGGAGGTGGTGGTTGAGGCAGAAATGATAGAGCGTTTAAGAGACTTTTGGATAGGCAGATGGATATGTAGGGAATGGAGGAATATGTGCAGACAGATAAGATTTAGTCTAGGCATCATGTTGGGCATGGGTATTGTGGGTTGAAGTGCCTGTTCTTGCGCTGTACTGTTCTATGTTCTATGTAAATGTTAGCAGTTGCTATCTTAGGGAAATGTTGCACAGCGGGGGTTGTTAGGTCAAAGCCGAGGATTGGCAGTCCCGAATTGAGGTGGGTGAGCTACAGGAGGGGTTAGTGAGCAGTGATGATTGGTGCCACTCAGTGGGAGAGAATTCAATTGATCTACAGAAGGTGGGGTCAGGTAATTGAATTAGAGTGGGTGGGTGGGTGGGTAGAGAGAGAGACAGGCTTGATTAGGAATGGGGTCAGTAACACAGTAACCTGGTGTGTGGCAATTTAAGAAGAAACATCAGATAATTAATTAAAAGCATACTTTTATGAGCCGGGATCCCAGTACTGGGCTGGGATCTGTTCCACTAAATTTTGTGCTTTATATTTTGCAGCAAAAAGTATTCTGAAAACCTGGTTGATTTGAGTCACCTAAAACACACATGCTCTAACAGAATGATCTAGTATTGCTCAAAGCTAGTATTGTATTAGGATTGATGTATTACCAACATTACTTCATTACTTCTGGTGCAGGAAAGGACTAATCTACGATCAGTCATTTCAACTTCTGAAATAGTAGCCCAGAAAATGACCCAGAATCCAGAGAATTGATTTTCATAGATGTAGCTATTAAAAAGCTGACGCATTGTTTGATCAAATTTGTGGTTGTTGTTTTCAAGTATATTCATAACAATGGTGGATCATTTCAGAAATATGCAAAATTATATACATTTTACAGGACATAAGTAAGAATTGTCTCCACACAGGCCTGCACTGGCATTCATGCTTCACAGAAGAATAGTATATTTTATTTCCTCTAACTCACCGTGTATATCCTTCCACATGTGCGGATGTGGTGCCGATGGACGAGAGGCCGAAGCAAAGAAGTCGAAGCCAAAGAACCGAATGGAAATGAGGCTAAAACGCCAATAAACCGAAAGATTACGCAGACGAAACGCCTACTAACCAAAAGGATGGGACGCCTAAATGCAAACTAACCAAAAGGGCGGGGCGCCTAAAAGCCAACGAACCGAAAAGCTGCGTAGCCTAAAAGCAAACTTACCGAATGGCCGCTCTGTCGAAACGACACCTACCCAAAAGGCAGCGTCGCCTACAAGCCAAAGGACCGACTGCCGCTCAACAGAAACGTCCAATAACGGACATGACGTTGCTGGGGGGCGGGACTTGTCAGCGAATGGTCCAGACTCCCGCGTCCAACACACCACTGTGAAGGCATGAACATTGTCCCAAACTCTGCTCCACCCGACCCGCAGCCCGCTTTCAACTTGGTGCTTGGGTTCAGACTACCCAGTCACCTATGGCTTGTGTGGGAAAATGAACCCCACGCTCCCATCTCCCCCTTCTCTCTCCCCTCTTCTCTTTCTCCTCCTCTCTCTCCACTCTTCTCTCTCTCCTCTCTCTTCCCCTCTCCCCCACTCTCTCTCCCTTCTCTCTCCCTCCCTTCTCTCTCCCCCTTCTCTCTCTCCCCCCACCCCCTCCCCCTTCTCTCTCTCCCCCTTCTCTCCCCCCACCCCCTCTCCCTTTCTCTCACCCTTCTCTCTCGCCTCCATCTCCACCCGCGGGAGCGTACCTCAGTCACTGACCGCGATGCACCGCCATCGGACCCCAACCTCCACACCAGGGTGATTCCCCCCCTCCGACCCCGGACCCTGGACCCCAACACCCTCACCGGGTGATTCATTCCGGCCGCGGGGACAGACTTTTATTTATTACCATCTTGATGCTTGTGGAACGCACCCAAGCTCCCACGCACAAAGCAAGCTGCATCTCTGGAGAGAAGGAATGGATGACGTTTCGTGCCAAGACCATTCTTCAGAGTGCGTCTGAAAGGTCTCGACCCGAAACGCCACCCATTCCTTCTCTCCAGAGATGCTGCCCGATGAGGCTGCTGTCACCCAGTGACCCAGCCGGTGAGACTGCTGTCACACAGTGACCCAGCCGGTGAGACTGCTGTCACACAGTGACCCAGCTGGTGAGACTGCTGTCACACAGTGACCCAGCCGGTCAGGCTGCTGTCACACAATGACCCAGCCGGTGAGACTGCCTCCACACAATGACAGAACTTGTGAGACCGCTGTCACACAGTGACCCAGCCGGTCAGGCTGCTGTCACACAGTGACCCAGCCGGTGGGACAATGTTCCTGCCTTCACAGTGATGTGATGGACGCGGGGGTCTTGACCAATCGCTGACAAGTTCCGCCCCCCGGCAACGTCATGTCCGTTATTGGACGTTTCTGTTGAGTGGCGGTCGGTCCTTTAGCCTGTAGGCGACGCCGCCTTTCGGGTAGGTGGCGTTTCGACAGCGGCCATTCGGTCAGTTTGCTTTTAGGCGACGCAGCTTTTCGGTTCGTTTGCTTGTAGGCGTCCCGCCCTTTCGGTTAGTTTGCATTTAGGCGTCCAATCCTTTCGGTTAGTAGGCGTTTCGTCTTCGGACTCTTTCGGTTTATGGGCATTTCGGCCTCGTTTCCATTCGGTTCTTTGGCTTCGACTTCTTTGCTTCGGCTTCTTGTCTGTCGACGCCACATCCTTCCATGCCTATTAAAAGTAGAACATGCTCTCAGTCCCCAGCAGATTGGGCCTCCTCCTCCTTTACCACCAAGCTAAAGTGAGAGCATCTCACAGGTAACAAGATTTGAGGAACCACAGCACATTAAAGATGTTACTCTGCAGCAAGTCATTGCTAATATATATGTTGGTGTGGATCCATGGGCCAAAATCATCATCATATCCTCATTTATTTGATGCTTGCTGTGAAGACCACATTGTTTTATCTCCTGCTGTATTTATGTTTCTGGCCAAAATGAAACACCCTTTTACATGGCCCGGACCTTCAGCAATGCACAACTAGTATATATGAATCCAGGCAGTGGCAGACAGCAGTATATTGGCATTCGAGCAACCTGACAGGATCACCTGTGGATTGACCTGCTGTTTGCACGCCACTAATGCCAGCATTTGCTTAGTATGAAAGCCACACTTTGAGAGGGGAATGTTTATTCCATTCTCCAATATTGCATGACCTTCAATGCAATATGATGAATACTGAGCTCCTTGCACATGTTTAATACAAATAGAGCTGGCTTAGAAAAAATCTTGCATGGCTGGTTGATCACATGTAGCATTATTGACAATAGAAGTCAGTTACCACCTGGATTATGTTTGAGCTGAACCCACCAACCCTCTCTCCCATCACCACTCCATTACATGCCATGACTGTACTAACCTGTGCAGCTACGTAGGTCTCAATGATCTTCAGGCCACATTGCCATTGTTGTCATTCAAAGTGAGAGCTTTACAATTGCCAGTTAGGCCTCATTTGGTGGAACCTAGGATGTGAGTAACTAATGGTCCTGATCACACTTTGATAGATATTGTCAAAGGCTATTCTATTGTCCCTAAATTTCTATAATTGGAGACTCATAAACACAATTAGAATGGGGTTTTATTTTTTCAAATATTTAATATAAAAATATAAAAAATGTATTTAAATTATTTATTATATCAATAAATGCATATATTAATATTATCAGAAATATGAACGATTGAAAAGGAATAAAAAATATTTGCTCTCAGCATGTCTACCCCTTTCAAATGTCTACCTTCTATTTTCTAGCATCTGCAGTTCCTTCTTAAATACCCCTTTCAAATGTATGGGCTGTGCTCAATATGGCAACAGTGGCTGGCTTAAAGCAGAATACTCCTCAGTTCAGGACAATGGACAGCTGTCGTATGCATTTAGTGCTGATTGCAGGTGTGGAGTAAGAGATCAGATGCTTTAGCATGGCTAAGATCGCGGAGACCCAGGACCGTTGGAGACAGCGGTGGAGGGTCGGAGCGGTGAGGGCTTGAATCGGGCACGGGGCTTGTTCTCGCGGAGACCCAGGACCGTTGGAGACAGCGGTGGAGGGTCGGAGCGGTGAGGGCTTGAATCGGGCACGGGGCTTGTTCTCGCGGAGACCCAGAACCGTTGGAGACAGCGGTGGAGGGTCGGAGCGGTGAGGGCTTGAATCGGGCACGGGGCTTGTTCTCGCGGAGACCCAGGACCGTTGGAGACAGCGGTGGAGGGTCGGAGCGGTGAGGGCTTGAATCGGGCACGGGGCTTGTTCTCGCGGAGACCCAGGACCGTTGGAGACAGCGGTGGAGGGTCGGAGCGGTGAGGGCTTGAATCGGGCACGGGGCTTGTTCTCGCGGAGACCCAGGACCGTTGGAGACAGCGGTGGAGGGTCAGAGCTTACCAAATCCCGTAACGTTCCACACTCCATAGGGAGGGTTTCTGGGGAAGCCGCTGATTGGTGGGAGCAGACTAGAGGAAGCAGCTGATTGGGTGCAACCTCAGGTTAGCATTTCTGCTTTTTGGTTAAAGGTGCAGTGATTTAGTAAGGGTATAGTGAGCTAAGGGAGGCTAGGGAAGCGGAAAATCAAAATGTGACAGGAGGATCCAGAATGTGTGAAGATAAAGCTCTAGATGTAAAAGGGGCAAAAACGGAAGGAAGGGTAGTAAAAATCATCTGAAAGTGCTTTATCTAAATGCGCTGTACACGGTATTAGTGAGACCACATTTGGAATACTGTGTACAGTTCTGGGGTCCATACTTAAGAAAGGATGTACTAGCCCTGGAGGCAGTGCAGCGAAGGTTTACAAGATTAATTCCTGCAATGAGGGGATTGACATATGAGGAAAGGTTAAGTAAGCTGGGACTCTACTCTTTGGAGTTTAGAAGAATGAGAGGCGATCTCATTGAAACGTATAAGATCGTGAGGGGCCTTGATCGGGTGGATGCACCGAGGATGTTCCCAATGATCGGGGAGGCTAGAACTAGGGGACATAGTTGCAGAGTGAGGGGGGGCTCTTTTAAAACTGAGATGAGGAAGAACTTCTTCACCCAGAGGGTGGTTAGTTTGTGGAGTTCACTGCCCCAGGGAGCAGTGGAAGCAGAAACGTTAAATTTATTTAAGTCAAAAATAGATGGTTTTTTAGCTGCCAAGGGGATAAGGGGCTACGGGGAGAAGGCAGGGATATGGGCCTAGGTATGGTTAGTATAGTAGACCTGAGTGATCTCCTGGACAAGTGTCGATCGCCTGGATTGGGGTCGGAGAGGAATTTCCCGGATTTTTTTCCCGAATTGGACCTGGGTTTTTATCCGGTTTTTTGCCTCCCCCAGGAGATCACGCGGTTCTTGGGGTGGAGAGGGGTGATAGCGGTATAGAGGGGAGGGTAGTGTCTTGTGTTCTGTGTCTTGTGTCTACTGTTTGTGGGTAAGTGTGTCTGTTTAGTGTTCAGCCATGAGTGAATGGCGGTGCGGGCTCGACGGACCTGATGGTCTACTCTCGCACCTACTTTCTATGATTCTATGATTCTATGCATTAGATGGCTTAGCATCTGATCTTGAGCACATTCCTGACCACCTCATTGTTGGCAATCAGAAACAGGCTGATCTGCACAAAGAATCTAATCGGTATCTCTCATAGCCACCAACATAATCCAGCCAAATGGTTTCAGACAGTTTTTTTTAGTTTTTTTTAAATACATTTTTATTAGAGGCATCTGCATATCATAGTCCAAACCAATACAGACTTTGTTTAACGGTTACATATTAAATATCCAGGTTTCCAGGGACCCAGATACCAAAGTAGCTGGGATCCTCCTTTATCAGTTACATATTAACATTGCCTCTAATTATTTATTTATATTTATAGATAGGAAAAATAAATAAAGATAGAAAGAAATTAGAAAAATAGGATAAACTATCAATAATACAACTTAGGAGATAGGTCCGTAGGTCAGAGAACATAACTATGCATCTAGTCCTGGGTTCAGGCTTCAGCGCCGGTCCAAACTACCCCTTCAAATAATCTATAAATGGAGACCATATTCTAGTAAATACTTCTGGTTTGTCAATTAAGACAAATCTAATTTTTTCCAAATGTAAGGTCTCTGACATCTCCATAATCCACATCTTGATTGTGGTGGTTGTTGGGTTTTCCAAAATTTTAATATTGATTTTTTCCAAATTATTATACTGTAATCAATGAAATTTCTTTGGTTTATTGTAAGTTTTAGGTATTGTTCTGATATACCCAATATTATTAATTTAGGATCGGGATCCAGTTGGATATTAACGACTACAGAGATTATTTTAAAAATATCCATCCAGTAATTTTTAATTTTAATATAATTTACAAAAGCATGGGTTAAATTAGCCGCGGGGTATTGACATTTATCACAGATAGGAGAGATATTAGGAAAAATTCTATTTAATTTTGTATTAGAATAATGCAGTCTATGTAGTACTTTAAATTGTATTAAAGAATGTCTGGCATTTAACGAACATTGGTGTATATGTTGTAGGCTTTCGTCCCAAATATCTTTCGTTATGGGTTGAGCTAATTCCTTTTCCCATGCTAGTCCATATAATTCCGTCGACGGAATCTCACTGTCTAAAAAAGTATTATAAATGTAAGATATTAATTTGACTGTGTTAGGGTGTTTATTCAAACATTCATCTAGAATCTCTAGTTCTCAAGTCAAGTCAAGTCAAGTCTATTTGTCACATACACATACGAGATGTGCAGTGAAATGAAAGTGGCAATGCTCGCGGACTTTTGTGCAAAAGACAAACAACCAAACAACCAAACAAACTATAAACACAATCATAACACACATATTCTTTTACATAATAAATAATGGAATGAAAAAGGTTCAGTAGAGTTAGTCCCTGGTGAGATAGGCGTTTACAGTCCGAATGGCCTCTGGGTAGAAGGCCATTCTTCCCAGCTCTAGTTCTGTATTCTCGTGTATGTGTTTTAACATAATCTTTAAGTTGTAAATATCTAAAAAAATTATTTGAATGTAATCCGTAATTCTGTTGTAACTCCTGAAACTAGAGAAAAATACCATTTCTATAAAGATGTCCATTTTTTAAAATTCCATGATTTTTCCATTGTGCAAAACCTTTATCCGACTGAGGGTTTAAATGAGGGATTATTTGCAATTGGGAGAGAAAGTGATAAATTATCCAATTTTAATGTCTTTTTTAGTTGTTTCCAAATTCGAATACCACTATATATTATAGGGTTTTCGGTTTCAGACAGTTTTTAGGTGAATTGTCTCCCTATTTGCTTCATACTTTGACTTATTTGTTTCTCTTTGTCCAGTTGATTCCCCACTTCATGTGTTTTTTTTATACCTCTCTCTTTTTTTTTTCCATAACACAACAAGATACTAAAAGTAAATAAAGGATACTCTGGGGTGTCAGATCGATTCTAAGGTAAAACATAAAGCAAGCATAAGATTGCAGCCCTGAATATTGTGTGAAAAAGACATGGAATTATTAAAGATTGGAAATTGACTTGAAACACAAAATCCACAGAAGGCTCCTAAGTAGCTTTGAACGTCTGGTCAGATGTTAGTGCCATAAATAAAAATGAATGGTACTAACAGTAAACATGTGACAGAATTAGATACATAAATACATAGACAATAGGTGCAAGAGTAGGCCATTTGGCCCTTCGAGCCAGCACTGCCATTCAATGTGATCATGGCTGATCTGCCACAATCAGTACCCCTTTCTTGCCTTCTCCCCATAACCTTTGATTCCGCTAGTCCTAAGAGCTCTATCTAACTCTCTTTTGAATGCATCCAGCCGACCCCTTATTCTTAAACTGTGGCTCCTGGTTCTGGACTCCCCCAACATTGGGAACGTTTCCTGCGTCTAGCACGTCCAATACCTTAATAATTTTATATGTTGCTATAAGATAACCTCTCATCCTTCTAAATTCTAGTGAATACAAGCCCGGTCGCTCTATTCTTTCATCATATGACAGTTCCGCCATTCCGGGAATCAACCTTGTGAACCTACGTTGCACAACCCTCAATAGCAAGAATGTCCTTCCTCACATTACGAAACCAAAACTGCACATAATACTCCAGTTGTGGACTCACCAGGGCCCTGTACAACTGCAGAAGGACCTCTTTGCTCCTATACTCAACTCCTCTCGTTATGAAGGCCAAATCTTTGTGAAGATTTCATTGATCCAAGTTGATTGCAAGGGCATTCCTATTGAATGTACATTAATGGATACAGAATTTGTCTAGGATTTGTTATGAAGGGGTTATTAGTAATACTCTTTCTGTTCCAAATATATGTACTCTCAATGCATAATAACAAATTGCTCTTATTTCTAAAAACAAAGTTTCTGAAAGAACATAGTGACTTACAAATCTTAGAAAGAAAATCTGAGACAGCTCTTTGAACAAGGTAAAAGGATATATGAATAATGTATAATTTGAGGAATATTGCAGTGGGCTCTTGATTATACAATGTTTAAATTGAATTCTTGGTGGTTAATGAAAGTTGAGGATGGTTCGGAGTTACAAAGAGTGGCTAACAATACCCTTATTAACACAGTCACAAGGAACTGAAAATGTTAGAATCTGGAGCAAAACACAAAGTGCCAGAGGAATTCAGTGGGTCAGGCAGCACTTGTGGAGGGAGTACTCATATTAACATGGTCAAGTGTCCATACAGTGAAGGTATCCAGACAGTTTAATATCCCAACTTCACATGGGAGATGTTCAGTCAGCATTCAAGCCTTTGAGAGGAGGCAGAAAGACACTTGTATTTGATATGTTAGATTTTTTTTCTTTGACCTCTATGGTTCGTGACAATGCTGATCTTCGTTAATTACAATATAGTAATAACGAAGATCAGGATATCTGGCTTCTGTAACCAAAGACTGCAAATGCTAATAATCAGAAGTTCTTGTGCTGATGACTATTGGAAGAGCATGTCTGCTATAAAAATGGATACAGCAATTGAACCTCTGCTATTTCTGAAGGATTGATTGGTTATATATTGGAAATAATATCACAATATTGTGAAATAATTTGAACAAATTGACATGTGCTAGGGAAGATTATATTTTCCCAAATGTAATCCATTGTTAAAACATAATTCCTTTGAAAATGTCTTCTCCTTAAAATACAACTTCTTGTAATAATTTATATTTGACTAACTCAAATTTAATTCAAAATCTTACTGTGTAACTTTTCAAACAGCTGACTCAGATGCCAGACAGGAAAGGAAAGTGTTACAGTAATCTAAAATCCTGTTTGCCAGGCATAAGAGGAGGGGGTAGTGTGAAACTTAACATTGCACCTTTTTTATGACTAGAAGGGTTTCACTCAAAAAGGTAGGAACTCTCAGCAATGAGATTATTACAGTAGTGAAGGGGTGAACTGGTCTGCATCAGCAGAAATTAGTAGATGGATCACTGAGGCAGGGCTTGTGATTAGGATGGGGTGACCCGGTAAGTTACAAGAGGTCATACCTCATTGAATTATCAAATAAATTGCAATAGTAACATGTATGCTGTGCTCGTCTTGTAGAATGAAGGAGTAGATAAAGAGCAAGAGAGATAGGGGGCATCATAGTGACACTGGTTACATTAAGATTATTATAATCTCTCAATCTCAAGTAAAGGCATATCTTCACAGAATGAGAGTCATGTTATTTATCAAATCCCTGTATCAGAACTTTACACAACTGGCAGTAATTCAATGACAACTCGCTTTAAATAGGTAGAGGAGGCAAGAATGTTGCATAGTTCTTAATTTTTCCTCATAGCCATGGATGGAAAGAGGGTCATGCAATTTTTTGCAGAGTCTTTGTGAAATTTTATTCATCAAGGAAACGGGACAAAAGAAAATGTTAAGAATGGCTGTGCAAGCAGATGACATCCCACAAAACAGCGAGGTGCAAAAATTCAAGATAATAGCCAATGAGATGCAGTAAAAGGGATAAGAATAATATTCTGTGCTTTTGAATAAATATAACAGTTCCTCAGTGTGTTGTCTGCTGGCAGGTAAGTACTGTTGCAATACTATTAAAACTCTACATAAAAAGCTTTACATTGCTGTTAACAATAAAATGAGTAAAGGAATATTAATACGCAAACAGGAAAATGAGTTACTAAATATTTGGTGAAAACAGCTGCGTATCGATATGTGTATGCAGAACACTTATAGAGCATTTTCAGTCTGTAAATATATTGAAAATTTGAAAAGAAATCAATGCGAATCGTGCACACTGAGGGTTATATAAGATAGGTAAGAATTCCATACATTATACATAACCATTACAACAGGAATCACTCGAAAATTACCAGCTCCACTGCTCATTTCATATTCGACATCAGCTTCACACTAGAGCAAATGCAACACTGTTAAAACGTTATTTTATAAATAAATATCAATGTATAATCTGAATCAGTAACATAAATATTGTTAACAGTGCTGTTTTGGTGAAAATGTGATCAATATGTTTTAAATCACATAAAAGATAGGCAATAGTAGAGAAGAACCGCTCTGGTCGTTGAAATAGGCTTTACACCGTGGAAATGAAATGAGCCAGATTGCTCCCATCCGTTTGCTGGTCCTTGTCAAGTCTCTGTCTGTAATATTGCTGCTGATTGCCTTCCCCTGTGAATAACATTTCATTCATCTACTTCAAAGGCAATATTAAACAATTCAAAAGGAATTTATTCTGGCTTAATGTGGATGTGCCTCATGAGTTAAGCCTCACCTATTGCAGAACTGTGGTTGGATACCCTTAGGAAATTAGGAATACAGTGAAAGGCAAAATTAATTCTAGGCGTCAAAAATAATACATTGCAAGCGGTTTAGGTGACCTGATATCAGCGTAAAAATAAAGGGATTCTGCTAAGTCCCCACAAAGACCACTGCTCTGAAATGTGCTGTTTTTGATAATTATAACGTAAGATTCTTGATACTGGGGAACATTGAGAATGAAAACACCGTAATCTTCTTCATTATATTTAACCTACATGAATATCATAAGCAAGCCAGAAATCCTCGTCAGCTCTACACTACACGTTAAGTCACTTGAACCGTCATAGTGAAGAAGGACAGGTGACGATCTTTGCAGCGGAAAATAATTTCCCATCTCCGTATGCAATATTTGTCCCATGTCACCATCTCTTTATAATAAACTGGATTTTAAATAGCGAAAGTGATTTTCTTTCCAGCCATGATGTTATTAAGATTTCTCAGAACCTGATAAACAATGGACTAAAAGGCTAATTTAATTTAAAAAAAATTAAATCACTCATTTCCCACTGAGCTCTTTGATATGCTGCCAAGCTTATTTCAGCAGCAACTGAGTCACAGATCATGAAAGCTCCAAGTTTGATTACTGGGTTATGTTAGACAACTCAACAACACGACACAGAAACTGGCCTCAGACAAGGATTGAAAATGATCTCTTCCCCCAACACCTCCTGCACAGATGTCAGGGAGGTCATAAATTAAGTTTTGTTTCGTTACCCACCACCTTAATCACTGACAACAACCCCACCCCCCACTCCTGCATTCAATACACTCACCGCCCCACGCCCCCAACCACTTGGCCAGTTACCCTGTTGACTATCACTGTTCAGGCTTAATTGAAGAAATACAACTCAAGAATCTAACACATGATAAAGTGGAAATACAGAAATCAGGTGCCTAGACATTCCTGAACTTGTTTCCAGAACCATAACCATGAGTTTAGAAGTATGAGGGGGGACCTCATTGAAAATACTGAAAGGCCTGGATAGAGTGGGTGTGGAGAGGATATTTCCACTAGTGGGAGAGTCTAGGACCAGAGCTCATAGCCTCAGAATAAAAGGATGTTCATTTAGGAAGGAGATGAGGAGGAATTTCATTAGTCAGAGGCTTGTGAATCTGGAATTCATTGCCACAGTGGCCAATTCAATGGATATTTTTCAGGCAGAGATACAGTGCCCTCCATGTTTGGGACGAAGACCCATCATTTTTTATTTGGCTCTGTGCTGCACAATTTGAGATTTGTAATAGAAAAAAAATCATATGTGGTTAAAGTGCACATTGTCAGATTTTATTAAAGGGTATTTTTATACATTTTGGTTTCACCATGTAGAAATTACAGCTGTATGTATACATAATCCCCATTTCAGGGCACCATAATGTTTAGGACACATGGCTTCACAGGCATTTGTAATTGCTGAAGTGTGTTTAAGTTACAGTGTTTAATTGTACAGTGGGTTACATTTCTGGAAAAAGTCTTGTGGACAGATGAGATTAAAATTAACTTATATCAGAGTGATGGCAAGAGCAAGATTGGAGGAGAGAATGAACTGCACAAGATACAAAGCATACCACCTCATCTGTGATACACGGTGGTGGGGATGTTATGGTCTGGGCATGTATGGCTGCTGAAAGTACTGGGTCACTTATCTTCATTGATGATACAACTGATGGTAGTAACATAAAGAATGCTGAAGTGTATAGACACATCCTATCTGCTCAAGTTGAAACAAATGCCTCAAAACTCATTGGCTGGCGGTTCATTCTACAGCAAGACAATGATCCCAAACATACTGCTAAAGCAACAAAGGAGTTTTTCAAAGCTAAAAAATGGTAAATTCTTGAGTGGCCAAGTCAATCACCTGATCTGAACCCAATTGAGCATGCCTTTTATATGCTGAAGAGAAAACTGAAGGGGACTAGCCCCCAAAACAAGAATAAGCTGAAGATGGCTGCAATACAGGCCTGGCAGAGCATCACCAGAGAAGACATCCAGCAACTGGTGATGTCCATGAAGCGCAGACTTCAAGCTGTCATTGGATGCAAAGGATATGCAACAAAATACTAAACATGACTACTTTCATTTACATGACATTGCTGTGTCCCAAACATTATGGTGCCCTGAAATGGGGGGACTATGTATAAACACTGCTGTAATTTCTACATGGTAAAACCAAAATGTATAAAAATATCCTTTAATGCAGTCTGGCAATGTGCACTATAACCACATGTGATTTTTTTCTATTACAAATCTCAAATTGTGCAGTACAGAAGCAAATAAATAAATGATGGGTCTTTGTCCCAAACATTATGGAGGGCACTGTAGATAGATTCTTGATTTGTACGAGTGTCAAGGGTTATGGGGAGAAGGCCGGAGAATGGCGTTAAGAGGGAAAGACAGATCAGCCATGATTGAATGGCGGAATAGACTTGCTGGGCCGAACGGCTCAATTTTGCTATCACATATGAACTTACGAAGCCTAATGGGAATGTGGAAGAAGTTGAGAAAACATTGTTTCTGCCACATTTCTGACGTGATTCAGACTCTTAAAGCACCTTTCTTGCATATTGTTCCCAGAGATGCAGCCATCTACTCACACTCTAACTCGTTCAGTACTATATTATTGCACTTTAGGGGTTTTTTTCACTACTTCCGATTGCACGACAATCTTTGCACAATTCTGCTGTTTCGTGTTCATCTTTGTATTTATTGTTGTGGTTTTATTGGCATGTATACTGTTTGCTCTATTAGCTTCATTGCACAATAAACTAAATAGGACCTGAATATGAATCTGGATGATGGATACCATCAAGCAAACTCCTGGACAATGCTCAAAGAAGAATAGGAAATGAAATATTGCATTAAATTAGATTTCTAACTGTGTTAACTGTGACCTGGCAACATTTTTGTTTCACACTATGCACATTATCGAGTTCCCTCACAAAGGTTTCTTATAAGGTTTCAATTATTTTTCACAGTTGAAACATCCTATGTCAATGTGAAAGCTTTTGTTACATGTGTCCTTTATCTGCTTTTAAAGGTAGTTTTAATAAAACCTCATTTATGTACTCCTTGAGTGTCTTTCACTCTTTCAGTGACCGGACATCGTGCACCTAGGCCGGGATGAAAAATATGAAAAAGTACCATTAAACCATTCCAAGAAGGACATGCTTTGGCATCTTCAACAGCCATTTGCATCCATGTAATTTATAAGGTACCAATATATATGCTGTCTGAGTATATTCTGAAATTTCACTAACGCATGTGTCTAAAAGGATTTGCCTATAATTTGATGACATGATGGTCAGAGTCTCTGCACTTCTGGTCCATGAAAATGACAATTTATTTAATGGTTTGGAAAGAATTCAAAGAGCTACAAGAGTGATTCCCATCACATAGAAACTTGCTTATCCACGGAGGTTTCTACAAAAATCGCTAAATATTTTAGAGCATTGCAGACAGTATGATGGATTTATACAAAATAATCAAAGGGTTGAGTTAGAGACTAATGATAGTTTATTTCAGTTTGATAGATTGAAGAAAATCAGACAGTGCACTGTGGGAATATGCGAGCTCTTCAAATATGAGCAAGAAAGGTTCTGATAGTTGATACTGTATTAAACGGAGGGGGAGTGATTAAACAACTATTGGCTCAATGTTCTGTGTGATTTCTTAGACTGGTTCTAATTGCTGACAAAATCAGACATGAATGTTCCAGTTATTTTACCACTGGTTATATTTTTTGTTGTCTTTTTCTTTTTGGTTTTCCCAGACGATTACATGGATGTGGTGAGATACAAAGTATCAAGCGTCATTAATATATAGCAGGTTTGATTAATATGTTTGTCAACAGAAGGGATAGACTATCTCCATTCAAATCATTGATAGACACAAAAAGCTGGAGTAACTCAGCGGGACAGGCAGCATTTCTGAAGAGAAGGAATGGGAGACCATTCTTCAGAATGGTTAAGGATAAGGGAAACGAGAGATGTAGACAGTGATGTGGAGAGATAAAGAACAATGAATGAAAGATATGCAAAAAAGTAACCATGATAAAGGAAACAGGCCATTATAAGCTGTTTGTAGGGTGAAAATGTGAAGTGCAACTTGGGTGGGGGAGGGATAGAGAGAGAGGGAATACCGGGGCTACCTGAAGTGAGAGAAATCAAAATTCATACCACTGGGCTGTAAGCTGCCCAAGCGAAATATGAGATGCTGTTCCTCCATTTTGCGTTTAGCCTCACTCTGACAATGGTGGAGACCGAGGACAGAAAGGTCTGTGTGGGAATGGGAAGGAGAATTAAAGTGTCCAGCAACCAGGAGATCAAGTTGGTTCAGGTGGGCTGAGCGAAGGTGTTCCGCGAAATGATCGTCCAGTCTGCGTTTGGACTTGCAGATGTATAAGAGTCTACATCTTGGACAACGGATACAGCAGAGGTTGGAGCAGGTGCAAGTGAACCTCTGCCTAACCTGAAAGGACTATCGGGGTCTCTGGACAGAGTCGAGAGAGGAGGTATAGCGACAGGTGTTGCATCTTCTGCGGTTGCAGAAGAAGGTACCTGGGGAGAGGGTGGTTTGGGTGGGAAGGGATGAGTTACCCAGGGAGTTGCGGAGGGAACGTTCTCTGCGGAATACAGAAAGGGGTGGAGATGGGAAAATGTGGCGAGTGGTGGGATCCCGTTGGAGGTGGCGGTAATTTCGGAGGATTATGTGTTGTATGCAACGGCTGATAGGGTGGAAGGTAAGGACTAGGGGGACTGTGCCTCTTTTACGACTAGGGGGAGGGGGAGCAAGGACAAAGCTGCGGGGTACTGAGGAGCCACAGGTGAGGGCCTCATCTATGATGGGAGAGGGGAACCCCCATTCCCTAAAGAATGAGGACATATCGGATGTTCTAGTATGGAATACCCCATCTTGGGTGCAGATTACTCCAGCTTTTTGTGTCTATCTTTGGTTTAAACTAGCATCTTCAGTTCCTTCTTACACATTACATCATTGAAATCATGTTCATATTCATAGAATGTCAACCAAGAACACTTGGATTAAAGCTCTCAACATAGTAATGGTGTACGTAAAATTCAGTATCACTGATGTGGAGTATAACACACAGCCACTACTTTATTACACATTTAGTGCAAGCAACCAAGCATGAATTCCTACTCCCCTATACATAATGAAGAAATGGGTTGATTGCACTGATGTCAGCAAAGAGCTTTTAGCTGTATGCTGTCTAGATCTTGACACTATGATATCAAAGCTAATTATCAATACATCATTCATTACCTTGGATTCAGAATGGATTCTGTCTGCAATTCTTTGGAAAATTAACGCACGCAGAACAAGAATTATTATTTTATATTCAAACTTTATCATTTCTATTGCTAGAGAAACCATTTTATCCAATTACTATCAATGTTTGCTTTGAGAAATTCTAAATGGCAATGGCATTTAGATAGATTAGAAGAAATAATTAACTTAAAGATGGAAAGGAAGGAATCATATTCAAAGTGTTTTGTGCCACAAATCTGCACGTATACATTAACATGGCTTGCAGCATCAGTAAGAGAGACAATGTATTTCTGCTCCTAGAAAAGGGCATTTCGTGAGTGAGGCGATCATATTTATTGGTTGTAAACAGGGTAACAAAAGTTGCAAAATGATAGCACAACTTATGATGAGAAAATTATGACAGGATAATTTGGAGAACATTTTCCAAAACTTCAATGGAGATCTTGATAGTGAGACCTTCATAGTGAGAAGGGATATGTCACATTCATAAAACTCATCACAATTCAAAAATATTAAGCACACCATCTGAACAGCAATAAACTTAATCAGCAACTAACAAGAAGGTAGTTGACGATTATATTAAAATGCCTTGGTTGGAAGACTCTTCATGCTGAGCTGTTGTGCTGCTGCATCAGGTTAAGAGAGAGAACCCTTAGTGGAGTGTTGATCTCAAAATGGCATGAGTGAGGGCCTCATCTATGATGGGAGAGGGGAACCCCTTCAATATGATCATGGCTGATCATCCAACTCAGTATCGTGTACCTGCCTTCTCTCCATACCACTTGATCCCTTTAGCCACAAGGGCCACATCTAACTCCCTCTTAAATATAGCCAATGATCTAACTCCCTCTTAAATATAGCCAATGAGTTAGCTGTTATAATAGTTGTTGCTGTGCTGACATCCTCCCTATTGCTGACACATAAAGCTGGAGTAACTCAGCGGGTCAGGCAGCTTGAGAAAAGGAATAGGTGACCTTTCGGGTCGAGACCCTTCTTTGGATGTCTCGACCCGAAACGTCACCTATTCCTTCTCTCCAGAGATGCTGCCTGACTCGCTGAGTTACTCCAACTTTTTGTGTCTACCATTGGTTTAAATCAGCAATTTGCAGTTCTTTCCAACACATCCTCCCTTCTGTGACAGTGTTTGTGCTACAAGACTAATGTAGCACTTTGACTGAATCATCCAGACTCTGGAACTGAATTGCACCTCGGCCATAGAACAGAAACTGATTTTGTGCATTAGATTTGACATTTGTAATTGTAAAACACCAAATTATCAGAAATTAGTAGTTAGGTTTAATACATAGCTATTTTCAACCACAATGTCCAGCATTATCAAAACATGTCACTTCTAAAATTGCAGCAGAATATTACATTAACTATAAGAGGAGGGTATAAATATAGTTTGTGTATTTAAGCACTGATTGCAGTGCTTGAGACCACAGCAACAATTTTCAGTGCTAATAAAAGCTAGCTTTTCTCAGGAAGCAACTGCTCGCAGGCAAGTTATTAATTCAGAGAGCAGAGACAGTAAATTGGAACAGTTTGGCAAATATTCATATAAGAGAGTCAGACAAATAGGTCGGCCAACACTGATCGAGCCTTGATCTTGCTGTAAGGCAGAAGGAGTTAGCAACATGCTGGCCCTGGCATTGAAATTAAAATGGGATTTTCATTTGAAAATAATACCTACTTGTTATGCTGTGCCATTTAAACAATAAAGATTACATTATATTTTCCAATTGAGATTATTTCCTGGAACTGCTTCAGGTTTGGGAAAATATAAAGATCATTTTGATCAGAGTTTTAATGCAAATTCTTTTTTGGAAAAGTTAGAAATACTGCCTATTCCTGTTAAAATCAATGGACGTAATTCGTTTATAATTTTCTTTTTTTTTCCAGCAATATACCGTTGAAAATTGATGACCCAGAATATCACCATTTCCAGGTTGCCGTGTGTCATCCTGGAAGCTCAGTCAGGCACTCACCAGGCATTAGCCACCCTTACATACTTAGCATGATTTCCACATTATTCACACACAGGATGTCATCTTTTGCATGCAACACATCTTTAAAAGCATTATTAAAAGCAAGCTGGAATATGTTGTCCTGGGATGGCCATTGTTGGTTGTGGCAACCAACAATGAGCAGGTTGGAACAACCAAGGTTTATCATTGCTCCACTGGTTTCGGCCCACCTTTAAGGCTTGTCTCATACTAACCTGACTATTCATACAAGCTGTGTCCCCCCCCCCCACCGCCCACCACAACAAGTACATGCCACTGATCGCCTGCCTGTCAACTAACCTACAAATGCTCAGGCCTCCCTGAGCACATGATACATAAGTCAAATTCAAGTATAATAGATGGAGAAGATGCAGAATTCAGAATATAGTTCTCAGCATCATGGCCCATCTGTTGCATAGTCCAATGTCCACCACGGGGTTGTGATGAATTAGACAGTACCCCGGCATATGATGATTCACCCCGAACCCTAAATCCTTTCTGACAATCCTCTCCTCCTTTCCACTGACCATTTACCACCCTTGGCAACCTCATCTCCAGTACCTAACCTCATACTGACATTTTTGTTACCACCATCCAAAATTCACTGCTTTATGATCTTGGCCTCTGCAACTACTAGATATAAACTATAAACAGCTCTCTGTACTTTAGTATATTTCAACATAAAGTGGACCTTTTAGAGCCCATCTATTTCCAATTTGACTGCTTCCATACTCAGATGCTGTCTTTGGAAGGATTGCTTGGATGCTCCACTCTGATATACTGTACATGGTCAAGCTGTTGCTGGAAGATGCATTTAAATAAAACAAAATGTCATGCAACTTGCTGGTAAAATAGTGCTGTCAGAAGATGTTGGTGAAATGAGGATATACAGAGAGGGGAAGTGAGGGGGATAGAGGGGGAGAGAGAAAGAGGGGAGGGGGAGAGAAAGGGGAGAGAGAGAAAGGAGAGGGAACAGAGAGAGGGGCGGAGAGAGGGGAAAGAAAGAGAGAGAAAGAATGACAACTTGCCCACTCACTCACATTTTAAATTCTCATATAAATAAACAGCTGCATGTTGGTCTTCATTCCCGATACTAAATTTATGTAGAGAAGCAATAGGACTGAATGCACTAGCACTGCTTTATGTGTATGTGCACCAGCCAGCGAGGCAAAATCGCTATCCCGAGATTTATGACTGGCAACAGATAACTGGAAGTATCAGGAGAGAAATCAAGAATAGATTTTATACTAAGATGAAGAAAAAGTGGGAAATGAGTCAGAGAGAGAGAGTGAGTGAGTGTTCCACAGAGAATGTGGAGTGGAAGAGTTGTTTGATGTTATAATTGCATATTGAATGATTACAGCCAGTTAACTTACTAGTGCCTTGTATTAGTACTGATTATAGCAGCTTCTGGCTAGTGTTAAATTTGTGCTGAACCTGGGGATAAACTTTGGAAATTATTCAGTTCTTTTTTCAATGGTAATTCATTAATGCAAGGAATTCTGATCTGGAGAAAAGAGAAATGGTTAAAAAACACAAAATCTGTGCACAACTTGATCAGATTTAGATATAGAAACAAAATGTGGAGTAACTCAAAGGGTCAGGCAGCATCTGCAGTTCCATCCCACAGATTTTGGTATCATTAGATTTGGTCACGTCAATCTGTTATTCACATTCCAATCAGTTTTAAAGCAACTTTCCGAATGTATGCTTTTGTCCATGTGGAGCAATTTCTCATTTGGTAAGTGAATTGATGAATTGCAATCTTATCAATGAACCTCAGTTTACTCAGAATCATCACTTCACTTCAACTTTGCTCACATAAAGATAATGCACTGATGCATTTTTATGGTACTGTGATTAAGGAGTTTCAAAAAGACTGATAAAATGCCACACAATATTCTTGTTAGCAAAATTGAAGACCATGGTACAAAATGGCAGAAGCAGCACCGACATCAAATTGACTTAGAGAGAGATGTTTGTAGGTAGACAAAAGTGCTGGAGAAACTCAGCGGGTGCAGCAGCATCTATGGAGCGAAGGAAATAGGCAACGTTTTGGGCCAAAACCCTTCCTCAGACTGATGTAGGGCGGCTGGGGGGGGGGGGGGGGGGGGTGCGGGGAGAATAAAGGATAAAGGAAGAGGAGGAGCCAGAGAGCTGTGGGAGAGCTGCGAAGGGGAGGAGACAGCAAGGGCTACCGGAAATTGGAGGTCAATGTTTATGCCGCTAGGGTGCAAACTGCCCAAGAGGAATATGAGGTGCTGCTCCTCCACTTTCCGGTGGTGCTCACTCTGGCCATGGAGGAGGCTCAGGACAGAAAGGTTGGATTCGGAATGGGAGGGGGAGTTGAAGTGCTGAGCCTCCGGGAGATCAGGTTGGTTAATGGGGACCGAGCGGAGGTGTTCGGCGAAACGATCGCCATGCCTATGCTTGGTCTCACCGATGTAGATCAGCTGACATCTAGAGCAGCGAATGCAATAGATGAGGTTGGAGGAGATGCAGGTGAACCAATGTCGCACCTGGAACGACTGCTTGGGTCCTTGAACAGATTCGAGGGGGGAGGTAAAGCGACAAGTGTAGCATCTCTTGCGGTTGCTAGGGAAAGTTCCTGGGGAGGGAGTGGTGCGGGAGGGAAGGGAAGCATTGACCAGGGAGTTATGGAGGGAGCTGTCTTTGCGGAAAACAGACAGGGGGGGAGATGGGAAGATGTGGCGAGTGGTGGGGTCACGTTGGAGGTGGCAAAAATGACGGAGGACAATTTGTTGTATGTGACGGCTAGTGGGGTGAAAGGTAAGGACGAGGGGGACTCTGCCCTTGTTACGAGTGGGGGGATGGGGAGAGAGAGCAGTGTTACGGGGTATTGAAGAGACCTTGGTGAGAGCCTCATCTATAGTAGGGGAGGGGACCCCCGTTCCCTGAAGAATGAGGACATTTCCGATGCCCTGATGTGGAACACCTCATCCTTTTTTTTTCTTTTTTTAAAAATTTTATTATGAAACTACTTTTATTCAAAAAATAAAAATAAACATGAGTATTAACACAATCAAAGACTGCCTATGCTGACAGTTTACAAACAAATGATCGTCAAATTAATAACGTCAACGTCAACTGGACCCACGAATGGCCGTTGAAGGTCGAGTGTTCCGTTTATCAACAAAACACTCGACCTTCAACGGCGACCAGTATTCATGGAAAGCCTCCAAAGTCCCCATGAACACCACGTGTTCCCTCTTAACACTTAAACAAAATTATCAAATTAAAATATTAACATTCTTATCGATAATATATTCAACCTCTGTGGTGACCAGCGTGCACAGAAGACCTCCACAGTCCCCATGGACACCGCGTGTTCCTTTTCTAGGGACACGCGAGCTCGGACGTAACCCCGGAAAAGGGGCAGGCAGGCAACCGGTGTGCGGCCATCGACTGCCCGCTGCCTGGACCCGCGAATGGCCATCCTGGCCAGGCCCAGGAGCAGACCGACAGGGAGACCCACTCCTCCCTCCCATCCTTCCCCCCTCTGCACCGGGTGCCCATAAATTAATAGTGTTGGACTAAAATGTAGGCAAAACTTGAGGAGCAGCCCTTTCAGATACTCGAACAGTGGCTGCAACCTCTCACACTCTATGTACACATGGAACACGGTCTCTTACTCACCGCAGAAATGACAAGCAGGGGAAGAGTCCGTGAACCGGCTCAAATACCTATTACAGGCCACGGCTTTGTGCAATACTCTCCACCCCAGGTCCCCGATGTAAAGGGGGAGGACTCCCTTGTAGATAGACCTCCACTGGGGACCGCTCCCCTCGTCAGGTGGTAACACGGACCGCCAGGGTGTGTCTGGACGAAAGACGAGGGCGAGGAAGTGGAGAGTGTGCAGGAGCAGCCTGTACAGTACGCGCCTCTCCGCGTCACAGAACGGTACGCTGGGCATCTCGGAAAGGCGGCTGATGTTGCATGGGGCCGGCTCTCGGGGAGGGACCCGGGCCTTGGGCCCTATGAACAATTCCGACTGAACGGGGGCAAGCTCGTCCGGAATCGATCCATGCACACGTCTCTCCTCAACACCCACCATCACAGCCATGACACTCCCCTCCCCCTGAGGAGTAGGGCCCTGGCTGAAGGTGACCAAATTCCTGGCCTTCAAGAGGTCACGGTAAAACACCTCATCCTGGGAGCAGATGCGGCGTAGACGGAGGAATTGGGATTAGGGGATGGAGTCCTTACAGGAAGTAGGGTGGGAGAAGTGTAGTTTAGATAGCCATGGGAGTCAGTGGGTTTATAGTGGATGTCGGTCAGAAGTTTATCACCTGCGATGGAGATAGTGAGGTCAAGAAATGGTAGGGAAGTGTTCAGGTGTATTTGAGTGCCGGATGGAAGTTAGTGGTGAAGTTGATGAAGTTAGTGAGTTGTGTGTGGGTGCAGGAGGTAGCACCAAAGCAATCATTGATGTAGTGGAGGTAGAGGTCGGTGATGGGGCCCTGGTACGCCTCGAACAAGCATTGTTCGACGTACCCTACAAAGAGGCAGGCATAGCTGGGCCCATGCGCGTGCCCATAGCTACGCCTTACCATATAACCATATAACCATATAACAATTACAGCACGGAAACAGGCCATCTCGACCCTTCTAGTCCGTGCCGAACACATAATCTCCCCTAGTCCCATATACCTGCGCTCAGACCATAACCCTCCATTCCTTTCCCATCCATATAACTATCCAATTTATTTTTAAATGATAAAAACGAACCTGCCTCCACCACCTTCACTGGAAGCTCATTCCACACAGCTACCACTCTCTGAGTAAAGAAGTTCCCCCTCATGTTACCCCTAAACTTCAGTCCCTTAATTCTCAAGTCATGTCCCCTTGTTTGAATCTTCCCTACTCTCAGTGGGAAAAGCTTTTCCACGTCAACTCTGTCTATCCCTCTCATCATTTTAAAAACCTCTATCAAGTCCCCCCTTAACCTTCTGCGCTCCAAAGAATAAAGCCCTAACTTGTTCAACCTTTCTCTGTAACTTAGTTGCTGAAACCCAGGCAACATTCTAGTAAATCTCCTCTGTACTCTCTCTATTTTGTTGACATCCTTCCTATAATTAGGCGACCAAAATTGTACACCATACTCCAGAATTGGCCTCACCAATGCCTTGTACAATTTTAACATTACATCCCAACTTCTATACTCAATCTGCCTTGTATTTGGAGGACATGGGGGGAGTCAAATGAGACGTTATTGAGGATAAGGACCAACTCCGCTAGGCGGAGGAGAGTATTTGTAAATGGCTGCTTTTCAAACTGGAGAGAGGTGCACAGTGAATTTGCCAAAGTATATATATAATAACATCGCAGAGCCCGCGATCTCTGGTTAGAGACCGACATCGGGGACTCCAAGCCACAGGAGTTTCGACCGCCTCGACGCGGGAGTTTCGATTGCCCTGACGTGGGGGCTTCGACCACCGGCTACAGGAGCTTCGATCCCCCCGACTGCAGATGGTTCGACTGCCCTGGCCACGGGAGAATAAAGAGGAAGGATATTGGATTTTATTGCCTTCCATCACAGTGAGGAACGTGGGGAATACGCTGTGGTGGATGTTTATATTAACTGTAATGTAGCTGTGTGTCTTGTTGCTTTTTTTTTAGTATGGCTGTATGGTAATTGGAATTTCACTGTACCTTAATTGGTACATGAGACAATAAACTGACCTTAAAACCTTGACCTTGATACTCTATATTAATACATTGAATTCAGGGTTACATAGATCAGTCTAGGATTGTGTGAAAACTGTATAGTAAACATTGGATAGGTTTACTGCAACCTCAGCAATTTATCTTAAATACAACACCATAAATGGTGTTTGGTTTCCCAGAGCCAGTCACGGTGCTGTCCTGCTGCACAAGAGGTCTAACACTTTGTTATCGTTGCTATGTGATGACAACAACATTATTTTGACCATTTCAAAACCGTGGGTGAGGAATAGCTTGAGGGCATAGCTTTAAAATGAGAGGGGCAAAGTTAAAGGAGATGTGAGGGGCAAGATTTTTTACACAGGTGGGTGCCTGGGACAATCTGCTTGGAGTAGTGATGGAGGCAGATGGAATAGTGCTGTTTTAGAGGCTATTAGATTAGCACATGGATATGCATGGAATGGAGGGTTATGGATCATATGCAGGCAGATTAGTTTATGTTGGCTTCATGTTTGGCACAGGTATAGTGGGCTGAAGGGCCTATTCCAGAGCTGCTTTATGTTTTCTGTTTTATGTATTTACAGCAGTCGGTGAAAAAAGAAAATTGAGCACGAGCTTTGAATCAAATCAGTTGAAAAATGCCATGTTTGTTTTTAATATTGCTATTTAACCTGTAAAACATCCATGTCTGGTTGGTACTGATCTGTGTAATAGCCACCTGTCCCTTTTATACGATACGATAGAACTTTATTTATCCCAGGAGGGAATTTGTGACAATAGATATACAAAAGAAGATAACCAAAAGATGGGTTAACAGCAATCCTAGAAGGGCTAAGAGGTGAAGTGGAAGATATTGGTTTAATTTAGTTTAGTGCAGAGATATAGTATGGTAACAGGCCCTTCGGCACACCAAGTCCGCGCCGATCAAAATCACCTTGTACACTTACACAAAGTACACACATTGGGGACAATTTATAACTTTACCAAAGCCAATTAACCTACAAACCTGTACGTCTTTGGATCAACTTTAATTACTCTCACTAAGGGCACATAAGCATTCGGTAAATGCCTGAGCTCAATTGTGTCTGCAGACACAATACAATTGATTGTGTGCAGGTAAGTTCAAACAATGGCTGATACTCTCACACAAAGTGTGGTAGCAACCAACATGAACTTTTCCATCTTATTCTATTTCCTGAGTTCCAATTTTGACAGTGTTTAATTAAGACAAAGTGTCAGGAGAGATCAAAACTGTTACAGCGCACCTGGGTCATAGATATAAATTAGGTCAGGGTTCCCACTCAGAACGCAGTAATCCCTATGGGAAATGCATGGGTATATGAAGTCCAGATGTGGACATGATTGGTCTCGGGGTGATGCCCTCTGGAGCTGTATTTACCCTCCAGACTTGCATGAATAAAAGCCATGTGAAGAAGTAACAGTAACTAACTGGCCCCCTGGGCCATAATCCCAAACCACAGTTCCTAAACCTTCAGGAGGAAGATGAGGGGAGTAAATTAGAAATGGTAAAATAGACGGAAAGCAATGGTCTAAGTTTGATAGAAAACAGGAATTCTCACTATTTTCAAATATTATTAACGACATCTTACCTTGCTATTGTTTCTATGGATATAGATTTTAATTTAGATATTTGTTTTTATTCGTGAATTATAAATATATTTATTCTTCAGGGCTCTCTCCTGTCATTCTTTTCAATGGTCTCAGAAAAAATATCAGGTACATTGGTAAAAATGCCATTTAGTTAGGCTTGATATTATAACAAATCATCTGGGCAATAAAGTCATGCTGAGAATGGCTAGGTAATCTGTTCTGCCAAGTTACATTCAAACCAGGAAGGATCCCCTGTATTATTTATTTTAGAAGCTTTATTTTGCATTACATATATCACATTTGATGCATTCATCTTGATGATAACATCACTTTTTTGTTTGAACGGAAGATTTAAATAATCTTTGCATTTTTACTTCACAATTTATATGCTAAAAACAACTATTTAAGCTGCTTCAAAGCAAGGCAAAAACATGTGAGCAGTCAAATATTAATCACCATCTCAACTTCTGAGGCAATGTTAGCAGCACTGTTGATTTATTCTTTCTGTGTACGAATTAATCAATGAAGCATTGTTTATGATTTGTCCCACAGACCATAGTAAAATGCTAAGAGATTAATGAACTTGGCGAGCAAAACTAAGCAGCCATGGGTTCTTCAAACATATAACAGACATGCACATTTACAGTTCATGAATTTGCAGTTCATCCCTGATTATTGTACTCTCTCATGCGATGAAACGTAATCTACTTGGTGGAGTAGACTCGATGGGCCGAATGGCCTAATTCCGCTCCTATGTCTTATGATCTAAACAAAGATTGAATCCCTGCAATATATTCAAGCACATTTTTGGACACCAGCATTTATGGTTAGACTGATATGCTGCAGAGCACACCTACGTCCTTAGGAACTGCATCCATTGTCCAGCACTGTATCAGCTAAAGAAGCCAGTTTTCTACAAAGTGAATCACATGAAACATTCTTGTTATCCACCAAGCAATTGAATTGGTGTCTATAGTTATCCTAGTGTGGGTATTTCAAAGGGAGAGATTAATTTGTATGTGACTCATCTATGAAGGTTAATAACTACTCCAGTAGTCCTTTAAGGGACAGTCCTTTCCTAGCTAATGCCAATGGAGGCCACTGCAGAGGTTACAGTATGTACAACCTGCACTAATTTGCCAATGGATTACATTTAATAGGATTTTTGTAGATGTGGATTTTTGTATGAGGTTGTTTGACTTGTCCTAACCTCACTCTAGTGTCAATCTCTACTATTGCAATGTCTGAACAGGGATCAGATAATGGAGTGCCTGCTCTCTGGTCAGTACAATAGGCCATACAAACCCACCAGATTACATCAAACACCCTTTCCCAGTGTTCAAGTCATGGCAGGATATTCCACAGACAAGTTTGGACTCACAATTACTAAAAGCAGAATAATCATATGTCCTACACGTGATCCCTACCCCATTGTACATGAGTGAACGTCATTTCCACAGCCTGGGATGAAAGAGGGATAGATCCCCCTACAATGTTCTTTGTTTGTCTCCTCAACCCAATTCTTTCAGCTGAAGGGAATCTGCTTTCTGTTGTTTTAAAGGCTATTTTGGGGAGGGTTGAAACCGTGATTGACCTCTGTAAGCACAAAGCTAAAATCAATCCAAACGTAGGTGAAACAGCATCTGTAGTTCCTTCCTACACTTAAGGAACAATGGCCTCTCCTTAAAAATTGTAAGCTCTTTCCAGACAGACAAGTGTAATCGTTACTCTGCACTCAACAAAGTAGAGTGGACCCAAATAGCAATGGAAATTTAAAATATGCACAAGTTAAAAAACATCATGAGCACAGTAATACTTTAATTTACTTTACTAAAATATAGTGATATTGTAAAATTCCACATTTAAAAAAAATCCCATGCAACATTTTATTTTGGTGGTGGTGTAATCATATCTGCAAAAGTGTGATTGAGTGTATGCACTTCCATAAGGTTAAGTGGCTGTACATTAAATAGAGTTTATAGTCCACAAACCCATATATTCAGCAGAGGTTTAAAGTCCCAGAAAGTCATGAGAGATCCAAGGGCTTTATAAATGAACATGTTGTAAGAACTGAGAGGGACAAACAGAGAGCCCATCTATACCCTGTCATGCCTCTCCCCTTTTTCAGCTTTCCTCTGCCCCCTCCATAATCATTCTGAGGAACAATGATATTGTTACTTGCAAGTTTACTGGCACGTTAGATGCAACAACAATGATAAGAAATGCACAATAAATTATCATTTATTTTGAGGAAATGAAATCATGATAATGCAAAAAATAACCCATAGAAACATAGAAAATAGGTGCAGGAGTAGGCCATTCGGCCTTTCAAGCCTGCACCGCCATTCAATATGATCATGGCTGATCATCCAACTCAGTATCCTGTACCTCCCTTCTCTCCATACCCCCAGATCCCTTTAGCCACAAGGGCCACATCTAACTCCCTCTTAAATATAGCCAATGAACTGGTCTCAACTACCTTCTGTGGCAGAGAGTTCCAGAGATAAATGTTTGATAAATGTTTTTCTCATCTCGGTCCTAAAGGATTTCCCCTTTATCCTTAAACTGTGACCCCTTGTCCTGGACTTCCCCAACATCGGGAACAATCTTCCTGCATCTAGCCTGTCCAACCCCTTAAGAATTTTGTAAGTTTCTATAAGACCCCCCCCCAATCTTCTAAATTCTAGCGAGTTCAAGCCGAGTCTATCCAGTCTTTCTTCATATGAAAGTCCTGACATCCCAGGAATCAGTCTGCTGAACCTTCTCTGTACTCCCTCTATGGCAAGAATGTATTTCCTCAGATTTGGAGACCATAACTGTACGCAATACTCCAGGTGTGGTCTCACCTGTAGAGTGACCACAGGATGCAAAGTTTGGTGTTGATATAAGTTGTTTGGGTTATGCAGGGTTTATTAAGAACTTGATGTTTGATGAGAAGAATCTGCTTTTGAACCAAATGTCCCAAATGAACAAAAATGCCCCCATTTTTGTACTCAGTACCCTTCCCACTGGAGGGAAGCATGTCAAATGCTTTCTTTGCCACACTTCCGCCTGAATTATCACTTTTAGGGAACCCTGCATCTATACTCAAAGATTCCTCTGCTCTGCCACACTCCAAATTAGTGAAACTCACTAGTTGATGAAAAGCCTGACACGTTCCTATTGTCTATGTTGTCCAGCGCTGAGTGGAGAGGCAATGAGTTTGCACCTATTGTCGATCTACTGTAATGTTAGGCGAATTGAAGTGAGTCCAGGTCAGAGAGTTATTTGCCTCTGACCAACTGTGGTTTTCTGACCACCCACACATCGATAATACACTACTGAATGTAATCACAAATAGTACTTCTATCTACCTGAGTTTGTACTTTAGTATTGTGAATAGTCAGTAGCATTGGTGACAAACCATTAAGAGTGTACCTCAGCTATAGAGCATACAAATAAAAACCCCACTGTGCATCTGAAGGGGTTGTTTGCTGACTCATGGCATTTAATATCAATAAGTGGTCAGCTTGACACAATAACAGAGGCACAGGAGCAGAAAATCCAACATTTTTATGTTTCGATCTTAAATGTACCACATTGTAAATAAGTGAGACACAAGAAAATTACTTTGAAATTGGCTTTGCAACTGAAATCCTGTTACTCTATTAGTAACTATGTGTTTGACCATTTGGAATGGAATTCAAAATTGTCACTTTGTAACATATTCGAACATCAAACAGCTGATACATTTAACTAACAAGGGAGTGGAGAGCAGAAAGTGCTATTTGCTCAGGCCAGGGCAGGGGAATACAAAACTTTGTGTTCGATTAGCAGAAAAGCCTGTAATTTTAGTTCTTAATGTTAAGTGAGGTTTTAAGTCACCAGCCAATGTCGGCAGGTTGTTCACTAGGGCACAGACTACAGTTGGGAAGGTGAGCTGGTTGGGTCTACTGAAGTCATGTCTCATTGGATCGGTAGTGATTGATCCTTGTGTCAGTAATGTGGACTTGGGCTCAACTTGCAACACAGAGGGAGTGAGTGAAAACGATCCTAGTGTCGTTACATTGGAAGCTCTCAATTTCAAGTATTTCCCCACAGAATGGCAATTCTGGCATTGTGTTATTTACTGGCCAGGACTTATGCATAGCTGAAGGTAATACATTTACAGGTACATTTTAAACAGAATTAGTCGGGGCAACTACCTGCCTTATAGCTGCGCAACCCCCCCCCCCCCCCCCCACCCACCCCAAAAAATATTCTAATAGCGTCTTATCACATTTCGTCGAGATATTTCAAACTCTTTCATTAGAGAGTGAGGTGGAGCGTTGAGAGCGAGATGAATCGTTGAGAACAATGGGGGAACACGGCAGAGGGGCAATGAGAACAAAGGGAGACCCGGTGTAGGAAAGCTGCCGAGAACAAACGTGGACATGGCGTGAGGGGCCACTGACAACAAAGGGGGATCCGGCGGAATGTGGGGGGGGGGGGGGGGGGATGGTGGAAGAGACGAGCTGCCACATGCGGCGGCAGGCAGTAGAAAGTACCTTTGTAACTTTGTCTGCGCCAAAATATGGCAACAGTTGTGTACTGCCTTGGTTGTATGCAAAACAAAGCATTTCACTGTACCTAGGTACATGTGACAATAAAATATTCATTCGTTCATTCAAACTCTTTCATAAGTGTGTAATGTGGAAGGATTGTGCAGGGCAGGCATTTTGTGCACATAATATGCCCAATCATTTTTTGTTTCCAGAGACGCATCAATTAATTTTTGTGTGACAAAGGTATCAACAGTTGCAGAGCTTAAGAGTCAAGAGAGTTTATTGTCATATGTTCCAGATAGGACAATGAAATTCTTGCTTTGCATCAGCACAACGGAATATAGTAGGCATGGATACAGAACATATCATATCATATATTTTGAGTCCATATGAGTCCATATACCATTATATAAATATATACACACACATCAATAAATAAGCAGATAAAGTGCAAATAAACAGATATTGGTCTATTAGTGTTCAGGGATTTGTTTCAGTTGAGTTTAATAGCCTGATGGCTGTGGGGAAGTAGCTATTTCTGAACCTGGATGTTGCAGTCTTCAGGCTCCTGTAATTTCTACCTGAAGGTAGCAGACAGATGAGTGTGTGGCCAGGATGGTGTGGATCCTTGATGATGCTGCCAGCCTTTTTGAGGCAGCGACTGCGATAGACCCCCTCGATGGTAGGGAGGTCAGAGCCGATGATGGACTGGGCAGTGTTTACTACTTTTTGTAGTGATTTCCGCTCCTGGGTGCTCAAATTGCCGAACCAAGCCACGATGCAACCGGTCAGCATGATCTCTACTGTGCACCTGTAGAAGTTAGAGAGAGTCCTCCTTGACATACCGACTCTCCATAATCTTCTCAGGAAGTAGAGTCACTGATGTGCTTTCTTAATAATTGCATCAGTGTTCTCGGACCAGGAGAGATCTTCAGAAATATGCACGCCCAGGAATTTGAAGCTCTTGACCCTCTCCACCGTTGAAATAAATGGGACTGTGAGTCCCCATCCTACCCCTTCCTAAGTCCACAATCAGTTCCTTGGTTTTGCTGGTGTTGAGGGCCAGATTATTGTGCTGGCACCGTTTGGTCAGTCGGTCGATCTCACTTCTATACTCTGACTCGTCCCCATCAGTGATACGTCCAACAACAGTGGTGTCGTCAGCGAACTTGATGATGGAGTTCGCACTATGACCGGCTACGCAGTCATGAGTATAGAATGAGTACAGCGGGGGGCTGAGCATGCAGCCTTGAGGTGCTCCCGTGCTGATTGTTATCGAGGCACAAGGTTAATTCCCGGGATGGCGGGACTGTGATATGCTGAGAGAATGGAGCAGCTGGGCTTGTACACTCTGGAGTTTAGAAGGATGAGAGGATATCTCATTTAAATTTATAAGATTGTTAAGGGCGTGGATACACTAGAGGCAGGAAACATGTTCCCGATGTTGGGGGAGTCCAGAACCAGGGGCCACAGTTTAAAATTAAGGAGTAAGCCATTTAGAACGGAGACGAGGAAACACTTTTTCTCACAGAGAGTGGTGAGTCTGTGGAATCCTCTGCCTCAGACAGCAGTGGAGGCAGGTTCTCTGGATGCTTTCCAGAGAGAGCGAGATAGGTCTCTTAAAAATAGCGGAGTCAAGGGATATGGGGAGAAGGCAGGAACGGGATACTGATTAGGGATGATCAGCATGATTACATTGAATGGCGGTGCTGGCTCGAAGGGCCAAATGGCCTACTCCTGCACCTATTGTCTATTGTCTATTGAGGCTGACACATTTCCACCAATACGAACAGTCTGTGGTCTTTGAATGAGGAAGTCGAGGATCCAATTGCAGAGGGATGCGCAGAGACCCAGATCTGAGAGCTTGCTAACCAGCTTGGAGGGGATGATTGTATTAAATGCCGAGCTGTAATCAATGTATAACAGCTTAACATATGAGTTTTTGTTGTCCAAGTGGTCCAGAGCGGATTGGAGAGCCAGCGAGATCGCATCCACCTGTTGTGGCGGTAGGCAAACTGCAGTGGGTCCAGGTTTTTGTCGAGGTAGGAGTTGATTTGCGCCATGATCAGCCTCTCTAAGCACTTCATCACCACTGATGTTAGTGCCACTGGTCGATAGTCATTGAGGCACGTCACCTTACTCTTCTTGCGCACCGGCATTATTGATGCCCTTTTAAAGCAGGTGGGAACCTCAGACCTCAGAAGTGAGAGGTTGAAAATGTCCGTAAAAACTCCAGCCAGTTGGTCCGCACAGGTTTTTAGAACACGACCTGGTATACCATCAGGACCAGGTGCTTTTCGAGGGTTCACCCCTCTGAAGGATTTTCTGACGTCAGTCTCTGTGACTGAGACTGAAATCCTATCACAGCGAATGGGGGCTCGAGAAGGCACATTAGTGTTCTCCCTATCAAAGCGTGCTTAAAACGCATTGAGCTCATCAGGGAGTGATGTTTCGCTGACATTCGAGCTGCCTCCTGATTTCCCTTGTAGGACGTGATTGCATTCAGGCCACGCCACAGCTGCTGAACATCTGTCTCATCCTCCAGCTTGGAGCAGGTCCATTTTGGCCTTTTTGATGGCCTTACCAAGGTCGTATCTGGACTTCTTGTAGACCACTGTATCATCAGACATGAATGCCCGGTGTCTGGTCTTCAGAAGAGTGCGGATCTCAAAGTTCATCCAAGGTTTCTGATTGGGAAACACTCAGAAGGTTTTTGTCAGGATGCAGTCCTACACACATTTCTTAATGAAGTCTGTGACGACTGTAGTGTATTTGTTCAGGTCCATTGCTGAGTCCCTGAACATTGCCCAATCTACAGACTCCAAACAGTCCTGGAGTTGTTCCTTTGCCCCCCCCCCCCCCCCCCCCCAGACCAGCTCTGTACAGTCCTCACCTCTGGGGGTAGGTAGTAAATGGAGGTGAGGTTTGATTTAGACATATTTTAATAACTCTGGACAACCAAATATAGATAATGAATTATGTCTTGCCAGCTTCATTCACATCCCAAGACTTTAAACAGCAGATAGCAAGTCATTTCAAGGCAGCCTTTCTCTCAGATCCAAGCCTCTCTGAGCTTGAATGAGAAGCAAAGTATTTCATGTTAACAAATGGCATTACTGAAGGATGGTGAACAGATGGAGCTATTTTGTCCATCTGGCTAAGTCAAGGGAGCATTTCAAATTTAGATGGGAAGATTTACATGTGCTACTGAGCCAAGGTGTTGATATTTATCCAAACACAAAATAAGAACGGCAGTGCATGCAGACAGAGAATTTCTCCCCATATGCCAGGTTCCTTCTTTCTGGCACTCATTCCCTGTTCATGTTTTCCTCACCCTTACTTTAAGCCTTCGACATTTGCTCTAATAGATTTCAATTGTTACTTTTTGTTTGCACTGTTACTAATAACAATGAGAAACTTACTCTGTAAGCATCTTTATTTAAGATGGCTATCAAAGTTTTGATCATTTGTATATACTTCAGTGTTGGAATGCCATTGCATAACCTCTTAAGATTCCCTCCAATCTCCTTTATCATCTTGGAGTAATCAACATCCATTATGTCAGTAACCTTATGCCAAGCTGCTGATGGCTGGCTTTAGTTTCAGCTGAGTTTTGGAGATCTCTCTTTGAAAGACTGAGTTTGGATAGTTATGGGGCTGTGCCACTGTACGAGCTAATTCAAGTTTAAAAAAAAATCTAACTCGTGGAAGCACGTATTTTTCGCTGGGGGTGCTACAGTCTTGTGCTAACACCAGCAGGATATTGCCAAATATCCTCATATAAAATGCTCAAGGTACCTTTGGAAGCCACATGAAGCTGCAACCCTGTCATAAAGTGCATCACTAAATCAGTTATACCTTTTAGACCCTTGCGAAAATACGAATGTTTTTACCATCTTGATTAGATTTCCAATACTGATATAAACATAAAAGAAAGACAAATGAGATTCTCTATGGAAAAGATTTGTTATTTATTAAGAGGAATATGCTCAAAATGTATATATATTAAAGCACTTAAAGCCAGAAATTTAAATTATTACGTTATCTCTTGCGATTTTGTATCATTTTCTAATGTAGGTTGTCAATATTATCTTACTTTGATTCAAGAAAATGAAAATGTAAGCCGCAGACAACCAACTAATATAATGGCATATTCTCTCATGCAAAAGAGGCACTACTGAACTGATATAGACTTATCAAGTGAAATGGTGAATAGTAACAAATTCTCATGTCAGTCACTTCAGAAAGTAAAGGTCACGTAGAATGTCAGTCAAGCAATGACAGATTTTTTTCCAAAATATAATCTTTAAAATCAACAATTACCAGGCTCTGGAGGAAAAAGATGCAACCTCTTTGCAAGTCAGGTTCTCCAATGTGGTAATTATGCACAAAAGTAAATGACAAATTCAGTCTATAATTTTTGCAAGATATCACTCCCAGTCAAAAAACTGCTGAAATACAATTTTCTGTCGTGTATTATAAAGAAGTTGGCAACTTGAAAATAATAATGGATCAACTAGTCTATAATTTACAGATTAAGTATGCCTGATTGCTGGATATGGTTCCTAAAAATAGATTTCCATTTTGTTAAAATCAAGGCAGTCCATTTCATTTCTGTAGGAGCCATATGAATATGAAGTGCCACAATGAATATTTTGGGGGAAAAAAGCAAAATATACACGAGTGTATTTGGAAAATAAAACCCCACTCAGAGCCAGCTGACAGATACTCAGAAGAATATTTCAAAAAATATATTTTTATCCACTATATCAATGGAATAATTATTCTAGTAAATAATTAGGCAAACATGTGAGAGAACATTAACACCAATTAAAAGCTAATTGCATTCAGCTATTCACATAGGTATAATCAGTTTTCTAATCAGAAAATAAAGTCTGTTTTTTCATATGTCTCAAGCTATTCCATCAAATTCAACCTAGATTGGATTAAAACTAATATCAGTCATCCAAAGCTGCCAAGAGTTCTATCTTAAATCTTGCTCAGGAGCCAATATTCCCCCAAGTAACTTTCTTCAAATCCCAATCGTTTTAAATAAATTATAAGAGGGTGTACTTAATTCACAGATCAATGGAATATTTCAAATTAATGTTTGAATTTTCTAAAATGATTTAAATTCAGTTCAAAAATTAGCGATTTATTTCTTCATTTATTGATAGCACCCAGCAATTATATCTGAAGCTTTTCTGTCTTGCCTTTGTTCTAACACGTGAATTTAATTATAAATTACTCCATGTGCATACGTGTATATTTACTTGCATGAGTTTATAACCCACACTGGGGCAATTGTGAATGAGGTGGGGACACAAGAGACTGTAGATTTTGTAATCAAGAGCAAACAACAAACTGCGGGAAGAACATTGACCCTCTGCCTCTATAGATGCTCCCCAAAATCCTGCACCAATTTGCTTTTTCAGAAAACAGGATGTTTGATTTTGAAGCATTTATCTCAGTTATGTTTTACAATAATCTGCTTCCTTGGTCGGATGCATACATTTCAACAATGTGACACTTTTATTGCTGGGTACCATAACCTAAACTTCCCTTGTATAAACTTGGGAAAACAAATACACTTAAAATGTGCAGGATGCATCAATGTTACCAAAATCTCCTCATGTCAATTTCCAAAGCATATTTGAAAAATAAATTGTAGGCATTGAGATTGTATGTGACATATAACTTAGCTCCTACAAGAAAGCTGTTTATGAATAAATATGGTTTTAATTTGCTGATATGGGGTTGGTGCTAAGTGATATAGATTTGAGTTTTTTTCCCTGCTGATTTAATTGTACCCCAGAAAGAGGCTTTATTCAAATACCAGCTCTCTGAAACTGTGATCAATATAAGATTGATTATAGGTTCAAGTGTAATCATTTGCTGTTTTTGCCAAACACACAAAACTTTGAGGTGAGAGTGACCTGCAACTATTTCCAAATAAATAATTATACTGTATGAAACCGGAGCACTTAAAACAGGTATATATATATATACCTGTTTTAAGTGCTCCGGTTTCATACAGTATATATATTTCTCATTTGTAAATAACATACTGGTTGTCCAAATTGAATACATGTATTTAAGTAATACACATTGCTTTAAGTCAAAATCTAATTCAGGTCATGTCCAAGCAATTAAATTACCATTAGATCATTGGTAAATTACAAAGATTTAGCTCCAATTTTCTGATTCACGTTTGGAAAAACACCTGGATATGAAACTGACAATTACCTTTTTGGACTTGTATTATGCAAACATCTAAATTGAGCTTATCCAACTTTTGGTTGAGGTTTTGACTAATCTCCCATGCACAAAAAAATACATGTGTCTCTGCTTGGCAAACCAGTTTATTTTAATGAAGTGGACGTCTCAACCAGGAAACATCAGTAGTTGAAATGGAGCAGACAAATTGGACCTCACCAACCACTTAACTGTCAAACCAACAGAAGGAAAAAACAGCTCCGTAGTTCAGTAGGGAAGCAAAAACATAATTCAGTCAATATACCAAAAATAATAATCCAAATTTTTTTAAAGAGTTTGGGGAAAACATATTCTTACGTGTTCTCCACAAATGTCAGACCCCTCTTACATCAATACAAAATCTGAAGGTGCATGGCATGTCAAAGATGATAACATACCTTAGACCTTAAGGTCTTGTATTTATTTGTCCTAATGAATCGAAACAGAATGGCAGAGAAAAGATAAGCGAGGAATAAATTTAGTTTGAAAGGAAATAATTAAGTTTGTAATTATTATTACTTAGTGCTGTATATTTCCTATTCCTGGTAACCAGACTGCATTAGAACAGGCTCATTAATAATAATGAAGGCATTTAACCTGCAGGCATATTACAAGGTGAAAGATGCCACACTTCATTACTATGAATAGAACAATAATTTGAAGGTATGATTGACTATTGATGTGCACTTAGGACAGAAGAATGCTTGATACTGTTTCTGAACATGGTTTTTCAATCTGTTATATAATTACTATTAAATGTGCAATTATTTCATTTTCTGCCTTTTGAAGTAGTCCTTATTTAATTCAGATCACAAAAGTATTAGTTAGCTAAGACCACTCTTGCATTAATTTACAAGGATTTAGCATTACTACAACCATGGTCTATCACGTCATCTCCATCTTCTCCCCCCAACTCCCCTCCCCCCTCCCTTTCTCCCCTGTGCCCCATCTGCATTTGCATCCATTTCACCCTTCCCTCACCACTTCCACCTACATTCCTTCCATTAGCTTTCAATTCACAATTCTGCAATCCTTTTGCCTCTCATCTTCTGTCTTTTAATCTCTGGCCTATGTCCGATTATCTGCCTATCAAATAACCTTCCTCATCTGTATCAACCTATTACCTGCCAGGCTTTGTCCTGCCCCTCCTCTCTTCCAGCTTTTCTTCCCCTCACCACACCATCTTTCAATCAGTCTGAGGAAGGGCCTCCTACCTGAACATCACCTATCTATATTCTCCAGAGATGCTGGCTGACCCGCTGAATTATTCCAGCACTCTGCATCTCGTTTTCTTCATCTAACAGAGTATGAACTGAATTTAAATCCAGATTCCAGAGATGACTAAATAGGTTTCTAAATCATTATATTACCCAGATCCTAAATATATATTATATAAATAAATTGAATTTATTTTGATGTATTGCTGGTAAAGGGACAGCCAATTGCACCAGTTTCCAGTTCCAGTTTTGATACACTAACCTTGTTTTTGGTGATGTATTTTTCAATCAGAAGACTTTCAACGGGTAAGTCCGCAGCCAAGGGATACAAAATGACTTTAGCAGGCTCCTCAAACGATGTAAATTGAATGCAGTGAATAGTTAAATACTAAAGGCACAAAATGCAATATAATAAAATATCCTTCCGAGTACTGAATTGCTGTTTGCAGTATAGCTACAGAATGTCTGTCATGCCAAAACACTGCCCTGGGGGTTGTAGAGTGAATGTTAGAGTGAAAGAACAACCTAAGCTGCAGGCTGAGAACATAATTGCATACAAGGGCTCACACACACACACACAACTAAAGGACATTATTTCAGCTCAACTGCCAGAGACAATCATTCCAGCCAATTCCTCATAAGTGATTATCACTGGCTGTGTATTCTGTTAAGTGAATACAACAATAAACATTTATAAGGCACTCTTAATGTGCATGAGTGTCTCAAGCAGGTTTTGCAGGAGGTGAAGAGAAGCAAAGGAATAGGAATAGGAATAGGGAGATGGAGAGGGCATGGGCATGGGTAAGGGCCATGTAGATTTGGCAGAAGAGAAGGGTGGAATGGTTGAAAGATTAATCTCTGGCCTGATGCAAGGGATAATGGGATAAACTGTAGTGTAAAAATCAAAAGAATGTAACAGAAGTTACAACCAATTTCTGATAACAGATGATTGTTATTTGTATCTATCTTAAATAAAGAACCCTTTTATTTCAGGTCATACATTTTGAGAACGTGACAACCTGTACATATTTTGGAAGCTAAGAATTACTAAATTACTCATGTTAATCTGTCTTTAATGGATGTTGCATAGATTTTGTGCACTTGATATGGTTTCTGAATCAAATCAAAACAATCAATACACATTGGACACAGTCTATCATAGTCAGAAATGGGACACTTTTATCTTTATCTTTCTGTTCCTTTTCCAGGTATGTGGCACATAAAAGCCTCCACAAAAGCCTCCATTATTGCATGTTCACTTATTTGTACAAACGTGTTTAATATTGCTGGTCGCTTTAAAATATGGTGCAATTTTTCACATTCATTTTTTTATACAAGAAACAAGGCAGGAGGTGAAGTAGCTGAAGCATACATACACTTAAACCCAGACACTGCCATAGGCAAATGGCTTGTTTATGTTCTACATTTTCTTATATGATGCTACAAAGTTTGAAACTAATGTCAGCATGATGCAGACCATGGTGGAACTACTTATACCAAGAGGAAGTGGACAATGATAACATTATAAACTAAGATAATTACTCCCTCTCCACTGACATGTTGGGTTGTTTCCTGCTGTCCATGTAATCTTTACAAGGGCTCAATTTTCTATTCAAAAACAATGTAAATCAGATTTTAATGATAGTACCTGTGAAATTCCACACTTCCAACACCAAACTGGCAATGAATTAAGCTAGCAAGTTTCCAACAGATTTAAAAGGTCAGCCAAGCATTTGCCTGAAGAAAATTAATTCCTCAAACTAGCCCCTATATTTTATGTTGCTCCATTCAAATGCACAAAATAGGAATTGTTTCCAAAAACTGCTTTGGATTGTCAAATGGCAGCCAAATTAGACTGACCACACTTCTGCCAATCATGCTTGCTGGGCCATTGCCGAGGTAGAGCTATGAGGTTTTTCTATCTTTTGATTCAGCAAGAGAATAATTATAAGACAGCATCGCCTGCTTAAAGTAATTAAATGGCAACTACTTTCACAGAAATGGCAGAATAATTTGCATACATGATAGTGGTTAGACTCCTGTGAAGAGACTCCTAGCATATTCCATAGATTATTATTCATTACAGCATTCACCAGGCCTGCAATGGAGATCCACAAACCCCTGTACTATTGATTGTGTTGGGGTCCATTAAGTCAGGAAAGCAACTATCATAACAAAGACCTCTCACACCTCAGTCATTCCTCCTTCTCCCCGCTCTTGTCGGTCAGAAGACACAGAAGGTTAAAAGCCTGTACCATTAAGGGCCTGTCCCACTTGGCTGTCTTTAGCACGCCATTTACGCGACGTGCTAGCGTGTGGGTGGTGAGTGGGTTGCGCGTGACGGGCGCATGGAGGAGTGTGGAGGAGTGTGGAGTGGCGTGGAGGAGTGTGGACTTCATCCTGCACTAAATTTTCGCGCACCACCGGCCTGTCACGTAACTGACGGCCAAAGTGGGACAGGCCCAAGACCCTGGCCCGGCGCAACATCTCACCTCCAACAGCAGCAGAAGCAGGCAAACGATCGCCGAGCTCGGCCTGGGGCTCACGGCCGTTGCGGATCCTGATCCGCCCCCACTCCTACTCCCAGAGCGGGGCCAAGACCATTGAAGATAGACACAAAATGCAGGAGTAACTCAGCGGGACCGGCAGCATCTCTGGAGAGAAGCAATGGGTGACGTTTCGGGTCGAGACCCTTCTTTCAGACTGAAGAGGAGTCTCAACCCTAAACATCACCCATTCCTTCTCTCCAGAGATGCTGCTGCTCCCGCTGAGTTACTCCTGCATTTTGTGTCTATCTTCAAATGACGTCATGCGCTTCAGACGGCTGTGCGGACGCATGATGACGCGCGCGACTCTCGCGGGACCGTCGCGCATCAGTCACTACCGGCCTGTCGCGTAAGTGACGGCCCAAGTGGGACAGGCCCTTTAGACTCTAGAACAGTTTCATCCCTACTGTTATCAGACTCGTAAATGGATCTCTCATATTACCAGGATTATACCAATCATACAATCTACTCCGATACAACATTCACATTTTGTTTAATTTGTACTTTCTCAGTTGCTGCAACATTATATTCTGCATTGTGTTTAGTTTCACTTTTGCACTACCTGTAGGACGCATTAATGGTATAATCGCCCTGCTTAGTACACAAAGCAATGTTTTTCACCTTATCTCGGCATGCCTGACAAAAATAAACCACCATCAATAGCAATACCAGACCTGGCTGAATTCCTGCCACCAGGAAGGTGCAATTGATTAAGTTCTGCAAATACTGCCTAGAGCAAGGGGTGGGGCCAATGTTGCAGCCTCCATGTATCTGTGTTCAAGGGTTGAGAAGATTCCTCAAAATCAAGAGCACATTTTGTTTCATTCTTATTTAGCAACTCCAATCCAGTTATTTCTTCCCAACTTCAGAACAGCAATGCTGCTGAAGAGTGTTATTTGTTTTATACTCCATTCTCAGTAGCTTGCCAATTTAATGAGTGCAATTGGCAATTCCCTGTCCATTTTAAGTTAGGCAGGTTGGATAAAACTTTCACTTCATTTAAAGTGTTTGAATTGTTAGAGCAAGAGAGAGAAAAGAGGGAAACTATTTTTTGAGCTGGAAATGCAATTAGGTTCCAGAGATGAGTGGATCCTGTTCTGATCCATTGAACCATTTCAATTGCTGTACAAAAATGTCTTTTTCGTCTAATATTACTTTTTCCATTCTTCAGTTGCCTTCAATTTTCCTTCTTTAGGATAAATCTGGTGTTCATTATGCTGCACCACAGTTGCTACCTGTTCTCAAAGATTATAAGCCACGATTCACTCCTTGCAAGAAGTGGGTTAATTAAAATCAGTTCAGTAAGGACACTTGCACTTCAGTGTTCATTCCTTGGGCAAAAATGGATTGCACATTTGATCCAAGGACAGAGGTGATTTTTTATGTGCAGGCACAGTAACAGTGAATGTGTGTGCATGAGAATCCATGAGATACAATGCCTCTCTCTACCTTACCTTCATACTGACCATTCTTAGTGAAAGTAAAACAACACCTGGCGGTGCAGGTTCGAAGGGCCGAATGACCTACTCCTGCACCTATTTTCTATGTTTCTTTCTATGTTTCTAACAGAGACAGTTTTGATTCTACAGATTTCCACTTTACTTTGAAAACATTTATTGGAGCAACATTAGAAATGCATTAAGAACTGTTTTAAGGGAAGAATTGAGGACAATAATACTTAGACTGACACATTTTTCCCCATTGCTGTCATAGATGGATCCCTCACTCATGTCCCATAGTTAGGCTCTTGCTCCTCCTCCCCACAGATAAAAAAAAGGATAGAGTTCCCCTGGTCCTCACCTTTCACCCCACCAGCCATCACATCCAATGGATCATCCTTTGACATTTCCGTCACCCCCAACGGGATCCCACCACCAGTTACTATTTTCCTATCCCCAGCCTTTTCCACCTTCGCAGAAACTGTTCCATCTGCAACTCCTTCGTTCACTCATCCCTTCCCATCCGAACTACCCCTTCCTATGGCATTTTCTCCTGCAACAACAGGAGATGTTACACCTGTTCTTATACCTCCTCCCTCACATCCATTCAGGGACCCCAGAAGTCCTTCCAGGTGAGACAGAGGTTTGTAAGCACCTTGTCTAATCTCATCTACTGCATCCACTGTTCCCATTGTGACCTCCTGTACATCAGTGAGACCAAGCATACACTCAGAGACCAATACCTAATGGATCTCTCAGTTGGTAAGATGTTTCTCTTCCCATTTCCTCACTGACCTTTCTGTCCTGGGTCTCCTCTATCACTATGGTGAGGCCACATGCAAACTGGAGGAACACCACCTAATATTCCACTTGGGTAGCTTACAACACAACATATGGACTTTGATAACATGTGGATCTTCCAGGAACAACGGAGCTGGAGCTGCCGACTTAGAGGGAACCCCCGTTCGTTACGGAGCTGGAGCTGCCGTCTGTGAAGGAATCCCCGTTCCAGCGCAGGTTCGCAGAAACAGCAGGTACAATAAGCACAGTACCTGGAAACAAAGGGGATGCCTCCATTGTGTCCAGAAACATGGCCGACGGGCAGGACTTCAGGTCAGACTGAAGCGCAAGGGACTTCGGCCCCCTCTCCCTACTATCCTACTGGCCTATGTACATTCCCTTGAAAACAAAGTGGAGGACTTAAGGGAAAGGCTGCTTTATCAAAGGGAGCTGAGGGAATGCTCTGTGTTCTGTTTCACAGAGACATGGCTCCCCCCCAGCTCCCCAGACTCAGTGGTCCAGCCTGTGTGCTCAGCCCCCTGCTGTACTCACTCTATACTCATGACTGTGTAGCCAGTCATAGTGCAAACTCCATCATCAAGTTCGCTGACGACACCACTGTTGTGGGACGTATCACTGATGGGGATGAGTCAGAGTATAGAAGAGTATAGAAGAGAGATCGAGCGACTGTCCATATGGTGCCAGCACAATAACCTGGCCCTCAACACCAGCAAAACCAAGGAACTGATTGTGGACTTTGGAAGGAGTAGGATGGGGACCCACAGTCCCGTTGGAAGGGTCAAGAGCTTCAAATTCCTGGGCGTGCACATCTCTGAAGATCTTTCCTGGTCCGAGAACACTGATGCAATTATTAAGTAAGTAATTATATTATTAGTAAGTAAGCAAATTATTAAGTAAGCAAATCAGCGCCTCTACTTTCCGAGAAGATTACGGAGAGTCGGTTTGTCAAGGAGGACTCTCCCTAACTTCTACAGGTGCACAGTCGAGAGCATGCTGACCAGTTGCATCGTGGCTTGGTTCGGCAACTTGAGCACCGTGGAGAGGAAAAGACTACAAAAAGTAGTAAACACTGCCCAGTCCATCATCGGCTCTGACCTCCCTTCCATCGAGTGGATCTATCGCAGTTGCTGCCTCAATAAGGCTGGCAGTATCATCAAGGACCCACACCATCCTGGCCACACACTCATCTCCCTGCTACCTTCAGGTAGAAGGTACAGGAGCCTGAAGACTGCAATGACCAGGTTCAGGAATAGCTACTTCCCCACAGCCATAGAAACATAGAAACATAGAAAGTAGGTGCGAGAGTAGACCACCAGGTCCGTCGAGCCCGCACCGCCATTCGCTCATGGCTGATCAGGCTATTAAACTTGGCTCGGACAAAACTCTGAACATTAATAGCCCATTATCTGTTATTTGCACTTTATCAGTTTATTTATTCATGTGTGTATATATTTATATAATGATATATGGACACACTGATCTGTTTTGTAGTCATGCCTACTATGTTCTGTTGTGCTGAAGCAAAGCAAGAATTTAATTTTAGGTAACTAAACTTCACCCTCTCCCTTCTTCCCCCACATAATCCCCATCCTTCTTTTTCTCCTCCCCTGTGCTCCACCTGGACACACACCTATTTCTCCCCTCCCTTTCCCCTTCAATCTACATTCCTTCCTCTAGCCTCACAATTTGCAACTCTTCGATCATTTTGTCCCACGCCTTCTGTCTTTTCATCTCTAGTCTTTGTGCAACCATCTGCCTATCAAAACCCCCTTTCCAACTGTATCAACCTATTACCTGTTAAGCTTTGTACAGCCCCTTCACTACTCCAACTTTCTTCCCCCCTACAATCAGCCTGAAGATGGATCCCGGCCCGATACATCACCTATCCACGTTATCCACAGAATCTGCCTGAACTGTGGAGTTATTCCATCACCTAGTGTATATTTTTTTTGTAAACCAGCATTTGCAGTTCATTGTTTCTACATTCTGCTACATTAAAGTCTTGTCTCTCTGACAGATGTAAATGTACAAGGAAAAAAAAAATTGCTTGGGCAAAATCAATCCATCTCTTCTGAGGCACAAACTCTAAACACCAAACTGTCCATAATTCCACAGTAATTAGCTCTAAATTAGTAGCCTCAATCAAAGGGCTCACTTGGGGATGTGTTGTGGGAAATACAATGTTTATCATTGCAATAGGGATTGTTTTTCTCAGGCTGTCTCTACAAAGCAGAGGACATATTAATCTGGACCAAACCCAAACTACAAGTCAGTCATTTGTCATTTGCACTATATTTGTTATTTATTGAACTTTTTTTTTTTCCCCGTTAAATACAATGTTTACATATTCATATATTCTGTTGTGCTGCAAGTAAGAATTTCATTGTTCCATCCAGGACATATGACAATAAAACACTCTTGACTCTTGACTCCATTAGCTCTCAGCAACAATTTAGAAGAGAACAGAAATGTTAAGGATATAACCCTTTTTGTCATAAATGCAATCTAAGACCTTAATTTTCTTGCCACCCAGATGATATCCCAGGTGAAAGTGAATCATTATATGGCAATCCTTGGTCTGCTGGTATAAGAGGAGCATCATATCTAATGGTTGATGGACACAAAATAAAAAAAGATGTAACTTTCAGGAAGGTTGCCTCCCCAAACTTAGCGAGACAAATCTTTGATGAAGGTTTCTGAAACATTAAATAAAAACATTCAAGAACATCTAAAAAACATCTTTAAAAACAAAACATAATGCTAAATATTAAAAATATAAAATACCCCAAAGAAATTTAAATACTTTTTAACTTCTTTAAATATTATAATGGTTTCAAGTAAGCAACTCATTAGAAATTTAAAAACAATAACCTTGAAAGAATTTAAAACAGCATTCTTAAATCAACACTTCTTGATGTTTTGATTGCTACTTCTTGCCAGAAAAGTAACAGGTTTCAATTTGTATCTCGATGAACTTGGTAAAGTTGTATTGTATGCGCTTAGCCATTAGCCCAAGTTGCTGCCACCGCACTCAATTCTTGATTTATCTTGCGTTATGTTGATTCACAAATCGATACAATTTTTGGAATAAAATACACCAAGTGCTGGATTAACTCAGCAGGTCACGCAGCATCTCTGGATAACATGGATCGGGGACATTTCAGGTTGGGTCCCTTCTTCAGACTGAACAGTATAGCATGAATCAGTCTAAGAAGGGTCCCAACCCGAAACCTGTCACCTATCCATGTTCTCTGGAGATGCTGCCTGACCCACTGAGTTAATCCAGCATATTGTGTCTTTTTTTGTAACCAAGCATGTGCAACTCCTTGCCCCTCTATCAGTCAGAAGAAGGGTCTTGACCTGAAACATCAACTATCCATAGTCTCCAGAGATGCTGGCTAAACTGAAACTCATTTCACTGAATGACTCTAGTGCATTGTATCTTTTTTTGTAAACCGACATCTGCAGCTCCTTGTTTTACAATTTCAAGAATTCTCTGTTGGCAGTTTTTAGAATAACGATAAGATTGTATAACCTACGATATTTTTATTTTAATGGTAGCCTCATACCATCTACATATGACATAGAACTTACAATACAGGAACAGGCCCTTTGGCCCACAAGGTATGTGCTGAATATGATGCCAATGATTAGTACCAATAGTTTTGCTGTTATGACTTGTTCAGGGCAGTATATTTTGACTAAAAATGATGAGGAAACAATTTATTTTTTTCCTCCACTCACAGCATTACCTATCTAACTCGACTACAATTTGTCAAGGGATGCTTACTGTTGTTAGCAACTCAAGACACCCAGCAGTTAGTTATATGTGTGCTTTAGTAGTGAATGACGGTGGTCACTTCAAGTACAAAGGGCATCATGACTCACTCCATCATTGAATTGTACCCACATATAAACCAATGTTAGAGAGATCACATCATAGTAATCAAAAGTAGAAACCCAACACAAAACATCTGATCCACTGGTATTTGTATCCTACCATTATCTTTATCATAGGAATCAAAACTCAAACATTTCCTCTCTATGTACTCACATTTCAATCCTCACCCTCGGTGCTACTGGGGTTGATTTTCCTGCAGCTGAATTTATTACAAACGGAAGAAAAGAGTGCTTTTTCACCCAGGTTTATTCCAGCAGTGGCTCGATAACACATTGATATTCTTTTTGCTGAACAAAAACCCATCTTGTCACAAACTATACAAAGAAAACCATGGTGTTTGTAAACAGATGCTGCAAAAAAAAAATCATCTAAAGAATTAATTTATAATTTATTAGAAAAATACCTCTGCCAAAATATCTGTTTCAAAAAGGAGGCTAAAGTCCCTCGTGCCATGCCCAGCTGGAGACTGAGAGATTCTGCTGAGGTAACATGTTAAAGTTCTTTCAGCTGACATACACTTGACGAAAAATACAAGCTGATGCAATTAAGCTCAGCTCTTGTCCAGGGGAATGCTCTACTGAATACAGGGAGCATTAATATTGATTCATTCATAAAGTAGATATTTCTCATGCTGCTGTCAGCTAGGTATGGTTTATTGATCTTAAAGAAAGGAATTTGAAATTGTTATTGAACGATCATATTCTTCAATGTCATATGGAACCATAGAAAAAGCAGTGTTGAACGTTTCAATTGAATAAATTGATTTTTGCTGAGGAATCATTTTACTGAAACATTTTACACCAAAATATTCCACTTTATACAGTTGTTTCAAATAAGATATAGGGGAATTACTTGTTTTTCGGCCAGATCAGGTTCTTCCTCTTATGCTTGGATCAAATGTGGGGTTATCAGTCTGCACTACACTTTGTACATTGTCACTTGATATCTTTTTACCATATTAAAGTTAACCTTGCAAGATATCTAAACATAGATTGATCACGCATTTTCCCATCATTCATATTGATAGCCTAATATATAGAAATAAGATTGTAGGACCTGTGACTTCATATTTTCTTTTAACAGCAGCCTTTTATGCCTTCTACATATAACATAGAACTGTACCGTCCAGGAAATGGCCTTTCGGCCCACAATGTCTGTGCTGAATATGATGTCAAGTTAAAGTTATATCTTTAATTTCAGTTTTAAAGATTCAGTGTGGGAACAGGCCCAGTAATCCCCATCCACTAGCATTATCCTTCACACTAGGTACAATTTTTAATCTCTACTGAAGCCAATTAACCTACAAACCTGTATGTCTTTGAAGTGTGAGGAAACTGGAGCACCTGGGGAAAATCTACGCGGTCATGGGGAGAGCTTACAAACTCCATACAAGACAGTACCCATAGTCAGGATTGAAACCAGGTCTCTGGCACCACAAGACAATAACTCGACCACCCCTATTCTGTCAATTTGCATTCTGTCTGATCACTTCTGTCTGCATGTGATCCATATCACTCAATTTCCTGCATATCCATATGCCTATCAATAAGATCAAACATCAGCATCATCTCTACTTTCACCACCACCCCAGGCACAATGCTCCAAGCATCCACCACCCTCTGTGTAACAACCTTGCCCTGCACATCTCCATTTTTTCCCCCTCTCGGCTTAAAGTTATGTTCTCTAGTCTCTGATATTTCTACCCTGGGAACATTGTTCTGACTGTCTACAACATTTATGCTTCTCATAATTTTATATATTTCTATCAGGTTTCCCCTCAACCTCTTTTCTTAATGTATGTATGAAACACCTTATGATTTTCTTGAATCCGACTCGTTATTTACATTTTCATGGCACCATTTGTCCCTTCTAATTCTCAATTGAGTTCATTCCTGCTTGTGATAATATTTGGCATTTTGGGTGCCTGACAAAATGGAGGATGTCTGCTTTTGTAAAGCCTGCTTGACATATTTTGCAAAAGCTGCAAAGACCACGAGGATCATGGCTCCAGAGTGTCTGTGGCCTGGGAATAGGTTGAATAAAGGTTGATGTCCAGATGGCCTTTAATTGTTAATATGTATGAGGGTTTTGCAGAGGGAGCTAGGTCCTGCTGCAAATGCATTGGTTGGGAAATTATGCGTTATAATAATGTTGCTAACTATGTTGCATGGTCTTCGCGCCGTGACTCGTGATTGGTCAAGGAGAGGGGCCTTGCCCAAATTGTTTACTTTACCTGGTAGAATGTTTCTTTGTTTAATGGAATTGTTTACCACTAAGTGCTTGCTATCAAAACTATGTTATGTGATGTTTTGTGATTGGGCTAGGGACCTGTCATTCAATGTATTTTGTAACCCTTATTGATGATTGGCTTGTATGGGTTGCCCCCCCTCCCGTTGTATTTCGCACCAAGGGTCCGTAAAGATATAAAAGAGGGGAGAGCACATGAGAGTGTGTCGATCTTCTGGGATAGCACATGGGACTGTGCTGATCTGCTGGAGTTGTTCTATTCGCACAAGGCTGAAGGGCTTGAACGAGTAGAGACAAGGATCGGACCCGTGGTGTTGGATAATAAAGAGAGTTGATTACCAGTGCTTCATATTCGGTGTTTGACTGAACCAGACTAAGGGGGTAAGATTAGGACCAAAATTACACTTGCATTTTATTAAGCAAAAGGTCTTGCCTGATTTTATCTTTCTAAATCGTTCAAACACTTGCTTTTTATTTTTTAAACCTCTTTGGTCATCCAAGGTTCCCTAACGTTGCCATCCTTATTCTCTCTCCTTACAGCAACATGGCAGTCCCAAAATCAGCTGGTCATGAATGGCTCCCACATGTCAGATGATGACTTACCCAATAACAACAGCTCCCAATTTACCGTCCCTACCTCCTGCCTAATAATGCCGTAATCTGCCTTACCCAAATTTAGCATCTTTAAAAAACTTGCCAAGACATTGAAAGTCAGTTCTTTTGATGGAACAAATGTACACTGTATATGGGTCCAAAGTACTGACAAATCTTGCAAAATTGCGCAAATGAGCATTAAACATAGTGCACTGGCCTTTTGAACACAGAATCATTATTCTAAACCTGGGCATTTTTTAGGAGGAGCTGGGTACAGAATCATACTTGTCATTTCATTGCTACCCTGATTGATAGGAAGCAAGTTTGAGTATAAGGAACTCCTCGTGGCAGCCATTGTAAAATACATTATGAAGGATATAAGTTCTTAAATTATAGGGGCAGAATTAGGACATTCGGCCCATCAAGTCTACTCCGCCATTCAATCATGGCTGATGTATCTTTCCCTCTCAACTCCACTCTCCTGCCTTGTACCCAAAGTCCCTGATACCCATTCTAATCAATGAGGGGAATCCTGTGGGATGGGGGAAATAGAGATCAATGCAATCCAGCTCAATGCAATGAAATTGTGCACTTGATGGTCCTTGGATTAATGGGTCTGAGCTAATCTGAGGTGCATTGATCATTGTGTCCACCTGAGTGATCAGAACCAAACTCCTGAGAATCCAGAAGAGATAATAACAATCATTTTCTTTAATGCCAACCACTGAAAACAGAGGCTTGCAGATGTGCATGACATTGATATCAGTGCCATTGTCGGGCTACTAATCTCTGCGCTATGCACTTTAGTTTCTCTGTAGGTGATCGGTGAAGGTTGTGCATTATCCAAAATGACATCTGATCTGACCTGACACATTACTAGAGATGCAACTGATGGTGGACAAACATCAGTCACACAAAGGGGCAAAGTGCATAGAATTGCCCAGGACAATTTCGCAAAGAGCATGGTCTCACACAGATGTGAAAGCCAATGTCACCCCCTCCAGACAAAACTGCTTTTTAATGTGTGAATTGTGCATAATAATCATGTGTAAATCGGTCCAATGTCTTAGCTATATTCATTTGCTAGATTTGCAATTTAGTTTACGGTAAGAGTCAATACATTTCTTAAGTCCTATCTTTCTAATAATTGACACCCTAACATGCTGAGGTCTGTTAGTCAATAAATGTATTAAATGGCTCTTCTGAGCTATAGCACATACTTTTATAAGGATTTAATCAATTGCAACAGTGAAAGGTTAAAGGATATATATTAATTATTTGGAAAACACTCCTAATTTGCTGTCTGATCTGATGTGGTTAATTTGTTAGTATCCATCCTCTCTTAATTAGGTCAATATATTATGAAGTCACCAGTCCACCCTCCATCAAATGCCATACATTTAATTAACACACTAGGAAGCTATTATACTGAATCAAATGACTATTTTGCTCAAGCAGAATATTAAACTGCTTGGATTCTCCCGTTGTGCTTTGTTTGCATGTACAAAGCAAAATCAATGTTCCTCATTGATGGTGGTGTTATTCAGGCAGATCAAATAAAATGCCCAATTCATTTTAAAAGTTCATAACTGAAAAAAGTAAAGAAAATATTGTACTTATTCCCAACACGGTATATAAAATAAGTTTTTCTATGTAGACACAAAATGCTGGAGTAACTCAGCAGGACAGGCGGCATCTCTGGAGAGAAGGAATCGGTGGCATTTCGGACAAGACCCTTCTTCAGACTGACCTAAAACATCACCCATTCCTTCTCTTCAGAGATGCTGCCTGTCCTGCTGAGTTACACCAGCATTTTAAGTAATTAAGTTTATTAGCCAAGTATTCACATACAAGGAATTTGCCTTGGTGCTCCGCCCACAAGTAACAAAATGACATACAGTGACAGTTACAAATGACTCAGAAAACACTACACATTAATAATAATAAAACATTAATGATAAAACACCATTGATCAAGCATGTGAACCAACATCATACCAGATCAAAGGGAGGCTACAGATTTTTGGCTGTTGAGTAGAGCAACTACTTGTGGATAAAAACTGTTTTTATGTCTGGCTGTGGCAGCTTTGACAGTCCAGAGTCGCCTTCCAGAGGGAAGTGATTCAAAGAGTTTGTGGCCAGGGTACGAAGGATCAGAGATGATCTTGCCCGCTCACTTCTTGGCCCTTGCAGTGTACAGTTCATCAATGGAGGGAAGGTTGCAGCCAATAACCTTCTCAGCTGATTGGACAATTTGTTGCAGCCTCCAGGTGTCGTGCTTGGTGGCTGAGCCAAACCAGACTTGTGTCTACCTTTGATTTAAACCAGCATCTGCAGTTCTTTCCTATGTTAAGTATTATTTTGTCTTGGGAGCTACAGCTTTTGATAAATCACAGACTGATGAATCTTCCAGCTGTGCATACACATCCGGTTTAGTTGTCAAGTTTATTCTAAAGGGAATCCAATATGACTTCACTTCACAAAGTTTTCCTAAGTTTTATCATACCAACAATATGCTGGCATAACTTTTCATAACTTCGGTTTACATATCACCAATAGTTCACGAGTGGAAATACGGAAATACAAAAAAATTGCAGTTAGACTTCCCATACATTGTACATATATGTATACAGTGCCCTCCATAATATTTGGGACAGAGACTCGTCATTTATTTATTTGCCTCTGTACTCCACAATTTGAGATATGAAATAAAAAGAATAAATCTGTTAGAGATATCAGCCAAACTTTAGGCTTGCCAAAATCAATTGTTTGGAACATCATTAAGAAGAAGGAGAGCACTGGTGAACTTACTAATCGCAAAGGGACTGGCAGGCCAAGGTAGACCTCCACAGCTGATGGCAGAAGATTTATCTCTATAATAAAGAAAAATCCCCAAACACCTGTCCGACAGATCAGAAACACTCTTCAGGAGTGTTTAAGAAAGAACTGCAGATGCTGGAAAAATCGAAGGTAGCCAAAAATGCTGGAGGAACTCAGCGGGTGAGGCAGCATCTATGGGGAGAAGGAATAGGCGACGTTTCGGGTCAAGACCCTTCTACAGGAGTGGATTTGTCAATGACCACTGTCCGCAGAAGACTTCATGAACAGAAATACAGAGGCTGCACTGCAAAATGCAAACCACTGGTTAGCTGCAAAAATAAGAGGGCCAGGTTACAGTTTGCCAAGAAGTACTTAAAAGATCAACCACATTTCTGGGAAAAAAATCTTGTGGACAGATGAGATGAAGATTAACTTATATGAGAGTGATGGCAAGAGCAATGTATGGAGGAGAGAAGGAACTGCCCAAGATCCAAAGCATACCAGCTCATCTGTGAAACATGGTGGTGGGGGTGTTATGGCCTGGGCATGTATTGCTGCTGAAGGTACTGGGTCACTTATCTTCATTGATGATACAACTGGTGATGGTAGTAGCATAATGGATTCTGAAGTGTACAGACGCATCCTATCTGCTCAAGTTCAAACAAATGCCTCAAAACTCTTTGGCCAACGGTTCATTCTACAGCAAGACAATGATCCCAAACATACTGCTAAAGGAACAAAGGATTTTTCAAAACTACAAAATGGTCAATTCTCGAGTGGCCAAGTCAATCACCCGATCTGAACCCAATTGAGCATGCCTTTTATATGCTAAAGAGAAAACTGAAGGGTACTAGCCCACAAAACAAGCATAAACTAAAGATTGCTGCAATACAGGCCTGGCAGAGCATCACCAGAGAAGACACCCAGCAACTGGTGATGTCCATGAATCACAGACTTGAAGCAGTCATTGCATGCAAAGGATATGCAACAAAATACTAAACATGACTACTTTCATTGACATGACTTGCTGTGTCTCAAACATTATGGTGCCCTGAAATGGGGGGCTAGGTATAAACACTGCTGTAATTTCTACATGGTGAAACCAAAATGTATAAAAATGGCCTTTATTAAAATCTGACAATGTGCACTTTAACCACAGTGATTTTTTTCTATTGCAAATCTCAAATTGTGGAGTATAGAGGCAAATAAATAAATGATGGGTCTTTGTCTCAAACATTATGGAGGGCAATGTATATAATATATACCTGTATATATATATATTTTTTTTTTCAGGATGTTGGTAAGTGTACCATTCAATGCACGACTGTAATTGGCTCAAGTGTGGTGCTGCTGAGTAAGGAGTTTCAGGATATAGACATGCAGCAATACAATGTTAGAGTGGAGCAATGTCAAAGCATCACATTATATTGGTTTGATTTGGTTTCTTATTTATTGCCACATATACTGATATACAGTGGAATTTATTTTGCGTGCTATCCAAGCAAATCATATCATACATGAGTACATCAGGAAGCATAAAAGAGAAAATAAACAAAGTGCAGAACTAGTGTGATAACTACAGAGAAACATAGAAACATAGAAATTAGGTGCAGGAGTAGGCCATTCGGCCCTTCGAGCCTGCACCGCCATTCAATATGATCATGGCTGATCATCCAACTCAGTATCCCGTACCTGCCTTCTCTCCATACCCTCTGATCCCCTTAGCCACAAGGGCCACATCTAACTCCCTCTTAAATATAGCCAATGAACTGGCCTCGACTACCCTCTGTGGCAGGGAGTTCCAGAGATTCACCACTCTCTGTGTGAAAAAAGTTCTTCTCATCTCGGTTTTAAAGGATTTCCCCCTTATCCTTAAGCTGTGACCCCTTGTCCTGGAGTAGATTTTTTTTTTTAATGGAAGTACCACCATTGATAGATTGGTCGATTGAGAGGTCCGTTCAAAAGTCTGACAACAATTAATAAGATGCCCTTGATTCCGAAGTTAAACTAAAGCCACTTTTTCAGAAATCTCATGAACCATCTTCAAGGAGGAGTTCAGGAAATATCCCGTGCGTCCTGCCAATATTAATACCTGAAACAACACCTGTAAAACGGATTATCTGGCCTTTGCTGCAGAAGTATAGTGTGCAAAATTTGATGGCACATTCGTCAAGGGCTTGTCCCACTGTGGCGACCTAATTGGCGAGTTTAGAAGAGTTTAGGAGAGTTTGAAAAAGTGTCATGTTGAAGACTGCCTTCGACTATGTAGAAGACCTCCTTCAACCTCCTTCGACTATGTAGAAGACCTCCTTCGACTATGTTGAAGACTAGCTTTGTCTAGCTTCGACTAGCTTCGGGAAAATTGGACACCGAATAGTGGAGAGTGACGACGACCTTCGATCTTCTTCGACCTCCCTTCGACTATGTTGAAGACTACATATGACTACCTTCGACTACCATCAATTACCCTCGATTACCTATGAATAACATGCCGACCTACTACGACCTACTTCGACTAAACCTACGAGTAAAAAAAATATTGATTTTTTTCCATGGCGGCCTTTTTTTACCCGCGGGCATTTTTCAGCATGTTGAAAAATACGCCGCGACCGAGCTGAGGCCTCGAGTAAGCGGGGACTACTCTTGAGCATGGAGGAGAGTTACAAAGACCTCCTAGTACCTTGTGTCGACCATGCTGCGAGTACGAGCCGAGGGCAAACTCTTCTAAACTCGCCAATTAGGTCGCCGCAGTGGGACAGCCCCTTTTGCCCTTTTGACAGCCATCTTTTACCTTCCTGTTCATCGCGGGTGTGAATTTCAGACAGCGCTCCCCCGCTTTCTCTGGCCCCCGCCTTTGCGATGTGTTTTTGCATGTGTGTGGGTGCAAACGGTCGATCCGGCTCGCGGTTTCCTCGCTGACGGTCGATCCAGCTCAAGGTTTTTCAGGCGAGTGCCCTCGAGCTTGAAGGTCGAAGACAGTCGCTGAAAAGTCGTGCGTTACATCAGTCACCTCGTGTGAAACATCTTTGACTCTAAATGTCTGTGTCTGTTGATGTTGTAAAAGGTACAATATTTGGAGAATCAAAAGGATTTCAATAGGGAAAATAAAAATGGAGTTTTTACATCAAACAATTGTAATTTTTATTTTCAAGTTCACTCGAGCTGTTATGATTCTTGGTAAGAATTAGGGAACTTGAGTATTGATTAAATTGCTAAAACCTATAATCTTTACAATAGCATCACAGTTAAGATTAACAGGCCAAGATATTGTATCTGCTCACCCTCGGTTCAGCACAATGGGGTCTGATATGCATCAATCGGTGCCAAAATGATAACTGCAACACTGTTTTCCATGCTTCTGGTCAAATGTTACCATAGTGCCAATCAAGTGATCATAGCATGGATCTGCAACCACTGATAAACAGTCTCCTATTTATTTTGCCCCACATTCTCTCCCAGATCTCTCCATCTCCTGTCCCACAAATCCTCTTCCCATCCACCATGCCCAAATACTACCCCTCTCCACCCAAAGAACTAAACTGAAATAAAATTGTCCTGATTTCTTTCGAGTCTTTTCTGGTCATATAATCAGTAACTGAACATTACCCCATCTCCCTCATCCTCCAACCACCCCCCCCAGCTATAGCCACTTATCTGAATGCCAGCTCCAGGCCCCAATTACTCTGAGGCTGTCCCTGACAGTTGTACAGTTTTGGCTCTGAAAACAGACAATACCTTTTGGGTCACATTGAAGTCTGGAGGCCTTCAGCATGACTCAATATTATGAAAAGATTCCATGACCTGAATTATCATTGATTCATCTCCCTTTTCTGTTTGCATTCTGTTTTAATGACATCTTCCAATATCTGGTCCATAAAGTCTGGAATTCAGAGCTCAACCGTATTTAAGTGATAAACATGTCTTACACATAGCACAAATGCCCATTCCAGTCCTGAATGGAAGATGGTGCAATGATGACCAACAATGAACGTGCACTAATGCGGTATTTCATGGGTGCCTTGCATGCAGAGGTTACAGGGGTTATGTATTGAAGCAATACTGAAGCAATGGTTGCTACGGTTAATCAGCAGAAAATGCTGCCTGTTTTAGGTCTATGAATTTCAATTCCCAGGTAGTATTACAGAGAACACAGATAAATTATATATTGGTGGCAGCTCCTGAAAAAATAAAATCTTGCAGAGACACAGAGCCTCAATATTCCTGCTTTGTGCAACAGCTGCAGCTCTGGCATTGGTGAAGAACTTGTCAAACACTAAATCCAGTCCTAAAAGGGATGTAACAGAATATGTGCACTTCTTATATCGCTGAGGAGTGCTACTGCTTAAAAAGTTGAATCATAAAACTATCTTAATGTTACAATGCATGAGGAGGTAATTGCACCCATTATATCCACATAAAGACCTGACCAGCATAATCCCACCTTCCAGCAATCGATCCTTAGCACAGCAGGACATGGTTCAAGCTCACAAAGTACTGCTTTAAACATAATGAGGCCTTTTGCTTCTACCACCCTTTCAGCTACAACAATGTCCTCCCATTCATTGTGCATTCCCTATGTCATGATGCACCTTCCCAAATGCATTACTCGCCCTGCTCTGCATTTTCGATTTTCGACCCAAATGATCGAATTCTCCAGATCTTATCAAAGTCTAAAGATTTCTTCCTCAATGTCAACCACATGGACAATTTTTATATCATCTGCAAACTTACTTTATATGTCTACTACACTTAAGTTAAAATATTAATATGTTACAACAGATTATAGATAAGTTTATTTTCATATACACCAGGGTGCAATGAAATTGCTTGTTCAGCTGAAGTTCACAGAGTAAGCTGTATACATGCAGGGATGATAAATACAGCAATAAGTACAGCAACAAATGCAAAACCGTAGAATGATGCAACATTGAACTGCAAAATGCCAAGTCGGGCAAAATAAGATTAAAGTAAAATTACAGGATAGCCAACGATGTTAAGTTAAGAGTCACAGCATGCAGTAGTACCACTGTGAATGGGGTGTGAAAGGGGTGACAAGTTCTGGCATCAGGTAGCAACAAGAAAATAACTTTGGAACCCCAACATTTCCAATCACAAAAACACCATCAAGCACTGCACTGCACTGTCAAATTGGGATCCAATTTACTCCTTTCCTGTGGATTGCATGTGTTTTTTTTAATTAACCTGCCACTCAGGACCTTATCAAGTGTCTTGCTGAAGTCCGTGTAGACCACATCAAATGCACTGCCTTCATTAATTCACCGTGTTACATTCTCAAATAATTCTATCAAATTAATCATTCATGACCTATCCTGAACAAATTCATACCCACTGCCCCCAATTAATCTGTACTATTCTAAATGAAGATATTTACTGATCCTTGGAATGGTTTCCAATAATTTGCCCATCAATGAATTTAAACGAAATGGTTTTTAATTACTTTGTTTCCACTGATAGGACAGGTTTGGAGGGATATGGACCAAATGCAGGCAGGTGGGACTAGTGTAGCTGGGACATGTTGGCCGGTTTGGACAAGTTGGGTCATAGGGCATGTTTCCACAGCGTATCACTCTATGACTATGATCAAATAGAAAGAGAGCACAGTGGTGCATTTGGTAGAGTTGTTGCCTCCCAGCTGCAGGGACCAGGGTTAGATTCTGACCTTGGGTGTGGTCTGTGTAGAGTTTGCATGCTCTCCCTGCGTCCATGTGGGTTTCCACCAGTTTACTCCCACATACAGAGGACCTGTGCGTTTGCAGGTTATTGGCCTATGTAAACCTGCCTTGAGTGTGTAGCGAATGGATACAAAAGTGGGATAACATAGAACAAGTGTGATTGGTCATTGTGGATTCAGTGGACCTGATTCCAAGCTGTATCTTTCAATCGATCAAAAACTAATTGGAGGTGAAACATCAGCCCAAAAGCCCTTTGTCAATGGATGTGATGCACAGCACGAGTACAAAAGGTACGTCTTTCACATTCATGCTTATTTTCAGCTTTAAGTGGCTGTGCAGTTGACCCTTCTCAGTTTCTTTTCAGAAGCATCTTTCATAAGATTTTTCAGGTCTGCGAGTCAAAACGTGATGCTGAAGCAAAGCCGAAGAGACAGACGTCAGGCAGAGCCGTGGTAGTCGGGGACTCCATCGTGAGAGGTACAGACAGGGGTTTTTGCGGCAACAGGCAGGATTCAAGGATGGTGTGTTGCCTCCCTGGTGCCAGGATCCAGGACGTCATGGACCGATTGCAGAGCATCCTCAAGGGTGAAGGTGAGCAGCCGGAAGTGGTAGTGCACGTCGGCACAAATGACGTCGGGCAGAAGAGGAAAGAGATTCTGCAGCGTGACTTTGGAGAGCTCGGAAGAAGGCTGAAAAGCAGGACCTCCAGGGTGGTTATCTCCGGTTTGCTTCCAGTTCCTCGTGCTGGTGAGGGCAGGAACAGGGAGATGGGGGATCTGAATGTGGGCTGAGGAGCTGGTGCCGGGGGCAGGGATTTAGATTCTTAGACCACTGGGATCTGTTTTGGGGTAAGAGTGAATTGTACAATAGGGACGGGTTGCACCTTAACAGGCGGGGGACCAGCATTCTGGCAGGCAGGTTTGCCACTGCTACACGGGTGGGTTTAAACTAAATAGTGGGGGGGGGGGGGAGGAGAAAAATTGGAAATATAAGGATGGAGTTAAAGGGAAAGAGAGTTACCAGAATTAACGGGGCTGAAAGCTTATGAAGGGACAAGAGAGTATGAGAGTGAAATAGGAATTGATGTGAAAGGTGAGGTGAATAATGGATTAAAATTATTATATATGAATGCACAAAATATAAGAAGTAAAGTGGATGAGCTTGAGGCTCGGTTAGAGACTGGTAGATACAACTTTGTGGGGATTACAGAGACATGGCTGCAGGAGGATCGGGACTGAGAACTAAATATTCAGGGTTATATGTCCTACAGAAAGGACAGGCAGAAGAGGTGGGGTAGCCCTGTTGGTGAGGGATGAAATTCAGTCCCTTGCGAGGGGTGACAGGGACTGACGATGTAGAGTCGCTGTGGATAGAAGTGAGGAATTGTAAAGGTAAGAAGGCAAGAAATAATATTGGGTAGACAGATGGGACTGAAGACTGATAAATCCCCAGGGCCTGATAGTCTGCATCCCAGGGTACTCAAGGAGGTGGCTCCAGAAATCGTGGACGCATTGTAATTTATTATCCAATGTTCTATAGATTCAGGATCAGTTCCTGTGGATTGGAGTGTAGCTAATGTTATCCCACTTTTCAAGAAGGGAGCGAGAGAAAACAAGAAATTATAGACGAGTTAGCCTGACACCAGTGGTGGGGAAGATACTGGAGTCAATTATGAAAGAAGTGATAACGGCGCAAGTAATAGCAGCAAAAGGATTGGTCCAAATCAGCATGGATTTAGGAAGGGTATTACATCGTGTGCGAACGTGGCACTGATGGACGAGAGGCCGAAGCAAAGAAGTCGAAGCCAAAGAACAGAATGGAAACGTGGCCGAAACGACAATAAACCGAAAGAGTCCGAAGACGAAACGCCTACTAACCGAAAGGATGGAACGCCTAAATGCAAACTAACCGTAAGGGCGGGAAGCCTAAAACCCAAGGAACCGAAAAGCTGCGTCGCCTAAAAGCAAACTTACCGAATGGCCGCTCTGTCGAAACGCCACTTACCCGATAGGCGGCGTCGCCTGCAGGCCAATGGACCGACTGCCGCTCAACAGAAAAGTCCAATAACGGACTTGACGTTGCCGGGGGAGCGGGACTTGTCAGCGATTGGTCCACACACCCGCGTCCATCACATCACTGTGAAGGCATGAACATTGTCCCAACCCTCCGCTCCACTCGACCCGCAGCCCGCGGAGGGTGGCCGTGGGAGAGTGGGGGCTGTCCCGAGCGATGCACATCTTTGGCCGCTTTCAACTTGGTGCTTGGGTTCAGATTGCCCAGTCACCTGTGGCTTGTGTGGGAAAATAAACCCCACGCTCCCGTCACCCCCTTCTCTCTCCCCTCTTCTCTCTCCCCCCTCTCTCTCCCCCCTCTCTCTCCCCCTCTCTCTCTCCCTTCTCTCTCTCCCTTCTCTCTCCCTTCTTTCTCTCCTCCTCTCTCTTCCTCTCCTCTCTCCCCCCTCTCCCTCCCTTCTCTCTCTCCCCTTCTCTCTCTCCCTTCTCTCTCTCTCCCTTCTCTCTCCCCCCTCTCTCCATTCTCTCTCCCCTCTTCTCTCTCTGCTCCTCTCTCTCCACTCATCTCTATCTCCTCCCCTCTCTTCCCCTCCTCTCCCCCCCTCTCTCTCCCTTCTCTCTCCCTCCCTTCTCTCTCTCTTCCTTCTACCCCCCTCCCCCCGCTCCCTCCGACCTGGATGCTTTCAAGAGAGAGCTAGATAGGGCTCTTAAAAATAGCAGAGTCAGGGGATATGGGGAGAAGGCAGGAACGGGGTACTGATTGGGGATGATCAGCCATGATCACATTGAATGGCGGTGCTGGCTCCAAGGGCCGAATGGCCTACTCCTGCACCTATTGTCTATTGTCTATTGAAATGTATAAAATTATAAAAGGACTGGACAAGCTGGATGGAGGAAAACTGTTGGCAAGCAGTCAATATGATCTCTACTGTTCACCTGTAGAAGTTCAAGAGAATCCTCTTTGACATACCAAATCTCCGTAATCTTCTCAGGAAGTAGAGGCACTGATGTGCTTTCCTTATAATTGCCACTTGTAGTCTTGCCCGCCAGCTACGTTTCCAGACAACATGGAGGCCTCCCCGGTGTTTCCAGGTACAGTACATATGGGCCTGTCCCACTTAGGCGACTGCAGGAGACTATGCAGTCGCCACATGTTCACGGGTGGTTGCCGAAGAGTCGCCTTCATGGTTGTGAGGAGTTCCCGCATTCTGGGAACTAGTCGCGGCCTCATTATGGTCGCCATGGAGAGTAGGGAGAATTCTTGTTCTGTAGGTGGGTCACCAGGAGGTCCTAGTGGGTTGCCAGGAGGTCATAGGATCTCGTAGGTTGTAGCCACTGCTGACCGGTGAATTTCATTGGCTCATTGAGGAAAAAAAAAGTAAGCAGTAGTTTTCAGAACCAAGGATACCCGACCGGTAATGTTAAATATCCACCGAGCTTCACAACCGTGTATCTCTGGCTTCTTAAAGGTTTTCTCTCCCCCACTTCTCCCCCCCCCCCCCCACTTCATCCCCCCCCTCTTTTAAAGGACTTACCGTACACTGTGCTTCAACCGTCACAATTACGGCGCCAACCTTCCTGTTCATCGCAGTATCACCTTGGCTTTGCACCGTGTGAATTTCACTCAGACAGTGCTCCCCCCGCTTGCCCTGTCCCCCGCCTGCATAACAGGCTGGTGAAGGATGCAGTGTGTGTGTGTTCCACTCTGACAGTCGCCGTTCCAGTTGCCAGTTTTTCAGGCAACTGCCGGCAACTTGACAGTCGCCGGCAGTCGCCTGAAAAATCGCCTAAGTGGGACAGGCCCATTACTATTCCTGCAATCCTCCATGAGATCAGGGATTCCCCTGCGATCGGGAATTCCCTTACAGTCGGCTGCTCCGTTGCTGCCAATAGATCGCAATAGCGCAAATGCGTTTAAATGCATTAGCAGCTTGTCAGTTGCATCGCTGGTTTCTGCTGTTTATTTTATACAGGTAAGCTGAGAACTACTATATTTGATGATTTTCTGTTGTGCTGCTGGCAAAATGTCAGGCGCTATTCAAAAACAATTTTTTTTAAAGACTATAAAATGAGATTGGTGTAGAATGGATACTTGATGGTCATCATGGACTCCATGGCCAAAGGGCTCATTTCTATGATGTTTGCCTCTATGACTAGCCTGCGTCAATAATATGGATTCATGGATTCATATGGAGCAAGGTTCATGAAAGCTAGTTGATCTGTGAGTGAATCAGAACCGACATCTTTGATACCAGTGCGGTTGACATGGCAAGGTTGAAATGCTGGAGATAGATGTTGACAGTGGAGTAATTGTCAGGAAATCAGGGGTCGATTGTTCCAAAAATGCTCTGTTGCTCTGTTTAATTTTCAACTGGATAGCACCTTCCTTTTTGGAGTTGTGGGAAGGAATTTTGAAGTCAACATCTATCTCATTCCTAAAAACTTGACTTTTCAATCACTTTGAATTGGGAACTTGAAATTATATAGCAGAACAAGGTGCACACCTACATTCAATACATTTTTAAAAGGGAGATATCAAAAACTGATAACAATTCAAAAAGTTTCAACTTAAGTTAGTGCAACTTGCTGGCCTTGTCTGTCTTTGATTTCCCATAAGACTAGAGATAAAAGCCTCCATTGCAATGTCTGTGTAAATGTATTTAATGGTCCGACAACCTGCAGCAGTATTTACTGTGAATTTGACATTGTATGCTTGCACTCCATTCAATTTGACAAACTGATGTCTAATTCACAAACTAAATTTTTTGTATCTGACATGCATTACAAGCACTTAACATTCTAAATAGCGTTGAACACCACAACTCTGTGAAATTGGGTTGAATTTACCTCGGAGATTAATTTCAGGTCCAGGTCAACTTGTCTTTGTGCAGTAAGTCGCCCTGTTCTGAACTATGTGTCCTGAAAAATATGTGTCCTCCATTCTGAAATAAGTTATTTTATTCTGAGGCTATGCCCTCAGCTTCTAGATTCTTGACTGGAAATATACCTTCCATGTCCAATTCTAAGAGGTATACGGTGGACGAATACCATGTGTGTTGGATACATGGAAGAATGATTAGTAATTCACAATATCATGGGACAGCGTATACATGCAACACCTCGTGCATTTTCTTAATTGCTCTTGAAGTGAAGAGTTTGCTACCTCAGAGGCCTTTTAAAAGTCAGCCACATTAATGCGAGTTAGTTGTGACATATAGACCAGATCAGATGGTGATAGTAAGCTTTCTTCCAGATTGAGCCAAATGAATTTCATAGTTACTGCTGCTCATAGGAGTTATTTATTTTTCAATTACTTTAATTAATAAAACAATTTAAATTCCTCAGCTGTTTCTAGCTGGATTTGAACACACAACCTCACTTCATTAGTTTGAAAGAATAACAATACTGCTATATCACTGTAACCTATGGACTATTGAAGACAAAGTAACATAATTTTGGAGGCAGAGTACAAAGCACCACCACAATCATATTGGAGGACAAAATATCTGACGAAGGGTTTCGACCCGAAACGTTGCCTATTTCCTTCGCTCCATAGATGCTGCCTCACCCGCTGAGTTTCTCCAGCATTTTTGTCTACCACAATCATATTGCCTGTTTAGCCCAGCAACCAAGGATTAATTTCAATCCCAATGTCTTTTAATTATTTTGGAGGGCACTTTATTAATTAGGTTAGGGTACATAATTCATGACTTCTTGACTGATTAGCTGGTGTAGACTGCGATTGTTTAATTATTCAGCACAAGAGCATAGTAGAAAGGTCTTTGAGTAAAGATTTGGAAATTGGAATGTGGCCATTAGACTGTCCAGAATTGGAACCATGCCCACAGATATTTAACCTGGTCCAGTGATATTGGCCTGGCCTCATGGATTGATTTACCAAATGCCATTTAGGTTCAGTTTGTAGGGAACAAAAATGAGCCTGAAAGAAGCCTCTGGATAACTTTATTGCACGTTCTTTATAAATATACAATTTGATAAATGTAATATATATATTAAGGTTTAAATTTATATAAGTTATAGAATGGCAATAGGCTGCAACAATATTTTAGGTCAGCTAACTTCAACAGCAGCAAAGTATATCCAGCGGTTATAGCAGACTAAGCATTTATACTGGTATATATTTAACTGAACCAAAAATGGGTTTCTCAAACTTCAAAGTCGAACCTAAGTAAATAATTTATTTCATGAACTTTATTTAATCTCTGGAATTTAAGCACTGTTCTTTTTTTGATGGAAGCCTCATATGATTTCACACCCAAATACCCTGTTTTCTTTCTGTGAATACAGGATTGTCACGATAACAGTACCAATTTAAGATGTGCCTGCAGAAGCAGGAAATATATGAGATATGAGCAGACCAGGCAGCAGTTAATGTTTCACGTCAAAGATTTTCACCAAAATTGGGAAAAAGTGCTAAAAAAGGGTGCTTTTAATATGCATTGAAGGTGGCAGAGGACTAGATAGGACAAAAGGACAATCTGTGATAGGGTGACAGCAGGTCAAAGACATTAGACTATGTGAGGCTGAAACAACAGGGAACCACCTTTCATAAGGTATTTGATTGCTCTGTTTGATTTTCAACGGCACCATTCTTTACTCATGAACAGCACCATTTTTTTTAGAATTATGGGAAGGAATTTCTGAATTAACTATTTTCCTTATGCTAAGTTAACTTCAGTCTACTTCTTTATCTGTATTATGTGTTACGATTAGCAGGGCTGTCAGACACAATCGGCAAGTTAGACAATACTAATGACAAGAGAAGTGGTAAGCCATTATCACAGATGAGATGAATTATAGCAGAAATTGTCATTGACATATTTATAGTCTTGGATATAGTGGGTAGTTAACAGCAATTTGACTCCACCCTTGTACTTTGATGGCAATAAAAAGCACTCGGTAAAGTTATCAATATCCTAGCAGGGTGTTCAGTCAGATTCGTAGAGCTGTACAGCATGGAAGCAGGCCCTATGGCCATCAAGTACTATTTACGCTATTCCTACGACTCACATTTTATTCATCGCACCGTCCCTTCAACCCAGCACATATTTCTACTACACATCCCCACACGAGGCCAATTAACCTTGCACCCCACACACCTACAGGAAAGGGGAGGAAGCTAGAGCACCTTTAGGAAACCGAAGCACTCATGGGGAAAGCATGTAAACAACACGCAGGCAACATCCAAGGTCACAACTAAATGCAGGCCGCTGGAGTTGGAAGGTAGCAGCTCAACAAGCCTTGCATCTTGTGAAATAGATTGGGGAAGTTAAATCTATTAAACAAATACCTATTTTGCTGAACTCACTTGATGAACCAAATTATTTATCCCATTGTCAAGTTGAACTGCAAATGTTTAACATTATAGAGCTCATTATATACTTTGCAGGTCTGTAACTGGCACAGAGAAATATCATGGGAAAATATGAAAGGGCCCTGCAAAGTATTAGTTCTAGTTTTGTACAAAATGAACAATGCAAAATGAAATATTTTATTCTAATAAAAAGGAAATGCAGATGCTGGTTTATACCAAAGATTCTGAAGAAGGGTCCAACACGAAATGTCACGTCCATTTTCTCCTGAGATTCTGCCTGACCCGCTGAGTTACTCCAGCATTTAGCATCTAATTTTGAAATATATATATTTGATTCATTGCCCTTGTGATTATTTTTTACCAGTCACCCTGCATTGATAAATAAATTGTGACAAGAGAGAAGCAGCTCCATTTCCCGTTACTCCGGATTGTTATTCAATTCTGTGCAGTTTGGCAGTTTACAATTTAGACTACACATGGGACTTTTCATAATTTTAAGTGCAGCAATTGTAGTAATTTAAGAATTATATAATTTTTTTCTAATCTACTATTTGTTAATTCAATGTAAATTATTTTTTTGAAGGATTTAGCATAATGTAAACATGGAGCAATGATATATCTAGGAATAACTTGTCTAAAGAAAATTGTTCATAATTTATATACAGAACTCTTTGAAGATGGCATGACAATTTTAGATTGCAATTTTAGAAGCTTAGAAAACCTATATGAGACTCTTGGTTTTATTAATAAAATAATAGAGAACAAAAGCAGGGAAGTTATGCTAAACCTTCTTATTCCACTGATTAACCCTGCATTGGAATATTTTGTTCAAAGCCAAATGTTAGAAGGTTGGTGAAGTAAGTTATTAAGAAAGGAATTGGCATTTTAGCTTTCTTGCAGGGGAGTAATGTTAGAAAACAGAGACATATGTTTACGATCATACAAGATGTCGGTGAGGACACACCTGAAGTACTGTGAGCAGTTTTGGTCCCCATATCTTAGAGAGGATACACTACAGTTGGAGGTAGTCCTGAAGAGATTCACTAATTTAATTTGTGGAATGACAGGGCTGTCATAGCACAAACAATTAGAAAAAGCAAGATCTATTCTGTAGATATTAAAAGAATAACAGATGATCTTACTGAAGTATATAAAATCATAAGTGGATAGACATGAAGTTGTTTCCAAACTTAGAAACAAGGACCTGCGGATGGTGGATTACAAAAAAAGACACAAAGTGGTGGAGTAACAGTGTGTCAGGCAGCATCTCTGCTGAACATGATGGGTGATGTTTTGGGTTGGGGCCATTCTTCAGACCTGAAGAAAGGTCCCAACACAAAGCATCACCTAACCACGATCTCCAGAGATGCTGCCTGACCCACTGAATTACTCCAGAGCTATTGTGTCTATTTTTTTAGACATAGTTGCAACATAAAGGAATAGACATGTAAAATTGAGGTGCACCTTAATTTCTTCTTGAATAGAATAGTGAATCTCTGAAATTCTATACCCAGAGTGTTGTGGAATTGGTGGTCGATAATTCTTTGAAGGGTCATGAGACTGAGAGCTGTGGGGAACTAGCATCGAACAGTTAACTCCTGGAGCAGGTTAGCGATGATCATATTGACTAGTGGGGAAGTCCTGAAGGGGCCAGATGACCAACTCTGTTCCTATTTTCTTGCGTTCCTGGGCTCAGTCCTAATAACTGCATTTCAGGATTGAAGTGAAGGTTGGGTGTAGTTGCAGAAGTGACTGATAGAACAGCATCAGAGATGATGGAATTGTTATGTGAAGAGACTAGGGGAAATGAAGTTATTCTCCTTGCAGCATAACATGTAAAGAGTGATTCGATAAGTTACATTCTAATGTTTTCCTTTAAAATAAATGCTACTTTTCAGTGGCAGAAGAGTCATAATGATATAGATTTACAGTGATTGGTAAAATTATGGCATTTTTATGGGACCAAGAAGGGGAGAAGGATTAATTTGATAGTTATCTAAGTGTTGGCAAAAACTTATTGGGCCATATCGTCTCCTTTCTTGCTGAACCCATTATATGATTCTGTAATTCTATCAGAAAGAATTGTAGTGAATTAAAGAATAATCTTTATCCTGTTAAATTCTATTAATGGAATTATACATTCCATTTGATTCTATTGAAATCTTCAATGTAAGCTCTCGAGCTTAGTTGAAAAGGAATAGTGCTTTAAAGTTCTTGTTTAAACTTAACTGCTGGTCAATATTCTTTCAAAGATATTAACCCACTTCAATTGCCTTTTAACAAATGCAATATATTCAGCTGTTGAAAACAGTAAAAAAAATTGCATATTTATTGTCAAATCTTGCACAGCCTTGATAGAATGGCTTAAGTTGATATCCATCAGTGTCTTGTGTTTTCTATTGTTAATCTGTATAAAGGTTCATAGCTACTGTTTAAAGAAATAATAATATTACCCACTCTCCATCTTATAATTTCTTAATGTCCTTTTGTTGTTTTATTGCTAATTTATGATGAAGGAAATTTCCTTCTGAAAGCAAGTTATCATTCAACCTTTAAGAGTATCCTGCAGCTCATAGACATGATTGAACCAAATAAAATTACAATATTAACTTGACTTGCACAAATAACATTTTTCAAGTTGGAAATCAGAGTGGAAAGGAAGCAAATACAACATTAGAGAAGGAGGCTACCTTTATTTTTTCAAATTGTGGACTTTCCCAGTTATCAATAATTAACCAATAGCGCTGCATTCTCTTTTAAATTGTAATGTCATGCAGGTTACTTTAGTGAACTCATTCTGATTTTCAGTAAAACGAATAACATGAAAAATGTGTATTTTCTTTCTACGGTTTTCTTTGTGCTCATTTTTCCTGAATAACATTGCAGAGCAAATTCAGAGAGCGGCATTAAGAGCAAGTGGAAAACACAGGCAACCCACATCCCACCACATTATAAACAGCTGTCACATGACAGGTAGTACATATGCATTGGCATTCAGTGCATTTTCAATTTGTAAGGACCAAAATTAACAACATTCCCTTGCAAACGCAGGAGATGCAACACCTGTCCCTTTACCTCCCCCCTCGACTCCATCCCAGGACCCAAACAGTCTTTCCAGGTGAGGCAGAGGTTCACCAGCACCTCCTCCAACCTCATCTACTGCATCCGCTGTTCCAGGTGTCAATTTCTCTACATCGGCGAGACCAAGCGCAGGCTCGGCTATTGTTTTGCTGAACACCTCCACTCAGTCCCTTAACCAAGCTGATCTCCCGGTGGCCCAGCACTTCAACTCCCCCTCCCATTCCCAATCTGACCTTTCTGTCCTGGACCTCCTCCATTGTCAGAGTGAGGCCCAGCGCAAATTGGAGGAACAGCACCTCATATATCGCATGGGTAGATTGCACCCCAACGGTATGAATGTTGACTTCTCAAACTTCAGGTAGCCCTTGCTTTCTCTCCCCATCCCCTCCCCCTTCCCAGTTCTCCCACTAGTCTTAAGGGCCTGTCCCACGAGCATGCGACTGCATACGGCAAGCGCGACCTAACGTGGTCGCTTGAGCCGTACGGCCTCGCGGGACCGGTCCCACTTTGATTGCCGGAGCCATATGGAGTTGTGCGGAGCTGGTCCCAACATCGCGCGGGGCTCCGAAAATCTGACCGTGTTCAAAAATTCCGCGCGGCGACGGCCTACCGGCCCGCAGCCGCCTCAACGCCGTACGCACTGCCTTGACGGGCGTGCGCTGCGTCTCGACGCCGTACGTCATGCGTGAACTTCCCGCGGACTTCGCTCGAACTTCACATCACTCACTCGACCTCCGCGCGATCCCCGCTTCCGGTTTGGTCACGCTCACCGCATGCAGGCGCATGCTGGTGGGACCGGCCCTGTACGGGGATCACTCGACCTCCGCGCGGCCCCCGCTTCCGGTTTGGTCGCGCTTGCCACATGCAGTTCGCGCTTGTCGCATGCAGGTCGCATGCTCGTGGGACAGGCCTTTTACTGTCTACGCCAAGATTCTTTCCTTGTCCCGCCCCCTTCCCTGACATCAGTCTGTAGAAGGGTCTCGACCCGAAACATTGCCAATTCCTTCTCTCCATAGATGCTGCCTCACCCGCACAGTTACTCCAGCATTTTGTGTCTACCTCCCTAATCCATTTGGGTTTGCCAAGAACTCAAACAGACCACAGCAGTTTTTATTTACAGGCCCATTGGATTAGCTGCTTGTGCAAATCCAAGCGCATTTCAGCATTTTAATCCATGCAAAGTGGCTAGAAATTGCATCAACGGTGCAGTGTTTATTCTGTGGATATGCCTTCAAAATTAATGTTTTATATGTCCAGTGTCAAGGGTCAAGAGTGTTTAATTGGCTTATATACTGAGAAATGAACAATTAAATTCTTACTTGCAGCGGCGTAACATAGTATTCAGAGAGAATATAATAATAACAAAATATATGAACCAATGTTGGCTATAATAATGAGCTTGAAATTACATTATTATCTATTAATGATAATAAAAGGTTGTGTAAAGAGCAGGTTCATCAGTTCTGTGGTTGACAGAATATCATTGTTGGGTTACCCTTTCTGATGCCTTACCTAAACTGATGACTCTTAGTCCAAACACAAAGTGCTGGAGGAACTTAATGGCTCTGGGAAGGGAAGAGGCTGGTGATATTTTCGGGTCAGACTGCTTGGCTTTGCAAGTTCTCACAGCTGCTGCTATTTAGCCAGGTAGGCGCCATCTCCGCAATCACCTCTCAAAAGAAATACCACAATGCGCAACACTTCCTAGCAGTACTGGAAAATCAGCAGGAGATCGGCAAACTGTGAGTAAGTGTCTTTAGTAGCCATTTATTACCTGCATGGACACCACAATTATCTTACAGAGCAACAGGCAGACACTCTTTGCCAGAGTTTCCCAATGTGATCTTTGTATGGATACAACTGCAGGCTATTAATGCTGGCACACCCTGCCTGCTCCCGTATACTGAAAACAAGAGGCTTCTCTTCTGGAGTATAGAGTTTGGTGACTTCCCCAATGTTACAGTGAGTAGAGATGTAGGTGGAATTAGCAGCAGCAACCTGGAATGATCCTCGGGCAAGCAAGTTGAGTGTCTGCAACCCAGGCCCGAGGTCTGGTTACTAGTTTAGAGCAATTAAAATCAGCAAATTTTGTGGTGAGATAAATTCAGCAAGATAAATACTGTGAAATGGTTTATGGACTAAATAATTATGTTGATCATCTTCAAAAAGGTACCAAATGGCTTATGTTGATCCATAACAGTTAATAATGTAGGTCATATGGGTGACCTCTGCCCTTCTGATACACACATTGTAGCAGCTCTTTGGTTCCAAAGTTATTGGTTCAGCTCAGGTAGTTACCCCGTGGGAAATTATGGAGTATCTGGGGCCACTCAATTGTCTGTGATGACCTTTGCCTAGATATTTGTGTAATTGTCGGTGTCTTGTATTGATCTATCAAATGTCATCAAAGCCAGTTACAAACAACAGTCCACTTGTAAGAGATGCAACAATATCAAATAGTCAATATAAGAATATGAATATTAAACTAGATGTGAAGAAAATTGGATTCTCTTCTATTAATTTTAGTTTGTGTCTTTAATAGCTACTGTTCAAATTCATTGATATAATTACTTGACCAATTGTGATGCTTAGATAGTCTTAAAGACAAACCACATCTTTTGCAAAATTGTAGTCATGAGTCCACAAAAATATAGTAGAGGCACTGGCCATTTTATTTTTGACCCATTTAGTTTGTTGCCTCAATTAGCTTGTTATTTATTTAAAATAAGCTTATTGTGCTTGAAGAAACAAAGACATTAATTAGAAATCATGGTATTGCTCCTGACTAAATAGGAAATTGGGACTAACTACTTCTGATGAAAGATGAACTCGCAGAGCCTTCAGGGCCTGTCCCACTTGGGCGACCAAATCCGCGAGTCCAGAAGGTCAGCGAAGGAGATGGCCTACGGCTGCCCTCGAGTGCCTGTAAGTAAATAGCGACCCCACTCCACTGCACTACGAGTGAAAAAGACCCACGCCGACCAAATTTTACTCGCGGAAAATTTATCAATATGCTGAAAGGTTTTCCGCGACCTAGCTGAGGCCGCGAGTAAGCGGGAACCTCCCTCGAGCATGAAGGAGTGTTCCAGCCACCTCATAAGACCTCCTAGGACCTCGTGTCGACCATGTTGCGAGTTTGAGTCCAGGGCAAACTCGTCTAAACTCGCAGCTTAGGTCGCCCAAGTGGGACAGCCCCTTTACTTGAATTGTGCATTAGATCTCTTGCATTGTATTATAATGTTGGAACAAAAGTCAACGTTGCAGCAACCCTGGGCAAGTATGAAACAATGACATAAATTGCTGGAAGCACTGAGCAAATCAAGTAGTATAAATGGAGAGATAAACAGGGTGAACATTTCAAACTCAAGTCTTCTGATGAGTCCTTGACGTGAAACTTCAACTCTGTTTCATTCCCTGCAGCATGCTTCCTGTATTTCATTTCAGATTTCCATCATTTGTTTCTTTGAGCTCTGACCATATACAGTTGAATTGTAAACTTTAAGGTAGGATACATTCCAGCAACAAAATCTTTTCAGATGGAAGTTTTAAGAGTGTCCATCATACTGTGACAATCATGTTTCGAAAGTAAATACTTGACAAATCAGTGATTTTAAAAGCTGACTGACCTTATTCAGAGCATTTCTCATTACCGTTCTCCAGCCTACTGGCTCATCAAAAGCAATATTACTTCAAATATAATTCCTTCTTATAGCTGCACTTCATCTGAACTGTGGAGGTAATTTCCAGTTGACTTCTAATTGACCACAAGACTATAACCAGCAGCTGCAATTATCCACATTTCTGTAGGGAGTATTTGAGCAGACTTCGAGAGACAATCCAAGTAATCAGCCAAATATCATAATCTTGCTCCTGCCAATTCCCAGGCAGCACAATGAGAGATCAGCTACTATTTTCAAAATGTCAGTTAACATTAGCTGATGAAGGCTTTGACATGCTGTAACTAAGAACACGAGCTCGAAGTTCAGACCATACACTATGGATTATTTGGACAGGGCTATTGAACATCAATGTCATAGGAAATTAAGTTGAGTATAAAACTGACTGCCAAAGCACAATCATCTTTTTTTTGCTTCCCACCCCAAAGTAAAACATAACCTCATCAACTTACAAACCATTAAAATTAAATATGTGCTAAAACTCTTCACACTGTAATAAGCCACATTAATGCACCATACCCTAGACTGTGACATATATCGGGCAACAATGGCCCATGTACCAAAGAATGGGAGACCTTATGAAGAAAGACTGGATAGACTTGGTTTATACTCTCTAGAATTTAGGAGATTGAGAGGGGATCTTATAGAAACTTACAAAATTCTTAAGGGGTTGGACAGGCTAGATGCAGGAAGATTGCTCCCGATGTTGGGGAAGTCCAGGACAAGGGGTCACAGCTTAAGGATAAGGGGGAAATCCTTTAAAACCGAGATGAGAAGAACTTTTTTCACACAGAGAGTGGTGAATCTCTGGAACTCCCTGCCACAGAGGGTAGTCGAGGCCAGTTCATTGGCTATATTTAAGAGGGAGTTAGATGTGGCCCTTGTGGCTAAGGGGATCAGAGGGTGTGGAGAGAAGGCAGGTACGGGATACTGAGTTGGATGATCAGCCATGATCATATTGAATGGCGGTGCAGGCTCGAAGGGCCGAATGGCCTACTCCTGCACCTAATTTCTATGTTTCTATGTTTCTCTGAAGACAGAACAAGATAAGTGCATTTGAAATTTGAAATGAAATGAGGAGTACCATTAAAAAAATGTTGTACTTTTTTCTTCCATTCATTTAATACCTTGCACTTAATTAACTTATGTTTGGGTAATTGGAACAGAAGTAATCATGGGAATCATGGACGTTGATATACTAATCTCAAAAGAACTGAAAAGTATTAAACCACTTCAATGTTGCACAGTTATTTCACCACATTTTTCTGGGCTGTGCAAAGTCCATGCGAAACATGGCAATCTGTGGATGGTGAATCTGTGGAATTCCTTGCCACAGAAGGCTGTGGAAGCTGTCAATGGATATATTTGAAGGCAGAGATAGTTAGATTCTTGATTAGTATGGGTGTCAGGGCTTATGGGGAGAAGGAAGGAGAATTGGGTTAGGGGGGTGGGGAGATAGGTAGCCATGATTTAATGGTGGAGCAGACTTGATAGGCTGAATGTCCTAATTCTGCTCCTATCACTTAGTACCTGTTTACAAGGTTTTAGGTTTTAAGGTCAGTTTATTGTCACATGTACCAATTAAGGTACAGTGAAATTCAAATTACCATACAGCCATACTAGAAAAAAGTAACAAAACACACTACTACATAAAAAGTAACATAAACATCCACCACAGCGTATTCCCCACATTCCTCACTGTGATGGAAGGCAATAAGGTCTAATCTCCTTCCTCTTTATTCTCCCGCAGTCGGGACAGTCGAACCATCTGCAGTCGGGGTGATCGAAGCTCCCACAGTCAGTGGTCAAAACCCCCGCGTCAGGGCGGTCGAAACCCCTGCGGCTTGGAATTCCCAATGTCGGTCTCTGACCAGGGACCGCGCGCTCCGCGATGTTAAAGTCCCGCAGGCTCCCACGGTTAGAGCCCCAAAGTCGACCCTCGACAGGGATTACGAACTCCGTGATGAAGCTCCTGGTTGGTCTCCAGCAAAGGCCGCCAACTCCACGATGTTAGGCCGCAGTGCGGACGGAGATATGATATGGGAAAAATCGCATCTCCGTCGAGGTAAGAGATTAGAACAAGTTTCCCCCAACTACCTCACCCCCCAAATAAAACAAGCTAAAGAACACTAAAAACATACATTTAACACATACAAAATAGACACAAAGAAGGAAAAGATAGACAGACTGTTGGCAAGGCAGCCATCGCTGGCACCACCCAGTCTCAATGTAAAGTCCAAGTGGAATGCCTCACAATATATCTGCTTTGCCACTATGTACTTCATTATAGTGAGTCTCCCAGCTGGGAACTGTAAAATCAGTTGAACAGTATGTGCATTATAAAACTATTTCAGTTTTTAATCTTATGAGGCAACAACTATGTGTGCCATTTGATAACATTCTTTCAAATTTTAAAATGGACTTTTGGTATGAACATAGACATCTAAAGCATGCAGCTCAAAATCTATCACCTTAGATTAAGCCGCGACAAGCTGTTGCAATATTGTTCCTCTCTATAAGTGCATCTCAAAATCATGCAGTAGAGAGGAGAGATACACTAATGGATTGACAGGAATGATCATAATTGTGCATTAAATGGTCGTTAAACCGTGTTTCTACAAATTACGTGTTTGTACAATTAATTAGGCAGAAGGTTGGAACTGACAAGGTGATCAGGCAGATCTATTTTCCAGCTCAGATCTGCGACCAGTGGTTTGATGTTACAGCTGTGAAGAGCATATTTGCTCTTCTTATGAAGTTTCAAAACGACATCTGGGGCTCAGGGGTGGGATGGTTGATGTTTCATCAGGTCATTAGATTTCCACCTGGATCTGGGCTTGATGCCCACATTTATAATTTGTTATAAATTTTTAGGACTTGATGATTAACTTTTACAAAATGTTTTGCCTGATTTATCACAGTTACCTACAGGAACAACATTATCTCATATTTCAACTGCCAGCATGTTGCCTGGATATTTAACAGGAACCCCAGCCCTGAATAATGCACCATTGCATTAAAGAGAAATTGCAGGGTCAGTATTTTCAGGACTCTCTGGCACTGAGAATATTCAAAACGTGTTGTGTTAGTGCCCATCCATTATTAAACCAAAACCAGTAACAAAATAAAGAAAATAACATTTGCATTACAATAGCATTCGATGAAACTAAGGTCTTGTTAGTGATCATTTTTCTTGCAATAAGATGACATAGAAAAGTAAAAATTAACTTTTTAACCTGATTACAATAAGATTTATTGGTATTATTTTATTACATCAGTCAGTTAAAAATAGAGTAATGTATTTCTGTCCTGTGGAATCATTTCTGAAAATAAATATTTTTATAACCAACTGGGATACACGGTGCATGATTTGTGGTTATTTAAATGTTTTGCAAGAAAGTAATGGATTTATTTGAATTAGATGAACCATGTTATTGATGGGCCAGGTGTTACTATGGATCATAATTTTCATTTCACAGCTTTTATGTGTTCCTCCGGGTTCTTCCTGCAGTGGGACTAAGCACGTAACTGTATATATTTGGAAGGATATCAATACACAGCCTACTCAAAATCCCCTCTGTGCATTAGCGAATTTGACATATCTGAAGTTAAATGCGTGCTGTCGTTCAGCAGCCCGTGCTTATTACCACACTTTCTCTCTAATGACACTGGAAAGAGGTTTTCAGCAAAACCATTTTATTGTAAACATTACTGCAGCCGTCAGTCTCGTGCATTCGAGGCTTCATTGGACTGACCTTGGTGACCAAATATTATGCAGGAGACAGCAGATAAACACCTGGGCTAACAGTTTTGATCTCAAATGTAACTGCGAATGCTTCACCTGGGTACAGGTACTATCTATCATTACAACACTAATGTATGGGGAAATTCAGTTACGTCTCTCGAAGGCTCTTAAACTGTGCAGTTCAATTTTCATCCCATCATTTCAGCTGAGTAGAAAATCCGACAATTTATTACAGACCCCTGCAAGATAATGGGCCGGTTGCAAGGAAGCGATGATAAAGCTTAAGTTCATGAGCTGCGCCTCCGTTTTGCAAACGCAAGGTTGTCTGATCCATTCTATCACCTCCTACAGATGCAAGTTTATTTTCTGTAGCTTAACCGCTTCCAGAACACTTACATCAGAACATTAAATTATTGCTGGTTAGAGAAGTGGCAAATGGTCATACAGTTTGTACTGTTTCAATTTTAGTTCATTAACCTTTTTAGATTTGCTGATTGTTTTCAGCCAGGATAATACTTAACAATGTACGACGGTTGGGACAATTATGTCTGCTGATTATTTACTATTAGTATCTGTGACACTTTATGGGTCAAGAATAGAAATGCTTTCTGACATTTTTTAAAACATTTTTGTCACACTTTACATAATCTTTGATGAATATTCAGTACTAGGAAACATGGACAATCTAAGACGCAAAAACAAGGAACTGCAGAAGTTAATTGCAACATCTCTGGAGACTATGGATAGGCAACGCTTCTTCAGATTGAATATATTTTTATAACCAACTGGAGAGATGGTGGTGGTACAAAACCTAGAAAGTGATAGGTTCATTCTGTGAACGCTTTCATACATTTGATGCCCGAGGGAAGTTTTCATCAAATGCCTTTCTGAAACATTGCGGAAACAAAACCATGTCTAGGACTCCTCGACATTCCTGACCAGGACAAGGAGAAATTAGTCCAGAACTCCTTTGCCAGCATCTGCAAAGTGGACATGTGATGACAGAATCAGGAGAATTCTAAGCACTGAAGAGGTGGCTCTTACTTAGTGACTAAACTCATACACAAATTAATCTTGGCTGATTGGTAGAGGTGCTCACTGTCCATGAATCTTTACTTCGCTAATCCTTCAGGACAGGAGGTGGACAGAAACTATGGAAAGATCATTAGACATGAGAGCAGAATTAGGCCATTCAGACCATTGAGTCTACTCCACCATTCAATCATGGCTGATCTATTTTCCCCTCTCAATCCCAACTCTCCTGCCTTTCCCCATAAACTTTAATCAAGAAAATGGAAGAAAGTTCAGACTAAATTGCTCTGTTGTTTTCAAGAAGGAACTGCAGATGCTGGAAAATCGAAGGTACACAAAAAAGCTGGAGAAACTCAGCGGGTGCAGCAGCATCTATGGAGCGAAGGAAATAGGCAACGTTTCGGGCCGAAACCCTTCTTCAGACTGCTCTGTTGTTTTCCTGCTTTACTGTATGACACTTCAAAACAATCTCAATTTCTGGGACCAGCTTGGTGAAATCTACAGTTTAGTAAATTGCTGTATAAATGCAGGTCTTTCAATTATCTTTCTTCCAGGTTATAAATTCCAAATATACTCTCAAAAATGTTTTAGTTACCACGCTTCCTCTTCCCTTAAATACAGTCATGTGTTTCTGTCACACAGGTAGCAGTTTTCTTTTCCATAGATTAATTATCTCGAGAGTGCTTATTCCAGGGGGTAAATATTTGTTTTACATACATAATCTTTCCAGTACTTTCTTGGCTTGCTTATTCACTGTGTTCCGGTTGATTATCACACAAATATTGATTACCCAAGTGAATGCAGAGGAATGATGCATGATTGCGTTATTTATGTTTGCAACAAGTGCTTAAAAAGGGACAAGAAAGAGTCTTTGGATCAGATGCTGGAGTCTACCTGAGGTGTACTAGAGAAATTAATAGACACATTGAAATTGCTAGAAATGTTACAGTGGAACAGTAGGAACCCACAGACTGTTGAACAATAAAATTGGTTTTTTAACATTTACTATATTTCAGTATGCTGATTTCCCTTTCATCCCCCTGCTTACACAATACAATACAGTGGTTGTGCTGTGGGAGAATAAAGGCTTTGTTTGGCTGGCCAATTGCACAGTTAATGCAAAAAGCTGCAATTTGAGTAGGTTAGCTGAAACTCCCACTCGGGGCATAGGTGTGTATCAAACCAGAATGGTTCTTCCATCAGCGTTGTATATAACTCAATTCATGTGTTTCTTCTAAATGCTTCAGGCTTGTATCAACTTTTAATGTTATTATAATGAAAATTTGAATCACACAGCGTGTGTTTCAAATGTAGAGGCAGCAGCCGACTTTATAAAATGATGGAATGAAGCAGCACCAAGGGAGGGCATTCAACACATTGTGTCACCGTCAATGTATAAAAATTATTGTTCAATTCATCCCATTCATCTCATTTATTTCCCCCCATGGTCCTCAAAATTAATTTTCCCTTCAAGTACTTACCCAATTTCTCTTTGAAAATTATCTTTAATCTTCCACTACTCTTGGTGTTTATTTCTGTTCATAAACACAAAACAAAATGTCCACGTCACCTCTGATTATTTTACCAGCGACCTATATTTTGATTATCTAATGGCAGAGCCTCTACCTATTTGCCACAGCTTTCAACATTGCTGTGCCCGATGAAGAGGTTGGCACTTGTATTCACTTCACCTAACTATTGTTACCATTGGAGTAAATCTCTTCCATACATACTCTACATCTTTCACAATTCCTCCCTGGTGTTGTGCTCAGAATTGGAAGATGTACTCCTTTGGAGCCTAATAACTAAAGTCTGGCTCTTATATTCTGTGAATAATCTCAAGTATTCTCTATACTGAGACCATTTTCTCAAATTCTCCGGCCATCAAAGATGCATCACATCCCCAGGAAAACAGTATTAGCATCCACCTTGACTGGTGTTATTTGGTTTATATTGTTGCAGGTTTCTGACTAAAATATGACAGTAAAGGGCCTGTCCCATTTACGCAATTTTTTCGGCGACTGCCGGCACCCGTAATAGTCACAGCAGGTCGCCGAAAAATTTCAACATGTTGAAAATCCAGCGGTGATCAGATAAAGGTACGACTCTTTGGGCGACTACTCACGACCATACAGGCGTCACCCCGTGACGTGAATTCTAAAATAAAAACAGTGAATACTGCTAACACACAGCAGTCCAAGCTGCATCTGTAGAAAAATTACGATGAAGGGTCTTCAACTTGAAAAGTTATTTGCATTTCTCTTTCCACAGGTACTGCCTGACCTGTTCAGTGTTTCCCGTTTCTTCCGTTCATTGCACAATTTCCCTTAATTTCTGACTTGCAAGCTCACAAATCCTTGGCCCTCATTTCCTGCCAGTTCTGATCCCACCCCTCCCAGCATCTGAGAATCTCCATCTTGCCGACTGTCCCATGAACAACCACAACCCACCCACCCCTGCCCCTTATTAGATGGAACCAGATGATGTTGGAAATGAAGTGCAACTTGAAGCCAGTACAATATAATACTGCACATTTAGCTCAAGTGACTGAAGACACATGTCTATCCCAGCAGAATGTTTCACCCCAGTAGCTTAATCTTTATCTAATATTCACAACTATATTCTTCTGGTAGTGGTTTGTCGGATTGTAATGGAGTGGGAACCAAGGACATGTTTTCTCATGTTAATTCTGAAATACTGAGTCACTCCTGTGGAGTCACACAGCAACAGGCCCTTTGGCCCACAGTGCTTGCACTGACTTCCAACCATCCATTTACACTCATCCCATTTTATTTTTCCCACATACCTATAAACCCTCACCAGATTCTTCCACTTACCTATGTGGAAGGGGAACTTTGCAGTGGTCAACTAATCTACCGGTTTGCACTTCTTTGAGAGGTGTGAGTAAAACAAAGCACCAGGAGTTCCCAAACCCAGGCAGATTGTGTAACAGACAGAGAGCACTGAGGGAAAGGATTGACAATGGATTGCTGGAGTAGTGGACTAAGAAGAAGCAGCTCTACAGGCTGCATCACGTGGCCTCTCTTGTTTTAAGGAGTATCGCGACAGAGAATTGAGAGAGACGGAAATAAGTTTGCAGAGGGTATTTACGTTCTTCAACCCAGTGACTGAAAGCACAATGCCTGGGCAAACAAAATGAGACTGGGGATGTGAACAACCTTTCGAGTATTTTAAAGTTCTGCCCTGTGAATAGTATTGCCTAGAAATGGATTCTTGTGATGTGCTAAACTATTGTTGCACTTTGTGTGAATGCTGACTTAGTTCATTGTTTCATTTAGAAGTGACTCAAAGTTGCTGTGCCAGTGTGCCAGGTGCTGTGTAGAGGTCAAACTCTGGTTTAAATCAATTTATGCACAATTATCACTGACAAAACATTAATTAATTAATCAAATTTTGGGGGCTGTTATCTTTTCACTTCATACCCTTTCATCTGGTCAAGAGCTAAAACAAATGGAACATGGAAAATGTTCAACAACTTAATTACAGTTACACTTGAAAAGGAAAAAGGATTACACAGCTATGGGGAATAGGGGCAAGATGGGACTGTTTGCATTGCTAGTTCAAAGAGCCAGCAGTTTCCCATGAGAAAAGTGACATCCTTCTGCACTGTATCATTCTGTGGCTTGTTGCCCATTCTTGCTTCACTGAGCATGTGGGACAATTCTTGAAGATGCTCCTCCTTTTCCCTGTCGTTTTCCATGGCAAAATGCCATATTACGATCTCTAATTGGCTTTGTCAATTTCAACCTGCGACACAATATCTTAAATAGCCAATAATCCTGCTGCATTCAGATCTGTTGTGATAGTCTTTTACAAACCGTTTCAGAAGTCGAATTAGACTGTTTGTGTTCTCTAACGTTTTAACATTTTTGGTACATTGTGTAAAGTTCGGTTACAAATCACATATATTCTGCTACAACTTTCAGTATCTATTCAATATGTTTTGCTTGTCTGCTGCTTTGCCCAATAACAATATTGAATTCTTAGTACCTAATAATAACACTAATTTTGTCTGCTTGTAAGGTTGCATCACTCAAACAAAAGTAAAATGGAAAATAAACATGCTGTAAGAAAACATACAACATAAATCTGAAAGAAAAATAATTGCTTTGGGAGATTTCTTCATACCTACTATGGAATCCCATTGTACATGGCTGATATGTGCCTTTAACCACAGTATACACACATCATAATGACAATATAGAAAACAAAGGTCTCCACATATTTTTCGCATTGCTGTCTTGGTAGATCTCAAACCAAAATAATTACATGTGGATGATGTGGAAGTGTTACATGTGGATGATAGCGTCAGATGGAGTAATGTCAGAGGAGGCTTATTGAATAAGATGTTTCTTTGCAGTAAAATCTGACATAATTCAACAGAAAGATATAAGTGAATTTCACAAAGACAAACTGTTAACTGGTTTCACAGCTCACAGATTTGCCTGAAGGTTTGGATCCTTGTCCATGGTACCTTATCCTATTTGATCTCAGATTACTAATAATTGCAGTAGCTTTATCAACACATCAGATCTTGGTGTCGGGGAAAATCACTCAACTGAAATAGTGGACAAGATCCATTCTTCACGTCAGTCACAACTATTTTGCAGTGCTTGTTCAAAAACTACATATCTTCCTTGAAATAGGTACATTACGGTCACTTAAATACCGTTTCATTTTCTTATATGTAAAAAGGATCTTGAGTTCCTGGATTACATAGCTTTGAGAGATAGCAAGTTGTAATTTAATTATAGATTCAAAATGGCCTCCAGATTTCAGAGTAATGAAGGGTGACATTGATTAATGATTAACAAGTTGATTAAATTCTCAAGTCACTTTTCTCAATTAAAATTTTAAATCTCCAGGCAAAGCTTTTTCAAATCAGCTATGAATGGAACTTCTCTGTGGCCTGATATTTGAATCTCAGTGTAAGCCTGCAGATACAAAATAACATTGCCCCATAATTTTCCTTAGGATCATTCTAGAAATAGTCCTAGTTTGATTGTTAACTGGAAGTTCCAACACTATATAGAAAAGTAAGAAATTATTATATTGTTACAAATAAGAAGAATTGGAAACCAGATTTTTCAGGTTTGTGCCATTTTGCGAAATGATGTAGAATGATTGCCAAGGTTATACTTCCCAGGAGATTTACCTGGCAAAAAAAAACAGAAAATGGTTTAACTCTATTAATCTGTTAGTAGTTTGAAACATGTTGAACCTTAATTTGAAGTTGCCTGAAGGAAATCAGACGATGCTGCAAATACATGGGGGTCTCCAGGTTATGGAAGACCCGACGAATGGGAATTTGACTTTCCGCAAATTCTCCCATACATTTTTTAAGCATTTTTTTAAGTTGGGATAGTGAGTTACAGAAATCCAAACATCCTCTGAACTTATGGAATAATGACAGCACCTGCTTAATATATAGATGACCAATCTTCAAGAAAAACTGTTTACATGTAATCTCCCAACAGTAATCAAAAATATATGTTGTCTTTAAAAACACATCTATTGGAACATAATGGGAGACCATTTAAAAGATCTGCATTAAATTTGTTTATTTATTAAATACTGAAAAAAATAAATTATGGACAGTGCTTTATGTAACCCAGGGACTGCCTGTACTTGACAGATCCGCGGAGAGATTAAAGCAGAGTTAACATTTCAGATTCCTTCTTTGATAAGACACATTAGTTCTGTTCTCTCTCTCTTCAGATGTTGCCTGATGTGCTGATTATTTACAACGTTGTTTATAGTTCACTTTAACCCATTCATTCAGTAACTCAAACACCCATGAAGGATGGATTCTGCAGAAAGAGATGGACCTGTCTGGACCAGAAGTGGTGGACATTGTCTGGTCCTGCATCAAAAGGACAGCTAACATGACTAAATACCCACACCACCCAGGCCACACTCTCATTTCATTGCAACCATTGGGAGGAAGGTAGAAGAGCTCTTGAGAACATGATCTCCAGGTTCAACAACACATTCCTCCCTTCAACCATCTTGAACCACACTGCACAGTGCTAACCACAACTCTAAACAGCAATGATCTGCTATGGACTATTTTTAGGTTGCATTAAACACTTTGGTTTGCACTATTATGTTCTAGTTATTAATAATTTATTGTATTATTGATATTATTGTATTATTGTGTTGCCACATTAATGTGTAGGTAAAGATGTAATTGTTCTGTTCCTGGTACACATGACAACACTTTTTCCAGCTTTGACAGTGTTTTTTTGCTTTATGACTGCTATCTTCTGTGCCAGGTTATTTTTGTGAACCTATCTTTATTTATAGTCCAACCTGATGAATAAAACCCCTTATTCAGGCCTTGCACAGTAATATTACAACCATATTAGTCCCGTAATCAATTTCAATCTTCTGTTAAAACATTAACTCCCATCTTTCTGCTACTAGGATTTCATATATGATGAGCCAGATGTGTACTGTGATGCAATGATAAATTTTCTTCAGATTATTCATTTTGATTTGCCAAAGTACTTTTTTTTTGCTGTTCTACGATCATGGTGACTATAATTAATCAAATGAGCACACTAATAAGGGTGCACATTACATAGAAAATAGGTGCAGGAGGAGGCCATTCGGCCCTTCGAGCCAGCACCGCCATTTATTGTGTACATGGCTGATCGTCCCCAATCAATAACCCTTGCCTGCCTTCTCCCCATATCTCATGATTCCACTAGCCCCTAGAGCTCTATCTAACTCTCTCTTAAATCCATCCAGTGATTTGGCCCGCACTGCCCTCTGTGGCAGGGAATTCCACAAATTCACAACTCTCTGGGTGAAAACTTTTTTTCTCACCTCATTCTTAAATGGCCTCCCCTTTATTCCAAGACTGTGGCCCCTGGTTCTGCTCGCCCAACATTGGGAACATTTTCCCTGCATCTAGCTTGTCCAGTCCTTATATAATTTTATATGTTTCTATAAGATCACCCCTCATCCTTCTAAACTCCAGTGAATACAAGCCTAGTCTTTTCAATCTTTTCTCATATGACAGTCCCACCATCCCAGGGATCAATCTCGTGAACCTAAGCTGCACTGCCTCAATCACAAGGACGTCCTTCTTCAAATTAGGAGACCAAAACTGTACACAATACTCCAGATGTGGTCTTACCAGAGCCCTATACAACTACAGAAGAACCTCTTTACTCATATACTGAAATCCTCTTGTTATGAAGGCCAACATTCCATTAGCTTTCTTCACTGCCTGATTGATGCAGAATCTTTATGGATACCATTATTTTATCTACTTTAAGTAATTACTGATAACAAGCTGCTCAGTTAAAGTTACTGCTGGACCATGGTCTCTACTTTGAAAGGTGGTCTAAAGAACCAATCGACTGAAGTTGTCCCTCGTCTCCTTGAGCTTACTAGTTCCTTTTAGACAAAAAAAACATTTTTGCTACATTGATGTGGGAACAGCATGCAAAAAATGTATGCCTCTCTGCCATCAGTGTGAAAGGACACAATATATTGTAAATCAAAGTTAAAACAAACTAAAGAAAACAAGCTCAACTAAAATGTCACAAAGGCTTATTTCCAACTGCAGCTGGTACATACGGAGATACAGAATGACAACTCCAGTATAACAAATTTATTTTTCATATAAATGATTCCGAGAAAATGACAGTGACATTTAATGAGAAGAGCAAGGACATTGTTCACTGACACAGTACTATGGTTCAAACCAGAAGGTGTGAAGGAACATCAATCATCATACGTGACAAGGACTCAGTCAGGGATGTCAGGATTGTCTTATGAAGAAAGACTGAATAGACTTGGTTTATACTCTCTAGAATTTAGGAGATTGAGAGGGGATCTTATAGAAACGTATAAAATTCTTAAGGGGTTGGACAGGCTAGATGCAGGAAGATTGCTCCCGATGTTGGGGAAGTCCAGGACAAGGGGTCACAGCTTAAGGATAAGGGGGAAATCCTTTAAAACCGAGATGAGAAGAACTTTTTTCACACAGAGAGTGGTGAATCTCTGGAACTCTCTGCCACAGAGGGCAGTCGAGGCCAGTTCATTGGCTATATTTAAGAGGGAGTTAGATGTGGCCCTTGTGGCTAAGGGGATCAGAGGGTATGGAGAGAAGGGAGGTACAGGATACTGAGTTGGATGAATTAAATTAAATTTCTTTTTTTATATAGCACATTTTTAGTCAACTTGCATTGACCCCAAAGTGCTTCACATAATTACATCCACACACACAGGCAAAGGTGGGTGAAGTGTCTTGCCCAAGGACACACACAGGCAAAGGTGGGTGAAGTGTCTTGCCCAAGAACACAACGACAGTATGCACTCCAAGCGGGATTCGAACCAGCTACCTTCCAGTTGCCAGCCGAACACTTAGCCCATTGTGCCATCTGTCGTCCCGACAGGTACGGGATACTGAGTTGGATGATCAGCCATGATCATATTGAATGGCGGTGCAGGCTCGAAGGGCCGAATGGACTACTCCTGCACCTAATTTCTATGTTTCTATGTTCAACTTCAGCTTATTTTCACTGCGTTTTTTGGTTTTGGGACATCACTGTCATTCGAGTCATTTCAGTTGACTTGATTGCAAATGATTCTCATGGAACAGTAAATCCAGTCAGCAAATAAAATTACATAGCCTCCGTTAATAAAAAGCAGGCAGAATATCAGAACAGTTGTAAACATCTGCTGTATCTTAAATCCTGGATCCTATTAAAAATAGGTACATGTTGTCATAAAGAGACAATATTGTTAACTGTAACATTTTGGTTTTAAGTTCAAGCCACTTCATACGATGCCTGGTGTCAGTTTTTGCATACAATATATTTTAAGTCTCTCCTATAAATAATATAGTGCAGTCATAGAATACCGGTGGACAATTCCAATCACTTTGGCTGATTACAGAAAGCATCCATTCCAAATCCAATTCTGATTCAAGTACACAATTTTAGACCAAAGTAGTTCTGTATTTTCCGGGATTCAGCCCTTCTGCGGAAATTGCCTATGTTTTTTTTTATCATTTAAGTGGCTGCAAGAATTATGTTGCAGCACTTAAGCAGATTTTTTTCTTTAACAGAAAGCATATGAAGCTTTGCCTCGGGGCTTAAGAACTTGAATAAGATACTGCATGTTGAACAGATTCAATCCTTTTTGACATTGTGTTCAACAACCTTGCTGGACTAAAGGATACTGTCTCTTTAAGTCACCTTATGATGCTCCTGTGCTAGTTCTAAATTTATATATGCTGGTGAATTTACGAACATAACAATGCAACTATTTGATGGGGGGGGGAAGGGGGTGGAGTGTGTCTTAGAACAGCTCATCAGTACCAGGGGGTCAAAAGGGTGTGAAAAATAAGTATATACATGGATATATCAATTGGTACATGCCCATTTATGTTGGAGCAAAATGTGTCATATATTCATATTTAATACATAGTTTCATCAACCTGTTTTCAAATTAACATTACATTAAATAATACATTTTAAGTGCTGCATGCATGCTTGAATGTTCACTTTTCCCATTCATTTCTCCTCAATATGCAAAATTCTGGAAAGCAAGCCAGGAACGGAATCAAAATTAATTGAGTTCTCCTATTGCCTGAGATTTTTGACCTCCTGGTTCAACCTTGCAGTTGTTGCAAATGATATCATAAGACAAGTACGTGCACAGGAATGACATCATACATACCCTTTATAGGAGGGTTCACGTTTGATTCCACATTCAGATGAACGTTGCGATGTTCTGTGGAACCAGGACAACGAAATGAACTTTCAGAGATACACAAACCCCCTAATAACAACAACAACACAAATACTGAGAATAGTAATAACAATCTGCCAACATTTGCAAATAGCAGGCAAGGTGTTACTACAGGCCCGTCTGAACAGCAGGCCAGTTCGATGTGAGCTCATTATTATCTATGAGAGACAATACTGTTTTCCCATTGATGATAAATAAAGCTACACCTACTGGTATGGCTTTGCAAAGTTAGTATTTGCTGTCCCAAATAGCAAGTTACGAATGGAAGCTCAAGAAACATCAGCATTCTCAGTGGACCTTTACAATTACTGCGCCCAGAGCCTAAACAAGGATTCTAAAACATCAGCAAGAAGAAGTTCCCAGTGGCAGAGGGGCCTGTTTCACACCAACAGAATCACATGCAATGTACGGTACATCTTAGCAATGCATTACATTGTCATTAACAGACAGCGGATGACAAAACTGAGCCAAGTCAAGGTAAAACATAGCATGGGTTTTCACAGGGCAGACACACAGTCAGTGTTTATCATGGAAATAGAATTGTATTAGTTTACTATCCTCAAAATACAAATCTATCTTGACAAATTAAATTTGTTAAATATTAATGCAATATTTATTCATGATAGGGTATTTGCTGGTGTTAATTTAATGAAATGTATTCATTCTAAAATTGTTTTAAATGTAGTAATTCCGACATGAAATCTATTAACATTCAGAATGGAATGTTATTATAGGATTAATGTAATATTTCCCTGCAGGACAGTCCTCATTTCCAACAAAAACTCATTCCTTGTTTTACCTCGGCATGATTCAAGGTTCTGATATCTTTGTTAACACATCATATCGCATCATGAATCACCATATTTTCTGAAGCCTATCATGGTATTTCATGTCTAATCACAGGGCACCTTGGAATTCTGCTGATAACTCAAGCATCGCCCCTGCTGATGATTACTCTGGAATACCTTTTATCAATTGGGTAACAGCTCATTTTGATTAACCCATATAGATAGATTTATTGAAGAGATTTTTTTTGCAGATTCAGAAACACCTTGAACTTTTCCATAAACAAGTTTTCGATGGCTTTCGAGTTAGTAATTCTCAGGCAAAAAAAAATTGACAAAGCAGTTTCTTCAGAGAATTTTAGCAAGTGCCCTTTAGTGCTGAGAAATGCCAGAACACGGGAAGGAGTATGAAACAAATAGAAAAGAACTGCTATAGGAACTACAGCGGGAGATACTGAAACAATCCCCACAATGGCTCATTTAGTAACTGCCCCAGTTTCAAGCTGAATCATGAAGACCTACAATAATCTTGAGAAAAATCCCTTTTCTCCACTGAGCTTGTTGATAACTGATAGGGTGGCAATTTAATTTCTGAGAATTTAAAAGCATATCGTGCAGATGTAAACTGATTTTACTACCAGGTGAAATATGAACATGACCAGTTCTGGGCTGTTTAATATAGCTTGAAAACTCAGATGGGCATTAGGTATAAGTCATCCTTGTGCTCCTGTTGAGATTTCCATGTGAGGGGCATGCAGTATGATGTTATTGCAACTCTCCCTTAGGAACATTGGTGGGGAATTAAGATTACTTCTTCTGAGAGCAGTCTTTGTAGTGCCCTACCAGAACATCCTTGCCTTCCCAGGGCACTGCATGACTGAGAGCTCTGTCAGGCATGGTCAATCAGTCCCATCCGATTGAACTCGCCATCTCCTCAACACTGCACTAATTTATCCCACTACACACTGATCGCAATACCAACTCTCCAAAGGGCCCAGCGCAGCCCTCAAACTCCATTGCTGGATATGACTGACCTTGTTGTCAGCCTGATCATCAGCATGAACTCTCTCTCCGCAACCTAAACACAGCACATCCTCTACACCACCCCACCACTCCAACCGTCTCTACCCCACACCCTCAAAACTACAGGGCAGAATGATATTCTAATGTCATCCCGCTTTCCCCATCAACCCGCCTAATTCCTTGGCGATGATTGGGCTCAATTGGTTACCCCCATCCTGAACACTCAACAAACCACATGTCCATTGCCCCCTCTCCAGTCCCACCAACCCAAGTCCAGACTTGGAACTGAACATCAGCACATTTTGATTCAATTGAATTTTGGAATGTGGGTCAAAACCTAAGATTCACGTTCTGTTCCTATGCCCATCCAGTGCACCTATAAGGGCACATTAGAATTTCTAGGCTAATAAGTACAGGAAAGGTAGTGAATAGAGAGAAGCAAGTACCTGTCTAGTACCTATAAAGTTGAACATATCAACATGTAATTTACAAAAAAAAGGATTTGATTTGAACATTTGTGAGAATGTATAAATTACGTTTGCTATTTGCATAGGATCGAATTAATGGAATCTCATGATCACTTTATTTAAAACTTCAACACAAAAATAGTGCAAAGCACATGGGAATCAAATGTTTTGAACAAATGTGTATCTGTACATGTATCTCGGAGTGTCTGCATCTCTTTGTACTTAGAAACAATAGTTCAAAATGCACTACCACTGGTGAACATTGTTTGCATTGATGTGCATGGGTCCAGCATGTTCCAAGAAATTAAGTAGAAAAACAGGAAATAGACACATGGAAGAATGGTGTGGCAAAAAATCTGAAGCACTGGCATACTGCAGTACTTATTTATTAGCCAATGATAATGGGCAATATGTTCAGTGCTTATTGCATAGTTTTCAATTAATTTTAATTGCTATTTATAATGATACTTTATGATTGTGTCATGGCTTGAATGAACCTGGATGTAATAAGTGCATGCAAGCAGAAACAGGATGGTGCAGCATAAACGTATACATTTAATGAATTCAAGCAGGGAATTAGAAGGCCCAAACGGGACCATGAAATATCATTGGTAAGTTGGAGTAAAGACAACCCTAAGGCTTTTGATACATAAATTAAAAACAAGGTGGGAATGTGAAAGAAGGTAGGACCACTCAAAAATGAAGTGAGGAATTTGTGGTTGATGCAACAGGCTGTAGTCAAGGCACTAGAGGAAAAGACATGGAGGACCGTAAGATCAGTGAGTGGAAAAGTGATAAACTGAAGCTATTTGAGTCCAAGGATGAGATGTGTTAGGTTTCTTGAAAAGGATTAAAATGGATACATCCGCAAGGCCTAATGGGGTCTTATTTGAAGCATTTGAAGCATTATGTGTAATTCTGTGTAATTCTGGTTGGCCCATAATAGAAAGAATAGTGAGGCTTTGGAGAGGGTGCAGAAGAGTGTTTTCACACAGAGAGTGGTGAATCTCTGGAACTCTCTGCCACAGAAGGTAGTTGAGGCCAGTTCATTGGCTATATTTAAGAGGGAGTTAGATGTGGCCCTTGTGGCTAAAGGGATCAGGGGGTATGGAGAGAAGGCAGGTACAGGATACTGAGTTGGATGATCAGCCATGATCATATTGAATGGTGGTGCAGGCTCGAAGGGCCGAATGGCCTACTCCTGCACCTATTTTCTATGTTTCTATGTTTCTGAGATGTATACCAGAATGGTTCCAGGATTAGTTATAAGGAGTGGTTGGACAAACTAGGATGTTTTCTCTAGAATGTTGGAGATTGAAAGGAGACCCAATAGAAGTATATAAAATTATGACAGAACATTTTCCCAGGGTGGAGAGACTTGAAGTCAGGGGGTGAAAGGGAAAGGACAATTATGGGCAAATATTTTTTCACACAGAGAATGGCAAGCCTGGAATTCGCTGAGAGTTGTGGTGGTTGAAGTGGTGTTGAAGAGGCTTTTAGCTGGATACATAGATATGCAGGGAATGGAGGAATATATGGATCACATGCAGGCAGAGGAGGTTAGTTTAATTTGGCATCGTGTTTGTCACAGTCATTGTGGACTACATGGTCTGTTTCAGTGCTGTGCTGTATGCATGTTCTATGTTATAATGTGTGCTTGCAGGAACATCAGATGAAGGGAGTCATTTGTTAGGGATTTGATTCGGTGCCATGTGAACACAATGATCCAGTGAGTGCCTGCAATAACACCAATTAAGAATGGCATCATATTATTCAGTGCTATTGGTAATAATTTGAGCACATGAAATTCAAGCAAGCTAGCCATTCGTATGCAAAATTGGCTTGAAGGTAAAAAACAAAGGGTTGTTTTTCAGACTGAATGAAGCCCTGTAACAAGCAGCATACATCAGGGAATGGTTCTTGCACCACTTTTATTCATTATTTATATTAATGATTCGGATTTGTGAATATAGGTGAATATTGTTTGTACATTTGTGTGTGGCACTAACATTATTGATATAGTGGGCAGTGAAGATTATCTATGATTATAATGAGATCTTGATCTACTGGGCCAGATTACTGGTTATCATTTCCAATAATTACAAGAAGCATTTTGATAGGTCACATCAGGTAGGATTTACCTAGTAAACAGTAGGGCCCTGGGGAGTGTTGGAGAAAAGGAAGACCTAGGGGTGAAGGTACATATTTCCATGAAGATGGTGACACAGGTTCATGAGGTATTGAAGAAGGCATTTGGCATGTTTGCCTTTATTGATCGGAATATTAAGTACAGAAATTAGTTTAGTTTCGTTTAGAGATACAGTGCAGAAACAGGCCCTTTGGCCCACCAGCGGTCCCCGCAAATTAACACTACACTACACACCCTAGAGACATTTTTTTTACACTTATACCAAGCCAATTAACCTACAAACCTGTACAAAGATCTCAGAGAACAACCACACAGACACGGGGAGAACGTACAAACTCCGTACAGACAGCACCCGTAGTCATGATCGAACCCGGGTCTCTGCAGCTGCAAGCGCTGTAAGGCAGCAACTCGACCACTGCACACCATGCGGTAGCTGTACAAGATTTTAATCAGGCCACATTTGGAGCACTGTGTGCAGCTCTCGTCGCTTTGCTGTAGGAAGGATATCATTATACTGGAGAGGGTGCAGAGGAGTGCAGAGATGTTAACCGGTCTAGAGGGTTTGAGTTGTAAGGCAAAACTGGATATGCCGGGTTTTTTTTCCCTATAGTGTAGGAGATTGAGGGGTGATCTTATAGACAAATATAAATTCATGAAGGGCATAGATAAGGTGAATAGCTACAGTATTTTCCCCAAGGTAGGGAAGTCTAAGATTAGAGGGCAGAGTTTTGAGGTGAGGGGGGAAAGATTGAAAGGAACCTGAGAGACAGCATTTTCATATAGAGGGTTTGTATATATGGAATGAGCTGCCAGAGTAAGTAGCAGAGGAGGATGCAATTATGACATTTAAAAGTTTGATAATTGGATAAGAAAGCCTTGGCAGGATATGAGCCAGGTTTTGGCAAGTCGGAATAGCTCAGTTAAGCAACTTGGTCAGTGTGGACAAGGTGTGCCAAAGGGCCTGTTACCTTGCTATTTTATTCAATATCTCCATGAAGTTAATCATACATTGACGCTTGGTAGAATTACATTAAACACCGTCACACATTCAGCTGTAACATCTGCACACATGGAAATGTCAACTAACAAGAACATATTTAAAGTAACAACGACTCTCATAAGCCAATAGGCTACATCCTGTTAGCTTATACAATTTCTCTTGGTTTTTATTGTAGATGTACAATATTTAAAAAAATACACTGCATGTTGTCTGTTACAATACTATGACAATAAGACATTAGAAGCATCACATTTCAGATCTTCATTCATGAGATCAAACAATTATAATAGAAGGATGCTATTCAGCCCACTGAGTTCATGCTGGCTGCAGGGGCTGCAATCCCATCGGTCCAAATCCCCTTTGTCTTCCTCCCCCTGTAACCTATTCACTTTCAAATGACAACTCTTCCTTTTTGGTCTTTTGCCCCTTACCTAAACTAGGGAATAATGTATTGAAGGCAACAAACCAACCAACATGACTATGGTATGAGGGGAACACCAGAGCTCCAGCAGGAGATTGATGCAGCTGTAGGAAGGAGGTGGAAGCTCCAGCCAGTCCGTACTCAGGGTCAGAATTAAAGCCAGGTCTCCAACTGCCACATATCTACACATTGCAATGTTTATCTTCCTCATGGAATAGAATATTATCACAAACAATGGCTAGATAATGCAGAAAATAAAAACTGCACATGCTGGTTTGTACCAAAGATAGACCCAAAGTGCTGGAGTAACTCACCACTTTGGGCATCAGCTCTGGAAGAAACTGATAGGTGACATTTCAGGTCAGGTTGGGAAGAAGGGTGTCAACCCAAAATGTCACCTATGCTTTTTCTCCAGAGATTCTGCCTGACCTGCTGATTTACTCCTACACTTTGGGTCTATCTTTGGCTGGATAATGCAATTCTGTGAAGCATATGATTTTCATATGCTTGGATTTATGAGATGGTTTCAAAATTAGAACTACATTTGTGCAACATTGCACTGTACATGCCTAGAACAAGCAAGCAGATTAGAAGCAAATGTTTGAGGCTTTATATACCATCCATTCCCTAGCTGCTTTTCTTTGACGTAGCTTCTTCTTTGCTTTACTAATAATCACTCTCACCAGTAACTACAACCTCCCTTATCATCACTTGTGCCGCGAGTGTCCACAAGCATGTCTTAACCTCCCCCTGGCCATCGCCACAACCACCCTGATAATTTCTCCAATCACACCCTTCGCCCTCTATTCTGATTATCTCCCTGAGTACCTCTCTGGTCATTTCATGAACTGATACCACCCCAGACTCCTACAATTTCCCATTCATCTATTCGAGTGGACCAAAAACCCAAAAGTCAACTTTCGTCCATGTGATTTTACCCAATTCTCCAGCGAGCCTCTCCTCCACAACACTCGCCCTTCAATATTCTATCTCCTCTTTTCCTGAAAACAATCTCCTCCACCATCACCATTGTGCATGATTGTAGGAGTTCACAGCTGAAAGACACATCAGTGAATATCATTCCCACACCATGCCTCTCATCTAATTTCACAAAACTGACACAGACCCCCCACTGCCTCGCATTAATATACTTTTCAGATACAATTTCATTTCAATACCATTTTGTTATTTTTTTTCTTTGTGTAAACATCAAACTAATGCCATGGAGTGTACTCATATTTTACACTTGTAATTCTTTGGTTTAAGTATTAATATAATTAAGATTTAGGTCAGCGTAATCTGAGCTCTCTGGATTCTGCAGTTCGGTTACTGAGATTGTAAGTAATGAGCTTTCAAAAGTGTCATCTGTGGTTCAGTGAAAGCACTGTCGGCTACCAGTCAGGTTGTGGGTTGAAGTCTCTCTCTAGGGACTTCAATACAACATTGAGGTTGATGCTTCACTGCAATACTGCAATCTCAGAAAAGCCTTAAACTGTGACATTTTACAACCATGGTTTTAAATGATCCCCTGGTATTTTTTGAAGTGCAGGAGTGTGCTGTCCAATGTATGCTTCTCAAACAGCATATTTTAACTCATTACCTGGTAATTTTGTAGAACTTGCTGTTTACAAGTTGACTTTATACACGGCTCACAACATGGGCAACATTTCTACAGGTGTTTCAATTTAATTGAGTCTCAGGCATATTTTGAGTCGAAGAGGTTGTTTGTGACTTTCAGTGGGGATATACTCATGCTGTGAACTTGAGATTTTTTTAAAATTGTGTGCTAATGGATATATGTAAATGCAGCCACGTGGCCTGATGCTGGAATGTTGAGCAACAACACAAAGTGCATGGATTACTCAGTGGGACAGGCAGCATCTGCATAAGGAATGGATAGGTGGTGTTTCATAACCGACCTGATGCATCTCCTGTCCATTCCCTCCACGGATGTTGACTGACCCACTGAGTTACATGGCACTTTGCATATGGGCACAGTCATTTGTTATTGCCAGTAATGCCTGCAAGCCACGAATCCAAAGGTGAACCCTCCTAGGAGAGTTTGCTCAGCTCCCTTGTAAATGCTTCTGCTGTCCAATGTAGAAATGATAGTAATCTTGCTTCAGCACAATCTTTCCAAGCCTTGACACCCAGTCAGACACAGAGAAGGTCCCAAGACCCCAAGCTGCCAGAGCATGCCTATCAGACTTTAAGATCAGTATCAAATGCAGGTCCACATTCTTTCACTTTGCAACAGTAATAGGCCTTTCTCACGGGGCGACTTGACGCACGAGTTAACCAGAGTTTAACATCGTGGGAACCTCGTGCGATAACAGTACGGCATTCATGGACCACCGTGGACCACCGTGGCGCTAACGGCAGGTAATCGTGTAGCTTGGTGACTCGGGAGAAAATTCAAGCAAGCTTGAATTTCTCCAAGAGTGACTTGTACACTTGTGGTTGAGCATTGCAACATTATATGAACGTAGTGGCCAGTGCGATATCCGTGCGATATCCGTAATAACTCTTGCGGTTACCGTGGGAACTCCTGCGAACGGTAAACCCGGAAGCTGGACAGAGGGGACAGAAGGTGAGTAAAAAAGGTGTTCTCAATATCCTTTATAAATGTCTGTATGTTAATATGTGTGTCTTTTCCTCTTGGGCATTACTTTGTTTCTGTTGGTGGCTCCACATTTTATGATAGCCTGAAGTGTGATAAAGCTTTTACCTCAGCAGTTTGATTGTCAGTGCTTGTTTACCTCATTGTTAAATAAATATATTTTTTACTATCAGCTTGATGTCTGCAATTCTTCATTAACATATCACTACAAGATGAATGTCTCTAATGTTATAATCCCTCTCATGCTGAAACACAAAATAGTTGAAGGGAGGTGATATAATCACATTTTCATTAAGTTACATTTTTGAGTGTTCAGGTCCATCAATTGTTGAGCTATTTAAACGTTTAAAAGTTTCACCTCTCGGTAGAAAATAAAATAAGCCAATCAGCGCGGTAAATGTGAGACAAAGTCTTTATTCCTATTTGACAATATAAAAAGACGACTTCTTGCACATATTGAGAGAAGGTGCATCACTCCAAACATTTGTCTATAAAAGGGCCTCGCAAACACGAAAATCAACAAATGAGGCACGCTAAATTATTTTAAACACATTATATTCATTAACCTCCGCAACAAGCCTAAACTCAGGCATTAAAATGGACAATGCAATGTGCTAAATGGCAGGTTTTGCGGACAAACATCTTATAGGAAGCACTTTTCAGAGGACAACACTAGAAAGTCAGCTTATTTGCTATGCATTTCTGCTAACATGCAGTAGTGTTCCTGTGGTCGGCTACCCATCAATATAGCTGTCCTGCCACGGCACACTCACCAATTGTGAATTGTAGTAAGCGCAGAGATGGCCTCTTTGCTCTTTCACACCCAGTGAGACTTCCTCTTAATTCTCTTTTTAATTAATCTCTCCCTTCTGCCTTCACGCAAGCGTCCTCGATGCACATAGAAACATAGAAACATAGAAATTAGGTGCAGGAGTAGGCCATTCAGCCCTTCGAGCCTGCACCGCCATTCAATATGATCATGGCTGATCATCCACTCAGTATCCCGTACCTGCCTTCTCTCCATACCCTCTGATCCCCTTAGCCACAAGGGCCACATCTAACTCCCTCTTAAATATAGCCAATGAACTGGCCTCGACTACCCTCTGTGGCAGGGAGTTCCAGAGATTCACCACTCTCTGTGTGAAAAAAGTTCTTCTCATCTCGGTTTTAAAGGATTTCCCCCTTATCCTTAAGCTGTGACCCCTTGTCCTGGACTTCCCCAACATCGGGAGCAATCTTCCTGCATCTAGCCTGTCCAACCCCTTAAGAATTTTGTAAGTTTCTATAAGATCCCCTCTCAATCTCCTAAATTCTAGAGAGTATAAACCAAGTCTATCCAGTCTTTCTTCATAAGACAGTCCTGACATCCCAGGAATCAGTCTGGTGAACCTTCTCTGCACTCCCTCTATGGCAATAATGTCCTTCCTCAGATTTGGAGACCAAAACTGTACGCAATAGTCCAGGTGTGGTCTCACCAAGACCCTGTACAACTGCAGTAGAACCTCCCTGCTCCTATACTCAAATCCTTTTGCTATGAAAGCTAACATACCATTCGCTTTCTTCACTGCCTGCTGCACCTGCATGCCCACTTTCAATGACTGGTGTACCATGACACCCAGGTCACGCTGCATCTCCCCTTTTCCTAGTCTGCCACCATTTAGATAATAGTCTGCTTTCCTGTTTTTGCCACCAAAATGGATAACCTCACATTTATCCACATTATACTGCATCTGCCAAACATTTGCCCACTCACCCAGCCTATCCAAGTCACCTTGCAGTCTCCTAGCATCCTCCTCACAGTTAACACTGCCCCCCAGCTTAGTGTCATCCGCAAACTTGGAGATATTGCCTTCAATTCCCTCATCCAGATCATTAATATATATTGTAAATAGCTAGGGTCCCAGCACTGAGCCTTGCGGTACCCCACTAGTCACTGCCTGCCATTGTGAAAAGGACCCGTTTACTCCTACTCTTTGCTTCCTGTTTGCCAGCCAGTTCTCTATCCACATCAATACTGAACCCCCAATGCCGTGTGCTTTAAGTTTGTAAACTAATCTCTTATGTGGGACCTTGTCGAAAGCCTTCTGGAAGTCCAGATACACCACATCCACTGGTTCTCCCCTATCCACGCTACTAGTTACATCCTCGAAAAATTCTATAAGATTCGTCAGACATGATTTACCTTTTGTAAATCCATGCTGACTTTGTCCAATGATTTCACCACTTTCCAAATGTGCTGCTATCCCATCTTTAATAACTGACTCTAGCAGTTTCCCCACTACCGATGTTAGACTAACTGGTCTGTAATTCCCCGTTTTCTCTCTCCCTCCCTTCTTAAAAAGTGGGGTTACGTTTGCTACACGCCAATCCTCAGGAACTACTCCAGAATCTAAAGAGTTTTGAAAGATTATTACTAATGCATCCACTATTTCTGGAGCTACTTCCTTAAGTACTCTGGGATGCAGCCTATCTGGCCCTGGGGATTTATCGGCCTTTAATCCATTTAATTGTGGGCTGCTGCATACAGCGCGTCAATGGAAAAAAACACCATCCTGTACTTGAAACTACTTAGTATAGGCATGTCTCCAAATGAGCCAATTCAACCAAGGGAGGATATTTATAGTGTGTGAAACAAAAAGTGACATCATTTGTGCCACGTGTAGTTCACAATTGGACACAGTTGAGGGATAGATTTCTGCTTTATTTTGCTTTCAGTTTTATTGTATTTATGCCAGTGAAGTAAGAGCAAAACCCAAACTCTGGATTGAAAGACATGAATCAATCAGGGACAGATCCTAGTAGGTTTTACCATGCTTAAAAACTTTAGATAAAACCTGCTTTTGTCTGGAGCGAGCCTCATGTATGAAAGTTAGCACAGGTGACATTGATAGCCCCCTGTGGTGTGAACTATGTCCTAGTTCAAGACTTAAGCTGGTGACGTACCTCAGTGACACCTTTCTTGTGAACCCCATGGCACCAAGATTATTGCTGTTCCGTAAAGTAAAGCTAGATTGTGTACCCTGTTGAAAACATACCTATGTGGCATTCACATGGGTTTCCCCCATCTTCCCCTTCTCCAGCCTGCACAAACCAGAAATGGAACTGAAAATGTTGGAAATATTGATGAAATGTCATTGATCTGAAAATATAACATTCTCCACAGATGCTGCCTGACCAGTCTTACAGTCCAACTGAAATTGGACATTTAATTCACTTCTGTGATCATTTAACAGGCTTCTGGGAACTATTGAGTAGCTCAATCCAATACAGTGGGAAACATATACCCTTGGTGGAACGAGTCTGACATTACACATCTCTCACATTAGATACTTATTAGATATACTTAGAGTCTGAAAAGCAGGGGTATCACTGTTGAATTTCATGGCCTGCAAGAGTTGTACATGAGGGAGAAATAGTTTATAAAAACTGAACTGAGGTTGAATCTTGAATAACAAAAGTGTTGATTTTTGAAATTAAGGGACAGAAGTTTAGGGGTAACATGAGGGGGAACTTCTTTACTCAGAGAGTGGTAGCGGTGTGGAATGAGCTTCCAGTGGAAGTGGTGGCGGCAGGTTCGTTGGTATCATTTAAGAATAAATTGGATAGGCATATGGATGAGAAGGGAATGGAGGGTTATGGTATGAGTCCAGGCAGGTGGGACTAAGGGAAAAAAATTGTTCGGCGCGGACTTGTAGGGCCGAGATGGCCTGTTTCCGTGCTGTAATTGTTATATGGTTATATGGTTATATGATCAGTTTGATTTTAAGGAGAGATGTGAAAGTTGCCATATCATTTATTTGACTTCTGACAATAATTCATTTTCACATTCAATGGTAACAGCTTCAAGTGTCTTTTCTCAAGTACTGGAGGTTATTGGCAGAATTGGATTCTCTTATTCTGGGATAGCTTGCTCAGCTGTACATTTACAAATATCTATGGAAAAATCAATATGTTTTAATTATAAAGAACAAAGGCAAGAGCAGGTACAGATCTATTGTCTGCCTTCTAGGTCAGTAGGGTCACTGTAAAGAAATGGAGCTTTCACTGGTTGAGAAATTGAATGGCTACAGAGTTCATTGCTTTCTTTTGAATAAGGTTATCTTTATTTCAAGTCACTTTTACCCGCTGACACTCAGTAGAGACTTTTTTTTTGTCTAAAGACTATTTTTTCCTCATGGTTATTACAACTGTCTTTTAATTGCTAAAGGTTGATATGTGTTTTCTTGATGGCATCTGTGTCTGATTAATTCAAAGTAAGGCATTACCCATTTCAATATATTTTCCTATTGATTTCATAATTTGAATTTGACCTGCCAACACATTGGCGTAAATCTAGCTATTAATCTGAGATCAATTTCTGCAAAATGCATAGATACAATTCACAGATCAGAATTCCCATGATAACTGCATTTTTTTGTGGCGATACAGCAGCTCTGATTGCATGACCTCTGTAAAATGCATAGAATTAAAGCTGGTAATTTATAATGTTTGCAGACGGCTAATGGAAATGTCCACTTTCTTTAAATTTATAATAAAATCTAATTTATTCACTTCGTAATGGGTTGGCCACTGAAATGATATAAATTTGGAATAAACACCCAAACTGCATGAGTACCGAATAACCTTCTAATCTTTATGGCCTATGATATGTCACCCATTTCTTGAAGATTACTTAAAGAAATGTTCTAGTCCCTATTTAAACATCAGCTTGATGGTGATTTCCGTTCAAATTAGAAGGTATAGGTTTATTTGTCACCACAGCATTATTGCAAAATCGAGGATGACAAGTAAGTGCAATACTGAGGGATTGCAGCCCCTTGTCCTGTTGGGTGCAGAAGAGCCTCTTGAACCTCTTCAATGGGTACTTTTGGACACATTACAATGTCTAGCCTATTATCTACTTCAACACTATTGCTGCACATTCAAGAGTGTTAGTATTCAGATAGACAATACATTTTTAATCTCTGACATAATTTGAAGAACAGCTGCAAATTTTTTCTGTTATATAGAATAATTGCAAAGTATAGGAGCAAAGAGGTCCTTCTGCAGTTTTACAGGGCCCTAGTGAGACCACACCTGGAGTATTGTGTGCAGTTTAGGTCCAAATTTGAGGAAGGACATTCTTACTATTGAGGGAGTGCAGCGGAGGTTCACAAGGTTAATTCCTGGGATGACGGGACTGTCATATGCTGAGAGAATGAAGCGACTGGGCTTGTATACGCTGGAATTTAGAAGGATGAGAGGATATCTTATTGAAACATAGGAAATATTTGGACACGCTAGAGGCAGGAAACATGTTCCTGATGTTGGGAGAGTCCAGAACCAGGAGCCGCAGTTTAAGAATAAGGGGTAAGCCATTTAGAACAGAGATGAGGAAACACTTTTTCACACAGAGAGTTATGAGTCTGTGGAATTCTCTGCCTCGGAGGGCGGTCGGTGGAGGCCAATTCTCTGGATACTTTCAAGAGAGAACTATATAGGGCTCTTAAAGATAGCAGAGTCAGGGGATATGGGGAAAAGGCAGGAACGGGGTACCGATTGTGGACACATTGACTGGTGGTGCTGGCTCAAAGGGCCAAATGGCCTACTCCTGCACCTATTGTCTGTTGTCTATTGTAAAGGAATATCATGAAAGCAGTTTTCTAGTTATTTGTGTCAAAACTGTCCTCTCTTAGGTATTGGTATCGGTTTATTCACATGTCACATGTACCAAGATACAGTGAACAACTTTGTAAACTATCCAGTTAAATTATATTATTCAAAAGTACAACCAAGGCATACACAAGTACAGGAGGTGGTGTAAAGAGAAAAATACCAGAGTGCAGACTATAGTGATACAGCATGATAGCATTACAGCTACAAATAACGTGCAGATAAGAAAAACATGCTAGGTCTGCAATTAGGTAGGTTGGGAGATCAGGACTGTACTATGAGTTTATGGGATGACTGTTCGGCAAACTGTTAAAAGCAGGAAAGAAGCTGGTCTTGAATCTTACGGTACGTGCGTTCAAACTTTTTCTGTTGTGTATATCCTACTTTAATGGTAAATCTCATTTACCCATCACCTCAGTTTTTTTACTGAACTACATTAGTACTGAGGTAAGCAATTCATCAATTGTAATATTCTCGTGGCAAATGTAATTCCATTGTGAACAATGATTGTTACCTTGGGATGTCATCACTCTTTTGATTGTATCATGTGATGAGCTGCTCTGTGGGTCACAATACTGTTTAATAAGAAGATCCAGTCATAGTGTGTGAAGAGTCCTTGAGGAAGCTGCAGAACATTTGTTTGAGCTTTGTGTGTTTTATATATAATCCTAAAGGTCCTACATTGGATTTTGCTTAGGAACCCATGGTGCATCATTCTTTTAAAATGCTTAAATATTCCTTCTTCCTCTCTCTCTAATCGGATCTCACCCTTAACTATCTGAGAGACATCCGCTCCTCAAATTTGGGGCTTCTCAATGTTCTGACAACCATTAAGATCTAACCTCTGAAATTACCTTCTTAAACTTTAACTTCTATACCTGTATTTAACTCTAGATGCTCCCTAAAACCTCCCTCTCTGATTAATGATTGTGTAATTTTTTTCACCTTCTTTATGTTTTATCTTCTTTTTGATTTGGCCATGGTAAAACACCTTGGCATATTCTCTCTTAAGGCACAATATTAATGGAAATTTCTGGTGCCATGCGATATTGCATCCAAATTTGTTTCTGCATTTGTCTACTTAGAACAGTGATTACATTATTTAAATATTTCATTCGTTCTTCGGTATTTCATACATCTCCCTGTCCATTCGTTATTTGGTTTCACATTTAACAGGAATTAACAAAGTTAAGTATTACCTTTTAATAAATAAGGCTATGTTTTTATGAATATATCCAACTGAAATATAACTGCATGTTAAGCATCACACTAGATGCACAGATTATAAAAAAAACACATATTTTACAAAATAATCAGAAATAAACCAGAGCAATTTTGGATTTCCACACTTCAGCAGGACATCAAGAACTAAAGGGCATATAAGGTGAAGGGAGAAGGATTTAATATGAACCTGATGGAAATCTTTCTTCACACAGGGGTGTTGGGTATATGCAACACGCTACCAGAGGAAGTAACTGAGGCTAAAACAATTTAAAAAAAACATTGAAAAGACATTTGGACAGTTGCATGAATAGGAAATTTTTAGTCAGATATGAGCCAAACATGGACAAATGGGATCAGCTTAGATGGGACATCTTGGTTAGCAAGGATGAGTATGACTCTATTACGCTATAACATGGATGATGTATGGGCTGCTATTGCTGTATCCACACATACATCTTCAAATAGTAAGTCTTGTTTTAAATCTTCTGCTAAGGGTAGAACACATCCACTTGCTTCAATTGTGCACTCTTCCAATCAAGCATTGTACGTTTGCATGTAGTTCCAAATGAAGCAATCTAATTCTACAGAATGATTTGCATTTTAAAGAATTTGAATATTAAATTATCCTTCCTGAAATGTTTAAGTTTTATACAGTTTGCAAACATATGTGTTAAATTAGCCTCTAGATGTAGACATTTATCACAAATAGGAGAGATTTGTGGGAAGATTCTATTTAGTTTTATTTTAGAGTAGTGTAGTCTATGTAAGACCTTGAATTGTATTAAAGTATGTCTGGCATTTAATGAACATTGATGTATTTGTTGTAAACTTTCGTCCCACATATCTTTCGTTATAGGGTGACCTATTTCATTTTCCCATTTGTATCTATATGGTTCGGTCGGTGGTACCTCGTTGTTTAGTAGGGTGTTATAAATATAAGCTATTAGTTTTTCAGTATTAGGATGCTTGTTCAAACATTCATCAAGAATTTCTGATTCCCTACTCCTGTAGACTTGTGTATTAGATTTAACATAATCTCTAATTTGTAGATATCTGAAGAAATTGTTTGAGTGCAGTCCATAATTCTGTTGTAACTCTTGAAATGAAAGAAAAGTGCCTTTCCCATAAAGATGTCCAATATTTTTGATTCCATAATTTTTCAATTGTGTGAAACCTTTGTCAATAAAGGATGATTTGAATGAAGGATTATTTACAATGGGAAGGCATAGTGGTATATTATTCAATTTTAAATCTTTTTTTATTTGTTTCCAAATTCGTATTCCACTATGTATTATGGGGTTTTCTTTATAGGTTTTTTTGTGCAGTTTTGTGGGAGCAAATATGATCGGACCTATTTCAAAAGGTAGACAGTCTTCCTTTTCCATCATTAACCAATCTGGTTGTCGATCCATTTCTTCCAGCCAGAAATTCATGTTTTTAATATGGACTGCCCAAAAATAAAATAAGAAATTTGGCAAAGCCAAACCTCCATTTATCTTTGACTTACATAAATGTTTTTTACTTATTCTATGATTCTTATAATCCCAGACAAAACTTGTAACAATGGAGTCGACTTTTTTGAAAAAAGTTTTTGGAATATATATCGGAATTAATTGAAATAGGTACAGCAGTTGCGGTAAAAAAATCTTTTTTATAGCATTAATTCTCCCAAGCATAGAAATGGGGAGTGTTTTCCAGTATTGAATATTCTTATGTAGTTTATTCAGTAAGGGTGGGAAATTTAGTTTAAATAAAGAGGTATATGTCTTAGTCACATAGATTCCTAAGTTTTTTAATTTATCTTTAACTATTTTAAAAGGGGATTGTTGTATTGTATGTAAATTGAATTTTGTTATTGGCATGATTTCACTTTTATTCCAATTAATTCTATATCCCGCAAACTGACCAAATTGAGTTATTAGATTTAATAAGTTTGGAATACTAGTTTCTAACTTTGTAATATATATTAGTAAATCATCTGCATATAAGGAAATTTTATTCCTTGTGTCTCTAGTATTGTATCCATATATTCCTGGATGGTTTCTAACGCTTTCTGCTAGGGGTTCGATTGCAAGAACAAATAATAGTGGGGATAGTGAACATCCTTGTCTACAGCCTCTAGAGAGATTAAATTTAGTTGATAACATTTTGTTTGTTAATATTCTGGCTGTTGGATTAGAATATAACAATTTAACCCATGTACAGTACTTCTCTCCTTGTTGAAATGTTTCCATCACCGAAAATAAATATGGCCATTCTACCTGGTCAAATGCTTTTTCAGCATCTAACGAAATAATTGCTAGATCTGCATTAGGAATTCTATTGGAGTATATAATATTAAATAATCTTCTCAGATTATAAAATGAATAACGTTTTGGGATAAACCCTGTTTGGTCGGGATGTATTAATTTACTGATCACTAAGCTCAATCTATTAGATAAAATTTTAGTTAATATTTTCTGGTCAGTATTTAAGAGGGCTATAGCTCTGTATGAACCTGGGTCTTCAAGATCCTTGTCCGTTTTTGGTATGAGTATGATTGTAGATTCATTCAGAGTTTCTGGGAGTTTCTGTTGAGTGTAGGCGTATTTGTACATTGTCTGTAGGCGTGGGGAAAGCAAATCATAATTTTTTAAATAAAATTCAGAATTTAGACCATCAGGGCCTGCAGCCTTTCCGTTTTTTAAAGATTTGATTGACTCTTCGATGTCTTTTATCGTAATTTCAGCCCCTAGTAATTCTCTCTCTTTCTGATCTAGACCCGCAAACTTACAATTCTGTAAAAATGTTTCCATTCCTGCTGATTGTTCTGTCATTTTAGATGAGTACAATTTTCCGGTGGCACTATGGAGCAGGAGAGACTCGCACCAACTAGCTCCGAGAAAAAAAACGAAAAAACGGGGGGAAAAGACAGATCCTACCTGCAGAAAACGGCACAGATTGTTTTGCAATAGGCCCTTGACGTCATCAGGCGCGCGACACCGGCAGTATGTCGACTCAGCATACTCCCCCCAAGACAAAAACCGGCAAGACTAAAGAGGTAGGTCCAACTGAAACCTCGGCCTCAGGTTTAACAGCATCCCGAGAAGACATCTCAAAGAAGAAGAAAAAGACTGAGATGGAAGAATTAAAAACGTTTCTTAAGGAGGAACTTAAAAATCTTAGACAGGACTTTAAAGAGGAGCTGACATCTTTTAAAAAAGAAATTAAAGAACAAATCAAAGAAGATGTTACAGAGATTGTACACAAAGTCCTTGAAGACTGGAAATTAGATATGGAAAGAAATTTGACTCAAAATGTTGAAGAAGTAAATGAAAAACTGAATATGATGGAATCCAGATTTGATTCTAAACTTGAACCTATCTTCCAGATATTAAAACAACACCACAAGATTGCAAAAGAACTTGAGGAATTTGCTGAGACAAGCACCGCAACTACAAAACAACTCATCACTGAGAACCAACGCCTATCAAAGTTATTGCGTCAAATAACCGAAAAATGTACAGACTTGGAGGGACGACAGAGGCGTCAGAACTTAAGAATCGTGGGCATCCAGGAAGGCAGAGAGGAGACTCGTGACCCCCGTGAATTTGCTGCAGATGTACTGAAAACAATTTTGAACCTGGACCAGGCGCCATTACTTGCCTGAGCGCACAGAGTGGGTCGCCCAAAGGTGGGCGACCGACCAAGAATAATGATAGTAAAGGTCCAATATGACCATGTATTGGATGACATGATGAGGAAAATTGTCAAAAGCAGAAATCTTGTATATGAAGGAGACAAGATTAGCGTATTCAGAGATTATCCTGTGGAAGTTGCTAAGAAAAGAGCATTGTTCACAGAAACAAGAAGAATACTGAAGAACATAAAGAATTTGAGATATGGACTGTTATACCCCGCAACACTAAGAGTTAGTTACGAAAATAAGGAACACTTCTTCATCAAGCACACAGAAGCATTTGAATTTGCCAAGAACATCGAGGACAAGATCGAAGATTGAAAAATATTCAACACTCAACACCTACCTGGATACTGCTATCTCGCAGAGAAGATATGGAACTCTAAACTAAACTTTAAACCATTATATTTAAGAGTTGCCTAAAATTCGCAATAAGATTTGGGTAAATATCCTGCAATGGATATATAATACTTACATTTTAGTACTAACTTCTAACAACTTCTAACAACTATTAATAATCATGAATACTAACTAACACTAATTATTGATAATTTGATTATTTAGATTATTTAAGAATTAACTAAAAGTATGAAACATAAGTAAAGTGTGATTCAGATATTTTACAATGAAAAATGTATGGTGGCTCTCTCTCTGATGTTTTTGTTTTTGATTATTCTTTTATAAATGTTTATATTATACAAAACTAACATTTCAATTTGAGACTACTAATTATATCATTAATGGAATATAATCATTATTTCTTTCCCCCCCACAAATTGTTTGCATCGAATTGGAAACTTTCCTTTCAAGGAAAGTACGGAGCTAGTATTTTTATTAACCAAAAGCTACGGAAGTCCATAGATGCTTAGCCACATTAGGGTGGCTATCACTAACTGCACTAATTGTAGTTGTAGTTGCTTTTTCTTTTTACTTTCCACACTTTACTAATCCAATTTGCTATTACTTTTTTTATTTTATATCATATTATATTTTGTATTTGGAAAGGAATTGCATATTTTACTTAAGGAGATATGTTCGGATGGAAAACAGACGTGACCTAAAATTCATCTACCTGATGTTCGAGTATAAGGTAGGGTTGAGTGTGCTGAATCATCTGCTCTACCACTTAATCACAAGATGCAAGACATGAATATAAAAATTGGGGGTGAGGGAATTAAATTCTGTAGTTGGAATGTTAAGGGAATTAATGAACCTATCAAGAGAGCAAAGTGTTAGCCCATTTAAAATCATTGAAAACATATATAATATTTCTCCAGGAGACACATCTTAAAAAGGAAGCACAACACAGATTGAAAGCAAAATGGATTGCTAAAGCGTACCATTCTTCATTCTCACATAAATCTAGAGGTGTTGCAATATTAATTCGTAAAGGTATACCCTTTAAACATATATCAACGATAGAAGACACTGAAGGCAGATATATTGTAATAATAGGGGAGTTATACTTAAAAAAGGTGACTCTCCTCAATGTGTATGGACCAAATTTTGATAGCCCACTGTTTTTAAAGAGAATTCTTAACAATATCCCAGAATGTACACAACAAAACTTAATAATCGGTGGAAATTTAAATTGTACATTGGATGCCTGTTTGGATAGATCATCAACTCAAAGAAAACTAAAATCTCGATCAAGTGAATTTTTAAACTCATACATTAATACTACTAATATTAAGGACGTTTGGAGAATTGAAAATCCATCGGGCCGAGAATATTCATTTTACTCACCAGTACATAAAACTTACTCAAGGATAGACTATTTTTTAGTAGATTCAAAACTTATCCCATTTACCTATAACTCGCAATATCATAACATCATAATCTCAGACCACGCTCCACTAACATTTATGATCAAACTAAACGGAATGGTAGAGACACAGTCACAATGGAGATTTAATCCCCAAATCTTAAAAGATAAGTTATGTAATGAATACCTAATAAAATAGATTAAAATGTTTTTTGAGGCTAACGACAGCCCTGAAATCTCTGCTTCCCTTCTTTGGGAAACATTTAAAGCATTTGTACGTGAAGCATTAATTTCTTCCCAATCATTTTTTAATAAAGAGAATAGGGCCAAACAACAGAAACTGGAAATGGAAATAAAGCAATTAGACACAGAAAATGCAGCAGCACCATCCATGATAAAACACAGTAAAATTGCAGTACTGAAATATAAATTAAACAAGATATATTCAGACCAAGTTATAAAACTTTATCAACATACAAAACAATTAAATTTTGAATTTGGTGATAAACCATAAAAACTACTAGCGCGTCAACTTCGTAAATTGGATGGGGAAAAAACAATATACAAAATTAGAACAGACAAGGGAGAAACATTAACACTGCCTAAAGATATTAATGATAGATTTCTACAATACCACCAAAAATTGTATTCATCTAAAATAACAGAACAATCAACGGGAATACAAATTATCCTTCCTGACGATGAATTTAAACTGACTTAATTTAAATTAAAAGCATTTAAAAAAAATATTCAAAGCTGAAATTATTTTTTCCTTCAAGTGAATGAAGAGGAAATTTGTTCTCTCGATGTGCAAATGTAGAGACAACCATCAATGGAACAGACGTTGGAATCAAAGTGTAGCATGGAGCTTGTACAAACTGCACATTCAGCTCCAGTAACTGAGATAAACTTCACTCTAGTAGAATTTCTACTGTAGCAGCATAAATCCTTGGTCCTTGTAATTTTCATATATATTCTTAATTCTGCCAAATATCTTTGCTATTTTTTTCCTTTTGCTTTGCTCCTTTGAACAATTGTTGGGAATGGTTCCATGAATGATATGCACACTGAGATGACCAACAAGTAGCCATGATGCATGCCACTGGGAACGAGCAAGCAAAGGTAAATTAAGTATATACCAAAATTAAGCCAGATATTCATGTAAGATCCATATATTCTTACAGAAATGCTTTATTAGATTGTTATCAGAAGTGGGAACCAGTGGAAAATAAAATCCTAATTCTGAAACACTGATGTTAATTTGTTTGTCCCTTTGGAGTCAGAGTCATACAGCACAGAAAAAGACTCTCAAGGGGCTGTCCCACTGCGGCGACCTAATTGCCGAGTTTAGAAGAGTTTTAAAAAATGTCATGTTGAAGACCTCCTTCGACTATGCAGAAGACCTCCTTCGACTATGTTGAAGACTAGCTTCGACTAGCTTCGGGAAAATTGGACACCGAATAGTGTAGAGTGAAGACGACCTCCTTCAATCTCCTTCGACCTCCCTTCGACCTCCCATCGACTATGTTGAATATCTACGACTACCTTCGATTACCTTCGACTACCCTCGATTACCTACAAATAACATGCCAACGTACTATGACCTACTTCGACTAAACCTACGCGAGCATTTTTCAACATGTTAAAAAATACGCAGCAACCTAGCTGAGGCCTCGAGTATGCGGGGACTACTCTCGAGGATGAAGGAGAGTTACAAAGACTTATTAGGACCTCGTGTTGACCGTGCTGCGAGTATGAGTCGAGGGCAAACTCATCTGAACTTGCGGATTAGGTCGCCCAAGTGGGACAGCCCCTTTAGGCTCAATGAGACCACACCGATCAACAAGCACCCATTTATACTAATTCAATTTTATTCTACAGATATTCCCATCCTCTCTGCCCACAATTTTACCACTCATCTATGCACAAGGGACAATTTGCAATGGTAATTTCACCTACAACTCACACAGCTTTGACATGTAGGAGGAATGCAGAACACTTAGAAGAAACCCATGCAGTCAAAGAGAGAATTTCCAAACTCTAATACTCAGCACTAGAGATCAGGCTTGAATCCGGGTGCTGGAGCTGTTAAGGTGCAACTCAACGTTTATCACTTGTTATCCCAGATAAGACCAGGAAAATATAAATAATCTCCAGGGCTCTATTGATCTATAGACTGATCTGCCATTCAGTTAATATACCTCAGACAATATTTTAAATTTGCAATTGCCGGAAAATATTTTTTTAAATTGAAGGAACATCCTCAAGTATTAAGTGGAAGGGATTGCTCTGAACAATTATAAAATAGCCTGAAGTGTGTTGAATGCCACCCATCTGCTGCATAATTTTGTTGAACATAGTAAACTGAGCATCATGTGCAACAGAAAAGGTCAGCACATATCATGCATATGGAAGTCTTCTGTCCATTAGCTTTGCTGCTACGGAACTTTGGTTGCTTACAGATCATCAGTAGGGTGGGAGTCACACTGCAGAGAAATATGGGTGATGGAAAACATGTTGTGAGTGGAAGTGTTGAGTTTTCACTCAGGGTGGATTGAGACCTTGGGTAGGTTGCATTCGGCTGTTAGGGATGGGGAATGTAGTGAGATGTAGGAGAGAACCTTCCACTTAGTGGATCCAGTCAAAATGCTCCATGGTGAAAAACAAAACAAGCCTGTTCTTCTTTAACTTACAGCAAAACAGGCCTCTAAAGCATTGCAAAATAACTATTTTTGCACTAGTGACCTGTTTCATGTTTTACCCAAGTGTCTCTGTTATTATTGCCCTTAAGTGGATTATACACATGGAACAACCAGACTGAGAATGATGACCTATGAAACTGATGCAATAGAGTAATGGCAATCGACTTATGACTTAAGCATTGTACTACGATCATGTAGTACAATGCCAATCAATATGCAATGCAAAATAATTTCTAACCATCAATCTTTCAATTGACATCCAATGTGTGAAAAATGTTTCTTGATTTGATTACACAAAGGATCCCTAATAGGAATGAAGACTTTGACTTTTCTACAATGAACGTTTAATAACAACGATGGGCAAATTCTCTTGACAGCCGTTTCTGAATAGTGGACATCAATCAAGCTGTTCAGGATTCTGGTGTTTAAATTAATTCAATATAAATCTTCAACAGGAACATGTTGTCATGATACTTAGTCAGTCTTTTACAATTAACGGCCTTGGCACATGCCATATAATTTTGTAAATATGTGTATAACATAATTTGTAAAGAGTTAAGCCACTGCTGAACAATCAGCAATGTTTTTTTTGATGCACTATGATGAACTGAAATCCTGCAGAGCCTCATTGGCTTCTCCTCATTCCCGGAGTAAACGTGGCTCTTTATCAAAAGCACTTATCAAATTATCCAATCCAGTTTTTCTTCAACAAAATTTTCTATGGCACCTTGCAAGAGATGTTACGACCATAAACATTCATTGGACTTAAAATGAAAGACTACTAAATCTTGAATATTGCTCTGTTCAAGGAAACAAGAAAGATGCGATTCATTGACCTGACCTTTGGTGCATTCTTAATTAAGAATTTATTGTGAGTTTACTGTGAGAGTTGCAAAGCTTGCCTTTGGTAATCAAAGAGCATCAAACAACTTGTTTAAGCCTCAGAGTTCTAATATTTGGGAATAACCTCCAACAGAAAATTGTTTCTATCACAGACAAGTGTCATATACATGAACAATATGTAAGACTAAAAATAATCTATGATAAAGTTATAATGTAATGAGGGTGCAACATGCACAAATAAATTAAAATATAAGGACAACTTTACAAATTGAATGAACTAATCAAACCATGTGAATTCCTGTCACAGATCCCTTATGTTTAGTCTCTTGCAGTGTTCAGCCCAGTTGAAAGCCCTTTATATATTTGACCATATCTGTGCAGCCACACCAAAAAAATGTTCAGGGTTTTAAGTCATGTCAAGGGCATTCTGCTGCACTCAGCCTGGAGGTTCCATGTGCTCCAGTACAATACATTATTAAGTCTGTAGTAAGTCTAAAAACACAAGCTTTTTATAATAATATATCAATCAATTCAACATACTATTGCTTATATCCTACCTGGAACTGGGGCCATTCATCCAAAATATCCCTGTGCTTGATGACCTAATAGACCCTATATGGCTAACCAATTAATTAAAATGTTCGACTTGTTGACAAATTCCTCCACAGCCTTGTCACTCTTCATCTCTACAATCTGCCCCAACTACACCCACAAGAAAAATGTGTCACTAATTTGTGGTTTTGCTCATCCTCAAATCTAATTACTGTAGTATTGATACATATGTTGGCAACTGCTATGGCACTTACTCTAGAATTAGTAGCCCAAAGCTCTCTATTTCTTGAGATCTCTCCCTTGATCAAGCCTTGCTCTCTGATGATAATTGGGTCAGAGGTTATGGGAAGAAGGCAGGAAATGGGGTTAGGAGGGAGATAAATCCGCCATGATTGAAAGGCGGAGTAGACTTAATGGGCTGAATGGCCTAATTCTGCTCCTATCTCTTAAGATCTGTCATATAAAGTAATCAATCAATCAAGATCTGTCATATATTTTCTTGCATGCCTTGGAAATGAAAATTACCTGTGTAGTGCTTTGAGACATTTTCTATTATGTTAAAGGCACCAATATTGGATGGAAATGAATATTATTGACTCTTATATGCAGAGTAGAAAAAGTAGCTGTAAAAGGCCAAACAAGGCTCAGAGATTATCTATAGCTTTGTTTTCTTCCTCAAAGGTAGCATGGTTCATTGTCACTTGATTATGCTGGGGTGGGAGATTGTAACCTTCACGTGGTCCACCCTGTTTCGACTAATGCAATCAACCTGATGTGCACTAACAAATAGATCAAATAGTACAAGTTGACCTGCAACTTTAGGCTGTGCATGCCATACACAAGAAGAAGACTTGATTATGCTAAAGAGGGGATTGTCATCTAATTTATTCTCCTTCCCTTTTATTATCTTATTCTACTGGTAGCAAACACATTTTGAGTGGTTAATCTTTCGTACAGCACCAATGGCCATATCTCCTTGACATTGTGTCACATGGCTAACTATGTACTGCAGTCAAAACAGTTTCATTTATGTGATAATACTTGTGTTTTGACCTTGTATGCCCAGGCAGGTACTTGGCATTGAACATGGTTTACATTACTTTAGCAACTGTTTTTTGGTCAGCCACGTTTTTCATAACATCTGCTTCCATTTGGTTCTCTAAACAATACTCAATGCCATCAATCTCCCCATGTGCTTGTTGGCTGTGTATTCATTTTTTGAGCAGGGCCCCTCCTGTTCCAACCTACCAGTTGCCTTTTAAGGGCCTGTTCCACGAGCATGCGACTCCATGCGGCAAGCGCGACCTAAAGGGCCTGTCCCACGAGCATGCGACTGCATGCGGCAAGCGCGACCAAACCAGAAGCGGGGGCCGCGCGGAGGTCGAGTGAGTGACATGAAGTTCAAGCGAAGTCCGCGGGAAGTTCACGCGAGGCGAACGGCATTGAGGCGGTGCGTACGGCGTCGAGGCGGCTGCGGGCCGGCAGGCCGTTGCCGCGCGGAATTTTTGAACACGGTCAGTTTTTCGTAGCCCCGCGCGATGTAGGGACCAGCTCCGCACAACTCCATAAGGCTCCGGCGATCGAAGTGGGACCGGCCCTGCGAGGCCGTACGGCTCAAGTGACCACGTTAGGTCGCGCTTGCCGCATGGAGTCGCATGCTCGTGGGACAGGCCCTTTAGGTCACTCTTGCCACATGGAGTCACATGCTCGTGGGACAGGCCCTTTATGATTCAGGATCTCTCAATCTGCTGTAAAAAAAAAAATGAGACCAGTCTTCGCTTCAATGAAAACATAACCTGGCTTATCTTTGCATCAGCTTCTCTGCATCTTAATTATCAACGATTCTCCTTGTGATTGCAGTGTCAAAAGATCTTACACATTATACATGCAACTAAAAACAGCACTACCAGAAGCAATAGCATGAAAATGTGCTCTTAAAAATCTTTCCATTATTTCTATCGTATAAGTAATGCATCAAAAGGATTAATGGCACCAGTCCAAATCCATAATTTGACAGATTAAGTCAGAGTCCCAAAAATAAAAGCATTGTAAAAAGTACATAGTTGAAGCATGAACACCCAATCCTCAAAATATTTCGAAAGGAAGTGAAATATCTATGTAATATACAAAACTAAATTCCTAACCTACCAGATTTTGGAGAACATGTCTGTTATTTTAGATCATGTTTTGTGATTAATATTATATACGTTTGAAAAATTAAGAACTTGCTGATATTTTCTGATACATTAAAGAGAATCAGCTTATTTATGTATTTTCAGTGTTTGACATCATGAAATCAATTGCTTTCTATTTGTGGAATGCAAGTTAATGCTTAGTTACTCTGACAGGAATTTAGTTCCAATTTATTTACACCGCCCTCTGAGCAAAATCGTTCTGGACCACTTTACCAACAGGAAGATATACACCTAAAAGACATGGATTCATTTTTCATAGCTCTCAGAAATAGCTCATAGCTCTCATATGCAGTGCACACTGTTTGAACATTGTTATAATTTTCTGTGGCAGCTAGTTTCTAAGCTACCATGTCCTATGGACAGCAATGAAATGACAAGGTTTTCGAGAGAGAGGAGAGGAGATGAGGTTAGGGTTAACAGCTTCAAGAAATAATTCCTGTAGTGTGGTTGTCAAGACTGAGTGGTAGCGTCTGATGTTCATGCAGAGCTGAAATGTGTGGAAATAGAGGACTGCTCTAATTTTTATTGAAAGTTAAGCAAGCCAAATAAAGAATTTAAAATCATATTTCCTAAAGGCTAATAGTTTTTTTGATCAATTTCAGAAGTATATATTGTTTTCCTGTATAATCTAGAATCCTTGCAAATAGAGCAGTAGCGCTACTGATAGTACTGTCGGTCTCTTAACAATTAAGCCTCACCATCTGCTGTGCTATGGAAGAATCTAATAATTTATGAGTAATACTAATCTCATACCTAGAATATTGCACTGTGTTGATTGTTGCTATTCTTTTGGTTGTAGGGAAAGATAATTTAAGTGACTCTTGAAAGTTCACAAAAAGTGTTGTACAACAGTTGTTTCATATCTAAGTCTGCATTTTACACAAATGCACATCATTTAGTTTAGTTTAATTTAGTTTAGAGATACAGCACGGAAACAGACCCTTCGGATCACCGAGTCTTCGACGTCCCGCAATCCCCGCACATTAACACTACCCTATACAAACTAAGGACAATTTACATATACACCAAGCCAATTAACCTACAAACCTGTACATCTCTGGAGTGTAGGAGGAAACTGAAGATCTCGGAGAAAACCCACGCAGGTCACGGGGAGAACGCACAAACTCCATACAGACAAGCCACATAATCAAGATCGAACCTGGGACCTGGGACTTTTGCGCTGTAAGGCAGCAACTCTATCGCTACGCCACCGTGCCGCCCTCGTCATGGGATAACAAAATCATTCATTTTTGATTCTCTTTCTCCTGCCATCTTTTGGAAATATAACATGAAAGAGGGTTTGGTGAAATGGGAATACATGCCTCTGAACCCACCTTATTAAAAGGAATTTTACCCATATATATCACCAAAATGTAGCATCCTTCACCTGACTATTGACAAAATGTCCATTATGAGCTTATAAATACATTTTAATATTTAATTCTTAATTTGTGATCATTTAGAAAAAACATGATATTTTTGGATTTTATGCAAAACCATTTTGATAAGACACCAGCAAAGAAGAATCACCGTACAAATTCAAAAAGCATGATGGGATCAATTGAGTATTTTAATATTTGCTTATCACAGGAACAAAAATGCAATCTCATGAAGTTGTAAAGTGTTTTGCATCCATTGCAATGCATGCTTAAAAAGAACATAATAAGGGGTACAGTATGTATTACCTCAAACTACATAAATGGAATAATGAAAGAGCCTATTCAACTCATTTAGTGTAAAGTATAAGAGCATATGTCTTTTCTCATGTTCCGAATATGATACCATCAGGTTACCTGTCTTGAGGAACATAAGATTATAAATGCAAGCTCTTGGCACAAATCCTGCCTGCCTGCTGATATATGCTGAAATACTCTAGACATGCTAATCAAGATTTCCTGTCCAATAAAATAAATTGATAGGGACTGACAGATAACAAATTTGTGATATCCTGATAATGTTTGGGCAAGACTCCTCTACAATAGGGTATATTTATAAAATTGACTACAATGATAGACATTACAGATATGATTAGTTTTGCATTTCAATGCAAATAACAGTACAGTACTGTCAGGTTCAACATTTCTGTATTGTACAATACTTGGGTCTCATGGGTTATCTGTACTCCAGAGCACCAGTTCAATGTTCAGTTGCTTTGGTAGAATAGAGCTAACTTACTCCTCTTCCAATGCCACAGTTCAAAACCTGCTGCAGGAAATTGAACAATTTTGTTAAATCTTTGGTATTTCTTTTTCCTTCCATTTTACAATGGTTGTTTAACAAAATGTGACATTTTAGATTGGAAATCTGGAAATTTATAAACATTTCCAAAATGAGAGATATATATTCATTCATTCATTCATCATCGTTGAAAACATTAGCGAACCAGAGGTGCTGGTTTCCGACAGGCAGGGTAATGGATGCACCACACATCTCTGTCCTCCATGCATCTGGCAAGCTCGTCTTTTGTCTCTACACATGCATCTTCCATCAACGTCTTCAGCATTGGCTTGATTGGCCATCTCGGGTCACGTCTTCCATGGGTGGCGGTGGAAGTGACCAGTGAGCCTCATCCTTCTCGACCTGATCTTCTTGGTCAGAGGTGGAGTCTCCCCATACAGCTAGGCGTTGGTGATGTGGTCCCTCCAACTGACATTCTGAACTTTTCTGAGCATTTTGGTGCAGGTACTTCCCCAACATTGGGAACAATCTTCCTGCATCTAGCCTGTCCAACCCCTTAAGAATTTTGTACGTTTCTATAAGATCCCCCTCAATCTTCTAAATTCTAGCGAGTACAAGCCGAGTCTATCCAGTCTTTCTTCATATGAAAGTCCTGACATCCCAGGAATCAGTCTGGTGAACCTTCTCTGTACTCCCTCTATGGCAACAATGTCTTTCCTCAGATTAGGAGACCAAAACTGTACGCAATACTCCAGGTGTGGTCTCACCAAAACCCTGTACAGCAGCAGTAGAACCTCCCTGCTCCTATACTCAAATCCTTTTGCTATGAATGCTAACATACCATTCGCTTTCTTCACTGCCTGCTGCACCTGCATGCCTACATGCAATGACTGGTGTACCATGACACCCAGGTCTCATTGCATCTCCCCTTTTCCTAATCAGCCACCATTCAGGTAATAGTCTACTTTCCTGTTTTTGCCACAAAAGTGAATAACCTCACATGTATCCACATTATACTGCATCTGCCATGCATTTGCCCACTCACCCAGCCTATCCAAGTCATCTTGCAGCCTCCTAGCATCCTCCTCACAGCTAACACTGCCCCCCAGCTTTGTGTCATCCGCAAACTTGAAGATATTGCATTCAATTCCCTCGTCCAAATCATTAATATATATTGTAAATAGCTGGGGTCCCAGCACTGAGCCTTGCGGTACCCCACTAGTCACTGCCTGCCATTCTGAAAAGGGCCCGTTAACTCCTACTCTTTGCTTCCTGTCTGCCAGCCAGTTCTCTATCCACATCAATACTGAACCCCCAATACCGTGTGCTTTAAGTTTGTATACTAATCTCTTATGTGGGACCTTGTCGAAAGCCTTCTGAAAGTCCAGATATACCACATCCACTGGTTCTCCCTTATCCACTCTACTAGTTACATCCTCGAAAAATTATATAAGATTCGTCAGACCTGATTTACCTTTCATAAATCCATGCTGACATTGTCCAATGGTTTCACCAAAGTCAGCATGGATTTATGAAAGGTAAATCATGTCTGACGAATCTTATAGAATTTTTCGAGGATTTAGAAGATTGAGGGGGGATCTTATAGAAACTTACAAAATTCTTAAGGGTTTGGACAGGCTAGATGCAGGAAGATTGTTCCCGATGTTGGGGAAGTCCAGAACAAGGAGTCACAGTTTAAGGATAAAGGGGAAATCTTTTAGGGCTGAGATGAGAAAAACATTTTGAATCTCTGGAATTCTTTGATTGAAACAAAAACAGGTGAATCTCTGGAATTCTCTGCCACAGAATGTAGTTGAGGCCAGTTCATTGGCTATATTTAAGAGGGAGTTAGATGTGGCCCTTGTGGCTAAAGCGATCAGGGGGTATGGAGAGAAAGCAGGTACAGGATACTGAGTGGATGATCAGCCATGATCATATTGAATGGCGGTGCAGGCTCGAGGGGCCGAATGGCCAACTCCTGCACCTATTTTCTATGTTTTATTGTTTCTATGAGACTTGGACAGTGCTCGAGTGAGAGTCCATGCCTCACACCCGTACAATAATAGGGTCTCGACAGTTGCATGGAAGAATCTCAGTTTGAGACCCTTAGACATCCAAGACGTCCTGATTTTCCCCATGTTATTGATGGCTTTCCATGCAAGCGCTTTCCGGACCTTGGTGTTATTCTCCGAGCTCTGCATCCTCGCTCCTAGGTACTTGAAGTCCTCCACTTTCTTGGGAGATGCATCGCAACTGGCCTTGAGAGGCTCATGGTCACCAACGTAGTATACTATGTACTCCATCTTCTTGGCTTGAGGAGAATGCCCACTTTCTCGCACTCTGTCTGGACCCTGCTGAGCAGTTCCTGTGCCTCCCAAATCTGGTCTGACATGACGATGTCATCAATGAAGGTATATATCAGTTCCATGCACTTCTATGTATTTTCCTTTATGTTATGTTATATAATACAAATTTGTCAGAAATTACATTGACTACTTGTGGATGGACCAATTTCTGCCACTTTGTTTGACCTTTCAATAAGAATTATCTGTTTACTTTTGCATCAGAAAAGTCTTAACATGCTTTTGTTCTTTCCTCTCCTCCAATTTTATCCTAACTGAACTTGCATTTAACTTGTTTTTCTCTTTTTTTAGTTTTAAGTAAAGGTTATTGATCGAATATAGAGCCTTTGTCTTTTATCAATGCTCTTGAAGTGCTGAATATTCTTATTTTTATTACAGCCAATCCTGAAGATGTGCAGATTGCTTGATTGCAATTTGCATTTTTATATAAATATTTTAGGAACAGAAGCAGTCATTGCCCTTCATAAAACAATGGCTTTCTCACTTGAATATATTATTCAACCATGTCCATCTCATGTTTCCACCTCGTAACCCACTCTGAGAGCATGATTGGTCCATGAGACCCAGCTTTCATCCCACCTTGGCCAAATGATTCCTCTCGGCCGTTCTACCATCACCAGACTGATGCTTCCCCTTTTTGTCTGCTTTCGGAAGGAATTATTCATTCTAAGGCATATTGGACCATTTCCCATCCCCCAAAGGAAGGTTAGGTGAGGGTGGTGAGGTGTGAGGAGGAAGGTAGTGGGCAAGTGCATTTGGACCAACGTCCACATGCATGTGTGTGTGTGTGTGTGTGTGTGTGTGTGTGTGTGTGTGTGTGTGTGTGTGTGTGTGTGTGTGTGTGTGTGTGTGTGTGCACGCCTGTAAAGGGATCTGGTGGGTATGAGAAGGTATAAAGGTAACAATGTACAGGTGATAATGGACACCAAGTGAACATTAACAGTGCTTCTCGCACCGGAGATTTTCTGCCAAAATTGCTCCACTGGAACCAAAGTATCGAAGAACAAATGGTGACCCAATTGAAATATATAAATCTTATCATGGTAAATACAAGAAGGATGTTTCCTGTGGTTAGGTGATTTGAACTTGGGATCACAGATTTAAAATAAGAGCCAGGTCATTGAGGACTAAATGGCAGACAAAACCTTCAGAATTCTCCAAGCCAGAGGATTGTAAAGGCTCAGTCATGATTGCATTCAAAACTGATTGATTTATCTACGAATATATTGGAGGAATCAATGGGGAAAATTTCAGGAAATGGGGTCGCAAGTCAAAGATTACTTGTTCAATAGTGAAGCAAGCTCCAGGGCACATATTGCCTCCTCCTTCAGTGGATGATCTTTTTGGTTTGATTTATTATATGACAATATTCATACTTTTTATAACATTCAAGATTGAGGTCAAAAGTTATTAGATATAAAGGGAGTTAAGGGATAGGAGATAAGTACAGAGAAGTGATACAAGGTCGGCCATGATCTTTTTGAATGGTAAATCAGGCACAATGGGCTAAATGGCCTACTCTTGCTCTTATTATGTTCTTATACTTCCTTATGTTTAGTATACTGTATTTGTCATGCACATTGCTGATTTCAAAATCTCAGAATCGGCATTGGCTTTTAATTGTTGTTCTTAGTAATGAACTGTTTTTTGTTGGATTATTTTCTCTGGAGCATCAGAGTCTTAGGGGAGACCTGATAGAAGCATAAAACATTATGAGAGTCACAGATAGGATAGACAATCAAAATATTTTTCCCCAAGGTGGAAAAATAAAAAAACTTACCTGTATACATAATAACACCCCAAGGTATAAATTAAGGGTGAGAAGGGCAAAGTTTAAAGAAGATGTGTTGGGGAGAGTTTTTGTTCACAGTGGTGTTGGAGTTAGACACAATAATGGCTTTCACGAGGCTTTTAGAGGGACATGAATATGCAAGGCATGGAGAGATATGCATCATGTGCAGGCAGAGGTGACCAGTTTAACTTGCAATCATGTTCAGCATGGACATTATGGGCCAAAGGACAAGTTCCCGTGCTCTACTGTTCTACATTCTCTGTTTACTTCTTCAATGACATTGTGGCTCTTTAGATTTCAAGGGGGACAAAAATCAGGTGGCTGTGTTTGCTTCATGTAAATGCAAAAAAAAAACTATGTGGTGTATATAATATCTCATTGAGCATTACAAACAATTTATCATAACCACTTGTTCTGTCCTAGGATTTCTAACTATGGTGATTTCAAAGCACATTGGTGAACTAGTTATTCAATTGTTTATTTCTCTTTTGATAAAGATTACATTTCAATTACTATCCATTGTTGAAGTGAAAAGCATAAACAGAGTCTCAGTGAAAAACAGATATACAGCACGTCCTTTTGCTGTTGGCACTAACAGTCAATAACGTTCTCATTCTGAAATACTGAAGGAGGAAAATAGAATGACAGAGAGAGAGAGGACACAAAACACATTATCAAAAGTTGGAAAATAAAGAAAAAAATGTTCCATATAAAGATCAGCACAAAAAAAGATTTGTGCCAGAGTTCGAGAGAGAGATATATACATTACTAGACTAAGTGGGACCCGTTGGGTCCCATGTTCACACGGGAGGGCTGGTCCCCCAACGCAATATTCCACCTCTCCACCAATTCCAATATTGGTGGCCAGTGGGGGGGGGGGGGGGGGGGGGGAGGCCTTCAAGAGCGTTAGTATGCGTGTTGTGGGCTAAAGGGACTGGTTTCCAGAGGGCTAGTATGGACATTGTGGGTCAAATGGATTCTTGGGGTGGCAGCTCAGTCACTCAAGCCTGATGTGCTGGCAGCTCACTCACTGCTGGTGGGCTGGCAGTTGACGCACGGCTATTCCTTGAAATTCCATATTAAGCAGGGTGCAAGGCCACCAAATTCAAATGTAGTTTCCTACCATTTCAAGCAGGGTGCAAGGCCACCAAATTCAAGTGCAGTTTCTTAGCACTTCAAGCAGGGTGCAAGGCCACCAAATCCAAGTGCAGTATCCTACCACGTCAAGCAGGGTGCAAGGCCACCAAATTCAAGTGCAGTTTCCGACCACTACAAGCAGGGTGCAAGGCCACCAAATTCAAGTGCAGTTTCATACCACTTCAAGCAGGGTGCAAGGCCACCACATTCAAGTGCAGTTTCACAACACTTCAAGCAGGGTGCAAGGCCACCAAATTCAAGTGCAGTTTCATGCCACTTCAAGCAGGGTGCAAGGCCACCAAATTCAACTGCAGTTTTATACCACTTCAAGCAGGGTACAAGGCCACCAAATTCAAGTGCAGTTTCATACCACTTCAAGCAGGGTGCAAGGCCACCAAATTCAAGTGGTTTCATACCATTTCAAGCAGGGTGCAAGGCCACCAAATTCAAATGCAGTTTCATACCATTTCATGCAGGGTGCAAGGTCACCAAATTCAAATGCAGTTTCATACCATTTCAAGCAGGGTGAAACCACCATAAAACCACCATAAAACCACACAAAATAGAAAGATTAAACAAAAACTTGCCGTTTGATCTTTATTTTATGAGGTTGAAGTGAGGGATTACGTGAAGAGCTCGCCAGCCCGCATGCGCATCAATCTTCAGAGCAACTGTATGAAATCACAGACCAGTTGTACGGACTTAAACGATAGAAAGATTGACGACCCTAGACTTACCGGATGATCTTTATGAGAATCAGGGTTGGGAGTGGAGGGCACGTAATCCCTCACTTCAACCTCATAAAATAATGATCAAACTTCAAACGGTAAGTTTTCGTTTAAACTTTCTGTTTTATATCGACGTCACGTGAGTGACTACGTGAAGCCTTCAAAGCTCCATGGGTTCATGCAGTAACCCAATCTGTGTGTGAAACACTTAAACAGATAAACCATAAATGGTAGAAAAGACATGGGTTAATAACACCATGATGCTAACTTGCATATATGGCACTTAATCGGAGTCCCAATTGGCTTTGAGTTAGACAATGACTCATGCAACACTGTTCAGAATTCTATTTGCATACATCCAGGCATATTCAACCAAATTTTATAACTTCTGAAAGTGCACTATGTAAGCCTCCTGCTATTGCAAGATGATGATCAAATGGAAATAACTATTCTATTGGCTGCTAATGAGCCATCAGCAATCTCTTGAGAAAACTATTAAATAACAAATAAATTGTTTTCCTTCATCTCATAGGTACTAGCAAGCTCAGTATACCTGTATACATAATAACACCCCAAATCTCCGTCTGGTGGGTATGCTGTCAACTCCAAATTGTATGCAACCATGTCCGTTTTGCTTTATGAGATAATTCCCATAACAAGCTCAAGTCAAGTCAAGTCAGTTTATTCGTCACATACACATACGAGATGTGCAGTGAAATGAAAAGTGGCAATGCTCGCGGACTTTGTGCAAAAAGACAAACAAACAAACAACCAAACAAACTACAAACAGAATGGAACAGAATCACATATTCTTTTACATATTAAATATTGTGGGCGGAAGGAAAAAGGGAAAAAAAACTGCAATTTAATAAAAAAGGTGAGATAGGAGTTTACAGTCCTAATGGCCTCTGGGAAGAAACTCCATCTCAACCTCTCCGTTCTCACAGCATGGCAACGGAGGCATTTGCCTGACCGTAGCAGCTGGAACAGTCCGTTGCAGGGGTGGAAGGGTTCTCCCATGATCTTGTTGGCTCTGGAGTTGCACCTTCTGATGTATAGTTCCTGCAGGGGGGCGAGTGAAGTTCCCATAGTGCGTTCGGCCAAACGCACTACTCTCTGCAGAGCCTTCTTGTCCTGGACAGAGCAATTCCCAAACCAGATGGTAATATTTCCGGACAATATGCTTTCCACAGCCACTGAGTAGAAGAGCTACCCTCATGTCAGTTATGACCCAGAGACCGAGCCATAGATTGAGTAAAGACTGTGTTCTTTGTGCTGAAATCAGTTGCTAAAAACATAATCAACTTAAAAGATCCTGCTCTTATTAGGAATACAGTAGATGAATATCTGCATAATAATTTACTGATATACATTCCACACTACTATGAGTCTAGGCGTTTAGAACGGTCATATAAAAGACACCTTGCGTAACGTTAGTGAACAGCGGGTGAATAACCAATCATTTATTGTCCCACTTATGGGACTATAGAGAATGACAAAGCAGCACAAGCAGTGTCAATTGTGCCATAACATAATCGCTTCTCTAAGCCCAAACTGAAAGAAACACAAACCTCTGTTACTTCCGTTTAAAAGTAGCTCACATGTCTTGTTCACAAACTTCCCATACAATTGTGCAGAGCTAGCTGCCCGAGAAAAAGACTGCACCATCCATCACTCATGACTTCGAGTAAATAGGAGCTTCTTTCAGTTGCCTTTACCATGGACACCCTGAATGAATAGGCAAAGTTGGCACTATTAAATTTCATGTTGCCTCATCCTTAATATCATAAGAGGCATCTACTGATAAAACCCTAGTCTTACCTGCTACAAATTTTGCATGTTGTCTATAAAGTCGATGACACAATGCCCTTTTGATCTGAGTAGGGCAACATTAGCCTTGGAATCTTTGTAAATATCCTAGGCCTGAACACAACCCCTAGGTAGAGCCTAAACTTTCCACCACCAGCTTTGTTATCAAAACTCCAGATATATCTGTGCCTCTCCTGTATAAATATGGCAAAGTATGCATCTTCAAGATCGATAGAGGCCCTAATTCTCTGAATCAGCTAAATTGCTGAAAGCCAATCATCCATCTTAAACTGGGTAACCAAACACATGATCAGACTAGCCAAATCCTAACCTGATTTGGCATGCTCCACGTTTCTGCAATCTTGAGAAATATCAGAAATATAACCCTCTTCTTCTTGGGCAGACAACTCATCCTTTGTGAGATGTTTCTGATTCCACTTGGAACCATCGTTTCCTCTTTTGACCGTACGGATGGATTTTTTTTGGCTTCTCCTGCCGCGGAAGATGCATTTATCTATTTATTCATTTATTTCGCTCATAACATATAATCAGAACCTTATGACTAGAGCTGAAACACAGCATCCACTTGATGTGGGAATACGTGTTCCCTGTCAACTCTTGACTGTCAGAGTCACCACAAATCCTCAGCGTTCTTCCTCAGAGTGGAAAATAGCACAATGTAAGCCTGAACCAGGAATTGCTCCGCAGTCCTCTGACTGAAACAACCTGTCTCAGTCGCCAGTGTGCGCAACACAATCTCTTCGACCAGGCACTTAATCAGGAATACTGGTATTGAGAGCCTACAGATTATTATATATACATTTTTTATTCACAACATGAACCTGCAGGTCAGATAAAAAATGCTACATGCCAGACCGGCTTCCTGCTGGTAGCTACCTATCCCAGAGAGGATGGCAATGATGTTTCCAACGAACTGGCAACTCCACTAACTGAGCTGAAAAAATTAAACATGTGTTGATGGAAACTTCAACTACTTCACTCTACTGAGCAGCCTGATAACCTCAATCACAGATGTTGAGGCAGTGCTCCCCTCTCCTTACAGAGCCTGTACAGCGGTCGCTGTCTGGGCCTTAGCCGGCAGCTGCTATTTTTAGAACTCCAGCTACCGCCAAGCCTCCACAGCGTTCGCTGCCCCAGCCTTAGCTGGTCGCTGCTATTTTTAGAATGCCAGGTCCCGCAGAGCCTCCACAGCGTTCACTATCCCTGACGCGCCGGCCACTGCTATTTTTATCCCGCCAGCTCCACGGAATCTACATGGCGGCAGCTGCAAAAGTGTGCCAGCTTCTCCGGGCCCGCTGCCCCTATTTACGGAGCAGCGGCCCGTTCCTGAAAGAAAACATTTCTCTTACCTGTCGGAGCAGTTTCGAATTGCTCCGATTCTCGCGCCATGCTTCGACGTATTGATGCGCATGCGGGCTGGCGGGCTCTTCACGTAGTGACTCACGTGACTTCAATATAAAACACCACATAAACACCACACTCACAGTTCAGTAGACGTTCAGTGTGTTCAGTTGATTCACAGCTCAGACTGAGTCATGACCTCTCCCTCCCCTATCTTGCAGAGACTGAGCCACACCCACACTTCCAGGTTTTATAATCCCTCCCCCCTATCACCGGAAGGGGTGTGGCCTTCATGGCATGATTGACAGGAGAGAGATTCTCAACATTTTTTAAACACTAATAACACTTTTATTTTTCATTGATGGGAAGAATCCTCTGCACCTGATGAGCGGAGGGGGTCTGAGTAAGATGGCCAAAAATCACAGCCGTAAGTGGTAGCGTTTAATCTAAAATCAATATCCAGTGCAAACAGGAAGTTGTCTAGTTTAGACTCTGTGCTTTAGTTCAAACCAACCACCACCAACCATTTGCCGTGCTTTAGTTCAAACCAACCACCAACAACCATTTGCTGTTCTTTAGTTCAAACCAACCACCACCAACCATTTGCTGTGTTTTAGTTCAAACCAACCACCACCAACCATTTGCTGTGCTTTAGTTCAAACCAACAACCACCAACCATTTGTTGTTCTTTTTTCAGCCAACCACAGTTTCATTTTCAAACCATATTAAGAGCACTCAAGGTCAGTAAAACCACACTCAGTTTAGTAGACATGTGTTCAGTGTTATTCACAGCTCAGACTAAGAGACGTGACCATCTCACTTCCCCATCTTGCAGAGACTGACTGAGGTACTCGACACTTTTGGGTTTTATAATCCCTCTGGAAGGGGCGTGGCCTTCAGGAGAGAGAATCTCAACATTTTCTAAACACTAATAACTTTTATTTTTCATCGATGGGAAAAATCCTCTTGTCCCATGCAGTGGAGTGGGGCTCTAAGTAAGATGGCCAAAAGTCACAGCCGTAAGTGGCAGCGTTTTTTTCTAAAATCAATATACAGAACAACAGAAATGGTCAAGGTCAGACCTTTAGTAATATAGATACTGAAAACTGGACACACTCTGGAGAGAAAAGGCAGTGTGGAAAAGAGAATATAAAATTGGATCATCCACATCTTTCTTCCCCCGCTGAATACAAGCTCATAATAGTTTCGATCAGCACATTTCAGATTTCAGACTTTGCATCAAAGCCAACTCATTTTCAGGTCACCCCACCAATAGTGGGCGGGATCTTGACAAATGATGAGATGGAGTAGAGGGGAGATAGAGAGAGATATGGTGCTAAGACAACAAAGTTTCACAATGTCGACAAGATGAAGAAGCTTGTCATTGACTACAGGAGATGCGGTGGAATCCACGCCCCCATCAGCATCAATGGTGCTGAAGTGGAGATTGTCGAGAGGCATAAATATCAGCTATAATTTGTCCTGGTGTAACCACATTAACATTACAGCCAAGAAAGCACACTAATGCTTCTACATCTTCAGAAGGCTAAGGAAATTCCATATTAGTGCAGCAACTGTGAGCAATTTCTCTGGATGCACCACAGAAAGCATCCTATTGCGATGCATCGCAACTCAGTTTGCAACTGATCTATCCGGGATTGCAAGAATTTGCAAAGAGTTGTGTATGCACCCCTGTCCATCACATAAGCCAACCTTCTTCCCCGTCAATTCTATTTACTGTACACTTCATGCTGCCTCAAAAAAACAGCCAATTTAATCACAGAACACTTCCACTCTGGTCATTTCTTCTCTCCTCTCACCTCGAGACAGAAGATACAAAAGCTTGAAAGCATGCACCATCAAATTCAGAAACAACTTCTTTCTCTGTAGTATCACACTCTCATTAACTGAGGTGTAGTCCTAATCTCTCAGTTTATCTCATTGCGGTCTTTGCACTGTTATCAGACTCTTGAATGGTCTGGGAGATTGTAACCTTCACGTGGTCCGCCCTGTTTCAACAAATGCAATCAACCTGGCATGCACAATCAAAAAAATAAGATCAAATAGAACAAGTTGTCCTACAACTTTAGGCTGTGCACGCCATACGTGAGAAGAAGAAGAAGACTCTTGAATGAACCTATCAATCTTATCCACTGTGGTTCTTACACTTATTATTTTATCTGCACTTTCTCTGGTGCTCAACTCTGTAATGCTGTAATACTATATTCTGCACTCTGTCCTTTTTTCTCTTCGCACAACCTAATGTACCAATACCAAATGACTGTTGACACAGAAGGTATATTGAAACTGTCCTGCCCCTTCAGTCGTCCTGATACACTCAATCATCCATTTATACTGCCTTCATCTCTTGACTTTTACTTAGATTTTAGGTTTCACGATTTCCTCCCAGGTGTAATAGCTCCTTGCTGTTACCCATACACCCAATCACTACCAACAATTAGTTATATCTGTTTTCGTGTTCATCGTTAATATTATACTATTACATTAGATAAAATAATATTATCTAAAATAATTAGGTTTATCAAATTAAGAAATAATCATAATTAACTATGTATTTTTATATGAATTTGTGAGTTAATTGTGGTTTAAATTAATTTGTAAAACAATTATGGAAAGCTAATATTTTTAAATAGTGCAAAGTATTTTTTTTCCAGAGAGCGCAGATGGCGGTGTGAGGGAATAGAGAGGACCAGAATGAGAGAAAATAGTAATGTAGTGGGAGAGGAGAGAGGGTGGCATTTAGAGAAGGATGAGTGGTGAGAAAAGAGGGAGGAAATAAAATTAAAGAGCGAGCAGGGTAGGAGTGATTTGTAAAGTAAAAAACTAGCAAACGCACCCCATTCAAACAAATCCCAATCATAGGAGGCAACACTATATCTGAGTGAATTCAGGCCTGCACTTCATTGCCCATTCTTGTTTGTACCTCTCCCTCCTGTACCTTCCATCTTCCTCCCTCCTAGAAAGGGATAAGTGGGAGGTTCCAGTACAGTATCCAGCCAGATGTACAATGGAGAGAGATTCCAACAGTGTCCATCCTGGGGTGGGGAAAGGAGTGGTGGGTAGGGCTTTGTTCTTTCGATGTCCATCCACAACTGCAGTGAAAGACTGGTTTGCACAGAGATGCACGCAACCTAAGATTTGCCAGGTGTACGTCTCGGCATCTGGAGGTTACAAGTTGACCTTCTCAGTGATCATAGTATATTGTTTCAAAGTATCCCTCCTAGTCTTAATTCTGGGAAACCCACCATTTTTCAGTCCCCATCGCCCAGCCCCCCACCCATCTCTGCCATCCTTGGTTGATACATTCACTCTGCAAATGAAAACTTCTGTTGATGAAGCATTGTCTATTGAAATGCCAGTGTTATCAGACAATGAAAAGGAAGCCACATATCGTTGTAGGCAAAGCAATTACATCTTGTAACTTTGAAGAGACACAAAAATGAAAACAGCTACACATTTAACAGCATTCTTACACTTGGAAATTATGATGAGATGATAAAGTACAACATTTTTCTACGCTCATGATTTGCTCAATGTATCATATTAGAAATTAACAGTTACTCACACTTGTTCTAGTAATTCAGATCTCTTATAACCTTTTACATATCATAAGCTTCCACAACCACTACGAAATCCCCCCCCCCCCACACACACACACACACACACACATAAATCCAACTCCTTGCCGAAAAGTTCTGATGAGTTTTCACAACCTTTGGCACATTGTAACTAGTGCCTGGAGAGGTGATTTATATGTTTTCAAGTATTGTTGAATTCCTTAGACAGTCTAGACATCAAATACTGATTATAATTTTGTTCTTATGGCTACTTACAGTTGAAAACTAATTTTCTAAAAATTCCACAGGCTAGAACTCATTGTCACAGGAACACATTTAAGAACTGTGGTAAACAAGTAGAAAAGAGAAGGAAAATGTCAAACTTTGCCTTGCAAATAATTCTAATCAAACAGTAATAATAAAGCCATAATTGGTTCTCATATTTTATTTTATTGCAAATCTTCAATCTTGGCAGGGCTTATTAAAGTCTTTACTTAGGGATAAACATTCAAATGAGTTCGCACAAAATTCAGAATTTATGATTGAAATCAAAAATACAAGCAAGATATAAATATGTAATGCTGAAAGTGTCGTTCAATCTCTGGGAAATCAACCAGGCTGTGCCATTTCTGTGTTCATGTCCATACACCGTTTGTCTGTGTATAGATGTAAAGACAGCTGTGTAACCATTGAGAAAGGCTGCATTTCATCATGAATGAAGCACAGAAATGGTGAGATCCCAAGAAGGAAGCAGCTTTTCTGCCTTGGGCTTCACAATCTCCATGGAACAATTTTGAGTCAAAAGATTCTTGATAAGTAAGGATGTCAAGGGTTATGGGGATCAGGCAGGAGAATGGGGTTGAGAGGGAAAGATAGATCAGGCAGGAGAATGGGGTTGAGAGGGAAAGATAGATCAGCCATGATTGAATAGAGGAGTAGACTCAATGGGCCAGATGGCCTATTTTTGCTCCTATGACTTATTAGGTGTAACAACAGATACACAGTTAGGGGCAGCACGGGGCGCAGTGGCAGAGTTGTTGCCTAACAGCGCTTAAGACCTGGGTTCGATCCCAACTACGGGTGCTGTCTGTACAGAGTTTGTATGTTCTCCCCGTGACCCCGTGGGATTTCTCCAAGATCTTCGGTTTCCTCCCACACTCCAACAATGTACAGGTATGTAGGTTTATCGGCTTGGTGTACGTGTAAATTGTCTCTAGCATGTGTGTGAGATAGTGTTAATGGGTGGGGTGATCACTGGTCGCCGTGGACACGGTGGGCCGAAGGGCCCGTTTCCACGCTGTGTCTCTATACTAAACAAAACAGTCCCTCACCTCCTCCCTCGCCACCATAAGTGACATGAGTGACCCTTCTAGATAAGGCAGAGATTCATCTGCTCCTCTTCCAACATCGTCAATTGCATTCAGCGCTTGCAATGGACCTCCTCTACATCGGTGAAACTGGGCATAGATAAGGCGACCATTTTGCAAAGCATCTGCACTCTCTCTGCAATGGCCATCTTGAGCTTCCGGTTAACCTGTTGGTCCACATCCTTTTCCACTGCCACAGAGAGGCCAAAATCAAAATGGAAGAACAACATCTTTGATTCTGCTTTGTTACCTTACAACCCAAAGGTATGAATAATAAATGTACCAGCATATGGTAATCCACATCCCCAGTGTTCTCCTCCCTCACACACTCACTAATCCACCTGGTTTTCTTCTCCCTTTGAGAACTCCTCCCACCCCCCCCATCCACCCCCCCCCTATCCCCATTATTTCCATCTGCCCATTGTCCCCTCCCCATCTGGTTCACACAGAAGAAGGGTTCCCATAAGGCTGCATTACTTGGATGAACAGGTCAAAAAATAACCAGTATTGCTTGATTGTCAAGGAAGTGAAATGGATCCCAAATTTCTGAACTAGAACAAGTAGGGAAACTGAAATGCTAATGTCCTATCATTCCTGATCAGAGATATCAGTTATTAACATTATGCATTTCTAGTCAATAATAGGATTGATGGTGATTGATGACGGGAGAATTCTAAATAGTATTCATACATTTTTGAATGAATGGTCCCTTTTTATTAAAAATCTGTGTTTTTCTTGCTACATGTGATAATTCATAGTAGAGACAGCCACTTATCATTATGGGGAAAAAAAAACTTGATTGATGGAGGGAGATCAGAATGCAAAATACCTGGCTGTAGCAGTAACATAATTTAAATAACATCTAGAAGTTGCTGAGTTTGCATTTTATATGTCATCTGTAGCTCAGCCAAGGAAAGGTCACAGAATCAGTGTATTTTGGAGCAATGCCTATTCATCTTTGGGGTCCAGGTTCAAATCCAGCCCAGGGAGGGGTGAGGAGGGTAATTCTCAATGGTTCAGGAGTAGCTAAGCAGCAACAATGCCCCAAATTTAAATACATGTCAATGCTGTCAGTACAGTTGCTCTGAGAACCTATACATAGGACATGCATCATGTTGCAAATTGTTGCATTGGCTTATTGTTAAAACGTGGATTTTATTTGCCAGGCCCACTACAAGGGTAATGCAGGGAGTGCTTACACCTGACCTCTGCTATGCTGCTCTTGAAAATATCTGTCACTGCAAACTAATACAGAGATACATATTTCATTCCTCAACAATGTCATCTCTCACTTTGTTGAGGAAATACAATGCAGTGGACTTCTAACATCTCCCTAGCCCTCTCCTATGAATCAGTAAGAAGATAAATGACCTGAAGACCCATCTACAGTTTTCAGCGCCAAAAGTATTTCCCATTGAATAGTAAACAGATGGTGCACTTCCACAGAGTACGATGGATAGACTGCTTGATATTCCCCATGGACACATATCAAAACTTATAAGTTTGAACTGAGAACGGATTACCTCATGAATCAGTGATTTCTGATGGCTGACAAATAAAGCCACCTGGTAGTATATTAAAAATCATTTTTTTATTTTAATAACATTTAATGTGTAACAAAAAGAATGCAAACAAATCCCAGTGCTGTGCATGCTCTGTGTGGGTATTATGGGTGCCTGTTTGGGATTATATCTAATTTGAACTAACTCTAGTTTCCAGTCATTTAAAATGTACTGGGTTTATTAATTAAAGGCTTGGTTTTGTTTCATTTCTGACCTTCTCTGCCTTAAATGGTCCTTTAGCACAGAGCTACATGTCCATACAAAATAAGCAGCTGTGTTTTTGCACCTTGCACTCTAGCCAGCAGCTGGCATTTTGTTTTCCCTACTGATTTCAGAGCCTATATTATCTGCTGATAAACTATTCAGATACTAAAGAAAGTGAGGTCTCATCCCGTCCTCCCACGACCGCCGTGTTCATGAAATCTCCATCAGGAGAGATTACCAGTAAGATGAACAACAAGTGAATTTTTCTGCTTGCCTTCCTGAATGTCTGCCTCTATGTCCAGCTCTCTGCTTTTGCTTAATTAGCTAATAAATAGACACAAAATAATAATGACTTAGCAATTCCAACAACGATTCTGTGCAATCGCTTGATGAATAAGTGACAAATATCTTAATACTCTTGAAACAAGGAACTGCAGATGCTGGTTTATAAAAAGAGACTTGAAGTGCTGGAGTAATTCAGCGGGTCAGGCGGCAATGCACTGAAGATCATGGATAGGTGACATTTTGGAGCGGGATTCTTCTTCAGACTGATTGTGTGTTGCGGAGAAAGCTGGGAGGGAGGACAAAGCTTGGCGAGTGATAAGTGGATACAGTGAGGTGGTTTTTGAGAGGCAGACGGTTGGACAAAGACCAGAAATGAAAAGACAGAAGGTGTGAGACTAAAGGATTGAAGAGTTACGAATCGTGATGCTAGAGTAAGCTTGTACTATGCAGATGAGTTACATGGAGGATGCCAACAACCCTCAAAGAATGCAACCTCTTTTATCCTTTCATCCTTATCAATCTCCAACCTGGTTCAAACCTTTTCTTGAAGTTCCCTTTTACCCAGGCTATCATCACCTCGACCTTTTCCTTCACCATTGCTCCAGTCCTTCCAATGTCATCACCTCACCGCAAACAACCCCCTTTCCAATCCCCTAAGATCCTATCCTAGTCCCTCCAAACCAATCTTCCCTCCACAACCTCCAACTCCCTCCACAGCACCATAGACCCTTCCCCTGGATCTTCCATACTGCTCACCTATGCTGCATTTACACTTCCTCCACAAGTGTCCATCTGCAACAATGGTTAATCACGGAGGAAAATCCTTTGTGGGCATTTCTACATTTAGTTTAGTTTAGTTTCGAGATACAGCATGGATATAGGTCCATCGGCCCACCAAATCCACGGCAACCACCAATCACCTGCTCACACTAGCTCTAGGTATACTCCACTTTCTCATTCACTCCCGACACATGTGGGATTTTTTTTAAACAGAAGCTAATTAACCTATAAACCTTTGTATCTTTGGGATGTGGGTAAGAAACCAGAGCCTCTGGAGTAAACCCATATGGTTACAGGGAGATCATACAAATTTCCCACAGACAGCAGCAGAATCCAGGTCTCTGACGCTGTGTGGCAGCAGCACCACCAGCTGTGCCATATGCCGCAACTGTACATGTAGGGCAAGTTCTATAAAACATAACATCTTGGATCTTATGTGGATTTGAATTGCAGCAAAGAAGTTTCAGGTCAACTTCTCTTGGTTTATTCCATTATAACATTGTTGACCAAATAATGAGACTATCCCTCTATATTGAGTTATTATGAAGAAATAATGCATGCATTTCTTTGTGCATTTTCTCCAGTGGTGTTAAAGCTTAGACAAATGTTATTTTGCTGGTACTGATCTTGCTGTGCAAAGAATGCCTTATGCATTACCCACATAACAACACTGAATCATTGTGTGTGAGAGATGCCTTAGGGAGCCCCAGGGACAAAATAAGGTGCTTTAAAATGTGATATATTTACTTGACACTCTTCCAAATTGTTTTATATTTATTTATATTTGTTTTTAAATCATACAGTAAATAGTACAACACACATCACATGTGAATAATGACGGCATATATTTATGAATGAATAGATAGTTAAGTGTAGATTAATACTTCATGCTTTCTAACTTTCATTTCTATTTGGAATGTGGTGTTGTATAACATCATTATGTGCAAACTTTGTAACTGCTGAAAATTGCATAAAGTCTAAGTCATCCATCTCCTAGCTAATGCTTTAGTGGACTAATTTCATTGAGGTACTACTTAAATTGCACTTTCTAAGTAGTCCTGCCTAATTGCACGGTGACTTGACAGAATTTACAAGATCTATAAAATTTAGCAAAGTGCATTTGATCAGAATTCCAGCTGAGCAATACCAGTCCATTTGCCCATAGCAAAATTGGCAATGGAACTAGGTCCTGTTGCACATAAACACATTCCATCCATGTTCTGTCTTTGTGTATTAGTATCATGTATCTACCTGAAGACTCCACAGAATATCTGGTCGATGACTTGCTCCTATATCATGTGTAGGGAGGAACTGCAAATCAAACCAAACCAAACCAAACCAAAGACGGACACAAAAAGCTGGAATAACTCAGCGGGTCAGGCAGCATCTCTGGAGAAAAGAAATAGGTAACATTTTGCGTCGAGAAACTTCTTCAGTCTAAGAGTCAAGGGAAAGGGAAGAAGGGTCTTGACCCGAAATGTCACCAATTCCTTTTCTCTGGAGCTGCTGCCTGACCCGCTGAGTTGCTCCTATATCATAGTATTTAAGTGACTATTCCAGTTAAGCTTCTGATCAAATGATGACTGTCAAACATTCATCATCTTAAATTCGACAATGCTAATGTCATTAAGGTTCAAGAGCAAATGTTAGAGTTACTCTATGACTATGAATCTACTTTTGTTGAAGATGACCATTGCGTGATACTTGTTCATTATGACTGTTGCCCAGCTCTTGCTGCAGATAGACATAAATTACTTGGTTGTCTAAGGGCTTATAAATTGAATTGATTACTTTGGAATCATCTGAAAATATCCCCAACATTTAAAGATATTTGGCCATAGAAAACTGCCCCAAGGTATTTTACCTGCAATAAACTGGGGCTATGATGATAAAGCTCCAAAAACCAATACCATTTGTATCCTTCTATTCCTTCATTTATAGAGTGAGCCATTGTAATAACTACATAAAGCTTCTACAGAAAGAAGTGCAGTACTGAGAGAATGAGAGGTGTTTGCAGTTCTCCCTTTCAAACAAAATGTTAAAACTAGCTTATTGTGGATAAGCGACGTGGATAAGCTTTTCCATTGAGAGTAGGGAATATTCAAACAAGAGGACATGATTTGAGAATTAAGGGACAGAAGTTTAGGGGTAACATGAGGGGGAACTTCTTTACTCAGAGAGTGGTAGCTGTGTGGAATGAGCTCCCAGTGGAAATGGTGGAGGCAGGTTCGATTTTATCATTTAAAAATCAATTGGATAGGTATATGGATGGGAAAGGAATGGAGGGTTAAGGTCTGAGTGCAGGTAGATGGGATTAGGAGAGAATAAGTGTTCGGCACGGACTAGAAGGGCCGAGTTGGCCTGTTTCCGTGCTGTAATTGTTATATGGTTATATGGTTATTAACAATTTTATATGAGGGCAATGATCAGTTTTGAATACAATCCTGTCTCCCAGTGTCACTTGTGGGTTTGTGCTATATTCAGACCTGATTTTGTGCAGGAAGCTGTGTAAGCATCCATCAAATGTATTCTACTGGATCTGAGGGCCCTTGATAAATATGTGTAAGGTGCTGTTGAATACTGTATTCTAACATAGACACAAAATGCTGATGTAACTCAGCGGGACAGGCAGCATCGCTGGAGAGAAGGAGTTCTACTGTAGTCTAATGGGAGCACGACATGGTTGTTGAGGTGCCATGCCATGGAGTGTTTTAAACAAGGATCCACAAACATCATCTAGTAATTGTGTAGGAAAGAACTGCAGATGCTGGTTTAAATCGAAGGTAGACACAAAATGCTGGAGTAACTCAGCAGGACAGGCAGCATCTCTGAAGAGAAGGAATCGGTAATGTTTCAGTCTGAAGAAGAGTCTCGACCTGAAACGCCACCCATTCCTACTCTCCAGAGATGCTGCCTGTCCCGTTGGGTTACTCCAGCATTTTGTGATCACTTAGCAATTCCTGCTGCAGTTTTGTTGATTAAAAAGAGAATTACAATCTTGTGTTGCAATGTACCACCAGTAATCAACCAACATTTTCCATCTTCACATACAACTGCTTGGGTAAAGTATTGAAGGATAAACAGACACAAGAAATTGTACTCCTGCAAGCCGATACCGTAGATAAACTGTTATAATGTTGTAATTGAAGGTAGACACAAGAAGCTGGAGTAATTCAGTGGGACAGGTAGCATCTCTGGAGAGAAGGAATGGGCGAACCAGCATTTGCAGTTACTTCTTACATTTAAAGTTGTAATAATCCTCTTCTGCTTATATTATTTGTAATATTTTAATAGAGAGTTAGATTTAGCTCAGAGCTAAAGGAATCAAGGGATATGGGTAAAAAGCAGGAACGGGGTACTGATTTTAGATGATCGGCCATGATCACATTGAATGGCGGTACTGGCTTGAAGGGCCGAATGGCCTACTACTGCACCTATTTTTCTATGTACTATGTATCTATGGAATAAAATGCCACCTGCAGGTGTGATAAAAAAAAGTTTTTGACCAAGAAATATATTATCAGCAATGAAAGAGTTAAGGGTTATGCAGAATCATTTCAGGTATGATGCCAGTGTAGAGGGCTAATGCTAATTAAGGTACTTGGCTCTCACCTTGTGTTTTAATTAGCTTCCTGTCCTCATTTCAGCATTAAACCTGCTGGATATTCACTCCAATTTGTAACTGTGAGAAATTCATGTGCTTCAGCCAGAGTATCTCTTCAGCTTGGCAGTTCAAAATTAATAACCGTGTTGACATCAGGACGTGTTCATTTCAATGCAGCAGAATACAACGACATTTGTGAAATTTTAACCAATAAAATGTAGCAAACTGTCAAGTGTGGGTTATGCAAACAATTCTTTTTGCAGAGGGTGGTGAATATTTGATATTCTCTTCTCCAGAGTGCCATGGAGATTCAGTCATTGACCATGTTTGTACTAGAGGTTGGTAGCTACTGTATATAAAAAGCATCAAGGGGTGTGGATAGGATATGAGAATGTACCAGAAATAGAAGATCAGGTGTGAGGTGATAAATGGCAGAGCAAGCTCAATGGTCCACACGGCCTTCTCATACTCTTTGTTTTGATGTAAATATGTTTTGAACCAAATAACACGCAACATCTTTCTCAATATGGAGGTTATCAAGGTACCAATAGTCCTCATTTTAAGATCAGATTGCTTCAGTTGCAAGACTGAGACCTGTGATAAAAATCTCAACCATGTTCTAACCATTTTCCAAAACCTTTAACTCCTCCAAGAAAATAATGTTTCCAGCTCGTAGGATTCTGGAATGGGAGGTGCCGGAAATGAACCCGTGTTTATATTATTTGCAAGTTGGCCTGCAATGATCATGTTCATGAGGTTTTATTTCACAATCAAGAAAAAAAGATTCTGGAATTATCTCACTGTCCTGGAATATTTCAGATTGATGAAATTTTGTCAGAACTGAAGATTAGTTAGGCAAGCTTCTGACGGGAAGTTATTGACCTGAACCTTCTCTCTCCCAAAAATATTGCCTGACATACTGAGCAGTTCCAGCATTTTGTGTTTTATTTCAGATTTCCTGCATCAATTATTTTTTGCTTTCCATTCATTTCATGCAAGTCTGAATGGTCTACTTTGATGAACATTGTTTGGAGGGCAATAAGAAACATTGTCCTTGAATATCATCTATCCTGTATAATAATGTTAAATTATTCAGATATTCAGAGAATCAGTTATAACTTCCTTTTGCACGAATAAGTGATGGCTGAATTCTCTTTATGTAAATTCTTGCAGTTCAGAGTCTGAGCCGGTCACCACAAAGTTAAATAGCAACAAAAGCAAAACAAATCTTGGTGATGGATGTACTTCAATTTCTTGACACCTATCACAACTGACCACTATAAGTTAATTCAGTGGGAAATATTTTCTAGGTGAAATAGTCAAATAAAACAAAATACAGAAAGGACCAATTTATGAAACAACAAACATGATGATATTTACTGGTGTTTAATTTGCCATAAACGGAGCTGTCTAATCCAAATCACCTAACAAAAGCTGTGACGCAATAGCAAGAAAATTGCAGATTTAGTGTTCAATTCGGTAGGGGGCGCTGCTCTGGCAGCAGCCATGTCAGCAGCGCGTCAGTTTTTTCAACTTTTTAAAAAATGTTTTAGTATGTTTTAAAGTATGTGCTTAATGTTCCTTTGTGTGTTTTGTGTGGGGGGTGGTGTTGGGGGGCAAGGGGGAAACCGCTTCGGTCGCCTCCTCCATGGAGAGGCGACTTTTTCCAGGTCGCCTCCCCCGTGGCCTAACATCAAGGATCGGCGCGGCCTTTCCCGGAGACGCGCCCGGAGCTTCAGCGGCGGGAGCAGCGTGGACTCTCGTTGTGGAGCGGGTGAGCCCTCGCTGGGGCTCACTGGAGGGGAGCGCTCCGTTTCGCTGGCCCGGGGCAGCCTGAAGTCGCAGCCTGAAGTCGCGGTCTGCAGAGCTCCAGCTGGTGCGGCGTCTACAGCCCGGGATCCCTCGTGGGGGACCCGGGGGAAGAAGAAGCCATCACTGCCGGCCCGCGGCCAACTTCTACCGCGGGGCCGGCATGGACTTACCATCACCCATGGAGGGGAGCTTCGACCGCCGGCCCTGCAGTCTACGGTGCTTCTGGCTGCGGCGGAGACTTTAAATCTCAACCGCCGGCCTGCGGCCTACAACAACTTAAAGCCGCGGTCTCCGGTGAGGAAGAGCCGATCCTGGACTGACTCTGGACTCTGGTCCTGTCTACGGGGGGGAAATGGAGGAGGACTGGCCAAATTTTGTGCCTTCCACCACAGTGATGAATGCTGTGGTGGATGTTTGTGTTACATTTTATTGTGGTTGTGTGTTCTTTATTATTGTATCGCTGCTGACAACCCAAATTCCACCGACCCTGGTTGTGTGGTAATAAATTCTATCTAATTCTAATTGAATGGTCAATAGGACAAGAATTGGTCTTTGAAACAAACTGCAGCATGAATTAACCGATTACGTGACAAGATTTCCTGGTTCTTTGCCATTTGATTTCCTATTACCTGATAACAATACCATTTTGTCTATGCAAACATCTAGTAAACAACATTCACAGTTGAACAACTTCTTTCAAAGTGTATATGTATTTGCAAAGCACTTTTTTTTCTGTCACCATCCGACCATGAGAAGGAAATGTGTAACAATAGAATTATAACAATTCTTAAAATAATTTTGTCTCTTAAAGGATTACCGTCTCAAAACGGAAAATGCTGGAAATACTCAGCAGAGCAGGCACCAATTACAGAAAGAGAAACAGAGATTAGGGTCAAACGTTCTTAACCTTTCTCAGTTGTTGCCGGATCTGTTGAGTGTTTCCAGTATTTTTTAGCTTTTTATTTCTGATTTCCTCCATCAGCAGTTTTATATTGATTTTATTTAAGCCACAGAAATAATATATGATTTAATTTTAATGCGAGCAGAAGGATCTGTATTGAGACTAAGCAGCAGCTTGTACACAAACAAAGGGCTGGATAGAATTCATTGTAAATTGGAATCCTAGGATTGTATTGATAGCTAAAGATGGAGTGGCAGTGGGGCCTCCTTAATCACATGCAAGAGTGTCTCTGTATTCAGAGCGAATGTAACTGTCTCCTATCGCTGGACTTGCCTGGAGTGGAGCCCGCATTCAATGTTTTTGGCTGAGAGGTAAGAATACTTTCACCGAGCCAGAAGTCATTCCATCTGGACACAAACACTCCACTGGGTGACAACCCGGAATTTAGAGAGCATATTGTAATGTCCACTAACAACTGAACCTAATGACCCAGTGAATAGATATCTGGTATGCTCCCTGTGCTGTGTAGCTGAACAAAGCACAAGGCAGCGATAAGATTTTCTCTCTTCCATTACAAATGTTCTAGTTAATATGCTAAAACAGTGAATTTAATTACATATTGGAATTATCTCTGAGATAGGAATTGCATGAGAAAGGAAACAAATGTCTGCTGCAAGGGACACCAATAGAGGTCACATTCACACAAAAATTGTACACAGCAGAACAGAAATGATTTACATGATTTCTTTCTTTCTGCTTGAGCCGTAACCAATGGCTATTATACGTGAAGATGTGCTGCATTATACAATTATGGTGACAAACACTTGTATATAAAAATATACAAAGTCATGGCTTTTTCAAAATGCTCGAACAGAAAATTGCTGCAGAATGACTGTTGTTTGAATTTTGTGCAGGCCTGTGTCTCAGAGGCAAAACTCTGCATATCTGTGATTAGAACTTATCTAGCGAGTGAGTAGTTATTCAAAGCTACAACTGTAATTTCCAGGACCACTTATTGTGCTATTTCACCTAAAGTTTTTTTTTCTCCCATCAACTACATGCATGGCTACATTTGATTGGATTTGTTCTTCAGGCATGAAAATGCTAGTTGGAAGTCCAGTGCAGAATAATCTTTCAGCGAATGGATAAATTGATAAAAAATACATACTTTAAAAGCTCTTCAAAAATGTTCCTTCAAAAAACAAATTACTTTCTCATTCCTCTGCATAAGCATTTTAGACCAGTTCTAACATCTGCTTATGCAGGAAGGAGAACGTCACAGCCTCAAATATCCCACTCGTTCAACATTCTGGATATGCATTTATTTTATTTTCCCAGAGAAAATGTTAAATTCATACTCATTTTGTTTGCTTTTGTGTGCATCTGTTCGGTCTCTCATGCCGAGTATGATATGATATTCAATATACAACTCCAATAGAATGATTTACGCTTGCACAACAAAGGCCAAATGTCATATGAGGAAATGGACATGACTTTTTTATCAGCTTAATGAAAATACTTTACAAATCGAGCCAGAGACAGGACAATATAGTTCACATTTTAACCTAATAACTTTATGCCAAACTGTCTAATGCTATAATGACTTACAAAATCATTTTTCTGGGGCACCAATAGTCTAACCTTTTCTGATGTCTCACAATATTAGTATACAATTCCCATTAAGATGTGGTGGGATTACTTTGGCATTATTCATTATCACTTCCTATCAAACCAACTTTACAACTTCAAGCAGAACTTAGAAATGTTCCTACCATTAATATTGCTAGATATTAGAGACCTCTAATAGTGGGAAGCAAAGTTATTTTCTGATTTTATCTTAAACTCTGTGGGCTGGTAAAGTCAGTACCTATTAGCCACAGAGGAGAAATAGAGTGATGCAGCTGATAGATCTGCAGCCTCACCGCACCAGAGATGTGGGTTCGATTCTGACCTCAGTTGCTATCTGCTTGGAGTTTGCATGTGATCTGCGTAGGTTTCCAGTTTGGTCGCTGTGGTTTCCTCCCACATCCCAAAGACATATGGGTTTGTAGGGTGATTGGCCTCTGTAAATTGCCCCCAGCATGTGAGGAGTGGATGAGAAGGTGTGGTAACATAGAACTGGTGTAGTCTGGGTGGACCGAAGGTCTTGTTTCAAAGCTCTATCTTACAATTCAATCCAAATGGTCCTTTATAAGCTATTGGGGAATCTTCTCAAATTGCTGTGTTGTGTTCGACCGTAGCATGTTTCATTTCCCTGAACCTGAGACACAGAAACAGCTCAAAACTATCGTGCATGGCCGTTTCCAAAATTACTTTTTCTCAAGACACCAAAGAACAAACTAACCATTTACCCCTTTCTGAAGACATCGAACACGTCCTCTCCTCAGCGTGGCTTATATTTATGGATGTGCAGCTTGTCTACTGACCTCTTTGACCCTTGGCTTCCAGCAAGAGAATTGGTATAGATCACCATCATAAATGCACAAATTCTGGAGCTGGCTGCCAGCTGCCATAGGTTGATTATATCAGTCAAAGAAGCTGCTACCGAGAATTGTTTCATTAATTTTGCTTCAGAATTTTGTATATTCATGGAAAAAAAGAATGCGCCAAATGTGGCTTTCAGAATTCAGCCAAAGCAAACATACCAGTATGGATGAACTAAGCTCATGATAGCCATGTTGTAATTCTGAATTGTTACAGCAATGAGTTCAAATGAAGGATCTAAGTCTGTTATTTGTATGCAGATCTGTTAAAATAAGGAAATATTTCTATGCTAAATCACAGCATTCACTGTAAAAGTTGTATGTGAACACAGCCTGTCAAAAGTATCTGAAAATATCAAAAGTTTCTCATGGCATTACTGCAGTTATTCTAATTTTAAACAATGGACATCTCATATTAATGTGGAAATATGAGAGTCCTTACCTTACATAGCTCTGAATGCTGCAAAGATCAAGGTTTCCTTCCCACATTCATACACAGAATATTGAAAATCACCAGTTAATATAAGTTTGCTTATGTTCCCAGCAGAAGGCAAGTAACATAAAAGGGAATATTAAAGTAACTGATTCAGTGAGCTGCTCATAGTGATCCAAACATTGGACATAATGTGTTTTCTGAAGATGTTTCTCTCTTTTTAATGGTTCAGAAATAAGGCAAACAAAATCATATAATGATGTTTCTTAGGAAAGATTTGAATGTATGTGGGGATTTTATTTCAGATGTTCCTTATTCTTACGTGTCCAACTGATCCATTGTGGTTCTTATCTATTTATGTAGCATCACTGGTTGCTAATTCATCAATAAAAATAGCTGAAATAACACCAATTAAATAGATACATTTGGAACCATTATAAATATTGTATTAATTGGAAAATCCTGGGCTCTGATCATGTCAATCAATGCATGTCTTATCACTGTGGAGAGCTGATCATTTGCAACATCTGCACAATGGATCACTTTGGGTGGTGGTATTAAGTCTGAGTGAATGACAAATAGGCTGGTATAACAGCGTGGCTTTTTCCTCCGCTCCAGTCTGGCTGGTGAAAAAGTGAGTGTCTTATATAGAAATGAATTTACTACATACCTTGTCAAATGCAAGACCTGACCTTTTATAACCCAACTACCATTGAGAAGAAAAATTGAGTTTCAGTTCCAAGGATAAGTCAGTCTGCAATGGGAATTTACGTCAATTTGGTGTCATAAGTAAAATAAAAGAGGAATCAATGACTGAATCCAGCATTTTATCATTTCAGGGCAGCAACACACTGTACCACCTTGCCATCCAGTCAGAAGTGTTCCTTTTATATAGCAATTTCCCAACTATAATTTCCACAGATGAGAAGCTTCGGCAGTGCTGTTTCAGTAAAGATAAACAGAAACGTATCCAAACCACATCTGCACAAACAGACACACAGAAGCATCCAAACCACATCTGCACAGAAACCTGCACAGAGACACACATTAGTACAAATGCACACATGCCTATTTTCCTTTAAACATCTAGTATTACAAAAGCTCTGTTAACTGAAGTACACTGTGTGAATTCACACATGAACTATTACTGATTTTTCTTTATACTACACACTATGTCAAACTGCATGCAGTATTTATTTCCTTAAATGTAATTGCAAAGAATGCTAATTGGTAACTGACACTTTCTGAACATTAAATGAAGATCTCAATTAGCCTCTGGAGAAAAAGTTTAAAGAAACATTAATTACCAATGTATCATTTGTAATATAAGGCTTCATTCAATTACATGTTAAACTGTGTCAAGGGCACACATTATTATTCATCACCTCTTTACCCTTCTTCTCTGGAGATCCTGACTTCGCTCATTTCAAGATAACAGCCGAAGGACAGACTGGTGACTGGAAAGTACCATCGTGCAACAAAGTCTCCCAGTGCCCAATGGGTGTGAGCTTATAGAAACATTTTATCCTGTGAAGTGCCCAGCAATGTCATTAAACATAACAAAGAAATGTTTTGATTTCTAAATCTACCATACTTATTACATATATTAAGTAGGTTGTGACAATTCTGAACTATTTTACATCCCCATGCAGAATTAGGATGTGTGCTTTTCTATAAATATGATCGAAGCTGTGACCTGTTGTCTTAAAAACAATCTCAGTAGATTGAAGTTTGCAGTGTGGAGTCAAAATGGAGACTTACATGACACATAGCACTCCAGATATGCTGTCCTCCAGATTTGCCATATTGTAGAATGGTCTGTTTCTTGTTCTCTGAAGTGAGCTCAGATGAGGTGATAGCAAGAATGTACAAGTGCTGGACAAGAAACCCAATGGTGTTAGGAAACACACAATAAAGGTTTTATTGTGTAGGAAGGAACTGCAGATGCTGGTTTAAACCAAAGATAGACACAAAATGCTGGAGTAACTCAGCGGGACAGGCAGCATCTCTGCAGAGAAGGAATGGGTGACGTTCCGGGTCAAGACCTGAAGAACCTCTCGATCCAAAACATCACCCATTCCTTCTCTCCAGAGATGCTGCCTGTCCCGTTGAGTTACTCCAGCATTTTGTGTCAATCAAAGCTATTAATGTGGTATGCCAGCAATCTTTATGGAAGTGGGCTTGTCCACATATCCTACTGGTTCCTGACGTAGCGGCCACACACACCACATGTTATGCCGAGGAATATTCTTGCAATTGCACATGATGCTTCTTGAGTGGAGGCAGACCTTCACACATTGCCATTCTACAGAGTGATACTCCTGAGGAGATCATCTTATGCTTTACGGAGTTGCAATTGTACTTTTAAATCCCATCTCTGGTCGACTCCTCCAGTACGGGTGAATCTGGCAGACTGAATCCATCACAATGGCTGCCATTTGGTTATTGCCACAATGGTTGTTCTGTACTGTTATACGATTCAACTGATTTTAGCTCAGAAAAATGGATGGTCTACTTAGAGAATAGTGTCCAATTCATAGTATGGATAGATACAGAGGTTCAGCAACTAGGGGAGGAAGATGCCTGACCATAGAAGATTGCTAGACTGCCGGGCTATGATCTTGTTTGGGGACAGAGGAAATACAAATAGAATGACTTCAGAGTCTGAAGGATATGTCGCCCAGTGCTGTCTGTTAATAACAACATTGGCGCGGGCAGTTTTTGCTACATTTGGTTACTCTTCCAACATAGCATGATGGGAACACAGTTCTTCTCCAATTATGGTTCCCATCCTTGTGTTGTTCAACATGTTCTCAGTGGAAAGATGGAAGCAAAGTTAATTTTGGCTGCAACAAATGATGGTGTAGATATGCATGGCAGTGTTGAAGTGCCTCTTTTCAAAAGGAGAAGTATCCCTTTCTTTGACCTCTCCAGCAGGACTTCAGCAGCTACATAGATGTCCTTGCACATGTCATGACAAATGGTACCACCCTGGGAGTAATTACAACAGAATCCCCTTAATATTAATTGCACACCTTTGCTTTAAAGAGGACAAGACTTTTAATGATCACTAGACCAAGGGCAAACCCGTTGGGTCTGTTCCCCCAACGCGTGTTTGTGGGGGGGTGGCATGCGGTGGAACACACACTAGCCCGCCCCCACACACACACACTAACTATCCCCCTTGATATTATATTAATATTATTAATTTGCTCCTTTTACCCCATAACCGCCCTATCCCCTGACGTATAGCTCCCAACTCGCAGGCGCGTCTAGAGAAGGAGGGGGGGGGGGGTGTAGAGAGTGAGGGCAGAGAGAGAATGGGGAGAGACAGAGAGAGAGGCAGAGACAGAAGGGCAGGAGACAGAGGGAGAGGGGGGGGGAGGAGAGGAGGAGGAGAGGGGGGGAGAGGGGGTGGGAAGGGAGGCGGAGAGTTGGGGGGAAGGGAGGGGGAGGTGGAGGGGAGGGGGTAGGGGAGGGGGTGGAGGGAAGGGGGTAGGGGAGGGGGTGGAGGGAAGGGGGTAGGGGAGGGGTAAATTGTAAAAATGTCCACGTTTTTGCGTCTGGTTTTCGAGGAGATACGTTTCACATGCAAAATAACACACACACACACACACACACACACACACACACACACAGTTTTAATAGATATATGATATGATTGTGACGATCAGATGTCTTATCTTCAATGGCAAGTTGCACGTCACTCACTGGTCACAAATGGGACTCAACTTTTCAAACCAACATTGAAGTGGTTGGGCCAGGGATCAAACAAGACAGGAATGCACAGGTTTTGTTTTTAATGTTTGGGAGAATAAGAGAAGGTAGCAAAAATGGCGCCATTGTAGTGGCAGCCTCGCTAGCAGCTTTTCAACCTTGTTGTTATTTTTAGTATGTCAAAAAGTATGTTCTAAAGGTTTCTTAGTCTTTTTTATGTGGGGGCTGGTGGGGGGGGAGGGGGGGGGGGGAATAGAGGGAAACTGTTTCCCAGTCAATTACCTGGACGGAGATGTGTCTTTTCTCCATGTCGCATCTTCACCCCCTCCACCAACTGGATTGGCACAGCCATTCCTGCCAGAGACTGGCCAGAGCTTCAGCAGTGGCGTAGCACTGAATTACCATCGTGGAGCGGGACAATGCCCTGCCAGGGATCGCCTGTGTTGGAGCTCCGGAGTGTTGGGCCTGCTGACTCTAACACCGTGGAGCTGTGGTCTGCGGATCTTCTAGCCGCGGGCGAGACGCTGACTTTATCATCACGGAGTCCTGGGATCTTTTGCCGATGATCTCCACGTTTTTGCGTCTGGTTTTCGAGGAGATACGTGTTGGAGCTCCGCCCAGCTCGCCCTGTGGACTTCGGAAGCCACGGTCACCGGTAGGAAGCGGCCAATTCGGAAACTCCAAGTCGCCGAGTGTGTTCTTCCGTTCCGACGTCGGAGTTTCAATCATCCCGGCGGGGGGGCCTGTATATCGGGCCATCGTAGCGGCGACTGCGGAGGGCTCAAAGGCCCTGACCACGGGTGAACAAAGACGAAGATGACTAAACTTTATTGCCTTCCCTCACAGTGGGAACCGTTGATTCCGCTGTGGGGGATGTTCATGTTCAATTCTATTGTGTATTGTGTTCTTTTTATTCATATGGCTGTATGGTAACTCAAATCTCACTGCACCAAGGTGCATGTGACAATAAATATAACTTGAACTTGAAGATAGATAATCCTTTTTGAATAAGTTAATAAAAATCTGAAGCCAGGACCAATTTAAATCTTTTGCAATCTCCTAAGCAGAACAGTGAAGGGCTATGGTTATGTGCACCATATTATTTATTAACTTTGTTGGTTAGAATGGCAAAGAGAACCTTAAATAGGAATTAATGCAATCTAGCTTATGCATGGTTTATACACTCTAGATACTAAAATACATAATTCCTTGCCTATATTAATACTTTAATCTGGACTCAGCAAGTCAAGCAAGACTTTTTCCATCCTTAGTAAAAGCATTAAAATTGAAAGCAACCTGAATATTAATTCAGCAGTGCAACCACCAAGATTATTCAGTGTAAGCATTTCAGATTGGTCCTGACATAAAATTAGATGGTTCACTTTATGTATGAACCACTTACAATATAGCACTCAGTGATATTTCAGGAGATCTATTTATCTATCAAAGAAGGATCTGTCTGAAGAAGGGTCTCGACCCAAAACGTTGCCTATTTCCTTCGTTCCATAGATGCTGCCGCACCCGCTGAGTTTCTCCAGCATTTTTGTCTACCTTTATCTATCTATCTATCTATCTATCTATCTATCTATCTATCTATCTATCTATCTATCTATCTATCTATCTATCTATCTATCTATCTATCTATCTATCTATCTATCTATCTATCTATCTATCTATCTATCTATCTATCTATCTCTTTATTCATCTATCAATGCATTTAGTTATTTTTCAAATATAGGCATCGCTGATCAGTCTACCATTGATTGCACCTGAACTGAATGGATTGCTAAGTTAGTTTAGAGTCAACCACATTAGTGGGTCTGAAGTCACATATTGACTGGACTCTCTATGACATTAATGAACAAGATAGGTTTTTACATCAGTCCAGAATGGTGCAGCCATTTCTAGTTAAGATAAATTACAGATTATTGATAGAATATAAGATAATTTAAATTACAAAACTATCAAGGTGAGGTTTGAACTTGGGTTTCTCTATTGTTTGTGTAGGTCTCTGGAGCACTACTCTGGTAATTTAAAAATACCCAGATTAGGTGTGTTTTGAACTCTGTGGATGCTGATGATGTTTCACTCAAGTTGTTTTCTGTATTGCAGTTACCAAACTAATTCAATGCAACAATGCAGGAAATCAGTGGTTATTTTGGCAACATACATTAAATACAAACTAACAAAGAACGCATAAATCATCAAGACATAGAAGGCTACAGACCAAGTGCTGATACATCCGATTAGGATGGATGAGAATTTGGTCGGCATTAACATGGTGGGCTGAAAGCCCTGTCCTGTAACTCTTTAGCTGTGAAACTTTCATAAATTGTAGTTAATAGTGAAATATAAAGTAAATTATGAGACATGCAATACAAGTAGGTTAAATGTAAATTTTAGAAAATATTTATTAGTACTTCAAATCGTATATTGGCTGCGCTTAAAAGGAAGCTATAACTTTATGATTTGATTTCTTCACTAATGCCACTATAATATTTTGAAAGCATGTTAGAAAATATTCCCTTTGAAAATTCAGTATAATTTGTAGGCTGACATTGCTGAGGCAGTATGCAAGCTTTGGGGTGAGCTAAAATTGGTTAAAGGTGACTGCTACTTTAATTTCTAGGGCAGATAAACTTAGATGTATTCATGGAATGAAATGACAGTAGAAGAAAATAAAGTATTTGAATCACTGGCAGCTTTGGAAGATATTCCTGATTCAAGACTGTCCAGTTTGTTTTCTCATTGGGAGTGATTGAGACTTAGATTTCAGAGTGTTTGTGTGGTCCCATGTAAACCTGAAGTCAAAATAAATGTAGGTAATTATTACTGGGAACTGGAAGCTTCCTGCCAGGTGATAACTGCTATTGATTTAATAACTGCCATTGATTTAGTAATAACACCTTTTTACGTAGACCAGGATCTTTACTGCTTGGTCTATTATAGATCATCTAGTCAACCACATATTGTCTGATTCTGCAGGTATCTGTGCGCTAATCTCCATTGTCCATCCAGTCTTCAATAGGGGGAAGAAAGAAATGCAGCAGGGCTAAGATCTCAAGCATAAAGAAAATGTGCTAAAAGGAAGGATGAGAATTTATGTTTTGTGACCAGTGGAAAAAGGATAATGCAACCGATATAGTGCAATCTAAACTGTAATGTTAGATGAGAATGTCCAAGGCATGCTTAGTAAATTTGCAGATGTCACAACAATAGGTGGTGTCATAGACAGTTTTGATTGTTATCAAGAATTACAGCAGGATCTTGATCAGTAGGCCAGAAGGGCCAAGAAATGGCTAGAGTTTAATTCAGTTAAGTGTGAGGTGATACATTTTGGGAAGTCTGACCAGGATTGGACCTTCACGGTGAATGTGAGGGTGCTGGGGAATGTTTAACCAATTTGTAGAGCAGAGTGATCAAGGGGTCAAGTGCATAGGTCCCTGTAAGTGGGATTGCATGTAGATAGGGTGGTAAAGAAGGCCTTTGGCATACTGACTATCAGCAGTCAGGGAACTGAATATAGACATTGGGATGTTTTGTTAGAGTTGCAAAAGACATTAGTGAGGCTGCACTGGAATATAGTGTCCCGTTTTGGTCACCCTGCAATAGGAAAGATGCAATTAAGCTTGAAAGAGTGCAGGAAAGATTCACAATGATGATACCAGGATTTGATAGCTATAGAGAGCAGTTGGGCAGGAAAGCTTTAATCCTCAGAGTGCAGGAGACTGAGGGGTGATGTTACAGAGGCGTCACGAGGGAAATAGATAAGTTGAATACACAAAGTCTTTTTTCCCCAGATTTGGTGATTCAAGAACTAGAGGACATAGGTTTAGCTGAGAGAGTAAAAAAATTAATAGCAACCTGAGGGCAACTTTTTCACACAGAGGGTGGTTGGGATATGGAAGGACCTGCCCGTGGATATAATTGAGACAGGTACAATTACAACATTTTGACAGGTATGTGGAATAGGAAAGGTTTAGTCACTATGCAGAGCACACATGACATGACATTACCATTGATTGATTGATTAATTGATTGGTCGGCATGGAAGAAATGTGCCAAAGGGCCTGATTCCCGGCCATATGATTCTATTAATCTGGCCAGCAGATTTAGGGAATGTTTTTTTTTAAATACAATTATTTGAAGATGTAAAGAAAGGTGCAAGATTATTTGATTGAATAATAGTGAAATATATTTAGATGTGCTGAAGCAATTTTTAACGATTCTTATGGTCAACATTATGCCTCATCTCAATGTGGCAACATAATCTTTCTTTTAAATGCAGAGATATGAAACAGTGAAATGATACACTTGTAACTCACTCTTTCTGCAGGTACAGGTAAGTGCATGGAAATATCCAAGCAAACCATGGTTTCTATCTCAGACCTGTCAGTGCCCAGAAAATTGCAACATCAATAGTAAAGGGGGAAGACAGGGCAGTCATATCACTGAACTTCATAAATTCCTGAACAGGAGAGAAAATGTACAGAATTCTACTTTCTGAGAAATGTTTCGTGATTTCCATGCACAGGTACCATTAAAAGAATACATTGAAATTTGCTATGGAATCATCCATGTTTGAATATAATTTGGATATTCACTGTGCAAACTTGTAGGCAAAGAAGGTTATGAAGCAAAAATATCTACAGTGCAGGAGACAGCTACTCAGCGCAATGTCATGCTTTTGGAATTCTAAATTAATTATCTTTTCTCCTAACCTTGTATTATTCTTTGTTTCAAATATTTATCCATTTCCCACTCCTTTAAAGAATAAAGCCCAGAAATGCACACCTGGTTGATTGTGCTGAACATACTACATTGAAGCAGCACTACATTGCTGTCTTCCTTCAAAAGTCATTCCATTGACTTCAATGCACATTGTACTCTGCTTTTGAAATTCATTCCATTGAAGTCAATGGAATTAATTCGAGAGGCAGTGCACAATGAGTTGATGCTCCTGTATTGTATGCACCATGCTTCTGACAGAGTGTCTTTGTTGCAACTGTTCTCAGTGGTAAAGCATTTTATGCTTGAAAAATGCTTAATGTAGAAAATTATCTTCTAACCACCCTCTTCATTCTTTTATTAATCATTTTAACCTTGATTATAAGCTGTGAAGGACAATATTTCAAAGGGATGTTCATAGATATTTGTGGTGGAAAATTAGCCACGCATAAAGCAACATTTGGTCACCTACCACATTGGAAACAGAAGAGGTACACATAAAATTGAGAAAGATATAGAACAACACCCATACACCTCTTAATTTAAGCTGTATATAATTTCAAACCCAAACCAAACTGGCTGAACATTGGGCCATGTTTTATACATTAACCATTCATAAGTAAAAGAGTAAAATGCAATTTTAGTTCATTTTAATTTAAAAATATATAGTCCAATTTCAACAGAATGATCTTATTCAGATAAATGAAAACATAAAAAATATAAAGCATCTAATTTGCACATCATGAAACAATTGGAAAATGTTAGCCAATGCTTCTATCTTAAGCGGACTAAATGTATATGTCCATATCAATATGAAAGACCATTTATATTTCAAAATTAACTGCAATTCTGAGGCAGAATTGGAGGAATAGTGGTACAATTACACTGTGCAAGTTTCAACATAATACCAAAAAATCCACTAAAATCAAACTCCACATATATAAATCAAGTTAGATTTTCATAATTTATGCAATGCCTGTAGAATAAAAATACTAAGGAGACCTAACATGGCATAGCAAAGTATCTATAAATTATATTAAAAAGTACTTGATGCTAAAAGACTATTTTCAATTTGTAATGCAAGCCTTAATTTTTAGAACTTAGTTCTGTCTATTTTCATTATGAAATATATAAGCTAATAACAAAAATAACAAGTAAAAATCAACTGCTGAAGGTGCTCGGCAGCTTAGGCAGCAACAGGGATATTTTATGGACTGATGGAACGGAATCTGTTAATAAAGGAAGGTGGGAAGTAAAATATAAAACCAAAGGGAAGGATAGTGGGAAGAAGAGAACAGAGAGAAGGGGTGAAGGAAAATGGGCGACCTGGAGTAACGGAGGGTAGGTGCTGAGCGGATTGGGGTGGAGGAGGGAGAAGGAACCATGAGCGCAAAGTAGAAGTGAAGAAAAAGGTGCATGCTGGGGAGAAGGTGAATCTGGGTAGTTAAGGGAGGTGGGGGGTGTTTCCCTGAAATTGGAAAATTCAGTGTTCATGTTGTTGGGTTGTAGGCTACCCAAGCAGAATATGAGGAGTCTGCATGTGACCTCATTCTGACAGTGGAGGAGGGTGAAGTTAGACAGATTGATATGGGAATTGGAAGAGGAATTGGAGTGGCAAAAACTACGAGCTTTAGCTGGCCTTGGCTGGCAGTGATGAAACAGTTGCACTGTCTCACCGATATAGAGGAGGCCTCATTTGAGCACCGAATGCAATAAATGAGGAGGAGTTTCATGTAAATCTCTCCATCACCTGGAAAAACTGTATGGATCCCTGAATGGAAATGAAGGTAGAGATGGCGAGACAGGTGTTACACCTCCTGCGATCACAGGGAAAAGTGGTTGATGCAGAAAGCAGAAAGGCATCGGGAGGGGAAGATGTGGATGGTAGTGTGATTGTGTGAAAGCTAGCAGGAATGCTGGAGAATGATGTGTTGTATGCACAGGTTGGTGGGGTGAAAGATGAGGACCAGGGGAACTCTATCCGTGTTCTGTTTGGGGAAGGGGGAACAAGAGCAGAACTGCGAGAAACAGTCTGAAGAAGGGTCTTAACCCGAAAGAGACTGAAGAAGGGTTGCGACCCGAAACGGCACCCATTCCTTCCCTCCACAGATGCTGCCTGTCCCACTGAGTTACTCCAGCATTTTGTGTCTAACTGCGGGAAACAGAGCATGCAATGATGAGGGCTCCATCCTCAACTGTGGGGGCAGTGTGGCTGGGAGGAGGGAAGGAGGAAGCAAAGTTTACTGAGGAAAGAAGACATCTCCGATTTTCTAGAATGGAAAGTCTTATCTTGCGAGCATGTGGCAGAAATAGCGAGAAAGATATGGTGTCCGTGGCAAGATAGGCTGGGAGGAGGTATAATCATGATATTTGAGAGAGTCAATAGGTCTGTAGTAGAGATTTGTGGATAGTAATTTTCATGAGAAGGAGACAGAGAGATCAAGAAAGGGCATTGCCAGAGATAGTCCAAGTCCAAGCAGGGTTGAAGTTGATGGGGAAGTTGATGAAAAAGACGAATTCTTCATGGGTGCAGTAGGCAGCTCCAGTGCAGTTGTTGATGTAGCAATGAAAGAGGTTTGGAGTGGTGGCAGGGTATGTTTGGAAAAGAATGTTCTAGCCACCAATGAAAAGAAAAGGATAGCAAGGGCCCATGTGAGTGGTTTGAAGTAAGCGGATTCAAAAGAAAAGTTGCAAGAGGGAAGAGAGTGTTAGTTGAGTGAAATTGTTTAGGTATCTGTTCTAGGAAGAAACTGAGGGTCCTGTGGCCTTCCTGAGGGATATTGGAAGTGGAAAGGGACTGGATGACCATGGTAAAGATGAAAGAGGTAATAAGATGTGTGATAGTGTGGAGGACAGTGGACTGTTGTTCATTGGTGGTGGCATGGGTAAGGTATAAGTATGAGGTGTCCGAAAGCTGTCACCTAGCCTCAGCAAGATGGAAGTCGGTCCGACAGACTACAACAGCAACACCCTGGCCTGCAGATTTGATGATGAGGTAGGTGCAGCATAAGTGGAAGGCTGTGTGTTCAAAGGAGAGGAGATTGGAGTAGGTGAAGGGAACCGAGAAGACAAAATTGAGTCACCTCTCTTCAGTAGCCCAATAGTCCTTCCCAGTGAGATAGAGGCCTTGGAGCTCCAACCTCATTTATTGCATGTAATGCTCTTGATGCAGCCTCATCTACTCCAATGGGACCAAGTGGAGACTCAGCCAACTGCTTTGCCGAACACTTGTGCTCTGTCTGCCAGGGCCAGCTCTCAGTTGTTGGCCACTTCAATCCCCTTTCTCATTCCTATACTGATCAGTGTTTGCCATCCTCCATTGCCAGAGTGAGGTTATACAAAATCTGGATGAGCAACATCTCACGTTCCACATGTTGCACCCCCGTAATTTCTTTCTCCCCCGATCCCGTAGGTGAAAACATACAGAAGCTTGAAAGCACGTGTTCCCAGAATCAGGAACAGCTTCTTCCCCTCTGTTATTAGGCTTCGGAACGGTCCTACCATAAGTTGGGGTATTGTGCAATTTACCACTTCAACATTGCAGACATTGGACTTTGTCTATGGAACAGGTGCACCACAATGCTGAGAACTATATTATGCACTATGTATCTTCCCCTCAGCTTTACTTGTACTTAAATTTGTATGTGTTTATGTGAAGTATTATTTGATGTGATTGGATAGCATGCAAAACAAATCTTATCACTATATCTCAGTACACATGACAATAATAAACCTAGAGACAAATCCAAACTTGATAGCCTAATGGCATGAACACTAAATTTTCAAACTTCAAGTAAATGCTTCTCATCTACCCACTTTACTCCCACCCCCTCCCTCCCACATACTGAAGGATTACAAATAGTGAAATTAGTACGAGGACTGAGGTGAGGGAGGGACGGAAAGAGAGGGAATGCAAGAGTTACTTGAAGTTAGAGAAATCAATATCAACATGGAAATAGAATATTCAACCTAGCCATTCATACCGATGTACTTTGAAAAACAACAGCGGGAACAACGCATACAGGCATTCACTGATCAGCTCTTCATTCCTTGGCTTGCATTTGAACCAACAAGAAGCAGAAAATTTTGAATCACGTAAGATTGAAAAAAGTAAACATCTTAAACCTGTCCCACAATCCCTCAATTTCTGGATTTAATAACAAATGGGCAGGAGGCAAGCAAATTGTACTCAGCATGGAGACACATGGAGTATCATGGCAATGCTGGCAGCCTCAGGCCTTGCCCACCGTGGAGGGATTTCCCACAGCCTGAGAAACCTGGCAGTTGAAATGCGGCAGACTTGGCTTCAGGGCAGAGAGAGTTTGTAGTGCTGCCTGAAGCTTCGGAGGGGCAATGGTTCTGTCTGGTGGATCCCACCCCCAGCCCATCAGAACAACTCCCCACAAACAGACTCTACTTTGATTAAGGTAGACAAAACTGCTGGAGAAACTCAGCGGGTGAGGCAGCATCTATAGAGCGAAGTAATAGGTGATGTTTCGGGTCGAGACCCTTCTTCAGACTGATGTGGGGGTGGTAGGGGTGAGAAGAAGAAAGGAAGAGGCAGAGACAGTGGGCTGTGGAAGAGCTGGGAAGGGGAGGGGAAAGAGGGAGAAAGCAAGGACTACCTGAAATTGGAGGTCAATGTTCATACCGCTGGGGTGTACCACTTTGATTAAGGGTTAGATTAAAGATCACCCATGGTCATAGATTGGAGTCTCTTCTACAATTCATGTACTAGCACCAGCAAGCTCCATTCATGTAGCAGTGGCCTGTTTCTGAATACATCCCCTCTGACTGCAATACGAGCTTGCCACCAGGCTGACTTCAGCCTGACATTCTGCCAGCGGAAGCTCCACATTATGTTGGGACACACTAGCCTCTGGGCTTCCTTCTGAGTAACATACCAATCCAATTACCAATGTGCTATTCCATACTCCCAAGTCAGATCTTCTCCCTCAGCCCAATCTATTCTGCACATTCTGCATGTCTTTTTTTAATATTCAATAATCTATCAATCTCCATTTCAAATTAACCTAATTAACTTAACCTCCACAGCTTTCTCGGTTAGTGAATACCAAAGCTTCACCACTCTCTGACTGAATATATATCTGCTCATAATGGCCTACTTTTAGAGATACAGCATGGAAACAGGCCCTTCAGCCCTTCAAGTCCACGCTGACCATCGATCACCCGTTCCCTGCGGACTTGGGGAATTTTCAGCAGCGAATTAACCTACAAACCTGCATGTCTTTAAAAGATGTAGAAGATAACCGGAATACGTGGAGAAAACCCACCCGATCACAGGGAGAACATGCAAACTCAACACAAAAAGCACCGAAGTTCAGGATCAAACCCAGGTCTCCAGTGCTGTAAGGCAGTAACTCTACCAGCTGCACCCCAATCTGAGACCAGAAGATGCATTTTTGATGAATCCACCATCTAGAGTTGGGTGAATATTGGTTACACTTCAATTAGATTATTCTGATTCTTTTAAATGCGAGAGAATTTGTCCACAGGACTTGTCCACTGAATCTCGTCTCATAAAGCAAAACCACCATCCCAGCAACCGGTGCAATGAATCTTTATTGCAATTCCTTTATGATGAAATATCAATATTTATGTAAGGGGACCAAAACTGCATACAATAGTCCAAATGCAGTCTCTCCAAAGCTCACCATTTTAAAATACATGCTGCTTTTCTATTATGTGCTTCATAATGGTTACCTTTGCATTTTTCCATGCTATATTTCATGTGCCATGTTCCTGACCATTCAATTAGCTTGTCCCTATCCCCTTCTCACAACCCCTCCAAGTCTTGCACCATCAGTAAACATAAATAGGGCATTGTTCCCTTCAGCAACATATTTGACATAGATTGTGAAAAGTTGTAGCTCCAACACCGTTTCCTGAAATGCTCTAAAAGCCACAGCTGGCAACTTGAGGAAGGACCTTTTATTCCCAATTTTGACTTTCTGTATCTTATCCAATTATCATCCCTCGTGAGTCTATTGCCCCAGTTCCATAACCAACCTCCTGTGTAGGACTTTACCAAAGGGTCCTGAAAATCTAAATACACCACATCCCCTTGTTCCCCTTTGCTTATTCTACCACTTGCACCCTCAAAAAGATCTGATGGATTGGCTAATTATGATTTCCCTTTCAAGGTTCAAGGTTTGTTTATTGTCACATGTACCAATTAAAGTACAGTGAAATTCAGATTGCCATACAGTCATACCAATAAAGTGCAACAGGACACCCAAATAAATGTTTAACATGAACATCCACCACAGCGACTCTCCCACATTCCTCACTGTGATGGAAGGTAAAAAATGTTCAATCTTCGTCCCTTCTTTGGTCTCTCACAGTCGGGGCTCCCGCAACCGGCGGTCGAGCCCTCCGCATCGGGGGAATCAAGCCACGCTGACTCATTAATTGTTCAGTATAAATTTCAATATTTTCCCCACTACTGATGCCAAGCTCTCAGATCGGTATTTCCCACCTACCTTATATAGTGGGATCACATTTGCAATCCTCCAATTTATAATCTATAGAATTTTGAAAGATGATAATCAATGTATTCACCATCTTGATAGGCATCTCTTTCTCTGTGGCATGTGGATCATTTAGTATTTAGGATTAATAGCCAAAAGTTTCAATAATTTATCTGGGATGTTTTATTGTTAGATTTCTATTTAATTCCTTATTTTCACTGAAACCCTGTTCTTGAGTGTTTATGGCAATTTTCCTGGGCATTTTGCCATGAGGATAACACAAGCATTTCTCTGCCATTTTCTATTTGCCATTATAAATTCTCCTGCCATTATCTGTCAGGGAGTCATATTTTCTCTCACTAGTCTTTTCCTTTTTACACACTTTGTACTAATGAATTTTTTATCTACTAGCACCTCATCATCTCTTTAATGTAATACATACCCTGTTGTAACCTTAGAAACATAGAAATAGGTGCAGGAGGAGGCCGTTCGGCCCTTCGAGCCAGCACCGCCATTCATTGTGATCATGGCTGATCGTCCCCTATCAATAACCCGTGCCTGCCTTCTCCCCATATCCCTTGACCCCACCAGCATGATCCTTGTGAACCTGTGCCCTATCTATAGGGAGGTGCAAAAAACAATGCACTGTCACCCAGCTGTAAATCTACCAAAGCTTTATTGTAGTTTAAAAATATATATATATTCTAAACCACTTGCCATAAAACATATGGGCTGTGATCCTCAGAGTTATGGTCGAACATCACTCAAATTAAAACTAAAGCAGTTTTGATTTATAGACTTGACTGGAAGGCATAATTGTCAATGTGAACAGTGCAAACTATTCAGCTTAATTATGCAGTGGATTTTGCAAAAGAATAAAGGTTGTGAATATCTTACTTACGTCAAACAATCAAAAACCATGCAAGTTCCATGTACAGTTTGTACTAATGGAATTCTTTGGCGTAAAAATCTTTATAAAAATGTTATTATAATATCTGAAATACTAATGCTAGTTTACCAAGTAATGTCACGCTTCAATCAGGAGCGTGTCGAACTCAAGATAAAAATAGCCCACTGGAAAATCTTTGGACCACTGCCCATTTAATCATTCATTTACAAATTAAATCCAAACACAAACACCCAATCAAATCACAATTTGCACCAGATGATTAGGGTCTTAAAGTATGCTTCGGCCATCTAGTAAAAATTGGCAGAGGAAGGATTCTATTTAATATGCTGAACATACAAATGATAATTGCAAAACACTTTATGCATGGATCAAAATCCTTATTTAAATGTCATGCATGAATCAGAAATTCCAACACAATGGCATTGCAAATGAATTGTGTAATACAGCGGCATTTTTTGGATTAGAGATATGTGTGACTCAGACATTCATTTATCTAGACTGAACTTTAGGTAAAATTCCAGAAACATTTAGAGACTAAAGCCTACATCATCTATTTCAATGCAAGTGACTTACCACTGAATCACGATTGATGTTACACATATTAGATCTGGACCACTGATATTTTAAGGAAATAAAGTTCATGCACTGTTTTGATGGTAATAACAACCAATTAAGAATTCACTATGTAGACACTAAGAACTGCAGATGCTAGTTTATAAAAAACCACACAAACTGCTGGAGTAACTCAGTGGGTCAGGCAGCATCGCTGGAGAGCATGGATAGGTGACATTTTGGGACAGGACATTTCTTAGACTGATTGTGGTTGGGTGGGGGGAGACGAAGAGAAGCGAGGGCAAAGCCTGGCGAGTGATAGAAGGATACAGGTGAGTTGATCTTTGATAGGCACATGGTTGGAAAAGGCCAGATATGAAAAGACAACAGGTGTGAGATAAGGATAGAAGAAATGTTAGTAGTAATAGTAATAGTAAGTAGTAATAGTAGTGGTTTGTCGTTTAATAGATTTCAGTAAAATTGTAAATTGTTCCTAGTGAGTAGGAGAGTGCTGTTAATCATGGTCAGATTGGAGAGGCTAGGACTCTAAAATTGAATAAAGGCTTCAGGGCTGCTGGGCCATTTGGTCAATTTGAAAGTGCTCTCTGTAGAAAAGGGACAAGCTGCAGAATGGTGCCAGTTTGTCTTGAGCCTAGATCCAAGCTGCAGGAACAGAATGGGAACATCTGCAGACACTGACAATTGGGTGCAAAATGCATAGAATGGATTGAATGACTGCAAACCCAGACATACACCTTGTAAATAATACTAAATAATGTTGCAAAGCTTTACTTTGCTGAATGTTGATTGGATGAGGTATTGAGCCTTGTCTGGTTTTCTTGCATATCAGGGTAAATGTTGCGATGTTCGCTTCCTCTGAGAAACGCTGTTTGAATACAATGTATTAGCCACTGTATTATTGGATTAGGGATTAGGGAAATGTCTGTTATGTATGGGGTTAATCGATATCTGTAATTGGATTGTAAAGAGACCACCCCCATGTGGTTTGGCCCCTCAAGGTCCGGGGAAACATATAAGATTGTTAAGGGCTTGGACACTCTAGAGGCAGGAAACATGTTCCTGATGTTGGGGGAGTCTGGAACCAGGGGCCACAGTTTAAGAATAAGGAGTAAGCCATTTAGAACGGAGACGGGGAAACACTTTTTCTCACAGAGAGTGGTGAGTGTGTGGAATTCTCTGCCTCAGAGGGCGGTGGAGGAAGGTTCTCGGGATGCTTTCAAGAGAGAGCTAAATAGGGCTCTTAAAAATAGTGGAGTTGGGGGATATGGGGAGAAGGCAGGAACGGGGTACTGATTGGGGATGATCAGCCATGATCACATTAAATGGCAGTGCTGGCTCGAAGGGCCAAATGGCCTACTCCTGCACCTATGGTCTATTGTCTATTATTGACCTATAAAAGTCCGCTGCCATGAGGTCCTCTGTCGATATTCTGGGAGAGCGCTTTGGACTGCGTGACCTCCTTGCGTGTTTCTGTTTGAGCGAGGCTTAGAGGGCTTGATCAGGAGGATACGAGGATCAAACCCATGGTGGTTAGGTATAGTAGTTGAACTGTAATTGTGTTTTGTCAAAATAAAGATTGAATTGCGCAAGTGCTTGATTCAGTGGTTTTTGACTGAAACTAGACTGGGGGGAAGCTTAGAACGAGCAATTTACAGTGTTAGTGTATGGGGTGATCACTGGTTGATGTGGTCAGTGGGCCAAAGGGTCAGTTTCCAGGCTGTATCTAAAGTCTAAAGTAAATAGGTGAAAATTATGAAGCTTGGGGAAAGAACATACATAGAAGTGGAGGGTGGAAGAGTGAAAGGTTGCAGAGAGAAGATGAAGAAATATAGAGATAAAAGTTATTTTTCCTCCTCCCTCTTCCCTGTACTCTATCTGGACCCGAGCTCATTTCTCCCCTTCCACCGATATTTCTTCATTAGGTTTTGCAATTCACTAATCTTCTATCCTTATCTCACACCTTTTTGTCAAGAGATCTCCTTTCCCCACTGCAAAGAGTCTGAAGGAGGGTCCCAACCCAAAACATCACCTATCCATGCTCTCCAGAGATGCTGCCCGAGTTACTCTAGCACTTTGCGTCAGAAATGTACTTTGTTTATTCTCAAATGTTATTACACATAGCAGATTGTGCTAAACAGTCTAACTTGTCTAACAGTCTATATCAGATAATGTTATGCTTTAAATCCTGAGAGAAATGATGTACAATTAATTAATAATCAGTCTCATGCAACACAAGATTAATTCTGGTACCAGTGGGATAATTTTATATAACTTGGTCTACATCTTAAAGACTCAATACAAAATTTAAAAAATGTTTATTTGGCCAAATTTCATGCCAGTAATAAGCTCCAATCTGTTCTTAATGAACACTGATAATGACCACAATATTTGCACCACTGTTTAGAGAGATACTTAATTAAAAACATTAAAATAAATCATTGAAAAAAATATGTTTTACATTTGTTACACTTGGGTATGCACAATAAATTCCATTTACTTATTCAATGAGTTTATATTTTAATTCCTGAGGCATCATGATTAATGCAATTCCAGACAAAACAAGGAATGTATACTTTCATGCATCACACATCAGAAAAATAAATGCTTTAATACAACACTACTAAATGAAAGATCATTTTGACTCAATCACAATTCTACATTGTTGCAAAGGCAATGATTGAAATTAATGCCATGTGATTTTCAATCCCTTACAAACCTCCACATGCATTACACTCCCTCCAGGATAATCCTCCAGCTCTGTAGAGTTAAATCGGCAAATTAAGTGCACTCGAATTTTGAAGACAAGGTAAGAGAGGCATTTGATATATAGATATTAAGCCACATGCTTTTTTAATGTTGTGGATAGTATGTGCAAGTAAGAATAAAGCTTTATAGACTTCTTAAATGGCAGTTTGAAAGGTTGAACTACAAGCTCTGCTTCAGTCATAAAACATATCTACAGGTTTTATACCGCTCATTTTTCTGGGAGCAATGTCCTCAAACAATGACTGCATATGTTACACAGCACTGCAACAGATTCTTGCAGCACCTTTGGAACCTGATGAAAGTTTTTGATAAGCATTTGCACACGCAACCATGTTTTGCAAGGCACTCTTTATGTGGCACTGCTTGTCATTCTCTGGCCCAGAGGTCAGCACAAGCTATTGCAAAGGCTGCTCCTAAATCAATGCTGGACACCTCATAAAAGGCAGTACGCATTAATTCTGCTTCAGTAATTTATTTTACATCTGATAAAGATACATTTCTCCTCTGCAGGACATCTTCCCCTTGGGCAGGGTGAAGATCAAGAAACCTCTGTGGAAGAAGTTTAGGGCATTTATACATTACTCTAATGCCCAGCAAAATATAGCAGGTATTGCTCAATTGGATCGCTTCATGGGCTTCTGTAAAGAATCCCAGATTCTTGCTCATGAAGAATTGATTCTTTCCTAATTCTTCAGCCCAAGAAGAAACAAGCGTTCGGTCTGAACATTATTCTTTCCAGTTGACTCTCCTTTGCTTTCTCTTTCTTGGTTCACTTTGTATTGCCACACCATCATCCAGATCATTGATGTATATGACAAACAACAGTTCTGCCACATAGAACTTATGTGGATAATAAACAAAATTTGCTTTTCAACTGAGCTAGTGCACAGAAGTAGAACATTTTACTTATGAGGCTCAGAGTGATGAACCAAAATAAATCATTAGACAGTATTATAAACGTGGCTTATGCTTCGAAATTTATCCTAATGATAACACTCAACATGCCTTATAATAATGTTTGTGCTTTGTACTTTGCATCTGAAATTCTATTACACACACATCAATTTCACTGAGACTTGCCAACCATTTAGAACATGCAGCCATAACTGCTTTGTTCATCTGGTACTACCCATCAAAGATTAAATTTCCAGGCATCTAAAAGATAGGTTGCAATGACACATTTTTAAAAATGGAGCCTAAAAATATCTTTGTGAGTAAAAAGCAATATTAAACTAATGCCGTATGGGAGGCCTAATCCAATATTTTACCATACTTCCTGGTAGTAATATTCTATCACATAGGTGGCCCAAGTCATCGGATGAGGGAGAAAGAATCCATGCAATGCTTTTTCCCGCACTAATTCAACATCCAGGGTCGTACAGAGAAAATCAGATAGATTGTGATTGGGGATTAAGAGAAGTCCTGGAAGGTGAATGGGGAAGCTGGGACCAGGGTTGAGGGAGAGGACAGCCAGGGTCATGAAGAGAAGGGAATATTATGGAAAGGAGTCAAGGAAAGGAATGTTGATAGTCAGAACATGTAAGGAAGGGACTGGAGATCGAAGAGGCTGTTGGTGGTGTAGAAAGAAGTGTGGAGAGGAGAAGATGCTTGAGCAAATGGGACACATAAATAAGGATACTTAATCAACATCAATTGGCAGAGGTAAGAGCTGGGAGTGAGTGATGGTAGAAAAGAATACCTACTCTAGCTTTCTTGTGTATAGGAATTGGTGAAGGTTTATGAAATTATGTTTTTCCTAATGTTTCCCTTACCTCATGTTTTCCTGAGGCAAGGGAAACAAGTAGAGTAGCTATGGAAACTATGAGGATCAAAGAAGAGGAAGTACTGACACTTTTGAAAAATATAAAAGTGGATAAGTCTCGAGGTCCTGACAGGATATTCCCTAGGACATTGAGGGAAGTTAGTGTAGAAATAGCAGGGGCTATGACAGAAATATTTCAAATGTCATTAGAAACGGGAATGGTGCCGGAGGATTGGCGTACTGCGCATGTTGTTCCATTGTTTAAAAAGGGTTCTAAGAGTAAACCTAGCAATTATAGACCTGTTAGTTTGACGTCAGTGGTGGGCAAATTAATGGAAAGGATACTTAGAGATAATATATATATATAATCATCTGGATAAACAGGATCTGATTAGGAACAGTCAACATGGATTTGTGCCTGGAAGGTCATGTTTGACTAATCTTCTTAAATTTTTTGAAGAGGTTACTAGGAAAATTGATGAGGGTAAAGCGGTGGATGTTGTCTATATGGACTTCAGTAAGGCCTTTGACAAGGTTCCACATGGAAGGTTGGTTAAGAAGGTTCAATTGTTGGGTATTGAGAATAGTGGTAGCAAGATGGATTCAACAGTGGCTGAATGGGAGATACCAGAGAGTAATGGTAGATAACTGTTTGTCAGGTTGGAGGCCGGTCACTAGTGGGGTGCCTCAGGGATCTGTGTTGGGTCCACTGTTGTTTGTCATATACATCAATGATCTGGATGATGGTGTGGTAAATTGGATTAGTAAGTATGCATATGATACTAAGATAGGTGGTGTTGTTGATAATGAAGTAGATTTTCAAAGTCTAGAGAGATTTAGTCCATTTGGAAGAGTGGGCTGAAAGATGGCAGATGGAGTTTAATGCTGATAAGTGGGAGGTGCTACATCTTGGCAGGACAAATCAAAATACGACGTACATGGTAAATGGTAGCGAATTGAGAAATGCAGTTGAACAGAGGGATCTAGGAATAACTGTGCATACTTCCCTGAAGGTGGAATCTCATGTAGATAGGGTGGTAAAGAAAGCTTTTGGTGTGCTGGCCTTTATAAATCAGAGCATTGAGTATAGAAGTTGGGATGTAATGTTAAAATTGTACAAAGCATTGGTGAGGCCATTTCTGGAATATGGTGTACAATTCTGGTCGCCAAATTATAGGAAAGATGTCAACAAAATAGAGTACAGAGGAGATTTACTGGGTTGCCTGGGTTTCAGCACCTAAGTTACAGAGAAAGGTTGAACAAGATAGGTCTTTATTTTTTGGAGTGCAGAAGGTTAAGGGGGGACTTGATAGAGGTCTTTAAAATTATGAGAGGGATAGACAGAGTTGACGTGGATACGCTTTTTCCATTGAGAGTAGGGAAGATTCAAACAAGAGGACATGATTTGAGAATTAAGGGACAAAAGTTTAGGGGCAACATGAGGGGGAACTTCTTTACTCAGAGAGTGGTAGCTGTGTGGAATGAGCTTCCAGTGGAAGTGGTGAAGGCAGGTTCGTTTTTATCATTTAAAAATAAATTGGATAGGTATATGGACGGGAAAGGAATGGAGGGTAATGGTCTGAGTGCAGGTAGATGGGACTAGGTAAATGTTCGGCACAGACTAGAAGGGCCGAGATGGCCTGTTTCCGTGCTGTAATTGTTATATGGTTATATGGTTATATGGTTATAATTAAGTGAATCCATTGTAACTATCACAATGGTACCACTCATATAAATAAAGTTGCAAGCCAGAATTATACTAAAAAAGGCTGTTTTAGAAGAAAATTAAATGTAATTAAGATTTCTGCATCACTGAAGTAAATGAAGCTTGCATGAAAAGCTGACATCCATACTCCGACTCCATCATTGCTTACACACTTAGTTACACAATGGATAAAGTTCTTCCAGCAATAAAGAGTGTAATCATGGAATCACAGGAACTCCGTGCACAGAGAGAGTAATGAAAATAAATTGTCACAGCTGCACCTCTGAATTAATATTCCTGTGTCTACTGCTGTTTGGAGGAATATTTTCCACATTCTGCACAACAGCTCTTGTTAATCCAACCTCTTTTTTAATGATATTTTGTCACTGTTTAGAAAATATGTGAAAAGGCTGTTAGAGAGAAACATCTCTAAAAAAGCTGATGGTACCTCAAAGAGCACAGTCGATGCAACTCTCTGCTGTCAAAGCAGGGTGATTACAGCTGCAGGGATGATATAACTTTAAAGTGACTCCTCAATGCCTTGTGAATCACAATCTTTTCGATTTCTACCACAAACATATAGCAACTCATTTCTGACAAAGCATTAAGTGTTCCAGCCATATTATTTTTTTGATACAATAACTCTACTTTGCTGGAAGATAAGCCATCTAACCACAACAGAAATAGGCAGCATGGATTATAAGAAAGCAATCAGCCTCACTGCAATAGAAATGATGCACATTGAGATATTGTGCACTATAGGGCTAAACGGAACCAGAGAGGATGGGTGGTGCCTGAAGTGTGGCAACGTGTAACCTGTTCTGCAATCAGCAAATAGATCAAGCTGGGCGATCAGACAAATCCTCAGCAGACGTTGAGAAGTTGCAGATTACGTTTCATAAATCAGAATCTCTGTTAAGTTGACATTTTGCTCAGCTAATCATCCATCTTCCATGCTGAAAATGTGTCACATGAAAAAAAAATTCCAGCCATGAACTGTAATCGTCTGCACTCATCCATGTCCCATATGCCCAGCATCACACATCACAAGGTGATCTACATCCAGAGTCTGTGTGTCACGATGAGAGAGTCAACCCTTGAGGTGAATGGTGGTGTGGTTTTGATACTGAAATCAAACTATTTGCAGGCTAACAGTTGGGCTGGAGGGAGTCATAGGGCTATAACATGATTTATTTCCAATACAGAGCTGGCTGGTGTTTTTTTCTATTTTATACGTCGGAAGGACAGACAGTAATACAGCATCTGAAAATGTTCTCAGAACTTGCATCAGGAGATTTCAGCAATCCTGAAATTTTAAATAAATTGGTGTGCATGAGGAGAGAGGTTGGAGGGTAAGGGTGTGTCCAGTGGAGGTGGGGTGCAGGGGCTTTGTAGCCAGTTCCACCGCAAGGCTCCTGAAGGAAGTAGGTGTCAAAGGGCAGGCACAAAGGAGGGCTATAAAAGAACTTGCTAATGCCGCCGAACGGAGCAGTCACTGGCTGTGGCTGAAGAGGAAAGATGCTGGCTGGGCTGCCACGTGACCATCTAGAGGCTAACAATAAGACACACACCCAGGTCTGATCACCCTGCGGTGGGCCTGCCTCGACTGAGGGTGTCTTGTGATAAAAGGCTGAAACACCCAGTGACGTTGAGGTACACAACAGAAGATGTGTCTGATTGTTAGCAAATTCACCTAGTGGTCATAACAAGAATGTCAATTGTAGTGAAATCTTAGGGATTGTAACACCCAGTCCTACTAATCAAAAAAAAATAATATATATACTAGTCAATTCAGAGGCATACAATATGAAACAGGCCCATTGTACAACTGAGTCCACACTGCATTCACACTATTTTCTGCTTCCCATATTACAATCAACTTCATACAAATTCTAGCAGTCAAATATAACCAAGAGGCAACTTTACTGCAGCCAATTAATCTATCAACCAGCATGTCTATTGACTGTTCAAGAAATCAGAGCAGATTTGAGGGAAGCATGCAATCATAGAAAGGATTTTATGCTGATTGGAGAAATATTTCCCACATTCCTCACAACAGTTCTTGTTAATCCAGACTATTTTTTTGTGATATATTTCCACTGTTAAGAAAATGTGTGAAAAGGTTGTTAGAGAGAAACATCTGTAAAAAACACTGATGGTCCCTCCAAGAGCACAGTCAATGAAACTCTCTGCTGTCAACACAGGGTGATTACAACTGCAGGGATGATATCACTTTAAAGTGACTCCTCAATGCCTTTTTGTGAATCACAATCTTTTCGATTTTCGATTTAGAGATAGATTGGGATCAAACCTGGCTGCTGGAGCTGTGGGCAACAACTGTACTGGCTGTGCCACTCTGCCAATATACATTTCTCAAGCAATGCTGAGTCAGTCAGCTCCATGACAAAGGTTGATTCAATTCCCATTTTTAATTTATACATCGATTTCAGATTTGTAATTGTTAATGCTGATGTCCAGAATTAGTATTGAACAACTTGTGTTGAAATATCAGCCAGGAGTTTCAATAACACCCGTACTGAGACTACAACTGGGCATCCAGCAGCACACCATGAATGTTTTCATTGTGATCCTATTGTTTGTAAGTTTAACAGTCCCAAGGACACAAAGCAATAGAAGCTATTAAATTGGCCTAGGGCTAATACGGTCTTGTTTGAAGGTGTCAGTGGGCTAGTCGCTGCTTAAAAATAAAGTGCTGTTAGATTGAATTTCTAGGCTGTTTTCTCTGTCATTTACACACCATTCTGGTGTATTTGTTGGTAAGAAAAATAAATTAGAGCATGGCAAAATTTCAGAGATCAAATTGCTGGGAAAAAATGTTTGAAAGGACACACAAATCTAAGCCTTGATATTGTGGATAATGTACCATCTAAAAACTGCTGTTGTTTGAAATTTTAAAACATGTCAATCAGTTTATATTTCACTGAGTTCTGCCCTACTGCTCCAAGCTGAGAAATGTGATTCGCGTGCATGGAGTGTTTAGCACTCAGGCATGTCAACTTGGGTCTCAGTGTGAAAATGGACTATTTGTAACTTTACTGAAGTATGAACATCAGGATGATAAATTTAGATCACTGTCACTTGCTTTAGCTGATTGTGGCCAAAATGCCATTATTTGCCTTATAAAATGAACTTATTCCCACAGATAAGGGAAAGAAAATACCATTCAATTTTGATCCCGTGTGGTAAGAGTGAGTAAGGACAAAACTGTGTTTGAGTATGCTGAATTTCCTGCCTACACTGACTGCTTAAGCCAACCACTATGATACTGTGCCTATGATTGCCCATAATGGCTGCTTCAGTCTATTACTATGGTACTGTGCCCAAGTCTGCCTATAATGGCTGCTTCAGCTTACCACTATGGTACTGTGCCTGACTGCCTATAATGGCTGTTTGAGCCTACTACTATGGTACTGTGCCTATTACTACCTATAATTTCTGCTTAAGCCTACTACTATGGTACTAGAGTAGGAGTAAATGGGTCCTTTTCACATTGGCAGGCAGTGACTAGTGGGGTACCGCAAGGCTCAGTGCTGGGACCCCAGCTATTTACAATATATATTAATGATCTGGATGAGGGAATTGAAGGCAATATCTCCAAGTTTGCGGATGACACTAAGCTGGGGGGCAGTGTTAGCTGTGAGGAGGATGCTAGGAGACTGCAAGGTGACTTGGATAGGCTGGGTGAGTGGGCAAATGTTTGGCAGATGCAGTATAATGTGGATAAATGTGAGGTTATCCATTTTGGTGGCAAAAACAGGAAAGCAGACTATTATCTAAATGGTGGCCGACTAGGAAAAGGGGAGATGCAGCGAGACCTGGGTGTCATGGTACACCAGTCATTGAAAGTAGGCATGCAGGTGCAGCAGGCAGTGAAGAAAGCGAATGGTATGTTAGCTTTCATAGCAAAAGGATTTGAGTATAGGAGCCGGGAGGTTCTACTGCAGTTGTACAGGGTCTTGGTGAGACCACACCTGGAGTATTGCGTACAGTTTTGGTCTCCAAATCTGAGGAAGGACATTATTGCCCTAGAGGGAGTGCAGAGAAGGATCACCAGACTGATTCCTGGGATGTCAGGACTGTCTTATGAAGAAAGACTGGATAGACTTGGTTTATACTCTCTAGAATTTAGGAGATTGAGAGGGGATCTTATAGAAACTTATAAAATTCTTAAGGGGTTGGACAGGCTAGATGCAGGAAGATTGCTCCCGATGTTGGGGAAGTCCAGGACAAGGGGTCACAGCTTAAGTATAAGGGGGAAATCCTTTAAAACCGAGAGGAGAAGAACTTTTTTCACACAGAGAGTGGTGAATCTCTGGAACTCTCTGCCACAGAGGGTAGTCGAGGCCAGTTCATTGGCTATATTTAAGAGGGAGTTAGATGTGGCCCTTGTGGCTAAGGGGATCAGAGGGTATGGAGAGAAGGCAGGTACGGGATACTGAGTTGGATGATCAGCCATGATCATATTAAATGGCGGTGCAGGCTCGAAGGGCCGAATGGCCTACTCCTGCACCTAATTTCTATGTTTCTATGTTTCTATGTACTGTGCCTACGACTGCCTTTAGTGGCTGCTTAAGCCTACTACTATGGTATGGTATGGTATTATGGCTACATTGACCCAGCATTCTGCAGAGCGAAGAAGTAGATTTAAATGACCAGGAATCTATCCCTGTAATGCCTCAACTGTTGTCCTTCATACAGATTCGAGCACTCGAATGCAACCAAGAGACAATATATTGCAGCCAATTAATCCATCTGCCAGCATGTCTATGGCCTGTTGAAGAAATCTTCACCTGAGGGAAACTCATGCAATCATGGAAAGGATATGCAAATTCCGCAGAGGATGTTACTTTTCGCTGCATAAACGTGAGATTTCCCACAGCATAAATCCTTGTTGTAAAGCTACAAACTTAGTAACAATTAATGTTCTCATCGCATCTGTCTTGGTTAGATTTGGACGGAGACCCCTCAGGAGACACAAGTCTTTTGATCCTCATCCTAGTCTCTCATTCGATTTTGCATTGCTCAGCTTAAGAAGTTTACAGAAACTTTGCTGACATATGACAGAAGATGATGTTTCAGTTTTAAAAGCTTAAAAAGAATTTCAGCGCTCAAAGGTTAGCCTAGAATGTGATTTTTTTTTAATGACATAAAATAAACACAAGGATTATTTTAAACCTCTAAAAGCCATCTACAAAGCTTAGTCTTAGACAGTAAACAATCTGGTTGTCAACTATTCCCTGATATCAGTGCACCCTCACATTTCAAAATGTTTGGTTTCATTCAACTGGAATGAAAAACTCTAAGCAACACATCAGTTTATAATACCCTATTAATTGCAACTTAATGTCACAAAGCACATCTAGCAGCTACTAAGAAGCATGAATTATTAAATTTGAGCAACAAACCAACTGCATATGAACACAAACGAATAGAGTCAGTGAAAGACTTTAATAAGATCTGAGCCTTGTCCACATCTCTTCATTTAATCGGGCAACACTTATTGGCCATTGATCTGTGGTTTGGACAGCCATGACATGCTGTCTGGTTCACAACTCTCAAACTGGATTCAAAGAACTCTCAGGAGATCAATATAAAAAATGTACTTTGATGAAAAATGTACAAAAGAATTTTCAACAAATAAAGAGGTTTGAATATATTTTCATCAGATTCATTATGGCTACCTCCACAATGCCTGTCTGTTGAAATAGCAGAGACTAGAATGTTTGCATTCATTTATGTCAATGTACCAGACTCTCACAAGCATGCAAATCCTTATAAAGATTTATTCTCCTCCTCACATTATATTACTCATGATTGAAAAAACCTTGTAAACGGAACTGGGTTTAAGCAGTGGAACCAATCCAAAAACAACAGAAAATTATGATAAATCGTATTATTTTGACAGATTATTTTTCATAGGTAGGAAAGATAGGAAAATGAAATACACTGCAAGCTGAATTATATTCAGATAATTTGTGCTGCTGTTATGGGATCCTTGTCTTATTTGTGATTTGTTTGTCTGAGCTTAAAATCTGTTTACGTTTAGATGGGCAATTAATCTACGAAACATAAATTTAGTTGCATGTTAAACATTATCAACATAGTTGTTATTTGATATAATTACATAGACAAACAAAATTAATCCATATGAATAAATGAATAATTTTCAAATTGTTCCAATCAAAATGTACCTGCATTTTAAAGAAACCTGACAGGGACTGAATCGTTGATAGAACAATATTACTATTTAAATAAAAAACACTTTCTAGGTATGTTGCAAAGCATACCTGAAGCGTCGCTGAAAATCTGTCGCTGCTGGTGTGCGCGATTTTGGCGCCGTTTAGAGGGGGGCGGGTTTAAAACGCGATTTTCCCTAGGCTGTTCAATCGAGGATGTTCAGCCTAGTTAATTATTAACAAAAAATCGCTGGAAGATTCCGTCGCTTTAGCTATTATTACTTTTAAGGGCTTTATCTAATTGTTATAGTAGTTTAAAAATTAACCTCTAAACCCGCGACCGCCGGCAACCGGCCGGATCTCATACAAGGGACAACAGGAGGTAGGCTGTTTATTTTTACATTAAAAAGGGCTTCTTAAGATCCCTTTATACTAAGTTTAATGTTGCGAGTAGCTAATTTGGGCCCCATTATATCCCGCAGTATTTTTCTGGGCATTTGAGGGCACAAATCTACCACAATGTGAACGTTCTAAACCAGCGCGTTCACAGGATCCCACTGGAAAGCTGATTTAAATGGACTTTAATTTACAGCAATTGAACACTAAATTCCTTCCATTTGGCCTATAAATTAATGTAAATGAGATTTAAAAATCATGTTTTATTGTGAATTATTTGTGAATATTATTTGGACACTTAGGCTATTTAAAAATGTTAATCATTTATTAAGAAATGGATAGATGTTTAGATCTAGTAATTGAAGTTTGAAATTAGCTACAATTGGGTAACTAACTAATTATATGCTTTAATTTCAGGTCATCCAAGTAAGATTATTTTATATTTGTTTCAGAATGCTTCAATCTATGATAGCTGAAATTTTCATTCAGTTCTCTTAATTTTTAAGAAGGTTATGGGCTTTTGACTGTCCACGATCACAGCTTTTTTGTTATGTCCATAGAAAATCAATAGGGAACAAGATGCTAATTGCCGAGTATGAAAATGGCCATAACGTTTTAAATACTTGAGATATGAAAGTGAATTAGCTGTCAAATTAAACTTCTTTTTATGCTTTATCTGATGGGATAAATTGCAGACTTGATTTTTTAAATCTCAAAATTTTGTAACATTGCTACACTTTCTATTATGAAAAATACTTCCGTTTAAAAATGAATTAGGAAACATCAAAAGATTGTTCCCATGCCAACATCTTGAACGAGTGCTGTGTAGGGAAATCCAATTGTGCATTATAATACCCTGCTTCTTTAGGCTATTTTGTGATTTGTATTTCATAGAGTCAGGAATGATGGTCATAGTAGCAGGACCAACATTGTATATGGACACATCATTTGAAACTAGAAATTAGAATGATCAATATATATTTTTAGATGTTAATGATTCAAGTGTTAATTTTATTTGGAGTAGATTGTGCAGGTGATCACTTCTAAGAGAAAATCCTGCCATCAGAAATATGAACCGAGCATTTCCAACCCCAATCCATGCAAACATTTGTGACTTCCGCATTATATCAGATGTACATGAAATGACGTTGCATTGTTAACACGACACCTTTGGCCCTCACTGAAACAGAACTCTTCTGTTGGAGAACAACTGCCATATAACAGTCACACAAAAAAAAACAAAGAGTGTAAAGTGCTGAAATCAAAGATGCACATGATAGACTCTACATTTTTACTATGAGGTTTGGTTAAAACACCTCTGCAAAGATGTTCTCGCTTCATGATGGTTTTCACCTCTTTGATTAAATGCACCTTCATACATTATATCGCAATCTCTTAATAAAGTACTGTATTTCCCGACAATAAAAATGCACCCCCATTTTGAGTAGCTAAATTTTGAAAGAAGGCTTGTGGGTCATAGAATTTCTCATGCTCAAAAAAATAAAAATAAAGAAAGCAATTTGCCCAAGGCTTCCAAATCTCCTTCATTCTGAATTACTGAATGGGTGGGGGGTGGAGGGTGATGGCAGGTGGAGAGATGGTGGGGAAAATGGGAGCACACCAGGACAAGTTAAATCAGTTGTGATCTTATTGAATGACAATACTTGTTCAAGGGACCAATTGGAGGGAGAGTTCCTTTCACAGCGTGTGGGGAGTCTGTGCCAGGGGTAAAGATGCGGGGAGGGCAGGAGCATTGAGAAGGAGGGAGCGGGAATCATGCCAGTAACTCACTCACTCACCGCTGCCGCGGCGCTCCGGTCACGGAGCCACCGCATTGTGGCTGGGGAGGGAAGTAACTTGGGTGGCTGCGAGCGCCTGCTGGGACCGGACAGCGGACGCCACCTCAGCGCCTTCTGCCGGCCTGCTCACCTCTGGCAGTGCTCTCTGTTTGAACATCTCTCACCTGCTGCTCGCCGGCTTTGCTCATGTCAGCCGCTTCCCGCAAATCCTTAAATTCCGACAGCCAAGTAACCTCAATTGGTCTCTTGATCGCGCTGTCGGAATTTAAGGTATTGCGGGAAGTGGCTGACATGAGTGAGGCCGGCGAGCGGCAGGAGAGAGGTTTTCAGACGGAGAGCACTGCCAGAGGTGAGCAGGGGCCAGCAGAAGGATCTGAGCTGGCGGCCGCTCGCAACCATCCGAGCTGTCCGGTCCTGGCGGGCACTCGCAACCACCCGAGCTACTGCTCCCCCCCCGGCCACAATGCGGTGGCTCGGCGACCGGAGCGTTGCGGCAAGTGAGTTGCTGGCATGATCCCCGACCCCCTCCTTCTCAACGCTCCTGCCGTCCCCGCAACTTTAGCCCGGGCCATCCTCCTCACACGCTGTGAAAGGAACTCTCCCCTCCCCAGCGGCACTGTCTTTTTACAACCGCTTCCCATCAGCTGCCAGCAATGAGGGGTAGACTTGGCTATCCCTCAGTACAACAACATCGTTCGTGATGTTGCTGTACTGAGGGATAGCCAAGTCTATCTTTCTTGGCTAACGACCTTCCAACCGGCTTCCAAGACACATGTAAATTTTCGTGCCTTATTTTTGGGTAGAAAATAGCGTCTTCATTGCCAGGAAATACGGTATTTAAAAACATATAGCACCAAGAAATTTACTTACCACATCATTTGTACATAAACTCCATTCTTCTCTCTTTGTTTCTTAAGATACTCTTAAGATAATGGCAATCCATGTTTGAAAAACCCGCCAAGAAACTTGCGCTGCGCAAGCGCAATATGCTGCTGCGTTGCACAGTACTGCAAAGGCAGAATTTCAGCTGCCTTCAGTCCCATGAGATTGATATCTTAGGTAGGCATTATTCTCCCATGCCTTTACTATTTATATTTAATAATTATCATTTTATAATTTTAGTCAGGGTAGGCAGTGCCTACTTTGCCTCTCCTGACGGCACGTGCTTGTCACATACACTGAAGGTCACATTGAAATTATATTTTTTTATAATCTATACAAAGGTGTTTAGGCATTTGTGTATCAGCCATCCTGAATGTAATATGGCTAAGGTGAAGAAGCACATTTATCTCTCGCTATATTAGTTTTGAATTTTGAGTTTTAAACAAATCCAATATTGAACTACCTTGGAGAGTTGAAAGTGGTGCAAAAGATTGCCCTCCCATTTAAATTGGGTTTCCATTTTGGTCCTAATACTTCCACAGCTTTCTTTCAAGATGCTGCTGCTGATTCATCAAATCCACTGCCCTGCTCCAAGATTGTTGAGCTATCCCAAAGGAGTACGTTTGGCCAACAGCTAGCCTAACTGTAAAACCTGCACTGACCCAGTGTCAGCTCTTTCAGAGAGATTCAATTTATAATGGCAAAACAATTGTCGCTGTAGATCTGACAGTGGCCATTCAGGCTGAGGTAGATAGCAAAGTGCACCTATTTATGCCTAGTGAACTTTGCATTTGAGTCCCTTCATGAATATTTGACATTTTTATTTATTGGGATGGATTTGAGACTGGAAGAGAGTTCCATCAGGATTGGGGATGGGAGATGGAAGAGGAAAGGGATGAGCTGCTGTTGTGGGTTTGAGTAAAATGGTGCAGCATCGATCTCCTGCAATTTAATTCCTTTAAGTCAGGTTCATGAGTTGGATTAAAGGTTTGGAGGTCTTTGGGGGGCAAAGACTACTTCAGAAGCCCATGAGAACAAGGAGATAGAACAAAGTGAGATTGTGGATGAGAGAGTCAAAGTATTTGGATTGTTGTATCGGGACCCAGATTGTGGCGAGAGGGAATTTTTCTAGGGAGGTAACGATGAGAATTTGCAGGCAAGAAGATTCAAGTGACACATTTGCAGCTGAATGTCAGATGCATGTGTGATAAGGGGCGCAGTGGAGGGGAGTTGGGATTTGGATACCATGAGTGGGAAGGAACTGCAGATGCTGGTATACACCAAAGATAGACATAAAATGTTGGAGTAACTTTAGCAGGATCAGGCAGCATCTCTGGAGAGAAGGAATGGGTGATGTTTTGGGTCGAGATCCTTTTTCAGACTGTTTTTTAGATTAGGTAAAGGGAGTGGAAAAGTTGAGATGGTTGATGTCATGCTGCCAATTAAAAATAAAAAGGTCTAAAGAGGGTAGAAGGCCGTCTGGGAGATTCCAATGTTTTCAGCAATCTGAAGAAGGGTCTCAAAACATCACCAATTCCTTCTCTCAAGAGATACTGCCTGTACCGTTGAGTCACTCCAGCGTTTTGTGTCTATATTTGGATACTGTAAGTCATGTTAGGCCAATGAGGGGAGCCTACATTGATATTGGTTGTTGAGAGGAGAATTGAGATCATGATTGAGATGTGACAGCGGAGTATTTTAGGAATCATGATCATGTGTGTGATTTGGGGTATATGGGAGTGCTGCAGAAAGTGGTACATTTCTGACGTAAATGACTCTTTCCTGTAGATCATTACCAACAACAAATTCCATGGGTTGGTAACATAGAGTCATAGAGTGATACAGTGTAGAAACAGGCCCTTCAGCCCACACCAGCCAACGTCCCAGCTACACTAGTCCCACCTGCCCGCGCTTGGTCCAGATCCCTCCAAACCTGTCCAATCCATGTGCCTGTCTAGTACCAATGCTGTCTGTTGTTGAAGCATGCCTAATTTCCTTATGAAAGCTTACAATTGGGTCGGTGGATTACACCTGTCATGGATCCCACATGGATTTTTCAGAGCAGGCATCCATGCATGGCCTGCATGCCCTTAGATTCTCCCCTACATCCCGCAGTATTGTTGTGCACTCACAAATCAAATCGGGATGGGATCCAGCAGCAAAATCACAGCCTCTGTGAAATATGCAGTAAGTATAATTTTCTAATAAATAGTATTGTCAACCAGTCCAAAGAATTGTACTAGACAATGACAATTCTTGGCTACTGAAGCTCAAACAAAGATGTGCTACCATATTATTACATTTAAGAAACTGTCCAATTTCCTAGAAGTTGGTTGACTATCTATTCCATTTCCTTCTTCTCTTAATACTGGAGTTGGATTCAAGAGAAGTTTCTTCATGTACCTGATGTTTCTTTTCAATGTCACCTCTAACATAATTTCACCTCTAACATAATCACCTATTTTAAGGTGATTTTTTGTTTATGTTTAGTTAAGAGAAACCAACAAGCCACCTGAACCCTAACCTGTATTTGCCTGGGATAGTTATTCTGGATTTCAAGTTCAAGTTCAAGTGAGTTTATTGTCATGTGTCCCTGTATAGGACAATGACATTCTTGCTTTGCTTAAGCACACAGAAAATAGTAGGCATTTACTACAAAACAGATAAATGTGTCCATATACCATGATATAAATATATACACACATGAATAAATAAACTGGTAGTGCAAATAACAGAAAGTGGTTGCTATTAATCAGAGTTTTGTCCGAGCCAGGTTTAATAGCCTGATGGCTGAGGGGAAGTAGCTATTCCTGAACCTGGTTGTTGCAGTCTTCAGGCTCCTGTACCTTCTACCTGAAGGTAGCAGGGAGATGAGTGTGTGGCCAGGATGGTGTGGGTCTTTGATGATACTGCCAGCCTTTTTGAGGCAGCGACTGCGATAAATCCCCTCGATGGAAGGAAGGTCAGAGCCGATGATGGACTGGGCAGTGTTTACTACTTTTTGTAGTCTTTTCCTCTCCAGGGCGCTCAAATTGCCGAACCAAGCCACGATGCAACCGGTCAGCATGCTCTCTACTGTGCACCTGTAGAAGTTAGAGAGAGTCTTCCTTGACAATCCGACTCTCCGTAATCTTCTCAGGAAGTAGAGGCGCTGATGAGCTTTTTTGATAATTGCGTTAGTGTTCTCGGACCAGGAAAAATCTTCAGAGATGTGCACGCCCAGGAATTTGAAGTTCTTGACCCTTTCAACCATCGACCCGTTGATATAAATGGGGCTGTGGGTCCCCCTCCAACTCCTTCCAAAGTCCACAATCAGTTCCTTGGTTTTGCTTGATACTGCTCCTGAGCCAGTGTCAGGGCAATCAATGTGACATATTAAGTACATAGTTGTTCCAGGACAGCCCAAATGTCATTCTTGCCTTTACAGGGTCAGAAATGATAATTGAGACTGACCTGTCCCCAGACAAGCCCAGAGAGCTAAAGCGACTGGGAGTTCGATGTTTCTCAAGCAACCAGCATGCCTAATAATTAATGTCTTTGGTAAAGTTTAACCTCTTTGATATGTAAAGAGCTTATTTAAGGCAGAATTAAGTGAATCTACACCTTTGGAAGGATTACAAAGCTGTGACATGAGATCCATTCCCCAAGTCTTTACCACTGTATCCTTGGTAGGGGAGAAATAAAATTCAGCAAAGAAAATGGTTATGGTGAGGAAAGAGCTTCAATGAGGTCAAGGGGTTAGAGCGTAATTAAATATGGAGCAAAAATAAATCTTCAACCTTGAGGTTTCTGCAACTACCTCTGCACAATAGGGTTGCTATTGAAGGTATTTTTAAAAGTCATAACCTCTTGAATAAACAGGATTTCATTACAATTTTTTTTCTGATTACTTTGCTGCTAAATCAACCTATATGTACCAAATCACCAGTTGGGCTTTTCTGAATTTATGAAATTGACTGAAAATTGACTAGCAGATTTTCACAGAGGAATAGGGTAGCTTAACTCTACTTAGTGTGAAAGATGAATCAGATTTCTGAATTTGCAGTATGATTATGCTGTAAGATGCTGATGAAATGAAAAGCTACCAGGGCTTTTGTCCGAGTAAGAAATATTAATCATCTTCAAAAACATGTATTCCATCTTCCATATAAAAGAGCTCTTTACTTTGTAAGGTTATATGCTCTTCTCTCATAACATTCTCTAATCCAGATTTTTTATTTTTATGTTAATTCAGTTTGGTTACTAATATGGCATAAAGAGAAAGAACCACGTTCCAAGGTTAGAGCTGAGCCTGAATGACAGATCATTAAGTTTTGTATTACTTCTCACATGATGCCATTTTCTGTGCAGGTGTGACTGCTGTCTATTTTATTATCCATGCCACATTAATAGATCTCTCTCTGCAGGAATTCCATAAACCCAACATAATTATGTAATGGTTTAATGAACACACCTTAAATGAACAAAATTGGTACTGTTAATATTTTACACAGTGGGTGATCACTGTTCGATTAATTGAGGTAAAAGTTCTGGAGTTATTTTTAAAAATGCCTTTCAAAATGCTTTGATTGTAAAAAAGTATTTGTTTTATTACAAGCTGTAAAAGGTAATTAGCAGGATGGCATTCAGCTTTCAACTGATGAAGTCCTTCAGGTGACTCAGAGCAATGACTTCTTATTCTTCTTCTCTAAGGAATGCCTCTTTTCAGACTTTGTTAATGCCACAAGCGTTTATGATCCACAAGCTTAAACCATGGTTAAGCATTGGGCACAATTGTGCTGTGATTGAGCATTAGCAATCAATAAAAGAAAAGGTACATTTTGGATACTTTGCTCCTTAAGGTTTGGCTATTAAATGTGTTATTCTGGTGTACAGCCTCACAAATTATATCAACAACAATGCAACACTAAATATTCACATTTCAGCCTTACTGGCCTGAAGAATTAGAGTTCACATATGCTCACAAAATAAATATGTTTTTATTAACTGGTTTTTCCTGAGACCATGTTATTTAAAGGGCCAACACATAGACTGGTTTTGAAAGTGTTAGTTAATTTTTTTGTTTTAGAGATATAGCATGGAAACAGGCCCTTCACCCCACCAAGTCCACAATGAGCAGCAATCACGCATACACTAGCTCTATCCTACATACTAGGGACAATTTGCAGAAGCCAATTAACCTATAAACCTGTACATCTTTGGAACGTAGGAGAAAACCGGGGCAACTGGAGAAAACCCATGCTGTCACAAGGAGAACGTACAAACTCCGTACAGATAGCACCGGTAGTCACGATTGAACTTGGTTCTCTGGCACAGTAAGGCAGGAACTCTACCGCTGTGCCGCAGTGCTGCCCCCAAGGGCAAAGATAAATATAAATATTTTTTAAATTGCATATACAGGAAATCTGCAATAAAACAGAAAAGATTGGAAGTACTCAGCAGAGCAGGCAGCGTCTATGGGAAGAGAAACAGTTGATGTTTCAGATTCATGATCTTTCATCAGAACTCGGAAAGATTAGAAATGAGGTACACTTTAAGTTACAGAGAAGATAAGGGGTGGAGAGAACAAAGAGAATGTCTGATTTGGTGGAGACCAAGAGAGACTGATGACACAAATGTTGGTGGTGCCTGCTGAGAAGTGGTCAATGCTTGTTACTTGCAGTTATTGTGCCTTGGAGAAGATGTATGCACACTGGAATGAATAAGGACAGAGGAGGAAGAAGGAACACATTGTTGGAACTGCAGAGAACAAAATACTGCAATACAGGAAGATTGAAATAAAATGCTTTCTAAACTCGGGAAGTGCGGAGGCATCCGTGGAGAAACAAAACTTGGTTAGTGTTTCAGGTCGATTTACTTTCATCAGAGATGGCTCTGTCCTCTCAGTCTTTGGCCTCTTACTGTTCCAATAAAGCCCATGTAGGGTTGAAAAACAACATTTGACCTTCCATCGAGGCATCTTGGAGTATTTAGACTCATTAAGGGCCTGTCCCACGAGCATGCGACCTGCATGCGGCAAGCGCGACCAAACCGGAAGCGGGGGCCGGGCGGAGGTCGAGTGATCCCCGTTCAGGGCCGATCCCACCAGCATGCGGCGAGCGCGACCAAACCGGAATCGGGGGGCGCGCGGAGGTCGAGTGACATGAAGTTCGAGCAAAGTCCGCGGGAAGTTCGCGCGTGACGTACGGTGTCAAAACGCGGTGTACGGCGTCAAGACGCTGAGCACGCCCGTTGAGACGGTGCGCATGGTGTCGAGGCGGCTGCGGGCTGGCAGGCCGTTGCCGCGCAGAATTTTTGAACACGGTCTGTTTTTCGGAGCCCCGCGTGATGTCGGGACCAGCTCCGCACAACTCCATACGGCTCCGGCGATCAAAGTGGGACCGGTCCCGCGATGCCGTACGGCTCAAGCGACCATGTTAGGTCGCACTTGCCGCATGGAGTCGCATGCTCGTGGGACAGCCCCTTTAGTTGCCCACGCCGACAAGTAATCACCCCTTACACTAGCACTATACTACACACTAGGGACAATTTACAATTTGCACAAGCCAATTAATCTACAAAATCTGTATGTCTTTGCAGTGTTGGAGGAAACTAGAGCACCCAGAGGAATCCCACGTGGTTACAGGGAGAAAGTACAGACTCCGTACAGACAGCACCCATAATAAGATTGAACTTGGGTCTCTGGCGCTTTAAGGCAGTAACTCTATCGCTACACCACTGTGTCGCCCTATGAATTATGGTACTCAGGATGCAACACTGAATCCGAGAATGGGAATAAATGGTTCATCTTGGGTTGGGAGTTTGTGGTACTGCTAGGGCAGCAATCTATAATCACTGATTTTGATGAGGGGATCATCTGTTATATATCCAAACCTGCTGATAATATAAAGCTTCATGGGAGTGAAAGTTCAATGGAAGATAGAGAGGGGCTACAAGAAAACTAAGGGAGTGGTAAGGGTATGACAGATGAATACAATGTGGAGAAACCTGAGGTCACCTACTTTGGTAAGAAAACATAGAGGCACATTACTCTTTAAAAGGGGAAAGATTGAAAGACCCTTATACATGAACCACTGAATGTTAATGTGTAAGTTCAGCTAGTATGAAAACAAATAAGATTAGCCATGATCACAATGAATGGCAGTGCGGGCTCGAAGGGCCGAATGGCCTCCTCCTGCACCTATTTTCTATGTTTCTATGTAAGATTGTATGAGCATTTGAGTACAAGAGTAGGGATGACTTGCTCCAGTAACCCTGAGCCTCGGTGAGACTGGAAAATATTACATACAAGGATGAATATACTGCAGACATGGAATGCAACAAAAGTTCACCAGACTGATTCCACATGTGCGGCAAATGTCCTATGAGGAACATTTAAACAGATGTAGTTTAAACTGTGCTGAGTTCAGAGAAACAAAAAGCGACCCAATAAAACATGTCCTATTTTTAGGAGGCAATGATATATTCCCCTGGCTGGAGTGACCAGAACCAGGAATCACAATCTCTAAATAAGGACTTGGTCTTTCAGCACTGAATAAGATATTTATTTGTTGTAAATTCAGCTCATCTCTGAAATTCCCTTCATCGTAAAACCACATTAACTAAGAACATTGAAGACACAGTTTGGTACATTTTTGAATCTTAGTGCAAAAGGGAAATTCAACACTTTTGCTTTGGGGACCTCACAATAGAAGATAGTGATCTTGATGCGATGACACACTATCCTTTTCTAAAATCATTAAAAGCAAGAAAAGAATTTCATTGCTGTACTGCCATCATTTCTTTGCAAGAAACATATTTCCTGACATGAAAATGCATAAAGATCTTACAGATGAGCTGTTATTTCAATACAAGTGTTGCAGATAAACTCTAGCATCAATCATCAAGGCTCTCCCCATTTCCACTCTTAATTTCACCCTTGATATAGCAAATGAATGAACTGTCATACAACGACACATTTCATTTTCTGATTTGTGGGATCAAATTGTTTTTTCCATGAAATCCTAGCATTGCCCTTGTCCCTTGCCAACACCCTTGTTACACTAATTTGCCATCTCCTAATCCCTCAGTAAGAGCTCCGTTGAAGCCACGTAGCACAGTTGCTTACAATTTCCTTGGCGCCTTCAGACACACGTTAAATGGTTACTGCTTCAAAAATCAATGGTGTTCAAATTATTATACTTTACTTCCTGAATCTGCCTTTAACAAGCAATGTCTTAACTTTGCTTTATCTCCTGTGTTTTACCTTGGTCCAGTACAGCAAAACACTTGGGGATCAGAAAGGTTTGGGCCAAAGATTCACCTTGTGTCAATTAGCGGTAATTGTGGTGGTGGGAGTGCAGCCAACCATCACCATTTGACGATGCAGAAGTGGGATTCCAGCAACAAACAGTAGGGAGGAAATGGATCAGGCAAGATTAATATGGGGCCCATAATAATGTGGATAATCTGGGCTGTGACCTAATCAGTGAGGTTCACTTCGATTACGCAGAAGCAGGCCTCACAGGTGCTATGAAATACTACGTCTGCAGAATTGATGCATGGCATCCTCTCACTTCAATAAAGCAAGATTATAGGGATTAGTTACATGTTTTTGGAAGCTTTTGCCATCATCTGAGGTGCCGTTGCATAGTGGAAACCATGAAAAGGAACCCAAAAATAGAAATATTCATCTTTGCTGTCTATAAAGCCCCTTATTCACATGATACCTTTCAGATTTTACTTTTCATTCATATTTTAACTTTCATGAAAATTGGTTGGTATATCATTCAATAATATGACGTGAAAAAACAGTTGTCAGTGGAGCTCAATGGGTCAGGCAGCATCTGTGGAGGGAAATGGGCCGATGATATTTCAAGTCGGGACCCTTCTTCAGACTGACTCAAGATTTTATTTATGATTCCAGCATCTGCAGTCACTTGTTTGCCCACGTCCTTCACAGATGCTGCCTGACCAGCTGAGTTCCTACAGCTGTGTTCAAAAGGGAACTGCAGATGCTGGAATATCGAAGGTACACAAATTGCTGGGGAAACTCAGCGGGTGCAGCAGCATCTATGGAGCGAAGGAAATAGGCGACGTTTCGGGCCGAAACCCTTCTTCAGACTTCAGACAGAGTCTGAAGATGGGTTTCGGCCCGAAACGTCGCCTATTTCCTTCGCTCCATAGATGCTGCTGCACCCGCTGCGTTTCCCCAGCAATTTTGTGTACCTTCGAGTTCCTACAGCTGTTTTGTTTACTCAAGATACCAGGATCTGCAGTCTCTTGTGTCTCTAAAAACATGCTATTTAATGTTCTAATTTCGAGATAAGTTTCACAAAATTTTCTGTCACATTCTGTTTATTGTATAATCACTGGTTATTTTTACAATTACATTAAAGTAATGACCTTGTTGTATATATCCTTATGTTAAACTAAGATATGATTGCTAAATGCATTTTGAAAACTAGAAACAAAACTAATTGACCGTCTCGTCCCTCTATATTTTAACAAATTAAAACATTGTCTAAGGAAGTTACGCACATTGTTCATATAATATTCAAGTAATTTTGAAATTGAGAAATAATTTCATTATGTTTGACTTTCATTTTCTTTTATTAACTTTTCAAGAAACATCAGAACGTAAGCAGGTCATTCATTCTCTCACGTCTGTTTAATCCTTCAATAAAATCAGAACTTATCTTAACTTCTTATACCTGTCTTTGTTCCGTTATTCTATCTGCCTATTATGGTCATCCCTCGATCTTCTGAAGGGAATAACAAGACAGAATAAGCACAGAAAGGCTTTCATCATTTAATCCTTTCAGGTCTACTGAGTTCAGGTGAATATTTCTGATATGTGATGCATAGAACATAATTTTACACACCTGGCCCAACCAGACTTTTACAAAACTCAACATGATTTTCCTTCCAATTCATTTAACAGTAAAACAACCAAAAGCATACGTAATTATGATTTGAAACTATCCTAATATTTTTACATGTAGCCTTCAATAATCTATCTCTTCTTCAACATCGCTGTTTTTGGAAAACATTTTGATGTATTCTGCAGTCCAAAATGAATTAACTTGCATTTTCCAATTTGCTAAACTCTTGGCCACCCATTTGGCTCATTAATGGGACTTTGTAGATTTCTGCATCAATTAATACCATTTACTTTCCACCGAACTTCATGTCAGTAGCAAAGATGGATGTATATCTCACGCACTGTGATACCAATATAACGGAGGCTGCGCACAGGGGGGTATCATAAAATGATTCAGTACACAAGTAGACCAGCCAGCCCATCTTCTCCCCAAAATCCATAAACAGAGCTGCCATGGCAGACTTATTATTTCTGCCTGCTCCTGTCCCACTGAATTAATTTCCACATACCACAACTCCATTCTATTTTAGGACCGAGATGAGAAAAACATTTTTTGAATCTCTGGAATTCTCTGCCACAGAAGGTAGTTGAGGCTAGTTCATTGACTATATTTAATATGGAGTTAGATGTGGCCCTTGTGGCTAAGGGGATCAGGGGGTATGGAGAGAAGGCAGGTACGGGAAACTGAGTTGGATGATTAGCCATGATCATATTGAATGGCAGTGCAGGCTCGAAGAGCCGAATGGCCTACTCCTGCACATAATTTCTATGTTTCTATGTTTCTATTAGTAAACCTTTGTCACATTCTGCTCCCATCAAGACTACTTACTGTCCAACTAACTTCATGGCATTAACAACAGTGGATATTTAGTTCCTCCCCTGGGAATTTAACACGTCTTTGGTAACTCTTGATCAGTTTATCACAGAATGCCCAGAGCATGGAAGGAGTCCACTGAATTAGCTGAGTTCATGCCAATTGCATGCAAGAGCAGACCAGTTAGCCCCACTTCTTTACCTCTCCTTGCCTTCTTTGCTCCCCCAAATGCTTCAAATTCTTTCCTTTCTGCTACTCATCCAGCTCTCTGTTGTCTGCTGTGCTTGGATCTACCTCACTGATTGTCTTGCCAGTGCTTTCCAGTCTTTAACCACTAAAATAAAGTATCTCAACCCACTTGATTCTTTGCAGATTACTTTCATTCCTCTTAATCCCTCTCCTTCTGCTTCATAATTACAAATGCTTCAATCAAATCTCCTCACAACTTCCTCAATCCCACAGAGATCAACCAGAACTTCTCCAGTGGGCCCAGATAATTATAGCCCCTCAGTCTGGAATCATCTCCAATGCACTGTCTCCAAAGCCCTTATACCTTTGATGAAGGATAGAGCCGTGTATAGAATAGAATAACCCAATTGTAGCCAAACCAAGTGCATGTAAATTGTTGACCATGGCTTCTTGTTATAACACTCCATGCCTCTATTTATTAAACCCAGTAATCTTCATCAGTTTTGAACCACTTTCAGTGGACGATGTCCTTTCCGTTCTTGTGTCTCCTTTTGGAATTGTGTCCTCAATTTTTTTTTTGCCTCTTCTCATTCTTCCCACAAAAATGAAGCAATTCATATTTCCCAACATTAAATGTTATCTGCCATCTCTCTGCCCATACTACCAGCCTTTCTGTATCCCCTCAAATTCTATATCCACCTTCTTCGCACATCCAAGTGTTGCATCATGTACAATTTTCCAAACCCTATGCCCTGGATAACCAAGTCCAAATAAATTCAGTGGTCCCAGCACTGCCCCCAAAGTGAATCCACTCTACTTTCCAATGTGGATAACAAATTTTCACTGCTGCTGTTTCCTGCTATTTAACTAATTTTGTCTCTATGCTGTTCTGGCATCTTTAATGCATGCATTTAGTCTTGATGACCAGCCGATTGGATGTTTAGAAGATTATGACCAGTGCCTGCGCAATTCCACCCTTACATCCCTCTGCACCTTTGGATTCACAATTATTATAAAGGGTACAATGATTTTGATTCATACATAGAAGAAATTAGTACAATATATACATCTTCATGTCTGCAACCAATGTTTCAATTGTGAAATGGTGAATGTCCAATAATTAGATGGAATTATTCTGGGTTATTCCTACCATAAACAAATAGATGTACATTTATATTTACACCTCTTCTTCCTTTCAGGACTTGTAAAGTACTTTTAAGAGGTGATTACTTCTGTAATGTAAAAAAAATAAACTAATTTTACCCAAAGCAAACTTAAATAATAACTAATATGACAGTAACCAGATACAATGCTTAAGCGCCTGTCCCACTGCGGGGACCTAATTTGCGAGTTTAGAAGAGTTTGCCCTCGACTCAAACTCGCAGCATGGTCGACACGTGGTCCTAGGAGGTCTATGTATCTCTCCTTCATGCTCGAGAGAAGTTCCTGCATACTCGAGGCCTCAGTTTGGTCGAGGTTTTTTTTTTAGCATGCTGAAAATTGTCCGCGAGTAAAAATTGGTCAGCATGGAAACAATCTTTAATTTTTTTTACTCGTAGGTTTCGTTGAAGTAGGTCGTAGTAGGTCAGCATGTTATTCGTAGGTAATCGAAGGCAATCGAAGGTTGTCGAAGGTAATCGAAGGAAGTCGCAGATAGTGTTAGTATAGTCGAAGGTGGTCGTCGTCATTCTCCACTATTCAGTGTCCAATTTTCCCGAAGTTAGTCGAAGTTAGTCTTCAACATAGTCAAAGGAGATCGAAGGAGGTCTTCTACATAGTCGAGGGAGGTCTTCTACATATTTGTAGGATGTTCTCTACATAGATGAAGGAGGTTGTAGGAGGTGTTCTACTTCGGCGATACAACAAGAGCATGACACTTTTTTAAACTTTCCTAAACTCACAAATTAGGTCCCCGCAGTGGGACAGGCCCTTTCGGAAGGAACTGCAAATGTTTGTTTAAACCGTAGATAGACACAGAAAACTGGAGTAACTTAGTGGGACAGGCAGCATCTCTGGAGAGAAGGAATGGGTGATGTTTCGGGTCGAGATCATTCTTCAGACCCTATTGTGTCGCTGAGGGACTTGGTAATAAGTTATAGCCTGAATCCCCAAAGTAATTCCCCTATTCTTATTTTAAAAAGGGTATGAGATTGTTTACATTCATTTGAGAGAGAAAATGGCATATCAGGTTAATCAGACAGTAATCCATTGCTACTGCACTGACGTGACAGATAGACATCTCTGAAGTAAATAAAACCTTCTCAGAAGTAAGACTACGAGCACTTGAGCTACAACTTACATGTAATTGTGGTGTGCTTTCTGCCTTGAATTGAACTGGGTAACTTGTAAATTAAGTCAGACCTGCATATGCTATTAAGAATTGTAAAATTGATATAACAATGCTTTATACTGCAACTAATAAGAAATAAATTAAACATTTAAACATATTAAAATATATATCAATATTGTGTGTGTTTATGAACTTCAGAAATATATTACGATTTTGGTTTGCTGTCCAGAGTTACGGAGTAAAGCAGTATGTTTATTTTGGGTTAGTTTAGTTTAGTTTAGAGATATAACATGGAAACAGGCCATTCAGCCAACCGAGTCCACGCTGAGTCCTTCTACAGGGCCCTAGTGAGACCACACCTGGAGTATTGTGTGAGCTTTTGATCTCCAAATTTGAGGAAGGACATTCTTGCTATTGAGGGAGTGCAGCGTAGGTTCACGAGTTTACTTCCCGGGATGGCGGGACTGTCATATGTTGATAGAATGGAGCGGCTGGGCATGTATACTCTGGAATTTAGAAAGATGAGAGGGGATCTTATTGAAACATATAAGATTATTAAGGGATTTACACGCTAGAGGCAGGAAACATGTTCCCAATGTTGGGGGATTCCAGAACCAGGGGCCACAGTTTAAGAAAAGGGGTAGGCCATTTAGAACACAGCTCTGGATGCTTTCAAGAGAGTTAGATAGAGCTCTTAAAGATAGCGCAGGGGATATGGTGAGAAGGCAGGAATGGGGTACTGATTGTGGATGATCAGCCATGGTTACATTAAATGGCGGTGCTGGCTTGAGCGCCCGAATGGCCCACTCCTGCACCTATTGTCTATTGACCAACGATCCCCACACATTAACATTATCCTACACACACTAGAGCCAATTTACAATTTTACCAAGCTAATTAACCTACAAACCTAAGAAAGACACAAAATGTTGGTGTAACTCAGCAATGGGAGAAGGAATGGGTGAATTTTTGGGTCAAGATCCTTCTTCAGACTTCTGAAGGGTTTCGACTTGAAATGTCACCCCTTCCTTCTCTCCAGAGATGCTGCCTATCCTGCTGAGTTTTTTGTCCATCTTCGATGTAAACTAGCACCTGCAGCTCCTTCCTACATACTTAACCTACAAACCTGTACGTCTTTGGAGTGTGGGAGGAAACTGGAGCTCTCGGAGAAACCCCATACAGGTCACTGGGAGAACATTCAAACTCTGTGGAGACAGCACCCGTAGTCAGGTTCGTACCCAGGTCTCTGGCGTTGGAGGCAGCAACTCTACTGCTGCTCCACGATGTATTTAGTATATTTAGTATACATGATATATATTTTATTGCTCTTTGACTGGACAGGGTTTTACGAACAGGCACAACAACCAATGGATGGAGAAGCAAGCATGTGATGTACAAGCTCTGACTTGCCTCTTGTCAGTGTGTACTTGTTATGAAAAGTAGGCTGGCACACATTGGAGATTCTTTTTTTCCCATTACTTTAGATTTCCCAGATTCCATTAATTTTTAAAGTATGTTCTTCAAATGATAACACAGGCTGTGTAATCCATCAGAGAACTATCCGTGTGACTGCAGGCCATTTTCTATTTTGTTCTCTAATCTCGACACTTCAGAGCAGTTGGATGTGCCCCATGTCGGGATTGGGTCCTCTCTAACCCCTCATCCATTTACGTGCTGCCCCAAGTCATTGTCAGCCTTGCTTCCTGGTGGGACTTGTTTATACTTTACAAGGACATGAAAAAAAAAAAACCTGTAAATAAATGGCTTTGTTCATGTCTTGAGAAATAATCTGTCTGAAAAAAAGTATTAGCTACTTTCTTGTTCTTCCTGTGGGTATTCTTGCACTGATTTAATGTGTGTACTACAACACACCATTGCTTAATTAATACATCCATAACGCTATTTTGTGCCATGATAAATGTTTTACTGTTGAGATCACATATAATGCAGAGCATCAGGATGGAAAAAAACATCCTGTGTGTGATATCGTAACGATTGTGCATTAAATTCCACTTCTGAAGTTAAATTCAGTCAAACGGTAACTTAGAAACGGAGTTCGATGACACAGACACATTACATTTTGCATTTAGTTCATACTACAGGGGTCAAACTTCTAAAGATTTTGTAATTCTTTTTGCTATTTTGAGGACACCAAAACGCTGATTTTCTCTTACAAAATACAAAAAAACAGTGGTGGAGGATAAATGGGCACTGAATTAGAACAAGAAACAGTTTTATTCAATAGCTACGCATTTTCCACCCTATTGAACTGCCCCGTGGGGTCTGGACGTGATAAAGCTGACATTCAAAGCAGGAGGAACATCACGGCCTGTGAAAATGGCTGAAGGCCTGAGGAACATGTCAAGTCCAATTCACGCTCGGGCAATCTGGCATCCAGAGTTGCCAGAGGCAGACGGCTCAGGCAGGGGTTAGTTAAATGCCATTTTGTTGTATGTCAAGTGTTTTGTGAGGTAAATATTTTAAGGCATTTCTGGTCCATGTTTTTGTATTTTTTTGCCCCAGTTCTATTTTGGACACCTATATTCCCAGTAGGAATCCTCCAAGGGTATGAATTGGCAGAGGTGGAAAGATGTGAAATTCAAGGGTCCCATATCTTGCCAACTTAAGCATTCCTTCAACTGCACAGTCAGGTAGATCATCTAAGAATTTTCTTTACAAAGAGATCTTTTGCTTACAATTTAACACTATGAATCTTGGATTGGTTGTGATAACAGTAATGTCTTCAGAGACATTCCAGCTCCAGTTCGAGCATGCCATGTTTTATGGAGTTATTACAACCCAGAGCTTAGCTTTTGGAGCCACAGAGTGGAAACAGGCCCTTCGGCAAGCCAAGTCTGCCCTGACCAACGTTCACCCATATACAAGTTCTATCCGACACACTAGGTACATTTTCAGAAGCTAAGTAACCTACAAACCTGCACGTCGTTAGAATGTGGGAGGAAACCGGAGCACCCGGAGAAAACCCACATGGTCACAGGGAGAATTAATAAACGGTACAGACAGCACCCGCAGTCAGGATCGAACCGGGTTTCAGTCGCTGTAAGGCAGCCACTTTACAGCTGCACCATTGTACCGTCCTTGCTACTGAACTGCTATTTCTAAAATAATTTGACTTTCAGCATTCCAGCTAAAAGTCCATTTCTTTCAGAAATAGGCATCATGAAATACTTTAGCATTTTCCGCCTGATTATGATAATAGAATCTGTTTAATCACAATATAAATCAAAGAGGAAGTTTTAAAGATTGCTGACTTTGTCAAAAATACCTGAACAGTGGATCAAAGAGGTTTAGCAGAGTTTGACCTGATAGAGAGCTGCACCATGGTGCAGATTATATCAGATTAGGTTATTATCAGAATAAACAGTATAGATAATGTAATGAAATATAACAATCAGTCAATGATGGGTGCAAGATTGTAGTACCAGATCAGAGTAATGCTAAAGAATAATAAAACACAATTGTAGTATAATCAAATTATGAAGAGTTAAGAGTAACAGTCGACCCCAAAGACTATTGCTGTGACAGATGTCTTTCAGCTCCTCTCACTTTTTCTTGCGATGTTGGTGTTCAGAATTATAGGATTCTTAGAGATACTCCAGTTTCTCAAAAACTGGCTCCTCCAGTTTTGGCCATTAATCATCCCTCTTCTTAATCTTAATTATCCCAACTATAATACCTGAGTCCCTTACTATCAAGACCCCTGGGTCTAAAAATTCCCTTTAAATCTTTGAAGAAACAAGAACTTTTAATTGGCATGTGCCTCAGGAACAGAATAATGATATTCTTACTTGCTGCAGCTGCTGACCCAGTAGCACAATAAGTTTATAAATTCATAAGTTATAGGAACAGAATTAGGCCATTCAGCCCATCAAGTCTACTCCACCATTCAATCACACCTGATCTATCTTTCCCTCGCAAAACCATTTTCCTGCCTTCTCCCCATAACCCCTGACACCCGTAACACACAAATAAATTCTCATTAATTATTAATACATAAATTAATAATCAGCAATACTAGGTAGCCATACCATAATAGTACAAAACCAAAGTATGTAGTATAACCAAAACAAAATCGATAGCAGTTCATAGTGCTGTGGTTGGGTCATGATTAGTTTTGCCAGTTCAAAGTGTGTGTGGTTAGTTAGTTTGTTCAAAAAGTCTGATGGTTGCTGGGAAGAAGCTGTTCTTGAACCTAGAGGTCTTCTCCTCATTATAAGTCCCCTTTTAAACCCTGAAGCATGGGTTAACACGGTGGTCACATCTTCTAATACAGTGCAAAATCATTTTTTTCTTGGGAATGTTCAAATAAAGGTCTTTGGAATAAATGACTATAAAAATTATAATATGAATTGGAACGTTGCTGAACAGCCTTTCCTCCCTCGAGAACAAAACAGACTTCAAAAATTGTTCAAAGAATGGCAATTGGGGAAACATTCCTATTAATCTGATATATGGACAGAGGAGTGCTGTGTTTTCTTTTAAATGGGACAGCAAGAAATTGATTACTGATGTCAGTTACAAAATTTGGCTTCTCCAATGCAGTTTGAATACAATTGAAAGTATCCTTCCAGTCAATCCAGTTATGAATGAATGAGATCTCCTCATCTTAGCATTATAAACTTCAATATCAGTTTATGTTTTTATTACTTGTATTCTTAGGTTGCACTTGAACACAATTCAAAATGTCATTAAATTTGTTAGATTGTAAAATATTATTACAATACAGATTTACAGGGAGAAAACCCGTTTAATGCCTTTAATATTGAATTTAGATTTTCATGTATTTGGTAAGAATCAATCTCTTTTGCTGGATCAATCATGCAGAACATGATACATTATCAGTACTGTGATGCCCTTATCTGTGGGACATTGGACTAATATCCTGAGATACAGTTTACCTAAATTAGAACACAGTGCTTGGTTATCATGGGGATTGATTTAAGAAACGATTTTGAGATTACAAACATTCTAAAGCTTATTTTATTATATTTCCAACAATTGCACTAGATACCAATAGATCTGGGATGTTGATGCTTGAAATGGCCTATTAACAACTTGACTTTAATATCAGAGACAAAAAAATAGAAATAATAAAAAAGTGGAAAAACAAGTGGAAAAAAAAATCAGAAAAAAATATTCAATTGTTGTATAATCATATCTATCTATCTATCTATCTATCTATCTATCTATCTATCTATCTATCTATCTATCTATCTATCTATCTATCTATCTATCTATCTATCTATCTATCTATCTATCTATCTATCTATCTTTAAAACTGTGTGGCTGCCGGTGTCCGGCGTCCGTCCGTCCGGCTGCCGGCTGCCTTTCTACCTTTGATTCCTTGCTACTCCGAAAACAGACGCAGAATCGCCGAGATCTTTTCCATTTCGGTAGAGATTTCACTTTTCGTTCAAAGTATCCACTCCTGATTACATTTTGTTGTGTTTATGTACACATTTTTAATCAAATCCTTGTCCCCCCCCCCCCCCTATTTAAAAAAAAACTGGCTTCTCACCCATAGAAGCAGCCCCAGCCCCAGCCCCAGCCCCTGGTGAACGTTCCATTGTGTGATGTCACAATGCCCGATGTTCACATATGTCCAATCGGAATGGATCCATTTACATATGCCTTTGCAGGAGCCCCAGCCCCTGGTGAACGTTCCATTGTGTGATGTCACAATGCCCAATGTTCACATATGTCCAATCGGAATGGATTCATTTACATATGCCTTTGCAGGAGCACCAGCACCTGGTGAACATTCCATCGTGTGATGTCACAATGCCCAATGCTCAAAGACATTGTTGCCATAGAGGGAGTACAGAGAAGGTTCACCAGACTGATTCCTGGGATGTCAGGACTTTCATATGAAGAAAGACTGGATAGACTCGGCTTGTACACGCTAGAATTTAGAAGATTGAGGGCAGATCTTATAGAAACGTACAAAATTCTTAAGGGGTTGGACAGGCTAGATGCAGGAAGATTGTTCCAAATGTTGGGGAAGTCCAGAAGAAGGGGTCACAGTTTAAGGATAAGGGGTAAATCTTTTAAGACCGAGATGAGAAAAACATTTTTCACACAGAGAGTGGTGAATCTCTGGAATTCACTGGGACAGAAGGCAGTTGAGGCCAGTTCATTGGCTATATTTAAGAGGGAGATAGATGTGGCCCTTGTGACTAAAGGGATCAGGGGGTATGGAGAGAAGACAGATACAGGATACTGAGTTGGATGATCAGCCATGATCATATTGAATGGTGGTGCAGGCTCGACGGGCCGAATGGCCTACTCCTGCACTTAATTTTTGTTTCTATGTTTCCCTCTCATCACCCCTCTCCCTCTCCCACCCATCCCTCTCTCCCCCACCCCCCTTCCCTCTCTCCCGCCGCCCCCTTCCCCCTACCCCTCTGTCCCTCTTCCACCACTCCCCCTCCACACTCTTCCACTTCTCTCCCCTTACCACACCCCTATCCCTCCCCCACCCCTCTCTCTTCCCCTCTCTCCCCCACCCCTTCCCCTGCCCCTCTGTCCCTCTTTCACCACTCCCCCGTCCCTCTTCCACCACTCCCGCTACCCCTCCCTCCCTCCCTCCCTCCCCACTCTTCCACTTCTCTCCCCCTTCTCTCCTCCTACTCTCCCTCTCCTCACCCCTCTCCCTCTCCCATCCCTCTCTCCCCCACCCCCCTTCCCTCTCTAACACACCCCCTTCCCTCTCTCCCCCCGCCCCCTTCCCCCTATCCCTCTGTCCCTCTTCCATCACTCCCCCTACCCCTCTCCTCCTCACTCTACCACTTCTCTCCCCCTTCCCCTCCACTCTCCCTCCCCACTCTTTCCCCTCTCTCCCCCCACCCCTCTCCCCCTCCCTCCCTCCCCATCCCCCCTCCCCCACATCTCTCACCCCATCTCTCACCCCCTACCCCGCTCTCCTTTCACTCCCAAATCTGTCCCGTTTCCTCCTCCTCCTCTCCCCTCCCTCCCCTCTTCTCACCCCCCCTCCCCCCACCTGTGTGTTTGGGGGGTGGTTAATGTGAGTGTGATGCCGCAGCCCCCCCCCTGCAAACGCCGTTGGGGAAACAGACCCAACGGGTCTGCACTTGGTCTAGTATAGTTTTAAAACTCTGTGTGTGTGTGTGGGTGTGGGTGTGTTTTATTTTGCCTTTGAAACGGATCTCCTCGAAAACCAGACGCAAAAACGCAGATATTTTTACATATTTCGGTTGGGATTTAATTTATGATTTCAGAAATCCACTCCTCTATAAATTTGGTCTATTATTTCCCCAGATTATGAATAAAATTGTTCACAAAACTCACTTAAAAAAATAAGAATCACCACTTGCCAGTTGCTGTTAACACTGCCCACATGCCCACCAATCAAGGCCCAGCTGCCACCTCCCCCCCCCCCCCCCCACGGTACGAGTTCATTCCAAGTGCTCTCCCGAGTTTTCAAATCAAACTTGTGGTAAGCACGGAGAATAATAATAATAATAATGGATGGGATTTATATAGCGCCTTTCTAATACTCAAGGCGCTTTACATCGCATTATTCATTCACTCCTCAGTCACACTCGGTGGTGGTAAGCTACTTCTGTAGCCACAGCTGCCCTGGGGCAGACTGACGGAAGCGTGGCTGCCAATCTGCGCCTACGGCCCCTCCGACCACCACCAATCACTCACACACATTCACACACAGGCAAAGGTGGGTGAAGTGTCTTGCCCAAGGACACAACGACAGTATGCACTCCAAGCGGGATTCGAACCGGCTACCTTCCGGTTGCCAGCCGAACACTTAGCCCATTGTGCCATCTGTCGTCCCAAGAATGAATGTAGGGGGTATGTCGGAGCTCGGGGACGTCTCTTAGCGGCTCGTAACGCTAACGGCAAGTACTCGGGAAGACACGCTAAAGGCAGGTAAGCACGGGAAGACTCGTGAAGATTTTTCAACATGATGAAAAATGTCCATAAGAGCCCCGAGTACCGACGAGTGGCCATTACCGTAAATCTCCGAGTTCGAATCAGGGCAAACTCGGGAGAACTCTTGGAATGAACTCGTACCGTGGGACAGGGGTTTAAGATTTAATTTCCATCTCTTCAAAAATCCATATTACATTTAACATTCAGGTCAACTCTAACTCCAGTAAAAAATAATTTGTATGTTTCAGTTACTAAACTGTCTTCCCTAAGGCTTTACTCTGTGATGTATTAATTACATTATGTAATATTCAGAAGATTTAAAGGGACAGATATGACTAGCAACCCATCTGCACTATTTAATGTTAAGACAACTTTAGAGATATCCCAAATGCTGTTCTAAAAGGTCTTAAAAATTGTGTAAATTTCATGTGCACCTGTTTAAAAATAGAGTGAAGCTCTCTCACCTATTGCTAATCTATTTCTGAACCAAAAGGTGTTCGGGATCATTTTTTTTGTATCAGAAACCCTTTTTCTCAACCCTTTTGATCCTAAAGTAGATGTTAGAAAGTTGAAATCAAAGGAAGGCAAAGCAATTGTTGCATTTATTTTGAGAGGGCTAGAATACAAAAACAGGGATGTAATGCTGAGGCTCTATAAGGCACTGGTCAAGAATTTGGAGTATTGTGAGTAACTTTATGCATCATATCTGAGGAAGGGTGTATAAAGAGCACTTAGGGCTAGCGGAATGGGAAGAAGCCAGGAACGGGGTACTGATTGTGGATGATCAGCGATAATCACTTTGAATGGCGTTGCTGGCTCGAAGGGCTGAATAGCCTACTCCTGCACCTATTGTCTATGTATTTATGTATTGGCTCTGGAGAGGTCCAGAAGAGGTTTACAAGAATTATCCCAGGAATGAGTGGGTTAACATATGATGAGCATTTGACAGCACTGGGCCTATACTCGCTGGCGTTTCGAAGGATGAGGGGGTACCCCAGTGAAAGGCCTGGATAAAGTGGATGTGGAGAAGTTGTTTCTATTAGTGGGAGAGTTTAGGACTAGAGGTCATAGCCTCAGAATTAAAGGACGTTAGGAAGAAGATGAGAAGGAATTTATTTATTCAGAGGCTGGTGAATCTATGGAATTCATTGCCACAGAAGGCTGTGGAGGCCAAGTCAATGGATATTTTTAAGGCAGAGATAGATAGAATCTTGATTAGTATGGGTGTCAGGGATTATGGGGAGAAGGGAGAAGGCAGGGGTTAGGAAGGACACATAGATCAGCCATGATTGAATGGTGGAGTAGACTTGATGGGTCGAATGGCTAAATTCTCCTCCTATCACTTATGACCTTGTGACCTTATGAGAAAATAGTGAAGATATGAGCAGGTCAGCCAACATCCATTGAGCAAGAAGCAGAGTTAATGTTAAAGGTTGATGACTTTTCATCAGCACTGGGAATAGCTGAAATAAAAGAAAACAAGATGCTGCAAATACCTCGGAGGCATTGTGGAGAGATGAATGGTCAACTCAAGATACTGCATTCTGTCTCTGCAAAGATATATCACAAATGGCACATAAGAAGTGAATGTTTTACAGTACATCTGCATTTTGTCTGCAAGAATGATCTTGAACTCCAATCACTTGTAATACTAATTTTCCATCCCACTCAGACTCGAAGTTATCTATCATTGACCTCCTACACCATTGAACAAACCTCAAAAAGGTGTGAGGAGCAATATTTCATCTTCTGATTCAGCACTTTACAGTCATCAGAACTTAACACTGAAATCAAGAATTTCAGATAAATAGCTATTCCAGCATTCAGTTATTTTTTTTTTCTCAATTTTTCTGGTGTTACAGACCACTAATCTCCTCATACTTTCATCTTCACGACGGCACGGTGGCGCAGCAGTAGAGTTGCTGCCTTACAGCACTTGTAGCACCAGAGACCCGGGTTTAATCCCGACTACGGATGCTGTCTGTACGGAGTTTTTAGGTTCTCTCCGTGACCTCGTGGGTTTTCTCCGAGATCTCCGGTTTCCACCCACACTACAAAGATGTCCTAGATTAATTGGCTTGGTATAAGTGTAAATTGTCGCTAGTGTGTGTAGGATACTGCTAATGTGCAGGGATTGTTGGTCGCCGTGTTGTATCTCTAAACAAAATGAAACTAAATGAAACATTTTGTCATTCTTCAGACATTACTGTCTCATCCTTGCCCTGTCCACACTGTCCATATATGTCTCCAGCTCTCCATCCTATCACAGATCTTCCCCTTTGTTCCCACCAACGTCCAATTTACCCTATTTTTGATGGAAGACCATCAACTGAAATGTTGCTTCCTCTATAGACATTGCCTCATCTGCAGAGGTTTTCCAGGATTGTTGGTTTTTATTTCAGCTTTCCTCACAGGACTCAGCTGAGAAAGTTTTTAAAGGATCACACTGCAATACAACAGCACCATTACAGTTACTCAGCTGTGTTGGCAAGAAACGAGTGCTTGAAACAATGTTGGCATAGTTCCTCCAAGTGGGGCACAGTCACTTGCACAGACCTCTGAAGTAGAGAACACACAGTAAACAACACTTTTTAGCAAAAAAAAAGTTAATGAAGGAAGTAACCAGAAGGTGCTGGTTCAGCGTGGAACGCAGCATTACTAGGGTTCTGGGGTCTGTGTCTGGTCAACTAGAGTTGGTATCAGTGGGAGCATCTGTGAAACAGGTATCATTAAATTCTATGTGGCTATGAAGTAGGTAAATTGGAAAAGGATAATTTTCAATTAGTTGAGAACAAATCTGACCCAAGTAAATTGGAATTAAAATTTGACAAGGGAAGGGGTAATCGAAGAATGCAAAGCCATCTAAGGTGCAGATGTTTCAACTTCTCGATACTATTCCATGAGGGATGTGGATTGGCATGTTAAAGTGAAAACTCTTTGGATGACAAGAGGGTGAGAGATTAAAATAGAGCATAACAGATGTCAGGTTGTTAATATAAGTGAAAGCTAGAATAATTACACAACGTTTCAAAGATATATAAAAGGGAACAAGAGACAAAAAGAAAACATGGGAAAAGCTGGCACTAAATATAATAGAAAATCCAAAAAGTAGAAGATATTTTTACACGGTAAGTGTAGTAAGAAGAGAGGTGGTATCAACCTGAAACAACAAAGACAATTCACTCAAGAAGGCAAAGGCATGACTGATGTACCAAGTAAGTACTTTGCATTTTGTTTTACTGAGGAGCAAAAGGTGATATCATTGAGATTCTGAATAGGTTCTGAGGAGGTACCAGAAAAGCCAGCTGTATTTAATGTGGATAAATCACTTGGCCCAGATGAGATACATCCCGACTTGCTGATAAATTAATAATGGGTTGGACATAATCTTCCAGACATCTGAAGATTCAGGAATGGTGCCTGAGGGAGGAAGTTTGCATATGCTGCCCCTCTTGTTGAATAACCAGTAAAGGGATAAATCCAATAACTGCAGTCCGGTAAATTTAATCTCAGCGATATGCCATGTTCCAGAGACAACCTTCAGCGGCAGAATAAACAGCCACTTCCACAAGAGTGGATTGATTACATGGAGCTAGTAACGGTAAAACATGTCTAATTAATGATATACAGCTCTTTGATAATGTGACAGAGGATCAATGAGGGAGAAAGATGCTGATGTTGTATCTGTGGATTTTGAAAAGCAATTTGATGAGATGCCACATAATAGGCTTGTCATCAGGATTGAAGCCCAAGGAATAAAAACAGGCTGACCTGCAAGGAGAGAAAATGGCAGAAATAACATAGTGGTGAAAGATTGTTTTACCACTACACTCAACTTTCTGTTACTTCAGGATTCATGGATCATGGATCATGTCTTATCTTCTACTGCTTCTCTATTTGCCTGTTCAAACCCTATACCCCTTGATTTCCTGACTATGCAGAAATTAACAATATCTGTTTTGAATTGGCTCAATGATTAAGGCACCTTCAAGGTAAAGGATTCAAAGGATTCACCATCAGTGTCAATTTCACCACAGTTCCATATGGTCCATCTTTTATTCTGAGACTAACCCCTGATTCTAATCTCAGCCAAGAAAAACATCCTCCTCGTATTCACCCTATATTTTATGTTTTAATGAGATCAGCTTTCATTTCTCTAAACTCCAGAGAATATTCAATACGTTCTTATGGTGAGGAATCAGTCTGGTGATGTTTATTACATTCGTTTTGTGGCAAGTACATATTTTTTTCAGACAATGAGGTAAAAACTGTATACACCACACCGAGTGTCAAGGTGTTATGGTTGTATATAATTGCAGTAAGCTATCTTTTATTCCTGTACTCAAATCTTCCCATAATATAAACCATCAAACAATTGCCATACTAATTACTTGGTAAACCTGCATTCAATGACTCAGGTATAAGGACACCCGGGTTTATTTGAACATCTACATTTTATAATTTGTCACTACTTAAAGGAAGTGTAACACTTTACCCAACACATCCTCCCTCACCATCCAGGCACCTAAACAGCCCTGAGATACACATGTGACCTCCTCTATGGTGGTGAGACACAAACTAGGCAACTGCTTTGCCAGGCACCTATGCTCTATCCACCATGGCCATGTTGATGTTCCACTTGCCAGCCATTTTAATTCCTCTTCCCATTCCCACAGCGTTGTGTTTGTCCTCAGCAATGCTTAAGTAAATTGGAGAAACAGCACATCATATTCCACCTGGGTAATCTACAACCCGCATCATGACCACTGAATTCCAATTTCATGTTATCTGCACCCCTCAACCCCTTTCTCTACCCTGGTCCTCTCACACACCCAATTCTTCCCACCTTGCCACCTTTCCACAGCCCCGTATCACCCTGTTTCTTTTTTTCCACCTCCACACACTCCACCTCCATTTGATCCCCTTTCCCCTCCCGCCCTTCTTTTTCCCATCTGTCACCGCCCATCCTTACTCAGTTCCACTCTTCACTTTTCTTTCCTATCAGATTCCAGCATCTGCAGTCTCTTGCGCCATCATTTAAAAACACCCAACATCAGTTTTGTATAACAAAGTGGACAACTATACATTTCTACATGTATATTCCTTCTGCCACATTCTCAGCCTCTCCCCATAAAGATTATTTGCATCTTTCTCTGCATGTTGTTATTTGCAAATTTAAAAAAGTTGGCATTTCTCCAAATCCTGGATACTTGTCTTTAGCTGGGACCCACACATTGATACCTATGGTGGTACCTCTGGTCACAGCCTGCCAAGGTGAGAAAGGTCTCTTTATTCCCAATCTTTGCTTTCTGCGAGATAATCTATTCTTAAGTCTTTTAGTACTTTCAATTCCACATGTATTATTCTGTTCTGTTATTACCTCCTTCATTACAGATTCCAGCAATTTCCCATCCACTGATGTGAGGGTAACAAATCGGTGGTTCCCTTCTTTTTCAAGTTTTCATGAGAGAGTTAGATTTAGTTCTTAGGGCTGAAGGAATCAAGGGATATGCGGTAAAAGCTGGAACTGATTATAGATGATCAGCCATGATCATATTGAATGGCGGTGCTGGCTCGAAGGGCCAAATGGCCTACTCCTGCATCTATTTTTCTATGTTTCTATGTTTCATTCTTACTACTTTCTTAAATAGAGCCAAATCCACTACCTTACCAACCCCTCTCCCTCAATCCGCAGGCGTTATCATCTGTATTGCGACCCTAGGTAGTAGTGGCGGCAGATTGAATTGGAATGTTCAAACTGAATCTAGATAAATCTCGGAATAGAAAGTATCAGCGACGTTCTGTGGAGAAATGGGCAGTGGAATCACTTCAATTACTTGCACATAAAGCTGCTGCAGAGTAATCTGTGATTCTGTCTATGTGGACATGTGTGCTCTCTGTGAGTAGCTATATACTTGGGACTCTGCTCTGCAGCCAAATGCCCATCCCAGGTGTGAATGTGAACACTGCATTTTCAAATATCGATTCCCAACTTTGCCAGTAAAGCTTTTTTTTTATTGTTGCCATGCAGCTGTTAGCAGTAAAGTGTCAAATGTGACATATCCCAACCTGCAGAGATTCTGAGGCATGGATTCCAAGGGCGAGCGTGACTGGCTTTGAGAGCTGTGCATCAACTTGCTCAACAAATTACAAGTAACAAATATGTTCGGGACATTCCATGTGTATGCATTTAGAATTTGAATGAGCTTGGATGGAAAATTATAGTATTGGTGATCCATGCATTAAATTAGAGATTTAGCTACTGTTTTTAGATAACAATAGTTTTGCATGGTGGGCAAAACAATAAAATGGTGCACAACTAGAGTTGCCAACTTTCTCACTCGCAAATAAGGGACAAAAGGCCAAAATAAGGGACAAATTCCCGACAGCAATTCGTTGACTGACTCGGCCGTGGCTGGGTGAATGATGAGTTGGCCCGGGTGATGGACTGCACACAAAGTCCAGCCGGCGGGCCACCTGAGGAGTTTTGGCCCGGGCGCCGGACTTTCCGTTCGACGTTGCGCGCAAAGTCCGGCACCCCATCCAACTCATGAACCGATGATCAGCCATGAGAAGGAGGGGTGGTGATATTGGCGGTAAGCGAAGATCCGAAGGTCGGACAGCTGGCCGGGCTGCCGACCGATGGGGCCACTGGCGAGGTGCTGCTGTTGCACTCCATGGGCTGCACTACGTCGGGACGGGTGAGGTGTGGCCAGACGCAGCGCTCCAACCCGACAGTCCCTTCGACCCGAGTAGTAGCAGTCAAATACGGGACAAACCAATTTAGCCCAATATACGGGATGTCCCGGCTAATACGGGACAGTAGACAACCCTATGCACTACATAATAACATTTCTAGCCCTTCAATATATAATCTATTTTCTTAGAGCTGTAATTGCAATTGTTTGCCCACTCTCCAGCTTCCCCAAGTCCCTGTCTTTCATCCATTTTAAACAGATAGAAGCGACAAGATTGCTTTGACAAAAATTGAGCGACATTTGTATTTGCCACTTCTCCAACCTTGGCGGCAAATCCCAAAGTGCTCAGCCCACTCTGATGTCCTGTGATTTATTTATTGTCACTTGCCTCACTCCTGGCCACCATGCCTGATACCACTTTTCCCTTTGTCAGCCACCCATGCACTAATGCAGATCTGGCTTCTGTGTTAGATTCAGTCACAATGCATCGCAAGAGGCATCCTTGGCAAATCGTGAAACTGAGATGACTTCAGGTTATTGCACCTAAACTACAATGGCAACACTTCAAAGCAATTTGTGGAATGTGAAGTACTTTGAGAATCTCCAAGGAAGCTGCTGTGAAAATGCATGTTAAAAACAGACTTCAATTGGTCGATTCAAAAATCACATTAGTGGGAAGGTGAGAAGTTGTGAATGACACTCATTTCTGCTCTTATAATAATCCAACTGCTGATTTGGCTTTTCACGTGTGATAATTGAAGGAACACATTAGATTACTCAGATCATGGCGAAGATATACTTAGAGGGATAATCTAAGCAACATGGTTAAATTGGTTGGAGGCTTTTGGGGGAGCTCAGGCAGCATGGTGGTGCAACAGTAGAGTTGCTAACTAACAGCACCAGAGAACCGGGTTAGGTCCTGACTACGGGTGCTGTTAGTACGGACTCTGTACGTTCTCCCCATGACCTGCGTGGATTTTCTCCAGGTGCTCCAGTTTCCTTCCATTCTCCAAAGACATCCAGGTTTGTAGGTTAATTGGCTTGGTATAATTGTAAATTGCCCCCAGTGTGTGCAGGAGGATATGTAGGGCAGGGATCGCTGGTCAGCACAGACATGGTGGGCCGAAGGACTTGTTTTCCGCTGTATCCCTAAACTAAACTCTGTTGCCAATTGATCTGCACCATTGCTTCGTACACAGGCAGCACAACAACTTAGTTCTTCACATGACTGCTAATGAATTATTTGCAGTGCTGTCCATCAGCTTGTTGACTGCACGAGACCCAATTGTTTGGCTGTCTCTTAAAATGGCAGAACCTTAAATCCTGTCTGTGCCTCTTAAACTTGCAGAACCGGTTGCAATGCATAAATCCGCAGCTAGAGAGATGAACTTCATCCTGTCTTTCTAAATTCCAATGAACACAATCATAATTCGAGTAATCTCTTCTCAATGAAAATAGATTTACTAGAAATATCACTGGAATCTAAGGTTTAAATTATTATAATGTATAAATTGTGGTTATATTCCCTGGAACCATAGATCCATCTATCACTGATAAATGTATGCTGCACCCACTTTGATGTTAATACATTATTTTCCAAGGTGTGTTTTCCTAGAACAATTCAGTCCTTAAGCTTTGATCTAACCTGAGGTTTGTCCAGCAGGAGCATGTACCCATGCTTAACCGACTGTCTGCAGCTAATCTCCTAATCAATGAAGAGGAATGCCATTGGACAGTTACGCAGAGAATTGAAAAAGTGCAGCAAGATTGCAAGTAAATTTTAGTTTAGTAGGTATTTATATCTAACTCTAAAGCAAGTAATTGAAGGCTAACTCTGAATTGCAATATTTCACAGCCAATAGTTGAAGAATCAAGATCTCAGATAAAGCAGAAGGAATGCATGGCAAAAGGAAAGATAATGACAAATCATGATAATCATCCCCAGCAGAATGGTGGACAAACTGTCTGATCTGGGTGTTAATGCAAACACATGCAGATGGATTAAGGACTTCCTAACAGACCGCCCACAGACTGTCAGGATGGGGTCCAATTACTCCCCAGTCCTGACGCTCAGCACAGGAGCGCCACAAGGTTGTGTGCTGAGTCCCATCTTGTATACAATATACACTTATGACTGCACACCAACACACAGTACAAACAGGATTGTCAAGTTTGCGGACGACACGACTGTGGTGGGACTGATAAACAACAACGACGAGTCTGCCTACAGAGTTGAAGTCCAAAAACTGACTGTCTGGTGTACCAAAAACAACCTGGTACTCAACCCATCAAAGACAAAAGAACTGGCCGTTGACTTCAGGAGGAAGAGGAGAGAGGAACCTGCTCCTTTATACATCAAAGGAGACATGGTGGAGAGAGTCACTGGCTTTAAGTTCCTGGGAATAAACATCTCCCAGGACCTCAAATGGCAAATGAACACCGTCACTCTCGTGAAGAAGTCACAGCAGCGGCTGTATTTCCCGAGGTCTCTGCGGAGAGCAAACGTCTCACAGCCGCTGCTGCTGTCCTTCTACCGATGCGCCGTGGAAAGTATCCTCTCCTATGGCATCCCGGTGTGGTTTGCTAGCTGCACTGTGGCTGAGAGGAGGGCGCTGCAGAGAGTTATAAAAACTGCACAGAGCATTACAAACGCTCAACTGCCCTCCTTGGATGATATATATAGGGCCCGATGCTTGCGCCGGGCCACAAACATCAAGCAGCACACATCCCACCCTGCCAACCACCTTTTCACTCTGCTACCCTCTGGGAGGCAATTCAGGTCTCTGAAGGCTCGCACCGGTAGACTGAAAAATAGTTTCTACCCATGTGCGATAAAATAACTTAATTCCAACAGAGAACACTGGGGAAGCAAAATGTAATTCCAAGAAATGCAACATTCTTTTAAAATTCTTTTTTAAATACTTATTTATTATTTTTGCTAATAAGTGAACATATGTGTCAATGGTTGTCGTGTTTGTATTTTTTAACCGGAGGAGATGCAATGGAATTTCGTTGCACAGTATTGTGCACTGACAATAAACGTATTCATTCATTCATTCATTCATTCATTCATTCAAAAGATTGCATTAATGCATATTGAATTTATTATTGAAACAATGCCATGAGAAGCTAAGTAATTTGTTTATTATGAAGAGGCATTCAATCTGATCATAAATCACAGATCATATGAGAGCCTATCTATTGATCTCCAAGACTTGAACTTAGAATCTGACAAAGTAGGGTAAATGAGATAGGGGTTTAACTTTTGACTTCATAAAGTACAATGTACAAGTTGAATAATTCCATCATAGCTAAAATATTTATTCAAATTATTTATTCAAATATTTTAAGTATACCTTTGTCAGGACTTTATTAATTTACCAGTTTATTATTATATAAATTATATTATAAAAGTGTCATGCGAAGAGCTATGAACATTTGAACGGGCATTGTCTGGTGTACTGGTGTGAAAGTTACTGTGAGGCAACAGTAACAGTAAAAGTTAACAGCCATAATCATACAATAAACACCAATAAGGAAAAAAAAATCATAATTCTTACTTTACTAAATTGTCAATTTCTACAGACAGCACTCAAATAAAATATTACAAAAACCTTTTTAAAATCTGGATAAACATCCCATTGTGGAAAGTCTGATAAAGAAATTATTTGTGGGATTCCTCATCAAAGTAATTAATTGTGGCACGAATTACATCAGAAAGGGAAATTTGTTTCAATTTTCTGCACATTTATTCTGGTTGTAAGATGAATCAGATTCTTAAAATAAAGGAATTATAAGTGCCTAGAATCTCCATCGCACTATATGAATGGAAGTTCACTTTCTTGTGAGGAAAGTTCATTGCAGTGTCTTTTCATGTTCCCCATAAAATTTCAATCTGTTACTTTCTAGAGTAAATCAGTTTCACAAGGATAATAACTTCTTGTCATCCACCATTCATTGTTTGATGTTACTTTCCTGTAACTGCATTATTTCTGGAAAACATTTAGATAAATTGTGGCAGGAGTGTCTCAGGAGTGACCATCATTGGTCATTCCATGGACAAATAGTTTAAAAAAAACATAAAGCTTGATTGGGACTCCTGAGAGCGAAGTCCCAAATTTATTTCACTTTTCCTTGCATCATATTGATACCCAACCTCAATTTGAGATGCAGTCACCCCCTGAGTTTAACAATGTTCCATGATCTTCCAGTGCAACATTCCAGGCTACAGACCCTCTGAACTCTCGATATTCTTGGCTGAAACATCAACGGATCTAAATTCTAGGCATCCCAACCCTTTCAAATCAACGCTCCTAACCAACATACTGATCTTCTGATGCTCCATGCTCGCACTCCTTGCCTTGTGATCCCCTAACACCACCATCTTTTCGCACACTCTTCAGCTTACTTCCAACCATTTGATTGACCATGATACCAAACCAGCAAATCCTTGCAGAAATTAATGGAGACTAAAATCTTCACTCAGCTGTGTAATCCCAAATGCAGAGTTTGCACTCCCAATCAGATGCCCTACTGCCCTGCTCACCTTCCTCAGTGTCTGACCCATTACTGATCTTGTGAATGATTATAAATTATTCTATCTACTCATCCAGTCACTGGCTGCCTCCCCATCTCTCTTCCCTGAACCTTGATCCCAGATGACATTGATCCCAGATGGAACATTATCCCTTGCAGAAAAATGCAGTGATATTTATTAGCACTTAAGCCATTGGGCCTCAAATGTTACTGAGTTGGACTAGTAATTAGAATGCCATTAATGTCCTGCTGCAACACTCATACAGTGTAACCAAATAATCAGGAGGGGCAGCCTTCTTTTAACATCTTTAGATTTCATATCAAAGTTACCTTCCATCAGGCTGCATAGATTTGTTTATTTTATAACATTGGCTGAATTTTATCAAGGATTGACGGAATGTCATAATTTAACTGAATTTAACTGAATAGAGTGATCTGAAATGTGCTCAATACAAGTTATTTCGTACACCAGAAATCTATGCAAATTATCGAAGAAGTAAGTTACTTCAGATTTTGAAGAGAAGAATGAAAACTGTATTGTGGAGGCTTGAGAGTAAAGATGAGTTTTAAGTCTCGACTTAAAGGAGTCGATGGAGGGGGCAGTCCTGATGGGAAGAGGGATGCTGTTCCACAGTCTAGGAGCTGCAACCGCAAAGGCGTGGTCATCCCCGAGCTTATGCCTAGACCGCGGGATGTTCAGTAACCCCAATGAGGTATCGTGATCTCACATGAATCAAGCAAATTTGTGTTCACTGTTTCCATAGAGGTCTTATTCTTTGGCTCCAAGTTCTTGGCTCTTTCAGAGACAGATCACTAAACATTTTACTAATCATCCCTTGAAAGTTAAACATTTGTTCATTGTGCTACAAAATGTATCGTTTTGAAATAATTCTTAACCCTTCCTTTCACTTAGAGATTTACTTGCCTTGAATTCATTCAATTATGAACATGTCATAACTATTAATCTTAAAATCCAAAGTAAATATACACCTTTCTCTCATAAAATATCTACCCAAATCTATATATGTTTAGTTCATACATCAGGCTGCTGTTCATTGATGACAGCTCAGCATTCAACACAATCATCCCCTCCACACTCCTTACCAAGTTCAAAACCTGGGCCACTATACCTCCCTTTGCAACTGGATCCTTGACTTCCTTGCTGCTGGACCTTAATCAGTGTGGATCAATAACACCATCTGCTCCTCACTAAACGCCAGTACAAGAGCACCTTAACACTGTATGTTTAGCCCCTGCTCTGCTCTCTTTATACCAATGATTGTGTGCCTAATCACAGTTCCAATGCCATCTCTACATTTGTCAATGACACCACTGTTGTCGGCCAAATCATGGCTAGTGATGAGTCAATATTCAGGAGCAAGATAGAAAACCTCTATGAAGTAGTGCTGCCACAACTATTAATCTCGCTCAATGCCAACAAAATTTACACACTTCAGAGAGTGACATTGACTTCAGAAATGAAAAGTCAGGTGACCACATGCCAATTTTAAGTTGGTGGGTTAGTGGAGGAGAATTAACAGCTTCAAATTTCAGGGTATTAAGAACTTGGATGATTCGACCTAGCTCATGGGTGAAGATCATGAAGAAGGCATTTTAGCAACTCGACTTTCTCAGAACTTTAATTACTTTCAGCATGCCACCAAAATACCCCAACTAACCAACAAGAAAATATCCTCTGGTTGCATCATGGCATGGGACATAATTCCAATGCACATAAATGCAAGGGGCTGCAGAGTGTGGTGAGCTTTGCTTAGTCCATCAGGGGAACATATCTCCGCACTATTGAAAGCATCTACATGAGGTGCTGCCTCATGAAGGCGGCATCTATCATTAAGGATCCTCACCTTCCAAGCCATACCTCCTTCTCGCTGTTGCCATTGGGCAGGAGGTACTGAAGCCTGAAGTTGCACACCGCTAGGTTCAAGGACAGCTACTTTCCTACAACTATCAGGTCTTGAACTGCCCTGCATGTCTAATCCGACCTCAGCAACAGAACATGACAGGCCATCGCTTGTACTATTATTGACTAGCTTTCTAATGATTTTTTTTGCAGTCTTTCTTTTCACTGACTTTTATAATTCATATTTTGTGAGTCTATGTACCTGTGATGCTGTTGCAAGCAAGATTTTCATGTTTCCTGTACTTCACAGTACTGTGTGCATGACACTAAACTCAAATTGACATGACTTGACTTCTTATAAACAAATTAATTTATTCACCAGCATTACATGGTTTAGGAAACTTCTTTCGAACGTCTAAAGAGTGAGGAAAGATGAATATGATTTCTCAAGGACGGTTGCAATTCAATGGAGGCAGACCTGATGTCACAGATAACATCTGTCTATCCCTTTGCTGAAACCTAACTTATCTCTGATAAACTACTGCCTTTCAATGACATCTTCTACAATTACATATCTTCACCAATCAATATCTCATTTAAACCAGTGCCAAACCTTGCTCAGAGGAAAATGCTGGCAGTATTTCTGAGACGAGAAGCATCTATTTCATCCGTATTTGGGCATTAGGACAGAAGATGACTATACATGTGAAGGTAGACACAAAAAGCTGGAGTAACTCAGCGGGACAGGCAGCATCTCTGGAGAGAAGGGATGGGTGACGTTTTGGGTCGAGACCCTTCATGTGAAGGGATAGCAATAGCTAACATAATAACCAAGACTGTCAGGAACATGTTCTTGCAGATTATTTTAATACATGATATTTCACGATTTCCTACAGTGTTTTGGGAACATTCCATAATTCCTTTCAGAATTTGGCCCACAGGCTTGTGGAAAAGTCACATTCTGGTTTTACTAGAAGGAATTACACAATGGTTCACAGGACATTTGCTGGAGTCTTGGGAGTTGTCATCACTGATTCCACCTCCTATGCCATGAAAACAATGCATCAATGTATTTGCTCATTTGAAAAAAAAGTGCTTCCTGGACTATATCAGGCAAATAGATCCTCAAGGATGCAATCGATAATTACATGCACAGAAGATCATAATCTCGACACCAGCAGAACACAAGTAGAAGGCCACTATTAAATCCACTGGAGCACTGATGTTCCTGCATTTTCAACTTTGTCACACTGAGTAAATTGAGCTTCTTTCACATTGAAGTAACTTTGGCCAGATCAAAGAAAATCACTTTCACCATTCTATATTACCACTAGTTTAGTTTAGTTTAGAGATACAGCACGGAAACAGGCCCTTCAGCCCACACCGACCAGCGATCCCTGCACACTAACACTATCCAACACACACGAGGGACAATTCACAATTATACCAAGCCAATTAACCTACAAACCTCTACGTCTTTGGAGTGTAGGAGGAAACCAGAGATCCCGGAGAAAACCCACGCAGGTCACGGGGAAAACTTAGAAATTCCATACAGACAAGCACACGTAGTCATAATCGAATTCTACAGCTGTGCCACCATGCCGTCCCTATTGAAACAAAATCGATTCGGATCTCAATAATTTGGAGTTTATTTTAACATGGAATTCACTTTTGATCTATCATCCAGATTAAATAGGACAGCTGCACAAAAACTTGAGTAAGTGAGGCAGGAAGCTACAACACCAGCCCAACTTGCTTTCTGTTTCCCTCCTACCCCATCATTTGTTCAATACCCTTAATACCTGAGTGAACAAAATTCTATCACTTCATCTTAAAAACTCCAAATTGTCCCAGAAACCATAGCCTTTGTCGGTACTTTCCCACAAACTCTTATTGGGATCAGGTGATTGTGGATTCAACAGGCGCTGGTTGAATTCCATCCAAATATCCAGCCAGCAGGACTAATGTCACCCAGAATGGAAAATGCACTCGGGGTTAAAGCAATAAATAGAGCAGGAACAGTAAAATCATTAATTTTGTTTAAGTATTAAATCACATGGGACATAGATAGTGAGGGTGGGAATCATCCAGGATTGCTTCAAAGTAAATGGATGGCCTTAACAAAAAGAAAAAATAAATTAAAAAAAAGAGCAATTGCTGGAAATCTATATTAAAAAATAAATAAAAATGCTGCTAATACTCAGCAGGACAAATCGTATCAGTGGGAGGAGGTATGAGTTAACATGACTGAAATATTAACTCTCCTTCCACACAGATGTGACCTGACCTGCTGAGTATCAACAGCATTTTCTGCTTGTATTTTAGACTAAGGGTAACACCTGGAACAATATCATTCTCTTTATCACTGCTAATTTTGTTTGTTATATTATGTGTTTTTCCCTCAAATTGATCGTGCAATTGATCTTAAAACATGTATTTTTACTCATCAGAAATAAATACTTTGGTCCTGTGATGAACAACATATGATTATATTATTTAGTGTACATAACAGTACCCAGTTTATGCATAATTATCTGGATTCTTTAAAATAGTGAGAGTCGTTAATTCTACATCTCGTAAGAAAAACATTCATGCAAATCAATTCTGCCCAACTTCACTCTATAATTTAAATCTTTATGTTTCAGTGGGAAAATGCTGAGCTGGCAATAATGACCGTGAACAAATTAGCTGCAACTTTTATAGCATATATTCCACATGCTATCACTGATCAATGTCTTTTTAACTTGTACCAGTCCACACCTTTGGAAGAGCCATCTGTTGGCAATGTCAAATGTGACTTGTTACTGGCTCACAAACATTATTTTGTGAAGAATGACAGAACCAATCATTCTAATGCATACAGGAAATATTCATTTCAAATTAAAAGTTTATATTTAACAAGAATCTTTCAGGAAATACCTTGTGACAAAGTCTGTGTATGACAGGTTGTTAGTAATTACTTTATAGATAGTCATCTTTAGGGCAGAATAGAACTACATCATATGCCATCAGATGATAAATAGCAGTGGCATACTAATTGCAGAGCAAACTCATGGCAACTGTAATAATATATAACAATTTGCATTTATATGTTACTTTTGATATATCAAAACATCCTAATTGAAACTGACCTAGAAGGACATACAAGAACTATTAACTAAAAGCTTACATGCACATACAGGTTTAAAGTGGCTTTATGAAGGAAAAAGATGTCAAGCAGTGGGCAACACAGTGGCACAGAGGTAGAGATGTTGCCTTACAGTGACAAAGACCCAGTCAAATCCCAACTGTAGGTGCCGTCAGTACAGAGTTTCTACGTTTTCACTGTGGCTGCGTGGGTTTTCTCTGGGTGCTCCGGTTTCCTCCCACATTCCAAAGAAGTACTGGTTTGTTTGTTAATTGGTTTTGGTAAAATTGTAAATTGTCCCTACTGTATAGGATAATGCTAGTGTAAGGAGTGATCGCTGGTCTGCGCAGACTCAGTGGGTCGAAGGGCCTGTTTCCACGCTATATATCCAAAATGGAAAAGTTTATGAATGAAGGGATTTCCAGAGCCGCATGGAGCTGAAGGCTGACAAGACTTTGATGATGTGATCAAAATTGAAGGCAAGCAGAAAATCCTGCAAAATGGGAAGTTTTCTATTCAGCCATAGAATTTATCGACCTCAACATGTAATCCTTGTATTTGAAAACATCTAATGGAACCAATACAAAGACTATGGAGGAGAGATTTGGAAGTTTGATAAACGGTTTGTTATGCCATACATTGTTGAGTCTTAAAAGAGGATGGGAGATGGCTTAATGAAACTATCGGGATGGAATCCTAGAGCTAATGTATGCCAATACGGAAATTAACATGCATGGTAGGAGGCACTATAAACTTTCTGATAATAATAGATAATCAAGAACTTATACAAAAAGAGGAACGACATTACATACCATGTACCGGTCAAACTAAAGCAGCTGCCAGGTTTCCTTGGCTTGATGGTCTGCAAATTATTATTTAAAGGGTCTTAAACGATGTAGAGATAGTATCTGTCAAGATAGTATTTACAAAGATAGCAGATGCACTGGTTATAATCTACCAGAACTCCTTGTATTCTGCAGAGGTACTGAGAACTGGGGAGCCACAATTATAACAATGCTATTTAAGAAAGGAGCAAGGCACAAAGCAGGAAACCAGAGGCCATTAACACTAATGTCAGACATTGGAAAATTGATGAAATCCATTATTCAGGAGGTAATTTAGAAAATTACAAAGTAACTGAATAAAGTCAACAGTTATGAAAGGAAACAAGTAGATTTAATGTGTTTAGACTATGAGAAGACATTCAATGAGGTATTACGGAAATAGCTACAGCATCAGATATGAGCACATAATATGGGTGAATATATTGATTGACTAACCAACGAAAAACAAAGATCAAATATATGAGCAACTTTCAGATTGATGATCAATATCAAATGATCATAGAGATCTCTGCTGGGGTATCAACTATTTGCAATCTATGTTATTAACCTGTTTGAAGGGACTGCAGGCAACTAGCAATCTGGTGATAAAGCAATTACTTGGGATAAAGTTGGAAGTTGCAAGTTGGGAGAAGTCTACAAAGTTATACAAAGTGAGTCAGAAAGATGTTGGCAGATGGGATACAATGTTAGAAAATGTGAGGTGAACCACTTTGGAGGGAAGTATGAAGGTAAATTATTTAAATTGAATATGCTTGCAACATATCATGAAATAATTGGATCTGGTGGCTCAAATGCATAAAGTACAAAGAATTGGCGTGCAGGTGCAATAGGTAATTAGAAGGTTGATGAGGTGCTAGCATTGATTGCAAAGGGTGTGAAGCAAAAAAAAGGGAAGTTTTGATGCAATCTCACAAGGTGTTAGCGAATATGGAATACAAAATACAGCTTTGCTTTCCAAATATAAAGAATAGTATACGTATTGAAATAAATGAAGAGGAGACCAGGTTGATGAAGTGGTTTATGTATAACGCATAGAAAAAGATTGGAAGAAGGAAGGCTGTCCTTATTAAAACATAGAATATACTGAAAGAGATTGACAGGGTGGATGCCAAGCAGATGCTTCCCCTAGTGTTGTCTGATAACAGTGTTGCCTGTTATCCAGTCAGCAGAAAGACTAGTGGACACTAGTATATTATCCTTTATATTGTGCACTTTGGTTTTATTTCATAATCTCTCACATGGTTTTCTCGATGAAGGCCTTATGGAAGTACAACTATGCTGTATTTACTGATTCATGATTAACTCTTCCTAGCTTGGCCTAAAAAAATCCTCAAATAAATGTCTAAATTGTGCTTTTCTTTCTTAATCGACATTGACATTTTACAATCCCGTAAGTCTTTTCCTAAGTGTCCTGCTTGCACTTAGTAATAGATCTTAGTATTTTTCCGATTACAGATATCAACCGAACTGGCCCACTACTGTCTCTCATCTCTCTCCTTCCTTACATAAATAGCATGATCAAAGCCATTTTAAATGAGAGGAATGCAGTGAGATAGGTTTTGAAAAGGCCTTTTGGAAATGACTTTGCTTGAAACAAACTTATTACAAAGAATATAAATGATTCACTAAAAAATGATGGCACTGTGGTTTCTATAGTGGTGTTCACTGCTTGAAAGCTTCTAAATGTTTCCCTTTCTCTTCAAATTGTAGTTGAACTTCTAAATTGGAAGAGCAACGAATGGAGCATTGTGAAAAACTCCAGGGAGCTTCAGGAGTGCATTTGCAGGGTTTTTAATGCTGTAGCAGATCTAATAACAGCAGCATATTGTAAGAGTTGTAATAATCAGAAAATTACGATTACAGAAATACACCTATTTAAATCGCAACCTCGTGCGACATGCAGTAACATCCTAATATTATCAAGTTACAGTACTCAGATACTTCTTAAATGATTACTAGTATGTATCTCCATTATTCTGTCTAGACGTTTATGCTACAATGATTCAGTGATTATATTTGCCTGATGAATTATTTGATATCAGATTAAAATTCCCTTGCTAGTTTTAATGCATGTACTCCAGTGCTACTTTCATTAGACAATTAAAACAATCATCTTCCACAGCTTTATCAATCATATTTTGCTCGACAAGACCAACACTCAATTGCCTCCCTTTCAAGCATAAAGCATAAAAATACCACTCATGTCACTGCAATGTAATATCAGAGAGGTGATTCGAAAAATAGAACAAAAATAAATAAATGAGTATTGACATGCAATAAATTACTCTTGTAATTTGAAGGTTGAATGACTGAAAATGGCTGACTAATAATTCATTGGAAATTGTTTCGACATAGCCATAACAATTTCCCCAAATTTGTTTGTCTAAAAAGTTACATAAGATTTTTAACAAAATATTAGAAATTATTTCTGAGATTTACCTTCCTATTTGGTTTGCTCTAAATCTATAAAATAATTTGTAAAATATGTTCTAAAAGCAAAACTATTCTAATATAAGGCTAGATTTTACTGACACTAATATTTCATTTAAGTCAATGGAATTGAATTTCAGAAGCAATGTTTAACATGTATACACGGCATCATTGGGTATTTAATGCATTCAACAGAGACTGAATTTCTAAGATACCCCTTCCACCACCCCTGCCCCCACAACATATATTGTTTTTACAATGAAAATAGTCACCTTATTTATGGCTAGACAAACACTTATTAATTAGTAGGAAAGAACTGCAGATGCAGGTTTAAATCGCAGGTATGACACAAAATGCTGGAGTAACTCAGCGGGACAGGCAGCATCTCTGGAAAGAAGGAATGGGTGACGTTTCGTGTCAAGACCCTTCTTCAGACTGATGTCAGGGGAGTGGGCAGGACAGAGATAGAATGTAGCCAGAGACAGTAAAGACTGGTGGGGGAACTGGGAAGGGGGATTGGATGGAGAGCGAGGGAAAACACGGGCTATTTGAAGTTAGAGAAACAATCTTCATATCGCTGGGGTGTAAGCTACCCAAGCAAAATATGAGGTGCTGTTCCTCCAATTTGACAATGGAGGCAGCCCAGGACAGAAAGGTCAGATTGGGAATGGGAGGGGCAGTTAAAGTGCCAGGAGATCGGGTAGGTTACGGCAGACTGAGCGGAAGTGTTCAGCGAAACGATTGCTGAGCCTGCGTTTGGTCTCGCCTATATACAGGAGTTGATACCTGGAACAGTGGATACAGTAAGTGACATTGGAGGAGGTGCAAATGAACCTCTGCCTCACCTAAAAAGACTGTTGGGGTCTTTGGATGGAGTCAAGGAGGGAGGTAAAGGGGCAGGTGTTGCATCTGGGGAGGGGGTGGTTTGGGTGGGAAGGGAAGAGTTGACCAGAAAGTTTCGGAGGGAACGATCTCAGCGGAACGCAGAAAGGGGTGGAGATGGGAAGATGTTGCCCGTGGTGGGATCCCGTTAGAGGTGGCGACAATTCTGGAGGATTATATGCTGTATGCGATGGCTGACGGGGTGGAAGGTAAGGACAAGGGGATGCTGTCCTTGTTACGACTGGGGGGGGGGGGGGAGGGGGAGCAAGAGCGGTGCTGCGGGATATTTATACTTATAAATTAGTCTACCCTATGAAGGATTAAGGAATTAGTTACCACAACTGCTGGTCTTCTGCAGTGAACTGTGCATGATCCAGAAGCTACAGTAAATGTTGCCATAAGATGACGGCCAATGCTGACAATTTCAACCACAAAGCACAGACCATCAACACGTGGTGAAGTTTCAGCCACAGATCTACATTACCTAATATGTCCATTATTACACTATATACAATACTTAATAATACTCTTCTTCCGTCGCCCCCGCCTCCGGGCCTTTTTCTGTGGGAAGGAGTCATCACCCAGTGATGACCCATTCTCCCGTCTCCAACGGACCCCCTCCTCTTGGACTTCCCCGGATGGCCCTCTACCTTCTTCAGACCTTTTCATTTCCAACTGCCAGCAGGACATCAACTGCCTCAACCTTTCCACTCCCCTTACTTACTCTACCCTCTCCCCCCTGAATGCACAGCCCTCCGCTCACTCTGCAGCAACCCCGATTTGATAATCAAACCTGCCGACAAGGGAGGTGCCGCGGGAGTCTGGCGCGCTGACCTCTACCGGACTGAGGCCAGGCGACAACTCTCAGACACCTCCTCTTACCTATCCTTGGACCATGACCCCACAGACGAGCACCAGTCCTTAATCTCATTACTGATTTAATCACTTCCAGCTCTCTGCCCTCTAAAGCCTCCAACCTTATCGTTCCCCAGCCCCACATGGCCCGATTTTATCTTTTCCCCAAAATTCACAAACAGAACTGTCAGTCTGAAGAAGGGTCTCGACCCGAAATGTCTCCCATTCCTTCGCTCTATAGATGCTGCCTCACCTGCTGAGTTTCTCCAGCATTTTTGTCTACCTTTCTTTGTCCTGGGAGACCCATTGTTTCTGCTTGTTCATGTCCCACCAAATTAATTTCCACATACCTCGACTCTATCCTATCCCCTCCCTGGTCAAATCGCTCCCTGGTCAAATCAGGACACCTCACACGCTTTTTGTCTCCTTAAAGACTTCTGTTTTCCAGGACCCCATTCCCTCATCTTTACTATGGATGTCCAGTCACTCTACACCTCCATCCCCCACAAGGTTTCTTCCTCAGCCGTAGAACCAGCCAATTTCCGTCTACCAATAATCTCCTCTGTCTAGCAGAGCTGGTTCTTACCCTCAACAACTTCTCCTCCCACTTCCCCTAAATCCAAGGCAAAGCTATGGGCAATCGCATGGGCCCTAGGTATGCCTGCCTCTTTGTAGGGTACATCGAACAATCACTGTTCCAGCCGTCCACTGGCCCTGTCCCCAAACTCTACCTCTGCTACATTGATGACTGCATTGGTGCTCCTGCACCCATACAGAACTCACTGACTTCATCAACTTCATCAACCACCAATTTTCAACCTGCACTACAGTTCTCTTGGACCATCTCCGACATCTCCATACCCTTTCTAGATCTCACTGTCTCCATCAGAGGAAACAGACTATTGACTGACATCTACTACAAACCTACTGACTCCCATAGCTATCTAGACTACACTTCTTCCCACCCTGCTTCCTGTATGACTCTATCCCCTACTCCCAATTCCTTCGTCTTCACCACATCTGCACCCAGGATGATGTTTTCCATACCAGGGCATCGGAGATGTCCTCATTCTATAGGAAACTGGGGTTCCCCTCTTCTATTCTAGATGAGGCTCTCACTAGGGTCTCCTCGATATCTCCGCTCTTGCTCCCCCTCCCCCCATTTGTAACAAGGACAGAGTCGCCCTGGTCCTCACCTTCCACTCCATCAGCCGTCACATACAGCATATAATCCTCCAACATTTTCGCCACCTCCAACATGATCCCACTACTGGCCACATCTTCCCATCTCAACTTGTCCCTTCCCACACAAAACAACCCCTTTCCAGGTACTTTCCCCTGCAACCGCAGGAGTTGCAACACCTGTCCCTTTACCTCCCCCTTCGATGCCATTCAAGTACCCAAACAGTCATTCCACATGAGGCAGAGGTTCACATGTAACTCATCCAACCTCATCTACTGTAACACAAACAGTTTTTATTTAGGCCTATGTAATGATGCCAACTTTAGCAAACAGTGAAAAAATACATCTCTAAATTGTTAGAGATGAACTTCATTATTAAATTGCAACTAGTCAAGCAGAAAAAGCATTCGATCAAGTGGAATGGGACTATCTTGTTAAAGTATTGCAAAAAATTCAAATGGGAGAGAATTTTATCTCATGGATAAAACTATTATATGTCAGGCCCACTGCTAGAATATTAACTAATAATATATTGTCCCCGAAATTTCAATTATCAAGGGGCAATAGACAGGGATGTTCATTATCACCTCTGCTATTTGCTCTTGTAATATAACCTCTAGCTGAAATAATTAGAACACACCCGAATAACCATGGTTATAATACAATATACTCAAATAATAAAATATCATTATACGCAGATGATGTACTACTATACATCACAAAATCACAAATCAGTATACCAAATATATTAAACCTAATAGAGGAATTTGGATCCTTCTCAGGATATAGAACAAATTGGAATTAAAATGAAATTATGATGATAAAACCCAAGACTCAACACATCTGTTAAAATTCCCTTTTAAAATTGCTACAGAAAAATTTAAATATTTGGGAATCGAAATTACTAAAAAATATAAATCTTTATTTAATGTAAACTACATGTCCCTACTTAATAAATTAAACGCCCTGATTAAATTTTGGAAAACTCTTCCGATGTCTTTAATAGGCCGAATAAATGCTATAAAAATGATCTTTCTACCACAAATTTTATATCTATTCCAATCAATATCAATATACTTACCAAAAAAGTTTTATTTTAAATTGGATTCCGATATCATAAACCTTATATGGGACTATAAATCCCATAGAATTCAAAGAAGACATTTGTGCAAACCTAAAGAATTTTGTGGATTAACACTCCCTAATTTTTGGTATTATTATTGTGTAGCAAATGTTAAAAATGTGATTCACCTGTTGGACAACTCTGCTCAACAGGTGAATTGGATAGTAATGGAGAGAGAGGATTGCTCCCCTTTTAATAGAGGAGCGATCCTTCTCTCACCAATAAAATTGAATAATACAAAATACAGTAAAAATCCAATTATTCACAGTACAATTAGAATTTGGAAACAAATAAAATTAAACTTAAAATTAAGAAACCTATCGCTTCTTTCTCCAATACTTAATAATCCATCGTTTAAACCATCTATTATAGATAAATAATTTACATACTGGGAAGAATGGGAATTAAAACGTTTGGAGACATGTATGAAAACTGTACGCAATACTCCAGGTGTGGTCTCACCAAGACCCTGTACAACTGCAGTAGAACCTCCCTGCTCCTATACTCAAATCCTTTTGCTATGAATGCTAACATACCATTCGCCTTCTTCACTGCCTGCTGCACCTGCATGCCTACTTTTAATGACTGGCGTACCATGACACCCAGGTCTCGTTGCATCTCCCTCTTTCCTAATCGGCCACCATTCAGATAAAAGTCTACTTTCCTGTTTTTGCCACCAAAGTGGATAACCTCACATTTATCCACATTATACTGCAACTGCCATGCATTTGCCCACTCACCCAGCCTATCCAAGTCACCTTGCAGCCTCCTAGCATCCTCCACACAGCTAACACTGCCCCCCAGCTTCGTGTCATCCGCAAATTTGGAGATGTTGCATTCAATTCCCTTGTCCAAATCATTAATATATATCGTAAATAGCTGGGGTCCCAGCACTGAGCCTTGCGGTACTCCATTAGTCACTGCCTGCCATTGTGAAAAGGACCCGTTTACTCCTACTCTTTGCTTCCTGTCTGCCAGCCAGTTCTCTATCCACATCAATACTGAGCCCCCAATACCATGTGCTTTAAGTTTGTATACTAATCTCTTATGTGGGACCTTGTCGAAAGCCTTCTGAAAGTCCAGATATAACACATCCACTGGTTCTCCATTATCCACTCTACTAGTTACATCCTCGAAAAATTCTATAAGATTCGTCAGACATGATTTACCTTTCATAAATCCATGCTGACTTTGTCCAATGGTTGAAACATGATTGATATCCCTTTTTTTCCCGGCAAGTTCTTATGCTTGTCTAAATGCCTCTTCATCATTTCTATGGTATCTGTATCTGTATCCAATATCCTCCCGGCAGTGTGTTCCAGGTACCCACCATTCTCTGTGTAAGAATGTGTCTCATGTGTGACCTTTAAATGTATCTTCATTCACCTTAAAGCTACCTTCCCTATCCATTTATCAAGTCAGGCAGCATCTGTGCAAATAACAATGGCTTTGTCTCAGGTTTGAGAACCTTTGCCACAATTGGAAAATAAAGAAAAACAGCTTGTTTTAAGTTTGAGAGATGGTGTGGAAGAGTATAAAGAACAAAGGTAGATGCCAGGTGAGCCCTGGGGATAAGACAGACCATTTTATCAAGTTGATGGGTTAATGGGGGTACATGGATAGACACAGATAAACTAAAGCTATGAAATAAAAACAGGAAGGGAGTGAAAATATAAACCACACAACACACAAGTTGCAAAATGCAGTTGTGAGAAAAATCATGAGAGAAAAACCCATCTGATGTCACAGATGGTCAGATCCAATACAGCCAGTAAACGTGAGTTATCTGAAGTTATAGAATTTAATACTGAGTCAATTATCACAATCTGAAGGAGTGCTTGAATTCCAACTCTGCTTCTGACTTTTCTCCCACTTCACTTTCTGCTGACCCCATTTCATAACACGTGGTATATTCATCATGCTCTCTGATTAGTCCTCAGCATGAACTTCTTCTACATTCCTCTATGTCCTCATCTTATTCACAACATTCAGTATAAGGAGAATGTTTGAAATTCATATTGTTGCATTGTATAATAAACCCCGACGACTACAACTTGCCCAGGTGGAAACTGGAAGATGAGATGCTGTTCTTTAAGCCTGCATTAGACTTTGATGGAACAGCATAGAAAGACACAGATGAATAGGTCAGAGCAAAGTGAGCTATGGACAGTCCCGGTTATCTTATTCATGCTATTAACCAAGTTGTATGTGGTCCACAGTATACCAACAAAGCCCAGTGCGTTTGCAGAGTATCACCACAGCTTCTGAATGGGCACATCGCAGCCTTTGAGACAATATTGAATTCATCAATTTCTGATTATTTTATATTTATTTTGTATCAGAATTTGTCAGTTCTGCTGCAAAGTTAACATCTGTGTATTAGCTCAGCCTTATCTCTCGAAAGACATCTGCTGCGCATTTCCGGATTTCTCCTTTTGGTTTTATGCTTCGGCAACAAATCAGATCTGCATTTCATAGCATTAATATGCACCTTTGCTTTCTCTCCTCCTCTTTATCTGCCCTCAGTAAACTGTTAAACAGACACCTCTGTAAAGCGGGCAACCTATCGTATCAGCTATATTTACTTTGTTCTGCGTAGGCCTCCTCAACTGCCTATGCATCTTAAACTAGTTTTCTCTCCTTTCCTGTGTGGTACAGGACAAAGGGAATGTAGCTGACAGGATGAGGCCATGGTAGCCCAGTTTACAAAGCTGTTTATTTAATAGTTTACTGAGGGCAGATAGAGAAGAGGAGAGAAGACAAACAAGGGACAGATTAAAGCTGTGAAATGCTTTTCAAACTTAAACAAAAACTCTGTTTCCCTATGCACAAATATAATCTGGCCTGTTGAGTTTTTCGAGCAATCAGATATCAATTTTTTTGATTTTCAATAATTAAACATATTTTCCACCAACATGCGGAAAATATCGATAATCATATACACTCCATGACTAGTGTTAATTGAAACAGAATCAGTAAATGCAATTAAATGATGTGAAAGGGGCAGTACGAAGCTTTCACATGGGATACTCTAGCTGAGCATTAGTCCTAATCAAGGGAGAGACAAGAGACATTTATTTGTCACATGTACCAATTGGTGCAGTGAAATGTGTAGTCACCATACGGCCATACGAATAAAAAAGAGCACAAAACACGATAGTCTTTAACATAGACATAATCACACAGCTGAACCAAAGTTTCCCACTGTGAGGGAAGGCACCAAAGTTCAGTCATCCTCCTCTGTTGTCCTCTGTTGTTCACCCGTGGTCGAAGGGACTCCCGAACCCCTCGCTGTTGCCGCTACGGGCGGCCCGATGTTCATGCCCGCTCACTGGATGGTGGAACTCTGACGTCAAAACGGGAGAACATTTCCAGCGACTTGGACTTCTGAATTGGCCACTTCCTACCGGAGACCGCGGCTCCCGAAGTCCACAGGTCGTGCTGGACGGAGACTCACGCTGGCGGCCCTCGGCAAAGGGATCCCAGGACTCCGCAATGTTGAAGTCAGCGCTGCCCGCTCTGGAAGCTCGGCAAACCACAGCTCCGCGATGTTGAAGCAGCAGACCCAACACTCCGGAGCTTCAAACGGCAATCCAGGTAAGGTATCACCCGCTCCACGGTGAATCCAGTGCTGCACCGCTGCTGAAGCTTTGGTCCGGTCCCCGGCAGGAAAGGCCGCGCCAATCCAGTTGGTAGGCCGCGAGGGGGGGGGGGGGGGGGCGAAGATGCGACTCGGAGAATAGTAACATCCTTGCCAGGAAGTGACTGAGAAACGGTTTTCGCCTTACCCACCCCCTCCCCCACATAGAAATACTAAAAAAATCTCCAAAACATACTTTTAAACAAACTAAAAATTAAAAAAAGATAGAAAAACAGACAGACTATAGGCAGAGACTGCCATCAATGCGGCACCCCTAGTGGATAATGACATTACAGGCTGATTAGTGGGGCACATGGAGAGTAATAGTAATGAAATAATGACTGTTATTGGAGTTTGTCTTGGGGAGAAACCAGTAACAGGCCGAAGTATGTGTCATTGTAATCTTCTTCAGACATGATGGATTGGGCACAGCTTGTAACAGCCAATGGTCTTACTAACTTGTTTGAGTTTTTTGAGAAAGTGATGAAGGAGATTGAAGGTAGGGTGGCGGATGTCGTATACAAGGCTTTCGATCAGGTCCCTCATGGTGGGCTGATCCAAAAGATTAAGATCCACGAGATTCATGGTGACTTTATTGTATGGATGCCGAACAGGCTTAGTCATAGAAGTCAGAGGGTTGTAATGGAAGGAAGATATTTTGGCTGAAGATATATTCGTTCATTCCTGCACTTCATCCTACAGCACCTAGTAGCAATGTTACAAAATTTTGAGATTTTAAAAATCAAGTCTGTAATTTATCCCAACAGATAAAGCATAAAAATAAGTTTAATTTGACATCTAATTCACTTTCATATCTCAAGTATTTAAAAAGTTATGGCCATTTTCATACTCGGAAATGAGCATCTTGTTCCCTATTGATTTTCTATGGACATAACAAAAAAGTTGTGATCGTGAACAGTCAAAAGCCCATAACTTTCTTAAAAATTAAGAGAACTGAATGAAATTTTCAGTTATCATAGATTGAAGCATTCTGAAACAAATATAAAATAATCTTACTTGGATGACCTGAAATTAAAGCATATAATTAGTTAGTTACCTAATTGTAGCTAATTTCAGACTTCAATTACTAGATCTAAACATCTATCCATTTCTTAATAAATGATTAACATTTTTAAATAGCCTAAATGTCCAAATAATATTCACAAATAATTCACAATAAAACATGATTTTTAAATCTCATTTACATTAATTTATAGGCCAAATGGAAGGAATTCAGTGTTCAATTGCTGTAAATAAATGCCCATTTAAATCAGCTTTCCAGTGGGTCCCTGTGGAACGCGCTGGTTTAGAACGTTCACATTGCGGTAGATTTGTGCCTCAAATGCCGAGAAAAATACTGCGCGATATAATGGGCCCAAATTGAGCTACTCGCAATATTAAATTTTGTATAAAAGGATCTTTAGAAGCCCTTTTGAATGTAAAAATATACAACCTAACTTCTGCTATTTTCTTTATGAGACCCTGAGGTTGCTGACGGTCGCGGGTTTAAAGATTGATTTTTAAACTACTATAACTATTATTCAAGGCCTTTAAACCTAATAATAGCTTTTGCGACGGGGTCTATCAGCGATTTTCTGTTAATAATTAACTAGGCTGAACATTTTCGATTGGAACAGCTTAGAGAAAATCGCGTTTTAAACCCGCCCCCTCTAAACGGCGCCAAAATCGCGCACAACCTCAGCGGCAGATATTCAACGACGCTTCAGGTAGGCTTTGCAACATACCTACACCTAGACCACCAGGGGACCTATGCGAGGATCCTGTTTGTTGATTTTAGCTCTGCATTCAACACCATTGTGCCAGAGCTACTACACTCCAAACCTTCCGAGTTGACTGTGCCTAAAGCCCTCTGTCGGTGGATCACCAGCTTCCTGACAGACAGGAAGCAGCATGTGAGGCTGGGAAAGCACATCTTGGACCCGCAAACGCTCAGCATAGGAGCACCGCAAGGCTGCATACTTTCTCTAATCTATCTACACCAACGACTGCACCTCCACAGACACCTCTGTCAAGCTTCTCAAGTTTGCAGATGACACAACCCTGATTGGACTGATCCAGGATGAGGAGGAATCTGCCTACAGACAGGAAGTGTCACAGCTGGCGTGCTGGTGCCGTTGCAACAACCTAGAGCTCAATGCTCTGAAGACAGTGGACTTGATTGTAGACTTTAGGGGAGCTCCCCCTCCCCTCACCCCACTCACCATCAACAACACCACAGTCACATCCATGAAGTCTTTTAAGTTCCTGGGAACTATCATCTCCAAGGACCTTAAGTGGGGGGCTACCATCGACTCCACAGTCAAAAAGGCACAACAGAGGATGTACTTCCTACGGCAGCTGAGGAAGCACAATCTGCCACAGGCAATGATGGTCTAATTCTACACGGCCATCGTAGAGTCTGTTCTCACCTTCTCCATCATGGTCTGGTTTGGCTCAGCCACCAAGCACGACATCTGGAGGCTGCAGCGAATCGTCCGATCAGCAGAGAAGGTTATTGGCTGCAACCTTCCCTCCATTGATGAACTGTACACTGCTAGGGCCAGGAAGCGAGCGGGCAAGATCATCTCTGACCCCTCTCACCCTGGCCACAAACTCTTTGAATCACTTCCCTCTGGAAGGCGACTCCGGACTGTCAAAGCTGCCACAGCCAGACATAAAAACAGTTTTTATCCACGAGTAGTTGCCCTACTCAACAGCCAACAATCTGTAGCCTCCCTTTGATCTGGTATTTTGTTGGTTCACATGCTTGATCAATGTTGTTTTTTATCATTAATATTTTATTATTATTAATGTTTAGTGTTTTCTGAGTCATTCATAACTGTCACTGTATGTCATGTTGTTATTTGTGGGCGGAGCACCAAGGCAAATTCCTTGTATGTGAATACTTGGCCAATAAACTTACTTACTTACTTACTTACTTATTTTGTCTGTGGGCAGTAAAGTTGTATATTTATCTGTGCTGGGACCTCTCTGCTGTTTGCGATCTGTAGATGGATTTGTGAGTAAGTTTGCTGATGACACCGAAATTGGAAGAGTTGTAGACACTATGGAAGGCTGTCAGAAAATACAGTGGAATATAGATCAGCTGTGGAAAAGAGCGGTGAAATGTCAGATGGAGTTTAATCCAAGCAAGTGTAAGGTGTTGAACTTTGGGAGGTTGGATGTATGTACAGTTAATGGCAAGTCCCTCACCGACATTAATGTGCAGAGGGATCTTGGAGCCCAAGTTCATAGCTTGGTGGCAGCACAAGTAGATAGGTTTGTAAATAAGGTGTATGATGTGCTTGCCTTCATTGATAGGAGCATTGAAAATAAGAGTCAGGATGTCATATAAGACTTTGGTTAGTCCACATTTGGATTATTGCGTGCAGTTCTTGGTTACCTCATTACAGGAAGGATGTGGAGGCTTTGGACAGGATGCAGAGGAGATTTACCAGAATGTGTCTGGATTAGAGGGTTACAGCTACAAGGTCATAAGGTCATAGGAATAGGAGTACAATTGGGCCATTCGGCCCATCAAGTCTACACCGCTATTCAATCATGGCTGATCTATCTTTCGCTCCCAACCCCATTCTCCTGCCTTCTCCCCATAACCTCTGACACCTGTACTAATCAAGAAACTATCTCTGCCTTAAAAATAGCCACTGACTTGGCCTCCACAGCCTTCTGTGGAAAAAAAAATCCACAGATTCACCACCCTCTGACTAAATAAAATCTCCTCATTTCCTTCCTAAAAGAACGTCCTTTAATTCTGAACCTCTAGTCCTAGACTCTCCCACTAGTGAGGGTGAGGTTAGATAAACTTGGATTGTTTTCTCTGGAATGTCAGAGGTTGAGGGGAGACTTGATGGAACTATATAAAATTAGGAGAAGCATAGATAGGGTAGACACAGAACCTTTTTTTACCAGGGTTGAAATGTTCAACCATGGAGGGCAAAGCTATAATGTGAGAGAGGGAAAGTTTAGTAGAGATGTGCAGGGCAAGTTTTTTAAACGGAGAGTGATGGGGAACTGGAATGCATATGGAACTGCAAGAAATAGAGCGATATGGATCTTGTTCAGGTAGATTGGTTTGTCTTAGTATCATGTTGGCACAAACATTGTGAGCCGAAGGGACCATTCCTGTGATGTACTGTTTGATGTTCTATGTTCTCTATGTGGAGGTGAGTTGAAAGCAGAGTAGAAATGTGTTCATGTAGGTAAAGCAAATTATTTCTGTAAGGATTTTGAAGGACAGGAACATGGATAATTATGACTGATTGGCCAACTAAGTTCAAAGGACTGAAGCAGTACTGTTGAGGGACTTTCATGGTCAATAAACCACCAGTCTCCCTATTTGTGGTTGCGTATTCAGGCAACCACTTTCAATAGCTCCAGTCAAGGACCAATCACTCAACTATTTCATCAATAACACTTCGATATTATGATTCAGTATTGATCAGCTTTCAAAGTAGAAACAAAACATAAAGACTCTTTCCTATTCAGTTGGAATCACATATTAATCTCAAATTTGTAGAAGACAAGTAGTAAATTCAATTTATGAAAATTAAGTACTAAACATTAAATATTTGTATAAAATATCCAGCAGACCACTTTGGTAAATGTTACTGTAAATAATTGTTTGTACTGCCATTTCTGTATCCATTACATTTGTAAAGCAATTTCCTGACAGATGAATTTCCCCAATTTAATACACTAAAAGTAATTATTATTAGACAATAATGATTATTGCAACATGAGATATCTGAAATGTCAGACAAACCCTGACTTCTGCTGATTGTGTTGCTCTCATGTTGTGATAACTTATGTCATTTTAACACTAGATTTATTCACTCTTTAAATTGGATCCAACTTCACGGTAAGTAATTACTATGGCACACTGTTCAGTATTTATTCCACAGAATCTCCAATAAAAGTCCAAATAAGTCAGTGCAAGACTTTGATTTTGTTTTTAACATATAGGTCGAGAAATTGGTCTTTACAGTGCCAGAAGCAACTGCCGTTGCATCAATGAAAATCATTTTAAAGCAGCATTAACCAATTGTGTTCAGTTTCCTGGGAGATTTGATGCCATTTGTTCAGTGGATGTATTATTTTGCGTATTTAGAAACTTCAATTTAAAACATAGAGTTGATGTTTCTCTCTAAGCAGTTGACACCTTATTCTCTGAGAATATCAGCATTCCCTGCTTTGATTGTTATAATGTCACCCAGTTTTGCTGACGTATTGAAACAGCAGCATGAGACACTGCTGATCAGCAAAATATTTTCTGCATTTTCTAAAAAGTAAAAAACAGTAACTTGCTAACCTGATTTTACATAATTTTTCCACATCAGAGAAAGAAAGATGAATTAAAATAAACCTTCTTAACAATTTATTTATTTTTCACGTAAGAATCACAAATAAATTGGCAATTTGCTTTTGTCTCAGAATCAATAACGTTTAAAGGTGATGTGGGCAGCTTGAAGTTCATTTGCATTTGTGGAACTTAGATTACCAAATATTCTAACAAAGTATTTTTATTGATTAAACCACTTTCCATACACAATTGATTAAAAGGAAATTCTGACCAACAGATATGACCACAGAAAAATTACTGTTGGTAGATATGGGAAGGAATAATCAAAAAGTTGGCATGGGAATGAGATCAGTTTTTGTTTTAATTTAGTGGTGCAGCAAGCCATGCTACGTCACAACTCAAGTGACTTAGGTTTTTACCTTTTACCTATCTTTACCTTTAATGCTACCTATGTGGAGTTTGCATGTTCTCCCTGGACTTATGCTCTGGTTTCCTCCACATATCCCAAACGTGTGGACATGGTTAGATTAATTGCCCTACCTCAGTGTAGGTGGATGGCAAAAGAAAGTGGTGATACTGATAGGAGTCTGGAGAGAATTGATTATAGGGAAGCATATGGGGGAATATAATTGCTCTGAAAGAAAGCAGAATCTTGATGAGCTGAATAGCCTTTTTCTATATCGAAAGAAAGCAATGAGAAGTAAACAGTAATATATTTTAAATGGATAACATTTTGAATTGGCATTAAGTCCCTGATTTAATATTTTAAAACCAAACAGCAGGTTGCCACAGTCAATATACAGCATCAGTCCCTTCAGTTAGTAATCTAATGGTTTAGTAATCCTCTTTAGTAATCACAGGGCATAACCACATGCACATAGGCATTGACTTTTGAACACAAAGAAAAATGGCATATTTAGATTATAAATATAACTCAAAATTAAGAAGGTGATCAACATTGTCAGTACCTTCATAGTCAATTAACCCAAGCAGTTCCTACTCAGCTCAGCACAGTTGGTTTATCTACAGTCAATAAATACTGCTCCGTATCTGCCTAGCCAATCAAAAACTATTAACTCTGCAGAGAGTCAATGCTTTCAGTGCCTTCACAGTCAGTCACTATGAGAAAAACTACTGCTGATTCTTCTATAATCAATAAACACTGCATTTTCCACGGGTAAGGTTGTTACAAAGGCACAACTTTTGTTGTGGCTGACACGGTGGTGCAGCGGTAGAGTTGCTGCCTTACAGCTCTTGCAGCGCCAGACCCGGATTTGAACACGACTACGGGTGCTGTCTGCACGGAGTCTGTACGTTCTCCCCGTGACCTGCGTGGGTTTTCTCCGAGATCTTCAGTTTCCTCCCCCATTCCAAAGACGTACAGGTTTGCAGGTTAATTGGCTTGGTATAAGTGTAAATTGTCCCTACTGAGTTTTAATGTGCGGCGATCATTGGTCGGTGCGGACCCGGTGGGCTGAAGGGCCTGTTTCCGCGCTGTATCTCTAAACTAAACTAAAATTTTAATTGCTGTAAATAGCTCTCTCATGTTCCTGCAGAGTTAAACACTGTGATAAAAGTATATAATGTAAATGCTGAGAATCCATGATATGAATAAGTACTCATGAAATTTTATTTTCAATATTTGATCCAATCACCAATGTACAATTGTGAGATTTTACTTTTCACTGGAATTCTGGATAACCTGGTCATAAAACGAGGTAAGGGTATCAACTCTGGTCCATTGGCACCACCGAAGTTTCATGGGCCCATGCAGGGAAATTCATTCATGCATCAGTCCCAAAGTCATGGGCAGAGGAGTTGAAATGAATGGCGTCACTGGACCTGTCGGGATTAGGACTAGAGTTAATAAAGCACAGGTCCAGTAGCCATTTTTTTTATCAACAACAGGTGATTACGGTGGCACAGTTGGTGTAGCTGGTAGGCCTCACATCGCCAGAGACCCAGGTTCAATCCTGACCTTGGATACTGTCTGTATGGAGTCTGCAAATTTTCCCTATGACTATTTTTGGATGGTGCAACTATGTGTCATGCCCATCTATGAAGGCAGATGGGGCTTCAGTTTAATATTTCATATGAGAGACTGCATCTCTCTCAGTGCAGATCTCCATTATTATTCCACAGAGGGTTCACATTTCTGGAGGAGGACTTGGGTCCATGACTTTCTCACTTAATGGTGTGAATACTAACACTGAATCACACCTCACTAATCTGTGAATCTCACAGTTTCAATGCTTAACCATTACTGTTCCCTGCCTCTTTAAAAAAAACAGGTTTTCCCGTGGGATGGTTTGTCGAAAATGATCTGAGCTCAGTTTGATTTAATGTTTGGTGATGGACCTTCAGTCAGATGTCTGCAGCAGACTTTCCTTTCTTATATGTTTAATAGTTTGAGATTATGTTGAAATTTGTTTTAAACCAGTCCCAACACATCTCCTGATCTGCAAATTTTACAGTGCAACCAGCCGAATGAAAGCTTGTGACACATACATTTTGTTCACATTAACAAAAGAAGAAAATCGCACCTTTAATAAACACTCAAAAAGCTGAGCCTTTCTTCAGAGCAGACCACCTTAGATTTTTCTACAGAAAAACTGTGATAATACATACACTATGCATAAGTAATGTCAGTACAATTATTTGCTGTAAAAATTCTATGTCATGGAAAGTTAAAAATAATTAGAATTATGGCTGTAATCATCTCCATATTTTACTAACAACAGTGGGTAAATGGATTTCCTGGAATATAAAGAGCACCATGATAATATTTGAGCTCTTGGAGATAATTCCATTCAGCTAACTGCAGGCCTCATACACAAAAAGTCAATCATGGAGATAATTACCCTCAATTTGCCCAAGAAAATGACAGGCTTATGAAGTATGAAATCAAATTAATGTGAAGTGATTGAAACTATTAAAAAAACATATAATCCTATGAAATCACTTCAGTATCAACATTTAAGCCCACCATAACCTTGTCTATCATTTTCTTTTGAACTTCCAGTGGTCATTAGTTTGCTGTGGATCTCATTACTATCATGTTTGACATTTGTCCCATCTGCGTTTTGATTTTTTTTCCCCAACACAGATCAGAAAATAAATTATTATAAAATAAAGGGGCAGAAGTGTGTAGTAACTGTCGTTGATGTATATATGTTCAAAGGGGACACTTAAATGCAAAGCCAGAGCAATATATTTTAATATGTGTCAAATACTGTCCAGTCTGAAAAAGAGTCCTGACCCAAAAATTGCCTATCTGTATCTCCACAGATACTGCCCGACCTGGTGAGTTACTCCAGCATGCTGTACTTTACTCAAGATTCCAGCATCTGCAGTTCCATGTGTCCTCGGTCTTGTTTCTTGCCTAGTTCAAAGCTGCATTTAGATAAATGCCACATATTTGGAGGGAATTGTTACAGCAAGTGAGCTTAGCACCATTTCACTAGTAATATTACCTTTTCTGCATTGTTCTAAACGTAACTATTTTTGTCAAGTATTTACTTCCTGATTCAATAACTTTTCTTATCTACTTCAATTTGAGAACATGTCTAAAATAAAGATTAAATGGAGACAAAGGTTGCGCTGTCAAACTACCTAAAAATCCCTTGCTATTGTATTTTTAATTAGTTTAAAAGCTGACAAAATAAAATCCCAAAGGGCAGTGTTGGCCCTCACCAAAACCCATTATCAATAGAGTTGAAGTAAGATTCACTCATCAGCTCATTCTCACACTTTACAACTAGGTTATTAACACACAGATGTGATTGAGGATCATTATTGACTACTTAATAAACCACAATACAGGATAAAATAGGTAATGAAACTTGAAAATTATCACACGTATCATCCGTGGGGTAATGAAACTTTGGGATAATTTATATGCATATGACATCCTACTCTCTTAGAATCTTGTCTGCTGCCATCCCATATGATTTGTCGATTGGTCAAACAAACCTAATTTTGATGACCACTTTCCATGAACTGCCCTCTTGTAATAATTCTTCTTACCTTACCTGATGCCATTTGAAGTTAAAAAGTAAAAAAAAATAATTTAAGTGAAAATTATAACACAAATCTGGAAATATTGTGTGGTAAAAGTATTCATACACATGAGCAGGAATATATTTTTAACTCTCTTTCATCGTTACTTCACTTACGTCTGTTGTTCCATTTTGTTTCATTCTACAGAGTAATGTTTCACAATGGTTTGTCCTCCAGGAATGATGTTGATAATTCTCCACTTAAAACACATGAACTAATCATTTATCTCGTGTTCGTGGATGCTTGCCTTGAATAAATGGCCATGAATATTCTTCCAGGTGTAGAATTCATCCAGAGCTTGCAGATCCTGGAATCTGGAGCATAAAACAATCTGCAGGAGGAACTCAGTGTGTCAGACAGTATCTGTGGAGGCACAGGGAATGGTTGACATTTCAGGTCAAAACCCTGCATCAGGACGGACTCATTCAGTCCCCTTTGCTGTGATCAAACAATCAAACAAACTAAGCATTGTTTCTGGTTTCCGTGCCATGTACAAAACAAGACTTTTGTTTTGAACAGCAAATCCATTTGTTTAATCTCAAAGCTCTAACTGAAATATGGAAAACATATCATGTGTAGATACTTTCTGAATGTTAAAAAACAGAATAGTAGGTTTCTCAAGCCTATTCCATCATTTAACATATCTAACCTAATGCCTTTTAACAACAGTGGTTAATAAGACTGTCCCACTCGCAGATGGAGGATTAACAATTAATCAAGCAAAACAGTGTTCTAATCCTTTTCTTTCTACTGTGAATCTGCTTCATTCTTCAAAGTGCTAATTTTTAGACTACTCTTCCATATTCTCGACACTTTGACTTGTGGTTGGTTTCTCTATCTATAGTTCCAGTTCCCTTGAAAACTTCAATCAAATCATTTCATATTTTCCAAATGCCAATGGTATACTCCTATGTTTATGTGCTCTACTCATAATTTAATACTGGAGTTGTACGCATTAAATACTAAGTGTTAAGCTGTATTAATGAGAAGAGTTATGTCAGTGAATTGAATGATTTTCCAAAAAAATCACTTTTAATAGCAGACAGCATTAAACTTACCTTTCTGAATAGGAAATTAAAAAAAGCTGAATGCTAAATCAGAACTTCAGCATTCCAAGATATTATTAGATCAAGAAAGTTTGGAGATGGTTGGGAGAAAGGTTATCAAAGGAATTGCCACTGGCAATAAATAAAGAAAATGTAAATGTCACTTGAAAGTTATTTGACTGTGACGTACACTACTAATAAATTCTCTGAAAGAAGAATGATCCTGAAGAGAATGGCGCTTGTTCAACATGACAGGAAACGGTCATTCAAACCCATTGATAGTGGAGACTTTCTGACACCAGCATTCACAGGGTCACATAGTGTATGCTCCCCCTTTCATTACTACTAGTCAGAATGGACAAGATAAGGAACTGCTTTACTCAGCACAGCCTGCTTCTCACTGATAAACCCTTAACCAACGTAATATTCCATAGATTTACACTGATCGTTCAGGCTATTCACACAATGGCAGCACGACAGCTGACTTTCCCTTTTATATATATTGGAGGCTTCATTTATATTTGATCTGTCTGCCTTTGTGTTTAATTAAGTTACATGACATATCAATGCCAAGCTGATTTCCAGCCAGCCCTTCTTTTCAGCGTGCTATTGGAAATAGCAGGTCAGCTTCTAATTATGTCGCAATAACAATTGAGCAGTGCGAAGGTGGAGCACTTAGCACTACTGCCTTATGGGCCTGTCCCACTTAGGCAATTTTTGGGGGGACTACAGGCGACTGCCGCAAAATTTTCAACATGTTGAAAAATTTTCGGCGACCGTTGCGACAAATGTTGCTGTTGTAGGTTGTCGTAGGTTCTGTCGTAGGTCGTCGCCAGGTGTCGTAGGTGAATTCCATTAAAACTAGTCCCTGGCAGTCGCCGCCCTAAAGGGTCGCCTAAGTGGGGCAGGCCCTTTACAGCTCAGGCGATCTTGGTTCAATCCCAAACTTGTCTATGTTGGCTCCTCTGATACTTTAATTTCCTTCCATGTTCCAAAGATGTGCTGGTAAATAAATTGGCGTCTGTAAATTATCCCTAATTGTAGATAGGTAGAAAAAGAGGAATTGATGGCCATGTGAGAGAGAGTAACCTACAGAGCTAAAGGGAAATAAGAAGAAAGGATGAGTGATTTACATCATTGCTTTGCTGGTGGTTACAATGGAATTGATGGGCAGAATGGCCTCCTTCTATGTCATTGTGAGTCCCTCCTTTATCTGTAATGAGTTTTGATTTCAGCCCTGAAATCTTTTAGCATACATTCAATAAAAACAATTCCTTCAATTTGACTCCGACACCTATAAGTACAAACAGTAATGTCTATAGGATTGACGGTTAAATCCTTTGGTAGGCCCTCACCTAACATTTTTGTGATCAGGCCATTTAACCAAATTTAACATAATTATTTGTTGGGCATTTAAACACTGACATTAATCAAACTCTTCTAAAATGAACTCAAAGTTCTTGTTTTCAATAAATGACATGGAATGGATGAAAGGTGCGACACCACAGGTCTCCTGGGCCTTACATTCTTCCTTTAATGATGCCGCAGGAGATAACAATAGCAGCTTGTTTTTGCAGGCAGGAGGGTCCTGAGAATGATGAAGTCTCTTCATCACTCTCATGACTCATTGTTCCTTGGAAAGTCGCAAGGTTCCACTTTCACCCACTGCACAGTAAATCCAAAGTAATGTCAAATTGTGTTTACATAATCATGTTTAGGTGCATTTTCTATAATTCTAAAAAGGTTGGAGAACCATCCCTTTACTTGATGTTACATTCAAGTTCAAGACCTTCATGAGACAAACCTCCATTGGCTTTTTTGAGGTCATTGGGCAAGACCGTAGAGAGGAGTGATATGATTAATACTGTCAGTGCTGCTGTTGGTTTCTTGGTTTCAGTTGTTTAGGTAGCTCTGTTCAAACAATGTTTTTTGTTAGCTTATTGATCATAGTGTATGGAAGTTGTTTTTAAGTGCTGCCAGGGCTGGTATTATATTGTGGCTGCTATTTGCTCTGGTACAACACTACTGCTAAGATTATATTTGGTTGCCATTTACTTTGATTCAAAGGTGAGCACATTTAAAAAAAAATTACAATCAAGAAGATTAGTTCAGCTACATATACAATGCATTTGACAAATAAACACCCTTGATTAGAATTTTTTTAGATGGTGCTAACCTTAGAATCAAAGTAAACAGCAGTCAAATATAATCTTTGTTTTAGTGCTGCAGAGGAGTAAACACCAAGCTTGATGTAAGTTCCAGACTTGTCACCTTGTGAAACAACTTCCACACATAGCATAGTTAATACTACAAAATATCCCAATACCACTGGAGAAGAGTTATCAAAAATAAAGCAAAATTAGGGCAAATGACCAAGTGTTGGTCAAAGAGATGGACTTTTGAGGAGTGTCGTTTAGAAGAAGATGGGATAAAGAAAAGAAGATTCCAGAGAGATTCCAAAACATAAAGCTATAAAAACTTAAGGCTCAACTGCTAATTGTGGAGCAATCACAGTGGGTGCATTTGGAGATGAGCAGAGATGCTGCATCACAGCTCCAGTGATCCTCAGGTTCACCACTGACCCTTTGTGTCACATTTGCACATTTTCCTGTGAACGCATGGATTTCCCCCAGGTGCTCTGGTTTCCTCACATCCCAAAGAAATATTTATTAGCAGGTTATTTGTTGAGTGTAAATTACCCTTAGAGTGCTAGCGAATGTGAGTGCATGTGCGTGTGTGATAGAATTTGAGAGAGTTGATCGAAATATGGAGAGAATGGGTTACAAGAAAAATATTTGGTGACAGGATTATTCTGCGAGCTGCTGTAAATTTGATGAGGTGAAATAATGCTCTTCCATGTGGTAAGGAAATAAAGAAAAATAAAATCTGGTAACGATGGAATTAGATTTGTGCAGGAATCTTAGATGCTTACAGTGCAGCAGCAGATTACACTGCTACACTGCCACTATGGGTCAAGATCATAAATATCTTTGAAAATAAAGATAAAAGTCAGGAGACCGGTGGATGAAAAGAACAGAGGTGATGGTGAAATCAGACATGGTGTGTGTTTAGCACCAGTTTTAATGGAACCCAGATTTATGGAGAAGGGAAGTAAAGGCTGGCAGCATGGCCACTGAAATGGTCAAAGGCATGGATTAGGTTTCAGAACAAACGAGTTGAGGTAGGAGTGCTCAGGCAATCACGCACAGGGGGAATTGGCCAATCTTAGTAATCAGACACGAATCTAGCTCCAATGTGACATCGTGTTTGCAACACAGTCCGAAAACCAAAAATCAGTCCAGAAGATTTCCACTACCCTAGACTTTGTAAGAGTCTTGGTAGAAAACAAAGATAACCATCAGGACTCCGAAAAAAAAAGGTGCATTTGTTGTCTTCTGTTACTGGAATTGATCCATAATTTAGAAGTGTAAAGCCCGTCCCACTTATGTGTCCTTGGCATGCTAATTATGCGACCTCATGGTCGCGTTGAGGCGCGACGGTCCCGCGAAGGTCGCGCGCGATTTCATGCGTCCGCACAGCCGTCTTTAGCGCGTGACGTCATTTGAAGACGGATGCAAAATGCAGGAGTAACTCAGCGGGACCGGCAGCATCTCTGGAGAGAAGCAATGGATGATGTTTCATGTCGTGACCCTTCTTCAGTCTGAAAGTCTGTCATTAGAACATGACTACAATTTTAAGTGAGCAAGAGTCTGTAGTGAGTAATCAGTCAGAACTGTTTAAGAAGAGGATGAAGTCCTAAAAAGGCCTCAAGAGGTAATCTTTAAAATCAATTGTTTGAGAGGGTTGCGACTCCCTTTAGCTGTTGCACGATCTTCCACTCATCTGATCCCGTTGGCTGTCCTTTGCATTACATGATTGTTTTGTAAACTTCCAGCCAGACGGTGGGAGGTTGTCCAGTGGGATTTGAATGAAAAAAACGTTGAAACAAGGAACTGCAGATGCTGGTTTACCAAGGAAAGACTCAAAATGCTGGAGTAACATAGTGGGTCAGGCAGCATCCCTGGAGAATATGGATGTGACATTTCAAGTCAGGACCCTTCTTGCCTGGCCACATGAATCAGCAGTAGCTCACCCTGCCTTGAACAGAAGATTAATGTGCCAGTGCTGAGTTCTTGCATACAAATCTAGGTCACAATTTGTTTTGGAAATTAATCTTGGAAGAAATGGTTTAAATCTACAAAGTGATTCATATATTTGTGTCCAAGTACAAATTCTTTAGATATTTTCATGCTGTCAGACACCATCTTGATCAAGCCTTAGCCCCTGCTACTTTGAGGTTTGTCGTGATAAGACAAATGAAGAGAACAATTATTTAGATAATTTTTCTACATTTCTCCTTTGGCGAACAGCCAGTGTATAAACCTTTTTGTTTGTTTGACTATATTTGTTCTGTTACTGCAAGTTGCATTATTGCAGACACCTGCAGTGATTTCTGATCAGACATTGAAAGGAAACATGCAAAATCTAAATAAGCAAATCTGTAGCGTAACATATAATCATCTGGCTCTTGTCAGTATAAATTGGAGATCTCAAGATAAAGTACCTTTCTTATTATTGCGGTTCAATCTGAAGAGTTTGGATTCCAATGGCAACACTTTGTTTTACTGATTTGTACTATAAAGACTGAACCGGCATGAACAAATCTCAATTTCAAAGATGCATCTGAGAATAGCTATGTTAAGGATGCATCTAAACAAATTTTTCATACCAACACCTTAAGGATACTCCAGAGAACAGAATTGTGGAGACATTTAGATATCATTGGAGCAGGGCTTCAATGGACAGAGTATTGTGAGGGATTGTTGGCTTTCAATGCAATAAGCTCAGCTGAATAACTCAGAACGTTGGGAGTATTGCAAATTTGTCAGTGTGGGATCTTTTGTTCCCAACCACCATCCTCTCTCACTACAAAGTACTCTTCCTTACCTATTCAACATTGTTCTCCTTTTTCCTTTCACGAGGTTCAAGGTCAGACATTGAAGGTATAACTTACCAGGGAACATTCACGGCTTACCTGCCTCTCCTGACTTAATTTCCATTGGACTACCAATGTATGTAGAGTATGATTCTGGTGGGATTGAGCTGAGGTCCGATAAAGGACCGAAAGCTAATGCAGCGATTAAGCTTTTTTTTGCCTTCCATCACAGTGAGGAATGTGGAAGAGTCACTGTGGTGGATGTTTATGCTAAAATGTATTTGGTGTGTTTTGTTGCTTTTTATTGGTATGACTGCATGGCAAATCAAATTCCTCGTATGTTGCTAAACATACTTGGCTAATAAAGTATGATTATGATCTCTCTTAGTAAGATCTTGGAACAATATTACCCAGAGTGGAAACCTAGAAAGGCAAAGGAATTGGTCTAGATTGCTGGACTTCATTTAAGGGCCTGTCCCACTTACGCGACCTTTTCGGCGACTGCCGGCACCCGTCCTAGGTCGCCGAAAATTTACAACATGTTGAAAATTCAGCGGCGACCAGAAAGACGCTACAACTCTTTGGATGACTAGGAGACCTCTCACGACCATACATGTCGCCAGGGGGTCACGAGAGGTATCTAACTCACATCTAACTTACATTGCCTTTCCTTCAAAATGCCAAGACCCAATGAAGAAAAATGCATCTTGAAATGCCGCAAACATGTTGCCTTCCTATAATATAAATAGCTGCAAGGTTTCCCTGCAACTTACACTATTCCCCTTCCTTTGTGTGACCTCAGCATTAAACCTTAGGCTTTGCTTTTGATTTGGCACCAGTCCAGCTCATTAGGTTTTAGTTTTACATCTCACCGCAGCAACCCATTTATTGTCAAACCTAATTTCTGAAGCGGCTACATGTGATGAAGTGACTGCTTGCGCATACGAGGTAATCATCCTGAAATGGACCACTTTGTAGTCGAGAAAAAGGAAGCTGCAGTGTGTCTGTGGTTAGTAGATGGAAATACTGCACCACTTTCAGTGTAATAGTAACAAGGATTTATGAAAACGTAGAAGTGAAATATGAATAACATCCAAACTTTGCTGAGCTGTTTCACATTATTTTGTAAATAATCTCTTCATAAAAGCTTTATGAATATTCTATTAATAACACCCAGTGAAACTCTTCCCCAAAATGCGGTTAGCAAAAGGCAGAAATGGATCTGCAAGATTAACTGATTTTGGAATAACGTGTTCACCGACAGGCTTCTGCCAAGATACTCTCTTCGCCCTTTTTTGACACCTTAAAAATTGCCATGTATAGCTCCTACAGACAATTGCATCACCCACAAAAATATTTTAAATTAGCCAAAGATACATTAAAAGCAGTGTGATTGTGGTTTTCATGCAGACTAATGCACTAAAATGTGACCAGTGTAGTGTCACTAGGAGCGGCATGAAGCAGTCAAAGCTATGGCATCAATGCTGTGCTGATCGCTGCAGAAATGAGTCATGGCCGGAGACAACTCGCTCACTGGCAGCTGCTGAACGGCAGCACAAAGGTCTACCTTGGCAGACAGGAAAAGTGTTGGGAAAGGAGGGACATGGCAATCTACTGTATATCTGGGCATCAGATCACATTATGGTCTTCTAGATCGAGTCTTGTGCTTCAAGTAGCGGCATGTGTTTATGAGGTGAGAGTGTTCAAGGAGCCATATGTGACAAATAAAGAGGGACAAGCATAATGGCACAACAAGCAAGTCTCACAACTCCAGGGACCCAAGATCAATCTTTGGTGAGTTTTCCTAATATCCCTGCAATTGTGTGGATTTCATCCAGCTGCATCAGCTTTCTCCAACACCAACAAAGATGAGCAGTTTGGTAGGTTAATAGGCCATTGTAAATTTCACCCAGTGTGCATCTGAGCAGTGGGATCTAGAGGGAGCTGTGAGAAATGTGAAAAGAATGAAATGCGTCAAATGCACGATTTAGGGTACATAATTGACATTGAACTGAAGGGCGTGATTCTATTTGATTCAGAGGTTTTCAGCATTATAGGCATTGAAAACTAAGGCTGGTCGAAACTACGTGGGAAGCGTCAGTGTTATAATTCCATCTCTTTATGTGGCCAATCCTGCCAAATGTCCTCCTTGTTTTACCCAAATGTTTATCAAAGGTTACAGATTGTACACAAAGGCTCAAATCAATGGGAAAAAAAATGTGAGTTTAGTAATTTGCGACATCGTTAGATGTTTGACCAAAGCTGGGAAAACATTGAAAGCATTTTTTAGCTTTTGATTTTGCACAAAATATGTCTAAAAATCATGAAGAAGGTCTGAAGAAGGGTCTCAACCTGAAACATCGCATATTCCTTTTCTCAAGATATGTTGTCTGATCCGCTAAGTTACTCCAGCATTTTGTGTCTATCTTCAGTGTAAACCAGCATCTGCAGTTCCTTCCTGCACTAAAAATCATGTACTTTGAACAAATATCAATGTAATGACAATGTTGGATACATCGCTGATAGTCCACATGAGACTGTGCTTATGGCGTCCTTCATAAGTTCATAAGATCTAGGAGCAGAATTAGGCCATTCGGCCCATGAAGTCTACTCCATCATTCAATCATGTCTGATCTATCTTTCCTTCTCAAACCCATTCTCCTGTCTTCGCCCCATAATCCCTGACACCCTTCCAAATAAAGAATCTATAAATTTTCACCTTATTAATATCAATTGACTTGGCCCCCACAGCAGTCTGTGGCAATGAATTCCACAGATTCACCACCCTATCCTGTCATTTAAGAAAGCAAATCTATTTTTCATTAAACAGCCAATGCATCTCTCTGACAGGATATATCGGCAGTTTGATAAGAATTGGGCACGTGTCCAACTGCATACTTTTAGTTGGATGGTAACTTCTGGAAATCCAAGGATGCACAAATTTCCACGTAACTAAATTTAGTTCATAGAATTAGTAAATATTCAGAAATAAAGTTGTCAGGAATTGGTTAAGCCAATGTCAAGATACATCTGCAAACATTAATGAGCCCAGAAGGTATAGCACCATATGCGTAAGCCAAATGCTTGCATACATACATAATAAACATCAGCTGTGTAGTAGCAGCACTCTAGCCTTCGTCATGACACATAAGGTTAACGTCCCATTCTGGAGATTTGAAAGGATAGTTAAGTCCAACACTATGTGAATATTGTCTTTGTGGTGATGCTTTTTGGTTGAGTTGCTACACTGGGGCTCCATGTGGCCCCTCGAGTAGATGTAAAAGCTCTCATTTACTATTCAAGGACAGTAAGACATATCCCAATATTTCCTCAAGCAAAGTTTATCCATCAACTTATACGATTAAAACAAATTAATCTATAGACACCAGGCCCATACGAAGCTTTTCAAAAAGGGGGGTGGCATGACAAGTTTACAAAAACATTATGTGAATTAATAACAAAAGACACAGGGCCCTGGAAGCTTTGGGGTTTGAGATGCTCTCTGGTGCATTCTGAGCCTTATTTTGGAGCATTTTTGCACCAAATTTATGACCAATATTTCAGAAATAATATTGGTTGTCAAGAGTAATGAGTGGGTGGAATGGGATGATTGAGGTCATTGTTGCATACATTTTTTTAAATCAAGAATTGAAGTTGTCCTTGTTTTAATAATCAAGTTGTACTGTTGTAAAATGTTATGTAAAATGTTATAAGGAGCATGTAAAAACTGCAAATAAAATACTGTAAGTTTTGCAGTAAAGAAAACCTTTTTTTAGAAAATGTTTTGTGTGTTGATTTGCTTGCCTGTTACTGTTAGGCTGTGTTAGTGTGTGCAGTGCATCTTTAATGGTCCTCCTGACCTAACAACTTCACATCACATCAATATCGATGTGAGATGGAATAGTGATGTGAATACAACATTTAGTTCGACTTCAATCTCCATCATGGAAATTGAAGTCAAACTAAATGGTGCATTTACATTAGTATGATCACTTTCAAACTAACCTATTTTACTGTCATACTATTATAACAAATTCTCCAAGTTTCATCGAGCATTTCCATATTTTGATGGCTGAAAATCAGTATTTTGTTGGGGAAATCGGTATTTCTCACATTAATGCAATGTAACGTATTACACGGAAACTGCATTTATGAAAATCAGTATTTTGCATGCAACCTCATGTATTCTCAAATATCAGTATGGAATACTGAAAATAAGTACTACTGAATTGTGAAACCATTTTTGAAATGTGAATTTATAATTCTTGATTTTGATTCAATCATATATCATATATCTATTAAAATTGTGTGTGTGTGTGTGTGTGTGTGTGTGTGTGCGTGTGTGTGTGTGTGTGTGTGTGTGTGTTATTTTGCATGTGAAACTTATCTCCTCGAAAACCAGACGCAAAAAGGCAGAGATTTTAACAATTTTGGTAGGGATTTAACTGATGAGTTCAGAAATCCACTCCTTGGTCAATTATTTCCCCAGATTTTGAATAAAATTGATGATAAAACTGAATTTTTTTAATATAAACGGCGCTCACCAGCTGCTGACGTCACAATGCCCACATACTGACCAATCCAGGTCCACCTGCGTCCTGGCCCCGCCCCCCGCTGCTGTGGATTAAATGTGCAGAGAGATCAAGAAAGTTCTGCAGAACAAACATTCTACAGCTCTGTCCCGCTATAGCTTCTTTGTTCTACAGATCTCGGGGCAGCGACTCCTCATGCGCTGAACTCTCTTCATAAGTTCTGTAGCTCCGTTCTCCTACCGCTGAACTTTCGCCTCACAGCCGGCGCAGCTTGTGAAGCCCCGCCCGCCTGCACGCCCCTCCCATCCCCTGCGTGCTCATTTCAGCTGTGGGTTTCCAGAGAGTCAGAAGCCGATGCTTCTTTGCTGTCAAATGCTCGCTCATGGGCAAATGCGTCTTGCCTTAGCGACTTTAAAGGGCTGTTGTCAGCTGGCAGTTATCAACGGCTGCGCACATCGCGAGGCCGAGTTACGTCAACACATCCCCGACGCTCGCTGGCATTTGGCTCTCTGTCTCCTTCTCCCTCCCTCTGCCATCTGTGTTGCTGTTCTGTGTTCCTCTCTGTGAACGAGCAAGTTCTGCAGATCCGGAGGACAGGCGAGATCCCGGGGAGGTGACGAAGGGGAGTGGGGGGATTGAGGGGGAAAAGGGAGGGAGAGGGGGGAATGGGGGAGGTGAGGAGGGAGAGTGTGGGAATACAGGGAGAGTAGTGGGGGTGATAGGGAGTGGAGATGGACTGCCCTCACTCCTCCCCCTCTCCCCCTCCCTCCCCCCCTCCTCTTATCCCCCCCCTTCCCTCCCCCCCTTCAGCCCCCCTCTCTCTCCTCCCCTCTCTCTCTCCTCCCCTCTCTCTCTCCTCCCATCTCTCTCACCCCTCCTCCTCCACCCCCCCCCCCCTCACCCACCCTCCCTCTCCTCCTCCCCTCCACCCCCTCTCCTTCTGTATGTCTCTCCCCATTCTCTCTCTGATCTCACTCTCTACCCCCCCTCCCTCTCTAGATGCGCCTGTGATTTGGGGGCTATGCGTCAGTGGATAGGGCGGTTATGGGATAAAAGCAGCAAATTAATAATATTAATATAATATCAAGGGGGCTAGTTAGCGTGTGTGCAGGGGGGTAGTTAGTGTGTGCGACGCCGCATGCCGTTCCCCCCAGCCCCCCGCAACCACACGTTGGAACAGACCCAACGGGTCTGCACTTGGTCTAGTATCTATTAAAACTCTGTGTGTGAGTGTGTGAGTGTGTGTGTGTGTGTGTGTGTGTGTGTGTGTGTGTGTGTGTGTGTGTGTGTGTGTGTGTGTGTGTGTGTGTGTGTGTGTGTGTGTGTGAGTCATTTTGCATGTGAAACGTATCTCCTCGAAAACCAGATGCAAAAACGCGGAGATTTTTACAATTCCGGTAAGGATTTAACTTACGATTCCATAAATGCACTCCTCTCTAGATTTGGTCAATTATTTCCCCAGAATTTGAATAAAATTGTTCACAAAACTTCAAAGATTGTTTAAATCAAATTGCTGCATGTGTCACAGTGCCATCTCACAGATGCCTAATCACAATGGATCTCATTTACATATGATATCACAATGGGACAGGGGCGGGAGATCTCTCCCCCTCCCTCCCTTCCACCCCCGTGCCTTTCCCCCACTCCCCCCTTTTCTCTCTCCCCCCTTCCTCTCTCCCTCCCCTTTCTCTCTCTCCTCCTCTCTCCCCCCTCCTCTCTCTCCCATCTTGGATGTGTGTGTGTTTGTTTGTGTGTGTGTTTGTTTGTGTATAATCACATCTTCTCGAAAAAAGGGCGTGCTAACTGGAAAACGATTACATATTCTGGTAGAGATTTTTCCCCTGGAGTCCAAAATTGCCTTATCCGAAAATGTCATGTTTTATTTCTCAAGTTATTAATGAAAATCTTCAAAATTCTGACAAACTTTGAAGTCTGCACCGTTGAACATGTTTATTTATGTATAAATCCATCTCAATGCTGCAGCAAGTGCGTGGCATCAAACTAGCCAAACACAAATCCAATGTCAAATCCAAGCAGTAAAGAAACTTCCAAATTTTGAATCTAGTATTTAACTCTGTGAAAGTTCTGCAGATGAGGCAGGCGGAATTTCATAAACCCGAACAGCATGGAAACAGGCCTTGTGTGAAAATGTTATCCCTTACATTACTTGTAAATCTTTCACCTCTCACATTAATCATAGGTAACCTTCTTCCCTGACTATTACACTGCAAATTTTATTGTCATCGTAAACTTCAGTTCAGTTTAGTTTATTGTCACATATACCCTTGTGCAGTGAAAAGTTTTTGTTGCGTGCTTTCCAGTGAGCATGTAATTGAGATACACGTTCTAGTCAGCATGCATTGAGATACATGATTACAATTGAGTTATTTACAGTGTATAGGTGCATGATAAGGGAATAACATTTAGTGCAAGGTAAAGCCAGCCATGCCATCTTTGTTAACATCTAAATCCTTGTATACACCACTTATTACAGACCTCCAATCTGAAAAACAGCGCTCTACCACTACCCTTTGTTGCCTATCTTCAAGCCAATTTTATATCCATTTGGCTAGATCGTTGTGGATCCAATGTGATCCACGGCAAATTTTCCAGATTAGCCTGCCATGCATACCTTGTCACAATTTGTAAGAAGGAACTGCAGATGCTGTTTGAAACTAAAGATAGACACAAAAAGCTGGAGTAACTCAGCGGGCCAGGCAGCATCTTTGGAGAGACGGAATGGGTGATGTTTCGGGTCGAGACCCTTCTTCTCAAGCCGAAACATCACCCATTCCTTCTCCAGAGATGATGCCTGTCCCGCTGAGTTACTCCAGCTTTTTGTGTCTATACCTTGTCAAATGCCTTGCTAGCATCTGCCCTCATCAATCTTCTTGCTCAAATTTTTTTTTTAAACGATGTAAAATTGGCGAGACATAATTACTCATTCACAGACTATACCTAATAGAAACATAGAAACATAGAAACATAGAAATTAGGTGCAGGAGTAGGCCATTCGGCCCTTCAAAAATCCATCCTTGTCTTTCCTAATCTAGATCCTATCTCTTAGAATCCCCACCAATAACATACCCACCACTGACATTAGGCTCACTGGTCAGTTGTTCCCAGGCTTTATCTTTCAGTCCTTTTCAAACAGAGGCACAACAATAGGCACCCTCCAATATTCCGGCACCTCACCCATGGCTCTCGATGATGCAAATAACTTTGCCAGTGGCCCATCAATTTCTTCCCTAGTCTCCCACAATGTTCCTTGATCAAGTCCCAGGGATTTGTCTACCTAGGTGCATTTCAAGACCTCCAACGCCACTTGTTTTGTGATGTGGACTCTTACCTTCCTCAAATTTCCTGGCAACCATGTATTTCAACATAGCGAACACAGGCGAGAAATATTCATTTAACACTTCGCCCATATCCCGAACCTCCATACGTAGACAACCTTGCTGATCCCTCACGGTCCCTCAGATCCATTTCAGCCGGTCTCCTCTCCATTCTGAAATCCAACCTCTGCACCTTTGGAGACAGAGCCTTCTCCAGGGCAGCTCCCAGGCTCTGGAACTCCCTCCCACAATTGATCCGAACTTCTGAGTCCCTCACCATCTTCCAGTCCCGCCTCAAGACCCATCTCTTCACCTCTGCATACCCTTAGTCCCATGTCCCCCTCCCCTTTGCATCTCTGTCTTACTGCTCTATTTTGTTTTGTTCTTCACTCACCATGTAAAGCGACTTTGAGTCCTTGAAAAGCGCTATACAAATAAATGTATTATTATTATTATTTTAAATTCATAAGCCCTATTTACTCCCTAGTTGTTTGATTTCCCTTAGAATGCTTGTAAACTCTTTTTGGCTTCACCTTTACCTTATCTACCAAAGCTATGGCCTGCTTTCTATTTGCCCTCCTGATTTCCCCGTGAAGTCTATTCCTATATTTTCTGTACTCTTTGGAGGAATTACTTGATCCCATGAGGGAAATCAAGGGTGTAGGTGAACTCTTAAAAAGCTTGCTATGTGCCCAGATCTGCATTCCTCACCAGCCATAGCTTAAATAGCACCACAGAGACCATTGTTTACCTTTGTTTATAATCTTTCTCATGTAATGATATTAATGAAATAAATTCTCTCCATTAAATAGTGTCATCTGTCCAATGTAAAAAAAAGTATACACAGTTCTGACTTCCTGCCACTAGATGTTGCTTGTGTACTTTGTTAATATTTTACAGAGCTGTATTTATAAAGTGCCTTCCGGGCAGCTGGTAGCATGTCCAAAATGATCCTATGCTGGGATTTTGGAGGGGATATTATCATTCCCACAAAGGCATTGATCTTCAAAAATGGTGGCTTTCCTGTCTCATTAATCACTTTTTTTCAGTGAATTACATTGGCAAGATTGCCAGCTCTCACTGAAACTTCACCAGAATGTCGCTATGAACAATATTACTTAATAATACCTACATTCTGCAAATGCAAAAGTTATTTACACTTTAGAAAACAAGACTTTGTTTATATGTGAAGTTTATTTCCCTTTAAGAAAGACCACATGTATAATATCTTGGGTGGGGGGGGGGGGGGGGGGACTGATTAGGACCGATAGCTATGAGAGCTTTGCACAGTTTATAAGAATATTTGTATATCCAATAGCCTTGTCCATTGAAAGATGGTACTATGTTAATATACAAAAGATTTAATGCTTCAAATAATTCACATGTATTGTGCATCTTTCCCTTTACAAAATGCGTTTGTTTTTTATTGCGTTTATATCAATCACATTAATCTAGATCTGGTTCCAGGGAAAGGTAGGGAGCAGGAGTCCCCATTGCCTACAATCATGATTTTGTCTGCAAATCTACTAACCAACTAACAAATTTAGTCCAAGTAATTTATATAATGTCACAAATAAAGAGGTCCCAACAACGATCCCTGGAGAACTCCACTGCACACAGATATCCAGCCTGAATCACACCCTTCCTCCACAACCAGCTTCTATTAGTAATTCAGTTCTGAATTCCTGCAAACAAGTCACTGTGAATCCTGCACATCTTAAACTTCTAGTCCATCTTATAGGATGCTTGTCATGTCTTCAGAAAATACGCTGGAAGGAATGAGATGTTAATCCTTCCTCCTTGAATTAAGACCCGCTCTTCAGACCTGCTCTTATTAAGACCTGTGTTTGAGGACTGATTCATTGTTCTATATGCATAATACTAATCACAGATGTACTGTTGTCCATGTGTACCTTGGTGATTGACAACACTGGGTTGCAAGAGGCCTATGTGTGTACCCAAGGCAGACGCAGAGAGGATTTGAATCAAATTTTAACAGAGCACACTTTGTGCCTGGTCAAAATACCCAATCACATTCAATGATTGGAAAGTAATCTGAAATGTACTATTCAACGTTTAAAAGGATGAACACCAGAAATATATTTCTTGCATTAAATTTAGGGTATAGACTTCGTAACATGGAGGATAAAATTATAAGACAGAGAGCACAGTAAAATGCGATACACTCATTGAAGTGATGGCACTCAATGTGACTGCAAGAGCTTCAAATCCTTACAGATCAATAAAGAGAGTAGAATATATCTGCATTTGCCTGAACTGTGTTTGATTACAGCTTTGGAAGATAGTGTGCTAATACATTGCATCAGACATCCCCATCAACTCGCTTTGTGTAATTACTAACTAATATTTGGTCGACTAATAATTGATTTATAGCATAACACCAGAAAAAAAAACGTGATAAATTTAAACAATGACCTATAAGATCTACAAAATCTAACAGCTACTTATATTGGTTTCCAATTGAAAATTAGAAGATTGTATTGGTATTGGTATTCGCATATTATTGTCATGCGGAACAAGATACAATGAAAAAAGTTGTTTTGTATGCTATCCAGGCAAATCATACCATAAGTGGTATGGTATATAGATATGGTATATCACTTACAAATTCATAATATGTAATCATGTGAAATCATACCATACCATAAAATACCATCAGGTAGTATAAAAGAGAAAATAAACAGAGTGCAGAATGTACTGTTACAGCTAATCAGAAGAGCAGATTTAAAAAAATGCATGGGCCACAACAAGATAGGTTGCCAGATGGATAATCCATGCTTAGAATATGAGAGGTCGGATCACATGTCTGACAACAGCGGGGAAGAAGCCTTTCTTGAAGTTGGTGGTCTGTGCCTTCATGCTTTACCTTTGTATCTTTATCCTGACAGGAGAGGAGAGAAGAGAGAATGACCAGTGTGGGAGGTGTCAATGAGTATGTTGGCCGTTTTCCCGACGAGGTGTGAAATATAAGGTAGACAAAAATGCTGGAGAAACTCAGCGGGTAAGGCAGCATCTATGGAGCGGTCTGATCAGTCTGAAGAAGGGTCTCGACACGAAACTTCATCTATTCCTTCGCTCCATAGATGCTGCCTCACCCGCTGAGTTTTTCCAGCATTTTTGTCTACCTTCAATTTTTCCAGCATCTGCAGTTCTTTCTTAAACAGGTGTGAAATATAGGTGGAGTTGATGAGAACGAGGCTAGATTACGTGATGGACTGGACTGCATTCACAACTCTTCGCAATTTCTTGTGGTCTTGGGCAGAGCTGTGATGTATCCCAAAATAATGCTCTCTAAAGTGCATCTGTAGAAATTAGTGAGAGTCAATGGAGACACGCTGAGTTTCCTTAGCCTCCTGAGGAAGTAGAGACATTGGTGTGCTTTCTTGGCCGTAGCGTCAATGTGGTTGTACCAGGACATATTTTTGGTAATATTTGCACTGGGGAATCTGAAGCCAACATCATTTTCCATTACTGCATCACTGATATAGACTGGGGCCCATTTCCTGAGTGTTGACTGTAAACGTATTGATGGAGTTAAAGCAGAATTTGGTCACACAGTTGTGAGAGAGCAGAGAGACTGAGAAAATAGCCATGCAGAGCACTGGCGTTGAGAATTATTATGGAGGATGTTTTGTCGCCTATCTTTACTGATTGCAGTCAATGGGTCAAGAAGTCAAGAAACCAGTTGCAGAAGAGGATGATAGTTTGACCTGTTTTTGATTACAATTATGGTGTTGAGGGCAGTGCTACAGTCAATAAATAGGAGTCTGACGTAGGTGTTCCTGTTATCTAGATATTGCAGGAATGAGTGCAGGGCACTGATCTTGAAAGGAAATTAAATGTTTTAGATTTTCATTCCTCCTCTCTTGAAAATGCTTAGATAGCAATATGTCCCCTCTATACCTCTTCTAATAACCATTCTCCATTCCAACTATTCAGCCATGTATAGCTGCATATCTACCCCCAATTATATTCAAATAGACATGATCTTGCAGTGAATGAAGGCAAGCAGCAAAGTGATTTTGTTTTTTTAATATATATTTTCTCCCTCTCCCCCTTTCCATTCATACTCAAATCTTTCCAATTCATGGGGCTACTTGGCTGGTCAGCTTTCTCAATGCAGGTCAACGATTCACGTATAAGGTGCTGAGCACCGCACTGCAATTGTCTAGAAATTAGATCTTGTAAAGGCATGACAAAATCAACAAATTACTATATGGTAAATCAGAGATTTTTAGTGCAGGGTTGTTGGGTTAAGGAGATGGATACACATGGGATAAACACCATGCGTAGGTTCACAAGGTTAATTCCCGGGATGGCAGGAGAGTCATATGCTGAGAGAATGGAGTGGGCTGGGCTTGTATACTCTGGAATTTAGAAGGATGAGAGGATATCTTATTGAAACATATAAGATTATTAAGGGGTTGGACACGCTAGAGGCAGGAAACATGTTCCCAATGTTAGGGGAGTCCAGAACCAGGGGCCACAGTTTAAGAATAAAGGGTAAGCCATTTGGAACGGAGATGGCTTTTCACACAGAGTTGTGAGTGTGGAATTCTCTGCCTCAGAGGGTGGTGGAGGCCGGTTCTCTGGATACTTTCAAGAGAGAGCTAGATAGCGGAGTCAGGGGATAGAGTCAAGAGTGTTTTATTGTCATATGTCCCGGACGGGACAATGAAATTCTTACTTGCTGCAGCACAACTGAATATGTGAATATGTAAACATTGTATATAACGGGGGTAAAAAGAAAAAGTTAAATAAATAACAAATATAGTGCAAATAACAAATAATAATATAGTCTTTTGCAGTTCAAGGCAGGAAGAGGGCAGGAACGGGATACTGATTGGGGATGATCAGCCATGATTACATTGAATGTCAGTGCTGGCTCGGAGGGCCAAATGGCCTACTCCTTCACCTATTGTCTATTGTCATGCTACACGAATCTCAAAGATACTTCCGAGATTTTTTATCAGATTGACAGACAATTTCTCCAGGTTAGTTTTGCAAACGTTGTTTCCCAATAATCTGTGAGGCATACCATTGCTTTTTACTGAGTAAGTCCCAGGCTAGTTCTGGGAATGCATCTTAAGGCTGGTACCTCAAAGCTTTCCTTCAGTCCTAACTCATGTTCCCGTACCATGGTATGGATCTTAACTCACTCTACAACCTCAAGTCACTCACCTATCTATCTTAATACCCTACCAGCCACCAGAATCTCCCCGCTCATCAATTACCTGATCCTTCCCAGCAATCCGTCTCTCCACCAACTACTTAAATCCCCACCTTCTAAGCCAACACTGCTCACAAACAGCTAACCTTTTACTCCCATCCACTTCCCAACCAAATCCCCAGACCTCTTATGTTATGTCATCCAGCTCCTGGCACATCTGACTTCCTTTACAGGCAAAGCAACAAAATGGCAGAGGAGCAAAAGGCTCTCTTTGGTGTAAAGTTATCTCATTGCTCCCTGAGCCTCTGCACAACTCAATTTTCAAGTAATAATCAACATGCTGTGTAATGATAACATTGAACCTCTGTTGGAGCTGTGGCAATTCCAGGGTGGTACAAAAAACTCCCTCTATGGGTCAATTTTTCACTTCTTTCTTTGCATACTTTACATTTAATTATTTGGGCCCTCACACAAAGCGTGCATGAGTTGCTAAACATCAAAGCTTTTGCATATTTTCCCTGCAAAAGAAACAAATATGATTGTTTAGCATTCTCTCCCTTCATTGTATTGACAAATAACTATGGGCCAACAAATTCCAGGACTGAATTTTACTGTTCACCCACCAATACAGCTGGTTCTGTTATTCTGCACAATCCAGCTCTGGAAGTTAACTGTTGCAAACGTTAAGGTCCTAGAGTTACATAGTTAAGCAGCACAGGACAAGCCCTTATGCCCAGCTCATCCATGGCAACCATAATGTCTATCTCAGCTAGTCAAATTTGCCTGCATATTCCTCTAAACATTTCCTATCCATGTACCTGTCCAAATATATTTTAAGTTTAATTATTGTCCCCACTTCTATAGTTTACTCTGGCAGCTCGTTCGATATACCAAGCTTCCTTCATGTGAAAAAACTAATCTCCAGGCCTTCAATTTTTCTCCTCTTACCTTAAATTTATGCCCTCTAGTTTTCAAATCTCCTACCAAGGGAAAACGACTGTGAGAGTTCACCTTATCCATGCCCCTCATGACTATATATGTCTCTTCAAGGTCACCCCTCAACCTCCTACACTCTAGGGAAAAAGTTCCAGCCAATCCTGCCTCTGTTTATAACTTCTCTCCAGTCCCTGTAACATTCTTGTAAATCTTTTCTACACCCTTTTCAATTTAATGACCTTCTTCCTGTAGTTGAGCAACTGGAATTATACACAATAGGCCAAGTGTGATCTCACCAATTACATAATTTGTAGCATCATTTCTGTACTCATTGCTCTGATCAATGAAAGCAAACATGCCAAACACCTTCTTGATCACCTTGTCTACCTCTGTTGCCGCTTTCAGGGAAATGTGTTCCTGTATACCTTGTTCCTTCTCTGTTCTGCAGCACTCTCCAAGGTCCTACCACTTATTGTGTAAGTCCTGTCCTGGTTTAACTTATGCACCTTACTGAATAAGTTCTGTCCTGGTTTCAGGTGGAAATAACTGTAACCAAATAACTCCTCACATGTACATTCCTTCTTAACAGAGTCGTAACTTAAAACAGATCATAGCATTCGACCATAGCATTTGATTAGCCTTTCCCTCAGTTGCTACATGGTCCCACCACTAGTCACACCTTCCCCTCCTCATCCCTTTCTGCTTTCTGCAGGAAAAACTCTTGCCACAACTTCCTGGTTTGCTCTTTGTAATGTATTCATGCATAATCATGTATATGCTAATGAGTTGATGTTGTATATAAGTGGGGGATGTTGGGTAATAAATCTATCTTGTGATCCAGGCAGCCTGCGTGTAAGTTGTTATTCATTCTGCTGTCCGGAATATAACAAAAACATTTTAAGTATTAAATCTAAGTACACAGTTACAATTTTCTTGTGATACTTGATTTAAACCAGTATTCATTAAATCTTAAATAACATAATATATTTACTTTACATATTTACACATTTTCATTCTACCTAGACAGTGAGTTACTTAACTTAAAAACCTAATTTGACTACTGGTTTACAGATCCTGCCTGATCATCTAACAGTAACAGTTCTAACAGGTTTAGGTGTTGACTCAACTGTAGACTTGTTTGGCTCTGTCTTAGTACTCTGACTTTGACCAGAGGAATCTGTTTCTTTGTCTGTACTGACTGAACTTTGTGCTTCAATCACAGTTGGCTCTTCCAACTCACTTTCAGATAAAGACTCAGGGATTAGGACTTCATGCTCAGTGTTTGGTTCATCTTTGGCTGGAATCATTTGATCAACATGAACACTTTTGATCCTATCTCCAACTTCAACTAAGTATCTTTTTGTTCCACACACTTCCATTACTTTCCCAACATCCCATTTGTCTCGACTGGACTTGTTGGGAGGACTGAGAACACGAACCTGCTCATCTGGCTTGAAGTACCTCTCCTTTTTGTGGGAGTCAAAATGGTGTTTCTGACTTAATTGTTTTTGTTCAACTCTCAAAGCCAAATTGGGTTGAACTAGACTTAGACGTATTCTTAGCCTTCTCTTCATCAACAGTTCTGCAGGTGAGTAACCTGTTGTTGTGTGTGGTGTGGTTCTGTACTTCAGCAAGAAACTAGCCAAACGATGTTTCATGCTGAGCTTTGAACTACCCTGCAAAACCTGTTTCTTGAGAGCGTCTTTGACAACTCTAACAGACCTTTCCGCCACCCCGTTAGAGGCTGGATGGTATGGGGGAACAAGTGTGTGTTTTACACCATTCCGCTGCATGAACTCTTTGAACTGTTCTGAACGAAACTGAGGCCCGTTATCAGAAACAAGTTCTTCCGGTAAACCATGGCACTCATCTATGGTACACTCAGTAGTAGTGCTTGACCCCATATGTTTAACCTCAATCCATTTGGAATGACTATCTACCAGCACCAGAAAGTGATCATTACACTTTTCGCAAAAATCTACATGAATTCTCTGAAAAGATCTACTTGGCCATGACCAGGGTTGTAGTGGTGTTTTTGGTGGTTTACTCCGGCAATTTTGGCAGACGCTACATTTGCTCACCAGTGACTCAATGTCACTGTCAATACCAGGCCAATACACAAAACTTCTGGCAATTGACTTCATGCTTACTATGCCAGGATGTTCGGCATGAAGTTCGTTCATAATTTTGTTTCTCAAAGACTCTGGTACAACCACTCTGTAACCCCACTTAACGCATCCCTGCTCACATGATAATTCATGGCGTCGATTATGGAAAGGCTTCAGCTCTGAGTTCCGAACTGAGTTCAATCCACTATCGATTTCAGTCCAACCATTCAATGTCTGTTCATAAACTCATTTCAGCGCATTGTCTTTCTTTGTTTCTGCTGCAATTTCTGTTGCAGTCACTGGAAAGTCTTCATCTACAACTTGCATTGTGTAGATTGAGTTCTCACTTCCCACGTCAGAGTTCTCATGGGGCAACCGGGACAACGCATCTGCAACTGCGTTGCACTTGGAGCTCCTGTACTCCACCTTGTAGTCATACTGGGACAGCAAAATTGCCCAGCGCTACATCCTTGATGCCGCCATGGAAGGTATAGCTGACTTGGGACCAAGTATCACTAATAGTGGCTTGTGATCAGTCACTAGGGTGAATGGTCTGCTGAGAAGAAACTGATGAAATTTTTTGATTCCGAACACGATGCGGAGTGCTTCCTTTTCTATCTGCGCATAGTTGTGTTCCCTCGATGACAGGGTGCGGGATGCAAAAGCAATAGGCTTTTCCTGTCCGTCATTCATTACGTGGGAGATCACTGCACCTACACCATAACTTGAAGCATCACAAGCAAGTTTCATCTCGCATGTCGTATCGTAGTGAACAAGAAGTTCGTCACTTGTCAAGTTTTCCTTGCAGATGTCAAATGCACGTTGCTGTTCCTTTCCCCATGTCCATTTCACATCTTTTTGTAGCAGATGATGAATTGGCTTTAGCACAGTTGCTAAATCTGGAAGGAATTGTGCATAGAACTGCACCATCCCAAGGAATGATCGTAGCTCTGACACATTGTTGAGTTTTGGAGCATTCACTATTGCTTCAACTTTCACCTTCACAGGGCGATGTCCGTTGGCGTCTACTTTGAGTCCAAGGTAGACCATTTCTGACTGTGCAAATGCACATTTACTTTGACGCAGTTTGACATTGTGGCAGTTCAGTCATGTGAGAACTTGCTCTAGGATTTCCAGATGTTCTACCATGCCTTCAGTGAATATCAATAGGTCATCCTGGTTACACACACAGTGCGGAATGCCTTGTAATATTTGATCCATGACCGACTGGAAAATGTACGGAGAGGATTTCACACCATAGAGCAGCTTTGTATATGAATACAAGCCCTTATGTGTGTTGATAGTCAAGTACTGCTGACTTTCCTTATCAACATTAAGTTGGATGTAAGCGTGAGACAAATCCAGTTTAGTGAAGACTCTTGCTCCGCTAAGTTCTGCGTATAGATCTTGTGAGGTTGGTAACGGATATTGTTCGTCATCAATGGCTTGGTTGATTGTGACTTTGTAATCACCACATAGTCGAACAGGTTTGTCGGCCTTGGGTACGGCCACAATTGGCGTTGCCCAGTTACTCTGGTCTGTCTTCACAAGTACTCCATTACGCTCTAATCTGTCGAGTTCTACCTCCACTTGTTGCTTTAGTGCATATTGTACAGGTCTTGGTTGACAATACACAGGTCTCACATCTTGCTTAAGTCAAATGTGTGCAGAGTACCCTGTTATTCCCGTGTAACTGTCAGCAAAAATGTTTGCTTATGACGTTTTCAAGATGTGATTTGAACAAATTGACGCTGAAAATGTTCTTCCAGTCTAACTCTATTCTACTCAGCCAATCCTTTCCAAGGAGTGTTGGTTTATTTCTATAGCTGGCCACTATGATGGGCTGTGTTACTGACTGACCATTATGCTGAACTTTACAGTTCATTTGTCCACAAGTCTCCAAAACTTCGCCCGAGTAGGTTCTCAGCTTGACCTTACTCTCAAACAATGGTATCTGTGGGAACTTTGTTTCGTATAGGTCTTTGCTCATGGCCGAACAATCTGCTGCCGTGTCAATACACATATCGATTAACTGTTCATTAATCAATAGTTTAGTTTGAAAGTCCTTGCCTTGGCTGGTTGTAGGCTTATCGATGTTGGTTGCATAAATGGTGTACAACCCAAGTTCATTTACATCTGCGTTCACCTCCAAGTTGTGAACTCCTCTCCGGTGTTGTTGTTTGATTCCCGCAGATTGTTGGTTTCCTGTTTTATGCTTGGCCCGACATGCTGAGGCGATATGGCCTTTCCTCTGGCAGTTATAGCACTTGGCCATTTTGAACTGATAAAATTGGGATGAGTGATTACCGTTGCAACGATAACAACTGGCTGAACTCAGCCCCCCGCCATACTTCGATTTTGGTTTAGCGCCTCTTGGTTTGGCAATAGGCACTGCCTTGTGACTGTAAACGGCCACTGCAGTTCGTGGTGGGCAAAACTCGCGAGCATTCTTTGATGCCATCTCCATTGTGGTAGCAATCTTGCATGCTTTCTCGAATGTAAGATCTGGAGTGTTCATCAGTTTGGACTGAATTCGTTCATCCACTAGACTACAAACAAATCTGTCGCATTGTGCTCATCCAAGAAAGGTTCCAAAGTTACAGTGTAAACTCCAGTTTTTCAAGGCAACAATGTACTCATTGATTGTCTCATTCTGCTTCTGGTTTCTAGTGCCAAATTTATAGCTTTCTGCAATTTCCAGAGGCTTTGGGTTGAAGTGCTCCTCCAACTTCTTTATAATGTAATTGAATGTCTTTTTCCTTTAAGGGTGCAAGGAGATTCACGAGTGTGCCGTACACTTCAGGACCGATCTCCGCGAGCAGAATCGCTTTCATGCATTTGCAAACGGCCTTATTTGATTCAGTCACTATCTCTCCTTCACCACTAATCTCCAATATATTGTTTTTGTGAAAAACATGTTTGCTCTCTCCATATAGGACCTGAACGGCTCTCTACTCTTGTCAAAAGTGCCAAGGTTTCCAATGTAGCCCATGGACGCTGCCATCGTGTCGTTCTCTTTGTTTCTTTTAGTAAAAGGTCCGTTCAAAAACCCTGAATTCCTGTCTGTTCTGGTGTAGCAATTCACCTAAAACTTAGCTGTACAAAGGCTATTCAGCTTGAGGAAATCGACAAAAAAAAAACTCAGTCTAAAAAGTTATAAACTCCCAAGGACGACATCTTGCCACGTAGACACAACATAGAGATAGCCTGACAAACTCTCGCCAATTTATCCAGTTGCTGTTTTAAACTACAGTCCCCTGCATTGACGGATCTGCAGGCCTCTCATGTCCAGCTCACAAACAACTGCGACACAACTCCGTATTTACTGTTTAAACTGTTAAACAATACTGCATGTTGCAAAACAGTTCTGCACTGTATTTAAAGGATGAGTTCACAAACTCTATCCCATCCTCGTCGCCAATTTTATTATATTCCGGACAACAGAATGAATAACAACTTACACGCAGGCTGCCTGAATCACAAGAGAGATTTATTACCCAACACTCTTCATTCCCCTTCCCCTTCAACAAGAGGTGTGCAACATCTGTCCTTACCACCATCCAGGGACCTGAACAACCCCCTTCAGAAAAGGCAGCTTTTCACATGCGCCTCTAATTTAGTTTACTGCATTCAGGGTTTTCGATGTGGCATTCTCTATAATGGCGAGATCAAGCATTGACTGGGCATAGACTAGGCAATCATTTGCCAAGCACCTGTGTCGGTCTGCAATGGCCATCTTGAGCTCCTGGTTCCATGCTATTCAACCCTCTCTCCCATTCCTAAACCAACTTGTATGTCCTTGGTCTTTCCATTGCCAGGGTGAGACCAAACACAAACAGAAGAACACCACCTCATGTTCTGCCTTAGTAGCTGTAGTTGGCTATAGCATGGTAGCCAATTAGAATGCTTAGTAATTATAATCCCGCCTAATTATAACATTCATAATGTAAGAACCTACCCACTGCCTGCCAGTAACAGTAGCAGTGTGAACGTGTAATGACCTGCTTAGAAGTTAATGACCTGAACAACAAAGATGTTTGTGTTTCAACCTGTGTAAGTCTGAGCTCTTTACAGTAGCCTATAGCCTATTGGTACCAAATTGATTTGGTACCACACCCACACCCTCTGTGTTCCTTTCTCCCTCTTACTGATCCACCCAGGCTCTCTCCCCCCTGCCCACCCTTTATATCCAACTGCCCCTCCCCCCTCTCCAACCAGCCATTAACATTTTTTTGGGAAATGACATCCATTAGCCGAGCAGCACCGCCCACCTTCGATCCACACCAGTTTGCCTACAGAGCAAATAAGTCCACTGAGGATGCCATCGCCACTGCTCTTCACACTGCACTGACCCACCTCGAACACCAGGGGAGCTATGTGAGGATGCTTTTCATTGACTTTAGCTCCGCCTTCAATACCATCATCCCCAGCAGACTGGTCACCAAACTCATGGATTTAGGACTCTCCCAACCCATCTGCCTCTGGATCAAGGATTTTCTGTCTAACTGCCCCCAGACCGTCAGACTGGGCCATCACCTCTCCACCCCCATCACACTCAGCACACAGGGCTGTGTGTTGAGCCCCCTCCTCTACGCCCTCTACACCCACGATTGTGCCACCGCCCACTCCACCAACACCATCGTCAAGTTTGCGGACGACACGACTGTGGTTGGACGTATCTCAGGAGGAGATGAGACAGCCTACAGGGAGGAAGTCCAAAGACTGGCAGCGTGGTGTTCAGACAACAACCTCATCCTAAACACCACAAAAACAAAGGAAATTATCATAGACTTCCGTAAGAACAGTGCAGCCCCCAAACCCCTATTCATCAATGGGGACTGTGTGGAAAGGGTCTCAGACTTCAGATTCCTGGGCACACAAATTACGGAGGATCTCTCCTGGACTACAAACACCACCACAGCAGTCAAGAAGGCCCAGCAGCGACTCTACTTTCTGAGGATCCTCAGGAAAAACAACCTGGAGGAGAAGCTGCTGGTGTCCTTCTACCGCTGCTCCATCGAGTGTGCTGGCGTACTGTATAACCACATGGTATGCCAGCTGCTCTGCAGCGGACAGGAGAGCCCTTCAAAGGGTCATCAACACCGCACAAAAAATCACTGGCTGCCCACTGCCCTCCCTGAAGGACATCTTCAGCTCTCGCTGCCTTGGCAAGGCAGCCATCATCCTGAAGGACCCTTCCCACCCTGGACACAACCTGTTTCACCCGCTGCCCTCTGGCAGACGGTACAGGTCTTTCAAAACTCGCACAAACTGACTCAGAGACAGCTTCTACCCCATAGCCATACGTGAACTTAACAATGCAAAATAAGAAATAACACTCACATTCAACTGAATGGTTCAGCTGCTATTGTTATTTATCTGTAATTTTTTTAAATATGTATATATATTTACCTTTTCTTATATATTTAAAATTGCTCTTGTGAATCGCACCGTGGGATTGACTTTTAAATTTCGTTGTACCATGTGCAATGACAATAAAGAGATTTATTCATTATTCATGTATTATTCAAGTTCCACATGTGCAGGATTATCAAAGTTTTACTGGAGTTTACTAGGCAGGTAGTCACCTCAGTTTGAGCTCATCTCACTTTAGGATACTAGTTAGATTAGAACTCAAGTAGCACACAGAGGCCAATAATGTTAAATATTTGTATTCTTCAAACAAAATGTTGGGTTGGAACTGAATACAACTGCTCTGGGAGATTCAGATGTACGGTCAAATTTACTCAGCTTTTTTTCTATGATGAGCAGGAAATCCATTGCAGGTTTTTTTTTTCAAAAATTGATTTATAATTTATATATCCTGTTGTTGTTGGTGGGATCTTGATTTTGCTGTGCTTGAACTAAGCCAGCCGTTGATCTACAAAGCAATTTATGTTTTATGAAAATCTGTAAGACATTGCAGAAATTTTAATCAGTGTATTTCTTTCGTCTGTTAAAAATATAAGCAGGTTCCAATTCATTTTTTTTTTCAGATTAGTAATGGACACTCAAAGTATCATGCCTTTGCAGCTCAACCTCCCGGTGAAAGGAAAGGGAACAGATAGGCCTTTTACGTCTTCCCCATTCTGTTATAACATTAATCAGGCTGACTGCTGTGCCACTTTCATGCTCAACACAAAAACATTTAAAACACCGAAATTACACACTGGCACACCAATGCCACAGCATGAATTCCAGCTGTGCACGTGTGGTTCTGTCATTAAGAATCAATCCCTTCAAATACAGCAACTAATAAGCCATGAAGAAGAAAACAAAAACAGGAACTGGATCCCGAATTCAAACTGGAGCACAAATGAATCTTCTGCAAAATATGATTTCTGTCTAATGAATCATAACAGTGAATGGATTTGGTTGCAAAGACTTACTTGAGAGCTGTATTCCATCACTGTTTTATACACTTCAGTTCCATGTTAATCATTTCAAAACTCACTACACCTGAAAATTACATTAAAAAGTTCAGGGAACAACCAAAAATCAATTTAGTGGAATATCTTCTCCAGAATAATTTTCTCTGCAATTTTTCCTTGGCTTGCTCACTGGATTTGCATAAAGTTAGGGTCAGACTCCACTCTTGTGTTTGAGAAGTCGATATTCATATGTCACAGAGTGCAACTTCTCAGTGAATCGGGCTGCCGGTGGAACACCAGCTTCCTGAAAGACAGGAAGCAGCATGTGAGGCTGGGAAAGAACATCTTGGACCCGCAAACCTTCAGCATAGGAGCACCACCTGCATACACTTCCCTCTCCTCTACTCTCTCTACACCAATAACTGCACCTCCACTGCCTACTCCGTCAAACTTCTCAAGTTTGTGGACGACACAACCCTGATTGGACTGATCCAGGATGGGGAGGAATCTGCCTACAGACAGGAAGTGTCACACCTGGCGTCCTGGTGCCATCACAACAACCTGGTGCTCAATGCTCTTAAGACAGTGGAATTGCTTGTAGACTTTAGGAGAGTTCCCCCTCCCCTCACTGCACTCACCATCAACAACACCACAGTCACATCTGTGGAGTAATTTAAGTTCCAGGGAACCATCATCACCAAAACCTTAAGTGGGGGGCTACCATCGACTCATAGACATGGAAACATAGAAACATAGAAAATAGGTGCAGGAGGAGGCCATTCGGCCCTTCGAGCCAGCACCGCCATTCATTGTGATCATGGCTGATCGTCCCCAAACAATAACCCATGCCTGCCTTCTCCCCATATCCCTTGATTCCACTAGCCCCTAGAGCTCTATCTAATTATCTCTTAAATCCATTCAGTGGCTTGGCCTCCACTGCCCTCTGCGGCAGGGAATTCCACAAATTCACAACTCTCTGGGTGAAAAAGTTTTTTCTCACCTAAGTCTTAAATGGCTTCCCCTTTATTCTAAGACTGTGGCCTCTGGTTCTGGACTCGCCCAACATTGGGAACATTTTTCCTGCATCTAGCTTGTCCAGTTCTTTCATAATTTAATATGTTTCTATAAGTTACCCCCTCATCCTTCCAAACTCCAGTGAATACAAGCTTAGTCTTTTCAATCTTTCCTCATATGACAGTCCCGCCATCCCAGGGATCAATCTCGTCAATTTACGCTGCACTGCCTCAATCACAAGGATGTCCTTCCTCAAATTAGGAGACCAAAACTGTACACAATACTCCAGATGTGGTCTTACCAGGGCCCAATACAACTGCAGAAGAACCTCTTTACTCTTATACTGAAATCCTCTTGTTATGAAAGCCAACATTCCATTAGCTTTCTTCACTGCCTGCTGTAAGTGCACGCCAACTTTCAGTGACTGGTGTACAAGGACACCCAGGTCTCACTGCACCTCCCCCTTACCTAACCTAACCTAACCCCATAGTCATAAAGGCACAACAAAGGATGTACTTCCTGCGGCAGCTGAGGAAGCACAATCTGCCACAGGCAATGATGGTCCAATTCTATACGGCCATCGTAGAGTCTGTCCTCACCTTCTCCATCATGGTTTGGTTTGGCTCAGCCACCAAGCACGACACTCGGATGCTGCAGTGAATCGTCCGATCGGCTGAGAAGGTTATTGGCTGCAACCTTCCCTCCATTGACGAACTGTACACTGCAAAGGCCAGCAAGCGAGCGGGTAAGATTATCTCCGACCCCTCTCACCATGGCCACAAACTCTTTGAATCACTTCCCTCTGGAAGGCGACTCTGGACTGTCAAAGCTGCCACAGCCAGACATAAAAACAGTTTTTATTCCACGAGTTAGTAGCTCTACTCAATAACCAAAAATCTGTAGCCGCCTTTTGCTCTGGTATTTTATTTAATTCACCTGTTTAATCAATAATGTTTTATTATTAATGTTTAATGTTTTATGTAACATCCGTAACTGTCACTGTATGTCATGTTGTCACTTGTGGGCGGAGCACCAAGGCAAATTCCTTGTATGTCAAAACTTGGCCAATAAACGTATTCATTCATTCAAAATGTCACATCAAACCCTATCTTTACCCATCCTTCCACCACATAACTGTGCTTCAATGGCGAGCAGGAAGGACTCTAGATGCTTTCTCATCTGCAACCCAGGTCAATCATTACTGCTCTCCTGGCTAAGTGTGCTGGAGATTACGTCTAGAGTCACGGGTTTATATTCTTTGGAAATAGTAACTTCATCTAAATCCACTGAGGGAGTTTATTTGCCTAAACTAGGAAAGAGTTAACATGGTAGTTTAGTCATTCTTGTCAAGAGATATAATCTGCCAATTTAACCCTATATGTTAAGCAAGGGCAAAACATTCTCTCAAGACTGCTTAAGTTAGTATATTTTTAAACTTTCTTTATAGTTTTATCATGTGTATACTAATTAAATGCATTATTATTATGTGTAAATCCTCAGAAGAATCAGTGGATTGTTTGAAACTAGAAGGGTCACTTCAGAGTGACCTAGAATGAGAGCCCTCTGCCTGAGGAGAGAGTGATATATTTGAACCTGGCAGGTGCAGCACAGTCGTAGGATCTATAAAGGTCCATTTCACACTTCTGTCAGTCTGGAATTCATAAATTGGGTGACTACACTCAATATCGAGGTTCTTGATTTTTACGAGTGTAACTTCCAAGCAGAATGAAGAGTATTACCAGTACCGCTTTGGTAAACTCCAAAATCCAACAGCTAATTTAAATTACCATTATATTAGAAAACTTCAGATGCTGTTATATATCAAATTGTGATAAAAATCTAGGTACATTTAAGCTGATTAAATAATAATGTCCATATACATGTAGGTGCCAAATGTATTGTTAATCTGCTGTTTCAGAACTATTTATAATTTGAAACTGATAAAGTTCATTGTGAAAGGCTCCATGTAAATATTTTATGTCGATAAATGTTTATGGTTTAAAATTTGAATCATACAGGAATATTTTTCTCCTCAAACTTAAAAGTTGTTAAGATTATTAGCAGGACATCAAAACAGTCCTGGCTTGTGTACATTATTTTAAAATAAAACTATATAGGTTGGTCTTATATTTATTTATTTCATAATTTGGTCAGGCAGATTTGTTCTATAATACAGGATCCATTGTGAATTGGATTCAAATACCCTAAAGATAGACACAAAATGCTGAAGTAACCCAGCGGGACAGGCAGCATCTCTGGAAAGAAGGAATGGGTGATGTTTCGGGTCAAGATCCTTCAATACCCTAATTCACTTCACTTGAGGCTTTCATCATATGGTAGGATGAGGAATGTGCTTCCATGATTTGGATGTCAAAGAATCGTGTTCAAATCAATTTTCCATAAATTACTATTTTATTTTATAAAACATAAATTATTTCTAAATTTAAAGATTCTGAAGGGAAATCAATGTTTTAATACAAGAGCCATTAAAATAATCTTCAGGTCACAAATATTAATTCACATAAAATATGAAGCTAAGCTTGTTTAATGTGAATGTTACCAATTTCAAATTGCAAGCATTCTAAGGTTCCAGATGAAGAGGTATAATACAATACAATACAATTCAATTCAATTTATTGTCATTTGGACCCCTTGAGGTCCAAACAAAATGTCGTTTCTGCAGCCATACATTACAAAACAAAAAGACCCGAGACACAACACAGTTTACACAAACATCCATCACATCGTTGTGATGGAAGGCAAAAAAAACTTATCTCTCCACTGCACTCTCCCCCCCGATGTCAGAGTCAGAGTCAAAGTCAAAGCCCCCGGCTGGCGATGGCGATTGTCCCGCGGCCATTAAAGCCACGCCGGGTGATGCAAGGTCGCGCACCGGGTCTTGGTGTTAGAGCCCCCGGCGTGCGCTCGCAAAGACCCGCGGCCATTCCAAGCCGCGCGGGACGATGCTGTAAGGCCCCGCTCAGGTGCTCTTCAACCCCGCAACTCGGGCGGGAGAAGTCGCCGTTGCGGAAGCCCCGAAAAGCGGTCACCCAGCAGGGACCTGCAGGCTCCCGGTGCCGCCGTCCGCCAAACCCGCAGTTGCAGCCTCCGAAACTCCGGAGGTCGGGTGGCAGCAGCGCTCCACCACAGCTCCACCCGCTCCGGACTTGGCCAGCCCTGTGACGGTGAGTAGTCGGCAGCTCCGCAGCTGGAACCCCAGGTCGTTCCCGCTGGAGGTCGCTCCACGTTGCAGCCCCAACGACAACGGAGACCCGACAAAGAAAAGGTCAAGTCTCCCGTGCAGGGGAAAGATTTTAAAGTTACCCCCTCCCCCCCACCCCCCCACACACATACCCCAACAAAAAAAATAACAAAAACTACATAAAAACGAGACAAAAAATAATAAAACACAGACGGACTGCAGAGGCCGCTGCTGACGAGAGTCGCGCCGCCCACAATAAGATTATGGCTCATTAGCGTGTGGTCCAACATCATCTTCGGATCATTTACCTTGTCGTGGTGAAGAGGCTTGCATGTCCCCATGATTCCGAGAGCGATGCCGTCGGAAGCACCAGCTTCTGGTAGGGCCACCCATGGCGGTAAGGTCAAGGATGAGGGTACAGACTAAGAACGATCCACCCTACAAGACCTCAACGGCGGACCAGGCAGACAAAGTTTTCTTGAACTCAACGGCTGTGAAGGCGGATGAAGACTGTAACAGATCTATCAGCTCCAATCGTCTTGGTTCCCTTGCCATTGGAATTAGTTGATTGATTTGTGAAGGACCGTGTGCTTCTTGGAGTGCAACATCAAGTACATGTTAAACAAGCACACGCACAGGCGTCTTCATCTGTGAGCAGCATAGAACGTAGACCATCATCCTCGACCTCGAGGGGTAGCCACGATGACGAGTCCTACATGTTCTTTGATGGCATGTAATAGCAGCCTGAGTTCTGGTGCATGTTCGCAAACATGACCATGACTCTGGAAGCAATTAGCTATCAAACTTTGAAAACCTAATTATCAAAATACTATTGAAAACACCTTGAAGATAAAACAACTTTACAGGGCACAGATTAGCCATAGTGTATCCTAATCTTGATAGCTCCGGAGCAGAACTTTTTGACTTACAGTATTTTTATTTACATGCTTCAAATAAATGAAACCGTGCTGCAAAATGATATTTTTAAATGAAGCATGATTTACTTATTGTAAGTACCTGTATGATGCAATGCCAGGCTTTTTTTAAGAAAGGTTTTTCTTCACTAAACTTCTGCGTAGTGAACAGAATACGATATAATTTTTTCCAACTGATGCTATCTGATAATCGTCACCATATTTAGACCTGTACATCTCCAATCAATTCCTTCCTGACTCACACCTTTCTCCTTGCACATTTCATCTTTAAATCCTGCAATTGAGCCATTAATGCCTGAGGTGAGAATCTATTCCAAAAGCTAACAAATCTAAATTGAAGATATTCTTGCTTCATCAATATAAAACTTTTTGTTTAACTACTAATCATGATTTCCAGCCTTCTGGACGAAATGCCACACCATAAGTAATGTTTTTTTTTAAATAAAATACTCTTACAATGTCTCTCCTTGGGATTGTTTTCCCCAAAGAAGTTGTAGACATCTCTTTCCTGCTTCCCATGCTTAAAGGACATCACCTATTAATAGTTCCTTCTTTGAATTGTTAATACACATGTGGGGGAGTTCATTTTCTGATTTAGAATCTGTGGCAACCAAACCGACAAAGTAAGTACTTCATATTTAAAATGTGCCATAATGATGAATAAAATTGAAAGCAATGAGATTGTTTTATTTTCCAAATACTGTTCTATGATTACAAATCAAATACTTTTTCTCTTCTTCACCAAAATATTAGATTTAGCACCTTTATGCATTATACTGATTTCTCAGAATTAAAGAAACCAATTATTTGGAGTCAAATATTCGCATATTTTCTACTTGAAAATTCTCCCTGTATAGTTGATGTAATTTATAATACGGAATGTTTTGCAAACAGCATCTTGTGAGCTTCCCAATAAATATCACACACAGTTGTGATCCCAGAAATGACTACTGTGGGACTCTACTGGTCACAGCTAATAAATTAGAACTAGTCATATTAATGACTACTTTCCATTACTTAATATCTGGCTAATTCATTATCCAATTTACAGCTTCCTCCCTGATCCCATGAGTTTTAATTTTAGCTTCAGTTTTTATGTGGGGATCGTTGTGAAGTTGAAGTATGTTACAGTAATCTCATTACTATCAACTGACTCACTTATATCTTCATAGACTTTCTTTAAATTTGTTAAGCATGATCTGTCTTTCAGACATTCCAGACAAGCTTCAATTTATTGGAATTATTCTTATTGGATACACGTGAATTACTTCCTTTGAAACAATTTGCAATATTGTATCCCAATACAGACATCAAGTTAACAAGCCTATAATTCATAAGCCCATGCTTCTGACCTTTACAAAAGACTGAAATCTGCTCATACAAAAGAAATGAAAGTACTTGCAATACATGCCAAATGTTGTAAGGTATTTCCACAGGTTAAAAAGAGATTAGCAATGGATGCACGACCAGCATGGTTAATTTATTAGAGCCAGGCTATTTACATTATTAAGTTCATTGGGGCCACCTGCAATATTGTCATAGATTTGGTTGTGATGTTGGACAGGTTTTTACCAGTGCAGAATGCAGAGCAGAATGTGGTTTAAGGATTGGAAGGAAAGAAAAGGGTGAGCTTAGAGCAGGATAAAACAAAATAAAATAAAATAAAGCCCAGAGCTAATGTAGATCTTGGATAAGAAGTAACAAAGAGAAGCAGGGAGAAGAGCTGATTGGCTGAAACCCATGGGAGTCAGAGGTGAGTCAGAGGGGAAAAACCGTTAAAAAAGAGCGCCAAAAAGAGTTATCCCAGAGCTAGCCCAGAGCTTACGTGGATCTTGGACAAGCAGCAACAAAGAGAAGCAGGGAGAAGGGCTGCTTGGCTGAAGCCCGAGGGAAAGGTGAGTCAGAGGGGAAAATCTGTGGAATTCTCTGCCACAGAAGGTAGTTGAGGCCAGTTCATTGGCTAGATTTAAGAGGGAGTTAAATGTGGCCTTTCTGGCTAAAGGGATCAGGGGGTATGGAGAGAAGGCAGGTATGGGATATTGATTTGGATGATCAGCCATGATCATATTGAATGGCGGTGCAGGCTCGAAGGGCCGAATGGCCTACTCCTGCACCTATTTTCTATGTTTCTATGAAAACCGTTTAAAAAGAGCGCCAAAAAGCAGCCAGAGTTAACCCAGAGTTAGCCCAGAGCTTACGTGGATCTTGGACGAGGTAGAGTCACTATGGATTGAGTTGAGGTATTGCAAAGGCAAGAAGACACTAATTGGTGTTATCTACAGACCCCCAAATAGTAGCACGGATTTAGGGTGTAAGTTGCAGCAGGAGTTAAAACTAGCATGTAACAAAGGTAATGCCACTGTGGTGATGGGGATTTCAATATGCAGGTAGACTGGGAAAATCAGGTTGGTTCAGGACCTCAAGAAAGAGAGTTTGTAGAATGCCTCCGAGATGGATTATTAGAGTAGCTTGTAATGGAGCCGACCAGAGAAAAGGTAATTTTGGATTTAGTGTTGTCCAATGAACCAGATTTGATAAGAGAACTGGAGGTAAAGGAACCGCTTGGAGGTAGTGATCATAATATGATTAGTTTTAATCTGCAATTTGAGAAGGAGAACCTTAAATCGGAAGTGTCAGTGATGCAGTTGAACAAAGGTGACTATGAAGGCATGAGGGAGGAGCTGGCCAAGGTAGACTGGAAAGGGATCCTAGCAGGAATGACGGTGGAACAGCAATGGCAGGAATTTCAGGGCATAATCCGGAAGACGCAGGATCATTTCATTCCAAAAAGGAAGAAAGATTCTAAGGGCAGTAGGAGGCACTAGAGATGTTAGGGATAGAATAAAACTAAAAGAAAAGATGTATAACACAGCAAAGAGTAACCGGAAGCCAGAGGATTGGGAAACTTTCATTGGACAACAGAAGGAAACAATACGAGCAATACGGGGTGAAAAGATGAAGTACGAGGGGAAGCTGGCCAGGAATATAAAGAAGGACAGTGAAAGCTTCTTTAGATATGTTCAGGGAAAAAGAGTAGCACAGTCAAATGTGGGTCCCTTGAAGGCAGACACGGGTGAAATTATTATGGGGAACAAGGAAATGGCAGAACAGTTGAACAGGTACTTCGGATCTGTCTTCACTATGAAAAACACAAACAATCTCCCTAAAGTACTGGAGGACAGAGGATCCAAGTGGGTAGAGGAACTGAAAGACATTTTCATTAGGCGAGAAATAGTATTGGGTAAGCTAATGGGACTGAAGGATGATAAATCCCCTGGGCCTGATGGTCTGCATCCCACGGTCTTCAGGGAGGTGGCTCTGGAAATAGTGGACGCATTGGTGATCATTTTCCAATGTTCAATAGATTCAGGATCAGCAGGATAGCTAAAGTTAACCCACTTTTCAAGAAAGGAGCGAGAGAAAAAACGGGAATTACAGACCAGTTAGCAAGACTTCGGTAGTGGGAAAGATGCTGGAGTCAATTATTAAAGAGGTAATAATGGGACATTTGGATAGCAGTAAAAGGATTAGTCCAAGTCAGCATGGATTTATGAAAGGGAAATCATGCTTGACTAACCTTCTGGAATTTTTTGAGGATGTGACAAGTAAAATGGATGAAGGGGAGCCAGTGGATGTAGTGTATCTAGACTTTCAGAAAGCCTTTGATAAGGTCCCGCACGGGAGACTGGTGACTAAAATTAGAGCACATGGTATTGGGGGTAGGGTGTTGACATGGATAGAAAATTGGTTGGCAGACAGGAAGCAAAGTGTAAGAGTGAACGGGTCCTTTTCAGAATGGCAGGCAGTGGCGAGTGGAGTGCCGCAAGGCTTGGTGTTGCAGCCGCAACTGTTTACCATATATATTAATGATTTGGAAGAGGAAATTAGGAGCAACACAAGCAAGTTTGCGGATGATACAAAAGCTGGGTGGCAGTGTGAACTGTGAAGAGGATGGTAGGATGTTGAAGGGTGACCTGGACAGGTTGAGTGAATGGGCAGATGCGTGGCAGATGCAGTATAACATAGATAAATGTGAGGTTATCCACTTTGGCGGCAAAAACAAGGGGGCAGATTATTATCTCAATGGGGTTAGTTTAGGTAAGGGGGAGGTACAGAGAGACTTGTCCTTGTACACCAGTCACTGAAAGTTGGTGCGCAGGTACAGCAGGCAGTGAAGAAAGCTAATGGAATGTTGGCCTTCATAACAAGAGGATTTCAGTATAGGAGTAAAGAGGTTCTTCTGCAGTTGTATAGGGCTCTGGTGAGACCACATCTGGAGTATTGTGTACAGTTTTGGTCTCCTAATTTGAGGAAGGACATCCTTGTGATTGAGGCAGTGCAGTGTAGGTTCACGAGATTGATCCCTGGGATGGCGGGACTGTCACATGAGGAAAGATTGAAAAGACTAGGCTTGTATTCACAGGAGTTTAGAAGGAAGAGGGGGAGGTCTTATCGAAACATATAAAATTATAAAAGGACTGGTCAAGCTAGATGCAGGATAAATGTTCCCAATGTTGGGCTTGTCCAGACCCAGGGGCCACAGTCTGAGAATAAAGGGGAGGCCATTTAAGACTGAGGTGAGAAAAAACTTTTTCACCCAGAGAGTTGTGAATTTGTGGAATTCCCTGCCACAGAGGGCAGTGGAGGCCAAATCACTGGATGGATTTAAGAGAGAGTTAGATAGAGCTCTAAGGGCTAGCGGAATCAAGAGATATGGGGAGAAGGCAGGCATGGGTTATTGATTGGGGACGATCAGCCATGATCACAATGAATGGCGGTGCTGGCTCGAAGGGCCGAATGGCCTCCTCCTGCACCTATTTTCTATGTTTCTAAAACTTATCAATGACACTGATAGTATTTGAAGTATAATAGAGAAAATATATACAGGATGCAACATTTTTTAAAGTGTTTTTTTAACTTATATTTTTGTTGGTATACGCAGTAAACCCATGTTCCACTCACACTGCCACTGTCCCCCTGATATCTTCTTCCAGTGAAATATGAGGTACTGTTCCTCCAATTTGCATTTGGCCTCACTCTAACAGTGGAATAGGCCAGAAAGGCCAGTATGGGACTGGGACAGAAAGGTCAGTATAGGAATTGGAAGGGGATTTAAAATGTTTAGCAACTGGGGCATAAGCCCAGGTGGACTGAGCAAAGGTGTCAGCGAAACGATCGCCCAGTCTATGCTTGGTCTCGCCAATATACAGGAGTCCACACCTAGAACAGTGGATATAGTAGATGAGGTTGTAGGAAGTGAAAGTGAACCTCTGCCGCACCTGAAAGAACTGCCAGAGTCCTTGGACAGATTTGAGGGAGGATGTATAGGGATAGGTGATGCATCTTCTGCGGTTTCAGGGGAAAATACCTGGGGAAGGGATGGTTTGGGTGTAAAGGGATGAGTTAACCAGGGAGTTGCAGAGAGAACGGTCTCTGCAGAAAGCAGAAAGGGGTGGAGTTGGGAAGATGAGGCTTGTGATATGATGTCGTTGGAGGTGGAAAAAATGTCGGAAAATTATGTGCTGCATGCGACGGGTGATGGGGTGAAAGTTGAGGACCCATGGTGTTCTTTAACCTAAGAAGTATGATAGAATTTCATATAAGGGATGTCAATTCAATGAATTTCCAGTGACCTCAGTGCATAAACATATAAAGTTCAGGTCTAATTTCAGGAAGACTAGCAGTTTACAAAAGGTAAATGATCATTTTAGATAACATTTACTTACATTGCACATTAAAATACATATTTTCCCCAATACAGGCACAAATCGTAAAACACGATCCATCAACGATACGGCAATGGAGTCAAATACTTTGAGGGTTTTCTGACTAAAGATGAAGTACAGCAACAGAAAGTAAGGTAACTCCACTGTCACAATCAACTGTTTTTTTTGTCTTGTTCGGTTAAACTTTTGGTTATTAGGTTGTGTTATGTGTGTGGGGGGGGGGGGGGTGAAACAGGGCTTTCTGTCTCTCCCTTCGGAGGAATGTGACTTTCTTGTCGTATCCCCCTTCTCTTCCCCCATCTGAGCTGAGGCCTAATGGCAGAGCTGGCGGCCTCCAACCTGCGACCGACCTCGAGGATCCGGAGGTAGAGCCAGCCAGGACTTACCAACGCGAGGCTTGCCGTCTTCGAGCTGCGGCGGCGTTCGTGCAGCGGCACGACTCGGCGCTCCGGTGATGGTTGACGGCGCGGGGCTGAGACACTCCTGTGTGGGTGGCCCGGCTCCCAGCTGGAAGGCGCTCCCGTGAGGGCGGCCCGGTGCGGGGCTGAGACGCTGCCGTGTGGGCGGCCCGGTGCGGGGCTGAGACGCTGCCGTGTGGTCGGCCCGGTGCGGGGCTGAGACGCTCCCGTGGGGGCGGCCCGGTGCGGGGCTGAGACGCTCCCGTGGGGGCGGCCCGGTGCGGGGCTGAGACGCTGCCGTGTGGGCGGCCCGGTGCGGGGCTGAGACGCTCCCGTGAGGGTGGCCCGGTGCGGGGCGGAGACGGTGCTCCGGTGGCTGAGGCGGCGGCGACCTGAATCCGGGGCTCAGCTGCGGGCCAGTGGATGACATCGTCGGGAGCTCGCGGGTCACAGGTTGATGCCTGTTTTCCGGAGCTCCCGTGGCAACAGCTGCGTCCGCTGGACTGGAGGGCGGCAGCTTTGACCACCCCCGGGCCGCGGAGCTTGAACCGCGGGACTGACTTACCATCGCCCGGTGGGGTATCGCCTCAGCGCAGAGGGAGAAGAGGAGGGAAGAGACAGTAACTCTAAGACTTTTGCCTCCATCACAGTGAGGAAGTGCTTGGTGAACTCACTGTGGTGGATGTTAATTTGTGTTTATTGTGTGTTGTTTTATTATTACATGTATGGCTGCAGGCAACGACATTTCGTTCATGACAAATGACAAATAAAGGATTCAATTCAATTCAATTCAATATTTCTACTTTGCCAAATATTTGAAATAACGTCTGCATCTCCAGAAATGTGTAAACAAAATTGTGATCTTTACAGACTGTTTTACTGGTGAGTTTATTGCAACATTTTTAGAAGTCCATCCACAAAAGAAAAGGTAAAACCCAGGGATTGTGAAACAAATGGATCTCTGTCTTGGCTCACCCTTGCCTCTGAGTCAGAAGAACCTGGGTTCAAATCTCATTTAAATTAGTTGGCTGACAATCCAATAAGATAGGGAAGGAAAACTGCACCTAGAGAGCTGCAGTCTTTCGGGTGCAACATTAGCCTTGTTCCCAACAACTCGATGAGATGAACATAGCAGAAATCCTGTCACTATTTAGTGGTGTTTTGTTGGAGTTTTAATCAATATTTTTCCATCCACCGAGATCATTATATAAAAAAAACACAGATTTCTTTGAATCCCTGCTATTTGCAAATTAGCTAGTCTCACTTCTTTGTATTGCAATAGTGTGAACACTTACAAAACAAATCTGGTTAATTGGAACTGAAACACCAGGGGATGTTCTGACATCTTGATTGACATGATACAGAAGAAAGTTCTGAATGATTTAATCTACAAAGGTTTGCAACTAAATGAACTTTAGTGATTTCAACCAAACTTAGTTTGCAATTGGCTCTTGTAGTTGCAGAACCTCTCTGACATGAAGATCGACCGTTTTTTATGGACATTTTCAACCTCTCACTTCTGAGGTCTGTTCCCACCTGCTTTAAAAGGATATCAATAATACCGGTGCCCAAGAAGAGCAGGGTGACGTGCCTCAATGACTATCGACCAGTGGCACTAATGTCTGTGGTGATGAAGTGCTTTGAGAGGCTGATCATGGCATAAATCAACTCATACCTCGACAAAAACCTGGACCCTCTGCAGTTCGCTTACCGCCACAACAGATCAACGGTGGATGTTCAAGAAGGAACTGTAGATGCTGGAAGATCGAAGGTATACAAAAATGCTGGAGAAACTCAGCGGGTGCAGCAGCATCTATGGAGCGAAGGAAATGGGTGACGTTTTGGGCCGAAACCCTTCTTCAGACTGATCGACGGTGGATGCAGTCTCGCTGGCTCTCCACTCCGCTCTGGACCACTTGGACAACATAAACTCATATGTCAGGCTGTTATTCATTGACTACAGCTCGGCATTTAATACAATCATCCCCTCCAAGCTGGTTACCAAGCTCTCAGAACTGGATCTCTGCGCATCCCTCTGTAATTGGATCCTCGACTTCCTCATTCACAGACCACAGTCTGTTCGCATTGGTGGAAATGTGTCATCCTCGATAACAATCAGCACGGGAGCACCTCAAGGCTGCATGCTCAGCCCCCTGCTGTACTCACTCTATAATCATGACTGCATAGCCGGTCATAGGGCAAACTCCATCATCAAGTTTGCTGACGATACCACTGTTGTGGGATGTATCACTGATGGAGACGAGTCAGAGTATAGAAGTGAGATTGACTGACTGACAAAATGGTGCCAGCACAATAACCTGGCTCTCAACACCAGCAAAACCAATAAACTGATTGTGGACTTTGGAAGGGGTAGGATGGGAACCCACAGTCCCGTTTATATCAACGGGTCGATGGTGGAAAGGGTCAAGAGCTTCAAATTCCTGGGCGTGCATATTTCCTAAGATCTTTCCTGGTCCCAGAACACTGATGCAATTATAAAGAAAGCACATCAGCACCTCTATTTCCTGAGAAGATTACGGTATGTCAAGGAGGACTCTCTCGAACCTCTACGGGTGCACAGTCGAGAGCATGCTGACCGGTTGCATCGTGGCTTGGTTCGGTAACTTGTGCGCCCAGGAGTGGAAAAGACTGCAAAAAGTTGTAAGCACTGCCCAGTCCATCATCGGCTCTGACCTCCCTACCATCGAGGGGATCTACCACAGTCGCTGCCTCAAAAAAGCTGGCTGCATCATCAAGGACCCACACCATCCTGGTCACACACTCATCACTCCGCTGCCTTCAGGTAGAAGGTACAGGAGCCTAAATCTGCAACAACCAGGTTCAGGATCAGCGTCTTCCCCACAGCCATCAGACTATAAAACTCAACTCAAACAAAATCTGAACTTTAATTAGTGTGTGTTTATATATATATATATTCAATGGTATATGGACACACTGATCTGTTCTGCATTATTTATGCATGCAATATTCTGTTGTGCTGAAGCAAAGCAAGAATGTCATTGTCCTATCTGGGACACATGACAATAAACTTTCTTGAATCTTGGATGGCTGCACATTGATAAATAAACCTCAACCTGTTGTTTATATTACATAGTTTAGCAAACGGTAAGTTACTTAAAGGCAATTCATTGTTCACTGAAATAAAGCAACAAAAAAAATACAGTTTAATGTGGTTTGCTCTATGCAATATCTGAAGGCAAAATATTGATGAAGATTTTGAACATCTGGATCTGCTGTACCAATCAACATAGCACCCCAGCAGTCATTGCCCCCAAACATGAAAGCAGACATTTAGGCATACAACCCTGTAGGAGTTTTCCCTTTCCCCTGACTGAAGAAGGCTCTGACCCAAAACATCCCCTCTTCCTTTTCTCCAGAGGTGCTTCCTAACCCTCTGAGCTACTCCAGCATTTTGAGTCTTTCAGTTAGGCATAAACCCCCTGATTTCCGTTCATTAATCAATTTTTAGTCCATACCAACAGGTGTGGACTAAAAATTGGTTAATGTAGAGAATTTCCTTCTCCGCTGAGTATGTTGAATAACCTTTTGCATTTACTCTCGCACAGGCTTTTGAATGTTCAAATGCACCACACTCACTCTCTCCCCTATTCAATATTACTTATTGCAAACTTTAATCTTCAACTTTTTTCATAAATTAATGTTGACCTCACCAAGTCATATTGTTTTTTTTAAAGGTTCCTCGCTCCATTTCCTCAATAAATGATTCAAACATTTATCCAACTACTGATGCCAAGCTAACGGTCCATTGTTTTTAATTTTCTCTTTCCTGCCTCTCCTCAACAGTGAGGTTACATTTGTGACCCAGTCTGTGGAAAACATTCTAGAATCAAGTTGACCAATGCATCCACAATCTCTACACCCATCCTTTTGTTCCCAAATCTCATGATGCAGGTGATCAGGTATAAGGGATGCCTTGGCTTTTAGAACCAATAAATGCTGATTTTTTTCCAGCTCCTCATTCCCACTAGCCTTGTTATTTTCAATTATTTCTGGAAGGCTCTCTATGTCTTCCACTGTGAAGCCAGACACAGAATATTAATGTTATTTTGCTCTATTTTTTTAATACGCCAATATCATTTTGCATTTCTGACAATATTTTTTTCTGTCAAAGCTTTTCGTCAGTTTTTGTTTAATATAAGATTGTTCTTATATTCTATTTTCATTTTCATTGTCAATTTCTTGGTGATACTTTAAAATTTGATATTTTTCGCAGTCAAGGGCTTACTGTTTAATGACCTGAGATATTATACACTACATTGACATGTTATCTGGATTCCTATGGATATCGACTAAATGCTTTCTGCTCCTTGCTACTTCCTAATTCCACCTAAACTGATTCAATTCTAATTTCCCGTTAAGATATGCCTTTCTTTCATTGTCATCCCATGCTATGTTCTTAGCACCATCTCTTTGCCTTTTTCATTTTGCCCTTCTCTAGTAAAACTTTAAGTGTTCTGAAACAGGTGTTTGTTAAATGGTGGTTAATTAACAATCATGTATTCATAACGGCTAATAGATTATACTCATGTGTTTCCATCTGTGGCATTAATTCATCCATCCTTTTAGAACTGCTGCATGTACTCAAGCAAATAGCCTTAGATTTTTATCATTTTTTACCAGTTTTCTCTGCTCCAATTCTATTCAGAAAGTACTTGCATATGTTTCCCTGATCTGTTCCTTCCTGGCAGATAATTTATCATTATTCTTTTGCTGCCCAAAGCTATTGTCTTGTCCTTCATCTTTAAATTCTTACATTTCCCCTCACAAGTTCTCTCTTCTGCTACTTAGTTCAGTCATTATCTACAGCCCTAGTTACCTGCAGCCCCAGTTATTCACTCAGACACTGGTCCCAACCCTGTTCAAGTGATGCCCATTTCAACAGAATAACTTCCACATCCCTCAACACAGGAGCCGGTCGTCCATGAAGCGAAAGCCAATTCCATCTCACCGATCTTTGAAGAATCTTTGTACTTATTGGCTCAAAGCCAATTTGCAAGTAGGTCAGGTAGTAAAACAGATTATTATGTTTGCAGATTTATTTTTATTTAAATTTGGACATCAGAAGCAGCAGTACTTCCTTCTTCAACCAAATTTTGTCATTGGTACCCACACCACGAGCACGAGTGGATATGTCCAGTCCCACCCCCGGTTCCTCTCCAGCTCTGAAGACTCATCCTTAGCACAGACACCAGGCAGACCACAGCCTTCAGGACTCACACTCACAAATGAAGAGAAATGAATGCATCTCTTACTGTCTCTTATAACTGTTCGATCCCACTCTACAACATTTGCCTTCATTGGAAGCCCACATCACTATGAACACTGCAGGCCAGGATTCAGTTGTTATTCTGCTACTTGTAGATTACATGAGCACAGACTACTGTTGGTAGTGGTCTGGTGAGTGCATGATCATGGGGGCAGTGAATGTGTACAGCTACAGTGACACTCTAACACTTATTGCGGTAATCAGATTCTTGCAGTCTGGTGGTCTATTCATGTAAAGAAGCAAGAGGATGGTGGGCAGGCTCAGAGAAAGCATCGCTGATCCTCCTGACTGATTCTCGAAATACACTATTTTTGGTGGCTGTTTAAAGATTAGCTCTTAGAATACCAAAATATTGTGCACATCAAATAAGGCAAATGTAATAATATTTGCTCTATTAAAAGTAAATTAATACAATTAAGGAATTAAAGGACGCAGTCTGTTACATGGAAAATAGAAAATATAGACAACATTATTACTCAGAGAATAAGATATATTCACCGGCTTTCTCTAAATTTTCTTTCTTTTCCTCTTCCTCTTTGGAGAGCGTTAATAACTTTGCAGAGATTTCCACTACTTTCCCCCTGAAGTTGTTCATCATGTAATGTTGATATAAAAACTGCATCCTAATCATTACGCCATTTGGGAGCAGAAATTCCTGACTTTCCAAGAATTATTTTAAGGAGTGAGGATTGGAATTAAATCCTTTTTACATCCATAAACTTTCACCCCACTACAAGGCCCTTGAATAAATGTCAAAATAATCCAGAAATGCGAGTCATTCTCACCTCTGGTAGTGCAGATTACCGCCGAGGATCAGATAAATTAACGTACCTCAGATCAAAAATTAGGTCTGACATCTAAGTAGCGCACGGTATCGTATTACATAAAACATATATCTTAACTGGCAAAACTCAAAGAGCTAACTGTGTTATTTGTACGTGATTCTGGGAATGTGTATCTACTCCTATTCACAAACTCTGAACATAATTATCATTTGAACATTCCAGTGATCCCCCTATTGTCCTTATCAGTTACATTTAAGTATTATCATTTTCACTGACAATTTCACACTTAATTAATTTGATACCTTTATAGATATGTTAAAACATTCATCTATTCTTGACATGGACTTGACATCAGGAACAATTTGAAACTCCTATCACCTCTCTCTACGGTGATGGATAAGTAAGTTATGTTCTAAAATGGCTGGTATTATCGGTTGCATGTTAGAAGGCAAATGTATAGTCATGTTTCAGACTAAAAGTAGTTCAGACACCTGGGTCCTAGAGTGCCACCCGCCATAATACCTGTGCAAAAGTTAGAAACAAAAATAATTTGTTTTCCAGGGTTGTGATACATAAATAGCTACATTCCCTCCTCACAGTTTCAGTCCAAGCTCATACTGTTGAATTAAACTTGGCAACAGCACAGCAGGATTGACACAAGAAGAAATAGGAAATCAGCAGTGGGTGCCAGGTCTGTAATCAGGAGAGAGCATTGTCACTTAAATATCACAGCATTGGAGGAATACAGCATCAGCATATTTATCGGAAAAAAATAAGATCGAACAGAGGGAAATGAGAGAAATTATAGTTGTTGATCCCAGTCAAGCTGAAGGTGGAACCAGTGATGGATAGAAGCTTTATGGTACAGGAACTCTAGGCTACGTAGTGGATTATGGGCCCTATTTTTGAATAAGCTCCTGCGGTTTTCTTTTGCACAAGTGCATACAACTGGTAGGTTTAATAAACCCATCAGAGACTGAAATACATGGGCTGAAAAAGAGTCAGATAAAAGGTTTAAACATTTTGTGGCAAAGAAAAGTTATTTGCAGGATTACCAGCACGAGCAGGGGAGTGGGACTAATTGGATAGAGCGAATGGAGACACCGTAAACTAGCTAGCCTCCTCCTGTGCTGTACGACTCTTAAACAGCAGTGCAAATGTAAATATAGGTCATCAGCCCCTGTTGCATATTCAAACTCATCAGTACAAGAGACATTTGCTAACTACTACTCATGATTAATTGATTAAAACATTTCGATAACTATCATACTCCCATAACAAATCATTTCAAATTACCAAACCTTTCCTCCAGTTGTCCTATTGTGGGCTCTTTTAACAAATGGCTCAGCAGGCCTGTATGTCTGAAGCAGATATGTAGGTCAGAGCTGCTTATTATCACTGTTCATGTCGGTCTTATAATTGCCTTGGGTAATTTGTCTGAAACACAGAATCACTTACTGGACTCAGGGTCTGAGTTGCCATCACCTTCAGTCCTGCTGTTAGGGGATGTTTGCTCGTAGTACTCTTCCTGCGGGAAGCCGAGAGGCAGAGGGTGTGAAGTGCTGGCACTGCTGTTGGGTTCATGGTCTCCCAACCCACTGTCGCTGCAGCTTTCCTGAGAACCATCAGGGAGGTGGAATGTGACCCTTCGTTGTGACTAAGGAGAAAAAAAAAAGATATCTATTATTTTAATATCAGATGGGTCATTTTTCCATAGATCATAGATCATTGAGAGAGACAGCATGGAATAGGCCCTTTGGCCCACCAAGTCCTTGAAATCCATCCACTACTACCTGTCCACTAATCCTACAACAATCTCATCAACTCTGTCCAGATTCTACCGTTCAGCCACAAAATAGGGGCAACTTTGTTTACAGCAGCCAATTCATCTACCAACCTGCATGCCTTTGGAAATGTGGGGGGAATCCAGAGCACCTAAAGGAAACCCACACTGATGCAGTAAGAATGTACAAACTCCACAGAGACAGTACCCAAGGCCAGGATTAAACCTGGATCTCCGGTGATGTGAGACAGCTGCTTTGGTGCCAGAATTCTCCGTCAACTTTTGGTCTGCCAGTGCTTCCTTCATTAATGAGTGTATTATGGACTAGCTACATCTAACTGAGACCCAATTGCAATGACTCATAGCTCCATCTGCTGGGTAGAAAGGTAATCCATCAGAGAATGTTTACTTCCAGCTAGACAGTTTTATAATCCTTCATTAAATGCAAACTTTAAGCAACACATGCCTAGTTCCTTGCAAACTCAACGTTTGTTTGTTAATCTGTAAATTTATGTTCACCAGTCCCCATTAAGAAGATAATAAGTTAATCAAAGTCCCATGTAGTCATTATAGTGTGAGCTTGTTTCCTGAGAAAAATATTTTTTCTGTTCATCAAACCACTAACTACGTCAATTGGAAATTGGGGCAGGCATCACATGTTCAATATGATGCAGAAAGAACAAACACAGTTCAGTGAAATGTTAATGCTCCGAGATCTCTGCTCTTCTATAGTTCAAGATTCAAGATTCAATTTAATTGTCGCATGTACCAATTAAGGTACAGTTAAATTTGAGTACCATACATGCATACTAAGTAAAAAGCAAAAATACACACAGCACATAAAATAAAGTTTAACATAAACATCTACCACAACGGAATCAACTGTGATGGAAGGCAAGAAAGTTCAATCATCTTCCTCCTTTGGTCACCCGTGGTCGGGCCCTATGAACAGGGCCGTTGCCTATGGTCCGCTGATCAAGCCCTCTCGAAACTCTGGCGTCGGGACAGATCAGAAAATTACGCGGCATGGAGCTCATGTCGGCCGCATCTTACCGGAGACCGCTGCTTCACGGTGTTAAAGTCCACAGGCCCCGCAGTGGGTGCTCCAATACTGGCGATCCTCGGCAAAAGATCCCACGCTCCGCAATGGTAAGTCTGCGCCAAACCCGCGGCTTGAAGCTCCGGGCTGGTCTCCAGGAAAAGCCACACTACTCCACGTTGTAGACCGCAAAGGGGGGGCAGAGATGCGACACAGGGAAAATTTGTATCTCCGTCGAGGTAAGTGACTGAAAAAGGTTTCCCCGATCACCCCTACTCCCCCACACCCCCCACATAAAACATACCAAGAGACATTAAAACAAACATTCAAGACATACTTAAAATTATAAAAACAGAGAAGGGACATGACAGAATGCTGGCGAGGTGGCCATTGCGGGTGCCACCCTGTTTTCCTACAGGCCTATGCAATATTATTTTATTCCCTTTACCATAAAGGTTCTGGCCTTTCATCTTTGCACAGGCTGAACTCTCGGAATTATGATCATAGCATGAATAACTATGAAGGTAACACGGCCATGTAAATCATCCAGAGTTTCAATATAAAATCTTATGGTATTTGGGTGGAAACTGGCTCAGAGGGTCTTTGACCATATACTGTTGTATGTGTTTTGGTTTCTTTCTTGCTGTGGCATGTTGTATCAGGCGTGATAGGATGATCTTGTAAACACCAACTGGCAATCCCAACAAATCTATCAATGTTGTTTCCATTGTAATTACACACAGGATTTCACCTTTGATTCAGGTGGCAGCGTTCAGTTCTCTGAGGAGGGTGGAAGTTAAAGACACTCTTCAGACACATGCTCCTGAACAGTTTAGGATAAAGTCCAGTTTGATTCTTCAATAAAAGACCTGCCCCAAAGGGATGTTGTCTTACAATTGATATAAATTGAGATTCTCTCTGTCCTTCCTCGCAAGATGATATAAAAGATGTTTTGGATATCATAGTTTCAAGAAGTGATGAGATATCACTGTAATCTTGGCCAATATTTATCTTCCATTGCCATCTTTGAAACAACCTGCTCACAATCTCGTTGCATCTTCTGGGAGCTAACTAAGAGAAAACTGGCATCTGCATTTCCTATAATAAGCTTGTAATTGACTGTAACATGCTTTATGATATGCTAAAATTGGAAAGGATGCTGTGAAATGTCTGTATGAAGTGAACTAATATCTGAAGCTAGAACTAATGGGCTCACTGCAATTTGGAGCAGGATTGATAATCCAGAACACTGCGGCGTTACATATTACTTGGTTCCCTCCTTCTACCAAATAAACCTTTTGATTGAACTTCAAAGGCAGGGATGTTTGCTCCAGACCTCAGGAATTTAAACATGGGTAAAAGCCCCCATTTGTTGGCTTGCTGCAGTCCTGTTCTGCCATGGTTACAGAAGCAGATTAAGAGATCCAGAATTTCAGGGATGACATTCCTTGCATCATTAGCCTACTTTCCGATATACCTTTCAAATTCCTTGCTGAACACTAAGTGGCCTCGGATGAGAGCAAGTACATTACTGATTTTTTTTTATCCTTTTGCACTACTAACATAATTCTTTCTTGAAATATACAAGCTGATCCCTGAACTAAAATAGATAATAATTCCATGTTGAGTTGCTATTCGGTTCCAACATTGTTCTATCTAAAAAATGTCAGTATTGCATTCCTAGTAAATTTGAATGATGCACATGGAGCTATTTAGGAATGATGGAATAGACAGATCATTGCACCTTGTGTGTGATCCACCTACAATGGCTGATCTGCACCTCAATACCATTTTAGGTACCAAAGCCTCATTGCATGAAGCTTAGAAATATAATACAACTACATGCCTGGACCACCTTCTTTTTACCAACCCTTTCAAACCTTCATTAATATTATGCACACCTTGTGCACAGGGGAGCAACGGGAGGCCATTTATAATTTTTGTCTATCTGTACTGGTTCCTGATGTGCATTTGTCAAAACTGAATGCTTTGCTTTGTATGAGGTGTGAGCAGTGCTCTGTCAAAGGAAGGCATAATTTCATGTATTACAGTATGTATTTCAATCTCCTTGAGGTAATGGTCACTGTTGCACTAGTCCTTTTGGTTGGCCTTTGCATCTGTATGCTGGCTTTTCATGATCTGCACATATGGACTTCCAAACCTCCTTGCCCGCTATAATTCCTAATTACTCATGGGAACTTCCAGCATTTAGAAACATATAAACATAGAAAATAGGTGCAGGAGTAGGCCATTTGGCCCTTCGAGCCTGCACCGCCATTCAATATGATCATGGCTGATCATCCAACTCAGTATCCCGTACCTGCCTTCTCTCCATACCCCCTGATCCCTTTAGCCACAAGGGCCACATCTAACTCCCTAACGACTGACTGTATCAGCTTAATGTCAACTTCAAACTTGAACACAAAACAGTTTATTCCTTCTACCAAGTTAAACTGTGGTGGACATTTGGTGCCGCTGCACAAATCCTTTGGAAACGGCCCTCATCACCGTACACCAATCGGAGCAGCCACTCTTTATTCCCAACCTTCTACATGACAACAAATTTCCAACCTAACTTAAAAAGCTGTCCTAATTTCATGTTTTATCTTTCCACTGACAATTTCTTTTTCGAGATTTTAGTGAACATTTTCTCGATATCCCGCAGTGCCTCTCTTAATCACATAATAAATCACCTCTATGAAAATATAAATTATATTTGTCAAATGTGGCTTCTTATGGATAAAGCCATGCCAGCTTTCCCTATCATACAGAAGATGGGTCACCACTGGAATATTATGGGAATTTAGACTTGGGCCCTAAACAACTGATTTGTAAGGCATTAATGTTTAATTTTACTTCGGAGTCACGTGAGTGACTACGTGAAGAAGCCCGCCAGGACGCATGCGTGTCATATCGCTTTCACGCTTGCAAAACGACAGGCGGGGTGGAGCGTTCCCCCGCAGCGGTAAGTTTGAAACCGCGACCTGCAGGTAAGTGATTTACTCTGCGGTAGATTTTGTCCCCGCGCTGTTTTTACACAGGGGGGGGGAAGCTGAACAAAATAGTGTCCACAAGTGCTGCGAGTGAAGCTGGCTGGGGAGGACCGCAAAGTTGCGGGAGCCAGCAGCAGCTGAAGGCACAAGCCCCGTAAGGGATCAGCTGTGCCGACTTTTGGTCCCGCGCCGGCCAGAACACCACGGCCGGGCGGGAGTCTATTCAGATGGGGCCGTCGACTTTTGACAAGTCGAAAATGGCAGGAGGCGGGGTGGAACGACGTTCCCCCGTAGCGACAATTTAAACCAGGACCTGTAGGCAAGAGCTGCGGTCTTTTTGTGTTTTCCCATGCTGATTACAGGTGGAGAAACCAACGGGCTGCGACAAAGCTGGTGGGCTAGCAGCGGCCAGCGGCACTTGAATCACCTATAATGGGATCAGCTGTGCCCGATGTCGCCTCCGCACCGGCCAGATCCACTCCGCAGACGGGCGGTAAGGCGAGACAAAAAACAAACAAGGTCGTGGACTCAGATGGGCCCGACTTTGAACAACCGCCAGGCGGCCAGCGACCGTGAGCGCTGGAGCCGGATGGAGCGGTGTGTGGAGCATTTGCTCCAACGTGACAGACTCCGGGAGATGGAGTCGGGTCACAGTGGGCCCTATGATAAACCCACAGCAGTACCTCTTGAAGGGCTGCACAGTGCTTCTACCTCATCAGAGGGGAGCACTGCGGGTCAGTTCTGGGCTGACCTGGAAGAGGGGTCCGCAGAAGGAAAGACAAGTGTGCAAGGGGTGCAGGAACGAAAGAACCTACTGGACATGGTGTCCAATTTCATACAGCCAGACCAGACTGGTAAAAATCTGGAGCCAAAGCTAGCTGCCAGTATAGACTATATGTCTCTAAACCAGTTACAAGAACAGGCTGTACTGGACACCACATCAAGACACCTAGCACCCCTACGCAACCACCAGCAGAACAAGAATGACTGGTGAAAGCTCGAAGGCCCGGTACTGAAAACATGAGTCTTTTTTAGGCCATGGCCCAGGCCGGCCTTCTTGGAAGATGCGCGGACCTCCAACGCCAACCAAACCACAAATCCAGACACCAGCGCAACAACAGCAGTGAAGAACCTACAAAAAGAAGTAAACCTGCCACTGGTAACTATGGAGGTGGGTGGGTCTGGTTCCGTACAAAATACAGGGAGCATGGAGGTTGGTGGGAGATTACACTCTTTTCTGAATGCATGGAGCATGTTAACAACCGATACTTACATCTTAAGCAGTATCCAGGGATATACAATAGAGTTTATACACAAGTACAGCCCTCCAGTTCAACATATACCGAACCGAACGTTCGTGCTTTCTGATAAAGAAAAATCAGAAGCGCAAGCTGAACTGGAGCGGCTTTACGTAAAAGGTGTAATTGAGCAAACTCAACACGAACCATTAGAATTTGTGTCCAATATATTTACCAAAAACAAAAAAGATGGTGGTTGTCGCATCATCATAGATTTGACAAAATTGAATACATTTGTACAATATATTCACTTCAAAATGGAAACCTTTGTTACTGCTAAACAATTAATTTCCAAAGGTTACTTCATGGCCAGCATCGATTTAAAAGATGCTTACCATTCAGTGCCTATACGAGGTGACCACAGATGTTACTTAAAATTCAACTGGATGGGACAACAATGGCAGTATAAAGCACTGCCAAATGGGTTTTCATCAGCCCCCAGGCTGTTCACAAAAAGTTTGAAACCAGCCCTAGCGTTTCTACGGAAACGAAAACACATGGTCATCGCATATTTAGATGACATACTTATTGTGGGCAAAACTTTGGAATTGGCCAAACAAACCGTAACAGCCACAAAACAGTTAAGTTCAAGTGTTCAAGTGAGTTTATTGTCATGTGTCCCTGTATAGGACAATGAAATTCTTGCTTTGCTTAAGCACACAGAAAATAGTAGGCATTTACTACAAAACAGATAAATGTGTCCATATACCATGATATAAATATATACACACATGAATAAATAAACTGATAGTGCAAATAACAGAAAGTGGTTGGTAATAATCAGAGTTTTGTCCGAGCCAGGTTTAATAGCCTGATGGCTGAGGGGAAGTAACTATTCCTGAACCTGGTTGTTGCAGTCTTCAGGCTCCTGTACCTTCTACCTGAAGGTAGCAGGGAGATGAGTGTGTGGCCAGGATGGTGTGGGTCTTTGATGATACTGCCAGCCTTTTTGAGGCAGCGACTGCGATAAATCCCCTCGATGGAAGGAAGGTCAGAGCTGATGATGGACTGGGCAGTGTTTACTACTTTTTGTAGTCTTTTCCTTTCCAGGGCGCTCAAATTGCCGAACCAAGCCACGATGCAACCGGTCAGCATGCTCTCGACTGTGCACCTGTAGAAGTTAGAGAGAGTCTTCCTTGACAATCCGACTCTCCGTAATCTTCTCAGGAAGTAGAGGCGCTGATGTGCTTTTTTGATGATTGCATTAGTGTTCTCAGACCAGGAAAGATCTTCAGAGATGTGCACGCCCAGGAATTTGAAGCTCTTGACCCTTTCAACCATCGACCCGTTGATATAAATGGGGCTGTGGGTCCCCCTCCTACTCCTTCCAAAGTCCACAATCAGTTCCTTGGTTTTGCTGGTGTTGAGGGCCAGGTTATTGCGCTGGCACCATATGGACAGTTGCTCGATCTCTCTTCTGTACTCTGACTCATCCCCATCAGTGATACGCCCCACAATAGTGGTGTCGTCAGCGAACTTGATGAAGGAGTTCGCACTATGGTTCGCTACGCAGTCATGGGTATAGAGTGAGTACAGCAGGGGGCTGAGCACGCAGCCTTGAGGTGCTCCCGTGCTGATTGTTATTGAGGCTGACACATTTCCACCAATACGAACAGACTGTGGTCTGTGGACGAGGAAGTCAAGGATCCAGTTGCAGAGGGATGCGCAGAGACCCAGTTCTGCGAGTTTGGTAACCAGTTTGGAGGGGATGATTGTGTTAAATGCCGAGCTGTAATCAATGAATAACAGCCTGACATATGAGTTTTTGTTGTCCAAGTGGTCCAGTGCGGAGTGGAGGTCCAGCGAGATCGCATCCACCGTTGATCTGTTGTGGCGGTACGCGAACTGCAGTGGGTCCAGGTTTTTGTCGATGTAGGAGTTGATTTGCTCCATGATCAACCTCTCAAAGCAGTTCATCACCACCGGCGTTAGTGCCACTGGTCGATAGTCATTTGAAAAACTGGGATTTATTATCCATCCAGTTAAATCTAAACTAACGCCTTCCACTACTATGGACTATTTGGGGTTCACCATTGACTCAGTTCACATGTCGGTGACTCTGCCTAAGGGAAAGGCTAGAGATTTAATAGAGGCTTGCAATAACCTCATTGACATCAGCAAACCATCCATCAGATTGGTAGCAAAAGTAATTGGCAAAATGGTGGCTGCCTTTCCAGCCACACAATTTGGACCTCTACATTACCAAAACTTACAGAGACCAAAAAAATACAAGCACTCAAAATCAATGCAGGTCACTTTGACAGACCTATGAAACTACCAATCAAAGCTAAAATGGAACTAAAATGGTGGATAGATAACATCTGGCTTTGTTCCAATCTAATCATTGTCAGTAACCCTTCCATGGCACTACAAACTGATGCCAGTGCACTTGGGTGGGGAGCCACCAATACCATCACCAGCTGTGGAGGTAGATGGACTGCTCAGGAGGCATCATTATTACTCAAACTGGGCATAAACTACCTGGAAATGTTGGGTGCATTCCATGGCCTAAAGTCATATTGTACTGGGTCATATCACCAGCATGTTAGACTACAGATAGACAATACCACCGTGGTAGCATACATTAACCACATGGGTGGAAACAAATTGACATCATGTGACAATCTGGCTAATACAATTCGGCAATGGTGTATCCAGAGAGATATTTGGATATCAGCCACTTACCTACCAGGAAGACTAAATTTAGTGGCAGACACCAGGTCACGCAAATTTAATGAAAACACCGAATGGATGTTGAATAAAAAAGTATTTGCTGATATTACAGCAAGATATGGAACACCAGATATCGATCTATTCGCATCCAGACTTAACCACCAGTTAGCAAATTATGTTTCATGGGAACCAGACCCTGGGGCAACGGCGACAGATGCATTTTCGCTGCATTGGGGGAAATTGTTTATTTACGCATTCCCTCCTTTCTGCCTCATCAGTCGGGTATTAAGGAAAATACAACAAGACTCTGCGTCTGGTATTTTGGTAGTACCCGATTGGCCTACTCAACCATGGTTCCCAGTGGTACTAAACATGGTATTAGAACCATGTATCACCATCCCACATAGACCAGATTTATTGCTACATCCCGTAACAAGGGATAGCCACCCATGCCATAAACATTTGAACTTATTAATTTGTAGAGTTTACAAACACCTCTACTACAACTGGGACTGATGGACCGAACAATGAACATGATCTCGGCGGTCCAAAGACAGTCAACCGAAAAACAGTATCTGGTCTATATCAGGAAGTGGGAGATGCATTGTCACAAAAACAACATCACCCACAGAGACATGAACATCCCGTCTGTTCTGGAATATCTGGCAGGCCTCCACTATGATGAGGGGCGCAGTTACAGTGCCATCAACTGCGCCAGAAGTGCCCTATCTACTTACCTATGGCAGGGACAGAGCGTTACTCTGTTGGGACTCACCTACTGGTAACAAAACTTATGAGGGGAATTTTTAATACTAATCCCCCAAGAACCAGGTACTCCCAAATATGGGATGTAAGTATTGTCCTGAAGATACTCAGGAATTGGTCTCCAGCAACAGCTCTGTCCCTACACAGACTGACATTAAAAACTGTCATGCTAATGGCATTGGTCACGGCACAGAGGGTACAGTCACTGCATAAACTAAGACTGGACAACATGACTTCCTCAACTGAAAATATTACGTTTCATATCTATGAATTAGTAAAGCAGAACAGACAGGGATCAGCAGGCCTCAATATACAATTTAGGTCTAACCCAACAGATGACCGTCTCTGTATAGTAAGACATTTGTCGTTATACATGGAGAAAACAAAAATCATAAGAGGCAATGAGAAGGCACTTCTGGTCAGCCACAAGCAACCACACAAAAGAGTGACGGTCCAGACCATCTCAAGATGGCTGAAACAGGTGCTAACACAGACTGGGGTGGATACTAATATTTTTAAATCTCATTCCACCAGGGCTGCAGCTACATCGGCAGCGGTACAGTTGGATGTACCAATGGACCAAATCCTCAAGGCAGCAGGATGGCCAGGGGGGAAAAAACATTCCAACTATTTTACAACAAACCAGTAATGAAACCTGGAACGTTTGCAGAAACAATTTTAAGTTCTGTAAATTAATTTAAACCCATAAAAAGATGTTATAATTTTGTGTTAATAAATTTTATGATTTCAATGTCGAATTCATGTCCAAATTATGTTAACACAATTCCTCCTACAGTCATCAAGGCAGATGTGATGCATGGACTCGTTTCCACGGCATGAAATCACAGAGCTTTAAAATCTTCACGTAGTCACTCACATGACTCCGAAGTAAAATAGTAAGATTAAACGAGAACTTACCAGTTTGAAGTTTGATCTGTATTTTATGAGGAGTTACGATGAGGGATTACGTGCCCTCCGCTCCCACCCTTGATCATATACTCAACTGGTATCTCTTATCTAATCTTACTATGTTTAGTCATTACAGTTATCTGTGATTTCACACCGCTGCTTTGAAGAATGACACGCATGCGTCCTGGCGGGCTTCTTCACGTAATCCCTCATCGTAACTCCTCATAAAATACAGATCAAACTTCAAACTGGTAAATTCTCGTTTAATCTTACTATTTTACTTTATTCGATTTTAGCACACTTTTCCTGAAAAAGTATCTTTCTCCCATTACAGTAAAATACCAAAAATTTTAGAAAACTTGGCCCCAGTATGTTTTATCTTGAAAATATACTGCAGCACTTTGGAGTTTCTACAATTAATCACTGGCTTATTTCATGATAGGTTTTGCCAACTATATATAAACAACTCATTTAAGAACTATGGAAATAATTTGGAATGATTGCTTTGCATTCTTCATCCTTTGTTGCTGAGAGTTGAATTGGCTGCTAAATATATAAGGCATGATTTAGACGACTTGACAAAGGATACTCAATCAGTTTCTGGGGAAATGGATGTGACTTAGTCAAGGTTTCATCACATTGAGGTAGATTATTATTCTATCACTCAATGACACAATATCTGACTATATGATACCACTGTTACATGTAACACTGCTACACCCAGCCATAATTTACTGAGAAATGGAAATACTGAATTAGCTTATCAGTACAACCAAGTGGGATTTCCACCTGAATCTTAAAACAATATGTATTTTCTTGAATTACCTTTGTTATTATCCTCATGCATAAATAATAAAAAGGTGTATGTATATTATCCTCAATTATTTGGTACAAAAGGAGTCAGAGAAATATATGATATTAAATCAGAATAACCATGCTCTACACAGTTCAAATTCCATGACAAAAGTATAATTCTGTAATCTAGTAACAAAAAAAGACCATAGTTTGTCTGCATCATTTTACAACATAAATCAAATCAGAAGGGGATTTAAGAAAGGTATCTTCAAACTAGCTATTGAAAGTGATTCAACTGATTCAGTGATCCCCAAAATGTGGTATTGTCTCAGCAATGCCTGTCTTTTTGCTGGTTAGCTAGAATATGCCTTGTTCCAAACATACCATTCCTTGGCACCGTTCCCTAATTCTTTCCTCATTACATCAATGGCTGCATCGGGACTGCTTCCTACACCCATGCAACACTCGTTAATTTTGTCAACTTTATCCAGCCTTCAAATATCTCTGGCACATCTCTCCCCATTTTTCAATATTTTTGTCTCCATCTCTACGGACAAAGTTTAGACTGACATCTACTATAATCCAACTACATCTTACAGCTACCTTGACTATGCCTCATCTCGCCTTGCCTCTTGCAAAGATGCCGCCACCCCTTATTCTCAACTTCTCTGTCTCTGCTACATCTGTTCCCAAGATGAGGCTTTCAATCCTTGGACATTTGAGAAACCCTTTTTTTCTTAGTAAACATGGTTTATCCCTGCCGTTATGGTTGAATCTCTCACCCTCTGTATCTTCCAGTTCTGCTTTCCCTCCCCCTTCCCCTGGTCTTCATCTTTCACCACACCAGCCTTCACACCCAATAAATAATTATCTGACATTTCCACCACCTTCAATATGATCCCACCGCCAGTCAAATCTTCCCATCACCACGCTTTTCTGGTTTGCTTGACCTCTCCTTGGTTCACTCATCCCTTTCCACCCAACCTCCCCCTTCCTCAAGCACTGTGATCCAGAATATGTAGAGGTTGGTAGGTTAATTGACTATCATAAAATAACCTCAGGTCGAAGGTAGGGGAATCAATGTGAAGTGATTAAGAGGCAATAGGTCACAGAAAATTGAGTGCGGGTAGGTAAGGGAATGCAATTGATGTAATTTCTCTGAAAACCAGCAGAGAATAGATGGGCTGAATGGAAACCTTCCAGATGTGAAAACAAAATGGTGGTTAATATTTCTGATTTGTACCTACATTGGTCAATGCATTTATCACAGTCATTGCTTTGGCCAGTCTGCTATTAATGACCTAAAAAATTGTGCACAATGCACTACCCACCAGCTAATCATGTTTCCGACAGGAATCGTTTCTTTCCCAATGCCAAATGTACATTTGGCATCGGGGAAGAAACGATTCCTGTCGGAAACATGATTAGCTGGTGGGTAGTGCATCTATCCTACTGCTTTAGATATTTTAGACTGCACAACATATAAATCTTTGTCAAAACCTCTACTCTTTATGTGGTTCAGTAAGCAAGGAAACTAACAAAACAGAACACATTCAATAACGTACAAAAGTATCCCAGTAGCATACGTCTCCCCAGTTCCATCGATCTATAAACCACAAGGTTCGACTGATGTAATTAACAAAATCAACCAGTGACTCTCACATGATTGCTGTGTTATCACTCCTGACAAAGCAACCCCACGCACTCTGAACTTGAACTTGATTGTACAGTAACATTTTGTAAATATGCAAGTGAACGCAGTTTAAAATCTAGACCAGCCTAATTAGGCACAATAAAGAATCACGGTTAGAGTGACTAGCTGTAAGTGAAACTTTTCAGAATTTAACATTAGCTTACACATTGCACATGCAAAAGGAATAGTAATTTCTTCCAACAAAAAATCTGTGGGCATTGGGACAATTGTAGCTTTCAAAACTGAGATGATTTGTGTTAAATACGGATACTGAAGATATGAAAGTAAAGTAGGAAAGTGGAGATTTGCTGCTCTGTAATTTAATGGTGGTGCTGATCCAAAGAGATGGCCTTTTCCTGTGCCTTTGGCAGGCCGTGGCTTAATCTTCCAGGAATTAATGGATAACTCTAATGCACCGTGAACTGCTAACCAATAATGTACATACTTGAAGGGTAATTTAAGGATTTGAATGTTTAGAGTTTAGAGAGACAGCCAGGAAACAAGCTCTCCATCCCCACCAAATCTGCACCAACCAGCAATCACCCATATGTTAATTCTATCCTACACACTAGGGACAATTTATAGAAACCTATTAACCTTCAAGCATGTTGGTCTTTAGAACGTGGGAGGAAATCAGAGCACCCAGAGAAAACCCACATGGTCACGGAGAACACGCATATTCCATACATAGTCAGGATCAAACCCAAATCTCTAACTGTGTAAGGCAGCAACTCCACCGCTGTGCAACTGTGCCGTCCAACCTGACCCCTCCCCAGGCACTGTGATTTGGAATGTATCACAGGTGTAAAATCTATTACATTGTTGTACACCTATGTTGGCATTTAGTTGCTGGTTCAAAGTCCTTCCATTGTGGTGACTTTCAAGAATCCCACAAATGTAACAGTACCTTTATGCTATTTTAATTGGAGGCTCTCTCTTTAAGTACAGTCAATGTCCAAAAGCAGCTGGTAAACTAAATTGCATTTCATCATTTTGTAGCAAGCTTATTTTGACACATGTATTGCAAGGTCAGTTCAAACCAGTTTTCAAACTGTAGTCTTGAGGGGACACACCAAGTTGTCTTTGAACAAACAGAGAGCATTGATTTGCTCAGTTAAATGCATGACAGACAATTATTTTAAATCAAACTGCAGCTTTCAAATAAATCCAAACAAACTACGTTAACTGGTGGAAATATATATATATATAGTAACTGGGTATCTCTCCAGAAAATATGATAAACCAGTATTTAGACTGTAATAAGGACTATTTTTGTTACACATTTAAACATTTTAGCATTATAAATTAGATTGCATTTTTATCCACTTGAAGTTTTAATTACTATCTTAAGACGGAGATTAATAAACAAATAACCTATGTTTTGCCAATTTAATAAAGTTGCTGGATACTTTAACTAATAAAATAATGATGGGGTTTTTACTCTTTTTCTGTTACGATACAATGTATCGGTACCTCTAAATTCTTCAGAGTATATTGTTTTAATAATATGTTTATTTTTTAACGTGTGTTCCTTTTATCCTTTTTAGCCATTAGTTTATTAAACTAGACGTTGATTGGTCACAAAATCAAAACAGAAGAGGGTTATATCGATGGGAAAAAAATTGTTGATAAATGTATCTAAATTGTTAATTGATATGTCTACTGGCATCTTTCTGTCTACAAAAACATGCACTGGTTAAAAATAGACCTCCCAGTAGCCAGCAGGAGCTAGAGGACATATATAAGATCCTTGAAAGATGCAAAAACAACAGGATTATTGTCATGGGCAATGTTAACTTCCCCAACATTGACCAGGGTTCCCTTGGTGCCATGGGTTCAGATAGCACAGCATTTGTTTGGTATATCCAGGAGGGTTTCTTGACACAGCCTGCAGATATTCTGACTAGAAATGGTCCTGTACTAGACCTTTTATTATAGAACGAGCTGGGCTAGGTGATCAAAGTTTCAGTGGAGAAGCATTTTGGGAAGTGACCAGAATTGTATAAGCTTGAAGATAGTTATGGATGAAGATAATTCTGATCCTCAGCTGTAACTGCGAAACAGGGAAAAGCTAGTTATAGCAATATTAGGCGGAACTGTAGAAAGTACATTGGGAGTGGTTGTTTGGGGTAAGTCTATATTCAATATGTTTGAGTCTTTTAAAAGTAGTCGATTAGAGTTCAGGATCATGTTCTTCAAAAAATGAAAGGCTAGGATGGCAAGGTTTTGGAATCCTGGGATGAGAAGAGATATTGCAAATTCTGTGAATAGGAAAAAAAACACATGTGGGTTTAGGAAGCAGAAATCAGACAAGACCCTTGAGGAATATAGAAGCAGGAAAAAACAAACAAAAAGGGATCATGAAATCTCCCTCACATTGAGGATTAAGGAGAATCCCAAGGCATTTTATATGTTTATGCAGAGCAAGAGAAAGGGTAGGTTCACTCAAGGACAATAGGAGGGAATTTATTCCAGAAGCCAGTGGAAATGGGTGAGATCCTGAATGAGAATTTTACATTGATATTTCTCAAGAAGGACCTGGATGATGGTGAGATCAGGGAAGGGTCTCACTCCCCCTCCCACAGGGCCCAGGTTTTAACGATATTCCCCCCCACTCCCGATGAAGATGAGGGATTGTCCGGCGAAAAAACTCAGCATCAAAGGTCTCCTCTCCTCCCCTCCCTACCCCTCCCCTCCCCGTTTACTCTGAGGCTGTGCTCTCTGGTCCCAGACTCTCCCACTAAACTAGATAATGAGAGGATTTGCGTATAGGAGTAAAGAGGTCCTTCTACAGTTGTACAGGGCCCTGGTGAGACCACACCTGGAGTATTGTGTACAGTTGTCTCCTAATTTGAGGAAGGACATCCTTGCTATTGAGGCATTGCAGTGTAGGTTCACGAGGTTAATCCCCGGGATGGCGGGACTGTCATCTGAGGAAAGATTGGAAAGAGTGGGCTTGTATACACTGGAATTTAGAAGGATGAGAGGAGATCTTATAGAAACGTATAAAATTATAAAATAACTGGACAAGCTAGATGCAGGAAAAATTATCCCAATGTTGGGGGGAGTCCAGCACCAGGGATCACAGTTTAAGAATAAGGGGTTGGCCATTTAAAGCTGAGATGAGAAAAAACTTTTTCACCCAGAGTTGTGAATTTGTGGAATTCTCTGCCACAGGAGGCAGTGGAGGCCAATTCACTGGATGCATTGAAAAGAGAGTTATATAGAGCTCTAGGGGCTAGCGGATTCAAGGGATATGGGGAGAAGACAGGCACGGGTTACTGATTGTGGATGATCAGCCATGATCACAATGAATGGCGATGCTGGCTCAAAGGGCTGAATGGCCTCCTCCTGCACATATTGTCTATGTTTCTATGTTATAAGAAGCATTCAAGGGCATGTTGATATTAAGAAGAATGAGGTCTTGGTTGTCTTGAAAACCATAGTGGATAGGTATCCAGATTATGATGGGACCTACTCTGGGATACTGAGGGAAACAAGGGAGGAGATTGCTGGAGCTTAACAAATAACTCTGCATTCTCTTTGGCAATGGGGGAGATGCCAGAAGAATGGAGAATAGCCAACATTGTTCCTTTGCTTAAGGGCAACAAGGACAAAACAGGAATCAATAGGCTGCTGATCAGTAGTGGGAAATTATTGGTGAAGAATGTTAAGAATAGGATTTATTGCATGTTGAAAAGCCTGGAGTTACCATGATTATGAATTTGTGCAGTGCAGATTTTGCTTGATTGAATTATTTGAGGTAATGTTGAAGCATTGTGACGGTCTCTGATGGTAGGCTGGTCCAGAAGATTAAATCACATAGTGAGTTGGTAAATTGGATCTAAAATTGGTTTGGTTATAGAAGAGGGAATTGGGACAGGACAGTGTTTTTGACTGGATGCTTGACCAGTAGTATTCACCAAGGATCAACACTAGTACATCTGTTGTTTTAATATATATTATCAATTCGGATGAAAATGCAGCTGGTCCGATTTATGAATCTGCATTTAAAATAAAATTAAGTTGAAGTTGCAGTTTTTGAAAGTTGTCAAAGGATACAACAGGATCTAGATCAGTTGGTAATTTGGTTGGAGAAATGTGAGATGCAGTTTATTCCGGACAAGTGTAAGGTGATTGGCGTCAATTGGCGTCAATTTCAAGATGAAGGTATACAGTGAATGGAAGGACCCTGGGGAGCATTGATGTACAGAGGATCTTGAGATGCAAGCCCTTAGCACTCCCTTAAGTGGTAACACAAATGGATAGGGTGGTAAAGATAGATGCAGCATCCTTGGCTTAATCGAGTGGAGCATTGAGTGTAAAATTTAGCAAGCTGTTGCAGCTGTATAAAACTTCGTTTTAGCTACATTTGGAATATTGAATGCAGTTCTGGCCACCACAATATTGATGTGGAGGCTCAGGAGAGGGTGCAGAAGGGATTCATAAGGATGATGTCTGGATTAGAGAGTACTAGCTATAAGGAGAGGTTTAATAAACTTTGATTTTTTTTCTTTGAAGTGGCAGAGGCTGAGGGGAGACCTGATGGAACCGTATAAAATCATGAGAGATATGGATAGGACAGATGGTCAAAGTCTTTTTCTAAATGTGGAAATGTAAAATACTATAAAGAATAGCTTTAAGGTGAAAAGGTAAAATTTGAAAGCAGATTTATGTCAAGTTTTTTTTTATCAGACATGGCTGGAACTCTCAGCCAGGGGAAGTGATGGAAGCAGATATATCAATGTTTAAGAGGCATTTATTCAGACACAAAAGCAAGCAGTGCATAGATTAATATGAACAAGATGCAGGCAGATGAGCCTAGTTTAGTTTAGCTTCATGGTCAGTGCAGTCATTGTGGATCAAAGGGCCTGGACCTACGCTGTACCATTCTATCTTCTATTTTATGTTTAACTGCTCATCATTAAGATCTATGTCAGTAAAGTAGTGATTACACAAAGTATCTTTTTGTTTGTTTTCGTTTAACACTTTTGAAATTAATGTAAGATATTAATGAGAATTCGCAAAGATATGTTATTAGGAAAAGTCTACAAGATATTGGTAATCATTTATTATTGTCACATGTACTGAAATAAAGTGAAAAGCTGTTTGCATGCTATCCAGTCAAACCATACTATACATGAGTAGAATCAGATAATGCACAAGTATTACAGGAAGCGCAAATAAAAAAATACCGGAGGGCAGAATATAGTGTTACAGCATTATCTGACTGTCTACGCTATCTATGCTTCTCATAATTTTATATATTTCTATCATGTGAAGAAAGTTTCAGCAAGTTGAGCCCATATTTATAGGAGACCAGAAAAGAAAAGATGTGATCGTATTCAAATATTGAATATTCTTATGGGAATTGACTGGGTAGAGGCAGAGCTAATGTTGTCCCAAGTATCTCTGAAGGGGCTGTCCCACTTGGGCGACCTAATTGGCGAGTTTAGAAGAGTTTGAAAAAATGACAGGCTGAAAAACTCCTTTGACTATGTAGACCTCCTTCAACCTCCTTCGACTATGTTGAAGACTAGCTTCGACTAGCAACGACTAGCTCTGACTAACTTTGTGAAAATTGGACATCGTATGGTGGAGAGTGAGGAAGACCTCCTTCGATCTCCCTTCGACTATGATGAAGACTATCTTCGACTATCTTCGACTATCCTCGATTAACTATGACTAACATTCCGACCTACAACGACCTACTATGACTAACCTACGAGTAAAAAAAGGTTTCCATGGCGACCCTTTTTTACTCGCGGTCATTATTTAACATATTGAAAAAAACGCCACGACTTAGCTGAGTCCTCGAGTATGCAGAGACCACCCTCGAACATGGAGGAAATTTACGAAGACCTCCCACACCCTCGTGTTGACCATGCTGCGAGTATGAGTCGAGGGCAAACTCGCCAGAACTCGCCAATTAGGTTGCCCAAGTGGGACAGCCCCTTAAACTAAACTAAAACAAGTGGGAATGTCTCAGACTATGGGTCAAAAAGTCACAATAAGGAGCTGTACACTTAACATGGATAAGGGGATGAGGGTCGGGAACATTTGAAATTCTAACCCTGGGAGGGAGTATTCAAGGTGGTGATTAACAGCTAATTTAACTAGGAGGATTTGTCATGGAGTCATATGGCATGGAAACAGGCCCTTCGGCTCAACTCGTCCATGCCAACTAAACTGGTCTAATTTGCTTGGATTTGACCTTTATCCCTCTAAACCTTGAGTCAAGTGGGGGCAGAACAGGAAAATACTGATACTAAGACAGGATCAGCCATGATCTTATTGAGCTTGCTCTACATTCAGTAGCCTATTCATTCTGTTTTGTACGCTCTCGTGTTTCTCATGGATTCTGAATGCTCATCAGCTCAGTCGTTATTCCAGAGTGCATTCAGTGTTGTGACACAGGAGCCCCAGCAAAATAATATTGCACTCAGCTTGTTCTCACAATCCACGACAACTGGATAATTGTTTTCTCCCCAGAGTTGGTGCAGACGAAAAGTGACATATTCACCGTTCCAAAAGTTATGGTGTTTTCACTATGGAATTCACCCTCCACCCTCCTCTCCTAGCAATACAGCAGACAAATCAGAAAGCAGATTCACCCATCAGCAGAGTGATGCTCCGAGCAGAGCAAGCCCACTGGAACTTATTTCAATTAGATGATAATAAGTTAGGACCATAGACAATCACTGATGCAGGGAAAATTAGGAAACTATTTTTTAAGCGGTATATCTTCCAAAAGTGTAGTGAAATCACCTATGAGTATTTAACAATAGACAATAGACAATAGGTGCAGGCCATTTGGCCCTTCGAGCCAGCACCTCCATTCAATGTGAACATGGCTGATCATCCCCAATCAGTACCCCGTTCCTGCCTTCTCCCCATATCCCCTGACTCCACTATTTTTAAGAGCCCTATCTAGTTCTCTCTTGAAAGCATCCAGAGAACCTGCCTCCACCGCCCTCTGAGGCAAAGTATTCCACCTCGTCTCCGTTCTAAATGGCTTACTCCTTATTCTTAAACTGTGACCCCTGGTTCTGGACTCCCCCAACATTGGGAACATGTTTCCTGCCTCTAGTGTGTCCAAGCCCTTAACAATCTCATATGTTTCAATGAGATCCCTTCTCATCCTTCTAAACTCCAGAGTGTACAAGCCCAGCTGCTCCATTCTCTCAGCATATGACAATCCCGCCATCCCGGGAATTAACCTTGTAAACCTACGCTGCACTCCCTCAATAGCAAGAATGTCCTTCCTCAAACTAGGGGACCAAAACTGCACACAATACTCCAGGTGTGGTCTCACTAGGGCTCTGTACAACTGCAGAAATACCTCTTTGCTCCTATATTAAATTCCTCTTGTTATAAAGGCCAACATGCCATTCGCTTTCTTCACTGCCTGCTGTACCTGCATGCTTACTTTCATAGACTGATGTACAAGGACCCCCAGATCCCGTTGTACTTCCTCTTTTCCAAACATTGTATATTATATATATCTTTGATTGTATATATTGATAGTGGACATAGAATTGCTGACAGTAGGCAAAATAAATGCCAACACCTTTACACAGTCTTGTGGAATCCCATGTTAGCTGATGGTTAAGATACCCAATGACTGGTTAATTAGCAACTGAGCAAAATCCTGCCACAAGGGAGACATTAGGCAGCATGGATTGCCTGAGGGACAGGCAGCATCCCTGGAGAGAAGGAATGGGTGACGTTTTGGGTCGAGACCCTTATTCAGACGGGTTAGGGATAAGGGAAATGAGAGATATAGATGATGATGTGGAGAGATAAAGAACAATGAACGAAAGATATGCAAAAAAGTAACGATGTTTAAGGAAACAGGCCATTGTTAGCTGTTTGTAGGGTGAAAATGAGAAGTTAATGCTACTTGGGTGGGGGAGGGATAGAGAGAGAGGGAATGCCGGGGCTACCTGAAGTGAAATAAATCAATATTCATACCATGAATTGGGTAAGCTGCCCAAGTGAAATATGAGATGCTGTTCCTCCAATTTGCATTTAGCCTCACTCTGACAATGGAGGAGACCTAGGACCGAAAGGTCTATGGAGGAATGGGAAGGAGAATTAAAGTGCCCACCATCGGGAGATCAGGTAGGTTCAGGCGGGCTGAGCGAAGGTGTTCCGCGAAACGATCACCCAGTCTGCGTTTGGTCTCGCCAATGTATAAGAGTCCACATCTTGAACAGCAGATATAGTAGATGAGGTTGGAGGAGGTGCAAGTGCACCTCTGCCTAACCTGAAAGGACTGTCGGGGACTGTCTGTCTCTGTTGCGACTAAGGGAGGGGGAGCAAGGGCGGAGCTGTGGGGTACTGAGGAGACACGAGTGAGGGCCTCATCTATGATGGGAGTTGGGAACCCCTGTTCCCTAAAGAATGAGGACATCTCAGATGTCCTAGTATGGAACACCATACTAGTATTGGAGGAATTGGCAGTAGGGGATAGAGTCTTAGCAGGAAGCAGGGCGGGTAGAAATGTAGTTGAGCTAGTTGTGGGAGTCAGTGGGTTTGTAGTAGACATCAGTCAACAGTCTATTTTCTGTTATGGAGACTGTGAGGTCAAGAAAGGAGAGGGAGGTGTCGGAGATGGTCCAAGTAGCTGTGGACAGTTAATACACATGGGTAGGTAGGTACTTTGGATGGGTAGACTCAGCCATATTCTTATTAAATTGTGGAGGAGGTTCAAGGAATTACACAACCTATTGCTGCTGCTATTTCTTATACTACAATGACATCTACATCAGAAATAGGTTGCCTTTTTGAGAAAATCGACAGATAGGCTTGACAGGGTAGACATTCAGAATCTTTTTTCTAGGGTGGAAATGTCAAAACCTACAGGGCATAGTGTTGTGGGCTGTCCCATTTAGGCGATTATTTAGGCAACTAAGGGTGTCGCCACATGTTCGCCAACGGTCGCTGGGAGTAGTCTCCTCATTCGTGCAAAATGTGGCGTCTTTCTGGTCGCCGCCAAATTTTCAACATGTTGAAATTTTTTCACCGACAGTGGGTTTGATGCCAATAAGCGTAGCTTGACTTCTCCTGACATAAGTGCTGTCGTAGGTTGTCGCCAGGATGATGTAGGTTGTCGCCGGTTTTTCGGCAACCTGCTACGACTATAACATTCGCCGGCAGTTGCCTAAAAAATCGCCAAGTGGGACAGGCCCATTAAGGTGAGAAGGGTAAAATTTAAAGGAGCGTTTTTTGTACAAATGGTGGTGAGTGGAAATATTTGCCAGGTGTGGTCTTCATCTTGTACTGAATGTTATTTCCTTTATCCTATACCTGTCCACTGTGGAGGGCATGATTGTAATCATGTACAGTCTTTCTGTTGACTGTATAGTACATAATAAAAAAGCTTTTGACTAAACTTTGGTACAGGTAACAATAAACTAAACTAAACAAATCTAAACAGTTAAAGCTTGACATCATGTCCTGCAGACATTTTTTACTGAAGGGCCTATTCTTGTGCTATTCTGTTCTATGTTCTCTAGAGGATGGATGATGACAGAAAAATAAAATGGCTTTGCACTTGGTGAAATAATTCCCAAACTGAATGTTGTTTTATTCAATGAACTCTGAATGCTCGTCTTATAATAAGTTCCGTGGAGGTTCTGCTGCTTATGTCTAAAAACATAAATATGTAATTTCTGCATTAACTTTTATGCAGAAGCAGCATTTCAGAAAATGTATCCTTCCCCTTGGCCCCGACTATCTTAATCCTCCACCATTTCCAACCTCCCTACCGCTAACAAGTCAATGGTTTTAATGAGGCTTATACCGCTAAGATGAATATGGAACACATTGCACTGCAGATTTTGCAGGGCTTCCCCCGCTTTTGCAGATCAGATGAGAGCTTAGTGCGGCAACATCTGGCCATTAGAGGAGCAGTGCTTGTACTAAAAATTTCCTTCTGACAACAGAGCCCATGTTCAGACAATGGACCATGTTAAAGTAGTCAAGCATGAGGAAAGCTTTGTTGGCGAAGACAGCATCAAAAAAGAAACGGTTCTGCTTGACCACCATTTTCATTGAATGGTTATTTCATTCATGCAATTTCCTTTCTCTAAAGTAATTGAAGATCTCATCTGTTTTCTTTGACTGTCTAATGCAGTGTACAGAACATCATTAGCATACCCGAAGGATAAAAAAACCTAGAGTTTTAGCCCAACTTATTTTTTGCTCATCATATGATAGGATAACATAATCAGAGCCAAAGCCTGCTTAAACCTTAACACAATATGTTGGTGCAAATCAAACAGATTGATAAATTTAAAAATTACATGTTTTCTCACATTTCTAGTTCTGATGAAGCCTGAAACATTAACTGCTTTTCCTTCCACAGATATTTCCTGACCTGCTAATCGTTTCCAGAAAACATTTTCTGTTTTCATTTCAGACTAATATTTCACTCTAATGGCAATTCAAATACACTTCATGAACAATTGTCAGATCACTAATATTTATCCACCTTTATAAACTGCTTATTGTTTCCATTCAATCGCCTATTGTCCTTTCAATTCCTCTTTGAAACAGTCTGGCAATCTGATATGTGCTCAACCAGGAATCAAGTGCACAGAAACAAGGAATCACAGATGCTGGTTCACAGAAAAAGACACAAAGTGCTGGAGTAACTTGGCAGCAGGTCATGCAGCATCTTTGGGGAACATGGATAGGTGATGTTCTTCAGACTCCAGCCTCCAAGATGCAGCATCCTGTTAATGTTTGCCAGTGGCAGTAGAGTTGCTGCCTTACAGCGCCAGAGTTCAGGGTTTGATCTTTACTATGGGTGCTGTCTTTACGTAGTTTGTACGTTCTGCCCGTGACTGCGTTGGTTTTATCCAGATGCTCCAGTTTCCTCCCACATTGGAAAAACGTACAGATTCGTAGGTTAATTGGCTTTGGTAAGATTATAAATTGTCCTTAATGTGTAGGTAGTGTACGGTGATCGCAGGTCGGCGAGGACTCAGTGGGCTGAAGGGCCAGTTTCTGCACTGTATCTCTAAGCTAAACTAAACACTGTTTGCAAAATCTTTTCCTGCTCACAAGAGGTGTTTGTGCTTTTTAACGTGAATAATTTCCCTATCCAATATCTTCAAATTTGCCTCGTCCTACACCAAAGTCGACTTCAGCTGTGGCAGAAAACACTGAGTGCTGAACTTCCAGAATTGTCATCCTTTGAAAAAGACATTAAACTGGGATCCCATCTAATCTCTCTGCAAATGTACAAATAAAATCCCAGTCCATCATTTGAGAGAGGGCATGGCTGATTTCCCAATTACAATGATTTAAATTTATCCCTGGACCAATGTCAGTAATAACAGATAAACCAGTTATTATCTTTAGTTATTATAGGTCTGAAGAAGGGTCTTGACCCAAAGCATCACCTCCATTACTTCTACACAACTGCTTGAACCACTGAGTTACTGCAGTATTTTGTGTTTTACTCAAGATTCCAGCATTTGCAGAAACATGGAACTGCAGATGCTGGTTTTTTTTTTTTTTTAAATGCTGATTGCTGGAAGAACATTGATTTTCAGAGATGCTGCATGACCCGCTGAGTTACTCAAGTATTTTGCATCTTTCTTTCCTCCAGCATCTGCAGTTTCTTGTGTCTCTATTATCTTTAGGTACATTACAAATTGCTGTTGTATTTTCTGTGTTAAAACAGCGCAATTTATGTCAGACTTCATTAAAAGACCATCGTCGTGGCATGACCCAAGGCTGTGAAAGTTGGTTAGTAAATGTAAATCTTCCTTTGTTTAAGCATTGGCTTTATTCTGAAGCAACAATTGATGTTGTCTCTGAACTCAGGAATCTCACTGCTTCCGTGTGTGATGTTTCCGATTGTCACAATTATCACTCTTAGATTAATCGTGTGCCAACTGCTGCCTAATTACAATCAATTCTTACTACAGAGTGCACAAATTATCTCCTGCCACTTCCTGTGGACTTATTTGCAGCTAGAAAAGGAGAGACATGTACCTGGAATGAGTTCAAACCCAGCTCGTAGGCACAGTCTTATCTCAATGTAACATCCAGTCTACAGGAGCTACCCCACTAATAGGTGCCATTATTCCCATGGCAGCTTCACTTGATCTGTATTCATGGGTTTGAACGGTACGAAGAGATTGTGCTTCAAGGCCTCAATTTACCAGACAGATTTAGTTTCCCTTTTATCTCTGGCCCCATCATTGATCTGTTTACATTTTAACAATCTAATTTGAAAAAAATCATATGGTCAGTGCACTGCTTAGAAACATAGAAACATAGAAACATAGAAATTAGGTGCAGGAGTAGGCCATTCGGCCCTTCGAGCCTGCACCACCATTCAATATGATCATGGCTGATCATCCAACTCAGTATCCCGTACCTGCCTTCTCTCCATACCCTCTGATCCCCTTAGCCACAAGGGCCACATCTAACTCCCTCTTAAATATAGCCAATGAACTGGCCTCGACTACCCTCTGTGGCAGGGAGTTCCAGAGATTCACCACTCTCTGTGTGAAAAAAGTTCTTCTCATCTCGGTTTTAAAGGATTTCCCCCTTATCCTTAAGCTGTGACCCCTTGTCCTGGACTTCCCCAACATCGGGAGCAATCTTCCTGCATCTAGCCTGTCCAACCCCTTAAGAATTTTGTAAGTTTCTATAAGATCCCCTCTCAATCTCCTAAATTCTAGAGAGTATAAACCAAGTCTATCCAGTCTTTCTTCATAAGACAGTCCTGACATCCCAGGAATCAGTCTGGTGAACCTTCTCTGCACTCCCTCTATGGCAATAATGTCCTTCCTCAGATTTGGAGACCAAAACTGTACGCAATACTCCAGGTGTGGTCTCACCAAGACCCTGTACAACTGCAGTAGAACCTCCCTGCTCCTATACTCAAATCCTTTTGCTATGAAAGCTAACATACCATTCGCTTTCTTCACTGCCTGCTGCACCTGCATGCCCACTTTCAATGACTGGTGTACCATGACACCCAGGTCTCGCTGCATCTCCCCTTTTCCTAGTCGGCCACCATTTAGATAATAGTCTGCTTTCCCGTTTTTGCCACCAAAATGGATAACCTCACATTTATCCACATTATACTGCATCTGCCAAACATTTGCCCACTCACCCAGCCTATCCAAGTCACCTTGCAGTCTCCTAGCATCCTCCTCACAGCTAACACTGCCCCCCAGCTTAGTGTCATCCGCAAACTTGGAGATATTGCCTTCAATTCCCTCATCCAGATCATTAATATATATTGTAAATAGCTGGGGTCCCAGCACTGAGCCTTGCGGTACCCCACTAGTCACTGCCTGCCATTGTGAAAAGGACCCGTTTACTCCTACTCTTTGCTTCCTGTTTGCCAGCCAGTTCTCTATCCACATCAATACTGAACCCCCAATGCCGTGTGCTTTAAGTTTGTAAACTAATCTCTTATGTGGGACCTTGTCGAAAGCCTTCTGGAAGTCCAGATACACCACATCCACTGGTTCTCCCCTATCCACGCTACTAGTTACATCCTCGAAAAATTCTATAAGATTCGTCAGACATGATTTACCTTTTGTAAATCCATGCTGACTTTGTCCAATGATTTCACCACTTTCCAAATGTGCTGCTATCCCATCTTTAATAACTGACTCTAGCAGTTTCCCCACTACCGATGTTAGACTAACTGGTCTGTAATTCCCCGTTTTCTCTCTCCCTCCCTTCTTAAAAAGTGGGGTTACGTTTGCTACCCGCCAATCCTCAGGAACTACTCCAGAATCTAAAGAGTTTTGAAAGATTATTACTAATGCATCCACTATTTCTGGAGCTACTTCCTTAAGTACTCTGGGATGCAGCCTATCTGGCCCTGGGGATTTATCGGCCTTTAATCCATTCAATTTACCCAACACCACTTCCCGGCTAACCTGGATTTCACTCAATTCCTCCAACTCCTTTGACCCGCGGTCCCCTGCTATTTCCGGCAGATTATTTATGTCTTCCTTAGTGAAGACGGAACCAAAGTAGTTATTCAATTGGTCCGCCATATCCTTGTTCCCCATGATCAACTCACCCGTTTCTGACTGCAAGGGACCTACATTTGTTTTAACTAATCTCTTTCTTTTCACATATCTATAAAAACTTTTGCAGTCAGTTTTTATGTTCCCTGCCAATTTTCTTTCATAATCTATTTTTCCTTTCCTAATTAAGCCCTTTGTCCTCCTCTGCTGGTCTCTGAATTTCTCCCAGTCCTCCGGTATGCTGCTTTTTCTGGCTAATTTGTACGCATCATCCTTCGCTTTGATACTATCCCTGATTTCCCTTGTTATCCACGGATGCACTACCTTCCCTGATTTATTCTTTTGCCAAACTGGGATGAACAGTTTTTGTAGTTCATCCATGCAGTCTTTAAATGTCTTCCATTGCATATCCACCGTCAACCCTTTTAGAATTAATTGCCAGTCAATCTTGGCCAATTCACGTCTCATACCCTCAAAGTTACCTTTCTTTAAGTTCAGAACCATTGTTTCTGAATTAACAATGTCACTCTCCATCCTAATGAAGAACTCAACCATATTATGGTCACTCTTGCCCAAGGGGGCACGTACAACAAGACTGCTAACTAACCCTTCCTCATTACTCAATACCCAGTCTAAAATAGCCTGCTCTCTCGTTGGTTCCTCTACATGTTGATTTAGATAACTATCCCACATACATTCCAAAAAATCCTCTTCCTCAGCACCCCTGCCAATTTGATTCACCCAATCTATATGTAGATTGAAGTCACCCATTATAACGGTTTTGCCTTTGTCGCACGCATTTCTAATTTCCTGTTTGATACCATCTCCAACTTCACTACTACTGTTAGGTGGCCTGTACACAACACCCACCAGCGTTTTCTGCCCCTTAGTGTTTCGCAGCTCTACCCATACCGATTCCACATCCTGCAAACTAATGTCCTTCCTTTCCATTGCGTTAATCTCCTCTCTAATCAGCAACGCTACCCCACCTCCTTTTCCTTTCTCTCTATCCCTCCTGAATATTGAATATCCCTGGATGTTCAGCTCCCAGCCTTGGTCACCCTGGAGCCATGTCTCCGTGATCCCAACTATATCATAGTCATTAATAGCTATCTGCACATTCAACTCATCCACCTTATTATGAATGCTCCTTGCATTGAGACACAAAGCCTTCAGGCTTGTTTTTACAACACTCTTACCCCTTATACAATTTTGTTGAAAAGTGGCCCTTTTTGATTTTTTACTGCTTCTCCCAATTAGCTGTGCAAAGGTGCAACCAAAAGCAGTCCCTATTCACTCAGTTTATGAACATCCCTGAGAGGGAAATGCTTGCTCTGAAACATTGTTCACTATTGCCAGTGACACCCTATTTTCTATCACTCTGATCCTTGGCATCTCAGTGGTTGGCCATCAACCGGTTCCCTCCATGACCTACATGGGTCTTCTCAGGGATCTCCGGTTTCCTCCCAAACTCCAAAAGACGTGCAGGTTTGTAGACTAATTGGCTTGGTAAAATTGTAAATTGTCCCTAGTGGGTCTAGGAGTGTGTTAGTGTGCGGGGATCACTGGTTGGCGCGGATTCAACTACATTGGGAACCCTAACACAGGTTAATTGGCTGTTTGGGTAAATACCTCCATTGTGTACACATGCCATTTTCTGTTCAGCACCAGTGCAATAATGAACATTCTCTCACTGTTAAGCTGCAGATATATATAGCTATATCTTCCCACATACAGTAACATCCAATAATCCAGGCAGATTTGTGGGACAGCGTTCATTCTTCACCATTTAAGCTCTTGGACAATATTGACCGGCTAACCAGAATAACTATGTCAGGAGTTCTGTGTGTGAAGGGGAAGTGTGACTGTTTTACTTGAGGTGTGGGCCCTCCCACTATTACCAACATATTCTGCCCTTCTAATTACCTTGTTGTCTATCTGATTTATTTCCCATAGCTGGTCTTCAGGACCAAGAGAGGGGGAAGAATTTCCCAGTATTTTATGATTTTGTTCATCCATTTACCTACTCATCTCTGTGCTCTGGGGCAGATGGGGGTACTGTTAATATTGGCTAAATTAAAGACACCATAAAATGGAGGATTCCTGCACTTGTCAGAATTGCTTAACCCTTGTCAGCTGAACTTTACAGGCTTTGATTGGCACCAGCCAGTCAAGGCTCAGACTGGTATGCAGGATGGTGAGGGGTCCAGGTGTTCTCCCTGTTTCTCTTAAATTGATAACATGTATAGCAGTTTTACTAACTAACCTTAAATGCATCATTTTATTTCGAAGTCACGTGAGTGACTACGTGAAGAAGCCCGCCAGCTCGCATGCGCGTCACAGTTTCTGCTGTTTAATAACAAATCTAGTGGTGTAAGCCTATGCTGCCCTTCTTAGATTAAAGGGCATTATGTCATCGCGTTTTAGGTATTATGCAAATTGCAAATGATATAACTTATGGGTTGGCGGTAGATATATTTTGCGATATTATAAATGAGGCAACACAAAATGTAACAGTACCAATTTGCCTATTCAATCACGTCATGGTAGGCGGCTGAAGCAACTCTTATTTACTCATTCACGTGTGACGGCTGGGACAGCCTGTCTTCTCGGCCAGCTAGCTCTGCACGATTATATGAGTAGCTGGTGAACAACATATGTGAGTCAATTCTATACGGAAGTAACAGAGGTTTGTGTGGCTTCCAGTTTGAACCTAGAGAAACTTTATGGGACAGCACAATTGACATTGTTTGTGCTGCTTTATCATTTCGGTAATACCATAAGTGGGACATAAATGATTAGTTCTTCACCCATTATTCTCCAACGTTATGCAGGGTGTTTTTCATTTGACCACTCTAATAGCCCACACTCATTGTAATGTGCAATGCAGATCAGTTATAACTTGTTTTGCAAATATGCCTCAAAATCTTTCCTAATGGGACCAGTATCTTAAGATGATTATGCTTTCAGCAGCTGATCTCAGCATAAAGAACACAGCCTTACTCAATCTCTAGCTTAGTCTCCACGTCATACTGACATTAGGGTAGCTTGTTATATAAATAAACTCATCAGCAAATGAGCAGGATTACGTGCATTTGAGGTTGACAGCATACCCACCAGAGCAGAGATCAGGGAAATTTGGTGGAATATGTCTGGATATTTGCAGATAGAATTATGCACATTGTTGCATTAGTTATTGTCTAACAACAGTCTATTGGGACTACAGGCCAGTTTAGAGCAATGGCCATATATGCGAGTTAGCATCCTGATATTAATAACTCATGTTTTCCTACCATTAATAATTTATCTGTTTAAGTATTTCACACACAGATTATATCACTGCATGAAACCACAGAGCTTTCAAATCTTCACGTAGTCACTCACGTGACTTCGACATAAAATAGAAAGATTAAACGAGAACTTACCAGTTTGAAGTTTGCTCTTTATTTTATGAGAAGTTGCGATGAGGGATTACGTGCCCTCCACTCCCAACCCTATTCTCATAAAGATAATTCGGTAGTTCTAGCCTTCAATCTTTCTATAGCTTAGGTCAGCAACTATTCTGTGGTTTCATACAGCTACTTTGAAGATTGATGCGCATGCGGGCTGGCGGGCTTCTTCACGTAATCCCTCATCCCTCAGAAAAGAAGTTCCAAAATTCGACTCTGAACCATGGATCCCCAGAGTACCAGCAAACTATGGACTGGGAGAAGTTAGAGTCCCGGAATATCCAGACGGATATCATAGAGAAGCATCTGCCCTAGTCTTCCAAAGACCAGGGTCGAGGACAGGCCGGCCATCAGGAATGGGCCAGTGTTATAGTTGCGGAGGGGTAGGTCACTGGAGTAGGGGGTGCCCAACTAAAGAAAGAAATGACAGGGGGGGTCACAGAAAAAATCTCCAAGATCAAGAAGAATGGAGGGATCAGCGGGATCCTAGATAGCACAGAGGGAACTGGCAAGAAAACCAAGAGCCAAGGGGACAAATCCTCTTTTCTCAGAATAACCCATTCACACGCCTATGATTAGCGAACCTAGTAGTGACTGGATGCAAGTCTGGTGAGGAACCTATATTGTCTCTACAGGTTGAAGGTAAACTCTGCACCTTCCTACTAGTCACAGGCACATCTATGTCATCTCCTCAATCAATATATAATTTACCAGAATCAAGAGAAGTTCAGAACCTGTCTGGGTTTCAAGGAAAGGTTTGCCAGTATCCCATCTCTAAGACAATCGAAGTAATATATGGAGGAAAGCCAATCAAACATAGATTTGTGATAACTACCGGATTAGATTGCAACCTGATGGCGAGAGATCGACTCTGTGCTTTCCAACTAAAAATAGAAATGGCTTACGATAGGAGTTAAAGAGCTGGAAACCTTCTTTAAATCATACGAAAGACAGAATTGGGAAATAGAAGTATTTCCTCGTGGCCTACTAGCGGGCGTGGAGCGCCGTTTCCTGGCGGGGACCGCCCAGCACCTCGGCTTCGGTGGCGGCACAGTGCTGGGGCGCTATCGCGGAGCGGGTGATGCCTTGCCTGGGTCGCCGCGCTGGATCGACGCGCTGGAGCTCCGATAAGCTGTGACCGCCGAGATCAACACCTCCAGGCTGCGGATCTGCGGAGCGGGCGGCGCCGACTCTAACATCGGGAGCCTGGGAGCTCCAAACCGGCGCGGCCTTGTCGGCTTCGGAAGCCGTGGTCCCCAGTCAGGAAGCGGCCGTTCCAGGTGGCCCAGCCGCTGAGAGGACTCTCCCGACACCGGGGCAACACCACCCGGTGAGATAGGCCAGGAACATCGGGCCTCCGTAGAGGCAATAGCGGTGGCCTCAATAGGCCTGACTTTGGGTGAACTGGGGATGGGGACTGGACATTGTGCCTTCCCCCACAGTGGTAACCATTGTGGGGGGATGATTTTTTTGTGTGTAAGTAAACATGTTAGTCTGTGTCCAAGATGGCTGTCGGAAGGGAGAGTGGACGCTGGCGCGCTTTAGCTGCCGCTGCTCTCTCTTCACATTGTGTTTTTGATTTTTTGTCTTTGGATTGAATTCTGTTTTTAATTTGTGTTTTGGTGATGTCTTTATTATTTATTTTATTCCGATTATATGTTTTATTATTCTTGTTAATCTCTGTAAGGTGTCCTTGAGAATTTTGAAAGGCGCCCAAAAATAAAATTTGTTATTATTATTATTACATTTTCAGCTTGATGCCTTTTTATTTTTTTGGGGGGGAATGTGAATACATTTTCTATCTTTTAGGGCCCCTGAATCTATTAGTTTGCCAAGCTTTTACAGAGTCAACCCCATTTTATAGGTCTGAACGCACATATAGCCGACAGCAGGTAAGGATGGCAGATATCCTACCCTGTGGGGAATTAGTTACCCAGCTAGGTTTTTATGGCAATCTGGTAGTTTTATGGTCATTATTAACAGCTTTTGTTTTATATTTCCAGACTATTAACAGCTCTAGTCCCCGTATTGTTAATCCAGGCCTCTGGCTTGCTTATCTAAGAAAATAGCACCATATCAATGCTAACATAAGTTCTGGAGTTTTCTCATTCAATTGTCTCCAATGGCAGTTCACATAATCATTGTGGTTTTTTTCACCTTAGAATTAGTCTTTACTTCTTCCCATCCCATTTTAATAAATTTCTGTTTGATCTATTTCTGGGGAAGTGCTTGGGCATTCAAACAATTTGTTCTGTCCACTGATACTTCCTAATCAGCTAATTGATTCCAGTACACCCAACATTTCTTTCAGATTTTCAGCATCTGTGGTCTTTTGCTTTCTGAACAACTTCATGCAGATAAACAACTATTTTCATCAACTGCACAAACCAAATGTAATATTTTGCTTTTATGTTCTTCAATAAACTATTTTACACCTTTAAGAATTCTTGAAATTATATATATTTTCAGCAAGCATACGCATATTGCCATAAATGAAACATTGCACATTAAATTGAAAATAAGCAATTTCAAGCTCCCTGGAGCTGATAATAAATGTGAATGTTTGTCAGCAACAGTGTCTGGAGGCCATGTTTGTGTTGCAACATCTGTGTTTTAATAGAGCAAAATATAATTTCTCAGTTTTAGACATTTGACATTGGATATAGGTGCTGATTTGCCTGATTTTGTCATTATATTCTTTGAGGATAAAAATGTCAATGATATTTCTGATTCAAAATTAAAGTACAATGTTGATCAATAGCACTATGGACTATTTTGCAGTTGTCAAATTGTACATCTCACCTGAGAGTATTATGTGCAGAGATTGATGCTCAAATGGGAGCAGGGTTGCAATTCTTCATATTGAATTGACTTTACATATTTTCTGGTCTTGGCGGAGTTGGCTGTTTTATATTATAAAATGAATCTGCAGCATCAGTTAAGGGGCTGTCCCACTTGGGCGACCTAATTGGTGAGTTTAGAAGAGTTTGAAAAAATGACATGTTGAAGACCTCCTTCAACTATGTAGAAGACCGCATTCCACCTCCTTTGACTATGTTGAAGACCAGCTTCGATTAGCTACGACTAACTTCGGGAAAATTGGACACCGAATAGTGGAGAGTGAAGACAACCTCCTTCGAATCTCCTTCGACCTCCCTTCGACCATGATGAAGGCTATCTACGACTACCTTCGACTACCCTCGATTACCTACGACTAACATTCCGGTCTACTACGACCTACTACGACTAAACCTACAACTAAATAAAGTAGCGATTTTTTCCATGGCGACCTTTTTTTACCCGCGGACATTTTTTAACATATTGAAAAAAATGCCGAGACCTAAAATACGCGGAGACCACTTTCGAACATGAAGGAGAGTTACGAAGACCTCCTACGACTTTGTGTCGACCATGCTGCGAGTATGAGTCGAGGGCCAACTTGCCAGAACTCGTGGATTAGGTCGCCCAAGTGAGACAGGCCCTTCACAGTCAATGGCATAAGATCCCATTGATGCTCTTTGCAATTTTCTAAGCCAGCAAACTATTCTTTGGAGTAATGTACTTAACATATCCAGCCTTTAAATACTCTGAATGTGATTATGGAGCTCTCAACTGCTATTGTGTCAGTATTCCATAGAGGGAATATTCATTATGAAAACTTAATTAGCAACACCCACTAAAACACTTGAAGCATTGGATGGCATCACCAACAAACCTAAAACAAGATCCATAGGAACCAAATGAAAATTGTTAAATGGATTGTAAGAAAAGCAATATATGGTATGCCTGTTCTCATCCCCATGTGCCAAAAGCTTGGTCCCAGAACCTCCCCTATACTTGCAGCAAGGATCAAGATCCCTTGCATGGAAAGTTTGTGGTTTGGTTTACAAATGATTGCAAAGGTTGGTCTTGGCATCATGCTCGGCACAGACATTCTGGGCCAAAGTGCCCATTCCTGTGCTGTACTATTCTGTGTAACATATTCACCATTAAATGTAACATTGTTTTGGGATAAGGTTAGACTACCACTGTCAATTAGATTTCCTTGAAAAGCTTCCAGTGTGATAGTCCGGTGCTTAAACTTACTGCGAATATTCCCTGGCTGATTCCTCACATGTAGAGTAGCCACTTGAGAACAAGAGCAGTGTATTCATCCCCTCAAGCTTCTTCTACCATTCATTTATGTTTTAGATTAATTTCCATAACTTAATTTCCTAATAAAAGTGGAAAAGCCTACCTCAAACAGGTTTGTAAAATGAAGGAAATGAAAATGAAACAAAAAAATCTGAGGATGCTGGAACTGTAAATAAAAAGTGGAAAACCCTGGAACCACTCAGCGGGTCAAACAATATCCATGGAAAGCGAAATAGGACTATGTTTTAGGCTTCCAGATGAAGAGTTTTTGTTTTGAAACATTATTTCTATTTGCTAATCCTGCGGATGTTGTCTGAGCTTCTGAATAATTTTCTCCTTTGGTTTGATATTTGCTGCCTGACCCAAAGGGATGCAGAGGAAGTTCACCAAAATACAGGGATGAGGATCTGCTTATGTGAAAGGACTGGCAAAAACTGTAATGGTTCATTTTGAAATAAAAGAGGTTAAAATGAGATGGCATAGAGGTATTTAAGTTCATGAATAGATGTTGATTAATAAAAACTGGTCCAATTGCAGGATGGGTCAGGAATTAGGATAGATTGAAATAAAGTGATTGGATGAGGACACTAAAGTAACATGTGGGTTTCCTTTTAAATGCATTGAATTGTTAAGGTATGCATTGAATTGTCATGGCCGAAGTGGAAGCACATTAAACTCTGATATTCAAAGGGGAGCTGGGTATGTATCTGAAAGGAAATAATTGGTAAGGTTATAAGGAAAGGGCAAAGGAATGTGACTTAGCGGATTGGTCTTGCATATATTCTTTACTGACCCAACAAGCCAAATAGGCACCTTCTATGATGTAAACCTCTGTGAAAAAAGAGACAAAATGCTGGAGCCTTTCAGCGGATCAGGCAACATCTCTGGAGGACATGGATAGGCGATATTCCAGATTGGGACCCGTCTTCTTAAGACTGATTGTGGTGGGCGGTGGGGGGTGAAAACTGGAAGAGAGGAGGGGCAGAACAAAGCCTGGTGAGTGAAAGGTTATACAGGCAAGGGATTTTTTTTTGATAGGAAAATAGTTGGACAAATGTGAGAGATAAAAAGACAGAAGATGTGTATTTTAAGGATAAAAGAGGTCAACCTTGTAAAGCCAGAAGAAGGAATATAGGTGGAACGAGAGAGGGAAGGGAAGAAATTGTTACCAGTCCAGGCACAAGGAAAAGAGATGGGAAATAGATGGGGGAGGGTGGGGTGGGTTGATAGAAGTGGGGGAGGGGGGGGGGGGGGGGGGGGGGGTTGCAGGTTAGTTACCTAAAATTGTAGAATTCAATGTTCATGACATTAGATTGCAACTTATGCAAGCGGAATATTTGGTGCTGTTATTTCAGTTCGCTTTGGCCTCACTCTGGCACTGGGGGAGGTCCTGGGAACGGGAAGGGAAGATAAAATAATTAGCAACAAGGAGATCTAGTAGTCCTTTGCGGACTGAGCGTAAGTGTTTGGTGAAACAGTCGCTGAGTCTATGCTTGGTCTCACTGATGTAAAGGAGGCCACATTGGGAATATTAGATGCAGTAAATGAGGTGCACATGGACCTCTATCTTACCTGGAAGGATGGTAGCGGTCCCAGCATGGATGTATGGGAAGAGGTACAGGTTCAGATGTTACACATCCAGTGATTGTGCGGGATGGCACTTAGGGGAGAGGTGTTTTAGGTGGGAATAATTGAATGAATCAAGTTGCAGAGGGAGCAGTTTGTGGATGGTGGAAAATGGGAAGATGTGACTGGTGGTGGGATCACATTGAAGGAGGCAGAAATTTCTGAGAATAATGTGCTGGATGCAGAGGCTGGTAGTGTAAAAGGTGAAGATCAGGGGAACTCTATCCTTGCACCATCTGGGGGGAGGAGGAGCAAAAGCAAAACTATGAAATAGAGGATATGCGAGTGCAGGATCCATCTATGACAGCAGAAGTGAAACCATATTTACTCAAGAAAGAGGACATCTTGGATAACCTAGAATGGAATTCCCCATCTTGGGAGCAGATGGGGTGAAGATGGTGAAATTGAGAGTATAGGACTGGGTCTTTGCAAGAGGCAGTTGGGAGAGGTGTAATCTAGGTAACTGTGGGAGTCAGTGGGCTTGTAGTAGACATCAGTCGATAGTCTGTCCCCTGTGATCGAGACAGAGTGATCAAGAAAGGGAAGAGAGTTGGCAGAGACAGTCTAAGTGAATTTGAGGGTGGGCTGAACGTTAGTGGTAAAGTTCATGGAATCAACGATTTCTCCACGTGTGGAGGAGGAAGCCCAGTTGTAATTGTCAATGCAGTAGAGAAAGAGTTGGGGGATGGTGTCCGTGTACGTTTGAAACAAGGACTGTTCGATGTAACCAACAAAAGGGCAGGCATAGCTGGGGCCCATTCGTGTCCTCATATCTACTCATTTAACATGAACAAAGTGAGAGGAGTCAAAAGAGAAGTTGCAGAGGGCGAGGACATGTTCCGCCGGGTGCAGGGGACTGTTCCATCAAAGGGGACAGGCTATCAACTGACATCTGCTACAAACCCACTGACACTGGCTTATACTTTCTCTCACCCTGTCTCTTGTAAAAACGCTGTCCCCTACTCTTAATTTCTCTGTCTCTGTCACATCAGCCTCTGAGGCACAAGGGCAAACTTATTTCGATACATCCAGGCTGGCATTCCGATAGACAATAGACAATAAGTGCAGGAGTAGGCCATTCTGCCCTTCGAGCCAGCACCGCCATTCAATGTGATCATGGCTAATCATCCACAATCAGTACCCCGTTCCTGCCTTCTCTCCAGACCCTTAATATTCCAGTGCAGCACCAAGACATTGCTGCATTATTGAAGCCTGTCACATCTCCAACATTCGAACATTGACTGCACTTCTAAATATTCTTCATCTTTCAAGGGGCATGTGAAAATGGCTGTGTCAGGCACTAAATTAATGCAAATCTTTCTTTTATTAGACTGCTGTGCCTCCTTCTTCCTTCTAGCTCCACCATCAACAGCCTAACCAGCAGTTGTTCCGCCACAACGGGCTGTAATTTTCTGAATAAATGAAACTCTATGTGGATTACCACCTCATTTGACATGATGGTGTTTTTGTTTAAAAGGTAACCTTAAAGTTAATTTTATACCATTGAAATTCATTATGGAAATAACCATCTCTCCTCTCTTTGTGACAATTTTAAATTGATGGCCCCCTGTGAGTGATTCCCCAACTAGATGAAATGCTCTGTCCCTATTCCCTCTATCAAAATGCTGCACAGATTTACAAACCTCTGTTCAATTATCTCTAATCCTTCTCTGCTGCAATGGAATTAGTTTTAGTATCTCAAGTGTCTCTGCATAACTATAGCTTGCAATGCTTGGCATCACTCTGGTAAGCCGAAGATGTATATTCTCTCTGGCTTTAGTTCTCTTCCCATAAGAAAGCTTTAAAACTGCACAACACTCTGTGATCTCAAAGTAATGCACATCATAACCTATGAGCATTTGTCAGCGCTGGGCCTATACTCGCTGGAGTGTAGAGGAATGAGGGGAGACCTCTGAAACATGCAGAATAGTGAAAGGCTTGGATAGAGTGGAAGTGGAGAGGATCTTTCCACGAGTGGGAGAGTTTAGGACTAGAGGCCATAGCTTCAGTATTAAAGGGCATTCTTTTCGGAAGTAGGTGAGGAGACTTTTATTTAGTCAGAGTGTGGTGAATCTGTGGAATTATTTGCCACAGAAGGCTGTAGAGGCCAAGTCAGTTGTTAATTTATGACAAAGATAGATAGAGTTTTGATTTGTACAGGTGTCAGAGGTTATGGGGAGAAAGCAGGAGAATGGGGTTAAGAGGGAGAGATAGATCAGCCATGATTGAATGGCAGATATTCTCAGTATTCTTCAGCTGCATTTTTCTACAGAATTTTTTTTCACTGCAACCCAAGCCCTTTAATCACACCCTACAAGTCAACTCTATACATGCCTAACTTATTCTAAATAGAATTTTAATTACTTTTCTAACTTCACCATGTACTAGACCAAGCCCTCAGACCATCATCAAATTAATTTGGGAGTTGTTAAACAATGTTCATCTGGTGTTAAAATAAATCATACATATTCTTCAATTTGATGTTCAGGATGGGAATGTTCAAACCATTATGAATAGCACCGGCAGTAACAAACCGGTACATCACTCCATTATAATTTTCATCATCTCTGCTCCTGAGTGAGATGCATTGATCGGGAGATATCTAATTTAAAGTCTCCTGCCCCATTTATGGAAGAATCTGTGATTCCCCCATTGATCTCAGAACCCACAAAACAGGTGTGGAAATGAGACATCCTCAATCCTAAGGGGCTGCCGAAGGAAATGTGGAAGAAGCACCTGCTTGTAATACAGCCACCTTATCTTCAATCATTTGAAGTCGATGCAACTTAACATTGGGTGAGATTACAAGTGAGTTAAATACATTTTTACAGCTAGCATCATTAAGGGAATGTCAATTCATGTGATTAAAGTTAAAGAATGGTCCATTCCCTATCCCCTCCTTCACAATTGAAAATCCTTCCTACAGAAAACTAAACTGCATTTCAAAATGAAAGAGCACAATAACTAAAGCAAGCTTATAAAATGCTCCATTATAACAAGAATTAAACCAAATGAGGCTGGGATTTCAAGAGCTACAGTTTAAAAATGTTAAAAATCATAACAAAGCAGCTCCTGGAAAGAAGGATTTTATTAGTTTCTAATTTTCTATGTGTTTGTTGTCAGCATCGTTTAAATTACACAGTGGGATACCAGTACATGAATACTTAATACATTTTTCAGAATTGCTTTCGCCATTATTTCTGCACAGCAGTTAAGCTATTTATTTTCAAATGTATCAATCAATCCATCTGCTCAAGTAGCACAGCGAAAAATATCAGATACACGTTAAGTAGTTGTACACTAATGGCCAAAGATGTAATTTCAAAGCCTCTCTATCTTGATGATAACATACAATACATTCTGGCGATTAGCTTCCAGTTTGAAAGAGGAAATGACTGATAAAGAGAATATTACGACCAAGACACATAGCACTGTGCTTTTTCAGCACTATCCATGATGAGAGATGCTTTTATTTTGTAGAATGAACTTGCAACTATTTCTGGATAGAATTGAGCTGTTCTGGAAACCTGGCCGAACAATTCCAGTTCCATACAGCCCCTCTCAAATATCTCCATGCAAAATCGTTGGGACATTTATATTGTTAGTAAAATGATCACACTTTCTTTAAAGGGTCACTGGTTTTGGTGTATTCCTGAAATAGGTAGTTATTAATAACACCACTCTGAGCTGGGAACCCATGTAGTAAGTCCAATTATTTCACTCCTGTTCATCAGGTCACCAATTCCCCCCCCAATATACAAATTACCATCTGTGCTCTCATCAACTTCCTCAAACACTAATATCAATCATAACCTTCCAATCAGGGAGATCTCACAATGGCAATCAAGACTCCAATACCCCCCCCTCCCCCCCACAAGGACCTGATCTCCAATCAGTTGCTATATCTCTCTCTCTCTCTCTCTCTCCCACACACACACAACCGCGTGCACAAACACATACCCTGACTGGCCCCATTAATGCTTGGCCAGTCTCCACTAAACCTTCCCCCCCTATCTCAACCCAGCTCCATTCAGATCACCATGACCATCAACCTTCTCCTGCACCGGACTGCCTCATCCCGATCCTTGCTCAGTCATGAACATAAAGTGTGTGGCATAGTTCACCTGAGGAAAAGTCTCGTTGTTTCCTGTCGGGGACTGCCCAGAACCACGGCTTCGGCACCGGCACAGCGCTGGAGCGCTATCGTGGAGCGGGCGATGCCTTGCCTGGGTCGCCGCGCTGGAGCTCCGGTGAGCTGAGACCGCCGGGAACAACATCGCGGAGCTGCGGGTCTGAGAGCGGCCGGCTGTGGGCGGCGGCGATGAACTGTAAACCGGGAGCCTGGGACCTCGCGACGAGATCGCCAGTAGTGGAGCTCCAACCGGCGCGGCCTTGTTGGCTTTGGAAGCCGCGGCCTCCAGTACGGAAGCGGCCGTTCCAGGTGTCCCAAGCCGCTGTGAGGATTCTCCCGACGCCGGAGCACCATCACCCGGCGAGAACGGCCAGGAACATCGGGCCTCCGTAGAGGCAACTGTGGAGGCCTCAATTGGCTCGACTATGGGTGAACTGGGGTTGGGGACTGGACTTTGTGCCTTCCCTCATGGTGGGAGCCATTGTGGGGGGATGTTCTTTATGTTTAAATCTCTTATTAATGTTATGTCTGTATTCTTTCTTTATGTGCTGCATTGGCAAGAAGCATTTCACTACACCTAGGTGTATGTGACCAATAAATAACCTTTGAACCTTTGAAGTGACTGGCATGAAATGGGTTTCAACTGAGAAACAATTGAAAGGGACAAAATATACGACAATCTTCTTATTAGTCCTTGGCACCAATTTTCCTGTCTCTACCTCTTCCTAATGGTCTGCTGCTTCAATATGTTCCTAGACTTTTTACAGGTTCCCTGCCGCTACCCTACAGAAATGGTGTTAATAATCAATCACCGGTCTTATGAATCAATCACTACCTCCACTTTCTCTAACTGGTCTCAGGGATATTTAAGACACTACACGGGGAGTAGCTGGATCTCATGAGGAGTCAAGAGTCAAGAGTATTTTATTGTCATATGTCCCAGATGGGACAATGAAATTCTTACTTGCTGCAGCACAACAGAATATGTGAATATGTAAACATTGTATATAACGGGATAAAAAAGAAAATGTTCAATAAATAACAAATATAATGCAAATAACAAATAATAAATTGAATCAAAGGCAATTGGATCAAAGTTCCTGTCTCAATGCAGCACTTCCCAGTAGGATAAACTCTGGCCAACCTGCTCTCTCAGTACTTAACTATTTAGACACAATTTTTTTTAAGTCAAGAATTTTTAAAATATTAAAAACTATCTTGATTATAATTCTGTTAGAATTGATAGAAACATGACAGTTCTTCACAAAGTATTGGTATTGGTTTAGATACAATGAAAAAGGTTTGCGCGCTATACATTCAAATCATATTATATATGTGAATACAATCAATGCATACCCAAGTTCAATAATAGTGCAAGAGAAAAATACCAGAGTAGAGAATATAGTGTTGTCACGTTACAGTTACAAAGAAGATAAATAAAAAGTGAAATGGCCTTAATTAGGTAGGTTGGAAGAACTGGACTACACCATTAGCTTATGAGAGAACTGTTCAGTAGTCTGATAATAGCAGGGAAAATGCTGGTTTTGAATCTGGTGTTATGTGATTTTAATTTTATTAACTTCTGCCCGATGTGAGAGGAGAGAGACCGAGCTGCGAAAGGTCTTTGATTATGTTGGTTGCTTTCCGGAGGCAGCGCAAGGTGTAGATGGAATTGATGGATGGAGGTTGGTGTGTGTGATGGACTACATGCATAACTCTCTGCAATGTCTTGTGGTTGTGGGCAGAGTTTTTGCCAAACCAATTTGTGATGTATCACAATAGAATCCTTTATCTGGTCAGTGCTTCTTTAGAAGTTAGTACAAATCACTGGAGACATGCTGAACTTCCTTATGGGCCTGACCCACTAATACCCCTGTCGACCCACGAGTGACCCCGAGTTTAAAATAAATTAAACTCGTAGTAATCACGCACAATTAACATAGCGGGAACGTCGGAACTCGTGGACGCAACTTAGCGACTCGTGGCGCTAACGGCAGGTACCCGGGAAACTTGTTAACTCTTGAAAAACTTTAAACATGTTTAAATATTTCCACTAGTCTAATTTACTCTAGAAGTTAAAATTTGAAACATTTAAACTCGTTGTAAGAATGTAGTGGCCCGTGAGTTTACCGTAGTGACTCTTGAGTCTACCGTGGGTTTGGCCTGAGTGCCAGAAGTGAAAGGTTGAAGAATAGTCATCTCCGCAGAACTTGGATAGGTGACGTTTCGGGTCGGGACCCTTCTACAAACTTTAGACCCTTCTTTCACCCGAAACGTCACCTGTCCATGTTCTCCACAGATACTCCCTGACACATTGAGTTACTCCAGCACTTTGTATTTTTTCGCAAACCAGCTTCTGTAGTTTCTTGTGTTCCAAAATGTAATCTATATTACTAAAAGTCTGTTCTTGACCCGTTTTGGCGATCTGTGCTGCGATTTCCGAGAGAACGCCGCGACCTACGGCCGTCATTTTTGGCCACCTCGCTCAGAGCCCCCCTTCCGCCGCATGTGTGCTGAGGATTTTTCCAGTCGATGAAAAATGACAGAGATATTAATGATCTTACAAAATTCCCCATTCTGTCTGCTGCCCCCGCTGGCGGCAGGGGGGATGGACTATAAAACCAGGAAGTGGTGTGCCTCAATTAGTCTGCAAGCTAGAGGAAGGCAGAGGGTCACGTTTCTCTGAGCTGTGAGTAACACTGAACACATGTCCACACAACTGTGAGTAAGTACCCTTAATGTGGTTTGAAAATGAAAATATGGTTAAAGTAAAAAAGCACTGCCTGCAAATGGTTGTTTGGGGGGTTAGGGTTGAAATAAAAAGGCACCCCCCCTCCTCTCCCCCCCTCTCCTCTCCTCTCCCCCCCCCCCCCTCTCCTCTGCCCCCCTCCCTCCTCTCCCCCCCTCCCTCCTCTCCCCCCTCCTCTCCTCTCCTCTCCCCCCTCTCCTCTCCCCCCCTCTCCTCTCCCCCTCTCACCCCCTCTCCTCTTCCCCCCTCTCCTCTTCCCCCCCTCTCCTCTTCCCCCCCTCTCCTCTTCCCCCCCTCTCCTCTCCCCCCCCTCTCCTCTCCCCCTCCCCTCCTCTCCTCTCCCCCCTCCTCTCTCCCCCCCCTCTCCTCCCCCTCTCCTCTCCCCCCCTCTCCTCCCCTCTCCTCTCCCCCCTCTCTCTTTCTCCCCTCTCTCTTTCTCCCACTCCTCCCCTCCATCCCCTCCCCCACCGTCCCTCCGCTAAACTCGCCTCCCCTCCACACACCCTACCCCCTTCCCTCCACCCTCCCTGCTCCCCACCTCTCCCCCTCTCTCCCCCTCACTCTCACCCTCTCTCTCTCCTCCCCTCCACCCCCACCTTTCCCCTCTCACCCACCCTCCCTCTTCTCCTCCTCGCCACCCCCTCTCCCTCTTGCCCCTCTCTCTGTGTCTCTGCCCCTTCTCTCTCTGCCCTCACTCTCGACCCCCCCTCCCCAGATGTGACTGCAAGTTGGGGGCTATGCGTCAGTAGATAGGGTGGTTATGGGGTAAAAGGAGCAAATTAATAATATTCATATAATATCAAGGGGGGTAATTAGCGTGAGTGCGGAGGGGAGATAGTTAGTGTGTGTGACACTGCATGCCGCCTCCCCCCCCCCCCCCCCCCCACACAACCGCACGTTGGGGGAACAGACCCAACTGGTCTGCACTTGGTCTCGTGCTTTTGAATGTCCAGAGATGCTGCCTGTCCCGCGGAGTTACTCCAGCACTTTGCGTCTGTCTCCCTGGATACCTCGTTTCCTACGCAATGTGACATCTACCGTGCATACATTGCCAACTGTTGTTTTGGGAGCAGCAACATAATCTCCCGGATAGTACACTCAGTGTTGCTGAGGCCTAGTTTATGTAGAGACAAGAAACTGCAGATGCTGGAATCATGATCATAAAACACGCACAAAGTGTCGGAGGAACTCGCACAGGGCTGGAGTAACTCAGCGGGACAGGCAGCATCAGCGGAGGGAATGGACAGACGTTTATTCGGCTTGAAAAGAAGGGACCCGATCCGAAACGTTGCCTATCCATTCCCTCCATAGATGCTGCCTGACAGAGAGGGAATGCCGGGGTTACTTGAAGTGAGAGAAATCAATATTCATACCACTGGGCTGCAAGCTGCCCAAGCGAAATATGAAATGCTGTTCCTCCAATTTGCATTTAGCCTCACTCTGACTGGAGGAGACATCGGACAAAAAGGTCAGTGTGGGAATGAGAAGTGTTTGGCAACCGGGAGATCAGGTAGGTCCAGATAGCAACCGGGAGAGATGTGATCCAAAACGTCACCCATTCCTTCTCTCCAGAGATGCTGTCTGATCCTCTGAGTTACTCCAGCATTTGGAGTCTATCGTCGAGGTAAACCAGCATCTGCAGTTCCTTCCTACACAACAGAACAGTACGAGGAGCGGTTAATGTTAGAAGCTGCTCACTAACCTCACTATGTTTACATCGTCCTCTCTAGCAATGAATAAATATAATTTGGTTACTGTATTATTGACTACAACTGCCCGTTTAAAATGACTGCTCTGTAATTCTCAACCACTGGATATTTGCCTGGAAACATATTGCATATTTTCGTTCAGTGAGATAATTCAATTTTAATAGACTGAGGTGTTAAATCCGGCGCCACTTCACAACAATCTAAACGACCTATAATTTAAATAGAGCATTTAGGATCGATAATAAAATTCCCAAGACTATTTCACATATATAATTCCAGCACCATTTCACACTGAGCTGTCCGTGATGTTTAAAGGGGCTGGCATCTGCCCTGATCCGTTGGTCCACAAAAATGCTGGAGAAACTGAGCGGGTGCAGCAGCATCTATGGAGCGAAGGAGATAAGCAATGTTTCGGGCTGAAACCCTTCTTCAGACCTGATGCCCTGATTTGTTGTTCGGTGAAAACGCTGTTTGAAATAATTTGAAGTTTCAAAATTAATCCTCGCAGCCTAATGTACACTTTGGGCTGATTTGATCCCTGCACAAAGCGCAATGTAAACAGAATGGAATCTCTATTAACATTCTGAGACTCTCTACATAATGGGAGTGATCACATTCGGCCCTTTGAGCCAGCATTGTCATTAAATATGATCATGGTTGATCATCCAAAATCAGTACCCAGGTTCTGCTTTCTCCCCATATCCCTTGATTCCGTAACCCTAAGAAATGTAAACATGGGAGGCTTTTTATAGTAAAAAAAACTGCATGGCATCATTTTTACCATGTGATGATTTTTCCACATGTCGTTAGTCGTTGTTGGCTCAAGAGTAACTCGGGAGAGGAACTTGGTAACTCGGTGGAGGAACTTGGAACATCGCAGAAATGAGAAGTGAATGGCAAACTTAGTCACACCCATGGGAACTCGATTAAACTCTTGAACATAAACTTGGAATCTCGTACACAACCACGAGTCTGATTTTTTTCTTTCACTCGGGGTCACTCGTGGGTCGACTCGCACCGTGAGACAGGGGCTTTAGGCGATTTTACAGCAGACTGACGGCGACTGTCAAGTTGCTGGCTGTCGCCTGAAAAACCGGCAACTAGAATGGTGACTGTCAGAGAGGAACACACACACACAAACACATTGCTTCCTTCACCAGCCCATGTGAATTTTTTAGACAGTGCTCCCCCGGCTTGCCCTGTCTAAAAAATCCACACGGGGCAAAGCCAAGGTGATATAGACACACGCCACAATGAACAGGAAGGTTGGCGTTGTAAAAAGACGACTTAAGCACAGTGTACGGTAAGTTCTGTAAAAGAGGAGGGGGGAGGGGGAGAGGGAGGGAGAGGGGGGAGAAGGAGTGGAGACAACTTTTAAGAAGCCAGAGATACACGGCTGTGAAGTTCGGCGGACATTTAACATTACTGGTCGGTTATCCTTAGTTCTGAACACTACTGCTTACCTTTTTTTCCCCCAATGAGCCAATTAAATTCACCGGTCAGCACCGGCTACAACCTACAAGAACCTCCGAGAATCTTCGACTTCTTGGCAACCCACCTACAGCTTGAGAATTCTCGCTACTCTCCATGGCGGCTTCATTCTAGTCGTCATTAATTTTTCAACATGTTGAAAAATTCACAGCGACCAAAATGACGCCGCGACTAGTTCCCAGAATGCGGGAACTCCTCACGACCATGAAGGCGACTCCCCGCAACTACCCACGAACATGTGACGATCATGTGGCGACTGCTCAGTGGATTACAAAACAGTCATTTTCTGAATTTGACATGAGGAAAGTAGCTAATTGGTTTGCTTTTAAAGGATAAAAACATTGTTTCACTTTTTGAAAGATATTTTGAAAATAACAGCAGGAAGGGAACTACAATTAAAATCTGAAGAGCTTGCATTTGTTAGATTGAAATATCTATATATTACTAAAACGTTCATCTTGTTTGTTTGTATGATTGCTTGCATGCATGGATGTGATAACGCAAAACCCTGCCAAAATGGTACACGACAGTGCTACAATTTTTGGCCCACCATACTAACCATTGTCATGTGATGTGCAGTAGCAAGTTTCGTTCGGATTTATGTTATATTTTACAAGTTATTGACATTTTAAACCTTACAAAAAACACTTTTCAAACCACTTTTCCACTTACCCTGCCCGTCAGCCACATCACGATGACGTCACAATGGGATCCCGAAACTCATTTACATAAAAAATCTCCGTTTTAATTAGATTGTTAAGTTTTCATTAACACCTAACATTGTGTTTAGGTTATTTCACAGAAAAATCATGATTTTCATTGTGGGGGGGGGGGATAGAGGAGAGGTTTCATTTAAAAATAACTGAAAGTCTCCCTGCATGTGCGCAATAGGCCCGGTATCCTCGCATGCAGGTTTTGAAATTACCGGGGGCGGCAGTGCTGCTGCTGTGGGCACATGGGGAGCGAGAGGAGCAGGACACAGGGCAAGGATTAGACCGCAGCCTCACCGTCACACTCCTCCAGGCCGCGCAGCCCGTTCACCCAGACAGCCCCCGCCTCAAGTACAACTTAAAGGATAGGAAATGACTACGGCGCTGAGGCAGCGGCAAGGTCTGGGGGCGGTGGCACTGCTGCTCTAGGCCCGCGGGGAGGGAGAGGAGCGGGACCCGGGGCAAGGACGAGGTCGCAGCCTCGGCTCCAGGACACTCAGCCCATCCCCCCCACAACAGCTCCCGCCTCAAGTAGAACTTCATCGCCGACGTGGTGGAGGAAACAGGGCTGGCGGTGGTTTACATCGAGATCTTGGGGAGGTGATAAGTGAGAGGAGAGGGTAGGGAGGGAAAGGAGGGGGAGTGGGGGAGATAAGGAGTGGGGGTTAGCGGGAGAGGAGGGCAGTGGGGTGGGTGAGGAGGGAGAGTAGGGGGTGGGATAGGGGGAGAGGAGAAGGGAAAGAAGAGGGAGGGTGAAGAGGAAGGGAAGAAAGCGCTGGGGGATGAGGGGGAATGAAGGAGGATAGGGGTAGGAAGAGGGATGGTGAGGTAATGGAGGAGAGGAGGGGGTTGAGGGATGGAAACAGAGGAGGGTTGGTGCAGGGTGGGGACAGGCAGGATAATGGAGGAGAGGAATAGGGGACTAAAGAGGGAGAGTGAGATGCGTTCACATTGATCTTATATTTTACAAGTTATTGCCATTTTAAACTATAAAAACGTCGTAGTCGCGCTCCCACTTGCCGGCCGCGCCTGCGCAGTTGGGTGAGGGTTGCCATGACTCATGTCACAACGGGGATCTGTTAGCCGCGCCTGCGCAGTTAGGGGCTATGAGTGAGTGGTGGAATATTGCGTTGGGGGAACGGGCCCAACGGGTCCACACTTGGGCTAGAGGTATCATAAAGCCAACAAGTTATAGAGTACAGAAACAACCCCTTGGGTAAATTGTGACCACATCAATCATTGTGTCCATTTACACAAATCCTACACTGACCCCAATTTGTTCTTGCCTCATTCGCATCAACTCCCCCAAGATTCTACCATTCACCCATAAACTGGAGGCAATTTGCAGTGACCAATTAACCTACCAACCTTCACAACTTTGATGGGGGCATGAAATGCCCCATATGCCCCATTGGCAAATATAACAAAGATCCATAGGACTCTATCCCTCACCCCATCCGCTTTCCAAGATGTCATTGGGCCTGCCTACTGCCCTACATGACCATTGATGGATTTCCACCTGCTCTCCTCTGCCATGCTGTGGGATGGTTATGGCCCTTGGGGATTCATTGTAAGGTGAAGTAGGTGTACAAAGTTAAAGTTCAGCCAGACCACAGCCAATGCTCAATATGCAATGTTTAATGCCTCTCTGTAATAATGCTTTTTGATACATTTGTGTTTTAATGATAGACAGGGGAGTGGGATATCTCCAGTTCTGTTTGCTTAATACCTCAGCAAATCTTTATTTGTGTCAGGACCATGGCCACTACTTGCAACAGGGTGCCCATGTCAGGATAAATCATGGGTGTACCAAGCAATAATATGATAATGCATTTCATTAGATATATAGTAGTTTCTAACATTTGCCAATTAACAGTAATTAACACAAGAATCTGAAGCAAACTCCCCTTCACTGTCTGTTCACCTCTTTCCTTGGTTCAATGATACCTGCCTCCCTTGCCAAACCTCCTTGGGAAGAGATCTAAAACAGTGACTACCATGTTCAAACATGGGATATATCACACACCTACATCTACTAACATAATCAGTTGGCATTATCCAGCATCAGTATCTGGATGGTGCTCAAGCCCCCTCCATGACACACTGGTTAACCTGAGGAGCACCTTCAGCAACAGACTGGTTCCACCAAGATAAGTGACAGAACGCCATAGAAGATCCTTTTTCCTTGTGACTATCAAACTGTACAACTCCTCCCCCTTCTGTCGTGGGGTTGACTGACTCCCCTTCCCTCTCCCCCCCCACCCCATTTCCCTTCCCCCCAATCTCACTCCCCAATCTTTGCACATCCCCAATCCTGGACTTTCCACTCGTCACTTTAATTTCATGTCTCATGTATCTTGTTGTGTTTTATGACTGTTGGCAGACCAATTTCCCTACTGGGATAAATAAAGCTCTATCGCATTGTATCGTATCATATCGTATATTCATCTCCCTGATCTAGGACTACTGATGCAACATGGATTAGAGACCAAACATGCATTATCCATCTTATTCACAGCCATATCCACACCTGAAAAAGAGCACAACAACTGTTTGCTGGTGAAGTAGTTAGCAGATTCTCCTAAAATATCCAATAATCAACACTAATCTTGCACAGTATCAAGGTATGGCATAGAAATTCATCAATGCATATAGTAACAAGTTTAATTTGTAAAAAGAGGGTAGAATAAAAATCAAACTGCAATGAATGGCTGCAATTTTATATTGTTCAGTGCACACTGAATAGCACTGTTCATATTCGACATTCAAGCCCCAAGTTTCTATTGCCAGGAATAAGTCTGACATAGTAAACAAACGATTAAGATTGACCCTGGACTACAGCAGAAAAGCCACATTAACTTGCAGTACATGAAGGGTCAACAAATATTTTGTCTGTGTGTTTTGCATGTAATATTTCATTGTATGAAGCCAAGGCACCCAGAACAACAGAATTGTTCTTTCATACCCAGGTCACACAATTACCTTTCTTCCACTACTCCCAAAAATGCCAGAAAAACTAGTAGGTCGGGCAACATGGTTTGAGCTTTGCTACGGAGGTTAAATGGTTAAAAGAGGTGCAAGGGTGGTAAGCTATGTTAAAACTTCATTTTGATGATAGGAGGAAAATGTAGAGTTGGGTGATGTTATCTTGGTAATTTGCAAATGGGCAGTTGAGGGGGCTTTGTGGTTATTTTGGGGCGGGCCTCACATTCAAGTTCCAAAGAGTAGTCAATTGGAATGGGAGGTAAGGCTGGAATGAGCAGGTGAACAGCTCAGAGGGGACCATCCTCCAGATAGAGCCTAAATCCACAGCCAGGTCTTACACAAGAATTCCTGCGGATGTCAACAATGGTTGATTGGGGGGGGGGGGGGGGGGGGGAAAGCTAAAGGGATTCTTACTCAGAATATTCCGATGAGGGATACAGGACCTGAAATATTAACATTTTTTCCTTCCACAGATGGGGACTGATCCAATGTGAGAAGTTGAAAGGCAGCAAGTAATAATGCCCCTGTTCCACTTAGGAAACCTGAACAGAAACCTCTGGTGACCTTGCACCCCACCCAAAGTTTCCGTGAGGTTCCCGGAAGTTTTGATCACTCTCCTTAATGGTCGAAAGTGGTTTCCGCGTAGTCGGTGCTTCTTCTATGTTCCTGCGATTATTTCAACAAAATCAAAACCGGCCTCAACTAAAAATAGGTTGCCGTTTGGTCGAAGCCAGTGGAGTAGGGTCGCTATTTACTTACAGGCAGTCGAAGGCCATCTCCTTCACTGACCGGCCATTTTGATTGGCTCATTGGAGTTTTCAGCAAAGATCCTATAGGATCTTATCCTATAGGATCTTTGGTTTTCAGGACCTAGAAGATCCGCCGGTAGGTAAAATGCCCACTAACTTTATTAAACTTCTTAAAACCATCTCCCCTTCTCTCTCCCCTTCTCTCACCTTCTCCCCCCTTCTCTCTCCCCTTCTCTGTCCTTCTTTCCCCTTCTCTCCCCTTCTCTGTCCTTCTTTCCCCTTCTCTCCCTCCCTCCCCTTCTCTGTCCTTCTTTCCCCTTCTCTCCCTCCCTCCCGCACTCTCTAAAGGACTTACCGTGCTCTGTGGCAGCAGACAGCGCTCCTCCGCTGTCCCTGGCCCCCACCTTTGTGATGTGTTTGTGTGTGTGCGGTCAGTAGCAAAGATCCTGTAGGATCTTTGGTCAGTAGATGCAGCTCGCGCTTCGGTCAAGGCTTTCCAGGCGAGTGACCAAAACCTCTGGTGACTCATGAAAACCAAGGTCACCAGAGGTTTCCGTTCAGGTTTCCTAAGTGGAACAGGGGCATTAGAGGGAACAATCTGAATAGGTTCTCAACACTGGGCTAGGAGCAGTTCATTACTGCTTTCCCTGACACAGCAAAAGCACTACTGGTGAAACTTCAAGAACATCTCGGCTGGCTGATGAAATAGACTGCACGGTGATGTTTGAAAGAGAAAAATACAAGTATTGCATTTTGGTAGGAAGAATGAGGAGAGGTAATGTAGTGCGTGCGATTCTGAAAGATTTATATGGATAGTGATCCGTGGTAAAGTTGAATTGATCATTAAAAGTGGCAGGGCAGGTGGATAAAGTGGTTAAATAAAGCTTACCGACACATAGGCCTAATAATGAGGCACAAAACATAAGAGAAAAATGGTAAATTGTTATAAACCTAAACCATGTTTCAGCCACAATTGGAGTATCATGTCAAGTTCTAGTCACCATTGTTTAGGAACGATGTGAAGGCACAGAACAGATTTACTAAATTGATTTCAGGAGTGATCTAATTTAGCTATGAAGGCAGAATTGAGAATCTATTGTTCTATTTGGATAAATAGGTCGCGAAGGTAATTAAAGTCACAAAAGCTCCAGACAGAGTACATATAGATTATCGTCCCCAATGGTCAATGAGCCTAGGACCAGAGACTGTAGGAAATTTGCAAAATAATCAAAGGTGACATAAAGAAAATACTTATTTTGCGGTGAACAGTTAGTATTTGTAAACTACTGCCAGGGGAAGTAGTGATTGTGGATTGTGGTGATGTGAAAGGAGCTAGGTAAATACTTCAAGATTATGGGGAGTTCAATTATTCCTGCAAAGAGCTGATATGGATACAACACACTAACTACTCTAACTTTGTTACTTCTGTCATTTCATACACTTGGGTTTACTTCCGACACCCAATTGTATGAAACCATCTCATATAGTTCCCCGCATAATGTGTTTGGTGTACATGTGGAGAAGAAAGTGCAACATAGGTTAAAATACAAAGTGGATTTAAGTTTCTCCAGCAGCATCTGCTGAAGTCGTGTCTTTGCCATTTAGAAGGTCGAGGGTAGCAGGCACATGGGAAACCCCCCACATGCAGCCATCCTGTCTCAGACCTACATTACCATTGCTGCTGGGTTAAAATTCTAGAACACCCCACCCAAAAACTGCATTAATTTCCACAACCACATATTTGGAGGCATTTAGGGAAAGAAATAAAAAATGTATGCAGAAAAAAGTCTTGGAGTAAGAAGAGATAAAATAATACTTAGAAAGATCCACATAAAATGCAAAAATATGCCTGGATATTGATGCGTGTTTAATTTTATGGCTTAAAATTATAGCTCATTCAAAACTAGCATAATTTCAGAAAATTTGCATGAAATGCACTTTTAAATGAGAAGCTCTGATAATGAATCGTGATTGTTTTTAGGGAAGGTTTTGCTTAATTGGTGCTAAAGATCGACAAAATTTGTCAATCAGTTGCATTGAGAATCAAATTTACAATACAATTAGAGCATTTTTTGGGCTTAGTAAGATAACACATTTCATCTGGTCTCATATGCTGTTAAAGATTGATTTCTTTGGGGTCATTTACTATCCAGCAAACATAAAGGGATTGTTATGCTCCAGATAGCGATTTGTAATTCGTACTTCCTTAAAATAACAAAGGCATTGGAAATGTCATCATGTTCTAAGGCAGTTTAAACAAACGCTGAACAGAATCCAACACAACAGCAAATGTGACAAAAGACAAGACCCTCCCAATATTAAACAATGTTAAACCAGCTATAATGCTGTTCTGGCAAGTACTGTCTGCTTGGTTGCTAAATTAGTCATTTTTAAAGTAACATTGTTATACCGTGTGGAGCCTTGCTAGTATTTTCATATCAAGATCAAGTCAAATCAACTTTTTGTCATATACACATACAAGATGTGCAGTGAAATGAAAGTGGCAATGCCTGCGGATTGTGCAGAAACTACAGAACAGAACAGAATCAGTATTTACACTTTAGAAAATAATTTTTTACAAAAGACAACGCAACAGTAAATTAGTACAGTAAATTAGTCCCTGGTGAGATAAGAGTTTACAGTCCTGATGGCCTGTGGAAAGAAACTCCGTCTCATCCTCACTGTTTTCACAGCATGACAACAGAGGCGCTTGCCAGACAGTAGCAGCTGGAACAGTCCGTTGCTGGGGTGGTACATAGAAACATAGACATAGAAAATAGGTGCAGGAGTAGGCCATTCGGCCCTTCGAGCCTGCACCGCCATTCGATATGATCATGGCTGATCATCCAACTCAGTATCCCATCCCTGCCTTCTCTCCATACCCCCTGATCCCTTTAGCCACAAAGGCCACATCTAACTCCCTCTTAAATATAGCCAATGAACTGGCCTCAACTACCTTCTGTGGCAGAGAATTCCACAGATTCACCACTCTCTGTGTAAAAAATGATTTTCTCATCTCGGTCCTAAAATACTCCCCTCTTATTCTTAAACTGTGACCCCTAGTTCTGGACTTCCCCAACATCGGGAACAATCTTCCTGCATCTAGCCTGTCCAACCCCTTAAGAATTTTGTAAGTTTCTATAAGATCCCCCCTCAATCTTCTGAATTCCAGCGTGTACAAGCCAAGTCTATCCAGTCTTTCTTCATATGAAAGTCCTGCCATCCCAGGAATCAGTCTGGCGAACCTTCTCTGTACTCGCTCTATGGCAAGAATGTCTTTCCTCAGATTAGGAGACCAAAACTGAATGCAATACTCCAGGTGTGGTCTCACCAAGACCCTGTACAACTGCAGTAGAACCTCCCTGCTCTTATACTCAAATCCTTTTGCTATGAATGCTAACATACCATTTGCTTTCTTCACTGCCTGCTGCACCTGCATTCCTACTTTCAATGACTGGTGTACCATGACACCCAGGTCTCGTTGCATCTCCCCTTTTCCTAATCGGCCACCATTCAGATAATAGTCTACTTTCCTGTTTTTGCCACCAAAGTGGATAACCTCACATTGATCCACATTATACTGCATCTGCCATGCATTTGCCCACTCACCCAACCTATCCAATATGGGTCCCCCATAATGTTGCTGGCTCTGGATCTGCACCTCCTGGTGTATAGGTCCTGTAGGGGGGCGAGTGTAGTTCCGATAGTGCTTTCGGCCGAATGCACTACTCTCTGCAGAGCCTTCCCGTCCTGAGCAGGGCTGTTCCCAAACCAGATTGTGATGTTGCCGGACAAGATGCTTTCTGCAGCCCCAGAGTAGAAGCACTGAAGGATCCTCAGAGAGACTGTGAATTTCCTCAGCTGCCTGAGGTGGTGAAGGCGCTGCATTGCTTTACTCACCAGTGCGTCAGTGTGTGTTGTCCATGTCAGATCCTCTGTGATGTGATCAGAAACATAGGTCCAAGTCTCAATCCACAGATCTGAGAAGGTAATCTCAGCTGAAATCTAATTTTTGTGTGCTGTTAAGGTTATGGCCTTTGAGATGTAACCTTTCAGTCACTAATGTTAAACTTGAGGTGTAGCTCTGTGGTTATCTTTGCTCGTGACATTTGCTGAAATGACATTGGACAGGAAATTATCTGGTCATCTCTCTCGATAATGGTATCGCAGTCTCAGCATATGCAAATAGTTTAACACATTCAAGATTCAAATTTTCTATCATATTTCTTTGTTATATGCACCAAATATGAACCACACCAATGTAATTCTTGAATTCACAAGAAACTGCAGGTCCTGAAATCTTGAACGAAGTAGAAAGTTCTGATGAAACTCAGCAGGTCAGGCATAATCTATGGAGAGACTGGACAGATGACATTTTAAGTCAGTACGTTTCTTCTGAGTGCCAGTGTCTCTAGTCTGAAGAAGGGTCTCAGTCTGAAGAAGGGTTTCAGTCTGAAGAAGGGTTTCAGTCTAAAACATCTTCTGTCCATTCCCTCCACACATCTGCCTGACCTGCTGAGTTCCTCCAGAACGTTGTGCTTTGCACAATGAAAGTCTTAATGTTGCAGCTTCACAGGCATATTAGATGCAAAAACAATAACAGTCTACAATAAATTCACAGTTTAAAAAAAATATCTTGTACCACACAAAAAACAACAGACATAGAACAACCACAGTAATGTAAGTAATGGTTTGGTGCTGACTGCTGAGGTAGAATTTGTGGTTCTGCAACCGGATGGGAAAACACTGTTCTTGCAATGAGGTAATGGTTCTCAGGCTCCCGTACCTTCTTCCTGATGGTGGTGGTGAGAAGAGAGCATGGCGTGGGTATGAAGAAAGGTCTCGACCTGAAATGTCACCTATCTATGTTCTCTAGGGATACTACCTGGCCTGCTGATTTACTGCAGCAATTTGTGTCTTTTGGTGTAAGTATTTGATGATATGAGCTGGCTTCTACTTCCCTCTATGTAACAATGACTGTACTTCAGATATGTTTATTCATTGAGATGTACTTTGGGTTGTGCTGTGGATGAGGGAGATGAAATGTAAGTTGGAGAATTTTGTATTCTTGTGCAAAATTTTTACTATTTTGAACGAAACCTTTGTTACGCAACATATACACTCTTCAGTAGGAGCAAGAGTCCATCTCAGCATCCAGAGAAAAGATGCCTGGAGATTATTCCGTCAGAAGTGCTAATCATACTGTATTGCAGTGACAGTTGCTCTGTGCCTCTGAAAGTTAAGCTTTTTGAATCTAATGGAAATTAATTTCAGAGAGCCAGCACAACATGCTGCAAATATTATCTATCACATATAACAGTACTATGCAGAGCAAAACTGCGGCTCTAACAGCCAGGCACTGCCTTTAATATAAACAGCATGCACATGGATAAAAAGGATATTTAAAAAAATGTTTTAATCATTTTTTAAGTATTTAAGTCAATTTTAATTGTTCATAATGGTCTCTGTTAATCAGAAATATTTGGAAAGAGTTAATAAGGGTTTTCAATGTGTTTCTTGACTTTGGGCTCAAGTTGTCAATTCGTCTTGGAAAGCAATCATGAACAAGATGTGTGAGGCAGTTTTTTTAATGCAGACAGTGATGGGTGCCTGTAATGTGCTGCTAGGGGTAGTGGCATAAGCACATACCACAGAGGGGTATGAGAGTATAGCCACAGACTTGACGTCAAGTATCCCGACAAGCTTTGGGAATGTGCTACTAGCTAGAGAGAGACAGAGAGAAACGTTGGGACCAGGAGAACAAAGAAGCACTATGAAAAGGGTCACATGATTGACATCTGGTGAGAGTTCTTGAGGGGATTGGATTCCAGTGATGGGGCTTAGAGAAGGAGGGAGTACCAGAAATGGTGGGACGGGAAGATGGGAAAAATGTTGAGGGTCAGCAAAGTGGGATGTGGAAGCCTGAGGGTTGCATGAAAGTTAACGTTAAATAAAGGGGACATATTGTTGTCGGAAAGGAACTGACCCAGAAATTACCCTAATACATTACACTATAAATGTGCAATTATCATTAACATGGTGCTGCACAAAATAGTGCCACGTGACTTAATTTCAAAAGCTTGTACATTTTATCCGTGTATGGAGTCATAAATCCATAATGTTCAGTATTGCAGGTAGTCTTATTCATCGGAAAAATGGGAATCATAATTGACACAAGCTTTTAAAGTTTCTGCCTGCCTCTTCTACACCACACTTACTTCATAACCACAAATTGCTTTCACCACCATTGTCATCTGCGACAGTCTTGGAATCATCAATGTTCACCTGGGGGTTAAACTGTTCACAATGCTCTCGCCAGACTTAACCAGCTTTGAAAAGTTTATCAAACATAAATCAATGAGTCATTTTTCCACAGTAATCTACAAGCATTATCTATATCAAGTAAGATCTTGACCACTTCCTGTTTTTCTGCTTCATGATTTTAGAAAAACCCACTGCCACTTACGGCTGTGACTTTTGGCCAGCATACACAGTCCCCTTCCGCTGCGCAGGACAAGAGGATTTTCCCCATCGATGAAACATAAAAGAGTTATGAATGTTTATTAAATGTTGACATTCTCTCTGCTGCCCCTGCTGGTGGGAGGGGGAGGGACTATAAAACCCGGAAGTGTTGTGCCTCAGTCAGTCTCTGCAAGATGGGGGAAGTGCGAGGTTCACGTCTCTCAGTCTGAGCTGTGAATAACACTGAACACATGTCTACTAAACTGTGAGTGTGGTTTTACTGACCTTGAGTGCCCTTAATGTGGTTTGAAAATGAAAATATGGTTGGGTTGAAGTAAAAGCACTGCAAATAGTTGGGTGGGGTTTTGGGTTGAAGTAAAAGCACTGCAAATGGTTGGGTGGGGTTTTGGGTTGAAGTAAAAGCACTGCAAATGGTTGGGTGGGGTTTTGGGTTGAAGTAAAAGCACTGCAAATGGTCGGTGGTCTAAACTTGACCTTCCTGTTTGCACTGTATATTGATTTTAGATAAAACGCTACCACTTACGGCTGTGATTTTTGGCCATCTTACTCAGTCCCCCTCAGCTCATCAGGTGCAGAGGATTCTTCCCATCAATGAAAAATAAAAGTGTTATTAGTGTTTAAAAAATGGTGAGAATCTCTCTCCTGTCAATCATTCCATGAAGGTCACAACTTTTCCGGTGGGATGGGGGAGAGATTATAAAACCCGGAAGTGTGGATGTGGCTCAGTCTCTGCATGTTGGGGGAGGGAGAGGTCAGACAGAGCTGTGAATCAACTGAACACACTGAATGTCTACTGAACTGTGAGTGTGGTGTTTAGTGTGATTTTATGGTGGTTTCACCCTGCTTGAAATGGTATGAAACTGCATTTGAATGTGGTGGCCTTGCACCCCGCATGAAATGGTATGAAACTGAATTTGAATTTGGTGGCCTTGCACCCCGCTGAAGTGGTATGAAACTGCACTTGAATTTGGTGGCTTTGCACCCTGCTTGAAGTGGTATGAAACTGCACTTGAATTTGGTGGCCTTGCACCCTGCTGAAAGTGGTATGAAACTGCACTTGAATTTGGTAGCGTTGCACCCTGCTGAAAGTGGTATGAAGCTGCACTTGAAGTCGGTGGCCTTGCACCCTGCTTGAAGTGGTATGAAACTGCAAGTCCACCAAACTGCAATTTCATACATAGAAACATAGAAACATAGAAATTAGGTGCAGGAGTAGGCCATTCGGCCCTTCGAGCCTGCACCGCCATTCAATATGATCATGGCTGATCATCCAACTCAGTATCCCGTACCTGCCTTCTCTCCATACCCTCTGATCCCCTTAGCCACAAGGGCCACATCTAACTCCCTCTTAAATATAGCCAATGAACTGGCCTCGACTACCCTCTGTGGCACACCACTTCAAGCAGGATCCAAGTCCACCAAACTCAAGTGCACCCTGCTTGAAGTGGTATGTAACTGCACTTGAGTTTGGTGGACTTGCACCCTGCTTGAAGTGGTATGAAACTGCAGTTTGGTGGACTTGCAGTTTCATACCACTTCAAGCAGTGTGCAAGTCCACCAAACTCAAGTGCAGTTACATACCACTTCAAGCAGGGTGCACTTGAATTTGGTGGCCTTGCACCCTGCTTGAAGTGGTAGGACCCCCCCCCCACCCCCCCTCCTCTCACTGGCCACCAATATTGGAATTGGTGGAGAGGTGGAACATTGCGTTGGGGGACCAGCCCTCCCGTGTGAACATGGGACCCAATGGGTCCCACTTAGTCTAGTAGTTTACTAAAACCCTCCGAATAGAATTACATTCAACATAGGCATATAAAAAAGTCACATCTGTGTTATTGGCCTGACTGCTACTTTGTAACAGCACTAGGATTTGAACTGCCCTGGTAGTAAGGATACAATTTACTATTGCCTATAGAGCAGAGTAAAGTCTTGAAATGGGATTTCTTGCGCATTTGTCTTTGTGACACATCTCCACTGGATGTACTATGAGTTTCATGTAGCAATAGCACACACTGCCTACTTCAAACCACTGCACACCCATTATTACGGATAAGACACATGTCTCAGTGCTTTACAGCTTCCGGCATCCTCGTTAGGACGGAAGTACTTCTGTGATTTTCAGAATGGCACCCTCTGGAGAACAAAGTTATAAGGAGTTTATGTGATTTACTGAATTGGCTATATCTTTCAATGCACTTGCAAAGTTTTTGCAGATCTGTTAAAATAGGAATTAAAAATGCAGAACTGCATGGGCCTGTGAGAAATCACTTGATATTGCAATGATCCATCAATGGAATAAAACAATAATAACCATTCCTTCAATTTGATTAAAATTGTAGGGTTCGTATGCTGTCATTAAACAATTGTCTCTATTTTCAAGGCATGAAACAAATGTCACAATTTAATTACCAGTACATTAATATTTGCTTAAGTATTCATTTGATAAATATGTAAACACTAATATAAAGATTTACCCTTTATTGTTTTTGCCAACATCACTAAGTTCGGTGTTTAAGAAGGAACTGCAGATGACGGAAAATCGAAGGTAGACAAAAAGGTAGACCTCACTAAGTTCAGGTAATGCCTTGCCAGGAACATCCTAAGGGCAGCATGATGGCATAATGGAAAAGGTGCTACCTTACAGCACCAGAGACCCGGGTTTAATCCTGTCTGTTGCTATCTGTTTGGTATTTGCACGTTCTCCCCGTGACCTGCTTGGGTTTTTGCCGGGATCTCCGGTTTTCTCCCACACTCCAAATGCGTACAGATTTGTAGGTTAATTGGCTTGGTATAATTGTAAATTGTCCCTAATGTGTGTAGGATAGCGGTGTGTGGGGATCGCTGGTTGGTAGAGACTTGGTGGGCCGAAAGGCGTGTTTCCATGCTGTATCTCCAATCTAAAGCATAACCAATCTGAAGCAAATTAGTTGGCCTTAATTGAAAAGTTAGCAGGGCATTATTGTTCATCTCGGGGATACATATGTACAAATGTACATGGGTACGTAATGAACAGAGCTCAGCCATGGTGCTCAAACAGCTTTTTGGCATCTATTTCCAAACATAAAAAATATTTGCCACTCAAATGTGTTGTCTGAGGCTCATCCTCATTAATTGAGCTGTAACTCATATGAGCATGAAATCTTAAGCAGAGAAAAGGAAATTAATGTAACAAGGTAAACTGAAGCACAAAAGTGGTTTACCTTGAAACAAAGTCCTGGTATCAGTCGAGCAATATTTTATATAGAGAGGATATAAAAATCCCAACAAACGTTCAGAAACAGGTTATAGTTGAATGAGGAAATATAGTTACAAGGTTAGGCTGGAGAAACTGGGTGAGCATGGAAGGTTAAATAGAAATCTAATAGAATCTTAAAGAAAATCAGGATGGATTTAAGAAGGTTAATTTATTTTTAAAACCTATTGCCACAAATTATAGTTCAAGAACCTGGATACAAAGATTTAAAGTGATGGACAAAACCTGCAGAGTGATGCGAGAAAAATGGTTTACATATTGTTATCTAGAATAGTTATGATCTAGAATCTATTCACAGCAAGGCTGTAAGGCTGGGAAATTTCAATGCAAAATTGGTTTGGCCTAAAGCACAGATCTGGTGTCAGATATTAGGTGCCAAACACTGCCAACATGGGTTTTAAAAGGGAATTGGATCATATAAACACAAGAAAATAGGAGCAGGAGGAGACCATCAGACCTTTCAAGACTGTCCTGCCTAATATGGTCATGGCCGATATATGTGGCCTCAATTCATTTTCAGTGCCAGTTCGCCATGACCCTCAAATACTAAATCTTTCAAATATTTATCTGTTTCCATCTCAAATATATCCAATGACCTGTCCTCCACCAGCTATTGGGGCAGAGTTTTCCAGGGATTCACAACCTCTGAATGAAGAAATTTCCACATACCTCAGTTTTAAATGATAATTTCCTTATTTTGTAGCAATGCCCACTTGCATGTAAAGGGCCTGTCCCACTTAGGCAATTTTTTTGGCGACTGCCAGCGACAATCACAGTGGTAGCAGGTCGCCGAAAAACCGGTGACTGGAACCCCCTACGACAATATCTACAACAAGCTACCATCTAGCTACGGCAAGCTACCGACAACCGGTGACTGATTAGGATGTCCACTTAACTCTCTCACTTGAGAAAGCATCCCACGACATACCCTGTCAAGCCACCTTAGGATCTTATAAATGTTCGAATAAGGTTATCCATCATTCTTCTTAACTCCAATGAATACAAATCCAAACATTCGTGATGGAAAAATTCTTGCCTCCCAGAAACATGAATAGTGAATCTCCTTTGGATCACCTCCAATGCTACATTATCCTTTTTTAGGTTAGCAGGCCAACACTGTAAAGCATTCTAGGTGTGGTCTCACCAACACCCTGAACAATTGTAACAAACCCTCCCTATTTTAGAACACCAGACCCTTCACGATAAAAACCAACTTGGGAACCTTCCATTTTGTTCTTTCCTCCAGGTCATTAGTGTAAATAGTAAACAAATGAGGGCCAAGAGTTGATACCTGGGCTACTCCATTAGTTACATCCCTCTTTCCTGAAGTAAGTAAAGTAAGTAAGTTTATTGGCCAAGTATTCACATACAAGGAATTTGCCTTGGTGCTCCGCCCACAAGTAACAACATGACATACAGTGACAGTTACGAATGACTCAGAAAACACTAAACATTAATAATAATAAAACATTAATGATAAAACACCATTGATCAACCATGTGATCCAACAAAATACCAGATCAAAGGGAGGTACAGATTTTAGGCTGTTGATTAGAGCAACTACTCATGGATAAAAACTGTTTTTATGTCTGGCTGTGGCAGCTTTGACAATCCGGAATGAAAAGGACCCATTCATTCCAGCTCTTTGTTTACTATGTGATAGCTAGTTTTCATTACGTGCTGTGCATTTCCACCACCAAAGGGGTTTAATGGAAAGGTAACAGAAATAGTGGAACCATTGGTTTAAGTTTAAATTATGGGAATGTACCATAAGTATGGAAAAAGGTAAACGTGAATCTCTTGTTCAAAAAGGATGAACTACAGGCAAGTTGACTTAACATCAATTGTTGACAAAATGCCTGAATCAATAATTAAAAAGAAATACTTAATCAGGTTTGAAAGCTGAAAGCTGGATATAATCAGACCCAGTCAATCCGGTTCTACACCCCACTGACTTCTCAACCATCCCATAAACTCCAGTATGAGGCTTGAACCCTGATTACCCGAGTCTCAGCCTCAATCCTTCGATTTCCTGTTCCTTAACACTCACCCCACCAGCATTATCTAATTTTAGTTGGTCTCTCAGTTACGATGGATCATGGTTCAATTATTGTCTCGTGTGCACTTCATAGTGAAATTATTTTTGCATTGACCTTTATGACTGCAAACATGCATAGGTTAATGACTGAAACTGGCATTTGCATTCCTGCTGTTATGTCTATTCAGAGCAGCTATTATCAAGAACTAGAACAAAAAAATAAACTGATGGAGAGACTCAGCAGGTCAAGCAGCATCTCTGGTGCCTGACCCGCTGTGTTCCTCCAAAAGTTTTTTTTGTTCCAGATTCCCAGTTTCTTGTGTTTCCATGGTGATTGAGAATTTGTCTTGAGTTTAAAGGAACGATTCCCACACAATGTCGTCAGATGTGATTTGTCAGTTGGTCACTACTGGATCCTTTTGCTCTCAAAGCTACTACTGGGATCAAACTTGCCTTAATATTTCAAACTATCTATTATTGCGATGCAATTTATTACTTAAGAAAAATCCCCTCAATGTTCATTCAGGTAATATCGGAACAACTCCGATATTCCAGCAGGTCTGAGATTGTGGTTGTGCTGGACTGACCTGTTTTCTGGACCATTAGATAGAATACATCAACATACTTTTAATTCAGGTTTTTAAGATGTTACATAAGAGAATGTAAATATTCCAACAACCCGGCAAGTTTAAAGGAAGTGAAGAAAACAACAAAGTAAGTTTGAAGGGAGTATGGGCCCCATTACTTTAAAGGGAGTCCAGTGAGTAGAAAGGGAGTGTGGCAAACATCACCCAGCGAGCATCGGGATTTCAAAATAAAGGCACAATGAACTGCAAATACTGGAATCCTGCGTGCTGGGGTGATCCAGCGGGTCAGGCAGCATCTCTGCAAGATGCACTTGGTGACATTTCGGATCGGTACATTTCTTCAGGTTTGAAAATAGTCAGATAACAGATTATTAGTGTTTTACTGAAATTTATTACTTTATATACCACCTTTGGGGCCCTGTTATCCTGAATACATTTTGAAATAAAAATGATAAATGGATTATGTTGTGGCTCTGTTGCAGAATCGTTCCTGCTTTGCTCAAGAATTAAACATGTTGCATCTTCGTACAAGAATAAATGGACATTTATGAGAAGGCAAATTCCCAGCCTGCGATTCTGTCAACGTGATTAAAGCTCTCTGCTCTACATCAAAGAAATGATCACACTTTGCTTTCGACTATTCTATTTGAAGAATGAGTTGATGCAGAACTAAGACACAGAACAAATGCAATTGTAAATACAAGCAAAGATTTTTTTCCCAAAATGGTTCAAGGCAATTCTTTTTGAACAGACATTTTGAATCAGGATATCATTTTACTGAGTTAAGCATTAAAAGTCTCTGCAACATACATTTTTTTTATCTAAATGTTTTTTGTGTGTTGAACAGCAATTAATTTTTAACAAAAAAAGCATTGTAAGTACTTTTCATGATTTCCATTTCTTCAAATTCAATACTTCTTTTAACCTAGAGATATAGTAGCAAGTCTAATCTGTTTGATCTGCATCATCCCATTCCTCAACATTTATCTACCAAGGTTAGATAATCATTAAATTAAGTTGGAATGTTTATGGACATGTTTTATGTCATATAATATCAACATTCTTATTGATGTATGAAAATTTTAATTTTATTGTGGAATATTCACTTGAATAGAATGAAATTTGAAGGTATTTAGTTATTTTTTGAATTGATAAAACTTTTACATTAACCAAACAATGTTTCAATCAAATACATTCATTGCTGTTGCGACTGTTTGTAGGGTGGGGGGGATGAGGAAAAAGCAGAAAATGGCTTTGAACCCAAATTTACAAAATCCAATCAAATTATGCAGATGTTGCCTTTTTAACCATGCTGTATTTCCATTAGAATTGTCGTGCTTTGCGACATTATGAGAGACACAGCAAGGATGACAGTTGAAATAATTTATAAAATGAAAGGATCAATAAACAATTTCCACCCCACTCCAGAAGTAGGGTAAAATATGAATAGACACAAAAAGCTGGAGTAACTAAGCATTTCTGGAGAGAAAGGGATGGGTGATGTTTCAGACTGGTTAGGGATAAAGGAAACAAGCGATATAAGCGACGATGTGGAGATAGCACTAAATAATGAATACCTAGTTTTAGATTGGAAATGCCAGCCTCTTTCCTTGGTTACCAGCAGGGATGGAATGGGTGTGGTTGTGTTTTTACAGAAGGATATGACGGATATGAAATTGCCTTGCATTGTCCTGCATATTACCAGGGGACTTAAAGGTTTGACTTCCAAATGTACCCCATTAATGCTATGTGCCCTAATTTCATATTAGGCTTTAATTATAGCTGCTTTGAATTGAATATAGAAACAAAAAATTGCAGATACTGGTTTACACAAAAGGACAAAGTGTTGGAATAACTCGGTGGGTCTCTGAAGAACATGGATAGATGAAGTTTCAGATTAGTCTTTCTTTCAATCAGTCTGAAGAAGGGTTCTGACCCGAAATGTCACCTATCCATGTTTCAGTTTCAATTTAGTTTATTGTCACGAGTACCAAGGTACAGTGAAAAGCTTTTTGTTGCGTGCTAACCAGTCAGCAGAAAGACAATACATGATTGCAATTGATCCATTTACAGTGCACAGATAGATGTTCTCCAATGTTGCCTGACGTGCTGAGTTACTACAACACTTTGTGTCTTTTTGTTTTGAATTAAAGTTGCAGGTTGTGGCGGGCCGAGCCACTTTGGTCTCGAACTGTCGTGTGGACCTGGCGTGATCTGGGCCAACCAATCAACGCCGACCTGGGTGGACAGCCGGCGGGGTGAAGCGGACAACGGAACTAGTCTACACTCCACAGTCAACACACCTTGCCCTTTGAGCTGTAATTGTTGAGCTGTATCGTTTAAGTATTAAACTGAGTGTTTATACAAACGTGAACCTCTTCAGTGGTGACCCCGAGGATCCAAAATGGCATCTTTGAATTTCATCACATCTGGAAGAGGCAACGCAGATCAGCAGAACACAGCTTCACTCAAACTGCTTACCTTCTGGACATCACAGCCCCAAGTGTGGTTTGAACAAGACAAAGCCCAATTCCACATCTGCCAGATAACTGCCGACGTCACCAAGTACTACTATGTGGTCAGTGCACTGGACCAGGAAACCGCCGGGCGCCTCATCAATTACCTTCGCCAGCCACCAGCCGACAACACGTACGAAGGGATCAAGATGTTCCTCAAGGACACATTAGGTCTTAGCCGCCGCGATAGGGTGGCAAAACTCCTGCACATGGATGGCCTAGACGACCGCAAACTGTCCATGCTCATGAACAAAATGCTCGCCCTGATGGATGGACACAAGACCTGCCTCCTTTTCGAACAGCTCTTCCTCAAGCAGATGCCTGAGGACAACCGCCTGATCCTCGCGGATGACAATTTCACTGACCCTCGATGGATGTACTGTTGCAGGCCAAACAGCAGGGTGGAGCCTCCATCAGTCAGGTGGCGGCGGTGCCTCGGCAGGTCATACGGGTGGTCCCAGCCTCCACGGAAGGAGCGGCAGTGACGTCGGCCACGAACTGCGCCAGCAAGGACAAGTGGTGCTACTACCACCAAAGGTGGGGCTCCAAGGCCCGCCGATGCCAACCACCTTGCACGCATCTGGGAAATGCCTCTGCCGGCCGTCAGTGGTGGCAACTGAGGCTAGCCAAAAACATCGCCTCCTCTACACCTGGTATCGTCATTCGGAGCGGCGTTTTCTCGTTGACACAGGAACTGAGGTCAGTGTTTCAACATGGTCACAACAGCCGACCGGTACCCTGTCCCTCACATCCAGGACTTCACGGCAAACCTGGACGGTGACAACGTATTTTCCAAGATCAATCTGATACACAGCTACTGTCAGATTCCAGTGCACACAGACGACATCCCCAAGAAGGCCCTCATCACCCTGTTCGGGATTTGAGTTCCTGTGCATGCCTTTCGGCTTCAAGAACACTGCCCAAGCTTTCCAACGGCTCATGGACACGGTAGGCCGTGGGCTGGACTTCGTGTTCATCTTCCTCAACAACATCCTCGTCGCCAGCTGCTCTCGCCAGGAACACCGCGCACACCTCCGGCAGCTCTGCCAGAGGCTCAACGAGCATGGCCTGGCCATCAATCTGGCCAAGTGTCAGTTTGGCCTCACTTTCATCAATTTCCTCAGCCACCACATCAACCAGCATGGAGCGGTCCAACTCCCGACCAAGGTCGAGGCCAAACCCTCTACTGTGAAGGGACTCCAAAAATTTGTCGGCATGGTCAACCTCTAGCACCACTTTGTGCCAGCAGCCATCAGGATCATGCAACCACTGTACAAGGCCCTGGCCAACAAGCCAAAAGTGCTCGTTTGAGACGATGCGGCCACCACGCACAGAAATCGCTGTCAAAACATTGGGGGGACACAATTTCTTGGCGGCCGCCCGCGCGCATATGCACGCGAGGTTTCGGCCGTGGGCCCTACGGTCGGTAAAACATCAGCAACTGACCTGCTTGGTGACCGACTCCGAACTCTGGCAACAGCAGCTTTGTCTGCCCCAAATCGTGGGACTTCAATCGCCCCGTTCGCGGGGGCAACATCGGGAGATACGATCGTCTCGATGCAACAATTTGACCGCGGGGCGGTGGAAGATCGCAAGGTCGAATTTTTAAGGCGATGAGAAGCCCCCGCGAACGGGCTAATTCAAGCTCCGCTCCAATCTTTACTCCACCAGGACGTCTCCCTCAGTCACACCCTCCTACCTCCGCCTCTGGCCGACACCTCCCTCCTCCAATCATTGCGCTGAATCATCATGGCACCCCCCCCCCCCCTCCCCACCCACCACAGCTCTCGGCCAATCGGCATGGTTCACGGCCTATCTCACACTTCCATCCGGGCAACGACGGCACTGGTGGCAGCCATGTTCATGTGGCACGGGTTGTGCAAGCAGGTCGGCAACTGGGCCAGAGCGTGCATCCCCTGTAAAACCTCCAAGATTCAGCGGCACATCAAGGTGCCGCTGCACATTTTGACCACATCCGCGTCGACATCGTTGGACCGCTGCCCCCATCCAGAGGTGTCACCCACCTCTTCACCATCATGGACAGATTCATGAGATGGCCGGAAGACGTTCCACTCTCGGATCCCTCCACTGCGACCTGTGAACGTGCCCTCACCACCCACAGGATCGCCCGCTTTGGCGTGCCGGCGGACATCTCCTTCGACAGAGATGCGCAGTTCACCTCCGAGCTGTGATCAGCAATGGCCCGGCTGCTTGACACTAAGCTGTACCACACAACAGCCTACCACCCACAGGCAAATGGCCTAGTGGAACATTTTCACTGGCACATGAAGGCACCCCTCAAGGCACGGCTCACAAGCCCAAACTGGATGGACGAATTGCCATGGGTCATGGTAGGTATACGCACTGCCCCAAAGGAGGACCTGGCAACTTTCTCGTCCGAGCTGATGTATGGCGCCCCACTTACGGTCCCAGTGGACTTCAACCTGGCGACGTGTGGAAATCAAGAACCGCCCACGACCATGCTGATGCGCCTCCGTGAAAAGGTGGACACGCTTTCTCCAGCCCAACGTCCTGACACGTACGTCCCACCCGACCTCCAGGACTGCCAGTACATCTTTCTTTGCTGAGTTTCCCACCGTTCACCACTGCAAAAGCCTTCCGAGGGACCCTTAAGAGTACTGCAAAACGATGCCACTGCTTTCATCATCGACATGGGCGGCAGACACGAGACTGTCTCCGTGGACCGTCTTAAGCCGGAACACTTGGACACTGACCAACCAGTGCAGGTGGCACAACCTCGACGCAGAGGGCGTCCATCATCACAAGCAAACCCACCCTCAACTCAACCATCTGCAACACCGAACGCAGGGCATGTACACAAGATCAGGCCACCTCATTCGACAGCCTAACTGCCTCCAATACTCCAGTTCGGGGTGGGGGGGGGGTCGTGTGGCGGACCGAGCCACTTTGGTCTCGAACCATCGTTCATCGAGCTCGACCTGGCTTGATCTGGGCCGACCAATCCACGGCAACCTGGGTGTTCAGGTGGTGGGGTGCAGCAGACGACGGAGCTAGTCTTCACCTCACAGTCGACACGTTAACACACATTGTCCTTTGGTACTAATTCATGAGCTGTATCGTTTAAATATTAAACGTGTTTATACAAAAGAGTTTATACAAACATGATACAAACAGGTATTGAAAAATCAAATGTTATCCGCAGAAAAATAGCACTAAAAACCTAGTCTATGAAAATATTTTTAACCACTAATGATTTTCAAGATTCCTCACCATTTGCCCTAAGGATATATATCAGCACAATACAAATTGCAATGTTATGCTGCTGGCCTTTGCTCTTTGCTTGTGTTCCAGCAATTGGAAGCAAGGACAAAAGGTTAACTATATAATTATCAGAGCGATGTGTAAAGTTCTTTCAATCTCCAATCGAAAAGTTAAATAACTTCGAGCCATTTAAATTTCAATGGGAAATTAGGTGAGTACATGAGAGGAAAAATGAATAGAAAGATGTGGTGGAAGCTTGTGACAGAAACAAAGTTAATCATCTTTTATAGGAGCTGGAGAAATGGTAGATGTTTTTGAGCAAAGTTGAAGGAGAAGGACCGAAAAAGGGCACCATGATACAGGGGAAGATCAAATGAAGGAATGGATGAAAGTGTAAATTAAAAGAGATCAGTAAATATACTAAACCCCAAGTTGTTGTAATACAATCACTATCTGAAAATGTTGGCCACACTGTGCTAAAAAGTGCCCAACTAAAAGGTGATTATCTAGAAAATAATCTCCAATAAATTGTGTGAGATGAATGATACTTATAAATATGAGCTGACTGAAGTTGTTCAATGTCAGATTACCATGTCAGATTACTTTTCTACTTGTGGAGTTCAACAGTGGTCTTCCTCCTAAATATAGAATCACATAGCATGGAAAGAGGTACTTCAGCTCACAGATCTATGTCAAGCATCAACCACCCATTTTTATTCTTATCACAGATTCTACCAGGAGCTAATTAACCTAGCAATCTGCATGTCTTTGGAATATGGGGAAAAGTGGGAGCATCTGGAGAATACCCACATGGTCACAGGGAGAACATGCAAACTCCATACAGAGAGCAGCTGAAGTCAGAATTGAACTCACGCCATAAGCTCTGTGAAGCTACAGCTCGATAAAATGTACCACTGTCCCCCATTAGATATAGAGAAATCTCTAGCCAATGGTTCCACCTATGCTATATTGTGTGCATTTTATTTCAAAATTGATTTAATTAAATGTAATTAAATGAATTTCAGAATCCGCTGTTGGATTTAATGCTTGGGGTCTTGGAGAGTGGAGGGAGAAGTGGTAAAAGTGCGGATAATTGTATCTCCTTCAACAACATGACAAATAATAGCCAAGTAACCTTCAAATTCATTCCCTGCCTGTGTTTCAAAAGGGACTTCTGATAGTGACACACCATCCAATGCAGTTTATTTCTTTAGGATATTTATGTCAAATACAGAGTGATATGAAAAGTGTCTGAAGAAGAAGCAATGAATATCAACTGCAATTAGAAAAAAAATAAGCTGCAAAGAACCATGAATCTGGAGAAAAACAATTATGGTCAGACATTTGTCTAGGTCCACTTATGCAGACACACCTGTCATTATATCAATGGAAAAGCCACATGTGGAATTACATTAAATGCACAAAGAAATTTTTATTTTCATTAAAGTTATGATGTTCATGCAATTAGTCAACTCTATCCATTATTTACAGTAATTAGGGATTCTTTACCTCTATACTGTATATGAGCTTTTATTTCTTTAGTTACACTTGCATTTCGCATAACTGCTTCTTCATTGTGTCAACAATTATCTGTCACACAGACACCTAATAATAGTCTGGACCTTGCAGAAAGTTATCATCATGTGCCATACAATGCAGCACCACTAAGTACTGCTTAACGATGATGCTCTGTATTGCAATGTTCAATTTAAAAAGATCCACTTTCGCCTTCAAACTTTTTCTTGTCTACTCACAGCACTAATTCAGATCTGGTTTTAAGTTCAGATGTGGATGTCTCCATTTACGTCGTAATGTCTTCCCTTGATTTAAATACAGCATTGACTGAATGCGGTAAACTAGTTAAATGGAATGGATGTTATTTGAAATGTTCAGAAGCCATCTGGAAACAGATGGAGGAGGGGATGGAAATGGTAAACAAAGGGAGAAGCAAACTAAGGATCGAGGTGAAAGTGTCAGGGAGAAAATCAGTGGTGTGGTTACATAAAGCTGGAAAATTCAATATTCATACCATTAGGTGGAATGTGAGATTTGTGTTTGGCCTCTCCATAGCAATGGAGAAAGTTGAAGAATAACAGATCAATGTGGAAGTAGGAGGGAGATAAAATTACATGCCACTAGAAGCCTGAGATGGCCAATACAGACAGAACGCAGGTGCTCCGCAAAACAGTCACCTGGTCTACAAATAGGTTTCACTAATGGTGGAGGCACCAAACGCAATCAGGTTGAAGATGCAGGTTAATCTCTGCCTCATTTGTAAGGGCTGGTTAGGTCTGAGGCTGATGGTGAGGGAGGAAGTGAAGGGATAAATGTTGCACTCCTACAGTTGCAGGAGAAAGTGCCAGTGAACAGGGAGGGATGGATGGGGAGGGATGAGCATATCAGGGAATTACAGAGAAAGTGGTCCCTGCAGAAAGGTAGAGTTGGGGGAAGATGCAATTAGTCGTGGCGTCACATTGGATCTGGCAATAATGGTAGAGAATGTTGGTTTGGATGTGGAGGTTGGAGAGCAAAAGGTGGAGTGGAGGGGTGGGGGAGGGATGAGAGCAGATGGCAGAAAATAGAAGAAATCTGCTTGAGGGGAAGAAGTTCAAGAGAAGTCCTCATCTTGAGAAGAGGTGACAGACAGAGAAATTAAGAAAAACACATGGTATCCTTGTTGGAGGCTGGGTGGGACGCAGTATAGTGAATGTAGAAGTTGGAGTCAGTGGAGTTATAGAAGGTGTTAGTGATAAATCCTGAGATGAGGCAGTGTCATCCCCAGTTTTAATGTCAAAAAAGAAATCCCACACAATGTTCAATTCCATTTGCCATAGGTTTGGATAGCTATCAAGATTGGGCTGATAATTGCAAAAAAAAACAAATTGTCATGCAATTGCCATCTCCAATGAGACAGAACCAAACCATCTCGGCTTCATATACAATGGTAATAATACCATTGAATCTATGCTAGGGATTGCTATTAACTAGACAGTACCCATCAAACGCTCCTTTCCAATTACTTCATAGCAAAATTCAATAAAGACTCTGGTTTCTTGGATGAATGCACACTCAAATCTCAACATCAAGCCTGCTTGATGAACACCTTATACATTTGCTCCCTCTGCCTGCTCCGGCAAACTGGCCCTTTCTATTGGATGTGCCGTCTACAAGATGCACTACAGTAATTTACTTATACTTAAAAAAATAGAAAATGCTGGATGTACACAGCAGATGGCCCACGTGTGGGTGTAGAGAGGTAGATGCAATCTGACCTGCTGAGTTTTTCAGCATTTTCTGTATTTATTTCAGATTTCCCTTGCCTGCAGTTTGTTTGTTTTTTATTTTCTCTTACTCGCTATTACTTATTTTTCACAAGCTCCAAACTCTGACTTCTACCTTCATAAATAAGTTGGTAGTATGCACATGGCAGCACCATTTCTCTCCATCCCCCTGCAAGATACTCAACATCCTGATCTTGACAAATGTCAATGGTCTTTCATTGTTATTGAATAAAAATCCCGCAACTCTTTAACTGACAGCACCATGGCGGCACCTTCATCACAAGGACTAGTTCAAGACTTCAATAAACCATCACTTTGTCAGGAGTTATTTAGGATAGGCAATACATTTTGGCTTTGCCAACAAGATTGGACAGGTACATGGATAGGACAGGTTTGGAGACTTATGGACCAAGCGCAGGCAAGTGGGACTAGGGTAGTTGGAACATTGTTGGCCAGTGTGGGCGAGTTGGGCTAAAGGGCCTGTTTTCACACTGTATTACTCTATGACTTTTTGATTCGAAGATCTACATACGATGAGGAAAAAAAAACATTGGCTATTTGGCTATCAAACCAAAGTGGTGGTGATCACGACCTCTGAAATCAAACTTAAACACAAATGACCGATGAATGGATTTTCCATGGATGGAAATGGTGCAATGTCAGATTTAGTCATGGCACCATCAAAACACACACCATATGATCGCTGGTATTCATCACATGCTTAAGCAATAATTTGCAATCCTGTGCTTTCTGTGGACTGGTTTAATTTTGTTGAAGTCATTCTTAAAGTGCACAAGATTGGACCAAATTGGCAACACTGAAAGGAGCCAGCACATCAGTAATTCAGGCAAGTTTTATTTTGAATTTTTTAAAATCTTTTGAATTTGAATCTTTTAATTTTGTGACCCCCTGCTGCTGTAATTATTCCTGCATTTGCAAGACTGCAATGTGAAATGGTAACAATGCAATTAACCATCTCAAAGTGTAATTTACATGACAAATTTTACAGTTAATTTTTCACATACAGTGAATTAATTCGTCTTTTCAGAAAGATATACTTCAGGTGGTGGATGTGTTAATGCATTGTGTTTGTGTAATTTCAGGAATTGAATGGATTAAGCCAAAAACATCAAGGATATGTTTAACTGTTTATTCTGTTTGCAATGGACAAATGAGCTCAATAGACAACAATACTGGTAAAGGTCTATATTTAAGTATATTGTGTTCAAAGTGGCTTACAATTAAATTCAAATCCACACTGACAAACAAATTAATAAATGTTGTTAGTTTTATTTGTTTCAATGATATACAATTTCAGTGAGAACCAAGGTTAGTAAGCAACTCTCTGCAAACAAAATGTATCTGAAAATAAACCTGCTCTGATTAAGACTTTTTTCGCTTTTGTGCATGGAAATTGAGAATTGGAGACCCTGTCCTGTAATTTTCCATCCATTCATTTTATTGAACAAAGCAAATAAAACTAGGTTGAGAGCAATAGTTTCATACATTTGGAAGCTGCAAAGTGGAACGGAGCACAGTCAAGTCTAATTTTTGGCTTGCACAAATCAGAAACTCATGCAATTCAACAGTAGATCAGTTCCACACAGCTCATCACATTCGCTCCTTTGAAACAGTTAACAAGCATGAACAGCTATGAAAATTACAGCACACATTCACTGCCTTTTTAAGCACTTTGCAAAACAACCCTTATTTACATGTATGGATTTATAGTTTACAAGAAAAAAAATTCTGATTGTAACACCATTTTAAAGTGCCTAATGTAATCAGTAGATTGTAAATATGGCTCTCAGCCAGAAACAGATTATCTGACTGATGACGGAAATTGAAATCTGATTTCAGTTTTACTATGGCAATGTTTAAGATTAGCTTCAGCTAGTGAAGTCGTGATAGATGAATTAAAAACCCAAATGTCAACATATAGAAGTGCATTTATAAAGAGAAAGTGGCTGGATATTCCAAAGCAAGCTTGCATTCAAATACTGCTGGAGGTCTTTCATGTTGTTCACTGGTAGGGCCTCGAACAGAAGGTAATGAATAGATCTGCTGCAATGCAGCTTTTTTTGCAGTTTTTCTTCATCTTCAAAGTTAAACTTCTGACTGTCAGGCCAAGAAACAAATGATCATGTGTCACTGATCTATTAATGCACTTTGAAGCCGGCTATCTGTGACCCTTTCAATATTTTTCTTTGGAACAATCCAACAAAAAAAAGCTTTTGCAATTAATGTAATTCCCTGCACAAGCTCAACACATTCCTGAGTGCTACAGAGCCAGTAAAATAGTTTAAGGAAAGAATGAACATGATGGGAATATTTAGCAGTTCAAGCAGCATCTGTCAAAATAAAAACAATCTTTGAATGTTTCAGATCAAGGGTGGTTTGTCAGAATCAGGAAAAAAGATAAAACACAGTGGTTTTAAGTTGCAAGAGGGTGGAGTAAAGCAAAGGAAACCTCTCCAGAAGGCAGAGGTCAGGGGTGCTATGGGGATGAGCTAATGATGAAACTATATGATTCATAGGTTAATGACAGTTGCAGAAAGAGTGAATAAACAAAAGAATGTAAAAGCTGCAAAATAAAGAGCTATAGGAAATATCCTGTTCAGAAACAAAAATGTAGCCAAAATTATTAATGGATAACCTGCAGTAGAAACAATTAGTTCAAATACTAGTTGCAAAGATTAGTGTGAAGCCAGAAGATTTGGGATGTTTTTAAAGAACAACAAAGGGTAACTAAAAGGACAATACTAAGAGAAAAGATGAAGTACGAATGTAAGCAAGCCAATAATATATAAGAGGATAGCAAGAGTTTCAAAGGATATATAAAGAGAAAAAAGAGGCAAGAGTGGACGTTGGGCCACTGGAAAATGATGCAGGAGAAGTGACAATGGGAAATCAAGAAATGGCAGAGGAATTGAATAACTTGTTTGCATCAGTCTTCACAGTGGAAGACACCAGCAATGTGCCTACAATCCTAGAGAATCAGGGGGTGGAAGTTAGTGGACTGGCCTGTCCCACTTAGGTGATTTTTTAGGCAACTGCAGACGACTACAACAATGGAATTCACCAAAGTCAGCACCGGCGACAAGCTACATCACCCGGCGACAACCTACGTCATCCTGGCGACAACCTACGACAACCATCGACAGCACCTACGTCAGGAGAAGACAAGCTACGACAAACCTACGGTCGCCTACTGTCGCCGAAAGGTTTTGAACATTTAAAATTCCAGCGGCGACCAGAAAAACGTTATGACTCTTTGGGCGACTGAGAAGACCACTCACGACCATACAGGCGACACCCCGGCGACCGTGTGGCGACAACCTAGTCGCCGGCAGTCGTCTAAAAAATCACCTAAGTGGGACAGGCCTTTAAGGAGAAGGTGCTAGGAATACTGAAAGGTCTGAGGGTGGATAAGTCACCTGGACCATATGGACACCACCCCAGGGTTCTGAAGTAGGTGACCTCAGAGATTGTAGAGGCATTAGTTGTGATATTTCAAGAATCACTAGTTAGGAGTGGTTCCTGAAGATTGGAAAATTGTGAATATCACCCTGCTGTCCAAGAAGGTAGCAAAGCAGAAGAGCAGGGACTATAGGCCAGTTTGCTTGACTTACGTGGTTGTTAAGGTTTTAGAGTCAATTATAAAGGATGAGGTGACGCAGTACTTAGAAGTTCACGATGAAATAGGCCAAAGACAGCATGGTTTTGTGAAGGGAAGGTCTTGTCTGACGAATCAGCTGGAGTTTTTTGAGGAAGTTAATAGCAGGAGAGACAGAGCGGAGGCTGTAAATGTTGTTTACCAAGATTTTCAGGAAGGCTTCGATAAGGTGTCGCACGTCAGGCTGCGAGGGAAGATGAGAGCCCATGGTATTACATGAAGGTACTAGCATGGATATCGGGTTGGCAGGATGGCAGAACACCAAGAGTTGCAATAAAATGCATTGTTTCAGGCTACAGCACAGTAACAGGCCCTTTGGCCCACCGGGTCCGTGCCAACCAACGGTGCCCGCACATTAACACCATTCTACACCCATTAGGGACAATTTTTTTTACATTAACCAAGCCAATTAACCTACAAACCTGTATGGCTTTGGAGTGTGGAAGGAACTGAAGATCTCGGAGAAAACTCATGCAGGTCACGGGGAGAAGTTGCAAACTCCATACAGACAGAACCCGTAGTCGAGATCGAACCCGGGTCTCCGGCGCTGCATTCGCTGTAAGGCAGCACCGTGACTGCTGTGCCACCTTGAATTCAAATAATGAAAAGCATAGATAGAGTGGATGTGGAAAGGATCCTAAAAATCTAGGTAAACAACATCTACAGCCTCCCCTCTGTCTGTCCTGCTATTAACTTCCTCAAAGAACTCCAGCAGATATGTCAGACAAGATCTTCCCTTCACTGGTGGGAGAGTCTCGGACCAGTGATCATGGCCTCAGAATTAAAGGTCACAAAGGAAGTGAGGAGAAACTCCTTTAGACAGAGGGTAGTTAATCTGTGGAACTCATTGCCAAAGAGGGCGGTGGAAGCCGAGTCAGTGGATATTATTAAGGCAGATTTAGACAAATCATTGATCAGCATGGGTATCAACGGTTGGGGTAGAAGGCAGGAAATGGGATTCGGAGGCAGAGATCAGCCACAATTGAATGGCAGAGTAGACTTGATGGGCCTCTTATAACTTGTGAAATATAAACAGAGCCAATGGGTGACCTGATATGATTGAATTCATTGTCGAGCCCAGATTGTAAGGTGCCCAAACTTGGGTGCTAAGATTATGTTAAGCAGTGATAGGACAGTGCAGGAGCGAAACAACAGATGGATCAGAGTGAAAGTGGGATAGAGAATTAAAGTAGAAACCTTAGAGTAGAAAGCTTAGAGTTGCCTTTTACAGAATTAACACAGTTGCTTCACAAAGCAGTCACCACAGGTATTACAAAGTCTCACAAAGGGCCTGATGAATAATCGGTCTCACTAATGTTGCTTGTTCAAAGAAAAACGTTTGCAATAGTTGTACCGTAACAGCTCATCAAACAGCATTATGGAATATTATGCCTGTCTTATGATGGTTAACAGTGTCCCTGTTTTTCAAATTAGTAAAATAACATCTCTGCAGCATTCCCTAATATTACCATGATTGCTTATGTATTGGCTCGTCTTGATTGGTGTTTGAACACAAGTTTACTACCACTGAGCAGAGGCTGATATTTGAATATCTCTGCGGAGGGTTGAGGTCCCGACCACGGGGGAAAATGGAGGAGGACAGGCCAAATTGTGTGCCTTCCACCACAGTGATGAATGCTGTGGTGGATGTTTATGTTAAATTTTTATTGTGTTTTTGTGTGTGTTCTTTATCATTGTACCGCTGCTGACATATTCATTTCACTTGCACTTTATGTGCAATGTGACAAATAAACCGTATTGTATTATATTGTTGTATTGTAAGTACTCTTGAAGAAAAATGTTCCCATTGCATTAATTTTACAACCATCTACAACGCTGCAAGCTACACTCTCATAGGTCCCGAGACAGACGCATGTATCTGACTCACCAAATCCACTTCAAGATCAGCCTTAATGTGCTGTGTGGTTAAGGAAAGTGGAAGCATAGTGGTTCAGGAGTGCTTCACATCCTTCTGTACCTCCCTTCTCCAAAAATCCCAATGCGCAAAGCAACCCAACAAGAATTGCCACAATTGGAATATAGTTATAGATGTAGCAACACCATAGCTCCTCTGAGCTGGGACATTACAAGCTTCTGCATGCCCAGGGAACTTAACGCACAATGAATTCCTGGCAAAAAGATCTGGAAATCCCATAAGAGCTCATTTGCATTGTTTTAATGTGAAATTCAGCAGTTAAATAAAGCTCTTGTGCATTCTTTGCCAGAAATTTAGACCCAGCACAAATTAAGTGGAATGCAATAGAACAGCACAGGAACAGGCCCTTCAGCCCACAATGTCTGTACCGACTATGATGCCAAGACCGACACTCATCTGCTTGCACATAAACCATATCCCACCATTTGCTGCATATACATATGCCTATCCAAAAGTCCCTCAACTGCCTCTATCATATCTGCATCAACCACCACACCCAGTATGGCATTCCGGGCACCCACCACCATCTGTGTAAAATACGTGCCATCCTTTAAACTTTGCCCCTCTCACCTTAAAATTATAACCTCTAGCATTTGTTTATTTCCATCCTGGGAAGAGGTTCTGACAGTATATCCTATCCAGGCCTCTCAGAATGTTATATACTTCTATCAGATTTGTTTACAACCTCTTGCATTCCAATGAAAATAATCCAAGTCTGTCCAACCTTTCTCTGTTGCTAATACCTCCTACTCTAGGCATCATTGTCATTAACCTCTTTTGCACCCTTTCTAAATTGTCCATATCCTTCTTATAACGGGGTGACCGGAATTGCATGCATTACATAAATGCAGTCTAACCAAAGTCCTATAAAGATGAATCATGACTTCCTCACACTTATACTTATGACCCGACCAATGAACGCATGCCTACCATATGCCTTCATTCCCACTCTAAGTACATATGTCCCCACTTTCAAGGAGTTATGGACTTGGACACAAGATCCCTCTGTACATCAATGCTGCCGTGGCTTGACATTAATTTTATATTTTCCCTTTACATTTGACCTCTCAAAGTGCAATGCCTCACACTTGCTCAGATTAAACACCATCAGCAATTTCTCCACCATTTTCTGCAGCTCATCTATACCCCACTGTACACCGACAGCCTTCCTCACAGTCTGTGACCCCAGTAATTTTGGTGACATCTGCAATCTCACTAACCAACCCATTTACCTTTATATCCAAGTCACTTACAAGCATCACAAACAACATTTGCCATTTTTCTGCCCATTTCAGTAGCTGGTCTTTATCCCACTGTATACTTAGACAGCCTTCCTCACTGTCCCCATTGCCTGCAATCATGATGTTGTCTGCAAATCTACTAACCAACTATGTCAAAGTCATTTATAGAATGTCATAAATAGAGAGATCCCATCTCAGAACCCTACAGAATTCCACTGCTCACAGACTTCCAGCCTGAATATTGTTCTTCCATCACCACCATCTATCTTCTATCTGTGGGCCAGTTCTGAATCCATGGGACCAAGTCACTGTTAATCCATCTTAATCTTCCAAATCATCGTCCCCCATGGTAGGCTACCAAATGCCTTACTAAAATCCATGTAGACAACATCCACTGCCTTATAGTCATCAATCATCTTCGTCTCCTCCTCAAAAATCTTGATTAAGTTAGTAAGACACCATCTGCCATGTACAGAGCAATACTGCCTGTCCCTAATTAACCAATTTTCTTCCCAAATGGGAGTAAATACTATCCCAAAGAATCCTTTCCAATAGCTTCTCTACCACAGGCATGAGGTTTACCGACACATAATTTACTGGATTCTTTCTACTTTCCTTCTTCAACAAAGGAACAACATTAGCTACTCTCCAGTTCTCCGACTAGAGAAAACAGAATGATCTTTATCGAGGCTCCCGCTATGTTCTCTCTTGCCTCTCTCAGTAAGCCTGAATAGATATCATCAGGCAGGGATTTATCTACCTTAATGCTTTTCAAAAGCCCCAACACCTTCTCTTTCTTGATCTCAAACTTATTGTCCTCCATGTCCTTTCACTTGGTGAAAACAGATGCAAAATACTCTTTTAGTTCCTTGCCGAGATCTCCTGCATCCAAACACAAATAAAACAGTTCCCTGCCTAATTCCGTGGCACTTAATGCTGAATAAAATATCTGCCTGACAATGTTTTGAGTGAGTCAATGTCCAACACCATCCTTTATCTTATTGGACATTATTGTCACTGCAACAGATTGGTTTACCTAGTGATAACTTGGGTTTTAAAAACTCCCTTTATTTCCTTAATTATTTACTGTGAATAGGGTTTTGGGTTGTCTCAATAAGGATCACATCAAAAAGAACTGATGGTTTGTTATAAAATCCTTCTGGATGAATGCATATACCAAACAGTCCACTTTACATCAGTCCTATTGCAAACATTGCTTCTATTAGCCAAGTATGCCCAGAATAGTAATTCAAAGATAATTCCATTTAATGTTAGACAAATGACATAATTTGAATGGATTTTGGAAAAAATGTGATTACATTTGTTCTTCTATATGTACGACCATTATCAAAGATGGTTTTCTATCATGTATTCAGGATGTGGTTATTTATTTCCACTAATTTATCTTCTACTGAAATAAATAGCTCACATTGGCTGTAATTTTCTGAATTAGCAATCCCCAAGCAGGAAATGCAGGTACACAGTCCCCAACATTATCAGTTCATTAATGTGGGGGAAAAAGGGACCACGCCGATACCCAAGTCCTAATCTGTGGAGCCTTGGCCTGAGGCTTTGTGCTACATGCACAAATTCATTAAATTATTGAGTTGCTCCACAATTCAACTGACCATGCATTTGTAAGAATACCAAGCACAAAATACACAGTGCAACGTTACCTGCTCAGTCTTGAAGGGGAAGACTATTGGTATAAAACAAACAATATTAATTCCAAGATCACCACCACATTTAATCAAAGACAATCTTGCAAGCCCAACACATTTGCGCGCTCACCACAGAAGCAGATCTACAAAGTCATATTACAAATGCTCCACACTTTTAAATCTCTATTCCTACAGCAACATTTCTTACTTTAACTATGACCATCTTAAATTCCTTTAAGATCTGTCCTTACATCAACTCCTGGCACCCGAACACCACATCATACCACAACCAGAGAGCAGTGCTGAACTACTATCTACCTCTTTGATGACCCTTGGACTATCCTGGCTTGATCGGACTTTGCTGGCTTTACCTTGCACTAAACGTTATTCCCTTATCATGTATCTGTACATTGTAAATGGGCCGATTGTGATCATGTATTGTCTTTCTGCTGACCCGTTAGCATGCAACAAAAGCTTTTCACTGTGCCTCGGTACACATGACAATAAACTAAATGGAACTGAACTAAACTGAATATAAACTATTTTATGTTCCATGTCACTTAGACATTCCAAACCATTCACAACAATTAAGCACTTTAGTTAAACTTTAATTCAGTGAAGTAATAATATAGTAGCCCATATTTCATTAAAGTTTTCATTAAAATGACAGAGAAGGGTTGAGAGATTGAGTAGCATACATCTGTTCCTAATTCATACATTTGTTTACACTTAGTCCTTGTCATTACTCAGAGATAAGGAAATAGATTTCCCTTAGATGATTAAAAAAATGGATATCAAGATGGTCCCAGATGACAAAATTAATGCTGGAATGGCACAGAGAAGTCAACCCCACCATGGATAAAACAACTTATATGTAATCTTCAGTTTCAACCTATATGTAAGCCTACTAACCTTTCGACCCCATGTGCTTCCAACCCAGACTACAACCCTAGCCAAACACCTGACTCACACTCCAGTTCCCAGCTCCGACAGCAAATCTCTTTATTTTCCTGACCTCTTATCTTCCCAACTCTGACCATGTGTCTATGCAGATTCACACATGCTAAGCCAGCAGATAACAAGGAAATTGTGCATGATATGAATCAACATCTCTTCGACGATAGACACAAAATGCTGATATAACTCAGCAGGGCAGGCAGCATCTCTGGATAGAAGGAGTGGATGGTCGAGCCCCTTTTTTAGCCTGAAGAAGGGTCTCGACCCAAAACGTTACCCATTCCTTCTATCCAGGGATGCTGCCTGTACCGCTGAGTTATACCAGCATTTAGTGTCTAGCTTCGAAGAGCAGAAGATGTTGATTCATATCACGCACAATATCCTTGTTATCTGCTGACTTAGTATCTGTGAATCTGCATAGACACATGGTCAGAGTTGACAAACATAGAGATATTATTGAATCAGCAAGACACAATGGGCAGCAATTGCTTGTGGACATGCAGCAGCCGAAAGGTATAACCAAACTTGTTCCGTAATAGAGTTAATTGCTGTAGCTTCACTCTTAATATTGCAACAGATCCACGCAGAACTCAGCACACCATGATCAAAGAAACAAAAAACATTTGCCATTCATACATCTTTCACAATGAACAACAAATCAAGATCAAATCACATGAGAACCAATTGGTTAATTTTGAGGTACAGTGACAACTGAAATGCTGTCTGCGTTACAGTGAAGTGCACTCATCAAGTTCCCACATTCAACAACGTGAAGGTGGTCAATTAACAATTCCTAACGGTTTTAATTGAAACTGTGAGGAATTGATTGTCCAGGACATCATAGATAAATTCCACATTTATCCTAAAAATACTGTTATAAAATCTCTTACATCTATGTTAGAGAATGGCCATGACCTGGTTTTAATAGTCATCTGAAAGACTTCACCTTTGACAATATTTTCACCATTCTGCACAAGAGCGTCAGCCCTGATTTCTGATGTTCAGTGTCAGGAATTGAACCATAACTTTCTGAGTCAGCAATAAAAGGCCGAGCCACTGAGCTTCGGCAGTATGAAGGTTGGTTAATTTTTGTCTTTGGCATATCGAGAAAAACTGTGATGTCTTGACTTTAGCCACAATGAAAATCAGATGACTGAGCACAGATTAAACAATCCACTCAATTAGTCCTGACCTGTCCAGCTAACCTGGCACTGTTTTCCACATTGAACCATCAGTAGTTTAACAATGTAATGTTAATGATTCATTCACTTACTGTCCCATAGTGGATACAATCCACAGAGAAATCTACGTACAATCCACGTACAATACCATCACGTCAACCCTCCCATGCAGAGAAAGTGTCTTTAGCTGCACCATTTGGCAATAAAACCACTGTGCTAGACAGGGTGCCTGCAATTTCAGCAAATTTACGAATCGTCATTAAATACAGGAGAGGTGCCGGAAGACTGGAGGGTGGCAAATGTTATGCCTCTTTTCACAAAGGGCTGCAGGGAAAATGTTGGGAACATAGGCTGGTGAGCTTAACATCTGCAGTTACTAGAAAATTACTAGAGAGTATTCTGAGGGATAGGTTATACAGGCATTTGGATGGGCAAGGGCTGATTAGCCCTTGGTTTTTTATGTGGGAGATCGTGTCTCACAAATCTGATTGATTTTTTTTGAAGATGTGACCAAAAAGGTGAGGGCAGAGCTATAGATGTTGTGTACATGGATTTCAGTAAGGCATTTGAAAAGGTTCCGCATGGTAGGCTGCTCTGGAAGGTTAGATCGTATGGGATCCAAGGAGAGATAGCTGTATGGATAGCAAATTGGATCCATGGAAGGAAGCAGAGGGTGATGGTGGGAGGTTGCTTGTCGGACTGGAGACCTGTGACTAGTGGTGTGCCTCAAGGTTCTGTGCTGGGCCAGTTACTGTTTGTCATCTACATCAATGATTTGGTTGAGAACATACAGGGCAAGATTAGCAAGTTTGCTGATGATACAAAAGTGAGTGGATTTGCAGATAGTGAAGATAGTTGTGAAAGATTGCAGCATGATCTGGATCGAATGACCAGGTGGGATGATGGAATTTAATACAGAGAAGTGTGAGGACGTCTAACAAGGGCAGGACCTACACAGTAAGTGGCAGACCTCTGGGGAGTGTTGCAGAGTAGAGGGATCTAGGAGTGCAGGTGCATGGTTCCTTGAAGGTCGAGTTGCAGGTAAATAAGGTGGTCAAAAAGGATTTTGGCACATTGGCCTTCATCAGTCAGAGCATTGAGTATAGAATTTGGGATGTCATGTTGCAGTTGTATAAGACATTGATGAGACCACATTTAGAATATTGTGTTCAGTTCTCAGCACCATGTTATAGGAAAGATATTATCAAGCTTGAAAGGGTTCAGAAAAGATTTACGAGGATGTTGTCAGGACTAGTGAGAACTATAGGGAGAGGTTGAGTAGGCTGGGAGCACAGGAGGATGAGGGGTAATCTTATAGAGGCATACAAAATCATGAGAGGAATAGATTTGGTAGATGCACAAAGTCTCTTGCCCAGAGTATGGGAATCAATGACCAGAGGACATAGGTTCAAGGTGAAGGGGAAAAGATTTAATAGAAACCCGAGGGGTAACTTTTTAACACAAAGGGTGGTGGGTGTAGAGAACAAGCTGCCAGAGGAGATAGTTGAGGCTGGGACTATCCCATCATTTAAGAAACAGTTAGACAGGTACATGGATAGGACAGGTTTGGAGGGATATGGACCTAGTGTAGGCAGGTGAGACTAGTGTCGCTGGGACATGTTGGCCGGTGTGGGCAAGTTGGGCCGAGTGGCCTGTTTCCATACCTGCTTCCACTATCTGACTCTAATTCTCACCAGTACCTGAAATGTTCCTGAATTGACTGACAAAAACTAGCAAATCAAAACATATAATAAGCCAGAGTTCCCTGACTTCTCCGTCTGATCAGAGGAAGCATAGCATTAACGGTAATCGGATCTCAAATCAGATCTGAAGCGGAACATGAACAGTTTTATTCAAATCCATTTGAAATGACATGACAAGCATATCTGTAATGCGCTTTAATAGAGATCATCATTCACACCAGCAAACATTAACGCTCATTTATCTAGAATGGGAACTTTCAGTGTAGTCTGGGGCCTGTGATGTGACTTACTTGGATCGTGCATTCACCAACAGAGACCTGCTTGACTGGATGGCAACTCTCCTATCCTTAGTCACCACTCATTTTTACGTGTTCAATTAAATGGCAAACAAGAATCAGGCTACCTAGTTGACCTTCTTTGCCTTAGAGATTGTCACTGACTTTATTCAAGTACACAACTGAACAAATCCCATCAAACTAATAGGGTGGTCAGAAAAATAATAATTAGATTTGATGAAGGCAGCCTGAAGGCTCTAATCAATACACTTATATTCTACTTTGACAGAATGCTGCAGGGTGCGGGGCACAGCTAATGAGCTGGGGGCTACACTGAGGAAAAAAGTCCATCACAGTTGTTAGAGGGCAGACATGAGGGATTAATCGTCACCCTTTTCATTCATAAATTAAACTACAACAGCACAGGACAGTGTCACCTTCTTTGCCTGTCTCCACATGCAAATTTATTCAATTTCATACTGCACCAACTGCTATGCGGACAGTACCAAACAATCCACTGCAAATAAAGACAGCCAAGCATACATATTATATGATTTGCACCATTGTGGCAAGGAGAAAAGCATTGGCATATACAATAATATCTTTGATAATGTCTCAGGAGTTACAGCTAACAATATGCATTATTTGATATTTAGTCACAATTTCCATGTGGAAAACACCAACATACTTCCTGTTGATCGGCACACAGGTGCCCAGATATCCCTGATATCTGCAGCTGCAAGGTCTAATAGGGAGAGAGGCTTCAAACACCTGAACGGTACATTCTACTGGTGCCTCTTCCAATTATTTGGAAATGGAGCAATGATCTGGCTGGTTTCGGCAAACATTATCAATTAATTGCAGCTGAAAGGATTTTTGCCCATAAAGAGCAAGTAAAGTTCTATACCTGTATCACTAACTTTTGCAAGGAAAGTGTTAACCACCAAGCTTGAATTTGCACTTCATTTATAGTAAATCATCAGCAAAATCTAATTCCCTTTAAAAGTGCAAGATTATTTTTGTGCCCAAGACAAAAATGATTTGAAGTGCTAATTATTTAATCATCTCATGGGAGCAATCAGGTATAATCTCAGATATATGAAGACATTGTTAGAGAGAGGTCCATTCTCCTGCAGGAGTTCTCTTGCAATTCCTGGTTAATGGAGGGGTTATTCTATTCACATTGCACAGTGGAGGACCATAAGTCACCACACAGGACATGCATCAACATGTACAGTAAACTCTCAGCATTGTGGTACATTTTAAGCAGTTACAATCTCAAATCATTTTAAGTTAAATGAATCTCCTCAGTTAGTTAAGTTTTTGTACAATTGACTAGTTAGTAGTGGGAATTAAGTTTAATTACCAAAAAGAGCATCATCCATTCCATGGTGTATTTTCAAAGTTTTGAACATGTTCAGAGGAGCAATATTGAAGGGAAAATCAATCAATTAATCAGATTTATCAATCAATCAGATTTATTCATCACATACACAATAAAGTGCAGTGAAATTAATTTTGCCAGCAGCGGTACAATCAAAAACGAACACACAATACACAATAAAAATTTAACACAAACATCCACCACAGCATTCTTCACTGTGGTGGAAGGTACAAAGTACAGTCAGTCCTCCTCCATTGTTCCCCTGTGGTCGGGGCCATAAACCTCCACAGTCGTCGCTGCGGGAGGCCAGAAGTACAGGCCCTCTCGTCGGGACGGTAAGTCCTGAATCAGCGCTTCCCTACCCGAGACCGTGGCTTTAGGATGCTGTAGGCCACAGGCCGGCAGTCGGAGCTCTTCTCCAGGGATTCCCGGCGAGGGATCCCGCTCCGGATGGTAAGTCCACGCCGCGCCCGCGGCTAGAAGCTCCGCAGACCACGGCTTCAGGATGTTATCGGCCACGGGCCAACGATCGGAGCTCTTCTCCAGCAATCCCTAGCAAGGGGTCCCAGGCTCCCGACGCCACACCCGCGGCTAGAAGCTCCGCAGACCGCAGCTTCAGGCTGTAACAGTCCGCGGGCCACAGATCGGAGCACTCCTGGCGACCCCGGCAATGGCTCGCCCGCTCAGGGATGAAAAGTCCACGCTGCGCCCGCTGCTGAAACTCCAGGCCTGACTCCGGGAAAGGCCACACAAATCCATTGTGTTAGGCCGCGTGGGAGGCGACATGGAAAAAGTTGTCTTACCATGGAGGACGCGACCGAAAGCGGTTCCCCCCTTACTCCACCTCACCACCCCCATACAAGACACACCAAGAGACATTAAAACACACATTTGGACACACTAAAAAAAAACAAAAAAAGTAAAAATGCCGAACACGTTGCTGGCAGGGAAACCATCTCGCAGCTCCCCCACCGTCCTGTGACATCAAATCACATTCAGAGAACTCAGAGTAAATGGCTAAGGAAAATAAATAGAGGGAGGTTTCGAGGGAGCTTCAGACTTTAGTAGCAGAAGGCACAGTTGTTGTGGAAGAGCAATTAAAGTTAGGATCGAGCAACATGCCAGAACTAGTCTTATTTTGTATATATAGGGCTAAAGCAGTTTACAGAGATAGCAGATGGTGAAGTCAGTTTACAGAGCTAGAATCAGGGAGATGTGTATGGGTTTTCCAGAATAAGCTGAGCTTGAAGTAGCAGAGCCATGAATGAAGGCTTCAGCAGCATATGTGGCCAGGCAGGTTAGATGAGGGCAATGGATATGGAAATAGGCATTCATAGTGATGGCTTGGATATAGCTCAGCTCAGAGATGTGAGCGAAGTTGTTCCGGTCCAGTTTCAGACCGTTGACTAGGAGATGAATGAAGCAATAGATGAGAGTAGCTCGAGTCATGGATCAAAGTTCAAAGATCAAAGCTGGAGCATTTTTAATCTGTAGCATCTTTTAATCATCCAATTGTGGATGTTATACAAAAAGTCGGGTGTCATCAGTGTACTTGTGGAAATTGTAAGCATGTTTATTAATTTGTATTGTTAAGGGTAAAATTGCAGATGAGAAACCCAAGAGTGTTCTTTGGGAATATCAGAATAATGGTGGTGGTGTGGAATACAAGTCATTCGTGCTGGTTGTACAATCATAAAATTGAGAGATGAAGGGACAGACCTAAGTAAAAGTGGAAAGATATCAACTAGACAACTTTTTGCTCATTTTAAGGAGTAAGGAACAGCATAATGGCCAGTTTTAAGCACAAGTGCCTCTGTGGTCCAAGCCCGCACTCACATTCAGTCAGGGGTTTTGAAATTGTCATTGGTGGCCGTCCAAAATGGGTGTTAAGTCTGTTACATATGTGAATGATGGATCTAATGTTGCTTAGCAGAAATATGATGGTGCATGCATTAAACCTCCCACACTCAAGAGTTTTGAATTTTGAAAGGCCAATCACAAATTCTGATGAGAAGCGAGGAAGTCACCAAATCTCCTCCTTCCCCAAAACTCAGGCCAATGACACATCCCACCCCTTCCCAACATCTGATATACACGTCAATGTTCATCACAGTATTAAAAAGCTGAGTAAGAGGGTTTGTCAGCATTAACTGAACTAACAAGACCAAGATCAAGACCAAGCAAGGGCGACATGGTGGTGCACCGATAAAGATCCTGCCTTATAGCGCTTGCAGCACCAGAGACCCGGGTTTGATCCCGAGTACAGGTGCTGTCTGTACAGAGTTTGTTCATTCTCCCAATGACCATGTGGGCTTTCTCCGAGATCTTTGGTTTCCTCCCATACTCCAAAGACGTACAGGTTTGTAGGCAAATTGGCTTGGGTTTGTATACTTGGTATAAGTTTAAATTGTCCCTAGTGTGTATAGGCTTGTGTTAATGTGCATGGATCGTTGGTCGGTGCAGACTCAGAGGCCCTAAAGGCCTGTTTTTGCACTGTATCTCTAAACTAAACTATAAATACTGTTGGGGTGATTGTTCAAACTATTAACAACGATACTTTATTAAGCAGTACAGTGGTGTCGTAGTTCCGTTGCTCAACTGACAAGAGTTCACAGCAGCTGGATATTTAAATTCAAATAATTATATGAATCTGGAATATTAAACAATGTTAATCTCAGTTCCATTAACCATGAAACTACCAAATTGCTGTAAGAACCAATTTTACTAATGTCCTTAATAAAATGAAATCTGCCAGCCTTAGCTTATGTGATTTATATGTGTGTTAATCTTATCTTACATTTGATCTTCTACACCTCAGTAAAGGTCATCCCTCAACCTCCTACAACCCAAAGAAGAAAGCCCCAGCCTATGCAACCTCTCCCTATAATTCAAGCCCGCAAGCCCAGATAACATCCTGGTGAACCTTTTCTGCACCGTTTCCAATTTAATGACATCCATCCTCTCAGGGCCACCAGAACTATACACAGTACTTCAAGTGCGGTTTCACCAATTACTTGTATGTTTACCGTGCCTGTTAACTCCCCTTCTTGCATTCTTTTAGCCCTCCTGATTGGTTTTTTAAGTGTTCACCTACACTTCTTACTTCTCTGCTACTTTCTGCATTCTTTAATAAATAAGCCAAAGCTTGAAGAGTTAATAAATTGTACACCTGATAAGGATGAAGAATAGTTTGATAATTTTAGGCCAGTGTGAGCACAAGAAGTGATCAACGGAGGTAAAGTTGTCCAATCTACCCCCCGAGAATGTTTTTCATCAGGTGCAGAAGGGCAGATTCAGGAACTAAGTTCTGCACTACTTTGGCTCTGTTTTTGCTTTTTTGATCCTTACAAATGCACATTTCATACCACGTACAGAAAATCCACAGGGATTATCCCGACCATGATGGTAATGTACATATTGCCACTCTGATGCTGAACTCAATGACGTCTGCATCACTGGAAGAGGAATCAGAATAACATTAACCAGACGGTCACAAAAATCATTTTGGAAGCATCACCAATAATCCCTGTTAATAGAGGCTAAATTCTCTTGCACTCAATTATGCCCACTCTCCAAAATCCAAATGATGGCCATGTTGGCCGCATGTGTTGGAAATTGCTCATAATGATAATTAACACATTTCGATCATTTCCCCTATCACAGCACACAATGTTCTACATCTGTAAATACGGCTGCTTAGAAATTGACTGACTCATGCTCAGGGCACAATGGCACAGAGGTAGTATTGCTGCTTTACAGCGCCAGAGACCCAGGGTCGTTGTTGACTACAGATGTTGTCTGTACAGAATTTGTATGATCTCCCTGTGACGCGGGGGGTTTTTCCAGGTCCTCCAGTTTCCTCCCACACTCCAAAGACATTCAAGTATGTAGGTTAATTAGCTTCTGTAAATTGTGAATTGTCCCTAGTGTGTAGGATAGTGCTAGTGTATGGGATGATCGCTGCCCAGTGCGGATTCGGTGGACCGAAGGGCTTGTTTCCACACTATCTTTAAAGTCTGAAATGTTAAATGTCCTGAAACAGTCACTTCATGCCAGGCCAAATAACCTGGGAGAAGAAACGTTGCAGAGAAATGAGGCCCTGGTTAGGAGTAGGGAGTCAGGAAGTAGAAATAGGATTATTGTGATCAATGAGTCAAAGCATTAGTGCAACTACTGGCTGGTGAGATTCTGGTAAGTGTGAACACGGCATTTGACGGCCAGGATGATCAGACAACCAGGATGCGTAGTTAGAGGATGGAATTTATGGTCAGAAATCAGATTGGTTATTGGGAGGGGGGGGGGGGGGGGGGGGGAGAAGGAGGAAGGAGGGGGGGGGGTGGGTAGGCTTTCCTGGTTGAGTTTTTTCTGACTGCCCTTTTTTCTTTTCTTTTTTCTTTAACCAAAAATAATTTTAAATCAACTATTTACAAAAATACAAATAAACCCACCACCATAGTGTAAAAATAAACATATATTCTTAAATATTAAGTGACTATTTCCCCATCCTTAATGAGGATACATTCAACCCCCCGCGCTGCCCAGCAGTCCTCCCAGCACCCTTATTGCCCCGTCCCACTTAGGAAACCTGAACGGAAACCTCTGGAGACTTTGTGCCCCACCCAAGGTTTCCGTGAGGTTCCCGGAGTTTTTTTTGTCAATCTCCCTACCTGCTTCCACTGCCTGCAACCTCCGGCAACCACCTGCAACCTCCGGGAACCGCACGGAAACCTTGGGTGGGGCGCAAAGTCTCCAGAGGTTTCCGTTTAGGTTTCCTAAGTGGGACAGGGGCATTAGGGTTTGCTGATACAGTCTTCACCGTTTCTATAAGAAGTGTTGCTTCATGTGTTCCCATGGGGTCCCTTTAAGGGGAAGGGGAAAAAAATTAATAGGGATCTGAGGGGTAACATTTTCACACAAAGGGTGGTGGCTGTATGCTGTCAGAGGACCTAGTTGAGGCTGGGACTATCCCAACATTTAAGAAACAGTTAAACAGGTACATGGATAGGACAGGTTTGGAGGGATCTGCACCAAACAGAGGCAGGGGGACTAGTGTAGCTGGGAAATGTTGGCCTGTGTGGGCAAGTTGGGCCGAACGGTCTGTTTCCACACTGTATCACTTCATGACCACAAATGCAAAATGAGCATTACACAGGTTTTCTTCACTGCATATACTGGAGGTTTTGTGCATTAGTGCTTAAAAGCACTGAGAAGTTGGAATAAAAAAATAAAAAATCACAGACTGTGTGGAACACGCATTAAGTACCTGATTTTCAATTACATTTGACTACTCTTTAAAATTGGTCACAGTTTAAGGATAAGAGGGAAGTCGTTTAGGACCGAGATGAGAAAATCATTTTTTACACAGAGAGTGGTGAATCTGTGGAATTCTGTTTCGGCCCGAAACGTCGCCTATTTCCTTCGCTCCATAGATGCTGCTGCACCCGCTGAGTTTCCACAGCAATTGTGTGTACCTTCGATATTCCAGCATCTGCAGTTCCCTTTTGAACACAGGTAGTTGAGGCCAGTTCATTGGCTATATTTAAGAGGGAGATAGATGTGGCCCTTGTGGCTAAAGGGATCAGGGGGTATGGAGAGAAGGCAGGTAATGGATACTGAGTTGGATGATCAGCCATGATCATATTGAATGGCGGTGCAGGCTCGAAGGACCGAATGGCCTACTCCTGCACCTATTTTCTATGTTTCTATGTATGAGTCAAAGCATTTCACATTTCAGATGATATATTATCTAATTTTTAAAATACAACCTGTAGCATATACTAACTTCCCCCACCCCACACTAAAGAAAACTTCATTCTGGAAAAATGCCCAAAAGAACAAAAGTGACAAGAGCTTGATTATGCCTCTTTGATACATCTCTTAACACAATGAATCGGTTTGAAGTTCAACCACTGTTTTTATTGAATAGGTGTTTTGCAAATGTATCTCAAGAAATTTCAAAATGATGCCACTTGTCACTGACCTCTTAACTACAGAAGTAGTCCACTCCAATTCAACCAGTCAATAACCTTCAAATTTACCAAAACACTCATCAGTGCAGTTTACCATTGTTGAACGTACAAGATGTTTGACTCTAGTATGTACCTGTACTCGCATTTATATCAGTAATTAAAATTTAATGCATGAAATTTAATTTCCGACATTGCAAAATCTACATGAAGAAATCCAGAGAAATGCACGGAGTATGTACAGCGGACAATTGGCCTGCAAGTAACAGGGTCGGGGAGGTGCAATGTGGGTGTTGCTTGAACAAAGAAGCAGTATTAATAGGTATCATTAGCCACAAATAAATATCCACCCATTTTCCTTTCATTTGGTCAACGGGCAGATAAAGGGCTTATTCATCTATTTTCTGTTATTACTTAAAGTGAAATCTATGCCATTGTATTTCAAAAGCATTAGCTTTGCTTTTGCTTTGTATATGTAACCTTTTACTAATGTTAGTTACTTTCTTCGTAGAAATCTATAGTTAACTCGATGCAGCAAGTGGCAGCATCACACGGGAGGGCTGGTTCCCCCAAAGCAATATTCCACCTTCTGGAGTGCTAGTAGGGGTGTTGTGGGCTGAATGGATTATTGGGCTGGCGGCTCAGTCACTCAAGCTTGTTGTGCTGGCAGCTCACTCACGGCTGGTGGGCTGGCAGTTGACTCACAGTTATTACTTGAAATTCCATTTCAAGCAGGGTGCAAGGCCACCAAATTCAAGTGCAGTTTCTTACCACTTCAAGCAGGGTGTAAGGCCACTAAAGACAGTGAGTCATGACCTTTCCCTCCTCCATCTTGCAGAGACTGAGCCACGCCCACACTTCTGGGTTTTATAGTCCCTCCCCCCTCCCAGCAGAAGAGGTGTGGCCTTCATGGCATGATTGACAGGAGAGAGAATCTCATCATTTTTTAAACACTGTTAACTCTTTTACTTTACATCAATGGGAAATATCCTCAGGACCTGATGAGTGGAGGGGTACTCTGAGTAAGATGGCCAAAAATCACAGCCGTACATGGTAGCGTTTTTTCTAAAATTAATATAAAGCGCAAACAGGGTCAAGATTAGACTTTTAATTATATAGAAGGCAAGGCAACTTTAATTAGGCAAGGCAACTTTAATTAGGCAAGGCAACTTTAATTAGGCAACACAGTTTTAGCATTTCCAAACCAAAGGCAACACAGCTTTAGCATTTCCAAACCAAAGGCAACACAGCTTTAGCATTTCGAGACGATATTTTCAAAACCACATTAAGGGCACTGGCAGGTCAGTAAAACCAGTCACGGTTTAGTAGACATGTGTTCAGTGTTATTCACAGCTCAGACTGAGAGACGTGACCTTCTCGCTCCCCCATATTGCAGAGACTGACTGAGGCACTCAACACTTCCGGGTTTTATAGTCCCTACGGTAGGGGCGTGGCCTTCAGGAGAGAGAATCTCAATATTTTTTAAACACTAATACCTCTTTTACTTTTTATCGATGGGAAACATCCTCTTGTCCTGCGCAGCGGAGAGGGACTCTGAGTAGGATGGCCAAAAATCACAGCCGTAAGTGGCAGCGTTGTTTCTAAAATCAATATACAGAACAGGAAGTGGTCAAGATCAGACTTTTAGTAATATAGATAATATAAGAGTAAAGAATTAAAGAATTAAAGTAAGTGATTAAAGAAGCTAAAATGTAATTAGCATGGAAATGATGTATATACTTCTGATACTGATAGGTGTGGTTCCCTTATTGGTTTATTTTAGATAGAATGAAATTTAATGATGTGATCTGTATTATTCCTGATCAAAATGAAAACTGTTCATTATTAATTACCAGTTAAAGTGAGAGATTACATTTTCTTTTTGAGATATAGTGCAAAACAGACCCTTTGGCCCACCGAGTCTGCACTAACCAGCGATCCCAGCACATTAACATGATCCTACACACACTAGGGACAATTGACACATATACCAAACCAATTAACTTACAAACCTGTACGTCTTTGGAGTGTGGGAGGAAACCGAAGATCTCGGAGAAAACCCACACGGTCACGGGAAGAACGTACAAACTCCATAAAGACAGCACCCTTAGTCGGGATCGAACCCGGGCCTCTGCAGCTGCAAGCGCTGTATGGCAGCAACTCTACTGCTGCACCACCGTGCCTCCACAATATATGCAATACTGTTCATATATTACTGTAGTTTGGAAACAGCAAACACCAGTCTTCTTTTGAGTATTGTGACATCAAATCCTGAGAAATGACCAAAATGCCTGCTATTCATCATGACATGACACACTCAGCAAACAGGAACAGGATATTGCACATCCTGTGAAGAAAGATTTATAGATCTATTGAAACTAAAATATATTTTTCAAAGTAACTGTAAGAGTTATTGGTGGTTCTGCTTAAATAAATCATTCTGGTGATTACCTTTTATTTCTCCCTCACTCTAGTTGCAGTTGAATCCATTTAATCTATCTAATCAGTTCGGTCAAACTTTGCTATCAGCAAAGCAAAATCAAAATTTCCAATTGCCCATTGTAATCATGTTGTGGCAATGCTGTTTCATGTCACTGCACTTTGTGATAACACCTACACAAAGACATCTCTTGGGAAAGGTTGCTAGTGCTATGTAAAAAGAATCATTAAAAGCAAAGATTTGCTGCAAAAAAAAGGCTTCAGCAACAGCAGAATGATGCTTACACCCTATGATCTAAAAGAAATAGGATTCCTGACATAAGTTTGTGATGCACATTTGGAAGTAAATGTCTCTAAAGGAAGTTTGTTTCCAAGGACCAATGTTGCATTAATGTTTTGTACTGCCAGGGTTCTCAGTTAACAATTTGAATTCCGTTCTCCTCGGCCATGTACCAACTGCGCCTCATGTCACCACCAGCCCTCCACTGACATCACTCCACAAGAGACAGAGTGAATAAATGATTATTTATTGTCACACATACCAAGGTGTCCTTGAGACTCTTGAAAGGCGCCCATAAATAAATAAATTTATTAAGGTACAGTGAAATGCATTGTTTTGCATACAACCTAGGCAGTACACGTCTCACCATAATTTGGTGCCAACAAAGTTATGCAAGTACCAAACAATCCTGTCTACTGCGTGGCACCGCACATGGCAGCATGCCTCCCTCCCCATATCCCCCTCCCCTCAACCCACCGGTTTCCCCTTCCTTCTCGGCGTTCCCCACCAGGTAACACTAGACAAAAGGTGTATGTCATCAATACCATCATGTGCAGTGAATTAATTCAACTTTAAGACATGCTCAGTAAGCAGTACAATGCTGTGTGCTTGGATTCACAACCAAGTTTACCGTGAGAGATGAAGAGAAACTAGTCTAATGTTTAACTTTAAATGGCTCCTGACTTTAGTTTAGGTTTGTTTAGAGATGCAGCGTGGAAACAGGCCCTCTCCCCGCACACTTACACACTATCCTACACACATTAGGGACATTTTACAATTATACCATGCCAATAAACCTACAAACCTGTATGTCTGGAGTGTAGGATGAAACTGGATATCCCAGAGAAAATCCATGCAGGTCACGGGGTGAACATACAAATTCCGAACAGACAGCACCCATAGCCAGGATCAAACCTGGGTCTCTGGTGCTGTAAGGTAGTAACTCTATCGCTGCGCCACTATGTCACCATATCTTAATATGTTCAAACAAGTAACTGCAGATGCTGGTTTACAGAAAAGGACACAAAGTGCTGGAGTAACTCAGCAGGTCAGGCAGCATCTCTGGAGAACATGGATAGGCAATGATCAAGGTCGGGACCTTTCTTCAAACTGCTTACTACTTAAGTTTGTCAAATGGCACAGACCACACAATAGGTTATTCTCACTAAAATAATAACAAATGCACTCCATCTGGTCTCCTCGAAGCAGCTTGCTTGGTAGAAATTGTTTTGTGAGAAAGGTCATAACTTCCTCTCCTGTCCTCAGTGAAATAAAGATTTCATCTCCAGATCACCCATTTAAAGAAATGCGTCATTGAGATGCTGAGATCCATGAGTTTGTCATTCTGAGAAGAAGCAGACAGCTGTCGAAGTCTGATAGAATAATGGAAAGGAAGGCTAAAGACCATTGAATCTTAACAAAACCTACCATCACATTAATCTGAATTACAGAGAATACTGCTCTGTATAAAATATTGGGAACAAAACATTTATTTGACGTTTAGCATCAATACCTCTGGATTTAGGTGAACTCCTTTTTTAAGAAACAAATGAAGCAATATGGAAAAATAAAAGGAAAACACACACTCTACACTCACTCTTTTATTAACTATTCAAAAGCTAGGCTATCCCCTGTAGGCGATTTATCGATTGGAACAAACTGCTTTCTTAGCACAGAATAACAAAGATTACAGATGGTTGACTAGTTTCTTGCTGGACTAAAGGACATCCATGATTGTGAACAACCCACTAATGTCCCAAAGAGAGAACGGCTGCATGATCATTATAGTAACATGTAACACTTACTTTATATCGCTTCACTCTACAAGAAACATGTTGCCCATATAGAAATAAATAATTTCCTGCTGAATTTTCAATACAATTCGGATTTTCAAGAAGAATTTGTAAGTTGTTCAGCTTTGTTATACAGTGTCAAAATAAATTTACAGGTCATTAGATCAAGAAATAATAGATTTTATAATTGATGGTTACTCCCGCTATCCTTTTGGCAAAAACATTCCTCAATTCCTTTTTAAATAATTTACCAATTAAATTAAATTGTGTTCAATATTTCTGTAATTGTAAATGGGTCTCACCATCCTCATAGAAACATAGAAATTAGGTGCAGGAGTAGGCCATTCGGCCCTTCGAGCCTGCACCGCCATTCAATATGATCATGGCTGATCATCCAACTCAGTATCCCGTACCTGCCTTCTCTCCATACCCTCTGATCCCTTTAGCCACAAGGGACACATCTAACTCCCTCTTAAATATAGCCAATGAACTGGCCTCAACTACCCTCTGTGGCAGAAAGTTCCAGAGATTCACCACTCTCTGTGTGAAAAAAGTTTTTCTCATCTCGGTTTTAAAGGATTTCCCCCCAATCCTTTCATCTTGTTTGAACCTCATAATTTTATACATCTCATCTAAATTTTCCTTTACTCTCCTCCATTCCAAAGAAAACAACCCCAGTCTGACCAAACTTCCTTCATAACTAAAATTCTCCTGTCCTGGCAACATCCTCATTCATTTCCTCTGCATCCTTTCTAATGCTGCTCCTTAAGATGTTCCTATATTTCATTAGAACAAAGTAGAAGGCTGAGGACAAAATAATGGAAATGGTGGGAGACTGGCATGTCACCATCATTCCTATGGTCTGAATGGAGCTGTTCTTAAAGAAATGAACATTTGATCGCCCCTCTGGAGAAAAAGGTGAGTAGTGAACATAGTATATCAGCATGCTTGACACTAAGTACTCCAGAATGTCAAAGGGAGTGGTTACCAAGTGTTTAGAGGAAAATTTATTATTAATTTAAAAAAAAATTAAAATAGGTGCAGGAGTAGGCCATTCTGCCCTTCGAGCACCGCCATTCAATATGATCATGGCTGATCATCCAAAAATCAGTACCCCGTTCCTGCTTTTTCCCCAAATCACTTGAAGCTTCAAGGATGTGCATTAGCCTTAGTTACTCATGGGACCTCAGCCCTTGTAATATTCAATGGAGAGAAGGTGCATTCAGAACAGTACTGAGGCAAATGAATCCATGCATTGGGATCACAGCGGGGCTCTACAAAAGCAGCAGAAGCACACCACCTCACAAAGTGCCTGCTGTCCATCCCAGCTGAAACAACTTGAAGCATTGACTCTGTTCTCATTTCCACAGATTCTGCCTGAGCTGCTGAATGTTCCCAACATTTTCTGTGTAGTTGGATGAAAATCATCCACAAACCCAAGGCACTGCCAAAGAAGAGGAATAAAAATTAAACACTGGCTCACCTGCAAAAACAGTTCTGGAATTGAGAATGGAAGAGGTTTATTGCATTTTGTGAACTTGCAAAGAACATCACTGTGAAAAGGTAGGGAGGGTGCTGGTGATGATCAAGGCAAAGAATATTTGCTGAATCAAGAAGTCCTTCAAATTACTGAATGATTACGTGAAGAAAGATGAGTTTGTCAAATATATTTTTCAGGCAATCCAAGTATATGACAGGGATCCTTTCCTTGAGAACTGTTCGCAATCCAAACTATTCCTAAGTCCTAAATAAACAAAGGACATGTCTGTGGGAGGATCACAAACACAGCTGTAACAGGAAAGCAAGCAAGCGCGAGAAAGGCGACTGCCAGCCAGTGTCACTGATTTAATGAGTGAGTGAGTAGGTCTGCTCAGCACTCTGATCTCTGCTTGGCTTCATCCAGTGCCTGATTGTTGAACATCAAGAGGGACATGGAAAGTGGGGATAAAAGGTAGATGGGGTTGCCCAATTTCCACCCAGTAAAAGATGCCTGCAGCCCCGCAGCAACTGACAAATCAATCCCCATCCCCCCTGCCAGGCTCCCAAATGCTCAAACAGGTGTGTGTAAGTCAATCTTTCATAACCTGATGATCTGTACTGGTGGGACCGAAATTGAAGGAAGATGATCCCTTGAGTGTAGAGGGAATGTCAAATATGGCTATGGCCCCGATGACAAGCATCTCCACATGGACTGGTACCTGGCACAAATACACAACAGTCAAGTCCAACTTTGCTTTTCAAATTTAATTGTCATAGTCGGTTAAAATCATTGACTGAATTGCACTGGTGAGCAGCAAAGCTGGCAGCTCACTAGTATACAATATGTAAATGTAATTGCAAGGCATTGTTAAGTCTCCCAGGAAAGGAAATACACTCTAGAGCAGTAATGAAACTAAATGATTAAAACACAAATAAAATGCACCAGCATGCAACTGGGCTCCATTCATTCATGGTTCTGGTCTGGCTTTAAAATCCACACTTGTCTACAGTTTGGACTGAGGTTGTTATATTAGGCGATTCCCTCAGGAGCAACAAGGTGGTAGAGCAAATAGACCTACTGCCTCGCAGCTCCAATTACTTAATCAATTCTGACCTCCAGCGCTGTCTGTGTGGACTTTATACATTCTCCCTGTGACCACATGGATTTCCTTCAGCTGTTCTGGTTTCCTCTCATATCCGAAAGACCTGTGGGTTGGTATGTTCATTGTCCACTTTAAATTGCCCCTGGTGTGCAGGCATGTGTTGGAATCTGAGAGAGTTGAAGGGAAAACTGGGATTTGTCAGTAGGATTGGTGGATTGTAGTTAGTTTGTAGGCCAAAGGGTCTAGTTCTGTGCTGTATGACTATGCAGTTAGTTTATTGGAGACAGAGACATTAGTTGGTATTAGTTGTAAATTGTAAACACAAGAAAATAATAAAAATTCAACATGGTCTATCCTCTCCCTGCCCTAAACTCACTTCCAGTTGCAAAAACGTATTAGAGTCGCAATGGCATGAATTCATTATCAAACAACCTTGTTCAAAGCAAGTGGGAAGATATATATCTGTGGCAAAAAGGCAGTAAGCATTGTTACTGGCAGTTCTTTCCTTTTAAGGAATACAGTACTTGTGGTATAGGAGAACAAATGTGAAAAGGACTAAAGAATGCTCTGAAATTCTTATTGTTTTATTGTTAGCATGCATTTAATCTGAAGCTATGCAACCCACCAGGTGCATCAATAATGAATGATAAACTATTTTTTTCAATATCCGACCTGGCTACAAAATGCCTACCTTCGATCCAACATCTGCAGTTCTTTCATACAAAATGCCAGGGTTGTTTCTAGTTCTAAAGACATTGGACTGATCATATTGTGCTTGTGTGGTTGTTTTAACATAGTGATTTATGGCCATTTAGCATCATGAACACATTTCCATCAAGAAATATCAAGGCTAGTTTTCTGTTCTTGTCATTTGAGTACAAGCTGAAAGCACTTCTTAAATGCTGTACCCTCTACAACATCACTTACACTGGGATCTGCTGCCAAATGTGCAGCCTCCGGGCATTCAATATAAGCAAGGCAAAAGCTATTATATATAAGAGAACGTTGAAAGAACAGAGCCTTGTTCTGTTCAAGGGAACTGTGAAAATACAATCATGTATTCTGTGTATGAATTCATTCAATATTCTTACAACATTCTATCAAGTGATCTTTTACCAATATACAAGAAAATAAATATACATATTCCATATGATCCCCATGAAGTATGAATGACACATAAAGCCAACTTTATCTTTCAACACCAGTATTGATAACCACTGAAGATTTAATACCACAATTCTGAGAAGATCAAGATGTTTTTATCCAATAAAATTTACTCGCAATGTTAACCACCCACTTTCACTGATTCTTCTGAGATATTACTGGCACAATAAAGTGGCTGCTGTTGGCAAAACAGATCGTTCCAAATCATTACTCTTAAATACATTTCTAACAAAAACAATCCTCAGATGACACAAAACTCAGTGGTGTTGTGGATAGTAAGGAAGGTTGCCTAAGACTACAGCAGGATATAGATCAGATGAAAAATTGAATGGAATATTGGCAGAGGGGATTTAATCTCAACAAGCCGAGGTGATGCTTTTTGGGGAGTCAAATATGGGAATGACATATGCAATAAATGGTAGGGCACCAAGGATGTTGCTGAGCAGAGAGACTGTGTGGTTCAAGTCGACTATTCCCATAAGTGATAACACAGGCTAAGAGATTGGTGAAGAAAGCGAATGACATGCTTGTCTTCATAGATCACAGCAAATAATATAAGAGTTAGTACATTATGTTGCAACATTGAAAAACACCTGCTATGCAGCACTTGGAGTATTATACGCAGCTCTGATCACTATGCCATGGGAAGGATGTAATTGTACTGGAAAGAGAGTTGAGAAGATTCACCTGGATGTTGAATGGATTGTATGACTTTAGTTATGTGAAGAGATTGTAAGGTTGGGCTTGTTTTCCCTGGAACAAAGAAGGCTGAAGGGTATCCAGATAGACATATATAGAGTAAGGTTATGATATGCATGGAGAGGGTAGATGGTCAAAACCTTTTGACCAAATGGGGAAAATCAGGAACAGGAGGGCATAAGTTTAAGGTGAAATAAAGTTTTAAAGGGGATTTTGAGGGGTGAGTTTTCAGGGCCTGTCCCAGTTACGCGACTTTTCAGCAAACTGTCGGAGACCTTCAAACTCGGGGGCACTCGCCTGAAAACCGCGAGCTGGATCGACCGTCATTGCTGCACACATACACACACACACACACACACATCGCAAAGGCGGGGGCCAGGGAAAGCAGGGGAGCACTGTCTTGCTATCACACGGTGCAAACCTAAGGTGATACCGATGATGAACAGGAAGGTTAAAGACGGCTGGCACAGCGTACGGTAAAAGAGCGGGGGGGTGGGGGGAGGGTGGAAGGGGAGTGAAGTGGGGAGAAGGGGAGAGACGGGGGGGGGGGGGGGTGGGGTGGGGGAAGAAGGAGTGAAGACACTTTTAAGAAGCTAGACAACTTTTAATAAGCCAGAGATACACAGCTGTGAAATTTAGCGGGCATTTAACATAACATTTTCCTTGGTTCTGAAAACTCGTGCTTACGTTTTTTTTCCCTCAATGAGCCAATTAAAATACACGGTCAGCAAAGGAGATTACCTCTGGCTACCTCGACTACCTACAACGACCTGGCGACTCCACTACCACTGCACTACGAGTTCAAAAGTATCGATTTTCTCCATGCCAACCAATTTTTACTCGCAGGAAAATTTGCAGCTTGTTGAAAATTTTTCCTCGACCAAACAGAGGCCGCGAGTAGTAACCACTATGCTGAAACTCCTCTCGACTATGAAGGAGACTTAACAGAGACCATCTACGACCATGTGTCGGCCATGTTGCGAGCGCAGACTATCCTAAACTCGCCAATAAGGTCGCCATAGTGGGACAGGCCCTTTATTCCACAGAGAGTGGAAAACACCTGCAAGCGGAGGTGGCGGTATCAGAAGATAGACCCAAAATGCTGGAGTAACTCAGTGGGTCAGGCAGCATCTCTAGAGAAAAGGAATAGGTGACATTTCTGGTTGAAACCCATCTTCAGACTCAGATACAATTATTATGTTTAAGGGGTATTTAGACTGCCACTTAAATAGGGAAAACATAGAAGGATAAGGTCCTACTCCAGGTAAATGGAATGGACAAAAAACTCGATATGGACATTGCAGATCGAAGAGCCCATTTCTGTGCAGAATAATTCTACGTTTCTATGATCCTAATAGTGGTTTAATGAACATTGCTATATTAGAAATAAAATGCTTACAAACTGGCATATTATTTAATAATGAAATGTACGGTGACATTTTTGGTATATTAATATTTATATTGTGTCAAAACTACTACATTTTAGAGTGGATGAAGATTACAAACTTATTAGTTTATCCATTTATCTAAGGAAGAATTAAAAGAGTGAATTAAAGTGTTTAAGATTTTAACTTGGAACCCTGTTAACTTCTGTTAAAAGGTTTCAACTCCCAGTTGAAGCATGAATGATTGGATAATGTGTCTCCAAGAAGTCAAGTCAACGAGTTTTTAGTCACGTGTCCCAGATAGGACAATGAAATTCTTGCTTGCTGCAGCACAACAGAATATTGTAGGCATAAATACAGATCAGATCAGTGTGTCCATATACCATCTATATTACTAAAAGTCTGATCTTGACCACTTCCTGTCTTCCTGCCGTCTGAAGAAGGGTTTCGGTCCGAAACGTCGCCTATTTCCTTCGCTCCATAGATGCTGCTGCACCCGCTGAGTTCCTCCAGCAATTTTGTGTACCTTCGATATTCCAGCATCTGCAGTTCCCTTTTGAACACCCTGTTGTTCTGTATATTGATTCAGAAAAAATGCTGCCACTTACGGCTGTGATTTTTGGCCATCCTACTCAGTCCCCCTCAGCTGCACAGGACAAGAGGATTTTTCCCAACGATAAAAAATAAAAGAGTTATTAGTATTTAAAAAATGTTGTCATTCTCTCTCCTTAAGGCCACGCCCATTACGGAGGGACTATAAAACCCGGAAGTGTTAAGTGCCTCAGTCAGTCTCTGCAAGATGGGGGAGCGAGAGGGTCACGTCTCTCAGTCTGAGCTGTGAATAACACTGAACACATGTCTACTAAACTGTGACTGGTTTTACTGACCTGTCAGTGCCCTTAATGTGGTTTGAAATATAGTTTGGAAATGCTAAAGCTGTGTTGCCATTGGTTTGGAAATGCTAAAGCTGTGTGCCTTTGGTTTGGAAATGCTAAAGCTGTATTGCCTTTGGTTTGGAAATGCTGAGGCTGTGTTGCCTTTGGTTTGGAAATGCTAAAGCTGTGTTGCCTAATTAAAGTTGCCTTGCCTAATTAAAGTTGCCTTGCCTAATTAAATTTGCCTTGCCTAATTAAAGGTCTTGCCTAAGTAAAGTTGCCTTGCCTAATTAAAGGTCATGCCTAATTAAAGTTGCCTTGCCTAATTAAAGTTGCCTTGCCTTCTATATAATTAAACGTCTAATCTTGACCACTTCCTGTTTGTGCTTTATATTGATTTTAGAAAAAACGCTACAATGAAAAGTAAAAGGGTTATTAGTGTTTAAAAAATGTTGAGATTCTCCTATCAATCAGGCCATGACCCTGCTGATGGGTGGGGGGAGGGACTATAAAACCCAGCAGTATGGGCATGGCTCAGTATCTGCAAGATGGAGGAGGGAGAGGTCACGACTCACTGTCTTTAGTTGCCTTGCAGGCTGCTTGAAATGGTATGAAAATGCAATTGAATTTGGTGGCCTTGCACCCTGCTTGAAGTAGTATGAAACTGCACTTGAATTTGGTGGCCTTGCACCCTGCTTGATGTGGTAAGAAACTGCACTTGAATTTGGTGGCCTTGCACCCTGCTTGAAATGGAATTTCAAGGAATAGCTGTGATTCAACTGCCAGCCCACCAGCCGTGAGTGAGCTGTCAGCACAACAGGCTTGAGTGACTGAGCCGTCAGCCCAAGAATCCATTCGGCCCAAAATGTCCATACTAGCCCTCTGGAAACCAGTCGCTTCAGCCCACAATACCCATACTAGCGCTCCAGAAAGCCACCCACCCCGCAAACCACTGGCCACCAATATTGGAATTGGTGGAGAGGTGGAATATTGCGTTGAGGGACCAGCCCTCCCGTGTGATGCTGGGACCCAACGGGTTCCACTTAGTCCAGTAGAATGTGTGTGTATATATATATATATATATACACATTAATAAACATATAAAGTGCAATAGGCTGTTATAGTTCAGCATTTGTTTGAAATTGTGTTTAATAGCCTGTTGGCTGTGGGGAAGTGGCTGTTCCTGAACCTGGATGTTGCAGATTTCAGGCTCCTGTGCCTTCTACCTGATGGCAGCGGAGAGATGAGTGTGTGGCCAGGATGGTGTGGGTCCTTGATGATGTTGGCAGCCTTTTTGAGGCTGCGACATCAATAGATCCCCTCGATGGGAAGGAGGTCAGAGCCGATGATGGACTGGGCAGTGTTTAAAACTTTTTGCACCCTTCTGGACGCTCACGTTGCTATACCAAACCACGATGCAACCGGTCAGCATGCTCTCTACTGTGCACCTTTAGAAGTTCGAGAGAGTTCTCCTTGATATACCGACTCTCTGTAATCTTCTCAGGAAGTAGAGGTGTTGATGTACTTTCTTTATGATTGCATCAGTATTCTGTGACCAGGAAAGATCTTCGGAAATATGCACTCCCAGGAATTTGAAGTTCTTGACCCTTTCCACTATTGTCCCATTGATATAAACGGGATTGTGGGTCCCTATCCTACCCCTTCCTAAGTCCACAATCAGATCCTTATTTTGCACGTATTGAGAGCCAGGTTATTGTACTGGCATCATTTGGTCAATCGGTCGATCTCACTTCTATACTCTGACTCGTCCCCATCAGAGATACGTCCCACAACAGTGGTGACGTCGGCGAACTTGATGATGAAGTTCGCACTATGTCCGGCTACGCAGTCATGAGTAGAGAGTGAGTACAGCAGGGGGGTGAGCACGCAGCCTTGAGGTGCTCCCGTGCTGATTGTTATCAAGGATGACACATTTCCACCAATACGGACAGACTGTGGTCTGTGAATGAGGAAGTCGAGGATCCAATTGCAGAGGGAGGCGCAGAGACCCAGATCTAAGAGTTTGGTGACCAGCTTGGAGGGTATTAAATGCCGAGCTGTAGTCAATGAATGTCTGATATATGAGTTTTAGTTGCCCAAGTGGTCCAGAATAGAGTGAAGAGCCAGTGAGATCGCAGCCACCATGTTGTTGCAGTAAGCGAACTGCAGTGGGTCCAGGTTTTTGCCGAGGTATGAGTTGATTTGCGCCATGATCAGCCTGTTAAAGTCTATGGTGGTAAATGCCTCGGGGTAAGCTGTCTGGTGCTTGTTGACCAAGGCGTGCAGCTCCTCCAGTGCCAGACAGTCGTCTGCCCGGGGTGAGATGTAGACCACGGTCAGGGTGATGGAGGAGAAATCCCTTGGTAGGTCGAAGGGACTGCACTTCACCACCAGATGTTCGAGGTGTGGTGAGCAGGAGTTGGACAGGACTGCCACGTCTGAGCACCACGCAGAGTTGACCATGAGGCAGATGCCCCCTCCTCTCCCTTTCCCAGATGCCTGAGTACGGTCCATATGGTGGATGGAGAACCCTTCAGGCTGGACCGCTGAGTCTGGGGAGCTGGGGGTGAGCCATGTCTCTGTGAAACAGAACACAGAGCATTCCCTCAGCTCCCTTTGGTAAAGCAGCCTTGCCCTTAAGTCCTCCACTTTCATTTCTAGTGACTGTACGTTGGCCAGTAGGATGGTAGGGAGAGGGGGCCGATGTCCCCTACGCTTCAGTCTTATTTGTAGTCCTGCCCGACAACCACGTTTCCATACTCCATGAAGCCCTCTTTGGTGTTTAAAGTACTTACGAGTCTCCGCCAGGTCGGGGATTCCCCTGAGATTGGGAATTCCCTTACAGTCGGCACCTCCAGCTCCGTTGCTGCTGGGAGATCCTGCGTGATGGCCTCGATTCCAGACTCAATGAAGGAGTCCAATGGATTGTTTTGTCCATGATTGTATTTAGTTGAAAGAAATGGTCAATTCCAAGATTAACATTAACTACTCAGTCTAAATCAGCCATGTTTTTGCAGTACATTACCAGTTTTATTGTATACTTCTTAAGGAGGAACCATTTAGCCCTTCAAATCCTTGCTCAGGGCAATCCCATCAATTGCATTTGCCATGTTTTTTTCCCATGCAACCTTCTCTCTCACCTGCCCGGCAATAACCCTGATTCTTTCACCAGCCACCTATACGGGAAGCCAATTAACCCTACAACCAGCTCGTCCCTGGAAGGTGGGAAAAAAACATTGCCAAACCTGTGCAGGGTGATTGTGCAAACTCCACAAAGAGAGGATGAGAGGTCAGCATTGAACCCGGGTTGCTGGAGCTTTGAGACAGATACACTATCTGCAGAGCCACTGTGCCAACCTCTAATCATCTCACACCCATTTGTTTCCTCCCCCTGAAAAATATTTGGAGATCTATGACCCCATTTCACTCAAATGTAATAAAGCATTTTATCAGTAAATTCCATAATTCGCTGCTTTCAATTAGGAAATGGCTCAAAGCAAATACAAGGTGGACGTATGACAGAAACCCAGATTCCCCAAATTCACACTCCTATTGACTGCAGCTTACATGAGAGTCATTGGATTTCACAACCACCATCCTACCTGTAATCACATTTTTACAAAACATTCTGGCTGAATAAACACTAGCAAACGTCTATCTAATATAAACTTGTTTCCTTGTTTCCTTGAACATTCCACATAAAAGAATTAGATTCAACCCAGTTCCCTTTTTTTAAATTTCACATCATATATCTCCTGAGATAATAGAGGTCTAATCGAATTGGCATGCTCCATTAGTGAATCTAACCAATTCCGAGACCTGTGCTTTCTCAGATATTTGACTGTAAAAGTTCCCAAAATTATGTCAACGATGTTAACTAGAAATGTTTTCAATAAAATACTCAGCAGATCACTCAGGATCTGTGAACAGAGAAACAGTGAAAGATGACCAGATGAAAAGTCAGTAACTTGAAATGGTTAGACACAAAAAGCTGGAGTAACGAGACCCTTCTTCAGACTGGTTAGGGATAAGGGAAACGAGAGATATAGACGGTGATGTGGAGAGATAAATAACAATGAATTAAAGATATGCCAAAAAGTAACGGAGATAAAGGAAATAGGCCATTGTAAGCTGTTTGTATAAGAAAATAAGAAGCCAGTGTGACTTGGGTGGGGGAGGGATAGTGAGACAGGGAATGCCGGGGCTACCTGAAGTGAGAGAAATCAATATTCATACCACTGGGCTGTAAGCTGCCCAAGCGAAATATGAGATGCTATTCCTCCAATTTGCATTTAGCGTCACTCTGACAATGGAGGAGACGGAGGATTGAGAGGTCTGTATAGGAATGGGAAGGAGAATTAAAGTGTCCAGCAACCGGGAGATCAGGTTGGTTCACACGGGCTGAGCGAAGATGTACCGCAAAACGATTGCCCAGTCTGCGTTTGGTCTCGCCAATGTATAAGAGTCCACACCTTGAACAAATGATACAGTAGATGAGGTTGGAGGAGGTGAAAGTGAGCCTCTGCCTGACCTGAAAGGACTGTTGGGGTCCCTGGACAGTGGCGAATGAGGAGGTATAGTGACAGGTGTTGCAGCTTCTGCGGTTGCAGGGGAAGGTACCTGGGGAGGGGGTGGTTTGGGTGGGATGGGATGAGTTAACCAGGGAGTTCTGGAGGGAACAGTCTCTGTGGAAGTGGAAAGGGGTGGAGATGGGTACATGTGGCTCGTGGTGGGATCCCGTTGGAGGTGGCATACATTTTGGAGGATTATGTGTTGTATGCGACGGCTGATGGGGTGGAAGGTAGGGACTAGGGAGACTCTGTCTCTGTTGTGACTAGGAGGAAGGGAAACAAGGGCAGAGATGCGGGGTACCGAGGAGACACAAGTGAGGGCCTCATCTATGATGGGAGAGGGGAACCCCCGTTCCCTAAAGAATGAGGACATCTCAGATGTTCTAGTATGGACCACCTCATCTTGGGCGCAGATGCGGCGTAGACGGAGGAATTGGTAGCAGGGGATAGAGTCATTGCAGGAAGCAGCGTGGGAAGAAGTGTAGTCGAGATAGTTGTGGGAGATAGTAACTTGAAATGGTTACACTGGTTCCCTCTCTGCTGCTGCCACCTGCCCTATTGTGTAAGACTTGACTATGTGTTTTTAGCAAAATGCCCACAGTCTTAAAAAGGCCTACATCACTGTTTACCTAATACATAGGTACATGGTTGACAAGACAAACATCTTTTTGTACTTCAGGGGTATGGAGGTTCATGGGAAACAAGAGTAACATGGCTAATTTCAGATGAGCCTGGTTTTATTGCAAGGCGATGCAGGTGCAAGGTGACACAAGGAAATTACTGCTCCTATTTCTTACATGCTCACTTGCTCTGGTTTTTCAAGTCAAAAAGTTTCATTGAGCTGAAACTTGCAATGAACCTTCTGGACAGTGAATGGCCAAATGTGCACTGTGGATGTGGGAAGGAAAGTTAAAGGATCAAGGTTGCAGTTGCGGTCGAGGCACAATTTAGTGAAATAATTGGCTAATGTGTTTTGCCTTTTATAAGTCCTTTATTACCTGTTGGAAAATTATCTAGCCTGAGGATGTGAACATATTTCAATTTCCTGAGATGAGACAAGCCTGAAAGGATTATTTTAATATCATTTATCACTATCTTATAATAATGCCAGGAAATACAATGATGTGATAGTCTAGTTAAGAATAGCATTGTGTTAGTTATGCACTGTTATTTCTTAATGTAAACGGTTCAGAACCTATTCATCAAATTAGTCTTATTAATATTGAAATATTTGGAAAACCTTAAACATTTTAATTTACTTAACATATTCTTCAAGAAAAAAAATAGGATACAATCCATATCCACTCACCACCCTGTTCATTTGCTAAATATCAGCCCAATCCCCCCATTGGTTTCCCAGGCATTCCTCTTGTTCACATTTCTTTTAAATTATATTATACTTGAAAATTGGATGCCATAAATAATTTTCATGCATTTTCAGCGTAGAATTCAAATAAATTAATTTGAAGTATTTATGTTTTGCCAAGCTGGCAAGAACAGAATTTATTGAATAAAACCCCTGCCTACAGTGATATATGTTAACATTCTCCAATTATGCAACTGAGCAGAACTACTCACTGCTGACTGGCTTGCTCAGTTGCATTTGTGGATCTGTTGATGTATGTGAGGAATTGAAAAAGAAAGGTACCAAAGCAATTAATGATGCGAGTTTCTGTGTAGTTCACATGGGTCACTGCAAGGAAGATGAGGACAGCTATGCCTCTTACAGATAAATTACAAAATTAACCATAAACAGCAGCGAGTGGCTTAATTATTCAGAGTGTCATTGGTGTAACTCTGCTGTAATGTGTTTTCTGGCAGGCCACCAGTTCATGCATCACAGCCAATGCGAGGTATGGTGAGTGTTTCAGTGTGAACTTTGCAGCAGTAGCAAAACCGTCAAATAGACTAACAGTGTACACGCCAGTTTGTTTTGCATGTCGTTTGTCTCCAACAATTAGTTTTGTTTTTAAAGTTCGGGTTTCAGCAAGACTACACTTTATTCTGAGAGATTGGAGGCACACAGAACCAATTCACTCAGTCGCAGCATGCTCTGGAAATCCTCCAGACCCCTCAGGAACTGATTCACATTGTAAACAGCAACCACTGACCTTCTCCCCCCTCGGACCCATCCCCTCAAACCAGATCCTGCTCCTTTCTCTACCTGTTTCATTCCTTTGTGCACGGCACAGCAAGAAAGGAAAGTGTGTGAGTCCCATTCACTAACACACTCCCAGTCCTGTGGATGCCAATCAATTCCCTATCGGTATTTTCAGAGCCAAATTAACATTAAAATAAAGGAAGGTATGTTAATGTGTATTGCTCAAATTCATTCAGAAAGGTCCTGACTGTCTACTACCCTGCTGCTGATCAAGCAGATTGCAAGCCTAATACAGTGTTGACCGAGTCATATAATCCATCTGTACTAGGCATCTTGCTAGTTCTGCTTAATTGCTTTTCTTGCCAGTTGCAAGTGTGAGTTTCTAGTATCTTCCAGCAACTTACCTAAAATGCAATCTACCCACTATACTTTTGAGGTTAAAAAACAGAACAAGTTAGAAACATTCAGTACGTCACGCAGCATCTGTAAAAAAATAAACTGTTAACACCACACATCAAGGACCTTTTGGCGGAACTAGGAAAGGCTGTAAACTCATCGCTCCAGTGACGAGAGTTCAATCCTGACCTCCAGTGTGGAGTTGGCACATTCTCACCATCATTGCATGTGTTTCCGATAATGCTCTGATTTTCTCCCACATCTCAAAGATATTTGGGTTGGAAGGCTATTTGAGGTCTTGTGAATGATAAAATCTGTGGACAGTTGATGAGAATGTGGAGAGGATAAAACGAGGTCACCATAGGAATAGTGTAAGTGGGTACTTAATATATGTTGATGTGTGCTTCTATCCTTCAATGGGTGAAGAGGTCATCAGTCAATGGGTTAATGAGGCCAATTGGCAAGATATGAAATTAACTAAAATTGTGAAATTAAGGCAGTTAGAGAGGGAAAGAAACATAAAAAGCTGTGAAATACAAAGCTGAAGAATATGACCACGATGTCAAGTTGTATTAAGGAAGGATGCTCTCATACTCAAATTCAACCAAATTTACAGCTAAGTACTGGACTTGCATGCATCTTGTGGGTGGTTGGGAGAAGGAGAGATGAGAGGGGTGAAGTGCAGGCATAGAATCAAAAGTTAGCAATAGGACTTAACTCAGTGGGATCACAGTTTGTTTTAATACATGATAGCAGTGGTTCTGATGTGACCAATGTGAACAATTTGTTCCCGGAAAACATTAATTAATTTCCCAGCACTACTTCATAAAGATCATCACACGAGCACGACATCACGATGTACATCTGGTACAGACATTGTGTCAGGGATCAAAGTACGAGTCGCATCATTAAGTACATTTAATGAAATAACATAAAAAGACCCAGAAATGCATGCAATTGCCTTTCATTCTGTCCAAAATGTGTTTTCATTCACAAAGCACTTGAATAAAGATCACCACATGCGTATTGTAATTAATTAAGCTATAGCCCAAATGTAAAGATGCTTCTACTGTCAATTCAAGACACGGGTGAATTCCATAGCAGTCGAGAAACATATGAGTATATGAAAGTTTGAAATGGCCCAACATATACAAATTCCAGGTCTAAGAGTCTGTGCACAAAATCTCTCAAATGGCTTAAGAATGTAATGGTTCTAATGACCCACGAGCCTGCGACTAACACAGCTTTCTGTACATTTAGCTGCTCTACCATTCAGTTTCTGATCAGTGCCTCCACTCTTTTTCTCTTGCCTCACTTTTGACAGCAGACCTATATCTTCCAGGAAGAGGAATCCCATTCATCCCTGAAAGCCAGCTATTTACATTTATCATCAGCCTCTTAAGGATCAACAGTAAACTAACGCCTGTTGTATTCCTTGCTCCTGCCATGCCAGATGCGTGGTGACAGTGCAATAAAACAAATTAAGGCTCCAATCAGCAAACATCTAATTAATTCTGGTGATGTAGAAATTGTTGCCCTTCTCTAATTACCATTCAGAATGAATATAGGTTGTGTCTTGAACTTACGGAAGCACCAACTCTAAAAAAAAAAATACACTGTAATGCTGAAGAGTTATCTGAGCAATAACTACATTGCTTACGATAGACACAAAATGCTGGAGTAACTCAGCAGGACAGGCACCATCTCTGGAGGGAAGGAATGGGTGACGTGCAGTTCGAGACACTTCTCGACTTGAAACGTCACCCATTTCTTCTCTCCAGAGATGCTGCCAGTCCCGTTCTGTTATTCCAGTATTTTGTGTCTATCTCCAGTGTAAACCAGCATTTGCAGTTCGTTCCTACACACTGTATTGCTTACAATGGATCCTGTGAGAGTGATAATACATATTTCACATCTATGTTTAAAAAACTGGCCCCTCTCCTTTGTTGCTGAAGCTAGATGTGAAAAACTGGATGGTGCAGTTTAGTTGCCAATATAAGACATAGTTTTTCCTGTGGGAGGAGTGTCCGGGGGGGGGGGTGATTGGCAGTCACCGAGGTACATTGTTGAGTAGTGTGACAGCCGCAGGGAAGAAGCTGTTCCTGGACCTGCTGGTCCGGCAACGGAGAGACCTGTAGCGCCTCTCGGATGGTAGGAGGGTAAACAGTCCATGGTTGGGGTGAGAGCAGTCTTTGGCGATGCTAAGCGCCCTCCGCAGACAACGCTTGCTTTGGACAGACTCAATGGAGGGGAGCGAGGAACCGGTGATGTGTTGGGCAATTTTCACCACCCTCTGCAGTGCTTTCCGGTCGGAGACAGAGCAGTTGCCATACCATACTGTGATGCAGTTGGTAAGGATGCTCTCGATGGTGCAGCGGTAGAAGTTCACCATGATCTGAGGAGACAGATGGACCTTCTTCAGTCTCCTCAGGAAGAAGAGACGCTGGTGAGCCTTCTTGACCAGAGTTGAGGTATTGTGGGTCCAAGAGAGGTCATCGGAGATGTTGACCCCCAGGAATCTGAAGCTGGAAATACGTTCCACCTCCGTCCCGTTGATGTGGATGGGGGTGTGCGTGCCGCCCCTAGACATCCTGAAGTCTACAATGAGCTCCTTGGTCTTCTTGGAGTTAAGGGCCAGGTTGTTGTCAGCGCACCATGCTGCTAGGAGCTGGACCTCCTCCCTATAGGCCGACTCATCGTTGTTGCTGATGAGGCCAATCACCGTTGTATCATCTGCATACTTGATGATGGTGTTAGTACCATGTACAGGTGTGCAGTCGTAGGTAAAGAGGGAGTAGAGGAGGGGGCTCAGCACACAGCCCTGTGGAACGTTCAGGGTGAGGGTTGAAGAGGTGTGCTTGTCTAACCTAACAGACTGGGGTCTGTTGGTTAGAAAGTCCAGTATCCAGTTGCAGAGGGAGGGGTCGATGCCCAGGTTACCGAGTTTGGTGATCAGTTTAGAGGGTATAATGGTGTTGAATGCTGAGCTGTAATCGATGAACAGCATTCTTACGCAATTGTCTTTGTTGTCGAGGTGGGAGAGGGCTGAGTGAAGTGCCGTTGAGATGGCATCCTCCGTACTCCCATTCTTGCGGAAGTAGCCCCAGAAATAATGGATGCATTAGTAATAATTTTTCAAAACTCTTTAGATTCTGGAGTAGTTCCTGAGGATTGGAGGGTAGCTAATGTAACCCCACTTTTTAAAAAGGGAGGGAGAGTGAAAACGGGGAATTACAGACCAGTTAGTCTAACATCAGTAGTGGGGAAACTGCTAGTCAGTTATTAAATATGGGAAAGCAGCACATTTGGAAAGTGGTGAAATCATTTGGAATTCACCACTTTCTGGAATCTCTGGATCTCTGGAATCTCTGTAATTCCCTGCCACAGAAGGTAGTTGAGGCTAGTTCATTGGCTATATTTACGAGGGAGTTAGATGTGGCCCTTGTGGCTAAAGGGATCAGGGGGTATGGAGAGAAGGCAGGTACAGGATACTGAGTTGGATGATCAGCGATGATCATATTGAATGGCGGTGAAGGCTCGAAGGGCCGAATGGCCTACTCCTGCACCTATTTTCTATGTTTCTATGTTTCTATGTCTGTGGTGACACTTGTCTGTGGCAAGACTGCTGCTGAGAAATTAAATAGATTAAAAAGAGGGGCAAATGTAAACTAAGATGCAAAATGCCAATGTACTTTAGCTGACAAATGTGAGTCTGATTTGAAAGCACAAGTCATGGCTATCAGTTAAAGGAAAGCAGAAGGGAAAAATGAAGACAAATCATTGAAATACATTGACAGGAGTCCATTGCCAGATACTAATGACTGCTTTGGAAGAGACTGCTAAAGTATCAGCAAATTAGAGGTCCACAACTAAGATAAATCCCTCTGTGCCCAGATGCCATAAGGGTAACTCTCCACACCAATACAAATGCTGATCAATCCAATCCACAGATAAATCCCTTTAATGTTGTATACTGTGAACACCCATCGAAATGGCAGCTGAGATTCGGAATCCTGGCAAATATTGTGATTGGAAGTATCCGTTTCAGCCATATCGATACAGACCTTCCAAAAAACTTTTCTCTGTATGAATAAAACCAGGAAGTAAAGTTTTACCCTGTCTTCAATTGGCACATTTAATTTGACTCTACTTGTGCCACACACCTCGTTTATCAGTCGAGTAGAAGACACAAGCCCACTCGGCCTCTATGACCTTATCCTCTCTGTGTGAGTTACTTGCTTTGTAACTGTACCTCTGAATCATAAGCCTTCCAAATCACTCAATGGTACAGTACTAGAAATGGCAGGTCACCACTTTCCAGAAAGTAACAATCTATGCTACATTTTAAATGTTCTGAAGTGAGATATACTGTTATCCCCTTAGCATTTAAGCCATTTAAATGCAATGCCAAAAAATATAATAGTTTCACAGCTGAAGTCCCAATTTCTTTGGGTTGAGTGATATTGCTTCTGACAGTTTGTGTTTGCCATTGCTGTGTATCGAGTTCACAGATTAATTTTCAGGCTGGTGTGTATGAAGCTCCAGCAGGCTATTAAATGTGAGAAAGCAGAGCAGTGAAAGCTCATCACTCTGTGAAAGCAGTGTCTTACTTTGGTCTAAGTTCTTCACAAAGTGCAGTTCACCATCATGGATGCACACACGTTCAAAAAATAAGCTATTACAAGCACCCAAGGACAGTGGCCTTGATAGTTTACATTCTCAATGTGATTGTATGGTGTGGTCATACCTGAATAACTTCCATGGTCTTTAGCTCCAGACAGTCCATTCTAATCCAATCCTCAAAATTATATATTGTGCTATGTATGGAACAACAATGAATGACTACTTTGCAGTCTGCTATGGAATGGAGAATGGATATGTCAAAAGGAACCAGAATGCTGGGCTAGGTCTTCCAATTAGCTTGCCCCCCTTGGATTCCCGTGATGGTAGACCAGGCAAACTCCAAATCTTATTGTTCTGTCAAAGTTTCTCACCAGATTCTCTGCAGCATTCCAGAATACTTCCTGAACACAAGGATAAAATCTCAGCATCAAAGATTGGCTATAGCACAGAAAAAGGTGATAGTATATGCTCAATGATACCAGCCACTGTTAAGACAGTGCAATCAGTCCCATTCTAAAAACCTCGCTTTTTTTTAGTTCAAGTGCTCATTTGATTAATTTTCAAAAGCCCTTGTTGATACTTTTTCCAATAAACACTGTGAATTCCGGATCATAACTACTCTCCGTGCAATAATGTCTTTACTTACATTTCCCTTGCATGCTTTCCCCAACATTTTAAATCTGTGCCTCTGTTTCTGCAACCATCTGTGAATGGGAATAGCTTCCCCCTACTTACCCTACATATACTAGTTATGATTCTGCAAACCTCTTTCAAAGCTTCTTTCGACATCTTTACTCCACGGAGAATCTCAGGCCTCAATGGTAATCTCATGAGGAAGAAGAATCTTTACCATAAACTAGAGCTGAGGGAGGTGAATGAAGGACAGGTCACTCAGACTATGGTCCAACCATTAGTGCTTACTCCTGGAAACTCTGATGAGTGTATGTGCACTAAAATCATGTAAAATGTGGAGTATGTGATGACGCCACTGCCTGCTCTACATGCTAAAATGGAAGGCAGGAAATGTGCAGCAAGGCTAAAGAACTACTGGCAGCTTATTGCCAAGTGTGCAATAATTGCAAGCTCGTGCTTTTAGACAGTTGGCTGCCAAGCAAAGGTTTTACAAGCACCAGGAGTCAGATATATTGTAGATCAATTTAAATGCACAAGATTGTGCTTATATTTCAAAGAATTGGGCACATCAAAGAAAGTTACAGTATTTAAACCAAGAATAATGTGACTCGCTAGAACAAAATGTGAATTGACAGCCCTGCATTTGTGAATTATTCCATTTCAGCTCTGGTCAAAATAAACATATATTGTAAACTCATTAAAAGACTGATTTATTGCTGCTATGTTTATGGCTCAGCTAATAAATAAAGTAAACATACAGTGCAATTTTGCTGTAACATGCCCCTCAATATAATCCTATACTCTTATAGCTCCCACAGCGAGCATTATAATGAGAAATTACCATGCTACACTTTGTACTATAGTCATTCCTCACTTTGATGAGGGAAAACACAAAAAATATCATTTTTAATGTATATGCTCCAGTGAGTTTCTTCTCTCTGGTGGAGTATCGTAAATTGTGTGTATGGGTACTATGCAGAAAAGTGTGTCTGATTTATTCAAAGTTCTTCTCAGGCCACAGATGTATGCACAATGGTGCATACCTATTTACAGTATATATGGTGCATATATGGCTTCCTCTCCCTCCCTCTGAAAAGGAAGAGCAAGACTGGTTTAATCTCGTTTACAAGGAAAGAGCGTTCACGTCACGGACCTGTTTCCACCAATCTGTTCACCACCACGCACAAGAAGCACATGAAGCACAAAAAGCGCAAGACACAATTGTATGCAGATGCCGAGAAGTGTGTTCAGCTCTGGCTGAACAATTTCTAATCTTGTGATGTGAACTCGATAAGAACAATAGGAGGCTCAACAAGGAGCATCCACTTCTGGACTCAATGAAGGTGCCAACTCAGGATTCTCTTAAACATAGAAACATAGGAAATAGGTGCAGGAGTAGGCCATTCGAGCCTGCACCGCCATTCAATATGATCATGGTTGATCATCCAACTCAGTATCCTGTACCTGCCTTCTCTCCATATCCCCCGATCCCTTTAGCCACAAGGGTCACATCTAACTCCCTCATAAATAGAGCCAATGAACTGGCCTCGACTACTGTCTGTGACAGAGAGTTCCACAGATTCACCACCCTCTGTGCGGAAAAAAATAATTCTCATCTCGGTCCTAAAAGACTTCCCCCTTATCCTTAAAAAGCCTGTCCCACTTGGGCGTCATTTACACGTGAAGATTTTGTACATCCCAAAATCCTGGGGCGCCACGCACAACCGCGCGTCACTGCCTACGTCACCACGCGTAAATGATGTTGCGTAAATGACGCGCAAATGATGCCCAAGTGGGACAGGCCCTTAAGCCATGTTCATTGACAGGTTTAGGATGTTGTTTAGTCTGTAATCAAACTCACAATCTATCTCACTGTTTTACTGAGTAGCTTGCAGTGACATTGAACGATCTACATAAACCTGTCCAAATCTTTCAGCTTTTCTTATGAGCAAATTCTTTTTCAGTTCTGTATATTTTTTGCCGTCCCTTCAGCATTCAAAGTTTTTCATCTCCAAACAGTCTCATGTAATGTATTACATCACATTACTCATAAACTATATGATGTAATGCAAATCTCTTTCTTTTGTGGCATGTATCCTCATGCCTACTTACATGGACTAGAATCATAGATGAGGATAAGCTGTGAGCAAAATCACCGAAACATAAAACAGGCAAGACAGTAATTGTAGGTTCAATATTTTATCTGCTTGCCCTCTCTCTATTTTGCCATAAATGTTTTGACAACATACTACTATATAGCCTTCCGAGGAACTCAGCGAATCAGGCAACAACTGAGGGGAGAATGGAGAGAGAACATTTTGGGTCATGACCCTTCTCCAGACTTAGCCCCAAAGATATTATCCCCATTCTTTTATTTATTTATTTATTTATTTGTTTGTTTTTTTAATATTTATTTTATTAGAAGCAATTGTACAAAGAGAACATAATCGACATAACAGTTATACAATTTTCGTACTGCTTCAATTTTAACATTTTATAAACTAATAACTAAATCGGAAAAAAAGAAAAAGGAAAAAAGGAAGGAAAGATGAAAAGGAAAAGAGAAGAAAGAATTTTGAGAAAGACATGAAAAAGAAAAAAGAATAACCCCAGAACTAACAAGGAAGTGAAAGAAACGGAGATTTTTCCCATTGCCCTTCCCTACACCCGCTCACCCGACCCTAGCGTCGGTTTTGAGTTTGTGTTCAACCATTATGTTGTTGAAGAAATTCAATAAAAGGAGACAATATTTTGGAAAATTGATCTGGTTTGTCAGTCAAGACAAGCCTTATTTTTTTCTCAATATAGTGTCTCAGTCATTTCTGTGATCCACATCTTCACTGTGGGGACTGTTATCTTTTTCCAGAATTTAAGTATGTTTTTTCGCAGTTATCAAACCATAGTCAAGGAAGCGTCTTTGTGATATCTTTAGATTAGGGCAGCCCTCTGACATTCCTAATATTATTAGTTTTGAATCTGGCTTCAATTGAGTTTTAAGTGTTTTAGAAATAATATTGAATATCTCCGTCCAGAAGTTTTATATTTTTATACAGGATACAAAAGAATGAGTTAGGGTAGCTTCTTGAAAGTGCCATTTATCACAAAGAGGAGAGACAGTTAGGAAGATCTTGGTCAATTTGGTCTTTGAGTAGTATAACCTATGCAATTCTTTAAGTTGTATCAGGCAATGCCTGGCATTTAAAGAACAGTAGTGTATGTAATGTAGGCTTTCTTCCCATATATCTTTCGACATCTCCATTCTAATATCTGACTGCAGTGTCTTTTATTGACATTGAAAACCTAACAGCCAAATAATCAAGAGACTGCACATGCTGGAATCTAGAACAAAAAAAAGAGGCTTTGAAGAACTCAAGAAGTTAGACTCAAGATATATTGTCATGTCCCAAACAGAACAATGAGATTCTTACTTGCAGTAGCATGTTAAACAGCATTTGTGGGGGGTAAAAGCTGTGTGTCTACAGTTTTGGATGAGACTCTGCATCAGGAGTGAGAGGGAATGGAAAAGATTGCAAGTACATAGCAGTACATACAGGGATGTGATAAAGGATGAGAGGTGATGGATAGAACAGATGGAGATGGGATGATGGGCAGATGGAACCAGATGGGGAAGAGGTGAATCAACCCCCTCTGCCAATGAGTAAGAAGATCAACTGAGATAAATGCATCAAGTAGACTGTATGAGTTCCATTAAATGTACAAATCAATGGTTTGGGCTGAAACTTTCCTCCTATACAAAGCTTAATAACAGTGATTGAACACTGGCAGAGTTTGTTCACGCTGGCTTATTTTGTACTATTGGTAAAGCTGATTCTTGGTGTGAAATTAATACATATGGATGAACAGATCCAAGGTTTCATACCGTATGTGCTGAGAGCGAGGAACAAACCTACATTCATATTGTTGCTATAATTATTCTTGAACCTGAGAAAGGCTGGTTAGTGAAGAATTACAAAGCAAGTAACCTTTCTGTGGTATCCACTGGTTGAATAGTGATCTCGATAGAGAAATGCTTACTCAATATGATTGTGCATACTTCCAACGGAAAAAACTCACATAAAATTAATGCCCAGTTGGCCAAGGTATAAGGAAGCGATCATTATCCTCAAGCAATATCCCAGCAGAGTGAGCAACATGAAAGCAAAATATTCAGCAATTGTATCTTCAGAATAAGCATGTGTTTAGAACTGAGGCCTTTGCTGTTCTTTCTGCAGCCCCTTGTTCAATATAATCAAACTGACAAATTAAGAGAAGCCTGTCCTCTATTTGACATCCTCCAATTACAGCATCTTGTCTTGGCCACATTTCATTTCACTTGGAGGTTATTTAACTGTCACTGGAATTGCCTGCAGACCAAACAAATTGGTTTGAATTCAGCCCACATAAACAGTATGCATTGGTCAATTAATTCTGATGGCTATCTTGTAGTTTGGGCTTAATTAAAGAAGTGTTCAATTTCAAAAGGGGGCATCACAATGGCAAGGATTTAAATCCACTCATTTGCACTGGGCTGTGTTTTAGATTAACCCTGTGCAATGCTCATCAGTTGAGTCCATACTATGCCAGGTCACCGTGTCAAACTGAGCCATGGAGAGAAGGAAGGATTCAAATATAATCCCTGATTTGTAATGCAGAAGTAGCCACAGTCAGGGCCTTTAAAAAGAGTAGAGAAATAATAATTGGATACCTTTTCACAAACTAATATCCTTGCTGAAAAATGCACTTACATGGATGTTGAATTAGAATACTTAGTTTAACCATCTTTGCATTGAATTGCACAGGAGCCAAATAGCTCTTTGAAACAGCTGATGAAATTAGTCCCATAACCTGGTTTATTCCCTCAAACCCTACAAAATTAATTCTACGATCCTTATGCTACTGCAAACCAAGTTCCCCATGCTCATTGAAGAAACAAAGAACTGCAGATACTGGTTTATATCAAAGATAGACACAAACTGCTGGAGGAACAGGCAACACATCTCGGGAGAAAAAGGACAGATAACGTTTCAGGTCGAGACAAAATGGTGCCGGCAAAACAGTTCTGACCCAAAAAGTCAGCCGCCCATGTTCTCCAGAGATGCTGCCTAACCCACCAAGCAACTACAACACAAAAGACAATGCTGGAGTGGCACAACTGGTTGGGCAGCACCTCTGGAGAACATGGGTGGGTGACGATTTGAGTCAGGGCCATTCTGTTGGGGCAATAGGTCTGAAGAGGAGTGTTGACCGGAAACCTCACTTATCTTTTTTCTTCAGAGATTCTGCCTGACCCGCTGAGTTACTCCAGCACTTTGTGTCTATCTTTCCAAAGATCATTGCTTCATATAGTAAGAGTCATACATTAATTAACACTTAAGGGCCTGTCCCACTTGGTAATTTTATTCGGCGACTGCTGGCATCATTGTTTCAGGTCACCGAAAAATTTGCGGTGTGATGCGACGTGATGTGGCGTGACGACCTATTGACCCGCGGTGTTTTTTCAAGTGTCGCAACATTTTGTCGCTGCTGGATTTTGAAATGTTCAAAATATTTTGGCGACACTGATATGACGCCGGCAATCGCCGAAAAAAAATCGCCAAGTGGGACAGGCCCTTTAAGCAATAGCAGATGGAGCTTAAGCAACTAAATTGCAACTTTGTGGATAAATGAAACAGTGAAGCCATTTTGTCTGAGATTCTCACAATCTTTTTATATTATAAATGCAAACAGGCTGAATGGACTTAAATTGCTATTGTGAAATGTTTTTCACTGGAAGTCGTGTTGAGGTAGGGTTCAGCCTAAAGGTTTCACTCCAGCAAAATACAGTTCTACTTATATTCATAATATATTCACAATGGGTTCCCAATCTTAGAAACCTGTAAAGGCTATGACCCAGGCTCTATAAATAAGGAGGCCTGTACCACCTATGCCACCCCTTGATATCGACATAGCTATCAAACACTCCAAGTTAGCTGACTTCTTAAGAGCAGCCAATGTGGTAGGTATATATATGATGGAGTGTAATATACATTGATTGCATCTTCACCTCAGTGCAATGGAGTCTATCTGAAATTTATCAGCCAGGACGCGTCACAATTCCCTTCACATCCTTTATCTTCTTGTACGTGTTATTATATTTCCTGCTAAACTTCTAGGAAATCATTGGGAGATATGATGATAGGAATTTTATTGCCACTCCTGGTTTCATCCAGATTGGGGTTTGCCCTTTGAAAACCAGATTCAATGTTATGTGAAGGCACACACACACCACCCAATGTTTTACATCAAGGAACCATCACCTTATTTTCACCAAGGCAGCTTCTGTAAATCCTTACCAGATACCCAATTCTGCCTCTGATGATTGGTTTGAAAAGAGATCAAAAGGAAAAGCAACGGTCCAAGCGAGCATAAAGGTTCGTCTTTGGTAGCATGTTTTTCCCCATTAACAGGATTTATGTGAACTGACTTGGGGACACCTGCATGTAAAGGTAGCAAAACCCTCCCCAGATGAGAACCTTGACAGCAGTAGAGGAGAATTATATGTCAGCGAGCCGTGAAACTGAGCTTGTTGCCAGCTAGTGACAATGATAGCAGGACATTTGGCAGTGGGCTCAGATTTTAGTCATTCAAATGCTTCCCTTACGGAAAAGGATCACAGCTGCTTGGCAGCTGCTTCAAAGGCATTATTACCTAAAGAGGGAAATGCAACTTTCAGACACATTGTGAACTCGCCCCACCTGGATTTGCAAGCAGGAAACCATGCAAGCAGATAAAGTCTATGGAGCAGCCAAAGTGTCTGCTCAGCTTTGTGTCTCCACAATCATCCTCCTGTCAAACTCATGGCAGCAGACTGAGATGGGGAATACTCTGCTGGTTTTCATGAGACAGTACAAATCACAAAATTTTAAGCAGAAATTTGATTTGATTTAAAAATATTGAACCAGAGTGTTATCTGGGTCTTTTGCCACCCTCAGTTTTCCAGTTCTACTGGGTAGTAAGATTCACCCACAACGCCTCATCTGCTAAAAAAAATATTTTAGTCACTATTTGGGCAAAATGAAAATAAATATGACTGCAACAGTAAATGTCCCTTCTACCCTCGTAATATCTGCATATGAAACAAAAGGCAGCCAATATCTGTTGAATCCAATACCCATATGGATGAGGGAAGCAAAGCGGAGAAAGTGAGAGAATGCCTTTGGAATATACCACATCAAGAGTTAAGGGGCTGTCCCACTGCGGCGACCTAATCCGCGAGTTCTGCAGAGTTTGCCCTCGACTCATACTCGCAGCATGGTCGACACGAGATCCTAGGAGGTCTTTGTAACTCTCCTTCATGCTCGAGGGGAGTCCCCGCGTACTAGAGGACTCAGCTAGGCCGCACCGTATTTTTCAACATGTTGAAAAATGCTCGCAAGTAAATAAAGGTCGCCATGGAAAAATCGATACTTTTTTTACTCGTAGGTTTAGTCAAAGTAGGGCGCAGTAGGTCGGCATGTTATTCGTAGTTGAGGGTAGTCGAAGGTAGTCGTAGATAGTCTTCAACATAGTCGAAGAGAGGTCGAAGGAGATCGAAGGAGGTCTTCTTCACTCTCCACTATTCGGCGTCCAATTTTCAGGAAGCTAGTCGAAGCTAATCTTTAACATGGTCGAAGGTGGTCTTCTACATAGTCGAAGGAGGTCTTCTACATAGTCGAAGGAGGTCTTCAACATGACATTTTTTCAAACTCTCCTAAACTCTTCTAAACTCGCAAATTAGGTCGCCGCAGTGGGACAGCCCCTTTATAAGTCATTAATTGTCATATGTATCGCCACTTGCTGCAGCCTAACATGCCCATAAACACAATATCATACATCACACATGCATCCTCCCACCCTTTTCACCTGTCCCTGCTTCAACTTAATTTTCGATTTCCTCAACCTTTCCTGTTCAACCTGTTTCCAAACTTCAAATAAGTAATGGCAAAAAGGCATTAGATTGATAACATCAACCCTTTTTATTACTTGTGTAACAACACACTATGTGTAACAACACACCTCTGGAGAGATTCAACACAGCTGAATATTTTTTGTAAATTCATTACTGAATATCGTGAGCCTTTGTGTACTTTTGCCAAAATCACATGGAGCATTATTGTCTATTATACTCTATTTCTAAAATTTGCTTCCAATGATTGAAAGAACAAATGTTACACAAACAGACCATTCAGTCCAAATGACTGTATTTAGCTAGTATATGTCACATGTTAGATGGGGGAAAAAATTATCAATATTTGAATGAGTAGTTAATATCAATTGTCCTTAAAAGTATATGTGTGGGTATCCTTTGGAAACATTGACATATACCAATGTTTTGCTTAACACAGTGCAAGTAATGGAGAAATATATCCCAAGGCAGTTTCAAGAGGATGAATTTAAAGGATATTAAGCTGTAAAGGCTGGGAGCTGAATGTTTATATAGTCTTAAAAGAAAGAAACAAATAATGTGGTCATGGGGGAGTAAACACAAGCACAAACCCTTGAAGTTAAATATACATTGTCCATTATCAGATGAATGAGAGTCAGAAGAATGTTGTAGGGTTGAAAAAGTCATTGGGAGAACAAGAGCCAATACTGATCAGTGAAGACAGGAGCAATGTATGGATGCGATCAGGCATGAATTAATATATATGCAGCATTTATAATTGTGAAGTGCAGTTTATTCATTTTTCCTTTGGCTGTGTTGCCGTATAACCACAAATACCAGAAGAGTGAAGAAATGCCTGTTAAGCATGATAGGTTTGAATGGCAATTGCAAACATGGCAGAAGAATGGTGCAATGACATGCAACATTCACATGTTTAAGAAAGAACTGCAGATGCTGGAAAAATCGAAGGTAGCCAAAAATTCTGGGGAAACTCAACGGGTGAGGCAGCATCTATGGAGCGAATGAATAGGTGACGTTATGGGTCGAAACCCTTCTTCAGACCGATCAAAGTCTGAAGAAGGGTCTCGACCAGAAAACGTCACCTATTCATTAATATGACCTCTGTCACTCCTGGGTGTGCTCAACCATAGTTGCAGAGGTCACATGCTTATGTTAATATTAACCTTTTTTTCACCCAGTTTTATTCCACCAGGGAGGTCTTACCTTCCACTACCTGCAACCACCTTCAACTAGCATCGCAACCGGCTTCGACTAAAAAATAACCGATTTTTAAAACGGCAACCTATTTTTAGTCGCGGCCAGTTTTGAATTTTTTGAAATAATCACCGGAACATAGAAGAAACGGAAACCACTTTCGACCATTAGGGAGACTGACAAAAACCTCCAGGAACCGCACGGAAACCTTGGGTGGGGCGCAAAGTCTCCAGAGGTTTCCGTTCAGGTTTCCTAAGTGGGACAGGGGCATTACAAAGACCTCCTAGAACCTCGTGTTGACCATGCTGCGAGTATGAGGCGAGGGCAAACTCATCTGAACTCGCGGATTAGGTCGCTGCAGTGGGACTGCCCCTTTAAAAAGATTGTCAAGGAAGAAGATGATTCGTTGAAAAGATACAGAGCTTCTGAAAGGGGGACCGTGAATTATTGAAAACAAAATAACTACATCAGTTAAAGAAGATGATTTTGTAATACAGGAGCAGATATATTTGTAAATCAATAAATATACTTAAAAATAAAGCACTGTCCTTGAAAGTGGACCTTGATGCACAGTTATTATTATATTGTGTAATTACTTCTACAGGATGAGAATGATTTTTTTTACCCCTACTAGTGTGGACATTATTGTTACACTTCTATCTATATTTTATGTATCAATCTTCTATCTATCTATCTAGACATAGCTAAAACTTTGATCTTGAGCTCTTCCGGTTTGCGTGGTGTTTCTATTTGCTCAAAAACGGTACGCAATAGCACTACGATTTTTCGCCAGCTTCCCCTGTGCTGCTAGTGCAACAAGTTTCATTCCGATCGATGGTATATTGCAAAAGTTATTAAGGTTTAAAATCGTAAAAAATGCACATGCGCACATTGCTGTCGCCATCCTGTAGCACAACCTCCGCTTCCTGCTCTGCGGGCAGCTCTGGCTCGGCCACCCGCCACCCTCACCCCGCCCCCGGCACAGCGATCCTGGCTCCGTCGAGGCCCAGGTCCATGAAAGCATCGGCGGCCTACAGCCAGGGCCGGGCCGGGTACGAGAACCAGGCCAAAATCCAGGCACCTGGAGGCATCTGCTCCAAGAACGCCTGTTCGAAATGCAGACACGGGCAGTGCCCGTCCATCAGGGCCAGCATCTTCGCCATGATGGCGGATAGCCACCGGTCGCCGACACTGTCCATGTGCAGGATCTTCGCCGCCCTGTCTCAACGGCTGAGACCGAAGGTATGTAACAGCAGGGCCTTCAAACCTTCATACTTTGCGATCGTCGGTGGGTCTCTAATATACTGCAACAGCCTCGAGGCACAGTCCTGTGGCAGAGCTCCTACCACGTGGAAGTACATTGTGTCATCCGCAGTTATTCGATGCAGGTGGAACTGTGCCTCAACGTGGGCGAACCACACCTGAGGTTGGTCTGGCCAAAAGGAAGGTAGCTTGAAGCCTGGTGAGCCCTGCCTTGTGCCAGCCGATTCTGCGGGGATGTAGTCCTCCTGCATGATCTCTTGTCTAACGACGACTAGACAGGATGGGGTCACCAATTTGACGGATGCAAAGACGACAACCAAGTTTTGCGAACTTATTTATTAAGACAATAGCTCCTTGGCTTACAGGTCTCCGCTAACACGTCTGACCACAACGGTGGTCAGCAACACAACTGTGGTGTGAAAGCGAAACCGCGCAAAAACAGCAGCCCCTCCCGAGTCACGTGACCACGGCTTCCGAACGCCTGGATCGATACCGGCGTGCGCCAGCAGGCGCATATACACCTTTACATATTTATGAGCATAAAGAATTCAATGTCATTTGCAGCTCAAAATTCTTTCAGATGGAGATGATACATAATGGACCCACAGTATTGTAATGTCATGTGCAAAGCATAGCTCGGGAAGGAGGGGGTTACCACCAGAAAATTTGCTTGCCTGATTTGTGTGCCTGCTCATGTGGAATAACTATATGTGTGAGTTTAGATGTGACAGTCTTTCCAACCGTAAACAAGAGCGTTGGATTTCTTTTTAATTTTATGATTGCTTCATGGGAGTGCCACTGTTTGTAACTGTGCCACGTGGCTTCACTTCACAGCTTGTTCTTTTTTTTCATATCACGACATGACTTTTGCTCGTGATTTGCACCCAAATGTAATCTTTGATTAGCAGTTGTCTGTCATGCAGACCTAACGTGGGCCCTGTTTTATGGAGAGTTTTGCAAATTTGCTCAGCTGATGTATTACCTCGTTGTATCTACCCTCAATCAGCACAGCCGAAATTATAAGCATAGCTTGAGCTACAGTTTAAGCATTAGATGCAAAAAAGGTTAAAAAAAAACTGAAATGTATTCCATTGCTGGTACAACTTGTGATCGTTTTTTTCTGATGATGGAGACAACATCTGATTTTAAAGACCAAAATCTCAGCTGCCACTTCACATCTAGCCTGGATTTCTGATTTAGATTTATCTGCCTTTACTAAATATTTACCATTTGCCTTTATAGACAATAGACAATAGGTGCAGGAGTAGGCCATTCGGCCCTTCGAGCCAGCACGCCATTCAATGTGATCATGGCTGATCATCCCCAATCAGTACCCCGTTCCTGCCTTCTCCCCATATCCCTTGACTCCGCTATTTTTAAGAGCCCTATCTAGCTCTCTCTTGAAAGCATCCAGAGAACCTGCCTCCACCGCTCTCTGAGGCAGAGAATTCCACAGACTCACCACTCTCTGTGAGAAAAAGTGTTTCCTCGTCTCCGTTCTAAATGGCTTACTCCTTATTCTTAAACTGTGGCCCCTGGTTCTGGACTCTCCCAACATCGGGAACATATTTCCTGCCTCTAGCGTGTTCAAGCCCTTAACAATCTTATATGTTTCAATGAGATACCCTCTCATCCTTCTAAACTCCAGAGTGTACAAGTCCAGCTGCTCCATTCTCTCAGCATACGACAGTTCCGCCAATCCGGGAATTAACCTAGTAAACCTACACTACACTCCCTCAATAGCAAGAATGTCCTTCATCAAATTAGGGGACCAAAACTGGACACAATACTCCAGGTGTGGTCTCACTAGGGCTCTGTACAACTGCAGAAGGACCTCTTTGCTCCTATATTCGATTCCTCTTGTTATAAAGGCCAACATGCCATTCACTTTCTTCACTGCCTGCTGTACCTGCATGCATACTTTCATAGACAGATGTACAAGGACCCCCAGATCCCCGTTGTAATTCCCCTTTTCCCAACAACACCATTTAGTTAGTATTTACTGGATATTTACCATGCTCTGTCCAGATGGATGAAGGAAATCTCTGAATCTCTCATGCACAAAGAGGGTGCAGGAGGTGAAAAGAAATGTAAAACTAACATAATCCTGTCCATGTAGGTAGGTATATTTTTAATTCAGGAGGCAGAGGATGTGTCGGTGGAAAGGAATGAGCTATAAATGTATTTATTATGGATTTCAAAGGACTACTAACACTTTTCCCAATTTGAACATGGTCTGGATTTTTCCAGTTATCAAACTTTCATGTTCATTCACTTTTGCTAGTGGGTTGTTTCAGTGATTTTAAAGTGTTAGGATAAGGAATGTTATTGACATATTTTCAATAACTTGATATTAATATCAAGCACACCAACATCCAGGCATAACAAATCATGCAAGTACTGGCAGGTTCCTCATCACAGGCTTCGGAGGGATGACGGTACCCAAATACGAGTGAACCAAGACTTGGTAAGATAGGGAGAGCTCAAGATTTGGCAGATATTGTTGATAAAATATGTTATTGCTTAAGAATGTAAGGAAACAAGCCCTTTGGCCCACTGACTACATGCTGACGATCGATCACCCATTCACACCAGTGGCAATTTTACAAAGGCCAATTAACCTACAGACCTACATATCTTTGAGATGTGGAAGGAAACCAGAGCACCCGGGGGAAATTCCATTTTTGCATGCAGCCGCAGAGGTCAGGATCAAACTCGGGTCTTTGGTGCTGTGAGGCAGCAGTTCTACCAGCCATGCCACTGTGCCGTCCCTGTCACGTTTCAGGCCAGTCATCTTTCATTGGATGTTTTAATTGTAAATTATCGCTAGTAATGTTTATAAATTATAAAGACTACTACTGAAATAGATATTCATCTTCACGGGCTAAAGTCCTATTTCCTGACCACCTTTTCAGAATCTCCAATCCTTTAATTAGAATTGCATCAAGACAGCTTCAAAATCAATGATCCTTCCAATTGAGGGCACTGCCATCTCCACATTTTGTCAGCTTTGTCCATTACCGCAGAGAGACCAACATGTTTCAGAATATCCTAGATGACAAAATATAGTCCACACCGATAATTCCCTAAAACTATGCATGTGTTCTCAATTCATAATCAGAAGTGCCAAGATTATTTATTTGTCATATGCACCGGATATGAACCAGAATAATGAAATTCTTACTTGCTGCAGCTTTACAGGCACATTAAACGCAACACAGGCACATTAGACTTAAGTGTTGCAAGAGCATTTTGCACCAGATAATCCTCTGTGAAATGAGGAGAATTTAAACTAAATGCAGCAAGTGGAATAATCTACATGGTGACCCATTTTAACAATGAATCTACCTCAGACATCAAAAATTAATTTGTTCTGCCATGATATAGTTTATCTTACAACCTGCCTTCAGGTCTGACTGGAATCTTTCCCCAGGTATAATCATTAGTGAGGCGCTGGATAGAATTCCCCACCCCCATCCAAGTACCACTGTACCTGTCAGCATTGCCATTTCTCAAACTCTCGGCCTAGTTGCTGAATTAAGACTCTGGAGAACTCCAAGAATCATATCACTGACAACCATGGTAAGATTGCTGACATTTCTTTCAAAATATAAGTTTTAACTAAACCTTCAACAATCAAATGACAATGGTACTTTCTCCCATAAAAATAGATACTAATTTTGAGTTTGACATGATTGTTTTCATTATGAATGTGCAAAGTATTGTATTTATTTTATAATGGCTGGTTTTCATACCGTTATTTCTTCCCAGTAATGTCTACAGGTAAGACCTGATACTTTAACAACTGAAGGCAAGATTATGATAACATGAATCCAAGAAAATCATAATGGCAAGTCCACATCTCAGATGGGTGGTTTGTGCTGTTCATCTACTATCTAAGTCCACTGCTGCTCAATTACTATGTATGGCTTTAACCTGAGCAGCAGCACTGAGAGCTCGAATGTCACAGTGGGTTGGTGAGAGATCAGAATGTGTGGGTCATGGCATTGTTCCACTTCCTTGATATGCCAGTGACAATTGGCAGCAATTAGCAAAGTTGATAGAGCAGTGGGGAGAAGTAGAAAAGTGCTAGTGATTGTGAAAAAAATGTTTGTGATACATGTGGAAGGGGCAGGGTGCAGTCAGAGAAGGCAGGGTAGGAGCTTTAACTGTTGGAAGTAGGTGATCGGGTGAAGGGATTAAAGTGCAGGTATTGAGCCGAGAGATGAGGTTGATGCCAGTACATGCCAAATATGGCTACACCTGACCAGGCTATGAATGGACTTCATATGGGCTGCATCCTATTCGCTCTAATCTCCTCCAGGTCTATAAATCCCTGGAACATTTGCTTATTTTGGCCAATCATTAATCCCATATCTATGCACTTTGTCAATGCCTGCTTTGCTGCATAGGTACCAAGTTTTGGAATTTCCTCCCGGAGCTACGCTATAATTCTACCTCTTGTCCCATTTAGGATACTCTTTAAAGCCCACTCCTTGATCAAGAATGTGGTCATTTGTCTTCATTCACCATCTTCTTTTGCGACTTGGGGTCAATTTTCGTATGATAACAATTCCATGATGTGCTTTGAGACAATTTCCTATGTAAAAGTGAGTTACATATATACGTTGTCTCTGTTAGCAGCACTAATATGGGAATAGTGTGAGGAGATACGAAGCCAGTCCAGCATTAAAATTCCACAGGCAATCTGATAATTAAATAAAACATGTTAGGATGAGAGAAAGTTGAAGGCCCTGGAGTCTGAGGAACAAGATTGGCAAGACATATTTTGAAGACCGAGTACTGTTCAATTATTTGTGACAGTAAAAGCACAATAACAACAAAAATGAAGATGAGTGTAGTCTTCCACAAAAGGATAGGTGTATTTCATAATTCCCAACAATTCTCCGTATATAAGTCACCGCAGATATTCTTCGAATGATAGTTTACATTTTGAGATTAGGCTCCAAAAAGCCAAAAATAAAGCAATTTTACACAGTTTAAGCCTATCAAAAATGAACAAAGTATCTACATCCATTCCAAAGTGCATAAATATAATAACAGGGCACATTGTCAAATCTGTCTCAAATATTATATTTAGAAGTTTGTGACAGACGGTCATTGCAGACATGAAAGTAATTATGGTTGAATGCTGCATATTTTAACCTGTGTACAATAGTTGTGAACACATTAAGGCATCAACATTCTGCTTAACCATCTTAAGCTCAATGATTAAACAACATGTCTATTTGCAACCTTGGTCTTTGGAACTTATAACAAGATATGTAAAAAATTCCTCTAATTGATTCCTGTTGTGTAGGCCCTTATTCTCAATGTATAATATTTAACTGGAGAATTCATAAATACTAAATTCCCGTAATCAAACCAATTACTGTACTTTGTTTTACTGAACATACAAACCCCGTGTATGTTTTTGGCACATTTTTGAGTTTAATTCACTAGCTGACAGAAATCTTTCTCGTAATGCTACCTATCTGCTGTAAAGGAATCTATTGATCTCTGTAACAAATATCATCCTCTGCTGATTTCATTAGAAAAGCTTTACTGTTAATTACCATTCATTCAACTCTCTGTGCTACATCCAGTCTGACAAATTGGTAGAATTAAATAAAACATTCCATGAAATATAGGCTGCTGCAATTTCCCACCTTTGCCCTTTAATTCTGACAAGCTGCAGTAATTAAAAAGTTTGGAAATGCCTTCAACATGCAAATTTGGCAAAAAGGTGGGATTTACCATTTTAAACAAAGCTCTGTGTGATCTTGCATTTTTTTCAAGAAAATTACATTTCTATGCTTTTACACAGCGTAATTCAAAAGTGTATGCAATATGTCAACATTTAAAGACCTCCGGTAGATTCCAAACAATCATGAATGTCAAAATGAAGATTAAAGTCCAGTGAAAATGGGCAACAGACATTTCAACTACATTGTACATTTTGCAAAACATTCCACTCACTGGGAATTCAATTTCTCCAAAGAGAACATGCAGCATCTTGAAAATAGAGGTCAAATCAATTTTAATAAGTACATACATGATTATTTGCTATGTTCACTGCACAAAGAAGCTTCTCTTGAATGATGGCTGCCTAATTTTAATTATAGCCACAAAGCCTGTATTGTAGCATTTCTGATTTGATCAGCACAAATGCGGTCTGTCTTTCATCCCTCATCCCTTGCTTGATAGGAAATTAAAAAAGTACAGAGATCAGTTGTCCTAAACCATAAACCTATCTTGGACGACAGTTACTGGAAACTGCAGAAGCAACCTTTGTTATCCAACTTGGAGGTTTTGTTAATTGTCACTAAAGAATGTAAGATACGGTACTAATATCCTCAACATAATTCAGGTCGGCACATTGGCGCAACAGTGGAGCTGCAGCCTTATTGTTCCTGTGACGTGGGTTCAAGCCTGAACTCTGGTCCTGTATTTGTGGAGTTTGCACACAGAATGGAACCGATTTAAGAAGGACTGAAAATACAAGCAGGAAAATACAGGCCTAATATCTGTGGTGGGTAGTAACTGCAGGAGAGTAATTTATGGGATTCGGAGGATATACTAGCAATTGGAAAGATATGGACTGATCAGAAATGGTCAGCATGGCTTTGAGCAGGGAAATTGTGTCCCATTAATTTGAGTTTTTTTGAAGTGGTGACAAAGAGGATTTACGTTGGCAGGGTATTAGACAATATCTACATGGACTTTAGCAAGTTATTTGATAAGATCCCACATAATAGGTTGGTCTGGAAGATTACGTCACATGGTATCCAGTGTGATCTAGTCAATGGACACAAATTTGGGGGTAGGAGTTAAAAGGTAGCAGTAGAGGGTTGTTTTTCAGATCGGAGGCAAGTCACCAGTGGTGTGCCACATGGTTCGGTGCTCGGTCCACTGTTGTTTGTCATTTACATTCAGGAGTAAGATGAGAATGTAGTTGACATGGTTAGTAAGTTTGTAGATCAAAATTCGGAAGGGGGGGGAAGGGGGAAACTGCTCTTCCTGGTTCCTACCTGGTCGGAGAGGCGGCTTTTCTCCAGGCTGCACCTTCGACCCGTCCTCGCGGCCTACCAACGCGGAGCGGTCGATGCCGCGCTGGAGCTGGGACCGCCGATTGGAACATCGCGGACCTGCGGGACTGTGCAGCGGCCAGCCGCGGGCGGCGGCGCTGACCTTTAACATCGGGAGCCTGGGATCTCTCGGCGAGATCACCAGTGGTGGAGCTCCATCCAGCGCGGCCCGTTAGCTTTGGAAGCCGCGCTCTCCAAGCCACTGAGAGGATTCTCCCGACGCCGGAGCACCATCACCCGGCGAGAGGGCCTGAAACATCGGGCTGCCGTTGTGCCGACTGCAGAGGCCTCAATAGGCCCGACTATGGGTGGACAAGGAGATGGGAACTGGACTTTGTGTCTTCCCTCACAGTGGGAACCATTGTGGGGGGGTGTTTTTATGTTTATTGTTAAATTCTTTAATGTTGAGTCTTATCTTTATTTGTGTACTGCAATGGCAAGTCAAATTTCACTACACCAATTGGTGTATGTGATAATACATGTCCTTTGTATCTTTTGTATCTTGGGAAGTTAAAACAAGACAGGACTTACACAATAAATGGCAATGACCATGAGAGTGTTGTCAGACAGAGAAAGTGAAGGACACAAGTACATACAGTAGTTGCCTGAAAATGGTAATACATGGAGACAGGTTGGTGAAGAAAGCATATGGCATGCTTACTTTCATCTGTCAGGCCAGAGTACAAAAGTTGGGATGTCATTCGAGACATTCGAGCATCCACATTTGGTGTATTGTGTGCAGTTCTGGTAACCTACATATTGGAAGGATGCCATTAAGCTAGAAAGGGTGCAGAAAAGATTCACAAGGATGCCCCATCTTACATTGTAAAACTTAGCTAACACCTAAGGAAGGGTCCTGGAAGCAAGATACACTGTTTTCTATTCCCTATGAATGTGTGCTGCTGTGACCATGTGGGTTTATTCTAGGTGCTTTTGTTTACTCTGATTTGCTCCCATATCTAAAGGACATTGGCCTGGGGCTTAATTGGCCACTATATGTATCCAATATATCATCCAATATATAGAATAGAATAGTTTCTTTATTGTCATTGTAACATGAACCATGTACAACGAAATTGTAAAATGTCAGCCAGTCAGTGCACCATTCAAACATTTCTAAAAGCTAACGATACATACAAAGTAAAATATTTAAAAAGATAAACAACTAAAATAAATATCATAAAAATAGCACGCATAAACACCCAGCCCTACATCCTTCTGTCGATTTCATGTATGTATGTATCGCCCCTGCGTTCCTTGGCGGCTACATTTAGTGCCTTTATAGCAGTGGGGTAAAAACTGTTTTTAAGTCTGTTTGTCCTTGTCCTTGTAGATCTGTACCGTCTGCCTGACGGTAACAGTTCAAACAGGGAGTGTCCGGGGTGGGAAATGTCCTTTATAATACTCTGGGATTTTTTGATGCAGCGGGAACTGTGTAAGTCCTCCAAGGTAAGGAGAGGGCATCCGACAATCCTCTGGGCGTTGTCAATGGCCCTCTGGAGCGCTTTCCTCTGAGCCGCTGTGCAGCTGGTGTACCATACGCATACACAGTATGTTAGGAGGCTCTCAATGGAGCACCGATAAAAGGACAGCAGCAGTCTCTGAGTGATGTTATTCTTCCTGAGCACCCTCAGGAAGTGCAGTCTCTGCTGGACCTTTTTCAGCAGTGCAGAGGTGTTCACGCTCCACGTCAGGTCCTCCTCAATATGGATTCCCAGGAAGCGGAAATCCGCCACCCTCTCCACACAGTCCCCTCTGATAATTAATGGTACCATGTCCGTTTTATTCTTCCTGAAGTCTATTATTATCTCCTTGGTCTTTAAGGTGTTAAGGAGCAGGTTATTTTCTCCACACCACACTGTCAGCTGCTCCACCTCATCCCGGTAGGCGTACTCGTCCCCCCCGGAGATGAGTCCCACCACCGTAGTGTCATCCGCAAATTTGACAATGGTGTTTCTGTGGTGGGCGGGGATGCAGTCATGTGTGTAGATGGTGTAGAGCAGGGGGCTCAGCACGCAGCCCTGTGGAGAGCCGGTACTGAGGCTGAGGGCCATGGATGTGTGATGGCCCACTCTGACTCTCTGGCTGCGACCCGACAGGAAGCTATTTATCCACATGCAGGTGGAGTGTGGAAGTCCCAAGTCCCCCAGTTTGTCCACCAGTTTGTGGGGAAGGATGGTATTAAAGGCAGAGCTGTAGTCCACAAAGAGCATCCGCACGTAGCTCCCCCGCTGCTCCAGGTGGGACAGTGCAGCATGGAGAGCTGTGGCTACAGCGTCCTCTGTAGATCTATTCGCTCTGTACGCAAACTGGTGGGGGTCAAAGCTTCGGGGCAGGAGTGATGTGATGTGACCCCGGACCAGTTTTTCAAAACACTTCATCACCACTGGTGTGAGTGCGACTGGCCGGTAGTCGTTGAGGCTGGAAATGTGGGTTTTTTTGGGCAAGGGGACTATGGTTGCGGACTTCAGACAGGGTGGAACAGTGGACTGGGCCAGAGACTGGTTGAAAATCCTCGTACAGACTCCAGCCAGCTGGTCAGCGCAGTCCTTCAGCACGCGTCCAGAGACGCCGTCGGGTCCAGTAGCCTTCCTTGGATTGATGGCCCGCTGCGTGCGCCTCACCTCATGCTCCTCTATCTTGAGGGTTAGGCTGCTGTGGACCATGTGGTGTGATGTGGCTGTCTCGGGTGGCTCCACTTCAAAGCGAGCAAAGAAGAGGTTCAGCTCCTCTGCCAACGAGGCGTCACCTTCAGCAGCTCCAAGGTTGGTCTTGTAGTTGGTGAGGTACTGGATCCCCTGCCACACCTGCCTGCTGTTGTTGCTGTCCAGGTGGTCCTCTATCTTCCTCCTGTAGTCTGATTTGGCCTCTCTGATGCCTCTCTTCAGGTTAGCTCGGGCCGTGCTGTATAAAGCCCTATCGCCAGACCTAAAAGCGGTGTTCCTCTCTTTTAACAGCTGCTGGACCTTCCGGGTCATCCAGGGCTTCTGGTTGGGGTAGACCCGGATGCGTTTGTCCACTGTGACCGTGTCCATGCAGTTTTTAATGTAACACAGTACACTGTCTGTGAACACCTCCAGGTCCCGGTGTTCAAACACATCCCATGTAGGTGAGTACGCAGCCCTGTGGAGAGCCGGTGAGTGGTAGAATCTGGGGGAGTGGATGTGTTTGTGGGAACAAAAAATGAGATTAATTGTAAATGTGGCCTTAAAGGTTTGCATAGATTTGTTGGCCCAAAGGGCCTTTAGCTGGTGTATATGACTGAAATTTGTCCCCCATCACACATTGAGTCAGTGTCTCATGTGGCATTGTCCTAAGTCATACAGAAAAAGAAAATCTTCATGAATATAATGCCTCTCATAACCTCTAGATTATCCATACCACTCTGTCAATTAAACTGTGTGCCCACAATGAAACGTGGCTGTGAAACAGCAAGCAGTAAAGCACCAGAAGCAGCATGGTGATAATATCTTTGATAATCTGTTTTAGTTATTTAGTAGAAAGAGTGTTGAACTTTCTGCCTCTGGGTCAAAATAATATCATGGATGATATGCAACATTCTCAGAACTGCTTTCGAACATCCGATTAGTTTTCATGTGCAGGGCTCTAGAATAGGTTAGATTCGACCTAATACCAGTTGAGCCACAGCTAACATCCACGCAGTCCTGACTGAGGTTGTTAGCTTATTGGAACCGACAATGATAGAATCATTAACATTGACCTTAGTTTCCTCTGGCTAATTGGCAAGCATTCCTACTCAAGTGACCTTCACTTGATGTACATACATATTGTTGTCCAGTTTCTTTTCCCTTTGTATGTGTGCTGCCAGATTGAGTTTCTATGGTAGAGGGGAAAAAAATATGATTTTTATTTTAGACAAATGTTTGCAAAGCCAATAAACGCTAATCCGATCAATGGAAAAAATGCTCATTTTAGTCTATAAACTCCTAGCTGAACTTCTGCTTATGTAGAAATTAGATCTCAAGCTACTGTACGTATATTAATTTTAAACCCTGTAATTATATTATTTCAAAGACACAGGTGACTTTCAGAGAAGGAAGGTCTCCTTTCCTCCCTGTTGACCGTCAAGGATCATCAAATAAATGAGTTTCTGCTGTCGTAGATAATTCCCAGTGGGTTACATGTATAGCTCAAAACTTCTTGGATTCTGTACTAATTCAGTAATCTTACTTTATGTCCCCTGGAGGACGGGAAAAGTGAAATGATAAATTTACACCGGTACTAATTATAGGGACATTACTCTTCCATTGAGGGGAGATGTTATAGTAAGGTGAGTTGTAACTATCAGCTGTGCTTCCATTGGTAGCACTCCTTTGTCCGATGCAGAGGGCTGTGGCACCTCAGCATAGAAATCTGGGGCACGCTTTGGTACGTTGATAACAGAGATGTGATGTGTTGAGTATAATATGGTCCCACTGACCCATTGAGGCAAATATAGAAAATCCAATCCATCTTTTTGGAAGAATAGGTGGAAAGATATATCGATGTCCCAGCTAATTTTAACCCCTCAGTCAATGTCATAAAAAGCCGATAACCAATGATTCTCACATTGCAATGTGTGGGAGTTTATTGATTTCTGATGTTTGTCCTACATTACAATGAGGCCATTTCAGAAATACTTAGCTGCTTGTAAAACACTTGATGATGACTTAAAGCCATGCGAGGCACTGTGTATAAACATACCTTCCTCATTTTGCTCTGAAGTAGAGAGAATTCCATCTCTCTGATTACCAGTGGATTTAAAGAAGAATTATTGTTTTTTGATCTGTGAATTTTACTAAAGTGACATGTTATGTGAGAGTTGGTAGGCTGTCCAAAGGTAGGTGGCTAGTTATCCCTAATTAGTTTAGAGATATTATAAGGAAATAAGTCCTTCAACCCACCGAGTGCACACTGACCATCGATCACCCGCTCACACTAATTCTATGTTATCTGACATTCTCATCCACTCCCTACATACTCAAGGCAATTTGGCCAATTAAGCTGCAAACCCACGTCTTTATGATGTGGGAGGAGGTTGGAGCACCTGGAGGAAACCCATACGGTCACAGGGAGAATCTGCAAACTCCACACAGACAGCATCCGAGGTCAGGTTCGAGCCCAGGTCTCTGGCACTGTGAGGCAACAGCTCTACCGTATGCGCTACTGTGCCGTCCTGATGCAGAAGATTACTTCTTTAAAGGTTGGCACAGTGATAGAGTTGCTGCCTTACAGCTTCGGAGACCCAAGTGCGATCCTGACTATGGGTGCTGTCTGTATGGAGTTTGTACTTTCTCCCTGGGACCATGTAGGTTTTCTCCGGCTGCTCCAGTTTCTTCCCACACTCAGTTTTGTGTTCAGTTTTCGGCACCATGTTATAGGAAATTTGTTGCCAAGCTGGAAAGGGTGCAGAGAAGATTTACAAGGATGTTGTCAGGACCTGATGGCCTGAGCTATGAGGCGGTGGAGCAGGCTAGGACTCTAATTCTTGGAGTGCAGGAAGATGAGGGGTGATCTTATAGAGGTGTATATTGGGTAGATGCACAGAGTCTCTTGCCCAGAGTAGGGAAATCAAGAACCAGAGGACATACTGTAGGTTTAAGGTGAGGGGGGAAGATTTAATAAGAATCTGAAGGGTAAATTTTTCATGCCAAGGGTGGTAAGTGTATGGAACGAGCTGCCAGAGGAGGTAGTTGAAGCAGGTACTATCGTAACATTTAAGAAATACTTAGATAGATACATGGATAGGACAGGTTTGGAGGGAAATGGGCCAAACGCATTTAGGTGGAACTAGTGTTGACGGGACATATTGGCCGGTGTGGGTAAGTTGGGCCGAAAGGCCTGTGTCCACGCTGTAAGACTATGTGACTCCAAAGACATACTGGTTTGCAAGCTAATTTACTTCAGTAAAAATTGTAAATTGTCCCTAGTTTGAAACGGATGGGGTGATCGTTGGTTGGTGCAGACTCGGTGGGCCGAAGGGCCTGTTTCCGCGCTATATCTCTATGTAAAGTCGAAAAACAGTGTGAAGATTTGTTCAGTGAACAATTTTCACTGAATTGAAATCTACGCCTACTGGTTATTGACACTTCAGCTTAGAGAAATTGATCCTTTTTTAAAAATCTATCTCAGCCCCTCGTTGCCTTATAACTTTCAATTAATTCTACCTACAACCTCTTCCTTTCCAAAAAAATAACCCCATCTTATCATGCATTTCATCAGAGCTAATATTTTTCTCTGCTGGCAACATGCTTGTAAATCTCCAGTGCACCCTCTCCAGGGCAATCATAAATCTTTTTTAATGCAGTAACTAAGCATATATGTTGTATTCCAATTGTGATTTATCTAGTATTATATACAGTTTTACTATGACCTCCATGTCTTGATTAATAAAAGCATCAGACATTCTTTTATGTACTCTTACTTTCTCTGGATCAAATTATATTTGTGAGTTTACTGCCCAACCAAGCTAACCAATAAAATATTTCAGTAATTTGAAGCTTTTTTCTTCACTGGCAACTTCCCGACCACATTTAAGCCTAAATCATTTAGCGATATTACAAAAAGCAATGGGACCCCTCTGGGAACAGCCTGCCAGGCGCAGAAAAATGCTTGGACATCACACTTTGCTTCCAAACACCGATTCAGATTTGAATCCAATCTACCACTATACCTTGGATCCCAAGAATGTCTACTTTGTTGAACTTCTGACCACGTGAGTCTTCTCGCCAACATCCACATGAATTGCATGAAATGTACCACTCTCATCATTCCTCTATATTACCCCTCAAATTCAACCAAACAATGCCTTCATATAAAATATCCAAGGTGGCTGTCCTTGATTAACCTGTGTTTTTTTTATGTGAAGATTTATACTGTCCCTCAGAATTTGTCCCAATAATTAACCCACCACTGAAGATAATAATTGAAGGGGAGTTTAAGCTTGAGACATCCTCCCTTTCAAATAAGCAGTCCTCCAATCCCTCTCGCACCAGTGCTGTAGCCAGGATGCCTTGGACATCATGGCAGAACCTCATCGATTTCCTTCTGTTTATCACCAGGCCTTGTGATTTATCCAATTGACAAGATGCTGAACCCCTTAGCATTTTTTTTAAATTGCAATGTTTATACCATTCAATGTTCCACTGTTCCTCCTTAACTACACCATCCCTATTTTTAGTAATCATTTAAAAATATTTTCCACATCCTCCACCTTCACACAGAGATCATATTTTTGGTGCCTAATTGGCCCTGGTCTCTCCTTGGTTTGCTTCTCAAGACATCTTTACATTTTATTTGATTTCACTTGCCAGTAATGTTTCATACTCTCCTTGTTTTCCTAATTTACCTTTTAACTTCACATTTAGAATTTAGAAATACAGCATGGAAACAGGGCCTTTGGCCCACTGTGTCCACAACAACCAGCGATCAACCCATACACTAACAGTATCCTACACACAGGGCCGGCTTTAAGCCGATTTGACCGATTGCCCCAAATTGGGCCCCGCGCCTAATGGGGGCCCCGCACTAATGTTCCGTATTTCGTACGGAAATACGAATTCTCTTTGTTAAATAAAGATTATATTTTTAAATTCGCCATGCGGATTTTTTTTAAAACGACCATGTATAACAACCGCTGCACGGCCATCAGACACAAACGATTTGTTAACTGGTACTATTAGCACTTCTTAACATGAAGTTGTTAACAAGTTGTTATATCAATCTGCATCCATTCACATTCCTCAGTAAATGTTATTGTGTTTTGAATGAGTATTAATGACGCCGTGTTCCTTTGTATAAAATTCACGCGGCGTCATAAATACTTGTTTAAAACACAATTACATTTACTGAGGAATGTAGATCGATGACACATTGAGAATTTCTTTAAACTCACCATCATGAGTGAGGGCCCCGGACCGCGAGAAGGGGCTTCTTCCTGGTGGGCAGGTTAGTCATTCACCTACCGACCCACGTTGTGTCTCTCTGTGTTTTGCTCTCTCTCGCCCTCCTTCTCTCTCTCCCGCTCACCATCTCGTCTCTCTCTAGCTCTCCCACTCCCTCTCTATCACCCTGTCTCCTCAGCATTCCCGGAATCATTGACGTTTAGCGGTAGACAAAAATGCTGGAGAAACCCAGCGGGTGAGGCAGCCGCCTTGACCGCTGAGTTCCTCCAGCACTCTGTGTTTTTTGTTTGGCTCTGAAGTTGAAGGTGGCTCAGCGGGACGGGCAGCGGCTCTGGGGAGGGGGTTGCGTTTCTGGTCGAGACCCGTCTTCAGACAATCACAAGTACTCTCACCGACGAGAGTTCAATTCAGTCTGAAGAAGGGTCTTCTCTCCAGAGTCGCTGCGCTGCCTGTCCTGCTGAGTTACTCCAGCTTTATGTCTATCTTCAATTTCAGAGAAATACAATTTCTCACGGGGGGCTTATAACGTCTCTAAACCCCTCTGGGACCCTCTGAACACCTCTAAACCCCGTCTATTCTCTCCCCCCCCCCCCCCCCTATTTCCCTCTACAACACTTCTGAACACTTCTAAACCTATCTGAAGCCCTCTAAACATCTCTAAACCGTTTAAACCCCTCTAAACTAGGAGGCTTCAAGGTGACTTGTATAGGCTGGGTGAGTGGGCAAATGCATGGCAGATGCAGTATAATGTGGATAAATGTGAGGTTACCCACTTTGGTGGCAAAAACAGGAAAGTAGACTTTTATCTGAATGGTGGCCGATTAGGCAAAGGGGAGATGCAACGAGACCTGGGTGTCATGGTACACCAGTCATTGAAAGTAGGCATGCAGGTGCAGCAGGCAGTGAAGAAAGCGAATGGTATGTTAGCATTCATAGCAAAATGATTTGAGTATAGGAGCAGGGAGGTTCTACTGCAGTTGTACAGGGTCTTGGTGAGACCACACCAGGAGTATTGCGTACAGTTTTGGTCTCCTAATCTGAGGAAAGACATTCTTGCCATAGAGGGAGTACAGAGAAGGTTCACCAGACTGATTCCTGGGATGTCAGGACTTTCATATGAAGAAAGACTGGATAGACTCGGCTTGCACTCGCTAAAATTTAGAAGATTGAGGGGGATCTTATAGAAACTTACAAAATTCTTAAGGAGTTGGACAGGCTAGATGCAGGAAGATTGTTCCCGATGTTGGGGAAGTCCAGAACAAGGGGTCACAGTTTAAAGATAAAGGGGAAATCTTTTAGGACTGAGATGAGAAAAACATTTTTTACGCAGAGAGTGGTGAATCTCTGGAATTCTCTGGCACAGAATGTAGTTGAGGCCAGTTCGTTGGCTATATTTAAGAGGGAGTTAGATGTGGCCCTTGTGGCTAAAGGAATCAGGGGGTACGGAGAGAAGGCAGGTACAGGATACTGAGTTGGATGATCAGCCATGATCATATTGAATGGCTGTGCAGGCTCGAAGGGCCAAATGGTCTACTCCCGCACCTATTGTCTATGGTTCTATGACTGCGTCCAACTGCTGTCTGGTTCGTTGATCGGTTTGCTAGATGTGAACTATTTTGGGAGAGAAAAATGCTCACGGCAGACCAAACGTGTTAAACAGAAATTGGTCAGATATTGAGCTTTACACAGTGAGAAATCATGTGAAATAATCACTGAATTTTAAATGAATGTACCTGCATGTTATACTGTTTAGTTTGGAGATACAACCAGATAGTCTGGTTGATACAACCAGATTGGTTTGGAGATACAACCAGATAGTCTGGTTGATACAACCAGTTTAGTTTGGAGATACAACCAGATAGTCTGGTTGATACAACCAGATTAGTTTGGAGATACAACCAGATAGTCTGCTTGATACAACCAGTTTAGTTTGGAGATACAACCAGATAGTCTGGTTGATACAACCAGATTAGTTTGGAGATACAACCAGATCCACTGAGTTCGCACCGACCCGCGATTTTTGTTACAGATTTGACAATTTTGTTTGGCGGCCAATCAATCGTTGTCTCTAAGGGGGTTGCATCCAATCACCAACTAGCTTGCTTTAAAATTCCCGTCCAATCACAAATAGATCTCCCGTCCAATCAGCCGCTGTCTCCAAGGGCATTGTGTCCAATCACATAATGCAGTTTAATGGTAATTAGCTGCTACGGTAAAGGTTGGAAGCAGCGGAGCTACTGACAGTCAAACGGGAGAGAGCGGGAGAGATTCACACAGTGTAGAATCCATCACACCCTAGTGTACAATTTCATAATATATACTAAATAACTGGGCTGACACACCTTGGCTGGGAATCTGGGGTTCACCAAAATTGTTCCCAATTGGGCCCCGCACCCCCTAAGGCCGGCCCTGAGAGTAGGGGCCCCGCCATCAGTTTTCTAATTGGGACCCGCAATTCCTAGCACCGGCCCTGCCTACACATTAGGGACAATTTACAATTTTTACCAAAACCAAATAACCTACAAACCTGTAGGTCTGTGGAGTGTGGGAGGAAACTGGAGCACCCAGAGAAAACCCACATGGTCACAGGGAGAACAAACAAACTCCACAAAGACAGCATCTGTAGTCAGGATCGAACCCTGGTCTCTGGTGCTGTAAAGTAGCAGGTCTATCATTACACCACTGTGGCACCCCTACATCTCATATGTTGCATTAATCCCTCAATATTTGACAAAAGCATCCCTTATGTGCCCTACTTTCACCACTAGGCAAATCACACCAAAAATACAGCAGATTTGCCAGTCCCACCATTTGTTTTTAGTTGAACATGTTTACATTGAACACCTTGAATATCTTTCTTGAATACTCCCATTACTGATTGTGAGATTGATCTCTTTTCAAGAAACTGCTTCCAATCTATTTTTGCTAATTCACTTTTAAGAATTATAAATTTGGCTTTGCCCCAATTTAGGATGTTTACTCCATTTTGTTTGTCCTCTTCCATGACAACGATAAATCTAACTGGAATGATTATCTTTGAATTATTCAATCTCCCACTGATACTCCTTCCATCTGGCCAGCTTCGTTTCCTGAAACTGAATCCAGAATTACTCCCCACATTTGATTGCACTTGCTACACACTAGCTATAAATCTCCTTATTGTAATTTAGGGGGTTTGTTAATAGTTAATATTAACTGCTAATATAATTAAAATACCCCATTATTTAGCACCTCAGAAATTTGCTGACAAATGTGTTCCTCTCACTCCCTCTGTCCAAAGGATTTTTAAGACATTTTATATAATGTGATTAAACCTTTATCTCAACACTTATAAACTAACATGTCAATCGTTCAAATATACCAATCCCCTTTCATATCCATGAATACTTCTTTGTCCTCAATATTGATATTATTGCCCTCGATATTGATATCATCATTTATGCCATATATTCATTGTGATATTGTATATACGTTATATTGTCCACTCAGACTCCATTTGGAAATAGCTGCAACTAGGGATTTTACCTGCTATTTCAGGTGCATTTTGAACCCTGCTTTATTAGTAGCCAAGTTATCATATGAAGACACACGTTTATCAGAGCTTTCAGCTCACCTGCCTTTTTAGCTTTACCCCTTACATTCAGGCATATACCATTTAGCCTGTTCAATTCCATTTTTTATCTATTCGTCAACTTTTATTTCCTCTACATTCCTACATTAGCATAAAAATCAAACTGGTGGTCTGGTCGATTTAATATAATATGAGCTAAACGTAGATAGCGATGAAGGTTCCAATCTGGGCCAATTAATCTTTTCCATTCATTATTTTCAAGCAATTTATTTTTGCCTTTCTTTCCAAGACAAAGTGCCCTTCCGACCTTATCTAAAATGCTTCCTACTATCCTTTCCCAATAAAACACAATATTTTCTTTCAGTGTGGCAGTAACGTGATGACAGTTAGAACATTTTAAAATACCACTGTTCTTCAAGGAGATTCTCTTCTGACTCCTGTGCTCAATTTCTTAACTGCTGGGAATGTATTGCTTTGCACATTCCAATAAGATTTGTCTTGACAGTCAATTGCAATTTTCTTCAGAGTAAGTTTACAAATGCAATCGATGTTTTTTATGGTAATTGGACTAAGTTAACTGAAAGGAAATAGACAAATAATAAAATAAAACCTAAGTTCTTCAATAGAGTTTTATAACCGTTGTTCTTTAATCAGGACATTGATGACTTTGTTATTTGTCACTTAGATCCTTCTGGAATGGTATTATGCCATTGTCACTTGAATGAAATGCTGAAGTCTAAGTCTGGGTGATATATATCAGCAAAAAACTAAACGTCAGTTGCATATACAAGTAAACATCTATTACTTTGAACAATGGTATCTAAATTGACTTGAAAATTGTGGCATACTAATAACTCACAGAACAATATTTTTAGAAAAGTGACTGGAAACCTATATTTTTAAGGTGAAGAGAGCGAAGTGGTTACTAGCAAATATTTATTTTTACTTTGGAAAAGGAATGTCTTATAAAATAGATGCAAGAAACCTGAAGGAGAAACAGAAGATGATGGAAATATATTACAGCTGAGCAGTATCAATGCAATTCAATCTGAAACACTTGTTTTCTTTCCACAGATGCTGGCTAACCTGCCGAGTGTTTCCAGCATTATCTGTTATAAACTTTCTAAATTTGTCTAAATTTTAAATCTTAGAAAATATAATCACATTTGTTGTGCAAGTTCATGTTGATACTTTCATGAGCTGAGTTTAAGGAAAGAATGATTTAAAATACATTCTAGATAGTAAGTTTGATGGCTTACTTAATTATTGGAGTACATTTCTGAAATATGCAGATCGGGTCCCAGGACTAAACCTTTATCTTTACACACTCAGCTGATCTCCGCCACTGCATTGATGTTGCCGTACCCAAAATGTTGGAGTAACTCAGAGGGTCAACCAGCATCTCTGGAGAAAAGGAATAGGTGACGTTTCGGGTCTGAAGATGTGCCTCGACCCAAAACGTCACATATTCTTTTTCTCCAGAGATGCTGTCTGCCCCGCTGAGTTACTCCAGCTTTTCGTTTCTATCTTTGGTTTAAACCAGCATCTGCAGTTCCTTCCTTCACATTGATGGTGCTATGAAGTTCAGCACCAATCATTAAGCAGAGGAATAGAGTAGATAGTGTGTGACAAGAGGGGTAGTGTGTGTCAAGATAGATAAGTGGGTGTGGTATACACAGTGCATTAAAGTGTGGGAATGTGTGGGTGAGTGTGGAAAACAGTGAGTGTGGGTTGTTTATAAATAGGTGTTCATGAGAGAGCGTGCATGGAAGGCATGAGCTGGTGTGCCAGGAGACTTCTAGTGTAGGAGATGCATTTGTTGTGGGAGAGTGAGAGGTGATATCAAAAGGTATATGTTGGGCAGCAAAAACATGCATTGGTGTCAGGGTGTTTATACTGCTTTTGGAGAAGCAGTACCATCATCAAGATGATTCTTCAACTAAATGAAAATATCCGATTCAATCGGACATTTGTAAGCAAATAATATCTCTTCAAAATGCACTTGAAAGGGTAGATGTGTGTTCATGTATGAAAGAATAGGGTCTTAAAATGCAGTGTGAGCATGTGTGAACAGGGGATGAGGATATCATCAAGTGCTGGTAGTTCAATGTCAACTAAAGTTCATTGACAACGAAAGTTCAGTTGCTTAGATTGTGTTTCCACATCAATGTGTAAAGGGAGAGGATGACTATAATGTGCCTTAGGGTTCTGCTTCGTACAGAGTTTTTGAAGATGGCAATGACACCAAGATGTTAGCAATGTCTAACAGGCATTCCCTTACCTTAATATACATTATGTACACAATTTCAGAGCATCCCAGAACAGTTAACAGTACAAAATGTGTTGCAAAATAATATTACTTTAAAAAGTATCAACAAATCTATAAGAAGAAATCAATGGGTTGAGCAGTATCGGTGAATGGAATGCAATGGTGAATATTTCTAATCACAACCCTGGATCAGGACTGAGAGTGGAGAGGGAAGATAGTCATTATAAAGAGAAGGGGGGGGGGGGGTGAGAGGTTAAAACAGAAGAGGTGATTAGTGGACTAAGCAGGAATGAAGAATGACGGTAGATGGTGCCAGGAAGAGTAGGGGGAGGAATAGAGTTAGGAGGCATTATGATACAGCATAGGTAGAGCAGGCAGTGAAGAAAGCGAATGGCATGTTGGCCTTTATAACAAGAGGAGTCAAGTATAGGAGCAAAGAGGTACTTCTGCAGTTGTACAGAGCCCTAGTGAGACAACACCTGGAGTATTGTATGCAGTTTTGGTCCCCTAATTTGAAGCAGGACATTCTTGCTATTGAGGGAGTGCAGCGTAGGTTTACAAGATTATTTCCCGGGTTGGCAGGACTGTCATATGCTGAGAGAATGAAGCGGCTGGGCTTGTACACTCTGGAGTTTAGAAGGATGAGAGGGAATCTTAATGAAACATATAAGATTGTTAAGGGTTTGGACACGGTAGAGGCAGGAAACATGTTCCCGATGTTGGGGGAGTCCAGAACCAGGGGCCACAGTTTAAGAATAAGGGGTAAGCCATTTAGAACGGAGATGAGGAAACACTTTTTCTCACAGAGAGTTGTGAGTCTGTGTGGTATTCTCTGCCTCAGAGGGAGGAGGAGGCCGGTTCTCTGGATACTTTCAAGAGAGAGCTAGATAGGGCTCTTAAAGATAGCGGGATATGGGGAGAAGGCAGGAACGGGGTACTGATTGGGGATGATCAGCCATGATCACATTGAATGGTAGTGCTGGTTCGAAGGGCTGAATGGCCTACTCCTGCACTTATTGTCTATTATCTATTGACTATTGTCATGATGAAGGATGGAGGCAGACAAAATGGGAAAAAAAGGAAATATGGAGGACAAATATATATAGCAGATAAAGCCAGGTGAGGTGAGGAGAAATTGAAGGTGGAAACTGCTGCTGGAAGATAGAAAACACAAACACAAAGTCTGCCAGTACTAGATTCTGGTAAATAAGGAAAGTGTTAATGAGTACTCTCACTCCATCCTCTTTCAGACAGAACAGATATAGAATTTCTCTGGAGTTCTGACCTTTCACTGTCAGAAGGACAGGCAGCGTTTGTGGAAAAATATACAGGATTAGAATTTCAGGTCCAGGACTTTTCATTAGAATTGTGAAAAATAGAAACCAAGTTAGTTTTCAGTAGTAGAGAAGTTAGGGAAGGGAAGGTTAGAATCAAAGGAATACTTCTGATGGGATAAGACAAAATGTGTTAAGTGGCAGTTAATATAAGAATATGCTTCTTTGTCATTCTGAGCTTCCGGCCACCGTCACTTCTCTATCACACTCCCACTCTGACCTATTTGTCTGTGGCCTTATGCACAGTTACCGTGAGGATTATGCAAAACTTCAGTAATAACATTTCATGTTCTGTTGGGCACATTGCAGCTTTCCAGACTCGACATTGAATTCTGAAATGTTGGGTAACTCAGTCTTTCTTTCTGTCTCTATCAGAACTGACCGTTTCCACCTGACATTGTTTCATGTTTCTATTTATATTATCTGCCCTGCAGGGTTATCCCATCACCTTGCTATTAGCAACATATAGAGGCTTAATCCAATTCAAACTGCTGCATTACTCTTACCCCTTTGCTCTATCCATCCCCCCCACCTCAGCTGTTGAAATCTAACTTGTTTTATCTCTTTCCCAGTTTTGACAAGGGGTCTCGTGCCTGAAATATTTCCACAGATGCTGCCTGACTTACTGTATGTTTGCCACGTGTTATGTTTATATTTCCAAACTTCTGGTGACCGGAAACCACAGATGTGTGGTATTAGGTAAAATTGGAATTATTTCTGGATACTGCCCTACACCATACTAATCAATGGCTTATCACCAATGGTTCCAAGTCTCCCTCTTCCCTGACTCTCAATCTGAAGAAGGGTCTCGACCTGAAACATCACCTATTCCTTTTCTCCAGAGATGCTGCCTGACCCACTGAGTTACTCCAGCATTTTATGTCCATCAATGATTTAGCACAACTTTATTAAGAAAACCAAGGCACGCCCAGTGACCTCCAAGTCATATGAATGAATATTAACATAGAAACAAAGAAATATAGAAAATTGGTGCAGCAGGAGGCCATTCGGCCCTTCAAGCCAGCACCACCATTCATTGTGATAATGGCTGAACGTCCCCAATCAATAACCCATGCCTGCCTTCTCCCCATATCCCTTGATTCCACTAGCCCCTAGAGCTCTATCTAACTCTCTCTTAAATCCATCCAGTGATCTGTCCAGAACCAGGGGCCACAGTCTTAGAATAAAGATTAGGTCATTTAAGACTGAGGTGAGAAAATACTTTTCTTCGCGCATTCATATACAATACTTTTACAATACATTTAATTGCTTACGAATCTCACGTTTCACATCGATCCCTATTACACTTGGCCATACTCTTCTATCCCTTTGTGAGTTTTCTTTCCCGTTAATTCTGGGGTCACTAACTATCCCTTTACTCTCTTTCCCTTTAACTCCATCCTCGACTATCCCATTTGACACTCCCCCCCACCCCTCCTCCCCATATTTAGTTTTAAACCACCCATGTAGCAGTGGCAAACCTGCATGCCAGAATGCTGGTCCCCCACCTGTTAAGGTGCAATCCGTCCCTTTTGTACAGTTCCCCCTTACTCCAAAACAGATCCCAGTGGTCTAAGAATCTAAATCACTGCCCCCTGCACCAGTTCCCCAGCCACACAATCAGGTCCTGTATCTCCCTGTTCCTGATCTCGCCAGCATGAGGAACTGGAAGCAAACTGGAGATAACAACCCTGGAGTCACGCTGCAGAATATTCATCCCCTTCTTTCCGACATCGTTTGTGCCTACAAGCGCTACCACTTCCGGCTGTTCACCTTCGCCCTTGAGGATTTTCTGCACTCTCTCTGTGACATCCTGGATCCTGGCACCAGGGAGGCAGCACACCATCCTCAAATCCCTTCTGTTGCTGCAGAAACCCCTGTCCGTACCTCTCACAATGGAGTCTCCAACTACCACGGCATTGCCTAACGTCGACTTCTTTGGCTTTGGCTCAACAGTTTGGCTTCGCGAGCCTGTCCGCCGCTCAGTGTGTTAACGTCTTCTATCCACAGATATGTATTAAAATACATATCTGTGGATATTTTTTGCTGGGCTCACACCGGAAGAATAATTACTTGGGTAAGGTATCCAAGGACAGTTGATGTTAGTTTAACCATAAAGCAGCAAGGAATGTGTGGATGGAGAGCAGGAAAATGAATAAAATCGTCCATGTATATTTTACCAAATGTAATTACTGCACCTGGCATATTGTATTTCTACACTCACAAAACAATGTCATTATACAATGCCTTCAAGGTATTAAATATATATATTTAATACACACAGTTGGGGAACTAAATTAAAAAAAAGTATGCTAAAGCTCAAAGTACAGAGAACTTCCGATTCCATTAAGCTGATACTGTCAATGTATATATGGGATGACAAACTACTTTATAAAATCTAATAATAAATGCTGCAACAGTGTGAAAAGGGCTCTGTGTCAAAGTGGATTAGGAGAGATTTAGGCTTTTAATATATTCCATGCAAATTAATAAACATAGCAACTGCGCTTTTAAAGAGGTATTACCATCAGTGTAATGGTTCTTCAACTAAATGAAAATATCAGGTTCAACTGCTTGCTTTCCAGAAAATGATTCCACTTCAGAAAGAATTGATTTTAAACCCAGTGTCCATCACCATCCCAACCAGAATAAATTACACTAAAGAAGGTAGATAAAAAGGGAATTTATATAAGCTTGAAAACAACTAAACACTAAAGCACAACAATCACCTTATGAGAAATATCCAATTGCATTCCAATAAAAGTCAGATGACTAATTTTAATAAGCCTTTTTCTCTCCGACGCTGTCCAATCTATCTATACATTATAAGCACAATTTAATTTTAATCAAAGGTTGGTTTGTTGTTCTTACTGTATGACTTTTGTGTATCAGTAAATATACAGACTTTCAAGATACACTGAACATACAGTATTTCTTAGATTATGGGCTATTTCTTGAAATATAATTGTGGAAGCAGTCATTGCAGTCAATTTGCACACATAAATGCCCAACAAACAGAAGCTATCAGATCATCCATTTATTTGTTGTGAGAATTGTTGCACATTGCTTCAAAAGAACACCCCTATTCCTCTTTGAAAGGTCCTACAAAATCTTAATAAACTACCAGAAAGAAAAGATTTCAGCAAAAACATGGTATCTCCAAAAGTACAATAGCTTGCTTTGTCTTGAGGTTTCTGGTGATATTATGCCCTTAAACCTACAACAAAGAGATTCAAAAGCATCATCAATAAGTCAAAGTGGATTCCATGTAATATGTATGAGCAAAATGGGTTGGAGTTACTTCTGTAAAATTATAAATAATTATGTTAATCATTGTGGAAGCAGACAGAAAAAAAAGCAAAACATTTAATTAAAAAAATTCTACAGACTCAAAGCTGATTTTGAATAAAATAACGAACAAAGGAATAAGATGCAGATTAAGTAGGTACACACTCTTTACCAAGCATAATTTCTCTCCATTTATTTTGGAAACCAACTGAGGGCACTAAATGGGTTCTGCTTTCTGGGGAACCTAACATTTTCTCAATTACCTTTAAACATACTTGAACTGCTTCTAGTTATAGCAACACTTGTCAAATAGGCATGATCCCTGCCATTACTGATAACCATTGTATAAGAAAACCGAAGAAATGGGAGCAGGGGTGTGGCATATGGCTTTGCTCTACTGCACTAATCTTCTTCCACTTCGGAGCCCCAGTTCGCCTCGACACTGCAGTGGGACTGCTGGACCACGGGAGAAGGAACAAAGGGAAGAGATAAAGACTTTGCCTTCCATCACAGTGAGGAGATGTTTATGTAAAACTGTGTTAAGTGTGGGTCTTGGATTGTGTTGTAATGTTAAACTGTAGAAATGATATTTCGTTCAAACCTAGGTTTGAATGACAATAAATTGCATTCTATTCTATTCTATTCTATTTCTTTGTCCCATCCTTCCCAATTGTTGAATGCCCTTTGATCACATTTCACCGTATTTCTACAATGGCAATGAGACAATGCCAGTTTACTCCGATTTGCGCTATTAATTCATTTTTCTTGCTGAAATTCTGTGAGCAATTTGATGCAGCAGCCTTAATTTAACCATTTTAACATTTTTCTGTCCTTTAACGACGATTGTCACTCAACTTTGTTTTGCCATATATTTATTTCCCAGATTACTTTTCTAACTTCCCACTTTGTCTCACACCTTCCTGAAATCCCTCTGAGGTTTCCCTTCCCCTGCCAAACTGGCTTAAACCAAAAACACTTACCGAGCCATAAAGAAAGATGTTTGTTATGTTATCACACCTTTCATATTCTCAACAATTAATTTATAATTCGCTCTACAGTTAATGCAGCACTCCTCACACCCTTGTAATGGACTGTTCGAACTCCTACCTTCCGGCAGATGTTACAAGACCTTCTACGCCCGCACCTCCAGACGCAGGAACAGCTTCATCCCCAGAGCTATAGCTGCTCTGAACCGGCCCTGCTGAGTGCCCCCCACCCCCATGAACTGTTTCCCTCGGATGGTCACGTCGCACATAGACCCGGCACAGATACAATTGCACTTTAGACTGTTTTGACTGTTTCACTGTTTTACTGTTCTTGTTATAAATCATGTTTCTCGGGGTATCTAAACATAAATGTTATTAGTTGTTTAAGTTATGACATCGGATGGAAGCTGCATACCAAATCTCGTTGCACATATGTGCAATGACAATAAAATATATTATTATTATTATTATTATTATTATTGATATGTGGTCTCCATTGGGATATACAATAGAGGGTGAGAAATTTGTGCTAAGCAAGCTCCCACAAACAGCAAAGTGATAATAGAAGTTGATCTATTGCAGTGATAAATATTGAAAGACAAATTTAGGCCAGGCCATCAGGGAGAAATTCCTGCTCTGAGAATGGTATTATGGTTACCTTTACATTCAACTGAGAGGCCCGACTGTTTAACACCTCGTTCAAAACACACTTCGGAGGACTGCAAAGCAGTTCTGTGCTGAAGTGTCAACATTGATTATGTCTTCAAGCCTCCAGAGGAAGATTTGAACCCATGACCACCTGACTCGGAGACAGAAAAGCTTCTTCCTCCCTCAGGCTATCAAGCCACATTAAAGTTGCACTCCGGGCATTGTTTCATCAAGTAGGGCCACCTATCCAAGATGGTTTCATCACAACACTAAACTGCTGGCTTCAGCAAAAGAAATATGATTGTCAAAATTCACATTTAATTTTAATACTGTACAAATGGTTTTACTCCCTGTTCCATTGGCAAATGTGTGCTCTAACTGGATTAAGTACTCATCCCCTGCAGTCTGTCTTCTTCTGAAGAAATTATCAATTATCATAGAATCATACGAGTTTACAACATAAACAGAGGCCATTTTGTCACCTGGAAACCTCTCCTCAATCACTTTTGCTCCAAAAGAAATAATCCCAACCCAATCAAGCCCTGGAAATGATGGGTGGGGGAGGTGGTCTTCACTGTCTTTGAAAATGTGGTCAACGGAGCAGCCTGCAAGCAAGGACTACAACTCCCTCTCTCCAGCATCCTTTTGGCCAAGTCCCGAGAAAATAAGATTGCGGACAAAAGGGCAAGACTGCTTTACCAGCAGGACATGATGGGACATTCACGCGGGTTTTACAGAGACATAGCCCACCCCCAACTCTCGAACTAAACCTTCCAGCCCAATGCTTTCTCGATTCATCGCATGGAATGAACGGTCACATTGGGAAAAGGAGGAGGTGGGATCTCTGTCTCACAGTAAACTCTTTGTGGTGCTTAAATTTAGTAGTCGTGTCAAACCCCTGCTTTCCACATCTGGAGCATCTAAGAGGGAAGTGCAGTCCCTTCAAACACCCGAGGAAATTTACCTCCATCATCATGACTGCAATCTACATCCCACCCCAGGCAAATGTTCGCGCTATTTGAAGGAGTCACTCTAAATTACCACCAGCATATTCTGCAGCACCAGAGGATCAACTAGTCTTGGGCTTTGTTACTTCACCATCAAAGATGCCTATGGCTTAATCCCTCACCATCACGTTGGAAAATTCAATAATGTGGCTGTTGCTGCAATAATGTGGTTCTTGCTGCATGAAAGCAGATACTGAAGAGGGCAGCTCCAGTGGCGAGGATTGCATAGAGCTGGCCAGGGCAAGCAGAGGGATGATTACACAACTCCTTGGTGATGTTCAAGCACTCAGCAACGGACTTGAACAAATATGCCATGGTCGTCAACAACTTCAGAAAGAAATGTGTGGAGGAATGTGTTCCCACCAAGACTATCCAAATGTCCTCTCAGCCCCCTGACATTCTTGTATGGTGATACAGGATCATGTAAGAAATACAGGTACAATCTTGAAAAGGATACCAAAAAAGTGAAGAGAAACTGGAGGATCAGACTGACATTTGGCAAGACTTGCACACCATCACCCTACAGCCAAAACCAAGTAATGACACAAATGTCAGTGAGACTTCACTCCCAGATGAGCTCATTGCTTTCTTTGCCCACATTGGTAAGAAGAACATGAATGCACCTTCACGTGCCTCCAGCCCCTGACAGCATTGTAATCGTTCACCTAGGCCAATATCAGAAGATCCTTCCTGTGAGTGAACCCTTGGAAAGAACTTGGCCACGTTCTTAAATGAGCTCAAGCTCTCATTGCAAAGTCTTTGGTCCCCATTTGTTTTAAAAGGACATTCATAATACCATTGCCCAAAGAATAAAATTATATGCCTCAATGATTACAGACCGGAGGCACTAACATCCGTGATGATGGAGTGCTTTGAGAGATTGATTATGACACATATGAACTCCTGCCTTAGCAAGGACCTGGACCTTCGACAATTCACAAACTGCCACAACAGGGGAAGTGATCTTGCTGGCTCCTCACCATGCACTGGATCACTTGAACAATAAGAACACATTCATCGGGCAGTTGTTGATCGATTACAGGTCGGCTTTCAACATTATTGGTCGGCTTTCACTATAGGTCAGCTTTCAAAACTATTCAACACTTTTTTTTTTCGGTGTGGCGGCGCCTTCTGGCAGCGGCTCGACTGCAGTCCGTCTTTTCTTTCTTTTTGTCCCGTTAGGTGTATGTTTTTGGTTTTATTTTTTAGACGTGTATATGTGGGAGGGTGGGGGGGAACTTTTTAATTTCTTCCCTGTACGGGGACCCGAACTTTCCCCTGTCGGGTCTCCGTTGTCGTTGGGCCTAATATCGTGGAGCCGGCGGCCTCCAACTGGAACGAACCTGAGGGCTCCAGTCATGGAGCCTGTGGACTCAACATCACGGAGCGTGGAGAGCTGTGATGGCGCGCGGCTGCGACCCAACTTCGGAGATTTGGAGGCTCCGGCTGCAGGCCCGGTGGATGGTAACATCGAGAGCATGCAGGTCCCTGGTAGGAGACTGCTTTTCGGAGCTCCCGCAACAGCAACTTCTCCCGCCCGAATCGCGGGGTTAAAATGACCCGGAGCAGGGCCTTACATGGTCCGGCGCGGCTTTAACAGCCGCGGGACTTACCATCGCTCGCCGGGGGCTCTAACATCAAGACCCGGAGCAGGGCCTTACATCAGCCAGCACGGCCTTAATGGCCGTGGGACTTACCATCGCCCACCGGGGACTTTAACATCGGCAGCCCCGGTCGCCTCGACGCAGCAGTTGGACTGCTAGACCGCGGGAGAAGAATAAAGAACAGGGAAGAGACAAGACTTTTGCCTTCCATCACATTGAGGAGGTGTTTGGAGATTCACTATGATGGATGTTTATGTAAATTGTGTGTCTTGGTTTTTTTTTGATGTTATGACTGCAGGAACGAAATTTCGTTCGAACTATGCCTGTTTGAATGACAATAAATGGCATTCTATTCTATTCTATCATCCTCTCTAAAGTTATCATCAAACTCAGAGAACTGCGATTCTGCTCATTCCTAGGTACTTGGATCCTTGACTTCCTCATCAGCTGACCACAATCAGTACAAATTGGCAACTACACTTTCTTTTTAATACTCATCAACACAGGAGCACCATGAGGCTATGCTCAGTCCCTCGCTCTACTCTTTCTATGCGCCAGATTGTGTCGCCAGATATAGTTTCAATGCCATCTTTAAATTTGCCGATGACACCTATGTTGTCAGACAATTAATTGTCCAACAACGGTAGTATCATTCACTTATTACATAGAAGGGAGATTGATGATCTGATCGATTTTTCAAAACAATAATATTGCTCTTAATGTTAGCAAGACCAAGGAGCTGATTGTTGACTTCAGCAAGGGGAAAGCCGAGGATCCATGAAACTGTTTTCATCAATTGGGACAGTGGTAGAGTCAACAGCTTCAAGTTCTTAAGAATAAGGGCTAAGAACGGAGACAAGGAAACACATTTTCTCACAGAGAGTTGTGAGTCTGTGGAATTCTCTGCCTCAGAGGGCAGTGGAGGCCAGTTCTCTGGATACTTTCAAGAAAGAGCTAGATAGGGCTCTTAAAGATAGCGGAGTCAGGGGATATGAGGCAGGAACGGGGTACTGATTGGGTTGATCAGCACATTAAATGGCGGTGCTGGCTCGAAGGGCCGAATGTCCTACTCCTGCACCTATTGCCTATTGTCTATTTTCTTGGATGTGTATTTCCCTGAGAATCTGTCTGCAGCCCAGTACATTAAAGGGCCTGTCCCACTTGGGCGTCATTTGCGCGCAAAGGTTTTGTACATCCCAAAATCCTGGGGCGCCGTGCGCGACCGCGCGTCACTGCCTACGTCACCACGCACAATGCGCGCGTAATGCGCACCATGCACGCATCACGCATCACGCGCGCGTCGTGCGTCATGACGCGTAAATGATGTTGCGTAAATGACACGCAAATGACGCCCAAGTGGGACAGACCCTTAACTTCTTATTCTTATCAGCTCAAATACATTAAATTCCAAGAATTCAATCAAGCTCGTAAGATTGGTCTAAAATTATCAATAATTCATCAAAGATTATCTTCAATACCAGTATCCAACAGTGAACAATCTCTTTCCCACACTCGGGTATGAAAATATTTGAAAACAGAACAGAATTTAAGGAGATAACAACTGCTAAAGAAAATACCATCACATATGCCTTTGGGTGTTGCTGCCACAAGTCTTATCAGCTATATTTTACATTAGATAGGACATAACAAGGTGCAATTGAAGTATCTGAAAGATACTACTTTCATAAACACCATCACAGGGATTCATAAGCAGGAAGGAGACAAAACACGGGATTTCAGTCATTATTTTGGCATTGGTCCAGTGGTTTTAAAACAACCCTTTGATTATTTTATTTCCCAATGATTTGTTTACAGCCTCTCGTGCGGCAGAATATCATAACTTTCCCTTCAAACTATATTCCTGGACAGTTTAATATTTGATGAACTTGAGGGCAAAAACTACGAAAGCTGCTGTGCTGTGAACACAAAACATCAACAGTCCGTACAATTTGTTCCTTTTGGTTCCCATTGAAGCATAATTGCACTTCCAGAACTAACCTTAAGAGCTTTAAAAGGTCTGAACGCAATCAGATTTTGTTTGTACTGACAGCTGGGTACTGTAACAATGATGAGTTTTCTGAGTCCAGCTGTTCAGTAAATTTGCTGCAAAGCCGTATACTAGGCCTTAATAATTCTACAAAACAAACCATGTCATGTGCAGGTTGTGGCAAAATTGTAACATATGTAGGACATAAAATAAAGCATGATCTTTATCAGTGACACTCATAAGATACGGTCAGGGTTCAGGTTATGTTCACAAGCCTCAAATGCCTTTACCCCATGTGTCTGTGGCAGACTTGAACACAAAACCAGCCATCTGTTCTCCATATTGTAATTATGAATTAAAAAGGGAACATAATTGATTAAATAGCTTCAAGTAAAATTGTTGATATATTATCAACAGTGAGGAATTACCTTTTGGATGCATTACCATTCCTCGTGTGATTTCATGTCTCAGAAGAGCAACAGGTAAATGAATAATTTGCAGTTTTTAAATCTTTACATTGTAAAAGACACCAAATAGTGTCTGCAATGAATATAGAATGATGAACGATAATAGAAGCAATTGTGCAGCTGTCTCACAGTTACAGCGACCAATGTTTAATATTGACCTCTAGTGCTGTGTGTTTGTGGACATTACACATGGTCACAGTATAGTGCATTTCCTACGACACCATCACCCTAAGGCCAAAACCTCAAGTAATAAATCAAATGTCAGTTTAACCCCCCATGTTTCAGAAATGATAGGGTTAAATGACTATTGTATAATACCCCAAATGCATGTGAATAATAACTCGTCGAGTTTATTGTCATATGCACAAGCACTGTGAAATGCAACGAAAATCTTGCTTGCAGCAACATCACAGGCACACAGACTCAGACAACAAACAGAAACATAAATTATACATAAATTACAAATACGTTCAGCAAGCAGTAAAATGAAAATAAAGACTCTGCAAAAAAAAAGCCATTAGGCCAAAACATAATTAGAAAATAAAACAAGTCCCTGGTAGTGCAAGAAGTGATTCATAGTGTTTTCTGTTGGCAAGGTAGGATTGGAGTTGTGCAAGTCATTTAAAGACCTGATGATTGCAGGAGAGCAGTTGCTTCAGAACCTGGTGGTGTGGGATTTCAGGCTTCTGTACCTCCTGCCCGATAGTAGGTGTGAGATGAGGGCCTGGCCTGATTAGTAGGGATACTTGATTTAGTCTGTTTTAGTTCAGATAAACAGCGCAGAAACAGGTCATTCGGCCCACCATTTCCGCACCAACCAGTGATCCTCGTATGCTAGCACTATCCTACACACTAGGGAGAATTTATAATTTTTACCTAAGCCAATTAACCTATAAACCTGTACATCTTTGGAGTGTGGGAGGAAACTGGAGCTCCTGGAGAAAACCCACATGATCATGGGGAAAACATACAAACTCCGTACAGATAGCACCCATAGTCCGGATCGAGCCCAGGGCTCTGACGCTGTAAGGCAGCAACCCTACCGCTGCATTACCATGTCGTCCCTGATGACAAATACAAATACCTGATGATGGATGCTGACTTCTTGGGGTAACATTGATAGAAAAAAAAGGTTACCAATAAGAGTCTGCAATGAAGGTAGAATGATGAATGATGATAGAACCGGTAATGCATCTGTCTCACAGGTAGTGCAGCTGGTAGTGGAGTTGGTAATGGAGCTCCAGCTCCATCATCCCATGTTTAATATTGACCTCGGAGTCGCAGGAGAATTTGTGTTTCCCTCAGGTGTTAACGGGAAATAATGGAATTGATGGGAATGTTCTAAAAGCATGGACTTAATGGATCAAATGTCCTCTTTCAATGTCTTAGGTAAATATAAGTGAAATATAAGTAAGAATCAAGAATAAGGGAAACATATCAACTTTGAGAAAACATTGATAGGATTGAGGCCATACAACCGTGCTTCATGTCATTTAACAAATTACCACTAATAGATGGTAACAGGCAGTTTGAAAAATGGCACCACATTGGTCAAATAACTGATTGCTGCCAAAATGGAAAATTGTGTTGAGGATCAATTAGTCCAGCAAAATTACATGCTAAATTATAAGGAATAACATTCTAATTATAATTAACAAATTATAAGAATTAACATTTCAACAGACCTCATGCACAAAGGAAATTCCCCTCATGTGAAAGATGGCTGGCAATGCAGATTGTATAAGAGAGAGAGAGAGAAACAAAGAAAGACTCTCAGAAGGCAGAACTGTGGCTTCAGACAAAAAAAAGTGTGGGGGTGGGGGTGGGGTGGGGGGATTGGGTTGAAGGATGATTTTGCTGTCATTGATCATCAGTATAATTATGCCTGGTGCAGAAAAATTCTGCAGCAAAGCATTTCTAAATGGAGATCCCTTCATTTCTCTGTTATTGATCAACCTCCATAATTAATATTAACAGTAAAAGTTAGGATGATCTATAAAGGCATTTCCATATCAGGCACTCAAAGGCTTAGAGTCAGCTAATACCTTGTGAACTTACTGCCCCCTGCTTTATCTGGTATTAATGATAAGGAATAGAAGGTCAGTTTGCCTACCACCAAAGAACAGGCTATGTAGCAGCCCTGAATTTTGTGAACCTAACAGAATTGTCTGTTAATGCCTTGCTGTGAAAAGGATTTTATTGATCAGATACTCTCTTATTAAGGTTTGTAAAACTAATGTGCCAACTCTTTGGTTTTTATACACATAAATCTTTGAAGATTACAGGGCACATTGAGAAAGTGATTAATAAATAATATGGGATCTTGACATTCATAATAGTTGCAGGAAGAACAAAATCAAAGAGATGAAATTGTACCTCAGTAAAATACCAGTTAGATCACACCTGAGTTACGTGTCCAACTCAAGCATTTGAAAGTGCCAAACATTATACAGGAAGGGATGACAGGTGAGGAATTTCAGACATAAGGTGAGACGAGAGTATCAGGAGTCATTCTCCATGGTGCCGAGAAGATTGAGAAGAGATTTAGTAAAGGCACGTAGGTTATCAGATATTAGGTAAGTAACCAGAGAGCGACTTAAGCAGCTGCAGACTTGGATTCCTCCACTGTCTATGTATATGGTTCACCCTAACTGTAATACTACCACTGCAAGCAAGCCAGGGGACCAAATTTGGATGTGTCATGAGTAGCAGGTGCACCTAAAAATGACATTGAAAACTGGTAAATCTTCACTGCAGGTCAAAACGTGAGTCAAGCAGCACAAGTAATACACAATAATATGCCACCATGCCAATGTCTATCCAGTCTACCAAAAAAATAAAAGTCTATCCAATCAGTCTACACTCAACCATCCGCCTATTGATGGAAGATGCTGTCATCAGTGCTATCAAGTGGAACACGTCAATAATCCACTCACTGATGCGCATCATTGCTATCACCAAGTCATCCATCATCAGCATTCTACAAATCATCACTGATCAATTTGAATCAGTGACATTGGGGCAGCATAGCCACATAGTGGTTAGCACTGTTACCTCACAGCTCAAGAGGCCAGGGTTCAATCCTGACCAACTTGCAGTCCATGTAGATTTTCGAAGTTCTTGCTGTGAATGGGTAAATATTTCCTCCAGGTGCACTGGTTTCCTACCTATTACCATAGACTTGTAAGTTGGTTGGTTAATTGGTCCTGTCGTGCTTCTCAAATGTTGGTGGATGCCGTGAGAATAAACAAGTGTGTGTGTGTGTGTGTGTGTTGGCAGTGAGTTGATATAAAAGAAGAAAATGTAATTGGGTGCTGAAAGGGCTTATTGGCTGGCATGGATACAATTACAGATTCAGATACAGTGGATTGCCAAGAGTCAAAGCATGTCAAGAGTGTTTTATTATCATATGTTCCAAAACAGAAAAATAATATTCTTATTTGCAGCAGCCATGCTGTTATGACTCCATAAACACCATGGTTCGAGAGCTTGTTAGAGACTAGGAATCCTGCCTCTGATCTCCTGTCAGCCAAAAAAGCCTTTCCCTCCATAACCCAGGTATAAACAAAAATGTAATGGAATACGCCTATCTATCTAGATGAGTGCTGCTCCAACTACACCTAAAGAACTTGACACCATCGAGTACAAAGTAAACCTCTTGATCAGAACCAAATTGGTTTGCAACTTGGTTGCAAATGTGTGCTATCCACGAAATGCGTGACAGTTACTAACCATCGGTTCTACTAACAACACTTCCCAAAGCCATGATCTCCATTGCCAAAAATGGCAAAGGCTTCAAATACAAGTGATGACACGAGTTGCGCAGTGGTGGAGTAGCTGGCTTATAGCACCAGAGACCCGGGTTTCATCCTGAATATGGGTGCTGTCTGTACAGAGTTTGTACGTTCTCCCCAAGACCTGCGTGGGTTTTCTCCAGTTTCCTCCCACACTCCAAAAACATACAAGTTTATAGGCTAATTGGCTAAGTAAAATTGTAAATTGTCCCTCGTGAGTTTAGGAGAGTATTAGTGTGTGTGGATCGTTGATCGGCAAGGACTCGGTGGGCCGAAGGCCCTGTTTCCGTGTTGTATCTAAACTAAACTAAATTAAACGAAACTAAACATTGGAACACTACCATCTGTAGATTCCCCTGGTGACACCATCCTGATTTGGGAATGTAATCTGTGGTCTAAATCCTTGAATCGCTTTCCCCAAGAACATCATGGGATTATGAGCGCCACAGTCGAGAAGGGCAACTAACACTGACTCTGTATCTCATTGTTGTTTCACCGAAATAAACAGAAGTAGGGTTTTAAGTGACAGGATTTAAAACAATTGATGAAATATCCAGTGCAGATGTGTGAAAAACTTGCTCCGTTGCACAATGAATTGTTGTAAATTAGAATGAATGCACTTCTGAAACGGTGACAGGGACAGATCTGACTATGGCTTTGAAAGAGAACTGGATAAATGCTTGAAAAATAAAATTTGCTGGGCCTGGGAATTGGGGCTGAGTGGATTGACCTGAGGTCCCACAGCAGGACACAGTCCGAGTGAAATTACTCAGCATTAGGCTAAGAACTAATTAGATCTAATTTCTTAGATCCTGCAATCAACCTGAAAGACCATTAATTCAATTAATTCATTGACGATTGTTTTAATATTAGCCAAAATAGAGCTATTATAAAATGGAGGATCTTTGCAACTGCAAGGCCTGCTTGGTCTTTTTCTGTGTAAAGCTGCAAGCTGCGAGCCGGTGCCAGAAAGTCTAGGTCCTAGATTGAAATATCAGATAAGGTGAGGTCCAGATGTCCTCCCCATTGTTAAAATGTATGAGGACTTTGTAGAGAAGCTCAGAGGTGTTGCAGATGCATGATCAGGATTGGCCCATTGCTGAAGGGTTGTAAATACTGTTAATAATGTTGCAAGGTGTTTGTGGTGCTGTTGATGATTGGCTGAAGTGTGAAGCCTTGTTTAAATTGTTTATAGTACCTGGGAAAATGTTGCATTACTTGGGTCAACTGACTCCCTTCCAGAATCTTCTGTAGAAACATTGTAATGGGGCGCTTTGTAATTGGGTTGGGGAACTGTTAATAACACTTTAATGTAATCAATATCTGTGATTGGTTTGTAGGGGCTGCCACCCCATTGTAGTTCTGCCCCGCAGGGTCCGATGACCTATAAAAAGTGATCCCCACTAGGATCATTGTCAATCTTCAGGAGGGGCGCTTGGGACTGGCTGAAGGGCTTGGACAAGCAGAGACAAGGATCGTTAGGTGGTTAGGTATTGTATATGGAGTTCGTTATTGTTTCATAAAATAAAGTTTAGTGGTTCAGTGCTTGACTCAGTGTTTTACTGAACTAGACTCAGGGGGATTATGCTTTAGGAGCATAATTACAATTGCAGGGCTTTAGGCTAGGACGCAAAAGTGAAATGGTTTCTTTTTAAAGAAATTACTCCATGTTAATAATTAACATTATTATCTTTGTAAGTGTATGGCTAACTTTGTTTAAAATTGTTTTGATAATGTTTGATTTAAAAAAATTATCTACATACATTTTAATGGTTTTATAATGTTCTTAAACATCACAGTCATTAAAAAACTGTTAAAAATCACTCACAGCTTTCACAGCTGTAGAACCGCATTCCCAGTTATTGCTGAGACTGTGCCAGTGGGGTTTGGCACACTTTGGTCCAGTGAGATTAACCAAAGAACGTAAGAAAAAGGAGCAGGAGTAGATCATTTGGCCCTTCGAGTGTGTCCCATCATTCACCCAGAGCATGGCAGATCATCAGTCAGTTATCATCATTCCTTCCTTTCTCTTCCCTTTAGAAGAAATAATTTAATGGGAAATATTTGAATTCTATGGACCTGAGTAAAGCTTCAAAAAACTTCTAATGTAGTCATTTTCATATGAGCCTTGCATGCTGTTACTGCTTGGCTCATTGGTATTGATCTTACCAAACATCACAGAAGATTAGTGAGTGAGCACAGATTCAGTCTGGAAAATGTTGGTGTATAATTTCAGCCATCTTCTTTTGGCATAGTATACCAGGCTTCAGTGGCCTATAGGTTTCACTAAGCTTTATTATGATCCGTCTGGAAAAACCCTTGTTGATTTAAATTTCCCGTATTTCAGATCAATAATAATGAGTCAGCAAAGACTAACTAACATAAGGCAGATCACGGATTAATCCCGAAGACAGCCGGGTTTATGCAGCTTTCTACTCGAATGCTGTGATTCATGGTGAGCCAGAGCAGTTGCCCTACTTTCTGTACCCATTTGTTGTGGCACTCAGTATTGGAACTGACGTGAAACATGGCTCCATTAAATTAGTAAATGGTTTAACTGGAACATTCCTCTCTAGAAAATGTTGTATAAATGGAACCTCCAAGCAGAATTCCTTCTGGTGTATCACATATATTGCAGATGAACCAGACTGAGAATGATATTGTACCAGATAATTCTTACTCTAAATCCTCATCAGATATTGATGAAGTATACAAAATTATGAGAGCACAGGGTAAAAAGTCAGAACATTTTTCCAAGGATGGAAATACAAATATCAGGGCTTTAAAGTGAGTGGGGCAAAGTTGAGTGGAGGTGTTTTTTTATACAGAGGATGGTGAGCGTCTGGAACGTGTTGCAACTGGATTTGGTGGAAGCAGGTGCCATAGTGGCATTTAAGAGGGACTTTTGGATAGGCACATGGATATATCGGGAATGGAGGAATATGGATTATGTACAGGCAGATACGACTTGGTTTTGGCATCATTTCCGGTACAAACATTGTGGGGCGAAGGGCCTGTTCCTGTGTTGTGCTGCTCTATGTTCTATTTATGTTAACACCCATTAACTGTTCTAACATAAGATATTTCCAACCTGGTAAGCAACGTTAATCTCTATTTTCTTCCTCTTTTACCTAACCTGGCATGTACTATCATCATACCTTTGGCCAAAAGAGGAAATTCCTTTCTGGTCTCAGGTGCTGTACTGGTGCAAGTGTATCAGCCAATGGATCCACTCACCTTCGCTCCATTAAGTTCCACTAAGGCGTAAGTGGAACTTAGGGGGAACAATATCCTGAGGCAAGTTCCTCCAGCAGTCTATAAACATGCACCTGTTTAGCACTAGCAACTAAAGATGAATACCTCCCTCTGTTCTTTTCACGATTGTATTACAAATAATATTAATACATTTGTATTTTTTTTACTATCAACATTTTTCCTTCCAATATTTTATTTCTAGCTTGGCTCTAGTTTACCTGGCTGTAAGTAGCAAACCTACAAACATTCCCCAAATCGATCCAATAAATAACCAGAATATGTGATAAATCCACAATTAAATGGTGTTCATAGGAGCCAAGAAATTGTCACCTCTCATTCTTCCATAATGCAGCAAATATAGACCAAATTACATTGTTTTTTCTTAGTCATAAAGTCATAGAACCATGTAGTGTGGAAATAGGCCCTTTGGCCCAAAATGTGCCCATGCTGACCAAGATGCCTCATCTGCACTAGTCCTACCTGCCTGTCCCATATCCTTCTCACCCTATCCTATCCATATAACTGTCCGTGTGCTTGTTCTTCATTAGACAACTTCCTTAACACGGGAAAGATCCTTATAAATTTATCTGCATTGATTCCAGATCCACTATTCACAGATACAATTGCACACAATATTCCAAATATAATGTTACTAAATCATAATACTCAGCAAAGCATCCTTATTACTGTACTCCAACTCCCTTGTAGTAAAGACATTTGCATTCATTATTATCTCCTGAGCATATACTTTCACTTTCTATGTCTCCAGCACACCTAGATCCCTCTGTGGACAAATGTCAAACAGACTCCAGTCTTTAAAAAAAATTATCTTCTTTTATTCTTCTTACAATAGTGTACACCCTCACATTGCCACTCATTAATTCGTTCAGCATTTCGTTCAGACCGAAAGGTCTGAATGACAAATAAAGGTATTCAATTCAATTCAATTGAGTTTCATCAGCCATTTTCTGCCCCACTCCTTTAATCTATGTCCTTTTGCATAATTCTAAAATATTACAACAACTTGTGAGCTTTTACTTATGTAATACTTTATTAAATGTTTTTGAAAATCTAACTATCTTGAATACATTGATTTTAACCTGTCCTGTTCTTGTTCGATACAACTTCAAAATAAAACAATATAATTTACAGACATGAATTCTGCAAATCTTTCATCAGATATGGAAATTATTTAACAGTTTACAAAATTTGAGAGACAGGGACAAGGAAGGAGAGGAAGAAGAAACAGATTGGGCAGTCTGGAAAAGGGTCTCCAACAATTCATTGAATATTATTGTTTGACTGCAATTGGGTATGTTAATTGAATGTTTGAACAATTGTCAGCGTGAGTTGGCATGTGGCTCAGTCCCACAGCTGAGCTAATTTCAACGTGGTATCAAGGTGTGATTGCTTAATTAGGGTCATTTGTCACACATGAAAGACATTTGCACAGAAAGTCAATCATTTTGATGTTGCAGGATTAAAGTTATAGAAAAAATGATGTGATTGGCATCTTATAGCACAGACAGAACATCGTGACACTTTTGATTGCAGGGTTTCTGGCATGTAAATTATCAAATACCTGTAATGCCTGAAACGTAACGCCGAGATCAACCATCATGTAATGCACATTTGACTTGCAGCTGCCATAAAAACCCACACATATGCATTGAAAAAAAAGTCATGGGAAAACAAAGAAAGCAGTCATGCTTTCGCAACAGTTAAAGGGGTATTGCTTTACCTGCATCTCTGTTGTAGAATTTACTACAGCAGATCACAACAGGCTCAGCACTGCTTTTACAATGGAACAAATGTTGTCATTCAGGTGAGACAAATTCTTTTCAAGACCCCTCCCCCTTACCAAAGGATCCAATTCTCTCTCTCCAATATCTACATCTGTTATCACAAACGTCGGCAGTGGAGGTCATGTCTGTCTCATTGCTCAAATTAGTTCAAGCTCTTGAATGACTCACAAGAGCAGTTATATTGACTACTGTCACTTTAACAGATCCAGGCACAATGGCAAATAGCACGATTAATTTATGCAGTGCATGTGACTTCCAAAAGTTCAAGTGGTTAATTTGCATGACCACAACAAAGATTGTGAATTGCACTGCTTCTGCCTTAATCGATGAGCACCAATTAAAATCCATCTCCAACGGCTTGGAGCATGTTGTCATGGACCCCTGCATCAGCACTGCCTCAATGAATTGCTCAAAATTAGCATGCAATTCTGATGCTTTTTCTCAATAATAAATATGTCAATAATTAAGTGAATTGGATTTTACCGAGAACAGCCCAGCTGCAAATAATTATTCTGTCTCTTTCCATGAACTCATTGCTGCATTATTTCAAATGTAGTTAATCAATCAATTAATCCTTCTGATGCATTATGAGAGGGTTAATAGGGTTGGATAAAATCTTCTTCAAAGAGATCAGACCATTCCACTTATGCAGCCAAGGAAACGTCCTCCAATAGCAACTCAGGCATAGACATACAGTCAGCTATTGCATCCCCTGTTGAGTACCTTGGCTACAATACCTCAACAAATATCTGATATTTATGAGGGTACCAGATGTTTCTATTTACTCTTCAGAATAATGAGACAAGTCATATTAAGTCAACTTAATTTAACAGGAAGCAATCCGATAAAGTAAAATTCTACATTCAATGTGGCACATGTAAATCAGTTAGATAATGCGATAAGAGGATTGCTTCAAAGTCAGGGATACAGATCATGCAATTTCTGATATATCTGTATGTGCAGACACACTGAAAACCTACAGTTTGATCACAGGGGAAATAGTATCAAGATCCTGCTCCACGGAACTACACATATCTCCTAATGGTTAGCTTTGCATTTCAGTTCTGTTGGCAGGAGACTACATAATTAGTGTCTGGCAGTTCCTAAATGGGCAGGGAAAAGAATAAATATCATAATTGCATCATCAGATGTCCATTTTTGTCACTCACATGTCATTGTTAAGGTCGTAAGTGGTTTTCTTCTGGGCAAAGGTCATCTGTCTAGTATTTGGCTGATTAATGAAGTTAATACATGGAAAGGCAATGAGAGGACAAAATAAGACTGTTATGGGGCTTTGAATAGTTTAAATGTCAGAACTGATGCAAACACAGGACTTTCTGATCTATTATCTCTCAACATCTAGAACAGTGCAATGAAACCAGATTTAACCAATGATACTAATTTTCTAACCCCAAAGCTCAAATGAGCATTGACTGCAAATGTGTAAGTTCCAAGGACCTGCCTTAACCAGATCAAACATTTGTCTCTAAAAAACTAGCCCTTAATACTACGTTTAAAATACTTGGTCGTTTTGCATATTGTTCCATTGATATATTGGCTTTTTTCTAATTATAATGCAGTTTTGCATTCAATTTTGTTAAAAAGAAGTGACCTGGCAATGTAAATGAATACAAAGTTTCTAAATTGAAAACCCCCCAGAAATAATGTGATTATTTAATCCTATAGGAAATTAAATTAAATGTTTCATGCTTTATTGACAGTCTAAACAAATCATACATTTCAATCAAATGTAATTGTGACCTTTAAGTTGACTATGAAGCACACTGTCATTACTATTTTATGTCACTATCCAAAACAAGTCATTATTCACCTACCCAATTAATTCCCAATTAATATATATTTTTAACTGTTGTTATTCCCCTCCGCACAGGTAGCTCGAGGTAATTTCCAATAATACAAATGTATCCACAATGGCTCAAAGAAAATTACCGTCACTTTACTGATTATGCTCTGCAGCTCATCTTTTCATGGTCTGAATGCCTGCCTCAAATAAAACTAAATTCAGATCAGAATCAAAATAGGCAAAATCAAATTTCAAATAATACAGAATTTTCAGACGTATGCAAGAAACAAGCTTATCCAATTTCTCATGTGGTCAGAGTATTGGTCATATAACCTGATTCACCAAATAATCTCACGCTTCGACAAAATGCGCTGTATTCATAAATAATAACATTGTTGGTTATAAATCAATCTTTGATTACCAGTGTCAGTTCCATGGAACTATACTTTGGGAGGAGGGTGTAATGGGATGCTACTATTACAGAGCTTGATGAGTTTAGAAAATCAAAGACAAACTTCTATTTCTTTATTTTTTATACAAACAGCTAATGGAACAAGACAAGGTTCATTGTAGGAGTTCAATGTTGAGCAGTGAGCACCCTCTTAATCTTACACAATGGGAAGGCCTTCAACTCCATCAGACCAAGTGATTCTCAGACAGTGCTGCTTGAGTCTGAAGCCAAAGTTGAAGAAATTCCCAGTTTCTCAAGAAGTGTATTCATTCCTAATGACTATAAACCTCGATCACACCTTGGATGAACATACAAAAAACTAAATGGCTGCATGATAGAATACTGTATCTAAAATCCTCTTTCTGTATATCACAAATATTTTGCGACATACAGTGGTTTTTCCTCAACCAAGGCCCTTTCTGGTAGATTTATTCTTCAAAGCTTGAGGAGCTCATGACAAATAATGAAAACCAGGGTCTTCAAGTGATAGATCGCAGATGTCATTGTCGCCTTTTGGTGAAGCATGCTCTTCAAACACACATCTCTTTGATACAGTCTATTATTGCCCGTACTTTCGTAGACAAAATTGGGAATGAAACCCATTGAAGTGCATTACCCTAAACCTTTGCCTCAGCATCCTTTTCTCTGCTCATTCTCTTCCTTCACAATAATGTCCTATGGAGAAATAGCCGTTCGAATGATTATCCCTGTCGGAAGAAGCCCTACTCTGGATTAATTTGCGGTGGTTAACTGTTCCATGAACATCAAAAAGCTGTCAGCAATTGCACTAAATGCAACCAAACATTGTAATTATCATCCTCCAATGGATGGAGGCAATCAGCAAATTCAAACATATCTCAATTTCCTTTGACTACATTTCCCCCCTGTAGATCCCACTTTGACTTAACTCTAATTAGCTGGATGTGCATGTGGAGAATTCACACCAATAGCAGCTTCTGAAAATAAGAAAATATATTGAAAATACGCAGAAGATAAATCATAAAAAGAGCTAAATTTACACCTGGAAAATCAGGATGAGGTGAAAGATTGAATGGCACAGTGGCACAGCGATAGTGTTGCTGCCTTATAGCACCAGAGAACTGGGATCGATCCCGACTATGGATGTAGTCTGTATGGAGTTTGTACGTTCTCCCTGTGACCGCGTGGATTTTCTCTGGGTGCTCCGGTTTCTTCCTACATCCCAAAGAGGTGCAGGCTTGTAGGTTAATTAGCTTCTGTAGATTGTCATTAGTGTGCTGGATAGAACTAGTGTATGGGTGATTGCTGGTTGGTGCAGACTCGGTGGGCCGAAGAGCCTGTTTCCATGCTGTATCTCTAAACTGAACTAAACTATGTTGAGGAATAAAACTACCAGAAATAGACTGGCTGATGAAACAGCCAGTTTGCAGGTTGCAGACGACACAACTGTGATCGGGCTGATCACCAACGTTGATGAAACAAAATACAGAGCGGAGGTGCAGAACCTGGCAGACTGGTGCTCACGTAACAACTTGTCACTAAACACCTCCAAGACCAAGGAGCTGATTATCGACTTCAGGAGGTCACAGAATGGGGAATACGCCCCAATCTCCATCTACGGGGACAGTGTGGAGAGAGTGTCCAGCTTTAAGTTCCTGGGCACTCACATCTCAGAGGACCTCACATGGTCCACCAACACCGCTGCGCTGGTCAAAAATGCACAGCAACGACTGTTCTTCCTGAGAACATTGAAAAGGACTGGTCTGCCCCAACAGCTGCTGACAACCTTCTACCGCTGCACAACAGAGAGCATATTAACATATGGCATCTCTGTGTGGTATCTCAGCTGCACGGAGGCGGAGAGGAGAGCTCTTCAGCGCGTCGTCCACAGAGCGCAGGAGATTATTGGGTCACCGCTACCAGCCTTGGAGGGCATCTACCACACACGTTGCCTCAGGAAGGCCGTCAGCATCCATAAAGACTCCTCACACCCTTGTAATGGACTGTTCGAACTACTTCCCTCCGGCAGACATTACAAGGCCTTCTACGCCTGCACCTCCAGACTCAGGAACGGCTTCATTCCAAAAGCTATAGTGGCTCTGAACCGCCCCTGCTGAGTGCCCCCCACCCCCATGGACTGTCTCCCTCGGATGGTCACGTCGCACAGACACATCTGCACTTTAGTCTGTTTTGCCTGTTTTACTGTTTTAATGTTCTTTTTACAAACCATGTTCTCGGAGTATCTAAATCTAAATTTTATTAGTTATTTAAGTTATGACATCGGATGGAAGCTGCATACCCAAATCTCGTTGCACTTACGTGCAATGACAATAAAATATATTATTATTATTATTATTATTATTATTGAAAAAAACGGAGGCACCAAAAGTGTGGATTCTGTGTTATCTGCAATCTGGGATTATTGTAGTGGCTGAATTTCAAACATAAATAAAATAGTTAAAAGCAGTATTTGACTAAATGGCTTTTTATTTCTTTCTTGATCTCTCTGCAATTTATTTTTCAGCAAACTACAAATTCTTCCCTTATAGTCGTTTTATACTTGCCAATTCCTTCCCATAAACCACATCTCATTTATCCACTTTAATTATTCATTTCTATTATGACCTTCCTATCACTGAACATGCATATCTGATCGAGTTTTTATTCAGCATGGTAATTTTAGCTGTCAAAAGACACACTGGTACATAATGGTCAAAGTAGTGAACAGTCTTTAGAGAGCCTCTGAGGGCTAACTACTACCTTTTGTTTGCTGTTTATTGAAAGAAGCATGAATGTGATTTTGTTTTGAGGAACCCAAATTTAATAAATAAGTGATAAAGCTGCAAAACAGTAACCACAACACAATGGAGTTCAATGTGAAACTCATAAAGCTTAATGTCTAAAAATGAGAATGTTGAATCAGAATAAAAGGCAGCAATTATTACAATATCTCTGATCTGGCACTGAGTCAATAAGACAGGAAAGTTTTCAAATAGAACAACAAAAAAGTGGTGGTAAATTTACAGATGCAGGTTGATGAATAAATTAGTTAATGCATTCCCAAATGGCAAAATTCCAAGAGGAGGCATTTCAGAGCTAAACAAAAGATTAAACACTTTGGACGCGGGAAACAATGTTAGTAAATAGTAAAATATACATAAAGTGTACTGGGAAAGCGATAAGAAAGATTAAAAAGCCTGAAGGGACTATTTCAATTATTTTGCAGGAAAATGATTTTAAAGGAAATAGAAAAAAATATTCAGAGGAATTAGAATTAAGAATGAAAAGTTTATTGTGAACAATGAAGACCCAGCAAGAATTAAATATTTTCCATCACTTTTTACAAATGGCAATAATGAATGAATGAATGAATGAATGAATGAATGAATGAATGAATGAATGAATGAATGAATGAATAAGATAATTGGCCAAGTATGTACACATACAATGAATTTGCCTTGATGCTCCGCTTGCAAGTAACAACACGACATACAGTAAACAATTAAGAATAAAACACAAAACATTAAAACATTAAGAATAAAACATTATAGATTAAACATGTAAATGAAATAAAATAGCAGAGCAAAAGGAGGCTACAGTCTTTTGGTTATTGAGTAGAGCTACTGCTCGTAGAAAAAAAGCTGTTTTTATGTCTGGCTGTGGCAGCTTTGACAGTCCGGAATCGCCTTCCGGAGGGAAGTGCTTCAAAGAGTTTGTGGTCAGGGTCAGTGGGGTCAGAGATAGTCCTTAGGGCCTGTCCCACCAGCATGCGATAGCATGCGTCTAGCGCGACCAAACGTGGTAGCTTGAGGCGTACGGCCTCGCGGGGCCGGTCCCAATTCGAACCACGGAGGCGTGTGGAGGTGTGCGGGGCTGGTCCCAACATCAAACACACCAATCAGCTCGGCAGGAGGCGGGCCGACTGAATTTGGACGTCGCACGGCATCGGGCGGTGACGTCATCACGCAACGACACGCCGGGCGGTGACGTCATTGCGCAACGCCACGCGCTAGGCGTACGCCATCAAGACACTGCGTACGACGTCAAGACGCTGCGTACGGCCTCTATGAGGCTGCGGGCCGACAGGCCATTGTTGCGCGGGATTTTCGGACAGTACAGGATTTTCGGAGCCCTGCGCGATGTCGGGATCAGCCCCGCACAACTCCATACACCTCCGCCGATCGAAGTGGGGCCGGCCCCGCGAGGCCGTACGCCTCAAGCGACCACGTTTGGTCGCGCTAGACGCATGCTATCGCATGCTGGTGGGACAGGCCCTTTACCCACTCGCTTCCTGGCCCTTGCAGTGTAAGGTTCATGAATAGGGGGAAGTTTGCAGCCAACAACCTTCTCAGCTGATCAAACGATTTGCTGCAGCCTCCAGATGTCGTGCTTGGTGGCTGAGCCAAACCCGATCATGATGGAGAAGGTGAGGACAGACTCTACGATGGCCGTAAAAGAATTGGACAATCATTGCCTGTGGCAGATTGTGTTTCCTCAGCTGCCGCTGGGAAGCTGACATCCCCCCGATGCGGAGGGCCCGAACGCCGCCAGCTATGGGAGTTAAGACCATCCCGTAAACGGGGAGCTCGAGGCCCCCGACCAAGGAACAACAACAAGGGAAGGACTTAGAACTTTATTTTCGCCTTCCATCCCAGTGAGAAATGTGTAGGAGTCGCTGTCGATGAATGTTTATGTTAAAATTTGTTTTCTGAGTCTGTTGCTTTTTAAAATTGTGTGGCTGACCTGGCCAATGAATTTCACTACACTAATTGGTGTATGTGACAATAAATGAACTTATGAACTTATGAAGTACGTCCTTTGTTCGTCCTTTTTGACTGTGGAGTTGATGGTGACCTCCCATTTAAGGTCCTTGGAGATGATGGTTCCAAGGAACTTAAAAAACTCCACAGATGCAGGGGCAGAAAACCAGGGGGAGCCAGAGGGGACAAACGTCCCCCCCCATGTTTTGAGAGGTGGGGGACATCCCCCACAAGTTTTTGTCATCCGGATTTTAAAATCTCCGCTTTCCACGAGACAGGGAAGGTGGGACTGCTGATCGAGGGTGCCGATTGGACGAGAGAGACGTCAGTCAGCAGGCAATGGGGGGAGGGAGGGAAGTAGGGGGGTGGGTCTGAGGATACAGAGCGGTGATTGGAGGAGGGAGTTGTCCGTGGAGCAAAGATCAGAGCGGCACCCACGATCATCAGTCCCACCCCCACTGTCTCGCGGAGATTTCACCGAGTTTTAAAATCCGGATTACAATAAATGGGGGGGGGGGGGGATCGTCCCCCACCTCTCAAAACGGGGGGCTGGGGGGGGGGGGGGACGTGTCCCCCCCCCCCCCTCCGGGATTTCTGCCCCTGAACTAAAAGCAAAATACTGCAACCATTGGAGATCAGAAACAGATGGACACAGTGCTGGGAGCAATCAAACTCTCAGACAGCTTCTGCAGAATCAACACATTTAATATTTTGAGGCTGTGAACAAGCGGCGAGAAAAGAAAGATGTGGGCAGTATTTAAAGTAAAACCCAACAGGACACAGGGAAAGGCAGAGTAATAAAACACAGAGAAATTCACATACAAAAGAAATAACAGATTTGGCATTAAGGTTCTTAACACCACAGAAAGGCTAAATAATGTAAGCCTGGGACAACTGGAGGATTATGAGAGAAATAAGGAAATAAGAGATACAACCACGATTTGAGCTAAAACTGGGATCATGCTGGCAATGTGCAACTCTAAATCACACTGGAAGCTGATAGGGTGAACATTTGGGTATAGTGATTATTGTGAGTCCAGTGCATTACTGAAATTCACAGTGGGAAGGGTTGAAAATCAAAAGGACTTTTTAGATTTCTCCAAATACGGCATTATCTGCAGACACACGTAGATTGGGAGCAGATATGTAAATTGCCTTCTAATTTGGAAAAGATCTTCCTGTTGACTATGGAGGGAGCGATAAAAAAGAATCAGATATCCCACATATAAAGAACTTCAAGATTATGTAAAAGGAAACACTATAGAAATGAAACAGAAATGGGAATTGGAAATGAATATTATTATTACTAACGAAACGTGGGAAAAGACATGTCTTTTAGGTCATAAGTTAACAAACAGCCCCGCCTGGAGGGAGTTTGAATGGAAAACTAGAATGAGAGTATTTAAGACTCCTATTATGTTAGCAAGATACAGCAACACCTCAGATTTATGCTGGAGACAATGCGGGTAGATTGGTGATCAAATCCATATTTTGGGGGATTGTCCCAAATTGTATCAATATTGGAAAGACATTCAGGCGGAGATCAAGCTAATCTTGGGGGTGGATCTACCTCTGAAGCAGGCAAGGTTCATACTAGAAGAGACTCCAGAAAATATAGATACCAAAAATCAGACATACTTGCTTGGGGTGTTGCTGTTGATTGCAAATAAGATGATTACAGTGTCATGGAGAAATGTAAAGCCACCAAATGTTCAACAGTGGAGGGAAAGACTGAAAAGAGTATATTTGATGGAAAGCATAACAGCTAAACTCCAGTTAAGGACTGATGCTTTCAACATTATGTGGACACCGGTATTACTACAACTGCCAAGACTGATTAAGGACATGATTTCTCCATAGCCCCAGTGGAGGGGAGGAGTTTGATTGGTACTGTATACGCGTATTTGGAACCATATGTACAGACATGATTGTGACTGTGTATAAGCCCATACATTGGGGCGATCAATGACAAAATAAGTTCTTCAAGTGGCATACAAGTGTCTGGTTTAACATAACGGATAACTATATATTAAGTAGGATTAAATATGATGAGCTTGCATGGGCGCCTGTGAATGTAATGCTTTTTCGACAGCTCTTGGATGATCTGATGTGATGCGGACAGCTGCTGTGTGATTTGTATATCTTGTTTGTACGTGTACTTTGTCTTGTTAATAAATGTTGAGTGCAAATTTAAAAAATAAGAAAATCAGAAGGCATCAAGACCAAAAGGGACACAAAAATGTGTATTTACATCGAAAACCTGAAAATATTTGCAAACCTTTGTGAAAACAAATGGCATAAAACCTTCATAAAGACTGGATGAAGATTTGGAGTGACATGTGAGAGCGAGTTTAAAATAAATGTAAAAAATGAAGAGGCCCAAACTACGATGTTATGACATGGATGGACTGTACCAAAATCCCTCAAATATGGACGTGCCCCAGCATGAGATGGAGTTTGCCCTGATTAACACACCCAGGACAATGCACAACGTCTGGCTGGAGAAGGTATATGGATGTGGCAACTGCCTCCCAGGCACAGCCAAATATGGCTGATCCAGCTTACTTTTACCAAGTAGTCAGAAAGTGTTATGGGGCAGGCAGGACCAATATCAAACATCATACTGATGGAACAGCTGCTGGTTCCACACAATCCAAACCATCAATACAAAGTATCCAAACCATCAATCTTTATGTTGTTGGCATTTGTAAATAGCTTGCTGAAAAATTGGAGTGGATGACACAAAATATACATTTTCTCCAACATGGAAGTGGAAAACATTGATGTCACACACATTTTAAATGGTTATCCTAAAAAAATTAATTATGTATGATTTTTTGTTGGTTCAGCGAGCGGGTTAAATGAAAGAAGGTTCATGCGATTGAGCATTATACATCTAATCATCTTCCGGTTCATTGTGACAAAGTGGTCTGATGTACAAATGGCATGGAACACTTAAAATGTACTCTGTGTGAATGTACTTCTGTGTGTGAATGTACGCAGGAGTCCTTCACCATTGCGATTTCTAATGTAGGGATACAATATTAGACATTTTAGTAGGTTATTCAACCACTCATATCCGCTCAATTATTCAATAAGGTCAAGGCCGCTCTTTTACCTAAATGTCAGTTTTTTTTTACTAATCTCCTACCCCTTGATTTTCTTAAAATCAAAACAATCTGTCTAAATTATATTTAGCCACTGCATCTCCACAGTCCATTTGGATAGAGAAATCATTTTGGGTGAAGAAAATTCTTGTCATTTCGGGTTCTCAATTGCCAACCCATTAATATGAGACAATGTCCCCTGATTCTAGGCATACAACCCAAAGGGAATATTAGGCCTGGACCTACCCTGTCAAGCTCCACAAGAATGATCATCTTTCTATGAGATCACCTTTCATACTTCTGAACTCTGGAGAATGTAGGCCCCGGTAGCAATTTCAGATTCACACTGACCTCCCTGTCTCCTGCTCCAATTATGGACAGCATAAGCATGAGGAACAGTATCTCATCATTATATGTATAACAACCGTTTAAATTTGAAATTAATTTAATCATTTCAGGTAAACTGCCTTGTTTTTGTTACAAATATAGCAGCACATTTCAATCATTTTTGGTCCAACTGCTAATTCTTAAAGTAATTGTTATTCTTGATAGCATTGGCATGGCATAGTGGCACAATTAGTAAAGTGCTGCCTCACAGTGCCAGAGACCCGGGTTCAATTCTGACCTCCGGTTCCTTCTGTGTACAGGTGTCACATTCTCTCTGTGACCATGTGGGTTTCCTCCCGGTACTTTGATTTTCTCCCACATCCCAAAGACATGCGGGTTTGTAGGTTGTTGTGTAGGTAGTGAATGAATAGGTGGGGTAACATAGAGCTGGTGTGGATGGGTGATCAATGGCTGGCTTAGACTTAGTAGGCCATAGGGCCTGTTTCCATGCTGTCTCTCTAAACCGTACCTAAACTCTACCTCATTAGTCTGTACCCTGTCACAGACATTCCTTCTGTTCTCCTCACCTTGCCCCCTTGTAAACTTAACATAAACCAGAGATTTAACTTCCTTGGTTCTAATGTAGAATCCTTGATGTCAAGTAAAAAATTTATTGATCTGTTGTCCATATGACAATTAAACATTCTTGACTCAAGTCTGTTTCTCTCTCCATTCACGCTGCTTGATCTGATGTTCCTGTATAGATTATGGGCAACATTTGTTTTATCTCTTCGCATTGGCCAAACTTCAGGGATCAATCTAGCGAACCACTAATCACAAGGCTAACCTTATTAAAAAAGAAACATGTATATATTACAAGTGGTGCCCGACTCCAGCCCTGTACAAAATCCCCTTACTCAAATCCTTTTGCAATAAAGGTCAACAACATAAGTTAACTTTGATAATTGCTCTCTATAATTATGTGACCATTTTCAGTGCGTTCTTAATCCTGCCAAATAGCAAAATTGCATCAATGAGAAAACTTTGCTGTTCCATTTCTCTACCTTACATTTTCTTCCCATTCTAATTCTTGTCCCGTTCAAAGATCCATAGTGACTGTGTTGAATCTGATTATTGCTTTTTAAATGTGCAGCTACCATCTCTTTCATAACAGAATTCTCATTTAATTTCATATGATATAAAAAGAAACCCTTTATTTCCTTTAGTCGACTCCAAGAACAATTGCGTCCATCCCATTTGATCACTTAATTCTCTGTAGCCTATTTTTTCTCACATGCTTATCAACTCCACTTCAATTCTTCTGCCAACTACTTTATTATTGTTACTATTAATATATCAGGGGTAATTCACTAATCCTCTAACTCACATGGTCACACAGAGGACATGCAAACCCCACAAAGGCAGCACCGAAAGTCAGACCATAAGACATAGGAGCAAAATTAGGTCATTTGGTCCATCGTCTGCTCCGCCATTTGATCATGGTTGATCTATTTTACCCTCTCAACCCCATTGTCCTGCCTTCTCCCCGTAATCTTTGAAACCCATACAAATCAACAATCTATCAATTTCTGTTTTAAAAATACCCAATGACTTGACCTTCACTGCCATCAGTGGCAATGAATTCCACAGATTCACGACCATCTGGCTAAAGAAATTCCTTATTAGAAGAATCCCTCTTTAGGATCGAACCTAGGTCACTGGAATTGTGAGACAGCAGCACTACCTCCTGAACTGCTGCCCACCCTAAGGTTCTATCATTTCCAAGTACTAACTGCTCAGTCTAACTGCTCTATAGCTCCCTTTCTTCACTATCCTCCCTCCAGCACTGGCTGCTCAGGGCCTTGTCATCTATTATTGTCTATGCAATGGGTAGAAACCAGTGGTAACCCTGAAAGTCCACACTGGACAAAAGAGCCATCAGTCTAACTAATTAAATCTTCAATAGTCAATGCTTCAATAATCTAATGATGCCTTCAGTACGACCTCTGATCAATGCTTTTGATTTATTGTACAGGTACACAACCTTTTATCCGAAAGCCTTGGGACCAGACACTTCTCGGATTTCGGAATTTTTCGGATTTCTGAATGGAAGATTTTTAGCGTAGATTATGTAGGGCGGCTTGAAAAGTCTGGAGCGGCTGCCTCCTCCCCGGAGACCGGGGAATCATTGTAAATCATTGCTTAAATGTTAGTCAGTTAGTTTGGAGGGATTTTATGTGGTGGGGGGGGTGAAGGGGGAAACTTTAATTCTTAGTCCCCTACCTGGTCGGAGAGGCGGGGAGCGGGCAATGCCTTACCGGGTCGCCGTGCAGTAAGCTCCGGAGCGCTGTGGCCGCCGACTCCCAACATCGCGGAGCTGGGGCTGCGGGCGTCCGGCCGCGGGCGGCGCCGGTTGGAGCTCCGACCCTGGCGAACTCTACCCCTGGCTGCGCGGCGCTCCAAATCCAGCGCGGCCCGCGGCCGGACACCCACAGCCCCAGCTCCGCGATGTTGGGAGTCGGCGGCCACAGCGCTGGGATACCAGCGGGGAGCGGGCAATGCCTTACTGGGTCGCCGTGCGGTAAGCTCCGGAGCGCTGTGGGCGCCGACTCCCAACATCGCGGAGCTGGGGCTGCGGGCGTTCGGCCGTGGGCGGCTCTGGATTTGGAGCGCCGCGCAGCCAGGGGTAGAGTTGCCGGGGTCGGAGCTACAACCGGCGCCGCCCGCGGCCGAACGCCCGCAGCCCCAGCTCCGCGATGTTGGGAGTCGGCGGCCACAGCGCTCCGGAGCTTACTGCATGGCGACCCGGTAAGGCATTGCCCGCTCCCCGCCTCTCCGACCAGGTAGGGGACTAAGAATTAAAGTTTCCCCCTTCCCCCCCCCCCCCCTTCAAATAAAAGCCCTCCAAACTAACTGACTAACATTTAAGCAATGATTTACAGATATTTAAGTGTCTCCCCGGTCTCCGGGGAGGAGGCAGCCGCTACAGTAGTACAGACCTGGGTTGACCGTGGGTCGTTTCGGGTCAAGTTTGGCGCCAAACGCGAGCTTTGGTGTGCAGACGACATCCTGGAAAAAATGTCCGGTTTTCGGAGCTTTTCGGTTTCCGGAACTCCGGATAAAAGGTTGTGCACCTGTATCTACATTTGTGTGTTTTGGGAATTCTCAAATTGCCATTTGGCTGTCCTTTCCGAGTCAGCTGCCCAGACCTCATATTCCTTCAAATAATTCTGGTACAATGACCTGCCTAAAACGATAACTTCACAAGTGCCAACAAAATATCAGACACTGCACATATTTGACATCTGCCTGTACTTATGACCCAGCCATCATTTACTGAGTACCTTATACCTATAAGACTTTTTAGCCACCTTTAACCTCTCCACATGCTGTACCTGAATACTTTAATTTTAATCAACAGCACGCAGCTAGTGTTTGGACACATTGCCTCAAGATCAACACTGGAGTAAAATAAGATTATTAAAAATACACTTCACAATCTCTGGGATTAATTTGAGACTGATTTATTTTAGCTCTGCAGCAATATATTAAAATGAAGTTTCTGACCTCAGTCACTGGTGATGGGGACATCTGAGGTTGACTGCAAAAATCTAAAATGAATGCTTTATTTGGATACAATTCTTGAACATTTTAATCCCAACATTATCATTCTTCATTTAATAATGATTTAAGCAATGTTTCAGTGATCTTGTGAACCATATAGGAAAGTTCAGGATTTGATTCATGATTACAGCCATATATAAATACTACATCCCCATGTACTCCTGCACATCACACACCTTTGTGACTTTCACATAACATCAGCCTTTACACTAACGGGTCCAAAATGCTGAAATTCCACCCTTTACAGCAGCAGATGAGGTTCTTACCAAATAACTACAGTAGTTCAAGATAATCTTTAATCGACAAAATACACAAAGTGCTGGAGTTACTCAGCAGGTCAGGCAGCATCTCTGGAGAACATGGATAGGTGACGTTTCGGGTTGGGACCATTCTTCAGACTGATTGTGATGGTGGGAGAAAGAAAGCTGGAAGAGAAGTGGAGGCAAGACAAAGTCTGGGAAGTGTTTGGTGGATACAGGGGAGGTTTTATTTTGATTGTTGGTTAGTTGGACAAAGGCCAGAGATAAAAAGATAAATGTGTGAGAGAATATAGGAGAGGTGCAAATTGTGAAAGTAGAACAAGGAATATTAGTAGAAGGGGACAGGGGAGGGGGAAGGGGAGAAAGTGTGCAAATCCAGGTGGGGCACAGGTAAGAGAGGGTGGGGATAAAAAGGGGTGGGGATGGAGGGGGTTAATTTTCAAAAATTGGCGAATTCAATGCACATATCATGAGATTATAAACTACGGCGGTCCGCTGGACTGGAGGGCGGCATCTCCAGCCTGGATCGATCGCCTCAGCGCAGAGGGAGAACAAGGAGGGAAGAGACAGAGACTAAGGCTTTGCCTCCATCACAGTGAGGATGTGCTTGGTGAACTCACTGTGGTGGATGTTTAATTTGTGTTTATTGTATGTTTTGTTTTTATTGGTTCTGTGTATGACTGCAGGCAACATAATTTCGTTCAGACCGAAAGGTCTGAATGACAATAAAGGAATCTAATTCTAATTCTAATTCTAATTCTACCTAATTATAAAGTGTGCTCTTCCAGTCTGTATGTGGTCTCACTGGCAATTGATAGAAAAGTCAGGATGGGAATGGGAAAAGGTAGTTCACAAAATAGTTCACAACCGAACGATCCAGTAGGTGTTGGTGGACTGAGTGCAAGTGTTCTGCGAAATGGATGCCTGGTCTCACCGGGGTAAAGGAGGACACCTTGGAACACTGACTGCTGTAGATCAAAATAGAGGAGGTGTCGGGACAGGTGTTACATTTCCTGCGGTTGCTGGTAAAATACTAGACGATGGGATAATTTGGGTGTGAATGAGTGAACCAAGGAGTAAGCATTCTCTGCGGGAAGTGGAAAGGTGTGGGAATGGGAGTATGTGACTGGCAGTGGGATCACGTTGAAGGTGGCAGAAACATCAGACAATGATATGTTTGATGAGAAGGCTGGTGGGGTGAAAGGTAAGGAGCAGGGGAACTATATCCTTCGTCCATCTGGGGGGAGGGGAAGCAAGAGCAGAACCAGGGGACAGAGGAGATGCGGGTGAGGGATTAATCTGTGAATGCAGGGGGGAAGCCATGTTCACTAAAGAAAGAGAACATCTCAGATGTCCTATTATGGTGAGCCTCATCCTGGGAATAAATGCGATGGAGAAATTGAAAGTAGGTTTACAATTTACAAATTACCTTCTCAATGGCAACTCAGGCAGAGATGAGTGGTGAAGTTGCTTGACAGTTTATATCCCAAAATAAATTAAGAAACTATTAAATATTAGCATGTATACCAGTATATCCATATGTTGTGTTTAGCTGCAAAAATCACTACCTGCTGTTTTTAGTGCCTTGTCAGATGTTCATCTCAGGAAGAAGTGCTACCCTTTTACCCTTTTGCTGTACCTTTGCATGCACCTCAATGTGTACTTGCTATTGATTAGCACCGAAAGGCAATTAAGAAAATGCAGAATTATTTTTTATGCCTCACTGTAAAAACCTCACAGCATGCCAATCATCAATATTTCAGTCTGCTGGCCAGCATTTGCAAAGTTGTGTCAGCATTTGTTACCAAATTCATGTGACTCCCACAAAGGCTTCGACAAAATGGCACCAAGGGTGTTTAAGTACTTCAAGCAGACCAGGGAGATAGATCGCAGAACCTCATCGCGTAAATGGAAGTAAGGAGAAAAAAAGTGTTGTGGAATATATCAAGCAGTCTGTTTTCGGCAGAACAGCGCAATGGGAGAGGTCTTGCCCAAATTATTCAAATCATAGTTTAGTTTATTTCGTTTGGAGATACAGCGCGGAAACAGGTCCTTCGTTCCACCAAGTCCGCACCGACTAGCGATCCCAGCACATTAACACTATCCTACACACAATAGGGACAATTTACACTTAAATCTACCACTTATACCAAGCCATATAACCTACAAGCGTGTAAGTCTTTGGAGTTGGGAAGGAAACCGAGAGAACATATAAACTCCGTACAGACAGCACCCGTAGTCGGGATCGAACCCGGGTCTCTGGCACTGCAAGCGCTGTAAGGCAGCAATTCTACCGCTGCACCATTGTGCTGCCATAGGTGGAACAATTATCATATATTTGCATGCTAACTGATAAGTTAATGAGACTCGCATGTGACAACAGTGCAACTTGCCAAAACTTGCAAAATATATATATCACAGAGCTTAGAGCACAGTGAATCACACTCTGCCTTCCAATCCATGTACACCATCTGGACAGCATCTCACAGGGGGATGTGTCTTAAACTACTTGTCCTAGCTTATCATCTCTCATATGATAATCAGCCTTTCTTGTAACAGTTCAAAAAGCATCCTCATGCATCACAATTTTTGAACAATTAATTTTCAGCACATACCTCGGGCACAGCAGCTAAAAAACTTATTTGAATGTTTACAAAATGAGAAACAACTCTAATTATAATTTATGATCTTTTGACCAGTAGTAATCATTACCAAGTCTTTTTCACTGAAACATCAATTAGTGCAAATGTATTAGCTACATAGTCAATTAATTAGATGCAAATACAAAGCCGAAGAGTTTCCCTGTAGATCATATGTAAACCTAAATCAATTCCCCATGCTCGACTGTCTTCAAAACCGATCCATACTTTGCATGATGTGCCCAGGCAAGAGGCTGAGATCGCAGCCATTGAACAAAGAATTAGATGAACACATTCGTCAAGGTCAAGGTGACCTGCACTTTTCACCAGTATTACAGATACAAAAGCTCCAAAATCTTGAAATACTAATGCTACAAACATTTATACACCATTGTACAAAGTCACCCCTGAAGCATAGATCAAGATTAAATACTAGAATTGGGATCAAACAGTAAATTGTTAATGCTCACCCAATTAATGGAATACTTTCCCTCAGAAGTTTTCCCTGGTAAAACACTTGTTTATTAGCTCCAATACGAATGATGCAAAACATCATACCTGATAGTGGATTCCAAAATATTGTAGAGCACAGATAAAAGTAACATTTCTAGTAGCGTAAAAAATATTTTACGGTGGAGTTGCATGTTTCATGACCATGTGGAGTTTTTTTTTCACACATTATGCCACCTCCGTTAGCATCAAATAAACTATGGTGAAACAACTGGCAGTTTTATTCTGAATATTGGGATTTACCTCCTAAACCACGAGGACACAAAGGAATCAAATTCAAGCATGAATGAACATAGAGTTCATTTAAGTCGGTATTTGCTGCTTTTGTCAAGACCATTAAAATACAGTGCTGGGTATCCCATGGAGTACAGTGAGGACTAATGGATATCCAACGTTTCCCAGCAGTTATATTGGGAAATCTGACTACTGAACCCATGTCAGGTTAAACTGAATGAAGGGTGAGCCACACCATTCACACCAATGGACAAAAAACACCTGCAAGGAAGAGAGGCTGGCTTCAGGCTCTGTGTGTTTTTATTAATTGAATTAACGTAAATGATATGTTTAATAATTGCAGTCATTTTAACTATTTAAATGCTGTATTTAATTTTTGAATAACTGGAAATGTCAGGGACACAAGCTATTAATCAAAGGGTGGATACTAACATTAATAGCATCTTCTTTCTCAGGTATTACAGATCAGGCAGCATTTATTTCTTAAAATAATTGCTCCATTTGTGCCTGTTTCAAGTGCATTCATTTCTAACCCGATTATACTCATCAAGGACAGGAAAAAATATCTGATTAATTGCTGCTGGTGCGGATCAGAATCATGCCTGGCTGTGATTTTAACTATAAAAGTTCATCTATTAGCTTGTTCCTTATTCCAATCTCTACCCACTCTAGCAGGTTGGTTCTGTAAATTGCTCGTTTCTAAGCTTCCCCCCAGTCTACTTTCAGTAAAAAACACTGAATCAAGCACTTGAAACAACTAAATTTTATTTTAACAAAAGTACACTACAGTTCAACTACTGTACCTATCCCACCGTGGGTTCGATCCTCGTATAACCATATAACCATATAACAATTACAGCACGGAAACAGGCCATCTCGACCCTTCTAGTCCGTGCCGAACACGTATTCTCCCCTAGTCCCATATACCTGCGCTCAGACCATAACCCTCCATTCCTTTCCCGTCCATATAACTATCCAATTTATTTTTAAATGATAAAAACGAACCTGCTTCCACCAAGCCCTCTAGGCCTCACTCAAACAGAGACACTCCAGAAGGTCACACAGTCCCAAGCGCTCTCCCAGAAGATCGACGCAGAACCTCGTGGTAGCGGATTTTTATATGTCCCGGGACCTCGAGGGGCCGAACCACATAGGGGTGGTCTCTTAATAACCTAAGTACAGATATTGATTAACCCCATACATAACAGACATTTCCCTAACCCAATAATACAGCAGCTCAATACATTGTATTCAAACCGGACTTTGCAAGGAAGCCAACTTAGAAACATTTACCCTGATCTGCCAGAAACCCAGACAAGGCTCAATACCTCACCCAATCAACACTTGGCAAAGTTGAATTCTGCAACATTATTTACAACTATTTACAAGGTGTATGTCTGGTTTGCAGCCATCCAATCCATTCTATGCATTTTGCACCTAATTGACAGGGTCTACATATATTCTTATTCTTTTCTTGCAAATTGTATCTTGGCTCTAGACACACTGGCACCACTCCACAGCTTGTCCCAGCTTCGCAGAGAACAATTCCAAATTGACCAAATCTCCCAGCAGCCCTGAAGCTTTTACCCCATTTTGAAGTTCTAGCCTCTCCAATTTTGCCAGGATTAACAGTTCAACTTCTACTAGACAAAAAAAAATCAAATTGTTTTGGGAAACCCATATACCACACCATGGGAGCCTGGGTAACAGTTTATTACTTTGAATCCCTTCTTGTGGCAGATAAGAAGCAAATTTTTTTTTTTGGTTAAAATCAGCTGAGGACTGTATTTTCCATAATGCAAGCTGGGAGGCTAATTCAATTTGATTCTCACTCAATCTGCAGGATATGAACATTTGTCAAATTAAAACCAGAGTTTTGATTAAGCCGATGCAGCTGAAGAAGTTAGCACAGTAGCACCAACCATTACAATGACCAAGCTCTAGCATACAAGTCTTATTGTCACCTTCCCAATAGCAGTGGTAATGAAAGAGGAAGAATATTTTTGAGAAATAACACTTCCTTGAACTCAGAATGCAGCACACCATGCCAGTCCTGCACCAAGCTAAAGTGAATTCCCTTCATAAACAGAAAGCACTTCTTTTTATTTTTGTTTGTTACACTCATCGATCATTCACTGTTCGCTTTTACTAAATGGCCACTGCAAGAATGAGTATCCGGTGAGGCTAAGGACAAAGATGCTCTCTACAAATGTCCATGTGGTTCACTGGAGCTCCTGTGAGCTTTTGGAATATTATACTGAATATTTTAAAGGTTGGAGGATAAAGATGTCCCTGCTTAAATCTCCTGAAATTAATTAGCTGCCGGCAGTACAGAATCCCATTCCCTTGTCAATATGCTCCCCAGTCATTGCACGATGGAACTGCACCAATTGAGATCAGCCAGTGGCAGAACTGATTTTCAAATTAAGGTGAGAGGGCAAAACAAGGAGATGTGCAGGGCAAGTTTTTTTTTACACAGAGAATGGTGGGTATCTGGGACACACTGCAAAAGGGTAGTGATTGAAGCAGATACAATAATGGCATTTAAGAGGGTTTAAGATGCACACATGGATATGCACGGAATGGAGGGATGTGGATCACATGCAGGTAGAGGAGATTAGTTTGACTTGACAATAATGTTCAGCACGGACATTGTGGGCCCAAGGTGCTGTTCCTGTGCTTCACTCTTCTATGTAACCAATCAGTTAATATTTATTTTCAATAACCCTGCAGATATGAAACAACCGTGGGTTAAGATCCGCCAACAGATATTATCTAAAATGTTATATGAAAAAAATAGTGCTTGGTAAAGTACTGGATCCTTTGAAATAAGTGGGGGAAATGTTTTGTTGACTCATGACATGAAAACTCTGATGGCACCTTGGCTGGCCTGTGCCTCTCAGAAACATTAGTGAATCACAAATTTGTTGCTAAATCCACACATGCACTAAGCCCCTCCTTAAACCAATCCATCTCATCCTCGCCTTGCTAGAACCTCCTTAAAGCCTAGTTCATTGAAAAAGCTTGTCATCCACATTTATCCCTTATTGTCTTTGTTTCAACATATCAGTTAGCATCAATATTTAGCTCTTCGAGATTATTCTGCGAATAAAATAATTTAGCATTAATAAAGTAGAAAATAGCCTTACCATGGAATGCAATTGGTGAAAATATATTTTGCAAGAACATCTTAGTTACTTAGTTAGAGATACAGTGTGGAAACAGGCCCTTCAGCCTTCTGAGTCCGCGCTGACCAATGATCATCCTATGCATTAGTTCTATCCTACACTCCAGGGACAATTTACAGAAGCCAATTAACTTACAAACCTGCACGTCTTTGAAATGTGGGAGAAAACCAGAGCACCCAGAGAAAACTCACGCAGTCACAGGGAGAACATGCAAACTCCTGACAGACAGCACCTGTGGTCAGGGTTGAACTCGGGTTTCTGGCACTGTAAGGTAGCAACTCCACTGTTGCGCCACTGTGCTGCCCCTTGCGCCACTGTGCCTCCCCAAGTCAACGTAAATGTGTTTAAAAACTCATTGGTTGTGCTAAGCATTTATTTTATCAGCATTGGTGCCTATCTTATAATTCAAAAACTCTGTGCTATTGACTAACATCTGGAAAGTTTTGCTATCAAAAGTAAAGCTGCAATATAAATGCTGGTTGCTTATAAATAAAAAAGAGCAGAATATTTACATCAGAATTGTTCATTTATTGTGGGATTAGATATTCATACGAGTATATTATGTGACTGGAGAAACGCAAATATTAAATTCTTTTTCTTGGGCATTTCAGCATTTTTAGAAGCTGAAATTTAATTCCTGCATCATGAAAGTTCACACTGCTTCTATTCAGTGTATACATTTCTTTGTTATTTGAGGAAAGATAGAACAATGTCACACATTCCCAGAGATCATTGCATTTCTAACTTGCTTTCACGGTGGTTACAACATTAGCTTGCCTATTGTGGCTGGCAGTGAATATATGCAATTAGTCCCTATGAGCTGGTACAGGGAAGGGAAATAGTGGCCTCAGATGCCACACTCCATGTGCCTATTAACAATTCTTGATGCGGCAAGGGTAGGATGAGACTGGGTACAATGTCTCAATAATCACTTGGTTAGGATGGGTATCTGGGAAGGGATGAGAAGACCTGAGGAATCACCGGGCATGGCAGGAACTTAGAAAGCACTATTATAATAAAAATACTCCATGGTTTTAGTAGTTGAGAATATTAATCTGAGAACCAGCTGTCTTTCCTATGTTATGTTTTATGTGTCAAATCACTAATTTGTTTAATTAACCAATATTGGCTAACAGAAATAGTAGAATGCAAATGGCGCCTTAGAACAAGAAACAAAACCTTGCTATTGTAAATAAGTTATCAAAGCATTTTAAATTTAGTAAGTGTTTTAATCTATTGGCACTGACGCCGTGCTAAAAAACATGACATCTAATTTGTGAACAGCAGGATCCTATCATCAACGTAATAACAACCAACGTTATTAAAAAAAAGACTGAAGAAATAGATGCAGGAGTAGTTCATTCAGTCTGTGCCCCTGCTCTTCCATTTAATAAGCGCATGGCCAGTTATTATTACTTCAGCACTACTTTCCTGCAATAAGTGAACCAACACTGCTCTCTTCCGTCATGGATTCCAAAGTTTCACTATACCCCAAAGTGCAGGAAATTTCTCTCACCTGAGTTGTAAGTGGCTGCTCAGTTATTCTGAGTTGAAAAGAGGTCACTATCCTGAAACATTTCTTTAGTTTTTTTCTTTTTCCACAGATGTTGTCTGATCTGCTGAGTATTTTTAGCATGTTCTGTTTTTATTTCAGATTTCCAGCATCTGCAGTAATTTTGATTTTTAAGCCCTTTAAAAATGATGTGTGCTTCAATGAGATAACGTCTCACTCTTCTACCAAGGATAAACTAAAAAATGCTGGAGTAAATCAGCTGGACAGGCAGCATCTCTGGAGAGAAGGAATGGGTGATGTTTTCGGTTGAGACCCTTCTTCAGTCGGAGAGTCAGGGGAGAGGGAGACTAGAGATATGGAAGGATAAGGAGTGAATATGACTGATCAAAGGGGGGCGATGATCAAAGAAAAATGTATAATTGGTCATTGTTACCTGAGGGGAAGGTGACAACAAAGCATGCTATCAATAAAATTTAATCAGGACGGTGAAACTTGTCAGAGAACTAGGATGGGGGAGGTACAGAGAAGTGAATGAAAGCAAGGGTTACTTGAAGTTAGATAAATCAATATTTATTCAGTCTGAAGAAGGGTTTTGACCCGAAACGTTGCCTATTTCCTTCGCTCCATAGGTGCTACCTCACCCGCTGTGTTTCTCCAGCATTTTTGTCTAACTTCAATACTTATACGGCTGGGTTGTAAGCAGCCCATGCAAAATATGAGGTGCTGTTCCTCCAATTTGTACTGGGCCTCACTCTTCTACGTTCAACAGTAAATAGGTTCAATTTGCTTAACTACTAAGCAATGCATCCTAGTTTGGGAAATACATTTACTGCAAGAGGCTTTGCAGCTGCTGAAAGTTGTTTGCATTAAAGTCAATGTAACGCACTTTTATCAATGACGTTGATGGACAGTTGCTATTTTATACAGTGATCAACGGTGAATTTATCAACAATCTGATTTTTGGATAAGAGATAATGATTGGCAAGGACATCCAAAAATACCTCCCTGGCTCTTCTTTGAATAAATTTGTAGTACCTGTTAAACGCTCAAGGAGGGCAGATAGCAAAAGCTCACTTGAAGGTAGGACTTCTGACAGGGCAATACTCCCACAGTATTGCAAAGCAACATTAACCTGGTCGGGAAAAGTAAGTACAAATTGTTGAACATGATCAGTGTTTGTCATCTTTAGAGGAGGACAGTTCATCTATTAATCAATGGATATGGGGAGAAAGCATGAATGGGGTACTGATTTTGGCAGATCAGCCATGATCACATAGAATGACGGTGCGGGCTCGAAGGCCCGAATGGCCTAATCCTGCACCTATTTTCTATGTTTCATGTTTCACCGTGAGCTCTAATATGGCTGAACATAAAGCATGATCAAAACATCATCCTAGCATTGATCGCAGAATTAACAAGATGTTGAACTGAAGAGAAGGCAGTTACTAATTCCTGAAGCTAGCTAGTTTTAGGAGTTCTTGCCTGAATTTTATGTGGCTGTGTGTCTTGTTGCTTTTCACTTAGTATGGCTGTATGGTAACTCAAATATCACTGTACCTTAGTTGGTACATGTGACAATAAACTGACCTTGAAACTTTGAATAAACATAGGACTAAGTGACATAGACTAAGTTTCATTGTAAAGACATTGTAGATACGAAGAGCAGTAATAAACTATCAAGTATACACCAAGGGTTTGACCTTTGTGCATATCATCATGGGACTTACACACTCACCTGAGAACGTAACATTGAATCATAAGCTATCCAGAATTCCTAAAGTCCTGGAAACAGAGCCAACTATATATGGAGATTCAGGTAGAATGTAATATGTTGATTTGCATGGATAGCCAGCATGGGTTTGCAGAGAACCTGGCCAAAACCTTGGGTACAAAAAGGGGCACCTCTTGGAGGAGTAGTGCAAATGGGTTGATTATTCTTTATCACCGCCCTCAGTGGTGACTTTCACTTACACATCATGTAACACTTAGAAATATTTCCACTATCACGCACCTGTATATTGTGGATGGCTCGACTGTAATCATGTATTGTCTTCCGTTGATTGGTTAGCACGCAACAAAAGGTTTTCTCTGTACCTCGGTATACGTGACAATAAACTAAACTTGACTAAATTAAACCAATAAACGTTCACTGAAACTGCATGAATGCAATCTGCTCTCAGTCAACCCCTACATAGGGGTGTTCAAAAGGGAACTGCAGATGCTGGAATATCGAAGGTACACAAAATTGCTGGGGAAACTCAGCGGGTGCAGCAGCATCTATGGAGCGAAGGAAATAGGCGACGTTTCGGGCCGAAACCCTTCTTCAGACTGAAGGGTTTCGGCCCGAAACGTCGCCTATTTCCTTCGCTCCATAGATGCTGCTGCACCCGCTGAGTTTCCCCAGCAATTTTGTGTACCCTACATAGGGGTGTTAGGTTATATGTTACATAAAAATTATGGTCTGAATTAAGATGAAACGTTTTGCAGGATAAACATAACTTAGGCACATTTGTGATAAAATGGTCAAATGTGAACACCACGATGTTCCCTACCAGGTCACATATCATCTTAACTTCATTGTCATTGGTTTAAACCCAGGAAAACTGAAGGACTCCAGAGGTCAAGATAGTGACTCATCATTACATTCTCAGGCGTAATTGGTGATGAACAATTAATGTTTTCCCACTCCGCAAACCACAATCTGGAGAAATAAAGAAATAATACCCCACCATTGGTTTCCATCCTCATTCATGTATGAAAGAAATCCATTGATGAAGAATAACCTAATGCTGTAAATATATAAATGGTTCTTTTTCACTTTTATACTTTCCAAAATGTAAATCAGGGGATTTGTTTTGCTCTCCGATCTACTATATTACTAAAAATAACATACTCTCAATTAATTATACCCCAAGATGAGCAGAATCATTGGCATGCTTAAGTGCTGCAGAAAATCAGAGTTAAAAATATATTCACTGTGCTTAACTGTTGTTATCATAATCAGTCCTCAGAGAAAAGTTTTCAGCAACAAATATATAGTAGATACCTATTTTTCAACCATAAAATAATTTAGTTCCTATGAGGAAGAGAAAAGCTCTTCTATGAACTAAATTGTGGAAAAGAGCCTTTTGGGGGAATCTATCGTTAAATTAAATACATTTAATGCTGAAAATATGCTTAACATTACCAACTGGGGCAATGATAAGCATATTTTGTAGTAACATCAGCAGTTGTACTGCACTTCCGAATTTCAGTTCAATTGACTAATATTGGATCAAAATGAACATACCAGGCTGGTAATTATTGCTAGTGAGATCCTACTCATGGTCATCTTGTATCTGATATCCATGCCTGTGTGTAGAGACATGGATGAGTTGAAGATCACCACTGAATCTAAAAGCGATATGTTAACATTATGAGCTGTGGGGCTAGATTCACATTGCATCTGGCCATTCAGCTTTATGCAGTGCAATAAGCATGAACCCATTCATTTGAATAGTGTTGAAAATCCTTCAACCAAAGGTAAATGCACGCAACTGTTGCATTTTTATTTTGTTTTTAATTTTCAAATTAATTTCATATAAAGTGCTTTAAATGATTTTGATGCAGGATCTCGACCCGAATTGCCGACCATCCTTTTGCATAAACATATGCTGTTCTACCTGCTGAGTTTCCCACCAGTTCTTCTTTCTGCAGACTATAGCATCTGTGGTCTTGTGTTTCCAAGGTAGTTTAAATTAATGTGTTAATTTTAAGTGTGTAAATGATATTTTAATTATTTAAATCTATTTAAATGCCTCTAATTGTTTGATGGAATTAGGAATCTTTGATGGCAATGAACTGTCATTCATAAGTTCATAAGTTCTTAAGTTCTAGGAGCTGAATAAGACCATTCGGCCCACCAAGTCCACTCCGCCATTCAATCATGGCTGATCTATCTTTCCCTCTCAACCGCATTCTCGTGCCTTCACGCCATAACCCCTGACACCCTTACTAATCAAGAATTTGTCAACCTCTGCCCTAAAAACATCCATTGACTTGGCTTCCACAGCCATCTGTGGCAATAAATTCCATAGATTCAACACCCTCTGTCATCATAGCAGTCTGAGAAAGCAACCTCAGGAATTGTGGCCTGAGACCAAGTCATTGTTCAATGTGGGTGTGGAACCCCTAGTTTCTTTGGTCCTCTAGAGCAGTGATTCCCAACCTGGGGCCGTGGCAAATTTTAGGGGGGACCACAGAAAAATTTGAGGATTTAGGGGGCCATGAAGGGGGACACTTTTTTTCCGCTAATAATGTCAGGGGGGGCCACAGACAAATTAAAGAGCCCAAGGGGGCCTTGAACTAAAAAAGGTTGGGAACCACTGCGCTAGGGCTGCAAAAGCAGATGCAGCCATTGCAAAGGAGTGGAGGTTGTGGTTAAGCATGGGTGGCAGGTTGGATCCAGCATGGTCAGGTTATATATCATGATCAGCACAGCTGACCGCAAATATATTTCTGTCTAAATAGCTAAATATCTAGGTGCCATTAATTTCAATGTATAGCAAGTTACTGTTTTAAGAGCAGAATATTATCTGGATGGAAGGGATTTGGGTCATAATGGTTTATTTACCGACATTTTATTGTTTGAATATAAATTTGTTATTTTCTGTATGTGCAAGTGCATTTCTTCAGGACCCAAACAGAAATACCAGGCAAATTACATATATTCCAGTGCTCTCATTATTTCTTGTTCCCATTCAGAGAAGCCTGCTCCTGAGATTAAGAGGGTAGCAGTAAGCAAACCCAGAATTTCCTATCCAAGTTTTGTCAGCCAATATCCAGCAGCTCGTATTCACCCTCTGAACTGCATCAACTGGCTGTTCATTCTCGCTGTTAACAATCCTATGCTTTTCTAATGCTTTTGTATATTCCTGCATTTCAACCACCCTTACTTTGTGTTATTGTCAAGTTTTAATATCATATTCTCTACTCCATTGGCTTCATCTATATCAATAGAGAGAAAGATGAAGAGATAACGAAAGAAAGGAAGACATAAGACCCTAACAGACAATAATTCCAACCTTTTCCCAATGAGTAACAGATATGAATCAGAAATTGGCTTTGTCTATCAATAAACTTTCATAGCCACGCCACCACATTACTTACACCAAATGCCTCTATTTTAGTAAAATACCTTTAGAGAATTACAATGTCTGAAACTTCACAGATGTTAAAAAAAAATTATACTACATTTGCCATTAACACATTCAAATTAGCTTTCTCCTTTCTTTGACTTTGCCAAAGGTGTATACAAGCATAAATCAAAGTTTGTTAAAAAATAATTTGGACACATTTTTGACAGTTATCACTTAGAATTGCCTCATATCCATTACCAATTATCTCTCACAACGACATTTATAAAAAAGATGTAAAACACATTTCTTATCCCCACTATTAAACCGCCTTCTTCAGCCCTTGGGTGTTTCTCATTCTTTTATTTAATGATTGCCATAAAAGTACAAACTGACATTCTTTTCTTCTTCCTTTATATATTCTCCCTTAACTATTTGATACCCTTTTCACATTACTATTACACATTTGTTTCATATTTATTTGATTATTGTTAGCCCAAACTTTCACACTTGCTCTTTCAAATTTCAATTTAGCCTTTTATTTTTTATCTTTTTATCTGTAGGTCCATCCTTAGATACAAAACAATATCTATATAATTAAAAGTCTTGACCACTTCCTGTCTGCGCTGTATATTGATTTTAGAAAAAAAGCTACCCTATCTATATAACGAAAAGTCTCACCTTGACCATTTCCTGTCTGCTTTGTATATTGATTTTAGAAAAAAAAACGCTACACTATATCGCTATGATTTTTGGCCATCTTACTCACAGTCATCCTCCGCTGCGGCAGCCCCAAGGATTTTTCCGATCTATGAAAAGTTCTGAATGTTTAAAAAATCTTGAGATCAGCTGATTGGTCCTCTTGCCTGTCAATCACCATGATGAAGGTAACGCCCCTTCCAGGGAAGGGGGGGAGGGAGGGGGGCGGCAGGACTATAAAATCTCAGATGCCTGGACGCGAGTCACTCTGCTGTGGGTCTACTGAACTGTGGGTCTACTGAACTGTGAGTCTACTGAACTGTGAGTCTACTGAACTGTGAGTCTACCCTTTATGTGCTTTATGTGCTTTATGTGGTTATGTGCTTTATGTTGTTAACCCTTAATGTGCTTGCAATAAATGATTTGTTAGCCAACATTGTGCTTGCAATGAATGATGATTTGCTAACCCTTAATATGCTTGCAATAAATGATTTGTTAGCCAGCAATGTGCTTGCAATGAATGATGATTTGTTAACCCTTAATGTGCTTGCAATAAATTATTTGTTAGCCAGTAATGTGCTTGCAATGAATGATCATTTGTTAACCCTTAATGTGCTTGCAATAAATGATTTGTTAGCCCTTAATGAAATGAAATGAGTGGTTTGGCCTGCCCTGTGCTTGAAATTGAATTGGAAATGGAAATGAAATGAAATGAGTTGTTTGGCCTGCCCTGTGCTTTTGCTTTTGCTTTTACTTTGCCTTTGTTTTACTTCACCTCACCTGGAATAAAAGCAAATGGATTGTACTGTTGGCTGGCCCTGCCTGCCCTGTGCTTTTGCTTTTGCTTTGCCTTTGCTTTGGTTGAGCTCACCTGAAATGAAAGCAAATGGATTGTATTGTTCGCTGGTCCCGCCTGCCCTGTGCTTTTGCTTTTGCTTTGCCTTTGCTTTGCTTGACCTCACCTGAAAGGAAAGCAAATGGATTGTATTGTTGGCTGGCCCCTCCCACCCTATGCTTGACTTGACTTGACTTGAAATGGATTGACTTGACATGAAATGGATTGTTGGCCCTGCACTCACTGTGCTTGACTTGACTTGACCCACAACACCCATGCTAGCGCCCCAGAACCCCCCCCCCCCCCACTGGCCACATATATTAGAATTGGTGGAGAGGTGGAATATTGTGTTGGGGGACCAGCCCTCCCGTGTGAACCTGGGACCCAATGGGTCCCACTTAGTCTAGTTAACAAGTTTAACATGTCTTTGGTATTTTTGTGCTTTTTTCTCATGTCCATGAGTATACACTCCTAAGTATTCCACTTCTCATACATCATTGCATGGGATCTTTCTCTGACCACAAAACCAATGACAGGAAGGAAATAGCTTCCAGCAGCGCCATAGTTATATCCAAAATTTCTTTCATTGTAAGCATTCAGGTCTGACTTGAAAAAGCCATGTTTTATGAATGGCATCTACGGTTGAATAATTCTGCACGGGTTTTACCAATAGATGACCTTCCATGGTGTCTTACTTTTATCAGCACTGGGTTTCATTATTTTTTTCTCTACATATGTGTGGAGATCATCACTAACCATGGAAAAATATTCGTCCAAATATTCTAGCCAAATTGCACCAATTTATAAACTTGGTCTAATTTTTATATACTAAAATTTAACAATGTTTCTCATTCTTAAGCCTTCGGCATTTCCATCTCCCAAGTTGCTCATTATATTAATATAAGTTCTGGAAACCTGAAACAATTTTTGGAATAATCATTGGTTTTGAAAAATAATGTAATTCATTCATAATCTTCCAACCACCATAGAATCGACACAGGGAGAGAGTGTCCTACTATGACCAAAAAGTTAATGAAGGCTTTTTAAAATCAGGTCACAGTTGAAGTGATCGTTGTTAACAAGTGAAATGAATAATTATGATATTAAAAAAATGATCATAACTGCACTGTAGAATCTAGCCTCAGGGAAGTAAAGAGCTATACCCTTGATTGCATTGCTATCCATTCACCTTTTGTGCATAAAATCTGATCTGACATTCGAACACTGAATGAATAAAGTGCCTGCAAACTCAAAGGTGTTGTCACTAAGTAAAGCATAATGTGTAGGTGAAATTTTCATACCAAATCTTTGAACTGAAAGAAACCCAGCCAGACGATAATAAATGTTGCCATTTCAAACTGGGATTACATCCATTAGAAAGGGCATTTCAAGCTTTATAACACTGGAATAAAGAACTGGTGGTTAAAGGTTGACAGCAGTGACAGGTCATTAATTAAGAGTATCACACAAGAAGCATATTGGCCAATATTAAAGTATCAACTGTACTTAATCGTCACTTCTTAGCTTACTTTGATACCAATATGTGAAATGTAAGCGGCAAGACCAGTTCTATCAGATTAATTAAAAAACAAGTAGCTTATTTTGAAAAATGTCAATTGCAGTAAGAACAATATTTAATTGGACGGAAAGAAAAAACATCAGACCCTTGTGACACAAAAAATAGCTCAAGCTGTCGAGTGAGTCGGAGCAGTTCGAAACTGCTCTGGCAGGTAAGTTAATTTTATTTTCAGTGGGCCGCTGCGGCAGCGGGCCCGCAGTAGCTGATGGAGGCGGTCAGATTTGGGCCGCCGTTGGAGCACCGAACGGGAGCAGGTGGCCGAATTTGGTGGCCGCCGTGAAAGCTCCATTAGGAGTTGGGGCTGCCGGCGTAGCTAGGCGAGCTCGCTGCTAAGATTAGCAACAGGCGGTAGTTCAAATATAACCGCGGCTAGGTTAACGATCGCTGCTAAAGATAACAGCAGTCGGTGCTTTTGAAAATTAGCCGCGGCCAGGGCAGCGAATGCTAGGTAAGCTCAGCTGCCATAGTGCCTACCAATTTTTAAACATAGATGCTGCTGGCTGAGGCAGCATACACTGTAGACCAGTATATAGTGTGTGCTCCATTTATAGGGCAGGTATAAATAGAGCTGGCAGTTTTTAATAGCGGTTGGTGTTCGGTCACGTTTGTGACTATCGCAGCAGATAGGACATTTATTATCATACACCATATGGTGTAGTAAATTTTGACTTGCCATTACGGCACAGAATGGGGCTCCACTGGAGCGGGCGGCTGTTCGGAGTAATGCTTGGAAACGGAGTCAGCCCTCCCCTAAGAACTCAATTGAGGCTCCAGAAAGGAGCTCCTGGCTTGGGAAGCCTTTTTTCAGCTGTGTCTCATACCTGGTGCAGGGATGCGTCATGATAATTTCCGCTCAGTTGGGGGACTGTTGGAGATATTTCATAAGAGACCCCAACCATGTGGATATCAACAAAGCAGTCGAATCTTTGATCCAATGGGGCTATGCTTCTGTTTAATCATATGAACAAACAATGTTCCGTATACCGGAGGCATTACAGACGGCTCCAGTAATTTGCCTGTGACAACACCTGGCAGGGTTTCAGTATTTCTCCCACTCTGTCTAGGGGAGTATCAGGAAGAGGTGACTCCAATTATAATGCCGGCTCATCCAAGTCATATGGGGGCCAGAGGCCCGAGGAAGCAACACCGGGTGCAGGGTTGCGTTCTATTTCCTACCTGAAATACTCCGTTGAGGCTCCAGAAGGGAGCAAGGACTCGGAGTCACTAGCAGGTGCAACCTGTCTGGTAAGAATAATAAATAATGATGATTTATACCGACAGAGCGCCGATCTGCACAGCTAGTCCCAATTCAGCTCCTAGAGGGAGCAGCTTGGCAACCCCGAGTCGGTGCAAAGTCAAAGCCAAGTCTGTGGGACAAGTCCTGTCGGACGATTTGGGTCAAGGGGATTCTGTCCCCACATCTATGGCAGATGTGATTGGTCGTTTCTCTCAATTGGAACATCTGATGAATCAGATGGTGGCACGAAAAATGCTCCGTGTTGCGGTGGCACGCACAGGCAGTTCGAGTCATATGCCTGAAGCAATTCCTGGTTCAGGGTTGCAATATTCCTCCCACTCAGATGAAAGGAGTGTAGGAGATTTTGCCAAATAATATGCTCCATGTTACGGGCATGCACAGGCAGTTCAAGTCATATGCCTGTGGCAACTCATGGTTCAGGGTTGCAATCTTCATCCCACTCGGAAGAGTATCGGAGATGGTGTCACAAAATATGCCCCGTGTTACGGAGGCATGCACAGGCAGTTCGAGTCATACGCTTGTGGCAACGCCCTGACTCCAATAATAATGAAGTGCTTTGAACGCCTGATGAAACCTCACATTACTGCCAGCCTCCCCTCATCGTTAGACCCCCTCCAGTTCTACAGAAGATGCCATCTCTACCACGCTGCACACAGTACTCACTCATCTGGAAAACAAATACACCTACGCCAGAATCCTGTACATTGACTTCAGCTCAGCTTTTAATACCATCATCCCACAGAGACTTATGGAGAAACTAACACTGCTGGGCCTCAACACCACCCTGTTTCACTGGATCTTGGACTTTCCGACAGAGAGACCGCAGTCAGTCCGTGTTGGCAAGAACACTTCAGGCTCGATCACGCTGAGCACCGGCTCCCCTCAAGGCTGTGTTGTTCACACTGCTCACACATGACTGTGCTGCCAGATTCAGGGACAATAAGATCATAAAATTTGCGGATGACACAACAGTGGTGGGACTCATCAGCGGAGATGACGAATCAATGTACAGGGAGGAAGTAAAATAACTAGTGGACTGGTGCGGCAACAACAATCTAGCATTAAATGTCAACAAAACAAAGGAGATGGTTGTCGACTTCAGGAGGGCGCAGCCAAAACACACACCCCTCAACATCAGTGGCACCACAGTGGAGAGAGTGGAGAGCATTAAGTTCCTCGGAGTGCAAATTACAGACAGTCTCACCTGGTCCAGGAACAACACTGGGATTGTCAAACGGGCCCATCAGCGATTGCACTTCCTGAGGAAACTCAAACAGGCCTCACTCCCCACCAACATCCTCAGGGCTTTCTACAGGGGCACGGTGGAGTCTGTACTCACGTACTGCATAAACACGTGGTACTCCAACTGCAACTGCTCAGACAGGAAGGCTCTGCAGAGAGTAGTGAGGGGAGCAGAGAGGATCATTGGCGTCTCCCTACCCTTGGTACAAGAACTGTTCCAGAGCCGCTGTCTGAAAAAAGCTCAGAGAATAGCTAAGGACAAACTGCACCCCCTCCACACACACCTGGATCTCCTGCCATCAGGCAAGAGATACCGTAGCATCAAAGCCAGGACTACAAGACTGCTAAACAGCTTCCTGCCACAGGCTGTGAGACTGCTAAACAGTCACTTTGTACTCACAGTCACCTGATTCTGCAGCTTTGCACTGACATTTTAATAACTCTGGCACTGGCCACACAAATCAGCTGCCCTGGACATTTTAATGATTGGTTTTACTGTATTTTAATGTTGCTGTTTTACCTGCTTTTAACTATTTATACTGTTTCATCATTGTTTTTATTGTTATTATGTGTGAAATGTTTTAACTTTCATGTGCGATGCTCCGGTATTCCCTGGGAAACGTCTTCTCATTTTGCACGGTACAACTGTTGCTTTGCAAGATGACAATAAAGGTTGATTGATTGATTGATTGATTGGTTCAGGGTTGCACTATTTCTCCCACTTTAAGGGAGTGTCAGAGATCAGTATGGAGCTGACTCCGAGCATGACTACAAACATGACTATGTGCCTGAATCCCATGCTTTAATGCATGATGTACGAGTCGCATAAGGAAAAGCTGCCTGCTCTTGCCTCTAAATTTGCTGTTCCCACAGGGACGGGCAAGCCACTACAAGAGGAGTTGGCCAGCGGCATCAGCTATCTAACTTCACACCAGCTGAAGAAATGGCAAGCATGACAGACAGGGTCTGCAAATGGAACTTCGCTGAAGCTCCAATAAGCAAATCGACCCTGGTTCAGAGACGCTGGCAGGTAAGGTTTCTTTATTAACCTCCGTAAAACTCCAAAATGGAGAAGTCTGTTGGCCCAGGTTTGGGTTTACTGGCAGCATGGTCTGTCTAGTATTTTTTCACTGTCTCTGGGAGCAGAGACATTGGCAGGGTGCCTTGCATAGTAACCTCTGTAAGTTCCAAGTAGGAACAGCTTGGTTAACCTGGTTCAGGAACTGGCTGGCCATATGGGTCATATTGACCAGGGAAGCACAGCCTCATCATCTGTGATTGAGGTTATCAGGCTGCTCAGTAGAATGAAGTAATTGACGTCTCCCTCAACACATGTTTAAATTTCTGCTCAGTTAGTAGAGTTGCCGGTTCATTGGAAACATCATTGCCATCCTCTCTGGGATAGGTAGCTACCAGCAGGAAGCTGGTCTGGCATATAATATTTTTATCTGACCTGCAGGTTCATGTTGTGAATCAACAATGTATTTATAATAATCCGTAGGCTCTCAATACCAGTATTCATGATTGAGTGGCGGTTCGAAGAGATTGTGTTGTGCACTCTGGCGACTCAGACAAGTGGTTTCCGTCAGAGGACTGCAAAGCAATTCCTGATTCAGGCTTGCATTATGCTAAATTCCACTCTGAGGAAGAACGCTGAGAATTTGTGGTGACTTTTATAGTCAAGAGTTGACAGGGAACTTGTATTCCCACATCAAGGGGAAAGTCTGTTTTCAGCTCTAGTCATAAGGTTCTGATTATATGTTATTAGTGAAATGTTTCAATAACTAGATAATGCATCTTCAGCAGCAAGAGAAGCCAAAACATTTTCTGTCTGTTTGGTCAATAGAGGAACAGTGGTTCTGAGTGGAATCAGTGACATGTCATCGGAGGATGAGTGGTCTGGCCAAGAACAAGAGGGGTATATTTCTGATACTTTTCAAGATTGCAGAAACATGGAGCATGCCAAATCAGGTTCGCATTTGGTTAATTTTTTGTTTCTTTTTGTATGCCATAAAAACAGAGTTTCGTTTGAGCCTCATTGAGGTTCAAATGATAAATATTGTATTATTGTAATGTAATCTGATCATGTGTTTAGTTATCCAGTTTAAGATGGATGATTAGTTTTCAGCAATTTAACTGATTCAGAGAATCGATCTTGAAGATTCATATTTTGCCATATCTATACGCATGAGGCACAGATTATCTGGTGTTTTGATAACAAAGCCAATGGTGGAAGCCGATGCTGCCCTACTCAGGTCAAAGGCATTGTGTCATCGAGTTTTTAGATAATATGCAAAATTTTGCAGCTGATAAAACTTGGGTGTTATCAGTAGATACCTCTTGCGATATTAAGAATGAGGCAACATGAAATTTAATAGTGCTAATTTGACCTATTAATTCAGGCCATGGTAAGGCGGCTGAAACAACTCCTATTTAGTCACGAGTGATGGCTGGGGCAGCCTGTCTTTTCGGGCAGCTAGCTTTGCATGATTGTATGGGAAGTTTGTGAACAAAATATGTGAGTTACTTTTAAACGGAAGTAACAGAGGTTTTGTGTGGCTTTCAGTTTGAGCCTAGAGAAGCGTTTATGTGATAGCACAATAATTACTGCTTGTGCTGCTTTGTCATTCTCTATAGTACCATAAGTGGGACAATAAATGATTGGTTATTCACCCGCTGTTCATTAACGTTATGCAGGGTGTCTTTTATATGACCATTCTAATAGCCTACACTCATTGGAGTGTGCGATGTATATCAGTAAATTTTTAAGCAAATATTCTTCTTCTGTATTCCTAATTGGAGCAGTATTTTTAAGATGATTATACCTTCAGCAACTGATCTCAGCACTAAGAACACAGTTTTTACTCAATCTCTGGCTCGGTCTCTGGGTCATAACTAACATATGGGTAGTTTGAAATGGGCATGATTATGTACATTTGAAGTTGACAGCATACCCACCAGAGCAGAGATTGGGGGTGCCATTAGGTATACAAGTGCACTGAGCACTTCATAGTTTCTTTATTGTTATTCAATAGTCTCAAGATATTGCTCATGGCTCATTAGCAACCAATAGAATGGATAGTTCCATTTCATCATACAGCAAGAGGCTTACATAGTGCATGTTAATAAATTATAAAATTTGGTTGAATATGTCTGTATATTTACAGATAGAATTCTGCACAGTGTTGCATGAGTTATTGTCTAACTCAAAGTCAATTGGGGCTATGGTCCAGTTAAGAACAATGGCCATGTATGCAAGTTAGCATCATGGTATTAATAACCCATGTTTTTTCTACCATTAATGGTTTATCTGTTTAAGTGTTTCACACACAGATTGGGTTTCTGCATGAAACCACAGAGCTTTGAAGTCTTCACGTAGTCACTCACGTGACTTCGAAATGAAATAGAAAGATTAAACGAGAACTTACCGTTTGAAGTTTGATCTTTATTTTATGAGAAGTTGAGGGAATACGTGCCCTCCACTCCCAACCCAACTTCTCATAAAGATCATTCAGCAGTTCTAAGGTCGTTAATCTTTCTATAGCTTAAGTTCAGCAACTAGTCTGTGGTTTCATACAGCTGCTCTAAAGATTGACGTGCATGCGGGCTGGCCGGCTCTTCACGTATTCCCTCACTTCAACTTCTCACAAAATAAAGATCAAACTTTAAACGGTAAATTCTCGTTTAATCTTTCCATTTTACTGCAAATACATTTATTCAATAAGTTTATTAACTGAAATACAAAAAAGTAATGATGCATGTGCCTTCTTTTGACATGTTCCTTTCTCAGAGACCAAGCTTCAAAAAGATAATTTTGAAAGTGGGTCTTGCAGTGAGGTCATCAGTACTGTGTCAAAATACAGTGAAGTGGAAGGTGGAAAGGGATATGTCATTACAGTTTGACAGAAAAGGTGCAACGTAACATATGCACTGCCACATGGGATTTTGGACGAGCTGTGCCTGGTGTAACTTTTTTGCTTAATATGTAATGTGCAATGCGCACTTGTGACAGCTGTTTTGTTGGTAAGAGCCTTCAGGGCGGCAGTGACTTTTAAATTCCCAGCAAGTTGCTATTTTTGTTACCTGTTTTGCCGTTCCAAAAGGAAGCCCTACTGTAATCTTTCAAGTCTACCACAGGATATTTCTTATACCTGGAGGCACCATCTCAAACATTAGGAAGTCTAATTTGTAAAGTAACTCGGCAGTTAAATTGTAGATGAGAATCCTGCTGAACCATTTTTGCTTGTCCCTCAAAAGTTCTGCAATTCAAATTCATGGGGTTTGAATCCCTCATATTTTAGAAAGGAACCCAGAAATTCTTGCAACTAAAACAATGTTTTATGCTGGAAGATCATGGAGGAAATGTTTTTGTGCACACTTGCACTGGCAAGGGGAATTCTACTTTACATGATACGTCACATCAAGTAAAATCCTGAGGTATTTGACCAAACTAATGCAAAATACTTGAAAATGAGATGAATTTCCTTCCCCTAATCACATTGTGTATAATTGTTTAGTCATTTCTCATTTCCTTCCTAATGCTCTTTCTATCAAAATGGGAGAAAACTTGTCTCACGCTACTAGATTTAATAGCAAATACAACAATAATTGTAAGATCCATAAAATGTCACATCCCACAAGTTTGGTTATTTATATCAATGAATTGCAGGTGTTCTGTGCAGCATTAGGCAATGGCGATCCATCTGTTTCAATACCAATAATTGCTTTTCATCCTCAATTATTATTTCCCTACATGTAAAAGTATCTGCCAAATATCCTCATCATTCCAAGCTGGGAGGGTGCAGCTGATTACCAATTTCTCTGTGATTTAATGGTCATGCCAATTACAACCACCTGTAGCTGAGTAAGTCAGAAAGATAAATCTTGCTCTTCACCACAAACTCACACAACTACATCCCATGCACCTGTTAAATAGCTTGACAGAGCAATGGATATTGTTTATATGAAATAGTAAAGTCATGCAAATTATTATTATTTTTATTCCATCTGGTTAGCTTTGCAAATCCAAACTATTGAATAATGGTGATCAGATCGAAACAAATCTGTTGTTAACTGAAGTGTTTAAAAGGGGCAGATGGGCTAGACAGTTATTACTGGAGCTTGAAAATCACAGATGGGTTGAATAAAACAAGTGACTTTACGAACCTGAATCACTGAAATATTATTAAAGGGACTGTATCATAGTCAATTGTACCACAGAGTTTATTTCATGAGTTGGTGTTAATGAACAATAGCAAAAATAAATTGCACAATCAATTTTAACAGAAAAATGCTTGAAATACTCTGCAGGTCAGGCAGCATTTGTGAAAAGAGAATCAGTTAATCTTTCACGGCTGAAATCCTTCATCAGAGCAATACAGAGAAAAGATAAGATAGCTTTCAGTAGCAGAGAAGGTGGAAAGTGAATGTCTCTGACAAGGCAAGACCACATATAGACAATAGACGATAGGTGCGGGAGTAGGGCATTCGGCCCCTGTAATCAATGTGATCATGGCAATTAGAAGACCACTATGCTTCTCCGTTGGTGTTGATAATATCAAGGCTGTAGGACACGCCCAGTAGGCCAGTCTGTATATACAGATAACTTAGTGAAAAGGCTTATTGACAGAAATGGCCAATTCTGATACAGACAGAAGAACCAAGTTACTTAAATTTGGAGAATTCAATATTGAAAATAGAAGGCCACAACATATCCAGGCAGAACAATTTTTAAATGCAACAATGATTAATTTGTAGTTCCCCACTCGAGTGTATTGAATCCATTTAATGCAATACATTCTACAATGGAGAAATCAAATTCAGACTGGGTAATCTGCATTCAGACTGCAGGAGTGATGTGTCACTTCAATTCCCACCACACTCTGAACAGTGATCTCCTACTTTGTTGCTTTGATGCCCCTACATGAACTAGAAAGACCTCATCTTTAATCTTTTTGATTTCCATTGTAAAGTGATTCTGATATATATCCTGTACAATGTGATATCCTTGTCCCAGATTATCTTTCTTGTTAACATCAGCAACAGTCCATTTCCAACGATGGAGCTGTCCAGTACACACCAGCTATAAATCATATCATTGCATTCTGATAATAGGAGTGAGTTACTAATTTCCACTGTGCAAAATTTCCTCTGCATCAACAGCAACATCATTTCCAAAAACATTGTGCATTTGCAAAGCTCAAATAAATAATGATCTTTGCAAAGAACCTCAATATTCGGCATTATTGTTGTATTTTTTTGTCTAGGTTTTCCAGGGTAACAGAACAATTCAAAGGTGTACTGTTTAACTCCTGCACCTATATGTAGCAATGTTACAACATTTTGAGATTTAAAAAATCAAGTCTGTAATTTATCCCATCAGATAAAGCATAAAAATAAGTTTAATTTGACACCTAATTCACTTTCATATCTCAAGTATTTAAAAAGTTATGGCCATTTTCATACTCGGAAATGAGCATCTTGTTCCCTATTGATTTTCTATGGACATAACAAAAAAGCTGTGATCGTGAACAGTCAAAAGCCCATAACTTTCTTAAAAATTAAGAGAACTGAATGAAATTTTCAGTTATCATAGATTAAAGCATTCTGAAACAAATATAAAATAATCTTACTTGGATGACCTGAAATTAAAGCATATAATTAGTTAGTTACCTAATTGTAGCTAATTTCAGACTTCAATTACTAGATCTAAACATCTATCCATTTCTTAATAAATGATTAACATTTTTAAATAGCCTAAATGTCCAAATAATATTCACAAATAATTCACAATAAAACATGATTTTTAAATCTCATTTACATTAATTTATAGACCAAATGGAAGGAATTTAGTGTTCAATTGCTGTAAATAAATGCCCATTTAAATCAGCTTTCCAGTGGGTCCCTGTGGAACGCGCTGGTTTAGAACGTTCACATTGCGGTAGATTTGTGCCCCAAATGCCGAGAAAAATACTGCGGGATATAATGGGCCCAAAATGAGCTACTCGCAATATTAAACTTTGTATAAAGGGATCTTTAGAAGCCCTTTTTAATGTAAAAATATACAGCCTACCTTCAATTATTTGCTTTATGAGACCCTGCGGTTGCTGGCGGTCGCGGGTTTAGAGATTGATTTTTAAACTACTATAACTATTATACGAGGCCTTTAAAACTAATAATAGCTTTTGCGACGGGGTCTTCCAGCGATTTTTCGTTAATAATTAACTAGGCTGAACATCTTCGATTTGAACAGCCTAGAGAAAATCGCGTTTTAAACCCGCCCCCTCTAAACGGCGCCAAAATCGCGCACACCCGCAGCGGCAGATTTTCAACGACGCTTCAGGTAGGCTTTGCAACATACCTACTATATGGCCTTCTTTTCCTCTTCAAAATGTATTGGTATGCAAACTAATATTGTGCCACCAGCACACTGCTGCTTTGCATTTCCACCTATTGTGCCATTTATGTACCAACTCGATAAGGGAGAGTTTATTGCATTTCTGACTCTACTAAATTTCCCAATTTAGCCAGATCCTGTAAATACCTGACATCACAAGTGCACTTCCAATGCAGGAACATGTTCCAGTCCAAAGGTATGGTAGCCGACTTCAATTAAATAAACTTTTCTTCTCGGGAATAAATTGTAGATTCACACAGTACAGAAACCAATCATTCAGTCCACTGAGTCTGTCCAAACATCAAGCTCTCATTTTGCACTAACCCTGATCTGGTCCCAATTTTTTCTTCTTCCCCACTCCCATCAATTACTCCACGATTCTACAATGTCCACATGCTAGTAGTGATTTGCTATGGCTATAATTTTTGCTATGTTCTTTTGCTATATATTTGCAATGGCTATAATCCACCAACCCACATGTCTTTGGGATGTGGAAGGAAACTGCAGAATATGATGAAATTCCATACAGTTACAAGGAATATGTGCAACTTCCAAACAGATAGCATCTAATGTTGGAATTGAATCCAGATTATGGGAGCAGTAGGTAGCGGCATGTGTTGCATCACTGTGCCACCCAAATCTGTCTCAGTGGCAGCAGCTCCTGACACATGAGATAATGGGCTGGATGGCATTGGACAAGATGAGTTGCTGTACGATTTAGTTATTTCAGCATGTTCTGGCCCAAAGTGAATCTGGAAAATTCAGTTTGCAATAAGCTAAACTGAGCTATGTGTGAGAACTAGTAACACATTTAGCTTAGCATCCTCCAAGAAGAAAAATTAATTCTGCATGGTTAGAATGTTTCATTATCAAACGAGGTGCAAGATTAACAATATAAATCAGTGGAAATTGCTTGTATCTTGAATGAAGTGTCTTTGGTCCATTTATCACCAAATCCTTTTCCCAGCTTATTTGGATGTTTTTTCTTGATTGTTGCAAATCCTGAAACCATGCCATTGGATCCAGCCTTCCAATTGCACTTTGTGTCCACCTCTCTTCAATTACCTGGGAGTCGAGAGAGGCGATGCTCCTCAACTAGATGTGTCTGAGAGGCGTGACTAGTCCTCAATGACAAGGGAGCCTCAGATAGTTTCACTGAGGTTGTTTAGTTTAGATTAGAGATACAGCGTGGAAACAGGCCCTTCGACCCACTGAGTCCACGCCGACCAGCGATCCCCACACACAAACACTATCCCACACACATGAGGGACAATTTACATTTATACTAAGCCAATAAACCTACAAACCTGTACGTCTTTGGCATGTGGGAGGAAACCAAAGATGTTGGAGAAAACCCATGCAGGTCACGGGGAGAACGTACAAACTCCATACAGACAGCACCCGTAGTCAGGATCAAACCAGTGTCTCCCGTGCTGCAAACGCTGTAACGCAGAAACTCTAGCGCTGCGCCACCGTGCTGCATGCAGATCGAGGAGGCAAGGATGGAGTAGTAATGTCAAAACCCACAAGGCTTTTTGGATTTTTATTTAACATTTCTGATATTCTGATGTACTTTTTAAAACCTATCCAACCTGTTTTTATATCATTTTAATGTGGAACAGTATTAAACAATAAACATGAAAGTAACTAAAAATTTAGCCTATCTTATTTTTCCCCTTCTAATCTACAAGATCTGTAATCCCCATTCATATCACCAGTGCCAGGGGTTGTCTGACTGAGGTTGTTAGACAATAGACAATAGACAATAGGTGCAGGAGTAGGCCATTCAGCCCTTCAAGCCAGCATCGCCATTCAATGTGATCATGGCTGATCATCCCCAATCAGTACCCTGTTCCTGCCTTCTCCCCATATCCGCTGACTCCGCTAACTTTAAGAGCCCTATTTAGCTCTCTCTTCAAAGTATCCAGAGAACCGGTCTCCACCGCCCTCTGAGGCAGAGAATTCCACAAACTCATAACTCTCTGTGAGAAAAAGTGTTTCCTCGTCTCCGTTCTAAATGGCTTACACCTTATTCTTAAACTGTGGCCCCTGGTTCTGGACTCCCCCAACATCGGGAACATGTTTCCTGCCTGTAGCGTGTCCAAACCCTTAACAATCTTATATGTTTCAATAAGATACCCATCCTTCTAAACTCCAGAGTGTAGAAGCCCAGCCGCTCCATTCTCTCAGCATATGACAGTCCCGCCATCCCGGGTATTAATCTTGTAAACCTACGCTGCACTCCCTCAATAGCAAGAATGTCCTTCCTCAAATTAGAGGACCAAAACTGCAGACAATACTCCAGGTGTGGTCTCACTAGGGCCCGTCCAACTGCAGAAGGACCACTTTGCTCCTTTACTCTACTCCTCTTGTTATAAAGGCCAACATGCCATTCGCTTTCTTCACTGCCTGCAGTACTTGCATGCTTACTTTCATAGACTGATGAACAAGGACCCCCCAGATCCCGTTGTACGTCCCATTTTCCCAACTTGACGCAATTTAGATAGTAATCTGCCTTCCTTTTTTTGATACCAAAGTGGATAACCTCATATTTATCCACATTAAACTTCATCTGCCATGCATTTGCCCACTCCCCCAACCCGTCCAAGTCATCCTGCATTCTCATAGCATCCTCCTTACAGTTCACACTGCCACCCAGCTTTGTGCCATCTGCAAATTTGTTAATGTATATTGTAAATAGCTGCAGTCCCAGCACCGAGCCTTGCGATACCCCTCTAGTCACTGCCTGCCGTTCTGAAAGGGACCCGTTAATCCCTACTCTTTGTTTCCTATCTGCCAACCAATTTTTTTGTCCATGTCAGCACTCTAACCCCAATATCATGTGCCCTAATTTTGCCCACTAATCTCCTATGTGGGACTTTGTCAAATGCTTTCTGAAAGTCCAGGTACACTACTGGCTCTCCCTTGTCCATTTTCCTAGTTACATCCTCAAAAAATTCCAGAAGATTAGTCAAGCCTGATTTCCCCTTCGTAAATCCATGCTGACTCGGACCGATCCTGTGCTGCTATTTCATCTTTTATAATTGACTCCAGCATCTTCCCCACCACCGATGTCAGGCTAAATGGTCTATAATTCCCTGTTTTCTCTCTCCCACCTTTCTTAAAAAGTGGGATAACATTAGCTACCCTCCAATCCACAGGAACTGATCCTGAGTCTATAGAACATTGGAAAATTATCACCAATGCATCTACAATTTCTAGAGCCACTTCCTTAAGTACCCTATGATGCAGACCATCAGACCTTGGTGATTTATCAGCCTTCAGTCCCATTAGTCTACCCAACATAATTTCCTGCCTAATGTGGATTTCCTTCAGTTCTTCCGTCACCCCAGATCTTTTGGCCACTACTATATCAGGAAGATTGTTTGTGTCCTCCTTAGTGAAGACAGATTCAAAGTACCTGTTCAACTCATCTGCCATTTCCTTGTTCCCCATAATAAATTCACCTTTTTCGGTCTTCAAGGATCCAACTTTGGTCTTAACTAATTTTTTCCTCTTCATATACCTAAAGAAGCTTTTACTATCCTCCTTTATATTATTCGCGAGCTTACCTTCATACCTCATCTTTTCTCCCTGTATTGTCTTTTTTGTTATCTTCTGTTGTTCTTTAAACATTACCCAATCCTCTTGCTCCCGCTCATCCTTGCTATGTTGTACTTCTTCTCTTTTATTTTTATACTGTCCCTGACGTCCCTTGTCAGCCACGCTCACCCCTTACTCCCCTTGGAATCTTTCTTCCTCCTAGGAATGAACTGATCCTGCACCTTCTGTATTATTCCTAGAAATACCTGTCATTGTTGTTCCACTGTCATCACTGCTAGGATATCCTTCCAGTCAACTTTGGCCAGCTCCTCCCTCATTGCCCCATAGTCCCCTTTATTCAACTGTAACACTGACACCTCCGATCTACTCTTCTCCCTCTCCAATTGTAGATTAAACCTGACCATATTATGGCCACTACTTCCTTATGGCTCATTAACCTCAAGTAAATCCCTACTATGTATTGTGTGCTGAAGCAAAGCAAGAATTTCATTGTCCTATCAGGGACACATGACAATAAACTCACTTGATTGACTTGAATTTCCTTTATCAAATCCGGTTCATTACATAACACTAAATCCAGAATTGCCTTCTCCCTGGTAAGCTCCAATACAAGCTGCTCTAATAATCCATCACAAAGGCACTCTACAAAGTCCCTTTCTTGGGGTTCAGTACCAACCTGATTTTCCCAGTCCACCTGCATGTTGAAATCTCCCAAAACAACCACAGCATTACCTTTGATACATGCCAATTTTAACTCCTGATTCAACTTGCACCCTATGTCCAGGCTACTGTTTGGGGGCCTGTAGATGTCCCATTAGGGTCTTTTTACCCTTACAATTCCTTAGTTCTATCCATACTGACTCCACATCTTCTGTTTCAATGTCACCCCTTGCAAGGGACTGAATTTCATTCCTCACCAACAGAGCTACCCCACCCCGGTAGGCCCAGTAATGCTGAGATATGACAGCATCAAGCTCAGGCCCTGCATAGACAGACCAGAACTGACAGGTGCATTGGTCTCCTTCACTCAACTTTCGCAGACTTAAAACGGGACAGCACAAGTGCCGAACTTACCTGGGAGCAGCTGAATGCTTGAAGGTATGTGTAGAACTGCCAGCTACAGCTTGTTCCATTCAGCCCATTTTAGAATTCAATTAAATAGAATAAAATATGGCAGGACAATATTACAACCTCAAGCAGTATTGGCAGATTTTCTGTGAATATAATTCAGTTTGCAACGCTGTCTCACTTTATTTTAATTTACACCATAGTTGAACTATATTTAGTTTACATGCTCAGGCATACCTTCTGTCAGAGTCTGTAACATTGCTGATGCTGATTCAATTCATCAGAACTGACCGTATATCTCATTAAAGCAGTGGCTCGGGACATCACAGGACAGAAAGAGATGATATTGATAAGTGCAGGTTAAAATGTTCGAAGTAAGGAGGAGGCCAAGTCAAGTAGGTTTCATATTTGGAAATATCATTTGGAAATCCCTGGACAAAATAAAAATTATTTGGGTTGCAGATATTGTTAAATATTTTTAGAAATATTAACCTATTTTGAGGTCTGAAGGCAGTGCAATGCAATGGAAAAATGCTTCAAGCGTACCTGGCCTTGCTATTGTGCACTCCCTGTGATAACCTCGACCATACAATATGCAAATCGCATATCTACAGGGTCAAAAGAACATGCCTTAGCCCCAAGCATCAGAGAAAACACGTTATGCTTTGGCAGTATGACACTTCCACCTCTCACTTTGCTTGTGGGTTCTCTGTATGACAGCTTTATACAAAGTTGTGCCAATGTAGGCAGTGTTTGTGTTATTCCTCACATCAAGCTCCTCAGAAGTCCCCTCGTCTCTGCACAGCACAAAGACCTCGGGTAATAGTACCCCAAACTATTGCACATAAGGATGCAAGTAACTAACAAACTTTAATTCCCTTATTCGAGCCTTCACTTGAACCCAACTCCCAGAAGTGAAAGGACAATGTGCTTAACTGCAACATTGTTCAATCCCTCATAAAAGATTCAAGGGAAAAATACTAAATGGCATCCTGCGTTTTAAGCCATGTTATCACGTATCCTGTATGACTGCAGACATTGGACATTTGAGAAAACAGAGATTACTCAGCAAAGCAGTTAAGTGCACAAACAGCTCTATATAGGAAGAGATCAGTGCAATGTTTCCACTTCACTCCACCAATTTCTCAGCTGATTTGTCAAGTTCAGTGGAGCAAGTCCAGGGGCATATTCCAAAGAATCTCCGCAGAAGAGCTTTGGAACAGTTAGAATGTTTCAGCTGTCTATTGCTCTCAATCAAACGATACATCCGAAATTGGAATTTCAGGCTTCAGTAGAAAGAAGCGAGTTGATGAGGATGTGTGGAGAATAAGTTACAGGAAAAAATAGTGGAGAACGGGATTGCTCTGTAAATTGGAATAGACTCAATGGGATGAAATTGCCTTCCATGTCATAGAGAGATATGGTCGCACTGTGTTGCAGATATACCTTAAACATAGATGGATGGAGGGAGTTTAAAGATACCACATGGAAACAAGCACTTCGGCCCACGGAGTCCATGCCAACCTTCAATCACCTGCCAACACAAGTTCTGCATTATCCCACTGCCCACATATTAGGGGCAATCTTACAGAGGCCAATTAACATACAAACACACCTTCGGGATGTGGGATGAATTCAGAGCACCCAGAGGAAACCCATGCAGTCACACGGAGGATGTGCAAACTCCGCACAGACAGCACCCAAGGTCAGGGTCGAACCCAGATATCTGGTAGTGTGGAGGTTTTATACGGAGCTGGGGGTGGAGAAAGTTTAACTGAAGACATATCCACTCCACCTGCAGTACTTGCAGCTGCATCCAATGATATCAAAAGTGTCTTCTCCTAATACACATTAATTAACTTTCCAACAGCCAATATTTGACAATAATGTATTAAGTGCCAAGCAAAGGCTCAAGTGGGAACACAGGAACAAATCGAGCTGGATCAAGTCTCCTGCCCAGATTCTTAGCCCATAGCTGTCACAACCTTCCAATGATTAGTTAGGCAGGATGAGCAGATCACCATAGTTGAGAACCTCTCAGGGGTCCAGGGTTTTGAAGGACGCAGTTTACTGAAACCCTAAATCTGGAGTGTCCTCAGATTATTTGCCTGCAAGCAAACACACGAGACAAAGAGAGACTTAAAAGTTATTAGAATTACTCTAAATAATTAATAAAGTAAACCTTATTAAAAAGCTATGTGAACAAAAAATACATTTAAGCAAAGCGCAATGAAACATTAAAAAAGGTGAAATAAGTAAAATGAAACGACATCCAAATCATAGTCATGCAGCAAGGAAACAGGCCTTTAGGCCCAACTTGCCCACGCCGACCAAGGTGCCGCACCTACATCAGTCCCATCTGCCCATATCCGTCCAAACCTTTCCTATTGATTATACCCATCAAGTGCTTTTAAATGTTGTTATAATTTCTGCCTGACTACCTCAGATTTCTATTACATTTTCCCCCCTCTCACCTTGAACCTATGTAAAATTCATCTACGAAGTGGATTGACAGATCTATCAGTTACTTCTCACTTGAGATATCCTGTTCTGATGAGGGTGTATGCAAGAACCAAACTCACTTACAGGAAACAGCTGATTGCCTGCAGTTCCCTTTGGAACTGTGAGGTTGAGCAGACACATTCAGTTGTTTCTGTCCCACCCTGCTCAAACAATGTTGAAAGCAGGCCAATTGTTGCACTGCTTGAAGAAGGGTTTCGGCCCGAAACGTCGCCTATTTCCTTCGCTCCATAGATGCTGCTGCACCCGCTGAGTTTCCCCAGCAATTTTGTGTACCTTCGATATTCCAGCATCTGCAGTTCCTTTTTGAACAATTGTTGCACTACATTGCTGATAAAGGGACGATCTTAAACCTAACAAGGAGTCAAACACTTGTAGATTGGCATCGGCTCTGGCTCATTGTCATCAGTCTGAGACATTCTTGCATTCCACTCTAACTGAGAAAAATGGCAGAAAGAGGTAGCTGGCCAGCAATAGACATGTCAAAATCACAAAGGCCAGAGGCCAATTGCAGCCAGCAAAGAAATGTTAAGGTATGCGGTTGGAGTTGTTGTATGGATGGGAAGGAGAGGTGAACAGTAGCAAGGATGTATACACATTGCCTCAGAGAGCCAAAGGATCATTCCTCCTCCTGGCATAACTCAGTTTTCACCTGGTTAAGAGGTTATTGGCTTGCTCCGTGCCAGGATTCAATGAATAAAGTGCCTTCTGCAGTATACATGTTTGCGCACATACATACAAACACACACGCTCACATGCATACATACATATACGCACAACTGGAAATATGTTACTGTGGCACATGTCTATTCTTCATACCAAGGGAACAAATAGGTGGAACTCGAGAGCCACAAATCTCAGATGCAGAAACCCACAATCAATACCAAAGTACACAAACCTGTAGCCAGTAACATCAAAAGCCTAATTAGTAGTATGGAAGCAAACAAAGCCATTCTTCACATCAATCTAATGCTGCAAATAGACAAAATTGGCAAAAATAAGCTCTGTGTGTGATGGGATTTTTTGTTTTAAAGAAAGTCCATCTGAATCCTCCAGATGATAATAATTTAGATTTACCCAAATTAAATTAATTCAAATTTACTACATATTTTTTAAGCTTATCCTACTGGATTAAGAAACAAATATTTCCTCCCTCAGCCTTCCACAGCCAGTTTTTAGGGACTGCAGTTATGTTGCAACAAATGATCTTTGGCTTATCTTTCCAGCTATATGCGGAGCCAGCATGCACTTGTTACAGCACAAACCCAAGGCCATGAATGTATAAGGACAATACAAGGTACATGGTGTCAAACATACTTAGCTCTGTTTCACTTCCAGTACTGAGACATGGCTGCTGGAGCAACCCTTTCCTTGTAAAAAAGAAAATTCGAAATCAAAACATTCCTGGCCTTTTGAAATGCAGCTTTGTATGACATTTGAGTTGAGCACTATCAAGAAGAATCCACCTGTAAAGGCTGTCATGGCTGCAACTAATAGTTAAATTAATATTCTGTTAATTTGCACAAACGCATTGATAACACTACATGTTGAAATGCTATAACAGAGGTAATGAAATCAACACCAACGGAAGTGGATTTAATGAACGTGGATTTAATGAACAAGACAGCTTTCACTGAGTTTAATACAAATACTTCTGAATTTACCTGCATTGCATTGATTTTGTTAAGTTTATAAGAATAATAACCCATTCATAAAAGTGACACAACATAAATTGTTTGAAACACACAGCATGCCGATTCCCATTTCTATAAACGGTTCAGCCCTAAGCACCGAGCTCATTAATTCAAATGTCCTAATAACTCATTAGGGAAATTTGCTCTCAAGAGCAGTAGAACTGCAGACCCAGGTACATTCTGCAAGATAAATGATGAAAACTTGAGGTGATTGATTTGCCCCAAACCTGACAGTTGGTGCATTTCTTCAATCAGTGTTTCGAAGGACTCCAGCAATTTCACCCCAGGGATTTATTTTAAGGTTAGCACTTCTGGCTAACAAAAGAAAAAGTCTCAAGCCAGTTGGGAATTGAACTGCAAAGGACAACTCGATTGCAACTGCAACACAATTGCATTCAGAAACAGAATAGGGAACCTTCAGAGTATGAATGCTAAATGGAGATTTTATTCCTGGCATTTATAACTGATTCATTGGTGTAATAGAGAGGCTACCTTTGAGAAACCTCTCAAGACCAGAATCTTCACCCAGCTGATAGACTTCTTAATAATATTTCTTCAGGCTCATACTTCTGGCAATGATTAGCACTATTAATAGAACAGAGTCCTGTCCATGCCAAAAGGTACAATGATTAATGGAAAATGTTATACATAATTTTTCCTGATTCAAAAGATTCACATCACAGCGCTGTGATAATTTGATAGGACATTTAAATATAGATCTCAATGATGATTTGATTAATGGAATAATAATTGCAGCCTTTGTACACATTTATCACTTTTCATACTATTCACCATTTTAAAATATAATGGATGAACAAATATTTAAGTATAAAATCACAAAACTGACAGAGGACAAAATGCAATTTCTGTGGAAGCTGCAACATTTATCGAGACTATAATAGCTTCTCATATTAATGCCGTTATGTCTGCAGTGGAAACCCATTATATACAATTGCCTGGAATAGATACAAAACTACATTTCTAGTGGAAATAATAGAACTTTCTTCACCATCTGAAAGCCTCCGCCCTAATCTTCACTATTTTAAAAACGATCCCCAGGCATTGCAATTGCATTTAAAACAAATCCTTCAAAAAACACACAGGTGGGTACACAGAAATTTGCATTAAATTCAGATACGACAAGAACTCCTGTTGCATAACAAGCTGGTTGATGAGCTTTGCTTTTCTCTAATTAGATGCTTCTTAATTCACCAACAAATGATCAAAAATGAAAAAAATGTGTAATGCTAACATTAAACCCACGGTTTAATAGCCATTTGAAATCCCTCTGCACATGCAATGACGGTGACTCTTAACTACCCTCTAAATTGGCTGCTTAGAATTTTACATATGTCTGTTAAGTCACCCCTCATTCTCTTTCATGAAGTCTTTCTCTTCCTTTCATTGCCATGGGCAGTAAACCTTTATCAATCTAAAAAGGATACATACTGTCTTAATGTTAAATAGAGAGAAAATGATGCAAATCCAGTGTTTTTTTAATACAAAATATACGTGGCAGAGCAGTCTAGCAAAGATCAAGGGCACATTTTCTCTCTGTAATTACAGATGCATATCTGAAGATCTAAACATGCTTGAAAGCCCCTGATGTATCTATGTGCAGAAATCCAATTTCCAGCTGATATCTATCTTGCACTAATGAGGCCATATATAAAATACTGCCATGCATGACTTATCTTTAATCACAAGCGTTAATGTAAATTCCACACATGATAGAGAATGTCAGCCCCCTCTTCCATGCACTATCAAGAAGCTGCCCTCTTTTTATTAGTTCATTCGGATCAATGATCATACTTGTCTCCATGAAGACAAAAGCTTATTTGTCCCTTAATACTTTGGGTGAATACAGTCAAGAGGCAAATATCTTCAACACTAAACCATGAAGGAAAATATACAGTGTGTAAAATGAAGTAGGGATCCGTTGTGGAAGAATGGTGAGGTGATGGTAGTGAGGATAGATAGCTAATGTCATTGATAACAAGTATATCTTTCTCATTGATAATGTATATCTTTAATTTCAGTACAAACATACCAATAACCAGCAAACTGCATCGGGATTGTTTTCATAAAGCACTGAGCCAGAGCATTTGGTCCAAAGGTTTCTTGCCACTAATATTGCAAGTAGAAACATTACAGTCACCAAGTCAAAGAATTGTATTGTGTACAGTTTTGGTCTCCTAATGTGAGGAAGGACATCCTTGTGATTGAGGCAGTGCAGCGTAGGTTCACGAGATTGATCCCTGGGATGGCGGTACGGTCAAATGAGAAAAGATTAAAAAGACTAGGCTTGTATTCACTGGAGTTTAGAAGGATGAGGGGGATCTTATAGAAACATATAAAATTATAAAAGGACTGGACAAGCTAGATGCAGGAAAAATGTTCCCAATGTTGGGCGAGTCCAGAACCAGGGGCCACAGTCTTAGAATAAAGGGGAGGTTATTTAAGACTGAGGTGAGAAAAAACGTTTTCACCCAGAGAGTTGTGAATTTATGGCATTCCCTGCCACAGAGGGCAGTGGAGGCCAAGTCACTGGATGGATTTAAGAGAGAGTTAGATAAAGCTCTAGGAGCTAGTGGAGTCAAGGGATATGGGGACAAGGCAGGCACGGGTTATTGATAGGGGACGATCAGCCATGGCTCGATGGGGCGAATGGCCTCCTCCTGCACCTATTTTCTGTTCCTATGTTTCTAGAACGGACCCTCTGCCCACCACATCCATGACAACCATCTTATAATATACCATTCTACAATCAGCCTATTTGCCCACACTTGACTTGTTTCTTTCTATGCTATGTCTATTTAAATGCCTATATAAGTATCTCTTAAAAGTAGTGATTGTATTTTAATACTATCACTTTCCCATCAAATCTCCTTTTAAAGCCTTTCATCCTACCTTTAACCTATATTGTCTTGTTTCTGATACACCAAGCATAAGAAAAATATATCTACCCTAAGTATACTTTGTACAATTTTATATACCTCCATCGGGTCACCTCTCAGTTTCTTTCACTCTAAAGAAAATTAGCTAAACCTGTCCAATCTTTCACATAACTAAAGTCCTCTAATCCAGGCAACATCCCGGGTGAACCTCCTCTGCATTCTCTCCAGCACAACCACATTCTCAATGCAAGGAATTGAAACCAGCATAGTGCATAACACTCCATGTGTGATATAACCAGTGTTCCGAAATGCTGTAACATATTGTCTCAACGTTTATGGTCCAACGTATGAAAACAAACATTTCCAGAACTTCATTACCACCCTATCTACCTATATTGGCACTTTCAGTAAACAATGAACAAGAACCCCAAGGATCCTCTGTCCATCAATATCAGTTAGCATTTGATCATTTATTGTATATTTACTGTATAGTCCATTAGCAAAATATTCTCCCACTATTGCCCTCTGCCTCCTGTCACCAAACCAACTTTGGATCCAATTTACCATTTAGTTTTCCTATACCCATTTGACTTCCTAAAATGCATCCTCACACTTAAATTCCACCTGCCAATGCTCTGCCCAACTTCCTATCTGATCTATCTGATCTATATCTACTGTAGCCTCAGTTAACCTTCCCCACTACTACAACAGTGCCAACTTTTGTGTAATTCGGAAACTTACTAATCATACTTCCTACATTCACATTCCCTACAGTATACCACTGGTGACAGTCTTCTAATTGGTAAAACATCCTTCCACCACGCCTCCCTGCCTTCCTCCACCAAGCTAATTTTGAATCAAATTAGTCAAACTTGGCTTGTTTTCACTGGAAAATAGGAGATTGAGGGAGACCTGGTGGACGTATTTAAATTATGAGAGGCATACGTAGGGTAGACAGTGGGAACCAGAGAGGAAATGTTGAAGACTAGAGAGCATAACTTTCAGGTAACTTTCACGTATCTTCCCAGAGCTGACTATTTTGCCTAATTCTGCTCTGCATAAAGGAGATGGATTTGCTAAACCGTAACTTCAAGGGGACATGACAGATTAATTAAGCACAGAACTGGGTTTATACTTGCAAAATAAAATCAGAAACCATACCCTCATCTACTGCATCCGCTGCTCTAGATGTCAGCTGATTTACATCGGGGAGACTAAGCGTAGGTTGGGCGATCGTTTCGCCGAACACCTCCGCTCAGTCCGCAATAACCTACCTGAACTCCCGGTGGCTCAGCACTTCAACTCCCCCTCCCATTCCCAATCCGACCTCTCTGTCCTGGGTCTCCTCCATTGCCAGAGTGAGCAACAGCGGAAATTGGAGGAACAGCACCTCATATTCCGTCTGGGGACCTTGCGTCCGGATGGCATTAACATTGAATTCTCCAAATTTTGCTAGCCCTTGCTGTCTCCTCCCCTTCCTTAACCCTCGAGCTGTCTCCTCCCATCCGCCTGCCCTCGGGCCCCTCCTCCTCCTCCCCTTTTCCTTCCTTCTCCCCCCCCCCACCCCCCATCAGTCTGAAGAAGGGTTTCGGCCCGAAACGTCGCCTATTTCCTTCGCTCCATAGATGCTGCTGCACCCGCTGAGTTTCCCCAGCAATTTTGTGTATGCTGATAGTACTGCTTGGCATAATTGTTTCAAGAAAGCGAAGTGTAGACTTTTAACTCAACCATGCAACCAAATAAATACTACCCTTTAAGCATGCTAATAATATTGATAGTTCAGCAACATTGTTTGAAATAGAAAAGTTAAGGATATAAAGTTACTCCTTGGATCTTTAATGATCCACTTATCTGTCTGGAGCAGTCCTAAAGACTTGTTGTCAAAATATTGCCCAGCTACTTCATTCCTTCCTTTCAGGTTAGCAGTGAATCATGCCAGAAGATAATGCATGTAGGAATTCAGGATCTAGTCTGCAAGGCCCTCACTTATTCATTAATCTAGATGAACGAGCATGACAAGCAAAGAGAACATAATGGCCATCAGAGCAAAACTTTACTTCTCATTGCTGAGCAACCACCTACAAAAAAGCAGCAGTATAAAATAATTCACGCCAACAACTAACAGACTTCTCAAAAAGATTTTAAGTTACACAATCTGAGCTCTTCACATGCTGAAGATCCTAAAGGGCCTGTCCCACATACACAATTTTTTTGCCGACTTGCCAGCACCCATCATTGTCGCAGCAGGTCGCCAAAATTTTTCAAATTGTTGAAAATCCAGCGGCGACCAGAAAAAGGTACGACTCTTTGGGCCACTACTCACGACCATACAGGCGTCACCCCGCGACATGTCGCCTGTATGGTCGTGAGTTTTATAAAATGAAATTCATTTTTATAAAATGAAATTCATTACTGGAGGTCAAAGCGGCGAATAAATTTTTCACAATGAGTATTTTATAATCCTGTAATAATACGATTCTCCACAATCTTTTAAAAAGAAACATGCAATGTTATGGTTAAAAACCAAGGGACAATATATATATGAATGGGATAAAAATTCATTCCGGCGTAAGTGCTGAATCAGCTAGGTAGCAGCATATGCACCTTGAACTCTGCTTCTCCAATTCATTTCCCTTGACATTAATAGTGTGGGATGTATTTCCATCCCACAAACTTTATTAATGTTCTCTGAAGGAAACTGACTTCCACACAGATCCATTGTATATTCCATGGGTGGAATTTCCAGACCTCTGTATTAAGTAATGGCGACAAAGAGAAAATCACTCTCACTATAAGAAACATATATTCAACTTACAGCTGGAGATAGCAAGCTGAATTAATGAGGCCCTACTTTGTAGTCAATGTTACACCCTGCTCTGGATGCTCAAATGCACGATTGATCTCCTAAATTCCATGTGATCTCCAAATACTTCATTGAAAACCTCTGGAATATCTGTAGTGTGTGTAAATATGTGACATAATGTATTATGTAAGTGCACATATGCAGTTAGTTGGAGTTGAATGAATTAGTAGCACATATTATCCATGTTTTCAGTCCCTTTGTATGTCTTTGCCTCCTGTGCTCCCTTGAACTGATCAAGTAAGCAAACAGTCATTTACTTTATATTGATGCCTAGAATCAAAGCCATCTTTCAAGGATGACAAAGAAAAATTGAGCATGCTTATAAATCAAAGGAAAGGGACTTTGACATCAGCAAAGAAGACTTACTTGTGAAGTGACAGCATTGGCAAACACAATAAAACTTTGAGCATCCACTGTGTTGATGAGTACAGAAGCACAGCGATGGTAAATACAGCATTGTTTGAGAAGCTCCTAAATGATGTTATGCACACATACAGGTGTGTAGAGCTACTCCTAGTTGTTTCAATAATATGGGACTCACTTCAGGGAAAGTGTTGAGCTATCTCATAATTTAAACCTTCAGCTGTGCAACCGAGTAAACATTAAAACACTGTGAGGACTTCAGACAATCAGATGTGACATTGTTCCTATCAGTGAATATGAGATTCAAAGAAAGGGACCAAATCACACTGGGTAGTTTGGAATCCCAAGCATGTACACTCAGGTGTATGTGCCATCTTGTCCTAATGTGGAACATATGGAAATGTTTAACTGATGAGTGAATTGTTTAGAAATTACTTGGCATGAAAAATGTCACAAAATTGCTCATTTGTGGGGATGGCATCGCAAAAAAAATTGAAGAATTTTGTCTATTGCTTTGTTTATGGTGAAAGGGGGGAAATTTAATGATCATAGGGACACATTCTGCGCCCAGAGGAGGGTGGTTATCTGGAACAAACTATCTGAGGTGGTAGTAGAGGCAGATACAGTTTCACTGTTTAAAAGGCATTTGGACAGGTACGTTATGGGACCAGGCAATATTTATATGAAGAAGGGTCCCAACTCAAAATCTCAGTGTCTGCAGTTTCTTGTGTCTTGGATAGGTTTTTTGATAGGAAATGCAGAGTGGGATATGGGCTTAATGCAAGTAAATGGGATTGGCATAGATAGACATCATTGTCTGCATGGATGAACAGGGCCAAAAGGGCCTCTTTCTTTGTTGTACGTTTCTATGATTCTAAAAATGCATATGCAGTCTTAGCACACAGCGAAGACCAAAATCCCAAAGCACAATCTGAAGCATATGGGTGAGATTGGCATAAAATGTTGTTGCAATTAATAAAAGTCCCACTTCTCAGTATCCTGGACATCACTCAATGTTCAATTAAGTAAGCACACGTATACTACATTTGTGAAGAGAGAGCAACTTGGACAGTTTCAGGTGAGCCAGGCATTACTTCATATAAAAATGTTAAATCTGAAAAGCAGAAAGAGGAGAGATTTCTTCAAATATTGACAGCTACAAAAAGGCAGAAAAGCTTGGATTTATAAAATACCATAAAAGAATCTCAAAGCAATTTACACCCAATTAAGTGCTTCTGAAGCATTTGTGCTGATGTAAAGTGGCAGACAATCCACACATGGAAAGCTCTCAACACAGTAATGTGAGAATGAGTGATAAATTTTGACCTTGATCCTGTTCCCACACAGAATATTCCACTTCCACTTGAGAGGACACATGGAACCTTATTTAACCTTCAGGATATTGAGGACATTTTTTTTAGCGACCAAAACACACATAACAAGATTACAAAGCTAATTTTCACATGATAGGCCATATTAAGACAAACAAAAAATATTTAGGATTGGTTGAACATTTTGAGGGAAAAATACCTAATGTAACAATTGTAGTGAGCCTCAAAGCCTGTGTTATAGTGGTGTCATGTGGAAAATGATTGTTGGAGTGAATCCAAATTTTGTGAGAAAATGTGAATAACACCCACAACATTTTATGCTGCAGAGCAAGCCCTCCACTATGATACAGGTTCTTCCCAGCTTATAAATGCCCTACTTATCTACAGCCCGTATATAGTCATAGAGTGATACCGTGTGGAAACAGGCCCTTCAGCCCAACTTGCCCACACCGGCCAACAAGTCCCAGCTACACTAGTCCCACTTGCCTGCACTTGGTCCATATCCCTCCAAACCTGTCCTATCCATATACCTATCTTAGTGTTTCTTAAATGATGGGATAGTCCCAGCCTCAACTACCTCTTCTGGCAGCTTGTTCCATACGCCCACCACCCTTTGTATGAAAAAGTTACCCCTCGTATTCCTATTACATCTTTTCCCCTTCACCTTGAACCTATGTCCTCTGGTCCTACTCAGGGCAAGAGACGTTGTGCATCTACCCGATCTGTTCCTCTCATGATTTTGTACACCTCTATAAGATATCATGGTATATGGACACATTTATCTGTTTTGTAGTAAATGCCTACTATTTTCTGTGTGCTTAAGCAAAGCAAGAATTTCATTGTCCTATACAGGGACACATGACAATAAACTCACTTGAACACTTGAACTTGAGATCACCCCTCATCCTCCTGTACTGCAAGGAATAGAGACCCAGCCTACTCAACCTCTCCCTATAACTCACACCCTCTAGTCTGGCAACATCCTCGTAAATCTTTTCTGAACCCTTTCAAGCTTGACAATATCTTTCTTATAACATGGTGCCCAGAACTGAACACAATATTCTAAATGCGGTTTCACCAACGTCTTATACAACTGCAACATGACCTCCCAAATTCTATACTCAATACTCTGACTGATGAAGGCCAAAGTGCCAAAAGCCATTGTGACCACCTTATCCACCTGCGACTTGACCTTCAAGGAACCATGCACCTGTACTCCTAGATCCCTCTGCTCTACAAAACTACCCAGAGGCCTACCATTTACTGTGTAGATCCTGCCCTTGTTCAACATCCCAAAATGCAACATTTCACACTATATATTAAATTCCATCAACCATCCTCCGCCCATCTGGCCAATCAGTCCAGATCCTGCTGCAATCTTTCACAGCCATCTTCACTATCTGCTAAACCACTCACTTTTGTATCATAAGCAAACTTGCTAATCTTGCCCTGCATGTTCTCATCCAAAGCATTGATGTAGATGACAAACAGTAACGGGCCCAGCACCGAACCCTGAGGCACGCCACTAGTCACAGGCCTCCAGTCCGAGAAGCAACCTTCCACCATTACCCTCAGCTTCCTTCCATGGAGCCAATTTGCTATCCATTCAACTATCCCTCCTTGGATCCCATGTGATCTATCCTAACAATGAACATGAATGAATATTTGGGAGATTTGTGGGATGGATTTGCTGGCTGTTGCAGAGTTGCAGGTATCTTTGCTGTGTGGCAACTCAGTACACTGCACTATTTCCAGCGTAAATTATTAGGGCTATGAACTGTTCTCAAGAAGAGAACTCTGCCTTATCTGGGGTAGACCTGTGCCTGCAAAAATAGTTTTTCCCTTTTAAGTCTTCCACTTTTTAAATTTATGGGGCTCACAGTCATGGAAGTGACTAGATTGAACACTATGGAAAGGGATAAGTTCCAGGCTGGATGAGAAGGGATTTGTGTGCTGTGGGAGAGAGGGAGTGTTGAGGAAAGGACAGCAGTAGGTATGTTGGGGTGAAGATCATGGAAGGTGCATTGGGGAAAGTAGCACAAGTGTGTGTTAGGGAGAGAATCTCAGGGTGAGAGTTTGGAAGTGTTTAATAGAATATTACATAGGTCTGTTGCTGAGAAATTATGTATTGGAAAGTGTTAGGGAGATGATTGTGGTGTGTGTTGGGGAGAAGAACAAACAGGGCAAAGTTTGAGGGGGGACTTCATAGAGGGGTGTGTTGGGACAAAATCCCAAGGATTCAAGGAATCACCAGTCAGAAGAAGGGTCTCAACCCAAAACATCACCTATTCCCTTTCTCCAGAGATGCTGCCTGACCCGCTGAGTAACTACAACATTTGGTGTATATGACAAGGCTATGTTGGGAGAGGAATGTGGACAGCACATTAGGGAAAGAATTGGGGGAGAGGATACTCTGGGAGATTTCAGCATGAATTTCGGGAGATATGACTGGACAAAGATTTATTAGATGCTGATTGGGAAGATGGAATGTGGATGGCTATTCAATCAGAAGGATGGACGTGGGCAATGAGATTTTGGCAGCAAGAGAAAAATACATCAGAACTTTATTGAAGGTGCCTTCCTGGAAGCAGATGGATAGCTTGCACACCATGGCTCTTTCCCAGGCCTAATAGACATATTTATATAATGCCAAAGAAGGTCTTAAAGCTCAGATTAGGCTGCTTGCTGCTGCTGGCACCGACGATCGCGGCCACGGTGTACTGCTCCTTGCTGTTTTGTATGTCCGTTTGTGTCGTCTGTGAACACCCTACAAAGATCACTTTCATGAGAGAGGTACTCATAAACATCGGACATGCAGTACCTCCAAACATCGTTCCGGATTTCTTTCACTCGCTGGATTATTTGGACATACTCGTCGGCGGGGCTGTGGCTGCGTTCAAGGTCTTGAGACGGAGGAGGACCCGTGGGAAGCGCTCTGGAGCACTCACCCGACTCCGGCGACGAGGATCACGCACAGCACTCCCGAGCATATTCCTGGCAAACGTACGTTCTCTCAAGAACAAAGTGGATGAACTGCAACTCCTGCACCGGACAAACAAGGACTTCTCTCGAGCTGCTGCCCTGTGTTTCACCGAGACCTGGCTTTGTGAGTCGATCCCGGACAGTGCGCTGTAACTGGATGCCTCCAACTCCGTGAAGTGGAGGCAGCGGGGAAATCAAGAGGTGGTGGAATATGCTTCTATACCAACCAGGACTGGTGCAGCGACATCACGGTAATGTCAAATTTCTGCTCTCCCAACCTAGAATCCCTCCTTATAAACTGCAAACCCTTCTACTCTCCGAGGGAATTTAACTCCTTTATTCTTGCTGGCGTGTACATTCCCCTCCCCACCCCCCCAAAGCCTGGGTACGTGAGGCACAAATACAACTCGATGACCAGGTAATGAGGGTAGAGAGTGACTTCCCGGACTCCATGGTCATTGTTTTGGGGGACTTTAACAAAGCTAACCTCAGCCGTGACCTTCCAAAATACAAACTTCATGTTACCTGCCCCACCAGAGGGGAGAGAACACTCGATCGCTCTTATATGGCAATCAAAAACGCACATCGCTCTGTTCCCCGGGCGGGTCTGGGTCTCTCTGATCATTGTTTAGTTCACCTTATTCCGACCTATAGGCAGAAACTAAAAGCTGCTAAGCCTGTAGTGAGAACAACGAAAAGGTGGACAAACGAGGGCATTGAGAACCTACAATCCTGCTTTGACTGCACGGATTGGAATGTGTTCAGGAAGCAACCACACGCCTCGATGAGTATACAGACATTGTATCATCATATGTCAGCTTTTGCAAGGACAGTTGCATTCCAACTAAGACCCGGACATGGTTCAACAACAACAAGCCCTGGTTCACTGCAGAACTCAGACAGCTCCGACGGTCTAAAGAGGAGGCCAACAGGAGCGGGAATGCAGACCGCTACAGGCAGGCCAAGTACAAGCTGAGAAGAGGAATCAGAGCTGCCAAGGAAAGGTAGTCTGAGAAGTTGAGGAGCAAGTTCTCAGCTAGTGACTCTTCTTCAGTTTGGAAGGGCTTGCAAGAAATTACCAGCTACAAGCGGAAAGCCCCATGCTCTTTGGACAACCGTCAGCTGACCAACGACCTCAATGAGTTTTACTGCAGGTTTGATAATCAGAAACGTAACCCTGGTACCCCCTCCCCCCATCCCCAACCAACACAGCCAGACCACAGTCTACAAAGAATGGACCCTGCACCCTCTCCTTCCCATTCACCACTTCACACACACTTCAGGCAAGACTCCAGTACGAAAAGACTGGACCATTTCCCACGTCAACGAACACTTCACACCCACTCACAGCCTCACCTCAGTCTACAAAAACTGGGCCTTTCTACACCCACCCCCCTCCAATCACCACGTCACACCCAATCACCCACACCCTCTGTGCTGCACAACATCACTTATTCAATATCAATCATAAAAATAGAGGAGGTGGAGAGGCTTTTGAGAAGACAAAAAGGCCGGAAATCTCCAGGACCTGACAATGTTCCCCCCCTCTACTCTTAAGCTCTGTCCCAAACAGTTGGCACCGGTCTATACAGACATTTTCAACCAGTCCCTTCAAACATGTACTGTCCCTGCTTGCTTCAAAGTCTCCACTATTGTCCCTGTACCCAATAAGGCAAGGATTACTTGTCTTAATGACTACAGGCCTGTCGCACTGACCTCTGTAGTCACGAAGACACTCAAAAGGCTTGTGCTGGCCAAGCTGAAAAATATCACGATCCCCCTGCTAGATCCTATGCAGTTTGCATATTGGGCCAATAGATCTGTGGATGATGCAGTCAACCTGGGCCTGCACTTCACCCTACAGCACCTAGACCGCCAGGGGACCTATGCGAGGATCCTGTTTGATGATTTTAGCTCTGCATTCAACACCATTGTGCCAGAGCTACTACACTCCAAACTTTCCGAGATGACTGTGCCTGAACCCCTCTGTCGGTGGATCACCAGCTTCCTGACAGACAGGAAGCAGCATGTGAGGCTGGGAAAGCACATCGCGGACCCGCAAACACTCAGCATAGGAGCACCGCAAGGCTGTGTACTCTTTCCTCTCCTCTCTCTACACCAACGACTGCACCTCCACAGACGCCTCTGTCAAGCTTCTCAAGTTTGCGGATGACACAACCCTGATTGGACTGATCCAGGATGGGGAGGAATCTGCCTACAGACAGGAAGTGACACAGCTGCCGTCCTGGTGCCATCGTTACAACCTTGAGCTCAATGCTCTGAAGACAGTGGACTTGATTGTCGACTTTAGGAGAGCTCCCCCTCCCCTCACCCCACTCACCATCAACAACACCACAGTCACATCTGCGGAGTCTTTTAAGTTCCTGGGAACCATCATCTCCAAGGACCTTAAGTGGGGGCTACCATCGACTCCACAGTCAAAAAGGCACAACAGAGGATGTACTTCCTACGGCAGCTGAGGAAGCTCAATCTGCCACAGGCAACGATGGTCCGATTCTATACTGCCATCATAGTCTGTTCTCACCTTCTCCATCATGATCTGATTTGGCTCAGCCACCAAGCACGACATCTGGAGGCTGCAGCAAATCGTCCGATCAGCAGAGAAGGTTACTGGCTGCAACGTTCCCTCCATTGATGAACTGTACACAGCAAGGGCTAGGAAGCGGAATAGGCAAGATCATCTCTGACCCCTCTTTCCCTGGCCACAAACTCTTTGAATCACTTCCCTCTGGAAGGCAACTCCGGACTGTCAAAGCTGCCACAGCCAGACATAAAAACAGTATCCACGAGTAGTTGCTCTACTCCACGAGTTTATCCACGAGTAGTTGCTCTACTCAACAGCCAAAAATCTGTAGCCTCCCTTTGATCTGGTATTTTGTTGGTTCACAACAACACCAATACCATAATTTGAGGCCATTTAACAACTCTATTCAGTGATCACCTTCTATATGCTCACTAGATACATGAAAGACTTACCTCTAATTTCATGGTGCATTGTTAGCACATAAAACACCTTACTGAGTTTAACAACTGGACAGATTTTAACAATGTCTGTCACATAATGCAAAATTTGTAATCTAATATTTCCTAAACTTAGATTGTCTTAAAATTCTAACTCATGTAAATTAATGTGGTCATTTTGAATAAAAAAAACAAAGAGGACACAAAGTGCTGGAGTAACTTAACGGAGGGGCACAGAGCCACTGCTTCACAGCGCCAGAGACCCGGGTTCGATCCTGACCTTGCGTGCTGCCTGGGGTGAGTTTGCACATTCTCCCCGTGACTGCGTGGGTCTTATCTGGGTGATGGAGCTTCTTCCCACATTCCAAAGACGTGCAGGTTTGTACATTAATTAGCTTTTGTACATTGGCCCTAGTGTGTGGGATAGAACTAGTGTACGAGTAATTGGTGGCCGGTCAACACGGACTCGGTGGGTTGAAGGGACCTGTTTCCACGCTGTATCTCTAAACTAAACTAAAACACTCTTGACTCATGAATAAGAAAGGAAGTAAGGTGAGAGACAGGTTTAAAAAGGTTTAACAGATTGTTAGAGGCAGGAAAGTTGCAGGAAGGGTTGGAATGGGTGAGTGGAGGGCAGAAATAGGTGGGAGTCCAAATAGGTGGGAGTCCAGATAGGGCCCAAGGGAGGAAGGGTGGGGGTGGGGGGGGGGGGGAGAGAGAGAGAGAATGGGTGGGCTGTGTGGGTGAAAGTTGGTTGTCTGGGGGGAGGGGGGGGGGGGGGTGGTTAGTGAGAGGTTCTCTAAAATTGGAGAATTCAATGTTCATACCATTGAGCTACTCAAGCGGAATACGAGGTGCAGTTCCTCCAGTTTGCATGTGGTTTCACTCTGTCAATGGAGGAGGCCCAGGACAGAATGGCCAGTGTGGATTGGGAAGGATTGTTAAAATGATTAGTACCTGGGTGATTCAGTAGGCCTTAGCAGACTGAGCGCCTGCTCAGAGAAACAGCCTACTCCCCTGCTCTGAGTGAGGACTGTCTGAGCAGGTGTGCTTTGAAGAAAATTAACATACCGGTAATTTGAATTTTGTTTGAATACATTCTAACAAGGAATGCTAAATTAATATTTTATTCCTGGTTCACCACAACTCTTCCCCAGATCACACTGTAATACAACCCCACAACCACGCATTAGTTTGCTTCCCCGTCTACTTACTCAGTTGTTTAAAACTAAACTTCTCACTAATGCTTGCAAGAACAAAAACTGCCTTGGGGAACTTGTATTGCGATCCAACGATGCTTCTTTGACTTAAACCAAGCTTTTATATTTTACTTTGAGATTTTCTAATCATCATCATATTTCTTAGTTAGGTTAGCACTGCGGTTACTGCTGGCTGTGCCTGGCTCATGAATCAGGACCTGAGTGCCCCACTGCACCATTTCATTCTTATGTGAGGGAGGATTAAGATTTTATCTATGCTTTTCACAACAACCAAAGTGCTGTGCAGCTAATTGAATACTTTTGAATTGTTGCCACTGAGGTAACATAGCAGCCAAACTATACACAGCAAGGTCCCACGAAGAACAATGCGATAACGAGCAGATAATTTGATTCACTGATGTTGAATGAGGGATAAATGCTCAACAGGACATGAAGGAGAAGTCTGCTTTTGTTATGTAGTCCTTTAAATCAAGAGTCAAGAGTCAAGAGTGTTTTATTGTCATATGTCCCGGATGGGACAATGAAATTCTTACTTGCTGCAGCAAGGGGCTATAATGAGCTGTATGTAATTAAATGGGCTATAATGAGCTGTATGTAATTAAACAAAATACAAAACCATATTAATGACAGTGGTGTAAATTTTTGGCTTGGTAATTTTTGCTTGCAACTGTTTTTAATTTTGGTTTTCGATCTGAACAGCCAAAAGTTATTTTAAAGATGGTATTCCTGTATCTCCATCTGCTGCATTTCACATGTTCCCATTGATCCTGGGGTTTTTCCAGGTGCTCCAGTTTTCTCCCACACTCCATCGATTTACAGGTTTTGTAGGTTAGATGGAGACATCTAACCCGAGGTCATCTGTTGCCGGCTCTGATTTGTTCTGGTCTTTTCTCGCTCTCCAGTTTCGCTCTCCCCCACCTCTATCTTTCAATCTGAAGATGGGTTCCGACCCGAAATGTCACCTATTCCTTTTCTCCAAAGATGCTGCCTTCACACTGAGTTACTCGAGCACTTTGTCTACCTTAGATACAAACTAGCATCTTCAGTTCCTTCCTTCAGGTTTGTAGGTTAATTGGCTTCTGCAAATTATCCCTAGTGTGTAGCATAGTGTTACTGTATGGGCTTATTGAGGGTCGGTACGGAGTCAGTGGTCCAAAAGGCCTGTTTCCACGCTATATCTGCAAAGTCTAGGGTCTAAAGAAATCAGCTATTTCAGGAGATATCATGGATCAAATCATTGACGAGGCTCTCTGGAAATTACATGTGTGAGTAGCATAGCATTTCTGAATACTGCAATTTTATCAATGATAGAGAAATGTACCATTTAAAAAGGTAACAAAGAACTGTGCGCTGAACTAGTAGATCACAAGAGGAACTACAGCTAGCTTTGGTTCCTTGGCAGTGAATGGATGTAAGAATAATCCTAATGTGTTATTCGGGAAATGACCAGGGAATAATCCTCATCAATATTTATCCTCAAGCAACATCAATGAAAAACAGATTATCTGAACATCATTACAGCGCTTTTTCTGGGTGAATATTATGCTCAAATAATGGAAGCTTGCTACACATAAATTGGCTATCACATTTTCTGCATTATAACTGTAAAATTGCTCCATTGCCTATACAATCCATCAGGATGTCTTAAAAGGCAAGTGGAAGGTACTTTGGAAATGTGATTATTTCATTTTTTGTAGCACCATTCTACATGCAGTTATAAACACAAGACAAATTTTCTTGGTTTTCAAGTTCAAGTTCACGTTCACATTTATTGCCACATGCACCAGTTATGGTTCAGTGGAATTTGACTTACCATGCAGCCATACAATCAAAAAGAGCACAATACACAATAGAATACAACGTGAACATCCACCACAGTGGAATCAACATTCTTCACCGCACCAATCCAAACTGAGAGACGAGAGGGCAAAATTGTGACATGAAGAAAAGTCACATTCTGTCGAGGCAAGCAACCGAAAAACAGTTTCCCCCTATTCCCCTCTAGCCCCCCCCCCACTATACCCCCCCCCCCCCCCGCCCCCACTATACCCCCCCCCACACACACACACACACACACACACACACACTAAAACACACTTTAAGACATACTAAAATCAAAACAAAAATCAAATTTAAAATTTGTATTAAAACATAGAAAAATAGATGCAGGAGTAGGCCATTTGGCCCTTTGAGCCGGCACAGCCGTTCAATATAATCATGGCTGATCATCTAAATTCACTACCCCGTCCCTGCTTTTTCCCCCATATAAGGAAAAGGACCAAAAAGGTAACAATCTCAGGATTACTGCCTGTACCACGCGACAGTGAGAGTAAGAATGGAGCGAGGTGGAGGATAAATGCGTGGCTAAAAGACTGGTGCAGAGGGCAGGGATTCAAGTTTCTGGATCATTGGGACTTCTTTTGGGGAAGGTGGGACCTGTACAGAGAGGATGGGTTGCACTTGAACCCGAGGGGGACCAACATCCTGGCGGGGAAATTTGCAAAGGTGACTGGGGAGACTTTAAACTAGAATGGTTGGGGCGAGGGACTCAAATAGAGAAAGCTAGTAGACCGAATGGGAGGCAGGAAGCAGAAAAGGGAAGCACTCGGACACAAGAGGAGAAAGAAAAAAAAGGAAATAAACAGAGAAGAAGAGACGGGGGGTTTCTTAAATGTGCATATTTTAATGCTAGGAGCATTGTAAGAAAGGTGGATGGGCTTAGAGTCTGGATAGACACATGGAAGTATGATGTTGTGGCGATCAGTGAAACATGGTTGCAGGAGGGCTGTGATTGGAAACTAAATATTCCAGGATTTCGTTGCTTCAGGTGTGATAGAATTGGAGGGGCAAGAGGTGGTGGTGTTGCATTGCTAGTCAGGGAAGATATTACAGCAGTGCTTTGGAAGGATAGATTGGAGGGCTCATCTAGGGAGGCTAGGGAAGCGGAAAATCAAAATGTGACAGGAGGATCCAGAATGTGTGAAGATAAAGCTCTAGATGTAAAAGGGGCAAAAACGGAAAGGAAGGGTAGTAAAAATCATCTGAAAGTGCTTTATCTAAATGCACGGAGTATTCGAAATAAGATAAATGAATTAACGGTGCGATTAAGTATATATAGTTATGATATCGTGGCCATTACGGAGACATGGCTGCAAGGGGATCAGGACTGGGAGTTAAATATAGAGGGGTACTCGACAATTAGAAAAGATAGACAGGAAAGAAAGGGAGGAGGGGTGGCCCTTTTAATAAGGGAGGGAATAACGGCAATAGAGAGGAAGGATATTGCGTTGAAGGATCAGGATAGTGAAACAGCTTGGGTACAGATAGAGAATAACAAGGGGAAAAAAACACTAGTGGGTGTAATTTATAGACCTCCAAATAGCTGTGACGCTGTTAGTCAGAACATAAATCTGCAAATAGTTGACGCATGTAAAAAGGGAACTGCTGTAATCATGGGGGACTTCAATTTTCATATTAATTGGGCAAACCAAACTGGGCAGGGTAGACTAGAGGAAGAGTTTATAGAATGTATTAGAGACGGGTTCCTAGAACAGTATGTCACAGAACCGACAAGGGGGGAGGCAATCTTGGATCTGGTCCTGTGTAATGAAGCAGGATTGATTAAAAATGTCATAGTTAGGGACTCGTTGGGAACAAGTGACCACAATATGGTCGAATTCCATATTCAAATAGAAGGGGAGCAGGTTGAAACTCAGGCTAGGGTGCTTAGTCTAAATAAGGGGGATTATGAAGGTATGAGGACTGAGCTGATCAAAGTTGACTGGGATAGCAGACTCAAGAATAAGACGGTACATGAGCAGTGGTGTACGTTTAAGGATCTACTGTATAACCTTCAAGAAAAATTTATTCCTATGAAGAAAAAAAGGGGTAAGGGTAAGAACAGTCAGCCATGGCTCAGTAAAACTATAAAGGATAGTATTCGGCTGAAGGCAAGGGCATATAAGGTAGCCAGAGATAGTGGGAGGGTAGAGGATTGGGAAGCATTTAAAGGTCAGCAAAAAATAACTAAGAGATTAATTAAGACGGGGAAAATAGACTATGAAAGGAATTTAGCGAACAACATAAAAACTAATAGTAAGAGTTTTTATAGTTATATAAAAAGAAAAAGGGTGGCTAAGGTGAACGTTGGTCCATTGGAGGGTGAGACTGGAGAGTTGTTGGTGGGGAACATGGAAATGGCAAAGGCATTAAACGAGTATTTTGTATCAGTCTTCACCATAGAAGACACAAAAAATATTCCAACGCTGGATAAACAGGGGGCGGTAGGAATGGAGGAGCTAAATACTATTAAGATCACCAAGGAGGTGGTATTAGGGAAATTAATGAGACTGAAGGAGGATAAATCCCCTGGGCCTGATGGATTACATCCAAGGGTCTTGAGGGAGATAGCGGTGGGGATTGTGGATGCATTGGTGATAATTTTCCAAAACTCCCTGGAGGCAGGAACGGTCCCAGTGGATTGGAAAATGGCCAATGTAACACCTATATTTAAAAAAGGAAGTAAACAGAAGGCGGGTAACTATAGACAGGTTAGTCTAACATCGGTGGTGGGTAAAATGTTAGAGACAATTATTAAAGAAACACTAACGGGGCACTTGGATAAACATGACTTCATCGGACAGAACCAGCATGGTTTTGTGAAGGGGAAATCCTGTTTAACGAATCTGCTCGAATTCTTTGAGGAAGTAACAACCCGGGTGGATAAAGGGGAACCGGTGGATGTGGTATACTTGGACTTCCAAAAGGCTTTTGACAAGGTGCCACATAAGAGACTATTGCTAAAAATAAAAAATTATGGGATTGGGGGTAATATATTAGCATGGGTAGAGGATTGGCTAACAAATAGGAAGCAGAGAGTGGGGATAAATGGTTCATACTCGGGATGGCAACCGGTAACTAGCGGGGTTCCGCAAGGGTCGGTGCTGGGACCCCAGTTGTTCACAATTTATATAAATGATTTGGAGGAGGGAACCAAGTGTAATATATCAAAATTTGCGGACGATACAAAAATGGGAGGAAAAGTAGGGGATGAGGAGGATAGGAAGAGTCTGCAAATGGATATAGATAAGCTAGGTGAGTGGGCAACAACTTGGCAGATGAAATTTAATACTAATAAATGTGAAGTCATTCACTTTGGGAAAAAAAATGATAGGGCAAGTTATTTTCTAAATGAGGAGGAGCTGCGTTGTAATGCAACGCAAAGGGATCTAGGGGTATTAGTACATGAATCACTAAAAGTCAGTATGCAGGTGCAGCAAGCAATCAGGAAGGCCAATGGAGTTTTGGCCTTTATTGCTAGGGGGATTGAGTATAAAAACACGGAGGTCTTGCTGCAACTGTACACAGTATTAGTGAGACCACATTTGGAATACTGTGTACAGTTCTGGGGTCCATACTTAAGGAAGGATGTACTAGCCCTGGAGGCAGTGCAGCGAAGGTTTACAAGATTAATTCCTGCAATGAGGGGATTGACATATGAGGAAAGGTTAAGTAAGCTGGAACTCTACTCTTTGGAGTTTAGGAGAATGAGAGGCGATCTCATTGAAACATATAAGATCGTGAGGGGCCTTGATCGGGTGGATGCACCGAGGATGTTCCCAATGATCGGGGAAACTAGAACTAGGGGACATAGTTGCAGGATAAGGGGGGGCTCTTTTAAAACTGAGATGAGGAAGAACTTCTTCACCAAGAGGGTGGTTAATTTATGGAATTCACTGCCCCAGGGAGCAGTGGAAGCAGAAACGTTAAATATATTTAAGTCTAAAATAGATGGTTTTTTAGCTGCCGAGGGGATAAGGGGCTACGGGGAGAGGGCAGGGATATGGACCTAGGTATGGTTAGTATAGTAAGACCTGAGTGATCTCCTGGACAAGTGTCGATCGCCTGGATTGGGGTCGGAGAGGAATTTCCCGGATTTTTTTCCCGAATTGGACCTGGGTTTTTATCCGTTTTTTTGCCTCCCCCAGGAGATCACGCGGTTCTTGGGGTGGAGAGGGGTGATAGCGGTATAAAGGGGAGGGTAGTGTCTTGTGTTCTGTGTCTTGTGTCTACTGTTTGTGGGTAAGTGTGTCTGTTTAGTGTTCAGCCATGAGCGAATGGCGGTGCGGGCTCGACGGACCTGGTGGTCTACTCTCGCACCTACTTTCTATGTTTCTATGTTTCTATGTTTCTATCCCTTGATTATTACAATTGTATTTGTATTGTCATGTAACAGTAAGCATATTGACATTTGTGTAAGAAGGAACTGCAGATGCTGGTTTAAACCGAAGATAGATACAAAAAGCTGGAGTAACTCAGCTGGAGAGAAGGAATGGATGACGTTTCGGGTCGAGACCTCTAGGGTCCTCCAGCTTTTTGAGTCTATGACATTGACTGATAAAGAAAATCTAATATTAACTTCTGAGGTATGTACATATGCAGCTACAGTAAATGTAGGAAATAAGATATCCTGCTGTTTATCGTTCATGAGGAGCTATTGCATCATTATTTAGTGAAATCAATGAATTTACAAACAAATTTCACTGGAAAATTACTGAAAATATTATGGGTTGTTGAAAGAGATGTAACTAAATTTTAAAGTTAAATGAATCATAATTTTGCTAAAATTTCTCTTTTGTAAAAAATAAACTTCTCTGTGTGGACTCCAATAGCCATATGAAATAAACCAAAATGAATTGTTTTAAAACATTGAAAATAATATATATTCTCATATGCCTGGAGATATTTCAATTTATGTGTGTGTGCGCCAGTGTTTTATCCAACTGCTTAATGTGGAAAACATTAATCAGTTGGATAATATTAATAACAAATATCTTTTTAACACTTCAAACTGGTTGGCTGTCCTGCCTGTTTGAAGACGTAATTGCTGCTGATTGCCATGTGATTGACATTTAATTGATAGTGACTTTGAGATCTGGCATTGACATCACAGTGAACAGATTTTTTTCAGTATGCTTGATGATTGCAACTTTCAGACTATTAATTTAATGAAAGCACATTTACATTTAAAAATAAAGGATAAAATAGCAAAAAAGAGAGAAACTTCTGTCAAACTAAATGTTTGTACATTAATATCCCATGGTGAAATGTCAGGGCATTATTGTTGGAATGAGTGACAATTCTTTTCCCCCAGCTAGTTTCGCGGAACATAATCAGGTACAAAATCAGTACGGATTTGAAGCTACTTTCTTTCTAAATTGGATTATGAATTTCCAGTGGTTTGATTTTATATTACAGAGCAGAAAGAAAATGAATGATTTTAACCCTTTCAGCATCACAGAAATTGAATAACACAAAACCATAATCAAGCAATTTGAAGCATCTCAATGAGTGATTGAAGCATCTGTACGTCAGATCAAAATTACATTGATACATGCTGATCAATGTCCTGTAACCCAGAAAGCACGGTGAGGCATTTTTAATGGTCCATTGTTCAGGTCATCCACATTGACTACTTCAGGCCTTTTATTTGCAGAAGGATGTTAATGCATTGAAAGCAACCAGGATTTGGCCTCCATCTCAAGCAATGGCTAAACCTGAACAGAATCCGCACCATCCATGGAAGAATAGACCTGCATTAATGGGAGATGGCAGACAGCCCTGCTTGCGACTGTGGACATCCAGACCAGACCATCCCACACATCATGAATGACTGCTCGCTGAGGCTTTTCCCTGATGGCATCAAAGCCATCCACCCAGTAACTGATGCTGTCCTGGCCTGCATGTCTACCCTTGACCTACAACATTAGGCTTTGCATGTCATATGCAATAAGAAGATCTTCCTCCTTTGTTCACCCATGGTAGGGGCTTTAAACGGGGCCATTGCCGACGGTCCGCTGTTCAAGCCCTCTCGTTGGGATGATCGAAACTCCAGCGTCGGGACGGATCAGAACATCCATGGCATGGAGCTCCCGAGTCGGCCGCTTCTTACTAGAGACCACTGCTTCACAGTGTTAAAGTCCACAGGCCCCGCGGTCGGAGCTCCAACACTGGCGATCCTCAGCAAAAGATCCCAGGCTCCGCGATGGTGAGTCCGCGCTGCACCCGTGGCTTGAAGCTCCGGGCCGGTCTCCAGGAAAGGCCGCACCACTCCACGTTGTAGGCCGCACCACTCCCTCTCCCCCACAAAACCCCCCCGCCCCCCCGCCTCGCATCCCCACATAAAACATACCAAGAGACATTAAAACAAACATTCAAGACATACTTAAAATAATAAAAACAGAGAAGGGACAAGACAGACTGCTGGTGCGGCAGCCATTACAGGCGGCACCTGGTGGTGATCAGGGATCTACAGGAATTTTAGCTTCCAGAAGGCAACAAATATCATCAAAGACCTGTACCATCCTGACTACACTCTCATCTCTCTGTTACCATCGAGAAGAAAATACACGAGTCCGAGAGACTTTACCTCTAGTTCAAAAGTTGTCCGACACCCTCTTCACCTTCACTGGCTCTCCACAAGGCTGTGTCCTCTCCCCACTTCTCTTCATTCTCTACACTGATGACTGCAGATCCACCCAGCCAAACTGCCACTTTGTAAAATTTGCTGATGACACAGTCCTCCTGTCTCTGCTTCCCAGCCATACACAACATCACAGCTCAGCCCTGCAGGACTTTATAGTATGGTGTGAAAAGTCTTGTCTTGAGCTAAATATAAGCAAAACCAAGGACATGATTGTGACCTTTTCCCCCCAACAGAGACAGATGGCTGAGGCAGCCCACTATCATCCAGCAGGAGCCAGTGGAGATAGGAGGTATACAAATACCTGGGAACAGCCTTCGACAACCTGCTAAGGTTTTCCTCCAACACAGAGGAAATCCTTAAAAAGTGCCATCAGAGACATTACCTACTCAGGAAGCTGAAGTCATTTGGGATTAACAAAGACATTCTCACCACATTCTACTACGCATTCATTGAAAATGTAATAACCTTCTCTTTCACTAGCTGGTTCCACTCCATCACCCTGCAAAACAGAAACCGCCTGTTGAATGTGGTCAAGGTCTGCTCAAAAATCATTGAGCAGCCCGTCCGAACTCTCACTGCCCTATGCGACCAACAGTCTGTAAAGTTAACACGCAGGATTCTTCAGGACTCCTCTCACATCCTGTTTCCTGAGTTTGAGTGGCTCCCCTCAGGACGCAGACTCCGCTGTCCGGGTTGCCGGACACAGAGGAGGAAGGCAACCTTCATCCCCAGGGCTGTCCAGCTTCTTAATGCTGATCACTGACTCATGAACATATGAAATGAAATAACCTTTTATATGCACTTTTTAATTGAAGCACTAAGGAAGCACTTTAAAACTATTACTATATGTTGAATGTTGATGCGCGGTGTGTGTTGTGTGATTCTGCAGTGTGTCTGTGAAATGCGTGTGTTGGTTGATTGTGCAGTATGCGTGCTGCTTATGTTTGTTGATTGTGTCCCTCTTTTATTTTTAAAGCTACTGTAATGCGCCTTTTAAATTGCCCCTCGGGGACGAATAAAGTGCTTTGAATTTGAATTTGAATTTTGAAAGCAGCTTCTTCCCAACAACTATCAGTCTCTAGAACTGCACTGTGCAATCCTAACTACAACCTACTACCATGAACTTTGTACAAGGGCTGCACTCTGCACATTGATGTATTTTAACAAATTCTGTCACATAATGCATAATTCTTAAATGCTTTGATTGGCTTGAAATTACAACTTGTAAACTAATGAGATAAGTCTGTATTTAGCTCCTTTTATAATTTCAGTTATTCCTAAGCACCATTCACCCAATCAGGTCCATAAAGTGTCATCACTATTGGAATGCAAGAAAGGCTGCCGTGAATTTATACACTACAAATAAACATCAGATAATATCCACTGATCCAAAGAACTTGTTTGAAGTTACCTATTTAGTTCCATTGCTCTGAATGGGACTGACCATGCAGGTGTTTATTCAAGAAAATTAACAAAGTTATCCTGACCCGTTGAGTTACTCCAGCATTTTGTGTCTTTTTTTGGAAACAGTTCCTCGTATCTCTTAGAAATTTGTTTGATTTGATTATGATAAAGAATGCTAAATAAACACTTTATTCCTGGGTCACCACAGCCTTTCCCCAGATCAGATATATTCACACTGTAATACAATCCCACACGCACATATTTGTTTGCTTCCCCCCTCTACTTAGTTGTTTAAAATTAAGCTTTTAAATTAAAATTAAGTTTAAACTAACCCCTACAGAGCAAAGAAAACTGCCACTGGAAACTTACCAATCCAACTATGCCGCTCACCACCCTTTGACATAAACTATGCTTTTAAAATTTTGTTAAGAGGTTTTCTCTTCATTATCATCACTTTTCTTGGTTGTTAGGTTTACACTGGGGTTATTGTTGGCTGTGCCTGACTCATGTATAACAAATGATGTTATGATGGGCAGCACGGTGGTGCAGCGGTAGAGTTGCTGCCTTACAACACTTGCAGCACCAGAGACCCGAGTTTGATCCCTACTACGGGTGCCGTCTGTACGGAGTTTGTATGTCTCCCCGTGATTAGGAGGGTTTTCCCCGAGATCTTCGGCTTCCTCACACATTCCAAAGAAGTGCAGGTTTGTAGGTTAATTGGCTTGGTATAAATGTGAATTGTCCTGTGTGTGTGTAGGATGGTGTTAATGTGTAGGGATCACTGGTCGGCGCGGTCTCTGTGGGCCGAAGGTCCTGTTTCCACGCTGTCTCTCTAAACTGAACTAAACTAATCAGTCTGAAGAAGGGTTTCGGCCCGAAACATTACCTATCTCCTTCACTCCATAGATGCTGCTGCACCCGCTGAGTTCTCCAGCATTTTTGTGTACCTTAAACTAATCAGGATCTGATTGCCACCAACTTCACCATTTAATTCTTAAGTGTGGGGGGAAAAGTAAATGTTACCCTACAGAAGGACAGTACCCTACTGGTGCATGCATGACCTGCAAAATGATGAAGCGGTGGTCGAACTCAGCGGGTGAGGAAGCATCTATGGAGCAAAGGAAATAGGCAACGTTTCGGGTCGTGGGATTCCTGCCGTGGGATCCCTTCCATTATTTTGAGGGGCGTCTCCACCACACCCTGTCCCCCATGTCCAGCAGTGGAAGGACCCTAGACTGTGGTGCTCCCCCACCAAGCCTTGGCGTTGGTTGCACCAGGCTTCAGTGCGTACCTCAGCACGTACTCCTGCAGTCTGCAGCGGGCCATTCGGCAACATTCCCTGACGGACATCTCGCTCTGCTGGTGGTGAAAAATGCTCGGACAGACCAAAGAGCGTCTTTCACCGAGTTGATGACCTTCAAGCAGCACTCGATGTCAGTCTCTGAATGTGTCCCTGGGAACAGTCTGTAAATCACAGAGTTCTGTGACGGAGCTCATCGGGATAAAGCGTGCCAGGGATCCGAGCATACTTCTCCAGACTCTCTTTGCAAATCTACACTCTGCGAAGAGGTGGGCAACCATCTCCTCCCCATAGCAGCTGTCCCGAAGGCAGCGTGCGCTGGTAGTGAGGTTCCGACGACTGTGCAGGAAGGATCTGACTGGGAGGGCTCCCCTCACCGCCAGCCAAGCCAGGTCTTGGTGCTTGTTAGTGAGTTCTGGCGATGAGGCATTTCTCCAAATAAGCTGGGCAGTCTGCGCCACCCACGCCACCGGATCCATGGAGTCCTTTCCCTGTAGTGCCAGCAGGACGTTCCATGCTGACCACTGCCCAATGGACATGTGGTCAAAGGTGTTGGTCCGGAAGAACCTTTCCACAAACGACAGATGGGGCAGCAATGTCCAGCTGACTGGCACATTCCGTGGCATCTGCGCCAGGCCCATCCTTCGCAACACCGGGGACAGGTAGAACCTTAGCAGGTAGTGACACTTGGTGCCCACGTGCCTTGGATCTACACTCTGCCTGATGCAGCCACACACAAAGGTGGCCATCAGGGTGAGGGCGACGTTGGGCACTCATTTACCCCCATTGTCTGCAGACTTGTGCATTGTGGCCCATCGCACCCGGTCCATCCTCGATCCCCAGATAAACTGGAAGACGGCCCGGGTGATCCCTGTGGCATAGGAGGGAGGGACAGGCCACACTTGCGCCAAGTACAGCAGCCCCGTGAGCACCTCACACCTGATGACCACATTTTTCCCCGTTATGGAGAGGGAGCGTTTCCTCCATAGCTCCAGCTTCTTCCCCACCTTAGCTATCCACTCCAGCCAATTCCTGTTACACGCCTCAGCCCCCCCTGAACCAGATCCCCAGTACCTTCAAGAAGTCAGGCTTGATGGTGAAGGGGACAGAAGGTCGGTCGGGCCAGTTGCCAAAGAGCATGGCCTCGCTCTTCCTGTTGTTCACCCTGGCTCCCGTGGCCGACTCAAACTGGTCGCAGATGCTGATCAATCTGCAGACCGACCCTGGATCCGAGCAGAAGACGGCGACATCATCCATGTACAGGGAGGATTTGACTTGAGTGCCCCCTCTGCTTGGCAATGTCACTCCTCTTATGCTCGCATCCTTCCTGATGGACTTGGCAAAAGGTTCAATACAGCAGACAAACAAGACATGGGAGAGAGGGCAACCCTGCCTGACTCAGACCTGACGGGGAAGCTGTCTGATTCCCACCCATTGATTTGGACTGCACTACGGATATCGGTGTAGAGCAGTTTGATCCAATTTCGGATTATCAACTACCAACAGCAACATTATAATGACAAATATTCCGTATTGGTGGTATTAATTGAGATATGAAGAGATTGGCCGCGGTGTGAAGATAGTTACCCATTTCTCCTTCAGAATCAAGCTATTGGCCAAAACAAACAAGTTGTCTTAATGTCTCTGCCTGACAAAAGTTCAGCACACCCTCAGCACTGCACAGGAGACTTGGATTAGAGCCTTGTTCACAAATCTCCAGTGTGACTTGAACTGTATCGTTTGACACAAGGACAATATCCGAGCAACTGAGTCATAGCTGACACCTATAATGGATCATGACGACTGCGATCAATCAGGCTGATGATGCCAGCATTTTATTAAATTGAATTTATTGAACAATGAACAATTAAAACATGTACAGCAGAGTTCAAAGCAACATTGGATAATTATATTAAAGACAGAAGATACATTTGATCAAAGTCTGAAGAAGGGTCCTGACCCGAAATGTCACCTACTCATGTCCTCCAAAGATTTGTCTGACCTGCTGAGTTATTCCAGTACTTTGTTTATTGATCAATGACTTAATTAGTTTATCAGATAATAGCCAAACGATACAGACTACATTAGGACCAGGTTTGATCCTTGGTTTGTGCCAAGTTTGCTTGGCGTAATTAGAGGCGATAGTATTGTTGTAATTACCATGGGACTGCGAGTTATGGGCCTGTCCCACTTAGGCGACTTTTTAAGCGAGTGCAGGAGACTCTGCACTCGCCACATGGTCGCCACATGGTCGCCACATGGTCACCACATGGTCGCCACAAGTTCGCTGATGGTCTCTGGTGAGTCTCCTTCATGGTCGCGAGGAGTTCCCGCATTCTGGGAACTAGTCGCGGCCTCAGTATGGTCACCGCAAATTTTTCAACATGTTGAAAGATTTTCTGTGATCAAAAATTGGTCACCGTGGAGTAAAACGATAATCCTGTAGTTGTAGGTGCAGTTGTAGTGAGGTCGCCATGTAATTATGGGTGGTCGAGGTAGTAGGTAGATTTAGTTAATCGACTTTGCTGACCGGTCATTTTCATAGGCTCATTGGGGGGAAAAAATGTAAGCAGGAGTTTTCAGAACCAAGGATAACCGACCGGTAATGTTACATGTCCGTCGAACATCACAGCTGTGTATCTCTGGTTTATTAAAAGTTGTCTGGCTTCTTAAAAGTTGTCTCCACTCCTTCTACCCCCCTCTCCCCCCCCCCCCCCTCTCTTAAACGACTTGCCGTACACTGTGTTAGCCATCTTAATTAGAGCGCCAATCTTCCTGTTCATCGCAGTGTGTCTGTATCACCTTGGCTTTGTACCGTGTGAATTTCAGACAGCGCTCCCCCACTTGCCCTGGCCCCCGCCTTTGCGATGTGTTTGTGTGTGTGTGTGTGTTCCACTCTGACAGTCGCCGTTCCAGTTCCCGGTTTTTCAGGTGACTGCTGGCGAATTGTCAGTCGCCGGCAGTCCGCTGAAAAATCGCCTAAGTGGGACAGGCCCATTGGGGAGAGAAGAAAATGCTCTAATGTCAGCTTTTAGTTGCTATCTAGGACTCCTAAAAATCATTGAAACATCAACACGGTAGAAGGCTAATCAGCCCATCATATTCGAAGCATGCAGAAATTAACTTTAGGTTCATTTCATCTCCCTACGACATATGGTTTATAGTGTTTCTCAGTGTGCTACAGGCATCTGTCTCCACCACCTCTTCGGGCAGGGTGTTCTAGACCGCAAACTCACTCAATTTTCTAATATTTGTCTCAACTAACTTGTCAATGCTCCCCTGGTTACTGACCTCTGTTAAAAGAATATGTCTACACTGTTTCTGCAGAGCTCTCATGCGGAGTGTACCTTAATTACTCCCCTCAATCTACTTGGTTTCCCCATAGCCCCATGGTTCTCTCCACTTAATGGGGCTGTCCCACTGTACAAAATATTTCAAGAGTTCTCCTGAGTTTCCCGATTCGAACTCAGAGAATTACGGTAATAGCCGCTCATAGGTAAATATATGCAAAAAAAATAAAAATAAATGTATTATTATTATTATAGGTACTCGGGGCTCTCGTGGACATTTTTCAACATGTTGAAAAATCTTCACGAGTCTTCACAAGCTTACCTCGTTTCCCGAGTACCTGTCGTTAGCGTTACGGGCCGCTAAGAGACGTCCCGAGCTCCGACGTACCCGCAACATACATTCCACGTGCTTACCACGAGTTTGATTTTTTTTTTAAACCCGGGAGTGCTCTTGAATTAGTGGGACAGCCCCTTAACTATAACTCTCCTCTGCAATCTTGGGTGTTAGCGCATCCTCCTTGTTGTTATGTGCGCATGAATGCACCCATCTTCTAGCTACGTTTTATTGCCCTCTACAGTTCTAGTACATTCTCCTTGTTCTGGAGGGCAATGTGTGTGCAGATTGATTGAGAACAGAGATGTTTCACTCTGTCAATTGTCCACAGACTGTTGTCGCCATGACTCAGGAATGATTAACTTGCCACGGTGCCATTGAAACGATATCTCCAACAAAGGGAAAATACATTGATGTGAGAGAAGGGAAATGAAATTGTCAGACAAAAGTTTGAAGCAAAAAGAACGTGCTGGGAACTAGGTGGCAGTAACAACCACTTCAATGCCTCAATTTCATTGTAAAGGAGTACTGTAGCTATACTGGTACCTCTCTCGCCTCTGCACCCACTTCTATTGTATTCGCCACTTTCAATGTAAGTGAATCTGCAGCATTTATATAGAGCAATAACTCTGCTGAACAATGAAGGCGACAATAAGGTGACATGCCTCAATGACTATCGACCAGTGGCACTAACGCCTGTGGTGATTAAGTGCTTTGAGAGGTTGATCATGGCGCAAATCAACTGCTACCTCGACAAAAACCTGGACCCACTGCAGTTCGCTTACCGCCACAATAGATCAACGGTGGATGCGATCTCGCTGGCCCTCCACTCCGCTCTGGACCACGTGGACAACAAAAACTCATATGTCAGGCTGTTATTCATTGATTACAGCTCAGCATTTAATACAATCATCCCCTCCAAGCTGGTTACCAAACTCGCAGAACTGGGTCTCTGCGCATCCCTCTGCAATTGGATCCTCAACTTCCTCATTCACAGACCGCAGTCTGTTCGTACTGGTGGAAATGTGTCAGACTCGATAACAATCAGCACGGGAGCACCTCAAGGCTGCGTGCTCAGCCCCCTGCTGTACTCACTCTATACTCATGACTGCGTAGACGGTCATACTGTGAACTCCATCATCAAGTTCACTTACGACACCACTGTTGTGGGATGCATCATTGATGGGGATGAGTCAAGAGTATAGAAGAGAGATCGAGCGACTGTCCATATGGTGCCAGCACAATAACCTGGCCCTCAACACCAGCAAAACCAAGGAACTGAATGTGGACTTTGGAATAGGTAGGATGGGGACCCACAGTCCCGTTTATATCAATGGGTTGATGGTTGAAAGGGTCAAGAGCTTCAAATTCCAGGGCGTGCACATCTCTGAAGATCTTTCCTGGTCCGAGAACACTGATGCAATTATTAAGAAAGCACATCAGCCCCTCTACTTCCTGAGAAGATTACGGAGAGTCAGTTTGTCAAGGAGGACTCTCTCTAACCTCCACAGGTGCACAGTAGAGAGCATGCTGACCGGTTGCATCGTGGCTTGGTTCGGCAACTTGAGTGCCCTGGAGAGGAAAATACTACAAAAAGTAGTAAACACTGCCCAGTCCATCATCGGCTCTGACCTCCCTCCCATCGAGGGGATCTATCGCAGTCGCTGCCTCAAAAAGGCTGGCAGTATCATCAAGGACCCACACCATCCTGGCCACACACTCATCTCCCTGCTACCTTCAGGTAGAAGGTACAGGAGCCTGAAGACTGAAACGACCAGGTTCAGGAATAGCTACTTCCCCACAGCCATCAGGCTATTAAACTTGGCTCGGACAAAACTCTGAACATTAATAGCCCATTATCTGTTATTTGCACTTTATCAGTTTATTTATTCATGTGTGTATATATTTATATAATGGTATATGGACACACTGATCTGTTTTGTAGTCATTGCCTACTATGTTCTGTTGTGCTGAAGCAAAGCAAGAATTTCATTGTCCTATCAGGGACACATGACAATAAACTCTCTTGAATCTCTTGAATCTTGAAGGCACTCTGCATGTTTGTGCAAAATAAAACTATTCTCTTACCTCAATTAATTTATCAAATAAAAAAATAATGGATTTGTTATCAAATATGGGTTCAGCGGTGGAGTTGCTGCCTTACAGCACCGGAGACCTGGGTTCGATCCTGACTATGGGTGCTGTCTGTACGGAGTTTGTGCGTTCCCTCCGTGACCACATGGGTCTTCTCCGAGATCTTCGGTTTCCTCCCACACTTCAAAGATGTATAGGTTTGTAAGTTAATTGGCTTGTTGTTTGTGTAGATTGTCCCGAGTGTGTGTAGGATTGTGTTAATGTGCGGGGATGGCTGGTCGGTGCGGACTCGGTGGGCCGTAGGGCCTGTTTACATGCTGCATCTCTAAGACTAAATTAAAACTAATTATATTGTTTTTCCCACAGTTTCACATTCATCAGCCTGAACCTTCTGGCTGGCCTCCGTTACCACTTTCCCACCTGATCTCCCCGTAAGCCAGTGGCGGAATGAACCTTGTTAAAAATCCCAACACTTAACACCAGAAAATCTGCTTAAGGATCTATAAGATCATTCATTGTATGGGAATTCTAAAGCTGTATGGAACAAAAACAAAGAGGAAATATGTAAATGCCTATAAATTGACCTTAAGGTGAAATCATGTCCAATACAAAAGTGGCCTCACCATTTCCACACTTTATACACCTTAGCTCAGTCTACATTTGCCCACCATCAGTCACTAACCTAATAATGTCAGCGGTTGCTGATTACATGTATCCTCTGCTACAGGCATATATTGGAGCTTATGGGATCAACTTACGACCTTAGTTGATCAGTTACAGCAAAGCACTGAACACATCACACAGGAATCAGAAATAAAATAACAAGCGAATGGTCTGCACTGAGGCATTTAACAACTTGAAAGCAATATATCCCAGACTCAGTTTTCAATTAATAACATGAAGGAAAGAAGATTTAGTGAAAATCTCATCACTGTTTACGACATTTTGGTTCAAATCATTTCTGAGTTGCATAATGTGATCTCTGGTTCCCTGATCAACTCTTATCTCACATTGGCGTGGGGCTGGCCACAGCATGGGACTTGACTGGGAGAGTCCATCATGTGGTGGGCTGCCCAGACATACCACAGTGAACTGTGTCTCCACATCCTTGCATTTTCCTCACACCTATGGTGATCTATCCTGCAGCTGATCTCTGGCTGCCATGTGGAGCTTTTGTTAAGCTCCGAGTCCATTTCTAACAACTTAGTGGCTGTGAGTTTTGCAGCGTCTGATGAAAACAGAGCAGGCCCTATTTTAATGCATTACTCTGCGTTGAAATCCATGGTGCGATGCTAACTTTTGCTGAGTTTCTTTATTCTTTACTTAGTGAGCATTAGAGGCGCACACAGCACATGTTTAATGTAACCAACGGCAGTTGAAACCTAACTTCTGGCAACTATTTTTGAATACTTCCATTTATCTGATGCTTTGAATTAATTAATTTTTATGTTCTATTTTAAATATACAATTCATTGTAATAGTTATTAAATGTTTCTGAGACATTCATTCAGGAACAATGAAATGCTTTACCATTTGTCAAGTTTTTCAACAGTATTGTGGGCAGGACTTAGTTTGGTCTCACCCACATTATCATATTCAATTGCCTGAGGTTTTGTTGCCTCTCAGGGTTTAACTGGCTGGCTTTTGGACTCTCCTGGGCACCAGGCTCCCAGATCCGTTCCATGCGAGATTGTGAGAACTGAGAATATGAGAGGTTTCCCACTGAAGAAAGTGGGAAGAGATTTCAAATGGTTAAATCTCAATATAAAGTGCACACATATTCACCATGGCACTGATGTCTACTACCTTTGGTTCACCACATTCAAAAACTCCATTAGCATCGATTAAGGAGTACTGCATTGTAATGAGAGGCCATTTCCAATGTATCAGTTTTGAATTCTCTTCCTCGTTATCCCATTGACTGTATACCCTTGTGAACACAGTGCCCAATAGTCAAAACTGCTACATTTTACTTCCAACAGAGTTTTAACTGCTATAACTCATTTATGTGAAGCCCTTTATCCGAAACCACAGAGACTTTCATCCTCCTCTGCCTGGGTAAACTCATTCCTAAAACCCATGGGTGAAAGGGCAGACCTTTTGAACATTACATAAAAGATACAAAATATTTTTCGAGCTCTACACCAAAGTGCAGCCTTTCATCTTGCCATTCCAGTTCCTGAGAAATATCATTGAAGTAAATGCAGCTAAACCCCCCTGTGGCAAAATTGAATGTGTGTGTGTCCTTAAAATCTACAAATAATCTCCTCAAGAATCAACACCAATTGTCTGGACCCCACAAGGTTTATTCATTGCTTTTACTGAAAATCCTCCTGCTGACCCATTAACCACATTAAGGTGCTGAAATCACTCTTAGATTTAGCTTCTCAATGGAAATACCACTTCCTGTGTCTGACTGCATAATGTCTCCCTTAAGGAACCAATACAAAACTGAAAGCCTGACTGTCCCAAACTTCAACATCTATTTTTCAACATCACTTGCCCTAGGAAAGAATTATAGCAATTTATATCCTCCAGGTTCCCTCAGTAGAATACTTATTTGTCACTGATCTAAACTTTTATATCTACAGTAATAAAAGGCTGTTGACCTTTCTGGATCAGAGATGTCATCCATCTACAAATCATTTCATACCCCTCAAGCTTATATTTGGTTTTAAGCTGACATTATGTTGGAAAATTGGGATAGCCTTCGCATAAATCACACATATGCCCTTGGAGCAGATAACCAGATCTGCTTTCTGTCGGATGAAAGAAAAATGTACAAAACTGAAATAAAGCCAGAAAATATCAGGAATACTCAACAGGCCTGCATGCACCAAATAGACAAAGTAGGTTAACATGCTTGAGTATAGATCGTTGATCAGAGTGTAAATCGTGCAGATGAAAATAGGGTTCACAAATAAACTAACTTATTTTTTAAAGTTTCCAAAGGATTGATATTACATTTCACATTTTTCCTGTCAAACCCAGAGGTAGATAGGTTCAAATGTCCCCGCATTGCATGTGATATAAAGTTACGCTGAAATACTTCAGCATTTTGTGTCTATCTTTGATCCAGAGTAATTATTGGGTTCAGTATGATGCGAGTAAGTCAAATGTATCCACTTTTAGTTTATTTTTGAAACCTAATTGTCATTAAGCTGATGTCATTAACTAAAACAGTGCAGAGAAGATTTACGCAGACCTTGTTCATGAGCTATTGGCAGAGGTTGGGCAGGCTTGGCCTTCATGTCTTTGAGCATAGGAGGCTGAGGGGCAATCTTGTAGAGATGTATAAATTATGAGGGGAATAGATAGGCTGAATGCATGGGTAGAAATCCAGGGGGGGGGGCAGGGGGACACCACCCCCATGTTTTGAGAGGTGGGGGACAATCCCCCCCATTTTTTGTAATGCGGATTTTGAAATTCGGTGAAAAAAACGTAAAAATCTCCGCTTTCCGCGAGACAGTGGGGGTGGGACTGATGATCAAGGGTGCCGATTGGACGAGAGACGACAGTCAGCAGGCTGGGAGGGGGGGGGAGGTGGGACCTGTAGATTCAGCGCGATGATTGGAGGAGGCGTCGGTCAGAGGTGGGAGTAGGGGATGGGACTGAGGATAGAGCACTGTGATTCGAAGAGGAAGACGTCCTGGTGGAGCAAAGTTCATAGAGCGGAGCTTTAATTGGCCCGTTCGCGGGGCCTTTCATCGCCTGGCGCGGCTTAAAATCAGCCGCGGGATCTTTCACCATCCCCCAGGTCAAATTGCTGTGTGGAAGCGATCGAGGCTCCCAATGTTGAATCCCCCGCCGGGCAATGGAAAATTCCGTGGCCGGTTTTAAGCCGCACAAGGCGATTAAAGGCCCCGCGAACGGGCCGATTTAAGCCCCATGATTCGGGGCGGACAAAGCTGCTGTTGCTGGAGTTCAGAGTCGGTCACCAACCAAGTCAGCTTCCGATGTTATTGTCCACAGGGCCCATGGCTGAAGCCTCGCGTGTGTTTGTGCACATGTGCGGCCACCAAGAAATTGTGTGTCTCCCATGTTCTGGTAGCGATTTCCGCCCCTGGGTGAATGTACAGAGTATTTTACCCAGGGTAAGGAAATTTAAAAAAAGAGGACACAGGTGAGAGAGGCAAGTTGTAATAGGAACCTAAAGTGCAACATTTTCACACAGAAAGTGGTTGGTATTTGTAACAAACTGCCAGAGAAGGAAATTGAGGCAGCTACCATGACAGGATTTAAAAGACACTTGGTAAGTACATGGGTAGGAAAGATTTAAATGGATATGGGCCATATACAGGCAAATGAGACTAGCTTTGATGGGGCATCATGGTCGGCATGGATAAGCTGGGCCTATGGGCGTGTTTCTGTGCTGTAAGACTATGTCTTTCTAAGATTCTAATTACACTATCTCTGGTTGGTAGTATTTTCAACTACAAACATTTGTGCCCATTTTGAAAGTTTAAAAAAATAAAATTTCCTCAGATAGTACAGTCTTGATAGTGTAATGGTTAGTTTACTGGATTAACAATCAGAGGTCTGGACCATTTATCCAGAGTCATTAATATGGCACATCGTCTCTATGAAATGAGTTTGAATCTCACCATGATAGATGCAACTTTTGAAAGAAAGCTAGTATCTTTAACAATAGCATCATTAAACCTTTGAATTGTCATGGATACACAGCTGGTTCACAGATGCCCTTCAGGGAAGTAAACCCTCAGCCATTTCCTACTCTTACCTGTAGTATTACTAATGATATTAGTTCTTAACTTCCCGCTCAGGGATGATTATGGATGGTCATTAACAATACTGAGATTGTCAATGATGCCACATTCACATAAGCACAACTAATAAATAAAATACAAATTTCTCCACAATCAAGTACATCAGTGTGATGTTCTGCACCTATAATAACAAAGTCACCAACTTGCAAATGTCCAAAGCTGTTACTGCTCCTCTGCTCAGAGCAACACTTGTGTATTCATTTACCTTTTATTGCCTTGTGGAACTGTCACTAATGATGTCAGTGGTGGCAGTCTCAGAAGAGCACAGACTTGGCTGAAAATCCAACTGCCCATGTTTCAACATATTTTTTTCCAGCACCACTCAGCCAAAGGCAGCATTAATTTCAACAACTGCAGATTCCCAGGCTCCCGCTCTGCAGCACAGTCTCAAGCTCGTCACAGAAAACAAATCACAAAGTCTGGTTGTAATGATTCAGTATGGCTAGCTATAATGGTTATTGACCCATTTTAAATAGCACATTAAAGTTCAGTGACTCATCCTATTTTCTATCAGTTTATACTTCCCAAAACTCACATGGATATTTATGCACTAGACAAAGTTCTAAACTTATTTTCTGCTTATTGGATAATCAAAGGGGCGCACGCACCAATTGAAGCTTTGTTTGTGCAGGCACACAATCAGGTTTGCCTCTCGTTTCTCACTTCCTGGAACCTCATCCAAGGAACATTTCTTCATGAGTAGTTTGCATCAGCAAGTTCTCCATTTGGAAAGAGACAGAGACAGAGACAGAATTTGAAAAAAAGTTCCACCAATCAGGTTGGGAGCTATTGGACCTGATACAGACACTTCCTTTAGAGTCTGCTCCAAACTTCAATTGTGATATTTTTCAGTCATGTTGATTTAAGTTTCACTGATATCTGGTATCCATTTTGTAGATATATTTTATTGCAATAAAAAATTGTTAAATAAAATCTATTCAGTGTTGCAATTTTGAAACAAAGCATTGTGCTTCATGAAGGCAATTTCACACTGCTTGTCCAAGTTCACTTTAGGCATCTACACTTCAAAATTACATTGTGCAGTTTGAATTATTTAAACCAGAAACTGCTTTATATTGATGCAAATTGTGTCGTGACTTTGGCCCCATTAAATAGTTACTTGAATCCTCCACTTGGATCAGTTACAAGTACATGTACCCAAGTCTGAGCAGTGCATTCAAAAGCTTTGGCAGTGATATGGCAGCCATATGATCACTGAAAGGGAAAATTTCTGATGTGCATGAGGTGCAGTTAAATTGTGAACCCATTCTTCATAACCTCATCTATAGTTTTGCTGCACCTGGCACAAAATAAATCTTCCTGTGTGATTACATGCACTGGTATTTTTTTTAAATGTGTCCCATTTTGTAATTCTTTTTCATAACAATCTCATTCAATTGTGTCAAGTACTGCTGGTCCGTTGCTAACATGAATTGTTAGAGCCACATCTTGAAAGCATTTGTCTCAAATTGCATAATAATCACAACTGACCTTTGTCAGCTCATAAAATGCCTTTCTTGCTGTTGAAAAAAAGGAAGGCTTTCAACACATCAGTCTTGATAGGATTTGAATGCCAAGTCTCAGAGAGGAAATAATAATCTTGGAACCAAATCTCTAAAAGTTCACCTCATTTTAAATTGACAAAGAATTTTGAATGTCTTTGCCTCTCTTGGTCTGAAATTGTATAGTCTGGCTTCCTATAGGTTGAGATGCAAATACAGCATCCAATGTAATAGTGGGTCATGTAGAATTAGCAACTTACAAAGAGAATATCTGTACTTTGCTACCATTAACAATTTTAGCTGGAGCAGTGCAGAGGACATCATCAATGGTCTCAGTGTCACTAACACCAGGAATGGAAGAGATCTATTTGTCCAAATACCTCTGGAAGATGATGCATTGCAGGGGGAAATCATCCGAGGCCAGGGCTGGGATCAACTGTAATGCCTCCATAGCTAAACCGTCTATTGATGCTCACTATCATACCTCGTGCAAGGAAGTCTGAGAAAATAACAAACAAAATTACACAACGGCTCTCAGAATTCATGGAACTATTCGCAAGAACTAGCTTCAGAATAGGTGAGAAATATAGCAGGTGGCATTGTCAAGGATGAAGTGAAAAGGTTGTAGACTAGTGAAATTGTCAAAGAGTCAAAGAGTGATACAATGTGGAAACGGGACGTTCGGCCCAACTTGCCCACACTGGCCAACATGTCCCAGCTATACTAGTCCCACCTGCCAGCTAGTACATATCCCTCCAAACCCATCCTATCCATGTATCTGTCTGACTGCTTCTTAAATGTTGGGATAGTCCCTGCCTCAACTTCCTCCTCTGGAAGCTTGTTCCATACATCCACACCCTTTGTGTGAAAAAGTTACTCCTCAGATTCCTATTAAATCGTTTTCTCTTCACCTTAAACCTACATGGTAGTTAAATGCTATATATGTTTTCAGTAATTCATTAAAATTAATAAACATTGTTGCCATTTCATTATTCACACTCTAAAAAGGTAAAATGAAAAAACTTATTTCTAAAGAAATATCAGGTTAGGAAAAGGGGAAGTACAACGAGACTGGGGTGTCCTTGTACATCAGTCACTGAAAGTAAGCATGCAGATGCAACAGGCAGTGAAGAAAGCTAATGGCATGTTGGCCTTCATAACAAGAGGATTTGAGTGTAGGAGCAAAGAGGTTATTCTGCAGTTATACAGAGCCCTGGTGAGACCACACCTGGAGTATTGTATGCAGGTTTGGTCTCATAAATTGAGGAAGGACATTCTTGCTATTGGGGGAGTTCACAAGGTTAATTCCCGGGATGGCGGGATTATCATGTGTTGAAAGAATGGAGCGACTGGGCTTGAATTCACTGGAATTTAGGATGGGATCTTAAAGAAACATGTAAAATTATTAAGGGATTGGACACGCTAGATGCAGGAAGCTTGTTCCCGATGTTGGGAAATCCAGAACCAGGGGCCACAGTTTAAGAATAAGGGGTAGGCCATTTAGAACTGAGATGAGAAAAAACTTTTTCATCCAGAGTTCTGAATTTGTGGAATTCTTTGCCTCAGAAAGCAGTGGAGGCCGATTCACTGAATGCATTCAAAAGAGAGTTTGATAAAGCTCTTAGAGCTAGCAGAATCAAGGGATATGAGGGAAAGGCATGAACGGGGTACTGATTGTGGATGATAATAGACCATAGACAATAGATGCAGGAGTAGGCCATTCGGCCCTTCGAGCCAGCACCGCTGATCATTCCCGACCAGTACACCGTTCCTGCCTTCTCCCCATATCCGCTGACTCCGCTATCTTTAAGAGCCCTATCTAGCTCTCTTTTGAAAGTATCCAGAGAACCTGCCTCCACATCCCTCTGAGGCAGAGAATTCCACAGACTCACAACTGTGAGAAAAAGTGTTTCCTCGTCTCCATTCTAAATAGCTTACCCCTTATTCTTAAACTGTGGCCCCTGGTTCTGGACTCCCCCAACACCGGTAACATGTTTCCTGCCTCTATCATGTCCAAACCCTTAATAATCTTATCTGTTTCAATAAGATTCCCTCTCACCCTTCTAAACTCCAGAGTATACAAGCCCAGCTGCTCCATTCTCTCAGCATATGACAGTCCCGCCATACCGGGAATTAACCTTGTAAACCTACGCCGCACTCCCTCAATAGCAAGAATGTCCTTCCTCAAATTAGGGGACCAAAACACCTGGAGTATTGCACACAATACTCCAGATGTGGTCTCACTAGGGCCCTATACAACTGCAGAAGGACCTATACTCAACTTCTCCTGTTATCAAGGCCCAAATGCCATTTGCTTTCTTCACTGCCTGCTGTACCTGCATGCTTGCTTTCATTGACTGATGAACAAAGACCCCCAGATTCCGTTGTACTTCCCCTTTTCCCAACTTGACACCATTTCGATAGTAATCTGCCTTCCTGTTTTTGCTACCAAAGTGGATCAGCATGATCACACTGAATGGCGGTGCTGGCTCAAAGGGCCGAATGGCCTACTCCTGCACCTTTTGTGTATGTATCTATGTAAAGGGCCTGTCCCACCAGCAACCTAACGTGGTCGCTTGAGCCGTACGGCCTCGCAGGGCCGGTCCCACTTCGATCGCCGGAGCTGTATGTAGTTGTGCGGGGCTGGTCCCGACATTGCGCGGGGCTCCGAAAAACTGACACTGTCCAAAAATTCCGCACGGCAATGGACTGTCGGCCCGCAGCCGCATTAAGGCCGTAGGCAGCGTCTTGAAGCCGTACGCAGCATCTTGACCGTGCACGCCTAGCCCATGGCGTTGCGCGATGACGTCACCGCCCGGCGTGCCGTTGTGCGGTGACGTAACCGCCCGACGCCGTGCGACGTCCAAATTCAGTCGGCCCGCCTCCTGCCCAGCTAATTGGTGAGTATGATGTTGGGACCAGCCCCGCACAACTCCAGACGGCTCCACGGTTGGAAGTGGGACCGGCCCCGCGAGGCCGTACGCCTCAAGCCACCACATTTGGTCGTGCTCGCCGCATGCAATCGCATGCTGGTGGGACAGGCCCTTAACTCAGACATTCTTGGATGAGTCAAATTTCCTTGAGAAGACAACATCTGTTGTATTTAGGCAACACCGTAAACACCATTGGATTCAACCTCTCCACAAACATTTCTCAGGTTGCACAGACAATCTGAAGTGTTGGCAATCTATTCATCCACAAGTTTAACTTCCAACCCCTTTCTCTTCTCAAAAAACTCCAACCTCTGTCTATCTGTGACTGAAATCATCACTCTTGCCTTTATCCCCTTTAGACATTTCTTGTTGTAATACTGCGCCGGCTGCTCTAATGCCTTTTATGATATGCAACAAACAAAAATGGCACATGAAAATAGCTGCTGTTCATATCTTATTATCAACAGTTTAGCTCACATTTTAATCCTCTGTTTGTTAATCTACACCAGTTTCCTCCAATTGTAACATTTTAAACCCTCAACATTCTTCATTGTCTTTCTCCTAATGCTCAGTCCAATTTATCTCAATGTCTTTTTTTTAAGTCGTGTATGCATCTTGAATCCACAGACATTTTCTTATGTGCCACACAAATACAAACTTTTCCCATTGTTGTTTCTTGGTGACTTGTAATTTGTGGTTTCAACATCAATTTCCCCGTTTTACATTGGAGAATTTTTGTGTATATATATATTTGTGAATATATATTTGTGACTATATCAGTATGCCTATTCAATGATCTAACCATGAAAGTAGAACAGTTAGGGACACATGAGACAGCAGATGCTGGAATCTTGAGCAAAAAACAATATGTTGCATGAACTGAGCTTTGGAAGAACTGGACAGTTAACATTTTAGGACAGGGATAGACACAAAATGTTGGAATAACTTAACTGATCAACCAGCATTTTAAATTTTAAGTCTGAGCCCTTCTTCAGACTTATGGAGTAGGGGGGAGAATGCTGGAAGTGAGATAGTGCAAAGCCTAATAGGCGACGTTTTGGTTCGAGACCCTTCTTCAGACTGATGTGAGGGTGAAGGGGCCGAGAAGAAGAAAGGAAGAGCTGGAGACAGTGGGCTGAGGGAGAGCTGGGAAGGGGAGGAGAAAGCAGGGACTACGGGAGATTGGAGAAGTCAATGTTCATACCGCTGGGGTGTAAACTGCCCAAGCAAAATAAGAGGTGCTGCTCCTCCAATTTACTGTGGGCCTCACTCTGGCCATGAAGGAGGCACAGGACAGTGAGGTCGGATTCGGAATGGGAGGGGGAGTTGAAGTGCAGAGCCACCGGGAGATCAGGTTGGTTATTGCGAACCGAGGGGAGGTGTTGTGCGAAGAGATTGCCAAGCCTATGCTTGGTCTCACCGATGTAGATCAGCTGACACCTAGAGCAGCGGATGCAATAGATGAGGTTGGAGGAGGTGCAAGTGAACTTCTGCCGCACCTGGAAAGACTCCTTGGGTCCTTGAATGGAGTCAAGGGAGGAGGTAAAGAGACAAGTGTAGCATTTCCTGCAGTTGCAAGGGAAAGTGCCAGGGGTGGGGTTGGTTTGGGTGGGAAGGGACGAATTGACCAGGGAGTTACGGAGGGAGCGGTCTCTGTGGAAAGCAGACAGGGGAGGAGATGGGCCAGTGGTGCGATCCCGTTGGAGGTGGCGAAAATGTTGGAGGATTATTTGTTGTATGTGACGGCTGGTAGGGTGGAAGGTGAGGACAAGGGGGACTCTGCCCTTGTTACGAGTGGGGGGAGGGGAGTGAGAACAGAGTTACGGGGTATAGGAGAGACCCTGGTGAGACCTTCATCTATAGTAGAAGAGGGGAACCCCCGTTCCCTGAAGAATGAGGACATCTCCGATGCCCTGGTGTGGAACACCTCATCCTGGGAGCAGATGCGGCGTAGACGGAGGAATTGGAATTAGGGGATGGAGTTCTTACAGGAAGCAGGGTGGGAAGAAGTGTAGTACAGATAGCCATGGGAGTCAGTGGGTTTATAGTAGGTGAGATATAAAGTCACATGGGTATAGTGGCGAGTCATGCTGAAAACATGATTGAAGTGCAGGAAAGCAGCAGGAATCACAAAGGGGGAACATAGGCATATTTTGAAGAGATTTTGTAGTGGAGCAGTAAAATGGAGACACAAGGCACTGCAAATGCTGGAATCTTCTGCAGAAAGCAAAAGGCTGGAGGAACTCAACAGTTCTGTTGAGGGAAATGAACAGATTACATTTTAGGTCTGGACCCTTCTTCAATCTGATAGAGTGGGGGTTGGGGGAGAAAGCTAGAAAAGAGAGATGAGGGTGGTGCACAGCCTGGCAATTGATAGGTGGATACAGATAGTCAGTTGCATGCACAGAAAACAGAAATTGTCAATATGAAAACTTTGATTGTAATCTATCCCCTGGAGCAAGAACCGCCTTTACGAGTAATATAGCATTGTGTGAAAGTCATTGGTTTGATTGTTGGCACTTTATTATCTACAGGACAGCGACTGTTGAAGGATAATGGGGAAATACTGACTCATTCAAAAATAAAATAATCAGCCATAATATCATAAAGGGATAATTGAAAAATACAGACAAGGTCCTAAGATTCAGATAAATATTTTCATTCCGTTTCAAGATTCCAATGTCATGTGTGTATTGAAAGGAACGCCATTGGAGAGTTGTGATCCTTTGTTACTGAGGAGGAATCTCAGCCAAAATTCTGACTTCCAGTTGACTTTCAAAGTCTCCTTTTGGAAAGATGAGGTGTTTGGATGCTTGCAAGGAGAGTTGTCTTAGCAGCCAATGGCATGACATCACTCAATAGCTGTACTAACAAAGGGGCAACTTGAATAGTTTGTCAGAGGCTATGAACACCAATGGCATTGAATGCCAGTTGGAGGCAATACATTTATGAATGGAGATAGTGGTGAAAAAAGAAAAGGTGTTTCTTTTCTGAATAGCTGAATGCAAAAAGTGCCTTTTTTAGCATTCTGAAGATTGAAAACCACCAGCTCAGCTTGTCACAGGAGAAAACTAACCTGCGTGCACTGAGGTTAATAGGAATCAATCCCATCTGCAGCAAGAACAATGTACTAAACAAAACAAGTTTGGCATTTATGAAATGTTTGCAAAGTATACAATACATTTGTCAAACTATTTAAATTTTGCTTAAGCAACTATTTTCTCCACTGGTGTTCAATAAAGGTGCCTGACTCGGTAAGCAGACCAGGTCTTCCCTACCTCACTGATCAGTTCTGCTGCATTTCCAGATGCTGACTGCCTGGTGTGAAGGTTGAGATTACATTAGCTGTTTTTCAGTAGTCAAAAAAGGAGAGAGGTGAATCACTAGATAAATCCACCATATTAGCTTCTTTTGAAAAACAAATGGTCATGCAACCCAAACTCCAAGCCAATGTCAAGAATTTAATACTCGTGTTGATGCAATAGACAGAGAAACATTTACCAAATAGATGCACTAACTTTGCAAATTGTAGTTTTTTGGTTGATACTGCTAGAACGTTATAATTAAACAAGTGTTTTGTTTGTACACAAACAGTTGTCATTTTTCTCATGTGGCTGTACAATGGAGACAATGTATTTAGACAACACACGAGACATACAGGAATGCTTATTCTCCCAATTAGCTGCTTTCATGTGGCCTATGGATCCTTGGGTCGTTACACATAAAACTCTGGTCATTCATCTCTCACTGTAGCTCAAACTGAGAGGCAATTACATTCATGTCTGCTGGGACTTTGGTGTGTGATTGGATAATCACAAGGTATTGCCAGACTATGGAGCCAGCAATGTGAAATAGAATAGAATAAACAGTAACAGGTTACAAAGAGTGGAGTTATCACACAGTCGATGTTTTGGCTCAGGTATTGCTTGTATGAAAGTATATTCAAGCATTGCATTCACTGAGACTTTAAGGAATTAAAAAAAAATTAGGCAAAAGGTTTTACTATTATAAGGTTGATTCTTTTCAGCTCCTTATATGGGTTTCAAATGCTTGTCGTATATTTAAGCAAAACATACACATCACTAAATCATGCAAACACAAAAAAAAACAGACCTTTGTTGAGGCAAACAATAATGACACATTGGTTATTGTATCCCACATCTTATAGACCTGAATTATTAATGATTACATCTGTACTTAAAACTCAGTCTATATTTCTTGTTCATGTGTGACAAACGTGGCTTTGCAACGACAGTAATTCATTACCAAGTTAAATTACAAGGAATACAAGGAATCTTTCTCGGATGTTATAAGCTTAAGTAGCAATGAGATACAAAGGATCTTAGAATCATTTATTGGCAGCTTGGAAAGAAAATGTGCCAGTATTTCCTTTTGTGATCAGAACTTTGTTCACGTAATAACTTAGCAGAGGTGGGAGTTGGGATGGGTAATTCATCCTTGATCACTAACCCTAATGGCCACTACATCAGTTAAACTTGTCCCATTGATTTAAGTGAAGCTGAATGTGCAAGAATTAACACAACAGGCAGACAATACCTTTGCATGTCGTTAGTGCCAAAACAAGAATATATCCTCTTTACTCTAAAAATGTGACAGTTATTACCTGCTCACTGCTGTTCTAATCAAGGGGAAATTTCCTGAATGCCCCCTGGCACCAGCACTTTAGCTCAAAGGCATGTTCTTTAAGTGCTAAAAATCTGTTCCCATCAGAAAAGTGGGTTTGCATTAGGATGTGCATCACTGTCACTCCAGACCTTATTTTCTGTACAACTGTGCCAGCTCAGTTATAATTTGCTAATGCTTCACACTGTTGAGTTGTTGCAGGAACATGATGTCCTAGGTATTCAATCACATGGCATAGTATTTTCCAGCACTAAGTGTCTGAAGATCACATTTGCCTAAAGTGTTACCCAATAATGACCATTTCTGAGTTGCCGTGCATCAATCTAAGATTTTCTTTCCTGGCATTATCAGGAAATGCCAGGAATGATTCATGCTTGCATGGATGTCCAACCAGTCCTTAAATCCTGATTTGGTGCCATTTCCATTGTTGCCAGGTGAAATACAGTTGATCAAGATTGATCAAATGTATCAAGATAGTTAATACATTTGATCAAGATTCCCTACTGTTGGTGATACATTCCAGTGAGCTTTCTACAATGCCCTTGCTCAGCAGTTGCACAATTTAAAGGGCAACACACATTCTCACTTGCAAGAACTACTGGTGAAGGGTTCAGAACCTTCAGATTCCTTTACCTGTAACCAGGCACCATTAGCCTCCAAACCAGTGAACTGACCTCAACTGATGTTTCAGAGCCAAGACATTTCTGGCAAGGACTACAATCATTGTTTTCCCACTACTATTGGTAAAACAATTGGAATTGTTGAACTGGCATTAGTATGGATGCAGCCATGAGAAGGAGATGAAGAATGCTCTCTGCTCAGCTTTCTCCCATAATGCCTGCCAGAATCAAAGTTCCTATCTTGGCATCTCCAAGGAACAATGGCTGAGGAGGCTATGGGTTACCAAAACAGTCTTCGCAGCGGTATGCAATTCTCTGTTATCTATCTATATATCCATATAACTATAAAATTCTGATCTTGTTTCTTTATTTGTGTGTGTGTTTGTGTGTAATCACATCTTCGCGATAAAACGATGGTAACATTTTTACATATTTAACATCTGAAAATGTCATGATTTATTTCTAGAGTTATTAATGAAAATGTTCAAAACCCTCAAAAAACATGCAAAAAATCAACTGTCTTTCGCTTAATCCCTGTGTTTACAGCTGTGATGTCACAATGGGATTGTAGCCCTGCTCGAAACATTGTTGCTATCCAAGTATACTGAGTCATGCTAGCCCTAGCAAGTGCAAATGCATTTTTTAAAAATCACAATACACTGAGTTCTGCTAGTTAGCAAGTGCAATTGCATTTTTTTTAAAGTTTAAAAATGAGGGAGGGTGAATAAGGTGAAATGGGTAGCCTCTGCACAGTGGTTGGCTGTGGGTGAGTGGTGGAATATTGCGTTGGGGAACCGTTTGCGTTGCGGGACCAGGCCTCCCATGTGATACGGACCCAACGGGTCCCACTTGTTCTAGTATATTACGAAAACTCTCATCTTGTTTGTACCTATATTTGTATGTACCTATATACCTATGTACCTCTATTTGTGTATACCTACACCTGATTTGTTTCCAAAACTGCGCAGAAACGGTACACGATGGCACCACAATTTTAGGCCCACCTTACACACCATTGTCCTGGGATGTGCAGTAGCAATTTTCGTACAGATTGATGATATATTTTACAAGTTTTTGACATTTATTTAACATTTAAAACTTAACTTAAAACAGCGCCCCCACTTACCGCCCTTTCCTGCGCAGTTGGGGGAGGGTTCCTGTGTGTGTCATAACCAGCAACGCCTGCGCAGTTGGGGCCTTTACGGATTTTCAAATCGCCATCTTTTTTTTTAGCCGGTGCCGGGGCCTGGCGTGGGCTGAGTCCCGAGACTGTAGCCGGGCCCGGATTTTGGGCGCTGGGGAGTGGACACAGACTTGGCCCTGACCTCAGCCCGGGGCCATGGGCTGGGGTTGGAGCTGGTGGGGGGTCCGGGGTTGGCGAGAAGCCATGCCGGGGATCCGGGGCCTGGGCACTGAGGCTGGGGCTGGGGCGCCGGCGCTGCTGCTCCGGGCCCGAGGAGAGGGAGTGGAGCGGGTCCCAGGGCAAGGACTAGGCCACAGCCTCAGCCTCTACCCCTCTCCCAGCTCCAGGCCATTCAGCCCATTCCCCCCCCCCCAACAGCCCCCGCCTCAAGTACAACTTCATCACCGACGTGGTGAAGAAAACGGGGCTGGCGGTGGTTTACATCAAGATGCAGGGGAGGCGAAGAGAGAGAGAGTGGGGGGATTGAGGGGGTAGGGAGGGAGCGGGAGGGGAAAGTGGGGGAGGAGGGGGGGATAGAGGGAGAGGAAGGGGGAGGGGAGAAGTGGGAGAGGTAGGAGTGGATAGAGGGAGAGGAGGGCAGTGGGTGAGGTGAGGAGGGCACTGGGTGAGGTGAGGAGGGAGAGTGGGGGTGTGGGATGGGGAGGTGAGGAGTGGGGGGAGGAGGGGGATAGAGGGAGAGGAGAGGGGTAAGGAGGGCAGAGGGGTTATGGAGGAAGGGAGGGAGGGTAGGGGAAAGGAATGGGAGGGAGAGGTGAGGGAGGGAGTAGGGGAGGGGAGGAAAAGAGGGAAAAGAAGAGGGAGGGTGAAGAGGAAGGGGAGGGAGTGCTGGGGATGAGATGGAATGGAGGAGGATAGGGGTAGGAAGAGGGATGACGAGGCAATGAAGGATGGGAGGGGGCAGAGGGAGGGGGTGAGCGGAGGAAGCAGAGGAAGGTTGGTGGAGGGTGGGGAGAGGTAGGATAATGGAGGAAGGGAATAGGGGATTGAAGAGGGAGAGTGACATGCATTCACATTGATCTTATATTTACGTTATTGCCATTGTAAACTTTAAAAACGTCAGCCGCGCCTGTGCAGTTGGGGGATATGTAGGTATGTTACAATACCTACCTTCAGCGGCGCTGCAGTTCTGCCACTGGCCGTGTGCACGACTTTGGCGCCTTTGAGGGGGAGGGGGGGGGGGGGGGGGGGGGGGATTAAAATGCTGTTTTCTCCTGCCTGTCCGAGATATATTTTCTCGGGCTGCTAGCTGATTCCGACTTGCGTTCTCTGAAGTTTTTTTTTTTAAATCATGGGACAATTTAATTGTTGGAGTAAAATAAAACATCAACTTCTAACGCCATCAACGGGACGGATCTCACGTAGGGGACAAAACATACGGTAAGTCGTATATTTTACATATAAACTTGCTTCTTAGGATGACTTTAATCAAAATTTACTTGCCGAAAATGTGATTATGGCACCATACAAACCGGCAGTGATTTTCCTGCTGATATGGGGTTTAAATTCACTGCAACCGCAACGTCCCAATCGATCGTGTTCCACAAAAATCCACTTGTAAGTTGATTTAAATGGCCATTAATTTACGGGAATTAAACACTGAATTCCTTCCATTTGGTCTATAAATTTATGACAATGCGATTTAAAAATCATGTTAGATTGTGAATTCTTGTGTGAATGTTATTTGGACACTTAGGCTATTAAAAATGTTAATCTTTTCTTATGAAATGGATAGATGTTGAGATCTAGTAATTGAATTTTGTAATTAGCTACAATTAGGTATCTAACCAATTATATGCTTTAATTTCAGGTCATCCAAGTAAGATTGTTTCATATTTGTTTCAGAATGCTTCAATCTATAATACCTGAAAATTTCTTTCAGTTCTCTTAATTTCTAAGAAAGTTATGGGCTTTTGACTGTCCTCGTGTGACAGCTTTTGTGTTAAGGCAATGGAAAAGCAATAGGGAACAAGATGCTAATTTCCGAGTATGAAAATGGCTATAACATTTTTAATACTGAAGATATGAAAGTGAATTAGGTGTCAAATTAAACTTCTTTTTATGCTTTATCTGATGGGATAAATTGCAGACTTGATTTTTTAAAACTCAAAATTTTGTAACATTGCTAGTATATGGGTGAGTGGTGGAATATTGTGTTGGAGGGAACTAGCCCCACTTGGTCTAGCCTTAACTATAGCTTGAGCTTAAACTATTCAGCCAGTCAAGATTATGGTCTATGTCACAGTCCAATTCCTAACCACAAAATCGTTTAATTAACTGTTCTCCGCAACACAGTTTGCTGCTCAAATCAGTTTGACTGATGTTTAACACTCAGGACAAATGACAGAACGGTTCCATCAAGAGGCAGTTTAGGAGGAGAAAGGAGAGGAGTATAGGAAATAAGTAGTAAATGTAATTTAGTTTAGTTTGGAGATACAGCACGTAAACAGGGTCTTCGGCATACTGAGTCCGTGTCGACCAGTGATCCCCGTACACTTACACTATTGTACAATGGACTATGGACAATTAACAATTTTACCAACCCAAATAGCCCACTTTTTTGTTCTTGTTCTATGTCTATATAAAACTTGAGAGACTTCAAAGTACAACGGAAGTCTTTATTACATTAACTCAATGCTGACAGCAAGACAACTAAAAATGACTGCAACCACACGATCTGACTGCACACTCACACTGCGTACAGAGATAAACTATGTACAAAACATCTCCCTTTGTCCTGTGCAGCGCCACCTGCTGCACGGGAGGAGCAACTCATCCTCCCACCCCACACGGTCCACCAAACATCACACCCCCTTTCCAGTTTGAACGTCTCTAATCCTGAATGAGTTGCCTTGGAGGAATGCCACGATTGGAACGTGTCGAATGACGAGGGACCACAGGCAGATCAGAGGGGAGTTCGTCTGATGGAACTTCGTCAGGGCTGGGGAGGGGCAAGGCAGGCACCCCAGTATCCACACGATTCAGCACCGGGGTGTCCGACAGTCACAGTCCAATTCCTAACCACAAAATCGTTTAATTAACTGTTCTACGCAACACAGTTTGCTGCTCAAATCAGTTTGACTGATGTTTAACACTCAGGACAAATGACAGAACGGTTCCATCAAGAGGCAGTTTAGGAGGAGAAAGGAGAGGAGTATAGGAAAGAAGTAGTAAATGTAATTTAGTTTAGTTTGGAGATACAGCACGGATACAGATACTGTCCGACTGCTTGGATCTGGTCAGGTTCTGCGAACTTCACTGGAGGAACGCGGCTTCTTAATTGCTCATCATGTCGTCGGCATTGTCCTTCTTGTCCTTAGACAGTGTACATTTTGGTTCCAATGTGAGCCATGATCCTGCCAGCGCACCATTTGCTTTGCTTGGCCGTATAATTGCGGTAATATACGTAGTCGCCAATGTCGAATTTGGACTTGATCGACTTTGTTGGCTGAGTGCGCAACATATAAGAGTTACAGGTCATGTTCAAAACTGATAGGGGAGAGCACACTTGACGTCAGAGCATCATCTCTGCTGGAGTTCGACCGATAGTGCAGTTTGGAATGGTTCGATATTGCTGTAAGAAATCACGCAATGCCTAATGTTTTGATTTATTTTCAATTCATACAGCACGCTTCATGGCCTGGTTGAAAACTCCGATGAGCAGCTCTGCCTCACCATTTGAGGGTGGATGAAAGGTGCTGATGTCAGATGCACAATTGAGTGATGTTTGCACCAGTCACCGAACATTTGCGAGGCCAATTCAGGTCCATTGTCGCTTATGATTGTTAAGGGCAATCCCCAAATGGCGAACAAATCATTGAGCGCAGAAGTAGTTGTTTCGGTGGTCGGATATTTATTCATTTGGAGAACATGTGGCCATTTCGAATGTGTGTCATTGATGACCAGACGGTCCGGCAAAATCTATGTGGATCTGCTGCCATGGTTGATCGGGGACCATGTGGGGTGGGACAGGAGGTGGCACTGCACAAGACAAAGGGAGAGGTTTTGTACATAGTTATCTCTGTCTGTACACAATGTGAGTGTGCAGTCAGATCGCGTGGTTGCAGCCATTTTTAGTTGTCTTGCTGCCAGCATTGAGTTTTAAAATCACACGCCTTTGCCCTGTTGCGAAGTTCAGCAAGAAATTTGGTGATCGATTGCCCTTCCTGTAGCACCGTCCGGTAGAAATCGAGGCGAGCTGCAAAGAAATTTCGACTTTCTTCGAAATGCAGCTGAAAAGCTGTTGTGATTTCAGCAGATGACACTTCAGTTACTTTTTCTGCAAGTAAATTTTGAAATTGTGCAAACGATTCTGGAGACATTGATGAACACAAGAGAGCCTTCTTCCTCAGATCAGTCGTATTATCATATCTTCAAAGTAAAACAGCGCGCATTAAATACGACGACCACCTTTCTCGCTCGGTATCGAATCGATCGAATTGCTGAGACATGTTAGTTTGACACTTCTGACACCACTTTCGTGTTCTTGTTCTATGTCTGTATAAAACTTGAGAGTCTTCAAGGTACAACAGAAGTCTTTATTACATTAGCTCAATGTTGGCTGCAAGACAACTAAAATGGCTGCAATCACACAATCAGACTGCACACTCAACCTGTGTACAGACAGAGATAACTATGTACAAAACTTCTTCATTTGTCCTGTGCAGCGCCACCTACTGCATGGGAGGAGCAACGTGTTCCTCCCACCCCACACTGTCCACCAAACATCACACCTACCAACCTGTATGTCTTTGGAGTGTGGGAGGAAACCGGAGCTCTTGGAGAAAATCCATGCAGGTCGCGGGGAGAACGTTCAAACTCCATACAGACAGCACTAATAGTCAAGATCGAACCTGTGTCTCTGGCACTGTAAGGCAGCAACTCTACTGCTGTGACACCATGCAACCCCATGGCAAAAATAATTGGGGAACCATCAACAGCACCCACTTTGTATGTCAGTGGAAGATGAGTAACTGATAGTACTGTGTGAGGCCCTGTCTCGACCTGCTTCCAGGGAGTGTCTCATAGACAATATGTTCCACATTTAAATATATATTACAACAGTTTCCAGCCCACTCCAACTGCTATTACTACAACATACAGCTCTATATTACTGATAAGAAGTTTCAAAAAAGTCTGCAGATTCCTTCCATTTTCTACCATTAAAGCACATAAACACGAGGCACTGAAAGGTACACTTGAAGAATCATTACCTGAAGTCATGGTTTATCTGTTCCAGTGTGTAATGTCTCCTTATGGATTGGAAAAAACATCCAGCAAAAGACACAAACGTACAAGGAAGGAATTATGAAACACAATAAAATTACTAGAAGTGTTATCTACTCAATATGGTGGCAATTCAATAAGACTCCCAGTGTAATGGTCGCTTCAATAAACCTAGGCTGATCTTTTCTGCTTTGTCACTTCCACATTGCTGGTTTTAATATCACACTTCTTACAAGGCCATTTCCCTCATGGAAACAACTCCTTCGTTCAGAACCTTTGCAAATTTCAATCATCCAGGGTGCATAAATATGCTTGCAGTCAACAGGCTCAGTCGACATGCTGTCAGGGTAAATTTCACAAGTAAATTGGGAGAAAATAAGTTGCGACCTAAAGGGAGTTTGCAATTCTCGATAATATTAAGTATGACATTGAAGCATAATAGGTAAATGCTGATTATTTTAATTATAGAATAATTATCCACAATATCTATATTACTAAAAGTCTGATCTTGACCACTTCCTGTTGTTGTGTATATTGATTTTAGACAAAATGCTGCCACATGCGGCTGTGATTTTTGGCCATCTTACACAGCGTCTCCACCCCCCCCTGCGATGAAAAATAAAAGAGTTATTAGTTTAAAAATGTTTAGATTCTCTCTCCTGAAGGCCACACTATAAAACCCAGAAGTGTTGAGTGCCTCAGTCAGTCTCTGCAAGATGAGGAGCGTGAGGGTCACGTCTCTCAGCCTGAGCTGTGAATAACACTGAACACATGTCTAGTAAACTGTGAGTGTGGTTTTACTGACCTTGAGTGCCCTTAATGTGGTTTGCAATTGAAAATGTGGTTGGTTTGAAAAAGCACAGCAAATGGTTGGTGGTGGTTGGTTTGTAATAAAGCACAGCAAATGGTTGGTGGTGGTTGCTTTGAAATAAAGCACAGCAAATAGTTGGTGGTGATTGCTTTGAAATAAAGCACAGCAACTGGTTGGTGGTGGTTGCTTTGAAATGGCAAATGATTAAAAGTCTAAACTTGACAACTTCCTGTTTGCACTGTATATTGATTTTAGATAAAAAGCTCCCACTTACGGCTGTGATTTTTGGCCATCTTACTCAGTCCCCCTCCGCTCATCAGCTGCAGAGGATTCTTCCCATCAATGAACAATAAAATTGTTATTAGTGTTTAAAAAATGTTGAGAATCTCTCTCCTGTCAATCACACCATGAAGGCCAAGCCGCATCTGGTGGGAGGGGGGAAGGATTATAAAACCCGGGTGTGGGTGTGGCTCAGTCTCTGCAAGATGGGGGAAGGAGAAGTCACGACTCTGTCTGACCTGTGAATCAACTGAACACACTGAATATCTACTGAACTGTGAGTGTGGTGTTTATGTGGTGTTTCGTGGTGTTTTGTGTTTTGTATTATGGTGGTTTCACCCTGCTTGAAATGGTATGAAACTGCATTTGAATTTGGTGGCCTTACACCCTGCATGAAATGGTATGAAACTGCATTTGAATTTGGTGGCATTGCACCCTGCTTGAAATGGAATTAAACTGCACTTGAATTTGGTGGCCTTGCACCCTGCTTGAAGTGATAGGAAACTGCACATGAATTTAGTGGCCTTGCACCCTGCTTGAAGTGGTATGAAACTGCATTTGAATTGGTGGTCTTGCACCCTGCTTGAAGTGGTATGAAACTGTACTTGAATTTGGTGGCCTTGCACCCTGCTTGAAGTGGTAGGAAACTGCACTTGAATTTGGGGGCCTTGCACCCTGCTTGAAGTGGTATGAAATTGCACTTGAGTTTGGTGGACTTGGACCCTGCTTGAAGTGCTATGAAATTGCACTTGGTTTGGTGGACTTAGACCCTGCTTGAGGTGGTATGAACCTGCACTTGAGTTTGTTGGACTTGCACCCTGTTTGAAGTGGTATGAAACTGCACTTGAATTCGGTGGCCTTGCACCCTGCTTGAAGTGGTAGGAAACTGCACTTGAATTTGATGACCTTGCACCCTGCTTGAAGTGGTATGAAACTGCACTTGAATTTGGTGGCCTTGCACCCTGCTTGAAATGGTAGGAAACTGCATTTGAATTTGGTGGCCTTGCACCCTGCTTGAAATGGAATTTCAAGGAATAGCCCTGAATCAACTGCCAGCCCACCAGCCGCGAGTGAGCTGCCAGCACATCAGGCTTGAGTGACTGAGCTGCCACCCCAAGAATCTATTTGGCCTACAATCTCCATATTTGCCCTCTGGAAACCAGTCCCTTCAGCCCACGACACCCACACTAGCGCTCCAGAAAGCCCCCCCCCCCCCCCCCCCCCCCCCCCCGGCACTGGCCACCAATGTTGGAATTGGTGGAGAGGTGGAATATTGCGTTGGGGGACCAGCCCTCCCTTGTGAACATAGGACCCAACGGGTCCCACTTAGTCTAGTATCTATATATAAATGCAAGGTTTGAAAATTGAGTGAAAAAAATCTGCCTCCTATACAGGATTTCGATGGGCATGCATATACCCTGACCAGCAACCACAGATTTATTGCGCTCCAAGGCAGGGAAACATAAGAATAGGACTTTGCATTCAGCAAATCTGCATTTGAATGCTATCCCTTAAGGACCCCACAAATGGGGAGACATTGCCAGCATGTTTAGCCATTCTATAAGAATTCTGAGGAATTGGTCTTGATAGCAATATTTTCCCAATGATAAGGGGTCTGTAAATGAGGTGAGAGCTGTCATGATTTAGATTCTCTCTATGTGAATAGTATATAATATTCAGTGTACAAATATAAATACAAAGACTGTTTTAATATTCGTACACTGAATATCTATGAAAGTCCATTCCTAATTGTGTCTCATCATCCATGGGAGAGAGTCAGAACCAATGGCTTGTGTTTGACCTTTAGGACCAACATGGAAATGCATTCTGAAGAATGGTCCCGGATCTGAGATGTTAACTGTTTCTCATTCCTCAGATGCTGCCTGACTTGCTGAGTTTTCCAGCATTTCCTGTTTCAGAGTTCAATCATCTGCAGTTTTCTTAGTTTTTATTCAGAAATTGTGTCGTCCCAGTTGCTGGGAACAATGCTCAAAGTTGAGATGTGATCATTTCTATCATTATAAGAGAGGCAAATGCCTTAGTCCTGAGTTTTGATCATTGTAATCTTAGTTTATGGTGTGAGGACTGAATCTGACACTTTGGATTGGAATGAACCGGGACTGACACCTTAGTCTATCTTTAATGAGTATTCCTACCCCTTGTTCTGCAAATATTATTTTATTGTGTATGTAAAGGAAATGAAAATTATTAACGTTTGTACATAAAAGGTATTTTCTTTAGATCAAAGCCAATCGCAATGTATGAAGAAAGCTCATTGCATGATTAATAACCTGTTTTATAAGCCTTGCTTCTCTCTTACATTGTCAGCCTTCCATTTAACTTTGTGCCCTGTTGCTGTTGGTGGGCTGCCTTTTCCTGCAGCAGAAGCAGATGTCTGTGCTGATGCTCATGATGAGCTTTGCCCCGCGAGTGCCTGTTGCTACATATTGCCCAGAGTGGCCGACGTTTGGGAGAGTTGGTTCTATTCGTGTGGTGGGAGGAGTAATCCTGAGATAGTCATAAAAAGCTGGAGTAACTCAACGGGACAGACAGCATCTCCGGAGAAAAGGAAACGGTGAGGATTTGGGTCGCGACTTGCTCAGACTGAGAGTCAGGGGAAAGGGGAACGAGAGATATAGACAGTGATATGGAGATATGGAACAAATGAATGAAAGATATGCAAAAGAGGAACAATTGTTATCTAAGGGCGAGGTGAAAACGAGTTACAGACCATGAGACTCAACAAGATTCCTGACAGTGGACAGGTTGTTCAAACTCTGCAATGCCAACAAACTATTCACAGGAGCATGCAGGCAACATGTCAGAGACAAGCTGCACCCAGATGATACTTCTGTCGATCCCTGGCAAACCTAGTGAACAACTTCTGGAATTCAGCTGGTGGATTCCTTAATAATTGCAGTGAGGTCAAGTGGCTTCTCTGTTCCTCCTTTAACGTAACATGCTCACACTGGACATGGCCATGTCAATGGGTTACAGTAGCCCTCTAGTGGACTCGGCCTGGACATCAATGGAAGCAGAAACCTGCCCCACCGTCAGCAATGCTACTGAGGTGTGGATGGCAAGTGCTCAATGCTCAGCACAGAAACATGCATCACATCCACAATTCACACAATGCACCCCTTGCTGCACACAAGCTTTACGTCTCAATTATCTTGCACATTCAGTCTGACAGTTAAACTTTTTTTTCTGGCTTCATGAATAAATTTCTGGCCACATGTACCTCTCAGCAGAAGATTGGTACGCAACGACACATGTCCTATTTCACCAGAGATGTTGCCTGGCTCAAAGAGTTATTCCAGCACTTTGTGCCTATCTTTACTTATAAACCAGCATCTGCAGTTCTTTGTTTCTTCCTCTCAGCAATATTGCAGAACTACAGGTCTACTGTGAATGAGGAACTCAGAAATATGCTTTAATTAATAAGATAATGTAGCAGAAATTAATGGGAATAAAAGCACCAATACACATGGACTGAATTGAAGATATACCATCTGATTTCTGGGACGATGAGTTTGTCACGTGAGGCAATATTAAGCAGATTGGGCCCATACTCTCTGGAATTTGGAATAGAAACATTAGATTCGGACCTGATTTACAGGGTGAATGAGGCACCGATATTCCCTTGGCTGAGGTGACTTGGACCAAAGGTTATAATCCCAAAATAAGAGATTGGCCATTGAGAAAAAATGTCGACACCCAGAGAGAATCTTTTGAATTCTCTGCCAAAGAATGTGTGGAGGTACAGTTTTTTGAAGTTAGAGAAGTCAATGGTCATACCACTGGGGTGTTAGCTACCCAAGCAAAATGTGAGGTGCTATTCCTCCAATTTGTGCTGGGCCTCACTCTGACAATGGAGGATGCCCAGAACAGAAATGAAAGTGAGGGAATGGGAGGAGGAGTTGAAGTGTTGAGCAACCGGGAGATCAGGTAGGTTTAGGCGGACTGATTGGAAGTGTTCAGCGGAACGATCGCCGAGCCTGCATTTACACCCCAGCGGTATGAACATTGACTACTCTAACTTCAAGTAGCCCATGCTTTCCCTCTCTCTCCATCTTCTCCCCCTTCCCAGTTCTCCAACCAGTCTCACTGTCTCCGACTATATTTTATCTCTGTACCGCATACTCCCCTGACATCAGTCTGAAGAAGGGTCTTGGCCCAGAACTCCAGAGATGCTGCCTGTCGCACTGAGTTACTCCATCATTTTGTGTCTATCTTCAATTTAAACCAGCATCAGCAGTTCTTTCCTACACAAAAAAAAGGAATGATGTTGCTTTTTGATCGTCAGTGATTATGGGGGGGAAAAGGTGAAGGCGGTTTTACTGCCAGTTGTCACAGAGACGCAATGAACTGCAGATGCTGGAACCTTGCACTGAACACAAAGTGCTGGAGTAACTCAACTGGTCAGGCAGAATCTGTAGAGAACATTGATAGGTGATGTTTTGTACCAGGACCCTTTATAAGGAGAGGAGTGAAATGTAAAGCCAGAGGGAGAGATATAGGTGGAAGGGGACAGCCTGGGGTGATGGGAAAAGGGTTGGGATTGTGGGAGAAATGGATGCACGATGGTTGGGCACAGGAAAGGGCAGGTATTACAAAATTGGAGAATACAATGTTCATACCGTTAGGATGTAAGCTACCCAAGTGGAATATGATGTGCTGTTCCTCCAGATTCCATGTGGCCTCAATCTGGCAATGGAGAAGGCCAAGAACAGAAAGGTCAGTAAGTGACCATGGAGCAGTCTGAGAGAGAAAGCAGAGACTGCGCTTGTCAGTCACAAATGTGGGTTACAGCAGCCTCATGTTCACTTATGTGACGAGGTCATTATGTCCCTTCCTACATTGCTCCAAGTTGGAGGACAAGTCATTTCTGGAGCGGAGCTGAGCTCCACTCTCATTTGTACTGGGTGGCCAACTGATGTAAGTCCACTAAAATATCACGATCCTGATGAATGAATCACAATACTAGATGTTTGCTCCACTGTGAAGCATCCTCAAGGTATGCCTACTTTGACGAAGTTCTCCTCCTCTCTCTGAAACACCATTTCTCACCGCCCCCTCCCTCCCGTGATTACTCCGAGTCCGAGGAAGGGTCTGAACCCAAAATGTCACACATTCCTTCTCTCCAGAGATGATGCCTGACCCGTTGAATCACTCCAGTATTTTGTGTCTATCTTCACTGCTTGATGCGTTTGCTCATCTGCCTCTTTGCTATTTTTAACACAATTCCACTGTTTATAAGCTACCGTGAATAAACCATCAGTCTGGTGACATAGTTCAAAGTCAAGATGGTTTATTTATCTGTTCTGTACAGGTATTCCAAAAGATCAAAACCATAGAGCTATGTAAATGTACACGGGAATCGTTTTGTTTGGTCTGAATCTTTAATTTGTATCTCATCAATTGTGGCATAAAACTGGAACAAAACTTTATCTCATCTGGTAATGGTTTAGTCAACACTGAAGAGAAGTTATCAGAGAACATGAACGTTGAACCAGTAAATACCATACAATTAACATGTACATTTCATTGCAATTTTCAAAATAATATTAGCACACAAATTTTTTTTAGAATATTCAACATCATTCTCCAAATGAATCTAAACTGTCAGACTACTTAAAGGAATAATTACCATTATTCAAGCTGGGAAACTTTCCATCATTGTCCCAAATCTATGAGATCATCAAGCCTCATCAGCAAGTACCTCACAATATAAACACATTAGCACTAAGCTTTCTAGCTGGATGCTTGTTTCACACTGTGTGGTACTTTTTGCAGGGCAGTTATGGAAGGTATAAGAACCACAGTGTCCTTAATTACCCCTGTCAGATTGTTGAGCAATTAAACAATATATGTAGTTGCAATTCCTTCACAAATGGTGAAAACAATATTATGAATGGGCTCATGCAAGGACCAATAATGATCCAACAATTTCTCCTGAAGCCAAGGGCAAGAGCTTGTCCTTGTCTTCCGGAGAATTTGTTGGATCAAGAGTTTTAACTTCAGTTTGTTAATCTAATCATCAATTTTCACTTTCTCAGTGAGACGTCTACCTGTGAACTTTGGTATAAGGTTCCTTACAGGATCCAATTACAGTTCTTCACACTTATAGCAGTGTGAACCCTTTTAATGCATGATTAATACATCAATAACTCTACTAATAAGATCATCAACAAAATGGAATGATAACGTTATAATTCTAGATTCTATTGGAGAAAGAAAATGAAACTTTAAAAATTACCTGGATAATTTCTCCAAAGTTTGAAACTAGTGGCTGGAAAATGCAAAATATTTAATTAAATTGAATGGTTTAAAGTCTATAATTCTTGGGACATTCAATAGCCACTTACAATAAAAACACATCACGCTGAGGGGTAAATTGGCACCAGCTACTACCATTCAGTGATATTTCCCTACCAGGTGAATATTATGTCAGTCTAGTATTTCCATTCTTGTAAAAAATATTTTTTCTCCATCTGGTCATTGCTGGCAAGATCAGCAATTATTGCCTGTCCCTAAATGCCCTTGAGAATTTGATGGTGAGCTGTCTTTTTGAACAGCTGGTGTTTTGCAAAGGCACTCCCCCAGTGCAGTTGGGGAGGCAGTTTTGCAGATTTCAGATCATGATGATGAAAGTCTGTTGACATAGTTCAAAGTCAGGATAGAGGGTGACGGAGGGAAATCGCTAGGAGATGATGTTGGCATCCCTTGTCATTCGTGGTGGTAGAGTGCATGGGTTTGGGGGTTATGGGGAGAAAGCATGGAGATGGGGTTAAGAGGCAGAGATAGATCAGCCATGATTGAATAGCGGAGTAGGCTTGATGGGCCGAATGGCCTAATTCTGCTCCCATCGCTGATGACCATATGAGCTGCAGGCATAGCCTGGGGAAATTAACTCCAGGGAAGATTGGTACAGATTGTTCCAGACTCAACCACATGATCACCTCATCTAAGCACGTTCAAAAACACATCATCATCTGATCTCCAGCTCGTTCTGTCCTTCAATGCTGTATTTTTAAGGGGGCAGGAGTCAAAAACTGACCCACTTGAAAAGTGCAGCATGCCACAGAATCATCAATGTGATCTGACCCAATCCATTTTGTTTGTGCCCCGAATCCTACTGAAGAGTCATCCTTTTTCATGTAAGAATTGGCGGTCTGTTTACCCATTGTGCTTGTTTACAATCAGGCCTAATGCTCTTCTTACTTTACACCTGTGCAAGTATAATTCTAACCCCAGTTCGTTCAACAGAGAATGAGTCTTAAGACCTTATGCCATAACCTTACCAAATTGAAGCAATTTTTAGATGCAGTCAGCATTTCATTCACCACAAAAACACAGTATTAGTTTTAAGTTAGGAATGCAAATCTATTTAGGCTATTAAACCTTTAGACTTTATACCTTTCTGTACGGTGAACCTCTGTAATGTGCATTCTCACTAGCAATTCTTAAATCTTTGCAAGGCAGTGTTAGATACCCAAAAGAAAAATAGTTCCATCTTAAGAAGAGGCACCAGAAATAGCATGAGTAAGATATCAATTACTGAAAAGATTTGGAAGGTTCGACCAAAGAAAATTGGTAACATTGTGCAACATCGGATGGTGATGACACCCATAGAAACGTTAAGAAACAGTTTCTTAAATAATTTACAGTAAATGGGTGAGCTCACGTGCACAATAACCAGCAAAGAATAAACAACATTTGGAGGCAGAGAGGATAAATACTTTCAGGGAGATCCCCGGGTTCTCTTGAACCCTTTTCCGGTTTGTTAAATGTGTAATGATGTTGCTAATGTAACCCAATTAAGGCACTATTTGCAATGTATTTAAAATTTGCCGATGGCTTCTGTACATGAAAGCAAAGCATCTATTTGGACTTTCTTGCTGGTGTGTACCGGACAACAGTTCCACAATTGCTGCTGTTTGAATGGAGCACAACACTGGACTGGGGGCAGATTTGGGAAGAGCTCTGGGGACACTAAGGAACATCAGGTAGATATAAATAGTAAGATTAAACGAGAACTTACCAGTTTGAAGTTTGATCTGTGTTTTATGAGGAATTACGATGAGGGATTACGTGAAGAAGCCCGCCAGGACGCATGCGTGTCATTCTTCAAAGCAGCGGTGTGAAATCACAGATAACTGTAATGACTAAACATAGTAAGATTAGAGAAGAGATACCAGTTAAGTATATGGTCAAGGGTGGGAGCGGAGGGCACGTAATCCCTCATCGTAACTCCTCATAAAATACATATCAAACTTCAAACTGGTAAATTCTCGTTTAATCTTACTATTTTACTTCGGAGTCACGTGAGTGACTACGTGAAGATTTTAAAGCTCTGTGATTTCATGCCGTGGAAACGAGTCCATGCATCACGTCTGCCTTGATGACTGTAGGAGGAATTGTGTTAACATAATTTGGACATGAATTCGACATTGAAATCATAAAATTTGTTAACATAAAATTATAACCCCTTTTTATGGGTTTAAATTAATTTACAGAACTTAAAATTGTTTCTGCAAACGTTCCAGGTTTCATTACTGGTTTGTTGTAAAATAATTGGAATGTTTTTTCCCCAGACCATCCTGCTGCCTTGAGGATTTGGTCCATTGGTACATCCAACTGTATCGCTGCCGATGTAGCTGCAGCCCTGGTGGAATGAGATTTAAAAATATTAGTATCCACCCCAGCCTGTGTTAGCACCTGTTTCAGCCATCTTGAGATGGTCTGGACCATCACTCTTTTGTGTGGTTGCTTGTGGCTGACCAAAAGTGCCTTCTCATTGCCTCTTAGGATTTTGCTCCATGTATAACGACAGATGTCTTACTATACAGAGACGGTCATCTGTTGGGTATGACCTAAATTGTATATTGAGGCCTGCTGATCCCTGTCTGTTCTGCTTTACTAACTCATAGATATGAAACGTAATATTTTCTGTTGAGGAAGTCATGTTGTCCAGTCTTAGTTTATGCAGTGACTGTACCCTCTGTGCCGTGACCAATGCCATTAGCATTACTGTTTTTAATGTCAGTCTGTGTAGGGACAGAGCTGTTGCTGGAGACCAATTCCTGAGCATCTTCAGGACAATACTTACATCCCATATTTGGGAGTACCTGGTTCTTGGGGGATTAGTATTAAAAATTCCCCTCATAAGTTTTGTTACCAGTGGGTGAGTCCCAACAGAGTAACGCTCTGTCCCCTGCCATAGGTAAGTCGACAGGGCACTTCTGGCGCAGTTGATGGCACTGTAACTGAGCCCCTCATCATAGTGGAGGCCTGCCAGATATTCCAGAACAGACGGGATGTTCATGCCTCTGTAGGTGATGTTGTTTTTATGGCAGTACATCTCCCACTTCCTGATATAGACCAGATACTGTTTTTTGGTTGACTGTCTTTGGGCCGCCGAGATCATGTTCACTGTTCGGTCCGTCAGTCCCAGCTGTAGTAGAGGTGTTTTTAAACTCTACAAATTAATAAGTTCAAATGTTTATGGCATGGGTGGCTATCCCTTGTTACGGGATGTAGCAATAAATCTGGTCTATGTGGGATGGTGATACATGGTTCTAATACCATGTTTAATACCACTGGGAACCATGGTTGAGTAGGCCAATCGGGTACTACCAAAATACCAGACGCAGAGTCTTGTTGTATTTTCCTTAATACCCGACTGATGAGGCAGGAAGGAGGGAATGCGTAAATAAACAATTTCCCCCAATGCAGCGAAAATGCATCTGTCGCCGCTGCCCCAGGGTCTAGTTCCCATGAAACATAATTTGATAACTGGTGGTTAAGTCTGGATGCGAATAGATCGATATCTGGTGTTCCATATTTTGCTGTAATATCAGCAAATACTTTTTTAATCAACATCCATTCGGTGTTTTCATTAAATTTGCGTGACCTGGTGTCTGCCACTAAATTTAGTCTTCCTGGTAGGTAAGTGGCTGATATCCAAATATCTCTCTGGATACACCATTGCCAAATTGTATTAGCCAGATTGTCACATGATGTCGATTTGTTTCCACCCATGTGGTTAATGTATGCTACCACGGTGGTATTGTCTATCTGCAGTCTAACAGGCTGGTGATATGACCCAGTACAATATGACTTTAGGCCATGGAATGCACCCAACATTTCCAGGTAGTTTATGCCCAGTGTGAGTAATAATGATGCCTCCTGAGCAGTCCATCTACCTCCACAGCTGGTGATGGTATTGGTAGCTCCCCACCCAAGTGCACTGGCATCAGTTTGTAGTACCATGGAAGGGTTACTGACAATGATTGGATTGGAACAAAGCCAGATCTATCCACCATTTTAGTTCCATTTTAGCTTCGATTGGTAGTTTCATAGGTCTGTCAAAGTGACCTGCATTAATTTTGAGTGCTTGTATTTTTGCTCTCTGTAAGTTTTGGTAATGTAGAGGTCCAAATTGTGTGGCTGGAAAGGCAGCCACCATTTTGCCAAATACATTTGCTACCAATCTGATGGATGGTTTGCTGATGTCAATGAGGTTATTGCAAGCCTCTATTAAATCTCTAGCCTTTCCCTTAGGCAGAGTCACCGACATGTGAACTGAGTCAATGGTGAACCCCAAATAGTCCATAGTAGTGGAAGGCGTTAGTTTAGATTTAACTGGATGGATAATAAATCCCAGTTTTTCAAATAACTGTTTTGTGGCTGTTACAGTTTGTTTGGCCAATTCCAAAGTTTTGCCCACAATGAGTATGTCATCTAAATATGCCATGACCATGTGTTTACATTTCCGTAGAAACGCTAGGGCTGGTTTCAAAATTTTTGTGAACAGCCTGGGGGCTGAGATAACCCATTTGGCAGTGCTTTATACTGCCAGTGTTGTCCCATCCAGTTGAATTTTAAGTAACATCTGTGGTCACCTCGTATAGGCACTGAATAGTAAGCATCTTTTAAATCGATGCTGGCCATGAAGTAACCTTTGGAAATTAATTGTTTAGCAGTAACAAATGTTTCCATTAAGATGTAAGTATCGGTTGTTAACATGCTCCATGCATTCAGAAAAGAGTGTAATCTCCCCCCAACCTCCATGCTCCCTGTATTTTGTAGGGAACCAGACCCACCTACCTCCATAGTTACCAGTGGCAGGTTTACTTCTTTTTTGTAGCTTCTTCGCTGCTGTTGTTGTGCTGGTGTCTGGATTTTCGGTTTGGTTGGCGTTGGAGGTCCCCGCATCTTCCAAGAATGCCGGCCTGGGCCATGGCCTAAAAAGACTCATGTTTTGAGTACCGGGCCTTCGAGCTTTCACCAGTTCTGCTGGTGGGTGCGTAGGGGTGCTGTCTTTGGCTGTAGTGGGTTTTTGTTGGAGTCCCTTTTATTAGACCCAGGGTTGTTGCTTCCTCGTCGAGCTCCTTGACTTGCTTCGATAGGTTGCCTCCAAACAATAGTATTGGTGGTTTTGTGGTCCCAGGTTTGCACAGTCCCTGCACCCCTTGCACACTTGTCTTTCCTTCTGCGGACCCCTCTTCCAGGTCAGCCCAGAACTGACCCGCAGTGCTCCCCTCTGATGAGGTAGAAGCACTGTGCAGCCTTTCAAGAGGTACTGCTGTGGGTTTATCATAGGGCCCACAGTGACCCGACTCCATCTCCCGGAGTCTGTCACGTTGGAGCAAATGCTCCACACACCGCTCCATCCGGCTCCAGCGCTCTTGGTCGCTGGCCGCCCGCAGTTGGTCAAAGTCGGACTCCTCTGAGTCCACGACCTTGTTTGTTTTGTGTCTAGCCTTACCGCCCGGCCGCGTGGATCTGGCCGGTGCGGAGGCGACATCGGGCACAGCTGATCCCACTATCGGTGATCCGAGTGCCGCTGGCTGCTGCTGGCTGCCCGCTGCTCCACGGTCCTCCCTCACCAGCTTTGTCGCAGCCCTCCGGTGCGGAGGCGACATCGGGCACAGCTGATCCCATTATAGGTAATTCAAGTGCCGCTGGCCGCTGCTAGCCCACCAGCTTTGTCGCAGCCCGTTGGTTTCTCCACCTGTAATCAGCATGGGAAAACACAAAAAGACCGCAGCTCTTACCTGCAGGTCCTGGTTTAAATTGTCGCTACGGGGGAACGTCGTTCCACCCCGCCTCCTGCCATTTTCGACTTGTCGGTGTTCTGGCCGGCGCGGGACCAAAAGTCGGCACAGCTGATCCCTTACGGGGCTTGTGCCTTCAGCTGCTGCTGGCTCCCGCAACTTCGCGGTCCTCCCCAGCCAGCTTCACTCGCAGCACTTGTGGACACTATTTTGTCCAGCTTCCCCCCCTGTGTAAAAACAGCGCGGGGACAAAAACTACCGCAGAGTAAATCACTTACCTGCAGGTCGCGGTTTCAAACTTACCGCTGCGGGGGAACGCTCCACCCCGCCTGCCGTTTCGCAAGCGTGAAAGCGATATGACACGCATGCGTCCTGGCGGGCTTCTTCACGTAGTCACTCACGTGACTCCGAAGTAAAATCTCAGCAATGTCATTACATAAACAGTTAATGCATGTGTGGCTTCCACTGCCTCTGATTTTTAACCCATTTAACTTAAATGGACACAAGGTCTGCTTATGAAATTTGATATGAAGATGTTTGCACATTATTAACAGTAATTTCTACCTTCTTGCATCAAACAAAAAAAAAAGAATAAAATGCCACTAACATCATCTGCAACGGAAACATTAAAAATAATGAGATCTCAGTGCAATTCTAAATTCACACGTGGATCAGGGTACACATCTGATAGTCTGATCACGTCCACATCCTATTTGAAACTGGTGTCATGCTGAGATTTATACAGTTCTGTATTTATACACATCAACTCAGAGGTATTTATGGGAGCTAAATATATTACATACACTTTTGTTTTACCCAAGATTGTCACAGGAAGCATTCCAGTGAGGGAATATGTTACACATGGTGTGTGTTCAAAAAACCTCTTTCACCCTCAGCATGTAACACTGTTAAAATCAAGTGTTAATTTCCAAGGACAGTGGAGTTATCTCATCACAGATCTTTAAAACTGTCACTGCATATTTCTGGAGTAGGAGATAATATCTTAAATATATCTATCAAATGTCAATCCTGCTTTAATATTAATAAAGAGCCTGTGGCAATTGACAAGTAATTACATTTGCCATTTGAACAAAAGTATTCTGCAACATGTCTGTTAGAGTCATATGCCTTTGCAAAATGACTTGAGAGTCAATTATATTTAAAAAAATAATAATTTTCAAAATTGTTTTAGGCTTTACACAATTAATTATTTTTGCTCCTTTGATATACCCTCAGCTATTTTATTAATCTCAGCAGAACTCAAGGAGTTCATTTCATACGTAGCTGTATTAATGAACCTTTAAAAACTGGGAACTAATAGCCAATTTATAAACAGTATTGCTGGCGTACTTTTCTATATTCATATTTGAAACTGGGTTTCAGCAGAATACTGGGGTGTGAAAGGCATCTTACGAAGCCTCATCAAACCTTACACAGTCTTTATACAGAAAATCACATCTGACGGGGGGTCACTGCAAATTGTTCATCTCACATCAAACTGTATCTCAGTGTAACCTCATGTGCATACGACTATTTGAAAAAAACAAACGCAACCTGGTTAATATGAGCTAACAAGACACACCGCAAAAGGGAGGGTATTGATCCTAATATCTCAAATTAAAAGGAGTGTGTATACATAATCATAGATGGCAGTAATACCTTTTGCCTATTGGATTTTGCAAAAAAGAAGAGTTTTAACAAATTAGACAATATAATGCCAATATCAATTTAGTTATAAATGTGAATGGAAAATGTCAAGATGATTTCGAATTTTTCAATTGTATGCCATGGTATCATGATTCTAGTCAAGGGGCTTTGCAGCACATAAACAGGACTGTTGTCCCAACACATCCATACAGATCATCAAGTACCCGTTCACAATAATCTCATTTTCCTCTTACACTACATCAAGGGCAATTTACAGTAGGCAGTTAACCTCCCAATCAGCACATTTGAGGTATGGGAGGAAATTGGACCACTCGGGAGAAACCCACAGATTTAAAGAGAGAGTGTGCAAAGACCACAAAGACAACACCGAAGATCAGGATTCAATCTGGAAAACTGGAGTTATGAGGCAGCACTACCTTTTAGTCACACAGACCCACCCACACACAAAAACATAACCGAGAGGCAATACACCTTTCCTATTTGGCAGAATAATACTAATATGTGACGATGTTATACTGCCATTCGGTGCAATTCCTCCATATTTGTGAATTTCAAAATGAAACTGGACGGATGAAAATTTGAACAGCGTGTCATTTTCCTCTCTTTTTTCCATGGTGTTTGCTCAAAAATTGCCATGGGGATTTTTCTAAAGAGTAACTTAAAAACAAATTTCAAAAACTTTGAAAACTTTGAAAACCAATTAATTGGAATGAGGTGGTCAACTGTTCATATATTTCAAGAGGCGCTTGATTTTTAAAGTTGTAATTTTCTTGGACTTGTATCATATTTCTATTCACTGACAGATCTGCCAGCAAAATAAAATTCCCTCGAAAACAAATTCCTTGATTAACCAATATGAGCAAGTAGATACTCCCTACCCAAAAAAATTTTATTCAAAGAATGATTCCTTTTTTTCTAGATAACAAACCACAAATTAAAAAAAAACATAAATACAATGTAATAATCTTAGTGCTTTACAGCCAATTACATTATTCACAATAGTAAACAATCATGACATGAACGTTGTATCAACAAAGAGGATCAATAATTCTCCCTTAAATAAACTTTCACATCTGCGATCACACCATTGGTGGTCCAGTGTGCATTGCTGTTTAACCTAAAACACCACATGATATATGATAAATATCATGCCTTCAGCCAAAGAGTGAATGAACGGGGAGATCAAACTTGAACTCTGCTGGTTAGGCCACAGTTAAATTCTTATGTACAGTTTTGATCACTACATTACATGAAGGATGTGATAGGAATACAAACAGTACACTGAAGACACATGATGAAGTTGCCAAGACTGGTGAATTTCAGTTATGAAAAATGACTACCTTTAGGGGTGAAGGAAACAGCATCAATCACTGCCTTCAAATGGAAATTGAATAGGCATTTGAGTGAGAACAATTTGCAGAGTTGAGGGGAAAGTACAGGCAAATGGGACTGATGAGATTATTCTACAAAGGCAAGGTGTGGATGTGACTGGCCGTATGGACTTCTTTGGTACCATAACACGTCTATCATCCTATTCTGGCTGGGCAGGGACCAAAGACGCTGAGGAGAGATTTGACAAAGATGTATGGAAGTATGGGAGGCCTAGCGAGAGTGGATAAGAGGACTTAATTCTCCTGGTAGAGCGATCACTATTTAGGGAGGATAGATTTAAAGGAAAGTAGAAAGATTGAGGTGGTATTGAAGAAAAATGTTGCCACCCTGGGGGGTGCGAGATAAGGTGTGGAAATCAGAAAGGGTGATGAAGCAGAAACACTCACCAGCATTTCAAAACTACCTCGATGAGGTCTCAAGGGCCTGTCCCACTTGGGCGTCATTTGCACGCCATTTATTCGACAGGCCACCAGTGACTGACGTGCGACAGTCGCGCAAAAATCGTCTACCAGTACGACAGTCAAGCTCCAAGTGCTCTGGAGGGCCCTGCTTCTTTTGGGAGCCATTCGCAATGTCGTTCATACTTAGTCCGATCTCCATGGCAAGGATTTTACCAGTGAAAAAATTTCAAGACTACGTGCGCTTCATACCCGGGTGGTCACGTGGTGCGGTGCTCAAATGACGCGCAAATGGCGCGCCGACAGCATACAGGCGGTGCATGGTTACGGACGTTGATACGCGGTGATGTATAATAAGTTAGCATATGTTCATGAGTCACCTTGTGTAACCACGTGCTACACATACGCCATCAGTACGTCAGCGTGCACAACGGATACGTCACGCAGGTGGCGCTCGAGGATTTTGAGCACTCCAAAATCCTGGGGCGCCACGCGTTACCATGCGTCACTGCATATGCCACCAAGCCTCACCACGCGCCATGCGCGCGTCACGATGCACCAACCAATTTTTAGGATGTCGCGTAAATGACGCGCAAATGACGGCCAAGTAGGACAGGCCCTTTAGTGTGCCACAACTTACAAGGCCTCAGAGTAAGAGTTAAGAGGTGGAGTCAGCAGGAACTTAGTAGGCCAAATAAGCTATATGATAATAAAGCAAGCATTGCAATTATATAAATGTTTATACAACAGAATAATCAATGAGCAAATGCTTGACTACAATTTAAACTGTTCATTGTCCCTGACAGGACTTTTCCATTGGTTTTGTCAAATATAATTTGGATGTGCTCTTATCCACAGGGTTGTTTCACAATCACAGTTTAAACATAAGCAGCAGCACAATGGTGCAATCGTAGAGCTGCGCCTTCAGTGCCAGAGACCCGAATTTGATCCTAACCTCGGTTGCTATCTGTGTGGAGTTTGCATGTTCTCCCATTGACTTGGTAAGAATGGATCTTGGTTCATGGTCCTCCAAAATATTCCAAATGGAATTTAAACTGGTGGTCTCCACAGTGGAGACAACCAGTTTACATTCCATTTGGAATATTCCTTTGGCCCACCAGGTAATCTGACCTTCAGTGGAGACTCTACTGAAGGTCAGATTACCTGGTGGCCAAAGGAATTGTTTCCATGCTGTACCTTTCAATCAATTAATTAATTCTCACCTTAGTGGATGCTTTCTACCATCAAACTGAGGTATGCAACATAAGAGACTGCAGATACTAGAATCTTGAGCAAACAGAAGCTGTTGGTTCAGGTCGATCTTTTGTGTGTTTTGCTAGTGTCACCGGTCTGTTGAAGTCACACCAGAAATGCTTTATATTCCACTTGGGTAGCCTACAATCCAATGACACGAACACTGTTCCCCTTCTATTCTACCCAGTCCCCACTCCAACACACATTTATTTTCATACTCCCCATCCCTAGTTCATTATCCTCTCATACATGTCCTCCACCCCCCTCATCACCCTCCCTACTCCATAGTTCCCATCTATCCACCATCCCTCCCTCCCTTGGTTCCACATTTCACTATCCACTTACCTTATCAGTTTCCATCATTTTCATCCCTTTATCCTCCACTTAACATCTCCAGCCTTGGTTACTATTTCCACTTTTCTCTCCCCCACCTGACTCATCCCCCAATCAACCCCTCCTTACCAGGATCCACTATCACATCAGATCTTGCCCCATCTCTTCCTCTTACATCCTTCTACCAGTTATCACCCCTCTCCATCAGTCTGATGACAACTCCCAACCAGAAATATCATCTGTCCATTTCCCCCCACAGCTGCTACCTGACATAGCAGCTTCTTTTTGCTCAAGATTCTAGGATTTAAAGTCTCTTATGTTGCATACCTCAGTTCGATTGTGGAAAGTAGCCACATGGGTGACAATTAATTGAAAGATACAGCATGGAAACAGACCCTTTGTCCCAGCATGTCTACACCAACCATCGATCACCCATTCACACTAGTTCCATATTATCCCACTTTATTATCCACTCCCTGCACACTGGGACCAATTTTTCAGAGGTCAATTAGCCTTGAAATCCAAAGGTCTTTGGAATGTGGGAGGAAACCTTAGACCTTGGAGGAAACACATGGAGACACAGGGAGAATGTGAAAAGTAAACACAGACGACACCCAAGGTCAGGATCAAACCTGGGTCTCTGGCACTGTGAGGCAGCAGCTCCATCAACTGCAACATTGAGCTGCCTGGTATCAAGAGGTTCTAGAAAACATTAAATTGCATCTGAAGTCATAACAAAAAAAAATTATAATCCTAGGGTCAATAAATCAAAGGATTTGCTTTGGAATCAAGGGTCCATACAGATCAAACATTTTAGGAGCATTATCACAAAGAGTGCTTTCCAAACTACTTTTTACTTTGGGATAAATGAAATCTTAGAAGCGACTGCCATGATATTCTTAATGTACGATTTTCTCTTTTGATGGATTCATGACAGTTCCTGTTTTATTAAACTGTATCACACACCCATAGGCAATGAATACTATTTCCTATAATTTTTCATTGCATGTTGTACATAAGGCATTAAATTTGACATTATTTAACGTAACAATCTATACACAGGAACATGTATCACCTGTATTTACAGCACCCAAGAGTATCGAATGCACATCAGAGTCCAACATACTTGAGGTATATTACAAACTACAGCAGAGAAAATGAAAAATCAGAATACAGCAATATTTAACCAGTGCACAGTTACAGAAGGCACAATCAATATCCATAAGGGTCCAATTTATCATTTATTGATCACCAATATCAATGGTCCTTCAAAAAGATATCAAATGGGCAAATTCTGGACTTACTCAGTTTCCTATTCCTAGCAATCCTTGGCCTTCAAGCATATTTCAGAGAATTGCAGACATTGCAGACAGTTCAGTGTTTTGGCCTGTCCCACTGTACGAGGTAATTCAAGTGCTCTCCCGAGTTTAAAAAAAATCAAACTCGTGGTAAACACTTAGAATGTACGTAGCAGCTACGTCGGAGCTCAGGATGTCTCTTAGCGGCTCGTAACGCTAATGGCAGGTACTCGGGAAACGCGGTAAGCTCGTGAAGACTTGTGAAGATTTTTCAACATGTTGAAAAATGTCCACAAGAGCCCAGAGTACCTATGAGCGGCTATTACCGTAATTCTCCAAGTTCGAATCAGGGGAAACTCGGGAGAACTCTTGAATTACCTCATACAGTGGGACAGGCCCTTAACAGAACTGTAGAACAAGGATGGCAATTAAGATTACATTAAAATGCAAATACCTCAATGAACGCATGTATCAACACAAATGTCCATTGACTTACGGGGATAGCATAATTCATATTTTGTTTTGTCTGGCATTAATTTTAACATCTCTCTGATATACTGAGTGCTCTTTTCCACGCTAAAAGTGATTACATCTGAGAAAAGACGAATGAGAATAACTATGAATGCTATGGTTTGGTTCGAATTCAGTTTTGAACCCGAGGCAAAATACAATACCGTTAAACCAGCATGACATTAGGTAGTTCCTGGATTCTGTTTTCAGATTGACTTAATTAATTAACTTTTAATTCTTTTGGTGTCGTGGGAGTGGGGAGTGGCTTGGAATTTGTATCCATATCTTTCACTCCTTAATTTAGATCCCTAGATTACAAGATCAGCACTATAATCATTGATTGTCATCATAAATAGTGGGAAACTGGCTGTACTTAATTTTGCAGCAAGTTGTAAGCACCTAGATCAATCAAAGTGAAACCCAAGACTCTTCCAAAAAAAAAGTAGACTGTTGCATAACATTAATTTTTTTCTGGAACATACAGCCATTTATGCTTGTATGTATCAAAGTCTGTAGATAACTTTTATAATGGGGTAACAAGTGGCCAGAAATACATGGAACTACCAAGCTGTGAACAACTCCAAGTAGAGAGCATCTCACTATATCCTCCTAATATTCAATGGCATTACCACCACCCAATACCTAATTGTTAACATTCTGAGGTTCACTGTTAGGCAGAAAATTAAGCAAAGCAGGAAAATAGAGAGCGGGGCTACAAGAGTAAATCAAAGGTCTATTGGTATCCATTGGCAATTGACTTGCCTTCTGATTTCCCAATGCCATTTCATCAGCCGCAAGGCACGAGTCATGAAGGCAATGGAATACTCCACTTGCCTGCAGGAGATTCTCCATAAACACCGAAGAAGCTCGGTACTGTTCCGTTTGTTTGACCCTTCTATTGCACCAGTCATTGTTCATTCCCTCTTCCCTTGGCATATCATGGCCAAAGAGCATATCATTTGAAGTGATTTGCTCAGATTTTTTCACCAAAATCACTCGTTGATGATATTTATCATCCAGAAGACAAAGAAAGCAGACACAAGGGACTTCACCCCCTGCAAATTCCTCTTTAACAATCACCTATCTTACAAATTATACAATATATAGGTGCGACCTGTACAGAAAGGACGGGTTGCACTTGAACTCAAGGGGGACCAATATCCTGGCGGGGAGATTTGCAAAGGCTACTGGGGAGACTTTAAACTAGTATGGTTGGGGGGAGGGACTCAAATTGGGAAAGCTAGCAGTCAGTGTGTGAAGCAGGGGGCAGAGAATGGTAGCACTCTGACCCAAAATGTAGGGGAGAGAGAAGAAAAAGAAAATAATCAGAGAATAAGAGAGGGTGGGTTTCTTAAATGTGTATATTTTAATGCTAGGAGCATTGTAAGAAAAGTGGATGAACTTAGAGCCTGGATTGACACCTGGAAGTATGATGTTGTGGCGATCAGTGAAACATGGTTGCAGGAGGGCTGTGATTGGAAACTAAATATTCCAGGATTTCATTGCTTCAGGTGTGATAGAATTGGAGGGGCAAGAGGTGGAGGTGTTGCATTGCTTATCAGGGAAGATATTACAGCAGTGCTTTGGCAGGATAGATTAGAGGGCTCGTCTAGGGAGGCTATTTGGGTGGAACTGAGAAATGGGAAAGGGGTAGCAACACTTATAGGGGTGTATTATAGACCGCCAAATGGGGAGCGAGAATTGGAAGAGCAAATATGTAAGGAGATTGCAGATATTAGTAGTAAGCACAAGGTAGTGATTGTGGGAGATTTCAATTTTCCACACATAGACTGGGAAACACATTCTGTAAATGGGCTGGATGGGTTGGAGTTTGTAAAATGTGTGCAGGATAGTTTTTTGCAACAATACATAGAAGTACCTACTAGAGAAGGGGCGGTACTGGACCTCCTGTTAGGAAATGAGATGGGTCAGGTGGCAGAGGTTTGCGTTGGGGAACAGTTCGGGTCCAGTGATCACAATACCATTAGTTTCAATATAATTATGGAGAGGGACAAAACTGGACCTAGGGTTGAGATTTTTGATTGGAGAAAGGCTAACTTTGAGGAGATGCGAAAGGATTTAAAAGGAGTAAATTGGGACAGTTTGTTTTATGGGAAAGATGTGGAAGAGAAATGGAGTACATTTAAAGGTGAAATTTTAAGAGTACAGAATCTTTATGTCCCTGTTCGGTTGAAAGGAAATCGTAAAAATTGTAAAGAGCCATGGTTTTCAAGGGAAATTGGACACTTGGTTCGGAAAAAGAGGGAGATCTACAATAGTTATAGGCAGAATGGAGTAAATGAGGTGCTTGAGGAGTATAAAGAATGTAAAAAGAATCTTAAGAAAGAAATTAGAAAAGCTAAAAGAAGATATGAGGTTGCTTTGGCAAGTAAGGTAAAAGTAAATCCGAAGGGTTTCTACCGCTATATTAATAGCAAAAGGATAACGAGGGATAAAATTGGTCCATTAGAGAGTCAGAGTGGCCAACTATCTGCAGAGCCAAAAGAGATGGGGGAGATATTGAACAGTTTCTTTTCTTCGGTATTCACCAAGGAGAAGGATATTGAATTATGTGAGGTAAGGGAAACAAGTAGAGTAGCTATGGAAACTATGAGGATCAAAGAAGAGGAAGTACTGACACTTTTGAGAAATATAAAAGTGGATAAGTCTCCAGGTCCGGACAGGATATTCCCTAGGACATTGAGGGAAGTTAGTGTAGAAATAGCAGGGGCTATGGCAGAAATATTTCAAATGTCATTAGAAACGGGAATAGTGCCGGAGGTTTGGCGTACTGCGCATGTTGTTCCATTGTTTAAAAAGGGGTCTAAGAGTAAACCTAGCAATTATAGACATGTTAGTTTGACGTCAGTGGTGGGCAAATTAATGGAAAGAATACTTAGAGATAATATATATAAGCATCTGGATAAACAGGGTCTGATTAGGAACAGTCAACATGGATTTGTGCCTGGAAGGTCATGTTTAACTAATCTTCTTGAATTTTTTGAAGATGTTACTCGGGAAATTGATGAGGGTAAAGCAGTGGATGTTGTGTATATGGACTTCAGTAAGGCCTTTGACAAGGTTCCTCATGGAAGGTTGGTTAAGAAGGTTCAATGGTTGGGTATTAATGGTGGAGTAGCAAGATGGATTCAACAGTGGCTGAATGGGAGATGCCAGAGAGTAATGGTGGATGGTTGTTTGTCAGGTTGGAGGCCAGTGACGAGTGGGGTGCCACAGGGATCTGTGTTGGGTCCACTGTTGTTTGTCATGTACATCAATGATCTGGACGATGGTGTGGTAAATTGGATTAGTAAGTATGCAGATGATACTAAGATAGGTGGGGTTGCGGGTAATGAAGTAGAGTTTCAAAGTCTACAGAGAGATTTATGCCAGTTGGAAGAGTGGGCTGAAAGATGGCAGATGGAGTTTAATGCTGATAAGTGTGAGGTGCTACATCTTGGCAGGACAAATCAAAATAGGACGTACATGGTAAATGGTAGGGAATTGAAGAATGTAGGTGAACAGAGGGATCTGGGAATAACTGTGCACAGTTCCGTGAAAGTGGAATCTCATGTAGATAGGGTGGTAAAGAAAGCTTTTGGTGTGCTGGCCTTTATAAATCAGAGCATTGAGTATAGAAGTTGGGATGTAATGTTAAAATTGTACAAGGCATTGGTGAGGCCAATTCTGGAGTATGGTGTACAATTTTGGTCGCCTAATTATAGGAAGGATGTCAACAAAATAGAGAGAGTACAGAGGAGATTTACTAGAATGTTGCCTGGGTTTCAGCAACTAAGTTACAGAGAAAGGTTGAACAAGTTAGGGCTTTATTCTTTGGAGCGCAGAAGGTTAAGGGGGGGACTTGATAGAGGTTTTTAAAATGATGAGAGGGATAGACAGAGTTGACGTGGAAAAGCTTTTCCCACTGAGAGTAGGGAAGATTCAAACAAGGGGACATGACTTGAGAATTAAGGGACTGAAGTTTAGGGGTAACATGAGGGGGAACTTCTTTACTCAGAGAGTGGTAGCTGTGTGGAATGAGCTTCCAGTGAAGGTGGTGGAGGCAGGTTCGTTTTTATCATTTAAAAATAAATTGGATAGTTATATGGATGGGAAAGGAATGGAGGGTTATGGTCTGAGCGCAGGTATATGGGACTAGGGGAGATTATGTGTTCGGCACGGACTAGAGGGGTCGAGATGGCCTGTTTCCGTGCTGTAATTGTTATATGGTTATATGGTTATATACTATCATGCAAATTGATCACGTCAAGTCTAAATCCTGCAACTCCCAGACACATCAGCAATGGCAGTACCTTCAGCACACAGTGCACTGGCGGTGTGCTGCAATCTTCTCCTGGCTCTGTAGGGATAGGTAATAGATGTAAACCCTGCCAGCAGTGACCACACATTTCAAAGATTAATAACAGGCAATATGGTGCAGCTACAAGAAGCAGCCAAGAACATGTGATCATGAAATTTTGTTGGGCTAGGATGAATAAGGTTCCTGAGCCACAATCAACAGCAAGCAATGTGCATGATTGTGTTCAGAGGCACAGCACAGTCAATGTAAGGACCAATGTTCAAGCCATTTCTTGTGTGGTGTCACTGTGCAGAATGGCTGAACCACTTACAATCTAAATCAAGTTATTTCGTGTGAAAAAGAGAGAACAAGACTTTTATTCATATAATTACTGCCCCATAATCACATGTAATTAGCAAGTCTTGGACACAGGGGGCACTATCTCGTAATTTTTTGATGAAAATATACAAAATTAAACTTCAAGGCAAAAATTGGATTCAGACACAGATCAATAGAAATGTATTCCAACGACTGCCTGCCTTTCAGATCTAAAAGACACCAGACACACATTTCCACTTTCATTGAAATACCATACATTTCGATAAAACTGTATTCAATTTGCTTCAAGATTCTGTCACCTGTTGACTTAAATATATTTTGATTCTTGACTTGTAAGCTCGGTGAAACTATAAAATATGTTGAAAATTAACACATGAAGGAGTTATTTCTGCTGCTGAGGGGTCATGCTCTCTTCACACGCTGCTAAATTGCAATAACATGCGGACAAGAGTTTTGGATGGTTGAAAATATAGTCTGTTTTCTCTGGAATATTAACATATTAAGGTGTTGCAGAAAGCACCGTGAAATCTTATTGAATGGGATTTGCTGTTAGCAACTGATTGTGCGTGCTGCGTAGAGAATGAAAGGTTTTACTTCGCCGAGGATGAGGAATTACTCTGATGTGCTGGAAAAAATATTAAACAGCATAAACATCTGACTGATTTAAGAGGTGGGACAAAATCTGTGGAGAAATAGAGCTGAGAGAGATAAGAGGGCAATTCCATAGATGCCAAATCTGGATTGCATCCGAAGTGTTCTAAACAATAATGTTTCATTTGTTTTCAACAAACAGAGAAGATTATTCAAACAATATATTTAAACTTGGTTGATGTAGTCATTTCCTTAAACTATATCTTAGTCAAGTACAGTCACAAATTTAAAATCAAGTTGTTGCTCAATTCTCCAACTGTATAAGGAATCAGTATAAGGATAGGCCATGATCACAATGAATGGCGGTGTTGGCTCGAAGGGCCGATTGGCCTCCTCCTGCATCTATTTTCTATGAATCCTAAATCAGATTTTCATCGCACATTTCCATAAACCAAAAGGTTGTAAAAAGAGGTGTTGAAGCTGAATTTAACACTGAATATCTTCAGAATCATATAATCTCGGAAAAAAATTAAATGTAGCTTAAACATTCAGATGGAGGAGCAGAGCAATGTATACTTTTGAAACAGAAGTCATACTGAAAAAATATGAATCATGTACATCTTTGGTTTCTATCTTCCAATATGATGTTGTATAACATTGACAGTGAAAGGTTTTTATATATTTTGGGTCTAATCTGTTGCGGCTGCAGGCCACTGACCACCATCTGTTGAAGTGTCTGGTTAGTCTACCTTGGGCATATGTCATTGCACATTAATGTAATAATGGCTTTGCCACTCACATTTCTGGCAAGTGTTCACAATATATTGTCCATGTGGCTGCTCGCTGCTTTAAAGAAAGCTGTGAAAATTCAAACAATTTTAATGGTTTAGGATAAACCATTATCCTTATTATGCCCTTAGAAACATAGAACATAGAAACGTAGAAAATAGCAGGAGTAGGAGAATAGGAGTAGGCCATTCGGTCCTTCGAGCCATTCAATATGATCATGGCTGATCATCCAAAATCAGTACCCCGTTTCTGCTTTTTCCCCATATCCCTTGATCCCTAGCTTATTCCAAATGGATAAGGATCCAAAATAAGAGAGAATAATTTAAACTAATTTTAACCAAGAGGGGATGGCGGTAGAATGATAGAGTAATGTGTAAGCAGTTTGAGATATTAGCACAATGTAGATATACTACAGTAAAGAGTTTAAGGCTTCACATCCAGATTAAACATGGAGTTGTAGACATGTTGTAGTGTCATATGGCACTGAAATACTTCCTTACCCCACTGTCTCCATAACAACCAGCAAGCACTCAATTGCACACATTCCATTTCCATCAAAACGTTGTGGAACAGAGATCAAAAAGTAAAATAAAGGACTATAACAGTGGAGCATGGAAATTATTTAAATGATTTAATTTAATACGTCTTTCTTTAAAACTCTGAAACTTTGGTTTTGAACAAGCTGAGAATTGACATCTTAAGGGAGATATAGTGAAGGCCTATAAACTATAATGAGATAATACTTCCAAATAAAAAGGAGTCGAAGTAGATTGGTGCGTACAAAATGAATCTCTTAATCTTCCATTAGTGCTGAAGTTTCAGACGCTGGTTGCATTCACCTCTGCACATTCTGTTCCACCTCAGCACATTAGTTTCCATTGATGTCAATAGAGACAAATAGGCTGAGATGAGTACATCCAGCAGTACTATGTCATTAGCAGCAACAACCAAAGTCAAATTTCTCCTTCAAGAATTTTAAGCCAATTAAACGAAAATGTACTTGGCATAGAGGATGTTTTAAGTCCGGAACATCTTGCACTGATTCACATAGTTATCAACAAAGTAAAAGTGAATTTCCACAAGTTACTTTCATGCAGATGCTGGTTTAAATTGAAGGTAGACACAAAATGCTGGAGTAACTCAGCGGGACAGGCAGCACCTCAGGAGAGAAGGAATGGATGACGTTTCGGGTCGAGATCCTTCTTCAGATTGATATCGGGATTGATGTCAGTGGGCGGGAAAAAGATAGAATGTAGTCGGAGACAGTAAGACTGGTGGGAGAACTGGGAAGGGGGAAGGGATAGAGAGGGAAAGGAAGGGCTATTTGAAGTTAGAGAAGTCAATGTTCATACCATTAGGGTGTAAACTACCCAAGCAAAATATGAGGTGCTGTTCCTACAATTGGCATTGGGCCTCACTCTGACAATGGAGGAAGCCCAGGACAGAAAGGTCAGTTTGGGAATGGGAGGGGGAGTTGAAGTACTGAGCAACCGGGATATCAGTTAAGACAGACTGAGCGGAGGTGTTAAGCGAAACGATCGCTGAGCCTACACTTGGTCGCTGATGTAGAGAAGTTGACACCTGGAACAGTGGATACAGTAGATGAGGTTGGAAGAGGTGCAAGTGAACCTCTGCCTCACCTGGAAAGACTATTTGGGTCCTTGGATAGAGTCGAGGGGAGAGGTGAAGTGACAGGTGTTGTATCTCCTGCGGTTGCAGGTGAAAGTATCTGGGGAGGAGGTGGTTTGGGTGGGAAGGGACGAGTGGAGCTGGGAATTTCGGAGGGAACGGTCTCTACGGAAAATAGAAAGGGGTGGAAATGGGAATCCGTAGCCAGTAGTGGGATCACGTTGGAGGTAGCGAAAATGTTTGAGGATTATATGCTGAATGCGACGGCTGATGGGGTGGAAGGCGAGAACAACGGGGACTCTCTCCTTGTTACGAATGGGGGGAGGGGGAGCAAAAGCAGAGCTGCGAGATATCGAGGAGACCCTAGTGAGAGCCTCATCTATAATGGAAGAGGAGAACCCCCGTTTCCCAATGAGGACATGCTTTCATGTATTGGGACTCGCCTCTGGTGGCTGAGTATAGAAGGGTCTCGACCCGAAACGTCACCCATTCCTTCTCTCCAGAGATGCTGCCTGTCCCGCTGAGTTACTCCAGCATTTTGTGTCTACCTTCGATTTAAACCAGAATCTGCAGTTCTTTCCTACCTATTCAAAATGATTGTGGTGAGTTTGCAGCAAAATAGTGGCTACTGATTCTGAATGGATGCATCTAATGTAGAAAGCCAGCTGAAAACTGAAATTGAACTGGCCAGAAACACCGATTTACTGCTGTAAAGTCACAACTTGTAAATGTATTCTCCATATATGACCTCCCAACAATATTATGTTTATTTAACATCTTGGCTGTTCCCTGAGAAGTACATTGAGAACTGCAATATAAATCAAACTATAGGATACTAAGTTATTTTTGTATAACATTTTTTGAGCTTACTATTTTTCCTTAGGTGCAATTCACCAATAATCAAAATTCCACTCTTGCGTGACATCTCTTTCACCGAGGCCAGAGATTGATGGAACCTTATTTAACGGGCAATATTTCTAGACACTTCATTATCAGGCCTTCCTTTCTTAGTTTTAGTTTTAGAGATATAGCATGGAAATAGGCCCTTCGGCCCACCGAGCTCACGCCTACCAGCGATCACGTGTACACTAGGACAATTAACAGAAGACAATTAACCTTCAAACCTGCATGTCTTTGGAAAATGGGAGAAAACTAGGGCACCCAAAATAAACCCACGTGGTCACAGGGAGAATGCGCAGACTCCATGCAGGCAGCACCCGCAGTCAAGCTCGAACCTGAAGCTCCGCTGCTGCAAGGGAGCAATCAATCACTGCACCACTGTGCTGGTATAAAGGAAAAATAAAGTAGAAAAGTTGAACTTCTCAAATCACAATCAAATACATTTCTGTGGATACCAAGAGTGCAATCTTGCACGTAAACTGCAGAAAGGTAACAGCCTCATTTTGAAAATGAGCTGTGTGCCAATTCTTACTCAAGATCATTCCTTAAGGACAGATACAAAGAACTGCACAACCTACTGAGGCAATTCTTGTTAGTGTTTCCGTGTATTCATACACCTCATCAAAACCAACTTATCAAGAAAGAATGGTTATCAAATACTTTCATCCCTTTAGTGAAATGAAATTGTGAATGTCCACAATGATATGTCTAGCATAGAGCTGTAAATATCCCCATCTTGCCTCAAGCATGCAACCTTTTGCGATAAGGAACTTGCAAAAGGTCAGAAAGTCTATTCAGAAACATTAAACATTGTATTCAGATAGATTCTGAGTGATTACCTTTTCAGCCCCTTTCATGTTCAAGTGGATGGTCGAGATGACACATATTTTACAATTGAAACAAAGATCATCTCTTTTTTTTTTGTTTGGCCAATGTTTATGATTTGTGACCATTGCTTTGCAGAGACAGAATTTTGCATGATTGAGGAGGTCCTTAACACCAGAAACATGGGAGTGCTTTAAGAGTTAGCCGGAACTATTTGAGTGGTTGTTACTGACAATATAAAAATATAGTGACAAGGTTTTGATCAGTCCCGTGAAAGAAATGCAAGAAATTACACTTCAGAATATGTACAACAAAATTTAGCTTTATCCTTAATGGAAGTAAATTAAATATTGTTATTGTAGGAGCTACATTTATTTATATTTTGCTCTTTAACACCTTAGCAGTTTAGGATTTGGCAAAGTGGTTTGATGATTGGTGGTGAATGTTATGAAGTGTTTTACAAATATTTATTGCAATTGAAGGCAATAAATATTTTTCTTCAAAAAAAAAATGGATTTATCTTTAAAATTGCAAACAATTTGGCAGCGGTCGACATATAATACTATGTTTTATTTCGTATAAAATAATTTATTTAATTACTACCACGATACAAAACAAAACCGTGGTGACACACCCACCACCATATTACAAAATCGGCAAATTATTCAGACACTAAATTTCCAAACAACTATGTTACAAATATACTAAATAACTACTATACAACTATCTTCCCTCTCTAACATCACCCGGGCACAGACGTAACCCCAGTAAAGGGGCAATCATCTGGCTCGGGCAAAGCCCTCTTCCTCCTGGCGTTGTGACTCGCGGATGGCCAGCTTGGCCAGGCCAAGGAGCAACCCGACCAGGACATCTTCGGCCCTACCCACTCCCTAGATCCCGTCACCAGTCCTTCAGTCACAGACAGCAGAGCTGCTCCTCCCCTTGCAGACCCTAGGTGGAGTGGCGGTGTTCCTTGCCCTCCGGACCCTGGCTACAAGGGGCGCTCTACTGGTCCCTCTACCCTCAACAGGAACGACTCTGCTCTTGGTCTTGGCGTCCTTCCCCAGGTCATCCAAGAAGGACCAGAGCTGACTCCGGTCGTTCCCCTTCACCCCCTGCACCTCATTGCCCCTCCTCTCCTTTTGGGGATGAGGTGATGAGCCCGTATAAGTTTGGCCACTGGAGGGAGGCCAGTCTGGGCCGATGTTGGGCTCCTTCAGAGGCCGTGATGAACTTTTGGGTTTCCTCCACTGAAATGAGTGGAGTGGCGTCGGGGAGAGCGAGAACATCCATTGACATTGTCCGAGGAATCCTCTTCCACCCGCTTGGAATACAATGTTAGTGGGCATGAATAAGTGAATTGGTTGCAAGGAAAGGAATGGGGATTGCTCTGAGAACTGGCATGATCTTGATGTGTTGAATAGGCCCTCTATGTTGCAAAGAAATATGCAGCAGTAATAATCCCTCTCTGAATGCTCAGGTATCTATTAAGGTCTTCAGTGGTAAAGATTAATAATTATTATTCACAAATTAATTCTACAGATGAAATCTACCACATTAATAACACAATTTTGTCAGTATTCCTGTTTAAGAGGAATACCTTGGGGGAATTTAACACATCTTTCATTAGTCACACTTATTTCTGGAAAGCTACATAAGAATTCTTTATAATTATTTAAATTTTAATAGGAACAACAACAGAGATTCCCATATTAACCTTAGTGGATCATTAGAAGTTTGTTCACTCTATAAGCTCATTTCATACCTGACTGATTTTATCTGATGGCAATAAAAGTTAAAATGATCCCATATTTGCCATAAATTCCAATGCTCTAACTGTTCAATGCATTTGTACAACATGGTAAACGTATTTAGTGGAGATGTTAACCTGCCTATTCTAAGTCTTTCATAAGCATAGTATTAATTCAGTGAATATTACAACAATAAGTTCAGTACCACCCATTGATCCGGCCACAAACCTCACCCTCAATATCAGCAAGATGCAGGAGCTAGTTAGCAACTTCAGGAAGTGTGGTGGAGTCCATGACCCAGTCAGCATCAATGTTGCTGAAGTGGAAATGGTTGAGAACTTCAAATACCTTTCCTTCACAATGGCTTATTTTTCCATTGGCAAATTACCCTGTGACCATACCCCTAGGTCCACTCATTAGCTGCTGAGAGCCGATGTCCTTCACAGACTCAATTATTCCCCAAAATCTTCCCGGCTAATCTAACGTGGTATTTTATCGTTAATCTCAACTTCTATAAAACCTACTGCATGAATTTCTGTCATAGTTCTGCTATAAATCAAAGGATCTTTAAACCATATAACAATTACAGCACGGAAACAGGCCATCGCGGCCCTTCTAGTCCGTGCCGAACACTTACTCTCACCTAGTCCCATCTACCTGCACTCAGACCATAACCCTCCATTCCTTTCCCATCCATATACCTATCCAATTTATTTTTAAATGATAAAATCGAACCTGCCTCCACCACTTCCACTTGAAGCTCATTCCACAGTTACCACTCTCTGAGTAAAGAAGTTCCCCTTCATGTTACCCCTAAACTTCTGTCCCTTAATCCTCAAATCATGTCCTCTTGTTTGAATCTTCCCTACTCTCAATGGAAAAAGCTTATCCACGTCAACTCTATCTATCCCTCTCATAATTTTAAAGACCCCCTTAACCTTCTGCACTCCAAAGAATAAAGACCTATCTTATTCAACATTTCTCTGTAACTTAGGTGCTGAAACCCAGCCAACATTCTAGTAAATCTCCTCTGTACTCTCTCAATTTTGTTGACATCTTTCCTATTTTAAGTAGCCTAAATTTAAACTTAAGATGTGTCCTTAAATCTCCTGTTGACCTACATGGCATCCGCGCATGTCACCATCAACTACCTGTCTGCACACTATGATTCTGATGTCTTGCCTTCCACCTGTCCCGTTGCCTCACCATTTGCATCTGTTTTCAGGGATTTCAGAGCACCAGATCACCTCTAACCAGTGCTCTGAAATTTTCTTGTGCAACCCCCGTATCCTCCTTTGTTATGCTTCCTTTAAATCTACTATTCAATCATTTTTTGATCCAATCTCATCACCTTTTTTTCTTTATATGAATGTCAAATTTCTACTGGTTCTGTGGAGCATCTTGTGAGATTTCTCCAAATGAAGATTCAACAAGATTATAAATTATTGGGTTGGATGAATTGGTTTACTGAAACCTCAATGTTACATAGTGTTTAAGAAGGAACTGCAGATGCTGGAAAATCGAAGGTAGTTTAAGAAGGAACTGCAGATGCTGGAAAATCGAAGGTAGTAAGAAGGAACTGCAGATGCTGGAAAATAGAAGGTAGCAGGAAATGTCCTCATTCTTCAGGGAACGGGGGTTCCCCTCCCCTACTATAGATGAGGCTCGCACCAGGGTCTCTTCCATACCCCGTAACACTGCTCTCTCTCCCCATCCCCCCACTTACAACAATGGCAGAGTCCCCCTAGTCCTCACCTTTCACCCCACTAGCCGTCATATACAACAAATAGTCCTCCATCAGTTTCGCCACCTCCAACGTGACCCCACCACTCGCCACGTCTTCCCATCTCCCCCACTGTCTGCCTTCCGCAAAGACCGCTCCCTCCGTAACTCCAGTGTCAATTCTTCCCTTCCCTTCCGCACCACCCCCTCCCCGGGCACTTTCCCTTGCAACCGCAAGAGATGCTACACTTGTTGCTTTACCTCCCCCCTCGACTCCATTTAAGGACCCAAGCAGTCGTTCCAGGTGCGACAGAGGTTCACCTGCATCTCCTCCAACCCCATCTATTGCATCCGCTGCTCTAGATGTCAGCTGATCTACATCGGTGAGACCAAACGTAGGCTTGGCGATGGTTTCGCCGAACACCTCCGCTCGGTCCGCATTAACCAACCTGACCTCCTGGTGGCTCAGCACTTCAACTCCCCCTCTCATACCATATCCGACCTCTCTGGCCTGGGCCTCCTCCATGGCCAGAATGAGCACCACCGGAAATTGGAGGAACAGCACCTCATATTCCGCTTGGGTAGTCTGCATCCTGGTGGCATAAACATTTAATTCTCCCAATTCCGTTAGCCCTTGCTGTCTCCTCCCCTTCCTAGCTCTCCCTCAGCCTCCTCCTCCCCTTTTTTCCTTTCTTCTCCCGCCCCTCCCCCCCCCCCCACCCCCCATCAGTCTGAAGAAGGGTTTCAGCCCGAAACGTTGCCTATTTCCTTCGCTCCATAGATGCTGCTGCACCCGCTGAGTTTCTCCAGCATTTTTGTCTACCCTCAATGTTACATAAATGTATTAATGATTTGCTGATTGTTAAAATAGAGTAAAAATACCCATCCGATATACATGCCTGCCACTGAAGATAATTTAGGCTTCACTTTTGCAATTGTACGACTTCTACATTACAATGATGATTCAAATTCAAAAATACGTTATTGGCTGTAATGGGCTAAGTAATATTTTTAAAGAACAATCAAGGACTAAAAAATAAGTCTTTAGCCTGCTTTTGGATTTTGTTAACTATAATATTATTAGGTTATTTACATTCTTTAGTCTGCTTTCTCTTTTAATATTCATTGTATATTTGTATATTATTTAGTTTAGTTTAGAGACACAGCATGGAAACAGGCCCTTCGGCCCACTGAGTCTGCACCGTGTAGCAATCCACTAACACTATCCAACACACACTAGGGACAATTTACAATTTGACCAAGCCAATTAACCTACAAACCTGTACGTCTTTGGAGTGTGGGAGGAAACCGATGATCTCGGAGTAATCTCATGCAGTCAGAGGGAGAATGTACAAACTTCGTACAGACAGCACCCACAGTTGGGATCGAACCCGGTTCTTCAGCGCTGTAGGTGTTGTAAGGCCATAACTCTACTGCCGTGCCATCATGCTGCCCCAAATTTCCTTTACAAATCGTAATTTCTCGTGCCTGAGTATTTAAAATAAATTCTCCCTCTTATTATATTTCACGTTCTCTGTAAAACCATCATTGGTGTACATCGCCCGGGGAGAAAACTTTTCTATCATCTTACTTTCCTGCTAAATTCTTGGTTCGCATTCATACACCATGATGTGGTTGTGACCAGCAAATGTCCAATCAATGTTCAACCTCAAAAGTGAAACGTCAATGCTCCAATTACAAAGTTTCCTCCACCCACATACTGACACGAGACAAACGCTTTCAGCCCACACACCATTTAGACTTAACCATTAAGAGTGTAGCAAACTGAAAATTCAAATATTTTATTCAGCCACAACATTATTGTTATTTCCGCATGAGTGTTCTGATATTTCATGAAGTGTTTTTGATTGCATAGTACAGAGCGAAAATTGTCATAAACAAATAACTGGATACAAAGGACAAAGAGCCCAAATGAAGAATCCCATCACAATGCAGTGGTCAGAGAGAAGGGAAAAGAAAAACAAAAGATTTAGGGAAATATATTGCACCCATTGCTCAGACATAAGAAAAAAATGCATTCATTTCTACAGGTTTACTTAATATTTCCAAGTGTTTAACACACAATAACTCACTTCATTTCAGTAAATGTACTGATTTGTAAAGATGAAAATGACTTGCAAATGCAGATTTGTCACAGCTGATGATTTCTGATTGGTAGAGTTAAAGATTAATTTGGCATTGTGACAGGTTAGATTCATGTGGACAAGAGTTAGATTTATGTGGGCTTCTCATTCATGACTGCTAGCTTTTCTATTTCTCTGCATTTGATTGAATCAGCTTGGCTAACAATAATTAGTACTGTTTTGAGCCATTCATCTCAGTGAAATGTCTATTTGAAATGTGATACTTTAAATGTCAAAAGCACCATTTATCTGAGCTGCCTGGATTTTGCTGGTATATCGTTTTACCTGTTCATTAATAACAGAGAGATGGGGGCATATTCACATGCATAGTCAAATGTAGAACTCTCAGACAAACTACAAATTAATGGGCGCTGAATCTGACGAGATGTTCCATCATTGAACTGCCCAAGAATTCCAAGTGTTTAATACACAATAACCCGACGGTGGACGGCCGCACCCTAGGGCTTGACCCGGTCTGGCAAGCCATGGCGGTCTCCCAACCGCAGACCTGCAGAGGGAAGGCCGCCGAGCCGCGCCCCTGTTCACCACGTGGATCGGAATCATAGGTGGATGCTGGACAAAAGGCCTGGTAAGAAGAACCGGGGAGGTCTTAACTTCTGCACCTGAGGTCGGCTGCAGGCACCGCCCCTGTGGGAAATACTGGCTGAGGAGACCCAGGAATGGAGATCAGATCACGGGACAACCAAAATGGAGGCGACGGCTGCAACAGGCCTTTGTGGCTAACTGCAGCTGGGACTATAAAATGGCACCAAAATGGTGCTTCTTGCATATGGACTCAATGGGCTGTTCTGTGTGTACTGTACTAATTGGGCTGATTGTGCACGGGGATAGTCTTGCTGAACAGTATGGAAAAAATATATTTTACTGTACCTGCTACACGTGACAATAAGGAAACCATTGAACCATTCATTACAGACAGTTTGCAAAAAGTATTTTTAAAACATAGCCTAAGTAGTCCAAAAACAAAACCTGTCACCAGTTTTACTACTGATCATTATTACAATTTTCACTACTGTAAATATTGACCTGGACTTTGCTGGGGAATGATGATAGTTCTGCATAGCTTTTCTCAGTACAAATGCGGGTACATTCTGAGACTCCAAACATACTCGCTGAGTTCTCCCAACCACTTCCCAGCTGTGCTTTGCCTATAGATCTTGCTAAGATTCCTGAATATGCCCCAATACGGAGACATTCAGAATAATTTAAAAACATTGAGAGCTTTGAGAGCCAGGTCTACTACTTTGCTAACTGTTCAATAACTTCAGGGGAGTTTTATGGGTGAGTCTTGTTCTGGTCCACCAATATAACGTGGCTGCATTAAATGAGGGTTGGCCACAAAATAAGGGCCTCATCATTTGACATTGGGTCTGCTTGGTCAAGCAAAACCAGCTTTCCGGATGCAATTGAGGTAAATTTAGATGATTGGTGATTTGGCTTTTGAATGTAGGTGATGGGTCCATGGTAAGAAAGTTCAGACTGTTATCTGTTTACATATCTGAAATATTTGTGGAATAACTAGAAAAGCAATATTCTACATCAACCAATCAATCGGTCTTGATTTGTGAAAAGTAACGAGTGCTTCACCAAAGAACAATATCATCGTATGTATACCAGTCTCAAGCAATTTTCAGTCATCCCTACTTCTATGACCTAAGACGCAGCCAACCCCAGACCATTACACAAACCAACCTCCCTTCTATGGATAGACACAAAATGCTGGAGTAACTCAGCGGGACAGGCAGCATCTCTGGAGAGAAGGGATGGGTGATGTTTTGGGTTGAGACCCTTCTTCAGACTGAAGAAGGGTCTCCTTTCAGCCATCACCCGTTCCTTCACTCCAGAGATGATGCCTGTCCCGCTGAGGTACTCCAGCATTTTGTGTCTATCTTCTATTTAAACCAGCATCTGCAGTTCTTTCCTATACATTCTTTCTATGGACTCCATTTATACCTCACGCTGCCTCAGCAAGGCCAGCAGCATAATCAAGGATGAGTCGTACCCTGGCTACTCCCTCTTCTCCCCTCTCCCAGCAGGCAAAAGGGATAGAAGTGTCAAAACACACACCACCAGATTCAGGGACAGTATCTTCCCAGCTGTTATCAGACAACCAAATCATCCTACCGCAACCAGAGAGCAGTGCTGAACTATTATCTACCTCTTTGGTGACCCTCAGACCATCCTTGATCAAACTTTGCTGGCTTTACCTTGCACTAAACTTTATTCCCTTATCATTTATCTATACACTGTAAATGGACCGATTGTAATCATATATTGTCTTTCTGCTGGCTGGTTCACACAACAAAGGCTTTCCACTGTACACGTGACAATGAACTAAACTAACTTTGGCTTTAAATTCGAAATCAACGTTTACAGGGTCTCTTCTGGCTAAAGATGAGTTATCAACATTTTGGGCGTTCATCAATTTTACTCCAGGATATTAATCATCAAAGAAAAACTCAATGAACAATAAATGAATGGAAGAAGTAACTTGGAAAAAAAAATATTTACTGAATAGAGCTGTTTGAAGATTTTTGTAAAATTACCATGTTCTAATTAAATTGGAACTGGAATTCAGGCCTATTATTTATAGTTATAAATGATTCCAAATCAATGGAGAAAAGAATTGGACCATTAGGCTTTTGTTTTCCACTGTAAACATTGTAAATTAAATAAAACCTACAACTGCCAGCCTCCCACCAGTATAAATGCTGGCAATGTGCCATTGTTAGGTGAAAGAAAATGCTCTGTGCTTGAATTTAACAAAAATGCTGAAATGGGTATATTTTAAGAAACATTTAAACTGCTCCCCCCTTCAATTTACAGCAGAATTAGAGGAGAAACAAAATTAAAGCTAGATTGACCAGAAATTGCACCTTTTAAACAGGTAGGAATAGTTACTATATTTTATATTATTATTTAAATCATCTCTGAATGGTAAACCTCCCTGGAGAGCAAAGTTTAACAATGAGACCCACTTTTTGCCGACAAAACTAACGATATTTTCTCCTGTATCTGACTGGGTTTGAGTTTAACCGAGAGGACAGCTTGATAACAACAATTATAGCACAGGGTGGACTGCATGTACTGAGCTGAATTGCTGTCGGCTTCTGTTTTATAGACAGGCGCAGATATTAAGAATTACAGAACCAAGGCAGGTAGATGGGATTAAGATATACAGGGTAGATCAGCCCTGATCTAATTGAATGTAGAAACTGGCTGGACGATCTGTACGATCCAGTTTTGTTTCTACATTCAGATTCAGATTCAGATTCAGATTCAATTTTAATTGTCATTGTCAGTGTACAGTACAGAGACAACGAAATGCATTTAGCATCTCCCTGGAAGAGCGACATAGCAAATGATTTAAATAAATAATAATAAGTGATAATAAGTGTCCGGGGGGTGGGGGGGTGATTGGCAGTCACCGAGGTACGTTGTTGAGTAGAGTGACAGCCGCCGGGAAGAAGCTGTTCCTGGACCTGCTGGTTCGGCAACGGAGAGACCTGTAGCGCCTCCCGGATGGTAGGAGGGTAAACAGTCCATGGTTGGGGTGAGAGCAGTCCTTGGCGATGCTGAGCGCCCTCCGCAGATAACGCTTGCTTTGGACAGACTCAATGGAGGGGAGCGAGGAACCGGTGATGCGTTGGGCAATTTTCACCACCCTCTGCAATGCCTTCCGGTCGGAGACAGAGCAGTTGCCATACCATACTGTGATGCAGTTGGTAAGGATGCTCTCGATGGTGCAGCGGTAGAAGTTCACCAGGATCTGAGGAGACAGATGGACCTTCTTCAGTCTCCTCAGGAAGAAGAGACGCTGGTGAGCCTTCATTCAGTGTTACTTTACTAATACTGTACCATGAGAGAGATTCTGAAACCTCTCCTGAACACTGAGCTTGGGTTGAGTTATTTTCTAGTTCCAGACAAAAAGCACACTCTTTGTTAAATCAAGTAATTACTTCCCTGATAATGGAAGTAATTTTTCCCCCCCACAAGTTGAAATTTACAAAGTCACACAACCCAATAAAAACAGCAGCTGACATTTCTATCCAGAACACCACAGAAAAACATATCATAGAATAGATATTGACATAATCAAGTCAAGTCAAGTTTATTCGTCACATACACATACGAGATGTGCAGTGAAATGAAAGCGGCAATGCTCGCGGACTTTGTGCAAAAAGACAAACAACCAAACAAATTATAAACACAATCATAAACACACACATATTCTTTTACATATTAAATATTGGAAGGAAAAACGTTCAGTAAAGTTAGTCCCTGGTGAGATAGGAGTTTACAGTCCGAATGGCCTCTGGGAAGAAACTCCTTCTCAACCTCTCCGTTCTCACAGCATGGCAACGGAGGCGTTTGCCTGACCGTAGCAGCTGGAACAGTCCGTTGCATGGGCTGGAAGGGGTCTCCCATGATTTTATTGGATCTGGAGTTGCACCTCCTGATGTAGAGTTCCTGCAGGGGGGCGAGTGAAGTTCCCATAGTGCGTTCGGCCGAACGCACTACTCTCTGCAGAGCCTTCTTGTCCTGGGCAGAGCAAGTCCCAAACCAGATGGTAATGTTTCCGGACAAGATGCTTTCCACAGCCGCTGCGTAGAAGCACTGGAGGATCCTCGGAGACGCTCTGAATTTCCTCAATTGCCTGAGGTGGTAAAGGCGCTGCCTTGCCGTACTCACGAGTGCTGAGGCGTGTGATGTCCATGTCATATCCTCAGAGATATGGACTCCCAGATATTTAAAACAGCTCACCCTATCCACAGGATCCCCATTTATCCTCAATGGTGTGTACGTCCTCAGATGATGTGCCCTCCTAAAGTCCATGATCAGCTCCTTAGTTTTTTTGATGTTCAAGAGGAGGCTGTTGTCCTGGCACCAGAGTGCTAGATCAGCCATCTCCTCCCGGTAGGCCTTCTCATCGTTGTCTGAGATCAGGCCCACCACCACAGTGTCATCAGCAAACTTAATTATTGAGTTGGAGCTGAACCTAGCCACACAGTCATGTGTGTACAGGGAGTACAATAGGGGGCTGAGGACGCAACCCTGGGGCGATCCTGTGCTCAGGGTGAGGGACTTCGATGTATTCCCTCCCATCTTGACTACCTGGGGCCTGGCGGTGAGAAAGTCCAGGACCCAGACACACAGGGAGGTGTTGAGCCCCAATTCCAGTAGCTTCCCGGCCAGTCTGGTGGGGACTATCGTGTCGAAGGCTGAACTGAAGTCTATGAACAGCATCCTCACGTAGCCCCCCTTCTGGCTGTCAAGATGAGAGAGTGCGGTGTGCAAAACCTGGGAGACCGCATCGTCCGTGGATCTGTTCGGACGGTATGCGAACTGCAACGGGTCCATGCTCCGGGTCATGTTTGTTGGATGATGTCAGGGAAGGATGGGTCCAACTGGAAATTCTGGAGCACTCTTTTCCAGTGCTCTCCATCCATGGTTTCCTTTCTTTACAACTACTTCTAAAACTATTTATCGCTAACTTCTTCCAGTTCCTCAGAATAATTATTCACCTGAAATATCAACTCAGTTTCTTCCTTTTTATTCCTTATTGAGGTAAAGAGGAAATGTAGACTCAACAATTTGTGCTGTTGGATGAGAAAGAATTGGTGAGAGATGCAGCAGAGTTTCAGGAGAACTGGTTTTACAATAGGAGTCAACGTTTACATGGTTAAGTCTGGATTTGATATCAGTTCTAACAATAGAAGGCTGGAGGTGTTAAATCAGACATCCCCAAACATGACTCCAGATGACCACAGCAAAAGTACTTTACCTCAGAGTCTGAAGAAGGGTCTCGACCCGAAACGTTGCCTATTTCCTTCGCTCCACAGATGCTGCCTCACCCGCTGAGTTTCTGAGCATTTTTGTCTACCTTACCTCAGAGTTAGGTCACATAAAACAGCAATAAACAGTTTGATTCACTGACAGACTACACCTGTAGTCAGGATCAAACCCGGGTCTCTGGCACTGTAAGGCAGCAAATCTACCGCTGCACCACTTGGCCACCATATTGTTGAAGATTAGGCCATCTCTGATTCTTCATTCTCTGCAGAGGCTGCCTGGTCAATGGGGTACCTCTGGTCTTCCCTTCCATTTCAGATTTCAAATAACTGTTGTGTTCAACATCTCACCTTTCTATCATTTTTTTTCTCACGATCTTGGCTGGCTTCATTCTCTCCAGTTCTCCAGAAAGTTCAATCGTGATAAAGAACCATTCACAGCCCTCTTTCAAAAGGCATCAATAACATTATGTTACCTGTACAATCTTGGTCTTCACTTCATCACATACCTTCCCTTTGTTCTCTCATCACCAGCCTCGCCAGCAGCTCGCGTGTTTTTTCAACTGTTTTTTTTGTTATTTTTTGTGTGTCTAAATGTATGTTTTAATGTTTCTTGGTAGATTTGATGTGCGGGATGGGGGGGGGGGTGAATAGGGGGAAACCTTTTCCAGTCACTTACCTCAGCGGAGATGCGACTTTATTCTGTCGCATTTTTGCCTCCCTCGCGGCCTATCAACTGGATTGGTGCGGCCTCTCCAGACCGAAGACCGGCGGCCCAGAGCTTCAATTAGCAGGCGTGGCGCGGACTTACCATCGCGGAGCTGCGATCCTTTGCTGAGGATCGCTAGTGTTGGAGCTCCGACCGCGGGGCCTGTGGACTTTAACATCATGAAGCCGCAGTCTCCGGTAAGAAGCAGCCAATTCAGGAACTCCAAGCCACGGAGTATGTTCTGATTCGTCCTGACGTCGGAGTTTCGATCTTCCCGACAAGAGTGCCTGAACATCTGTAGCGGCGACTGCGGAGGGTTTCCAGGCCCCGACCACGGGTGAACAAAGGAGGAAGATGACTGAACTTTATTGCCTTCCATCACAGTGAAGAATGCTGATTCCACTGTGGTAGATGTTTATGTTAAATTCTATTGTGTATTGTGTTCTCTTTACTTGTATGGCTGTATAGTAACTCAAATATCACTGTACATAAATTGGTGCATGTGACAATAAATGTGAACTTGAAATTGAACTTAAACATGCCCATTTTCTAACTTTTCCAGTTCTGATGAAAGATAATCAACCTGAAATGTTAACTGATTCCCTCTCCACAGATTCGTATGGACCTGCTGAATATTTCCATAATTTTGCATTCATTTCAGAAATGAGCCAGCACAGTTGAATATGGTGGAAAATCAAAGGGAAGATCTCTGATAAAGTATAACCTCTATTAATATACCACCACCTAATATAAAGAAATTGTGTTTTGCTCCAACAAATGTGTTGAATCAAAAAGGAGATTGAAAGATTGACCAATATATTGCTCAGAGACCGAACCAGCAACTTGCAAAGCACAAGTCAGGAGAGTATTAAAAAAACAGTATAGCTCCAACAATACTCAAGAACTTTGACATCATCCACGACAGAGTATCTCTCTTGATTGACATCCTAGTTGCATTCTAATCATTCATTCCATCAACACTGGTGCACCAGAATACAGAATTTGCCAATTCACTGCAGTTACTTGCCTTAAGTACCTGCCAATCCACCAAATAAAAACAAAGTCAACAGACCAAGAGGAATACCAACAAATGAAGGCTTCCCACCAAGTCAAGCATGATCCTATTTTGGAAAGCTAGCATTCTTCATTGCTGTGTAGGAAGGAACTGCAGATGCTGGCTAAAACCAAAGATAGACACAAAAAGCTGGAGTAACTCAGTATCATATCCGGAGAGAAGGAATGGGTGACGTTTCGGGTCAAGACCCTTCATTGCTGTTGGTTTGAAATCTTATAATCACAGGACAGAACAGAATTATGGGAATAATTTCACCAGAATAACTGCAACAGTTCAGTAATTCTTCTCAAGGGCATTTAGGGAGGGGCAATAAATACTGCTCATATCCTGAAAAATTAATGAAAACAAGTTTTTTTTAAACATTGTTCCATTAGACAGGTGGACTGAGGTAAAAATTCTTAGACAAATACAGCAATCAGCACAAAATAGCAGTACTTGTCACCTTGAGTGTAAAAGGAAAGCCAGAGTCAAAGGGAGATCAGTGGAAATTCATGAGGGGCGCAACAACTGGGATTTTGTCAATTCCACACTGAAACTGCAAGAGTTGACAAAAACACCCAATGGAAATCTATGGATGGGATAACATATTTGATTCCTTATCGAGGTGGAGAGAAAATGTAGGCTCAACAATTTCTGGTGTTGGATGAGAGGGAATTGGTGAGAGATGCAGGAAAATTATTTTTACAATAGGAGCAAACATTAACATGGTGGAGACAAAAAGCTGGAGTAGCTCAGCATCTCTGGAGGGAAGGAATGGGCGACATTACGGGTTGAGACCTTCACCCACTCCTTCTCTCCAGATATGCTGCCTGTCCCGCTGAGTTACTCAGCTTTTTGTGTCCAGTATCAGTTTAAACCAGCATCTGCAGTTCCTTCCTTCATATTAACATGGATGAGTCTGGATTTAATACTAGTTCAAACTATAGAGGGCTGGAGGTGGTAAACTGGATATCTCCAAACATGACTGCGGAGGACCACAGCTTAATGCTCTGGAATAATGAGTGTGTTAGTATTTGGGATGGCTGAACTCAAGGAATTGGAAAGTTTTTCCTCATTTGAACCAATCGCGAACCATGTGACGTCAGCCTATATTCAAAACAAAGTGTCCATTATATATCACTTGTAGCTTTTTAATAGCTGATAAAACTGAAATACATCTTAAAACTAGTTTCATGCAAGTATTTTGAGTTTGGTAGGTTTTATATTATTATCTTTATGGCTGAACACAGGATTCATGAAGTTGACAACGTGCAAAGGCTTTTAAAAAGTAATTAAGTCTACTCTGAACAGTCAATTTGTTTTAATTGCTTTTCGATAAGTGGCAATGATAAAAATACATTTGAAGGTTTCTTCCCCCAAAGAATTAGTTTTCCAATATCTCTGACCTCATAACTGCGCCCAAAGGTCAGTGACACCTTGATCATTCACCAACTGCACAGCTCACTCACTCAAACAGTTCTCCTCAGCAGATCTTGGAGCAAATAAATGCAATGACTGTCTCTTGCCTCAGGATCAGTCACCTATAAGGGCAGGAAGCTGACAAATATGGTTCATCAGGGATGTGTTCCCCTTCCAATGCTTCACTGAAATGGTCAAACTCAATGCATTTGAAGTTCAGCGAGATATTTAACTGCACAGGTCAACACACCCAAGTTTTATTTTAAGATTATTTTGATTCTTGTTTAACAGTTTTAATGAAAAATAATTTCTGGCCACTATTCTCAATGCTCCAGCAGCATCTTAAACACAACTAAAATAAACGTATTTTTCTTGAAATACTCTTACACAGTAAGTTAATTGTTTTTTACTGCCCCCCAACGACTAGTATACTTGCCAGTTATGCCTTTCCAGAATTGTATTGAAGAGGTCATCAGACACCTAACTGTACGGATCGGTGCTGTCGGTGGATGAGGTGAAATCAGGGTCATCAGGCTTCCCGAGAGAGTGGGGTTAAAGGGTAAATCAACACACTAAAACTATCGTGCGCACACTAGGTACAATTTACTTTTATACCAAGCCAATTAACCTACAAACCTGTATGTCTTTGGAGTGTGGGAGGAAATCAAAGATCTCGGTGAAAACCAACACAGGTCATGAGGAGAATGTGCAAACTCTGTATAGACAGCACCTGTAGTCAGGAAGTGGCGGCGCTGCCTTGCAGCTGCGGCTCGCCTGCAGTCCGTTTGTCTTTTCTGTTTTTTGTTTTCTCTTGTCCCGTTTTACAGTTTATTTCGGTTTATTTAGTTGTGTATTTGTGGGGGGGTGGGTGTAACATGTTTTTTGACTCTTCCTTCGGGGAGGGTGCGACCTTTCCTGCCGTATCCCCCGTCTCCGTGTCCGTCTGCGCTGAGGCCTATCGCGGAGCTCGCGGCCTCCAACTGCGACCGACCTCGAGGCTGCGGAGGCAGAGCCAGAACTTACCAACGCGAGCCTGGCCGACTTCGGTGCTGTGGTTGCGGGGCGACCCAACTTCCGACCTGACTTTGGAGCCTCGGAGGCTCGGCCGCGGGCCAGTGGACAACAACATCGGGAGCTCGAGTTCTGTTTTCCGGAGCTCACGCAACTACAGCTGCGTCCGCTGGACTGGAGGACAGCAGCTTCGGCAGCTTCGACCGCCCCGGGTTTGAACCGGTCCGTTTGCGGAGCACGGATTCAGCCACGGGACGTACCTACCATCACCCGGCGGGGTCACAACATCGGAGGCTTGGATTACCTCAGCGCAGAGGGAGAGCAAGGAGGGAAGAGACAATGACTTTGGGACTTTAAACTGTGTTGAGTGTTTGTTATTTATTCTATGTTATGACTGCAGGCTAAACCATTTCGTTGCACTGAAAAGTGCAATGACAATAAATTGAATTAAAAAAAAATCAAAATCAAACCCAGATATCTGCCGCTGTAAGGCAGTAGCTCTACCGCTAGTCCACCATGCTAATATAATATAATATATAATCATCTATAATTAGATCAATATTGGCCAGTCCAAGGAGGGAGTGAGGCGGTAAGATTGGAAAGGAGAAGGGATCACATTTTGTCCGGGGAGAGGTCATAAGGTCAGAAGGGTTAGGAGTAGAATTAGGTCATTCAGCCCATCAATACTATGCTATTCAATCATTCCTGATCTATCTCTCCCTCCTAACCCATTCTTCTGCTTTCTCCCCATAACCTCTGACACCTGTACTAATCAAGAATCTATCTATCTCTGCCTTAAAAATATCCACTGACATGGCCTCCACAGCCCTCTGTGGCAAAGAATTCCACAGATTCACCATCCTCTGACTGAAGAAATTTCTCATCTCCTTCCTAAAAAAATATCCTTTAATTCTATGACCTCTAGTCCTAGACTCTCCCACTAGTGGAAACATCCTCTCCACATCCACTCTGTACAAACCTTTCACTATTCTGTATGTTTCAATGAGGTCCCCCCTCATTCGTCTAAACTCCAACAACTACAGGCCCAGTGCCGTCAAACACTCATCATTGGTTAACCTACTCCTTCCTGGGATCATTCTTGTAAACTTCCTCTGGACCCTCTCCAGAGCCAGCACATCCTTCCTCGGATATGGCGTCCAAAATTGCTCACAATGTTCTAAATGTGTCCTTACCAGCGCCTTATAGAGCCTCAACGTTACATCCCTGTTTTTGCATAAAAGCCCTCTTGAAATAAATGCTAACATTGAGTTTGCTTTCTTTACTACCGATTTGACTTGCGGATTAACTTTTTGGGAATCTTGCACCCAAGTCCCTTTGCACCTCTGATTTAGAAAATAGTCTATGCCTCTATTCCTACCACCAAAATACATGACTCCACACTTTGCTGCACTATATTCCATCTGCCACTTCTCTGCACACTCTCCCAACCTGTCCAAGTCCTTCTGCAGAGTCCCTGCTTTATCTACATTACCTGCCCCTCCACCTATTTTCATATCATCCGTAAACTTTGCCACAAAGTCTTCATTCCCATGTGGAGAGACATGTGTTGGGGACTTTGAGTTGACTTCAACCAACCTGGTCCTGTAAAATTCTAGTCAGATTGTTTTGCCACAGGATGCCCAACAATGTGCACCTTGAGGGCAATGTGGTCAAGGTTCTGAAGGATGTTCCATAAAGAAAGATGGACTGGCCCGTCCCATGTTCCTTGTGACTAAATTGATGCAAAACCATCTGGAAAGTATCAATGTCAAGATCCTCCCCACCGCTCTTTGAAAAAAAAAAATCAATTTTCAATCACAGTTCTGAGAAAAAAAAGAGATTTATGCAATAAATTTCAAGGCAATTATACTGAAGATCGTTTCTGGAGCTAGATTCCCTATTAATCACTAATTAGTGTGAGTTAGGCCATGAACAACATATAAACACATCAGGAACAGAAATTAAATTACCCAATTTCACTTCACTTTGGTCCTTAAAGTGGGGAGGCAGTAGAAAGGTGAAATCTTTAGTTCATTAATTATGGCTAAATTTAAAATAAACCAGTGCATTTGATACCATTTGCAGAAAAATAAAACATACTGCAATTCCACCATTTTACAGAGCTTCTTTTTTCTTTGGAAAATCCAAGGCAATTAATATATTTAATAAGAAAATTTAATCACCATGGAGAAATCTGCCCTTTCTCAATGGACTGAGAAAGACACTGGCCAATGCAGTATTAAATCATAGATCGCTAGATTTTGGGCTAAACCACCTGAAGTCAGACAAGCAACAGCTGTGACATAGAATGTTCTTCAACTCTCTGCTGTGATTGAAGAGAAGCTATATTCACTTTGACCATAAGGAATATGAATAGGAGTAGGCCAATAGACCACATTCAATAAGAACATGGCCGCTCTAATTTACCTCAACTTTCTCACGAAATCCCGAGAACCCTTGATTTTCTTACTGATTAAATCTCAGCGTTGGGTATATTCATTGATGCAGCTCCCACAGATTCCTTGTGCAAAAAATTGAAAAGTTATTTTGGCATTCACCTTGTGAAACCCCCTACAAAGGTTATGTGTTTCAGTAGGATTGGATATCATTCTCCTACATAGCAATGAATTAAGAGCCAATCTGCCCGATAGGACAAACATCTCCATACTCAAGATCATCCCAGTGAATTTATCTTAACTACCTCGAGTGATAATATACCTTTTCTTACATAAGGGAAATAAAACTGCACACAATCCCGATATGGACTTATTTGTGCACTGTACATTTGAATTAGACTATTTTTTTAATACTCCACATCCTTTGAAATAAAAAGCCAGCATACCATGAATCTTCCCGATTATCCACCAAGCTATATGCAAGCTTCCTGTGTTTCATGTATGACTCGAAAACCCTTTTGTGCTGCAGCTATCTGCAATATATTCCAATTTAATTAATAACCTATGTTATGCATACGAGATGCATAAGAATAGGATAATTAGGCAGATAACAACAATGTCAAAGTGGTCGGTTTAAAGCAGCATTTTATTAAAAAAGAAAAAAATAAGGATATTAAGAGAGGAAATTCCTGAAGCATGCCAGCAATTCTGAAATAAAAACAAGTCTCTGGAGAATTAATAAGCTGGAGGTGACATCTCTTATGGATGGGGCAAAATCAGGAAGGATTTCAAAACAAGAATAATTCCAATATTCCAAGAGAGGGGTTCCTTAACTGGGTATCAATGTAGGCCACCAGATGCAGTGGTAATGAATGAATTGGACTTGCTATTAGCTAGGAACAAAGTCAGCAAAGCTTTGGATCACCACGTTTTGTACAGAGTAGAATGAAGAGGTCAATCAGAAGTGTTTTAGAACAGTAAACATTTGAAGTAACAATGGTACAAATTAAGATTTATATACTGTAGCATGTGATTTGAGGCAAGTATGAAGTTGGGTAATGTAAATGAGGAGGAAGTGGGCAGTCTCCAAGGCTTGACTTGTTTGAAGTTTACCTCAGAGTTAGGTCAGACAAAACAGTGGCAAACTGTTTGATTTATTGACAGACAGACAGACAGACAGACAGTTTCCAGGAAGAAAGACTGCCAGGAATAAGGGATCTTGTCAGAAGCCTTAATAAGAGTGAAAAGACCAAGATCTTCCCCAAGGTAGCTTTTGCCCACATAACTGATAGCAGCTGTTGGATGCTCAATCTACTTGGAGAGATGCTAAAAGGTCATGTGGTGGTAATTAGATAGAACTGAGATGCTGCATGCATGGAAACATAGTATGATTTCAGGTGATGCACAAGATAAAACAGGTAAATAAAAATAATGGGAGAGCACGAATGGATGCTTGGGGTACACCAGTGTTAATATTGTGGGCATGGGAAAGACAAAACATTGAGGTTGCTCCCTGATTACAAATGAATACTACAAGTGGATATTACTCGTAGAGAGCAGCATTTTTAGGGTGGCCAATGGTGGGATTGATGAACACCATCAGGAACAGGTAAAGAGGAGTAAAACAATAGTAGAAAGATGGCAGGAAATCAAGGTCCATTGCCTCCATCAGTAGTTTTAGAATTTCTATCATGATATTTCACACCACATTTGTCACGACGTTGGCCTCATTTCACTTGCATTAATCATTATTGCACAGCAACGACTTTATAAAGGCATAATTAGATATAGCTGATTATAAAAATCAAACAAGTAAAATGAAAGGAATATCCTTCGGAAACCAGACTTCATGCTTTTAGTGAACCAATGCATGTCATAAAGTTCTAGAAGGTTCTATCATCTCAAGTTCATGCTCGCTTTACAAGCCATTCAAGTGAATAAAATATGTTCAGTTTGTCCATTAAAAACTCCCACTATTATTCTGCGTACATTAAAGATAATTAAAATGTGTATTGTGCAAAATAATCACAGGAATAATTTTAATCAGCTGCAATATTATTTCAGTTAGGTTCGACTGGACTGTCCCCATGGTTTCAAGGACTTTTCCTCCAAGCATTCTGCCTATAATCATTGTTAAACACGTGGACAAATATGTTGGATCCTTTCTTCCTTCAAAAGTTCTGCATGTCTGTCCTGAAAATCTACAATTAAATACCATTTACAATATCATACAATTAAATGTAGTACCGGTAACATCAGAGACTCCTGCACTTCCTCAACGAAGAGGGAGATTTTCCTTCAGAATTGTGAAGCCAGCGAATCCTGCCAGTCCAATGGAGGGAGATCCTAAGCGGATTTGTCACCCGAATCTATGCACATGCAAGTTTTGCAGCAGACCTTACATGTAGCCAAATTTCACTCTTCAATTCCGGAAGCATTGTGATTAACTAGAGCACCATCCTTGTCCTGGCTGAGCCTCAACTAATCCGAGAACAAAATCAAATCAGACACCTTCCCTACCACGGACACTCCAACCACCCTCAACATCCTTCTCAGTAAATGATGAAAAATATATACTTCTGTACAACACAATGAGCGGAGGATAAGGAACACCGTAATATTAGGCCATTTGGCCCAGGATCGAAGGCCGAACGGCCTAAGGTTACGGTATTCCTGATTCACTCTACTCATTGTTTTGTACAGAAATATCACCACAAAACTACACAGACTTCCTCAGAATTGCGACAAAGCTAGAAGATGTAAAAATGCAAATATCATTCCAGGGCAGCTGGAGTAAGGAAGGACTGAAGCTATGCCAAGTGCTTCTCAGTCTCCACCAATCCATTCCTTATATTGACAATCATAACATTTGCTACAAACATATAAACTAAAATTCATAATGAAAGAAAACCCCATTATTCGTGCTTTGAATCGTCATTATTTCATCCTGACTGCATTTACTTTCATTTATTTTTATTGCCGTAATCTATTTAATGAAGGTGATCTTGCTGCATCATGTAAATGGCAGGATATATGTAGAATAGCGACTTAAGTTGGAGCTAAACCTCCAGTGCAGTAATAGAAATGGGTCAAATAATCAAATTTATTGTAGTTCTTACTGCCTGAAATAATCAACATGACATTGAAGAAAAACTTTTATAGGCTATTTATATGACTTTGCAATCAGGAATGATAGAAATTATTTTTTCATTGCCAGTCACAAAATTAGCCAATCGGGTAATTTATTAATCAGATCCCCAGTTTGTCAACCATCTGATTAAATGCAACGGCATTTTAGCACCATGTAGGAGATTATTAACCAATTGGAAAAATACACACACACGCACACACACACACATACACAGTTCATTTTCATTTTGTGTGGGATGTGAAATCTGTTAGCAATGCCAGTGTTATTACCCATTGCTAATTGCACTTGAGATGCTTGGCGAACCATCTTCTTGAATTACTGCAGTCTCTGTTGAAGGAAACGTCCCATATGCTTTTGGGGAGAAAATTAAAGAGTGAAGATGTATTTTCAAGTTAGTATGGTGCATGATTTAGAAGAGCATCCACTGTTATCGGGATGTCTTTACTCTTCTTTCTAGGTGCTGAAGGTCAGTTCATTGAATAATGCAGCTTATCAGCAGTGTGTTTTGTAGATCCTTCACACTGCAGAGAAAATGTGCTGATAGTGGAGAAAGGGAATGTTGTTCGGTTGAGGATGGGATGGGTAATCAAGTGTGTAGCGTTGACTGTCATTGAATCTATATTCATCCAGCCAAGCAAAGGGCATTTCAGTAAACACATGATTTGTAGATAATGGAATGACTTGGATTCAAGAAGTGAGTCAATTACTGCACGTTCCCCAGCTAAGGGAGCTAGACCTCTTAAAGGTTTTACCAATGGTGGCCTCGTGAATATGTATAGTGGAAAATTTGGCTGTGATAATGTAGTTGAACGTCAAGAAAAAGATGGTTAACTTACAGGGCTGCCAATTCTCACACTTTGAGCGTGAGAATCACGCCCTCAAGCAAACTCTCACGCCCTCACGCTGATCAGAAATTTCTCACGCTCTGTGGTGAGAAATTCTGTGATCAACAAAAATGTCAAAACTTGGATAAACTGCATGGTCCGTGGGTGTTGGAGAGCCGGGGCTGAGGGAGGGATGGAAGCAGTGGGCGGATACAGATGCGGGGAGCCGGGGCTGGTGAGTTTGCGGGGTTGACGAGTATTTGCGCGGCTAGCGAGTCGCTCGCTGCAGCTTCGGCCATGGAGTACTCGAGTTAGGGGAAAGAGAGGGGAGAGAGAGGGAGAGAGGGGAGGGGGGGAGAGAGAGGAGAGAGGGGACGAGAGAGAGGGGGGAGAGTGAGGTGGGACGGTGAGAGGGGGAAGAGAGAGAGAGTGGGGAGAGAGGGGAGAGAGAGGGGAAGAGAGGAGAGAGGGAGAGAGAAGAGAGAGGGAAGGGGAGAGAGTGAGGGGGAGACAGGGGAGAGAGAGGGGTGAGAGGAGAGACAGAGAGGGAGAGAGGAGAGAGAGAGGGAGATGAGAGATGGAGGGGAGAGATAGAGGGGGAGAGAGAGAGGGGGGTTGAGAGGAGAGAGAGTGCATCCTGGAGGACAACCAGTGGCTGCTGGAAGTAAGTAACAAGCACTGGGTAGAACCGGTGGAAGATAGTGGACTTCAAATGGGGGTCATAGAGTGATACAGTGTGAAAACAGGCCCTTCGGCGCAACTTGCCCACACCCGCCAACGTGTACCAGCTATGCTACCTGCTTTTGGTCCATACCTCCAAACCTGTCCTATCCATGTATCAGTCTAACTTTTTCTTAAATGTTGGGATGGTCCCTGCCTCAACTACCTCCTCTGGCAGCTTGTTCCATACACCTATCACCCTTTGTGTGGATAAAGTTACCCCTTAAAAAGTTACCTCTTAAAAATACTTCATACAAAAAACATTGAAATCATACTTCTACAATGCACTGAAACATGATTTTAATACATCAAATTTAAAAAAAAACCATACCCTTGGAGGGGGGACCCCCTTCTTCCACACCCTCTCCCCACTCGATTGCTCCACTCCCTCACCGGGTACCCCCAAGGCCAGTGATCAAAGATCGCACAGCCTCCCCCCTTTCAAAAACGCTCCAATCCAATTTAAAGCATATATATTGTATTCAAGTGTAAGTTAAAAGACTCGCTGCAGTATGCACCATATTGCACAATTCCAATGGGAGGGGGACTGTGTAAAAGTGAAAGCTCAGAAATAGAGACAAGCTAATTGTTTTCTTGGTGCCTTTAAGAAAAGGTGACAGATAACCTAATATTATTCAAATAAAATAAAGGTTGGTCAGAGTCCATAGCCATGGAGAGGGAACAATGAAAGACACACACAGTGCGGGAGTAACTTAGCAGGTCAGGCATCAACTCTGGAGAAAAAGGATGGGTAACGTTTTGGGTTGCGACCATTCTTCAGAATTCCCCAGTCTGAAGAAGGGTGCAGACTGAAAACGTCACCGATCCTTTTTCTCCAGAGTTGATGCGTGACCCAGAGTTACTCCAGCACTTTGTGTCTATCTTCAGTACTGTACATTTCAGCATTGGCAGTTCCTTCCTACACAATGAAAGAGACAGATAGGTTGTTAATATCTCATCTGTAGGAGCTTACACTTGATAGTATAATGTTTCATGAATTCCCTATTCTTGCTCTGGGCCAAACTCAACAAGGAATGTGTGCGACCACATAAGCCAATCTAATGTGACTTTTGCATTCAAATAAAGAATAAAAACATTACTGTCTAAAATACACAAGAAACTAAATCACTGCAAATGGATTAAAGAGGCATTTCACTGCCTCTTTTGTGCAGTGTTTCCTCTATGTTCCATTACATAGAATGGCCAACTGATGAGATTTCAATTTTTGGTTTGGACTTAGTTAGGATAGCTTTAGAGGCCGTTTCAATCACACTGCTGGAACCATTGAGAAATTCTTCACTCTGATAATAAATACAACCTCAGATGGTGCTGCAAACAGAAATTGTCCAAACCAATATGTTTCAGATGCTCTAAGCTTTTAGATGCAGGGATGACCAAAATACATAGTTGGTAGAGTAGTGGAAATATGTGGGATGAGGAGCAGGGTTCAACGGAAACAGATTCTACCTTTCTGTGACGTTATCTCAAAGATTAGTAATATATATTTGAGTTGAAGTACTCTCTTTGCATCCATTGTCACCAAAACATTGAAAATAAGATGGTGTCCTCATTTCAACAAATACAAATGTACTTCAAAGCATAAGAAACATGCCTGGAAAAGCAGTTCTAGCTCAGGTAATGGCTCGCTGTTATTCACTGCAGGGGAGTAAAACATTTCCAAGCAGTTAACTCTTCCTAACTGCATCAGCTTTATCCACCTTTATGTTGAATTCTTGTCCAGTAGCGTATACCAAGCTTGTGTTACTCCCATGTTAGAAGCTGTGTATTTCACCCAAAGTTGAACATTTATATTAAGAAGCTCTTGAATTGTAAATTATATTCTTGATGCAATGTAAATAATTTCTTTCCATCTCTTATTAGTTTTCATTGCCAGTGCCGTTTTGAAAGCATATAAGCATTTATCACAAGAATATTTTAAAATATGTTTTCAGCCATGCAGGCATAATTTGCTCCCAATACAAGAATCTCACACAGCAGGCAGCAATTTGAAAGTAACATCAATAGATTTGCTACATCAAGCTATTGGGAAGACACGTACATCGATGCTGGCTTGAAAACAAATCAGTGAAAGATTTGCAGCTATCAAAATGCCACAAATCCCACATTTAAACAGACTCATGTCCCTATCGACACTTGTCTCCCCCCCACTTTGGTCATTTAGTCTCTACATTTCTGGTGGAAATGAAAGAGGAAAGGAGCCGCATGTAATATTTAAAATGCAGTGTGGGGAACAAACCTACAATAATATGATTCATTGCTTACTGAAGTTGAATTCTGGTGGAGGGAAATGGATTGAAAAGGGGGTTTTAGCTGATCCTTTGCACCATCCAGCAGAGTGCAATGAACCTCAGTGTGGTGGCTACACCGCTGTACCTCTTGTGCCTGTGAACTCAAATGCTGTCAAGGGATCAATGCTACTGTCGTCTGGCTGTTTTAGTACCAGTACTGCACTTATCCACTCAGCAGTCAGGGGAATGTGTGAGGCTGCATTCTAATTCCTAAACCTTTAACCAGGGTTAAGTAGCATTTTGGATCTAATGCGTGCATTTTTTATAAATTCTTGGAAATGCTGAACATTTAATTGCTATTATTTAGTGGGCATTTTAAATGTCTTTCTGCTTTTCTACATTACGTTGCAAGGCCAAGGAGTTGCTTATGGACTTGTCTCAAGGGTCCAATTTCTGTGCCAAGCAGCACCATTTATATTGCAAAGATCCACTGAGAAACAAGCGAAGGACAAAATTTATTGAGCTTCTAATGAGCCTACTTAACAAACAGTGACCTTCAACATCATCATATTTTGAAAAGAAAACAGAAATGATCATTATGCTCCTTTTTTAACATAACTAAAGGGCTTGTGAGACTAAATGGAGTGTTTCTCCACACGCTTCTTCATTTATTCTTGATTATTTCCTTCATGAAATACATGTTTAACGTGCGGGGCTTCAACTTCACCAGGAGAAATACACACAGTTCTGTACATGATTAAATTCTTAAAGTATTGGCAAATAAGAACTGGCAAATATCTTTGTGATTTGGGGTGAGGTATGAACGATGTTGAATGCAATCATGTCAGATAAATGCAACAATTGCATTTTAATCCGCAGTGCAAGATATATTGATTCTGGGATGAAAATGCAATATTCTTCATTAAAAAATGGCATTACAGTTTTGAAAAGAGATCTTTATTGATAATGCAGTCACTCATTTAAATTACATTTTAAAATCTGTTTTTCTAAACTAATGTCATTTATTTCAAGGCTTTGGTCTATGTATATCAATAAATAGACCCTTTTTTAGTAATCCATAAACCTATTCTAAGTACCTCAGTTCGCAGCAGTTTCAATAAAAGGTACTTGATTTAGCCATACATACGCTGTTAATGAAATAGCATAATGAAATCTAATCGCAAACATAGAGATGCAAAGTTTCCATTACAAACCCGAGATCGTCAGCTCCCCGTTAAGTACTTTAAGCATTTAACTGTGAACAGAATGTGGCACCAAGATGCAAGAAAGCGAAAAGGTTCCTTAGTTTGCCCTTTATGCATAGAGCTATTTGTTTATGGCTGATCAAGCTGTAACATCAGTATGAGCACCCCTAGACTATGAAGAAGAATCCAAAAGGTCATTTGTGTTGAAAATTACTTCAGAGATTTGTGTTGATAGTGTGAAGAGGGCTGTATTGACCCTGGTTGTGCTAATTTCTGTTGTTAATTGACAGTGCCTCTTGGTGTTGACTTTAAAACGTGGCAGAAAGCAAAATAAACAGCTATGCTTTTAAGAACTGGTCCACATGTTAAAGGCCCATCTGGTCTTCCGATCTGAAGAACAGAGGTGTGCAGCAAATGAAAAGTAATGAAAGGCAAGAGATTTTACATTCCTACTCCTTGTCATATGCCACAAGCGTCTGTTACAATCAGCCATCATGGTAGGTCTACATCACAAACTCTGTTCCCTAATCACTGAAACGGTCTAAAAGTAAACCAGATTTTTTTGCAGGATTGCTATTCTACTTGACTTCAAGTTGACTCTCAGACCTCTTAATCAGTCTATTTCCAACTTTCATAGATTAATCCAACTCAGATCTTGCCTCACCTCATCTACCAGTGAAACCCACCTCACCTTCTCTACCAGTTAAACCTTCAGATGAATACTTCAACACATTCCTGACTGCAAACCTGTCTACACTCCATTAGTTTGAGTCAAATTAAATCCAGTGCCCCAGCTTGCATCACACCTCTCAAGCATTGGCATGCTTTTGCTAATCAACAAAGCTTCCCTATTAACAATTCTTTAGTTTCAACATTTTCACCATTGTTTTCATATTTCTCTGAGATGTTGTCCCTCCCTATCGCTGTCACGTTATCCAACACCATCCTACATTCCTGGGGAATCTATCCCTTCAGCTCTGGGCTCTTGCTCTTCCTAGCATTAAATCACTCCAAAATGGCAGTCACAACAATAAGATTGCAACTCAGTTTTCCCTTCCACCCACTCACTGGACAAACTACCAAAGTATTCCTTCCACAGAGTAAGATGCTCCACACCATCTCAGCTAAACACTAATTTGCAGAGTCCTGTGCATCAGGCGGATTGTGCTGCTTCGTTACTCATCATTGGAGGCATCACTCTAAATCCAATAATACACATACAGAAATGCACACATGTCGGTATATTAAACTCACATTACATACACACATATATGCACGGAATGTGTCTCATTTTTTCCTATGCAAAATTAAATGGGAAGAAATAAATTTACTTTGAACATTGCATTCCCCAATTAGGAAAGAAATAGAAGGCCATTCAGCCCTGCGCCATTCATTAGATCACAGCTGATCATCGACATCAACTATTTTCCTGCACTCTACTCTTTTCTACATATTTTTTGAATATTCAGAAATCGATTGATCTGTTTTACAGTCAATGAATGAGCATCTCCAGCCTTCCGATGTGATGTAGAGAATTCCAATGATTCCAAATCCTTGGAATTGTGTAATGTCTTATCATTTTGCACTAACTGGCGTGCCTCTTATTTTGAGACTGTAACCCTAGTTCTGGATTCTTTACCCAGGGGTCCTGGCTATGTCCTGCTTACATAAACTGTGATGTGGCATTTAGTTTTTTGTAAGTTTCAGTTTATCTCTTAATATTTAAGCTATTAAGAAGAGAGTACTAGTCAATCTCTTCATACAACACATCAGTGTGGTGAATATTTACTGCACTCCCTATAAAACATTTAAATCCTTTTCTAGGTCAGATAACCCAAATCATGGCTGTAAACCCGGTCCCTATTTCAATGAGGTAAGCCATCTTTACTTTACTTTACTCCAAAATGAATGTGGCTATGTCCTGCTTACATAAACTGTGATGTGGCATTTCGTTTTTTGTAAGATGGATAGAATTGTCTCAGCAGCCTGATTGACCAAATGTCTTCCTTCGATACCATAAAGTAGTATGGTAATAATGAGCTCTCTACTTTTATATTTAATTCCCTGAACAATAAACAAACAAAAAATCTGGAGATGCAAGAGACTGTAGATGCTGTGTTTGATACAAAAACAAACTGCTGGAGGATCTCTGAGTCAGGCAACAACTATGGAGGCAGAGGGATGTTTGATATTTTGAGTTGAGACCCTGTAATAGAACAAAAAACATTCCACTCACTTTCCTTATTTTCTGTTGTACCCTCGTGAAAGCCTTTTGCAAAATTATTTGCTATCACTCAGATCTCTCCACAGTTCAAAATTCTGCAATTTCTCCTCTTTTAAATATTATGATTCTCTCTTGTTTCTTGCCAAAATAGATCACTTCATATTTTCCCATCTTTTTAACCTTAGCCCACTTACTTAATTTATCCACTTCCATTTCTTGCCTCCCTCTGTCATCTTCACAAGTTACTTTCCTAGCTATCTTGTGTCATTGGCAAATTTAGCAATCATACCTTAGAGCCTTCATCCATGTCATTTATATAAATTGTAATGTTGAGACCTAGTACCAAATCCCCACGGCGCATTGCTCATTATATCTTGCCAATGAAAAATAGACCGATTTTACACTCTGTTTCCTGTTGGCAAAACATCTATACAAGTCAATGTTACCTCCTGCACCTTGAGCTATTAGTTTCCAAAAATGTTTTGATGCACCAGTTTATCAAATGCCATATGAATATATGACAGAAACACACTCACTGCACAGGTTGCTTCTTCAAAGAACACAAATTAAATGGGCAAAGGTGATTTTCTTTTCACAGAAGCAAATTGACTTTCCTTGCTTGCCCCGAGCTCCCAGAACTCCTCCTCGATCATGCCCCACCAATCTAACCCTGTGATAATCCTCCCTCTTCAACAGCTCCACAAAGCATCCTGAACTTGGAACAAATGACATTTTGAAAAATATATAATGTCTGTGGTTTGCACATTCACCCAGTGACTGCGTGGGTTTCATCCCACATCTAACAGACACATGGGCGGGTAGATTAATTAGCCACTGTAAAGTTCCCTGGACATGCAAGTGGGAGGAGTTGTTGAGAATAAAAAGGGATTCAAGTTGGATTAGTGCAAATGGATGCCTGTTTGTTGGTACAGACGCGATAGACCAAAGGGTCAGTTTCCATGCTGCACGCAACTGTAATTATTTGATCCTAAGGCTTATGATACATTGGGATTAAACAAAAATATAAATTGCCTGTCAATATCACTCGGAGGAAACTGCAGCCTTCACACATCACAAGAACTTCAAATGGTTGCATAAATGACACAAGAGACAATTTTGACCGCACGCTATTAGAATGCTATTAATGTTTCAACAAGAAAACATTGCATATCGTATTCTTTTTTATTCAAGTCAGTTTTCGGCATTAAAACAACTGAACCCAATATGCAAAAGCTAATTTAAGAGATGTATTGAACATTAATTAATCACCTTGCTTTCATTCAACCTTGAATGAGTGTTTATATGATGGTATAAATTAAAATCAGGAGCCAGAAACTCAGGCCAACAAAGCCATTGTTTTCTTTCAGTAGATTGTTATAGCTCAGCATCAAAATCCAACTGATCATCTTATCTATGACTTCACACATCAGTTGTACAATGGTGCAGCAGACAGTTCTACAGGCAAGAATCAAATGCAAGTAGTTCTGTACAATTTCTTACCTCGGTCACATTACATCAATATCCTTGGGTTATACTGATGGACATCCTTATACTTACGCCTCCTCTCTAGCCTTCCTCCACTTCTAATCATCCGAGTTTCATGCGAAATGTGACGTGTGACTAAGTTTTCTTCTTTGTAGCTTGTGAAGGAAACATGTAGGGCATGGTAAAAGCACAAAGCCTGTTCTAATGTTCACATTGCCCTATACTTGGTGTGCAAAATAATTTTGCACCAGGATGCCCCTCTCAGAAACAGTACTTTGCAGATTTAACAGACATTGTAAATTTGTTTGGTCTGTGCAAGTTTCCAAATATTTAGATGCATAGCTCCAAAGAAACTATTATATAATACAGCTGCTTTCATACATCACTTGACAGGATTTTTGAAAATCCTGATTGCTAAACAGAATTGGAAAGATTTTAATCAGTAACTCCATCCACATTTTCAATCTGAGGCCCTCTATATCATGTGCAAAGATTGCACTGGGCAACCTAGCTTGCATTTTAGCAGGACATTCTGAGCCATCAATTTTGCACCATGTTGTTTTCCTCTTTAACCTTTTCTTGTTCATAATTGTGCACACCCTCTTCTCTTTGTTAGTGTTTTTCAATAATCGCCTCATTTTCCCAATCTCTCCTGACTGGGATTGTGTTTTCACATAGAGGGTGGTATATACATGGAACAAACTGCCAGAGGAAGTAGTTGAAGCAGTAACATAATAATATTAGTAAGAGATTTTAACACAAACTAGATTGGCAATGACCATCCTGAGCTCCCTGTTACATGCTATTTCAATTCCTCTTCCCAGTCCCTTGCAGATCTGTCCATCCTTGGCATTCTCCAGTGCCAAAGTATGGTCAACACAAATTAGATTGGTCAATTTACCCACCACCCACTCTTCAGACCTCAATCTGTAATTCTCTCGCTCTCCCCATCTGGTTCCATCTGGTTCCATCCACCCACTACACACTCAGTTCACCCACATTCTGAAGAAGGGCCCCAACCCAAAACAGCGCCCTTCATTCCCTCCCTAGATGCTGACTCACCCACTGAGTTCCTCTACACTTGTGTTTTGCCTATTGGTCCAATATCTGCAGTCTCTCGTGTCTCCAATTCACCCACAGGTTTATTGGTTTATTATTGTCACATGTGTGAAGATACAGACCAGGCATTTTCTACACATGAATACAATCATACCATATATGAGTACAACAGGTAGTGTAAAAGTGAAAGGAGACAGAGTGCAGAATATAGTGCTACAGCTCCAGCGAAAGTGCAGATTTAAAAAAGTGCAAGGGTAGCAATGTGGTAAAATGGGATATCGGGAATCCATCCTTAGAATACAATCATCATCATCATCGTTGAAAACATTAGCAATGCAGTGGTGCTGGTTTCCGACGGGAACGGTGACGGACGCACCACACATCTTTGTCAATAGACAATAGGTGCAGGAGTAGGCCATTCGGCCCTTCGAGCCAGCACTGCCATTCAATGTGATCATGGCTGATCATCCCCAATCAGTACCCCGTTCCTGCTTTCCCCATATCCCCTGACTCCGCTATTTTTAAGAGCCCTATCTAGTTCTCTCTTGAAAGCATCCAGAGAAACTGCCTCCACCGCCCTCTGAGGCAGAGGATTCCACAGACTCACCACTCTCTGTGAGAAAAAGTGTTTCCTCGTCTCCGTTCTAAACGGCTTACTCCTTATTCTTAAACTGTGGCCCCTGGTTCTGGACTCCCTCAACCTTCCAGTTCCTGCCAGTTCCTTCCAGTTCCTACGGACTTCCGCCACTGGAAGTATAGGATTTTGCTGTGCGTGCTTTATCAGCATACAAGAAATCTGTTCAGGATTTCTGAAAATCTGACAGAAGTATGGAAGAAGCTATTCTCGATTCAACATTTATCAGTACATTTAATAACAACTCACCGCGGTGCGCTAACACAAAGTAAATGGATACAGTCCTTTGTTTTACTGAGCAAATGCTAACTAGTTTTCAACTGTGTCTGGGAATTCATCCAGTTTTTAAATGTAGTAAACATCCACCTGATGCCAACACATATTTTTATTTCTTAATCTTATTATTTGGCTCAGAAAAGCTCAGTGACAAATTTGATTGTATAAAATTAGTCATTTCACAACAGGTAATATCGGAGAGTACATGATATATAAATTTTGAAATCCATGTGGAAATCATTCTGCAATGCAATGCACTGGAAAAATAAACATTCTTTCTCACTCAATAATATCACAGAGCTTCCGGCAAATGTATTGTACATTTTACCTTGGAGAAGTTTTATTTAATTTGCATTGATGTTTGTAATATTACGTGTGTGTAGGTAGCTTATCAATGACACAAAACACATAATTGACAGGACGTGGCAAATAACTGCTCACTGATAATAATTCCAACAAATGCAATAGAGACGTCTACCTGGATGTTTCAATTTGCTGCCGGACTCCAAGTGGTGTTGTTAGTCATGAAAGCAAATGTCTTAATAGTATTGGATCTCTCATACCAGGAGCAAAAAAGGAGCGGAGCATATGTTCATCGCAGATAGATGTATCAGTGACCATACAGGTCAGAATGTACAAGACACTGTCCAGCACAGAAATCACACCCTCGGGAAAGGAGACCTCCTGTCAAGATCTGTGTCCATTTTGGCACTAAGTAGTAACTCAAAGCTGTTCTCTAACTATTGCACATTGTCACTCATTTGCCATCTGTCTGAACCACGTCTTTCCAAAGAGCATCTTACAATTCTTCAACATGTCTTTGTAACACTGGCGTTGACCACTCAATTTCCTTTTACTATCAAGAAAATTAGGCATTTCACAACAGGTAATATCGGAGAATACATGATATATACATTTTGAGATCATTGTAAGATGCACATCTCAAGATTCAGGGACAGTTTCTTCTCTGCTGGTATCAGGCAATTGAACCATCCTTCCACAACTAGAGAGCAGTCCTGAACTACTATCTACCTTATTGGAGACCCCTGGACTATCTTTAATTGGACTTCATCTGCTTTAATTTGCACTAATGTAACTCCATCATCTCGTATCTGTACACTGTGAATGGCTCAATTGTAATCATGTATTGTCTTTCTGCTGACTGGTTAGCACGCAACAAAAGCTTTTCACCTCGGTACACATGACAATAAACAATAAACTAAACTAGATCTTGGAGCTTGCTTTTCTCAGAAGCTTTTAACATTTATTGCAGAGTGATGAAGGGGAATATCCTGATTTCACAGGACTCGCGCTTTGACTGGCGAATAATCGGCAAAGTTTATGATAAATAGAGGAATTGTTGACTGGAAAAAAAATTCCATAGATGAAGAAATAATTTTCACTTTGAAATTTTAAGATCGATATCAAGATGTTCAGACACACAATGAAGAGTCTGTTGTCCTCTAGCTGCTGCCATACAATGTCTGTCTTCATGAAGGCCAAAATGTAGAGAATGCAACAAAACTAAGTAGTGCAAAGATCTCAAGGATATTAATGACATAAAGCTTTTATGTGACCCATGGCCGAGGTTATAGTGTCCTCTCCAGAAGGAAGACTTGGTGTGAGAATCCTAGGTTGGAGGGGACAAATTAGTTCCACCAAGGTGCATCTGCTTGTTCACTGTGATGGCTGCAACATGGTAGCTCCAGCAGACGAACTCGGGATCAAAGCATCATGCAAGCTTCCTGTATCTATGATGTTGATCTTGGTGATAATTTACTGGTTATTGTGCATAGTCTGTGCATTCAGGGAGAGATAGCCCTTGTGGGTTTATGTGTGGAGCCTTGTGAGAGCAATCAAGCAGTACCTGGAATGAAACAAAGAAAATGCTGGAAATAGTCAGGTCAGCCAGCAAAAGTGCATAGAGAAACATTAACCTGAAATATAATTTATGTTGCTCTCTTCACAGAGGCAGTCTGACTCACTGAGCATTTTTTTTTGTCTACCACTTTGTGAACCTTTGGAACACCTGCTGTGCTCTGCTTGAGGAGAGGTAGATGAGCTCCCCTTTCATAGAAACATAGAAATTAGGTGCAGGAGTAGGCCATTCGGCCCTTCGAGCCTGCACTGCCATTCAATATGATCATGGCTGATCATCCAACTCAGTATCCCGTACCTGCCTTCTCTCCATACCTTCTGATCCCCTTAGCCACAAGGGCCACATCTAACTCCCTCTTAAATATAGCCAATGAACTGGCCTCAACTACCCTCTGTGGCAGAGAGTTCCAGAGATTCACCACTCCCTGTGTGAAAAAAGTTTTTCTCATCTCAGTTTTAAAGGATTTCCCCCTTATCCTTAAGCTGTGACCCCTTGTCCTGGACTTCCCCAACATCGGGAACAATCTTCCTGCATCTAGCCTGTCCAACCCCTTAAGAATTTTGTAAGTTTCTATAAGATCCCCTCTCAATCTCCTAAATTCTAGAGAGTATAAACCAAGTCTATCCAGTCTTTCTTCATAAGACAGTCCTGACATCCCAGGGAATCAGTCTGGTGAACCTTCTCTGCACTCCCTCTATGGGAATAATGTCCTTCCTCAGATTTGGAGACCAAAATTGTACGCAATACTCCAGGTGTGGTCTCACCAAGACCCTGTACAACTGTAGTAGAACCTCCCTGCTCCTATACTCAAATCCTTTTGCTATGAAAGCTAACATACCATTCGCTTTCTTCACTGCCTGCTGCACCTGCATGCCTACTTTCAATGACTGGTGTTCCATGACACCCAGGTCTCGCTGCATCTCCCCTTTTCCTAATCGGCCACCATTTAGATAATAGTCTGCTTTCCTGTTTTTGCCACCAAAATGGATAACCTCACATTTATCCACATTATACTGCATCTGCCAAACATTTGCCCACTCACCCAGCCTATCCAAGTCACCTTGCAGTCTCCTAGCATCCTCCTCACAGCTAACACTGCCCCCCAGCTTATTGTCATCCGCAAACTTGGAGATATTGCCTTAAATTCCCTCATCCAGATCATTAATATATATTGTAAATAGCTGGGGTCCCAGCACTGAGCCTTGCGGTACCCCACTAGTCGCTGCCCGCCATTGTGAAAAGGACCCGTTTACTCCTACTCTTTGCTTCCTGTTTGCCAGCCAGTTCTCTATCCACATCAATACTGAACCCCCAATGCCGTGTGCTTTAAGTTTGTATACTAATCTCTTATGTGGGACCTTGTCGAAAGCCGCCTGGAAGTCTAGATACACCACATCCACTGGTTCTCCCCTATCCACGCTACTAGTTACATCCTCGAAAAATTCTATAAGATTCGTCAGACATGATTTACCTTTCGTAAATCCATGCTGACTTTGTCCAATGATTTCACCACTTTCCAAATGTGCTGCTATCCCATCTTTAATAACTGACTCTAGCAGTTTCCCCACTACCGATGTTAGACTAACTGGTCTGTAATTCCCCGTTTTCTCTCTCCCTCCCTTCTTAAAAAGTGGGGTTACGTTTGCTACCCGCCAATCCTCAGGAACTACTCCAGAATCTAAAGAGTTTTGAAAGATTATTACTAATGCATCCACTATTTCTGGAGCTACTTCCTTAAGTACTCTGGGATGCAGCCTATCTGGCCCTGGGGATTTATCGGCCTTTAATCCATTCAATTTACCCAACACCACTTCCCGACTAACCTGGATTTCACTCAATTCCTCCAACTCCTTTGACCCGCGGTCCCCTGCTATTTCCGGCAGATTATTTATGTCTTCCTTAGTGAAGACGGAACCAAAGTAGTTATTCAATTGGTCCGCCATATCCTTGTTCCCCATGATCAACTCACCTGTTTCTGACTGCAAGGGACCTACATTTGTTTTAACTAATCTATTTCTTTTCACATATCTATAAAAACTTTTGCAGTCAGTTTTTATGTTCCCTGCCAGTTTTCTTTCATAATCTATTTTTCCTTTCCTAATTAAGCCCTTTGTCCTCCTCTGCTGGTCTCTGAATTTATCCCAGTCCTCTGGTATGCTGCTTTTTCTGGCTAATTTGTACGCATCATCCTTCGCTTTGATACTATCCCTGATTTCCCTTGTTATCCACGGATGCACTACCTTCCCCGATTTATTCTTTTGCCAAACTGGGATGAACAATTTTTGTAGTTCATCCATGCAGTCTTTAAATGTCTTCCATTGCATATCCACCGTCAACCCTTTTAGAATTAATTGCCAGTCAATCTTGGCGAATTCACGTCTCATACCCTCAAAGTTACCTTTCTTTAAGAACCATTGTTTCTGAATTAACAATGTCACTCTCCATCCTAATGAAGAACTCAACCATATTATGGTCACTCTTGCCCAAGGGGGCACGTACAACAAGACTGCTAACTAACCCTTCCTCATTACTCAATACCCAGTCTAAAATAGCCTGCTCTCTCGTTGGTTCCTCTACATGTTGATTTAGATAACTATCCCGCATACATTCCAAGAAATCCTCTTCCTCAGCACCCCTGCCAATTTGATTCACCCAATCTATATGTAGATTGAAGTCACCCATTATAACTGTTTTGCCTTTGTCGCACGCATTTCTAATTTCCTGTTTGATACCATCTCCAACTTCACTACTACTGTTAGGTGGCCTGTACACCCACCAGCGTTTTCTGCCCCTTAGTGTTTCGCAGCTCTACCCATACCGATTCCACATCCTCCAAACTAATGTCCTTCCTTTCCATTGCGTTAATCTCCTCTCTAACCAGCAACGCTACCCCGCCTCCTTTTCCTTTCTCTCTATCCCTCCTGAATATTGAATATCCCTGGATGTTCATCACCCAGCCTTGGTCACCCTGGAGCCATGTCTCCGTGATCCCAACTATATCATAATCATTAATAGCTATCTGCACGTTCAACTCATCCACCTTATTACAAATACTCCTTGCATTGAGACACAAAGCCTTCCTATAGAAAGACCCTGACATTCATAAGCAGAAGCAAGCTGCAGACTATGAAACAGTGCGTGAATCAGCTCCCACCATCTGCTAATTAATGCAAGGTGACAATAACCTTCATCACGAAAGGTGCAGCAACACAGGCCCGAGTCTATGGCCAGAACTCGGCATCTGGATTGTCACTGCTGCCTTCGCTAGGGGGATAACTACTCAGCAGGCCAGGCCATCACTTTGGAAAGAAAAACAGAGTCAAATACAGGTTTCGGTTTTTATTATTTCAGATTTCCAGCATCTGTGTTTTTTTTGTTGTTTTTACAACTTTGGGTACATGTCTACTCAGGGATGGAGTGTGCCCAGAAGACACTTAGGGACAGGTCACACAAACTGGAGCACTTCTATCTCTTTCTATCTGATCATTTTTGCTTGCTCCCTTTCCCCTTTGTAGGATTGGAGAGATCACTATAAAACATTCGAATATTTGCAGCAAGATAAGCCAGTCTTCATTACAATATTTATGTTGCTTTGTTTTACCAAGCTCAGCTCCTGGCCAACTTGCAAGTCTTTGTTGATCCATTGAACTAATACAAGTACAGGGGTTCTTCCTACTGATTACATCTGAATTGATATTATTCAATGATAATTGTATATAAATGCATTAATTTCACGGGGGAGAAATGATTGGACATTCAATGAGGATTAATTGCACCTCTGTACACAAAGTATTTCATATGTGCAAGCACACTATACATAGAAAATCATGTTAGGACTGTATCCAGGTTGTAACTATGTTTTGATATTGATCTTATGGTATAAATCATTCATACAGTGTGTGAAATAAATGTATTGCGTAATTCAATTTCCACCCATATATATTGTAACATAATGGACAAATAGATGGTTAAACTGATTTAATGTAGAGGTGTGAAACATTAAGTTTTGGAGAAACAATCCTATTGATCTAATGCAAATAAAGGGAAATATTTTGTGGGATTGGACCAACACTTATGCATGATGGCCCTACAACTGGATTTCTTCTCCGGTGCTGCACCAGACAATGCCTGGTGGGAGACCACTTTTCGGAGCTGCCGCAACGCAAATTCTCCCGCCCGTGTCGCGGGGTTGGAACGACCTGGAGCGGGACCTTACATCGCCCGGCACGGCTTTAACGGTCGCGGGACATGCCAACGCCCGCCCAGTGCTCCCACATTGAGACATTAAGACCTGGAGCTGGGCCGTACATCAACCGGCACGGCCTTAACGGCCATGGAACTTACCATCGCCCACCTGGGGCTTTAACATAGGGAGAAAAATGGAACACAGGGGAGAGAAAAGACTTTGCCTTCCATCACAGTGAGGAGGAGATTCACTGTGATGGATGTTTGTGTGACTTGAATTGTTTGTGTGTCTTGTAGAAATTGTTCTGTTTGTATGGCTGTACGGAATGTTGTATGGCTGTATGGCTCAAACGAAACAGATTTTGGTTTGAGCCTCATTTGAGGTTCAAATGACAATGACTAAATATTGTGTTACCTGGTTGTATTCTTGATTTTAGAATAATAGAACTTCAGTAAAGGGTTTAGGTCAAACTGTGGAGATTAAATAATCTAAAGCAATTTTATTACTGAGTGAAATAGAAAACATTTTCAGCAGAAAGGTTGACAGAGCTATCAATTCAGATACAGGGATATTGTCTGACATTAAAATGCTTCAAGGAGGGACGTCAATGTTTTTTGATTTATGAAGATATCATAAATATGTACATAGCATAACATATCTGTTTTATATTAAAAGCTAATAGTTAAAACCTCAGTTATTGCCTACACAACACTGCAGACTGGTGGCCTGATTACTTCAAAACAAATTGGCTAGTCACAAAATATAAATATTCCTTCCTTCAATTAGTTTACGCTTAGAGTGATAGTACATTGGGAGTAAAGTTCATAAATCAACAGCCGGCTGAGTTCAACTGCGGTTCCCTTCAATATGCTGTACAGTAAGTAGATTCATGAGACTTCGAGATTTTCACTTGGAATGCTTGTCATGCGAATCACAGAACAGTAGCTATTTTAGGAATATTTATAATGACCTCAGATAATTGGTAGACACAAGAATCAGAAATAATTTAACATTATGGTGACAGCAATGTACTTCTGTTGGTGTGCAACATTGACAGACTATAAAAACACAGACATATTGTGGACATCTACAGAGTTAAGGTTTCTCCATTTCTTGCCAGTTCTGTGGTCTACTCATCATTTGAAATGGCAAGAACAAATTAAAGGAGCAATGCCGTTTGAATATTTTATCTTTAAATTAAAAAATGTTAAGTACCCAACAACATGATTCTATAAGATATAACTAACAACAACTAGCCTTTGTAAAACTGACCTCACCGATGGACAGTGGCACAGAAAGCATTTTTTCTTAAATTGTTTGTGGTTGCCTGTCACAAAGCCAGAGAATTCCCACAGCTCATTGCTGAACCCAGCAACAAGGCACAATGATCTAAGAAAAGTGCAGCCAAAAAAGTTTTAATAGTGAATGATGCTTTGTCATCAGTATTCTGTGTAGTGTAGTTGCAATTGCTCTTGCTTTTCTGATGTTTAGCATGGAGGTCCATCTTGTTAATACTGATAATCCTGCCTCACTATAGATACACAAAAAAAAACCTTTCAGAGAGTGAACTTGGCAACGCAAAACTATTAACATGATCTGATGACTTTGATTCCGTCTCCCCCTACACTCTGAGGAGAAAAATGCCAACAGGGAAACTTGTTAAGCAGTACTCATTCTTCAAAAAGACTACTTGTGAAGAACAGACAGAAAGTGGAATTATGATTTTCAAAATTTTAATTTTCGCAACTATTGGTTGCACAGTCTGTGCCTTTTATATGTCATGGTGAAAATGTTATAACTATTTAAAGATGTTGAAACAGGGCACTTGGAAGGATTCAAGATGTTCAGGCAAAGTCAACATGGCTTTGCAAAAGTGAATTTATTGGATTTATTTGAAGAAAGTAACACGCGGTGTGGATAAAGGGGAACTAGTGGATGTAGTAGGATTTACAGATGGATGCATGGATGGGTAGTAAATGATGAGCTTGCCATCAGTGTCAAGATCTCAAATAAGGTTTTTTTTAAATTCCTACTTTTATTTCCAATAAACATTCAATCGGTTATTGTGGAAAATAAAACCTCAACTTATTACAAATTATGTAAATATTTGGATTGTGATACTGAATTCACAATTGCTAAATTTTCCAATGACACACAGATAACTAGAAAAGTAAACTGTAAAGAGGACATAAAGGTTAAGTGGGTGGGGGGGGAAAAGAGGCAAATGGTGTACAAAGTTGGAACATATCACTGCCTAAATAGGATAGGTTGTTCATTAATAAAGACATGAGTTGAAACTGTTGCCTGAAATGGTTGAGAGTCTTTAGAACTCTTCCTGATGGATAGGCACAAAATCCTGGAGTAACTCAGCGGGACAGGCAGCATCTCTGGATAGAAGGAATGGGTGACGTTTCGGGTCGGGACCCTTCTCTTTCTGACAAGGTAGAGGAAGCAAATATTTTAAGGCAGTGGTAGAAACCTAATAAGCAAAGGAGTGGAAGATTACCACAGACAGATAGGTGTTGAGTCAAGGTTGCGATCAGATCAATCATGATCTTCTTGAATAATGATTTGGGGAGCATGCTTGAGAAGCCATATGGTCCCCTCATGCTCCTAATTCACATGTTCACATGTATGTAAATACTCTTAACAAAAATGAACACCTTTGTTCATCTGGCTAACAGAAAAAAAAGAGTAGGCATAAATGAATCTTTTTCCTAGTTGGCAAGACATATCAAATGGCCCGTTAAGGGCCTGTCCCACTTGGGCGTCATTTGCGCGTCACACAGATGGCGCACGATGATTTTGTACATCCCAAAATCCTGAGGAGCCGCACGCGACCGCGCATCACTGCCTACGTCACCATGCACCATGCGCACATAACGCGCGCGCCGTGCGTCATGACGCGTAAATGATGTCACAAAAATGACGCGCAAGTGACACCCACGTGGGACAGGCCCTTTACAAACACCTTGATGAGCTTCATTGTGATTTATCAAGCCAAGGTGAATTTCTGTGCGAGGAACCTAGATCACAGCTAGTAGAGACATGGACAGGGGAGAGGAATAAACAAAAAAGACTGAGGTGAGAGAAATGCATTGTTCAGTGGGAAGGAGTTGTAGAATTGGCGAGATTACAGAAACTAATGAATAAGCTTCAAAAGGTTTTTCCACATATTACCTTATGACATGGGCAAGGGCCATTTCAGTCCATTGAGTCTATGCCAGCTCACAGAATAACAATCCCACACTATCTATCCCTTAAACTATATCCATCACCTCCTCCGAGAATTTATCATTAATCCATACAGAGGTGCACCCTCACACAATCAGCAATAGAGGTCAGGATAGAGTCTGAGTGATTGGAACCATGGCTGCACCAATATGCCATTCTATGTCTGTTTATCATATGGATGAGAAGTGCAAGTCTGAGGTGCAGTGAAATCAGGATTCAACATAGATTCATAAACGCAAAGACGATGAACATTATGCCACTTGGAACGGAGAAGGATATTGGTTTCATTAGAGGATAAAGTAAGGTAGGAGTAGAGGCAGAAAACAAAGTAAAAGTTGAAGCTCAACTTATGATCAATTATTTGAGAAAGGAGCATGAAAGAAAATGGGGAACTACAGAGCAGTTAGAAATCGGGAAATACTAGAAACTAAAGGGCCTGTCCCACTTACGTGTCCTTGGCACGCAAATTACCTCGTGGTCGCGTTGAGGCGCACGGGCATCGTATGGCCTCGCGGGGCCGGTCCCACTGAGAAGCCCGGAGCGGTATGTAGTTTTGCGCGACATCGCGCGGGGCTCCAACATTTTTGTAGCAAACTAAATCTCCGCACGCCAACAGCTTGTCGTGGAACTGACGGACAAAGTGGGACAGACCCAAGACCCTGGCGCGATGCAACGTCTTACCTCCAACAACAGCAGAAGCAGGCAAACGATCGCCAAATGATCGTTGCTGTCCGGATCTGCCCCCACTTCTGCTCCCAGAGCGGGGCTAAGAAAATTGAAGATGGACACAAAATGCAGGAGTAGCTCAGCGGGACTGGCAGCATCTCTGTAGAGAAGCAATGGATGACGTTTCGGGTCAAGCCACTTCTTTTCAGAATGAAGAAGAGTCTCAACATGAAACATCACCCATTGCTTCTCTCCAGTCACGCGCTCCAGGCGGCTGTGCGTATGCATGAAATCGCGCGGGACCGTCACGGCTCAACTCGAACACAAGGTCGCGTAATTTGCGTGCCAAGGACACGTAAGTGGGACAGGCCCTTTAGTAGACAAAAATGCTGGTGAAACTCAGAGGCAGCATCTATGGAGCGAAGGAATAGGTGACATTTCGAGTCGAGACCTTTCTTCAGACTGATGTGGGGGGGGGGGAGGGGGGCGGAGGGAGGGGGCGGAGGCAGTAGGCTGTGGGAAAGCTGGGAAGGAGGGAGAAAGCAAGGACTACTTGAAATTGGAGGTCAATGTTCATACCACTGGGGTGTAAACTACCCAAGCGAAATATGAGGTGCTGCTCCTCCAGTTTGCGGTGGGACTCACTCTGGCCATGGAGGAGGCTCTGGACAGAAAGGTCAGATGCGGAATGGGAGGGGGAGATGAAATCCAGAGCCACCGGGAGATCAGGTTGGTTAATGCGAACTGAGCGGGGGTATTGGGCGAAGCGATCGCCAAGCCTGCGCTTGGTCTCACCGATGTAGAGCAGTTGACACCTAGAGCAGCGGATGCAATAGATGAGGTTGGAGGAGGTGCAGGTGAACCTCTGCCTCACCTGGAAAGACTGCTTGGGTCCTTGGATGGAGTCGAGGGAGGAGGTAAAGCGGCAAGTGTAGCATTTCCTGCGGTTGCAAGGGAAAGTACCAGGGGAGGGGCTGGTTTGGGTGGGAAGGGACAAATTGACCAGGGAGTTACGGAGGGAGCGGTCTCTGAGGAAAGCAGAAAGGGGAGGAGATGGGAAGATGTGGCCAGTGGTGGGAAAATGTCGGATTATCTGTTGTATGTGACGGCTGGTACGGTTGAAGGTGAGGACAAGGGGAACTCTGTCCTTGTTATGAGTGGGGGGGGGGGGGGGGATGGGGAGTGAGAGTGGAGCTATGGGATATAGAGAAGACCCTGGTGAGAGCCTCATCTATAGGCGAAGAGGGGAATCCCCGTTCCCTAAAGAATGAGGACATCTCCGATGCCCTAGTTTGGATCACATCCTGGGTGCAAATGCGGCGTAGACGGAGTAATTGGGAGTAGGGGAGTCCTTACAGGAAGCAGGGTGGGAAGAAGTGTAGTCCAGATAGCCATGGGAGTCAGTGGGTTTGTAGTAGATGTCAGTCAGTAGTCTGTTACCTGCGATGGAGATAGTGAGGTCTAGAAACCCTAGGGAGATGTCAGAAATGGTCCAGGTGAATTTGAATGCCGGATGGAAGTTAGTGGTGAAATGGATGAAGTCAGTGAGCTGTGTATGGGTGCAAGAGGTAGCACCAAAGCAGTTGTGAATGTAGCGGAGTTAGAGTTCGGGGATAGGGCCACGGTACGCCTCGAACAAGGATTGTTCGACGTACACTACAAAGAGGCAGGCATAGCTGGGGCCCATGCACATGCCCATAGCTACGCCTTGGATTCGGAGGAAATGGGAGGAGTCAAAGGAAAAGTTGTTGAGGGTAAAGACCGGTTCCGTTAGGTGGAGGAGAGTACTGGTAGACGGAGATTGGTTGGTTCTGCGGTCAAGAAAGAAACTAAGGGCTTTAAGACCCTCCTGGTTGGGAATGGAGGTGTAGAGTGACTGGACATCCATGGTGAAGATGAGGGAGTGGAGGCCTATAAAACGGAAGTCATGGAGGAGACGAAGAGCTTGTGAGGTGTCTTGGACATAGGTTATGAGGGATTTGACCAGGGGGGATAGGATGGTGTTGAAGTATGTGGAAAGTTTGGTGGGACAAGAACAAGCAGAAACAATGGGTCTGCCAGGACAGTCAGGTTTGTGGATTTTGGGGAGAAGGTAAAATTGGGCCGTGCGGGGCTGGGGAATGATGAGGTTGGAGGGGAGGGCAGGGAGCCGGAAGTGATGAAGCCAGTGATGGTGTTTGAGATAATGGCCTGGTGCTCGTCTGTGGGGTCATGGTCCCAGGATAAAGAGGAAGAGGTGTCTGAGAGTTGGCCGCTGGCCTCAGAGCAGTAGAGATCAACGCGCCAGACTACCATAGCACCACCCTTGTCGGCAGGTTTGATCACCCAGTCGGGGTTGTTGCAGAGTGAGCGGAAGGCTGTACATTCAGGGGGGGAGACTTCGAGTGAGAAGGGGGAGTGGAAAAGTTGAGGCAGTTGATGTCCCGCCAGCAGTTTAAAATGAAAAGGTCTATGGCCATGAGGGGGAGTCCAAGAGGAGGGGGTCCGTTGGAGACAGGAGATGGGGGTCATCACTGGGAGGGGGTGAGGTCTCCTTACCATGGAAAAACGCTTTCATGCGGAGGCGACGTAAGAGGAGCTCCACATCGGCACTCATTCAGGTGGGGACGGAGCGGAACAAAGGTGAGGCCTCTGCTGAGGACAGACCATTCAGTATCAGAGAGGGGGAGGTCAGGGGGGTGGTGAACACGCGGCACGGATGGGGGTTGGGGCCTGGAGGAAGGCAGGTGATTGGACGGAGGCTGAGGCAATGTCTGGTAGTGTGGGTGGTCAAGGAGGAGGGGGGTATGAGGACTATAGCGTGGGTGGGGAGGAGCTGGTTTCACATGGTACAAGGGGGAAGGGGAACACCCAGTGAGGTTCCCTGTGTTGGGGGGGGGGGGGGGGGGGTGGAGCACTAGGACCCAGCACAGTCAGACCCGTGGTGTGAGAGTTTGCAGCATGGAGACTTCAGGCCCGGTGCTGAGCCTGGGACTCAGGCTGCGGCCCGCTGGTGGGCGGAGGAGTTGCGAGGGTTGGTGGAGTCACTGGTGGAGTGCTGCGGGGAGTGGAGTCAGTGGCCGAAGCATCGGAAGTCCCGGTCACCAAAAGGCTGGTGAGGCGGCGAGGTTCGGCGGTCCCGGTGAGGCAGCGAGGTTTGGCGTCATCGATGGGTAGGTGAAGTTTGGCAGCAGAGACCACATCTTCGGTAGTCCGTGCCTGAGATCGGTCAGGAAGGCGGTGAGTGTTGGTGCTGCTCCTTGTGGCAAAGATGGCGTCGTGGGACTGGGCCTGGTGGTGTTCGGGCAGTCGGCGTGAACCAGCGTTGGGGCCCGGGGCCTGCAGGCAGTTGAGTCGCGGAGTGTTGGTGGCAGGAGCAGTTTGGAGGTGGGCGAGTTTACGATCCTTGGTGGAGTTCAAGTGGGCAAGGAATCGTTTGTTGAAGGCGTGGATCTGACGCTGGATGAAGTAGAGTTGGGATCCGTTGCAGGTCTGGGTGAGTGAGGCCCAAAGTTTCGGGAGGGTCAAAGTGAGGTCCTGCTGTTGCCGGCGCATCACAGCCAGAGTAGATCGCAGGGCACGGAAGGAGAACTGCCATGTATGGCGGCAGATAGCCTTTCGGTATTTATAGTCCAGGTTGGGTTCGAACTGGGAGGTAGGGAACTGAAGCTGGAACCCATGAGGTTCAAGTTGGAGGCTGTTGTGTTTGACGGCTAATAACTCACAATCGACACTTGTTGTACCGAGCCTGTAAGAGCGTTTATTTCAAGACAAAATGGCCGCGTCATAGCTAGTTTAGATGGCCCCGGACTCATTCCGAGGAAAAACATACATTTCGGGGCAGAGCCCTCTAGTGATGACTGTAAGGACAGTCTTACCCAGACACAACATATTTTCCCCTCCTTGTAAATGAAGGTGATCATTTAAGTCAAGTCATCCAAACAAATATGTCCATATGAAATCAGTCCAAAGTCCTTTCAAATTCCATGTCTGCTATTAATAAACGGAAGTCCAAAAAAATAACTGCTCAGTGAACATAACGGTTTCTGGCTTCACAGCTGAAAATCTTGCAGATACTGAGGTCTCCTCTTCTGTCGCTGAGAGCGTTGAGCGGGATTTAGCTGCTCTGCGGTCTACCGCAGGCCGGCAGTCGCAGATTTAAAGTTCCCGCCGCGCCGCAGCCAGAAGCACCGTAGACTGCAGGCCGCAGGGCCGGCGGTCGAAGCTCCCCTCCAGGGGGCCCCGGCGAGGGACCCCGCTCCTGATGATAAGGCGGCGCTGCATCCGCAGTAGAAGTAGGCCGCGGGCCGACCAATGGAGCTTCTTCTTCTCCTGGGTCCCCAACGAGGGATTCCCAGGCTGCGGACGCCGCGCCAGCTGGAGCACTGCAGACCGCGGCTTCAGGCAGCAGCGGGCCAGCGAAACGGAGCGCTCCCCTCTGGCGAGGGCTTGCCCGCTCCGCAACGAAAGTCCTCGCTGTGCCCGCCGCTGAAGCCCCGGGCATGGCTCCGGGAAAGGCCGCCCGATCCTCGATGTTAGGCCACGGGGGAGGCGACATGGAAAAAGTCGCCTCTCCGTGGATCACATGATGTGTTTTGTGGTCCAAGTACTGCAGTTTTTTCTGCTTATTTCTGCTTATTGCGGGGCATACAAATCATATTGATTTGTTGCAACATACAAGTTGAGGATAGGTAAAAATGGTCTATCTTTCTACTCATTCACCATCACACACCCGCTTGCAATATTTGTTTATTTATTGTCTATTGAGTATTGTGTTTACAAACCGGTTGTGCTGCTGCAAGTAAGGAATTTTGGTACATCTGACAATAAAACACTCTTGACTCTTAATTTTGCAGAATAAAACATTTACAGTGGTGGTAGAGTAAAACCTTTACAATGGACCTAACAAATGAACCAGGAGTCACAGTTGAGAGAAAGCAATTTGTTTTGTCTTCCAACCTGATAATTATCTTGTGAAAGTAGTACAGGTGCACAACCTTTTATCCGAAAGCCTTGGGACCAGACACTTTTCGTAATTCAGAATTTGTCGGTCTTCGGAATGGAAATTTTTTAGCGTAGATTTTAATGGCTGGCTCAGTGGTAGAGTGCTCGGCTCATATCCGCAAGGTCGCGAGTTTGCGCCTTGTTCCCGGCAGTTACTCGGTCGCGAGTTTGAGTCATCAATGTCGTTTTTTCTTGCAGAATAAATGTCTGTATGAAATGCAGTGTGTTGAATGAATTCCTGAATTTGTAAATGTGCCCGCAGCATTGAATCACCTCTCGCACTCATGTCATCCTAGCGGGGCTACATGCCCTTAGGTGGCCTAGCTCGGGGATTCTTGAATCCCCGAGCTAGGTCGCGAGTTTGCGCCTCGATCCTGGCAGTTACTCGGTCGCGAGTTTGTGTCTTCAATGTAGTTTTTTCTTGCAGAATAAATGTTTGTATGAAATCCAGTGTAGGAGAGGTGTACTGACTGTGTGGGCAGAACTTTGGAAGTGATTGCCCACCAGTCTAAAACGCCGCTGTGTCTCCCTGTCCCTGGGATAGCAGGGGGCGATCAAACAGCACAATACCCCCCTCCCCCTCCAACTCCAGAGGAATCCGCTCCCCGATGGGCAGCTACGGCGACAAGTGGCAGTTTGCCCACAGCCCGAGCTGCGCCCCCTCATCCGCCACCCCAAGAACAAGACGTACCTTGCACACCATCAGCTTCTTCCCCTACGTGTTCCCCTGGAGTTGGAGCGGGGCTGGGCTGGAGTTGCTGCTGGCTGTGGGTCTCTGGGATCTCCGTGCTTGCAGTGGGCCTGGGGGTCGGTGTCCCGTTGGTCCTGACGTCTCCGGCCACCCCCCTGGACTGGATCTGAGACTGGGAACTGTACCGCCCTTGCCCCCTCCCTCTGCAACTGCAAACAACCCCACTCTCCTGCAAGGGCGGTACAGTTCCCGGAGGATGGCAGGTGGCCGGAGACGTCAGGACCAACAGGAACCCGCTCCCCGATGGGCCCCTACGACGCCCCGAGCTGCGCCCCGTCATCCGCAACCCAGGTTCCTCTGTAGTTGGAACCAACGATCTTTGGTTGGAACGGGGCTGGGCTGCTGCTGGCTGTGGGTCTCTGGGATCTCCGTGCTTGCAGTGGGCCTGGGGGTCGGTGTCCCGATGAGGGGGCGCAGCTCGGGGTACGGCTTCTGGTGGTCCTGACGTCTCCGGCCAGTTTGCAGTTTTCCTCTGTAGTTGGAGCGGGGCTGGGCTGGGCTGCTGTTGGCTGTGGGTCTCTGGGATCTCCGTGCTTGCGCTTGAAAACGTTCACCGAGGGCGGCCCGCAGAGGTGACAGCGGAACCTCCGGTCGGTCCTCGAAGAAAGGGGAACTAAATCCCCATTCATAAAAGAGAAGGTGAGGGTATATTGCGCGGGAAGGTTAATAATTGACAATATGCTGCTGCCTGCCCGCTGAGTTAAAAAGTTCCCACGGTAGACTCACGATACACAGTGTATCGTGAGTCTACCGTGGGAACTTTTTAACTCAGCGGGCAGGCAGCAGCATATTGTCAATTATTAACCTTCCCGCGCAATATACCCTCACCTTCTCTTTTATGAATGGGGATTTAGTACCCCTTTCTTCGAGGACCGACCGGAGGTTCCGCTGTCACCTCTGCAGGCCGCCCTCGGTGAACGTTTTCAAGGACCTTTCTTCAAGGACCGAAAAAATGGCCGCTATTCGGAGGTTTTCGTTATTTGGATCTTCGGATAAAAGGTTGTGCACCTGTATTTGTAAATTATGAATAACTGTTTCTTTATGCACGCCAATTGAGAAGCTTTAACCAACACAATGAATTGATCATGACAATAATGGGCAGTACCAGAAATTGCTTTGGTCTTCTGCATCCGTGTATTTTGCTACCTGTATAAATAATAACTGAAGGCATTTAAAAAAAAAAACATAATTCAAAAGTTCTGTTCACCTGCAGCAGAAAGATGTAGCAGCAGAAACTCCTCAGAATAAACCAATTATAATCTTGACATCAAGCCATATAACATCAAAGGTTTTCAATTTCTATTAGTGCTGCAAGTGTTAACAATAACCATCTACAGTGATGAGTCACAGCATATCAAAGATCTGTGGTAGGCGACATTGTGATGTGTGTGAGACATAGTAGGTGCTCTCATTCTCTTCAATCGCAATCTTGTTTCCGTTTCATTTTGAAATCTCCTTTTATAACACAGATCCAAATATCATTTAAAATTAGAAAAAAAATTGGAACCAAACACAATGCTGTCTTGTCAGTGTTCCAGCAGCGGAGCTTATAAAGTTGTCCAATTATAGTACATTATTTTCCTGAAGTGTGAGAAGAATCAGCTACTGCAATCCACTATCTCTATGTGAATGCAAGACAACAATGAGATGTCAACAGTTGTAATATCTCACTTACAAGATGAAATCCAGTGGAGCGTTAGATTAATAGCGGCAAAAAAATCAAGCTCACATTTCTTACAATGTGGTACAAGTCAAATCAAAGTTTTATGATTGACTTGCACATGCTGAGCTTGTATATTGCAGCAATAGGATTAAGGCACACTCTTTCAGAAAAGCTGCTTTAAAAAGTAACATCTTAGCACTGTATCTTGTTATTGACTGTCAGTCAGCTTGCTCATTAAAGCATGTTTACTGAAGCTCAATGCCTTTCTACAACTCCATCACAATTTATGGCCAGAAGATCACAAATTCACGACTCTGGAATCTTGAGCAAAAAACAAACAATTAGATGGGTCCCGACTCTAAATGTTGTCTGTCCATTTCTCTCTACTGATGCTGTCTGACCCGATGAATCTCTTTGGCCATTTGTTTAATTGTTTTTCACAGCTTACATTTGCCGAATACTTTAGTGGAAGATTGAGAATGCACCAATATGTGTAAAATCATGAGGGTAATTGATAGGGTGAATGCATAGAGTCTTTTACCCAAGGTGGGAGAATGAACAACCAAGGACATACGTTTAAGGTGAGAAAGGAAAGATTTCATAGGAACCCGAGGCACAACATTTTCCATTCAGAAGATGGTGTGTACATGGAACGAGCTGCTAAACGAGGTGATTGAGGCAGGTACCATAACTGCATTTAAAAGACACTTGGGCAGGTATATGGATGGATAAGGTTTAGAGGTACATGAGCCAAACATGAGCAAATGGGACTGGCTTACATGGGATATCTTGATTATCATGGACAAGTTGGACAAAGGCCTGTTTCTGTGCTGTATTACTCTATGTTAGTGATGCTGTGGGAGGTATCATTCTTTGAATGAGGCTTCTGTCCTTTTTGGTGAACCTTAAAGACAGTAAGAAATAAAGAAAACTATTCGACCCACTGAGTCAAAGCCATCTGCCAAAGCATTCCCCATTAATCCCATTCATCCTCCTATTTCACTGTAACCTACTCTCTCTCACTCAGCCAACAACTCTTCCTTGATTATCCTACCATCCATCTACATTCTGGGTAATTTAAGTTAGCAAATTACCATCCAACCGGCATGTCCTTGGGATGTGATAGAAGGGCAGGGGACCCACACACTCACATGGAGAAAGTGCAAACCTCCCACAAACAGCATTGGAGGTCAGGATCGAACCTGGGTTTCTGGAACTGTGAGGCAGCAGCACTATTTGCTGCGTTACTGTGCTGACCTCAGGTCTTTCTTGGCCAACATATCCCACAAAATATATCATTTTAGAGACAATATTGCCAATAATGTTATTATAGTTTGTGGAATTGAACTGTTCGCAGCTGTGACTCTACTTGGCTTTGAACTGCTTTACGGCATTCTAAAAATGTAAGCTACACTGTACAAATGCGATTCCTTGATATTGAATACTTATAAGGATCTGTAGAGCCAAACAGTGAACAAGGTTAGGGCCCTCTTATCCCAGATGGTCAGTGTAAAACACTGAACCATCATAAAACAGCAACAGTTTAATTCAAAGGAGTGTTTTTTGTGCACACTTTGCATGTAAGATTTCATGCTTGTTAATAATGTAATTTGCAAGTCTTAATGCAGTTATGCATGTCATTGCTTTTCAACTGGGACTACTGCTTGATGTAGTGTGGTGGTTATGAATGAATTCAGATGAAACTCGGCTCAGACATAGGGCAGGTGCTCAGCTTCTCCAGTGCAGTGATGCTAAACTGCCGAGTGCAGTGGCTGAGTTAGATATCCAGGGAGAAGCTCACGTGTTCCCTCCCCCTGTACTCCCAAAGAGAAGAAAAAAAATCACACATGCAAAATGCTAAGAAGCACAGCATATTGGTGTATCAGAAGAAAATGATTCCTTCTGGAGTATCTTTGGAAATGTTTTAATGACTTTCAATCATGTGGAGGGCCCAGTATTGGCTCTGCTTACCCACTTAATACATTACACTTGATGTGCATAAACAAAACTGTTCCTCCCTGGCCATGGAATACCATCATGCAATATTTTTTCTGCTCCCTTATTTATATTCGTGTTCATAAGTTATAGGAGCAGAATTAGGCCATTCGGCCCATCAAGTCTACTCCTCCATTCAATCATGGCTGATCTATTTTTCCCTCTCAACCCCATTCTCCTGCTTTCTGCCCATAATCTATAACGCCCGTATTAATCAAGAATCTATCCCCACCTTAAAAATATCCACTGATGGCCTCCTTGGCCTTTCTGGCAATTCATTTTACAGATTCACCAGCCTCTGTCTAAATAACATCCTCCTCAACTCCTTTATAAAGGTATGTCATTTTATTCTAATGCTATTCATTTCTACAGGTCATAGTGTCACAATCTCACTGCTGGAGAATGACCATCACCCCTCTCATCAACATTGGGAACTTGATAGCAACTTAATTCCAGATCAGAAAAGCTGGTGTGTAATAAGCATTGGCGAAATGACAGAATTTATCTTTCTCATCTTTCTAGATAACCCCAATTGCAAATCCATTTCAGATAGGCAACTACCTCTGGTTAAATACATTGTCTATTTCATTTGTCTGCATTATGGATCCTGGGCTGCATTGGGCTTGTTCATCTTGGACAATTGATTTCTCTGTCAATGTGCAATCAGACAACAAGGAGGAAAAACAATGAGACATCAAGGCAGACACAAAATGCTGGAGTAACTCAGCGGGCCAGGCACTATCTCTGGAGAGAAGGAATGGGTGACATTTTGGGTCAAGACATATGTCCATCAACAGCAAGATCAAGCTTGTGTGATGTCTCTTTACTGTCAAACAGTCTGCCAGTACTTCCCATTTTGACTCATGAGAAGAATCATTTGTAGTCAGCACCAGTGAAGCCATTTCTTATCCACTGACAGTAATATGTAATAACATCAGGAGAACACGAGAAACAGGGGGAGTTATAGGCCCTTATGCACCTCATGGACATTCCATCATTCATTTACTCCACTTTCTTGCACTGACGTCCAAGTATCCCCACAAATCTATCTCTGCCTTGGATATACTCAGTGATCGAAACTCCAGAGCCATTTAAGTGGAGAATTCCATGAGTTCACTATCCTCTGAGTGAGGATGTTTCTTCCATCTCAAACACAGGTGCTCTAACCATTATTGTGAGCTTGTGACCTCTAGTTCAAGCCAGACAAGTTTCATCACTTCATCTTCCTATCAGCTACATAAGCATTTGCTAAGATTCAATAAGATAAACTCAAATTCTGATACATTTAAGAAAGAAAGGGTCCTGTCTGCTTCAGCTCTTCTCACAGGACAAACCTCTCCTTCTAGGAATCAATACGGTGCACTCTCCCTATTGCAAGTTAATTGTGATGCCTGACATGTACATCATCCTCGAGGTGCAGTCTCATCCAGGCCCTGCAGAATTGTAAGGTTACGATCTGCTCCTGAGGCATTGTTGCTTTTCAATTGGTAAATGGTCATTCTGTCTTCTTGTCCATAAGTATTGGCAGTGAGATTGCATTCGTAATTTGATATGGAATGGAATCAAGGGCATTTACTTAAAGCTCAGCGTTGAAATTGATAAGTTCTAAGTGTTCCTGCCAGCTGGTATTTTCTGATCTTGATAAATTCATCTCGGAGTTCCACTTAGGAGACCTCCACCGCGATCCCTGGTAACGTTAAGTGACTTTTTTTTAAATTAAGGTCGCGGTGACCTACGACCTCCTACGACCTTCCACGACTATGTGTACGACCTCCTACGACTATGTTGAAGACCGCCCTTGACTATGAAGAAGACCTCCTTCGACTATGTTGAAGACTGGCTTCGACCATGTACGTTTTACTCAACGATGGTCTCTGGCAAATTGGTCCATGAATGAGCACGACCCCCTTCCACCTCAGAGGACCACACCGAAAACCAACAATGACCAGTGATGAGTGTCTGCAGCTCAAATGATCACCTGATAAAATAATGTCATGTCTGCATTTTTTTCTCACTAAAAAATGCCTCCCAGGTTTTTTTTTTAATCATTCTGAACCATGCAAGCAAGGAAGGAACTAGTTTGGAGGATGTTAGTAATTACTGCTGTTTGCAGTAGCCCTTTTGCTGCAGCAGCCTTTTAAGAAAGGCAGAAGGGGAAGAGCAAGGGTGAAGAGGAAGCACAAGAAGAGGTCTCAATGGGTGAATGGAGATGATGTGATGGACTGTCCCAGTACACCAGATGACTGGAAGAGAGTGGCGCTGGGCTTTGAAAAAAGATGGAACTTTAAGCACACATGTGGGGCAGTGGATGGCAAGCATGCCATTCTTGTCCCTGTCCCTGTACCCATTTTCCTTATCGTACAAGATGGCATTCTGCTGGAACCATTCCTCAAGGTCCCCCTCCTGCTGCCTGGTGGTGTAGGGCATAACCTTCCTTCAGCCCTCCCTCACCACAAATGGGGGATCTGCCTCTGATGCTGTGTCAGACACAGGAGAAAGGGCTGCTTTTCTGCCTAATATAATGAGGCAGTGAAGGATGGGGTGGAGGTGGGGACATATACTACCACCCTGGTCTCATCCTCCAGTGGTCTCTCATGCAGGGCTACCTCCTCCTGCACTATCACCTCCTGTGTCATAACCTCCTGTTACTCCTCCTCCTGGGTGGGCAACACCTGCATGGCAAGTTTTTTTGAGGGTTGTGCCCTCCCCATGCGCTGCTGCCTTTTTGGTGCCATCTCTAAAACACAAGTCTCCTCTCAAAAAAATTCTCCAGCTATGAATGAACATGCCCTGGAGTGAAAGAGGTGACGTTCTGCTGTTTAAATTACCTTTTTTTTCCTACTGAACTTTTTTTCACCCCGGAGCTATTACCTTCGACTACCTTCAACCACCTTTCACTACCTATGACTAGCATCACGACCTACTATGATCGACTTCGACTAGACCTACGACTAAAAAAAATGGCGATTTTTCCCACGCCAACCTATGTTAGTCGCGGTCAATTTTTAACATTTTGAAAAATACGCCGCGACCTAGCTGAAGCCTCGACTACGCAGAGACCACTCGCAACCATGAAGGAGAGTGACGAAGACCTCCTACGACCTCATGGCGACCTTGCCGCGACTTTGGGTCACGGACAAACTCGCCAGAGGTCGCGGTGGAGGTCGCCCAAGTGGGACAGGGGCTAAACTATTTCTCGATGTTGCCTGCCTTTTTTTATTTTTTTATTATTTCCAGCATTTTCTGATTTTATTTAAAAACTCAATAAAATGGCATGTTATTTAAACATATATGTATTTTACATACATATATATAAACATACATACATATATAAATAACTATCAATAACTAATTACCAAAGAACAGAGAAACAGTTAATGTTTCTGGTCATAAATATAAAGATGATTTTTAAAAGTCTAGCCCAGTGCAAGTTCCTAGATTCGATTCACCAACATAAAATATGGGAGGGAAGTTGCTGCCATTACTCATTCTGCTGTAATACTCCATGAAAACATCTGGAAAAATAATGGCAAATTACTGCCATTAAGTTCAAGACTTCGGTTTTTATGCACTCATGTGTATAATTCCTAAATAGTGTTACACAGAATTACCAGAATTTCTCTACTACATCTAGCCTATTGAGCCATGATTGGGCCAGAAGGCTTAGGAAGTTTGGCATGTCCCCGACAACTCTCACCAACTTCTACAGATGCACCATAGAAAGCATTTTATCAGGATGCATCACAGCCTGGTTTGGGAACAGCTCCATCCAGGACAGTAAGAAATTGCAGCAAATTGTGGACGCAGTCCAGGCCATCACACAAACCAATCTCCCTTCTATTGATTCCATTATTGCCTCGCGCTGCCTTGGCAAGGCCAGCAACATAATCAATAATGAGTCGCACTCAGGCCACCCCCTCTTCTCCTCTCTCCCATCAGGCAAAAGGTACAGAAGTGTGAAAACGCACACCACCAGATTCAGGGACAGTTTCTTCCCAGCTGTTATCAGGCAACTGAATTACCCTACCACAACCAGACAGCATTGCTGAACTACTATCGATCTCTGATGTACCTCGGACTATCTTTGACCGGACTTTGCTGGCTTTACCTTGCACTAAACGTTATTCCTTTATCACGTATCTATACACTGTAAATGGATTGATTGTAATGATGTATTGTCTTTCTGCTGAATGGTTAGCACGTAACAAAAAGCTTTTCACTGTACCTCGGTACATGTGACAATAAACTAAACTGGAGCTGGAAACTGGATTTGCTGTTCTTTGGCTAAATGCTTCTAAAATATCTTACGTTGTTTTAATGACCATCATATCCATTTGGTTTGAATCTATGAAAAATCACCCCCAAGCCGGTGTAATAAACAGAAACATGCTAGCCTTACAACAGTCAACAGCATAAAGAGCATGTTAGAAATTAAATCTATTGGGTGCATGGAGCATATTTGTTTCCTCCATCCCTCTTTCTACAGTACTGAAAATAAATGAGTACATAGTTGCAATTTACTTAACAAATGTGTTAATACAATGACTTACTTCACAGAATAACAGAAACACTTATGCATCTATATGCCTGGATGGAGAAACTAGCAGAATTTCACCAGACTCCCATGAACCATACATTGGTAATTACCACATCCATTTGAAATTATATTTCTTTCATTAAGTTTATGCTAAAATCAGAACCACTCAAGAATTTATGACAAAAAAAATTGAATGTAGTAATTCATTTCTTTCACAACAATCTTCACATCACTGGTCTTCAATGATAACTGTATACTGCTCTGAATTGGTATCTAAAAAATCTCATGTAGCTGTACATAATTTACAGCTATTTTCGCAGTTCAGAGAATTTTTTATTACAATCAAAAACATGCGCATAAACCACCATGTGAATCAAAACAAAGTACTGTTGCCATGCAGATAAGGCTATATATTTTAAATTACATATTGGCAGGGTAGATAATTCTAGTTTGCATTCTGTTCTGACAAACTGTAAGTCCAGAAGGATATTCCAGAGTAAAGGGCCTGTCCCACTTACGTGTCCTTAGCACGCAAATTACTCGACCTCGTCATCGCGTTGAGGCACACGGGCATCGTGTAGCCGCGCAGGGCCGGTCCCGCTTAGAAGCGCGGAGGGGTAAGTATTTGTGCGCGACATCCAAAATTTTTGTAGCGAACAAAATCTTCACGCGCCAACGGCCTGTCGCGGAACTGATGGCCAAAGTGGGACAGGCCCAAGACCCTGGTGTGACGCAACATCTCACCTTCAACAGCAGCAGAAGCAGGCAAACGATCGCCAAACTCAGCCTGGGGCTCATGGCCGTTGCGGTCCGGATCCGCCCCCACTCCTACTCCCAGAGCCAAGAAAATTGAAGATAGACACAAAATGCTGGAGTAACTCAGTGGGACCGGCAGCATCTCTGGAGAGAAGCAATGGGTGACATTTCGGGTCAAGACCCTTCTTTCAGACTGAATTTTTTTATTTAGCGAATGCAAAGTCCTTTAGCCAAGCAGTTGCCTCTTGATCTGCTGTATGAAGGGTGACAAGTCCTCCTTTGATTCAGACTGAAGAAGAGTCTCGACACGAAACATCACCCATTCCTTCTCTCCGGAGATGCTGCCGGTCCCACTGAGTTACTCCAGCATTTTGTGTCCATCTTCAAATGACGTCACGCGCTCCAGACGGCTGTGCGGGTGTATGAAGTCGCGCGCGACCTTCACGGGACCATCGAGGCTCAACGCGACCATGAGGTCGCGTAATTAGCGTGCCAAGGACACGTAAGTGGGACCGGGGCTTAAGTGTTCGAAAACCAAGATTGTGGTCTGGTTTGTAACCCTGAGAAGCAAAGGTTTCTAATGCTCCAAATAAATATGTCTGGAAATTGGACTTCAGGCATCATTGGTGTGCTAAATTGGTGCGAATGCCAAATCAGGTATTAAATCAAATTGCGAAATCGGAGCATTCTTGCTTTAAGAAACCGTTATCATAGTTTGCTCCCCTTTAAGAATGGCGAGAGCTGTCCTTTGTATTTCAAAGTCAGCAACTCCTTTGCAGATAGGCATCTGCCATGTCTTTCACACACTGACCTCGGGGAAGGGAGTCAGAGCTTTCAAAGAGCTCTCTGTGCACTGGCATTTGGGTGTTCCTGGAGAGCAGGTCTGCCTCTATCCAATGATTGCAAGACCCCCAAGGTCTTTGCCATCAGCAGCTGTCATCAGGTTCAGAAATGGAGAGGCCTGTGAACTAAACACATTCCTTGTTCTTTACAGAGGCCTGTTGACACTGATTCATTTCCTAATACAAAATTCACAGGAGGATTCTGTGCACTTAAAATCCATATTTCTTGGGGAGGGACATTTTAAAATCACACACAGTTCTCCATTATGCACTACTCCTGGATTTATTGTGAGTTACTAACAGGAGTTGTAGGTTGCAATTACTTGATCCAGCTTATGTTGTAAATAATGAAAATAGCATATATTAATGCCATCCACAGATGGCTGAAATACAATAGACCATTTAAACTGCAGAAGGGTGAATGACGCCCAGAAATACTTGGCCCAATTACTTGGTGGGCTGGATCCTGCCGGAAATATCACAAGTGCCAGGACAAGCGAATCATATGTGAAACTTATGCAAATGTGCAAATGCATCCTGTTTATAGGTAAATATTTCTTCTTGACGTAGTTGGATATTTTCATGTTTTTCTCTGCATGTTTGCTGTACAGTACCACATTGTCTATGACAGCCTGGTTTGCATTCCCTGAATCTTCTTCTGGCTTGCAGCAAAAGTCAACGAAGGAATTTTCAATCGATTTGTTTCAAATGGTAGAATATGCTTAGACTGTGTCTGGGAAGAATGATTATGTTTTGGCGAGTCGAGACAGTGAGTGATACAAGGTATCAAAATGAGACATTTCTATGACAACAATAAAATGCTGAAACACTTTGTGTTATATATATTATGTGTATGTGTGCGTGTGCGTGTGCGTGTGCGTGTGTGACTTCATTTATCCTAGATCACCATTTTTTTTTGCTACATTATGCACTACACTCTGCAGCTTCATTTTGAACTTTACCACCAATTAAATAACCATTCTTAATAAGTAAATGAGCTCAATTTTTCATCTGCCATCCATAACAAAACTTAGAACAGATAACCTTTAAATGTTCTGGAGTTTTTTTGTTCTATTTCAGGAAAGATACTAATGTATAAATGTGTTCATACAGATTAATTTACCAGTAACAAGAAGTATAGACAGGTCACAATGTATTAAACTTTGGGAAATTAACATAGATTATTAGCAGTAAATGGAAAGAGTGCATTAGTGTTCAGTGGACAAAAGAAGATTATGATAGAATGGAAGCAATGGAAAGAAATACATGTTCATCCTCAGTAATTGATCAAGATTTACAATAAACAGACTGGTCCTGTATAATAAGTGATCAGCTGATTGTTTCCGACCATGAAATTCTGAAATAAAAACCTTCAATAAGTTTACTTCATAACTTAAAGGTAATTACACCAGCAATAGTATTTGGTGTCATTTGTTTTCCTGCCACGTAAGTAATGCCCATCTAAACTAGCTAGTGCCACTAAAAACAATTTAAAAGCTATTAGTTAATGAGGGTTATTCAGCTTCATCAGGGTATCAGGCACAATAAAAAACTTGGCAGCTCTTTCCTGCTTTCATTCTCTCTCTCTCTCTCTCTCTCTCTCTCTCCCTCCCTCTCTCCCCCTCCCTCTCTCCCCTCCCTCTCTCTCTCCCCCTCCCTCTCTCCCCCCTCTCATCAGACGTATTCACCCTCAGCCCTTCCCAGCTAGATACTGACTTTTGTCTCCCAACAGGTGCATATATTCTTCTCTTAACATAGTTCCTCCTCGACCACCCATACCTCAATCAAACTGGTCCCTGAAACTCCGGTGGATTCTTCTGATTATTACCTTTTCCTGCTTTTGCTTTTTTTTATTTCTGCTCTTTTCTTTCCTGCTCTGTTTCTGTAGTATTCTGCATAAGGAACAATTTTATTTTCCTGTAAATATTGGCTTATTCAAATTGCCCCGAATGTAACTCGAAACCTGTTACTTTTACCAATGTAGCTCAATAAATATCAGAAATGTTTTGATCCCTTCTAAATAAATATGCATGCCGCACACATTATATTTTTACATGAATATGTTTTTTGTTTTTTTTAAACTTGTTTGAACCTGTTCCTCTTCCTTGCCTCAATAATTTATTTCCATGACTGCACTAACATGGAGCGTGACTGGTCCAAATATCCTCCAGGCCTCACGGCTGCCAGTGAAGGAAGCTGTCTGTGAGCAGCGACTAGGCTTCAGATGGCAGATCCTGAGGGCCTGCTGTCAGATTGCTCCAGCCAAAATACCTTTTTAACTATTTCTTTTAACATCATTGATAATCAGCTACCTTTAAAATTGTTGGGATCGGGTTCAAAAACTTAAAGATATACAGATTTTTAAAAATCACAAATAAATTATAAAGTAATTAAAATGATGAGAGAATTAAGAACTTATCGACATTTAACTTTTAAATCCAGATGAAAAATTCTATTAAAATACTTGGTTTGTTTAGTTTAGACAGCATGGAAACTGGCCCTTTAGCCCACCGGGTCCATGCTGTCCATTGATCACCAATTCATACTAGTTCTATGTTATCCCAATTTCTCATCCTCTTCCTACACACTCGGGGCAATTTGCAGAGGTCATTTAACCTAAAAAACTGTACATCTTTGTGATGTGGGAGGAAACCCACACAGTGACAGGGAGAACTTGTAAACTCCGCAGACAACAGTCAAGATCAGGATTGAACCCAGGACCCTCACGCCGTGAGGCAGCTGCACTATCAGCTGCGCCACTGTGCCACCCTCAGCAATGGTTCGGCCAGATGTAGAGTGCTTTCGGCCCTTGAGGTAAGCATGGTTGAGCTTCACTACTCAGACCAAGCCAAGCTCTGCAATAAAACGGAAAATTTAATGCATCAGGATTGCATTCCTGATTTCCATGTTCCATGTTGGTGATAATCAAGAACGAGCAGACTCCATGCACTACAGCTAGTTCCCTATGGAACGATCAACCAGCGAGCATCATAATCCAGTGCGGTATGTGAATAATGATAAGCATAAATACTGACTGGAATAAAATAATTTCAGTTTGTAATCATGAAAGAAATCATTGTGTTTTTGACATCATCTAATAAATCAGCCATAGTCTTTTATTATTGCCCACTATAAAATCCTATATATTGAGTTTTTATTATTTATTTGCCCTAATTTTGTACTTATGACATTGCAATCATTGGTACTCAGGTGAATAATCATCATGCACCCAAAATGGCCATGACCCGTCTCATAAAATTACAATATTACGCATCATAAAAGTTAATAATTCCAACTTCATTGATTGCCTATCTGCTAACCATGCACTCATTGTGAACTAATTCATATATAAAGTTCAAGATCGATTGAACGTTAGCTGACCCTCTTTGGTGCTGCTTTAAGATTATGTGAACATTCGTTCCATAGGTTTCACAGAAATTATGAACAGCAAACTGCACACTGGAAGCACTGATTTACAAGTTCTACTACAGTATATGGTGCCATAGGATTTCTCTCTCAGGGACACTGATAAGACCCAATGAATCTAGTTCAATGCAGAGTACTTACCAGCAATAAAAGACACAAAGTGCTGAAGTAACTCAGTGGGTCAGGCAGCATCTCGAGAACAGGATCAGGACCTTTCTTCAGACATATTATGGTTGGTGCAGTGGAGGGGGTGGGAAGACAGCTCAAAGAGACGAAGGACAAGACAAGGCCTGGGGAGTGATAGTGAATACAGATGAGAAGGAATTTTGAACCAACTGCCTATAAAAAACACCCCCTCACCTGTATCCACCTACCATACACCAGGCTTTGCCCTGCCCACCTTTCTTTCAGCTTCTCTCTACCCCCACCACCACAATCAGTCTGAAGGTCCTGACCCGAAACACAGGACATAACAGTAAAAAAACATTAAAAAGAAAATCATAAGTCCACCAAAAGGACAAAGGACAAAAACAATTATTGTCACGTACACCAATGATGCAGTGAAATTTGAGTTACCATGCAGCACACAATTAAGATAAACACAACACTATAGAATTTAACATGAAACATAAAACATCCCGCACAGCGGAATCAACGTTTCCCACTGTGAGGGAAGGTAATAACAGTTCAGTCCTCTTCCTCTTGTTCACCCGTGGTCGGGGCCTCTTTGAGGCCTCCGCAGTCGCTGCTATGTTTCAGGCCCTCTCGCCGGATGATGGTACTCCGGCGTCGGAAGAACACTCTCAGCGGCTTGGAGTGTCCGAATTGGCCACTTCCTAACGGAGACCGCGGTTCCCGAAGTCCACAGGCTGAGCTGGGCGGAGCTCCAACACTGGTAACCTCGGTAAAAGATCCCAGGCCTCCGCGATGTTAAAGTCAGCGCCGCCCGCAGCTGGAGGATCCGTAGACCACAGCTCCACGGTGTTAAAGTCAGCAGTCCCAGCACTCCGGAGCTTCAACACGGCGACCTCGGTAAGGCATCCACCGCTCTGCAATGGCACCTCAGTGCTGCGCCGCCGCTGAAGCTGAAGCTCTGGCCAGTCTCTGGCAGGAAAGGCCGCGCCAATCCAGATGGTAGGCCGCGAGGAGGGGGCGAAGATGCGGCTCGGAGGAAAAACGCATCCTCGACCCAGGTAACAACTGTGAAAAACAGTTTCCCTCCCCCTCCCCCCCCCCCTCCCACATAAAAAGACTAAAAGACCTCCACATCAAAACTTTGACGAACTAAACATTTTTTAAAGGATGAAAGTACGAACAGCTGCAGGCGAGGCTTCCAACACTCGATGGCGCCACCATTCGGACAAAAGAGCTGCTCTAGATGAGATTGGTCATCAACAAATAAGCCAAAAAAGTAAGGGTGGCACAGAAGCACTGCTGGTAATGCAGCTGCCTTACAACTCCAGTGACTGGGTTTGATCCTATACACCAATGATTACTATGTGGAGGTTGCACCTTCCCCTGAAGGGCGCTACGGTTTCCTATCGCATTGTTCATTGTAAATTCTCCCTCACTGGTGTGTGGTGGGAGAATGTAAGGGAGGACGATTATTGATAGGCACGTGAGAGCACAAGTTACAGGGAGATAATGGGGGAAATTGGATCGATTGGTTTTCTCAAAGAGCTGGCACAGATTAATTGGGCCAAATAGTTTCCCCCTATGCTTTAACAATGAGAGTAAAATTCATTGTAGTGACTCTCTGGGCAAAAAGTATGATAAATGTACCCAACTTCTGTGTTTTTAATTTATTCTGCTCCTAATATGAAATATTCCATGATGCTTAGCACAGGTTTGATCAAAGAAGAAAAATAGCTGCTGGGACAAAGAAGGGGATGTTAGGAGGGTGGCTAAAAACATCAACAAAATGAAGGCTTAAAAAAAGAAAAACAATGCCAGGGAAGTTCATGAAGGAGTCCTGCACCTAGCTGCTGATGGTGGAGAAAGGGGCACTGTGGAGAGATTGGAGTAGATGGTGAGGGAGGGGGGGGTGGAGCTTTGGAGCTAAAGACCAATAATCCATATCTGAGCCAAAGGAAAAGTAAGTTCAAGGCGAGGCAACATATTTGCAGGTCTCCACCCTGATGGAATCATCATCAGCCTAGATTCTTTCTCACACCACTGCTTATTTCATCTCTTAAGTGTGTTACCGATCAGGTTTTCTTTCCACCCGTCCCACCTAAAAGTAAAAGATTCCCAAATGTTATGTTCTCAGCTTTTATTTTTTTTGTTACTTCTAATTACCTCACGTTGTTGTACTTTGGACTGCACCCTTGATTTCTCTGCCAACTGTTTTTTGAATTCTACTGTTCTTGCATTCTTCCCGCATTCGCTCTTATTGCCCCGTTATTCTAAAATAAATCCTTCCCAACAGCTTTGGTAAATACCCTGGCTAAGACATAATGTTCAGTCCTGGAAAGCTGCACATGAGGTTGTCTATCTACTTAAGTTGCATTTCTTCCTTGAGTGTGTCATCTGATCATGATATCCTTAGCATCACCACATCTTGACCGATGTTTCCAACCGGATCGTACCCTCTGTGACCACCACCCTGAACAAAGCTGCCATTCAACAATCCCACTCTCCTTTTAATGATCCTATCTCAAGAGTGTGTTTTTTCCACAAAGCTCTTCAATGACAACCTCCGTCAGCCTATACCCATTGTAACTTTCCACCTCAAGTACGATTATAGCCAAACTAATTTCTCCACTAGTGCTGAATGAAAGTTTTGAGTGTGTTAGACAGACATGGCCTGTTCTGTTGACCCAGTTCCTTGTATCTTGTCGAATAAGGTCCCCTCACAAAATATAATTTTGTATAGTGCAGAAACTTCAGGCGCTGTCTGCGTGGAGTTTGCTCACAGTTCTCTCTGTGACCACATGGGTATACTACAGGTGCTTTGTTTTCCTCCCACATCCCAAAGGCATATGGGTTTGTAGGTTATTTGGCCTCTTTAAATTGCCTCTCATGTGTGGCGAGTGGATCGTGAAAGTGGGATAGTATAGAATGAGTGTAGCTGGGTATTGATGGTTGGCATGGACTGAGTGGGCAAAGGGGCCTGTTGCCATCATGTCTATGCTGTCCATTGTACCTGTCCATACTGGTCACATTACTTTCCCATGCAACCACAGGAGATGCAACACCTGTCCCTTTACCTCCCCCCTCGACTCCATCCAAGGACCCCGACTGTCTTTTCAGGTGAGGCAGAGATTCACTTGCACCTCCTCCAAACTCGTCTACTGTATCCGCTGTTCCAGGTGTCAACTTCTTCACATCGGCGAGGCCAATCGCAGGCTCGGCGATCGTTTCGCTGAACACCTCCGCTCAGTCTGCCTTAACCTATCTGATCTCCCAGTTGCTCAGCACTTTAACCACCCCTCCCATTCCCAATCTGACCTTTCTATCCTGGACCTCCTCCATTGTCAGAGTGGGGCCCAGTGCAAATTGGAGGACCAGCACCTCATATTTCGCTTGGCTAGCTTACACCCCAGTGATATGAACATTGACCTCTAACTTCAAATAGCTCTTGCTTTCCCTCTCTCTCCATCCCCTCCTTCTTCCCAGTTCTCCTACCAGTCTTACTGTCTCCGACTACATTCTATCTCTGTCCTGTCCACTTCCCTGACATCAGTCTGGAGAAGGGTCTTGAACCAAAATGTCACCCATTCCTTCTCTCCAGAGGTCCTGCTGAATTACTCCAGCATTTTGGGTCTGGCCGCATTTACCTGCATTTGGTCTGTGCCCTGCAATGTCTTGGTGATTCTAATGCTTGGCTAGAGTTTCTCCAGCATTTTTGTCTACCTTCGATTTTTCCAGCATCTGCAGTTCTTTCTTAAACTAATGCTTGGCTAGATGCCTCTTAAATGTTTTAAGAGTATTAGGGCAAAAAAAGACACAAATTGCTGGAGCAACTCAGCGGGTCAGGCAGAGAACATGGACAGGAGACATTTCTGGTCAGGGGATGGGAAGAAAGCTTGTAGAGAGGCAGAGCATGGAAACACCTGGTAGGTAAAAGATTGGTTCAGGTAAGGGGGGCACGGAAGGGTTGATAAGCAGATGGTGGACAGAGGTTAGAGTTGAAAAAAGAGATGGTGTGAGACCAAGGAATTGAAGTGTTGCGAATTGTGAAGCTAGTGGATGGAATGTAGGTGGAAGTGGAGGGAGAGACGGTTCCTTGTACGTACATTCTCTTAAGCAATCCTCCTCGCTCTCTACAACACCACACATTTTCAAGTGTTAACCTGACCCACACCACATGTTTAATGCACATTATTCCAATTGTCACAATGTCTGGTCCATTAGTTATCAACATTTCTGCCTAACCTGATGCCTTAGGTAATTAACACTGCGAGCGGCTGCACTGTATAGATTATAAACATTCTGGTCTCAGTCTCCAGTCCATGCTGTGATAACAGAACTCGGTGGAAGATGTTGCTTAGTTGGTTTACATATCTTTAATTAGGATACAAATAACCAGTGCATCTGCCCTTTTCTATCAGTGTGGATTTATAGTAATCATAAAAGGATGGCGTTAGACTTCTGTGTGAAGTCCCTATGGTCAAAACAGCCCGTTGACTGATATTATTAAAATTGAAATATCAAAGATCACTTGAGCAGAGCTTGCAAGGCTGGCATCATCCATACTACCAAACAAGGATTCAAAACTTTCAGCAGGGAAGGTGAGGAACATATGCAATGACAATTTTTTTTTATAAAGAAGTGATTTAAAATCCATCGCAGTCGTAACATACGTTGAATTGATTACTACACAACACTGTGAAAGATAGCTTCATCAAGAGTTTTATTACACTAATAATCTGACTTAATTTGATGATGTAGGAACAACATTATAATTGTAATGTGTTTAATTTTTAAATACTACTGCAAGAAAGCAGGAGACAGGAAGTAAGATTCTCTCAGAATTATAAGGAAAGTGCCCAAACGTCACGACAGATCTGTAACTGAGAAACCATGTTCAAGTAATTAAAACATCCAATCATGCAAGTTATTGAATGTAGTACTATGGTTTTCTAATTTTTTTAATGCATTAAATCTAAACATATTCTAGTTCACTATGTAATAATATTTTACTCTCTGCCCACAGATTGTTAATCTGTTTTCTAGTTTACCTATATATTGATAGTGCCTCAACTTCCATCAGGATTAAAAGCATACCAACTATCTTGTGTTCACATAAAACATTGTCAATAAAACAAGAGAGAAGAATGTCACGGATATAAAGGCCATAGAGTGGATGAAAATAAGCAATGTGCAATAGGAAGAGTTCAAGAGCTTGTCGTTGATAGAAAACAAAGTCAAACCAAGGGGAAATTGTAAAATATTAGAATTAAACACATTGCATCTATATGTGTGATGCATCTATTGCAAAATTGATGAATCAATAGCAAATATGGAGACATAGTAACAATAATTACTATTACAGACACATGGGTGCCTGCTGTCCAAGGTAGAAAATAATAATATTCCTTTAAACTTGGCATTTAAAAAGGGATAGTGTAGCAGAAAAAGGCAGGAATTAGGCAGGGAAGAACGGGACATTGTACGTGTGAAACTCTTTCATGCAGCAAATCTAAATTTAAAAAAAGTTGATAAGATATCATAATAGATTACAACATAATATAATGGCTCTCAGGATTGGGTAAACTATAAGAACATGGAAAGAGGATTGGTTAAAAGAGAGCAAGACCATGTTCCAATCGGCCAGCTATTACTTGAAGATTACTGCAAGATCATTTACAATCTACTTTAATAAACAAGATTAAATATCCAAGTTTGTAGGTGATACACCCCTTGGTGGAAATGTGAGGATACAGGATTTCTGTACAGGAATGTATGCTGGTGAAATGAGTGGACAGAAATACAGTATTTAAAGTCAAGTATGAGATTGTTCACTATGGTAAAAATAATGGATGAAGAACCTTTAAAATGGTGTGAACGAGAAACTAGTAATTTGGCAAAATCTGGGAGTACAAATTCACAATTTACAACAAAGAAATGGAAACTCAAATGAAATAACAACAGCATAGAACTGTACAGCACTGGAACAGGCCCCTCATCCAACCGTGTCTGAGCCAAACATGAAGGACATGCCAAATTAAAATCATCGCTTTTGCCTGCATGTGATCCATATGCAACCATTTCATTCCTGCATATTCATGTGCTTATCTCAAAGTCTCTCAAATGCCACAATCATATCTACTTCCACCACCATCCTTGGCAGCTCGTTTAGGCACCTACTACAATCTTGGCCACACATCTCCATAAAACAAGAATGTGGACACTGCAGACATTGCAATCTGGAGCAATAAAAAATAAAAAATGTTGGAGCAACTCAGCAGGTTGAGCAGCATCTATGGGAAGAGGGTGAAGAAATTACCGTTGTTTCAGGTCGAGATCCTGCATCAGGACTCTCAGAATCGTTGACAATTCTTTTCCCACAAAGATGCTGCTTGACTCACTGCGTTCCTCCAGAGGATTGATTTGTGCCCAAATAGACTTTCATGCAAAGGTGTTTTTTTTTTAACATAAATAATCAAATCTTGCAGATGAAATCATACAGAAAGTTTGGACACTCTTTTGGTTAACTACTTAAAGAAAGGTCTAAAGTTTGAAGAAGGGTCTCGACCCGAAACATCACCAGAGATCTCTCCAGATATGCTGCTTGTCCCGCTGAGTTACCAGTATTTTGTTTCTACCTAAAGAAAGGTCTAATTGCCTGTTAAGTGGCAAAGTGCACATTTCATGAAATAAAGATATGTCTTTCTAAATAAACATGGAGTTTTATTTTTAATTACTTTTTATATTTTAAACACAGTAATACACTTGATTCGGATAATCAAACTTAACCATTTGCAATTTCATTCATCTGTCAAAAATTAAGCCTTTTGTTATCAATATTCTAATTTAACTGGCACATTTTAGTAAGATGGAGACAATGCTGTCAAATGTTAGAGGTTAATACATTGATTGAACATACTTTTTAAAATGAAAACAGTTTATGACTGATCACAATTAGTTTATGACTGATGACGATTAAAGTTTGAGAAAATTCTTGGTTAGCTTATAAGACACTCAGAGGTATGCATGATCTGCAACTTTTCCTCTATTTATATTGTAATTTATATTGAGACTAAACCTCATACCAAATGTTTTACATTTGAAGAAATATGTTTGAATAATCTAAATTGGATAAAACCACCCTGAAATAAATTTGTATTGAATAAACTTTCCAATCGTGATAGAGAAAGTACTTTGTTTCTCTGAACCATTTAGCAGGTGCATGGGGTAGGTGCAGAGGTTATGAAATTAGTTTGTTTTCATTTAAAAAAACTACACTACTTTGTTTCTTGACTTTGTACAAAGAGGAAGTGATGCAAAATAGAATGGACCTTCATTAGGTGAGCAAACCATCACAATACTGTAAATAAACTAATGTGATCCTTTTGTATGAGTGGAGACACTTTTAAGAAGCCAGACAACTTTTAATAAAGTTTAGCGGGCATTTAACATTACCTGTCGGTTTTCCTTGGTCCTGAAAACACCAATGAGCCAATTAAAATGCCCGCAAAGGAGGATGATGATTAAAACTTTCAATAAAAGTCTGTACTACAATTAAGATGGCGGACCTGCTTCAGACACTAACCAGACAGCCTTGTTTCAATGGAATGTGTTTTCAATGACAGAGTTCAGATTTCACCTTGAACGAAAAGTTAGAAGATAAACAACTGAAGAAAAAATGACAGGCTGAAGAAAAACAGCAGAACTGATATTATGGACAGAATTTAAAGCTTTAACTATTATAATGAAGATTAAATAGTAAAGAACCAACTAATTATATGAAGCTTATTAAATTACTAACAGTTAAATAATTCCAATAGATGAAATGTAAGGAAATATATCCTGCATGTATTCTAATACTCAATAACTAATGAAAATAGGTATAAGAAGATTATAATACTATAAACCTGTAGTAAAGGGGGGGGTGTTAAGGATTTGGAATAGTTCCAAAGGTTCCGACAGGAAGATGGTTACTATTAAGATAAGGAAAATTAACCCTTGGAACAGGCTGGTAATTAGGTGCATCTCTGAGTATAAGGACAAGGCCTGTCCTTATGTCTTATGATTTCATGATTGTAAGTACGGAATAAGAATTATAGAAGGTTTAAAGTTTGGGTATTTAAGAGATTACGTGGAAAAGTAATGATGATGATAATTTTTTATGATAAAATTTTGGTTGTTGTTTTTTTTTTGTTTTTTTTTTTGGCTTGACTGATTACATTTTTTTTTTCTCTATGTAGGTTAAGATTTTTGGCTATATTAAGGGGAAATGGCATGATATTGTCTTGGACAGCTTAATTTGGGGGCTGAACTCAATGTACAATTCCAACGGCGGAAGTCAATAATATTCGGGCCACCTTAGGTGGCAACGAGAATTTAAGGTGTCCCATTTTTGATACCTTAAAATCACTCTTTTTTTAAAATTATAATTCACTGTTATATGGTTTACTTAATAATAGTATTCTGTTTTTTCTATGTATTTTTCAACACACTTCTTTTTTCTTCCTATGGAGGTTCAATAGACGGAGGAGATGTAAAATAACGTTAATAGGGGACGGTTACCCAACACCCAAAACCTCAAGGTATTTAACCACACCACATGAATTAAAACTAGCAAAACTAATTAAGAATGCAAGACATTAGGGGAAAAAGGAATGGAGGAATCACATTTTGTAGTTGGAACATTAGGGGTGCGAACGATCCAATTAAAAGGGGTAAGATTATGGCTCAATTAAAATCTTTAAAGGTGGATATTGCGTTTTTACAAGAAACGCATGTGAAATTACAAACACAGATGAGACTAAAAGCAAATTGGATAGGCCAAACTTATTATTCGTCATTTACTTCTAAAGCTAGAGGTACGGCTATTATTATTCGGAAAGGTATACCATTTATATCAAAGAACACTATATCTGATAAGGAAGGAAGGTACACTATAGTGGCAGGAGAAATTTATTCTACACCACTGACTCCGATAAATATTTATGCACCAAATTTTGATAACCCCCAATTTTTTAAGAAAATCACGGATATAATAGATGAGTATAATTACCAAAATGTAATATTAGGGGGGATTTTAATTGTGTTATAGGTACATATTTAGATAAATCAATAAAAGGAAGAGTAAGGTTAAATCTAAAACTAGTGAATTTTTAAACATATATATAAAAAACACTAATATAACAGACGTATGGAGAATAGTCAACCCTACGGGAAGGGAATACTCATTTTACTCAGCGGTACATAAAACTTATTCGAGAATTTATTATTTTTTAGTGGACACAAAATTAATTCCTTATACGATTAACCCTAAATATCACAATAGTATTATTTCTGATCACTCACCATTGACCTTTACTTTAAAACTAGAGGGAACGCCAGGTATAAAATCGTTTTGGCGTTTTAATACACAGTTAATTAATAATCCACAAGGTTATGAGTATTTAAAACAACAAATGAAATTATTTTTTGATACAAATGAGACACCAGGCATTTCACCATCTTTATTATGGGAAACTTTTAAGGCATTTATACGTGGAGTTATAATCTCATATCAAAGTTACCAAAATAAATAGAACTCCATAGAACAAGAGACTTTAGAAAAGGAAATTAAAATATTAGAATTAGATAACGCAAAAGACCCAACTATAGATAAACATAATAAGATCACATTATTGAAATTTAAACTTAATCAAATATTATCGGCAAGAGTAATAAGATTATTTCAGATCACAAAACAGGCACAGTTTGAATTTGGTGATAAACCACATAAACTTCTGGCTAGACAATTGAAGAAACAGGAGAAGGAAAAGACAATTACTAAAATCAAATCAGAGAATGGGGAACTATTAACGTTACCCCAGGATATTAATAAAAGGTTTGCCCAATTTTATCAAAACTTGTATACGTCTAAAACTAAAATAGAAGACAATATAATTGTAGATTTTTTAGATAATTGTAATCTGCCAAAATTGGATATTTTGGAACAAGAGGAATTAGGAGCACAGATCACAAGGGAAGAAATAAGTGAAACAATAAAAGAGCTGAAAAATGGGAAAATGCCAGGACCAGATGGTTTTAATAATGAATTCTATAAAGGTTTCCAGGAGTTAATGGTACCACGGTTATTTAAGTTATATAAATATGCCTTTACCGAAAATAAATTACCAGAAACATTAGCCGAATCCACAATTACGTTAATACCTAAAAAAGATAAGGACTTAGAAGAACCGGGCTCATACAGAGCCATATCACTCCTAAATACAGATCAGAAAATTTTAGCAAGAACTTTAGCAAGAAGATTGAGTAAATATATTAATAAATTGATAAATCCGGACCAAACGGGGTTTATACCTAAAAGACAATCATCTAACAATTGAGACGCCTTTTTAATATAATGTATTCATACAAAACGGAAAAGGAAGACTTGTCAGTTATATCTCTGGATGCAGAGAAAGCATTTGATCAGGTAGAATGGCAGTATTTATACAAAGTACTCCAAAAATTTAATATGGGAGAGAATTTTATCAGATGGGTTAAATTACTATATGATAAACCAATGGCAAGAATACTAACTAATAATATATTTTCTTCAAAATTTCAATTATCGAGGGGCAATAGGCAGGGCTGTGTTTTATCACCCCTGCTATTTGCACTTATGATAGAGCCGCTTGCTGAAAGGATAAGAAGGCATCCGGATATTCAGGGATATAATACTAAGGATACTATTAATAAAATATCACTATATGCAGATGATATACTTTTATATATTACAAACTCCCAAACGAGCATCCCGAATTTATTAAATCTAATAGAGGAATTTGGCTCTTTCTCCGGTTATAGAATAAATTGGAATAAAAGTGAAATGATGTAATTAAAACCCCAGAAAGCGAATCACCTATTAAAATTTCCATTTAAAATCGCAACGGAAAAATTTAAGTATTTGGGTATTCAAGTTACTAGAAGATATAAATCATTATTTAATGCTAATTTTATACCATTATTAAATACATTTGATTCACTGATTAAATTTTGGAGAACGCTCCCACTGTCACTAATCGGCAGAATAAACGCTATAAAAATGATAGCGCTACCACAAATAATATATTTATTCCAATCTATACCGATATATATACCAAAACACCTTAAAAAAAAATTAGACTCGAATATTTTTAATTTTATTTGGGATTATAAAGCACATAGAATTAAAAGAAATCACTTGTGCAAACCCAAAGAGGTAGGGGGGTTTGCATTACCTAATTTTCTATACTATTATTGGGCAGTACATATTAAAAATATAATTTATTGGTTGGACAAGTCTGCTCAACAGTTGGAATAGATAAGAATGGAGAAAGAGGATTGCGCCCCCTACGATCTAGGAGCGATCATCTTTTCCCCAATAAAGCTGAATAATATGTTATATAAGAAGAATCCAATTATACAAAATACAATACGAATCTGGAAACAAATAAAATTAACTTTAAAATTAAGAAATTTATCAGTGTTAACACCAATAGTGAATAACCCAGCATTTAAACCATCTGGTATGGATACAACATATAAACAATGGGAAAAAGTGGGAATTAAAAAGGTAGGTGATTTGTATGAATTTGGGAAATTTATTATCATTTCAACAACTAAAATCAAAATTTAAATTGAATAACAATCAATATTTTAAATACCTACAGGTATGTGACTTTATGAAGAAATATATACCAAGATTCCAAAGTATAATTTTAGACCCACTGGAAGAAGTAATGAATATCAATGCGGAGTCAACAAAATTAATATCATACTTGTATAACAGTATTTTAAATATAGAATTACCATCAACAGAGGCAATTAGAGAAGACTGGGAAAAAGAATTAATGATAAAAATCTCAAAAGAAACATGGGAAAAATATTTGATACATATACATAAATGTTCGATCAATGCTAGACATAACTTAATTCAATTTAAAATATTGCATAGATTATATTATTCCAAAACTAGGTTGAATAAATTTTATCCAAATATTTCTCCCATTTGTGATAAATGTCTTTCTCAAAATGCCAATATTACGCACTCATTTGTCTCTTGTTCAAAACTTTATAAATTTTGGTGTGATATATTTGATATATTCTCAAAGCTATTTAAGACAAAAATGGAACCTAACACTGAAATGATTATATTTGGAGTAAGTGGAGATGGGAACAAATTAAATACACACCAAAACTAATTTTTCAATTATGGGTTAATAACAGCAAAAAAACTTATACTTAAATTTTGGAAAAATGCTAATATACCAACATTTAAAATGTGGATCAGTAATATGCTGGACACAGCACATTTGGAAGAAATGAGACTCCTCCTAATAGACAAACAAGACCTATTCTTAAGGAGTTGGTCCCCATTTATTGATTTATTGGATTCATGTGGTGACATAGTATCATGAAAACCAACAGTTTCAGGTATGGGTGAATGATGATTTAGAATATTTAAAAAAAAACATCTCACTGTGGCAATGGAATAATCTCCCTCCTGCTTTCCTTCTTCACTTATTCCTTCTCTTTCACTTTTTCTTTATTGGTTTTTCACCCACGCTCACTAATCTATTCTTCACTTTTCACAACCTCTTTTTCTTCTCTCCTTTCTCACTTCTCTCTTTAAAAAAAAAGGGAAGTTGTACAGAGAATGTAATATGTTAACATCGTTTTTGTACCAATGCATTGTACTCACTTCTAACAAATAAAATATATATTTTTTAAAAGCAAAGGAGATCGCCTATGGCTACCCTCAACTGCCTATAACTACATAGAGACCCCACTCCATTGCATTACGCATTCAAAAGAACCATGCCGACCAATTTTTACTTGCTGAAAATTCTTCAGCATGCTGAAAAATGTTCCTCGAACAAACTGAGGCCGCGAGTATGCGGGAACTTCCCTCGAGCATGAAGGAGAGTTCCAGTAACCTCCTAGGACCTCGTGTCGACCACGCTGCGAGTTTGAGTCAAGAGCAAACCCTTCTAAACTCGCAAATTAGGTCGCCACGGTGGGACAGGCCCTTCATAGAGAGGTTGGATTGTGAAACTTCTCCAAAGAAGAATGGGATCTTCGTGCACAGTGTAATCTATATTTTCATCTAAATCAATGGAGAAAGCATCAGTCTGATTTGAAGTGAGGCCAAGCATAAATCTGCCGTTATTACTATGATTTCCCAATTTTCTCCTGTCCTGAACCAGTGATTTATTTCCCAAGGGACATTTCCATCAGCTCAGACAGATTCCATATGTCTTCTGCAATATTCTGCAGGATATTGTTCTGTTGAGAGTAATAGAGGAAGAAAAGATAAAATCGTAAAAAATAATGAAATAAGTTTGAGGTATCTTTGCAATCGGCTTTTCATTTACACTTCGCTTAATACCAGGCTGCCTTATTTAAAATTCTAATATTTCCAAATTTCAGCCTTACTGGCATTAAAACGTGCTTCCCTGAGGCACAATCTAGTGGGATACCTCTGGGGCCAAATTGGATAGCACTGGTTAAAGAAAGCTGGAAATGTGACAAGCTGTTAATCCACCTCCATTTAACTTGGTGCACAGTCCATTCAAAGCATATGTTGTGACCACATTAATTTCAACAGTTTTAGCACCCATGGGCCCCACTAGCTGAAGCTATTGCATGAAATTACTGCCATACTTGCCCCTCTGGAAGGGTGAGATGATTGTGACTGCAGTTGGCATTAGAATTAATTCTATGAGATTATAGATTGTGCTGTGGATCAGGGTTGATCCATGACCCATGCAGCCACCCTTGACTTTCTGATGTGAACCTAAGAGTCTTACGGTAAGTGTGATGAGAGGTCTACCCATAGGAAACTGGGAGACGCTCCACCAGGTAAGCAGGGGACAGTGGGGAGACATAGCAAACAGGATGTGCCAGTTGGTGAGTTAATGGCCAGTGTAAAATGCCATTACCGGGCAAATGAGTGGTAGATTCAGGGGGAACTGATGGAATGTGGGGAAAAGATAGCATTGGGTTAAACTAAATTGATATTTAATGCTCAACGTGGATTATGTGGGCCTTAGGACCTGTTTCCATGGTAATGTGACGATTACCTCAAAGATAATGTAAGAATTAAGCCACGATGCATGGTTTAATGCCCTTATTGTTAAGGCAAGTTAACACACTAAACAACTGCACCATTAGCCTCACCCAATCTAGTCGGTACACTACCATTATTCATTAGCAAATAATCTTTACCATTTAGGGCTCCTCGCCCTAAATGCTCCACCCCACCCTCAATGATCGACTACCAATCCAAGAGTCACTGCATCTATAAAGTGACAACTATGCAGCCACACTTGGCACAGAAATACGACACAATTCAAAGTACATTTCAATGCATTTCCCTCTCTTGCAGGAGAGAAAGAAAACATTAACATGCATTGATATATTGCTCTCCACATCTATTTTCAGAATATTCCAAAGCGTTTTAAAGCCAACTAAATGTTTCTGAAGTTTAGGGAGGTAAGTGCAACCATTTTTTCTGCGTCAAACTGCAGCAAATATCAACGTGGTTATGACCAAGTAAATGGGGTAGATAGTCCACGGTCCGAGATTATTCAACAACAGCTATGTCGTCTCTTCCAGGTTAGTCAGTCCTCTGCTCAGACCCCAGCTACCTTGGCAACACTGGGGTGATGCAATGCAGGAGTTGTCGCAACATTTGTGATTCTGTGATTTAATTGTACTTAATTAAAATTGTTTAATTGTCCTCGAGTCTTTCCCGGTGCTTCATTTACTGGTTAGAAAAAAAATGCAGATGTTTAATAGCATGTTTGCACTTTAAAGAGCCTTTGCATTCTGAGGCATTTGCACATGTTCATTCTACTTGACAGCTTTAATATCTTTTAAGCTTAGGAGCATGCCTTAACTGTCCATCAAAATATGTCACAATGGGGAATTGCAACGCAAAGGCTCTGCACTGCATTCGGCCTCACCGATCACACGGAAACAACCTCCTTGTAGATGTTTGCATGGGAGGACCTATTTGATTTAAGAACAGGTTCAGCGGGTGAATGGTACCAGCGTGGAAAGTCCAGGTTAATGTTTTAGTTCCAAGGAACTCGTGTTAAATTCAATTTTTGAAATATTCATGTTCCAAACAATTTTAATGAGGAAGGCAGGCTGACAAAATTAGGAATTTGTTTTTTTTTGTTTCCATTTATTCCTATTAATAGCAGCATTCAGAGGGTAAAATCAGTAATTGAGTGCCAGTTTTATTTTAATTTGAAGGGATTGCATATTATAGCTTGGTAATTGTTTACACCTCAGAACAAGGACAGGATCAGAATGACCTTGGCATGCATCTTTTGATTACTGCTGGTGGGCAGCAAATCCTTTAAAATGATTGGCACAGATCAATGCATCTACTCATTCTGAGCAACTTAACGTCATATAATTAATACATGACCGTCCGTCAGTTGTTGATCAAAGGAATAATGTACTTGGGATCATGGAGGCAGTTGTCTTCCAATAAAAAAAGTCTCTGCCAGTTAGGATCCATGGCGAGATCTCATGACATTGAGCATGATGTAAAATTGTACGAGTTATCTTATAGCTTTTATAAGAACAAGAATATTTGTAATTGATGAAAATATATTGTTTGAGATTCATTTCCTGAAGATTAAAACATCGAGTTTGGAGCTGATATTTTAGGTTATTACTTTTATCTTTCCAGATTCCCTTGCTTGACCCATCTAAACTGTGTGTGAAGTATGCCTTCAGGTGCATCTGTTGCACCCTCCCCATTTCCCTCTCAAATCCCTCTTCATTATATCACTCAATTACATCCCCAGTTATACCACGGTGCCTTTTCCTTGATAAACCCATTTCAATAAATTCTTCTGTCACAGATTCTTCCAGTTCTCTATGATTGTGACAATATAATTCAGTTAAAAAAATGATGGTACAGTGGTGCAGAAGTTAGTACTGTCGCCCCACAGCTCCACAGACCTGGGGGATCAATCTTGACTTGGGTATTCTGTATGTAGAGTTTGCCTCAAGGTGCACCATTTTGTCCCACATGCCAAAGGTGGGGTGGCTGGTGGATTCATTTGCTACTGTAACGTGCCAATCGGGGATGTGGGCAGCAGGTGTATATTGGGGCAGTTGTTGGGGATGCATGAGGAAAAGTTAGATTGATGTAGGCGAGTACTGAAGGACTGATGGGCCTGTTTCTATGCTTTTTGTCTCCATGACTTGCACTCTCCCTTATAACTCTGGTTCCAACTGACATAAGTATTCTGCAATGTGTTCATCTTTATTGCTTTACATATCCTTAGGGAGCCTTTTCATCCCTATCACATCTTGTCTTCCATCTTGAATGTTCCTCAGGGCCATGCCCCAATTGAATACAATAGACACGAGTGTAGACAATGTCTTGTTGACACTCCTCATCATCAGCACTGATACCCAGCCTCCTGACACATAATTTTCCAGTCACCAATTTCTATTGACCAGAAAATGCTTGCAACACTCAGCAGGTCAGGCAGCATCTGTGGAAAATGCATCACTTAGTGCATTATCCAGTTGGCATTCATGTTCTGCTGGGTTTGCTCCTAACTTACATTTTGGCGGGCGCCATGCAAGTATATTTGTAATGATGAATACCAAACACACCAACGTTTGTGCTTCTAGTGAAAACTGCAACATTACATGAAATCTATGATTTGCTTTTCAGTGATGTTTGGCAGCTCATAATGGTTAACTTTTATTTTCAAACCAATCTGAAGAAACATCTTTCAAAAGTGATATAATGCTGCAGTTTGAGAAATGCTGATCAGCATTCTTAGTGTTAGCACATGACTACAAAGAAGAAGTGTAGTAATCCCACTATCACCAACAGTGGATTATAGAACCCTTGGATACAACACAGGAGAGGTGTATGCTTTAAGCACCCCAAGCTGGAAGTCATCACTAGTTTAACTAACTGGAAGATGTAAGGATTGGCAATGTCCTGCAAAGAAAAAGGACGGCAAAACATAATCAGAGTGTAAGTCGACAGCTCGAGAAGCCACAGGAAATGCAGCATTGTTAAAACATCAAAGGAAACTTCAAGTCGCTCCTAGCACAGTGCATCATAAATTCATGAACCATTAGCATGTGAAGCATACACAATCAAAATTATACTTGAGTGTGTTTCAAGTCTTGAAAATACTGAAACAACTCAGTTTGTGATCTTACATCCAGCAAATCACAGTAATGGAGAGTAATTATAAATTCTGTGCTTTTGATAACTATGATATTAAACTGGTCGACATTTATCTCAGCTGCATGTGCTAAATACACAATATAATAACAAATATACATTATGCCTCACTTCCAAAATTCAATTTCACTCAAATTTTGGGAATGAAGTGCAATAGACATTGGCTGCATTTTGCATATGACAACATGTGTATGCAATCTCAATTAAAGTATAGTTATATAATATTTTGTCCTTCCAATCTTTTGCCGAAATGACTTTCATTATACTATACTTGGGCAGCAATACTGAATTGGTGTTGTGAGGATTCATTACTAACCACCATTGTGTCCATACTCAGGTGCATCACTTGCAGAAGCAACATATTGCCAACTATAACTATCCAGGGGAAGAACATCTACCAACGTCTCCTCCCCGATCATTGGGATATAAATTTTGATTAAACTAAATGTAATTGTTCTGTCCGAGGCTTTCCCTCTACAGACCGATGACAGGTCTAGAAATAACACAGATTGCACACGCCAATACATTCTAAATTACTGAAGTCATGCCTGATTTTTAACAATCCTTTATGCTGGCTCCAGTTATAGGTATCAGAGGTTTTATCACCAACTATGTAAATTGAAGAGGTGATGCCTAAGCATAATGATTTTTTGATGATAGTTTAACACTTACTGATGAAAAGTAAACAATAAATATTTATTGCGTTCTATGTGTATGACATTGGATATAGGGCATAGACTGGTGTAATATGCTATTTATATTCTGAATTAAACAGTAATTCGAGCTAAATATTTGCAGAGACAAACTATAACATTTATTTTAGATTACCCCTTTCTTCTGTCTGAAGAAATAGCCTTTCTAGAGGTAGCATTCTTCAGTGGAAAAACTAACTAATTCCAGCAATTTTTACTTTGTTTAATTTCATTTGTGCTTTCTCTATAAACCCCACTGTTTACACCAGTGAAAGGTTTACACATCTGATCATCTGCACAAATCAGCACAATCCAAATATTTTGTATGCAACATCACAAAACCGTTTCGAATGCAGCTCTCATTTCCCATTCAATAAGGAATTAAGCTGCTCTGTCTGATGCAGTCCGAAGACTCTGGATTCAAAATAGAGGCTGAATTAGTTCCACAAATGGGGAAATTGATACAACAAAGGTCACTTTATGTAAATGAATATTGAAACAATTCCAATGAAAAGGTCAGTTACTGTCATCAAAACCTCAAGTCGTGACTCCTTTGACTCGCTATTGAAATCTAATCACAAAGATTATTCAGTGGCGACCTGACAATCAGTTTCTTAACAAACATATTTCAGGTGATGTATTTATGTCGTAGACACAGTGCTCAAGGATGAAAAAATCTCTTGCTTGCAACATATAGTATTATTTTGGAATCTCTTGTGTTCCTTATAACATCACATGCAGTTATAAACAATAAAATTCCTTGTCGAAATTCATGGTGGTCTTTCGTTCAGATGATACATGGTTTGCAGACTTGATCTATCATGATTGTATACATATGCAATGAATGTCAATCATAAAAAATCTGCTGATTATACATACAATATCTTGACACTAAATCTGTCATCAATCAAATCCTACAAATTTACACATTCTTTCAGTTTCCCATCTTGTCATAAAGCACAAGCATTGTAATTTGTGAAACCGCAACAAGTTACCCCACTGATTTGCAGTCTAGGCCTTATTCTGCAACCTTTTGGCCATTTTTTTGTTTGTGAATTGATTTGGTTTGTGTTCCATTTTGTTTTATTTCGTGCTCACCAATTTTAAGGTTTGATGGTGTCTGCAAAAAAAAGAAACCTTTGCATGTACACAAACGATCATTTTCAGAATTCACAAAATATGGAAATTAAAAAGACTGATTTTTACAATACAGAAAAAGAAAATGAGCACAATAAATGCTCCGATAACTGTTCAGATAGAAATGTTTTTAACAAAAATGCAGATTTAATTGAGTTGAGGGATTGAATTGAAAGACACAACTTCGGCCCACTGAGGCAACGCCAACCATCAATCACCCATTCATACCACCCATTCGGTGATTGCCAATCACCCCCCCCCCCCGGACACTCCTCCCACCAGGAAATAAATACTATGACTATGCACGTAAATAGATTTATTTATTGCTCATATTTATGCCGCTCTTCTAGGGAGATGCTAACTGCATTTCGTTGTCTCGGTACTGTACACTGCACAATGACAATAAAGTTGAATCTGAATCTGAATACTAGTTTTATGATATCTCATTTTCACATCCTCTCCCTGAACATTGGGGACAATTTTACAGAGACCAAGTAACCTACAAATTCATCTTTGGGATGTGGGAGGAAACCAGAAACCCACACTGCCATAGGAGAACATGCAAGCACACAGCGCTCAAGGTTAGGATCTAACCTGGGTCTCTGGTGGTGTGAGGTAGCTGTTCTAACTGCTTAGCTGATGTGCCACCACTGTGGATGATTGGAATTGGATATAACAGTAAATACTGGAAATATGCAGCAGATCAGGCAGCAACTATGCATATGTAAAAAGAATCACCATTTCAGGACAGTGACCTTCATTATATAATGAAAGGTCATTGAGATACAACGTTAACACTTCCTTTGCAGATGCTGCATGATCTGCTGAGTATTTCCAGCATTGTTCATGTTTATTTCTGCCCTAATAGAAATGACTTTTCTCCTGCCCACACACTAAATACCAGAAACTGGAGGATTAATTGAACATGCAATGTTAGGCTTAGAATAAAGACATTAGAATATTATAAAACAACAAAGAATTATCAGCAAAACAAAAGAATCATTTTGTAGTTTTACAGTATTGTATCAGGCTATTTTCTGCAGAAGGTTTGGCAGATACCCAGAAAAGCAGGCAACGGCATTACAAGTGAGCATAAAGGTAAGGGCGACACATTTAAAGGGAACCCTATTCCATTACTTAAATTAGAATTAACTTGATAAGAATGAGATGCCAGTGAAACAATAAAGATAATAAAATTGTACCTGAAGAAAATGGGATTCGCAATGCATAAACTGTAAAGGAGACAATGAATGAAAAGGAATTTAACAAGTTTTGAAAAGAGGTTAGTGGATACAATTAAAGGCAGAAAGATAGTAGAGAAGAAATAAAAATCAAATTATATAAGGACCGCTTTTTACAAGCAAAATCGTACCAAAAAAAAAATCAAGATAGGGATTGGTTGAACATGTGTAGTATTTTTATAAAGGCCCAGGGACTGGCAAGGTTATTACTCCAATGACAACCAAGATGACAAGATAAAGAGAGATGCAGAAATTGTCAAGATTGAAATAACTGATATACTGCAATCAGTCGACAATCAGTCAAATAATCATTGTGGTGGAAGGGAGTTATTCTGGCTAGAGGTCTGAGTTCCATGGAGTTCCAAAACTTGGTTAAGGTGCAAACAGTGAGAAGGTTGTCAAAGTATAGAACAGGATATAGATCAGCTACAGAAATGGGCAGAGAACATAGAACACAAATAGAGCAGTACTGTACAGAAATGGGACCTTTGACCCACAATGTTTGTGCTGAACATGATGCCAAGCTGACCAGATTCCATCTGCCTGTACATGAGCTACATCCCGATACCCAGCGTTGCCATGTGCCCATCCAAAAGCCTCTTAAACACCACTATGATATCTGCCTTCACCATCACCCCTGGAAATGCATTCTAGGACCACACCATCCCCTTTGTAAACAAACACCTCACATACCTTCATGTGACTTCTCCCCTCTCACCTTATAGCTATGCCCTCTAGTGTTGGATATTTCCACCCTGGGAAAAAGGTTCTGACTGCCTACCCTATTTATGCCTCTCATGATGCTATATACTTCTATGAAGTCTCCCCTCAACCTCCAAATTCCAGAGAAAATAACCCATCTGTCCAACCTCTCCATGTAGCTGAAACACTCTAATCATGGCAACATTCTGGTAAACCTCCTTTGCACCTTCTCCAGAACTTTCACATCTTTCCTATAATGGGCCAACCAGAATGCACGCAATATTCCACATGCAGCCTCACCAATGTCTTATAGCACTACATTATAACTTACTGACTCTTGTACTCAAATGGCCCAGTGCTCCAGCTACTCAAAGAAGGCAAGCATACCATATGCCTTCATTGCTCCCCTATCTACTTGTGTTGCCACCTTTCATGAGCTATGAACATGGACCCCAAGATCCCTCTGCACATCAGTGCTGTTAAGGGTCTTGACAGATGGAGTTTAATCTGAGCAAGTGTGAGCTGTTGCACTTCGGGAGATCAAATGTATATAGTTAATGTCGAGGTCCTTAACAGCATTGATGTGTAAAGGGATCTTGGAACCAAATCCACAGCCCCCTTCAAGTGGTAACACAAGGAGATAGAGAGATAAAGAAGGCTTACCTTCAGCGGTAGGGGCATTGAGTATAAGAGTCAGAAAGTCGTGTTGTAGCTTCATAGGCTTTGGTTTGGTTGTAATTGGGGTATTGTGTACAATTCTGGTTTCCACATTCCTGGAAGGGTGGAAAAGAGGTTTACCAGAATGCTGCCTGGATTAGAAGGTTGGACAAACTAAGAGTGTTTCATCCGGAGTACTGGAGGGGAGACCCGATAGAACTACATATAATTATGAGAAGCATAGAAAAGGTCGACAGTCCAAACCTTTTTCGCGAGAAGAAAATGTTAAAGACTAGTAAGTAAGTAAGTTTATTGGCCAAGTATTCACATACAAGGAATTTGCCTTGGTGCTCCGCCCACAAATAACAACATGACACACAGTAACAGTTACGAATGACTCGGAAAACACTAAACACTAATAATAATTTAAAAATTATGATAAAATACCATTGATCAAGCATGTGAACCAACAAAATACCAGATCAAAGGGAGGCTACAGATTTTTGGCTGTTGAATAGAGCAACTACTCGTGGATAAAAACTATTTTTATATCTGGCTGTGGCACCTTTGATAGTCCGGAGTCACCTTCCATAGGGAAGTGATTCAAAGAGTTTGTGGCCAGGGTGAGAGGGGTATGAGATGGTCTTGCCTGCTCGCTACCTGGCCCTTGCAGTGTACAGTTCATCAATGGAGGGAAGGTTGCAGCCAATAACCTTCTCTGCTGATCGGACGATTCGCTGCAGACTCCAGGTGTCGTGCTTGGTGGCTGAGCCAAACCAGACCATGATGGAGAAGGTGAGAACAGACTCTACGATAGCCGTGTAGAATTGGACTTTAGCATAGGTTTAAATAATGAGGGGTGAAGATTAAAGGAGATGTGTAGGGCATGTGTTTTTTTTTTTTTGCACAGAGTGTGGGGAGGCTGGAATACACTGCCAGGGGTGATGGTAGAAGCAAATATGTTAATGGTTTTTGAGTTTTTTCGATAGACGCATGGATATGCAGGGAATGGAGGGATAAGGATCACGATTAGTTTAACTTGGCATCATGTTCTGCATGGATAGTGTGAGTCAAAGGACACGATTAGAATCAAACTATACACGAGTACAACAGATTGTACAATAGAAAAGAGACAGGAAACAGAGTGCACAATACACTGATACAACTTGGAACTATTGCTTGGTTAGCACAATACCATGGGTTACAAAGTTATTTAATGAGGATCTTCGTTAAATTTGAAGCTGCAAAATGTCTAGAGACAGAACACAGAAAATAGGTATGCAAATGAATGTTACCAGAATGGAAATCATATCACTTGCAGAATAGATAGTTCATAAGTTATAGGAGCAGAATTAAGCTATTTGGCCCATCAGGTCTACATTGCCATTCAATCATGGCTGATTTATCTTTCCCTCTCAACTCCATTCTCCTGCCTTCTCCCCATAACCCCCGAGATAGAGCAGTTTGAGCTTATTCCACCAGAAAAGAATCTTGAAAGATAACACGATGGTATGATTTTAGAAGAAGTCAATATGGAATACATTTCTGCCTGGAAATTAGAGGATTGAATGAGCCCGGAATAAAGGGACATCAAGATGATATGGAACAAATCAAATGTTGACCTTTGGAGAAATGTTCCCAAAATTGTGAGATGTGGAACCTCGTATTGTAAGAAGTAGGTTAAACAAATACATTTGCAAGTGATGGATTCTTCAGAAAAAAGGATATGAGTGGGTAGGCAAAGTATGTTTGGAAATAGAGTCAAGAAGAGGGTTGAGTATATTTACACCAGCAGAGACTAGATGGGCCAAACGGCCTGCTTCTGTTGTATACCATGTGCTATTGCCTGCTTTATTTGCAAAAGACTTGACGATGAAGGAAGGTAGACCAAATTACAGTGGCACTTTTAATCAAGTAAATTGCAGTGTGCGTGTTGCCCCCAGCTAAAAAAAAAGCTTGCAAATTAATAAACTGCAATCCCTGCAGACAGGCACTTCTTCGCAGTCACAGTAGTCAATGAGTTCCCGCTATCTCTCCTTGACACTGCATCACTGCCATGGGAGGCAGATAACCAGGGGGAAGACCGCTAAGATTGATAGAGCAAGTTAAAAAAAATACTGCCAATCAATGCACCAAATCATTAAATGGCCTCTGTGTAAGAGAATGCTCTGGAGCAAGACAGTACGTGCCTTCAGCTTCACTGTTGCTACATTGTCACCTTTCTTACCAAACTATGTTTTGCCTGTAGACACAAAATGCTGGAGTAACTCAGCGGGACAGGCAGCATCTCTGGAGAGAAGGAGTGGGTGACGTTTCGGGTCGAGACCCTTACTTCTCTCCAGAGATGCTGCATGTCTCACTGAGTTACTCCCGCATTTTGTGTCTATCTTCGATTTAAACCAGCATCTGCAGATCTTTCCAACACATAGATTTTGCCTATTTTGGCTATAGCACAACATTTTCAATTGTTGTAGGGATTGGCACTCAGTCATCAGCCAACAGAATGCTTCCCTGTCTGTTTTAAAAAAAATCTCTTTTAAGCTGCATCAAGAATTTCCAAAGGCAAATATTTTCCAAGTGTGACCATGGATCAAATAGGGCCATCAGTAGTCCAGACTTGACTATTGTGCCTCTTCAGTTCAAGACTTTCAGAAAGCCTTTGACAAGGCCCCACACAGGAGATTAGTGGGCAAAATTAGAGCACATGGTATTGGGGGTAGGTTATTGACATGGATAGAAAATTGGTTGGCAGACAGCCTCCTCTTGAATATCAAAAAAACTAATGAGCTGATCGTGGACTTCAGGAGGGCATATCATCCAAGGACATACACCCCATTGAAGATAAATGGGGATACTGTGGATAGGGTGAGCTGTTTTAAATACCTGGGAGTCCACATCTCTGAGGATATGACATGGACATCACACGCTGCAGCACTCGTGAGTAAGGCAAGGCAGCGCCTTTACCACCTCAGGCAATCGAAGAAATTCAGAGTGTCTCTTAGGATCCTCCAGTACTTCTACTCAGCGGCTGTGGAAAGCATCTTGTCCGGAAATATCACGATTTGGTTTTGGAACTGCTCTGCCCAGGATAAGAAGGCTCTGCAGAGAGTAGTGCGTTCGGCCGAACGCACTATGGGAACTACACTCGCCCCCCTGCAGGAACTATACATCAGAAGGTGCAACTCCAGAGCCAATAAGATCATGGGAGACCCCTTCCACCCGAGCAACGACTGTTCCAGCTGCTACGGTCAGGCAAACGCCTCCATTGCCATGCTGTGAGAACGGAGAGGATGAGAAGGAGTTCCTTCCCAGCAGCCATTAGGACTGTAAACTCCTATCTCTCCAGGGACTAACTTTACTGTACCATTTTACTGTTGTGTGGTGTCTTTTTTTAAATTGCTGTTTTTTTCCTTTTTCTCCCCTCCCTCCCACAAATATGTAATATGTGAAAATGTTTTTCTGTTCCATTCTGTTTGTAGTTTGTTTGTTTGTTTTTTGCACAATTCGCGAGCATTGCCACTTTTCATTTCACTGCACATCTCGTATGTGTATGTGAGGAATAAACTTGACTTGACGACTTGAAACAAGGAGTATGGATTAACAGGTCCCTTTCAGAAACTGGACACCAATCTCGCTGCTAAATCTAAATTGAGAGATTCTCTTCAAGGCTACCACTAATTTAGTCAACAATGCTCTGTGGCAGGTGATCCATCCAAACCTAACCACCTTCAGTTGCTATCCAGCTATCTCCATTGAAACAATCCCTTCTCTATGATCCTGGACACTTTCAGTCCTCCAATTTATTGCCATAGGCTTCAGGCTTCTATCAAGTTGCCAGTGGGCAGGAACCTCATTTATAGAGGCCTCGCACACAAATTCCATAGGACATTTGTAAAATAATTCTACTTTAAGAATGCAAGAACTAGCAGCAGGAGTCATTCACATCTTCTTGTCAGCAGCAACATTTAATATAATTATGGCTGATATTTTACCTCTGCTGCCGTTTCCTGCACTAATACTGTGTGAACGTAATCAAGTTGTACATGGTCAATCCGTTAAGAGTCACTCATAATTCAGTATCTGTGCACATTGTCACTATTTATGCCAAAGTATATTTGATTATAGCTCGGCAGTCTCAGCTCCAAATTGTCATGCTTGAGTGAGTATCGGGGATTTCTCCAAACTCTGCAGATTAACTGAAATTTCCATACTTCGCATATGGTATATCAGATAGAGAGATTAATAAAAGGCAAACCTGCTTCATAAAATCTTGACACTGACATATAAAGTGAAATATTATGTTACCTATTTATGGGTGATTACAGCATTGAAAAATTATGCATTGCAAATAAATCTGATGTGTCATCTGTCTGGCTGTATTAGTTAACATACACCCCCCCCCCCCCCCCCCCCCCCCCCCCGCCCCTCACTCCCCCCCCCCCCCCCCCTCCTTTCCACCTCTCCTCTCCTCTATGTGATTCACCCCCCTCCACTTTCACCCATATTTCTTCCTCTGGCTCTTTTATCTCACGCTTTGCTTTTCATCTCTGGCCTTTGTCCAACTATCTGTCTATCAACAACCGCCTTTGCCTGTATCAATCTATCACATGCCTGGCTTTGTCCTGCTCCTCCCCTGTTCTAGATTTCTTCACGCCCTCAACCACCACAATCAGTCCGAAATACGGTCCCGACCCGAAATGTCATCTATCCAGGTTCTCTGGAGATTCTGTAAGAAGGAAATGCAAATACTGGTTTAAACCGAAGATAGACACAAAAAGCTGGAGTAACTCAGCAGGACAGGCAGCATCTCTGGAGAGAAGGAATGGGTGATGTTTCGGGTCGAGCGCCTTCTTCAGACCAGCTTTATGCGTCTTGCTCTGGAGATTCTGCCTGACTCACTGAGTTACTCTAGCACTTTGTCTTTTTTTTCTTGCACAACCGCTGCGAATTCAGTCACTGCCTCTTGTAAATGCAAGTAGGCGGGAAAGAAAACTGGATTACAATGTGCTGGGAGAGTTTTGGAGAGCTTGGAGATAATAAGTTTTTGAAATAAAACCAAGAGCATCAGCCATGATCATATTGAATGGCGGTGCAGGCTCGAAGTGCCGAATGGCCTACTCCTGCACCTATTTTCTATGTTTCTATGTACATAGTTATTGAGAATTATGGTGAATAGGATGGTTAAGGCAGTTTTTGTCATTCTGGCCTTCATCAGTCATGGAATTGAATATAGAAGTTGGGACATTATGCTGTAGTTGTACAAGATGATGGTGAGGCCAATACTTGGAGTACTGTTCAGCTTTGGTCACCGTGCAATAGAGAATATGCCATTAAGCTCAAATGGGTGCAGAAAAGATTTATGATTAGGTTGCTGGGAGTCGGGGGTCTGAGCTGTAGGTAGAGATTGGGCAGACAAGGATTTTATTCCCAGAGTGCAGGTGATCTTATAAAATCATAAGGGCAATAGGGTGATTGCACAGCCTTTTCCCAGGATAGGGGGATCAAGTACTAGGATTAAGGCGAGAAAGGAAAGAACCCGAGAGTCAGCTGTTTCATACAGACTCGGTGGGTATATGGAATGAGCTGCTATAGGAAGTATTTGAGCCAGGTACAATGACATTTAATATAAATGGACAACTACATGAATAGGAAATGTTTAGAGGGATATGGGTCAAATGGGACTAGCTTAGATGGGGCATCTTGATCGCTTTGGATGAGGTAAGCTGAAGGGCCTTTTCTTGTGCTGTATGATTCTGTGAATTCCTATTAGGTTGCTGGTTTCTAAATGTAACTTATTCACGTTAAATATTCACCCAGTAGATTCTATGCATTGTTTACATTCATAAATAAGAAAGAAAGCAGATATTTTTCCTTCATTTTTTAGCCAATGCTACCGTGAACATGTGTACATTCCAGCAGTCGGTATCCATGCTACTACCATCTCAAGAACCAAATGTCCCTCTCCCTCTTGTACCCTATCCAGATCCCACATATTTCCCCCACTATCCTGCCCCACTCTCCCCATCTCCATTCACCTGAATCCCTTTCTCTGGCTTCACATTTCATTCCTCTTCTCTCCATATCTCACACCGTTTTGTCTTCTTTTTCTCTGTAGCCTTTATGCACCTATCTGCCAAACAAAACCCCTCGTGCCTGCATACACCTATCACCTTTCTCCATCACTGGAAACAGACTATTGACCGACATCTACTACAAACCTATTGACTCCTATAACTATCTTGCCTACACTTCTTCCCACCCTGCTTCCTGTAAAGACTCTATCCCCTATTCCAAACTCCTCCGTGTATGCCGCATCTGCGCCCAAGATGAGGTGTTCTATACCAGGGCATCGGAGATGTCCTAATTTGTTAGGAAACGGGGTTCCTCTCTTCCATTATAGATGAGGCTCTCACTAGGGTCTCCTCGCTATCCCACAGCTCCACGCTTACTCCCTCTCCCCCCATTCGTAACAAGGACAGAGTGCCCCTTGTCCTCACCTTCCACCCCATCAGCCAATCGCATACAGCATCTAATCCACCAAAACTTTTGCCACCTCCCAAGGGATCCCACTACTGGCCACATATTCCCATATCCACCCCTTTCTGCTTTCCACAGAGCCCGTTCCCTCCAAAAGTCCCTGGTCAACTCTTCCCTTCCCACCCAAACCACGCCCTCCCCAGGTACGTTCCCCTGCAACCGCAGGAGATGCAACACCTGTCCCTTTACCTCTCCCCTCGACTCCATCCAAGGACCCAAACAGTCTTTCCAGGCGAGGCAGAGGTTCACTTGCACCTGCTCCAACCTGATCTACTGTATCTGCTGTTCCAGGTGTCAACTTCTCTACATCGGCGAGACCAAGCGCAGGCCCGGCGATCGTTTCACTGAACACCTCTGCTCAGTCCGTCTTAACCTACCTGATCTCCCGGTGGCTCAACACTTCAACTCCCCCTCCCATTCCCAATGTGACCTTTCTGGCCTTGGCCTCCTCCATTGTCAGATTGAACCCCAGTGCAAATTGGAGGAATAGCACCTCATATTTTGCTTGGGTAGTTTACACCTCAGCGGTATGAAAATTGACTTCTCCAACTTCAGATAGCCCTTGCTATCTCTCTCCATCCCCTTTCCATTTCTCCCACTAGTTTTACTGTCTCCGACTACATTCTATTTTTGCCCCGCCCCCTCCCCTAACATCAGTCTGAAGAAGAGTCTCGACCCGAAATGTCGCCCATTCCTTCTCTCCAGAGATGCTGCTTCACCCGCTGAGTTACTTCAGCAGTTTGTGTGTACACCTATCATTTCCCAGGCTTTGATCCGTCCCCACCACATTTACACCTTTCTCCCCCTCTGAAAACAAGGGTACCGACTCAAATCGTCACCTGTCCATATTCCCCAGAGATACTGCCCGACCCATGGTTACTCCAGCACTTCGTGTTTTTATCTCCAGAATAAAACTGGGCTATTTATTATCTGTTTAATGGTGGTAATTATGAGCTGTCTGTTCCATTACGTAAATGGTGTTTCATTGTTTTTACTTAGAACGGTATGCTTACATTTATAGCAGGAACCTTTTGTTTGCTGCAAAGATATTCCAAGATGTGTGCCATAACATGACATTTGATTTATTTGCTGGACCTGCGTTTTGTTATATTGGAAGATCACTGACAGGATACTCTGTCACTTGAGTAGGAACAGAACAAGAATATCACCCTTTAGAACACCAGTAACTCTCTGGGAACATTTTCAATACTTTAGAATATTGTTATATAACAACAAAAATTCTATCAATTTTTGAAAAAGAATATTGTAAAATTGTGCACCGGCACATGCCAAAACAAGACATTGAACAAGAAAATTTTCATGTCATTGATTTAATAGTAGGCTTTTTTAGTCTGAACCCACTAATAAAAGGAATGTGCAGAAAGTGCAGTTTATGCACTTTCAGCATGTTCTCCCTTGTCTCATCACAGTATTGTCTGAATTAACTTATTTTACCTCAAACAGTTCAAGAGGCCGGGTGGTGCCACCAGCAGTGGCTGCCTCGCCAACATTCTGTCTGTCCTTTCATTTTGTTATTTTTAGTATGTGTTAAAAAGTATGTTTTTGCGTTCCTTGGTTTGTTTTATGTAGGGGATAGGGGGAGGGGGAGGGGGTTTGGGGAAACTTTTTTTTCCGATCTCTTTCCTTGACGGAGAAGCAATTTTTTTCTGTATTGTATCTCCGTCCGCACTGTGGCCTAACATCGTGGAGTTGGTGGGCCTTCCTGGAGACCGACAGGCGCTCCAAACCGTGGGAGTCTGTGGGATTTTAACATGGCGGATTCCTTTGCCGGGGATCGAAGCTCCAACCGCGGGGCCTGTGGACTTTAACATTGTGAAGTACGCGGTCTCTGGAAAGAAGAGGCCGACTTGGGAGCTCCATGCCACGGAGAGAGTTTCAACAGCCCCGACACAGGCGTTTTGATCACCCCGACAGGGCTTCGATCTTCGGCTATGGGGGCTTTGATCGTCCCGACTGCGGATGGCTTGACTGCCCCGACCAGGGGAGAACAAGAGGAACAAGTCTGAACTTTATTGCCTTCCATCACAGTGAGGAATGTGGAATCCACTGTGATGGATGTTTATGTTAACTTTTATGTGGTTGTGTGTCTTGTTGCTTTTCACTGAGTATGGCTGTATGGTAATTCAAATTTCACTGTACCTTAATTGGGACATGTGACAATAAACTGGCCTGAAAACCGTAAACCTTGTGATTGACATGCATCACTGGGATTTTACTGCAACCATAGTTTGTTCCAAAATCCGCAGTCCATTGAGACCTTGCACATTAAAGGACAAGCTTTAATAAAGTGCACTCAGCATTATCAGTGCTTACAGCAAATTAAGTGCTTTTTCTTTGAAGCGTAGTCAATGCTGTAATGTAGGAAATTCAGCAGGCAAAGAGCAATATAACAAATGATAGCTGGGGTAGACATTTGTTTTCAGTTGCTTACAGTAATCATCCACTTTTCTTCCAAATTTTGATTCCATTGACTTAAATAAAACACATTTCCATAGCATAGTTAACATGCATTAATCACAATGTCAAAGTATCAGCATTTGTAAATCTGGATACATTTCTACAAAATTTACTTATGGTGACGAGTGATGGAAGAATTTTCACCAGGCTATATTTCCAACAGGAAATATTGGAACAATTCTCACCTCCATCAACTCACACTTTTTGGCTTTTTACCTCTGACCTTTATCCAACTATCTGCCAATCAACCCCCCCCCCCCCCCATCTGTATCCACCTATCATTTGCCAGGCTTTTTCCTGCCCCCACCTCTCTTCTACTTCTCTCCTCCCCCCATCATAATCAGTCTGATGAAGGCCCCGACCCAAAATATCACCTATTCATGTTCTCCAGAGATGCTATCTGACCTGCTGAGTTATTCCAGCACTGTTTTTCTTTTTCTTTTTCCGTATAACAAGCATTTGATGGCACTGGGCTTAAGTGTAGAAGGATGAGGGGGCACCTCATTGAAACTTACCGAATAATGAAAGCCCTGGATAGAGTGAATGTAGAAAGGATGTTTCTACTAGTGGGAGAGTTTGGGACCAGAGGCCATAGCCTCAGAATAAAAGGACGTTCCTTCAGAAAGGAGATAAAATGGAATTAATTTTGTCAGAGGATGGTAAATCTGTGGAATTCATTGCCACAGATGGTTATGGAGGCCGTCAACGGATATTTGTAAGGTAGAGATTGACAGATTCTTGATTAATGCGGGTGTCAGGGGTTATGGGGCAAAGACAGGATAATGGGGTTGAAAGGGAAAGATTGATCAGCCATGATTGAATGTCGGCATAGACTTGATGGGCCGAATGGCCTAATTCCGCTCCTATCGTTTATGAACATAAGGCAGAATCTGCAATTCCTTGCATCTCCTACATTGAACAATGCTGTGGCTCTTTTACAACTATCTGATCTTTCTCATCTGTAAGGTTACACTTCCAGAACAGCACAGATTTAATATTATGCTGGCTGTCAAGATTCTGGAGTGACCTTTAACCCTTAATCTTTGGACTGAGAGGTAAAAGTAATCATTATGCCAGTGACTTCTATTATCTGTCAGATGGGATGTCATTTGTGATTTTGATTTGAGACGTTTGAGCTAGTTCAGATGATTCAGAGTAATTAATTATTTTATCAGTAAATTTCAAAAACGGTTTTCTATCAATCATGTTTAGTTTTAGTTTCTATTGTACATGTTACACATTAAGATGCTGCGCCATCTGTGGCATTTGGCTTCAGTCATCCACAAAACATTTCCCATCTGCGGCTTCAGATCAAATGAATGATCATCTACCAACATCAAATTGCGGATCAGCAGAGACAACAATGAAATAATTATAAAAGCAAAAGTATTCTAATCAGCTCTAGAAGTCTGTATCAAAGTGATTAATTATATTCCCCATCATCACTGCTCTGTCAGGCCAAGCCTCTGTCTTGCCTCCATCCAAGGACCACAGCAGTCCTTCCAGTGAGGCAAAAGTTCACATGCACCTCCTCTAACCCAACAGATGTGTCCTTCCTACCTCTGCCACTTCCTCTAGGATTCCACACTTTGAGTGAACCATTTGATTCTACTCTGCTCTACATTAGGGCACAGGCCTTTCTCTATTTTTCATATTTTCTCTCACTCACAAGACCCACCTACCTCGCTTAGAAATTCATCCCCAGGTAGTTATGTTAAAAGCTATGCCGAGTAAGCCATGGCACCACAAAATGTCATCTGAAATTCATTCTGTTGAGTTTGGTGGAATGAATTTGAGGTAGAATGCAAATCACTGACTCCACTATTTAAGCATATTTAGTGCTATTGACCTGGGGTGAATTCCAGGCACCTGCATTTCAAAATAACAAATGCTTGTAAAGTTCATGAGTTTGTAGGAAATAGGAGCAGATTCGGCCTATGGAGTCTACTCAGCCATTCAATAATGGCTAATCTATCTTTCTCTCTCAAACCCATTCTCCGGCCTTTAACACCCTTACTAACAAGAACGTGTCAATCGTCACTTCAAAAATATCCTGCAGACTTAACCTCCACAGACATCTGTGGCAATGAATTCCACAGATTTACTGCTCTTTGGCTGATGAAATGCCCCCTCATCTCCTTTCTAAAGGTACGTCCTTTTATTCGGAGTCGGCGCCCCTCGTGGAAATAACCTTTTCACGTCCAGGCCTTTCATTATTTAGTAAGTTTCAACGAAATCTCCCTCATTCTTCTAAACTCCAGCAAATACAAGCCCGGAGCCATCCCTGCTACATCAACCTCCAGTGCCAGCACATCCCTCTTCAGATACAAGGTCCAAAACTGCTCATAATACTCCAAATACAGTCTGACCGGTGCCTTTTAAAGCCTCAGCATTACATCCCTGCTTTTATATTCTAGTCCTCTCAAAATTAATACCAATATTGCATTTGCCTTTCTTTCTACAAATTCAACCAGCAAGTTAACCTTTTGAGAATCCTGCACCAGCACTCCCAAATCCTTTAGCACCTCTGATTTTTTTTTAAATCCTCTTGTCATGTTGAAAATAGTTTACATCTTTATTCCTACTACCAAAGTGCATGACTGCATACTTTGCTATGCTGTATTCCAATTGCCACTTCTTTGCCCACTCTCCCAACCTAGCCACGTCCTGCAGACTCCCTGCTTCCTCTGCATGACCTGGCCCTCCACTTATCTTCATATTATCCACAAACTTGGCCACAAAGCCTTCAATTCCATCTAAATCATTGATATACAACCTGAACAGTAGCTGACCCAGCACCAACCCCTGCAGAACTCCGTTAGTCGCTGGCAGCCAACCAGAAAAAGCCCACTTTATTCCCATTCTTTGCCTTCTACCATCCAGCCAACCTGCTATCCATGCTGGCATCTTCTCTTTATTTCCATGGGCTCTCATCTTGTGAGCACGTGCAACACTTCATCAAAGGCTTTCAGAAAATCCAAATAAACAAAATCCACTGACTCCCCTTTGTCTATCCTGCTATTTACTTCCTCAAAGAATTAACAGATTTGTTAGGCAAGATGAAGATCTCCCCACAAAATCATGCCTACTGGCCTATTTTATAATGTGCTAAGTACTCAGAAGCATCACCCTTAATAATGGTTTTGCTTAATAATAGCGTAAAACTTACTTTGATGATGCCCACATCAATTTTGTCAACGCTTTTGCCACCAACTATTCTGCACTAGGTTTCATCTTTCCGAAGTTCATTCAGATATTTAGTTAATGAAATGCACAAAAGGAATATTAATCGTTTGCTGGCATTCCGTAATTGAAGTTTTTCTCCTTTTTAATCCACACACGTAGGTTATTTGATGATCCAATTTTAGCTAATAAATTTAACATTCATGGGAATATCAGCTTAAAAGCAATAAACTTCCTTTTATATATTTTTCTGATGGCTAAGTCTCACGTATAGAGCAGCCAACTGGCAAAAAGGATCTTCAGAAAACGTAGCTGTGGAAACAAAATGAATCTGTCATTCTTCCAAGATCGTTCCTGTTGATTGAGTGATTAACAGTCACTGCAACAACTATCACAATGATCTGCAAGTAGTTACATCATTGTGTCAACAAGCAATAATCTGTCACTTGTTCCAGAATATTGAAATGTACTTCCAGTGGTAGACGGCAGCTGTGACGTTTGGGAAACTGGCTGTTCGGACCAACACAAATTATGTGACAGTCCTTGTTCAGCAAAAGGGTATAATTCGCTTGACTGCTTCCTTATGCCCCATGTCCCACTTAGGAAACCTGAACGGAAACCTCTGGTGACCTTGCGCCCCACCCAAGGTTTCCATGAGTCGCCAGGGGTTTTGGTCACTTGCCTGGAAAGCCTCGACCGAAGCGTGAGCTGCATCTACTGACCAAAGATCCAACAGGATCTTTCCTACCGACCGCACACACACACCCACAAACACATCGCGGAGGTGGGGGCCAGGGACAGCGGAGGAGCGCTGTCTACGCGATGAAGAGCACGGTAAGTCCTTTAGAGAGCGCGGGAGAGAGAAGGGGAGAGAGAAGGAGAGAGAGAAGGGGAGAGAGAAGGAGTGGAGACAGTTTTAAGAAGTTTAATAAAGTTAGCAGGCATTTTACCTTCCAGCGGATCTTCTAGGTCCTGAAAACCACTTTGCTGAAAACTCCAATGAGCCAATCAAAATGGCCAGTCAGCGAAGGAGATTGCCTTCGACTGCCTGTAAGTAAATAACGACCCCACTCCACTGGCTTTGTCCAAACGGCAACCTATTTATAGTCGAGGCCGGTTTTGGTTTTGTTGAAATAATCGCAGGAACATAGAAGAAGCCTCAACTACGCGGAAACCACTTTTGACCATTAGGAAGAGTGACCAAAACCTCTGGGAACCTCCGGGAACCTCACAGAAACCTCCAGGAACCTCGCGGAAACCTTGGGTGGGGCACAAGGTCTCCAGAGGTTTCCGTTCAGGTTTCCTAAGTGGGACAGGGGCATTACTTTCTTCCAGGAGTGTTCCAATGGAATGACTTCAAAGTGGTAAGTAAATAGCAAACAAAAAAGATCTGATTGAGACTGAAGTACATTAAATATGTGTGCAACAAAGCAAGATTCCGTACCTGACCTTCTTTCAAACAATTACTGTGTCAAACTTCCCAGAAAGAAAGCAGAAAAACAAAAGTAATTTGGATTCTCTTAGGGTATGGTTTGCTTGGAGCAGGGGTGAATGAATGATGGAAGATTTCACCTTAGCAATGTTATACAACTTCACCTTAGCAATATTATAAATGATACATTTTTTGACAAATTATGAACAGAGATGACATATCCTATTTCTGATAAAGCTATAAAATATGCATCCCTGAATTTAATGGAAATGGAAACCACAGCATATCTTATTATCGTGTTCATGTGTTTGCACATATGCAATGATCAGACAAAATCTTCCTTTACTTCATGGAGTTTTAAACATTTTTCTCCTCTGATCTCAAAGGTTGTGCTGTAAGAAAATGTTCATCAGGATAGTCACTGATAATCTGGCATTTTATCATGAAAACGTATGCTGCATGTTGCAATCAAGCACAAAACAACTTGAGGTGAGGCAAGTTACATTTGATAGTCCTGAAAACAAGCAGGGAGATCAAAATGCATGATTTTACCCATGCCCATTGGTTCTGACAGATACATTTGAACAACTGACTCCTAACTTACACAATCGCTGCATGCATTTTTAACTCCAGTATTGAAAGGCTGCATTCCCCAGCACAGGTGGTCAAAACATTGAAGTGGACAACAGGACAAAAAATTGCCCTGTATTAGTTAAGGACAATCTGTATTTCTTAATCTGCAAGGACATTGAAATCTGCCAGCACTGTAGTTGCAATGATGACTTCCTTATTGCAGAACAGACTTCTTATCTGTTCCCTGAATACTCCTGATGATTGATTAGCCCTGATGTCCGCCCTCCCTCTTCCAGTCCGCTGCTCATTCTCCTAGTTATCTTATATTGCAAGAGGAACGCTCACCAGTACATATCTATCTGGTAGAAAATGGTTTGTGTCCCCCAAGTTAAATCAGATCAAACCTCTTAGCACCTGTTGCAACCACCATCTCTAGCAATTTAAAATAATTCTAAAAATCACTGAATACTTGTGCAACACCAGCAGACAGAGAAAATGAAACAACAACTTATCTGCAAGGAATTGATGATGCTTCAAACAGTGCTAGTGCGGTCCCTTCGTCCAGTTAAACAAGTTTTGCTGTGTATGCTCAGTGAAAAATTGTGTGTTGAATATCAAAATAACAATGTCACCATCAAATTAGGACTGCACACCGAAATGGTGCCAAACACACACAATGAAAATCATTTTGAATCCAAAACAGTGTCTGCGGTATTCCATGCACACAATGGACCCGAATTTCTGAATTTAGTGCTTGAGGAATGTCAGTCAGTCCTTAATATATCTATCCAAAGTAAACCACTATCCTCTCCCATTGCAGCATGTCATCAGATCATGAATAATTGTTCAATATTTGTCGCCATCATTTATTTGAAACGTTGATAGTCTGCCTGATTTCAATCCTAATATTGAAATCCTAATATTGTTCCTTTCTTATAGTTTGAATCAATGTTCTTTCTCTTGCTCTCATTTTTTTTTTAATTGAAAGGAACATTGCAGATGAAGCTTTCCCATTCCCTTGTGATACTCAAATACCCTGAAGGAGTTATCAAAAACAAGTATTTGACATTCAATGACATCACTACTGCTCAAACCTCTGTTAATATCTGTCCCCACAGTCCAGAAACTCAGCTGAATAAGTACTGTGGCAGATGGTTAGAAGTTGAGTATCCTGACACAGTGAGTCACTTCCTGACATCCCAAAGCCTTTTCACGTCCACAAGGCACAAATCAGGCATGATGGAATAGTCTGGCCTGCCTGGATGTGTACGGCTCCAGTCTGAACACTAAAGGGCCTGTCCCACTTACGCAACCTTTACAGGCGACTGCTGGCACCCGTGATAGGTTGCCGAAATTTTCAACATGTTGAAAATTCAGCGGCGACCAGAAAGACGCTACGACTCTTTGGAGACCTCTCACGACCATAGGAGACCTCTCACGACCATACAGGCGACATGTCGCGGCTGACCTCTCACGACCATAGGAGACCTCTCATGACCATACAGCCTGTATGGTCGTGAGAGGTCTCCTATGGTCGTGAGAGGTGTCCAAAGAGTCGCAGCGTCTTTCTGGTCACCGCTGAATTTTCAACATGTTGAAAATTTCGGCGACCTATCACGGGTGCCGGCAGTCGCCTGTAAAGGTCGCATAAGTGGGACAGGCCCTTTAGTTTCAACCTGTGGCCATGTGCAGCGGCAGGCCTGGTTCGTCACTGCGAGCAGAAGATAAGACCGTTCGATTAACCTTTTGTAACTTTGTTAGCGCCAGAAACACTTTGTGCACAGCCACTTTGCGAATCTTTGTGTACAGCCTAGGCGAAGTCTGCTGTATGATTTTGCCGGGTCATATGCAAAACAAAGAATTTCACTGTACCTAGGTACAGGTGACAATAAGGTATCCTTGCCTCATTGAAATCATCCATCACAAAATAGTCCACCTGATTAACATTTGTTTTAGTGGATTGTGTCAATTTCCTTTCCTATATTTGCTATATAGGTCATTTGTAAAATGTACTGTAGTGTTCTACTTAGGTTACTCTAATCACACATCTCAAATATGCAACCTCCACCACCAAGTACATGTGAATACCATCAATTGCAAATTTCCCTCCAAACTACTTTATAATGTATCACAATTTCTCCATCTTCACTGTGTCTAAATCTTAGAATTATCGACCCAACAGCATTATGGAAGTACATTCACTGGTGGAACTGCAAGGATACCAGAACATGGTGAACTACCACTAATGCAAATGTGATACAGACACATGGCCAAACGGAGTAGCTAAAGATAGTAAAGTAAGAAATAATAGCAGAAGTGGGCTATACAACCCCTTCAGCTGATCAGGCATTCATAAGCTGATATTGGCCTCATCTATTTTACTGCTCAATCCTCAATACCCTTGTACAGGTGCACAACCTTTTATCCGGAGTTTCGGAAACCGAAAAGCTCCGAAAACCGGACATTTTTTCCAGGATGTCGTCTGCACACCAAAGCTCGCGTTTGGCGCCAAACTTGACCCGAAACGACCCACGGTCAACCCAGGTCTGTACTACTGTAGCGGCTGCCTCCTCCCCGGAGACCGGGGAGACACTTAAACATCTGTAAATCATTGCTTAAATATTAGTCAGTTAGTTTGGAGGGCTTTTATGTGAAGGGAGGTGGGGATGAAGGGGAAAACTTTAATTCTTAGTCCCCTACCTGGTCGGAAAGGCGGGGAGCGGGCAATGCCTTACCGGGTCGCCGTGCAGTAAGCTCCGGAGCGCTGTGGCCGCCGACTCACAACATCGCGGAGCTGGGGCTGCGGGGCGTCCGGTTGTAGCTCCGACCCCGGCAACTCTACCCCTGGCTGTGCGGCGCTCCAAATCCAGCGCGGCCCGCGGCTGGACGCCCGCAGCTCCAGCTCCGCGATGTTGTGTGTCGGCGGCCACAGCGCTCCGGAGCTTACCGCACGGCGACCCGGTAAGGCATTGCCCGCTCCCCGCTGGTATCCCAGCGCTGCGACGCCGCCGACTCCCAACATCGTGGAGCTGGGGCTGCGGGCGTCCGGCCGCGGGCCGCGCTGGATTTGGAGCGCCGCGCAGCCAGGGGTAGAGTTGCAGGGGTCGGAGCTACAACCGGCGCCGCCCGCGGCCGGACACCCGCAGCCCCCAGCTCCGCGATGTTGGGAGTAGGCGGCCACAGCGCTCCGGAGCTTACTGCACGGCGACCCGGTAAGGCATTGCCCGCTCCCCGCCTCTCCGACCAGGTAGGGGACTAAGAATTAAAGTTTCCCACTTCACCCCCCCAACCACATAAAATCCCTCCAAACTAACTGACTAACATTTAAGCAATGATTTACAATGATTCCCCGGTCTCCGGGGAGGAGGCAGCCGCTCCAGACTTTTCAAGCCGCCCGCGCTACCTACCTAATCTACGCTAAAAATCTTCCATTCGGAAATCCGAAAAATTCCGAAATCCGAGAAGTGTCTGGTCCCAAGGCTTTCGGATAAAAGGTTGTGCACCTGTAGTTCAAAAGTTCACCACAGCTCTAGAAGATTTGTGCAGGGCAAGAGGCTCTCCTTTTGACAGTCTGTACATTTATTTTCTTCGTATAAATACAGGCCATTGTTATTACTTTTAAAAAAATCAAGTAAAGAGGAGAAAATTGAGGGCTTCTTTAGACATTGTTCTTGACAGGTAAAAGTGATTATGGTTACACAAACAAAGTTCATACCAAATGTAATTTTCCTACACCATTGGCCTTTGCGTGGGACATTAAACAGAGGTCCTGTTTGCAGGCTTTGGTATGATTCAATGACACTATTTGACAAAGAACAGAGAGCATTAGCAGGCTCATGGCCAGAGGTTCTCTTCGATCCAACACAAAAGAAAGAAGATAAACTGGCCATTCATCTTAGAGCTCATTTGTGACATGTTACTGGCACAGAATTACTGCAGTGTGTCCTGGCAAATGTCACTGTACCACAACACTTTTAGTGCTTTGGGAAATTCTGATGGGAATAAAGTGCTCAGTTTTGTGTCATGCTTCCGCAGAAACATTCAATCCCAAGAGAATAAGGGAAGCTGTAAGCGCTCAAATATAACGGGGCAGGTGGAGGGAGGGGTAATGAGAGTAGATTCTCAGTAAATTAGTTATTTCAAAATCTTCCTCTTACTCATTGCCTCAGTGCTAGAATAGACTGCCTTCACCTCTAATGTGTGAGGTTATCAAATAATCCCAAACACTCTGCCATACCCCAGCTCCTGAAAAATTACCATAAGTACTCCTACACTCTGGGGACAATGCTTACCCAAGCTACTGGCTCAGTTTGCCCCTGTGATGGCATAACAAGCTTAAATCAACAAAGAAGTCCAAAATTCAACAACATCTTTGTATTTCAGAAAATGACCATCAATTGAACAGTTTAAGAAGGAACTGCAGATGCTGGAACAATCGAACAGTATTCCCTTTTACTCATTTCAACAACATTCAGGAATGTATTTGATTAAAAAAAAAAGAGAAATGGTGCATTGGAATCCCAGGATTCTACAGAAAATAAACAGGTCCTCTCAGCCCACCTGGTCAATGCTGTCCATGATGCTCTTCCACACTAATCTCATTTGCCCACATTGCTTGCCTGTCTCCCATTATGCCTACCCTAACTAACTACATGTTCAAATGCCTTTTAAACAAGGTCCTCTCACCTGTGCCCTTTGGTGCTGGACTGCCCTGCCACAGGAACAAAATCTCTGACTATCTGTCCAATCTAAAGGCCTCATAATATTGTAAACCACTGCTAGGCCACTCATCAATCTCCTCTGTTCCAGAAAGAATAAAACCAGCCTATCAAATTGCTCCTTATAATTACAGCCGTCCATTCTCAGAAACTTCCTGGCAAATCTCTTCAGTACTCTCTCTATTGCTACCACATCCTTCCTGTTGTGTGATATAGAGAACTGTGCACAATATTCTAAGTGCAGTCTAACCAAGTTTGTGTACAACTGCAACATGACATCCCAATCCTTCCATTCAATCCCCCAGTAAGCATTCCAAATGTCTTTTTCACTACCCTACCCACATGTGGTGCTACTTTCATGAACCTATGAATCTGTATCCAAAGGTCTCTCAGTGCATCAATGCTCCTAAAATCCCTGTCATTTATTCTATGAGGCTAACACATAGCAGGAGCACAGGCAAGTAATCTGACCTTCCTTCCTTCTGGTTTTAGTCTAATAACTTGGGCATTCATTGATAGATACAGTTTGTGACATCAGGATTGAGACACTTTGGACAATCTTCAGCTAACCACTGTCCAGCTGGAGGAAAAAGAAAGTGATTGCTTTGAACAAAATAGAATAATATAGACTAACTGACAGAGTTCATAAGGAAGGTACACAAAAATGCTAGAGAAACTCAGCGGGTGCAGCAGCATCTATGGAGCGAAGGAAATAGGCGACGTTTCGGGCAGAAACCCTTCTTCAGACTGATGGGGGGTGGGGGGAGAAGGAAGGAAAAAGGGAGGAGGAGGAGCCCGAGGGCGGGGTCTAGAACATAGGTGGGAAGGGATTTGACCAAGGGGGATAGTATGGAGTCAAGGTATGTGGAGATGAGTTCGGTGGGGCACGAACAAGCAGAGACAATGGGTCTGCCGGGAGAGCCGGGTTTGTGGATTTGTGTACCTTCGATCTTCCAGCATCTGCAGTTCCTTCTTGAACACAGAGTTCATAAGGATATGTGGGATTTGGCGATATGTACTTACATATTTGAAAGCGGCTGGGCATAATGGGACAACGGATAGTAATGCAAATGGGATCAGAGATTCATACAGATGTTTAGTGCACTAAGACAGGGAAGTCATTTTGAAGCTGTGCAGAATACTGGTAAGGGCACAACTGGAGTGTTGTCATGAATTCAGATCACACTTTAGAAAGGATGAGATAACCCATACAGACTAGGGAAATGATTTGAGGGATATTTGGTTATGATGGGTTTAGATAAGAGGAAGTAGAAGGAAGTTGTTCCCACAGAGGTCACTTTTTTTTTTTAAATACAGGAGAGATTAGGAGAAATATCTTTACTTGAAAAGTAGTCAGGATCGGTAATTCACTGCTGGAAGGGTGATGGAATCAAAATCAATTAGTGTCTTCAATAAGGAATTGCATAGGAACCAGAGAGAGTCAATGGGATGGGATTTATCAGCATCTGGCATAGATGGGCTGAATGACCCCCCCCAGCGTTGTAACTCCTAAGGCTTTAAGAGAAATAAGAAAACATGACCACATTTGAGTATTAGAGAAGCAAGAGGTGTGAGAGGGAGAGAAATGAGAGAAGCAACTTTCACAACACCCAAGAGGGCTTTACAAGTAATTAAGCACTTTTGTAATGCAGTCATCGTTGTAAAGTATGAGACAGAACAGCCAATTTGTGCACAGCAAGCTTCCACAAACAGCATGTTATAAAGACCGGATAATTGGCTTTAGTGATGTTAATTGAGGCTTACATATTGGCCAGACACCAGTAATTTGTCAGCTCTTTTACAAAAACAGAATTCGATAAAAAAAAAGACAAACACATGTGAACTTTGGTGAGATAAATATTACTGAGGTTGAATCTGTTGGGAATAATTACACTGTGTTGTACTAGGGGAACAATTTGTATTATGTTACTTATGGTGTAATTGAGGAGAAAACACTCGGGATCTTTTTTTCTCCCTGCAGGTTGTCACCAAAACACATTTCAAGTTCAAATTGCTGAACATCATGTTCACATTTATATGGATTAGTTGACATTTTGTTACTGTTTCACCTGTCAGGTTTCATCAGGTTTACCTTTAACATTTCATGCTTTATTCATAAAGCCTCATCAATTCACCATCTTGATGTTATGTCATAGGACAAAGCTGTATGAATGTGTTCACTTCTCCCAACAGTTTTCATATCAACTATAAAGTGCTTTCAGACAATGTAATACAATGCAGCAAAATAATCCCTATAAAATACCTTCACTCTTTCCTCACTTCTCAAACACAGTGCACTGGTAGTCACAAAATTTCTTGAGGCTCTCAGTACATTGTTACTCTGCAGGTGTTTATCGGTGTCAGATTAAGATTTAAATAGATTAATACTCTTCCCATTCTTTTCCTGTTCAATCTGATTGGCAGTACTGTACCACCAGTAATACATTTTTGGAGAAAACAAACACCTATTGGGTGAGTACTTTGCAGAACAACTACTGAAGGGGGACCATAAGCTTCCAAGTGCCTGGTACTTAAATTATCCGAATGACTCTGCCCCCATTGGCCTTCTACTGTTTCAGAGGCCCAGCATCAGCTCATACAACAGCATTTAATCTTGCATCCAGGCCATGTAGCAGCTTTTTTGATACAGTATTGAATTTAACAATTTCAGATAACTAGCTTTTCCAGTTTGTCAGAATTGTCTAGTTCAACCTGTAACATTAACAGTTTTTCCCCAACTCCACAGACACAACAGGTCTGTTGAATGTTTCTCTCTTAGTTCAGATGTCCAGAATCTGCTGAATTGTGTTTCTCAGCATTGTTCTTTTTTCTCTCTGCTACCCTCATTCATTTCCCTCTTTCACACCACTGAGATTCTGTGATTAACAAGTACTGATCACCAAATAATCTGATGTGATCAAGCTGAATGAGATATAAATGTTGGGAAGATAAATAGAGAAGATGTATATTTATTTCATTATGGTCATGAGAAATGTAAGGTACTCCTAACAGTATTGCTATCAAATTGATGCCTCATTCCAAAGCTGGCTCAAGCATTATCTCTACAGAATAGAAATTGGAACACTGAATCGGAGTTAAGAGTACAACCACTGAACAATGTCGGACCCAATTGTTCTTTCCCTATCATTTTCAATATTATCCAATTTCAGCGACCATCCGGAATACAGGGTCACAAAGCCGGTCGGCGTGTTGAGTTTAGGATGTCTGCAGCCACAAAACAGTGGTAACTCATTTGATCATGTACTGATTGATTACTCACTGATCACCTACTGTTAGACAGCACCAACAGCATTTGCGTCACCTGTAGAATGTTGGTCTCCACCCTTTCATAGACATTCCCTTCGTTCAAGAACGGAACTCACTATCAAAAAGGGGACGGGGGACACAATTTTTTGGCGGCCACCCGCGCATGCGCACACTCACACACACGTGCGAGGCTTCGGAGGCTCAATCCAACGCTAAAAACGGCGATTTTAAAATCGGGATCACAAAAACTTGGGGGGGATATCCCCCACCTCTCAAAACATGGGGGGGGACGTGTCCCCTCTGGCCCTCCCGGGTTTTCCGCCCCTACCTTTGTTTCCACCACTACTTCTCTTTACAACTTAAACATAGAAACATAGGAACATAGAAAATAGGTGCAGGAGTAGGCCATTCAGCCCTTCGAGCCTGCACCGCCATTCAATATGATCATGGCTGATCATCCAACTCAGTATCCTGCACCTGCCTTCTCTCCATACCCCCTGATCCCTTTAGCCACAAGGGCCACATCTAACTCCCTCTTAAATATAGCTAATGACCTGGCCTCAAGTACCTTCTGTGGCAGAGAATTCCACAGATTCACCGCTCTCTGTGTGAAAAATGTTTTTCTCATCTCGGTCCTAAAAGATTTCCCCTTTATCCTTAAACTGTGACCCCTTGTTCTGGACTTCCCCAACATCGGGAACAATCTTCCTGCATCTAGCCTGTCCAACCCCTTAAGAATTTTGTACGTTTCTATAAGATCCCCCCTCAATCTTCTAAATTCTAACGAGTACAAGCCGAGTCTATCCAGTCTTTCTTCATATGAAAGTCCTGACATCCCAGGAATCAGTCTGGTGAACCTTCTCTGTACTCCCTCTATGGCAAGAATGTATTTCCTCAGATTAGGAGACCAAAACTGTACGCAATACTCCAGGTGTGGTCTCACCAAGACCCTGTACAACTGCAGTAGAATCTCCCTGCTCCTATACTCAAATCCTTTTGCTATGAATGCTAACATACCATTCGCTTTCTTCACTGCCTGCTGCACCTGCATGCCTACTTTCAATGACTGGTGTACCATGACACCCAGGTCTCGTTGCATCTCCCCCTTTCCTAATCGGCCACCATGATTTTTTCCTCACCTTTCCAGTTCTGATGACCAGAAGCATTGACTCTACTTCCCTCACATTGGCAACATGGCCCACTGGTGTACTAGGCATTTTCAGTTTTTTTAAAGAAATGAGTTACCCCTGTATTTTGGCTGCAGGCATCCTGATCGCAACACACCTACCAGCTTTGTGACCCTTAATCTCAGATGATTGCTGGAATTGGATAATATTGAAAATTATAGGGAATGAACAATTAGGACAGACATTGCTCTTCTGTTAGGAGGACCTTATATTTCTCATGACCATCATGAAATAAATATGTTGTCTCTATTTATCTTACCAACATTTATCTCTCATTCAGCTTGATCACCTCAGATTGTTTGGTAGTATTCTCATATTATTTTGTGGGATCATAAATTGTCTACCTCATGGTTCTTTATTATGTTACTAACACTGTGAAACCCTCATTGAAATTTTGAGGTGTTAACAGGAATAACATAAGTCCATGTACTTGCTCCCCATGTATGAACATGGTGATCAATTTATTGAAATATCAAACATTAGATATAATATAATAAGGAAAACTCATGTCTAATGCTGCTTGTTTCTAAAGCTCTGCGTGAATATCAGTGCAAATAAAGGTTGAGTGAAATATTACCAAATGCCCTTTTGAAGGTCTACACAAAAGTTTTTAATCTAGACTGATCCGTGAATATTTTTGTACGGTTAAATATTAATTGAAAGCATAGCACACAAGTTAATTTTAATGAAGAATTATACTGGCAGATGGTGGCTCATATTGGAGAAAATTCTGCTTAGTTGGGGTTGTTGTACAGAGCAATGCCAGAAGCACAATACCAGAGAAGAGTATTTCCTTTTCAAAATAAACTACAGTATGAAATGTATATTTACATGACATGCAATCGGTGCCATGGGCTTTCTTTATAGTTTCAATGATTTTCTCTTGAAAATCATAATGCAAATGTAGATTGACTTTGAGTGTCTATAATAAATTGTTTTCTGTTTCCACAGTGCCTGAAATCATTATTTAGAAGTAGCAACAACTTCCAACAACAACATTCAACAATGTTGAATCAAACATAAGATGATTCTTATGTTTAGAATCATAGAGTTAAATAATATTCAATTAACCTATCAAGTTGCGTGTCTTTGGTATGTGGGAGGAACTGAGACATCAAGAGAAGCCTACGTGGTCACAAGAAGGATGTGCAAACTCCACACAGAGAGCACCAGAGGTCAGGTTTGGAGCTGTGGATGTGAGGCAGCAGCTCCATTACTTAATGCATCATGTCATCCATTTATAAGAACCTTCAATGTAGTAAAAGGTTAAAAAATATTCGACACAAACATAATCAAATGAGAAATGCTGCCAAGCTACACAAGGTGATTTAACGATAGATTACCAACAGCCTGGTCAATGAAGTGGGAATGTATTGCAGGAGAAGAGAGAGACAGAGAGGCTTGGGTAAATAAATCCTGAATGTAGAGACTTGGCTGAAGGCTATCAATGGATATGGAATAATTAAATCCATGGGTTGTCACTGTGCCAGAATCAGAGACATGCAGGTAGTAGAATATTCTAGAACATAGCAATGTTATAGTCAAGAAGGCAGGAGGGACTTTCAGGCAAGGGTGATAATTTTTCAATCAAAGCATTGCTCAGCTGGGAGCCAGTGTAATTCAGTAAACACGGAAACATTATGGAACAAGCTTATTATGTCCAGCAAAAATCTTAACAACCTTAAAATGTCCATAAACATAGTACTTCAGGAATTCAACACTTAGCACTGAGTAAAGAAATTGTTGGCTCACAGAACACATTATATCAGTTGAAATCATACAGATTTGTGGGAGAGTGAATGCTGCCATAAGTCACTCTTGTTGCATTAACTTCACCAAGTAATGCTCCTGTCCCACTTAGGAAACCTGAACGGAAACCTCTGGAGACTTTGCGCCCCACCCAAGTTTTCCGTGCGGTTCCCGGAGGTTTTTGTCAGTCTCCCTACCTGCTTCCACTACCTGCAACCTCCGGCAACCACCTGCAACCTCCGGGAACCGCACGGAAACCTTGGGTGGGGCGCAAAGTCTCCAGAGGTTTCCGTTCAGGTTTCCTAAGTGGGACAGGGGCATAACTAACATTTAATGGTGAGCTTTTAGTCATGTTGCATTATATTGTTTGGCTGTTTAAGAAAGAACTGCAGATGCTGGAAAAATCAAAGGTAGACAAAAATGCTGGAGAAACTCAACGGGTGAGGCAGCATCTATGGAGTGAAGGAATAGGTGACATTTTGGGTCGACTCTTCTTCATTCTTTGGCTGACTTAGTCATAATTTCTCAAAGAGAGTGACCCGTTTAATAATAATTAAAATGCAATTAGTAACGACTTTCTTTCCACTCCTCTGACTTCAATTGGAGAAACACCAAAGTATAATTACAAAGCATAGTAATTTGTTGCATTAAATATATAATCATACAATGGTTGCCTGCCCTTACCATAGAAAATTATTCCACACCGCCAATCAAAACAAGGCTCTCCTTCACCAGAATTAAGTCACCTCTTGAAATATGTTCAACAAAACCTGCCTTAGACTACCTGCCAGTGCCAGTGTTAATTCCTCCAATCTTAACACTGGAAAGTTTTCCAGCAATGATAACAAATGGACAATAATGAGGCAGGTGGGAGTAACAATGTTAGATTCAATTAAACGAGTAAATTGTAAATTTAACTGAACTAATGATAGGAGGATGTTTCCAGAAGTTTAACCTGTTCACTGCCAAGTTTTTTTTCACTATTTCCATGACCTGAGTATATTTGGGGATGGCATTGAACTGGTTTAAAAAAAAATAGGATAACATAAACCAACATTTCTTCAGTCAATAGATGATAAAGAAAAAACAATTTTAAGTGTTACCCATGAGATAAGAATAATGCAATAAATAATAATTTTCAATTCTTCCCCATTAAAAGAGATGCCTAGGTAGCCTGTTACATTGTAGAATTTGGCAGTACTATTTACAATCTTGCAAATAGGACCTTTTGTTCGTCTCTCCAGTCTCTGTATTTGGTGTAAAATCAATCCAATTTAATTAGTTTTGCAATGCTCAACAAGTGTTCTGTTTGCAGGAATCTTTTCAATTGGTGCGGAAAATGTCAATTCAAATGTATAGAAACCAAGAACTGCAAATACAGGTACTGGTTTATACGAAAGATAGACACAGGAGTGACTCAGCAGATCAGGCAGCACCTCTGGAGAAGACGAGCATCCAGAGATGCTGCCTGACCCAGATTTACTTCAACACTTGTGACTATTTTAAATTCAAATATATTGTTTGACAAACTCTGTGCATTACAAATTCACCCTCAGTTTATAAATAACATGTGACCTGAAGGTTAATTAACAACTTGTAAGGAATTTGGACATTTTTTGGCCTGAATGTGTGTGGTAATAAGAAAGCAAATTGCATTGAATGGGTAGCAATAGCTATATCTAAATGGTTTGCAATATGCATATTATTGTTTTGTTAAATTTAGTAATTTTCTGTATTTATCTACGTGAAATGTTTGACATCTGCAAATGTTTTATGACCATACACTATTTTCTTATTCTTCATTTAAGTGAGCATTTATCGTTTGCAATCCATGATGGTAAATGGGGTTGATTAGTTAGCTGATCACAAGGAAAATCACAACCTCGGACAGTTCTGTCCACATAAAAGTGAAAAACAACTGCAGATTCTGTAATACTGAAATGAAAATAAGAAGATATTGGTAAAATTCTGAAAGTCAGGCAGCATCGGTGGTGAGAGAAACAAAGTTAATGTTATCAATGGATTAAGAGAACAAAGAAAATGACTGTGATAGGGTACAGACTAAGAGAATCCATATTGCAAAGTTGCAATTGGTGTTGTTCAAGAGAAGTTGGTGATGATAGTGATTTGCCTGAAGAAGCATATATAGAAGGAATGAATGAGGACAGATGAGAGAAAAAAAACCCCAATGCTGAAACAGTGAAAACAGAACATAGCAGATACCAGAAATCTGAAGTAAAGGAGAATCCAGGAAATGGAGATGTGATAGCTGAGTTAATTTTACAGGTGGATGACTACATCAGAGCTAGCCAGTGCTAAGACAAATGGGAAAGGCTACCCGTGCAAGATTGTTGAATTCAATATTGAGTCTTGAGGGCTGCGACCTACGTATAGGGTAGATCAGATGTTTTTTAGTGTTAGTTTTAGAGATACAGCACGGAAATTGGCCCTTCGGCCCACCGAGACTCTGCCGACCAGCAATCCCCGCACACTAACACTATCCTACACACACTAGGGAAATTTACATTTATACCAAGCCAATTAACCTACAAACCTGTACGTCTTTGGAGTGTGGGAGGAAACCAAGGAGAAAACCCACACGGTCACGTGGAGAACATACAAACTCCATACAGACAATACCAGTAGTCGGGATCGAACCCGGGTCTCCGACGCTGCAAGCCTTGTAAGGCAAATCTACCGCTGTGCCACCGTGCCACCCGTTGTTCCTTGTGTTTATGTTAGAGTTTATTGAAACAGTGCAGGAAGGCAAAAATAAATAATTCAGTTTGACAGAGGGACGGAGAATGTGACAGGCAACAGGAAGCTCTGGGTCCTCTTGGTGGAGGAGTTCTGCTAACTGATCACCCATCTGCATTTGGTTTATTTGATATCGAGGAGACCACACTGTGAGCACTAAATGCCTCCAAGTCACTTGGAGCTGTATGACCCAAAAATATAAGTGTGACTTCTGCAATAGAGTTGATGGGGTGGAGTGAGTGGGATAGTATACATGATGTGTGAGTCACCTTGAGTAGAATTAGGGCCATTAGCTTGGGCAGAGTAAATCAGGGTTCAAATCAAGAGACATTCATCTGTATGTCAATTGCACTGTCCTTCATAACAAGCAACAGATATAACTTAGAGCAACATGGAGCCATTAATGTCAACATTGTTCTAAACATAGAAAAATACTCCGCAGACATGTAATTTAAAGTATTTGGTCTGTTAAGATTTGACAGTATTTGGTCATGCTGGTTATTATTTGAGGTAACATCCACACTTCACAATGTCCTGATAGCAATCAGGATCAGGTCAAGCAAATCTCTTAAGAATCTCTGCACATCATCTGCACAGTCAATTATTTCTGAAGAGGTGGGGAGGGAGAAAATTGGTGGAAAAAAATGGAAGCAAATAAATCCCTATGGCCTTGAGCATGATAGAAATAATGAGAAACCGTTTACACAAACCTGGTACTTGTGCTGCATATTATCAGAACACTCGTTGTTTATATATTAACCTCTCACCTCCATAAGTTGGAATTCTCTTCTTTACAGTGAGCAATCTCATTCAAGTGGGCCACAGCTATTTTCAAGGGTTTGCTGGTCAAATTTCATACAGTTAGAAAATAAAAAATTGACGTGTTGATCAGAGGCTTGATTAAAAACAATACAATCTAGATAAAGGTCAATATTTTAACATCTCACTGTGGACTTTTTTTTATCAGGCTAATTCATAGCTATATAAACATTTATTATAATTAGACAAACATTAAACATGACCATATAAGCTGTATAAGTAACTGTCTGTGCAGAATTTACCAATTCTCTCCATGAATGCAGAGGATTTCATCAAGGTGTTCCAGCATCCTCCCACATCCCAAACTAAGTTGCCTGGCTGCTATAGCACAGGTTAATGGCAAAAAAGAATCAAAGGGTATGTGTCAGGAAGAATAATCTGCAGGGATACAAGAAAATAAGGAGGAGAAATAGAACCAATGGATTGCTCCTCAGGAGAGACATAATGGACTGATAGAATGAATGGTCCCCTTTTTGTGTCATTTCACCACAAATATATCATTCCTGTCACTTTATGTAAACCTTCTCAGTTTTGTGAACAATTAGAATCTGCAAGAAATGCTGACCTTGATAGCAATGACCACATTCGGAATAAATAAATGATTTCAACAGGTTGATGATTCTTGTCATGAAATTATTATCTTATGAGGAACAATTATGTAGATTGGGTGGATATTCATTAGAGTTTATTGAAACATAGAAGCTTCTGAGAGGGATCGACAGAGTAAATGCTGAGCTAATATTGCAGAGTGCATCTGGAACTTAGGAGCAGAATAAGGAGTTTACTATTTAAGATGGTGACAAGCAGGACATTTTCTTATCAGAGGGCTGTCAATCTCTGGAATTCTCTATCATTTCTAGGTTTAAAGGTGGAATCATTGAATATATTTCCATTAGCAGAATTATCGTTGGAATATAGGCAGGAAACAGGAGCTTATGCCAAGATCAGATCAGCCGTGATCTTACTGAATTGTGAAACAAGCCGAGGATCCACACAACCAACTCCTTCTCCTATTTCTTACATCTTCAAGAGTTGGCAACTTGAGATGTCAAATTTTAAATAATAACTGGTCTAAAAGGACAATATTTTGAGAATATTTGCTTTTCTTTTTTATTATGTATGATTGCTCTGATCGGCAATTCTTGAAGCTGTAATGGAAGCAATTTTGTTAAGAAATTTCAAAAGAAATTCTACTAGGTTATGAGGAAAAAACTGGTATATACAATTATGTTACAACCTCTTTCAAAGGACTTGCCCAGTCATGACAGCTAAAATAGTTTCCTTCTGTGCCCTGAGATTATGTGCTTCTAGACCTATGCACAAAATGTCAGAAAATGTAAATGTACCAAGAATATAATATCACCATTTAAAGCTTTGACACGCTGTAAAATTACAATGCAACCTTCAGTTTTGTGAGACAGGAAGTCATAAACTATTAGATTTCCCTAACTGTCTGAGCAACTATTACTGCAATGAACAATGCACAAAATGATGTCTCACTATTCATGCTGTACACTGAAATGGACAGTCATTCAATAACACTCATTCAGCAAACTGTCTGCAGCGTTTCCTGCATTAAAACATTGACTAGACTTCAAACGTACATCATTGATTGCACAGCATTTTGGAATATGCTAACTCCATTAAAGTTGCTTTGTAAATGCAACCTTTTTCTCCTCTTTCTTAAGATGTTTTATGTAATCTTTGGAGGGACCAATGTATCACTGAAATAAAGCAACCTGCAACAAATTCAATTTGACTTGAAAAGTACAAGGAAATTAAATGCTAATACTGTATACTTTCAATGAGCATAAAGGCCTGACGACAGATGATGCTACATTTCTCAATGAAGTCTTAATGATGCAATTTTTGCACTTCCTTTTTAGTTTAGTTTAGTTTAGTTTAGTTTAGTTTAGTTTAGTTTAGTTTAGAGATACAGCGCACAAACAGGCCCTTCGACCCACCGAGTCTATGTCGACCAGCGGTCCCCGCAAGTTAACACTACCCTACATACATTAGGAACAAATTTACATCTAGCCAATTAACCTACAAACATGTATGTCTTTGGAATGTGGGAGGAAACCGAAGATCTTGGTAAAATCCTATGCAGGTCACGGAGACAACGTAAACACTCAATAACAGACAAGCACCCGTAGTAAGGATTGAACCCAAGTCTTTGTAGCTGCAAGATAGTAGCTTTACCGCTACGCCATCATGCTGCCTGTTCTGGTTCTGGGTGTGTTTACATCAGGATGCAATCTCACAATTCCGTGTTCTAATTGTGTACAGTAAGTATTCAGTGGGAGAAAAAAGACCCAGTTAAAAAATCCAATAATGCTTATAAGAAAAGCATTTTCTTCATTTTCTCAATAAGATAGCATTTATCTTCCTAACACTTAAGCTGAGGAATGGGTTTTTTTCATTAACACATTGCACCCCCACCCCCCTCAAAAATCATCAAACACCTGAAATAAAAGGAGATAACATTTGTATTTACCAACTACCTTTGATAATGTCAAGTTATCTTAAAGTGCTATACAGATAATGATGTACTTTTAAAGTTCAGTTCCAATTCCAATGCAGGAAGAACAGCAGACAATTTACACATAGCTGATTCTGAAAACAGCAGAAAGTCTCCAACAGATCTCCAATCTGCTTCAGTGATGTTGGTTGAAAGAAATGTATTGAGCTGGACAACTACTCGGTCAGCTGAAGGTTGGGCAAAATGACAACATTGATGTTGGCATCAAAAATAATCTCATAGAACCAAAATAATGGTCTTGAAATCCAGAAATGGCAATTAGGAATTATTATTTGCACTAACTGCTCATAAAGAAAACAGAAATCGTGGCCATGATCTGTAAATGTTGTGCTGTTATTCAGTTCAGAGCATTGAAGGTTACAACAAAAGAGATGGAACTGCTGTTTCTCTGGTGTCTATTGAGCTTCATCAGAGTGGCACAGGAGAGACATAAGAGTCTGGAGATGTTCTTCTAGATTGCACGTGGCCTCAGCCTAGTCCAGCAGTGGAGGAGGCTGAGGACAGAAAGATTGGTATGGGAAACGGAAGAGGAATTATAATGGCTAGCAACTGGATTCTCCAGCAGGCCCAGGCAGACAAAGCATTGGGTGAAACGGTCTAAGCATTGTACAGAGAATGGGGCAGAGAATTTTTAATGCTGAGTGACTGGAAGCTCCTGTCCATGAAAAAAAAAATCATAGTTTTACTGAAAAGAAGTGTTTGAAAGGGCTAGAAGATAGGGGAGAAATGAAAACATTGCATCATTGATGCAGGTTCAGCCATTTCAAAGTAGACCATTGCACTTGATTTTTCTGGGTAGTAGGTGCTGACCAATGTTCTGCCATCTCCATTCATTGCTTACCCTAACATTATTTGACCTATTATTTTCTCTTCTCCTTTAGCCTCATATCTCGATGTCTTTAGTCAAAAATCATATTTTCTTTCCATATAATTCAATACCTGCTGATTTATTTCGTCCTTTATCCCAACATCCCAACTGCTTTCACTGTCTCTGCACTTGCTTTCAACCTGGCGTCAAAATGAAATGTTATCTCTCTCAGTCCACAACTATTTTTAAATTTATATTTGAAATCCGAGTCAGAGTGGCGGCATAGTGGCGCAGAGTTACTGCCTTATAGCGCCCGACACCCGGGTTCAATCCTGACTATGGGTTCTGTCTGTACAGAGTTTGCAACTTCTCCCTGTGACCACATGGGTTTTCCATGGGTACTCCAGGTTTCTCATTCCAAAGAAATACAGATTTGCAGGTTGCATGTTTCTGTAAATCGTCCTGAGTGTGTGGGATAGAACTAGTGTATGGGTGTATTAGCCAGCACAGATCCGTTGGGCTGAAGGTCCTGTTCCCACACTGTATCCGTAAACTAAAGTGGAATTTGACCTAAGCTAATGCTAAACAAACTATCTGTTTCCCTTTCCAAAAACAAAATGACTATTTTATTTTTTTATTTACTCCATTAATGTTGCTCTCTCTCTCTACATATATAAATGTCTAGCTGCAGATCAAAGGGATGTTTTCCATGTAAAATGTAAAGGCATGTTGCACAGCAGAAAAATAATGTTGCATTTAACAAGTAGAAAGAAAATGCTTTTGCATATTGAATCAGATGTTGAACTGCAGGTAATAGCACATATTTATATTTTTGCTCCTGTGAACCTTGAAAAGTGAACAGCATAACTGGCTGAGTAAGATGACAATTTATAATTGTGGAAACATTTCAATTGAGAGGACAATTTCAGAAGTTGGCTACTGCAAAAAAAAAAAAATCAGTATATTCAATGTTGCCACAAATCAGAATGACAACACATAGACTCCCACATTTGACAGCTCGGGGAGGCACAATATCTGCATCCACATGCATTTAATAAAATCATCAATGTATAATGATGGTTAATTCAGTGCTTTAAGTGCTGATATTCTGCTAATCTTTAGGCTATGATTAATATGCAGCTCAATTTGCTCCTCTGCCTTTAGTGAAAGAAAATCTCTTCATCTCACTCTGAATCTTTTGTCAATTACCTTAAATCTGTGTACTCTGGTTACCAGCCTTCCTCTCAAAGAAGATAAGACACAAAAAGCTGGAGTAACTCAGACAGGCAGCATCTCTGGAGAGAAGGAATGGATGAAGTTTCGAATCGAGACCCTTCTTCAGACCTCGAAAAGAAGTTGTTCCTCATTAGTTCACCAAAAACATTAATGATTTATTAAAACTCTTTGCTGAGTCTCAGAGGCTCAGAAACTCAGTTTCTTTAATCACTCCATGGAACTGGAGTTCCCTTTTCCATGTGTCACCTCCATAAACCTCTTTTCCACCCTCAGAATCCTTCCTAAATTGTTATGCTTCAGCGGATGATGGACACAAGACTGCTGGAATAACTCAGCAGATCAGGCAGCATCACTGGAGGACATGGATAAGGTTGAGACCTTTCTGAGTTACTCCAGCACTTTGTGTCCTTCTTTGTAAACCAGCATCTGCAGTTCTTTGTTTCTGTATTCCACACTTCAGCTGATGTCTGATGATTTTACAATTTAACTAGAAAATATTCAGAATGTGCTTGAGAAGTTTTTTTTTCTCTCATCCTGGAAATCTTTACAGGTGATGAAGCCCAGGGTAGATCTGGTGTCAGATTTGCCCACAATATTGCCCATCGCTGGATCTGGTTTAGTGCATTATGGAGTCATGGAGTTGTACAGTACAGAAACAGGTCCATTGGCCCTCAATGTCAATGCTGACCATCATGCCTATCTGTACTAATCCACTTAACTGCATTGATTCTATAACTGTCTCGGCCTTCCTCATTCTAGTATCCGTCCAGGTGCCTTTTAAACATTGTTCCTGTTCCCACCTCCTCTTGTAACTCATTCCAGACACATAAATGCACGAGGTAGTATCGAGTCATTTCTCCTCAAGTTGTTTGGCATGGTCATGGAGAGGTGCAGCAAAGCATCTTAAATGATACTGAGGGCCAAAGGGGTTAAATTTTGGAGGGCGTTTAAACTGGCAAGACTGATTGAGACTTCAATTTTGAAAGTTAAGTGGTAATTTAGCAAGGAGATTATTATGTCAAGAAACACATCTTCACCTAAATGTTTGTGAAAACCTAGTTTCAATTCCACAAAACAAATGTTTTGGAGAGGTCAACTGATAACTGCAAAAGTCAGGACTGATACATGTTTGATGGTTCGAGATACAAAACAGGCAGGGGTATAGAGAAGAAATATAACTCAGTCAGATGCTCATTCATCAGTGGAACAGCCATGAGGGACTGAATGACTTACTCTTCCTTCAATGTTTCTAATCATATAGCTCACTTGCCTCGCCTTTTGTATTGATGAGCAACTAATGAGCCATAGACAATATAATTTTAAGCTATTGAGACCCAAATTCTGACCAAGAGAAATTATTCTTTATTAATTTTGATACTTGGCATATATCATGTGGGAGTCTCATTGATACAATTCAGTGAAGACCACCAACTTAATTTTATCCTTGAAGCAATTTGCACCGTAACTAATTGAACTACATGGATAAATCTACCTGCAGCCAAAATCAAATGAGTTGCCGGAATATTAACCATCAGTTGTAAGGATCCATTTACCTTTGCCACCAACACCTAACCTCTGGAGTCAGAGATAAATTCAGAGAGAAAGGTGACCTTTGGAACCAAGGTGGATCCAGGATATTGCATTTGAATAAGCAAAGAGAAATTCCACAACTTTACGAAGCAGCATTTTCAATCATTTTATTAACTTTAATTCTCCCTGACCTGCTGCACTGGATAACTATATTTGGCATTCTGGTATTTTTTTCTTTGCACTACATGTTGTACTCAAGTAATGATTTGATTGCACTCATGTATAGCAGAATTTGACTGAACTGCACACAACAAAGCTTTTCATTGTACATAACGCAGTAATAAACCAATATCAATAATAACATTTTCTATCTTTATTTTGAATTTCAAACAAATGCAGTTTTTTGATTTTTATATCATACCAGTTGTTTCTTAAAAAGCTTCAGTGAGTAAATGCACAATGCAGTGTTGTACCAATCATTACAGAAAAATGTGAAGACCAAGGTTTAGCTTTTTATCCATGAAGATTTTAATCATCTCAGCCATGAATGGTCAATGTGCATTGATATTTTCTATTCAAACAGGAATTGTACTGATCTTTTTAAAACTATAGTAAACACATTAATATTTTTTTGTGAAAAGTAAAAGCTCATGGTGTAGGAGGTAGCATATTGATGTGGATAAAAGATTGGCTGTCTGACAAAAAAGCAGAGAAGGCATAAGTGGGTCTTTGTCTGGTGTAACAAGTGACGTGTCCCAGGAATCAGTGCTGGGGCTTCAGCTTTTTGCAATTTATATAAATGACTTGGATAAAGACGCTAAATTATGGTTGTTAATTTGCTGTTGTCACAAAGACAGGCAGAAAAGCAAAGTTATGAAGAGGGTATATGGGACCTACAAGAAATATGAATACATTAAATGAATGGACAAAGATATGGCAAATCTAGCTTGTTGTGGGAAAATGAGAAATTATGCAGCAAGCTTGAGTGTCTTACATGCTCCTAATTCAAATGCGCAAATGTAATGCAAGTCACTGTCAATTTAACTAACCATACCTTTACTCATTCTCCTGCTAAACACCACATTTTTTTCTCATTCTTTCGTTGTACTATCAAGGACTGTCTATTTTTTCTAAATGTGGTTTACATTTGGTGCCTGTGTGGATATCAAGGTGTATGTTTCTGTCAAAAAGGTTGAAGCAAGTTTTTAAACAAGAAAATACTTGACGTTGGTACATGCCCCTCTCTCAATCCGAATGCAAAAACACAAATTTCTGCTCTACAAAACTAAGATCATCCCTTGGGAGGCTGACAGGATTGGGTTAATCACAGAATTTACACCTCCCCTTTTAAATCTACATTTTGTTGAATGTAAAATACAGGGTTATAGCCAATTCCAGGAATTTCCAAACTACTGAGTGAAATTAAAGTCTGCTCATTGAAGTTGTTCATTCTGCAATTCCGAATGTGAGATAGTGACATCCTCAAAATCAGGCTTCATTTCTGCCAGATTTTAGACTGTGACATCATGTGAGCATTTTATTTAAAATCATCTTTCTCCCCCTCCTTTCTTTAATCGTGGCTTCATTCTCTGGCTCAGAATTTGACCTTTCTTTTATATTTCTCATTGCAAGAAAAATATATTGCTTTGTTTGGAAGAGGAGACTGGGCCTGAATTGAATTGTAAAGCATTCCATATAAGTAAAAATGTTGGAAGATTTGCTTTTCAAGTAATTATAACAAAGATGAAAAAAAAAAGCATGGAATAAAATCATCAACGATCCTTTAACCATTTGCCTGCCTCCACCAGATTTCAAGGTTAATTATTTCTAACATCATGTCCATTGACATTTGCATGTCCTGAGCAATGGATTTTTAAAAAACATTTAGTGCTAAGATTGGGTAAAAAAAACTATTTGCTGTTTATGTCTTCAATCCTGCTGTGAATCAATTGCAAATTCATGACAAATGTAAATTTACTGAACTACTGTTGCAGCATAATCGTTCTTAAATGCCTACCAGTATTTGCAAAGAGGCACTCCTCGGTGACCTGTCATCCATTTCAATATAAGTGCTCTCATATATCTGTAGTTCAGTGTTAGTAACAGGCTGATTGGGAATAAGCACTGCATTATGTAAGGGAGATCTATGGAATCAGCAGTAGAGTAAGGGTAATATTCTAGGTAGCGATTTTTTTGTTTTGGAGAGCATTTAGAATCAAACTGATGCTTTATCTTAAAGAGGAATGCTCAGGCCTGATGATGAGAAACATGTTGAAAACAAAGCAACAAGCACACTACTGTTTATAGCGCACTTTAAAGAAATCAAAAATCTGATCAAATTAGTTTTGGACATGCTGTAAAAAATATCTCTGTGGATTTTAATCCACACTACTCAATAGAATTAAAAATAGAAAAATGGAACCATCCTGGGCTGTTTGAGTGTGTGGTGTTGTGTATCAGAAACTGGTTCTGCAGTTTTGGACAAGCAGAAGCAGTGTTATAATTCAACTGGGTGGCTCTGGGACGCAAAGGAAAAACGATCGGTGCACTTCCCAAGGCAAAAGCATGACACAAAATATATTTGTCATGAATATTTAATTGGACTCTTTCCCCACACTGACCCAGTTTAGTACTCTTGACCCTAATTAGAAGTGCCATTGTCGAATGTAGGGATTGGCGTTTTGACAGCATGACATGCCCGAGTGTGCTGTAAGAGTAGCTGTGGAATCAGAGATCTATTCGTCAGTGAATATTTGGCAGGCTGACAATTTGTAGATGCACAACCTTTATTCATAATTATTCTCTTTTCCCAGAAAATGCATCTTGTGCCAATAAATCTCTTGTGGATAAATGCATAATACAGGACTAAAACCTGCTTTAAGTGCTTTATTACCTGATGAGCAAGGTTTGTTTTTAGAATCTCCTGCTTTTATTCACATAAATTAACATTACAATTGCTGGAAACAGTTTCCCAAGATTTAACTAAAGGATTCTAAGCGTAGAAATCAAATTTCACTCATCTTAGATGCACTAAATGGCTTCTATGTTTTTGCCAATGCCAAATCTTGTATTGCCAAAAGGCCTGCTGATGAGTTTAGGGCCTGTCCCACTTGGCGATTTTTTCGGCTAACTGCCGGCATCATTGATCAGGTCACCAAAAAAGTCGCGCCGTGATACAGCGTGACGACGTATTGACGCATGGTGTTTCCTCAAGTGTCGCAACATTTTTTTGTCGCCGCTGGATTGTGAAATGTTCAAAATCTTTCCAGCGACCCTGATACATCAGTCAATGATGCTGGCAGTCGCCAAAAAAATCGCCAAGTGGGACAGGCCCTTTTGAGTTTATTTTATTTTCACGTACTGAGGTAGAGTGAAAGGCTTTTGGCACATCCTCACTTTTTACATCATTATTATATATGTGTGTCATTATCTTTCCTATGATGAGGAAATGACACACGTTGGGTAAATATCAACAGGAAGTGCTCAGTCCTACTTCCCAATGAGTGGACCTCATGCCCTTTTAAATGGCATGTAGCCAAATTACCTATTCACAATGGCAAATTCTGCCATCTCAGTCAAACACTGCACGATGGGAAGTGAGTCAGCACTGTTTGAGAGCAAACTCCATGGCAGTCACTTGCACACTCAGAAACAGGAGTAAACCGAGGAAGTAGTGTAGAAACCGGAAAGGGGGGCAGAAAATCAAAGTGGGGTGGAGGGGTGGGAGGTGGGAAGGAAAATAAAGTGGGGGGAGAATGGGGGGGGGGGGAGTTAGAAATCAGGGCAGAGGAAAAGGTTAAATCATACAATGTTGGGTAATGGGGCCTTATGAATCATGCCCCGTGCTATGGTGGTGCCCTGGGCCATGAATGGGCTTCATGCCATGATCAGGCTGTTGCTATTTTAATCTTTGTGGCCATAGATCACAGTGTAGGCAGTGCAACCCTCATCCGTACTGCTTATCTGTGAAAGGCAGCACTTATAAATCAATGCAAGGGAGTCACTGAAAATCAAATTGATGTCCCAGCCAGAACCCATAAATCCACCCGTTTCCTGACTGTCTTCATGATTTGCTCTAATATTGCTATGAGTGGACAACAAAAGTCATAGGTCATGATCGTTTGATCCAATTTCTGTGGGAAGTCATCAAGTGAAATATGGCAAGAAAAAGATCCATGTTTTGGGTGAATCTCAACAGGAAGCACCTGGTACAACTTCCCAACGAGTGTGTCTTGCATAGCAAATGGCCCAACTGGGTTGGCTTGTACCGTGGGTACTCAAACAGCCCAGGATGGTTCCATTTTACCTTTTAGATATCTAACTCTTGTTGTTGTGAGGTCCCCTGCACTGGTAGATATTTATGTCAAAGTCAGTGCTGGTGTAGGGGAGCTGAAGTAGGATTACGCAGAGTTTTATTGGAATGATAACCTCAATAGAGCCACAGAATTCAAAACATACACAAAACTCTTTATGTGCATAATCAATTAATTGGCTCCCATCTCAAAACTGACCTAAAATTGTGGTACAGTGATGCAGGTAGTAAAATTCTCACAGCTCCTGTGACCCAGGTTCAATCCTGTCATCAGTCTGAAGAAGGGTTTCGGCCCGAAACGTCGCCTATTTCCTTCGCTCCATAGACGCTGCTGCACCCGCTGAGTTTCTCCAGCAATTTTGTGTACCTTCAATCCTGACCTCTTGTGCTATCAGTGTGATGTTAGCACATTCTCTCCATTTCTATCACATACGGGTTAGTAGATTCAGGGTAATTGTATATTGCCCCTAGTATGTTGGTAAGTGGTACAATCTGAAGAAAGAATTCAGGCGAATGTGGGGAAGAATAAAATGGGATATGTGTAAAATGACACAAAGTGCTGGAGGGGGCAGCACAGTGGCGCAGTGGCAGAGTTGCTACCTTGCAGCACCAGAGATCTGGGCTTGATCCTGACTATGGGTGCTGTCTGTATGGAGTTTATATATTCTCCCTGTGGCTACGTGGGTTTTCCCCAGGTGTTCCGGTTTCCTCCCACACTCCAAAGACAAACAGGTATGTAGTTTATTGGCTTCGGTAAAGATTGTAAATTTTGGTTAGTGCGTAGGATAGCGCTAGTGTACAGGGATGGCCGGTCGGCATGGACACAATGGACCGAAGGGCCTGTTTCTGCGCTGAATCTCCAAACTAAACTAAACTCAATGGGTCAGACAGCATCTTTGGAGAACATGGGTAGGCAATATTTCAGGTCGAGACCCTTCTTCAAACTTATTGTAGTTCAGGGGAGAAAACTGGAAGAAGGGTGGTGGCAGGACAAAACCAGGCTAGTGATAGGTAGATACAGGTGAGGAGAGGAAAATAAAATAAAAAAAAACTCACCTGTATTCGCCTATCACTTGCCTGGCTTTGTTCCACCCCCACCTCTCTTCCAACTTTCCCTCCACCACCACAATCAGTCTGAAGATGGGGTCTTGATCTGAAAGGTCACCTATCCATGTTCTCCAGAGATACTAAATAATCCACCGAGTCACACCAGCACCTTGTGTCTTTTTTGTAAACTGGCATCTGCAATTCCTTGTGTCTACAAGTATAAATAGCTACTTGATGGTTTCTGAATGTTACTCATCCATTAACCAATTGCTTTGTGTTTTAGCTAATCTGACAAGCAAAATAGTAAAATCAATGAATTTTCCAGCCTACACCCATCGTAATAATAAAATCACAAATCACAGATGCTAGAAATCTGAAATAGAAACAGAAGGTCATGGAAAGTATTTCCAGAATTTGCTGTTTTTATGATTTTTCATTTTCTTTACAACAATTATGTTCAGTCACTGTGCCAAACCTGTGTGCATGTGCTTTCCATCACATTCAATTCTGGCTTGATGACTAATTTGTTTAACAGGCCCTTATCTAATTTCACCCACTTTACCCAGAAATCAAAATTGTTTGATCATGTTAACCAGAGGAGAGGTGACTGCCAGAGTTGAAAGCACCGTTCTTCTACAATCTGCAAGTGTATCCAAACACATTGAGTAACCTGGATTTATGCATTTAGTTACTGAAACTGATTCAATGTCAGTTCTCTCTGATTTTTTAAAACAAAGCCTGACTGGTTACTCCAAATCAGGTTAAAGGCTAATGTATGAGGAATGGACAGAAGACTTATAATGGGCCTGTCCCACTTAGGCGACTGCCATGGACTAGTTTTAATGGAATTCACCTATGACCTCTGGTGACAACGTACGACAGCACCTTTGACAACCTATGACAACCTATGACAATGCCTACGTCAACCTAGGACAACCTACAACAGCAAAAATTGTCGCCACTGTCGCTGAAAAATTTGTTGAAAATGTTGAAAATTTTGCAGCAGCCGCCTGTAGTCGCCCAAAAAATCGCCTATGTGGGATAGACCCTTCAGTCAAGGACTATTGGCGTGCACAACGACTTGCAACTACACAGATACTGGTGTATTTTACAGAATGCTAACAAAGGAGAATTGACCAAGAAAGGAATTTGTTGAGCAAACAAAAAAATCCACACCAGTGCTTTATTTAGGCAAAAAATAAAGATGCTGGTATACAAATCAAAAGTAAACTACATTTATCAAACTTTTCTGTTTTATTTTGTGACTAGTCAGCTTTTCATTTTTTTTTAAACTGACAACTAAAAGTATAAGCTCAAATTAAAGTACTAAAAATCCGAAAGTCTAGTTTTTAATAGCACCAGCACAAATCAATATAAAAAGAAGCTTCCACAGGAAGCTTCTAAATGCGAGCAGGGATGCCACCAGTTATGGAGTTGATATCACCAAATTTCAAGTGTGACCATATCATTGAAAACATTTTGCACATCCCCAATATCAGTTGCGTTCAAAAAATAAAAATAAATGCGTCTCTAACTATTTTTGTGACCTTGGGGCTTCCTTCAGCAGCTTTGCAGAGAGGCTCAAAAATATCTGAACTTTTGTGGATGCTCATTAGTCCATGTCGCTTCTTGAACTGGCTCGCCAGGCCTGAGTACAGTCAGTTCACCAGATCCTGCAGGGGTCATAGCTGAAGGCTGTTTGGAGGCAACATTTCATCCTTAAAATGAAGCCATCTATAGCGGTGAATAAAAATAAAAGATCTGTATGCGTGTAAGAATGTCTGTAAAATGTTTTACGGTTTCGGCCTTAAATTGAATTCATCCTCCAAGCAATGCCGCATTGTTTAAAGTTAAAGGAGAATTTAAATATAAAATACCCTGCATGAATTTTACTTGCGGCTTATTAACAATGTATTTGTTTACGATGACAAGCTTTATCAAACTGTTTGTTTCTCGCAATGGACAGTTCCCAACTCTAATATACTCTGATTCCATAACTGGTGGAACCTTTGACTTTTTTTTGAGTCTTAAGAAGGTTTCGACCCGAAACGTCACCCATTCCTTCTCTCCAGAGATGCTGCCTTTCCTGCTGAGTTACTCCAGCATTTTGTGTCTACCTTCGATTTAAACTAGCATCTGCAGTTCCTTCCGACTCACTTGGACTTTTTGTTCTGTCTTTGGTTACTGTGCCCTCTAAATCTCACACAAATGTTCACATTTACTTTGTCTGATCTCCATATGGTACCTTGGAAGTTTTTTTTGTAAATTAGTACTTCACAAGGCTGTCCTCACCTAAGCTCTAACTCCAGCTGCACAAATACTGAAACAATTTGCGCACTTCCTAAAACAATGGTCTGTAACAGAAAGAGTTTTCATATCCAGCTAATTGTGAGATTTGTTCTTGTTGGAAGTGTGTGACATGCAGAACATTATGCCAACGCCCACGAGATAAGAACATGAAATTTTGTGTTTGACCCATAGTGAAATCAGCATTCAAGCAAGACAGGTAATGCCCCTGTCCCACTTAGAAAACCTGAACGGAAACCTCTGGAGACATTCCCGGAGGTTTTTGTCAGTCTCCCTACCTGCTTCCACTACCTGCAACCTCCGGCAACCACTTGCAACCTCCGGGAACCGCACGGAAACCTTGGGTGGGGCGCAAAGTCCCCAGAAGTTTGCGTTCAGGTTTCCTAAGTGGGACAGGGGCATAACTGAAGGAATTTTCATTTTTGCTTCTTTTTAACAAAAAAAAAACCGGATTGAGAATTCAACAAATGTCATAAGCATAACATTATTACACATTTAATATCTGTAGATTATATCCACAAAAAATGAGATGATTTCATTTAACTTTATTCATTTTACACAAAGGATCCTCTCAGAGATTTTCAAATCAAAGGATTATATAAGATTTCTCATATCTGATTATATTAGATCCCAATGCTATACTGCCAAAAATGAAATCTTGCTATGGATCTAAACTAATGATCTCGAGTTATTAAAAAAATATATATTTCTTACACAAAACTACTTCAAACAGAATCTAAAACCCTTTATATTAGGCACAAAGAAAATTATGCAGGCAAGCTTTGCTCTAAGTAAAACAAACCCTGAAAGGTTTTTTTTTGATAGGCAACTTTTGATCATCTCTAAAACTACTTGGGACTGTGTAGTTTCTGGAAGTCATAATTATCCCTGATCAGGAATTCATAATTATCTCTGATCATTCCTATATTTTTATGTCTGTGCTATGGGTATTAACATTCAAAAGTACTGATTGCCTGCAGACTCCCTTCAACCAGTATGAGTCAACTTCGTAGACAGATTAAGGTGATTAAAAGGGCATGTAGCAAAGGCATGTAGTTCACAAAGTCTTGTATTTCCTCGCTCTTGAATTAGACCTCACTGACAGTGGTGCTGTCAGTCTCCAGGGGATGGCTGAGACAAGAGTGAGTTTGACTGGGGCACATGCATGAGGAATGTATGTTTCTGACACTTTTAGAAATTCATGTACGATCACCTGAATGATGTGCGATAGGGTGATTGATTTCAATTAGAGATCAATAACTTCATGAAAGATGAAGAGGTCTAATTAAAATAAATATTAATTTAAAAAAGTACATCAAATAATTTTACATTTTCACATTTCACAATAATTCACATTTCTTGCTACTCTGAGCTCACCATTTGGTTTGCTGTAATGGTGCAGTGTAGCAGTGTTGGCTTAGAAGACCAACACTAAATGGATATGGGATGCCGATCTATATGTATGATTGCCTTTAGTTCTACATAGCTGGATGTTAAGGAAATTAAATCCATTTTGGTTATATACATGCAGCACTCACAGAGAGAAACATTGATAGATTCAATGGAACACTACACTTTAGAAACTTGCAATTTCTTGCAAAGCCACATGCTCTCTTGTCATATCTCTGCCAAGCAAGAGAAAAACATGCCATTATCTCTCTTTGAATCAAAAACCTTAGTCACAGATATTACAAATATCACCAGCTGTAGCCTGGAAGATTTGGCGTGGTTACCTTGGGACCCACTGAAATGTTGTGTTTGTCCTGTTCTGAGGTTGTGGTTATGATAGAAGGTGGTGGTAGATTTCAGAGGATGAAAGTTTCTGCTCCTGTGATTGTCTCATAACTAGTCAATTGATGACGTTCAGGAATTGCTCTCTGAACATGTGGACATTAACACTCTTGGGGATAACCCTCCTCCCCTTCCTCCTCCAAGTCCTGCTTCCACAGGTTTACCTTGATCTGTAAACCCTCTTTTTGGTATCCTAGCAATTATGTATTTAAAGAGGAAAACATGCAAGTGCACCCATTGTCGGGGCTAGAAGTCAGTGAAAAGGTGTTCAACACTGCTAACTGTAGGCTTTTACTACTGAAGACAACTATACAACAATAGTAGGCGACTAAGCAGTACATTGTTGATGACCTTTTCAAACAATGTTGCTGGAGGGTTCTTCCTGCTGCTCAAATGCAAGGTCAGGTCAAGAGAGGACTTAAACCTTTGGATGCTAAACTCCAATTTGCAAAGCTAATGAAGAATTGATATTGCACACGAAATAACATCCAGATTCTCTGGCTGCATCTTTCCTTTGCATTTAGCTGTGTCCAGGCTAATGCCTTCACCAGTGCGGTGTCCAGCGTAAGAATAGGCTGCATCCCAGAGTACTTAAGGAAGTGGGAATAGTGGATGCATTAGTAATAATCTTTCAAAACTCTTTAGATTCTGGAGTAGTTCCTGAGGATTGGCGGGTAGCAAACGTAACCCCACTTTTTAAGAAGGGAGGGAGAGAGAAAACGGGGAATTACAGACCAGTTAGTCTAACATCGGTAGTGGGGAAACTGCTAGTCAGTTATTAAAGATGGGATAGCAGCACATTTGGAAAGTGGTGAAATCATTGGACAAAGTCAGCATGGATTTACAAAAGGTAAATCATGTCTGACGAATCTTATATAATTTTTCGAGGATGTAACTAGTAGCGTGGATAGGGGAGAACCAGTGGATGTGGTGTATCTGGACTTCCAGAAGGCTTTCGACAAGGTCCCACATAAGAGATTAGTTTACAAACTTAAAGCACACGGCATTGGGCGTTCAGTATTGATGTGGATAGAGAACTGGCTGGCAAACAGGAAGCAAAGAGTAGGAGTAAACGGGTCCTTTTCACAATGGCAGGCAGTGACTAGTGGGGTACCGCAAGGCTCAGTGCTGGGACCCCAGCTATTTACAATATATATTAATGATCTGGATGAGGGAATTGAAGGCAATATCTCCAAGTTTGCGGATGACACTAAGCTGGGGGGCAGTGTTAGCTGTGAGGAGGATGCTAGGAGACTGCAAGGTGACTTGGATAGGCTGGGTGAGTGGGCAAATGTTTGGCAGATGCAGTATAATGTGGATAAATGTGAGGTTATCCATTTTGGTGGCAAAAACAGGAAAGCAGACTATTATCTAAATGGTGGCCGACTAGGAAAAGGGGAGATGCAGCGAGACCTGGGTGTCATGGTACACCAGTCATTGAAAGTGGGCATGCAGGTGCAGCAGGCAGTGAAGAAAGCGAATGGTATGTTAGCTTTCATAGCAAAAGGATTTGAGTATAGGAGCAGGGAGGTTCTACTGCAGTTGTACAGGGTCTTGGTGAGACCACACCTGGAGTATTGCGTACAGTTTTGGTCTCCAAATCTGAGGAAGGACATTATTGCCATAGAGGGAGTGCAGAGAAGGTTCACCAGACTGATTCCTGGGATGTCAGGACTGTCTTATGAAGAAAGACTGGATAGACTTGGTTTATACTCTCTAGAATTTAGGAGATTGAGAGGGGATCTTATAGAAACTTACAAAATTCTTAAGGGGTTGGACAGGCTAGATGCAGGAAGATTGCTCCCGATGTTGGGGAAGTCCAGGACAAGGGGTCACAGCTTAAGGATAAGGGGGAAATCCTTTAAAACCGAGATGAGAAGAACTTTTTTCACACAGAGAGTGGTGAATCTCTGGAACTCCCTGCCACAGAGGGTAGTCGAGGCCAGTTCATTGGCTATATTTAAGAGGGAGTTAGATGTGGCCCTTGTGGCTAAGGGGACCAGAGGGTATGGAGAGAAGGCAGGTACGGGATACTGAGTTGGATGATCAGCCATGATCATATTGAATGGCGGTGCAGGCTCGAAGGGCCGAATGGCCTACTCCTGCACCTAATTTCTATGTTTCTATGTTTCTATGTAAGTGTCTGCATGTGCATTGGGCACCATTTTGGTCCCAAAACTGAGTCTAGAATGTCTAAACAATGGGTGCTGCTACTTCGTATATTGCAATCTTGAATTGTTTGAATTTTGATATTCTTGACAGAATATATATGTTGCTTTTACTCTTCTTCCAATTTTAAGTGCTTTGCATTTGTCTATATTAGGTTTTTCTGCTCACTTACAAATTATAGTGTGGAAGTTCATTGCACATCAGCAACACTAATTAAACAATACTGTAGCATTAGTATGGTGTATGTTGCCTCTGAGGTTCATTCCATTATAGGAATATTGGAAGTAAAGTAATGTGTTTAAGACTGAGGATTAATTTCTGGGCATCAAATCACAGCATATTTCTCAATTAATTTATCACCTACCACTACTCTGCCAGCTACAACTGTTTCTTCCATTCAACCAATTACTTATTAATTTCCAGGCTTAGTCATTTTGTTTAGTTTAAAAGGTAAACCTTTGAGCAAACTGTCAAATCGATCTTGGAAGTTAAAATCCAGCATGCTGTATGGGAAAATGCAAACTTGGTGCACAAGAATTTTGCTCACAGTGAAAATGAGATTAATGGTAGTTTTTTTTCGATTCGCTGAGTGTATGCAAGCTTTTACAGATGGATATGCCAAATGTCTGCTGCCAGATGGCTCCTAACCACAGAAGTGACTGAAAGATGACATGTATACAGAGCATCGCAACACATGCAGTAAATCACTAAACTTCAGTTTGGTTCTCAAGTCTCTGTCTCTGAGAAATGCAAGTTCAATCTTTGATTAATGTGGAGTTATGAATTTGCTTCATTGGTGGCCAATTGTTGTTATCGTGTGCTTGACCATGGCACACTTGATTTGCAACATCTTTTAATTTTTTGGTATTTATAAATGAATGGTGATTTTTCTAGGCTTACTCTTATCTCTAATCAGTTCACAAAACTGCCTTCCTGTCACTCACGTGCAATGGTTGTGCCACATAATAGAGTAATACAGCACAATTGTGTCTTAGTCAGATGAACTTTCCCCAATAAAATATAAGAAGTTCATAGATAGGGCTCTTAAACATAGCGGCGGTGGAGGTCGGTTCTCTGGATTCTTTCAAGTGAGGTAAATAGGGCTCTTAAAGATAGCGGAGTCAGGGGATATGGGGAGAAGGCAGGAATGGGGTACTGATTGGGGATGATCAGCCATGATCACATTGAATGGTGATGCTGGCTAGAAGGGCCAAATGGCCTACTCCTGCACCTATTATCTATTGTCATAGCACTAAATACTTTTTTGAATAAATTATACTGGCTTCTGTAAGACTATCTACAAATCCTGTAGCTATCTTTGTTCCTGGTTCTTGCAGACCTTAATAAGATTCTACACAACAAATTGTAAATGCAACCGGATTTCTGGTGAGGGATTAAACTGTTAGTAGTTTGCCAGAGAGGATTATCTCCTTTGCAATAGCTTACTTCTTTACTGTTATATTCATGGAGTAATGCAATTTATTTTGTTATTACAAGACTAAATAAATTAGCAATTTTGTATTGCGTATAATATGGTGAATTCTATCCCAATTAAGTAAAGGACAATGCAGTGAATCTCGGGATTGAACATTGTCAGCTTATATACCTTTGTCAGCAGGATGATTAATAAAACTGTAGAAGCGTGTTGCTCTCTGCTTATATCTGCACATGCTTACTTGACAGAATCTTGAAGGATAGCTTTGTGTTGACAAGCCATTGGTAACATCCAGGTCTAGTGATTAGAAGTAAAAATCGCTAGCATGGTATAAGCATTGCCAAAAGACAGCTGCTGCTGTAAAATCATCAAGATTTTCTATTATAAATTATGATATCATCTAAACAGAGTTATTGCTTTGTAAATAACTTCTTTATATTTGTTTTATATCAAAATGAAAAACAAATATTATTTCCATATTGGTTCTTCATTGCTCAGCAAGATTTAACAGAATGCTTTCAGAGGGGAACTGCAATGACTGGAGTAAAGGGAGCAGTTTCAATCCCAAGTCTTTGTTGAATAATTGGATTTTATTCACAAAGTAACAATGAAAACAAGGCATTTATGAAATTATATGCTAATGAGACATCTCTCGGTATGAGAAAAAGACCGGAGGGTGTTCTTCTGAGAAATATGATGCTGATTGTTTTGTCTTTCCTATTCTTATTCTCCTGAATACAACGACTAATATTGAAAGTTTTATGGAAGCCAGCAGATTACTTTTGTATAGGAAAGAACTGCAGATGCTGGTTGAAATCGCAGATAGACACAAAATGCTGGAGTAACGCAGCATCTCTTTAGAAAAAGAATGGTTGACGTTTCGGCTTGAGACCCTTCTTCAGACTGATGTCAGGGGAGTCGTTGGTACAGAGATAAAATGCAGTCAGAGACAGTAAGACTGGAAGGAGAACTGGCAAGGAGGAGGGATGGAGAGGGCAAGCAAGAGCTACTTGAAGTTAGAGAAGTCAATGTTCATAACGCTGGGGTGTATACTACCCAAGTAAAATATGAGGTGCTGTTCCTCCAATTTGCACTGGGCCTCACTCTGACAATGGAGGAGGCCCAGGACAGAAAGGTCAGTGTGGGAATGGGAGGGGGAGCAAAGTTAAACTGTTGAGCAACCGGAAGATCAGGTAGGTTTAGGCAGACTCAGTGGAGGTGTTCAGTGAAATGAACGGCAAGCCTGCGTTTGGTCTCATCGATATACAGGAGTATTTTCAACAAAACGTTCTCCGAGCCCATGCTTGGTCGATATACAGACGAGACCAAGCACAGGCTTGGCGATCATTTCGCTGAACACCTCTGCTACATTTTATCTATGTACCGCTCATTCCTCTGACATCAGTGGGCTGAAAGATGGCAGATGGAGTTTAATGCTGATAAGTGTGAGGTGCTACATCTTGGCAGGACAAATCAAAATAGGAAGTACATGGTAAATGGTAGGGAATTGAAGAATGCAGGTGAACAGAGGGATCTGGAATAACTGTGCACAGTTCCCTGAAAGTTGAATCGCATGTAGATAGGGTGGTAAAGAAAGCTGGCCTTTATAAATCAGAGCATTGAGTATAGAAGTTGGGATGTAATGTTAAAATTGTACAAGGCATTGGTGAGGCCAATTCTGGAGTATGGTGTACAATTTTGGTCGCCTAATTATAGGAAGGATGTCAACAAAATAGAGAGAGTACAGAGGAGATTTACTAGAATGTTGCCTGGGTTTCAGCAACTAAGTTACAGAGAAAGGTTGAACAAGTTAGGGCTTTATTCTTTGGCGCGCAGAAGGTTAAGGGGGGGGACTTGATAGAGGTCTTTAAAATGATGAGAGGGATAGACAGAGTTGACGTGGATAAGCGTTTCCCACTGAGAGTAGGGAAGATTCAAACAAGGGGACATGACTTGAGAATTAAGGGACAGACGTTTAGGGGTAACATGAGGGGGAACTTCTTTACTCAGAGAGTGGTGGCTGTGTGGAATGAGCTTCTAGTGAAGGTGGTGGAGGCAGGTTCGTTTTTATCATTTAAAAATAAATTGGATAGTTATATGGACGGGAAAGGAATGGAGGGTTATGGTCTGAGTGCAGGTATATGGGACTAGGGGAGAATACGTGTTCGGCACGGACTAGAAGGGTCGAGATGGCCTGTTTCTGTGCTGTAATTGTTATATGGTTATATGGTTATCAGTCTGAAGAAGGGTCTCAACCCGAAACGTCACCCATTCCTTCTGTCCGGATTAGTTTTGTATGTTTCTTATGGCCAATCCTCATGTGAGGATCCTGATGTGTAGATTGTGTTGCTCACCTCTAAAGGAAGAGAGAAAAACATCATATTCCATTGTGCCCAACTCAATGTTTATGCTATTGCTAGTGATCCACACATGGCAATTTGATATCTTGAAATTTTTAACAAAAAATCTAGGAATGCTGAATTATTTTCCATAATGCTGACCGTTGAAAACACTCTGATAGACATTGTACACAGGACATTAATTTAATGCTACAAAGCGTATGATTGCTAATCCATCCACAACATGTTGCTCCCTTGAACTCAAATTTCAGCTGGCACTGAAAATAAGGTGCATCGCACAATCTGTGAGGTCTTTAAGCGCTGATTAAAGTGGGGGGAAACAACATTCTCCATCATGGTCTGGTTTGGCTCAGCCACCAAGCACTACATCCGGAGGTTGCAGCGAATCGTCCGATCAGCTGAGAAGGCTATTATTGGCTGCAACCTTTCCTCCATTGACGAACTGTACACTGCAAGGGCCAGGAAGCGAGCGGGTAAGATTATCTCTGACCCCTCTCACCCTGGCCACAAACTCTTTGAATCACTTCCCTCTGGAAGGCGACTCTGGACTGTCAAAGCTGCCACAGCCAGACATAAAAACAGCTTTTTTTCCACGAGTAGTAGCTCTACTCAATAACCAAAAATCTGTAGCCTCCTTTTCCTCTGGTATTTTATTTAATTCACATGTTTAATCAATAAAGTTTTATTATTAATGTTTAATGTTTTATGTGTCATTGCTAACTGTCTCTGTATGTCGTTGTCACTTGTGGACGTAGAGCACCAAGGCAAATTCCTTGTATGTGAATACTTGGCCAATAAACTTATTCATTCATTCAACAGGTACTGGGGCCAAGGAAAGAGCGTTCACGTCGCGGCCCTGTTTCAACCAATCTTTCCACCACCACGCACAAGAAGCGCAAGACAGACACCATTGTGCAGATGCCGAGAAATGTGTTCAGCTCTGGCTGAACAACTTCTAATCTTGTGTGTGGACTCGATAAGAAGAAGAACAGGTACTGTACATGAGGGGGATCTGTGCGTGGAAGTACCTGAACTTGGTTTCCAGAGTGGTATGATTTCACTCCACATACACAATGTCTGTACACAGTTTGCACAGTAAAGTACACAAAGCCACCTTAATGTGATTAATGGGTATTAAGATAATTATGCCTGTTGGGAGTTTTGAATTTCACATTGACTACTTCGAGATACATGCCGTTTTAGAATATATTGATCATCTGTGTCTAATCTTGCGAATATTGGTGTTGTACAATTTTCCTCTTAACTGTATTTTAAATACATGTCTTCTCTGCAATGTCAAAACACCTGTTCTTCCTGAGAATATTTTTCAATTCAGTAATGTGGGCAGATTCTGTGCTATCTCACTTATTCAATTTGAATAGTTTCTGAACCAAATACATATTGCTTATCAAGAAGACTGTAGAAACAAATGGGCCATTATCAGGTTTGCAGATTATTATTCGTTCACCACAATGATCTGTATTGGGCCCATTAATTTATTTAGAATACATATAGAATTTAGATGATAGGACAAGTATTTATTATCCAAATTTCCTGATAATACAAAGTAAGAAACTGCATTTTAGAAGTGGGGCAGCCATGAATAAATCAACCTGTTGATATTTCCAATCTGACCTGTAGGACACATGAAGTGGAAAAAAAACGATCACATATACTTGTGCAGAAGGATCTTGATGCCACTCATGTCATGTGCAATGCCATTGAATCAGTAGAGAGACTAAGCAATTTAATAAAGTAAATGATACATTGCCCTTGATTGCAAGTGTGCTTGGAGTTCAAGAGTAAGGACAATCTTAAAGACTGCTGATGCTGGAAACCTAACTAACTACAGATAATGTTGGAAACACCAGATCAGACATCACCAATGGAATCAGAAAGAGTTAATGTCGATAACATTTTTAGCATTTTCAGACTATATTTCAGATTTTCAATATCAGTAGTTTCTTTTAATCTCTGGAAATTAGAAGAATAAAAAGTGATCTCATTGAAATACATGAGTTTGAGAGGGCTTGAATTGATGCCCACCAGGCATTGTTACCGGCTGCTGTAAAAATTCTCTCTAGTCCAGATCGTACAATTGTTAAGTGCTGATATTCCCCCTTTACAAAAGGGATGCATTACTGAAAAACATTTTGTTCAGAAACAATTCTTAACTTGAAAAGGCTGAGAAAAAACACAAACTGGGTATTTTGGTACAGAACGTTCCTCTGGGTGGAGAGTAGTGAATTATTCATTATAATGAAAAATAGATTTGTACATCGAAGGCACATGCCTTCAAGTTTCAATGGTGTTGTAGTGAAAATTAGTAAACAGAACACATAAAACGAGGAATACTTGGATTTCAATGCTGAGGTCGACAGAAATTTGTGGAATCGAGATCCTAAATCAGCCATAATATTGGCAGATGAGCCATGTTCTGGAGTTTTGTTATGGGTGGGGGTTTATGTGCTGGTGGATGATTAGCCGCCTGTTCTAAGTGCTTATGCTATTTGCCTATAAAGCTGGCTTAGCTTCATAACGACATTTGTAAAATATGCAAAGATTTTCATGCACTATTAAATAAGGGATCAATTCAGGGTTTTCCCATTCTAACGCCTCAAAATGACTCAGTACTCACACATTGTAATCATCATCACATATACACCAATATAACCTTGCAACAACTATCTCAACATATCTTTCTCCCTATAATCCAATTTCCAGGCCATATTATAACGATAAGGTAAAATTATTTGCAATATTAATAAGAATTAATCAAGTCAAAACCACCTCCCCAGCAGCTGTTCAGAATTAACTTGGCATTACATCTCCTGGCAGCTTAATTAAAACAGATAAAATACATTTACAGATGTTCCAAAGATTTTTTTGAAGATTAAAACAAGAGCATGACAATTTGGAACTTGTGCAAATGAGTTTTTAAACATATCGGAGCATAACATGGTGCTCTGTTGCAAATGCATATTTAGCAAGATCACATTACATATTTTAGCTTGGCCTTCGCTAGGTGGAATTCCTGCCTTTGTCAGAAGGTTGTTTGTGGCTGGGCCGTGACTAATCTAGTCTAACATTGCAGGTCTGCTGCACCAGACCTGAGCCAGCTTGTTCCAGTTGCTCAGGTGACAGGTTAAACCCCAGGGAATCTGAACTGACAAACATTCCTCCATTATATAATATGAAATAATATAACATCTCCAGAAACCAATTAAATTGTCAAGTTTATTTGATTGCTGTTCATGGTACCTGCTGTATGACAAATAGTTGGAGGGGGGGGGTTTCTTGTCAATGGTCATTGCACCTTATTATATGCAAGGTCATAAAAAGAGGCAGCTTTTTTTTTGTTGAGCTGGTTTGTATGGAGTAAGGATGCAATTACAAATTGCTGGGCTCAGTACAAATGACAATTGGTCATCCAGTTGTTGGTTCATACAAGAAGCTGCAAGGGGGAGTCCCAAGGTTTTATGCCTACTAGAAGCCCGAGTTAAACACATCTCTCAAGGTTGGAGGAGCTTAGAGGGGAGGGAAAGATCCAGTTGTTTTGTTCCACATGGGAACCAACAATAGAGAGGACAAAGCAGTTATTTCTGCTGTCGGAGTAGGAACAGATAGAACGAGAATTAAATTAAAAACCACAAAGGCAATAATCTCCATTTACCACTTGACCCATGTGTAAATTGGCTGTGATTAAATGTGTGGCTCAAAGATTGGCATGAGAAAGATGGGGTTTGGCTCAAAGATTGGCATGAGAAAGATGGGGTTTGGCTCATGGGGCACTGGTTCCATTACGGAGCAAAGTGGGAGCTATTTTTATGATAAAGGCTTCACTGGAATCAGTTTGGGGCACATTGTCTTAGTAAACCCCAAATACTAGTGTGGAGAGCGGTTGCGGGAGGCGGGTGATGGGCTCTGCAGCAAGGAAGTTTAGAAGAAACAAAACAGGCCAACTGTACAGGATAGTACAATGGATGATGATAACCAGAATCTGTCAGGAAAGGAATACCTGCAATTGCAGTCAGAGCGGGGTTGAAAGTTCAATATCTAATTGCAAGCAGTGCTCAAAACCAGATGGATGAATTGAGGGCCAAACTATAAATAAAAGGATATAATCTATCGGCTGTGGAAGTTCAGTCACTGAATATATTCAAGAAAATGATTGATAGCCTTAGATATTAAGGGAACAAATGTATATGGCTTAGTGCAGGAAAGTGGCGCTGAGGTTAAACATAAGCCAGAATCTTACTCAACGGCACAGCAGACACTAGAGGCCAAATAGCTTACTCCTGCTTCTATTTTTTAATCTTCTTATTCATCTTTTGAATAATGAAGCTGTCCGGAAATTTACTGCAAATAACTTATTCTATCAACTTATTCTTGATAGATGCTGCTCAAGTGGCAATTAATTTCCTTACAAAATCATGATTAAATTATATTTTGGTTTTGTTTCATAAGTGAAAATTATATTAAATACACATGGGGCGAATTTTAAAGGGATTATCAAAAGTAACTCTGAAGGTATTAAATGTTATCCCCAATGGTATCATTTCTATTACACATCTTTTCTCACTCTCTAAATATTCAATAAGATAAACCTTTAACTTCTAAGGACCGAGTGGAGACGGAACTGTCCTGTTGTGATCCAGCCATGATCACAGTGAATGACGGTGCTGCATCGACGGGCCGAATGGCCTACTCCTGCACCTATTGTCTATTGTCTATTGAGCCATTCCCAGCATTAATGATCATTATCATACTTTGTTTCTTCTCATTTTGTCCAAGCTTATCACGTATACCTCTCCCGGATGCAAGCCTGTTTTAGCTCAGATATTCTCAAACTGATTTTGCTGGATCCCACTTTGGAAAGATTTGTTTTCTCAGCCCTGTCACAACAATGAACACAAAACTATTGTCTAGAATTCCAATATGTAGCACTGTTTTTATTTCAGTACTATGTGACTGAAAATGAAATTCAAACACTGGGAAATACAATAAAGGCCATATCTGGGTCAGGTTCAGGAATAGCTACTTCCCCTCAGCCATCAGGCTATTAAACCTGGCTCGGACAAAACTCTGATTATTAGCAACCACTTTCTGTTATTTGCACTACCAGTTTATTTATTCATGTGTGTATATATTTATATCATGGTATATGGACACATTTATCTGTTTTGTAGTAAATGCCTACTATTTTCTGTGTGCTTAAGCAAAGCAAGAATTTCATTGTCCTATACAGGGACACATGACAATAAACTCACTTGAACTTGAACTTGAACTTCATATCATGCTGAAAACGTGATTTGACTCTTCCTAGCATATGTTTTGAGTACTGCATTGGACACACATTATGACATTTTTCCTTCTTTTGGTTTATTGCAATAGTAATTAGTCACCCCTGGGACAATCATGCATTGGCACTGAGACATTGAACTGGCATGCTATGTATAAGAGCCAAAATTACCTTCCATCTGATGGACATCTCAGCATTTTCCAGCACTTAACCCTCATCCACCACTGACCCCCAAATACCCATGGCTCAATGTCCAATTGGCTTCCATGACCAAATGTATTTTTACATGAGTGGTTACAATAACCCAACAAAGGTTATTAACACCATCTTCACCCCTGCTTCATATCACATCGATGCTCCAGTAGTTCTACCTGCAAAATCTCTATTCTCTGAATGTTAAATCCCAGTGCTGACTGGGTCTCTAACCACAAGGATCTAACCTTGGTTCTAGAAAACGGATTTTCACTGTGGACCGTCAGAAATATTTGAGACCTTTAGGTTTTGAAAGATACTGCAGATCATAGAACATACTTATAATAATACATAAGACTGCCAATCAGCTAATTGGATCCATGCCAACTCAAAGGGAGCAATCATATTTATCAACAATGTTGAATGTTTGTTTTATTAAGAAGAAAAAACAAATTAAAAAAACAAAAAAGAGTTCCGGTTTCCTCCCACACTCCAAAGACGTACATGACAAGGGGTCACATCCAGAACAAGGGGTCACAGTTTAAGGATAAGGGGGAAATCTTTTAGGACCGAGATGAGGAAAACTTTTTTCACACAGAGAGTCTCTGGAATTCTCTCCCGCAGAAGGTAGTTGAGGCCAGTTCATTGGCTATATTTAAGAGGGAGTTAGATGTGGCCCTTGTGGCTAAAGGGATCAGGGGGTATGGAGAGAAGGCAGGTACAGGATACTGAGTTGGATGATCAGCCATGATCATATTGAATGGCGGTGCAGGCTCGAAGGGCCGAATGGCCTACTCCTGCACCTATTTTCTATGTCTATGTTTCTATGTTTGTAAGCTAATTGGCCTGGTAACATTGTAAATTGCCCCTAGTGTATGTAGGATAATGCTAGTGTATGGGGTGATCGCTGGTCGATGCAGACAGTGGGCTGAAGGACCTGTTTCCACGCTGTATCTCTAAACTAACCAAAAAAAGCTCCTTTCCACATTTCTCTGTATCCCTTCAAATTATTCTCTTCCCCGTGGCCATCAACTGATTCTTTATGCTGCACTAAGGGATAATTTTTAATAACAGCGAGTTAATCTCCAAACATAAGTTTGGGATATGGGAGAAAACCTTGAATGGAAGCATACAGTCGTGGAAAGAATGCCCAAAGTCTGCACAGACAGCTGCCGTGGTCAGGCCACGAAGAAAATAATCAGTGGCATGTTGCTTCATAGCTAGACCGTGCCTTTAAAATTGAATTTACATGCTTGTTTACCTTGATAGCTGTGTCCCCTTCTAAGGACTACAGCCCCCTGCAGAAAATAACTTCTGTCCACAGTCACACAATTGAATCTGCCTCTGAGAGAAAGATTCTGGTGTTGATTGTAAATTTAGAAATGCCCCAGCCAATGGAGATAAAGAAAAGTAGCCTTGACAACCCCAGCAAGGGAACCAAACCTTTTTCATGGCTTTGCATCAGGGAGCCGCGATCTAAAGCAAGGCCTGAGAGTCAAACAGACAATTGGTAGACAGTGGTGGTGAGACCCCATGGGAGGATGGATTCCAGATTCTGATGACCCCGATGACTGATGAACCAAAAGAGAATGTTAAAGGAGGGAGAGACAAATTCAGAGAACAGAGGTGGGCACTGCCACCGAGGAGGGATATTGCTGTGCGATTACGGAAAACAATACTTGAAATGTATTTGGTAGATTAAATTCATTACAAAAACAAAGCATATTCCTTCATTGAAAACATATAGCTTAAACAGTGGTTGCAACTGTCACTGAGTTATTACATACAAAACAAGGAACACATTCAGCAGAATACCAAGGACCAAAGAAAGACATAAAGCTAATGGATCAAGGACAGAGAGAGGGTATGGGACAAAAGTCCATTTGGAGAATGCCCAGAAATAAGTAAGGATAAGCAAACATGTTAACCAGATCGAATCACTAGAGCTGATGAGCTAGTGGAACATGAGCAGATTAGAAATCAAACCAAAATCGTTCCATTTTAGTACACACATGCATTACAAGTAAGATTTACTGGATATTGTTAAGTGGGAATCCTGGCTAATTTTAGGCACCCTAACCGAAGGCAATAGTTTCAATCCCACCAGATGCAGTAAACCATTGCAGTCCAGAGACGGCATGATATCTGTGACTTTCCTTATGTATTTGGCATGGTTATCCCTTGACTTACAATGGCAGAGTCAGGATATTTGCAGCGATACTTCCAAACTAGTTTAAGTTATGGCCAGAGTTTACTTTTGCCAAATTTCCTCCAAAGCATGGATCTTTATTTTGAAGTGTAAATCCCAACCCACCCATTTTAATTAGAGGAATTACTGCTGTATAATCTACATACAGTTGGGAGAAAAGTTATAGCACTTGATGTGATATCCGAAAACTAATATCTCATGTTAAATTAATGACAATGTTCAGCCATTTATTATCTTAATTTACATTATGCAATGTTTAATTAGCTGCAAAGCTTTCCATATACACTTAATATTTCATGCATTGTTCCTTTTTAAATCCTTGTTTTATGAATTTTGTATTGTGGATCCCACTGCCACACTTGTCAGTTAAGAGTGGAAATAAGTAATCTGGTCAAGGCCACGGTGAATGTTGCAACTGGTCAGCAGAAGTTACAACAATGAAATGCATTGATTACCCAATGATCTGCTTTTTATCTACAAAGAAATAAAGCTTGCTGCCTTCTCCATACGGCATTGCTAAGGCTTAGAATTCACACACTGAAATCAATAATTATCCTCAACCCCTATAATGTTATAGAATGTTATACTGGTACATCAATGTGATGTGCCACAAGGCTGCCCGTTCATCGAATTGTTCCCCTGAGGTTGAGATTTCCTCTGCTATATTTTTTCTATCGTCGATATTCCAAGGCTATTCTCTCCTTCCCTGAAGGCATCGAGCCCTTCCTGAGATGGAATTCTACAAGTGCTGGACACCCACTTGTACCATGGCAAAGCGACTGTAATTTATCTGCATGTCTGGTTTTAAATAGCTCAATCGTCCTGCTTTTAGAATGGAGAATAGAATGCTCAATGAACTAGTTAAGTGCTTGTCTGCTAATATCCATTGCCTTTAGATTGCAGTAATGTTGAGTACAATACTGCTACTGACAAAACAGCCCCGGAAAGAGCTAGAATATTCTGTCACGCCAAAAAGCAAACTGGGTGTAAATAGCTCGATCTGACGATATAAAAAGGCAGGGCTTTCTCGTGTTGGACCCAAATTGGAGTTCACAATGGATTTCACTTGAATTGCTGACCTTGTCACATGTTACAATGATTCTATCTGCCCACTTTGTCCTCTGAATTGAATCACTTCTAATTACGCTTCAGTAAAACACTAATTTGAAAGCTGGTTGACTCATCACTAAGGGAGCACTATTAATGGTTTAGTCGACAGTGAAAGGACATAACGCCAATCAAAATTTCTGTAACTCATTTTGACAGTAAAAATGAACATAGCTTAGTAATGTAATTTGACCTGTCCAATTATACCATTCTGAACTCCTACCTTTATTGATATTTTGCAGAGAACACGATTGTTCTTTCCCACAAAATTTCATTTAAAAAGTTAATTTAAAAGACCAACTAATAGCAATTTCTCACATTTAAATTCCACATTGTAAACTAACAATGTGATCAAATGGTTTGTAATTCTACTGTGCCCCATTCGCCTTTGCTAACCTTGGCATAATTAAAGTTTTAACTGCTAATTCATGATGGATACAGGAAAGCAACATTAATGGATTAACTCAAAGTAACTGGCATTTTAGCAATCCTGAACATTTTGAATATTTGTTTGCACACAAAATGTAGGTCTTTGGTTTGCCTAACTCTTCAACTTTCATAATGATTATGTGTCAACCCTTGCTCCCCTGATTTACACAATTGATTGGCCGAGGCCTTTTGGATGTCTCCTTCACAGAATTAGTTGTATAAATTGATGCTTGCACATCTCATTCATCGACTAGATAAATGGAGTCGATCTATTAGTCTCTGAACCCACAATCCCATTAAGTGACATCAAATTGAGAGCTTTAATTGTGGAGGAATGGAAGCTAAAAATGGCATTCCCTTGGTGGAGTCACCTACTGTTTTTCAGAGCATGCAGAGAAGCTTTATCCTCCATACATCCCCTGCTAAATATGGGCTGTTCGATCGCACCTTCATGCAAAGTAAGAATGGAGAGACAAGAGATTCAGATGCTGGAATCATCTGTAAAAAAACAAGTAAAAAAACAAAGTGCTGGAGGAACTCAGCAGAGCAGTCAGCAATGGTGTAGGGAAATGGATTGCCACCATTTTGGGTCGAGATCCTTTCTCAGACTTGAAGAAGGGTCCCAATCCAAAATGTCATCTATCCTTTTCTGTCCACTGTTGCTGCCTGACATGCTGAGTTCCACCAACATTTTGTTTTTAATGCAAAGTATGAATGTTTGTTTAGGTCATCAACAATCTAATTCCTTCACCTTAACCAATTTTTCCCTTTCTGTTTCATCTCCCCATGAATAAATTTTGTGTCCAATATCGTAAATTAGTGACTACTCTGGTGAAGTTTGAACCTGGATAGTACACTCAGCCCTGAGCGTTTTTGTAATAATTTGCATTCTATGCACATATAACAGTCACTACAGACACTGGCTGCACAAAATTGACAATTCTTTTTTAATCATTCTGGCATAGCTGCTCCTTAGAAGATAACTGGCTGGCATGGTAGGAGCATTTCAGCATATTCAAACAGTTTGTGAGCAAGTCTGCAGCCAGAGAAAAATGGGAAATGCTCCAGGATCAATACAAAGCTGCATCAGAACAGAAAATGAGATCTACGTTGTCGAAACCATCAACATCTGACCTTTAGATCTTAAATCTGGATTTGTTGCAAAACATCTTCACTTCCTGAAAGGATTTTGTTTTACAGAAAAAAAATTCAATTTATAAATGCCTTTAACTGCAGCCACTGGCTTTACTTTGCAAATTCGTAGTCTACAGGCAATAATGGAGTGGCTGGAGGATGGTAAAAAGAAGCATTTCTGTGTTCTTCGCACATATCCATCAAAATCTCTTAATCCTCCAGAAGCACTTAGGAAGCCAAGAAGGGAAATAAATGGCATTGGTTATAATTGGTTGTTGGCCTTTCCACATTATCTCATTTTAGTCAACTTGCCAAAATTGTGCCATCTGCTCTGTATGATGCTAACTGAGAAAAGACGCTTAAACCTGATGCACAGGCACAATTATGAGCAAGCTCCAGATGACCTGCAGTATTTATGCATTGCAATCCCTTTAGAAAACAATTAAGAGCTCCCCTGATGATTCAGTAAGTTTTTCCAAGGAATAACTGAACTACATAAACCAGGACGATCTTCCTGTTGATCCCCGGCAATCACCGGGTTATGTGCTATCCAGGGCCGGATTTAGATGAAGAGAGGCCCTAGGCTATTCCACTTGTGAGGCCCCTCCCAATCCCCCACCCCCACGACGAGAGGAAGATGGGAGAGTCCACCAGGTTGACACCGATGTGCAGCTGAGCGTGGCCAATCAGATAAGGGCTGGAAAGCTGCACTTTTTATTTATTGCCAGTGCTAGTGTCGAGTTATCGGCTTAAAACGCTATTATTATTCTGAAATGGAGGGCAAGGAAAATTACTGAAGTGTTGTTTAGAGACTACAGTGAATTGTGACAGCATATGTAAGAAAGGCCTATGACAGTGTCACAAATATTATACACCAGGCCCGTACGAAGCTTTTCAAAAAGGGGGGTGGCATGGCAGGATTACCAAAATTTTATGTGAAATAAGTGCACGCAGCGCATATCACAAGCGCGAAGCTCAAAGACCCTTGCGGCCGGGGTCCAGTGCCCGCTTAAGGGCCCTGGAAGCTCTAGGGTTTTAGATGCTCTCTGGTGCATTCTGAGCCTTATTTTGGAGCATTTTTGCACCAAATTTATGACCAATATTTCAGAAATATTTTTGGTTGAGTCAAGAGTAATGAGTGGTTGGAATGGGATGATTGGGATCATTGTTGTATACATTTTTGAAAATCAAGAATTGAAGCTATCCTTGTTTTAATAATCAAGTTGTACTGCAAAATGTTATGTAAAATGTTATAAAGGAGCTCGCAAACACTGCAAATAATATACTGTAAGTTTTTGCAGTAAATAAAACCTTTTTTTAGAAAATGTTTTGTGTGTTGATTTGATTGCCTGTTACTGTTCGACTGTGTTAGTGTGTGCACATTAAAAATATGAAAGTCGCAAACTATGGAATACATATTTTTCGGTATTGTTATCAAGGAAAAGAAAGCAGTTCCAATTGTTTGATATTATTCATATGGAGGAGAAAATATAATTGCTCTAAAACCTACCTCCCCCTTTCCATCTCCCCGCTCCATCTCCCTCCACCTCTCTCTCCCCCCTCCCCCCCTTCCCCTCTCTCTCCCCCCTCCCCCCTTCCCCTCTCTCTCTCCCACTCTCTCTCTCCCTCCCCTCTCTCTGCCCCCCCCTCTGTCTCAACCCTCCCTTCTCCTCTCACATACCCCCCTCTCTCTCCCTCCCTCCCCCTCTCTCTCCCTCCCACGGAGGCTCCGACTCCGCGCCGCAGACACCGCAGCCCCCCCCCGGCCCGGAGAAACAGGCACTCCCGCAACACAATATTCCTCTACTTAACTGGAGTAGACACCTAGGATCTTTGGTAGACACGAGGCATCAAGGTGATTTATAGACGGGCTGTTTCCTTGCTCCCTGGCACTAGAGTACTGCTATTCTGAATAATTTCCTTCTCCCTGCAATCAAGACCCTCCATTACCCATGTTCTCAGACACTTGGGGTCAGTTTAGCTCTACAATATTAACCATTCTCTGCAATCACTCTATATTTTTACCTTTACCCCTTCCCTTGAACTTCTTCAAAACCTATTCCTTTGGATGAAGCCTTCATCATCTGTGAAGGCCCACTCCCAGCAAACGTCTGCATTATTTTCCAGCTTCATAAGATGCTTTATGCCTTTTCCTTAATCGTGTTAAAGGAATTATGCAGTGTTGCTTTCAGCCCAAATTACACTTTGTGGCATGTAAATATACAGCCAGATCAATGACCATAGCCCTCTAGTGTATTCCAATAACAGTAAATTGTGCAAGATATATTTCTCAAATTAAATTTCAAATTATAAAAATATAATTGTCGAAACATAAAAATTAAGTTATTGAAAAATTGCAACGTTGTGTTTTTGGCACTGTGCAATCAAAATTTTAATGGAGAGGCCCTCAACAATTAATCCTTCCTTGTCCTTATAAATATATTTTTTTAATCCATTCCTAAGAGGAATGTTGCTGGATTTTAGACTAGGTTTCAGTAATGCTCGTGAGACATTGCCTTTGCAAACCAACTTCATGTCACCAGATGAAAGCTGGATAAATTGCTGGGGTAATTGGCTTTGGCTTGAGAGTCTTCGGCGAGGAGGCGGAGGGGAGAAGACTACACCAAAATTTGGAGAGTGTGAGACACAGTGAAGAAATGACAGGTGAGCTGATTCGGTGTGATGCTTGCAGGATGTGGGAGGTCAGGGACACTGATGGTGTCTCTGGCTGCTACAACTGTGGAAAGTGTATCCAGGTTCAACTCCTGAAGGACCGTGTTGGGACACTGGAGAGACATCTGGATGACCTTAGGATCATCCGGGAAAACAAGAGTTTCCTGGACAGGACCTACAGCGAGATTGTTACACCGAAGATACCGGAAGAGAGAAGGAGGGTGACAATGAGGAAGGGAAGGAAGCTTGGAGTACAGGAGACCCCGGGGGATGTACCTCTTGAGAACAGGTGGGAGACAAATTGGAAATACAAGGATGGAGTTGAAGGGAAAGAGAGTATAGGAAAAGTTAGGAAAGACACCAGAATTATTGGGGCAGAAAGCCCACAAAGGGATATGAGAGTATGGCCAAGTGAAATAGGGATCGATGTGAAAGGTGAGATGAGTAATGGATTAAAAGTGATATATATGAATGCGTGAAGTATAAGAAGTAAAGTAGATGAGCTTGAGGCTCAGTTAGAGAATAGTAGATATAACATTGTGGGGATTACAGAGACATGGCTGCAGGAGGATCGGGACTGGGAACTGAATATTCAGGGTGATATGTCCTATAGAAAGGACAGGCAGGTGGGCAGAGGAGGTGGGGTAGCTCTGTTGGTGAGGGTTGAAATTCAGTCTCTAACGAGGAGTGACATAGGGACTGACGAGGTTGTGTCGCTATGGATAGAATTGGGGAATTGTAAAGGTAAGAAAACACTAATGGGAGTTATCTACAGGCCCCCAAACAGTAGCCAGGACATAGGGTGCAAGTTGCAGCAGGAGTTAAAATTGGCATGTAAAAAAGGTAATGCCACTGTGGTTATGGGAGATTTCAATATGCAGATAGACTGGGGAAATCAGGTTGGTTCTGGACCCCAAGAAAGGGAGCCTCCGAAATGAATTCTAAGAACAACTTGTACTGGAGTCTATCAGAGAGAAGGCAATTCTGGATTTAGCGTTTTCTAATGAACCAGATTTAATAAGGGAACTCAAGGTAAAGGAACCGCTAGGAGGTAGTGACCATAATATGATGTTTTAATCTGCAAATTGAGAGGGAGAAGGTTAAATCAGAAGTGTCAGTGATGCAGTTGAACAAAGGGGACTATGACGGCATGAGAGAGGAGCTGGCCAAGGTCGACTGGATAAGGATCCGAGGAGGAATGACAGTGGAACAGCATTGACATGAATTTCTGGGCATAATCCAGAAGATGCAGGATCATTTCATTCCAGAGGAAGAAAGATTCTAAGGGAGTAAGAGGCAACTGTGACTACAAGGGAAGTTATGGATGGAATATAACTGAAAGAAAAGGTGTATAACATCGCAAAGAGTAAATGGGAACCCAGAGGATTGGGAAACTTTCAAAGGACGACAGAAGGTAACAAAAAGGGCAATACGGGATGAAAAGATGGATAGTAAAAGCTTATTTTGGTATGTTAAGATAAAAAGATTAGTAAAGACAAATTTTGGTCCCTTGAAGGCAGAAACAGGTGAAATTATGTGGTAAACAAGGAAATGACACAAGAGTTGAACAGGTACTTTGGTTCTGTCTTCACTAAGGAAGACACAATCTCCCAGATGTACCAGAGGACAGAGGATCTAGGGAGACAGAGGAACTGAAATAAATTTGCATTAGGCGAGAAATAGTATTGAGTAGACTGATGGGACTAGGCTGATAAATCCCCAGGACCTGATGGTCTGCATCCCAGGAGGTGGCTCTAGAAATTGTGGATGCAGTTGGTGTTCATTTTCCAATGTTTTATCGATTCAGGATCAGTTCCTGTGAATTGGAGGGTAGCTAATGTTATCCCACTTTTCAAGAAAGGAGCGAGAGAGAAAATGGAGAATTATCGACAAGTTAGCCTGACATCGGTGGTTGGGAAGATGCAGGAGTCAATTATTAAAGAAGTAATAATGGCGCATTTGGATTGCAGTAAAAGGATTGGTCCAAGTCAGCATGGATTTATGAAGGGGAAATCCTGCTTGACTAATCTTCTGGAATTTTTTTAGGATGTGACAAGTAAAATGGATGAAGGAGAGCCAGTGGATGTGGTGTATCTGGAGTTTCAGAAACCCTTTGATAAGGTCCCACACAGGAGATTAGTGGACAAAATTAGAGCACATGGTATTGGGGGTAGGGTATTGACATGGATTGAAAATGGGATAGCAGACAGCAAACAAAGAGTAGGGATAAACGGGTCCCTGTCAGAATGGCAGGCAGTGGCGAGTGGAGTGCCACAAAGCACAGTGCTGGGGCCGCAACTATTAAAGGTAACACTATCAAATTTGCAGATGACACAAAGTTGGGTGGCAGTGTAAACTGAGAGGAAGCTATGAGAATGCAGGGTGACTTGGATAGGTTGGGTGAGTGGGCAGATGCATGGCAGATGCAGTATAATGTAGATAAAAGTGAGGTTATCCACTTTGGCTGCAAGAACAAGGAGGCAGATTATTATCTCAATGGTGTGAGATTAGGAAAAAGGGAAGTGCAACGAGACCTGGGTGTCCTTGTACATCACTGAAAGTAAACATGCAGGTACAGCAGGCAGGGAGAAAGCTAATGGCATGTTGGCCTTCATAACGAGAGGATTTGAGTATAGGAGTAAAGAGGTCCTTCTGCAGTTGTACAGGGCCCTGATGAGACCACATCTGGAGTATGGTGTGCAGTCTTGGTCTCCTAATTTGTGGAAGGATCATCCTTGCTATTGAGGCAGTGCAGCGTAGGTTCACGAGGTTAATCCCTGAGATGCCGGGACTGTCACATGAGAAAAGATTGGAAATACTGGGCTTGTATTCACTGGAATTTAGAAGGATGAGAGGGTATCTTATAGAAACATATAACATTATAAAAGGACTGGACAAGCTATATGCAGGAAAAATGTTCCCAATGTTAGGGGAGTCCAGAACCAGAGGCCACAGTCTAAGAATAAAGGCGAGGCCATTTAAAACCGAGGTGAGAAAAAAACGTTTTCACGCAGAGAGTTGTGAATTTGTGGAATTCTCTGCCACTGAAGGCAGTAGAGGCCAATTCACTGGATGAATTTAAAAGAGAGTTAGATAGAACTCTAGGGGCTAGCGGAATCAAGGGATATGGGGAGAATGCAGGCACGGGTTACTGATGGTGGATGATCACAATGAATGGCGGCGCTGGCTCGAAGGGCCAAATAGCCTGCTCCTGCACCTATTTTCTATGTAACGAGCCTTTCAAACTAGGTATGTTACAATACTTACCTTCAGCGGCGCTGCAGTTCTGCCACTGGCTGTGTGCGTGACTTTGGCGCCTTTTAGGGGTGGGCGGAATTAAAATGCCATTTTCTCCTGCCTGTCCGAGATATATTTTCTCGGGCTGCTAGCTGATGCTGAAAAATCGTTCCGACACGCGTTCTCGGAAGTTTAAATAAAAAATCGCGGGACAATTTAATCGCTGGAGTAAAATAAGAAAGTGACTTCTAACGTCGTCAACGGCAACAACGGGACGGATCTCACGTAGGGGACAAAACATAAGGTAAGTCTTCTATTTCTTGCTTCTTAGGATGACTTTAATCAAAATTTCCTTGGCGAAAATGTGATTATGGCCCCATACGAACTGACAGTGTTTTTCCTGCCGATATGGGGTTCAAATTCACTGCAACCGCAACGTTCCATTTGATCGCGTTCCACAAAAACCCACTCGCAAGATGATTTAAATGGCTATTAATTTAGGGGAATTAAACATTAAATTCCTTCCATTTGGCCTATAAATTCATGACAATGAGATTTAAAAATCATGTTATATTGTGAATTATTGTGTGAATGTTATTTGGACACTTAGGCTATTTAAAAATGTTAATCTTTTCTTAAGAAATGGATAGATGTTTAGATCTAGTAATTGAATTTTGTAATTAGCTACAATTAGGTAACTAACTAATTATATGCTTTAATTTCAGGTCATCAAAGTAAGATTGTTTCATATTTGTTTCAGAATGCTTCTTTAGTGTTAAGTCAATGGAAAAGCAATAGGGAACAAGATGCTATTTTCCGAGTATGAAAATGGCCATACCTTTTTTAATACTGAATATATGAAAGTGAATTAGGTGTCAAATTAAACTTCTTTTTATGCTTTATCTGATGGGATAAATTGCAGACTTGATTTTTTAAATCTCAAAATTTTGTAACATTGCTATTCAACCCAGCTGTGAAAACTCAGTGTGGATCAGACCCTATTGAATATCCTGTTTTCATTGCTTGCAACAGAAATGCACCTTGTGCACAAACCCCTGTTGAGAGGCAAATGTGACAGGTTTTCAGGTGGTCTCCCAATCCTCGTCTGATCTTCCCACAATATCAATGGTGAAGCCAACTTTTGAGTTATGGAATTAGAGGTGAACATTATGATTTATTTATGGGTTTTTTACAAGGGTAGATAATAAAGATGTTTCCAACAAAAGTACACTTCGATAAACAGTAAACATTTTTCAAACTTTGATTTCTATTGAATAAAATTCAGCCCCAGGACTTCACTGTATGAGTTCTCTTGAATGATGTTCAAATCCTACATCTGTTCAACAGTAATGTTCCTTCTATCAGAGATGGAACTAGTAATGCCTCAAGATCCAGGCAACAAAAAGCCATTTATTAATATTTAGTTTAGTTTAGTTTAGTTTAAAGATCCAGCGTGGAAACAGGCCCTTCGGCCCACCGAGTCCGCACGGGCCAGCGATCCCGGCACATTAACATTATCACATCAGCAGCGACTCCACCCTCTCCGGAGACTAAGGAAAGCAGGTCTCCCTACTGCCCATCTAAGAACCTTTTACAGGGGCACAATCGAAAGCATAATGACCTACGGCATCACTTCCTGGTTCGGGAGCTGCAAGGCTTACGGACAATATCAACTCAACAGGATAGTGAAGACAGCCAGCAGGATTATTGGTGCCCCACTCCCTTTCCTGTTGGAGATATACAAGAAGCGGAGCATCAGTAGAGTCATCTCCGTCATCCAGGACCCATACCACCCATCACACCACATCTTCTCCATTCTGCCATCTGGGAAGAGGTACAGGAGCATCAGCTGCAAAACCAGCAGGATGCTCCTCAGCTTCTTCCCACAGGCAATAAGACTGATTAACGGACTTTGCCCCCTCCCCAAATATCGCTCACCAACACATTCAACCTCGTCCATACTCTGACAGTTAGGCACCTGTCAAAGTAAAGCCACTGTAAAGCCACTGTCGGTCGGAATGTCTGTTTTTATTCTATTGTAAATTTTAGGCCTACTTTCTGTTTTTAGACATGATAATTTTAATTTGTTTTTAAAGCTCTATGTATTTATCCTTTTTTATTAACTACACTGAATGGAAACTGATCGAGCAACGTTTTTTCGTTTCCTCTGTGTATGCAAGTACTCAGTGAAAATGATATTAAAGAAATACTGAATACTGAATTATCCTACACACACACCAGGGACAATTTACATTTATACCAAGCTAATTAACCTATAAACCTGTACGTCTTTTGAGAATGTACATACTCCATACAGACAGCACCCGTAGTCGGGATTGAACACGGGTCTCCAACACTGTAAGCGCTGTATGGCAGCAACTCTATGGCTGCGCCACCATGCCAATTACAATCGCCAAATCTCCCATGTAAACAACCTGGTGGTAAATTTTAACCAGAAACCTTGTGTAATCAGCCATACAATTATGGCCAGCTTCAAAAACAAATAAAAGCCTGGGTAGCCGGTGGTAAATACTTTCTCGGAATCATCATGCATGATAGATCTTTCTGCACTGACCTGAATGCTCCTGCACCAATAACTGTCTATGTTCTAAACAATCTGGAATACAGTAAATGATTGTTTGGCAGTCCATTTGCCATCTTATAGTTCACTATCTCCGTCTCTATCACACTATAATTATAGCAGGTCCCATCCATTGGATATACTGTATTATCTTGTTAAAGCTCTCCAACAGCAACCCATTAAACACCAATTCCCCTCATCTAGAAGGACAAGGCAATGTGCTGCATGAGAAGATGTCGCCTTGTGCTTTCTCCATGTCAAGGACATTCCTGTTTTGGACACATTTTGCTGTTGTTAGGTAAAAAGCTAGAATTATTTATCTAACATCATCGTTTGAGTATCTTAACCTCATGGATTACATTGATTGAAGAAAAAGGCTACCTTCATTTTCTCAATGCCTTCAGAATGATGAGCATTTGATGAGCAGTGGAACTGTTAGTCTGGGAAACGTAAGTATAGAAACATAGAAACATAGAAATTAGGTGCAGGAGTAGGCCATTCGGCCCTTCGAGCCTGCACCGCCATTCAATATGATCATGGCTGATCATCCAACTCAGTATCCCGTACCTGCCTTCTCTCCATACCCTCTGATCCCCTTAGCCACAAGGGCCACATCTAACTCCCTCTTAAATATAGCCAATGAACTGGCCTCGACTACCCTCTGTGGCAGGGAGTTCCAGAGATTCACCACTCTCTGTGTGAAAAAGTTCTTCTCATCTCGGTTTTAAAGGATTTCCCCCTTATCCTTAAGCTGTGACCCCTTGTCCTGGACTTCCCCAACATCGGGAGCAATCTTCCTGCATCTAGCCTGTCCAACCCCTTAAGAATTTTGTAAGTTTCTATAAGATCCCTTCTCAATCTCCTAAATTCTAGAGAGTATAAACCAAGTCTATCCAGTCTTTCTTCATAAGACAGTCCTGACATCCCAGGAATCAGTCTGGTGAACCTTCTCTGCACTCCCTCTATGGCAATAATGTCCTTCCTCAGATTTGGAGACCAAAACTGTACGCAATACTCCAGGTGTGGTCTCACCAAGACCCTGTACAACTGTATATTATTGTTTGTTGCAATCACAGGATTATCATTGGTGTAATTGTAACATCACATAGTCTTCCTTACAGTTTCTGGTAATTCAACAGTAACTGAGATATGTAATCACTACATTAATTATATCATGTGTTATAAAAACATTTACTTACCTTATACATTCACTTAAAGAAACTAAATATCTTATGAGCAGCTGCTCTGCATTCTCAAACTGCATATAAGTGAACACCTCTGTTAGAGCTAAAACATAAATTAACAATGAGAGAATTAAAATTTTCATGAACAAATATATATTACATTGAGATCGCCCACACAGATTTTGGTCAACAGTTTAGATGAATAGCTAGTCTAATTTGTTGCTTTGTACTCAGTACTTGTGAGCAATGTGAAAGTGAAATGTATTCTGTCAACGTGTAATGGATATGCAGTACCTCAAAATCAATATTATAAACACCAGTGGAATATCTTAACTCGTTTTGTTTTAAAGCATTACACATTTAGAATGGATATTTGCCTGAGCCATACTTCTGAAAAACATCCAAAAATAAACAATTGTCTATCAAAATTATGCTTTTTGAAAACGATTAAACTAACTTTAGAAATACACTATATTTAGACACAAAGACATTTTTGTCAACCTTTATAAAATAAACTGCTACATTATGCTTGAAACATATATTCAGTGAAGACTGCAAATGTGCTGATAGCTCACTCTATATTTTACATTTTGGCAATTTTCAAATTTCAAGACACATTTGTCTCTTAGGAGAAGAAATATATTTACCCAAAAAAGGACACACGGTGCTGGAGTAACTCAGCGGTCTGGCAGCCTCTCTGGAGAACATGGACAGGTGACATTTCAGTTTGGAACTCTTCTTCGGAGGTGCTCCCTTACCTGCTGAGTTACTACAAAAGTAGGTGTCTTTTTTTGTAAACCAGCATCTGCGGTTCCTTATTTCACCAACATATCTACCTGGAATGCTTGGATTTAATTATTTGGACACAATTCTCGTTAAAAATGGAGAGGAAGAGGGGAGAGGTTTGCCTCACACTATGTTACAGGAAAGATGGTCCAAACTATTTTGTTTCCTGCTGTACAATATTTTTCATTCGAAATGTGCATAAAAATTAGCTGGAAACATTTGCAAGAACTTTAAAGAATTGCTCTTTAAACCTCTGAAATACACAAGATTTTACACAATATATCAAATAGCATTTACTTAGTGAACTAATTAATAAGCCAGTGGAACAAATAACCTGATTTGTCGGTTGATAAGTACAAAGCAAATTTAAATCCTGGTAAGCTCTCTTATCTCCAAATGTTTCAACACATGTTTAAAGATTTTATAATTACATTAAATCTTCAATTTGGGGGGATTTCCTATAATAATACAATTCTGCAGCTCATTTCTTTTATGCATAATGAATATATCGTTCTGTTATTCATTAGCTTTATCCCAATCCACGTGTCTACAGTAGACTAAGTTCTTTCCCTTTCATCAATTTATATAATGCTTACAGCCAATTCTTCAATGTACTTATATACTCCGTCATAGAACCAGAGCCATATTTAATTGGTTGGAACAAGCTTGATCCTGATCTGTCACACCAATATTCAACTTTCACCCAGTTACCATAGAATAACAGTCTGCCCAAGAAACTCAGTGAATTGAGCAGCATCTGTGGGGTGGAAAAGATTTGTTGAAGTCTCAGAAAATTACTTTTCTCCCATAGATGATACTCGACCCACTGAATTCCTCCAGCATATTGGAGACATAAGGAACTGCAGATGCTGGGGCATTGAGTGAAACATAAAGTGCTGGAGTAATTCACTGGCTCAGGGAGCATCCGTGGAGGACATGGACAGGTGACGTTTCAAGTCAGGATCCTTCTTCAGTCTATCTACATCCTTCACAGATGCTGCCTAACCTGTTGAGTTACCTCAGTACAGGTACTTTGTTTTCATCCAGCATATTGCTTGTTGCTCCAGATTCCGGCATCTGCATTCTCTTGCATCTCCAGAGTTCCCATGGAGCTAGGTCAGGAGGGGTGACTCACCAAACCTTTCCACCATTAGGATGCAAAACCACCCTGCCCTAGAGGAACGCACAGTCGGGAGTAAACCCATCATCAGCCGTGAATAATATAACAGCAGTGTTTGTGTGCATGCTTTTAAAAAGCAAATGGGTCTGCACTTGTAGAATAAAACCTCGGAAAAGGAAAAGTGTTCTGAGATTACTCCAGCAGTCCCAATGATTAGTACACTTCTTTGTGCAGTTAGGCAGCCTGAACTCCATCCCCCATCCCCTCACCCACTGTCACCAACAGCCCACACCTGCATCTGTCACATACATTTATGCAACTGTACAGAAAAGTAACTGGCTAACTGAATACTCAGCAGTCATTAAACAGCGAACATCATAGAGCCAAATTGGTTTCCAAATGATTAAAGAGGATGTTGAAGTAAAAATAACTGCTTGCTAAGGTCCACAGCAGTCTTTGAGCTTATGAAAGAGAAAAGAGAGATTGATGGATATGTTCCGAACCTTCATCAAAATCATTGTCCCTGAGACACAAGTGTCCACTCTTCCTGATGTTTATTGACCAAAGTTATTTTATTAAACATGTACTGGGTTTGCTATAAGTAATTTAGGTTTTTTACACCACTTACTTTCTACTTCATTATGACCACAATGATAATGAGCGGGTATACACAAAATGCTGGAGTAAATCAACGGGTCAGACAGCATCTTTGGAAAGAAGGAATGGGTGGCGTTTCAGGTCAAGACCCTTCTTCAGACTCCCATTACTTCTCTCCAGAGATGCTGCTTGACCCCCTGAGTTACTCCAGCATTTTGTGTCTGCCTTCAAATTAAACCAGCATCAGCAGTTCTTTCCTACACATGATAATGAGCGGATTCTTCCTCAGTGAGATCTGTACTGAGGTTGATATTAACATCTTCCACTCTACATCTCCTCTTGCTCCTGCTAACGGGCAAGTGCTGGAGCCTGTATCAATGAAAGGGGACGGAAGGTACAATTGGCAACCACAAGTTTAGACATGGACTCTGTAGTAGTGTCCAAGCACCAGAAACATTGGTTCAGGACATTCACGTACTGAGTTAGACTGCAAGGCACAGTTAGTCATTCTCCATTTCTCGTTGTCTCATGTATGGGTCTCAGATTGGAGCCAATGACCAGCCAATCAGTACCACGGTCTAAGCGGAAGCTCAGAGGGGATAGAGTCTTTTCTGTTGCTGCTCCGGCACTTTGGAACACCTTGCCGTTGCACATCAGACAGGCCCCCTCACTGTCCATCTTCAAATCCTCCCTAAAAACTAATTTTTATTCTCTGGCTTTCGACACTGGCTGAGACATTGCTCCTGTTCTTAGTGCTTTTAATGTCTTTTAATCTTTACTGTTTTTAGTCCTTCGTTTTACAGTTTTTAATGGTTTGTAATAACTTTTTGTCTATGAGTTCTCACGTACAGCACTTTGTGGCAACTGCGGTTGTTTAAAGCGCTTTATAAATAAAGTTTATTATTATTATTATATTATATAATCAAAGATTAGCCCATGTTAGAAGCAGTCACATTTCAACCTGTTGCCAAAGCTCAAAGCCACAGATTTGACAAAATGAACAAGGTCTGGTTACTTCCTGACATGAGCTACAGATCATCTGAGTCTACAAAGAAGTAAAATCCCTTGACATTTCTAAACATGCCATAATTCGCACGTGTCACCCTCAAGGTGATACGGATACAGTGAATATATTCCCAGCATGGAAAAGGTGCCCAATATCCCACGATTCTATTCTGCTCTCCCATGAAGAAGTGATGGCTATACAAATTTCAGGAACCCCAAGTGTCAGATCATGCTACAAAGTGTGATCATATGCATCAGCATTCCAACTTGGGAAGACCAGTGGCGAAAAGTATAATGGTCACCATCACTTTCACTCCCACCAGTGGCACGGTGGGCAACAGTATAATTGCTGCATTACAGTACTTGTAGTGCCGGAGACCTGGGTTCAATCCCAACTATGGGTGCAGTCTATACAGAGTTTGTACGTTCTCCCTGTGACTGCATGGATTGTCTCCGAGATCATTGGTTTCCTCCCACGCACCAAAGACGGTTAATTGGCTTGGATTTGTATACTTGGTATAAGTGTAAATTGTCCCGAGTGAGTGCAGGGTAGCGTTAATGTGCTGGGATCGCTGGTCAGTGTGGACTCGGTGGGCCGAAACTGAACTAAAACTAAACCAACAACATAGTTCTTTCTCTTCTTTGTGGTAAAACTGTGGAAAAACAGCCCCAAAAAAGCATTGGTAATTAGGCCTTCCTGCTAAGGATATTCTCTCTCTCTCGCTATTTCTTCCTGCTTTCTAGGCTTTCCTCTGATTCTCATCAAAACTGCCTTCTCGTTCAGCAACAGGATTAAAACTAATAGAGCAGTGCAGCACAGGACCAATATCTGTATCGAACATGATCCAATCTGCCTGCACAAGACCTATACTCCTCTATTCCCTGCACTTCCATGTGCTGATCGAAAAGCCACAAATGCCACCATCATATCTGCCTCCACCACCATCCCTGGGAATGCACTCCAGGCCCCCACTACTATCTGTGGAAGAAACTTGCCCCACACATCTCCATGAAACTTTTCCCCCTTGCACCTTATAGCTATGCCCTGTGGTGTTGGACATTTCCAAATGTCAAACATTTCCTAATGTTTAAAGGTCTAACTACAGTCATGTCTAAAGTTTCCTGAAGTATTTCTGAAAATACCAAACAGCACTATTTCTCCCAATGATTCACCAAGAAATCTGGTGCAAAAGACTGGCTCTTCTCTCTGTTTGTTGAATGCATCATGTTAGCTGCTTTGTGAAGTCATCATTTAACAGCAGTGGCATCAACAGCAGTAGCATCAAATCAGCACTATCGCTGTTAGGAGTTACAATCTGCCTATTCTTTATTACTTCAATGGGCATAAGCACGGCATATGCTACCATCATTTTTAGTTGGCACAGGAAGAATAGGAAAAAAAAAGAATTGGAGACAACAGTCCAGCCAAAAAGATACCAAAAAGTCCAGACAACAGCCATTATGGAGCTTAATTCCATTGGTACAGTTTGGGTTGCACGTGATTAAAACATATACGGTTGCACATTTTCCATAATTGCCGAATTGCAAGTGCATTATTGCTAATTAAATATGCATATGGAGCAGACAGATTGTACTAGACATTATCAGGGGATATGGAAGTGCACACACACCAACCTCCGTCCCACCCTATCCTCAGCATCCATTTCCTGTCGTGCTCTATTAAGATTGCTGAAGTGTAAAGTACTCGTGAGAATTCTGCAGCACAACCTTTGCTTTTCTGGTCTGGCAAAATCAAAGAATAAATCTCACGGTCCAATGAATGGAATCAGCTAGAAATTAAATAATATTTTCTCGTGAAAGTATCTCCCTTAAGCCATGTTTTTCTGGAGCGCATTGGCTGATACTTTCAAGACTGAAACTTTTAATTAATTTTTTATATCTATTGTAATTTGGTATTTGAAGCACATCTCTCTAAAGCTCGTCAAGGTATTGTATAGTCTCCGGGGATGTAAATTCAAAATACAGCACGAACTGCGTAAAAGCCTTGGAGTTGACAAATACTCCCAGGATTGCTGCTTATATTTTATCCTGCTCATCCTTAAAAAAAAAAAACAAAGGGCTCAAACCAGCCCAAAGTGTCAGAACGTTACATGCCTACACTGACTGACAAGGCCAAGTTCGTTCCAAGTGCCACTCCTGAGGAATGTTGTATCTGCATTAATGCAGACATTAGCAGCTTAGGAATTCCAGTCACAGAGGCATGACAGTACTGAAGTCTTGATCTCAGCACTACGGCTTTCCCTAGTAGTCTGCAAGTGTGTGCTACAGATCAAAGAAGACAGGCAAATGGCATATCAGGGTGGCATTTATCTTACAAATGATAATGAAATCATCCTTGAAAGTAACACCCAAAGGGATGTACCTTTATCCAGGGATTTACATTGCAGCATTCGCCCTTCAGAACAGCTTTTACAGTTTTGACCAGATTTGCAGCATCAGTGAGGAATCCATCTGATTTAGCCTGAACAGTTTTTTAATTTTTTCAAGACCTCAGCAGCATTTCTGTACCACAAGGCAATTATGTGATAAGCCAGTAGAAATTATACTGTTCCTATACAATAGGCAAATGTTTTTTTTTCTTTTGACTGATTACAGTTCACCTCTTTCTATACGCTAACAAAAAATACTCTCAGATATTAGTATCCAGTTACATCCATTTCCATACACCTAAAAATTCCAATCTTCCTGTTTATTAGCGAGAAATTCATAGACTTTGTACCAGCCCCAGGGCTCTAAATTAGCAGTTGCCCGGGTGCCATTGACCACCCAAAGTGCCGCCAGGCAACTTAAACGCCAAGTCATTTTGCCAAGTTTGGCACTGCAGATACTGGTTTATACCAAAGATAGACACAAAAAACTGGTCCATACACCCTGATCTCTCCATACCCCCTAATCCCTTTAGCCACAAGAGCCACATCTAACTCCCTCTTAAATATAGCCAACGAACTGGCCTCAACTACATTCTGTGGCAGAGAATTCCAGAGATTCACCACTCTCTGTGTAAAAAATGTTTTTCTCATCTCAGTCCTAAAAGATTTCCCCTTTATCCTTAAACTGTGACCCCTTGTTCTGGATTTCCCCAACATCGGGAACAATCTTCCTGCATCTAGCCTGTCCAACCCCTTAAGAATTTTGTACGTTTCTATAAGATCCCCCCTCAATCTTCTAAATTCTAGCGAGTACAAGCCGAGTCTATCCAGTCTTTCTTCATATGAAAGTCCTGACATCCCAGGAATCAGTCTGGTGAACCTTCTCTGTACTCCCTCTATGGCAAGAATGTCTTTCCTCAGATTAGGAGACCAAAACTGTACGCAATACTCCAGGTGTGGTCTCACCAAGACCCTGTACATCTGTGGTAGAACCTCCCTGCTCCTATACTCAAATCCTTTTGCTATGAATGCTAACATACCATTCGCTTTCTTCACTGCCTGCTGCACCTGCATGCCTACTTTCAATGACTGGCGTACCATGACACCCAGATCTCGTTCCATCTCCTCCTCCTCCCGAACCCCGCCCGCCCTGATAGCGGCCGCTGCTTACAAATCCGCTAATGGCGCTTTCAAAACAAACTCTCCCGCACGCCGAGGTTGGGAGGAGCGAGGGAGGGGAGGCCTCCTTCTGCCATCTGAAGCAGCTGCACCAAAGATCCTATAGCTATAGGATCTTTGAGCTGCATCGCTTGGCCCCGCACCTTTCTTTTGGCTGGCGGAAGAGGGGAGGCGGTGGCGAGGAGATCCCAACCGCCTCCCCTTTGGCACCCTCCGATCCACACTGCACTGCCCCCCCCCCCCCATTTCATCCTGTACTGATCCCCCCATTCAAGAAGAATGGGGGAAACAGTCTGAAGAAAGGTCTTGACCCGAAACGTTGCCAATTCCTTCGCTCCATAGATGCTGCCTCACCCGCTGAGTTTCTCCAGCATTTTTGTCTACCCCCATTCATCCTGTACTGATCCTCCCCCCCCCATCCATCCCATACTGATCCCCCAATTCAACACCACTGACACCCCCGTGCTCTCCCCTCACAATTTTACATACTCCAACCAAACACGTAATAATTCACCTGCCTCAATCCATCCATTCCGCACCGATTGCCTTCTCAGATGGGTATAGTCGGTTTTAACAGCTATTATCATAAAATGCCTTTAGAAATTTCCTTGTAACCTGTATATTTTGTTATGGATAAATTATGTGGGAAGTGAGAGTGTTTCTGTACCAATAGCAATAACGACTCATGCTATGGCCATGTTATGGTAATTTTCAGTCCTTCACAGAAAACATGCTTGCATCAATCTGTAGTGTGCATGGTTAAGCATATATGTTACCATGGTCCAGGATTTATTGACACAGGTTGATCATACACTGAATAATCCAACCACATTTTTGTTTGGAAGTGGAAAGAACTAATAAAAATTGCATTTATTGCAATGTGTAAAAAGAGTTGAGATACTGTATTATAATTTTGCTACATGTCATTGTGGTATATATCATGTCTTGATTGGTGAATATGTTTAGTTTGTGGCTTTATTTGAAGCAGAAGTAATATGTGAATGCTTCATTGAGCATAATTCCGACTGGTAACTACGCACTTCGTCCGAGCACATTATCGCACGCGTCATGCAAACCATCTTAAATGACCACCTGAACTGTCATTTGGCAACCCAAAAAGCTGCCAAGGTTGCCCAGCTGGCAACAGGGAAAAGAGTTAAGTGAGAGCCCTGCAGCATTTTAGCTCACACAACTCCGAGTACAATCTGAACCTAACTAATGTTTTTCTATCTCTTTCAGTCTCAGCAAAAAGTAGTCTCACAACAAGCAGGTCAGTATGGTAATGGGCAGTAAAGTCGACACACACCCACCGTAACTTGATATGGAATACAACTACTCACTAAATTAGCTAACAGTAATCTCTCAACTTTGATATTGTTTTTTGAAAAGGTATCAGTGCAGGGGTTATGGAAGATAGTAGGAATGGACATTGGTATTAAAAAGAAAAGGAATCCATTGATCAAGCTATATTATAATCAGAGGCTGCAGCTTTCACATCAAACGTAAAAGTATTAAACTTTGTGAAATCAATATAATAGTCTCTGCAGCTGAAGTGCCAGGTCTGTTGATAAATTAAATTGAACTGAGGTACTTAATTTTGTTCATTTAATGTCTAAATGCCATAAAAAATGTTATTTATCCACATTATCAAACATGCAATATAATTTTATTGATAAGTAGACAGCGCTTATCCTCAAAATCTCTGCTCAGCATTAACCTATTCACCTTTAGAAAAATAACACCAAAATCTGCAACTTAATCCATAATTTATACCGGGAAATACAACATTTTCTTTCTACAATCTTTCCCAGGATACAATATAAGTGGTGTCTTCTGGTAAAGAGGTACATGTGAACCAATGACATTTTCTCCAGGGTATCTGCAGAGAGAGTCATAGGTATATAAGGATACAGTACAGAAACAGGCCCTTCAGGACACCAAGTCCGCAGCGACCATTAACCTGTCATTTACACTTATCCTACATTAATTCCACTTTCTTATTCTCCCTACAATCTGATCAACTCTGCCAGATTCTAACACTCTCCTACACACTAGGGAACATCTATAGTGAGTAATTAACCTACCTACCAGCCAATCTTTGGGATACGGTAGGGAAAAATCAAAACACCTGGAGTAAACCCACGCAAATTACAGACCGAATTCAGGATTGAATCCCGAGGTCAGGATTGAATCCCAATCTCTGGTGTTGTGAGTCGGCAACTTATTGACTGTCCCTTTGAGCCACCTCAGGACAGAGATCAGAGAATTGTCTTCTAGAGGCTAATGAATGTTTGAAATTTTCTATTCCGCAGTGTACAGGGGCCCAGACGCCGAGTATATTTACGGCAGAGATAAATATTACGTTTTTAGGTATTAAGGGAGTGAAGGGATCTTGGGTTTGTGCAGGTAAAAGGCTCTAAGGTAAAAGATCAGCCAAGATGTTATTGGCTGGCAGAGCAGATATGAGGGACTAAATAGCTACTCTTACCTCCTTTTTTGAAGTTCTTACATTTTGGGCTATGGATGTTTGGGAGAACCACGAGGGAAATATAACACTGTTGTATCTTAGCTGACTATTTTAAATGGAAACAATGGACACATATCCCAATGTTTTATTCCCCAGTTTGTTAATTTTCACTTTAACGATCATGAACATGTTTACCAAAATGTAAACACCACGGCCTAACTGAGAATGGTAATTTCTATTATAAGCACTGTTTTACTCTACTCCAATAAAAGTCATGACATTTAAAATAACATTTGTAGATATTTAGTTACAAAACTGTCAAATTGATGGTGTGTCAGTTCATCCAAGCTTGTCTGTCACAGATAAAACTTAAATTTTCCACTTAGCTCATTCTTCAATGGCTACTTTTTTTTGTTATCAGGAAATACCAAAACAGTCTACATATGTGTTTTTCTTTAACTAGCTTCACTGTCCTGCATTCTGAATTTACAATTAGTGAATCAAAATAATTTATTTTCATTCATGTGCACTTGGAAAGATATGCTGGTGAATGGATTGATCAAATATGATTAGATAATAAATAACACGAATCTACAAAATCATGAATGATTCCTTGCACTAGTTACTTGATTTCAACTGGGGCAGTAAGAGGATAAACAAGTAGTAATCCATTGTTTTTACTGAGTGAAGACAAAATAATGAGATTTAATATTCCTATATTCTTTGTTGAATATAGGGTCAGGTATCGAAGGGATCTATCGCAGTCGCTCCCTTAAAAAAGGCTGCCAACATCATCAAGGACCCACACCATCCTGGCCACACACTCATCTCTCCGCTGCCATCAAGTAGAAGGTACAGGAGCCTGAAATCTGGTACATCCAGGTTCAGGAACAGCTTCTTCTCCACAGCCATCAGGCCATTAAACTTGCCATCAAACAAATTCTGAACTATAACAGCCTATTGCACTTTATCTGTTTATTTATGTGTATATATATGGTCTATGCTATATAGACACACTGAACTGTTCTGTATTTATGCTTACAATAATCTGTTGTGCTGCAGCAAGCAAGAATTTCAATGTCCTATCTGGGACACATGACAATAAACTCACTTGACTTGACTTGTGGTTTGCTTGCTACGTCCCAGGTACTGAAGGGCCTCACTATTCGAATTTGCAAATGCAAAACAGTCACTTGGAAGCACAGAAGAACTAACACTAACACCCACAATATTTTTTTTTGAAATAGGATATGATAAAAGAAATAGTAAGGAAAGAAAATGCCACCAATTTTATTAATAGATTATAAAATTCCTCTGGGAACTCACTCTAGTGGTATAATCAGAAGACAACGGAATAACTCATCCAGTATTGTGCCTGTCCTTGGTCAATATGCAATTTCAACAGGCACAGCAGGAGTGGCAATCCTAGTCAATGATTCTCCCACCAGATCAGGAGCTGTTTGTTACTGCTGGTGCCGTACTGACTGGGACCAAGTGTATCAGTGGCTATTGGATTTGAAGCCAGGAACCGTCCATTGTGTATATCTCCACGTTTGATATGTTAGTTTTGCTTATATATATTTAAATTAAGAAGCCCAACACAGTTTAAAAGCATTTGAGAATCTGCTTTAATGTCGTCTGTGCAATTATCGCATTTATTTCAAAGGGTGTTTGCACCTATACCATGTGTGGTGTCTTTCCATTTACATTGTTATCTTTATTAAAAGCTGAAAACACAAATCAGCTGTATTACTCACAAACATAAAAAATATTATGCTTTGTCCTATATGAAGTATCACACAGACGCTAGTGATCTGGATGCAGCCCCATGTTACCGGGGGGGATGTACTTAGAAAACCGACAGAATTGAGCTTTCTACAGTATGAACGTGACAAAAACTGGCAACATTTGTCATTTATTTGTGTTCAGTTCACTTTTTTCACCTCACATAAATGCCGAAAGACCGAATTTGTAGTGATTTGTGAATTTCCGTTACAAAAAATCCCATGATGTGGGAATACACTGTAATTAAGATCAACACAAGGTTCAGTTTCATATAAATGAGTGATCTAAGCTGTTTATTTCATTCATATATTTGCAGTGAACAATTTACAGTAACCATTACAATCTCGTTGAATTTGATGGTCAGCGCTTTTGGGTTTAGTCTGAGAAAATGTAGTTAAAAACGTTCTAACCCTATATAGTATTGACTGAGATGATTTATGGTTTGGATGAATTGCATTATATGAAAATGTAGAAAATATTACTTTCCAAAACAAACACACATTCACACAGCATTACTATTTAATGCATTCCATGCAAAATTTACTGTCCTAAATACAACCAAGACTAGGATAGCAGTTTGAATGAAGACCTGACATTCATGTCTAATTGTGTAGGAAAGAACTGCAGATGCTGGTTTAAATCGAAGTCTAATTGCCTGTCTTACATTCTGCTGTACATTACAGAACATTACATCACATTTAGTCAACTTTAAAGAGACAAACATCATTGCACGTTGCATGCAGTGACATTTTTTTCTAAAAACCCGCAATAAACTAAGGGGCTATCATGAAGTTCCTCTAAATCCACACTGGCATGAAACCTATCCCTAGAGCAATATATTTTCATGCTGGTTTGAGATTGGCACCCACAATTTTCCAGCTTTAGGCTGCCAAGCTTGTTCTGCAGCTCATTCCATTGCCAGGTTCATCTAAAGGGAATTAGCGAGCCTAGTTTTACACATTGCTCCCAGCAAAAACCTACCCAGCCTGTCAGTTTCCTCATCTCAAACATTAACCTAAATTGCACGTGCTACCCAAAGTCAAAAGACTCTACTGCTGGTAACACAAGCAAGCAAACACTTATAGGCCTTTCTCACGGGGCGACTTGACGCAAGATGTAACCAGAGTGAAGTGGTCGTGGTCTAGCACGATATCACGGGGGGTACATAAAGAGTTCCCACGGGTACTCGGCATTTCTGTTATTTGTGCGAGTGACTTGTCCGTCTCCCGAGCTTTCCCGTTAAATCTTGAATGAACATTATGAACTGTGAAGTGTTGTTAAATCATCACGTGGCACAAATGATGTCACTTTTTTTTAGACAAGCATTACAAGTGCTTTGACACATTGACACATGTTCCATTGGCGATATTGAGACCACCTTTTTAAGAATGGATGTTTTACAGAGAGGTGTAAACATACTAGAAGCGATCGTTCCCTTCACATACAGAGAAAGTTATATGGCATCGCTAAAATCAATATGCATTCCGAGTATTAAATATAATCGTTTATACTCAATGTTAAACGATTACAGATCATAGAAATGTAGTGAGTCCAACGCGATTGTAAACGGCTTATACGGTCCAAATGGGAAAAGCCGGTTTGTGCCAAGTGTATCTGAGTGAGCCGCATACAGAAAACCACCGAAATCTCGAATTCACGAGTTCAGAATTTATATAAACACAGTACTTAGAGAATCATAGGAACAGAAAATAGGTCACATAATTTATATAATAAGTAACCACCATTCCTAAATCAAATAGTATCGAATCAAATGAGTTCAAAAGAGATGGACAAAGCTTGAAAATAATCAGAAGAAATTCCCTGAAACACTCAAATACATCAGTACCGGCAGTTGGTTCCCTAACTGTAGATCTATGCGTTGATAGAGGAAAGTTCTACAAAAGAAAACGAGCTACTTTCTGGGGAATTCCTCCGTCTTGGAAGGGCTTTGAAGAGTTTTTCCCACAAGTAAACCAGCTTGTGCCAAATTACATTGGTATAACTCGCCAGACGCATTGTGGCAGCTGCGAACCCTCACAATTTACATAAAGATAATAGCATCGATATTCGCCAAGGCAGTAACTTTGTTTATCTAAATGCCACTTTTAGTCTCCCGTTGATTTAATGAATATTAGAAAAAAATAGGACAAAAATCACAGGTACATATTCTCTAAACGCTGGTGGCAATTCTACCGAAACTTACCAGACGTTGGAAATAAACACTTCATTTAAAAAGACCTCTTGAAGGCTGCAGATTGCTGGTGAGACACTTTTGGAATGCTCTTTTATATATAAACAGCCTGGAAGCTCCGTAGAGATTGTGTGGGCAGAGAACGGCCAGCATGTTCATTCCAGATTACTCACCTTTTGTCCCCTCTGTCCAGCTTCCGGGTTCACCGTTCGCAGGAGTTCCAACGGTAAACGCAAGAGTTATTACGGATATCGCACTGGCCACTACGTACATATAATGTTGCAATGTTCAACCACAAGTGTACAAGTCACTCTTGGAGAAATTCAAGCTTGCTTGAATTTTCTCCCGAGTCAACAAGTTACACGAGTACCTGCCGTTAGCGCCATGGTGGTCCACGGTGGTCCACGAATGCCGTAAGGTTATCGTACGAGGCTCCCACGATGTTCAACTCTAGTTACCTCTTGCGTCAAGTCGCCCCGTGAGAAAGGCCTATTAATATTGCTGTGTTTCATTTTGCTGCCCAGTTTCAATAGGAGTGTTAGACAATCTGCCACAAAACTCATTATCTACTTTAAGCAACAGAGAAATGTGTTCCAAATGCATACAATTTTCATCTCTTGGAATATTTATTTTTAGGTCTGTTCGAAGTAAACTTTCAAGATTTTTAGTAGAGGTTTTCCCCGTAGGAAATTCTTGTTAACTCCTTCCCATCATTTTACATATTCCACACCAGATACAACAACTCCGGGCTAAAATGATAAAGGCAGTGCGTGAGGGAAGAATTACTTTGGCAGGAATTAAACAGATTCCTTTTTATAGAAGGATCAAGGTTAAGCTTTGGGTCAGGGCAGTTTTCAGGTCAGAACTGATTGGCTGGAGGAACACTACAATGAATTGTCTGTGTTGATAAGGGTAATATCGCCAGGATGCCAACTGCTGATCCCTATCCAGTGACCTGCCAAGTTTAGTTTAATTTAGTCTCTAGATACAGTGTGGAAACAGGCCCTTAGGCTCACCGAGTCCACGTCGACCATCGATCATCTGTTCGCACTACATCTATATTATCTCACTTTCTCATCTAATCCCTACACACCAGGGCCAATTTACAGAGGGCCTATTAACATACAAACGCACACGTCTCTGGGATGTGGGAGGAAACCGGAGCGCCTGTAGGAAATGCACATGGTCACAGGGAGAACGTGCGATCTCCATGCAGATAACACCCACGGGGTACATTGAACCAGAGCCGATGACGTTGTGAGGCAGCAGCTCTACCAAATGTGCCACTGATAAATGCATTGATTTAATTAGGGTAAAAATAGGATTAGGTTAACCAGTCACATAACCTGTGCCACACCCAATAACACTTAAGGGCCTGTCCCACTTGGGCGACACCCCCCACCTCACCCCACCCCTCATCCTCTCGCCTTGCTTCAAAATGGGTGGTGGGAATTTATACTCAGTGGCCGGAGCAGGTGGGTGGTACTGGTACATTGACAACATTGCCTGTACCCAGTTAAAAAGCCCGCTGCCTCTGGGGGTTTGGAGAGACCATTGGAAGAGAGATCTGCCTCTGGGACAACTCGTGGCCAACAGTTTAGTTCCCATGCAGAACATTGGAGATACAGTGCCCTTCGGCCCACCGAGTCCGCACAGACCAGCGATCCCCCGCACACTATCCCACACACGCTAGGAACAATCTATACTTATACCTATCAACCTAGAGTTCGGGTTAGGGTTTCCTCCCGCACTCCAAAGGCGCACAGGTTTGTATGAATTGTCCCTAGCGTGTGTGGGATAGTGTGCGGGGATCGCTGGTCGCAGGCTGGGTCCACAAATGGGGGGCGGAGGGGAAAGTGGGCGGAGGGGGGTTGGAGAATTGGAGAAGGGAGGGAGGGGGGGAGATGGGGATGTGAGCGGAGGTGGGGGGGGGGGAGGGGGGAGTGGAGAAGGGGGAGAAGAGTGGAACGGGGAGAAGGGAGGAAGAGGGGGAAGGGAAGAAGGGCAGGAGGGGTGGACAAGGAGGGATGGGGCAGGAGGGGGGGGGGGGGGAAGAGGGTAGAGGGGAGTTCAGTCTACTCACTGAATCCATCCCTGTGAAAAGTTAGAGACGGTAATTGGATCTGGAAGCGGACCAATACATCTGTAAATAAAACTGAACGACTCGGACATCTTTTCATTTGCACAATTGATTTTATTGTATTAATTTAAATATATTAACGTTTAAAATCCATGCATTGAAGGAAGAATATTTTACAGCCCATCTGTGGTCCCTAACCCAAACCCTAGCCCCAGCCCTAACCGGGCTTCACTCGCAGCACAGCATACGTCAGTGTGTATGTCGTACAACTTGACTGTTTTACGGGCGTTAAAAATCTTCTTTTTTTTTTTAAACAAAAAAAAAACGATTTTTTAAATCGCAAAATCGCAAAGGGCGCTGGTGTCAGGGGAATCACAAACGTATGAATCAGACGAATAATAATCTTTGAGATAAAATTGCTTGTTTTCTGTCTAAATCACTTTATCTGACTGTTTTTCGGATGCCATAACTGAACCTATGCTGTAGATTTTATAATACTGTAGATGAAAGCTGAATTAGACTGGAGGAATATAGATTTGTAGTATATTGTGACAATGAGAACTGCTTTTATATTCGGCTGCATTGTACTCCCAATACAAATGCCCCAACAATTAGCAATTCCAATTCACTGCAGCAGTAATTCCATACTTTTTTTGGGATAAATAAGTCATGGTGCACGATGGTCTTAATGAAACTGGTCAAATTACTTGTGTGTCGTCAGTATTTGTACAGATTATACTTTTTAGTGCAGCTGCTTACTATTTTTAAATTTAGTGTGTGAGTGGTGCATGATTACTGGCATATTTCAAACAAGACACTAAATTAAGGTAATTTTAGATCCTACAATTCTATTCAAAATTAGGTAGTAACATTCTCACATTTCCTCTTTAATATCTAACCAATCATCAAAAAGGGATAGGTTACTCATTTACATATTTATTGTCGGTGTTGATTATTGCGTTTCCATCATGACAATTAACAGATCGTCAACTAAGTGCAAATCCCTCCCCCCGCTCCCCCTCCAAAACTGGAGATGCTGAAATCTACATCTAAAAGCCCTTTTTTGAGTGTCATGAGGTCATAAGGAATAGGTCAAATTAGGCCATCTGGCCCATCAAGTCTACTCCACCATTCAATCATGGCTGATCTATTTCTCCCTCTAAACCCCATCCTCCTGCCTTCTCCCCATAATATGTGACACCCATATCTAAGTGTGAAATGCTTTGTCATAGCATGAGATTTTGAAAGGTGTAAAATACCTGGGGTTATAAAAAAGCAGGAATTTCAATTTATAATCATTAATTGCTTTGTGCTTTGTTGTTCCATTAGAAATAAAAATGTATTCTATTCTTTGTGCAAATTAACACCCAAGTATGATATTCAGGCACGTGGAAGTGAATGCTGTGCTGTTGTGGACCCCACCAACTGCCTCCCTCGCATCCGACCTGACATTCCAATTTATTGTGGTTGCTAATTTATAATAGTACTCGTCACATCTCTTCACGGCTGCTGTCTTCTTCACTAGCGTGGGTTCTCTCCCTGATTACTACACAATATCAGCGACTTCTACCATGAGCATACAAACTCAAAATTAAACATAATTAGGCAGTATAACACATCCACAAAAAGGCCAACCAGCTGGCTCAAACATCAAATAAACACACTGTGATAAAATGCTATATATGGGAGCAAAGTAATTTTTCTCAAATTAAGTAAAATTAATCAGCACACTATCCCTACTTCCCATTTTATTTTCAGTCCCTTGCAATTATTCAGTCAAGTGACAGAAAAAGAAAGACTTACATCAATATAACACCTTAATGTTTCTTTAGTATGTCTCAAAGCTCTGCATGACCAATAAATTACTTCTGAAGTGCTGTCATTATTTTAATGGAGGTATGTTCAAATGAAGCCAGTTAATTCTTCAACCAGGGAAAATCTTCAGTATCTCAAAACAAATTGTCTGTCACTAGACATGGAAAATAATAAGTCATTGCAGTAAATAACAGCTCGGCCTGTGGTGGGTGGAGGGAGGTATGGTACGTTTTTATGAATCTGCACATTTGCAGGTTATTCATTAAGTATAACTCCAAGGAGGACAAATGGAAAACAGATGCTGCTCTTAGAAGGCATCTTGTCATCTAAAAATAGCAGAAAGTAATGCTTGATTTGGTTTCATCAGAATGCTCTTCAACCATTCTACTTGTGTAGCGACACCCATTCTGAATGGAAAAAGATGACGCTTGTGACTTAATAGTTGATATATCGATTGAAATGTAGTAGGCATGCCCGTAATAAATTTAATTATGATTTGTGATGTTTATGATAGATCTGGTTTTCCCCAGTAATAAAGTTAATTAAGATGCTTTAGTAATGGCTGTTTTGTACTCTGGCACATTATTCAAGCAATGATAATCTGTACACAACTTTTATACTCATACTGGGAAGCCCATCCTACAGGTGCAGGGTGCAACTGTGTGGATCAGCTTTGATACTTAAACAAAGCAACACTAATACTCAAGTTTAAATGGCACTATCATGAATCCATTGTATAAAAACATGATTCTCCAGGTTTCTGGAACTGGGCTGGTGTATATCATAGAATGTGATTGAAGAGATCTTGACTGCTGTAGTCAGTTGCATTTGTTTAGCAGATAACAATTTTTAAAGTTGTTTATTGCATTAGAAATTGGGCAAAAGATCCCATCCATAGGCAAGACAAATTCCACGTTGAACATTTGCTCCATACTGAGATAACTGGGTACACTATGCATTTATTTCATCCCAGGTAAGGAAGAGAAAAAAGTTGTACTTTCTATTCAATATCCCGAAATTACATCTTGAAAAATGCTTGGATATTATCAATGATCACAGCATTTGGACGGGTCATCTTGCCTGGACACATGGAGCCTTTCATGCAAGACTGACCATGAACACTGAGCTTAGGGCAAAGTACTGAAGAGTGCTAAATGGTTCTTCAGCAAATGCAAGATGCAACAGCATAAATTGGCCCTGTGCATATGGGTGCAAATTGTTAAATCATCATTTACCCTAAAAATAAAAAACACAATTTTTGAGAATAGCTGGATTACTCCCATATCTTAATAAAGAAAAGAAAATATGAGCTGCTGTTAATGGCTCACTAAGTTTAACCTGCAGCTCATTCCATGGAGAGTTAAAGTTTAATCCTAATGAACAACAAGCTAATTGTAGTTCGTTTGGTCATTGGCTCTCAACTTCTCAGTTAAACGGGGCAATATTATCCCTAGGAAAGTGGCATAGGGAAACTTCTGATGAAAGGAACACACACACACACGGTGTAATTAATGGGACAGGCTCAAAAACGTTATAAATATTCATCCATCTCATCACATTAAGGCCAAATGCCCCGGCAAGATGAGGTAAAATTTCAATTGTTACATGCCTGTGTCTGGTGAGAGTACCCCCGTATGCCCAAAGTGTAAATGAATGCAAGCACATTGATGCATTCCAATGTCAGCTGCTCACTGTCAAGGGTCACACGTCAACTCTTTGCACATGGAAATTTTATTCCTTGTTCGGAGTGGTTCAATTATTGACATGGAGAACTGTAAAATACAAGTTGATTTAAAGAACTAAACGGAACAAACCTTAGACTCGAAAGACCAAAAATTCTGCTCATGTGTTAGTGTAATGCAAAAAAAGTTTAATGAAGAAATGAGTTTTGCACATTAAACATATGTATACAAAATGAAATACACAGGCCATACCAAAAATACAGATTATGTATAAATATCAAGATGAATTTTAATTTAAATGAAAAGTGGTACGTCTATCACTAAGATAGAGATGGAGCTGCTTTACACCGCATTGCACTTTGTATAAGTGAATTGAACTATTGCTTTTAATAAGTACAACTGCAAGTAGCTTACTTGAAATTGAAAAATTAACGAACACAAGTGTGCAAATTGTTGCACGTTTTACAAACTTTTGCATGTGTGCAGTCAAACCTTATTATTACAAACTCAAACTATAGTCAAGTACTATTTTGACTATCTCATTCTGCATCAATTTGGGCCCTAAGTGAATTTTCCACAATGACTAGGGTTAAAACAAAGTGTACAGTTAAAGGATCAATTTATCATCTATTTTTGTGCTCTTAACTGGTGAATCATATGATATTCCAAGCACCATACACAAATTGTTGCCTTCAAGCACCTTGTCAAGTTCCCATGATACTCAAGGGCTGAGAGTATTATGGTCAAGTTTGATCACCCAAGTAAGGGGCATGTATTCACATTTTATTACAGCAAATTACTGAATTTGTCTTAGTTTAGTGATACGAATTTAGAGATTTATGAATTCATAGTAGAGGTGTAAAAGATCGACTGTTAGAGCAATGTAACCCCTTTTCCAGAACACAGACTTTGGGATTAGAGTCTGTGCTGCAGCAACAGATCATACTCTGATCTTCCTGGTGCAATAAATTACCACGGGCATAAAATGCATAGGCTGGGATTTATCTCTTTGAAAGAAAGATGAGTTTGTAATAATGAAGTTCCACTGCAATCAATTCAATATCAAGACTCTATGATGTACATTGAGAAATAACATTAACCCACAGTGAACAGCTTATTTCAAAATAAACAAGCACTGCCTCGCATATTTAGGTTTAACACCGACTGCTTTCCCCCCTTCGGTCACTTGCATGGTGTTATAAGTTGCAGCAAATGGAAGTCACTCACTCATTCTGTGCCACCTATGCTGCTAAACACTGATACTTCAAATGAGAGACATGTTGTACTTATTCTATAATCATATTATAAAGCCATAACATTTCTGTGAACAAAATTAAATGACCCGAGCAGAATCTGCCAGCTCTGAAAAGAACATTTCTTGCAAAACCTCTACACCTTTCAGCTCCATTTGATTTATTGCATGCTTTGTGCTTATTTGATTTACAGTTGCAGGTAAAACATCTGTACTACCACAAATCTGTGTGGAATATCATAGAAAGAAATAATACAGAGCTTGGAAATGGCATCCTGGATTTAACCATGGATGTTATTAAGAATCATAAAACAAGCCTGTTCTGTTACTCCCACTTATGATTCTTCGATCATTGTAATGATTCAAAAGAAGAAAAAAAATGTTTACTTGAGATGTAATGAAAGTCTAAATATTAACTCTTAACATATTGTAACAATAAGACACAAAAATAGAAGTGAACTGAACACTTTGGTTCTTCAAACTGGGCAACAGCAACAGATGGATCTTATCCACCTGGCCAACAGCATCCACAATAACGCAACCATTGTTACCTTGGATTACAAGGGACATATGTCTCATGTTAAATCATATATCCTTAATTACAGGATAGCCTATGTGTCATGTCAATAACTGAGTTGGGGGAACAAGGCATGGTAATTTTTTTAATTTCATAATATATTCATATTATGTTTTACTTTAAAGTGCACAAGTCTATGTTTTGAGAGTTCTCTCCTAAATAGCAAAAAAATAGCATGGGCCTCCATGCAAGGATGACCTGCAGAACATATCTAAGAAGTAATCAGCTCTCCCTTCAGCACCACCAGTCACCCTGCCACCAAATAACTTTATAAACACAACATTCCCTTGGTAAGTGTGAGAAGCTTAAACTATGTAGCAAAAATAATTTGCAAAATGATTGGCTTTAAAGTCAGTGTGGACAACCGTGTGCATGCTGTAAAACAAACACACAGGTGTGGGGAGGCAGGCTGGTGCAGCAGTTTCATTGCAAGTTCCCTGTGAAACCAGGTTGTAGCCGTGCTTACTGTGCAGCCAATCTCCTAGAAAACCACAATCTAATCTTTCAAGCTGGTAGAACTAACTACTGACTCCTAGTGGCTTAATAAATTGGTCCAACCTCTTTGGGTGAACATTTTGCAAAGATTCCACATAAGGAAGGCAAATTAGTAGTTTTAAATTCACGTGGATGGAAGAGCCACAGACTAATTGTTAACTTCAAATTAAGTGTTTATTAGTACCAAGAGACAAACATATTGATGGATGAATAGGCTCCAAATGAGTATCTAATTCCTGGAGCAGAATTCTTCTTCAAATCAAGACCAATGTTGCTCATAAATTACCCATTTTAGCAGCCCATCACTGCAAATTAAACAGGTTTGTGATTGGATATAATTTGTGTTGGCCAAAAAACAAAAGCTATTCACAGGGAAATACTTCAGACAAATAGTACATGCAATTGTCCTCCAAGCAGTTGAATAATTAATTGAGTCATATATAGCTGGTAGCTTTTTGGCTCCAGCTATGATTCCCTTTGCTTCCCATTGTTAAACTGGTCTCAAAGGAATTCAGGATAGGAAAGAATAATGAAGATTTAGAGAGCCACATTAAACATACAATGTTCAATAGTACATTGTTCTGCTACTGTTTCATCTGAAACATTTGCATATTATTTTGAGTAATTTTGTCACCATGAAAGGTTTTCAAATACATCCTCCCCCAGTACATCTGTCCATCAGAAAGCTTTGAAAGCACCGTGCCACCTTTGCTCTCTCCACCCTGGTACTTCAACACTTTTTGGTGCAGGTACAATTTTCAATCTTACCAGCCACTCCCCAGTTTGTAATTACCCTTGCTCTTCCTTTCCTCACAAATTGTATGCATTTTGGAATGGCACAGGATGAATGAAAATGCATTCCCAGAAAGGATCCAGAGGCCTGGCTCCATAAACTCAGTGTCAATTTCTTAAGACATCAACAATACATAATATTGCCTGCTGACCATGTGATTTGTCGTGCATGTTCAACACTTTTTTTTCAAAATGGACAATTTAAGTCGCCAGGCTCTCACATGCAAGCAGGGTGACAGTGACATTAAAAATATCAAAACTCAAATAATCATGCTTTTGCAATTCTGACATTCCAAGGTTTGAGCAGTTAAGATCTTCCATTTACTTATTCTAATAAACAGTCGAGACGCTGCTCTTTTGCCCTCCTCTCTGCAGATCTCCGTATTAGAAATTACAGAACATTCCTTACAGAAGCATATTCATTTAACAGAAAGGCAATGGTCAAGTCACAGCAGTTTTATTACAATTTTGTTTTAATATATTACTGTCTTTGTTCTTCGGTATAATGGGGTACTGTTTTGCTGTGTAATGTGTGGTCTGTTCCTCCCTTCCTCACTGCTGGTGCCAACGTCTCTGAACAGAAACCAAATGATCGATTTTGTACAGCCTCACATTGCACCTGCACTACGCATCTCAGGATTCCTGTGCTTGCTACTCCACAGCTACGCGCAGTGCCCTTCTCTTCATAACTGCTGCAGCTTTCTGTACACCCAAGGAAGTACTACAGTGCCACCTAGAGACCATATTGTCAAAACACAACTTAGCGTCACCACCAGCTAAATGCCATTTCATTTTAATTTCTCTCTCCGAATCACAAGCTGTTTACATTTCAATGCCTCAGCCATGCATGGCAATTCAGGCTTTTAATCTTCAAGACAAGATCTTTCTGTGAGGGCCAGTTAGAATCTCTGCATTACCTGTCTGGTGTGGATTGGCCCTGCAGTCTTGAAGCCACCCTGACAACTGCACTCTGAAACGCTGTAAGGGTCAGAACTGCTCGAAGAACACTTGGACAGGGAGTCGCAGCCAACCACAAACGTGTTATCCATCGGTAACTCTTGGATGACGTGGTGTTTCTTCACTGGCACTGGAGTCTCAGGTTTGATTTGAAAGGAGGGCTGGGGCGAGGCCGACTTATAGTGTTTTCCAAGATCTGGACTATCAGGTTTGAAAGTGGTAGGTGTTGTGGCCCAGTTATACTTCCCCATAGTCTGATCCTCCAATTCCACCGGAAGATCTAAGGTACCATTGATGTGCTCATGGGCTGGGTCATCTGGTTTGGACTCCTCAATTGTAACAAAATTCAGAAGGAGGTTCTTTGGAGACCTCTTCTTCTTTCGCTTCTTTTTCTTAGTCTGCCTGTTTTCCTGATTGGGCGAAACCCACTCCCCACTCTGTTTCCCCTTTTGCACAGCTTTGTGTCTTGGCGTGTGGCGGCATCGGACCAAAGCAGTAACAAAAATAACAAGAATGACGGTCATGGTCCCAGCTATGATGGCGATAACAATTTTAATGTAATCATTGGTCTGAGGGGTCATCTGACTGCCCCCAACATTCTTATCCAAAGGTGTCTCCATGCTCTTTCGCACCAGGTCTTGGACAAATGTAAAATTATTGACGGTTTCATTCACAAACAGATGCACAAGTGCCATGGCATGCAAGGATTCTGGCTGCCCCAAATCAATAACTTTCACTACCAGCCTGTACAAACCATGGTCTGCTGTTGTCACTTTTTCTTGCAAAGTAATATTGCCAGTCATTGGATCGATGGCAAAGAGCCCTCTGGAATTCCCACTGACTATACTGTAGCGAAGTTCTGCATTCATCCCTGTATCATTGTCTATAGCAAAAACTTTGCCCACTACAGAGCCAGGATTAGCAGAAGTCGATACCAGTTCATACGAAAAGTTAGAGGGTGGATATACAAACACAGGGCTGTTATCATTTACATCAACAACATTTATGGTCACTTTGGCCACTGAAGTTCGTTGAGGCCTACCTCCATCAGCAGCTTTGACTTGAAATGTGTAAGAACTTTGCTGCTCCCTATCAAATGTAATATTGGGTTTGATAACCCCACTGGTAGGATCAATTATAAAGTAGCCTTTATCATTCAGGATGGAAAGACTAACAGCTGCATTACCTCCTGCGTCTGCATCGGTAACTGTGATAAGTCCAACTGTTCCATACATAGGCAGGTTTTCAGGCACATAGAAATTGTATTCACTGTGTGTGAAGGAAGGACTGTTGTCATTTTGATCTAACACAGTCACAATCACAGTAGCATTGCTCTGTATAGAGGGCCTGCCTCCGTCCCTGGCCAGCACCGTAAAGACATAGCGGTCCTGCTTCTCCCTGTCTAATCTTCTCAGAGCTGACAGGATGCCAGTTCGCCGATCCACACTGAAGATGGATGGGGCATTGGGACCCAGGAGGTAAGTGATCTCTGCATTCTTCCCACTGTCCGCATCAGTGGCACTGATTTTTGTTAACTGTGTACCGGGGGTGTTATTTTCAGGGATTGACAGCCCAATTACCGGCTGATTAAAAACAGGAGCGTTATCATTCTCGTCCTTCAGTTTAATCACCACAGTGGCTGATTGATTTAACGGTGGCTTGCCGGCATCAGATGCCACTATCTTAATAGTGTATTCTCTTGTGCTCTCATAGTCCAGCAGGGTTGCAGTTTCTAATAAGAACTGGTTATCAAATACAGGCTTCAAACGAAATGGGACATCGTGGTCAGTGAAGCAGGTTAATTTCCCATTTAAATCCGAGTCTTGGTCTGTGACCGTGATCAGTGCGACTTTTGTATTGAGTGGTGCATTTTCTGACAGCAAGACGGTACCGTTGACGGGGTTAATAATGTACCTGGTATCGATGGTTGGCACGTTATCATTAACGTCCGTGATGTTAATAGTGACCACTGCCCTGGATGGGGTTGAGCTGCCATCACTGGCCAGGACAGTCAGCTTGTGAACTGGGAACTCTTCCCTGTCCAGGGGCTGCCTTACTGTGATCAGGCCCGTGGCACTGTCAATGGTGAAAAGCCTCCTGGCCAAAACAGACACCTGGTTGCTGAAGAAGAAGCGGACAACAGCGTTGGGGCCAAGGTCAGCATCGGTGGCGTGGAGCTGGATCACAGAGGTGCCCACAGGAGCATTCTCAGGGATGTGGACACCAATTTCACTCTCCTTAAAAACTGGGCGATTGTCATTAACATCAGTCACGGTGATCTGTAGGATGGCCGTGCTCGACCTTGGTGGAACCCCACCGTCTTCCACTTTGATCTTCATCACGTAGGTGTCCTTTTGCTCCCTGTCCAAGTTCTGCTGGACGATCAACTGGGGCCACTTGTCGCCCTCGGGAGTTTCGATGATGTCCAGCCCGAAGACATTTTGCCCCTTCAGCAGCTCGTAATGTTGAATGCCGTTGACTCCCACGTCGGGGTCCACGGCTGAAGGGATGGAGTAGCGCGAATTGACCACGGTGTTCTCGGGGATGGAGATGTTGATCACGGTGGAAGGGAAAAGGGGAGCGTTGTCGTTGATGTCCTCGATCAGGAACCGCATCTTGACCAGCTTGAAGACCTCGTTGGGCAGCACCGCCACCTCGACCTCGTAGAAGCAGCGGGTCTCGCTGTAGATGTTGGCGCAGAGTTTCTCCCGGTCGATGCGGTGCGAGGTGGTGAAGAGCTCGCCCGTGGTGTCCTCCACCCGGATCAGCGGCGTGTCTCCCGTCTTGTGCACCAGCTTGAAGACGAGCGGCAGGTTGGCGTCGCTGAGGTTCAGGTCCCGCACCAAGTTGCCGATCAGCACGTTCTCGGGCAGCTCCTCCCGCACCGTGTAGTCCTTCTCCTGCCCCAGCCCCGGGGCTACGAACACGACCAGCAACGCCGCCGCCGCCAGGTACAACTCCATGCCCGGATCCAGCATCTCTCCCTTGTCCCCCCCAGGCCGTCAACTTCTGGAACAGTCGGTTAACGGAATTGATTATTTTTTTTTTTAAGAATCGGGGAGGGGGGCGAGAGCAGAGAGAAAAAAAAAACTAATTAAAAGCTGTTTGTAATTATACATGACAAGTTCAACACTGCAGCCTGAAATCTACAATAATCACTAATGCCACGCACTGCAATCAGAAGCAACAAATTGAAGATAACCCATTCGCAGCCCTGCAAAAATTTTACAGCTTCGTTTTAAAAAACAGGGTCTATTTCAATAGTTTAAACGTCGATGCGCTCAGAGAAAAGAGCTGCACATTCAATGCACATCTATTTGCATTGATTGCTCGGCAGTTCACTGCAAATAGCGTCCCGCTCACTTTTAATGGAAAAAAACAAGCTATTTTTTTATTTTCCCCCCTTCACCTTTGATTTCTCTTTGCAAACGTTCTGCTTTCAGAGGCAGTTGGCGGTGCGTATGGCGCTGTGCCTTGCAGAGTGTAGGAACATGCTCCAGATGAAGTTGGCAGCAAGTCGCTTTGCTCCTTCAGCTCTCTCTCTCTCTCTCTCTCCTGACTTGGAGCTACACGAACTCAGCTCCTGCGTTGCAGCCTGCCTGATCTCCCGTTTCTCCGCTCCGCTGCAACTTGATAGCAGCGCAGCGGCTGAGCGACGTCCGCAACGTCCAGTCGGCAGCTCGCATCCCCGCCGCATCCCCGCCCCTACCCCGCCTCCCCTCCGCTGCGCCCTCCAATCCCGCTGGCTGCGGGCGGCTCTCCGCCAGCTAACAACCAACCGACAACCCTGTCTCCTTGATGCCAGCCAAAGGCAGGGCTTGTCTCCGCCAGCCAGCCCAGCAAAGATTGCTCCGAAGAAAAGGAGCACGCTAAAGACATTTAAACCCAGCAGATTAGTCGCAGAAAGAGGAGAATTTAAGTGCAAACGTCCCTGTCACGATGTCATTCTTGATGAACAGATTATAATTCATTCAGGGTTCTCACCTCTCCAACGCCCCCCCTCCCTCGCTCACCTATTCACGCTTCTTTTATTTTCTGCAATGTCCTCAGACTCCTGTTCAGTGACCGAAATGATCTGCTCCATTCCTCTCTGGCGTTTTCTTCTCGCTGTTGCACTTCAAATTTATTAGGAGGCTAGTGAAGAACCGTGGACCCTCTGTCTCCACGGTTGCTGCCGGATTTGATAAGCTTTCCCGGTATTTTATGTTCTTTTTTTCAAATGTACAGCAAATTTTGCCCCTGTTTAAACCCCTGTCAATATATGATAGCTGTTAGGAAGGGACTATGTTCAATACATTGATGCTTATTACGCCAAGCACTTATTACATTTGCTTCAGGTTTTCAGCACCTGATCTATTTACATTGAGTTTATAATGCTGGATTTTCCGTGCTATAACCAAAACCAAATCTATGGGTGGATAAGCTAGTATTGCTTTCTTTTGAACAGTGGGGCGAGCAGTGAGGTCGCGTATACCATAATGAGGTAGCTGGTGAATGCCAATTTCCCATTATCAGAGCGATAACTCGGGGCACAGATTAAAGTAAATCAGAAGATTAAGGCAGATGATGAAAATGTTTCCACAAATCCTTGGGGCGCAGGGGGATGAGGAGTGATCTTATCGAGGTGTACAGAATCATGAGTAGAATAATCGGGCAGACGCACAGAGTCTCTTGCCCAGAGTAGGGGAATCGAGAATCAGAGGAATAGGTTTAAAGTGATGGGGCAAAGATTTAATAGGAACCAGAGGGGTATTTGTTTTACACAAAGGGTTGTGGGTGTATGAAACGAGCTTCCGGAGGAAGGAGTTTAGGCAGGTACTATCAAAACGTTAAACAAACATTTAAGCAGGTACATGGATAGGATAGATTTAGAGGGAAATGGGCGAAACGCAGGCAGGTGGGGCATGTTGGTCAGTGTGGGCAAATTGGGCCAAAGTGCCTGTTTCCACATTGTATGACTCTATGACTCCAAATGGGTACGTGGAAATTATTAACTGTAGAATGCTTAACTCTCACCAAATTTCAACAATTCTTGGATGTGATGGCACCACCAGGGCAGGGGACCTGGTGCTGCAGGATAAGGATGAGTGGCTCTTATAAAGCTAGCATAGACACAGTGAGCAAAATGATCTCCTTCTGTGTTCTTTTTTTTAAGAAAAGGGCATTTCCAACCATACATTGCTTCATATTCCTCCTGATATATCAAAGCTTTTCAAGACCAATTTTGTGAAACATGGTCGCTGTTATAAAAGATGCAGATGCATCAGTCAAAAATGCACACAGCAAAGAACCAAAATAGTAGTTATATGATGTTTTGAATCAAGCACGAGTTCTGATTTTTCCGTAATCACTGGATAGGTAACCATACCTCCACAGTATTGTAATGAACATCATCGAAAGCATATAAGATTGATATGAAAGAGCAATTACTAGAAGTACAGAGAGAGGGGGGAACTATCTTTCTGCCATATGAACAAAAGTGTGCGTGTTGATCGGGCTTTTGAATTTAATTATATTACGGAAGCTCATCCATAGGTAGGGCACCCATAAATTGGATGTTTGTAACCTGGGGAATGCCAGTAATACATTTTGAAGCTACTGGTTGAGGAACAAATGTGTTTTTTTCTTTGAAGATTATGTTGAATATCCACCAGAGGGATCAGATACACCCTCAGTTTAACAGTGCACTTTTGACACAGTAACATTTCTTCAGTATTACACTGCAGTATTACACTTTATGTTATTTATTATTTTCCTTTGGGTGGAGTTTAAAATCACTTCCTTGACTGAGAGTGTGGGTGTTGAAACGGTTATAGTACTTAATGTGAGGGTAGCGACAATAAGAATCCAATGAATGGTTTTTGGGGTCGAAACCCAAGAATTAAAAATATTTTAATAAAAATGCAGTGCAGACTACCCACATATTACAAGGGAAGGGTGGGGGGGTGGGGGAGCAGGGGCGGTGGTTGTGAGCGGCGGGATGTGTAACCGCCCCTCGCAATGCAAAGCTATATTATTTGTGAATGCATCACAAAATGAACATTCAAAAACGAATCAATTTTGTGCTTACTTATTTTTTTCACATCAATTTTGTAAGAACAAATTTTTCATTCCATATCGCAGATTTTTTGGTAATAATTTAGCAATTCAGTAAATATGAATTTCCAGTACCCAAACTTTAATACGTGGGTTACCTGTACATATGCTAAAACATACATTTTCTATTTTGATCAGGTGAAATGCAGACCCCATTACTTTCAAATCATAAAGGTAAATGTGATCATCAGAAAGTGAAGGCAAAAATATTTATTCATGGCCAACTTGCATTAGCTAAATAAATCGTTGCATAATACCACATCATGGTTAGGTTGTATTGAAAGCTCACCAGAAGATACTGATTGCAATAAGATGTAAAGGCAACTAGAACAGCTTTTCTTCAATCTGTTGAAGTCAAGTAACTTGTCCACACCATGGCAACATAGCAACTTTGAAAATGTTGGAAAATCTCTAAAAAAAAAATGAAGGCACTAATCTACATATACTAAACGCCTCCAGTCACTTTTCACAACTGGAAGCTTGATTGGGCAAATCAAAACATGGAAAAATCTTGGGGGACAATGGAACATTTTATTTCCCTTAGATTTCAGACCCAACAAATTATGTATTGCATGTCATGGACATGCATGACATATCCAGCTCCTACCCAGTCTCTCTATACAAATACTATGATATTCTCTCCTACTATTTAATCACCATTTTGAATAATCTGGGTAATTTCAGCCTTTGTTGAAACAAGTAAACATTATATTTACTCAAACACATTCCCTATAAGTTCTTTTTTATGGTATATACTCCAAAGCTACCATATGTCTTTCACATAGGCTACCTATAGAAAGAAAGAAAATGTGCCTCAATATGTGGTGACAGAAGTATTGAGGATGGTAACAAAATCCCATCGAAGCTGTTATAAGGAATTTCTTTACCTAGTTAGAATGAGAGAATTTCTTCGACAAGCTAGAATGAGAAAATCTTTTATTCTAAGCAATAAAGTCACGTCTCAAGAGTGGCTGATTGGACCTCAAAGCAGGCAGAATTTAATTTGCCTCTCAGTGTAATCATGCACAGTAATTTCCCTGTGTACATTGATATTCAGCATCAGTATTAATTGATAGGAAATAAATTCTGTTTGATCCTGGATGTTGGCCAAAGAACACTACGTGAGTCAGTCACTCTGGAAAATCGCGAGGGAGAGGCCACAACTGTGATTCTGCTGTGAGTCAATTGAACTGTGAGTCTACTGAACTGTGAGTCTGCAATGTACGTGCAATAAATTATTTGTTAGCCCTTAATGAAAATAAAATGAGTTGTTTGGCCTGCCCTGTGCTTGAAACTGAAATGGCAATGGTAATGAAATGAAATGAAAATGAGATGAGTTGTTTGGCCTGCCCTGTGCTTGAAACTGAAATGGCAATGGAAATGAAATGACATGAAAATGAGATGAGTTGTTTGGCTTGCCCTGTGCTTGAAACTGAAATGGCAATGGAAATGAAATGAAATGAAAATGAGATGAGTTGTTTGACCTGCCCTGTGCTTGAAACTGAAATGGCAATGGAAATGAAATGAAATGAAAATGAGATGAGTTGTTTGACCTGCCCTGTGCTTGAAATTGAAATGGCAATGGCAATGGAAATGGAAATGGAAATGGAAATGGAAATGGAAATGGAAATGGAAATGGAAATGGAAATGAAATGAAATAAAATGAAAATGAAATGAGTTGTTTGGCCTGCCCGAAACCACTCATTTCGGCCCACAATGCCCTTATTAGCCGAGAAACCAGTCCCTTTTGCCCAAAATGCCCGTATTAGCCCAGGAAGAGCATTTTGGCCCAAAAGGCCCGTGCCAGGCCAGGAAAAGTCCAGAAAAAGTGCCTTCACTTTTCACTGAGATTTCACTCAGATTTTTTTTAAGTCCTTTCAGCCCACCAGGCCTGTACTAGCCCAGGAGGAGTCTCTTCAGTCCATCAGTAAGTATTCCCCTTGCAAGTATTAAACCTCACCCCAGTATTTTTCTCCCTCCCTTCATTGGCTCCCTGTGAGATCCAGGCCAGGATAGACTTTCCTCCTGAGTGACTCAGCTGCCAGTCCCAGAATCCATTTGGCCCACAATGTCCATACTAGCCCTCGTGAAACCAGTCCCTTCGGCCCACAACACCCATACTAGTGCTCCAGAAAGCCCCTCCCCCACTGGCCACCAATATTGGAATTGGTGGAGAGGTAAAATATTGCGTTGGGGGACCAGCCCTCCCGTGTGAACATAGGACCCAAAGGGTCCCACTTAGTCTAGTATATATGTGTGTGTGTGTACTTGTGAGTATGTGTATATACTCACTGAGCTTTTTTTCTCTCTCTCGTTTATCATATTGTTTACAGAGTATTATGTTTACATATTCTGCAGCAAATCAGAATTTAATTGTTCTATCTGGGACACATGACAATAAAACATTTTTGACTGTTGACTCTAAAATGAGTAGTGGTGCAGTTCACAGCAGTTAGTTACATTTGGAAATCATTTTGAAAAGCCCCAGAAAGACCAATATAGATCATGTGCCCGCTGCTATTGACTTTGCAATCTGCTAAATTACTGGATGTTTAGCCATCTCATCAGCACTGTGGGATGTCATAAATAGAGCACCAGTACAAGAAATCTAGCTGTAGTGGGCATGGAGAAAAGTACATAAAATAAAAACTGATTAAAATATGCCTTTAAAAAATATTGTAGTTTAATCCTAATCTCAGTCATTTTTATTCTTATATTTAGAATTTAAGACATGAAACTAATTGTATGAAGACTATTTAATGTCTGATTTAAAGATGCATAAAATTAGAAACCATTTCACTTATTAAACATAGGGAATCTAAATCACATTCAGGTTTTTAGACACATGCTTTATTCAGTATGAAGCAATGCAAGATAATGTGATTTTTCTTATCAAACAAATCTGGCTATGCCCTCAACTGTAATCCTTTCATATCACTGCTTAAGCTGGTTTGTTTGACTCTAAAGAAATTCATGTATTTGGTTTGGTCTAATTTTGAGAAGAAGACAATACTAGAGTGCGATAACATTTTCAAGACACAAGAGACTGCAAATGCTGGAAACAGGAGCAAAAAACAAACTGCTGGAGAGCAGGGCCAGGCAACATCTGTGGAGGGAAATTGACAGACAACATTTCGGGTCAGGTCAATCTTGAAGAAGGGTCCCAACCCAAAATGCCATCTGTCCATTTCCCTCCATAGTCGCTGCCTTAACCGCTGAGTTCCTCTTGCAGTTTGTTTTTTAGCTAAAACAAAATGTTTGTTCAGCACTATTTACTAAGGTTGTGGTTGTAACATAGATGTGGAGTCGAGCAATCTGTGTTCATTTCACCAGGTTTCTTTAGTCAGATCAAGTATTGCCTGTACATGATAAATAAGATTATACGTTTGTATCTGACTAATTTGTGATATAAATCAAATATTTGAATGGAGCAGAATATCTCAGTCCCAGAGGAGACAAGCTGTATGAATGGGCGATGTCAAGTTGAATCACACAGACTCATTAGTTAACTCCTATCTAAAATCAATGATCAGGAAATAAAATCCCACGATAGAACTACAAAGACTGCCAGGTTTTTTGAATGCATAAAAAGACGGCACATTGCAGAAATAACAGTAATCACACCTCACGCATTTCTTAAAATGTGCTAAACTGATGTTTTTATTATCAGCAGAAATCAACCTGTTCAGATGAATTATATGTTTTAGGATGTGCAACTTATGAAGATGCCCCAAACCAAGGTTTGACTATTATTTTTCTTCCAAGCATGGTTTAAAAATAGCACAGGGGAATGCAAAAGAAAAATTGTTACATTATCCTATCACACCCATTAAATGACTTGGAAATCTAATTCTGTTAATTATCCAAAAAAAGGTATTATAGAACTTGTTTATGAATAGATATAAAAATGCAGTTCCAAAGACAATTACACTTTCTTCCTGAGTGGGTGAATTGTGCAGGCAAAGAAGGTCATACACTTGACCATTGGGCTTTGCTGAGTTATCAGGTTTCAGTTTTGGCTATGTTTGAGATGCAACAATAGACTTCAATATCCGTGGGTCAGAGAGAAGAACAGTCAAGGTGGTTGCTTCTGTTACACAAGCCGTAGCAACACCAAAGAGACCTTGCAGCATCTTAGAGGAAAAACATTCATATATCTTTGATCAGAATAGTTCACTCTTTTTCTCTCTTTAATACTGCTGGACTGACTGAGTATTTGCAACATTCTTGGTTTAGATTTCAGAGTTACAATATCTGCAAAATTTTATTTTTTATATAATTGTTCCTATTAGACCAAGGATGGTCCTTCAGTTTTAAATGAGATGATTACTGGACTGGTGATGTTCTCTCAGCCAGTAAATGGAAAGGTTTATAACTCAGTAATGACTACTTGGACTGGCTAATAGTGCCAGGAATTGATCAGAAAGTAAAAAAAAGAATTATACAAAGCAAAATAAGAAATAATAAAAAAATGATGTTGCATATAGGGATAACATTTACGTTACTTGTTATCCTGAGCACTTCTTAGATACAAATATATCGCTTTTAGCGACCATTATACTCACTGTCTAGAAAAGTAAGATTTTTTGATGCATGTCTCAAAAAAACCTAAAGTGCAGATCTCCTTGCATTGATTCAGATGGTGTCTGACTTCTATAAACCACTTGGCATGCAAGGTTGCAACACGGGTGTTCTCAGAGCTACTTTTATTTCATCTGCAGTTCTTTGATCATTCAATTGCTGAGCAACAATGTCAGTAAACCAGTCAGTCAGCAATTATTTCAGGTTTTTAAGTAGGTTGTTGACAATCACATCCAAAGGCTGAAGCAGTGCATTGCATTTTACAAAAAACGAAATGAACATGCACCCTCACTGTCACTGTTGGTCTATTTCAAACGGTTTATAACTAGAACGGCATGATATTATTATCGTAGTCAATCTGACTCCTATATGTTAGAAGTTAGACATAAGATGCTGCAGTAACTCAGCGGGTCAGGAAGCATCTCTGGAGAAAAAGGATGGGTGACATTTCGGGTCCAGGCCCTTCTTCAGACCTACCCAGGTCCCGACTTGAAACATCACCCAAGCTTTTTCTCGAGAGATGCTGCCTGACCCACTGAGTTACTCCAGCACTTTGTGTCTAGCTTCAGAATAAATCAGTATCTGCAGTTCCATTTTACAATCCTATAGTTTTGATTCCCTATGATTCCCTTCCATATGATAAGTTTTATATTCTTATACAAATTTCCCAGCTATGCTAAATGGCACATGCGTGTTTTATCATAATAATGATCTTTGGAGAAGGAACATATCTCAGCAAATCATAAAGACATGTTACTTGCTATCCAGTCATCATCTCAATCATCTCACTCTCCGTAGTATATTTGTTGGATGGTTTGTTGCACGCCAACTTAACAGGCACTGCATATTGTTTTTTCTGTCTAGCTGCATCTTTGAAATTCATCAGAATTCTAGCCTTAAGTGATTCAATATTAAAGTACTTCCCATGTATCTTGTTTCCTTTATAATGCATATGCTTCATTAACTTATCACGGAAAGCCCTTTAAAAATCATGCTCTTTTCAGCAAAGCCTGATATTACAATGCCTAAAACGGTTCCATTCACTACTGCTGCAAACACCAAAACAGCTTAAGGGTGTAGTTTATGTAGTTAAAAGTTTGATGGAAAAGGATTAAGTAATTAGGAGATGATTTCAAACATACTGTTTCAGATTCTGTTTGCATAGAAGGCTTACTGAGTCTCTGAAGGTCAGTAGTTAATTCCAGATAATTTATCTTCCTTCTGTATTTTGCATTATACCATTGCTCTGGTTTCAGTGCATCAAGATCAACAAAATTCTTGTGAAATTGCTAATTTGATGCAAATTTCATATTCAGTTCCCCATCCCAGTTTCTGTAATATCTCACAATGATAAATCAGCTACCTTCGTGAGTGGGTCACTCATAGACGACTGACATCAAACATCCTCAGGAATAACACTGAGCTCTTGTTGGTCATACTTTGTGCAATACCTGTAGTTGTTTGCTAATTACTTGGTGATAAGTATGCACCATCTGTCAATTTGTCCCTTCCCACCCAAACCACGCCATCCCCTAGTATTTTCCCTTGCAACTGCAGGAAATGCTACACTTGTCGCTTTACCTCCCCCCTCGATTCCAAGCAATCTTCCCATGTGAGGCAGAGGTTCACCTGCACCTCCTCCAACCTCATCTATTGCATCCGCTGCTCTAGTTGTCATCACCTCTACATCGGTGAGACCAAGCACAGGCTTGGTGATCGCTTCGCCCAACATCTCTGCACAGTTCACATTAACGAACCTGATCTCCCGGTGTCTCAGCACCAACTTTCCCTCCCATTCCATATCCGTCTTTCTGTCCTGGGCCTCCTCCATGACCAGAGTGAGTCCCACCGCAAATTGGAGGAGCAGCACCTCATATTTTGCTTGGGTAGTTTACACCCCAGCGGTATGAACATTGACCTCAAATTTCAGGTAGTCCTTGCTTTATCCCTCCTTCCCCTCCCCTTCCCAGCTCTCCCACAGCCCACTGTCTCCCCCTCTTCCTTTCTTCTTCCCGCCCCCCCACCGCTACATCAGTCTGAAGAAGTGTCCCGACCCGAAACGTCGCCTATTCTTTCGCTCCATAGATGCTGCATCACCCGCCGAGTTTCTCCAGCATTTTTGTCTACCTTCGAATTTTCCAGCATCTGCAGTTCTTTTTTATAACCAACCATCTTATAAATTGTTTTCTGAAGCTCGACTTTTTACTTTGATTCTAAAACTGCTGGAAATCAAATGAAACAGATGAAGAGCAAGACCGAAATTGTTAGAATGACTGTATTTGAAAGACTTTGGAATTCTAATAATTGCCAGATCTCTGTGAATCGAAGCAACCATGATGTTAGAAAAGTCCAACTAGATCAATACTAATCAGAATACCTTATTAGCACTTATCACACAGCAACCTTAACCTCACCCTACTAGAGATAACCCCTTTGTCCTATACACCTCCCCTTCCCTTTCTGAAAATTAAAGCTAACTGCTTTCATCTCTGGACTTTGTACTCCCAACTGCCAATGAAACCCCCTCATTTGTGTCCACCTATCATTTACCTGGTTTGTCCTGCTCTCACTTCTCTTCCTCTTCAAGTTTCCCACCCATCCCCCCACCCTTCAAATCACTGATAAGGGTCCCGACTGAAACATTGCCTATCCATGTTCTCTAGAAGTGCTGCATGACCCGTTGAGTTACCACAACATTTGTGGGGTTTTTTGCACCAAATCCTAGCATCTGCAATTCCTTGTGTCTAGTGTTTTCTTTTTCTCTTTGCTAGTTTGAACAAAAAATTATTGACCTCAAATTCCACATTTATTGCCTGGTCCTTTGATTATTCACAGAACTTTTTTTAAATTTCAGATATCCAGCAATATTTTCATTTGTTCTTTATTCATGGCTCAGTAAGTACATTTTTCAATGACATAGGACATAGATGATAACTAAAATTAAGACAATCTATAAACAGGGTAATTTCTCAGAAAGATTGGACAGTAAGTAGGTGATTAATATTGACCAGCAGTGTTATATTTCTGGTCCCTGGTCTGAGTTAAAAGGACTAACTTAAGCAACAATAGTATTGACCATGTCTAGTAGCCAAGATTTGAGAAAGGTAAGTCAGCTAGGCATCGTGCTCATGATAATTATTCATTGGCCTCCAAGTGAATGTCAAATGAGGACAGAACTAGGCTTGATGTGCACATTTATTGGTGAACAGCTTGACAATGAGCTCCCTGAAGCTTTATTCTTCATTAATGGATATTTAGATGAAACCCTGGTGGGTTGATGGGTACCCACGGATTATATCTCAGCAAGAAACAGGTCACATTAACCATCTCACACCTTTCCTTCTTCCTTCTTAGTGATGTGTTTGAGCATGATTTAATGTGCCTCAATAGTTAGCTTTGAATTATATTAGACGGAAATACTGCAATATTTACAGTTATATTATTATTGAAACAAATTATATCTCTAAATTATATCGAGTAACTTAGGAAAAGAAAACACTGACAGTGAATAAATCCTGATATTTTATAATGATTTTTATAATGTGTTGGCACAAAATATGTATGTCTAAAACAGTAGAGGCAAAACCCATTTATATGCTGAGATTTTAAACCCCTGCAGCAGACTGAATGTTTGTGAAACCGCCTGTAAGAATATGACATTGTTTGAGATGCATTCACACCACATGGCTCTGCTAAACAATAGGATCACAATACAAATATAAACACTTGCATATACAGAAAAAAAGTATGCTGTGCTAAAAGATAGAAAATTGTCACTATCTATGAAAAGAATAATATGGCAATTTTGACCAAGTGCCAAGGCATTGATAAGAAAAAAGGAGAAAATATTTGCGAGCGTAACTTGGTTGAAACATAAAATTGTACTGTAAAAGGGAAAAGAGTAACAAAAGATAATGTGGGTCTCCTGCTGATTGTGGCTTGGGAATTAATATCAGGAAAAGGAAATTGCAGAAAAAATTTAATAAATAGTTTGTGTCTATCTTCACAGAATAACCTTCGGGATATAATGAATGAAAAACAAGTGAGAGAGGAAATTTGCACTAGTGATAATATAGTACTGGGAAAAACTAATGAGACAATATATCCCTCGGATCTGGTGACCTGCATTCCAAGTGTTGGGGATAATTGAGACACATGTTGTCATGTTGCTAGGAGATATAGAGCCGACTTGAAGGATTATTTTTTCTCAACAAGTTGATTGTTTGAAATCTGGAGCACTTGCTTGAGGGGATAGTTAAGACAGGCACTCAGAACAATTAAGAAATATTTAGATAACTACTTGAAACCCTATGACTTTAAATTCCTCAGACTGAGTGAAAAAATATGAGATGAGTATAGATAAGCACTGAAAGAGGGCCAAAGGGCCTGTTTTTATGCTGTGTGACTACAACTTTATAACTCAAAACTGGAGAATGGCAGATTGGTTAATCTGATAACTGAAAGAGGGAAAATGCCAGAATATGCTGTTAGTCGCAGGTAATAAGGCTATTGGAGCACAATAATAACATTGGGCAGTCAAGACAAATTTATGATAGGGAAATCATGCTTGACAAATGATTATTTTTGCATTTGTAATGAGCTGAATAAATAAGGGAGACAATTTAGATTTTAGGGCCTGTCCCACTATGGCGACCTTATTGGCGAGTTTAGGAGGGTCTGCGCTAGCCACAAGCGTGCAGCATAGTCGACACATGGTCATAGGTGGTCACTGGTAAGTCTCCTTCATGGTCGAGAGGAGCTCCCGCATAGTGGCTGCTACTCGCGGCCTCATTTTGTTCGTGGAAAATTGTTCAACATGTTGAAACATTTTCTGCGAGCAAAAATTGGTCGGCATGGAGAAAATAGAAATTTTGAACTCGTAATGCAGTGGTAGTGGGGTCGCCATGTCGTTGTACGTAGTCGAGGTAGCCGTAGGTAATCTCCTTAGCTGATCGGGCATTTTAATTGGCTCATTGGGGGGAAAAAAACGTAAGCACGAGTTTTCAGAACCAAGGAAAACCGACCGGTAATGTTAAATGCACGCTAAACTTCACAGCGGTATATCTCTGGCTTATTAAAAGTTGTCTGGCTTCTTAAAAGTGTCTCCACTCCTTCTCCTCCTTCTCCCCCTTCTCTCCCCTTCTCTCCCCTTCTCTCCCCTTCTCTCCCCTTCTCTCCCCTTTTCCCCCTCCCCGCTCTTTTAAAGGACTTACCGTACACTGTGCTAGCCGTCTTTAACTTTCCTGTTCATTGCGGGTATCACCGTGTGAATTTCAAACAGCGCTCCCCCGCTTTCCCTAACCCTGGCCTTTGCGATATGTTTGTGTGTGTGTGTGTGTGTGTGTGTGTGTTCCGCGCTGACGGTCGATCCAGCTCGTGGTTTTTCAGGCGATTGCCCCCGAGCTTGAAGGTCGCAGACAGTTTGCTGAAAAGTCGCGTAAGTGGGACAGGCCCTTTACAGATAGCATTGAATAAAGTACAACAGAATAGGGTTATTAAACACAAAAGGTTGGTGTGAACATAAAAAGTTGGGGGTGATATAGAGAAGACTGAGGATTAATTAGTGAACCAAAATTAATTTGGGTTTGGAGGTTTTCACTTCAGAAGTGCCATGACCTTTGCTGTTCATGATTAGAATGGGTGTCAAGGATTTTGGGAAGAAGACAGGAAAATGGGATCAGGAGGCAAAGATCAGCCATGATTGAATGACGGAGTAGACTCGATGGCTGAATGGCCTAATTCTAATCCTATAACTTGTAATTTGTAAACGTCTCAAGCCATATGCTACAATGAACAATATATCCAGGTTTGCTATATGATAAAGAGTTTGGTGACACTGTGGATTGTGAGATAGATACAGTGACACTGCAGGGGGATATAGGCAAGCTAAATGATAGGCCAGATGGAATATCAATGTGCAAAAAACAAATCTCCGTGGGCAAAATATGCAAATCATTTTTCAAATTGGAAACGATCGAATGGCATTGGTGTTCAGAGGGACCTGAATATCTTTGTAAATAGATAATTGTAAGTTAACATGCATGTACAGCAAGCAATTAGGAAAGCAAATGGTAAATTGGACTATGATGCAAGAAAACCGGAGTACAAATGTGGACGCACTTCACTGCAATAATATAAAGGCCTAGTAATTCTGCACCCAGATTCTTGTGATCGTCCGATGTCCGTACCTTGGAAGAAAATACTTGCTCTAAAAGATTGCTTCAAAATTCCATCAGTTTGATTCCCAGGATGGGTGCTTTGTCTCTCTGTGTGTCTTGTGTGGGGGGGTAAGGGGGAAACCGCTTCAGTCGCCTCCTCCATGGAGAGGCGACTTTTTCCGGGGCTTCAACGGTGGGCGTAGCGCGGACTCTCGTCATGGAGCAGGTGAGCCCTCGCCAGGGGTCGTCGGAGGGGAGCGCTCCGTTCGCTGGCCCGCGGCAGCTTGAAACCGCGGTCTGCAGAGCTCCAGCTGGTGTGGCGTCCACAGCCTGGGATCCCTCGTTGGGGACCCGTGAGGAGAAGAAGCTCTGACCGCCGGCCCGCGACCTACTTCTACCGTGGGTGCGGCGGGGACTTACCATCAGGAACAGGGTCTGGCCAAATTTTGTGCCTTCCACCACAGTAATGAATGCTGTGGTGGATGTTTGTGGTAAAACATTTTATTGTGTTTTTGTGTGTTCTTTTTCATTGTACCGTTGCTGGCAAATTCATTTCACTTGTACTTTATGTGCAAGTTATGAATAAAACTGATATTGACTGATTGATTGATTGATTGTCCTATGAGGAGAGATTAGGCAGTTTGGCCCATTCTCTTTAGTTTAGAAGAATGGCAGGTAATATATATTTTTTAATACAAGATTTTTAAAACAGAATGGATGCAGAGATAATGTTTTCCCCGCCTGGGCTGTGTAATGGAGATTACAATCTTATAATAAGGGATCAGCTAGTGAGGACCAAGTTGCAAAGAAGGTTATTGAATCTTTGGAATTGTCAACTCCAAAAGGCTGTGGAGATTCAATGGCGGAGCATATTCAACACAGATGTCAAAAGATTACTGTCAACAAGAGAATCACAGGATATGGGATTAATATGGGAAAGCAGCACAGGGAAAAAATAATCAGCCAGAATTTTATTGAATGACAGAGGAGGAATGAGGAGTTGAGGAGCATATGGGCCTGTCCCATTTAGATGACTTTTTAGGCGACTGCAGGAGACTTTACTGTCGCCACATGGTCACCACATGTTCGCGGGTGGTTGCCAGGGTGTCGCCTTCATGGTCGTGAGGAGATCCCACATTTTGGGAACTAGTCGCGGCCTCATTATGGTCGCCGAGAATTTTTCAACTTATTGAAAAATTAGCGGCGACTAGAATGAAGGCGCTATTGAGCGTAGCGTGAATTCTCGTGCTGTAGGTGGGTCGCCAGGAGATCCTAGTGGGTTGCCAGGTGGTCGAAGGTTCTCGTAGGTTGGAGCTGGTGCTGACCGGTGAATTTCATTGCCTCATTGGGGGAAAAAAAAGGTAAGCAGTAGTTTTCAGAACCAAGGAACCGACCGGTAATGTTAAATATCTGCCAAACTTCACAGCCGTGTATCTCTGGCTTCTTAAAAGTTGTCTCCACTCCTTCTCCCCTCATCTCCCCCCTCCACCCCCCTTTTAAAGGCCTTACCGTACACTGTGCTTTAGCTGTCTTAATTACAGCGCCAACCTTCCTGTTCATCGTGGTGTGTGTCTGTATCACCTTGGCTTTGCACCATGGGAACTTTTTAGACAGTGCTCCCGTGCTTGCCCTGGCCCCTGCCTTTGCTCTATGTTTGTGTGTTCCACTCTGACAGTCGCCGTTCCAGTTCCCGGTTATTCAGTCAGCTGAAAAACCGCCTAAGTGGGACAGGCCCATAAATCTAACTTCTATTTCCCATATTCCTGTTCTTCAGGTGCACAAGAGGAAATGCTGGGGCTAAATTGGGGTTTAATTTAGCCTGTTCAATACAATATGCTTGTTTATCTATCCTGTTCCCACTCTCCTGATCTTTACAATGAACTGGAAGAGGAGATCAAGCTAAGAAGACAGCAGCAGGAGAGATAGACACGAGGATTAAGGAAGCAAAGAGGGCAGTTAATAACCACCTCAGAGAGCAGTTCTCCAATATTCACATTACCTGAGACCGATGCATTAGCAAGCAGGTCATTACAGATTCAGAGGTTGCAGCATTTTTAGAAATGTCTTGCCTTTGTAAAGGACATGCAAGGTGCTCAATAACTGCAAGTTTGTTCTTTCTTGCGATGTATCATTGCTTATTGGCAGGGGAGATCAGAGACAAGAGAACTTTAGGATTTACCAAAATTGAGAAGATTCATGATAATCAGGCTTCTTATTTAAATTCAAAGATGTTCAGGAACAGGAAGAAATTCCAGCTCCCTAATGCACAGTTTGTTTGTGACCAACAACAGCCTGTTATGAAGGCAAATGCTTGCCATTTCAGTTGCTAAAATAACCACCCGCATCACTCCTGCCATCGGAAAGAAGGTATAGGAGTCTGAAATGTAACGTCTAGGTTCTGGAGCAGGTTCTTCCCAAAAACCATCAGGCAATTAAACACCTTAACCTCCAACTAATCTGTGAACTACATTTTTTTGTCTTTGCACTATTATTGTTTGTGATTTTATATACTGAACATATTTATTTGTTGTTTATTATGGTGTTAACAGTGGACTATGTAGCAATGTCACAAAATTTTGAGATTTAAAAAATCAAGTCTGCAATTTATCCCATCAGATAAAGCATAAAAATAAGTTTAATTTGACACCTAATTCACTTTCATATCTTCAGTCTTAAAAAAATTATGGCCATTTTCATACTCCGAAATTAGCATCTTGTTTCCTATTGATTTTCCATTGACTTAACACAAAAGCTGTGATCAAGAACAATCTAAAGCCCATAACTTTATTAAAAATTAAGAGAACTGAAAGAAATTTTCAGTTATTATAGATTGAAGCATTCTGAAACAAATATTAAACAATCTTACTTGGATGACCTGAAATTAAATCATATAATTAGTTAGTTACCCAATTGTAGCTAATTCCAAAATTCAATTACTAGATCTAAACATCTATCCATTTCTTAAGGAAAGATTAACATTTTTAAATAGCCTAAGTGTCCAAAGACCATTCACACAAAAATTCACAATAAAACATGATTTTTAAATATCATTGACATAAATTTATAGGCCAAATGGAAGGGATTTAGTGTTCAATTGCTGTAAATTAATGGCCATTTAAATCAGCTTGCGAGTGGGATTTTGTGGAACGCGCTGGTTTGGAACGCTGCCGTTGCGGTGGATTTGAAGCCCATATGGCATGAAAGACACTGCGGGATTGAATGGGCCCCCAAGTCAGCTACTTGCAACATAACATTTTGTATAAAGGGATCTTAAGAAGCCTTTTTTAATGTAAAAATAAACAACCTACCTTGCCTTGTCCCCTACATGAGATCCGTCCAGTTGTCGGGGTTCCTGGCTTTAGAGGATGATTTTTAATCTACTATAACAATTAAATAACCCAATTTAGTTTAAAAATAGCTGCAGCAAATGAATTTCGCAGCGATTTTTCGTCAGCAACTAAGTAGGCTGAACAACATCGATTTCAACAGCCTACAGAAAATCGCATTTTACCCCGCCCCCCCCCCCTCAAAGGCGCCAAAGTCGCGCACACGGGCAGCGGCAGAACTGCAGCGCAGCTGAAGGTAAGTTTTGCAACATACCTAGACTATGTTTACATATCTGTTATGCTGCTGCAAATAACAATTTCATTGTTCTGTTTCAGGACACATCAGAATCAGAATCACACTTTATTCGCCAAGTATGTTTTGCAACATACGAGGAATTTCATTGGCCACATCAGTCATACAATTAAAAGTAACAGATCACTTCAAAAACATATTTTAACATGATAATAAAACATTCTTGACTCTTCTATCTTGTCCTGTATTCCTTGAGGTCAAATGTGATTTACCAACTGGGTAATAAGCGAGTTCACTGAAGATATGGCATGTGATCCCAGTGGAAATTTCTGGACAACCAGGGACAGCGAAAGCTGTTCAACCACCAGGTATGTTATTAGGGGTCCTCAGACAGGCATTTGGATGGTTTCACAGTTAGGATGTATCCATGTTTGTCATCCTGTGCTCGATGCCACAAGAATGGAAAGAGGATGAGGGGAAGGGAGCAGTCAGTAGGAGCACCAGGGGGTTCCCAGTTGACAAGGCTACATCTGGGAGGGATGATCATTATTGTACAATTGGAAAGTACTTCCAATGTGTCTATTTCCCCGTCAAATTCCAGAGCAACTCTTCACTGGCCTTGTCACCATGAGGCAGTAGATCATTTAGACACTATCATCTAACTCCCTTCCTGTGAAGACTACTGTACAACAAAACAACTGTGATAATAAGCAGTCCTTATTTATTCATGAAATCATGATGCAAGCAAAAGAGTTAACAAAGTTCACTGCGTGGTTTTCCCAAGCGATTGTCCTATAAGTGCTCTTGACTCTTCTCTGGTTTAAAGGAGGAGGAAGCATGTGCTGAGGTCATATGGGTCTTTGGAATGAAGCCAGGCTTGATAGGTTAAGGGATCAGGAAACATTTTGCATCTGCAAGGAAGCTGAAGTGACCATATGCCTCCAGGCAAGATGCTTCAAGCTCAGCCTCTGGCTATAACATCTGCCACCCAATATGATCACAACCAGCAAGACCTTCTCAAGGGAAGTGATATCATGTAGGCAGCTTTACCCCATTGATCAGGTCTGCTGGCACCTGTTATGTGTCAGTTTCTCCTGGAAAAGAAAGAGGAGGACTATCGCAGCACAGGAGTTCCAGGTATTGGACTAGCAGCAAGCATTCTGGAACATTGATCCATCAATATGAGTTCAAATTCCCACATGACAGTTAGGGAATTTAAATTTAAATAATTAACAAAATCTTGAATTATGAAATAACTGGTCTTAGTAACAGTAAAAATGAAACTACTAGAGTGCATTCAGAAAGTATTCAGACCCCTTCATTTTTTCCACATTTTGTTAAGTTACAGCCTTGTTTTAAAATGGATTAAATTCTTTTTTTTTATCATCAATCCACACACAAAACCCCAAAATGAAAAGCGAAAACAGATGTTTAGAAATTTTTGCAAAGTAATTAAAAATAAATAACTGAAATATCACATTTACATAAGTATTCAGACCCTTTGCTATGACATTCAAAATTGAGCTTCGGTTCACCCTGTTTCCATTGATTATCCTTGAGATGTTTCTACAACTTGATGGAAGTCCACCAATGGTAAATTAAATTGATTGGACATTATTTGGAAAGGTACACACCTTTCTATATAAGGTCCCACAGTTGACAGTCCATGTCAGAGCAAAAACCAAGCCATGAAGACGAAGGGATTGTCCGTAGACCTCTGAGACAGGATTGTGTTGAGACACAGATCTGGGGAAGGGTATAAAACAATTTCTGCAGCATTGCAGGCCTTGAAGAGCACAGTGACCTCAGCCATTCTTAAATGGAAGAACTTTGGAAGCACTTCATAGAGCTGACCGTCCGGCCAAACTGAACAATCGGGGGAGAAGGGCCTTGGTCAGGGAGGTGACCAAGATCCCGATGGTCACTCTGACAGAGTTCCAGAGTTCCTCTGTGGAGATGGGAGAACCTTCCAGAAGGACAACTATATCTGCAGCACTCCACCAATCAGGCATTTATGGTAGAGTGGCCACTCCTCAATAAAAGGCACATGACAGCCCGTTTTGAGTTTGCCAAAAGGCATGAGGAACAAGATTCTCTGGTCTGATGAAACCAAGATTGAACTCTTTGACCTGAATGCCAAGCGTCACGTCTGGAGGAAAACAGGCACTGCTCATCACCTGGCCAATACCAGACCTACGGTGAAGCATGGTGGTGGTAGCATCATGCTGTGGGGATCTTTTTTAGCAGCAGGAACTGGGAGATGAGTCAGGATCGAGGGAAAGATGAACAGAGCAAAGTACAGAGAGATCCTTGATGAAAACCTGCTCCAGAGTGTTCTGGACCTTAGACTGGTGTGGAGGTTCACCTTCCAACAGGGCAACGACCGTAAGCACACAGCCAAGACAACACAGTAGTGGCTTTGTGACAAGTCTGTGAATGTCCTTGAGTGGCCCAGCCAGAGCACGAACCTGAACCCGATCGAACATCTCTGAAGGGACCTGAAAATAGCTGTGCATCGACACTCCCCATCCAACCTGACAGAGCTTGAAAGGAGCTTGTAGCCTCATACCCAAGAAGACTTGAGGCTGTAATCGCTGCCAAAGGTGCCTCAACAAAATACTGAGTAAATGTGATATTTCAATTATTTATATTTAATTACTTTACAAACATTTATCATGGGGTATTGTGTGTAGATTGTTGATAAAAAATGAATTTAATCCATTTTAGAATAAGGCTGTAACGTAATAAAATGTGGAAAAAGTGAAGGGGTGTAAATACTTTCTGATTGCGCTGTGGATTATTGTAAATGCCCATGTGGTTCTCTAATGCCTTCAGGCAAGAAAATATGTCTTCCTTATCTATCTAGTTCATGTGTGAGTTCACACTCATTGATGTAGTTGATTCTTAACTGCATCCTTGGTGTAGAGGCCATTAACGATAAGCAATAAATGCCAGTAATAATCATATTTCATAATCATTTCCCCCCCCAAAAAAGTAATATGCATTAGTTTACTACCTCTAATCATGATTATATTTGTCTGTGACATGACTCAAATGGTTGGAGGACAGTGTTTTGTAACTAAAATGTGAGTAGAGTCTGTGCAGACATGTGACTATCAATACAAAGTTAAATGGCTGAATATATAGTTTTTTGATTATGATGCTTGTGGCAGGACAATTATTGAGAATATGATTAATGAGATGGCATCTTACCTGGACATAACGTGTATTCAGGGAATAGCACACCAGGTTGCATGTGATACATTAAATACTTTTGAAGGTTTCTTGCATCAGTGTATGGAATGGTTCAATGGTTTCTTTATTGCCACATGTGGCAGGTACAGTGAAATACATTTTTTGCATACAGCTTAGCAAAACTATCCCAGTACATAAGCACAATACAGTATGCACGTACAACCAACTGAGTCCATAATGAAGAGGCGCCATTTTTACGCCATTTTAGAGTCCCAGCTGCAGTTAGCCACAAAGGCCCGTTGCAGACGTCACCTCCATTCCGGTTGGCCTGCGATCCGATGTCCCTCTGCATGCCTGACCCTCTTCATCCCTTGTTCCCTGGGGTGCACCTTCACCAGCCGATCTCGAGGGCGTCGAAGGTAAGACCCCCCCCCCCACCCGTTTCTTCTTACCTTTGTCCAGCGTCCGCTGCCATCTTCGTCTCCTTCCATACCCCTCCGGTTCCTGATCTACGGGCGAGGAAGGGGTGGGCTCGGCAGCCTTCTCTCTCCGGGTGAGCCAAGCCAGTGGTTTAGATGCAACGGCGGCTCGCCGGACTGCCGGGCCACGCCCCAGGCTGCCGCAGGGCTTCCAATGGCCCTCTCCACCGTCGAGGCCTTGCACTGCTTCCTGCTGCCGCTCCGCTTACCAGCTACCGGGCTCGGCGGCACCTCTCTGGTGTGCCAGGCCTGTTGTTGCTCACGGCCACTGCTTCTGCCCACCGGGAGGCGACCATCTGTTGTGCAGCCCATCGGAACGATTACTCTCAGTTCCAACATAACCGGGTGGCATGGTGCCGCCGCGGTAGAGTTGCTGCCTTATGGCACCAGAGATCCGGGTTCGATCTTGACTACAGTTGCTGTCTGTAAGGAGTTTGTACCTTCTCCCCGTAACCTCTTGGGTTTTCCCTGGGTGCTCTGGTTTCCTCACACACTCCAAAGACATTCAGGTTTGTATGTTAGGTACACAAAATTGCTGGAGGAACTCAGCGGGTGCAGCAGCATCTATGGAGCGAAGGAAATAGGCGACGTTTCGGGCCGAAACCCTTCCTCAGACTGATGGGGGGTGGGGAAAGAAAGAAGGAAAAAGGGAGGAGGAGGAGGAGCCCGAGGGCAGGCGGATGGGAGGGTGGGAGGAGACAGCTAGAGGGTGAAGGAAGGGGAGGAGACAGCACAGGCTAGCCAAATTGGGGGAATTCAATGTTGATGCCATAAGGGCGCAAGGACCCCAGACGGAATATGAGGTGCTGTTCCTCCAATTTCCGCTGTTGCTCACTCTGGCAATGGAGGAGACCCAGCACAGAGAGGTCGGATTGGGAATGGGAGGGGGAGTTGAAGTGCTGAGCCACCGGGAGGTCAGGTAGGTTATTGCGGACTGAGCGGAGGTGTTCGGCGAAACGGTCGCCCAACCTACGCTTGGTCTCACCGATGTAAATTAGCTGACATCTAGAGCAGCGGATGCAGTAGATGAGGTTGGAGGAGATACAGGTGAACCTTTGTCGCACCTGGAACGACTGCTTGGGACCTTGAATGGAGTCGAGGGGGGAGGTGAAGGGACAGGTGTTGCATTTCTTGCGGTTGCAACGGAAAGTGCCCCGGGGAGGGGGTGGTGCGGGAGGGAAGGGAAGAATTGACGAGGGTTTGTATGTTGTTTGACTGGTAAAGATTGTAAATTATCCCTAGTGAGTAGGATAGTGGTAGTGTAATTATCCCTAGTGAGTAGGATAGTGGCCGAATGGCCTGTTACCACGCTGTATCTTTAAAGTAAACTAAAACTAAATAACTGAGGAAGCTGCAAGGCATACAGTACATGCACTCTCAGTCAGCTCTTTGAAGTGTCATTTCACTTTCAGCCTTTGCACAGAACACCCTTGGCCAAAATGGCTGTTTAGGCTAAATACACAGCCCTAGGAAAATTGCATCTAATCAGCACTTGTGTGCTAATTTTGCATATGTCAGTTTTGTTGCCTGCAGTACATTTAAAACATAATAATCATCAGTTAGTCTGAAAATTGTGAGCAATCCACACTTTCAATGATGTGTCTCTTATTAGCAAAATATCTATTTAATGCCTGATTTCACTTTCTGGCCAACATAATCTCTTTAATCTCCATTTGAATAGCCATTTGTCTACAAATCAAACCATGAAGTTTGCTATTAAAAGCAGAGCGATGGACAGAGATACTGACGAATTGTGAAGCACAATTCGAACAGATATCCAAGCAAGAAGCAATTTGAAAAATTTCCAAAATGTCAGCTTCATCTTTGGAGATATGACCTAAGTTGCTTGTGATGATGGCAGACTGTAGTCAGGGAAGAACAGGCTGTCCATACCAAGTCCAAGTTAGGTCGGCCAGATGTAAAGACAAATTACTTTAGACACAGCTCTGTGCAGATAGACATTGTAGCTGTAAGAGAAAAGAGGAATGTTTTTCAATGTTATCTCAGTTGTGCTACAATAACAGATGAAATTGTGCCTCAATATCACAAGGCACCTTGAGAGACAGGTCTAGTCAGCTTCTTGACCATGTTTACAAAAGAGAGTGCACAGTGGACCATTATAAAGAAGGACAAGGCACTTTTGAATGTTGAAAATGGGAGTATATGTGAAATATATTTTTATTCCTGTGAGTTATCAGGTTACCTAAAAGTTGGACAAATATAACCTATTCAAACAATAGAACACATGTTCAACAATATGTCAGCCCTCAAAAACCATTTGTTAGTCACTGATATTGCAGGGAATGCAGAGCTGTAAGTGGTGTTTAGTATTTTTACTCTCACCTAAGTAGGAGCACTGAGTCCAGTGCAGCATGGATAATCTATGGCTAATTGTGTTCAAAATACCAGTGAAATTGTGAAAGTACCATGCATGATAAAAAGGTGCTACCAAATTTTAGAACATATCTGATCATTACAGTTTTAGTGCATATCTAAAATCTGAATTGTTGATCAGCCACTGGTGTTCTTAGTACATATCCAACTATAGAATGGCTTACTGACTCACTCCACTTGTCAGGCTGGTGGCATTTTGATAGATGTGGTCAAACAGACTATGCTAGCTGATTGCTACTGTGCCTTCTTTCTTGGAAGATCATGCTTTATGTTTAGAGATTCTTGCAATTATTCGTTTCTCACTGCAAAGTCGCTGTGAATGTGTCGGGAGAGTTGACATTAGTAAGTGAAGCCTCAGCCAGAGAATCCCATCAAACTTAGATCTGTTACTTATCTGATAATAGAATGCAAAGGAAGTTTGGGACTAGGACACCTCTTGGTTAGTTGAGTTTTTCTAAAAACACGCCATGTGGAATACGCTTCGCAGCAAAATGATCGCTCTTGCATAGTTGATAGCAGCTGCCTCTGAATCTGATGTTATGGATCCTGAACCAGCACCAGAGTCCTAGAGTTATGCTGCCATGAAATTGCTATATGAAGGTAACATGTACTATTGAAGGTTTATTGTTTAGAAGGGAATTTTAAACTAAAACCTTGTTGAAGGTAAAAGATCTTGTGACAATATTTCAAAGAAGAGCAGATAAACAACTCCCGAGGTCCCTAATACTAATCAACAATACAAAGAGACACTTTTTTACTGCTGGTGGCAGTTTGGTGCCTCGTTTCTTGTTTTAATATTGTGACGAAAAAGTAATATTATCTAATTGACTGGAAAGGAGTTTGGGGGTGTTCAAAGGTCAAAAGGTGGCATGTTAAAGTATTTTCTTTATTTTACATCATCAGCAACTCTTTATAGGCCATTAAAACTATATGAGCCAGATGTAAACAAAGGGAAACACAAATGGTTGACGTGCAAGTGGCCTTAACTGTTGTCCTGCCTTTTGGTATAGCCAAGTCCATATCTCCTGCTAACTTTCAAAAGTCTACTAGGAACCAGCACACCCCCTCGACTTGAAAATGCCACATGTAGCCTTGAAATTTCTTTCTGCATATGATAATAAACTTTTTGTCCCAGATCCAGTTCAAATTTAAAATGTAACGCAACTGTGATAACACAGTGGAGATATTTTCCAGGGGACCTTTGTTTTATGTGCACATGGATTGAATCTTTTATTGGAATGGTGATGTATTCTTGTAACAATTGCTGCCCAATCAAGTTAATTCTAGTTTATTTAGTTTAGCTAGGTACCTGTAGTAATATTGGTTGTACATGTGGCAAAATAAAGGAAATGTTATTTCCGATTGATGCCAAGATCATATTCCTTTCTGCTTCGATTCAGCCTCAACTCATTTTACAGTACAAGGATTTTATTGGCTGCACCAAGCTAATGATTATTCTATTGAGTGGCATAAAACATTCAATCCATTCACAGCTATTAATATAAAACTATATTGCACAATAATGTTTAGATGCTAATTTGACTTTTGCTTTTATTAAAACAAAGATAGTTTATCAGATCAAAATATATTGACCTTGAGTGCTCTATTCATCTTGGTAATCCTATATGCCTGAGTCCCAACAGGAACTGGCCACTGAAGACTGTAACATGGTGAAAAGACAAGCTTCATTAAAGTAATAACATTGATATCAAAATATATTGACTTTCATAGCATTTACAGTATCTTCCACTTTCCTTCAGCATTCAAAGAGCATTTATTAGAATGTCAATACTTTCTAAGTGAGCCATTCTTTGAACAGTTTTCCTATTGAAGCTGAATGATTATTCATCTTGTTGCAGTCTGCAATGTTGCTGGCACAGAATGGCTGGCACTTTTATCAATATGAAGAAAAGCAAAGTTATTGCAGTTGTAATGCAGCCTCGCTGAACTCAGGACATCTCAAAGTGTTTCACAGCCAATTAAACGCTTTGAAGTATATTCATTGAATAATGGAGGAAATACGTCAGCTAATTATGCCAACCAGGGTTCAACAAACAATCTGTTTTAGAGGTAGTTGAAGGATAAATAATGGCTGGACTTTAAGGTTAACCATCTTGTTCATCAAAGGGGCATAGGATCTAACACATATGGGTGGCACGGTGGCGCAGCAGTAGAGTTGCTGCCTTACAGCACTTGCAGCTCCTGAGACTCGGGTTCGACCCCGACTATGGATGCTATCTGTATGTAGTTTTCTCAGAGATCTTCAGTTTCCTCCCACACTCCAAAGACGTACAGGTATCTAATTTAATTGGCTTGGTGTATGTGTAAATTGTCCTGAATGAGTGTAGGATAGCGTTAATGTGTGGGGTGATTGCAAGTCGGTGCGGACTCAGTAGGCCGAAGGGCCTGTTTCCATGCAGTATCTCTAAACTAAACTAAACTAAACAAAACATATGAGAGAGTGGGCCCTTGGGTTAACAGTTTCACCTGAAAAGTGGCCACTTAGACAAGGCCGCAGTTTATGAATACTGCACTTGACTGCCAGTCTAAGTCACGTATTCAGGATTGGGATTCACTCTTTAGGCTATTGATTCAGCTGCAACTGTATAATCACTGAGTAACAGCATTTGCAGTATTCCAAAAGTATTTCTAGTAAGAGAATCACAGTATTATTTTTCAACATGTATAATAATCTACTGCAAATTGTATTTTACCAGAATTTAGATCATTGATAAATTCTTAAATATGCCAGAAATTAAGAGGCATGGAAAGGTGCAGAACAGATCAGAGGCAGCACCAATGACCAAAGTGTCCACCCACCCCCTCACCATAGTCGCCCTGTTAGTTTTACTGTCCATGTCCCCTCGTTATCACCTCCTCCACAGCCAACAATGGACCAATGTGGATCATTGGTGCCACCTCTGATCTCTTCTGTATCTTTTCAAACCCCTAATTTCCCTCTCCCCTGACTCTCAGTCTGAAGAAGGGGCTCGACCTGAAACATCACCTATTCATTTTCTCCAGAGATGCTGCCTGACCCGCTGAGTTACTCAAACATTTTGTCTCTATCTTCTATAAATGAAAATTAAATGGTTATGTTTGCACACATATCATTTATTATACATATAGTAGTCTAGTGTGTATATATATCCATATGGATATATATATACTAGACTAAGTGGGACCCGTTGGGTCCCATGTTCACACGGGAGGGCTGGTCCCCCAACGCAATATTTCACCTCTCCACCAATTCCAATATGTGGGCCAAATGGATTCTTGGGGTGGCAGCTCAGTCATTCAAGCCTGATGTGCTGGCAGCTTACTCACGGTTGGTGGGCTGGCAGTTGACTCATGGCCATTCCTTGAAATTCCATTTCAAGCAGGGTGCAAGGCCACCAAATTCAAATGCAGTTTCATACCATTTCAAGCAGGGTGCAAGGCCACCAAATTCAAGTGCAGTTTCTTACCACTTCAAGCAGGGTGCAAGGCCACCAAATTCAAGTGCAGTTTCATACCAGTTCAAGCAGGGTACAAGGCCACCAAATTCAGGTGCAGTTTCTTACCACTTCAAGCAGGGTGCAAGGCCACCGAATTCACGTGCAGTTTCCTACCATTTCAAGCAGGATGCAAGGCCACCGAATTCAAGTGCAGTTTCATACTACTTCAAGCAGGGTGCAAGGCCACCAAATTCAAGTGCAGTTTCATACCACTTCTAGCAGGGTGCAAGACCACCAAATTCAAGTGCAGTTTCATACCACTTCAAGTAGGGTGCAAGGCCACCAAATTCAAGTGCAGTTTCATACTACTTCATGCAGGGTGCAAGTCCACCAAATTCAAGTGCAGTTTCATACCACTTCAAGCAGGGTGCAATGCCACCAAATTCAAATGCAGTTTCTTACCACTTCAAGCAGGGTGCAAGGCCACCGAATTCACGTGCAGTTTCCTACCACTGCAAGCAGGGTGCAAGGCCACCACATTTAAATGCAATTTCATACCATTCCAAGCAGGGTGAAACCACCATAAAACCAACCACCAACAACAACCATTTGCTGTGCTTTATTTCAAACCAACCACCACCAACAACCATTTGCTGTGCTTTATTTCAAACCAACCACCACCAACAACCATTTGCTGTGCTTTATTTCAAACCAACCACCCTCAACAACCATTTGCTGTGTTTTATTTCAAACTAACCACATTTTCATTTTCAAACCACATTAAGTGTACTCAAGGTCAGTAAAACCACACTCACACTTTAGTAGACATGTGTTCAGTGTTATTCACAGCTCAGACTGAGAGATGTGACCCTCTCACTCCCCCATCTTGCAGAGACTGACTGAGGCACTCAACACTTCCGGGTTTTATAGTCCCTCTGGAAGGGGTGTGGCCTTAAGGAGAGAGAGAATCTCAACATTTTTTAAACATTAATAACTTTTATTTTTCATCGATAGGAAATATCCTCTTGTCCTGTGCAGCGGAGGGGGACTCTGAGGAAGATGGCCAAAAATCACAGCCGTAAGTAGCAGCGTTTTTTCTAAAATTAATATACAGAACATATATACATATTGATTTTATATATATACTAGACCAAGTGCAGACCCGTTGGGTCTGTTCCCCCAACGTGCGGTTGTGGGGGGGGGGGGGGGGGGGGGAGGCGGCATGCAGCGTCACCACACACTAACTATCCCCCCCCCACACACGCTAATTACCCACCTTGATATTATATTAATATTATTAATTTGCTCATTTTACCCCATAACCACCCTATCTACTGACGCATAGCCCCCAACTTGCAGTCACATCTAGAGAGGGGGGGAGGGGGGGGGGGGTAGAGAGTGAGGGCAGAGAGAGAAGGGGCAGAGACACAGAGAGAGGGGCAAGAGGGAGAGGGGGTGGCGAGGAGGAGAAGAGGGAGGGTGGGTGAGAGGGGAAAGGTGGGGGTGGAGGGGAAGAGAGAGAGAGGGTGAGAGTGAAGGGGGGAGAGAGGGCGTGCTGAGATGGGGGTGAGGGGGAGAGGTGGGGAGCAGGGAGGGGGAGGGAGGGTGGAGGGAAGAGGGTAGGGGGTGTGGAGGGGAGGGGGTTTAGGGGAGAGAGGGAGGGAGGGAGGGGATGGAGGGGAGAGAGAGAGGGAGGGGAGGAGAGAGGGGGGAGGGGGAGAGAGAGGGTGTGCTGAGAGAGGGGTGAGGTGTGGAGAGGGGGAGGGGGGTTTAGGGGAGGGATGGTGGGGGAGGGGATGGAGGGGAGAGGAGAGGGGAGGGGGAGGGGAGGGGGGAAAGGGGAGAGGGGAGAGAGGAGAGGGGGGGAGAGAGGAGAGGGGGGGACAGGAGGGGTGGGAGAGGAGAGGGGGGAGAGAGGAGAGGGGGGGAGAGAGGAGAGGGGGGAGAGAGGAGAGGGGGGGGAGAGGAGAGGGGGGAGAGAGGAGGGGGGGGGGGAGAGGAGAAGGGGGGGTGAGGAGAGGGGGGGGAGAGGAGAGGGGGGTAGGAGGGGGGGGAGAGAGAGGAGAGTGAGAGAGAAAGGGAGAGAGGGGGGAGAGAGGAGAGGGGGAGAGAGGAGAGGGGGAGAGAGGAGAGGGGGAGAGAGGAGAGGGGGGGGAGAGGAGAGGGGGGGAGAGGAGAGGAGAGGAGAGGAGAGGGGGGAGAGGAGAGGGGGGGAGAGGAGAGGGGGGGAGAGGAGAGGTGCGGGGGGGGGGGGGGGGAGGGGGGGGCGGGGGGGGGAGAGGAGGGGGGGAGAGAGAGAGAGAGAGTGCCTTTTTACTTCAACCCAAACAACCATTTGCAGGCAGTGCTTTTTTACTTCCAACTAACCATATATTCATTTTCAAACCACATTATGGGTACTCACAGCTGTGGAGACATTTGTTCAGTGTTATTCAGAGCTCTGATTGAGGCACACCACTTGCAGAGACTGATTGAGGCACACCACTTGCAGAGACTGATTGAGGCACACCACTTCCTGGTTTTATAGTCCCTCCCCCTCCCTCCAGCGGGGGCAGCAGAGAGAATGGGGAATTTTGTAAAAGCATTAATATCTCTGTCATATTTCATCGATGGGAAAAATCCTCAGCACACATGCTGCGGAGGGGGGCTCTGAGCACGGTGGCCAAAAATGACGGCCGTAGGTGGCAGCGTTCTCTCGGAAATCGCAGCACAGATCGCCAAAACCGGTCAAGAACAGAGTTTTAGTAATATACTAGACCAAGTGCAGACCCGTTGGGTCTGTTTCCCCAACGGCGTTTTGCAGGGGGGGGGGGGGGGCGGGGGGGCTGCGGCATCAAACTCATATTAACCAACCCCCAAACACACAGGTGGGGGGGGGGGGGGGGGGTGTGAAGGGGGGTGGGAGGGGCGAGGAGGTGGAGGAAATGGGACAGATTTGGGAGGGAAAGGAGAGCGGGGTAGGGGGTGAGAGAGGGGGATGGGGAGATAGATGTGGTGGAGGGGGAGGATGGGGAGGTAGGGAAGGAGGGAGGGAGGGGGAGAGGGGTGGGGGAGAGAGGGGAAAGAGTGGAGAGGGAGGTGGAGAGGGGTAGGGGGAGTGATGGAAGAGGGACAGAGGGGTAGGAGGAAGGGGGTGGCGTAGAGAGGGAAGGGGGGTGGGGGAGAGAGGGATGGGTGGGAGAGGGGTTTCGGAGAGGGAAACATAGAACCATTGAAATTAAGTGCAGGAGTAGGCCATTCGGCCCTTCGAGCCTGCACCACCATTCAATATGATCGTGGCTGATCATCCAACTCAGTATCCTGTACCTGCCTTCTCTCCATACCCCCTGATCCCTTTAGCCACAAGGACCACATCTAACTCCCTCTTAAATACAGCCAATGAACAGGCCTCAACTACCTTCTGTGCCAGTGAATTCCAGAGATTCACCACTCTCTGTGTTAAAAATGTTTTTCTCATCTCGGTCCTAAAAGATTTACCCCTTATCCTTAAACTGTGACCCCTTGTTCTGGACTTCCCCAACATCTGGAACAATCTTCCTGCATCTAGCCTGTCCAACCCCTTAAGAATTTTGTAAGTTTCTATAAGATACCCCCTCAATCTTTTAAATTCTAGCATGTACAAGCCGAGTCTATCCAGTCTTTCGTCATATGAAAGTCCTGACATCCCAGGAATCAGTCTGGTGAACCTTCTCTGTACTCCCTCTATGGCAACGATGTATTTGAACATTGGGCATTGTGACATCACACGATGGAACGTTCACCAGGGGCTGGGGCTGGTGCTGCTTCTATGGGTGAGAAGCCAGTTTAGTTGTGAAATATTGGGGGGGGGGGGGTGGGTTAGGATTTGATTAAAAACGTGCACTTAAACACGACGACCAATGGCAAACCCGTTGGGTCTGATCCCCCAACGCAGCCGTTCCCTACCCGTAGCCCCCACTGGGGGGGGGGTGGGGGGCGGGCGCCTCACACACACTAACCACCCCCACACACAGAGTTTGAAAAGTGCATAAAGACCGTTCCCTACCTGTAGCCCCCAGGGGAGATTTGGTCGTCGAAGTCGGGTCCCTGCCGTCTTAAAATATCGTATCTTGAAGTCGTCGAAGTCGGGTCCGTCTCGGCAACGCGTGGGGGGGGTGGTGGGGGGGTTAGCGGTGCGGCATCACACACACGAAGCTTCGACACACACAGAGCCTTAAAAGTGTAAATGCCCGACCTCTTTTCCGTTTTTCTCTAATTTAATTAAGATGTGCAGGTGGTGTTCTTATCGAGGTTCAGGGGTGAATGACGTAAATATTTTCACACAATATGGGAACATCTCATGTTGTCTTGAAGGCTCCTCGGCCCACATCTGACTCTCTGTACTGTCACTATGGCAACGATGTCTATGAGCACTGGGCATTGTGACATCACACGATGGAACGTTCACCATTGGCTGGGGCTCCTGCATAGGCATATGTAAATGAATCCATTCCGATTGGACATATGTGAAGATTGGGCATTGTGACATCACACGATGGAACGCTCAGCAGGGGCTGGGGCTGGTGAAGCTTCTGTGGGTGTGAAGCCAGTTTAGTTTTGAAATATTGGGGGGGGGGGGGGTTAGGATTTGATTAAAAACGTACACTTAAACACGTCGAAATGTAATGAGGAACGGATACTTAGAAAGAAAAGAGAAATCTCTACCAAAATGGAAAAGATGTCGGCGATTCAGCGTTCCCCCTTATCCTTAAACTTTGACCCCTTGTTCTGGACTTCCCCAACATCCGGAACAATCTTCCTGTATCTAGCCTGTCCAACCCCTTAAGAATTTTAAACGTCTCTATAAGATACCCCCTCAATCTTCTAAAATCTAGCGATTACAAGGCGAGTCTATCCAGTCTTTCTTCATATGAAAGTTCTGACATAACAGGAATCAGTCTGGTGAACCTTCTCTGTACTCCCTCTATGGCAACGATGTCTTTGAACATTGGGCATTGTGACATCACACGATGGAACGTTCACCATTGGCTTGGGCTCCTGCATAGGCATATGTAAATGGATCCATTCCGATTGGACATATGTGAAGATTGGGCATTGTGACATCACACGATGGAACGCTCAGCAGGGGCTGGTGCTGGTGAAGGTTCTGTGGGTGTGAAGCCAGTTTAGTTTTGAAATATTGGGGGGGGGGGGGAAGGATTTGATTAAAAACGTGTACTTAAACACGACGGAATGTAATGAGGAGCGGATACTTAGAAAGAAAAGTGAAATCTCTACCGAAATGGAAAAGATGTCGGCGATTCTGCGTCCAGTTTCGGAGTTGCAGGGAATCAATGGAAGAAATGTGACAGCCGGACGGAGTTCCGTTTCGGAATTTTGGGCGAGAGTTTTATATATTAACTAGACCAAGTGCAGACCCGTTGGGTCTGTTTCCCCAACAGCGTTTTGCAGGGGGGGGGGGAGGGGGGCTGCGGCATCAAACTCATATTAACCAACCCCCAAACACACAGGTGGGGGGAGGGGGGGGGATGTGAAGAGGTGGAGGAAATGGGACAGATTTGGGAGGGAAAGGAGAGCAGGGTAGGGGGTGAGAGAGGGGGATGGGAAGAGAGATGTGGGGGAGGGGGAGGATGGGGAGGTAGGGGAGGAGGGAGGGAGGGGGAGAGGGGTGGTGAGAGAGGGGAAAGAGTGGGGAGGGAGAGTGGAGGGGGAAGGGGGAGAGGTGGAAGAGTGGGGAGGGAGGTGGAGAGGGGTAGGGGGAGTGATGGAAGAGGGACAGAGGGGTAGGAGGAAGGGGGTGGCGTAGAGAGGGAAGGGGGGTGGGGGAGAGAGGGATGGGTGGGAGAGGGGTGCGTAGAGGGAAACATAGAACCATTGAAATTAAGTGCAGGAGTAGGCCATTCGGCCCTTCGAGCCTGCACCACCATTCAATATGATCGTGGCTGATCATCCAACTCAGTATCCTGTACCTGCCTTCTCTCCATACCCCCTGATCCCTTTAGCCACAAGGACCACATCTAACTCCCTCTTAAATACAGCCAATGAACAGGCCTCAACTACCTTCTGTGCCAGTGAATTCCAGAGATTCGCCACTCTCTGTGTGAAAAATGTTTTTCTCATCTCGGACCTAAAAGATTTACCTCTTATCCTTAAACTGTGTCCCCTTGTTGTGGACTTCCCCAACATCTGGAACAATCTTCCTGCATCTAGCCTGTCCAACCCCTTAAGAATTTTGTAAGTTTCTATAAGCTACCCCCTCAATCTTCTAAATTCTAGCATGTACAAGCCGAGTCTATCCAGTCTTTCGTCATATGAAAGTCCTGACATCCCTGGAATCAGTCTGGTGAACCTTCTCTGTACTCCCTCTATGGCAACAATGTATTTGAACATTGGGCATTGTGACATCACACAATGGAACGTTCACCAAGTGCTTGTGCTCCTGCAAAGGCATATGTAAATGGATCCATTCCGATTGGACATCTGTGAGCATCGGGCATTGTGACATCACACGATGGAACGTTCACCAGGGGCTGGGGCTGGTGATGCTTCTATGGGTGAGAAGTCAGTTTATTTTTGAAATATTGGGGGGGGGGGGTTGAAGGATTTGATTAAAAACGTGCACTTAAACACGACGACCAATGGCAAACCCGTTGGGTCTGATCCCCCAACGCAGCCGTACCCTACCCGTAGCCCCCACTGGGGGGGGGGGGGGGCGGCATCACACACACTAACCACCCCCACACACAGAGTTGGAAAAGTGTATAAAGACCGTTCCCTACCTGTAGCCCCCAGGGGAGACGTGGTCGTCGAAGTCGGGTTCCGGCCGTCTTAAAATAGCGTATCTTGAAGTCGTCGAAGTCGGGTCCGTCTCGGCAACGCGGGGGGGGGGGGGGGGGGTGGCGGGGCGGCATCACACACACGAAGCATCCCCACACACAGAGCCTTAAAAGTGTAATGCCCCAACGCAGCCGTTGCCTACCCGCAGCCCTCACGGGAGACGTGGTCCTCGAAGTAGAGCCGTTCCCGAAAGGCCGTTTTTAAATGGCGTCGCGTGAGGTTGTGCTGCGGGCGCCAGCAGCTGTTATGGTCGCTGGCCAGCAGGAGGCGACAAAATGAGTTTAAGGGGGGGGGGGGAGGAGAAGGTTTTAATGGAAAAAATGGACATAAACATAACGAAATGTAATGAGGAGTGGATAGCTGGAAGGGAAAGTGAAATGTCTACCGAAGTGGCTGCTTGTATGGTTGTGAAGCCAGTTTATTTTTGAAAAACTGGGGGGGGGGGGGGGGGGGGGGGGGGGAGGAGGCATTACACTTTTGCGTTGGGGCATTACACTTTTAAGTGGTGAAAGTTCTGACATAACAGGAATCAGTCTGGTGAACCTTCTCTGTAATCCCTCTCTATGGCAACGATGTCTTTGAGCATTGGGCATTGTGACATCACACAATGGAACGTTCACCATTGGCTGGGGCTCCTGCATAGGCATATGTAAATGAATCCATTCCGATTGGACATATGTGAAGATTGGGCATTGTGACATCACACGATGGAACGTTCAGCAGGGGCTGGTGCTGGTGAAGGTTCTGTGGGTGTGAAGCCAGTTTAGTTTTGAAATATTGGGGGGGGGGGGGGGGGTTAGGATTTGATTAAAAACGTACACTTAAACACGTCGAAATGTAATGAGGAACGGATACTTAGAAAGAAAAGAGAAATCTCTACCAAAATGGAAAAGATGTCGGCGATTCAGCGTTCCCCCTTATCCTTAAACTTTGACCCCTTGTTCTGGTCTTCCCCAACATCCGGAACAATCTTCCTGCATCTAGCCTGTCCAACCCCTTAAGAATTTTAAACGTCTCTATAAGATACCCCCTCAATCTTCTAAAATCTAGCGATTACAAGGCGAGTCTATCCAGTCTTTCTTCATATGAAAGTTCTGACATAACAGGAATCAGCCTGGTGAACCTTCTCTGTACTCCCTCTCTATGGCAACGATGTCTTTGAGCATTGGGCATTGTGACATCACACGATGGAACCTTCACCATTGGCTTGGGCTCCTGCATAGGCATATGTAAATGGATCCATTCCGATTGGACATATGTGAAGATTGGGCATTGTGACATCACACGATGGAACGTTCAGCAGGGGCTGGGGCTGGTGAAGGTTCTGTGGGTGTGAAGCCAGTTTAGTTTTGAAATATTGGGGGGGGGGGGGGGTTAGGATTTGATTAAAAACGTGTACTTAAACACGACGGAATGTAATGAGGAGCGGATACTTAGAAAGAAAAGTGAAATCTCTACCGAAATGGAAAAGATGTCGGCGATTCTGCGTCCAGTTTCGGAGTTGCAGGGAATCAATGGAAGAAATGTGACAGCCGGACGGAGTTCCGTTTCGGAATTTTGGGCGAGAGTTTTATATATTAATAGATAGATAGATATAGTGATATATACATATATATACACACATATCAAAAACAAGCTAGAGAATAATAATAATAATAATAATAATAATAATAATAATAATAATAATAATAATAATAATAATAATAATAATTATTATTATTATTATTATAATAATAATAATAATAATTATTATTATTATAATAATAATAATAATAATAATAATAATAATAATAATAATAATAATAATAATAACCTATTTTAGTTCAGCTCATTTGAGGTTGTAGTATTTAATATCCTGATGGCTGTAGGGATGAAGCTGTTCCTGAAACTGGACATTACAGTTTTCAGGCTCCTGCACCTTCTTCCCGATGGCAGTGGTGAAATGAGTGTGTGGCCAGGATGATGCTGGCTACCTTTTTGAGTCAGCCATCGATAAATTCCTTCGATGGTGGGGAGGTCAGAGCCGATGATGGACTGGGCAGTGTTCACAACTATATATATATATATATATATATATATATATATATATATATACGAGATATGTGTTTCATATAGATAAATGAAACACATAATCCATCTTGGCTTAAGAAGAAATCACAGTGATCAAGGTGTTTGAACCATATTACTGTACCTGTCATCAAACGGCCCACTGACACAATGATTGCGTGAGACCAGCTTTCTTTAAGGGCAGAGGTTTAGACCATCTGACAACTTGATGAGAACCTTTAGTTTTGATCTTTGATTCAATCTAGATTGTGGAAGAAAAGGCATTAATCTTACCTTACATTACAGAAATTCATGCACATTACAAACAACAATAACAAAATATCATTACTTATTGGAGACAATTGTTTGAATTAATAGGTTACCTGTAATTGAACTTAATATATTAAATTCAGCATGTATGCATGCAAATTGTATAATCTATGTGTGAATTGTTACATTTTTTGACATGATTGTTGGAATATTTTCTTCCAATGTTGTCTGGTTTGTGATCCTTCACTTTAATAACTGTTATTGGGAATAGCACCATGCACTAGTGGCCACTTTTCACATGTGAGACAACATGCTAAGTGTTGACAACTATTCAACTGCAGGCATCATCACATGTGAATCTATCCAATGCTGATCTCAAATGAACATCTTCCAATAATTGCGAGTGGTGATTAAAAGAAGTAATCCTGTTTGATTAATTACATTAGAATCTAATTGATTTGCAGCCATTAAAATATACACAGGTCAAACAGGAATGTGAATATAATTACTTGATGGATGACAGTGTTGACTCAGTAAATTATCAACAAAGCTTTCCATTTTCATTGTAGCCTATCCATGGTCAAATTTTTTTGAATTGTATTATTTATTTGTTTTGCAGCATCTAGCAAATATCAGCTAATCTAGCTGAAGTAAACAATTAGTCAAATTCAGAGTATAGTTCCTTTATTTTTCAAACATACCAGATGTTAATTTTAATTTTGGATGAATAACATGGGAATCCGCTTGCACCACCACACAAATAGCAGATCTAATTCACCTTTAGTGCCTGTGGCATTGCATTGTGAGTTGTTAGGCCACATACAACATCCAGCCAGATAAATATACCAACAAGTACTATCGTGGTTGACAAAGAATGACATTTTAAAATTCTTTTGATCTGCCCTGTGTTAACCCCCATGTCTCAAATGTGAATGGCCATTGTCAACCAACCCATAACATTTAATGCATTATCTCTTTCCTGTGGACAAGCATTGAACTCCATGGCAGTTCATTACAGGAGACACAAAATCAAAACTGGTCAATAATAATGATTTCTACCAGTTCAGTTCAGGCATTATTTTGATTTCTGAAACTATTGCTTATGTATGCAGGTGATTAAAAGATTATTTTGCTGATGCTTTAAATGTTAACGCACATAAATGAATGTCAGCTTTTAAAAAAAAAGTAAATGCTGTACTGGATTGCAGAGTATGGTCCAGTCCGGTAATACAAAACTGGATAAATTGTTTTTGCATTATCCCTCTTGGTTCTTTTTGGTCCAGATGAAAATGATTTCTTTCTAGAAATTCAGAAATGGCATATTTGGACCTTGCTGGCACCAATACCACTTTTGTGCTTTTGTTTGACAGCATCCTTGTCAATTCCTTGGCAGCCTCAACTCTGATACCCGGCTAATGCTGAGTGCTGCTTCCAGAATGCAGCTCTAATCGTCTGCAGCCCGTCTTTTGTTGGTTAAACTATCACGTTCCTGCTGTGGGCTGGGTAGTTCTTGCAACAGAGAGAAGAAAAGATGATTACTATTGCAAAAAAGAAACAGCCCACCTGCTTCCAGCAGATTCAGATTTTGTTTTTATTTTTCACCTTTATTGATAGTTTCAGTTGTGAAAGCCACTGGAAGTACGTACAATTAGGAAAGCAGTGGAAGATGGAAGAGTGAGAGTATTTGGTGCCTATGTCATTTTATTACTATAAATGTCAGTGTCCATTCTGCCTCTGTGCTGTGGTGGGAGTTCTGTAAATTTGCCACGTGAATAGTATCCATCAGGCAGCAAATCATGCTTTTACAGCAACCCATAAGCAAACACAAGTGATGGACTATGTTACCCCGAAGTACCTCAGCAATTCATCAGAGACACTTATGGCATCAGAGAAAGAAAACAAGATGTGGATGAGCTCATAGAAGATCTCATTGAAATCAGAGAATACAAAACTGAGTGACCAATGAACGATGGGGCATGACACAGTGAAGATGCATTAAACAGATCTTTTGAGACTCTAGGTGAAGATTCCATGAAGGGACTGACAGAGTGCAATATTATGAAGAGAAAAAATAAAATCCTTAATGAGTGTCAGAGAAGATGAGGGAAGGATACTGTAAGGCTAGGAGAATCCATGTTTGTAAGACTGATGGAAATGTATTAAAGCCAAAGTCAATATAAGCAACACGATATTTCATTTGATGAACATTAACCAAAATTGAAGATAATGTAAAGTCTTCATGAATGCATTGAAACACAGCTGGTACATACAAAGAGGCATTAGTTTATTTATGTCAGCTTGTATGTTATTGAAATGTTGAATGATTGAATATCTTTGAAACTGTTCCATTGTTGAGAAACAGGCACTTCACATAACTCCGTTGTCCATCACAAAGATGCTTTAAAACTAGCTATTTGGCTGAGACTGTCTCCTCCCTTACACCCGCCCTTATGGTCCCCATTCTCCACCAGCAACTGTACCACCCCACCTCATCCAATGAGTCAGTCATTTCATTATTCATTGAAGGTCCAAAACCTGAGCACAAGATCTAGGCTGGTGGTGTCAGAAGTATTGATATTTGGAAGAAATGTTAAACCTCATCCACCCTCTGCCATGGATGTGAAAAGATCCCACAAAGCAAGTTTTAAGGAGGGCAAGATAGTTCTCTTCGGTAACCACCACATCTTTTCTTTGGAACAGATTATGCAATTCATCTCCTTCCTGTTTTGTTCTGCATTCCTTGACATTGCAACTGTAACTCAAATTTTGCTTGTCTTTGAGATGATTTAGGATCCTGAAGGCTTCTAAATAGATGAAAGTTTGTTATTTCTATTCTCTCATCCATTTTAGTTAAATAATTGCTCCTCGGGCCAGAATCTTACAATAAATTTCCCTGTTCAGAAGCAGGAAAATATGTCTTCACTCAGTGACCAATCCTTTATCTAGCTTGTTCAATAGCCAAAGACAATGATGGAAAAATAAATGGGTGGCAAGCGTCAATTAAAGAGATAGGTAGGCATAAGTGTGGGTAAAACAGTCTTTAAAATGGGAACTGAGGAAGTACGTAGAATTCTAGAGATGTAGAAATAAAGAACTACAGATGCTGGTTTACACAAAAGGACTTAATGTGCTGGAGTAATTCAGCAGGTCAAGCAATATTTGTGGAGAACATGAACAGGTGACATTTCAGGTTGGGACTTCTCTTCCAAATCTGGAGAATAAGGTTAGAGTCTCAGTCACAAAATCACAAAGATCTCTGATTCATTGCTACTGATTTTTTCACTATAGGCTACCTTTGCCCATGATACTCCAGCTCGATATAAGCAATGCCTTGAGGGGAGACAATTGATACAAAATGATCAGGAAGAGTTTGTTATTAAGAGACCATACTACAGGTAGTGATTTTGAAATGTATACTTTTTAAAACTAGGAGTCCGATAGGAAGCTTGAAAAATGTAGTTTGGCATTGGATTTCAGATCCCTGAATAACCTGCAGTTTCTGATGCAATCTGTTGCACTGCAGTGGATTCATGATTGACATTTGCATTGGCACATTCAGAGATTCAGACAAAACTCACATCAAATTTTCTCTTCTCCAAAGGCATTACAGTGTGCAAAATCAATACCATATCTGATAAAGATGGGTTTGTCTAATACAGATTTCATTAAATAGAGTAAAAGTGTTTATTTTTCTTCATTTTATATCTAAATGGCATTAAAATTGAACATTTATCTAGATTTCAAATCAAATAATTTTAGTGAGTAGATTGCCCTTATACTTGAGTTTTCTCCTCAGCAGAATTGACCTGTTCACATGTAATGAAGTGAATGGCATTTCAGCTCTGCCAGCAACCTAAATTATTGATTTGTGGTGCAAGATGTAATAAAAGACATGTAGTTACTACAGTAATCTAAGAGGTAAACATACCCCACCCCTTCCAGTAGAGCTCTTCAATTATATGCGTATAAAGGCCTGTCTGGAAATGTTTGTCATCCAATTACTGTACAAGGTAAGGTTCTTACTAATACTTGCTACTTGACCAGCATTAACAAAAATAGTTCACCCATACTGGTAAATGTGTGCCCTTCTAAAGCTAAACCATGCATGTCTACTTACATTAAATAGTCACATTATATTGTCACTTTAATTATGCACCAACAATTGAATTGAAAAGTAATGAATGCTCTACCATTCAATAAAATGTGATAATTCGTCTCAGTTCCACCATTTAACCTGAACCTCAAAATCTTGCTTCACCTATAATCCAAAAAACATTATTTTGCAGTTCCTTGGAATCAAGGATGGCATGCTTCCAATCCAGTTCTGTGTGGTTTCAGATGACTGAAGAGGTCAATGCTGGACGTAAGTTCTCTGTGACAGATGGGGAAGAAACTGTTTGAAAGAATAGAGGCTTTTCAATTTGGGAGTGATGTGTTCCTTCCACCGTTTTCATTGCCCTTTTATTTGCTCGCGATGACAAGATCCTAGGTGATTAATGCTGTATATTATCGTTGCTTCTTCCACACTTTGGTACAGATGCTATGCATTGTATGGAGATTTTGAGAGCACTCTGTTACTCTTTTATCAAGATGGAGCACAGAATAGAGAATCTGGTGTCATGATATGCCCATTGGAATTGACTGAGTGTTGACTGGGGTGTCGGTGCTAGAGGTGTAGACCTGAGAGAGAACATTCACATTGGTTTGCTAAACCTGCCACAGGTTGGAGAATTGGCAGAAGCAGCACAGGTGGTCCTTCTCCTGTGCTTGTTGTAAGCAGTCTACATTTCAGAGTTGTACACAATGTTAGGAATTACCGCTGTCCAGTTTACCATAAAGTTTGAGATCTAAATCATCAAACTTTCATTTCCTTAGATGACCCAAAACCATACCGGTGCACTGATGATGAAAGTGAATTTCATCATCAATGTCTGTCTTCATTGAGATATTTCCCCAAGGTTTAAGAAGTGGTTCACGTTTTTAAAGATCAGATCATGTATCTTTCCCTTTCCAATGGACAATTCCACTGGTTCATAACCATCTGAGAGAAGAAATTCCACTTCTGTCTTAAATTGTGACTCTCTTTTACCCTCTAGTCTAAATTTCACCAGCAGGGGATGGGTCACGATAAGCACCTATCCTCTCACCTTTTCATCCACCTCAGAATCATTTATATTTTAATGGCACTTTCAGAAAAGCCTTGAGATTACACAAGATACACACAAAAACACGTTTTCACCACAACCAATGACAATCAATCACTCAAATACATAGACACATAGAAACATAGAAAAATAGGTGCAGGAGTAGGCCATTCGGCCCTTCGAGCCTGCACCGCCATTCAATATGATCATGGCTGATCATCCAACTCAGTATCCTGTACCTGCCTTCTCTCCATACCCCTTGATCCCTTTAGCCACAAGGGTCACATCTTAAATATAGCCAATGAACTGGCCTCAACTACCTTCTGTGGCAGAGAATTCCACAGATTCACCACTCTCTGTGTGAAAAATGTTTTTCTCATCTCGGTGAAGCATGTTTTTATCATAATAATTAGAACCCATTCCACTCCCTGCCCTCCGCCCAATAAATTAATTCTACATTACCAACAAATTTACACGGAGCAAATCTTCTGAGGAATACGTTACAATTTAGCCCCACTCCCTTTTATACTTTGATTGAATAATCACTCCAACTAATCACAAATGTTTGCTTAACCAACATCGCTGAAGAAACAAGCAGTTCACTAGGACTTGTATACAAATAATCTGGCACATGTCTAGCATTTTTGCATTGGCTACATATCCAAACACTTGTGGTTCGATTTGTTATCTAAGACCTATTGAAATGTAAGCTCTCTTTTTCTTTAATTGATTTTTGGACGTTGATTATTTTTTCTTGATTTAATTTTCCTGGTACCTTCTCTCATAGAATAGTAAGATTAAACGAGAACTTACCAGTTTGAAGTTTGATCTTTATTTTATGAGGAGGAACGTTGAGGGAATACGTGAAGAACCCCGCCTACGGCGCACGCGTGTCATTCTTCAAAGCAGCGGTGTGAGGTCACAGATAGAAAATAATGACCTAAGATAGTAAGATTATTAAAGAGATACCAGTTTAAGATATGACCATATAAGGGTGGGAGCGGAGGGCACGTATTCCCTCAACGTTCCTCCTCATAAAATAAAGATCAAACTTCAAACTGGTAAGTTCTCGTTTAATCTTACTATTTTACTTCGGAGTCACGTGAGTGACTTCGTGAAGACTTCAAAGCTCTGTGACCTCATGCCGTGGAACGAGTCCAATCTTCACAACTGCCTTGGTAGTTTGGGAGAAATTGTTACTGGTATTTAAAAAAAAAAACAAAAAAAAACACAATGATACCAACATTTTTAAGCAAAAATTGTAAATAATATTTATTAAATCAATTTATAAACCTTATAAGCTTCAGGTGTAAATTAAATAGAACTCAAAATTTTGCCCGAAAACGTTTCTTCTTTTCTAACTGGTTTGTTGTAATATGTGCGAAACGTTTTCTCTGATGACCATCCTGCAGTTCTGAGGATATTGTCCATCGGTACCTCCAGGCGATTAGCTGCTGATGTAGATGCAGCCCTGGTGGAGTGAGATTTGAATACATTAGTGTCCACTCCTGCCTGAACTAAGCAATATCTCAGCCACCGTGAAATGGTCTGAGTCGAGACTTTATGGTATGGCTTCTTATGGCTAATTAAAAGAGCCTTTTCATTGCCTCTGATAGCCTTCGTTCTGTCCATATATAACATGATGTGTTTTACTACACAGAGACGTTCATCCTGTGGATAGGCTATGAACTCTATCACCTGACCCGCTGATCCTGGTCTATTTTGCTTAATAAGGCCCTGGATCACGAAAATCAGCCTTCCTGTCGCCTCCGTCAAGTTATCCAATCTTAACTTCTGTAATGACTGGACCCTTTGCGCTGTGACCAGCGCCATAAGCATAACCATTTTCATAGTTAGATAGTTTAGCGGTAATGCCGTAGCCGGTGACCAATTCCGTAACATTTTTAGGACTACGCTCACATCCCAGATTTGGCTATATCTAGCCCTTGGTGGGTTAGTGTTAAAGATGCCTCGTAGCAGTTTTATTACTAGAGGATGTGAGCCGACACCCTGTCTTTCTGTGCCTTCCCATAAATAACTGGACAAGGCACTCCTAGCACTATTGACCGTGCTGTAACTGAGTCCTTCAAAGTGCAGGCTTGTGAGGAATTCTAGGACAGCTGGAATATCCACCTTTCTGTGGTCTAGATTGTTGTCCAGGCAGTATTTAGTCCATTTCTTGACATGACATAAATATTGTTTTTGAGTGGAAAGTCTCTGTGCTGCTGTGATCATGTCCACAGTTCTATCAGATAAACCCATATGCCGAAATGGTTCCTTCAGAGTCTACAAACCAATAAATTTAGATAATTATGGCAAGGATGGCTGTCCCCAGTCACCGGATGCACCAGCAACTGAGGACTATGTTTTAAAGTAATATATGGTGTAAGCACCAAATCCTGCAGCACCGAGAACCATGGTTGGGTAGGCCAATCAGGTACTATGAGAATCCCAGATGCCGAGTCTAGCTGAATTTTCCGTAGTACCCGATTGATGAGGCAGAAAGGAGGAAATGCATAAATGAACCATTTCCCCCAGTGCAAAGAGAATGCATCTGTAGCTTCTGCCTCAGGATCTGGTTCCCATGATATATACCTAGGTAACTGATGATTTAACCTGGATGCAAAAAGATCAATATCCGGCCTTCCGTACTTTGCTGTGATATCAGCAAATATCTTTCTGTCTAACATCCATTCCGTATTTTCATTAAATTTTCGTGACCTGGCGTCTGCCACTGAATTAAGTATCCCTGGTAGATACGTAGCCGATAACCAAATATTCCTTTGGATACACCATTCCCAAATATGGTTTGCCAATTCATCACAGGATATTGATATATTTCCACCCATATGATTTATATATGCCACCACCGTGGTATTGTCTATCTGCAATCTAACATGCTGGTTAATCATTCCCGAGCAATAAGATTTTAAACCATAAAAAGCACTCAACATTTCTAAGTAATTTATACCCTTTGTGGTAAGTAGGTTAGTTTCCTGTATATTCCATCTCCCCCCCACAATCAAGATATCACCCAAATATGCCATCACTCTATAGTTTTGTTGTCTAAGAAATGCCAAAGCTGGTTTAAGAATTTTTGTGAATAATCTAGGGGCTGACGTTAGCCCGTTTGGTAGCGCCTTGTATTGCCAAAGCTGACCCATCCAATTAAATTTCAAAAACCGTCTGTGTTCTTCTCTGATGGGTACCGTATAGTAAGCATCTTGCAGATCAATACTTGCCATAAAGTAGCCTGCCGACACTAGCTCTGTAGCAGTACTAAAAGTATCCATTTTAAAATGAGCATATTGTACAAACTTATTAAGTGTTGATAAATCAATAATTATCCGGCAACCCCCATCTTTCTTATGTCTAATGAATATATTTGAGACAAATTCCTGTTGTTCATGTTTGGTTTTTTCAATTACTCCTTTCGTGAACAACCTTTGTATTTCAATTTTTGCTTTAGCTCTGTCTAATTTGGTAAGCATATAAGTTCTGTCCGGTGTATGTTGTACTGGAGGTTCTTGTATGTGTATAAACTCTATAAGATATCCCTTAATACTGCTAAGGATATACCTATCCACAGTTAACTTACACCATGCTTCCAAATGAAATTGCAACCTCCCTCCAAGTTCTGTGCTCCTTATTAATTTTTGAGGCACAGACCCACCTACCTCCATGGTTATCGGTGGTGTTACTTTCTTGGTCTTAACCGAGGTTGCGGAGGGCCTTGAGGTTGAAAGTGGGGTAAATGTTGAAGTGGAGGCTTCCGCATTTTCCATTGTGGGCGTCCCGGGCCAACCCCCCTAAAAAGGACGCTGTTGCTGGTTTCCCCTGGCCTCTCTCCAATTTTTCGTACTATACATACTAGTACTTGCTTTTTTAGTCGTCCCATAAGGATGATACCGTTTTCCGACATATCCTTTGGTCGCTTTTATTAGGCCCAACGTTTTGGCCTCTTCCTCCAAATCTTTGACCTGTTTTGATAGGTCACCCCCAAACAACAAATTTTGAGGTTTTATGGCTTTCTGTTTGCACAGGATTGCAAATTTTGGGTCTAACGTTGGCTGAATAGCCCCTTTCCTGATGTTGTTCAGTTCAAATTGAACATTGCAAAACAGTGCTAAAGCGTCTTTCATGTCATTGGACATATCCACATTTTCCAGCCTACGGGCCAAAGCTGTTATACCCGCCGAGAGTCCTTTACTAGCATTCTGTATTTTTATATCCAGACTCCGAATATCCTGCCCCACGTGCCTCCAAATGCTTCGGTTCACCTTGGGTACATTCAGAGCCGCACAATTTCGCGGAGGTAAATGTCTTGCCCATACCTCAGCTAAGGTATCAGTTTTGAGGTGATGGGTCGTCATATAATCAATGCTGGCCGCCATCCTGGCCTCTAGGTCTTTTCCAGTTTCTTCTTGCTGGAAATATGTGTGCACCATGTCCAGCAACTGTGTGCCCTCATCCTCCATATGGGAACGTGGCTCTGACTCTTGTTCAGAGTCCGAGTCAGGCAGCCCTTGAACACCCTCTTCAGATGAGGATGATATGTCCAGCAGCCTTTTCTGGCCATGCTCTGAGGGACTTACACCTGTATGTGTGCGGCTTTTATCCATTTTCTGGAGCCTGACACTATGGAGATGTTCCTCCCACAACCGCTCCAGCCGACTTTCGTGCTCTCCCGCACTAGTCGCTCGCGGGTGTTTCTTTTTAGCCCACCGCTCCTGCCGACTTTCGTGCCCTCGGGCACTAGTCGCACGCGGTTTAAATCGCAACTCGTCGCCATGCCTACCGGCTCTGGTTGCTCCCGGCCGCTGCAAACGCCGTTTTTTCGCCGTCCCGGTACTCCTCCAAACAGATAGATGACGGCCCCACATGCTGCAGCCACTCGTACTGTTTTCCGAGCTCTGCAGATGCGATCGCTGCCGGCTGCTCTATGCCCTGCAGCTGGTCATCATCACTGCTATACAAGTAAGTATTTACCGGCGATTTTTCGGGCTCACTTTCCCAGCGGTTCGTTTTGCGTTTCGCCTTCCCGCCCGGTCTAGAATTAGTTTTTCCCGGCGCGGGGTTTGAATCTGGCACAGCTGGCTCAACGCAAACTGCCTGTGCCGTCGGCTGCTGCTGCGGGTCCCCGGCACCTTTACCGCCGACATCCTGCAGCTTCTTCACAGCCTTTCTGCGTCCTCTATCCATTCCTAAAAAACGGTGAAAATGCAGAATCACTTACCTGCCGTCGACCGGCTTTTCAACTCTCCCGTTCAAGGGGACGTCCTCCCCAGGTCCGACACGTTCAATGCGTGTATGCGATATATGACACGCGTGCGCCGTAGGCGGGGTTCTTCACGAAGTCACTCACGTGACTCCGAAGTAAAATGATAGTATCACAGCCAATGATTTAGCCGAAAGTGAATACATCTGGTGAGTATTGACAAACCAAAAATCCATGGATACAGTCATTGAAATTGTATTGTAAATGGATAAATTACTTGGTAGACACAAAATGTTGGAGTAACTCGGCGGGACAGGCAGCATCTCTGGAGAGAAGGAATGGGTGACGTTTCGGGTCGAGATCCTTCTTCAGACTGATGTCAGGGGAGTGGGCAGGAAAGAGATAGAATGTAGTAGGAGATAGTAAGACAGGTGGGAGAACTGGGAAGGGGGAGGGGATGGAGAGAGAGGGAAAGTAAGGGCTATTTGAAGTAAGTGTTGGAACCTATAGTCCAGGTTGGGTCCAAACTGGGAGGAACTGGGATAAATTACTTAACTGAATTTCTAGGTCAGTAACTTGCCATACATTTCTACTCCTCCCAACTGCACATTAAGTAATCTTCTGAACTGCTGCCACCGATCAAAGCCCCCCCCCCCCCCCCCCCCCCCCCCCAACTCCCTACTCAATTCATTTTTATTATGGATCAGATTACATCCGTGCTAGATTGCTGATTAAAGCATTTTGCAGCAGAATGGCCCTTGCAAATGTATCTCTGTTTATTCATTTGTCCAGCATGATATAAAGTAAACACTTAAATACCAACTACCTCATCCATTGGAGCACTGAAACAATACTTGGAAGAAGCTCAAAATAATGTTTACAGTGTCATCTTCCCCAAAGGCAAAAGAATATTACAACAGTCATCTGAAAAATGACAAGTGAAAAGTTTGATTGGTGTTCACCACATCTGAAGAGGAGGGAGTGTGGCTGAAATTCCTTAGCAGCTGTCTGGGGAATAGTTCTTGAACACAGTGTAATTTCTAGCCTGCACTTACAATAGCAATGTCAGAAACCTAAAAAATATATGCCTGGTTCCTCTAACAAAATGGTCAATTACATTGCAGAAAGTGATCTTTTAAACTTTAAATCCATTTTGAAGGTTTAGTCACATCAGACTGCAAGAGGTTGGTGGTCAGCAATGTTCAACAGCTAGTGGGAGGGAAAAATATGGGTTTGACATAAAGCAGGATAAGCTCAATGTGGAGGTATAGGAACAGGAAGATGCCCTTTGGGCTGATTGCCTCTGTACACAGCTGGGGCGAAGAGGGATGCAGATCCCTGGGGCTTAAGTGGTAACGAAAGGCTTAGTGAGCAAGGGAGATCATTTCAATCAATGAGGGAATTGCTTAGCAGATTCTGGTGAACACCTGTTAGTCTTGGCGAATTCCATAAGCTGCAAGAATAAAGCCTGCATGAAATGGAATAAAAGCATATGTGCATTGTTAGGGTGGTGCACGTGAATGTGCATGGTTCAATAATTTTGTTGAATGCTCAGAATACTAATCCAATGTTTGAGTTTGTAATCCTGGGGCAGCATTAGTTTAACTGAATGGAAGAATCATTGGCAGAACACCAATAATGTCAGGATGATCCCTGGCTTGTCCAGGAACCAGAAGCATCATGAAGCAATGCTATTTTGTTGTTAATTGCCCAGGTGGAAACATGGATTTCCATGTTACTTCTTCTCTGCTGGCCTGTTGGGATTTAGCAAATGGATCATTAGTAATAGCGGGAGTGAGATAAGTTTGCTCTTCAAGGTGGCACCCTTTGACTAGATGTAAATCTACAGTTAGGTTGGACCTGAAACATTGGCACAAAATGAAGGCAAAGTATTTACAGGTGGTTCCCATGTTTGTAAGGGTTACATTCCTGAGAACAGACTGTAAGTCATTTTTGTGACAAATCAGAAATGACTGTTTTCTATAACCAACCATATCACATCACTCTACACAGTCTTGCTATAATTTTTTCATTTCATTAAATAATCACCCAAATGCCACCGTAATTAAACTAATGGAATCGATACTGTGTCCTGTCATTCATGAATATTGCAAACTATTATTGTTACTATCTTGAGAAATGCTTTAGGGAGAATTTGTATAAATTTGGATTCTGGAGAGTCATGTCATCTATAATCCAGAGCTCCTGTGTTGCCTGGAAGCTTATGAATGCAGGGTGATCTCTGGCTGTATAGTGACCTCTTCGGATTCAGCCACATATGAGGAGGCTAGTACTCAGATTCTCTCTTCCAAGACTGCTTGGGGACATTGGTATGATTTATTGGACACATTTATGCATTGCAGACTCTCTGGTCTAAAACATTTCCCTTTGCATTGAGCTGAGTCAGCATTCTTCCCAGCAAGTCAGAAGGTTGTGGGTTCAAATCATGATCAAACGGACAAATACTGTACCTCAGCTGAGACTTCACTGCAGTAGTGGGAGAGTGCAGCACTGTCAGAAGTGCTGCTTTAAGAAGTTGCATTTATCTGCTCTTGAAAAGATTCTGTGTTATATTTCCAAGAAAAGTAAGTTATTTGCTCAATTCGGGCCAATATTTATCCCTCAATCAGCTGTTCTAAATCAGATCATCCAAAAGTATTTTGTTGGTTTTAACATATTTGGAATCTTCTAAAAGTTATTTGAAAGGCAAGGGAGCTGTGCATGTCTTTCTCTTTAGTGTCTTCATTGAAACATTGAAGTCAAAGGAGGTGTGCAGTCACCTTGACTGCTGCATGAAGTTACATGCACGCCATCCGGTGTCATTGAAATCTTTTTTTAACTTTTGCAAGGTTCCTGTTACACATCACTGATAAATTATAATGATAGTTATGGACATTCAGGTACTGCTCTGTGTACTGCAACTAATAAATACATCTGTCAATGGATAACTGCCTTTCTCTTTCCATGGCATCTGACCTTGAGTATTCAGCATAAATTCTACACCTTTTCCTGCCAATATTGCAGAGGCAATAAGTTCCAAACCAATCTCCACTATTGCAAAATTGGTCTGAAGAAGGGTTTTGGCCTGAAACGTTGCCTATTTCCTTCGCTCCATAGATGCTGCTGCACCCGCTGAGTTTCTCCAGCACTTTTGTCTACATTGCAAAATTGGTGTTGGCTTCCTTCTTTCAGAGGTTCAAAATGCAAATACAGTTGCCACTAACTGGGGAAAAGTTCCATCCAACACTACTCCACAAAATGACATTTCCTGTTTTAAAAAAAGTTTTAATTTTTGTTTTTCAAAAGTACAGGACTCCATAAAATATGGATTGCAAGTCCCATTACCTACTTCAAGTAAGTTGTGAGCAGAGGAAATGGGGGAGGGGGGGGGAGATTATATGATGTCATTGAAGACAATTTAAATATACAAGGGAGCAGGTCCCTGGAGCAGTCGAGCTGGTTGCTAAAGCTGTGCAATCAGGAAGACACCAAGCACAAAGGAGGATTTAAATGTGGAAAATCAGACCCACAAGGTTTAATTTTGTTTGATTAAACATAGTCATTATCTTTTTTTCACTAAATCGCCTCAAAGGTTATTTGCAATTTCCCTTGACTTTCTGCTTTTTTGTCTACAAAGTTTTCAAATGGTTATTTTGAAGCTTCTTGGATTATTTCTCTCCTTCGTCATGCTAAAAGTAGTGAAAAATATGTATGTTCAATTCCATTGAGATAAGCCCCATTAATGGGGCCAACACTTAGAAGTAACTCTGTAAAATATAATGAATATTAAGAGGATTAACTATGTCGCATGAATTTCTTCCAAGATGTCACTCAACTAGACAAGCATGTTTCAAAGTTTTGATTGCCATTTGGTTTGGTACCGGGTGGAAGCTGCACTTCTTTTTTCTTGATATTAATTCTACACTAGAACGTGAGTCTGCTGCTGATTGCCTCCAGGGCTCTTTGCGCTTGTTAGTCTTTCAGTTACAAGTGTTAATTTCATTATTTGGATACTGACTGCCATTGAGCTAAGGCTTTGCTTGCTTATTAGTCTTGTTGGCACAAGGGGAAAAAGTACGTTGTCACTAGTGATCAGCTGCTTAATCCTGTAACCTCAATCAGAGCTGATGACAAGATAGCATTAAATCATGTTGGTAATCTGTCTGAGTTTAGCAATGGAAAACATAAAGAATAGTCCATTGTACAAAATGTTGAGGAGGCTGAAAACAGGAAACAATGAAAATAGGAAATGCTGAAATCAGGAAGTCAGGTAGGATCAGTGAAGAGGGTGGAGTACTAACGTTTAAAGTTTATGAATATTCATTGGAACTGCCTATTCATTGGAATTGCCTATGAAAGTAAGCATGCAGGTACAGCAGGCAGTGAAGAAAGCGAATGGCATGTTGGACTTTATAACAAGGGGAGTCGAGTATAGGAGCAAAGAGGTCCTTCTGCAGTTGTACAGAGCCCTAGTGAGACCACACCTGGAGTATTGTGTGCAGTTTTGGTCCCCTAATTTGAGGAAGGACATTCTTGCTATTGAGGGAGTGCAGCATAGGTTTACAAAGTTAATTCCCAGGATGGCAGGACTGTCATATGCTGAGAGAATAAAGCAGCTGGGCTTGTACACTCTGGAGTTTAGTAGGATGAGAGGATATCTCATTGAAACATATAAGATTGTTAAGGGTTTGTTCATGCTGGAGGCAGGAAACATGTTCCCGATGTTGGGGAAGTCCAGAACCAGGGGCCACAGTTAAAGAATAAGGGGTAAGCCATTTAGAACGGAGACGAAGAAACACTTTTTGTCACAGAGAGTTGCGAGTGTGTGGAATTCTCTGCCTCAGAGGGCGATGGAAGCAGGCTCTCTGGATGCTTTCAAGAGAGAGCTAGATAGGGCTCTTAAAGATAGTGGAGTCAGGGGATATGGGGAAAAGGCAGGAATGGGGTACTGATTGGGGATGATCAGCCCTGATCACAATGAATGGCGGTGCTGGCTCGAAGGGCCGAATGGCCTACTCCTGCACCTACTGTCTATTGTCTATTGCCTGTCTTGCCAAAACTAGGTCCTCAGAAATAATTTATTTTAAACTTGTCTCCCTTTTTGTAAATGGATTAATATCTTCACAGATAATCAAAGTAGTCACTTGAATCATGACAGACCAGTTCTTCTGTTCATCAATATATGGGGGTCAAGAGATGCAAGTGGGTCACATGTACTCAGGATCTTCATGGGTAGTCCCAGGTTCATTTGCTAACATGGGCCTAAGCTAGCAGTGGCTACTTTGTCCCTCTCACCTGTGCTGCCTGCTACTGCTATGTTGCACTGGTGGAAGCGACCGTGGGAGGAGCCGACAGCAATCAGGTGAGTGAGCTAATTTACCTACAGCCTGTGGCAACTGCACGGAACGACGGTGGAAGGAGTTGACAGCATCATGCTGGACAAGGCCAACTACTTCTTCATCGACCCATGTGCTAGTAGGACACAGGGTTTAAATGAGATACGTAAGAATCACTTGTCTCCTTGGTCCTAGACCAGATTTTCAAAGACTTGGAAGTTGCAAGATGGCACCAGAACATGGTGACTTTCTATGTGGTTTTTCAGAACATGATCAGTTTTACTAATGTATGGTATGACTTGATGGATAGCATGCAGGCAATTCATTGTATCTCTGTACACATGACTATAATGAAACCATTGAACCACTGTACCAAAGGGTTTCTCATGAGACTTCATAGGAAGGAGCAGCCTTGTACTAACTTCCTAGATATCAAAGCTGAAATGCAGCAAGACAACTCAATACCTCATTCAAAAAAATGGGAGGAATATGATTAAGGTTAATGAAGCTTTTACTTTTAGGAAACTAAGCTAGTTTGGGTAACTTTTTTTTAAAGTCCTAAATGCCTTTGACTGTTCGTGAATATTAATGATAGTCAAAGGCCCTGTGTGAGTGCAGCTGACCCTTCATGCTAGGGAAATCCCTGTGGTGTACTGGGCCACACTGATGTGTTGAGAACCAGGGCCCTTGTGGAAAACTGCAGCCAAGGTCTTGATGGAGGATAATGCATGGTTCACAGGCTAGTGGTGAGCCATCTTGAGCAGCAAAAGATCTATTTCAGTGAGTCTATTTGTCAGTAACAAAAGACAGTCCTGTGCTGGGAAATATCTCACCATATTATAACTTGGTTGCATTACAATCAAATTTCATCCAGAAAAGGTAGCAATGATCACTGGTTGAGACAGAGACGGTCGTTGGGATGAAGGTGATGTCAAAGAGAAAGGGAGAAAAGGAGGAATGTATCCCATTTGTCACCTAGAACATTAATCTCTGAATGAGATGCTAATATACCTACTTGAAATCGTCTCCTGCGATGGACAGCAGTGAAGCTTCTAGGGGCAGGATATGGACAAAAACATAAATCACGAGAGGTTGCCGGATTCTTGGGTCTGGATAGGTTGCAAGACAGTGGAATACTATTTCTGTTGCAATACTGAAAAACTCTTCACTCCAGCATGAGGTGATGAGATTGTAACAGATCCATTAGCTGATTTTCATTGATTGATGGGATTCCCATCCCTGGAAGCATTTGCTTTGCTGAATAAATCAGAAGAGTAAAGAGAACGTGTTGCAGCTGGTGAGGGTGATGTGATGCAAGTGTTGCAACAATGTGAATAATTTATTGTGTGTTTATGGCCTGGGATTTAATTTGTAGACTGGAAAACATAAAGACTCGTGTCCTCTGATTATCTGCATGGAGTGAATGTCTCCAATGTACGCGCCTCCATTAGAATTTTTATCACAGCAATCCCATGTTGTGCAGAATTTCCATATGTCATGACAGCCTGCACTACCCAATCCTGTTATCTCTCCAGAAATCCTTCCCATCTGCCATCCGCTGTGGGGCAGGTTTTTTGTTAAAAGTCCCATTGGCTACACTTATTTTGCAATAATTTTATCATTTCTCAGTACCTCTATCGAGAACTCAGATAACCATGTAAAGTAAAAATCTGTAAATACTAAACTGCTCAAACATAATGGCCAAACATAGTCGAGCCATTATGAAGTTAAATTCACATCAGATGGCACTAAAGCCTAAAAGATTGTATTAAATGTATTAAATGACTTTATTTTCATATTTAAATTTCCTTATGGCATTCAGGTATAATCAATTCCTAGATGAGTGAGAGGAGTACGCCCATAAATAATTTTATGATTAAATTTTGGGTAATTTAGTAAATCTGTACCCTCAGCATTTTTGTTGGCCTTAAAAATGTTTTCAGTGGATCCTTCAGTCAGTTCTATTACTCTCCCTAGGGCAGCACAGTGTTGCGCGGTAGAGTTGCTGCCTCACAGGGCCAGAGACCCGGGTTCGATCCTGACTACGGATGCCGTCTGTCTGCAGTTTGTATTTTCTCCCTGTGACTGCGTGGGTTATCTCTGGGTGTTCCCTTTTTCTTCTCATGTTCCAAAGACATGCAGGTTTGTAGGATAATTGGCTTCTGTAAATTGGCCCTAATGTGTAGGATATGAAAGTGGGAAAACAAAGAACTAGTGTACAGGTGATTGATGGTCAGCGTGGGCTTGGTGGGCTGAAAGAGCATGTTTCCACATTGTATCTCCAAACTAGACAAAACTAAACTCTTGTGAGCTAAGGCAGCAAGTGTTGGTTGATTATTCTACACTGGGCCCCTGCACAACTTTGTCCCATTCTGTAGCCATTTGCCCTTCATGTATATGTGGCTTCCATGAAGGCAGAAACAGAAAATATTGACAATACTTAGTGGACAAGGCAGCACCTTTGAAGAGAGAAACTGAATTCATCTTTCAAGTTGAGGAACTTTCATCAGTACAGGTTGTGTTATCTGTCCGAAGCTCCTTCATGATTTCCCTTACTGTCGCTGATGAGCATGAAGGTAAATTATAGAAACTGCATGATCTTGTTAGCTTTTTAGTTGGGATGTCTAGCTCTCCAACTCTAGCCATACATATTTGTTTATGTTTGTCACATGCGCCAAGGTAGGCAAGGCAAGGCAAGGCAAGGCAACTTTATTTATATAGCACATTTCATACACGAGGCAGACTCAAAGTGCTTCACATAAAAACATGTCATACAATAAAATGAAATAATAAAATGAAATAAAATAGAAGAACTAAAAGAAAAGAAAAGCAAAATTAAAAATGCATTATATAGCAATGTTACAAAATTTTGAGATTTTAAAAATCAAGTCTGTAATTTATCCCATCAGATAAAGCATAAAAATAAGTTTAATTTGACACCTAATTCACTTTCATATCTCAAGTATTTAAAAAGTTATGGCCATTTTCATACTGGGAAATGAGCATCTTGTTCCCTATTGATTTTCTATGGACATAACAAAAAAGCTGTGATCGTGAACAGTCAAAAGCCCATAACTTTCTTAAAAATTAAGAGAACTGAATGAAATTTTCAGTTATCATAGATTGAAGCATTCTGAAACAAATATAAAATAATCTTACTTGGATGACCTGAAATTAAAGCATATAATTAGTTAGTTACCTAATTGTAGCTAATTTCAGACTTCAATTACTAGATCTAAACATCTATCCATTTCTTAATAAATGATTAACATTTTTAAATAGCCTAAATGTCCAAATAATATTCACAAATAATTCACAATAAAACATGATTTTTAAATCTCATTTACATTAATTTATAGGCCAAATGGAAGGAATTTAGTGTTTAATTGCTGTAAATAAATGTCCATTTAAATCAGCTTTCCAGTGGGTCCCTGTGGAACGCGCTGGTTTAGAACGTTCACATTGCGGTAGATTTGTGCCCCCAAATGCCGAGAAAAATACTGCGCGATATAATGGGGCCAAATTGAGCTACTCGCAATATTAAACTTAGTATAAAGGGATCTTTAGAAGCCCTTTTTAATGTAAAAATTTACAACCTAACTTCTGCTATTTGCTTTATGAGACCCTGCGGTTGCTGGCGGTCACGGGTTTAGAGATTGATTTTTAAACTACTATAACTATTATTCAAGGCCTTTAAACCTAATAATAGCTTTTGCGACGGGGTCTTCCAGCGATTTTTCGTTAATAATTAACTAGGCGGAACATTTTCGATTGGAACAGCTTAGAGAAAATCGCGTTTTAAACCCGCCCCCTCTAAACGGCGCCAAAATCGCGCGCACCCTCAGCAGCAGATCTTCAACGACGCTTCAGGTAGGCTTTGCAACATACCTACATTATAAAAAGTGCAAAAGTTAAAAGTGCAATGTAGTTAAGATTTAGCTGAAAGCTAAAGTAAACATTAAAGTTTTCAATCTTGTTTTAAAAGTGGTCAAAGTTGAGGCAAGTCTTAAATCTTCAGGAAGTTTATTCCAGCTATTTGTTGCATAGTAACTAAATCCTGCTTTCCCATGTTTTGTATTTACTCTGGGAATCACTAACAGATTGGTTTCAGAAGATCTTAGCGGTCTAGAAGGCTTATATAGTGGAAGCATGTCAGTGATATACTTTGGTCCTAAACCATGTAGTGATTTATAGGTGAGCAGCAGGATTTTAAAATCAATTCTCTGACATACAGGGAGCCAATGTAAGGATTTAAGAATTCGTGTAATGTGTTCAAATTTTTTGGTCTTTGTTAGAACTCTAGCAACAGCGTTCTGAACAAGCTGTAGCTGCCTGACAGTTTTCTTTTGGAAGACCTGCAAGGAGACCGTTACAATAATCTAGCCTACTAGTAATAAAGGCATGTACAAGTTTTTCTAAGTCTTGAGCTGACATGAGTCCTCTTAATCTTGCTACGTTTTTGAGGTGATAGTAGGCCGATTTTGTTACTGATTTGATGTGACTGTCGAAATTTAAATCTGAATCCATAATGACCCCAAGATTTCTGGCTTTGTTTGAAGTTTTCAGGGACAGGGAGTGAAGGTGTTGGGTTACTTTAAGCCTTTCTTTTTTAGCACCAAAAACAATTATCTCCGTTTTGTCCTTATTTAGTTGGAGAAAATTTTGGCACATCCAGTCTTTGACTTGCTCAATGCACTGGCACAGCAGATCTATGGGGCGATAGTCATTTGGTGATAGCGCTACATAGATTTGAGTGTCATCGGCATAGCAGTGGTGGTCAATATTATTATTTCGCATGATTTGCCCTAGTGGGAGCATGTAGATGTTGAATAATGAGGGCCCTAAGATCGAACCTTGCGGGACTCCACACGTCACATTGGTTCGTTCTGATACAAAGTCGCCAATGGAAACAAAATAGTTCCTATCTTGTAGATATGACCTGAACCAACTTAAGACTGTGCCTGAGAGCCCCACCCATTTTTCCAACCTGTCCAAAAGTATTGAGTGATCAACAGTGTCGAATGCAGCACTGAGGTCTAATAGCATGAATATTGAAACTTTGCCAGAGTCTGTGTTAAGACGGATGTCGTTTACAACTTTAATAAGGGCGGTCTCGGTGCTATGAAGAGGTCGAAATCCTGACTGGAAGTTGTCGTAGCAGCCAGTTGAAGCCAGGAAGTGATTAAGTTGCTGGAGGACAACTTTCTCAATGATTTTACTTATGAAAGATAGGTTTGATATTGGTCTATAGTTGTTAATAATAGAGGCATCTAGGCTCCGCTTTTTTAAAAGAGGTTTAATAACTGCAGTTTTCAAGGCTTTTGGGAAATTGCCTGATTGAAGAGAGCTGTTAACTATTTGCAGTATGTCTATTGCTAGGCAGTCAAAAACATTCTTAAAGAAGTTGGTAGGTAAAGCATCAAGGCAGCAGGTGGATGGCCTTAGTTGTGTCACCGTTTCCACAAGAGTTTTAGAGTCTATGACATTAAAGCATGTCATCATTGCCAAGTTATCTTTGCCTAAACAGGGTGGTGATCCAACATTTTTGTTTGAAGCGGTGATATTGATGGCACGTCTGATGCCTTCAATTTTATCTGTATAAAATAATGCAAACTCATTGCATTTCTGCGTGGAATGGAGTTCAGGTGGTTTTTGTGTTGGGGGGTTGGTCAGTCTGTCAACAGTTGCAAATAGGATTTTTGCCTTATTAGTGTTGTTGTTAATGATATTGGAGAAAAATGTTTCTCTAGCACTTTTTAAGTCTAAATTGTAGGCACGGAGGCTCTCTTTATAGATGTCATGGTGAATATGAAGTTTTGTTTTCCGCCAGATGCGCTCAGCTTTCCGGCATTCTCTTTTCTGGGCTGTTACAAAAGCAGCTTTTCTCCAGGGTGCCTTTTGCTTACCAGAAATCGTTTTAACCGTAACAGGTGCAATGACATCTATAACTTTCACAATTTTGGAGTTAAAGTTATCTACAAGATTATCAGCAGAACATGGGTTTAGAGGTGGTAACAAGGAGATGGCATTTTTAAAGAGTACATTAGAATGTTCATTTATATACCGTTTTTTGACAGTATTTGATTGTGTCTGTATGTCGGGAATAAAAGATATATTAAAGAAAACACAGAAGTGGTCAGACAATGAAGGATCAGTCACGAAAATATCAGAAACAATGAGACCCTTTGTGATAATCAAGTCCAGGGTGTGCCCCTTACAATGAGTAGCCTCTTTCACATGTTGAGACAGTTCAAATGTGTCTAAAATAGTAAAAGATTATTTTGCACCCTTGTCATTCAAATCATCAGTATGAAAATTAAAATCACCAGTTATAACTAGACAGTCAAAGTCAGTGGAGATGCTAGACAATAATTCTGTTAAGTCATCGAAAAAATTAGCATAATATTTAGGAGGCCTGTAAATAATTAATAGGAGAACTCTGGGGGAACATTTCAATACAGCACAAAGGTATTCGAATGTTGGAAAATCACCAAGTGACATCTGTTTCCCCTGAAATACATTTTTAAATATAGCAGCAACCCCTCCACCTCTTTTTCCAGATCTACATACATCAAAAAAGTTATAGTTGGGAGGAGCTGTCTCGATCAGAATGGTTGCACTGTTATTTTGTTCTAGCCATGTTTCAGTTAAAAACATAAAATCCAGTTTAGAGGTGGTAATAAAATCGTTGACTAAAAATGATTTGTTATTAAGAGACCTAACATTAAGCAGACCCATCCTGATGGTATTATTGATAGGCTTTATGGTTGGTTTTGGTTTGGAGGTAATAGGTATTAGGTTTGTTAGGTTAGCAGTGTGTCTAAGTTTCCCTTTGTTTACTCTCTTAGTAGTCACAACAGGAATGCAGAAGGTGCCATAGTTTGATGTAGGCGACCTTGGGTTCAGCTGATTATGCGGAACTTCCTTCGTAATGTGTCTACGGCTGAATCCTTTCTTGTCTCAGTAATATTCAGGACTGCTTTGAATACAGGAGGGGGGCTGTGGCGCCCTCCGCTTGGTTGTTATCTCCCTGCGGCCGTGACGTGGCGATGGTACTGATATGGGGTGTGGGCTGGGCATCATAGACAGAGATGCAAGAGATGCAAGAGATGCAATAGACAGAGGTACAGTGAAAAGTTTTTTGTTGCCTGCTATCCAGTCAATGAAAACACTGTACATGATTACAATCAATCCGTCCACAGTGGTCAAATATAGGATAAAAGGTATAATATTCTGTACAGGATAAAGTCCAATTAAAGTTAGTTTGAAGGCCTCCAATGAGGTGGATGGGAGGTCAGGACCACACTCTAGCTGATGAGAGGACGGTTCAGTTGCCTGATAACATCTGGGAAGAAACTGTGCCTGAATGTGGAGATCATCAGTCATCATCCAACTGAATGAAGGTGGTTAAATTGGGCTTAGTTACTTGTTATGTTTCGCAGTTCTCTCATAGCTGATGGTCACATCTAAATAAAATTTATATATTTTTAAATGTGGCCATTAGATTTTGCTTTTTTATTACTCACCTGTTTGCAAATAGACTAATTCCTCGGTCAGTTTGAGAAAAGTGTTGGGATTTGGTGTGACTTTCTGTGACTGGTGGTTCAGTTCCATGTACTTTTGTCTTTGAAAGTTTAGTGTTCAAATCAATTGATTTGATCAAAAAAATATTGGTATCCATATCAAAGTTAAATAGAGAGGACCTAGATTTAGGGGAAGGCATTAGAAATTTAGAGGCTATCTGAGGAGGACCTTTTTCACATTGAGTGTGGCAACTACCTGGCTGACACAGTGGTGGAAGCAGTCACTGAGAGCCATTAAGAAGTGTTTCGACAAGTACTTGATTTGCCGAGGCATAGAAGGCAATGGACCAAATGCTGGAAGGTGGGATTAATAGGTTTGGGTGCCTAATGACTGACTTGGACCCAATGAGTTGAATGGCCTGTTCTATGCTGTACGGTCCTGTGACTCATTGTACACAGGCAACATTGGAAGTGCACTTTCTGGATTAGATGTTAAACCTAGGTTATGTTTGCGTCATAAGGTGGACTGTAAAGATCCCTTCTGCAAAAGAGCTAATGATTTATCTCTGGTGTGTTGGTTTGTAGTTATTCCTCAACATAATCTGAGAAAGAAACAACTTTATTTGTCCACCATCAAATTGTCATTGATTTAAGTGCCATAATAATAAATAATAATAATACATTTTATTTTCGGGCGCCTTTCAAAGTCTCAAGGACACCTTACAAAAGTTAACAGAGAGAAAAAAAAACATATAGTCGGAGAAAAATAAATAATAAGGACATCATCAATACACAAATTAAAGCTAGAAATCGTTCCAAAGACACAAAATCAAAAAATCAAAAAACACAATGTGAAGAGAGAGCAGCGGCAGCTAAAGCGCGCCAGCGTCCACTCTCCCTTCCGAAAGCCATCTTGGACACAGACTAACATGTTAACTTACACACAAAAAATCATCCCCCCACAGTGGATACCACTGTGGGGGAAGACACAAAGTCCAGTCCCCAACCCCAGTTCATCCAAAGTCAGGCCTATTGAGGCCACCGCTATTGCCTCTACGGAGGCCCGATGTTCCTGGCCGTTCTGGCTGGGTGGTGTTGCCCCGGCGTCGGGAGAGTCCTCACAGCGGCTGGGCCACCTGGAACGGCCGCTTCCTAGCAGGGGGTTGTTGGCTTCCGAAGCCGACAGGGCCGCGCCGGGTTGGAGCTCCCAAGCTCCCGATGTTAAGGTCGGCGCCGCCCGCTCCACTCAGCAGACCCGCAGCCTGGCGGTGTTGATCTCGGCGGTCACATCTCACCGGAGCTGCAGCGCGTCGATCCAGCGCGGCGACCCAGGATAGGCATCGCCCGCTCCGCTCCGCTCCGCGATAGCGCTCCAGCGAAAAGCTGCCTCACCGACCAGGTAGGGACCTAAAAGTATAATTACCCCCTACCCCCCACATTAAGAAGTCCATTTCTCCAACAAGAACAAGACTTACTAAAAACTTTTAAAAAAAATGAATTAAACGGACGGCTGCTGGATAACAGCCGTTCCCCAAGATGGCTCCTCCTCCACATGCCTCCAAAGTGACTGTTTGCTTCCAGCAATCCAATGCTTCAGTAAGTGCAGACACAAGAAACTGCAGATGTTGGATTCTTGAACAAAACGCAAAGTGCTGGAGGAATTTAATGATTCAGGCAGCATTTGTGGAAGGAACAGACAAACAACGTTTCTTCAGTCGGAAGAAGGTTCCCAACTTTAATCGTTGGCTGTCCATTCCCTCCACAGATGCTGCCTGACCCAGTGAGTTCTTCCAGCACTTTGTGTTTTGCACTTCAATAAGTACTCCTGTGGCTATAGAGCAATTTGGGATGTCCCAAGGTCAAAAAAGCACAATATGCATGCAAATCTTTGTATTCCATGGATATGCAATGGTTAAAATGCTTCAATGAGCCCACATTCATTGACAATAATTCAGAAACATTGTGATCAACTGACCATCACAAAAAATAAAATAAATTCTGTATTCCATCACTTCATACCTAATTTTCATGTTAAATATGTATCAGAATTCCAAATGTGTGCTTAGGCTTGACACCATGTATAAAATAAACAATTAACTCTGGTCAGAATGTTTAAATCCATCTCCCCTTTCCATCTCCTCCAGCCTTAAGCTGTGCATGATCCTTCAAATTGAATCCAATTTTCATGGCCTCATCATTGACTAGTTTCTCTTTAACTATCCAGCCTTACAGAAACATAGAAACATAGAAAATAGGTGCAGGAGGAGGCCATTCGGCCCTTTGAGCCAGCACCGCCATTCATTGTGATAATGGCTGATCGTCCCCTATCAATAAACCGTGCCTGCCTTCTCCCCATATCATATAACAATTACAGCACGGAAACAGGCCATCTCGACCCCTCTAGTCCGTGCCGAACACATAATCTCCCCTAGTCCCATATACCTGCGCTCAGACCATAACCCTCCATTCCTTTCCCATCCATATAACTATCCAATTTATTTTTAAATGATAAAAACGAACCTGCCTCCACCACCTTCCCTGGAAGCTCATTCCACACAGCTACCACTCTCTGAGTAAAGAAGTTCCCCCTCATGTTACCCCTAAACTTCAGTCCCTTCATTCTCAAGTCATGTCCCCTTGTTTGAATCTTCCCTACTCTCAGTGGGAAAAGCTTTTCCACGTCAACTCTGTCTATCCCTCTCATCATTTTAAAAACCTCTATCAAGTCCCCCCTTAACCTTCTGCGCTCCAAAGAATAAAGCCCTAACTTGTTCAACCTTTCTCTGTAACTTAGTTGCTGAAACCCAGGCAACATTCTAGTAAATCCCTTGACTCCACTAGCCCCTAGAGCTCTATCTAACTCTCTCTTAAATCCATCCAGTGATTTGGCCTCCACTGCCCTCTGTGGCAGGGAATTCCATAAATTCACAACTCTCTGGGTGAAATTTTTTTTCTCTCACCTCAGTCTTAAATGACCTCCCCTTTATTCTAAGACTGTGGCCCCTGGTTCTGGACTCGCCCAACAATGGGAACACTTTTCCTGCATCTAGCTTGTCCAGTCCTTTTATAAATTTATATGTTTCTATAAGATCCTCCCTCATCCTTCGAAACTCCAGTGAATATAAGCCTAATCTTTTCAATCTTTCCTCATATGACAGTCCCGCCATCCCAGGGATCAATCTCGTGATCTTACGCTGTACTGCCTCAATCACAAAGATGTCCTTCCTCAAATTAGGAGACCAAAACTGTAAACAATACTCCAGATGTGGTCTCACCAGAGCCCTATACAACTGCAGAAGAACCTCTTTACTCCTATACTGAAATCCTGTTATGAAGGCCAACATTCCATTAGCTTTCTTCACTGCCTGCTGTACCTGCATGCCAACTTTCAGTGATTGGTGTACAAGGACACCCAGGTCTTGCTGTACCTCCCCCTTACCTAACCTAACCCCATTGAGATAATAATCTGTCGCCTTGTTTTTGCCGCCCAAGTGGATAACCTCACATTTATCTATATTATACTACATCTGCCCACTCACTCAACCTGTCCAGGTCACCTTGCAACCTCCTAACATCCTTTTCACAGTTCACACTGCCACCCAGCTTTGTGTCATCTGCAAACTTGCTAGTGTTGCTCCTAATTCCCTCTTCCAAATCATTAATATATATGGTAAACAGTTGCGGCCCCAACACCGAGCCCTGCGGCACTCCACTCGCCACTGCCTGCCATTCTGAAAAGGACCTGTTCACTCCTACTCTTTGCTTCCTGTCTGCCAACCAATTTTCTATCCATGCCTTAAGGGCCTGTCCCACTGCGGGGACCTAATTTGCGAGTTTAGAAGAGTTTGCCCTCGACTAATACTCGCAGCATGGTCGACACGTGGTCCTAGGAGGTCTTTGTAAAGGGCTTGTCCCACTGTATGAGGTAATTCAAGAGTTCTCCCGAGTTCTCCCCAATTTGAGCTTGTGTAATGTATGTAGCGGGTACATAGGGGCTCGTGGATGTCACGTAGCAACTCGTACGAGTAACGATTGGTACTCGGGAAATCCGGTAAACTTGTGACGTTTTTTCAACTGCAAAAAAATGTCCACGAGTAAAAAAAATACTTGTGATAAAAAAATTGTTAATTTTTACTCGTACGAGCCGCTACGTACCCGCTACGTGCATTACACGAGCTCGAATCAGGGGAGAACTCGGGAGAACTCTTGAATTACCTCGTATAGTGGGACAGGTCCTTAACTCTCCTTCATGCTCGAGAGTAGTCCCCGCATACTCGAGGCCTCATTTAGGTCGAGGCGTTTTTTTTAAAGGCCTGTCCCACTGCGGGGACCTAATTTGCGAGTGTAGAAGAGTTTAGGAGAGTATGAAAAAGTGTCATGGTCGTGTTGTATCGCCGAAGTAGAACTCCTCCTTCGACCTTCCTCGACTATGTAGAGAACCTCCTACGAATATGTTGAAGACCTCCTTCAACTATGTAGAAGATCTCCTTCGATCTCCTTCAACTATGTTGAAGACTAGCTCCGACTAGCTTCGGGAAAATTGGACACCGAATAGTGGAGAGTGAAGACGACCACCTTCGACCTCCCTTCGACTATACTAACACTATCTATGACTACCTTCGACTTCCTTCGATTACCTTTGACTACCATCAATTACCTTCGATTGCCTCCGATTAACTATGAATAACATGCCGACCTACTATGACCTACTTCGCCTACACCTATGAGTAAAAAAAACATTGACTTTTTCCATGCCGACCTTTTTTTACTCGCGGACAATTTTCAGCATGCTAAATAACGCCTCAACCTAAATGAGGCTTCGAGTATGTGGGGGACTACTCTCGAGCTTGAAGGAGAGTAACAAAGACCTCCTAGGACCATGTGTTGAACATGCTGCAAGGATGAGTCGAGGGCAAACTCCTCCAAACTCACAAATTAGGTCCCTGCAGTGGGACAGGCCCTTTTTTTTACTCGTAGGTTTATTTGAAATAGGTCGTAGTAGGTTGGCATGTTATTCGTAGGTAATCAAAGACAATTAAAGGTAATCAATGGTAGTCAAATGTAATCGAACGAAGTCGAAGGTAGTCGTAGATAGTGTTAGTATAGTCGAAGGTAGTCGAAGGTGGTCGTCCTCACTCTCCACTATTCGGTGTCCAATTTTCCCAAAGCTAGTCGAAGCTAGTCTTCAACATAGTCGAAGGAGATCGAAGGAGATCGAAGGAGGTCTTCCACACATTCGTAGGAGGTTCTCTACATAGTTGAGGAAGGTCGAAGGAGGAGTTCTACTTCGGCGATACAACACGACCATGACACTCATACTCTCCTAAACTCTTCTACACTCGCAAATTAGGTCCCCGCAGTGGGACAGGCCCTTTATCAATGCCTCTCAATTTCTCTGCGTCTCCCTTCTTTAAAGTAGTCATGAAATATACTTTAACAAGTTTTTGGTAATTTGTGCTGTTGTTTCCATATGTCGTTCAGTCTGGCGACAGTTCTATGAAAATTTTTGAGTATCTTCTTAAAGGATCTATACAAATGCAAGTTGTCTTGTTGTTTAGGAGATAAGAGTCAGGCTCAATAATATCAAACATTTCTTTCAAGGATATTAGTTATGTGGTCCTGGATTTGGTCAGCACATATTCAATGGGCTAGCAGGCCTGTATCTATGATGTGTCATCCTATATTAAACCACTGTAATCTATCTTTGATAACGAGGAACTATGATCTTCTATTTCTGTGTTAACATGGAATGATACAGCAACAGAACCAGTGTGATGGCTAGGTTCTAATTAAATCAAAACAAAGTAGTTTATATTGGCAACACCTCTGGGTTACAATATTAGCAGAATTCCAAAACTACAAACATTAATTCCACTTCAGATCAAAAGCATTTGAGCCAAAAGTTCAGATGCAGCCTCAATAAAGAGAAATTAAGTGATGGTTAGGAAACTATTTTCTATACAGGGAGGGATAGAGTTTAGTTTAGTTTAGTTTAGTTTAGTTTAGTTTAGTTTAGTGATACATAGAAACATAGAAACATAGAAAATAGGTGCAGGAGTAGGCCATTCGGCCCTTCGAGCCTGCATCGCCATTCAATATGATCATGGCTGATCATCCAACTCAGTATCCTGTACCTGCCTTCTCTCCATACCCCCTTATCCCCTTAGCCACAAGGGCCACATCTAACTCCCTCTTAAATATAGCCAATGAACTGGCCTCAACTACCTTCTGTGGCAGAGAATTCCAGAGATTCACCACTCTCTGTGTGAAAAATGTTTTTCTCATCTCGGTCCTAAAAGATTTCCAACTTATCCTTAAACTGTGACCCCTTGTTCTGGACTTCCCCAACATCGGGAACAATCTTCCTGCATCTAGCCTGTCCAACCCCTTAAGAATTTTGTAAGTTTCTATAAGATCCCCCCTCATTCTTCTAAATTCTAGCGAGTACAAGCCGAGTCTATCCAGTCTTTCTTCATATGAAAGTCCTGACATCCCAGGAATCAGTCTGGTGAACCTTCTCTGTACTCCCTCTATGGCAAGAATGTCTTTCCTCAGATTAGGAGACCAAAACTGTACACAATACTCCAGGTGTGGTCTCACCAAGACCCTGTACAACTGCAGTAGAACCTCCCTAATCCTATACTCAAATCCTTTTGCTATGAATGCTAACATACCATTTGCTTTCTTCACTGCCTGCTGCACCTGCATGCCTACTTTCAATGTCTAGTGTACCATGACACCCAGGTCTCGTTGTATCTCCCCTTTTCCTAATCGGCCACCATTCAGATAATAGTCCACTTTCCTGTTTTTGCCACCAAAGTGGATAACCTCACATTTATCCACATTATACTGCATCTGCCATGCATTTGCCCACTCACCCAACCTATCCAAGTCACCTTGCAGCCTCCTAGCATCATCCTCACAGCTAACACTGCCCCCCAGCTTCGTGTCATCCGCAAACTTGGAGATGTTGCATTCAATTCCCTCGTCCAAATCATTAATATATATTGTAAAAAGCTGGGGTCCCAGCACTGAGCCTTGCGGTACCCCACTAGTCACTGCCTGCCATTCTGAAAAGGACCCGTTTACTCCTACTCTTTGCTTCCTGTCTGCCAGCCAGCTCTCTATCCACATCAATACTGAACCCCCAATACCGTGTGCTTTAAGTTTGCATACTAATCTCTTATGTGGGACCTTGTCAAAAGCCATCTGAAAGTCCAGATATAACACATCCACTGCTTTTCCCTTATCCACTCTACTAGTTACATCCTCGAAAAATTCTATAAGATTCGTCAGACATGATTTACCTTTCATAAATCCATGCTTACTTTGTCCAATGATTTAACCACTTTCAAAATGTGCTGCTATCCCATCTTTAATAACTGACTCAAGCAGTTTCTCCACTATCGACTACTCCAGAATCTAAAGAGTTTTGAAAAATTATCACTAATGCATCCACTATTTCTGGGGCTACTTCCTTAAGTACTCTGGGATGCAGCCTATCTGGCCCTGGAAATTTATCGGCCTTTAATCCATTCAATTTACGTAACACCATTTCCCGGCTAACCTGGATTTCACTCAGTTCCTCCGTCTCATTTGACCCCCGATCCCCTGCTATTTCCAGTAGATTATGTGTGTCTTCCTTAGTGAAGGCAGAACCAAAGTAGTTATTCAATTGCTGCCATGTCCTTGTTCCCCATGATCAATTCACCTGTTTCTGACTGCAAGGGACCTACATTTATTTTAACTAATCTTTTTCTCTTCACATATCTATAAAAACGCTTACAGTCAGTTTTTATGTTCCCTGACAGTTGTCTTTCATAATCTAGTTCCCCTTTCCTAATTGAGCCCTTTGTCCTCCTCTGCTGGACTCTGAATTTCTCTCAGTCCTCTGGTAGGCTGCTTTTTCTGGCTAATTTGTATGCTTCATCTTTTGTTTTGATACTATCCCTGATTTCCCTTGTTATCCACGGATGCACTACCTTCCTAATTTATTCTTTTGCCAAACTGGGATGACCAATTGTTGTAGTTCATCCATGCAGTTTTTAAATGCCTTCCATTGCCTATCCACCGTCAACCCTTTAAGAATCTATTGCCGCACCATAACACTACCCTAGACACACTAGGGACGATTTTACATTTATACTAAGCTAATTAACCTACAAATCCTGTACATCTTTGGAGTGTGGGAGGAAACTTAAGATCTCGGAGAAAATCCACACAGGTCAAGGGGAGAACATACAAACTCCGTACAGATAGCATCCATCGTCAGGATTGAACCCGGGTATTTGGTGCTGTAAGGCAGTAATTCTATGCCCTCGTGTTGCCCTGGTGAGCGGAGAGAGAGAGGGAGAGACAGAGAAAGGGGGAGTGAGAAAGAGAGTCAGTGAGAGAGAGTGCGAGAGAGACAGAGAGAGAGAGTGTGTGTGTGAGAGAGAGAGAGAGAGAGAGAGAGAGAGAGAGAGAGGGAGAGATAAAGAGACAGAAAGAGAGGGATAGAGAGATGTGAGAGTAATAAGTGGGCTATGTACCTTGATGATTTACAGGTTATGATTCGAAGAAACATTATTGGCACACGAGTAAGTGGATATTTTCTGCCACATACACATAGATTGACTTGAACTGCAATGAAAGAATAAGTTCAGGGAAAATTGATGGCCATATTTATCTTGCAACACACTGTGCACCATCAGCAGAGTGCCATGCCATTTGCTTTCAGTAAGAAGCTCCTCAGCCAGCCCCCATCTAACAGTTTAAGAAGGAACTGCAGATGCTGGAAAATTGAAGGTAGACAAAGGTACTGGAGAAACTCAGCGGGTGCAGCAGCATCTAAGGAGCGAAGGAAATAGACAACGTTTCGGGCCGAAACCCTTCTTCAGACTGATGCAGGGTGAGGGGCGATGGGGAGATGAAAGGAAAAAGGAAAAAGAAAGAAGAGGAGCCCGAGGGCTGGGGGAGATCTGAGAAGGGAAGGAGACAGCAAGGGCTACCGGAAATTGGTGAATTCAATGTTTATGCCACTAGGGTGCGGACTGCCCAAGCGGAATATGAGGTGCTGTTCCTCCAATTTCCGGTGGTGCTCATTCTGGCCATAGAGGAGGCCATCGGTGAGACCAAGCGTAGGCTTGGCGATCGTTTCGCCGAACACTTCCGCTCGGTCTGCATTAACCAACCTGATCTCCCGGTGGCTCAGCACTTCAACTCCCCCTCCCATTCCGAATCCGACCTCTCTGTCCTGGGGTCTGAAGAAGGGTTTCGGCCCGAAACGTTTCCTATTTTCTTCGCTCCTTAGATGCTGCTGCACCTGCTGATTTTCTCCCGTACCTTTGTCTACCCATGCAACAGTTCATGTGGGAAGCTTGAAGCAAAGTATGAAAGAGCAATTACAGGGAGGGAGGGCCAGTTGGAGTATGGCTATGGTGGCCTTTCACTTACGTACCATGCGGCGCTACTGCTGTTGGTATAAATGAAACATTTTCTTGCACCAGCAGGAAAATGAATATCTGATGTTCACAGGCACTTTGAAATAATATTTCATCTGAAGTCTCAAATGCAGTTATGCAAAAATGAAGGTTCAGTCTTTGGAATTGTCCAGTCTCAGTCAGACAAATTTATATGCTTCACATGGAACTTTGGCATCAGAGCTCCATTCAGACCCGAGGCTACTCACTAATTCCCTGCAACAGATTTTTTTCTGCTTATATGCTGAAAATACTTCTCAGTTCCCTCTTTTATCGTACACCATTCTGATCTCCCCAAGCTACTAGTTACTTCTCCTTTAAATATTAATCCAAGCTCTGCAATTATCAATGCTTCAATTTCTCTCAAATATCTCTCGGTTATTTAAAAACACCCCTGACCCTTATAAATGCATCATATACCTCTTCCCTAAATCCACACCGTATCTCTGGCTGCCATATTACATTGATTAGAATCATAAGGCTGTGTAGTTCTGCATGTGCAGAAGGTAGCTGTAAATACTGCTTCATTCCCATCAGTAGTAATGAGGCTATGCTAAAAATACGGATTCTATTGTCATGATGATTCTCTAACGTTCAATAGAAGATGAAAACCCATTCGTATTTAATGCTATGTACACGCATAAAAAACTCTCACTTCTCCAACAGTCATTCAGAATTTAACAGTTATTTTTCTGTGCTCTCAACACTTCCACACTGTTCCCGTCTACTCAACAAGCTCAAGATTATTCCCTCGTTATCTCTCTGACTCAGATCTAGTAGCCCTGAAAAAATGTTTGATTTCTTTGGCTTCTTTGTTGCTTTATTGTGTTTAATTTCTTTTTCCATTTCTCCAAAGGTGTGGACTCCTTGCTGGATAATGCTCCAAACCACACACAAGCAATCTTTTGTTTAAAATATAATTCTTGATCGTGAATGACATTAGGTTATCTGTCATAGAGTATGATCCTGATAGTACAAAAATCTTGAGGCTATTTAAAAACTTTTGCTATGATCTGTTAACTTAATAATGAGAGTTTATTTGACCCTTTATTTTTCCTCTTCCCAAGATCCATACAGCATGGTAACACAGCAGTAGACTTGCTGCCTTACAGTGCCAAGACACGGGTTCGATTCTGACCACAGGTGCTGTTTGTGCAGAGTTTGGGTGCTCCGGTTTCATCTCACATTCTAAAGACGTGCAGGTTGGTAGGTTAATTGGCTTCCTTAAATTGTCCTTAGTGTGTAGGATAGATCTAGTATATGGGTGATCGTTGGTTGATCGCTGGTCTCGGCGGGCCGAAGAGCCTGCTTCCATGCTGTAGCTCTAGACTAAGCTAAACAAAACTAAAACCGAAGCTGGGATGCATTGTAGGCCCCACTAATTTCCAGATAGGCTGACATCAGTTAATAGATTAGAGATCACAGTTCTAACTGAGATTTTAGGGACATGGGATTTTGGTTATGAGAGATTTCAACATGCAGGTAGACTGTAAAATCAGGGTGGTAGTGACCATAAAATCAGGAGGTAGTGACCATAATATGAAAAGTTTTAATCTACAATTTTATAGGGAGAAGGGAAAATCAGAAGTGTCAGTATTACAGTTGAGCAAAGGGGACTATGGAGCCATGAGGGAGGAGCTGGCCAAAGTTGACTGGAAAGAGACCCTAGCAGGGATGACAGTGGAATGGCATGTTGGCCTTTATAGCAAGAGGAATCGAATATAGGAGCAAAGAGGTCCTTCTGCAGTTGTACAGAGCCTTAGTGAGACCACACCTGGCGTATTGTGTGCAGTTTTGGTCCCCTAATTTGAGGAAGGACATTCTTGCTATTGAGGGAGTGCAGCACAGGTTTACAAGGTTAATTCCCAGGATGGCAGGGCCGTCATATGCTGAGAGAATGAAGCAGCTGGGCTTGTACACTCTGGAGTTTAGAAGGATGAGGGGGTTCTCATTAAAACATATAAGATTGTTAAGGGCTTGGACACGCTAGAGGCAGGAAACATGTTCCTGATGTTGGGGGAGTCCAGAACCAGGGGCCACAGTTTAAGAATAAGGAGTAAGCCTTGTGGAGTTCTCTGCCTCAGAGGGCGGTGGAGGCAGGTTCCCTGGATGCTTTCAAGAGAGAGCGAGATAGGGCTCTTAGAAATAGCGGAGTCAGGGGATATGAGGAGAAGGCAGGAACGGGGTACTGATTGGGGATGATCAGCCATGATCACATTGAATGGTGGTGCTGGCTCGAAGGGCCGAATGGCCTACTCCTGCACCTATTGTCTATTGTCTATTGTCTATTGGAACAACAATGGCAGGTATTTCTGGGAATAATACAGAAGGTGCAAGATCAGTTCATTCCAAAGAGGAAGAAAGATTCTAGGGGGAGTAAGAGGCAACCGTGGCTGACAAGGGAAGTCAAGGACAGTATAAAAATAAAAGAGAAGTATAACATAGCAAAGATGAGTGGGAAGCCAGAGGACTGGGAAACGTTTAAAGAGCAACAGAAAATAACTAAAAAGGCAATACGGGGACAAAAGATGAGGTACAAAGGTAAGCTAGCCAAGAATACAAAGGAGGATAATTAAAGCTTCTTTATGTATGTGGAGGAAAAAATTAGTTAAGACAAATGTGGGTTCCTTGAAGACAGAAACAGGTGAATTTATTATGGGAAACAAGGAAATGGCAGACGAGTTGAACAGGTACTTTGGATTTGTCTTCACTAAGGAAGACACAAACAATCCCCTAGATGTACTAGTGGCCAGAGGACCTAGGGCAGGACTGTCATATGTTGAAAGAATGGAGCGACTGGGGTTGTACATATTGGAATTTAGGATGAGAGGGGATCTTATTGAAACATATAAGGGATTGGACACGCTCAAGGCAGGAAACATGGTCCCGATGTTTGGGGAGTCCAGAACCCGGGTCATTGTTTAAGAATAAGAGGTTGGCCATTTAGAACGGAGGTGAGGAAAAACTTTTTCACCCAGAGAGTTGTGAATCTGTGGAATTCTGCGTCAGAAGGCAGTGGATGCCAATTCTCTGGATGCTTTCAAGAGAGAGTTAGATAGAGCTCTTAAAAATAGCGGAGTCAAGGGAAATGGGGAGAAGGCAGAACGGGGTACTGATTGTGGATGATCAGCCATGATCACAGTAAATGCCAGTGCTGGCCCGAAGGGCCGAATGGCCAACTCCTCCACCTGTTGTCTATTGACATGCATGTGAACTTTTGGCTGAATATTCTGTCAGACTTACCATTTCATGCCATGGAACAAATCCAAACCAAATCTATAGCTTCATTGCCCACCAGCGACTCTGCTGCTTTGAAATTGCAAGCTTGGAGCTTTATGTGACCCTAAATTGAACTCTCTGATGACTGGACATGTCTCTGCAGAGATGCAAGGTCCAAATCGTCAGGGAAATGTACCCTTATCCCGATGGTTACGGTTTTGCATAGGTGCATCAATGGTTAGATGTGGAGATCTGAGACTGCATACATTAAATATCACCAATGTGCTGATTTTCAATTTATCCCGAGTTGGGAACGATGGGTCTGCCAAAATTGCCATGGAATATTTTGGCTAAGTTATGCTGTAATAATTGTCCCTCTTAAAATGTTTGTGTGAAGAACAACTTTGAATAGAAGTCAGCCAGGCAGTGGTCAGCATAGAATATCTGCATGACCCCCTGGGAAAAAGAATGCTGGATAGTTCCCTGAGCCCACTGTCAAGGTCCTTTGGCTGAAAGCCTCTTCGCCAGATTTTACTCTTATCCGTTATTACTGAGGTGAAGATCATCTAAGCTAAGGAATTGAGGCATAGGAGCTGTGATTCTTAGATTATATACGATTACCAAAGAGGAGGTATCGGTGGTTTCAAGGAGCATAAATCCCCAGGGTCTGACCACATTCATCCCTCGACCTTGCAGGAAGCTAGGAAATAAATCGCAGGGGCCCTTGCAGAGATATTGGCATCACATTTAGGCACAAGGCAAGTCCGGAACTTTGCAGGGTGGCTAATGTTGTGCCATTATTTGATTCGGGCATCATGGACAAGCTAGGGAACTACTGGCCGGTGAGCCTGAAGTCAGTGATGGAAAAGTTGTTGGAGGGGATTCTTAGGAACAGGGTCCTTCTGCCCTTGGATAGGAACACACTGACAAGGCGTAGTCAGCATGAATTTGTGAGGGGAAAATCGCGTCTCACAAATCTGGAAGTGTTTTTGAAGGTTACCAAGAGGATTGATGCAGGACAGTGGTCGTTATCTACATGGACTTTACAAGACCTTTCACAAGGTCCCACATTGTAGCAAGTCTGGAAGGTTAGATGGCATGAAACCCAAGGTGAGCTAAGCAATTGGATTCAAAATTGGCTTGGAGAAAGGTATCAAAGTGTAGAGCGTTTTTGTCCTGATTGGAGAGTTGTGCCCAGTGGTTTGCTGTAGGGATCACTGCTGGGTCCACTGTTGTTTGCTATCTGAATTACCATTTTGGATGATAATATAATTAACATTGTTGGTAAACTTGTAAATGACACCAAAACCAGTGAGAAAGTTGACATTGAGGAAGGTTATCTACGTTTACTACACGATCTAGATCAAATGGTTAGGTGGGCCAAGAATGGCAAAAGGAATTTAACACTGACAAGAATTGGTACGTCAAACCAGGACAGGACTTATACAGTAAATAGTAGTGTCGCAGAACAGAAAGATCCGAGAATATAGGTGCGTGGTTCCCTAAAAGTGGTAAATCAGGTGGGCAAGCCCACACCTGGAATGCTGTATGTAGTTCTGGTCGCCCAGCTGTAGGAAAGCTGTCATTAATTTGGAAAGGGTGCAAAGAGATTCACCAGAATATTACCTGGACTTGCAGACTTGAGTTATAGGAAGACTTTTGATAGGCTGGGACTTTTTTCTTAAGAGACTGAGAGGTGGCCTTATTGTGATGTACAAGGTCATGAGTAGAGCCAGGATTTTGCCATGAATGCTATGTGCCTTTTCATGCCTTTTTTGATAATTTCAGAAAGATAATGCCTTTTTCAAGATTGAGTGCCTAAATCAGCGTTTTTTTTGTTGCCATTTTAACGTAACTTACAAGAAAATTTACACTACCGGGGTGAAACCCGGCTGTAAGTGGGTGTTAAGGGGTGTGTGGGAAAGGGTCCAGTCTTTGCAGACTAGTCATGCTTTAAGTAGGTGTGAAGTGGTGATTGGGGAGGTGTAGGTGGGGAATGATCTAGTCTTTTCAGGCTGTGAGTAGGTGTGAAGTGTTGGTTGGGGATGGGGTGTGGGGGTACCAGGGTTAAGTTTCTGTTTATCGAAAGTGCAGTAGAACTCGTTCAGGTCATTGGTCAGCTGACGTTGTCCAAGTAGTGGGGGGTTTCCTCTTGTAACTTGTGATTTCTTGCAAACCCTTCTACACTGAAGATGAGTCATTTGCTGAGAACTTGCTCCTCAACTTCTCAGAGTATCTTTCCTTAGCAGCTCTGATTCCTCTTCTCAGCTTATACTTGGCCTGCCTGTAGAGATCTGCATCCCCACTCCTGTGGGATCTACCCCTGCAAACGTCAAAATGCCTAAAGTCAAGTCAACGTCTTGTAAAAAACTGAATGATTTGGTCAGAGCGCAAGGGAGTGATATATTCTCTACAGACAACTGTGTGCTGATTTGTAAAGCATGTGAGAAAGCAACGAATTATGAGAAGAAATATTTTGTCTCCCAGCATGTACAGACAGCTAAACATAAGTCGGAGGCAGAGAAACTGAAGGTAGGAAATACGCAAGCTTGTATTCACAACATTTACTGCTGGCTCCAGTCACAAATTTGAGTTTTCGTGTGATCTGTGCAAAGCATTCATTGATGCTGGAATTCCACTGTGGAAATTGGAAAACAAATCTCTCAGAGGTTTTTTAGAGAAATACACTGAGGAACATATACCGAGCGAGTCATCATTATGGAAAAATTATGTTGACAGCAACTTCAACATTGTTGTGCAGAAAACTAGAGATGAAGTTGCACGCAACAAAATATGGATCTCAATAGACGAGACAACCAATGCTGTGCGGAGATATGTTGTCAATGTGGTCATCGGTACACTGGAGGCAGGTCAACCATCAAAGAACTATTTGTTGACATCGGAAGTATTGCAGATGTCAAACAGCTCAACTATTGCTCAGTTGTTTACATCTTCACTTGCTGTACTTTGTCCAGAAGGTATAAAACACAAGAATGTTCTTCTGTTTGTGACTAATGCAGCTCCGCACATGAAAAAAGCTGCTTGTGCTCTTAAAGTTTTATTCCCCAAAATGTTACATTTGACATGCTTAGCTCACGGACTCCATAGAATTGCCAAGCACATATGTAGCTTGTTTCCAAATGTCAAGCGCCGTCATGTGTGCAATTGTTCAAGGAAATTGGATCTGAGATTCCGTTACCTCCTCAGCCTGTTTTGACTAGGTGGGGTACATGGCTCTCTGCTGTACTCTACTATGCTGCAAATTTTGAAAAGATAAAATAAATCGTCAACTGTTTTGAAGAAGAAGAATAGTAAGATTAAACGAGAACTTACCAGTTTGAAGTTTGATCCTTATTTTATGAGGAGGAACGTTGAGGACTACGTGAAGAACCCGCTTACGACGCATGCGTGTCATTCTTCAAAGCAGCGGTGTGGAATCACAGATAACTATAATGACTAAACATAGTAAGATTAGACAACAGATACCAGTTCAGACTATGATCAAGGGTGGGAGCGGAGGGCACGTAGTCCTCAACGTTCCTCCTCATAAAATAAGGATCAAACTTCAAACTGGTAAGTTCTCGTTTAATCTTACTATTTTACTTCGGAGTCACGTGAGTGACTACGTGAAGATTTTAAAGCTCTGTGATTTCATGCCATGGAACGAGTCCATGCATCACATCTGCCTTGATTTTTGGGGAGAGTAGAGTTAACAACATTAGACATCAATACGATATTGAAATCCAACAGTAAAATTATGAACACCAATTATTGCCCCTATTTATGGGTCTATTATATTACAGAACTTAAATTTGTTTCTGTAAATGTTTCAGGTTCAATGACTGGTTTGTTATAAAGTTGTTGGAAAATTCCTCCGTTGGCCATCCTGCTGTCTTGAGGATTTGGTCCATTGGTACGTCCAACTTCATAGCTGCTAATGTAGCTGCAGCCCTGGTGGAGTGAGATTTGAAATGCTAGTTCCCACTCCAGCCTATTTAGGACTTGTTTTAGCCATCCAGAGATGGTCTGGACTGTCACTGTTTTAAATGGCTGTTAGTAGCTGATTAAAGTGACATTCCTCCCCTCTGATGATCTTAGTATACTTCAAGTATGATAGTAAGTGTGTTATAATACAGAGACGACCATCTGTAGGGTAGGCCCTGAATTCTGTTTTTTAGGCCTGCTGACCCCTGTCTGTTCTGTATGACTATTACACTGATGTAAACCTTAATTTCCAGATGAAATAATCATGTTGTCCAACCTTGTTTTCTGTGGTGACTGGACCCTTGTGGCGTGACCAGGACCATCAGCATGACTGTTTTCATAGTCAGTTTCCGTAGGAACAGAGCTGTAGCTGGAGACCAGTTTCTTAACATGGTCAGTACAATGCTCACATCCCATATTTGGGAGTACCTGGTTCTTGGGGATTAATTTTAAAAATGCCCCTCATGAGTTTGTTTACCAGGGTTTGTCCCAACAGAATGCCGCTCTGTACCTTCGACAGGTATATTGACAGAGCACCTCTGGTGCAGTTGATGGCACTATGACTGAGCCTCTCATCGTAATGGAGGCTTGCCAGGAATTCCAGAACAGACGGGATGTTCATAGATCTGTGGGTGATGATTATTGTTGTGACAGTACTTCCCATTACTAGATGATACCAAGTACTGATGTTTAGGTGGACAGTCTGTGACCCACTGAAATAATTCCGCATTCGGTCCGTCGGTCCCAGGTGTAGAAGAGGTGCTTTCAACTCTAAATAAATAGGTTAATATATAATAGTGACGGGTAACTCCCCTTGTTGCGGGAAGACCCAATAAGTTAGGTCTATGATGGGTGGTGATGTATGGTTCTGACCCATGTTGATATCACCAGTACCCCGGTTGCGTAGGGCAATCAGGTATATCAAGATTCGAGACGTGAAGTCTATAGTTTCTTCCTAAATAACCGACTGATGAGGCAAAGGGAGGGATGCATAAATGATCCCCCAATCAGCGAAGATACATCTGAACCACTGCCCCAGGTTCTGGCTCCCAAGAACATAATTTGATAACTGGTAAGAGCATGGATGTGAATAGGTCGTTATCTGGTGTTCCATACCAGCTGTTCCAGCAATACATATTTTATCCAACATCCATACAGAGTTTTTGGACTTAGCGTGACCTGTTGTCTGCCACTAAATTCAGTTTCCCTGGTAGTTGGATGCTGATATCCAATCTCTATCTGGATACGCTATTAATCCAGATTAATAGAGACAGTGACTCTAAGACTATTGCCTGCATCACAGTGTGGAGGTACCCGGTGAACTCACCGCGGCGGATGCCAGCCCGTGTCCATTGTGTGCTGCTAGTATTACATGTATGGCTGCAGGCAACAACATCTCGTTCAGACCGAAAGGTCTGATTGACAAGAAGGATTCAATTCAATTCAATTCACAAATAGTGTTGGCCAGATAGTCAAATGGTGTCGATATGTTTCTACCCATATGGTTGACATATGCTACTCCGGTGGTGTTGTCAATTTGTAGATTAACATACTGGTGTTATAACCCAAAACAATTTGACTTAAAGCCATGACTAGCTCTCACTTCCCCAGGTATATATGCCCAACGTTAGTAGTGATGCCTCCTGAGCATTCCATCTCCCCCACAGCTGGAGATGGAATTAGTAGCATCCCAATCCAAGGCCCATCAGTATGTGGTTCCACAGACGGGTAACTGTGTTTGGTTGTTTCATAAGTCGGTCAGAATGACCCCCACATAATTTCTTGAGTGACACGTGTAGCGCTCTGTACTATGATTATGTAAAGGTCCGATATCATGTGGCTGTCACACAGCCCCTAATGCCAATTATTCTACTACCAGTCTGATGGCTGGTTTAGTTCCCTGGAAGCCTCCATAAAGGCTGTACCCTTTCTTACGGCAAAGTACTGCCATGTTATATGACATCATCATAAAAATCAACATCCCAAAAGGCTGAACTGACTTTGCCGTAAGAAAGTGTTAACGGTGGACCGCAGACGATCTGTTGTGTTAAATACATCTGTGGGCACCTTCAATGAGTCCTAGAATATATGGGCACTGTAGTTCAGTATGCGCTTTAGTTGTTTCTTTCCCTGTAAGCATGAACATTCAGTTCGGTACATGCTGAACTGGAGGATAATGGAATGAAGAATTCTAAGGTATGCCCCTGTACTTCTGAATTTTAAGTGTCGGTAGAATAATTCTATGCATACAGATAGATCTGTTATCCACTACCAATCTCCCTGGTTCCTATTAGTAGGTTAGTTACTATTTCGGCATCCTCCGTGGTCGTTGAGGTGCCGGTGTCTGATGAGGGTAGCACATTTCTCAGGAAGTAGTTTTTAAGACGTTCCTTAATGTGTCCCAGAGTTCCCTCGATGTGAAGATCTTTCCCTGTTAAGATAAGATGCCTCCAAATTTTAATATTGGAGGTTGGGAGGTTCCAGGTTTTCATCTGTTAGGACTTAGAACATTCTTTCGTTTCAATTCCGCGCCCTACCATGTTTAGGTTGATACTGGGAACATTCAAGTTTTGCAATTCCCTGATGGTAAGTGTTTTCCCATAGGTTTTCCGCACCCTAAGTGTACTAGGGGTATGTTCTGCTCCCCTGTTCAAGTGGAGCCCAAACTTGACCCCCTATACTCCCCTCTGAGAAGGGAGGACACTGTGCAGCCCTACAAGAGGTACCGCTGTAGGACTTACTAGCTGCCTTTCTGTGACTAGCCTCCATCTCATGGAGCTGCCACTTACATGCTCCAACAGCTGCTCCAACTGGTCCCGATGCTCTCGGGCACCCAACCGGCTCCAATGCACAAGATCACTGGCCATTGCGGCTGCTTCTGAAGCCGTTACTCCTGAGACTGCTCCTGCTGCAGTTCCTGCAGCCACTCCATCCGGCTCCAATGCTCACGGTGAATGGCCGTCACGGCTGCTCCTGAAGCTGCTTCTGCAGTCAGCCCAGGATTGAGTCTCGGTGTTCCCCTCTGATGAGTGAGAAACTCTGTGCCGCCCCACAAGGAGTACTGCTGTGGGGCTTATTAGTTGCCCACTGTGGCTTTGCCACTTTGGAGTATTTCCACTCTGCAGCCCCACAAGGGGTACTGCTCCTGCAGCCGGTCCAACCGGCTCCAATGCTCTCGGGCACTGGCCGCTCCCGGCTGCTTTATCTTGCATGCTGCAGCCGCTACAACCAACCTCGGTGCTCACGGGCACCGGCCGCTCACGGCTGCTCGTCATGCTGCAGCCGCTCCAACCGACCCCGGTGCTCACGGGCACTGGTCGCTCGCGGCTGCTTAATTTCTCCTGCAGCCGGTCCAACCGGCTCCAATGCTCTCGGGCACTGGCCGCTCCCGGCTGCTCTTTATCCTGCATGCTGCAGCCGCTACAACCGACCTCGGTGCTCACGGGCACCGGCCGTCACGGCTGCTGGTCATGCTGCAGCCGCTCCAACCGACCTCGGTGCTCACGGGCACTGGTCGCTCGTGGCTGCTTGCCATCTCCTCCAGCCGCTCAAACCGACCCCCATGCACACGGGCACTGGTCGCTCGCGGCTGCTCCTCTCCCGACCGGCCGGGGCCGGCGCGGGAGCGAAGTCGGGAGCGAAATCGGGCACAGCTGTTCCCATTACGGGAGATCAGCGTGCCGTTTGCTGCTGCTGCTGCCGGCTGCCCGCAATTTTGCAGGTTCTCCCCCGCCAGCTTTCTCGCTCCTTCCAGCGCCTCGGACCCATGTATAGGTCCGTGGAGCTGTAGTCCGAGTCGTCGGAAATGACTGCTCCAGACATGCTCCACCGCTGTCGGCGTGCTCCTGGAGCTGAAGTCGGCTCCGGCTCCCGTTTTAAGGGAGAAAGCAGTGCCCCGGCCGTTGCTGGCTGCCTGCAGTTCTGCAGACTCTCCCCAGCCAGTTCTCATCAGCCTTCTGTAGAAAGAAAAAAGGTAAGTAAAAGAAACGACGTTCCCTCACCTTACTGTTGCAGGTTCAACCCCTGCCGTTTGGGAGGAACATCCTTCCTCCAGCAATGACGAGTTCGAATGCGTGTAGCGTAATGACACGCATGCGTCGTAAGCGGGTTCTTCACGTAGTCACTCACGTGACTCCGAAGTAAAATCTGCTGAAGTCAGTGAAATCATGTCGAAAAAGTCCCTCCAACGCAATCTTGTGTTTATTGCTTCCAATTTTACAAACTTCCCACAAGCTATTACTTCCCTTGAGAAATGCGGCGAAACATTAGTGAATAACTTGCAGGTTTCCAACAAAGTAACTGACGATATTCGTAAAGTTCTTGGCGATATAGGTAAAGACATACAAGGAAAATGTGAGAGAGTGATTTTAGCTAACAAAGATCATGAAGAAATACAAAACATAGCTAAAGTTCTCAAAGGTTGTTGTTATGCACAATATATCAACATGAATATAGAGTTTGTAGCTTGTTTCGGGTATGCACCAGTGACCTTAGCTGGGGTAGAAAGAAGTTTTTCACATCTGAAGCATATTCTGTCTGATAGACGGCATATTTTAACAGATTATTTGAAAGAAATGCTAGTAATTATGTGCAACCAGGCAACTTTGGTCATTTATTGTAGTATACCTTTATAATTATCATTTTAAACCATATTTTGGTGGTGGAAATAAATGCCTTTTTATGCCCTTTTTGTCAATAAATGCCTTTTTCGCACCTTTTTTGTAATTTTATTATGCCTTTTTGCCTGCCTATTTCAGAGATTTTTAGCGCCTGAACATCCTGGCTCTAGTCATGAGTCTCATAGATAAAGTGAATGCCTACTGTCTTTTCAACAGTGTGAAGGAGTCTAAAACTAGCGAGCTTCAGCTTAAGTTAAGAACGGAGAGGTTTAAGAAGGACCTCAGGGTCAACCTTTATACTCACAGGGCACTCCATATCTGGAATGAGCTCCCTGAGGAAGCTATGGAAGGTGATAAAAATAGAACTTTAAAAAACATTTGGACAGATACAGGGATAGGTAGGGTTTAGAGGACTCTGGGCCAACTGCAGGAACTAGGACTTGACATGGACAAGGCAGGCAAAGGGGCCTGTTTCCTTCTTGTACAGCTTTGTGTCTCTATGACCAGACATTTCAAATTAAATGAATAAATACTATGATCTGAAGGGTACTAAAATACGGAGGGTCTGAAGAAGGATTCCAACCCAAAACGTCACCTATTCTTTTTCTCCAGAGCTGCTTCCTGGCCCGCTGAGTTATTCCAGCTTTTTTGTATCCATCTTCAATACAAGGATCTTATTTGGCAGGTGGTAAGAGGATCTTTCCTGTTAGATCATTCTTGCATGCCTCTTCAAGATGGCTGTGGGAAATGAAATATTGCGCATCTAGCTCTGAAGTATGCTTTACCAAGAATGTTAGTCACAATTCATCCGAAACAACATTGCATCACAGGACTCTCTCCTTTACAGGTTGTTTCCTTGGGATGCACACTGAGGCAAAGTATAGCTGCTTCTGGAAGATTATCAACATGATGAAAGATGCCTGAGGTTTGCTGAGGATGTCCGTGACCAATGTGGTACACTGGCATATTTCATGTTTCAGGACCACTTGCTGAGAGGAGCACTGACATTTGGTGCAGCCGTGGTAAAGGGTTAATTCCTTATCCAATGAATGTACACAAAGGAAAAAAAACCAATGTTATGCAGATGTAATCTGAATTGAATAATGTAGCTTGGCCTGAGAATGATTCTATATTTGCAAATTTAATGAATAAAGTAATAAATCTGAAATTACAAAAAATAAATAAAAATTATGCTTTAGTGCATTGATTTGCCTGTATTACTATGGCTCAGCTTTCAGCTGCCTATCTTCCATAGTTTTCTTCCATGCCATCTATCTATCTATCTATCTATCTATCTATCTATCTATCTATCTATCTATCTATCTATCTATCTATCTATCTATCTATCTATCTATCTATCTATCTATCTATCTATCTATCTATCTATCTATCTATCTATCTATCTATCTATCTATCTATCTATCTATCTATCTATCTATCTATCTTTAAAACTCTGTGTGTGTCTGGCTGTGTGGCTGTGTGTGTTTCTGACTTGTGGCTGCCAGCCTTTGATTCGTTGCTACTCCAACACCCGACCCACAAACGCCCTGATTTATTCCTTTTCGGTAGAGATTTCACTTTTCACTCCAAGTATCCACTCCTCATTAAATTTTGTTGTGTTTATGTACACATTTTTAATAAAATCCTCCTCCCCCCCCCCACTCACTCATTTTGTCGCCTCCTGCTGGCCAGCGACCATAACGGCTGCTGGCGCCTGCATCTCGCCTCAAAGACGGCATTTAAAAACAGCCGCACTGCTGATTCCTGAGCCGCTTAAGTTGGAGGACCACGTCTCCCGTGGGGGCTACGGGTAGGGAACGGCTGCGTTGGGGGAGCAGACCCAACGGGTCTGCACATGGTCTAGTATAATATTAAAACTGTGTGTGTGTTTGTGTTTCTGCCTGTCTTGTGGTTGCCAGCCTGTGGGTGCCAGCCTTTGATTTGTTGCTACGCCAACACCAGACCCACAAACTCCCAGATTTTTCCCATTTCGGTAGAGATTTCACTTTTCATTCCAAGTATCCACTCCTCATTAAATTTTGTCGTGTTTATGTACACATTTTTAATAAAATCCTTCTCCCCCCCCCCCCCACTCACTCATTTTGTCGCCTCCTGCTGGCCAGCGACCATAACGGCTACTGGCGCCCGCCTCTCGCCTCAAAGACGCCATTTAAAAACAGCCGCACTGCTGAGTGCTTGAATCTTCAGTTGGAGGACCACGTCTCCCGTGGGGGCTATGGGTAGGGAACGGATGCGTTGGGGGAGCAGAACCAACGGGTCTGCACTTGGTCTAGTCTACCATTAATATCACCTTTCTAAAAAGCAATAGTTCAAATGTTTTCCAACACTAATTCACATACCTCCATATTGCCCCAACTTGCTGCTGGCATTGACGTGCTTGAGCTCCCTGGAACTAACACATCCTGGGCCTGCACTCGCTGGAGTTTAGAAAGATGAGGGAGGGGGGGGGGGTGAAATATATTCAACAAATAGTGAAAGGTCTGGATAGAGTGAATAAGAAGAGGATGTTTCGACTAGTGGGAGAGTATAGGACCAGAGGACATAGCCTCAGAATAAAAGGACATACCTTTAGAAGGAGATGAGGAGGAATTTATTTAATCAGATGGTGGTGAATCTGTGCTACAGATGGCTGTGGAGGCCAAGTCAATGCATATTTTTAAGGTGGAGATTGACAGATTATTGATCAGTACTGGTGTCAGGGGTTATGTGGAGAAGGCAGGAGAATGGAGTTGAACGGCAGGGGTCCGAGTTATCTCAAACCACCTCTCTAGAATTTGCTATCATTTTTAACCTGCTTTACTCTTTTTATTATTTCTCAGTCAATATAAAATGGTTTGATTTCAGTTCATCTTTTTGCTTCTCTGAAAAACGCCGTTGGAATTCCTGCACTTGATAGCCTTGATGTTGATTTTGCTGCTGCTGCCATTCATAAATGTGTTACATTTTGTGGCCTTTTTGACAAAGACAATACACAATAGACAATAGGTGCAGGAGTATGCCATTCGGCCCTTCGGACCAGCACCGCCATTCAATGTGATCATGGCTGATCATCCCCAATCAATACTACATTCCTGCCTTCTCCCCATATCCCCTGACTCCGCTATATTTAAGAGCCCTATCTAGCTCTCTCTTGAAAGAATCCAGAGAACCGTCCTCCACCGCCCTCTGAGGCAGAGAATTCCACATTTATAACACATTTAATGGGGATAAAGAGTTGATTCATTTCAGGGGAATAACTCTACTTGCACCCTATTCCTTTGTGAGATTGCAGAAACAAAAGTTGCTCTTGGTTCATTGCTCCAGAAACTGCTCCTGGGAAGTTGCTTGGAGTGTTTCTGCTTTGACTTTTACTCTTTTGTTCCTGTGACCAAATGTTTACTCTTCACAGCAGTATGGTTATAATTGATAAATTACCATGTAGGATTTTGAATGACTATTAACCTTTTTTAAAATATTCACGTCCAACACAATGTACTAAGTTTCCATTGGAATGGATTGGCATAACAACTCTTACATTAAATTATGCTCATGCTTGACAGATTGTTGTAATAACATGTCTCACACACATTACACAGAAATAGAGTAATTTGGGCTGCACGCATGGTGAAGTGTTTAATTCTGACAAAGGAATGATCTTTACTTAAGAGTTAAGTTATTCATCTCTGCAGTGGGTAGAATTAGAATGTCAAGTTTTTAGCAAAATGAGGGAAACTGGCAGAAGGAACACATTTTTTCTTCTTACGTGTAATTTCTTACCCCCCACCGTCCCCCAGCACCCGTTGCCTTCCTCGTTGTTCTGAAGCTGTTGAGTCCCTGTTTCTCTATGCGGGTCAGCCACCATCTGGTTCACTCGCCACGCACCATTTTTCATGTGTGAACAGTCCCAGTGAAAATTGGCAGGCTGGTTGAGTGTAAGGATTCTTCAACTGTACAATTGCCAATCGTGATCTTACCTTCACCTGATACCTTGAGTAGCAACTGTAATATGGTTATTATGAAAGAGAGAAGGAATCTGTTGTTATGGAACACTTCACATATATTCCACGGCCACCCATGACGCTTTACAACAACAAATTACTTATTTATAACATTTAATGGGGATAAAGGCTTGTTAGAAGTGTAATAACAGACATGGAGTCAAATGCATTTCTTAAGAGGAGTGATCAAAAGCCAAATAGTTTCACTTTAGGGCAACATAAGTGGTGGTTTAGGGTAGAATCTAAGGACTCAGGCAATAAATAATAGAACTGGACATAGCTGTGAAGAAGTTTTGTTAAGTTACTGGATCAGGCATCAGAGAATTTTGGCCAGCGGGTGGGTTCTTGGAATTGTGATGCTGAATGAGTTCATAGAGGAAAGGATTTAAATTGCCTTTCATCACAACATATCAACAGCAGATGCTATCTCACTGGCTCTCAACTCTGTTCTGGACCACCTGGATAACAGGAACACATACGTCAGGCTGTTGTTCATTGACTACAGCTTGGTGTTCAACAGAATGATCCCCTCCAAACTCGTCAGTATGCTCCAAGTCTTGGACCTCACCTTTGCATCAGGATCATTGACTTTCACATTGGCAGATTTCAATCAGTGCAAATTGGTAACAAAATCTCAACTCGAGTACACCTCAGTACACCTTGGTTAGTGCCCTGTTCTACTCTCTTTACATCCAAGACTGTATGGTTAAGCACAGCTCCAATGCCATACATGCGTTCACCGATGACAACAATGTTTCTGGCCATATCACAAATGAAGATAGTATACTGGAGAGAGAGATAGAACAACTGGTAGAGAGGTGTTACTACAACAACCTCTCTCTCAACACCAAGACCTAGGAACTAATTTGTTAACTTCAAAAAGGGCATGTTGGGAGTTCACTTGCAAGTTGTCATTGATAGGTCGGCAGTGAAGAGAGAGAGCAGTTTCAAATTCCATGGTGTTAATATTTTGGATGACCTGTGCTGTGCCCAGTACATAGAGTGATTATGAAGAAGGGGCATCAGTGCATGTCTGTTCTTAGAAGTTTAAGAGATTTGGCATGTCACCAAATACTCTAATGGACCTCTACAGATACACTGCAGAAAATATCCTGACTGGCTGCATCGTGGCCTGGTATAGCAGTTCCAATGCACAGGAACACAAGAGGGTGGAGGACTTAGCCTGGTCCATCACCATTGGCAGGATGTACAGAAGCCTGAAGTCTTAGATTTAAGACTAATTACTTTCCTACAATCAGGTTCATTGCATACAACTATCAGGTTCTTAAACTAACCTGCAGAACTCTAATCCTACGCCGGCAATGGAACTCTACGGACCTTGTCATGCACTACCATGGATGTGCTTTCTAATTGTGTTTTACACTAATGTATTGTTTGTTTGCACAGTGTTTTTCTTTGTATTGTCTTGTAGAATGTATGTGTAGTTTGTGTTTTTAGTGAATTATCTGAGCCCATCCGTCTATGATGCTGCTGAAAGCAATTTTTTAATTTTACCCGTACCTCACTTTACTTGTGCATATGACTATAAACTTGACGTGACTTGAAACACAGAGAACAATCTGTGGGTTCACTTTGAAATGGCTTTACTTTTATTTTATACCTATGCATTGAAAATTCAGAATGCAATTGAACTTGGTTCAACCAAATCCTGATGGGATAGTGCAAAAAAGCAGTGAGAGAAACTAAATCACAGAGAGAAACCTTTTAAACAAAATGATTGATTTTTGTGGGTTAAATCTGACATATCTGACACTGGGAAGTGGGCTATTGGAGAGGTTGTTGAAGTATGTGATACAAAGAAATATAAAAATACAAGATAAAATCAAAACTGTGTCTGTACATCACTTAATTCCTGTGAAATATCTATCGGAGAATAACAGAAAGCTATGTTTTCCAGATTTTGATCGAGTGGATCCTCTGGAACAAATGGCACAACATTATATTGAATTAAGTCAGAAATTGCAACTTCCTCAAGTTATAATGTTGATCCAACACAGTAGAGGTAAACATGTGTCTCAGAGTGGTCCTTGGGTTTTTCTAAGATATCTCAGTTTCAATCATGATTGCAGGCTAGTCCAAACATAAACAAAATGATTGATTTTCAGTGGTGGGGCTTGTTGTCAAGGTAGCAGTTGACTGATTATGGTCTCAGGGTACCTTGGTAAAAGTGGTCAGTGAGAATCTGGTGGAAAATTTGCCACTGGATAGAGTTATACTTATTAAATATGAAACATCTGTGGTTGTAAAAATAAGTCATTTCAACCCTGGGACACTCTGGGAGGAGCTCCACTGGTAGTTTCTCAGCATCCTCAAATGCTTTGTAAGGGCCTACCGTCCACAACTAGACTTGCTGGCCATGTGCTTTTCAAAAAAAAATCTATCCAGAGAATGGTAATGTTTCTTCTCAACAATATACAATTTTCCCTTAAGGCTTGGAAGATAAACGATTTGTTGGCTCCTGCGATATTTTTGTCATTGGGATACTTGATAACAAAATGCTGTAAGCTGTAGCATACACACAGGTCTGCATACTTTTATGAGAGAGAACATTTAAATTTTTTAAAGATACTGTAATTTACAATGTTTTTTTCTTGGATGATCACTTAAGTTGTACACGACAACCACTAAATATATCCCATCTCCTAACAAGACCAATGGCTTACTTTTCTGAAGCATCTTAATGTAAAAACACAATCAAAACAGTGAGAAGAGGCAAGAAGTGATTCTCATACTAGTGATTAGATCAGCATTTACAAAGCTGAGAATGACAACCAGTTGCATCTTCCCATCTGATGCATGGTTCTGTGAGTGTAAAACTGTATATTTAACAGAAGAATATTATTTGAGATTAACTCTACATATATTATAATAAATTTGATGAATTTGACCTTTGGCAATCTGTATACTTCATGTTTTAAATATTCCATTATCTGTATAATATTTCAAGGGATTTTGATTTCATAAAGTTTCATCAATTTCAGACATTGTAGTGTTGAACATGTGGGCCATAATACCCATATTTTTTCTCCTAGTATTACAGTACATTAGTAATATGGTAAATGCATGTCTCCTGTGTGTAATTAGGGGAAAGGGTAATGCTTTATAGGGACAAAGAAAATGATTTAACAACTCTACAATTGTAAATATGCTCCTAAAGCTTACCCCTCTAGCCTAGTTCAGTAAAAACACTGACTCAAGCGCTGGGCCAACTAATCTTTATTTTTAGAACACACACAAATTCCCCTATACAATACCTAACCCACTGTGGATTTGATCCTTGTCTCTGCCTGGCCAAGCCCTTCAGCCTCATGCAAGCAGACACTGCCCAAAAGGTCATGCAGTCCCAAGCGCCCTTCCAGAAGATCGACACCGATCTAAATGGGGGCGACCTTTAATAGGTCCATGAACCTTGAGGTGCCGAATTACATAGAGGTGGTTCCCCTTACAATCCAATCATACATATCAATTACATTAATACATTATTGACAGTTCCCCAACCCAATTACAGAGAGTCTTAAACAATGTTTCTTACAGAAGCTTCTGGAAGGAAGTCAGGTTAACTGAATAATACAACATTTACCGTGGAACACAAAACAATTCTGCCAGGGCTTAACACTTTGGCCAATCAACATACAGCAGGGTAACTATCTTGCTACATTATTTATATTATTTACAATTCCTTTGCAGCAATCCAATCAAACTCATGCATTTACAATACCTTGGAGTTCCTCTGCAAGATTCTCATACATACTAACAATTGCAAAGATACTTAGATCTTCCTTATCTGAGGTACTGATCTGGGACCTAGACTTCCCAACACCAACTACTGCGGCTTCTTATACAGAAATACAGAAATGGCTATAAGGCCTTGTGAATGCATGAATCCACTGCTTTATTTCGGCTCTATTTTGGCTCTATTTTGGCCAGGATTTACACAATTACATTGTAGTAAATTACATACTACTATTTTGCTAGGTCATTGTAACAAATAAAAATGCTACTCTTTATAGCTGAACTACAATGCAGAATTGTGCATTATATATTAAGGTGGCTGTTAAAACACTTCTCCCACATTCTCAACTGTTGGGTCTTTTGAGTTCACTCTGTATGCACTGATTCCAATGTATCATAGCGATCCTCACAGGGTAAAGTTGCCTTTATATCTTGTGCCTTAGGTTATCAGGCCTTTTGCGGATTAGAGTGCCATGAATCAAAAATTAAATGTTCATAATTGCCATTAGTGCCGAGAATAGTCAGAAAATTAAAAAATATATTTTTATTGTATTTCTTTAAAAGATTTCTGTATTTTATTATATAAAGGAAATAGAGATTGGGAAATGCACATACTTTGTGCAGAGTATTTGGAGAGGCACTTGGGTTTTAAAACCTCCAGCATAACTTTAGTGTGGGTAACTTATTGGATAAAGGTCCAGACTTGTGGTAGACACACTTGACATGAACATCTCAAACAACCATTGGCAACCAGAGACAAATATGTGTGTGTGTTTTTACTGAGAGGATAGGATCAGTTTCTGCTTTTATTCGATCTGGACCTTCTACAATTTTAAATGCCTTTATCAGATCCCCTCAGAGCCTCCTCTGGTCAAAAGAGAACAATCCCATGTTGTCTATCCACATAACTAAAGTTCATCATCCCTCAGATCCACCAGATCCATCTTACCCTAAATGTAGTCACATGTTGTAAGGTGGTCTTATCTTTCCTATAGCATTATGTGCAGGTTTACTGTAACTCACCCAATTGTATATCCATGGCACTACTACTACTTTTATTCCAAAGGCTTCATTCTAGATGACGAGATTGTTATGTGACACTTTATGCACCACGTTTCAATGTGGTGATTATCACCACATCCACTTCATTTACCTTATTAACCATTTATGGGCCTGTCCAACTTGGCGATTTTTTAGGCAACTGCCAGCGACTGTCATAGTTGTAGCAGGTCGCCGAAAAAACTGCGACTGGACCCCCCTAGGGCATGTCGCAGGGTGACACCTGTTTGGTGGTGAGTAGTCACCCAAAGAGATGTACATTTTTCTGGTCGCTGCTGGATTTTCAACATGTTGAAAATTTTCAGCAACCTGCTGCGACTATGACGGGTGCCGGCAAGTAGCTGAAAAAATCACTTATGTGGGGCAGGCCCTTTAGTTGCAGTTTTTACATTGAACCCTCTTTTGAACAAGGACATACATTTGAATTTCTTAATTTTTTAAAGTACCAGTTCTGTATCCACATATGTTTGGAATATTTTTATCACCAGACTTCCCTGAAAGATCATGATCACTCCATAATTCCTATTTGCAATATCTCCAGTTGATCAAATTTTAGTCTCTTTAGAGTCTCTATTCTATCTTTCTTTGCTGAGATTCCAGCATCATCTTCTTCCTTGGTCAAGAATAAAGTATACATTTAGTCTCTCAGCCTTCTCTCTGCCTCTATGAATATATTGTTTTGTTTATTTTTTTAGTTTCGTTTAAAGATACAGCATGGAAACATGCCTTTCGACCCACTGAGTCTATTTCGATTCACACTAGTTCTATGCTATCCAACTTTCTCATTCATTGTCTACACAGTACAGAGGCCAATAAGCCTACAAACCTGCACGACCTTGAGTTGTGGGACGAAACCAGAGCACCCAGGGAAAACCCACTTGGTCACAGGGAGAACATGTAAACTCCACACAAACAGTTTCAAGTAATAGCTCTACCAGTTGTGCCACTGTGCCTCCCTAACGTTTACTAGCTTTCTCCCAGTCCTGATTTGTCCCATTTAATTCACCGTGCTGATGTACTTGCCCAAGGTTTAGTTTAGTTTAGTTTGGTCTCTGATCAGCACTGTTTACTGTTTAACCACATTCTGTTTATATGCCTATGGGTGATTTTTAGATTCCTCTTTATGTTTATAGTCAGACTTTATCATTTTATTCCTTTAATTTTCTTGTTTTTTCTTCTCTCTATTTCTTTTAATCGGTTTTCAATCCAATATTTGTTATACTTCCTGTTTTCCTGCTTTATGTCACTATTTATCTCTTTAGTTATCTAGCGAATTCTGGTTCTAATCACCTTTTCTTTCTCCCCTGTAGAAATACATGTGGACCAAATAATTTCCTCCTTAAGTCTTCCCTTTGTTCAATTTAAATAACCTGACTTCATCCATAGAATACAAGTCAAAGTGGCACCACTGATATTTAAGGACAGTGCATGTAGTTTTTACCTCCATTGAATAGGGAGAGAAGAGATGTAATGTGATATATTCACTTGGGTCCCTGCCACATTAGATGGCGTAATGTTAGTTTACTTACAGACAGAACCATAATCGGCTTCTTTGCACCAATCACTTGAGGAACACTTCGGTTCACTGTAGGAGGAGAGGAAGCACAGTTTTGTAGTGAGTTTCATCCTTACATTCGATTTGATGCTATTTTTCAAAAAGCTTTCCATTTTTGGCACAATTATTTTGTTTATATGAATTCAAACTCCAGTAGTGCACTGGTGTGTTTATGGTGGTGGTTCATTCTTAAAGGCAGCATATATCATCACATTCAATGTTTGGCAAACAGAGATCTGAAAGTTCCCAAAACACATAATAAGCAAGAGTGCTCCTGTTAAAGTCGGACCACTTATTATTCCCAGAGAGGTCCCACAATACTGCTCTAAATGAAGCAAGGAGAAGTGTTCTATTTAGTTCAGGATCATCTCAGTTTTGATCTCAAAACTGTTCTGCATTTCTGCACTTTAACTATGCTGCTGGCTGGAGCACTGTGATTGGTCATACATGCTAGTTTTAGAGGAGCTGAAGTTTCCAAGCCTTTACTACTGTTTGCAATGCAGTGGTTGTGGTTGGCATTGATTTTGGATAAGATAGAATGGTGGTCTGTTCATGGTCCTTCTCCCATCCTTCAAAATTCAGAATTATTTGAACAGGTGCTTATCAAATGGAACTTGAGAATTATAATGCATAGTTCATTTTAACTATGTTCCATGAAGCAGAAAAGGGAATGTGGGAAGCAAGAGAAACTAAAGAAGAATAAGTATCATTATGATTATAGATGCTAATTGATATCACTGTAAAGTAAATTTCTATTTCTGACCATTTTCTCAAATATCTAACATACACTTACATTTTCTTGATTATGTCCCATCAAGATCTTAGCCAAATATCGCACCAATTTACTGTACATCCTTTCTGTTTTTAATTGTGTTTCACAGCTATTCCTTTTATGCAATTTGATTTTTGAAAACTGTTTTTGCAGCCCTAGTTCTCTTGGATATTTTCTTATAACGCCACATATCAGTTATCTCTCAAATTACGATACTTACATAATTGTGTGACTTAGGAATCAATCATGATTGTTCATGAAATACATATTGTGTCTCATCTCAAGGAACAGCATTAACTCAAAGTCCATTGCTAACTAAATGTATCTTTATGTCAACCTTATAAGCATTACATTTAATATCTGTCTGAAGTGACTTCCAATAGTGAATGTCTTATTTCAAGTTAATTGTAGTCAAAACATTTGTCTGGACGGCCGTAGGTGGCGGTGTTCTCTCCGAAATCGCAGCACAGAAGGCCAAAACCGGTCAAGAACAAACAAGATGATAGGTTTAGTAATACATACTAAACCAATGGGAGGCCTTGTCCCCCAACGCAATATTCCACTACTCACCCATAGCCCTCACGGGAGTTCTGGTCCCCCAACGCAACCTGGTCCCCCAACGTAACCCGTTCCCCAATGCAATATTCCACCACTCACCCACTCCCCCAATCCAAGAACCTAAACAGTCTTTCCAGGTGTGGCAGAGGTTCACCTGCACCTCCTCCAACCTCATCTATTGCATCCGCTGCTCTAGGTGTCAGCTGCTCTACATCGGTGAGACCATGCGTAGGCTTGGCGATCGCTTCGCCCAACACCTCCACTCAGTTCACAATAACCAACCTGATCTCCCGGTGGCTCAGCACTTCAACTCCCCCTCCCATTCTGAATCCGACCTTTCGATCCTGTGCCAGTGTGAGTCCCACCGTAAATTGGAGGAGTAGCACCTATATTTTGCTTGGGTAGTTTACACCCCAGCGGTATGAATATTGACCTCCAATTTCAGGTAGTCCTTGCTTACTCCCTCCTTCCCCTCCCTTTCCCAGCTCTCCCACAGCCCACTGTCTCCACCTCTTCCTTTCTTCTTCCCACCGCCCCATCCCCTCATCAGTCTGAAGAAATGTCTCAACCGGAAACGTCACCTATTCCTTCGCTCCATAGATGCTGCCTCACCCGCCTATTTCTCCAGCATTTTTGTCTACCTTCGATTGTTCCAGCATCTGCAGTTCCTTCTTAAACATGACAATGGTGAGTAAGGTGGTCCAAAAATTGTAGTGCTGTCCTGTACCATTTTGGCGTAGTTTGACGACATCGCTGAATCAGTTATTGCAGACATGCAGACAGACACGCACACATAGAAACAAACAAGATGAGAGTTTGAATAATATATAGATATAGATGATATTGGTTCTGACAACTTGACTTCGCAAACCCTACCTTCTTCCTACCCATCTTATGGTGTAGCTTGGGGTAGAGGTCTGAAGAAAGGCCCTGACCTGAAACATCACCTGTCAAATCCGTCCACAGATGCTGCCTGACCCACTGAGTTCCTCCAGAACTTTGTCTTTTGTTCAAGATTCTGGTGTCTACAGTTCCTCATGTCTCCCTTGGGATTGAAGATGCTTTGCTTCCATTCTGACCTTATAGGTTCTGAGATGACTGATGAGGCCAGGAAATGACTCCAGATTCTTGCATAGATGGAAGCAGGTGGTTAGGTTATTGTGAGGTGCTGCTCTGCTTTTGCTGGCGTTCTGTGTGCTCCTGGTGCGTGAACATGGTTCTCAATGCCTTTCGAATGCTACACAATGTTGACTACAATAGTTAGCTGGTTCTACAGTGCATTGGAATGACCTGACATTGCTAAAGACGCCAAATAATTGCAAGTCTTTCCCGCATTTTCTTGAGCATCCACTCTTTCCAGAGTTCTATCAATTCTGCAAGGATTTAGCTCATTTTACCACAGGGGTGATCGTGTGGAAAATATAGGCTGTACTTAAAATATTTATAGCTCGGCAAAGTCTTTGCAATGTGACATTCCCAAAGCATTTCCTTTAAAAAGAACAACTGTAACAATAATTTACAATGGTTGCAATGATACTAGTTTCCCAGTGGCCCAGTTGTCTAGTGACCCTGAAATCACTTAAATTGAAATACTTGAAGTTAAAAATTGTTGTAGAGTGGACCAGATTTTGTTGGAAAAAAATGTGTGGATTTAGTGTAAAGCTGTGGGCACTTTCCCATTTAAGTGCCTGTTGGTTAGGGATTTCTGCTTGAGCATTTATCATGGCATAGATCCTACATTTGTTGGATCCCCTTTGCTGATTATAAAATGAGTGTGGCTCTGTACAGGATTCCTCATGAAATTATAAATCATGGAATTCCCCAGCACTCAGGCCATGGAATCTGCTTGGAGACTCAATGGGTGCTGTGAATTTTGAGTCATATTACAAAGAAACACAGTATGAAAGCAGACTCTTTGGCCCACTGAGTCCCCACTAGACTGCAGAAAGTTGTGACCGCTGCCCAGTCCATTACTGGCTCTGACCTCCCCACCATCGAAGGGATCTATCATAGTTGCTGCCTCAAAAAGGCTGTCAACATCATCAAAGACCCACACCATCCTGGTCACACACTCATCTCACCGTTGCCAATGGGAAGAAGGTACAGGAGCCTGAAATCTGCAACATCCAGGTTCAGGAACAGCTGCTTCCCCACAGCCATCAGGCTATTAAACACGACATCAAATAAGCTCTGAACAATAACAGTCTATTATAATTATTGAACTATGTCTGATTATTAATTGTGCACATATGGTCTATGGTCTATAGACACACTGAACTTTTATCTTCTGTTTTGTATTATGTTTACATATTCTGTTGTGCTGCAGCAAGTAAGAATTTCATTATCCTATCTGGGACACATGACAATAAAACTCTCCTGACCAACCACCCATTTACACTATCCCTACGCTAATCCCATTTCTCCTTCTCCCCACATTCTCTGCTCACCTACATTTTAGGGGCAATCTACAGATCTGGTGTTAATTTGTGTTTATTGTTGTTATTATTGTATGATGTATGTATGACTGCAGGCACAAAATTTCGTTCAGACCGTAAGGTCTGAATGACAATAAAGGCATTCAATTCAATTCAATTCAATTCAATGCCAATTAACCTACCAACATACACGTCTTTGTGATGTGGGAGTAAAGCGCACCACCCGGAGGAATTCCATGCGGTCCTGGAGAGCGCGGGTAAGCTCCACACAGACAGAACCCAAGATCAGAATTGAAACGGGTTCTGGGATAGTGAGGTGGTAGCTCTACGATTTGTCAAACCAAGTTGTGATGCATCCTGCAGATAAGATAGTAGCATTTAAGAGACTTTTGGATAGGCATATGGTTATACAGGGAATGGAGAGATATGGATTATATGCTGGCAGATCTAATTAGGATGGCATCATGTTCAGCACAGACATTGTAGGTGGAGCGCTTGTTCCTATTCTGTACTCTTGTATGTTCTTAGCAAAAGGATTTGAGTATATGAGCAGGGAGGTTCTACTGCAATTGTACAGGGTCTTGGTGAGACCGCACCTGGTGTATTGTGTACAATTTTGGTCTCCAAATCTGAGGTTCACCAGACTGATTCCTGGGATGTCAGGACTTTCAGATGAAGAAAGGCTGGATAGACTCGGCTTGTACTCGCTAGAATTTAGAAGATTGAGGGGGGATCTTATAGAAACTTACAAAATTCTTAAGGGGTTGGATAGGCTAGATACAGGAAGATTGTTCCCGATGTTGGTGAGGTCCAGGACAAGGGGTCACAGTTTAAGGATAAAGGGGAAATCCTTTAGGACCGAGATGAAAAAAAACATTTTTCACACAGTCAGTGGTGAATCTCTGGAACTCTCTGCCACAGAAGGTAGTTGAGGCCAGTTAATTGGCTATATTTAAGAGGGAGTTAGATTTAGCCATTGTGGCTAAAGGGATCAGGGGGTATGAAGAGAAGGCAGGTACAGGATACTGAGTTGGATGATCAGCCATGATCATATTGAATGGTGGTGCAGGCTCGAAGAGCCGAATGGCCTACTCCTGCACCTATTTTCTATGTTTCTATGTTTTCTATGTTTCTTTGCTCTTTGACAGGATTCTTTCCACGGTGCATGGTAGAAATTGGAAATAATTATTTTTTGACATGTAAAATTATCTTAGACATTGGTGTGCTTTCTAGACCATAGTTTCCATGTGGTTGGACCAGGACAAATTATTGGTGAGAGTTACTCCAAGGAACTTGAAGCTCTCGACCATCTACACTTCAGCATCATTGATATAGACTGGGGAGTGTTCTCCACCCCGTTTACAAAAGTTGATGAATCACTCCTTTGTTTTGCTGACATTGAGGGAGAGGTTGTGGTCTTGTCACCGTGTTACTCAGCTTTTCACCGCCTTCCTGTATTCAATCTCATAATTGTTTGTGATCTGACCCACTATGGTAGTGCCATCTGTGAATTTGTTAATGGAATTAGAACTGAATATAGCCATATAGTCATGCGTATATAGGGAGTATTGTAAAGGTCTGAGAAGGCAACTTCTTGCAGTATAGACAATAGCCAATAGACAATAGGTGCAGGAGTAGGCCCTTCGAGCCAGCATCGCCATTAAATGAGATCATGGCTGATCATCCCCAATCAGTGCCCCGTTCCTGCCTTCTCCCCATATCCCCTGACAGCTAACTTTAAGAGCCCTATCTAGCTCACTCTTGAAAGTATCCAGAGAACCGGCCTCACCGCCCTCTGAGGCAGAGAATTCCACTGACTCACAACTCTCTGTGTGAAAAAGTGTTTCCTCATCTCCGTTCTAAATGGCTCACCCCTTATTCTTAAACTGTGGCCCCTGGTTTAGGACTCCCCCAACATTGGGAACATGTTTCATGCCTCTAGAGTGGCCAAATCTTTAATAATCTTACATGTTTCAATAAGATATCCTCTCATCCTTCTAAATTCCACAGTATACAAGGCCATCCGCTCCATTTTCTCAGCATATGACAGTCCCGCCATCCCGGGAATTAACCTTGCAAACCTACGCTGCACTCCCTCAATGGCAAGAATGCCCTTCCTCAAATTAGGGGACCAAAACTGCACACAATACTCCAGATGTGGTCTCACTAGGGCTCTATACAACTGCAGAAGGACCTCTTTGCTCCTATACTCAACTCCTCTTGATATGAAGGCCAACATGCCATTCGATTTCTTCACTGCCTGCTGTACCTGCATGCTTACTTTCATTGACTGATTAACAAATCCCGTTGTAGTTCCCCTTTTCCCAACTTGACACCATTTAGAAAATAATCTGCCTTCCTGTTTTTTCTACCAAAGTGGATAACCTCACATCTATCTACATTAAACTGCATCTGCCATGCATCTGCCCACTACCCAACCTGTCCAAGTCACCCTGCATTCTAATAACATCCTCCTCACAGTTCACACTGCCACCCAGCTTTGTGTCATCTGCAAATGTGCTAATGTTACTTTGAAACCTTTCATCTAAAACATTGATGTATATTGTAAATTGCTGCAGTCCCAGCACCGAGCCTTGCGGTACCTCACTAGTCACTGCCTGCCATTCTGAAAGGGACCCGTTAATCCCTACTCTTTGTTTCCTGTCTGCCAACCGATTTTCTATCCATGTCAGCACTCTACCCCCAATACCATGAGCCCTAATTTTGCCCACTAATCTCCTATGTGCGACCTTATGAAATGCTTTCTGAAAGTCCAGGTATACTACGTCCACTGGCTCTCCATTGTCCATTTTCCTAGTTACAGCCTCAAAAAATTCCAGAAGATTAGTCAAGCATGATTTCCCCTTCAAAAATCCATGCTGGCTCGGACTGATCCTGTTGCTGTTATCCAAATGTGCCACTATTTCATCTTTTATGATTGACTCCAACATCTTCCCCACCACCGATGTCAGGCTAACTGGTCTATAATTCCATGTTTTCCCTCTCCCGCCTTTCTTAAAAAGTGGGATAACATTAGCTACCCTCCAATCATCAGGAACTGATCCTGAATCTATAGAATGTTGGAAAATTATCACCAATTCATCCATGATTTCTAGAGCCACTTCCTTAAGTACCCTGGGATGCAGACCATCAGGCCCTGGGGATTTAACAGCCTTCAGTCCCATCAGTCTACCCAACACCATTTCCTGCCTAATGTGGATCTCCTTCAGTTCCTCCGTTACCCCAGATCCACTGTCCACTAATACATCAGGAAGATTGTTTGTGTCCGCCTCAGAGAAGATGGATCCAAAGTACCTGTTCAACTGAGCCCGCGTGCACAACTACTGCCGGCTGTTCACCTTCCCTCTCGAGGATGTTCTGAATTTCGTTTGGGACATCTTGAATCCTGGCACCAGCGAGGCAACAGACCATCCTCCCATCTCGCTTGCCGCCACAGAATCTCCAGTCCGCACCTGGGACAATGGAGTCACCCACCACCCACCATCTGGCTCTGCTCGATGTCGGTCTCACCAGTCGAGTCCCATCTCTAGGATTGGAGCCACCGACATGTCCGCCGCTCGGACTGGAAACATTGTCTCCCCCGACAGTTCCCAAGATGGTGTACCTGTTTTCATTAGGCACAGGCACCTGGGTCTACTGCATTCCACGATTTCCACCCTTTCTCTCAGTCACACACCTTTGTTCTTCTCGTAGACTTGGCGTAACAACCTCACAGTTGGTCCTGTCCAGGAAACTCTCATTTTCCCGGATGGCCCCGAGGTCATCCTGCTGCTTCTCCAGTGCCCCAACATGGTCCTTCAGGAGCTGGACCTGGACACACTTGCCACAGTTGCCAGAGGCTCCATCCGTGTCCCTGGACTCCCACATCCTGCAAGCATCACACTGCCTCATCTTACCCATCATGTGTTCACCACATCCCATCCTCGCCAGCTTTTTGCGTAGTCTCCTCGCCTCAGGCTCCTCACCGAACACTTTGGAGCCGAAGACTCGCACCTTTGCTCACAAAGACTCACACTTTCTCACAAAGAATCGCACTTTTCTCACAAAGATTTGCACTTTTCTCACAAAGACTCGCACTTTTCTCACAAGGCGCTCCCTGACTGGTTGCTCCCCGAAAGCAAACCTTGCTGATAAATTGTCCAATTTGCCACTTAACCAATTTGAAAATTGCTTACCTTACAGCCAATCACTGAACTGCCGCTGCCGAGCTTATTTTTCGGTGATTGGCTGTAAAGTAAGCTCTTGGTTATTGTTCAGTCCTCCACCACCTCCAGTTTAAATTCCATTTAGAATATTTATGGAGGACCAGGAAACCAGAAGCAAGAGTTACTCCAGGGAATTACTCCAGATCCAGGGTCAGGGAGTGATTCTGCGTTGGTTTTCAGCGGTCGCGGCGAGGCGGAGACTGGACAGCAATGGCGGCCGGATCTCCCACAATTCAAAGCGAGGGATAAAGTGCCCAGCGCCGACCAGTTGCCGTGGCAGCGCGCATGCGCAGGGCGGCCGATGATGTGCTGGCCGTGGTTGTGCGCATGTGTAGGGGGGAGGATGTTCTGGCCGTAGCAGTGCGCATGTGCAAGGCGGCCTACCGTGCTGGCGGATGAGGAGCGAGCGGAGACCGGAGATACGGATGACGGACGGAGACAGAGAGTGACAGAGAGAGAGATATAGAGAGAGGGGCCCGCCCAGAGTAGAACGGCAGGTGTCCTGCCTTGGCCGGAGGCCCCCTAGATTTCGAGGCCCTAGATTTCAGCCTATGAAGCCTCGTGGTAAATCCGGCTCTGCGAGGCCCCCCTAGATCTCGAGGCCCTAAGCTTAAGCTTGTCAAGTTTATACGTAAATCTGGCCCTGAGGGTGCTTGTCATTCTCTCAGCTGAGAACTGCTAACAGCAGAACACAAAAAAAGTTTCTTGGTTGTCATGGTTGTATTCCTCACTGGAGAAACTCATAGTGCTTATTCCATTCAAAAGCAAAACAAACAGGTGTGATTTGCACTCATAGAAGAGGTTTTAAAACAAATCCAAGGGGATTTCTCAAAATGTTTTTTTAACAAATTTGTTTTAAGTGGGAAGGAAGAAGAAGGAAGCTGGTAAAAATAAGTAGTCTGTAATTAGAACTTACTAGTAACAATAGAACAGGTCTCTTTGGGTCACATGGTAATAACTTCACAGCTGAGCAAGCTAGATTTATAAAGTGTGTTTCCTTTCATTTATGGCGCCGAAAGATGGACGTAAATTATTTTTTTTAACTACGTTCATAAAACTATTGTATTCAGCATTAAGGCAATTTAGTCCTTTCCATAAGGTAATAAGCAATAGGAGTAGAATTAGACCATTCAGCCTATCAAGTCCACTCCGCCATTTAAGAATAAGGAGTAAGCCATTTAGAACGGAGCCAAGGAAACACTTTTTCTCACAGACGTGGTGAGTCTGTGGAATTCTCAGAGGGTGGTGGAGGCTGGTTCTCTGGATGCTTTCATGAGAGAGCTAGATTGGGCTCTTAAAAATAGTGGAGTCAGGGGATATGGGGAGAAGGCAGGAACGGGGTACTGATTGGGGATGATCAGCCATGATCACATTGAATGGCGGTGCTGGCTCGAAGGGCCGAATGGCCTACTCCTGCACCTATTGTCTATTAATTATGGCTGATCCATCTCTCCCTCCCAACCTCATTCTCCTGCCTTCTCCCGACACCTCTGACACCTGTACATGTGACAAGTCTTCGTGAAATTCTTTGCTGTCAAAGTTACAAAATGTCCATGTCATCAATGGGAATGTGATTGGAGGGGATTGTAACAAACAGGAACTACCAGCAGTTGGATAGGCAGAGACTGATTAGGGATAGTTACCATGATTTTGTGCATAGGAAACCATGTCTCACAAATCTGATAGATTTTATCAAGAAGAATGATAAAAGCTGGGCAATGGAAGTTGTCTATATGGCAGATAGACACAAAATGCTGGAGTAACTCAGCGGGACAGGTAGCATCTCTGGAGAGAAGGAATGGATGACGTTTCAGGTCAAGACCCTTCTTCAGATGTCAGGTGAGAGGGAGATACATAGATCTCATGGGAGAGGGAGATACATAGATGGTCTATATGGACTTTAGCAAGGTCTTTGACAAGATCCCACATGGTAAGCTGGTCAGGAAGGTTAAATGGCATAGAATCTAAGTTGAGCTTGCTAATTGAATTCAAAATTGACTTGGAGCAGTCAAAGGGTGTTTGCGGAGGATTGTTCTGCTGTTTGAAGGCCTGGGACTAGTGAAATGCCACAGGCGTCGATGCTGGATCTGCAGCTGTTTGTTATATATATTAGCTATTTAATAACAATGTAGTTAAGATTGTGAGTAAATTTGCAGATGACACCAAAATAGGTAGTATAGTGCATCATGTTTAAGAAGGAACTGCAGATGCTGGAAAATCGTAGGTAGACAAAAATGCTGGAGAAACTCAGCGGGTGAGGCAGCATCTATGGAGCGAAGGAAATAGGCAAAGTTTCGGGTCGAGACCCTTCTTCAAACTGATGTGAGGGTGGGGGGGGGGGGAAGAAGAAAGGAAGATGCGGAGACAGTGCGCTGAGGGAGAGCTGAGAAGGGGAGGTGAAAGTAGCGAATACCTGAAATTAGAGTCAATGTTCATACCGATGAGGTCCAAACTGCCCAAGCGAAATATGAGGTGCTGCTCCTCTAATTTATGGTGGTCCTAACTCTGGCCATGGAGGAGGCCCTGGAGAGAAAGGTCAGATTCGGAATGGGAGGTGGAGTTGAAGTGCTGAGCCACCGGGAGATCAGGTTGGTTATTGTGAACCTAGCGGAGGTGTTGGGCGAAGCGATCGCCAATCATACGCTTGGTCTCACCGATGTAGAGCTGCTGACATCTAGAGCAGCGGATGCAATAGATGAGGTTGGAGGAGGTGCAGGTGAACCTCTGCCGCAACTGGAAAGACTGCTTGGGTCCTTGAATGGAGTCAAGGGGGGAGGTAAAGCGACATGTGTAGCATTTCCTGCAGTTGCAAGGGAAACTGCCAGGAGAGGGGGTGGTTCGGTTGGGAAGGGACAAATTGACCAGGGAGTTACGGATGGAGCGGTCTCTGTGGAAAGCAGACAGGATAGGAGATGGGAAGAAGTGGCAAGTGGTGGGATCACATTGGATGTGGCAAAAATGTTGGAGGATAATTTGTTGAATGTGACGGCTGGTAGGGTGGAAGGTGAGGACAAGGAGGACTCTGCCCTTGTTGCGAGTGGGGGGATGGGGAGAGAGAGCAGTGTTACGCGCGGCTCGGCTCTTGAACATGGACAGCCTCGGCGATCATAAGCCATCGGTGTCGATGAACGAGATGCTGGAGCTCATGGACGGCCACCAGCCTTGCCTTTTGTTCGAGCAGGCTTTCCTGGAGCAGAAGCCCGACAACATCCGCATGCTCCTCGCCGGGTCCGACTTCACTGATCCCCTGCAGCTCGTTGAATGGGAGGACGAGCTGCGGCTCGAGCTGCAGGACCTCAGCCGACAGCGCCGCACTGCAACCGACTGCTGTGGATTGCAGTAAGCGCCAGTGGTGTTATTACCACCAACGCTGGGGTGTGGTGGCCCACCGATGCTGCGCCCCCTGCTAGTATCCGGTAAATGCCTCGGCCGATCACCCGTAGAATCCATCGCGGTCGGCCAGAAACATTGCCTCTACATCCGGGACTGCTATTCCAGGCTCCGATTTCTTGTGGACACCGGGGCTGAGCTCAGCATCTTACCTCTGTCCGGGGTCGATAATTGTGCTGGCAAGTGTGGCCCCTGCCCTGACTACCGCCAATGGCAGCATTTTGTATTTGTTTACCTGGACGACATTCTGGTTGCCAGCCGCTCCCACCAGGAACACTGTGCGCACATCCGGGTGCTGTTCCAGTGACTCCGGGACCACGGGCTCGTTATTAACGCCGCCAAGTGCCAGTTTGCTCAGCTGCATCACACGACTGTATACCATCCTCAGGCCAACAGTTTGGTTGAGCGGTTTCACCGGCATCTGAAGTCTGCATTGAAGGCGCAGCTCACGGGCCCGGATTGGGTGGACGAGGTGCCATGAATGTTGCTGGGGATCCGCACGGCCCCTAAGGGACACGACTTCTGTGCAACTGGTGTACGGCTCCCCACTATGGGTGCCTGGTGATTTCCTTCCTGTGGCTCGGGTGCCGCAGGAACCCACTGGCGCACCTTCGGGAGAAAGTGGGTGGACTGGCTCCTGTTCCGACCTCTCGCCACAGTGTTGCACCTTCTTAAACCCCTGTCTCACGGTGAGAGTTGACACACGAGGTACCCCGAGTTAAAACTCATGGTAATAACGTACGATTAACTTAGCTGTAACGTCGGAACTCGTAGACTCAACTTAGAGGCTCGTGGCGCTAACGGCAGGTACCCGTGAAACTTGTTAACTCTTGGAAAAATTCAAATGTTTAAAGTTTTCCACGAGTCAAATTTACTCTTGTGGTTAAGAATTGAAACATTTGACGATGAGTTGGCAAGTATTGTTATGCACAATATAGAAGATAAAACGAGTAGGAAGGAACTGCAGATGCCGGTTTACACCGAAGGTAGACACAAAATGCTGGAGTCACTCAGCGGGACAGGCAGCGGGACAGGACAGAAAATGAATAGGCGACGTTTCAGGTCGAGATCCTTCTTCAGTATGAGAGTCAGGGGAAAGGGAGACGCAAGGTATGAAAAGGTACAAAGAACAAATGAATGAAAAGTATGAAAATAACAAATCCATGCCAGCAACGATGATCAAGGAAAGGTGGAGCCCACAATGGTCCACTTTAGTCCTTTAATACGGTCAAAAAAGTATTTACAATGCTGAACGTAAATTCAATAAGATGGACGCAAATGAGTCGCACTATATGTAGGCGAATTTGGGACCAGACTAGACTATCTGAGAATTAGAAGGGTGGCGACACGGTTACTCACAAACAGCAGCACAAACCCGTAATTCCCTCTACAAACATTCATGGCCGTTAGGACAATGTGATCTGTCTAGACAGTGAGTGGTAGAATTGTGCTAGTCCGAAGAAGCGTCTCGACCCGAAACGTCACCAATCCTTGATCTCCAGTGATGCTGCCTGACCGGCTGCCTGAGTTACTCTAGCACGTTGTGCCTATAGTCGGTATAAACCAGCATCTGCTATCCCTTTCTACACAGTACAAAGTTGGTATTCCCTCCGCAAACATTCATGGACGTTAGGGCAACTTATTCTATCTAGACAGGGAGTGGTAGTATTGTGCTGGAAAGAGATACCAAGGGATACGGAGCTGTCGTGTTAATGGTGGAAGTCAGCCTTGATCTATTGGGATGGCGGGGCAGAGTTTAGTGGCTGACCAATTAACGCCTTCGTCTTTTCGCAGCTTTACTGCATTACCATTGAATGTGACTTTGCCTCCTTAACCTGGGAGAGAGACAATATCACATTGAAAGTCAACTTTAGCGAGAACCAATCTAGAGTTGGTTCAAGTGCTCTGGAAAGCGTTAAATGCTTGTTTTTTTGGCGAAGCTTGAAATTCTGGAAAGTCATTCATTACTTTAAAAGAACTAGTGGCTAGGCCAGCCGTCTACTGAAGTGTATGGGCTCCTAGTCTAACAATAAATATTCACCGCAGCGTGAAGAAGGCAAAGACACAAATGCATTTTATTACGATGACGCGAGTCAACAGACAATAGACAATAGGTGCAGGAGTAGGCCATTCGGCCCCTTCGGGCCAGCACCGCCATTCACTGTGTTCATGGCTGATCATCCACATTCAGTACCCCGTTCCTGCCTTCTCCCCATATCCCCTGAGTCCGCTATCTTTACGAGCTCTATTTAAATCTCTCTTGAAAGCAGATAGAGCTCTTAAAGATAGCGGAGTCAGAGGATATGGTGAGAAGGCAGGAACAGGGTACAACTCAGTGGGAAGGCAGCATCTCTGGACCGGTGGCGGGCTCCATGCACAGCTGTTTAACCTGGACCCCCCCCCCCCCCAGTTGATTGTCGCTCCCTTCAGTTTCCCAAGGGGTCGGGACGGGACTGGAGTTGGGAGGGAAAGGTGGGAGGGGGGGGGGGGGGGGGGGGGGGTTGGGGTGACTTAGTACGGGAGACAAGCATACTGAATGTGTGAGCACACACCAAGTTAAATTAATCTCCTTTGCCTACATGTCATCCGCATCCCTCCACTCCCTGCATATTCATGTCCTACCTAAAAAGCCTCTTAAATGCTGCTGTCATTTCATCTGTCTACAAAGTTGCTTATTAAAACACCTTCATTCAGGGTTGGCTCAAGAGTAACTCGGTAGATGAACTTGGAACATCGCAGAAATAACAAGTAAACGACAAACTTGTCATACCCGTGGGAACTCAGTTAAACTCTTGATCATACACTTGGGATCTCGTACACAACCACGAGTCTTTCACTCAGCTTGCACCGTGAGACAGGGCTTTTACATTCCGCCTGCGCTCAAGGACTGCCTTTTTGTTTTCATCTGCAGGGACTCGCACCAGACTCTGCTGCAGCGGCCTTATGAAGGTCCTTTCCGGGTGTTGTGGCCCAGAATCGCAACTTTTGTTTTGGATGTCGGGGGTTGTGAGGAGATCGTTTCAGTGGCCCACCTCAAGCCAGCCCATCTGGATGTCGACAGACCGGTGGTGGTGGCCCAACCCCCGGCGTAGAGGTCGTCCGCTGGCCGTCCCGCTTTCGCCGGTTGCACCTGTTGTGCCTGTTCTGCCCGTAGTGAGTGTACGCCGGTTGTACCTGTTCCGCCATTTGTGCCTGTTGCGCCTGTTATACCAGTTCCCACTCGGGGACATGTCTCCACTCGGTTTGGCTGCCTGATTCGGACTCCCGCTCGTTTCCTTTCCTCTGGTTCTGGCGGGGGGGGGGGGGGGTACAATTCTCCCAGCGACAGGAGCTGTGTTTGTTAGGTAAGCCAGGCACACGGTTTTCAAGAGTTTTAGTTCCGTTTTTTCTGTAAAATTATCTGTTATTTATGTGTGTGTATATATATATATTCATTGGTATATGGTCACACTGATCTGTTCTGTTCTGTATTTATGTATGCCTACTTTATTCTGTTGTGCTGAAGCAAAGCAATAATTTCATTGTCCTATCTGGGACACATGACAATAAACTCTCTTGAATCTTGAATCTTGAGTGAAGCAACTTTCATTGAAATTTGACTCATTTTGACACAGCCAACTTACATTTACCACAGAACCCGGATTCAAATTCAGCAACTAACATAAAGAATGGTTGGACAGGTTAGGACTACATTTCTTGGAGCACAGGAGACAGAGAGGTGATCTCATAGCAGTGTCTCAAATTATGAGGGGAATAAATAGGGAGAATATGCACAGCTTTTCCCCCCAGTATTAGACAATCAAAAATTGGAGGGCATAGATATAAGGTGAGAATGGAAAAATTTAATAGGAACCCGAGGGACAACTTTTTCATACAGATTATGGTAATAATATGGAATGAGCTGCCAGATGAAGTGGCTGAGATAGATACAATATCAACATTTTAAGGACATTTGGACAGCTACAGGGATATGAAAGGTTTAGAGGGATATGGATAAAACACAGGAAAATGAGGGACTGAAGGGCCTGTTTCCATGCTATTTGACTCAGCATCTTCTTATGTATTGCAAAAGCAACACTTCTGAAAAGATATGAAAACATTGCTGAATATGAATTAAATATGGACTATTAATCAAAAAGGAAGAAAATAGTGGAAATATAAACATAGCTTTTGAAGACTGCAGAAAAAAATTGGCTGAATGTTTTAGATGAAGACATGTTGACAAGACGTTTCTATTTTCAGGTGCCTGAAGAGATATGGTCTTCAATTAAACATTTACAAAACTAAGCTCCACTCCCAGTGCGCCCTTGTTGTCTAACACCAATCCCATCAATGGAAGTCCATGCAAGACCATGTACAAGTCTGACAATTTCCCATAACTAAGGAACCACCTCTCAGTGAAGGCAGACATTGATGATAAGTTCACCCTCACGCTTTGTGCACCAACACAGCTATTACCTACCTCACAAATAGAACATCTAAAAGTCGAGAGCTTAATCCTGACAGAAAGGCCATGGTTTATTTGACAGCAGTGATCCCCACTCGCCTGAGTGATTCTGTATGCTTCCAGAATATGGATTACCAGCTGTAGGAACCAAAGACTATTGGAATGATGCCATCAATATTGTATGTACAAATTCTTCCAAATCCACTTGCAGGTTATGGAAAACAATATCAACCTCCTATGGCCAGCCAATATTCTGGGGTTTCAGGCTATAATCACACTTAATTGGCTCCAATGGGTTGGCTACGTCAGTCACATGTACAACACCAGACTCCAGAAATATCTTAGGTAGACAAAAGTGCTGGAGAAACTCAGCGGGTGCAGCAGCATCTAAGGAGCGAAGGAAATAGGCAACGTTTCAGGCCAAAACATTTCTTCAGACTGATGTAGGGTGGGGGGATGGGGAGAAGAAAGGAAAAAGGAAAAAGGAAGAGGAGGAGCCCAAGGGCTGAGGGAGACCTGAGAAGGGGAGGAGACAGCAAGGGGTACCGTAAATTGGTGAATTCAATGTTTATGCCACTAGGGTGCAAACTGCCCAAGCGGAATATGAGGTGCTGTTCCTCCAATTTCCGGTGGTGCTCACTCTGGCCATGGAGGCCCAGGACAGAAAGTTCAGATTCAGAATGGGAGGTGGAGTTGAAGTGCTGAGCCACCGGGATATCAGGTTGGTTAATGCGGACCGAGCGGAGGTGTTCGGCGAAACGATCGCCAAGCCTACGCTTGGTCTCACCGATGTAGATCAGCTGACATCTAGAGCAGCGGATGCAATAAATGAGGTTGGAGGAGATGCAGGTGAACCTCTGTCGCACCTGGAACGACTGCTTGGATCCTTGAATGGAGTCGAGGGGGGGAGGTAAAGCGACATGTGTAGCACCTCTTGCGGTCGCAAGGGAAAGTGCCCGGGGAGGGGGTGGTGCGGGAGGGAAGGGAAGAATTGACCAGGGAGTTACGGAGGGAGCGGTCTTTGCAGAAAGCAGATAGGGGGGGAGATGGGAAGATGTGGCGAGTGGTGGGGTCACGTTGTAGGTGGCGAAAATGACGGAGGACTATTTGTTGTATGTGACGGCTAGTGGGGTGAAAGGTGAGGATTAGGGGGACTCTACCCTTGTTACAAGTGGGGGGATGGGGAGAGAGAGCAGTGTTATGGGGTATGGAAGATACCCTGGTGAGAGCCTCATCTATAGTAGGGGAGGGGAACCCCCATTCCCTGATGATTGAGGAAATTTCCGATGCCCTGGTGTGGAACACCTCATCCTGAGAGCAGATGCGGCATAGACGGAGGAATTGGGAGTAGGGATGGAATCCTTACAGGAAGCAGGATGGGAAGAAGAGTAGTCTAGATAGCCATGGGAGTCAGTAGGTTTATAGTGGATGTCGGTCAGAAGTCTATCACCTGCGATGGAGATAATGAGGTCAAGAAATGGTAGGGAAGTGTCGGAAATGGTCCAGGTGTATTTGAATGCCGGATGGAAGTTAGTGGTGAAGCAGATGAAGTCAGTTAGTTGTGTGTGGGTGCAGGAGGTAGTACCAAAGCAATCGTCGATGTAGCGGAGGTAGAGGTCGGGGATGGGGCCCTGGCACGTCTTGAACAAGGATTGTTCGACGTACCCTACAAAGAGGCAGGCATAGCTGGTGCCCATGCACGTGCCCATAGCTACGCCTTGTATTTGGAGGAAAAATCTTATTCTGAGGTCTGTTATGGCAAAGGATTAGCAGAGAGAAAGGAAAATTGAGTCAAGAATTTTCTCAAAATCTCTTTCAAAAATTAGGTAATTTCCACAACAACGTTTGGTTATCCTTGGCCTAAGACTCCTTAAAATAGAGAAGAAGGATTCAGGGTGGGACTGGGGACAATTTAGAAATTCTGGACTGAACACAGCCTCTGCCAACCTATCCATCTTACATCATGTCTGGCATGGAGTCAAATCATACCATCAAATCATATCATCCTCCTCAGCCTCCCCAAAACCCAGAGATTTGGAGAAGAAGCAAGCAACCCTTGACAACAATGGACTGTCTGAAAAGAGAAGACCTTCAGCTTCGGACTGATCTGCAAGGCTCTCTCCATAGTTTCCTCAAGGGTCTTTCGCTTCAATATCATGGATGTTTCACTGACCCAAATTTCTTTAAATTTAGGTCTAGATTCTTATCAATGCTCATAACAGTGCATTGCACCAAACCTGGTGCAATTTTGCTACCATTAAGCTGTGCCTTATTCTTCTCCTGAAAATTCACCCAACTTGAACTGATTGATGTAAACACGCAGACCCACACCAATGTATTTCACCATGACTCATGCACAGTTTATCAAGAACCTTCTGTCTTGAAAACTTTTCAAATTTTAATATAATACAAATTGGTATAAAACTCACTTAAAGAAATCTAACCGAAGACAATAAAAAAAAGAATGAAATTTAAAGCATGTCTTTGTTTTCTTTAGCACCAAAAAATAACACTTACCTTTGACAGATTGGCAGATGGTCATTTTCATCAGGACTTTAGAATTGATGGATGGTATAAAAACTTGGAAGGATTAAATTAGATCTGATTTCAATCAATCCCAATTGTCCACTGTTTTGAAGCAACATATCCGGATGCAAAAGTACAGGAAATAGTAGACAAACATTCACTCAGCTAATGGCAACAGCAACTTAAATCCTAGTAAATTTAACAGGAAACTTTTATTAACAATAGTTCCAATTTGTCTTTCAGGTTCTGCCCTTTGCAGTCTTTGTCATCCCTTTTCATTTTTGTTTACAGTTTGGGCTTGTTCAACTTGTTTCTCTTGCAAATGCACCACTGTTCAAGCAGTTGAATTGTTTGTATGGTTCGGGATTGCCAAAGAATAGCTTCACGTTCATTGTCAGTCTTGCAAATAGTCTCCGAATGAGCAGTGAGCCCTGTCTATCAAAGATGACATGATTCATGTATTGTGTCCTGCGTTAGTCTTTGTATATGAACAACGGAGCCTGTCTGTGCTGTCAGATCCTCGTCTCCTGATGTGGATGAAGAAAGTTATAAATATAAAGTTGGTTCTTGGAATAGGATAAATATCCCATATCGTTCGATAAAACTATCATGGAACCACATTATAGTTGTGAGGTTCTTGTGTATAACTGCAAAATTTTCCAGTCTTGCATATATCTTTTTCTTTGCCCCTCAAACTCCACTTAACAACACACAGCTGAAGGAATTGCCACCAATTATGTGGTGACTATTTTTAGTCACCACATAATTGGTGGCAATTCCTTCAGCTGCCTTTACTCTAAGATTCAGAATTCTCACCCTGTACTCTTCATTCTTTGCCTCTCTCCTGCTATCTCTCTTTCTCCTCCATTAAGATGTTGCTTAAAATCAACCACTTTAACCAAATCTTCGATCGCTGTCCTGTTTTTTTTCTTTTCTTGTCTCTGTGTTATAGATAAGATTTTTGTTTAATTATATTCCCGTGAAATCACTTGGGATATTTCACTGTTACAGGATCTGAACCAGTAGTTATTGTTTTCTTAGTTCACATCCTGGTTAGGATCCTTTAACGTCTATCCCACCTGTCCCTATAGCAAACTTTAGAAACAGTGGGTGTGGGTTTATCCGTATCAACATATACAAGTTCTTCGTGTTTGTATTGCAAATTCTGACTGCATGGATAATGCAGCCAGAATTAGTAACATAAACACCAAGAACAGGCTCAGATATATGACACCCTGGCAATCTAAATTCAAATTTGTGACAACGTACGATCGGCCATATTCATGTGTTCTTCGTGAGCTCGGCAAAGTAAAACACTGTCATTTTTCTCAGATCATTTGTAATCTGTTTCATTTGCCCAAAAGCTCATTTACATTCAGCAGCAAAAGATACTCACTGGGGAATTTCCCCTTGGATGTTATATTGGCTCTGAAGTAGCGATGCAGCCCACCCTAATACACTTTGTGAAAGGCATATAAAAAGTAGAAACTACAATTGCGAGGTTAACAGAAGTGTTTCCCATTGTTGTATTGCATTTGCAAGTTGTTACATGTAGCCCAGTGGATATGATCTTTGCAGCCAGCTCTCAAAGAGACAATGCATGCAACACTTGCCCTGCTGCAGGTGAGTATTTCGCCTGAATGAATTGATGCTGCAAAAATGGGAGAAGGTAAAGGGTAAGTGTTACATTGGTTTGAGGGACCTGGATAGGCTGATGACAAATGGTGCCTAGAAAACATCTCCCCTTCATGAGCATCAATTTAGATGACTCTTTAGTGTACAAGTGACCAGTAAATTTTGGCATCGGATAAAAATCTACAGTCGGAGACGAGAAGACAGTTTGAATGTGACTGATTTCTTGATCTGAACAGGCCGTTCAGCCCACAATGTCTGTGCCAAACATGATGCCAAGACCATCACTTATCTACTAGCGCATAACCCTATCACTCTATTCCTATGCCTATCCGAAAGTATTTTACATGACGCTAATGTATCTGCTTCAAACACTACCCCAGTCTAAATTCAATTTTTATTTTTATATTTAATGGGATCACAGCAATGAAATTCTTTCTTGCTGTATTACATGCCAATTAATGCAATAATACAATGATCTTCATGTGGAAACCAGTCAAGGTAGACATGCAAGTTTGTATTTGAGGCCAGACGAGGTTACAGATCCCTGTGAGCACATGCTGAGCGTAATAAGGTCAGAAGTGATAGGAGCTGAATTAGGCCATTTGGCCCATCAAGTCTACTATGCCATTCAATCAAGTCTAATCTATCTCTCCCTCCTAACCCCATTCTCCTGCCTTCTCCTCATAACCCCTGACACCCATATGATGTCTTCACTTTAGAAAGGATGGTTTTAGGGGAAATGAGATCTGCAAAATCTTTTTTTTTGAGGGTATAAGAAAAAAAAACTATTGAAAATATCACTTTGGGAGAATTTTAATTCATGCATAGCTGTTGATATATTTGGAGGAGGAGTTTAAATTGGAAAAAGCTGGTGAAAATAAAATTCCTGATGAAAATCGAGGAGACATTTCCCAATGAATAACACAATGCCAAAAATGTTTACAAAAGTACTCCCCTCCAGGCTAAACTGATTTTCATAGCACAGCATTATTTTCCCACAATGGGTGGAACCGTTTCTAGTCATTTACATAGAACTGTAGACATTTGCAGTCTTCTTTCAACTAACTGAATTTTAGAGGAGAGCAACAAAACATTAGCATTATACAGTGAATTTGCTAGGATAGTACAGTGGTGCAGCTGGTAGAGCTGCTATCTCACGTGCCAGAGATCTAGGATTGATCCTGGCCTCAGATGTTGTCTGTGTGGAGTTTACACGTTCTCCCTGTGATCCTGGCCTCAGATGTTGTCTGTGTGGAGTTTACACGTTCTCCCTGTGATCCTGGCCTCAGATGTTGTCTGTGTGGAGTTTACACGTTCTCCCTGTGACCACGTAGGCTTTCTTGGGTGCCCTGGTGTCCTCCCACATATATGCTGTTTTGTAGATTAATTGTCCCTAGTGGGTAGGGAGTGGATAAGAAAGTGGGATCAAATAAAAGTAGTGTGCACAGGCAATCGATAGTCAGTAGGGACTCGGTGAGCTGAAGCGCCTGTTTCGATGCTGTATTTCTAAACTAAATTGGCTATCAGCAATTTCCAGCTACCAGAACTTGTTCTGCCTCGATCTTTGCAGATGACCTTTCAGGATCACAGATGCTTTGCTTCCAGTTCGATTCTATAATTCCATGATGATTGATCGGGCAACATGGAATCCGCAGTACAGACTACAGAGGGCCAGAGGTATCTGGTGGTAAAACTGGTGGGAGTGTTTATGAAGTGGTTCACTTATTCTATCATTTAACTGGGCTCCTGGTTGCTTTTGATGTGTTCTTACTGCTGTCCTGAATTCTATATCTCAATTTTGAATGAAAATAAGCCAGGAGTTTCCAGAAGTCAGATGAAAAATTATATATTTTTCCCGGACACTCGTTAACTTTTTTCCTCTGTCCACCTGGTGATCTGTTGCTGAAAAGAGCTCAGAGTAGAGTGTATATTTGTGAGTCTGATGCTAAGCATGTATGCAACATGGTGACCCAACTGAGCCAATCAGTGCTATTAGGACCTCAGCTAATGGGAGTGTTGGTTGGCCTGGGAGAGGACACTGTCATTGCTTAAGGGGCTGTCCCACAGCGGCGACCTAATTGGCTAGTTTAGAAGAGTTTGCCCGCGACATACTCGCAGCACGGTTGACACGATGTCCTAGGAGGTCTTTATAACTCTCTTTCATGCTCGAGAGTAGTCACCGCGTACTCGAGGCCTCAGCTAAGTCGCGGCGTATTTTTCAACATGCTAAAAAATGCCCGCGAGTAAAAAAAGGCTGCCATGGAAAAAATTGTTTTTTTGTACTCGTAAGTTTAGTCGAAGTAGGTCGTAGTAGATCGGCACGTTATTCGTAGGTAATCGAGGGTAGTTGAAGGTAATCAAAGGTAGTCGTAGATAGTTTTCAACATAGTCGAAGGGAAGTTGAAGGAGATCGAAGGAGGTCATCTTCACTCTCCACTATTCGGTGTCCAATTTTCCTGAAGCTAGTCGAAGCTAGTCTTCAACATAGTCGAAGGAGGTCTTCCACTTTGGTGGCAAAAACAGAAAAGTAGACTATTATCTAAATGGTGGCCGATTAGGAAAAGGGGGGATGCAACGAGACCTGGGTGTCATGGTACACCAGTCATTGAAAGTAGGCATGCAGGTACAGCTGGCAGTGAAGAAAGCGAATGGTATGTTAGCATTCATAGCAAAAGGATTTGAGTATAGGAGCAGGGAGGTTCTACTGCAGTTGTACGGGTATTGGTGAGACCATACCTGGAGTATTGTGTACAGTTTTGGTCTCCAAATCTGAGGAAAGACATTCTTGCCATAGAGGGAGTACAGAGAAGGTTCACCAGACTGAATCCTGGGATGTCAGGACTTTCATATGAAGAAAGACTGGATAGACTCGGCTTGTACTCCCTAGAATTTAGAAGATTGAGGGGGGATCTTATAGAAACTTACAAAATTCTTAAGGGGTTGGACAGACTAGATGCAGGAAGATTGTTCCCGATGTTGGGGGAGTCCAGGACAAGGGGTCACAGTTTAAGGATAAAGGGGAAATCCTTTAGGACCGAGACGAGAACACATTTTTCACACAGAGAGTGGTAAATCTCAGGAACTCTCTGCCACAGAAGGTAGTTGAGGCCAGTTCATTGGCTATATTTAAGAGGGAGTTAGATGTGGCCCTTGTGGCTAAAGGGATCAGGGGGTATGGAGAGAAGGTAGGTAGAGGATACTGAGTTGGATGATCATCCATGATCATATTGAATGGTGGTGCAGGCTCGAAGGGCCGAATGGCCTACTCCTGCACCTATTTTCTATGTTTCTATGTTTCTATGTTTCTATGTTTCTACATAGTCGAAGGAGGTCTTCAACATGACACTTTTTCAAACTCTCCTAAACTCTTCTAAACTCGCAAATTAGGTCGCCGCATTATCCTTCCAATGGATTTGGAAGATTTTGCAACAATAGCTTTGCTGGTATTTTTCCAGCAGGTTGAGGCGCAGATTTGATATCTTGACCCTCTAACATATTTTTCTTCAGTCAGTCAATGTCCGTGCTACAATTATGAAAATACAGTGAATTTCATAATTGCTGTATGCTTTAACGGCAAGGCGGCTGCCGAGATATGGGAAGTGGTTCACTAGTTCCAGGATCTCACTACAGACTTTTATTGTCAGGGATTGCCAGAGAGGGATACAGTATGGAAACAGGCCCTTTTCACTGCTAAACCTATGCCAAAATTAAATTCCAATTTATATTAATCCAATTTTATTCCCCCTTCCTTTTTATCAATCACCACATCCCCTGATAGTGCTGTAATAAGAGGCAGAGTGCCTCGTTAAGTTGCCTCTGACTGAACAATTTCACATTGGGACACAGGCAGAATCCACCATAACACTAGCCTGTATGTTACACTGCTGTTTATGTTCGCAAAGTGATTGTTGGCACTCATGTTATCAATGTCCCTTTAACAAGGAGGAAATGGATTAACAATTGAAGCGATCATTAACAAAATGCAACCTGTAAATTTTTTCTATCGGACAAATGGTTTTAAAGAAATGCCTGAAGGGTAGTAGAAACCTATAATTAAGTTTTATTTGCAATCTCCCTTTATTGGGGAATTGATAAAATTAATTTAATGTCTGGAGTATACAAAAATCTGTAACTGAATGGCAGATGAGACAAGCCCGCTTCTACACTGGTTTTCATTTAATTTAGATTGTGGTTTGCTGGACCAGAAGGTCTTTCATGGAAAAGAAAGCAATAAAATGCAGGGAGCTGGACCTGGCACATTGTATTCCTGCAGAACTACTCAAGCATCTGTATTGTGGTGTGTATTATGTGCGGAGTATCTGTAAGAATTAGTTTGCATCATCTGTTATTGCATTGTTATACCCAGACGCAGGGCCAGATTTAGATGAAGAGAGGCCCTAGGCTACTTCACGTGTGAGGCTCCCCCTCCCAATCCCCCACCCCCACGAGTAGAGGACCATGACTACCCGACAGTGACAGTGTGAAACTTTTAGATCCTACTGTATGTTGTCATTAAACAGTTGGTTTTAAAGTACATATTGGATTCACTGCAGAGCGGGCGATGCTTTACCTGGATCGCCGTCTGAAGCTCAGGAGTGTTGGGCCTGCTGCTTCAACATCAGGGCTGTGGTTTGCGGAGCTCCCAGCCTCTGGCCGCGCTGATTTCAACATCGCGGAGCCCTGGGATCCCTTTGCCGAGGTCCGCCAGCGTGAATCTCCGCCCAGCTCAGCCTGTGGACTTCTGGAGCCACAGTCTCTGGTAGGATGTGGTCGATTTGGAAGACCAAGCCGCTGAGGGTGTTCTACCGTTCTGACGTTGGAGTTCCATCATCCTGGCGAGAGGGCCTGAGCATCGGGCCGCTCGTAGCGGTGATTGCGGGGGGCTCTAGACAAGGGGTCCGTTGGAGATGGGAAAATGGGGTCGAGGATTCCTTCCCATGGAAGAACGCTGTGAAGCAGTGGTGACGGAAGAAGAGCTCCAAATCGCGGCTGGCATGAAACTCATTGAGGTGGGGACGGAGGGGGACGAAAGGTGAGGCCTCAGCTGAGGACAGACCATTCAGTATCTGAGAGGGGGAGGTCAGGGGGGATGGTGAACATGTAGCAAGGATGGGGGTTGTGGCCGGAGGAAGGCAGGTGAGTGGACTGAGGCCGAGGTGATGTTTGGTGGGGGGGTGGTGGGTGGTCAGGGAGGAGGGGGGCATGAAGACTGTAGTGTGGGTGGGGAAGAGCTGGGGTCACATGGTTTTAGGGGGATGGGGAAGACCCAGTGGAACAGCCACTGATGTTACCAGGGTTAGGGGGACTAGCACTAGGACCCAGCACAGTCAAACCCAGGGAGTGGGAGTCTGCAGAATGGAAGCTTCAGGCCCGGTGCTGAGTCCAGGCTGTAGGTAAGGCAACGGCTGTGGGATTTCCGGTGGCGCTGGTGCTAGTTGCCTCCACCTTCAGTCCGGTATCTTTTGATTTTTTTGTTATGTTGAGGTGCGTTTTTAATGTTTTTTTTAATGTCTTTATGTGGGGGAAGAGGGTATGGTAAGGGGGATACCGTCATTTAGTTGCTTCCTGGAGAGGATGCGACTATTATTCGAGTCGCATCCTCGCCCCCACTCCCCCCCCCCCACCCAGCCAGTGGCCTACCTACTGGATTGGCGCGTCCTTCCCTGCCGGGACCGACCAGAGTTCCAGCAACAGCAACGGCGCAGCGTTGGAAACATCACGGTGCGGGCGATGCCTTTCTGGGGATCGCCGTTTCGAACCCCGGAGTGCTGGGCCTGCTGCACCGACATCGCGGAGCTGTCGTTCGCGGAGCTCCCAACGCGGTAGGTGCTCATCAACATCGCGGAGTGCTGCGACTCCGTCCGGCTGGGAGGTAGCTGATCTGGAGGTCCGGCCGCTGAGGATTTTCTCCGTCGGGCTTTGGCGTCGGTGTTCCATCATCCCGGCGAGAGGGCCTGAGCATCGGGCCGCCTGTGGCGGCGACTGCGTGTGCTCGGGAGGCCCCGACCACGGGTGAACATCTGGGAAGATCGGAGGGGAGGCTGGCTGGACTATGGTACCTTCCTCAACTTAGGTGCCACTGTGTTGTGTTGTGGTTATGTTGTGTCGTGGACTTCTGTGTTTGTGCTTTTTTTAAATTTTAATATGTTTTATTTATTTATTATTTATTTATTTTTATGATACTTGACTGTAAGGAAAATTCATTTCGTTGTCTCTAATATAAGATAATGACAATAAATTGAATACAATACAATACAATACAATACAAATGCTGGAGGGCGGTGGAGTGGCGAGAGTCAGTGGAATCGATGGTGGAAAACCGCGGGGAGTGCCACTGATGGTAGGTTTTGTAACAACGCCACGATGTCAAAAGTTTTATAAGTGAAGTCTAGGCCCCCCCCTAGATCTCGAGGCCCTAAGCTTAAGCTTGTGAAGCTTATTCGTAAATCTGGCCCTGCCCAGACACTCCTCAGTCTCATCCATCTAGGTTTTCACTGAGTTAGAGGGTTCACTGGGTTTTTAGCAAGCTTTTCCTTTAATCAATCCTCCTGAAAACCGATCATATGATTGTATGCAGTTGCATGCAGTGTGGAAATTAGCTGCTGTGTTTCCAATGTCAATAAATGATTAACTTCAGAAGTACTGCATTGGTATTTCTTTCGGTGTAAGTTGATGATTGCTCCGGTGATCCTCAATTGTGATCTTGCTCAGCGGTGGCATTTCACCTTTGTCAGAAATTCTACACATTATATACTTTTCATGATACACTTCCAGAATATCGACATCACCAACTGTGGTCCGCATTTTTGTTAAACATGAATTGTCCTTTAGAACAATTATAAGCCCTCCCTTCACCACCTCCAGTTTAAATTCCATTTGGAATATTTTGGAGGACCAAGAAACCAAGAACCATGAACGGTGGTGAGAAGCTTGTGTCCTGAGCAATTGTACTCACGCAATAAAACATGGTGTAACACATGATGGAATTGATGAAGGGATATAGGAAAGAACATAAGAAATAAATTAGGTGGGAAAAACGTGGCCATGAATTGAACCTTGGCATAGGGAATTAAGGAGAATCATAAAACCATTTTTTGGAATTAAGGAGAATCATAAAACCTTTTTTAAGTATATACGAAGTAAAAGGGTTCCTAAGGAAGAACTAGGTCTCCTCAATGATTAGAGGAGTAATCTATGTGTGGAGCTAGGGGGTCTGAGTGAGTCCAAATGTGTACAACTCATTGTTATTCATCAGGGAAAAGGGTGTGAGAGTTGGAGAGTTAAGGGAGCGTTCCCCAACATTCTGTATCAGGAAGTAGGAAATGCTGGAAATATGTTATTTTGAGTCATTAAATTCTGTTAAAAATTAGAGTGGATAATGTCAAGTAGTCGATTAGTAGTAGTAGACTAGTAGATTATTTACATTTAAGAGACATTTTGACAGGTACGTGGATAGGAAGGGGATACAGGACAAATGTGGGCGTGGGACTAGTGTAGATGGAGCATGCAGGTTGGCATGGGCAAATTGGGCAAAAGGACTGTTTCCATGCTGTATGTATGACTCTCCAAGAATCTATTCTGTTCTTGCCCATCTGTTGAATATATCTGAGGTGCTGCTATAAGTAATAATTTAAAAAATGTGACTTGTGTGAAGTGTGCAAATCTATAGAGGGCACACGGAAGAATGAATGTTAGTGTATCAGATGAAACAATAGGGTGATTTGTGTAGGAAGGAACTGCAGATGCTACTTTAAACCAAAGATAGACACAAAAAGGTATGGTACTTCAGCAGGACAGGCAACATCGCTGGAGATTTGTACTGGCTGATAGGTGATTGTTCTCAATGGAACCTGAGGAGGTTTTGGACTAAGACATGCACAAGAGTCCAACGAAGGACCATCTGAAAATCTGCTCCACAGAAAGAGTCTGTACAGAAGGATGCTCCACCAGTAAGTCCAGCAATAAAGGAGAATGCAAATGAAAAATGATGGATAGCTAAAGAATACCAAAAATGTGAGGTCTTCCTTTTGGTCAAAAAAGCATGGTATTTTTAAAATGTAAGTGATTGAAAAATGATGGATTTCAGTGGGTATCATTGTACAGGAATCATATAAGTGTTTAGGAAGATAATGGTATCTTGCTTTTTATTGCAAGAGAGTAGGAGAAGAATAAAGATATGTTACTGCAATTATATACGAGCCCTTGTATATATATTACTGCAATTATATATGAGCCCTTTTGTGTACAAGCCTAGCCTCCTGACGTAATGAAAGATACTTTCAATAGTGGGAATGCAACGAAGGATGCAAAAACAGTTTTCTGGGATGGGAGATTTGTGAAAAGGGTGTTCAGCAGGCTGGGCCTATAGTTCCAAGTTCAGAAGAATGAGGCATGATCTCATTAAATCATACAAAACGCTGTGGGTGTAGTGAGGCTAGATGCAGGGATTATGTTTTCCTAATTTGGATTTTCTAGAACCAAGGGTCACAATCTCAAAATAAGGGGTTAGACATTCAGAACAGAAATGAGAAGAAATCAGAAGATGGTGAATAATAAGAGCTGTGGACCATCCGTCACGGAATATATTCAATTCAGAGGTCAGAAGAATTTTGAAAATCAAAGGAATGAAAAGAAATGGGGTTAGTGCAGGAACATTGCATCAGACAAGTTTTCATTAAATGGTTGAGCTGGAACAAGGGACTGAATGTCTTACTCGTGCATCTATAGATACTTCCTAAGTATTTATTCCCATTACGTGCTCCTGTCGCCAACACAGATGACCGTTTATGTTTTATTTTAACACTTCTTCATTTGCATCCTAACTTTAAAAAGAGGAGCCTTTCTTGCCCCATTTTAGAATATACTTTATAACAAAAGAAACAGAAAGAGTTATCATGTGGTAAATCGGGCAGGCCATCAGTACACAGCAAGATCCTATGAGGAGCGATGTGATAACGGACAGATAATCTGATTTAAAACACATTGATTAGCAGACAGGGAAGACTGAGGAAACACTCTAACCACCCCCCACCCACCTACCTTGTTGTGTCTCCTCTGAAAGACAGCATCACCAAGGTTGTGGTAGTAGCTTAATGCTACAAAGCAGAATCAGTATGATCTTATAGTCTAGACTTTGGAGTTGAATTTAAATGCACGACCATTTAACTCGGAGGAATGGTTGTTAGTCATTAAACCACATCTGACACACCATACATAAATTATATTTGATCTGTCGCTAGCTTCTCGGAAAGCCCCTTTGTTCAACATTCAACCCTTATCTCCCATGTAACAGAAGCTGACAGTCCTGATTTATAACTCCTCCTTGTCGTTTTCTCCTCTAATATTTGTGCTTTGTGCAGCCTTGTGTAGGGCCCTGCTCAACTTCCTATTGTCAGTGGTGATGAAGGATCGTTATTCCGACAGTGAATCTGTCTTTTCTCTTCACTGTTGTTGATAGACTCACTGTGTAAATCTGGCACACTTCACTTACGTTTCAGCTCCTGCAGCTGTTGCCCAATCCTAAATCTCCTGTTCTGCAGAGTGTAACTCGAACAATTTATATAGTACCTCCAACACAGCAAAAAATATAACAGGAAAATCTTTTGTCAATGATTGACACCTGCCCATGTACGGATGCGAACAAAATCCCAGCCAAGATGGTAGGTTTCAAAAAGCATCTCTGAACAATATTCTCACTCTGTCAACGCAAACTCTGTTTCTCTCTCTCTCTCTCTCTCTCTCTCTCTCTCTCTCTCTCTCTCACTATTTCCTTAGTTTCCACTATTCTTTAGTCATAGAATGATACAGTGTGGAAATAGGCCCTTCGGCCCAACTTGCCCACACCGACCAATGTGTTCCATCTACACCTGTCCCACCAGCCTGCATTTGGCCTATATCCCTCTAAACGTGTCCTATCCATGTTCGAGCTCCAATCTCCCTCTTCCAAATCATGTTTTCTTCTTTGTCCCAATTCCCTCACTTCCACCCCACTCAATGGTGTCTGTTACAGTCCTAGTGGTGAAGTCAGGCTGTCTCTACAGCAACAGATATAAAGTGTCAAGATCTTGCAGCTGCCTCCAGAAGTTTTACGCTCCATTCCAATAGTCTCACAAACACTACAAGAAGGTCAGCAGCTCGAATGACAAACTGAACCAAGCACGACGCAAACAACAAGGATCATATCTGCTGTACAATTGAAAAAATTTACCTGATTGTGTAGCAGCAGATCAAATCGCACCCAACTCTCTTATTTGCATTAGCTTCAGTAAGATTTTGCATGTTCCTGAAGCATTTAATCATGTGTTTTTATTGCTATTTCAAAGCAATAGTTATTGAAACGAAACTAATCTTATATCATTTTCTTTACATAAACAAAAGCCTTTGAGAGGTTTGCAAGAATGGAGAATGACACTGAGCAAGAGGAAGTCAGGACTGACTGAAGGAATAATAATGATGATAAGGGAGATGAGTTAGAGTCATAGTCAAGCAAAAATGAAACAAGGCCTTCTGCCCAGCAAGTCCATGCCAACCATATATACAAGTCGTATTTACCAGTATTTTGCCTGTAACTTTCAGTGTTTTTGCAATTCAAGCGCTTTTCTGGATACTTCTTAAATGTTGTGAGGATCACTGTCTTCATCAACACATCATGTAGGGAGTTCCAGATTCCAATCACTCTGGGTCTTCCTCAGATCCCCACTCAACTCCTCCTTACCTTAAACCTATGCCTTCTAATTTTAGACACTTCTGTTATGGGGAAAGTTTCGTACCCCCTACTCTCTCTTCGGTAACTTTGCCTGCCTCAATCAAGGTTCCCCTCAGTCACCTCTGCTCCAAATAATTCAAGCCTTTCTTCAAAACTAAAATGGCCCATTCAGGGCAATTCTTGGCAAATCTCCTCTGCACTCTACAGTTCTGAGAATTATTAAAAAATGAATAGGACAGTGATAAAGCTGTTTCTAAAGAGACCCAAAGAAGGATGTAACAGTGGTTGGAATATCAGACTGAGTGAATGAGGTCATGCAAGATAGATTTAACTTGAATTAGGCAACTGTGACATGCATGGTGGGATATAGTGCTTTGCAGAAAATGGAAGGATAATGGAAGAATACCAGGGTTGGTTAACCAGGAAGAGAACCTTATAAATATAAACTAAAGGAATAAAGTGACAATTGGGTCTGGCCAAGCCCGAGGATTGAACACATACTCAGTGAGGGGAAGTCTGTGTGGTAGCATTTTAATTTAATTATAATGTGAAGTTTGCAAGAAATGAGATGAGTAATTAAAGCAATTGATAATGTTACCTTGTCATACAAATAAAGTTAAATGTAACAGGAAGTTGGGATAAAAGTGACATGGAAATTGAATTAGGAGGACAAAATTAAAACAAAGCTTGGTCAAAACTGCAACAGATGTGAGAAGAGGTAGCAGGAACTATGCAGCCAGAAATGTGAGGCTCTGTAAATGATTCCCAGTGGTACCGGATGGGGCACACACTATGCCAACATTCAAGATTAGATTGGCCAAGTGAACAAAGGAAAGTAGTTGAAAGGATTCAAAAATGGGCAGCTAAATGTGATAAGATTTATCACTTTAAGTAAAAGGCAAATATTGGTGCTGAGTAATTCATGTGAATGGACAGTATGGCCCATTTATGTGAAGTAAATTCAATCTACTCAACGGTCTGAGAAACCTCATTATGGCCAACATGAATTGCTGATGGTATGGCATTGGAGGGAAATAAGCAGAAACATAAGCAAACGTGGCTGGAAAACATTGTTTTGGTGAATGACCAGATCAAAAAGTGATAGATTAATAGAGAGCGAGGGTTTTCTATCCATTATCCCTATACTATTTCATTATCTCCCAAGATGGCACAGCGCGTGGCAGCCTCACCAGCAGCTCGTGTGTTTCTTTGGACTTTTTGTTGTTTTCAGCGTGTCTGAATGTATGTCTCCCGGCGTGTCTTGTATGGGGGGTGCTGGGGGGGAATAGGGGAAACCGTTCCCAGTCACTTACCTCGACGGAGATGCAACATTTCTCCATGATGCATTTTCGCCCCTCTCGTGGCCTAACAACTGGATTGGTGCGGCCTTTCCGACCGGAGATTGGCCCAGAGCCCAGAGCTGCAGCAGTGGGCACACCATGGACTTTAACATCGCAGACGTGCAACCCTTTGCCAGGGATCGCCAGTGTTGGAGCTCCGACCGCAGGGGGCCTGCTGACTTTACAATCGTGGAGCTGGGTCTGTGGAGCTTCTAGCCGCGGGTGCTGCGCAGACTTTAACATCGCGGAGCTGCCTGTGATCCTTTGCCGTGGATCGCCAGAAGAAGTGTTCCGACTACGGGGCCTGTGGTCTTGGCATCATGAAGCACCAGTCTCCGGTAGGAAGTGGCCGATTCGGGAATTCCACGCCGCGGAGTGTTCCGATCCGTCCTGGCGTTGGATTTTCGATCACTCCGGCGAGAGGGCCTGTACATTGGGCCGACTGCGGAGGATTCACGGCCCCGACCACAGGTGAATGGAGGAGTAAGATTGACTGAACGTTTGTGCCTTCCATCACAGTGGGAGATGCTGGTTCAACTGTGGTGGATTTTTATGTTTTATGTTGAATTCTGTTATGTCTTGTGTTGGTCCAGACCCCCGTGTCCATCACATCACTGTGAAGCCATGAACATTGTCCCAAACCTCCGCTCCACCCGACCCGCAGCCTGCGGAGGGTGGCCGTGGGAGAGTGGGGGCTGTCCCGAGCGATGCACATCTTCGGCCGCTTTCAACTTGGTGCTTGGGTTCAGATTGCCCAGTCACCTCTGGCTTGTGTGGGAAAATGAACCCCACGCTCCCATCTCCCCATTCTCTCTCCCCTCTTCTCACTCACCCCTCTCTCTCTCTCTTCTCTCTCCCCTCTTCTCTCTCTCCTCCTCTCTCTCCACTCTTCTCTATCTCCTCCTCTCACTTCCCTTCCTCTCTCCCCCTTCTTTCTCTACCCCTTCTTTATCTCCCCCTCTCTCTCTCCCTTCTATCTCCTCCTCTCTCTCCCCTCTTCTCTCTCTCCACTCTTCTCTATCTCCTCTCTTTTCCCCTCCTCTCCCCCTCTCTCTCCCTTCTCTCTCCCCTTCTCTCCCCCTTCTCTCTCTCCACTCTTCTCTCTCTCCTCCTCTCTCTTCCCCTCCTCACTCCCCCCTCTTTCTCCCTCCCTTCTTTCTCTCCCCCTTCTCTCTCTCCCTTCTCTCTCCTCCTCTTTCACCCCTCTTCTCTCTCCTCCTCTCTCCACTCTTCTCTATCTCCTCCTCTCTCTTCCCCTCCTCTCTCTCCCTCCCACCCACCCCCCTCTTTCACCTCTCTCTCCCCTTCTCTCCCCCTCTCTCTCCTCCGTCTCTACCCACGGGAGCGTCCCACAGTCACTGATCACGATGCACCACCATCGGACCCCAACCCTCACACCAGGGTGATTTACCCCCTCCCCCTCCCCCCGACCGCAGTCAGTGACTGTGGGACGCTCCCGCAGGTGGAGACGGAGGAGAGGGGAGAGAAGGGAGAGAGGGGGGGGGGGAAGAGAGAGAGAAGAGTGGAGAGAGAGGAGTAGAGAGGAAGAGCGGAGAGAAGAGGGGAGGGAAGGGAGAGAGAGAAGGGAGAGAGAGGGGGAGAGAGGGGAGAGAGATAAGAAGGGAGAGGGGGGGGAGAGAGAATGGGGAGAGAGAGAGAGAATGGGAGAGAGAGAAGGGGAGAGAGAGTAGAGGGAGATGGGGGAGAGAGAGAAGGGAGGGAGAGAGAAGGGAGGGAGAGAGAAGGGAGGGAGAGAGAAAGGAGAGAGAGAAGGGAGAGAGAGAGAGGGGGAGAGAGAGAAGAGGGGAGATAGAGAAGATGGGAGACGGGAGCGTGGGGTTCATTTTCCCACACAAGCTATCGGTGACTGGGCAATCTGAACCCAAGCACTTGGTTGAAAGGGGCCAAAGGTGTGCATTCCTCGGGATGCCCCCACTCTCCCACGGCCACCCTTTGGACCACCGCGGGGGTCTGGACCAATTGCTGACAAGTCCCGCCCCCCGGCAACGTCATGTCCGTTATTGGACTTTTCTGTTGAGCGGCAGTCGGTCCTTTGACCTGTAGGCGTCGCCGCCTTTCGGGTAGGTGGCGTTTCGACAGAGTGGCCATTCGGTAAGTTTGCAATAAATGGAAACAATAAATGGAAACAATTTCTCTGTATTTACTAGAGGAAAGCATTTATGATTTATAAAGACTTAATGATCCCTGGTTTAAACTATCTGACCACTTAAGAAGGGTGGCTTGAGGATAAAACTATACAATTTGATGAAGACGCATGATGCCAATTTCAACTTCTGCTTATCGCTAGTTATAAAGTGTTTCATTTTGCTTCAATAATGGCAGTTGCTTTTTGTTAGAGTAAATGAAATAAGCGCTTGATTGCCAACAGATAAATTATTACGTTTTGAATGGCTACACAGCCCAGTTTTGAATTTACGCTGTGACCTTTGCTAATATCTACCCAAAGGTAAGTTGGCAGCAGATGATCATCTGTTGTTTATATTCCAGTGCTACAGCTGTCAGAAGTGGAATCCTCCTTTTATTTACTCTCACCTCTAGATATAACAAATTCTGTTATCCTTGCCAGCCACCAGCCAAAACACCTTTATGAACTGCTGCTCATCCATAAATAGTCCTTTCTTACCTCTTGCAAGCCATGTTCACCCAACACCCTGCGCTAACTGCCATACATTGGCTGGTGCTTCTCAATGTGGTGCAGATTGATTAAATTGTAGAGACAGACTGGCCAGTTCATGTTTTCAAAATTCTATCTCAATAATCTTTAAATTATAAAACATTAAAAATCTTACCTACATGATCAAATTACTCTTTGGTCTTCCCATCCCTTGACCTGCAATTTTCTCCACTATTATGACTGTGCAGTTCTAATTCCAGACTTTTGCATTGTTATTTTCTGCCCTACTAAATTCACCTTCTATTCCTGCTTTCCAACTCCCCTTCTCCATTTTTAGACCCTACTTAAAACTTTTATTGTTTGTCCATATTTCTCCACTTATGACCTGATATTTAGTTATACTGTATAAGGTATATTATATTACTGTATTCAAATGGATGAATTAATGTGATATAAACATGACACACCTCAAAATAATGGTTATGAAAGATGTTGTAATACTTGTCAGACTGGTTTTATATCTGTGGTGATTCAGGGTGAGCTTTTATCGGTTTAAAATATGGAAATATATATTAGCTTTGTCAAATGAGTACAGGTGCATGGATAAGAAATGCAGAGGGAGATGAGTCCAATGTGGGCAAAATGGACTAGTTTAGATGGGCATGGGTGAGTTGGTCTAAAAGTATTGTACTGTATAACTCTATTCATTTTCCATTTCTTTTGTGTTCCTCAAATATAACATATCTATGATATCCTTTCAGAAAAGAGAAAAAAAAAGGAAAGGACTATAAACATAAATGTGCAGAAACAGAACATGTAAATGCGAATTTAAAATATTGATGAGGGTTTGAGGAAAGTCTAATTGCCAAGAAATGGGCAAATAAATGAAGAACGGAAGATGCTGAAGTGGCAAAAAAGTACAGAATGAAAAGTAAGGAGCAGTTGTTGCTTGAAATAGGTTCACGGTTTCTGTTTTACTGCGACATTCTGGTGTTGCATTTACATGGCTCACCTCTCCAATTCTCAACTTGATGTCTAGACGTTTCAACTTTAGCAAGCATCAGAAAATATCTGAAACACTAACCTGCCACCAAATGTTTGATTTTTACTCTCTCTGTCATCTCTTAAGATATGCCATTTTAGCAGCACCATATTTCATCTCCCTTGCCCTTATTCTACTCTAAACCCTTCCTTCGCTTGGAAATCACCTCCCTGGTTTATCCCATATAGCAAAAGTTTCCCTATAAGAAGCCATAGTGTGCATGATATTGGCTAAATTCTATTTGCATTTAAACGTGTGGAAATGGAAATCAACAGAACATGTTCTGGGTTGGCATCAAATTTAGGTTTAATTTGTAAGAATGAATTGTCAGTTTAACCAAACAAATCTTGAAGAACGTTGCAGCAATGGTAAAAATGTCTGCTTAGACAAGACTGCCCTCTAGAGGGTGTACATTTACTATCACATTGTTTCACAGTGTGATTAACCCTTACGTTTAAGTGGCCGTGAGATACATTTGACGTTTATTGTCAGACAAATTGAGATTTAGAATTACTGTGCATTTTTGCTATGGCAATAACATTGACTCAATTTCAATGGTTACTTATTGATTGTAGTAGCTTGAGATTTTTTTGTTACGAAATGCCACATATGATAGAAACATAGAATCATAGAAAATAGGTGCAGGAGTAGGTCATTCGGCCCTTCGAGCCTGCACCGCCATTCAATATGATCATGGCTGATCATCCAACTCAGTATCCTGTACCTGCCTTCTCTCCATACCCCCTGATCCCTTTAGCCACAAGGGCCACATCTAACTCCCTCTTAAATATAGCCAATGAACTGGCCTCAACTACCTTCTGCGGGAGAGAATTCCAGAGATTCACCACTCTCTGTGTGAAAAAGGTTTTCCTCATCTCGGTCCTAAAAGATTTTCCCCTTATCCTTAAACTGTGACCCCTTGTTCTGGACTTCCCCAACATCGGGAACAATCTTCCTATAAGATCCCCCCTCAATCTTCTAAATTCTAGCGAGTACAAACCAAGTCTATCCAGTCTTTCTTCATATGAAAGTCCTGACATCCCAGGAATCAGTCTGGTGAACCTTCTCTGTACTCCCTCTATGGCAAGAATGTCTTTCCTCAGATTAGGAGACCAAAACTGTACGCAATACTCCAGGTGTGGTCTCACCAAGATCCTGTACAACTGCAGTAGAACCTCCCTGATCCTATACTCAAATCCTTTTGCTATGAATGCTAACATACCATTCGCCTTCTTCACTGCCTGCTGCACCTGCATGCCTACTTTTAATGACTGGTGTACCATGACACCCAGGTCTCGTTGCATCTCCCCCTTTCCTAATCGGCCACCATTCAGATAATAATCTACTTTCCTGTTTTTGCCACCAAAGTGGATATCCACACATTTATCCACATTATAATGCATCTGCCATGCATTTGCCCACTCACCCAGCCTATCCAAGTCACCTTGCAGCCTCCTAGCATCCTCCTCACAGCTAACACTGCCCCCCAGCTTCGTGTCATTACAATGATGCTATTAGCAATTTGATAACAACACCCTCTAATCTTAACAATGTTAATTCCTGACACTGTTCAGAATATTATTTTTGTTATATTTTATCACATTTGTATTAGTAATGATAGGTGTAGAAAGCGCTGGCATTCCAATAAGCTGTATTTTAGATATCAAAACAACACAAAATAAAAAAATAAAAAAAGTTCTATTGCAAAGAGCTTCTGTTAGTTCTGACGTTTCGACAAAATTTCCTGAAACATGGCAAAGTTGCAGTACAAGACTGCACACGTGTTAAATGTAAAACAAATCATGCAATTAATTGAGCTGAACAATCTCATAAATGATAGTTCAGACCCAAGCTTTGCAGTTCTGACACATCTAGTCAAGAATGATGATGAAGAATAGAGCAGTAAACAGCAGGAACAAACTCCAATAATGTGCCATCCCCCGTGATGGTGGCTCCCAAAGTGCAAGTGCCAAAGTCAGCGCTGAGGTACATGCAGTGTGTTCAGCCAGAAATGCCGAATGGATGAGCCATTATGACTTCTTCCTGGGAATTCCTCCTCACCATAGAAGGAAATCTTTAGCACATTCAGTTCAGTCCACGTGATATCACAGTGAGAGCACTAGACACAACAATTTCTCTGGGATTAGCCAATCCACCATCTGTAGTAAAGATGATTTATGCTCTAGTATCTGTACTATCTAGTAACTGTAGTATCTGTACTATGTAGTAACTGTAGTATCTAGTAACTGTATCTCTGGTCACAGTATTCCAGTACAGATACACCACCTGACATCCACAGGCATGCACCTACAGATTGTCCTTTCAAGAAATGCAGGATTAAATTTAACCTGACAAATTCCTGCCATATCAGTCCATTCTCAATCATCAGCACATTGTCATAGACAATGTTATCAAGTGTTAATTACTCACTAATAAGCTGTTAACTAATGCTCATTCTGGTTTTCATATGTGGCCATTGTGCACCAGATGCATCACAACTTTTGTTGAAATATGGACCAAAGGGCTATGTTCCTGATATGTAGTGAGTGTGACTGCTTTTGGCATTAAGGCAGCATTTAACTGAATGTGGCATAAAGGAGCCTTGCTAAAATTGAAGTCAATAGGCATTAAAGCAAAAATACAAAGGACAATTGTTGTGGTTCTTGCAGATCAATTATTCTAGTCTCAGGACCTGCATAGATGCTGCTGCACCCGCTGAGTTTCTCCAGCATTTTTGTGTACCTGACTTTGAGTGTTCCTCAGAACTGTGTCCTAGGCCCAATCATCTTCAGTCACATCATCAATAACCTTTTTGTTTGATGATCAGATGTGTGAATGTTCGCTGAGGATTGCACAATATTCAATGCCATTCACAACATCTCAAAATAATAAACAGCCTATACTGCCAGGCAACATGGCCAAGACAATGTTTAGGAAGTGGCTGACAAGTGGCAATGATAATGATGCAAGTGCCAGAGGATCACCACCTCCAACAAGGGTTAGTTTAACCACCTGCACAGGATATTCAATGGCATTGCGCTCAGCAAGTTCCCCACTGTCAACCTGGGGCTCATCATTGAACAAAAACATAACAGGATCACTCATATAAATACTATGCAAACCAGAATAGAACATTGAAAAGTATAGATAGGCAAAAGTGCTGGGGACACTCAGTGGGTGCAGCAGCATCAATGGAGCAAAGGAAATAGGCAACGTTTCGAGCCGAAACCTTTCTTCAGACTGATGTAGGGTGGGGGGGGGGGGGGGGGGGGTGAAGAAAGGAGAAAGGAAGAGGAGGAGCCCAAGGGCTGAGGGAGAGCTGAGAAGGGGAGGAGACAGCAAAGGCTACCAGAAATTGGAGAAGTCAATGTTTATGCCGCTAGGGTGCAAACTGCCCAAGCAGAATATGAGGTGCTGCTCCTCAAATTTCCGGTGGTACTCACTCTGGCCATGGAGGAGGCCCAGGACAGTATAGCACAGGAACGGGCACTTCAATCCACAATATTTATATCAAACATGCTGAATAGATCAAACACTGGGCATTGTGTGGCAAATATCTGCTGAAACCCCAAGCCTTTCCTCTGTCTAAAAAATACATGTTAGTCGTGCGATGGAATCCACTCCATTTGCCTGAATTTGTGGAGTTCCAACATCACTAAAGTCTAACAGCCTTTAGGATCAAGCAGGATGCTTTAATGGATCCTCAAAGATCCAACACTGGAGTGACCACAGTGTGAATCATCTCTAAATGTACTGTGCTTACATGGTTGGCTATTCAGACAGCTTTCCCTCCAAGCCACTTCTCTCTACTTTATAACAGAAAAAGAGTATATTAGAAACATGAAATCATCATGGCCTGCAAGTCTCCTACTGTTGCATGCCATGCTGACTTGGAAGCTCTTTGCTGTTCTTTCAGTGTCACTGGATCTAAATCCTGGAAGTCCTCACCCAATACGATTGTGGGAGTACCTTCACCAGTATAACAGCCAATGGTTCAAATCTACCACCTTCTCGAAGTTAGGGATGGGCGATGAATGCTGACCTTTCCAGATACCCGGATTATCCCCTCAAGAGCTTTCTCTCTTTTATTTTTATCACTATTTCTCCTGATAATTTTATAACAAAAGTCCATTGTCATCTCATGTGCAAGCCTTTTATTGCCAGTGAATATTTACAAGATAGAGGTGAGGTAGGCTGTTGATGTGGTGGGAAGGTGTTGAAGTTTTTGTGCAACGGGTTTGGTTTAGCTAGATTCACACTGGTTATATTCAATAATGGTAAATAACCAGAATGGGAGCCAAGGGCTTTCTTGAAATTGCAACACCCACACTCTTGGACCTTTCTCTTGTTCTGGCTGAAATAACCTAACTTTGTGTAGTTTAGTAATTAACGTTTGATGCCGCTGATCTTGTAAATTAGCTCTTCTAAACTTCCCCCCAGTCTAGTTCAGTCAATAAAACACTGATTCAAGCACTGGAACAACTAAACTTTATTTTTGGATAGCACAACAAATTACCCTATAGGATACCTAAACCAACCGTGGGTTCGATCCTTGTATCCGCCTGGCCAAGCCCTTCAGCCTCGTGCAAGCAGAGACACTCCAAAAAAGGACGCTGTCCCAAGCGCTCTACCAGAAGATCGACAAAGGACCTCATGGGGGCTGCCTTTTATAGGTCCCCAAACCTTGAGGGGCCAAACTACAGAAGGGTGGTTTGTTTACAATCCAATCAACATAACAGATTACAACAATACATTATTAACAGTTACACAGACCAATGACAAATCTCATTTCCCCAAACAAATTCCCCCAATTTGGCTAGCCTGTGCTGTCCCCTCCCCTTCCTTCACCCTCTAGCTGTCTCCTCCCACCCTCCCATCCGCCCGCCCTCGGGCTCCTCCTCTTCCCCTTTTTCCTTCTTTCTTTCCCCACCCCCCATCAGTCTGAAGAAGGGTTTCGGCCCGAAACGTCGCCTATTTCCTTCGCTCCATAGATGCTGCTCTAGAGGAAGCTAACAGAACTTGAATAATGCGACATTTACCCTGAAATCCAAACAAACCGGCTGGGGCTTAACACTTTAACCAATCAACAACGGCGGGGTAACTGTCTAGCAACATTATTTACAATATGTACACTTGGTTTGCATTGATCCAATCACTTTATTGATTTATGTTTGTTTGCAGAGTTTCTTATACATTTTATCAATTAAGGGGAAATGAGGAGACACCTGGATCCTTTCTCCTTACATATCAATCTGAAACCAAGGCTGGTTGGCGCCATCCACAGCCTGTAAATTTCCACTGACAAGGGCTAAGCAATTCTGACAAATGCAAGGATCCTCCATTTTGTGGTTTCTTTAATTTGGTCAATATTAACAATCTCTCTGGGTTATATAGCTAGTGACTGTGAAAGAATGGGAGGTAGTCAAAAATGCTGGAGATACTCAGCAGGTGAGGCAGCATCTATGGAGCGAAGGAATAGGTGATGTTTCGGGTCGAGACCCTTCTTCAGACTGATGTGGGGGTGGGGAGGGCGGGAAGAAGAAAGGAAGAAGCAGAGACAGTGGGCTGTGGGAGAGTTGGGAAGGGGAGGGGAAGGAGGGAGAAAGCAAGGACTACCTGCAATTGGAGGTCAATGTTCATACCGTTGGTGTGTAAACTACCCAAGCAATATATGAGGTGTTGCTCCTCCAATTTGTGGTGGGACTCACTCTGGCCATGGAGGAGGCCCAGGACAGAAAGGTCGGATTCGGAATGAGAGGGGGAGTTGAAGTGCTGAGCCACCAGGACATCAGGTTGGTTAATGCGAACTGTGTGGAGGTGTTGGGCGAAGCGATCGCCAAGCCTCCGCTTGGTCTCACTAATGTAAAGCAGTTGGCATCTAGAGTAGCGGATGCAATAGATGAGCTTGGAGGTGCAGGTGAACCTCTGCCTCACCTGGAAAGACTGCTTGGGTCCTTGGATGGAGTCGAGGGGGGAGGTAAAGTGTCAAGTGAAGCATTTCCTGCGGTTGCAAGGGAAAGTACCAGGGGAGGGGGTGGTTTGGGTGGGTAGGGATGGATTAACCAGGGAGTTATGGAGGGAGCAGTCTCTGCGGAAAGCCAAAAGGGGAGGAGATGGGAAGATGTGGCCTGTGGTGGGATCCCTTTTGAGGTGGTGAAAATATCGGAGGATTATCTGCTGTATGTGACGCTGGTAGGATGGAAGGTGAGGTCTAGGGGGACTCTGTTCTTGTTACAAGTGGGGGGATGGGGAGTGAGAGCGGAGCTACGGGATATAAAAGAGTCCCTGGTGAGAGCTTCATCTATAGTTGTAGAGGGGATTTTGTCGTAGAATTGGAGGGAAGGAGGAACCACAGAGGTGGGCAGTAAGAGAGGAGTTTGTGAAACTCCTCTCAGAGAGAGGAGAACTTTTGTTGTAGAGTTGGAGGGAAGTTCTGGAGGAAGTTTTGGAGAGTTGGAGGGAAGAATGGTAAGTTCTGAAGGGGCTAGTGGAATCAAGGGATATGGGGAGAAGGCAGGCACGTGTTATTGATTGGGGACGATCAGCCATGATCACAATGAATGGCGGTGTTGGCTCGAAGGGCCGAATGGCCTCCTCCTGCACCTATTTTATATGTTTCTATGTTTCTAATGGGGGTGTGTTTGGGGGTAATGCACAAAACTAAAGGAACAGTTGGGTAACCTCCTAGAACACTAACCTTTCCTTACATTGTTGCTTATTGAACTTGGAAAACAGGGCAGTCTTGGTCAGATTTGCTTGTGGAGAATACTGGGACCCTGCCTTACAACACAATGTTGAATATAGTCAAGATATTCTAGACTTTTATATCAAATGGATTGGTAAGATTTTATCAATGTAAAAAAATAACTGGGAACTGACAAAAAATTAATATTGAAATTTTGGAAAAATCCCACAACCCCCACAATTAAAATGTGGATTATGGAGATGTCGGAGACATTACATTTGGAAAGAACTAGACTTGTCTTAATTGACAAACAAGAATTATTTGCTAGAATATGGTCTCCATTTATTGACTTTTTGAAAGGGTAAATCGGTCCGGCACAGAAGCCTGACTGAAGCCTGAACCCAGGATTAGATGAATAGTTATGTTTTATGATCTACGGACCTATCTCCAAAGTTGTATTATTGGTAATTTATTCTATTCTTTTTTATCGTTTTTATTTCTCTTCTTTCTTCCTATCTATAAAAAATAATAAACAAATAGAAGCAGAGTTAACATGCAATTGATAAATGAGGACCCCTATTACTTTGATAGCCGGAATCCCATCTATTCACAATATATAATTGATAAACAAAGTGTGTTTTGATTATGATAGGTATATGCTTCTAATAAAAATATTATTCAAATATTATTCAAAAAAATCCCACAAAACATTTTCATAAGCTATAGAATGAAAATGCAGCGTGCAGAAAGCAGGAATTTTGTCTGTCATTTACTTAATGAATGTACCACTGGCCAAAAAGCGATTAACAAGGAGTTAATAAGAACTTACCTGCAATTCCTGAATTTTTGCAGCCATCCGTTCCATCAACAAAATCAGGAAGCTACACAAAATGCTGGTTACAGCTTTTGAGGCTGAATGCAACTGAGGACACTAAGCACTCATTCAACAGAAAAGGCAATTGATACTGTATTTGGCTGGTATCTCCGTAACAAATGGTGCAAATGTGGCGTGAACATTTTGGAGTAGAGCTGCGAACAGAATGTCAAATCTGAATCAAATCTGCCTGTTCATTTGAGGCTGCAATTCTACACACATGTCCTGGATAATTTACACATCTTTGCATGTTCTCTACTGGAGCCAAATATTTCCATGTACATCTTTCACAGACTTTCATATTTATGTTTGCAGGCGCCAGAGAATGATTATTTCTATTTTAAATATTTTTATTCCTTCATAAAGAGATCAATGTTGGATGGATTAGTTTGATGGCTTCATTCAATTTCACCCATATTCTAGCGTTCAGTAATCAATGTGTCTGATTGAACTCTTGTGAGTCAATTTCCCTGGTGATTCTGATGGACAAAGGATTGTCTTGGTGCTTTAATTCCTTGAATTTTTTACATTGCATTTCAAACTTAACCTTGAACCCAGGACTTCAAATGCTTTAGTAATAAAATATTCACTTTGAAATGTGTAAGAAGGAACTGCAGATGCTGGTTTAAACTGAAGATAGACTCAAAATGCTGGAATAGGCAGCATTTCTGGAGAGACGGAATGGGTGATGTTTCGGATCGAGAGCCTTCTTCAGACATTGAAATGCTGCGCCTGCCCAAAGTAGCCCTTCACAGACAGGCAACATGTCGTCAAGTGTCTGTCCATACTAACAGGACTTCAGATCAGACTGAAGCGCAGGGGACTTCGGCCCCCTCTCCCTACTATCCTACTGGCCAAGGTACAGTCCCTTGAAAATAAAGTGGAGGAATTAAGGGCAAGACTGCTTTATCAAAGGGAGCTGAGGGAATGTTCTGTGTTCTGTTTCACAGAGACATGGCTCACCATCAGCTCCCCAGACTCAGCGGTCCAGCCTGACGGGTTCTCCATCCATCATATATACCATACACAGGCATCTGGGAAAGGGAGAGGAGGGGGCGTCTGCCTCATGGTCAACTCTGCATGGTGTTCAGATGTGGCAGTCCTTTCCAATTCCTGCTCTCCACACCTCGAACATCTGGCGGTCAAGTGCCGACCCTTCTACCGTCCAAGGGAATTCATCCCCACAATCCTGACCACGGTTTACATCCCAACCCAGGCAGACGTCCGTCTGGCACTGGAGGAGCTGCATGCCGTGGTCAACAAACACCAGACGTCTTACCCCGAGCCATTTACATCAAGTTCGCTGACGGCATCAATGTTGTGGGACATATCGCTTATGGGGACGAGTCAGAGTATAAAAGATAGATCGACCGACTGACCAAATGGTGCCAGCACAATAACCTGGCCCTCAAAACCAAGGAACTGATTGTGGACTTTGGAAGAGGCAGGATGGGGACCCACAATCCCGTTTATATCAACGGGTCGATGGTGGAAAGGGTCAAGAGCTTCAAATTCCTGGGCGTGCACATCTCTGAAGATCTCTCCTGGTCCGAGAACACTGATGCAATTATAAAGAAAGCACATCAGCGCCTCTACTTCCTGAGAAGATTACGGAGAGTCGGTATGTCAAGGAGGACTCTCTCTTACTTCTACAGGTGTATAGTAGAGAGCATGCTGACCGGTTGCATCGTGGCTTGGTTCGGCAACTTGAGCGCCCAGGAGCGGAAAAGACTACAAAAAGTAGTAAACACTGCCCAGTCCATCATCGGCTCTGACCTCCCTACCATCGAGGGGATCTATCGCAGTCGCTGCCTCCAAAAGGCTGGTAGCATCATCAAGGACCCACACCATCAGGTAAAAGGTACAGGAGCCTGAAGACTGCAACGTCCAGGTTCAGGAATAGCAGCTTCCCCACAGCCATCAGGCTATTAAACTCAACTGAAACAAAACGCTGAACAGTAATAGCACATTATCTGTTTATTTGCACTTTATCTGTTTATTTATTCATCTGTGTATATATTTATACAATGGTATATGGACACGCTGATCTGTTCTGTATTTATGCCTACTATATTCTGTTGTGCAGCAGCAAAGCAAGAATTTCATTGTCCTATCTGGGACACATGACAATAAACTCTCTTGAATCTTGAATCTTGAATCTTGAACAACCACTTTCTCTGAGTATGTTTGTGTCCAGATTTCTCTGAGGACGCAATCCAACATAACAAGACTTGCAGTTTGTATTATCTTCTGTGAGTGAATAGTGCTTTGGATTATTAGAAGCAACGTGGTTCAAAGTCACATCAGAAATGAACTTTTGTGCACAAAACTACCATTAACAAGCTAGATACAAGAAGAATAGTGCAAGTTTACACAAAAATCTTGAACAAATATCTCTCACCAGGAAGACCATGCACCTTTAAAAACTGACTTCCCGAAACATGTGAAAATTTAGTTAATATCATGTTAACATGGCATGAGTGATACCAGTCTTCCTGGCATTGCCCGGATGAAGTCTTGATATCTGTGCGATGTCTGTGTTTAACATATATTACAGAATGGAACGAGACGCTTTGATCAAACTCTGATACCAAACAGAACTAGAATCCAAATTTGAATTACAAAGTTGACATGACAGAAATTGATCAAATCATCTGACGTTTCAAAAGGAAATGACAAAAAATAAATGCACACAGTTATGGGAGAAATATTTTTCTTAGAGAGTCAAGACAATCCTCTCTTCGGATGTCAACCTTGGCACAATGGTAACAGTCACATCTCTGACTAAAGCGGCTGTCCCACTGCGGCGACCTAATCTGCGAGTTCTGACGAGTTTGCCCTCGACTCATATTCGCAGCATGGTCGACACGAGGTCCTTGGTGGTCTTTGTAACTCTCCTTCATGCTCGAGAGTAGTACTCGAGGCCTCAGCTAGGTCGCGGCGGATTTTTCAACGTTGAAAAATGCCCGCGAGTAAAAAAAGGTCACCATGGAAAAAATCAATACTTTTTTTACTCGTGGGTTGAGTCGAAGTAGATTGTAGTAGGTTGGCATGTTATTCGTAGGTAATCGAGGGTAGACAAAGCTAATCAAAGGTAGTCAAAGGTCGTCGTAGATAGTCTTCAACATAGTCGAAGGGAGGTCGAAGGAGATCGAAGGAGATTGTCTTCACTCTCCACTATTCAGTGCCCAATTTTCCCGAAGCTAGTCGAAGCTAGTCTTCAACATAGTCGAAGGAGGTCGAAGGAAGTCTTCTACATAATCGAATGAGGTCTTCAATATGACATTTTTTCATACTCTCCTAAACTCGGCAATTAGGTCGCCGCAGTGGGACAGCCCCTTTAGGCAATCATGGATTCATGTCCTGATCTAATGAACATCCCATGGAGGGAAGGGGTCAAAGACAAACCTTTGAAACTGTAAGGTGAGCTATCCAGTTGGCACCCCTATCAAGTTTTAATGAACCTCAAAGAGTAAGGGGCCTGTCTACTGCTGTAACAATTGATGGGACTGTTTTCAGATGTGGGCATAAATTATGGAGGTGCTCAGAGTATCAATGTGAAATCCACATGATTTATGTGCACAGCTCTCATTTTAAAGCACATTAGTTAACAAACTGCTCAAGTTTGACATGATTTCCCAGTGGATGGCTTTCTAAGTCAGAGATGGGAAACAGGTAGTACAGCGAAATCTGAAAGACCCATTTAAAAGGAAATCATGTTTCTGAGGAACATTTCAAGAGGAGCACTGAGAACTATTTCCTCATTGAGCACACAATACGTGAAACACCCCTCTGCCCCAACTACTAATCTTTCCTTGACAGCATAATCAGTCATGGCGCCGACCTCCCTAACAGTCATCTCATTCATTCCCCTATCACCTTCGATCAAAGTCATGATCCCTGATAAACTTAGTTCCATAATTGGAGAACTAAAGCCTTCCACCTACAGCCCCCTGTCCAAAACACATGACAAACATTCATTTAGCTGCTCTCCAAACTGACACCAGGCAGGGGTCCTCACTGTCAACAATTGCCCCAACCTCTTCAATCTAGCATTTGACCATCTCACTGACCTAAAGCCAAATCCCATACAGGCCCAAGGTCCCATAACTGCTAGTCCACACTATTCCATCCTCTGAACTCCAGGTCTCTGTCCAATATGGCACATTTTGCTTGGGACAGTTTGCAGTGATGGTCACACAACCAAAATGATTTAAAGATCCAAGCGGTTGCACCAGAATATTTTGGTAACTGTGATCAAGTTATTTCAATCTGATTACTATGCTCTCAGGTACTGGGGGAACAAGGGGGCAAACATTGATATTGTCATCTGCTCCAACAACATTTGGAATATCTCTAAAACCTGCCACTTAGTCATTTCTAACAGATTGGAAAGGTAAGGTGTGAGAGTAAATAGTTTTCTCTAGGAACCTTTGTAAGCACCATTTATACCAACTGAGTTCAGCCAGGTTAGTGTTATTAAGAGTGGATCTCAGATCCTCGGGATGAGGGTGGAGGCATTTACCAAACTTTCAGCTTTTAATTCATGTCCAGATAGCATTGTTGGAAGTATATTTTCTGACCATTAGAGTAAAGTTGGAACCCCTTTCAGTTGCCGGGGCCCTTGCAACAAATTAATTTTGATGTTCAACGTCTAGCTGGATGGAAGATAGATTGGAGTCTCGCCTGATCATGTTGCTGAGGGGGAGACACTAATAACTAAGGTGGCAAGGTACTTCACTTGCTTGAGATTTGCACTTACACAGTGACCTGTTGGTCAAAGTAACAGGGCACAATGAAAGAGTAGGAGGGAAGGTGAGAGAAAATGGATCTTAAAATGTAAGGGAAAAGGTTGAGAAACATGTCTTTTAAAAAGTGACAGACATGTTGGTATAAATGTTCTTTCCTATATCTATTAGCTTCATAAGTGCATAGATTCACATTTAATGATGCTGTTACACATACAGTATAGGTGTACACATGCATACTTTATGAAAAGCCACTGGATGATTAAAGGGTGCATGCATGGATATTTTATGTTATTGTCTTTTAGGTGTTTAATCACACACCAACACATACATACACATTTATAAGAGTGTACATTCCCATGCATAGTTTATAGTGTCAGTGTACATTCTACTTGCCTAATGGCTGCAACAGAAATGTATTGTCAGATCACTGGATGGAACATTACTCATAAGACTAGGAAGCGAAGTGAAGAAATAAATTAACAATTTATCAAAGAAGGATAATAAAAATATTTTAACCACTCAGAAGGACATGCAATAAACCAAAGCAAAATGTGTCTGCTTGATCTCAGTCCCAGATAGCCAATATACCCATGGTACTTTGAGACTGCAAAACTCCTGATTTGTTTAAACTTCAGTTCTCAAGTTGCCTGCTTGGGTTCAAGTCCTTGCATGGCTCCACCATTGCTCACTTTTTTTCTTCACCAGCACTACGACCATCTATTTCCAGCCTTCCATCTCTGTGCTTTGGTCTAGACTCAGCTGCCTGCATCTGTGAAAGGACACCTAATAACTTTAGATGACATAGAGAGGAGACAATCTTAATGAAAAACAGTAAAGATAACAGTAAACAGTGAAGAAAATAACAGCAAAAGGGGCAGTAGTGTAGAAAAAAGATTGGCATAGTACAATAACCACATGCAACAGAAAGAGAAGATAATTGTAGAGCAAAAGTATGACAGAGATGAGAGAGCACTGCACTGTTAAAGCACATGATAGACACTAAAGGCTGGAGTAACTCAAAGGGTCAGGCAGCATCCCTGGAGAACATGGATAGGTGACATTTCAGTTCGGGATCGTTCTTCAGACTGACACAAGCTTGAATTTAGACCGAGGCTTTCATAGAGTCTGGAAGGCGAGAGGGTAAGGTGTGTGACATGCAGTTCTGTGCTCGCCAAGAGTGGCCATTGTTGTAATACAGAAAGAAAAGCAGACAATTTGGTCAGATCAAACCAGTTAAGGACCATAGATTTCCATCACTGAATAAATGTGAATCAGATTGTTTTTTTTTTACTACATTCACAAGATTTATGGCTAGGATTGTTGATAATAGCCCATTTAAAAAAATAATTCCACATTTATTTCATATCTTTAATATAAATTCCCCTGCATTGAAGGGATTCAAACTCATGCCTCATGCTCAGTTCTCTAACAGATGTATCAATAGCAATCATTAAACCACCACAGCTTATCGATATATATGCTTAAATCGCATGGAGATGAGAAATCACAGAGAAATTGTCAATGACATGAAGAGAGGGTACCAATGGCTTCAGAGAAGAGCGAGGCAAGGCAGAATGAAAGGAGTTGTGACTGCCACCAACAGCCGAGAAAAGAGCCAAAATGGAATAAACAAAAATGAAAAGAAATATAAACCTCCGAAGATAATCTGTATTGCTGTCTGCAGGGCTGTTTTAGGTAGCAATGCTTTCAATGGTAAGCAACTGGGCTGCTGAGGCAGAGCAGGGAAATCAATCAAGGGCTCACAAAAAAACAAACTGCCATCCACTGCCGGGAATATGCCTTCGTGAACTTACACTAGATGTGTGACATCACTCTTGCTGATTCCAGGCACACTGTGAACAGAAGTGTATTGGAGGTTCCGTGTCTGACAGGTTGCCGACCATCTGTAACAAACTGATGAAAACCACCCACTGCTACTCTGTCACTATGAAGGTAATCACATACTGCTACAATATCTAACTTGGACTGTTGTTCGTTCTATTATCGTTCTCTCTTTCCTAAGATTGATACTTGCTAATTATTCTTTGACGTGTATTTTTAATTTCAGCAGGCTGCTGCTAGTGACACAATTTCAATAATATAGTAGAAAAACAAAGCATAGCATTGTTGGCTGTGCATAAAGCCCTTTTGAAGGTTAGACAGGAATTGATAATTTAAATAATAAAAAGCTGTTTTGTTCGCATATCCCTTCAGCACATGGAAAACAGGAACAATGTATGCCAGGCTGTTGTGCATTGACTACAACTCGGTGTCAAACACTTTCATCACTGCCAGATTGTCTAACTCAGGGAATAAAATGTTGCTCATCACTATACAACTGGATCCTCGACTTCCTCATTGGCAAACCTCAATCAACACTGATTGGAAATACCAACTTCTCTTCCTCACTGATCATCAGCATAGGGTCAGGGTTGTGTGCTCAGTCCCCTGCTTTACTATCTCTACACTCATGAATGTGTAGCCAGACACAGCCTTTTTTAAGTTTGCTGCCAATACCACCATTGTTCGATGAATAATGGGTAATGACAAGTCTAGGTACAGGAGAGAGATCAACAATTTGGTTTTGTGGTGCCAGGAAAAACACTCAGATAACAAGAGAGTTAACAGTTTCCAGTTCCATGGGTTCACACATCACTGATGATCTGTCCTGGGCTCAGCACATTCTTCTTCTTCTTGCGTATGGCGTGCACAGCCTAAAGTTGTAGGACAACTTGTTCTATTTGATCTTACTTGATTATGCATGGCGGGTTGATTGCATTCGTCGAAACAGGGCAGACCACGTGAAGGTTGCAATCTTCTACCCTCGGCAAGCACATTGATGAGTTTGTTTTATGATTGCATCAATATCACTCTCTCAGACGTTTGAGGATATTTGGCATGGCACCGAATACTCTTAAACTTCTGCAGGTGTAGGGTGGGAAGAGTACTGACCAACGCATCACAACCTAGTTTGTAAATTCAAATTCTCAGCAACGAAGGAGGTTGCAGAATGTTGAGGACATTGCCCAGTACATTACAGGTAATGACCCCTCCGCTCCACGGTGTTAAAGTCAGCAGACCCAACACTCCGGAGCTCCAACAGGCGATCCCTGGCAAGGCATTGTCCCGTTCCGCGATGGAATTCAGTGCTGCACCACTGCTGAAGCACTGGCAGGTCTCCAGCAGGAAAGGCCGTGCAAATCCAGTTGGTAGTTGGTGGGGGGGGGGGGGGGGGGGGGGGGGGGCGAAGATGCGTCTCGGAGAAAAGACGCATCCTCGACCAGGTAGTGACTGGGAAACGGTTTCCCTCTTCCCCCTCCCATCCTCCACATAAAAAATACTAAGAAACCTCCAAAAACATACTTTTTAGACTGACTAAAAACCACCAAAAAGGGTGAAGGGACAGACAAACTGCTGGCGAGGCTGCCGCGCGCGGCGCCACCCGATGACGAGCTGATATCATCAAAATTGCACTCTACCCTGGCCATACTCTCTTCTCACTGCTATCATTGGGAAGGTATAGGAGCATGAGAACCATTAACCCTATACTCAAGAATAACTTCTTTCTTTCAAACATCAGTTTCATACACAACCCTAACTACCGCCCTACCTCAAACATCTCAAACACCTCAAACTTACCAAACCACTACAGACTTTGTACTACTTTGATTTTTCTATGTATTTTTGTTTTCACATCCAGGTCTAAATGGCTTAGAATAACTGATAATTTATAGTACGTTATTGTTATGGTTGCTTCTATTGTGCCTGCAAAGCTGCTGCAAGTAAGAATTTCATTGTTCCAGTTCATATCTGATGCATGTGACAAATAACACTCTTGACTCCTGACGCTTGTCACAAAGTCTAGATTTTTTTCTTGAATGGTCAACATTGGAGGGTGTTTCACAGAATCCTTTGAATTATCACAAAACTGATGAAAAATATTGAGAAGAGACAATTTCAATTCTGGCTTTTCAAATGCTTAAGAGTGGGACACGTAGAAGTTAATCAGTGGTCATTGTAGACAGATTGATACAGCTTTTTTTAATAGTAGTTAAATGGCAGAATTTTGTCCAGGCAGGGAAATAAACTAGTGGAGTAATTTGAAACAGATCACCATAAACACTACAACATATATTACTGTAAGTAGCTGGTATGCGACAAAACTGAAGAACAATAATGCTGGCGGCTGTACTTGGAGGATGCAACTTTCCAATGTAAGGAAGTGTTGAAGACAAGAAGTGCACATTTCATTTTTAGTAGTTGGAACTAAGATGGGAGTGCAGTAAAGATGCAATAAGAGATTATATATGGACAACTAAGTAGATTGCGAGACAGATAGAAATGAAATTGTAAATCAAGCACAAGGATCCAAGATGATTTTATTTGGTTGTCTTGCTTTTACTGCACTTACAGTCGACAACTACAGACAATAGACAATAGGTGCAGGAGTAAGCCATTCGGCCCTTCGAGCCAGCACCGCCATTCTATGTGATCATGGCTGATCATCCACAATCAGTACCTCGTTCATGCCTTCTCCCCATATCCCCTGACCGCTATTTTTAAGAGCCCTATCTAGCTCTCTCTTGAAAGCAACCAATGAACCCGCCTCAACCACCCTCTGAGGCAGAGAATTCCACAGTCTCACCACTCACTGTGAGAAAAAGTGTTACCTCGTCACCGTTCTAAATGGCTTACTCCTTATTCTTAAACTGTGGCCCCTAGTTCAGGACTCGGGTACATGTTTCCTGCCTCTAGCATGTCCAAACACTTAACAATCTTGTATGTTTCAATGATACACCCTCTCATCCTTCTAGTCTCCAGAGTGTAAAAGCCCAGCTGCTCCATTCTCTCTGCATATGACAGCCCCGCCATCCCGGGAATTAACCTTGTAAATCTACGCTGCACTCCCTCAATAGCAAGAATGTCCCTCCTCAAATTAGGGGACCAAAACTGCACACAATACTCCAGGTGTGGTCTCACTTGGGCTCTGTGCAACTGCAGAAGGACCTCTTTGCTCCTATATTCGATTCCTCTTGTTATAAAGGCCAACATGCCATTTGCTTTCTTCACTGCCTGCTGTACCTGCATGCTTACTTTCATATACTGATGTACAAGGACCCCCAGATCCCGTTGTACTTCCCCTTTTCCCAACTTGACGCCATTTAGATAGTAGTCTGCCTTCCTGTTTTTGCTACCAAAGTGGATAACCTCACATTTATCTGCATTAAACTTCATCTGCCATGCATCTACCCACTCCCCCAACCTGTCCAAGTCACCCTGCATTCTCATAGCATTCTCATAGCACAGTTCACACTGCCACCCAGCTTTGTGTCATCTGCAAATTTGCTAATGTTACTTTGAATCCCTTCATCCAAATCATTGATGTATATTAATGTATATTAATATATATCAGGACTGGGAGTTAAATATAGAGGGGTACTCGACAATTAGAAAAGATAGGCAGGAAAGAAAGGGAGGAGGGGTGGCCCTTTTAATAAGGGAGGGAATAACGGCAATGGAGAGGAAGGATATTGCGTTGAAGGATCAGGATAGTGAAACAGCTTGGGTACAGATAGAGAATAACAAGGGGAAAAAAACACTAGTGGGTGTGATTTATAGACCTCCAAATAGCTGTGACGCTGTTAGTCAGAACATAAATCTGCAAATAGTTGACGCATGTAAAAAGGGAACTGCTGTAATCATGGGGGACTTCAATTTTCATATTAATTGGGCAAACCAAACTGGGCAGGGTAGACTAGAGGAAGAGTTTATAGAATGTATTAGAGACGGGTTCCTAGAACAGTATGTCACAGAACCGACAAGGGGGGAGGCAATCTTAGATCTGGTCCTGTGTAATGAAGCAGGATTAATTAAAAATGTCATAGTTAGGGACTCGTTGGGAACAAGTGACCACAATATGGTCGAATTCCATATTCAAATAGAAGGGGAGCAGGTTGAAACTCAGGCTAGGGTGCTTAGTCTAAATAAGGGGGATTATGAAGGTATGAGGACTGAGCTGATCAAAGTTGACTGGGATAGCAGACTCAAGAATAAGACGGTACATGTGCAGTGGTGTACGTTTAAGGATCTACTGTATAACCTTCAAGAAAAATTTATTCCTATGAAGAAAAAAAGGGGTAAGGGTAAGAACAGTCAGCCATGGCTCAGTAAAACTATAAAGGATAGTATTCGGCTGAAGGCAAGGGCATATAAGGTAGCCAGAGATAGTGGGAGGGTAGAGGATTGGGAAGCATTTAAAGGTCAGCAAAAAGTAACTAAGAGATTAATTAAGACGGGGAAAATAGACTATGAAAGGAATTTAGCGAACAACATAAAAACTAATAGTAAGAGTTTTTATAGCTATATAAAAAGAAAAAGGGTGGCTAAGGTGAACGTTGGTCCATTGGAGGGTGAGACTGGAGAGTTGTTGGTGGGGAACATGGAAATGGCAAAGGCATTAAACGAGTATTTTGTATCAGTCTTCACCATAGAAGACACAAAAAATATTCCAACGCTGGATAAACAGGAGGCGGTAGGAATGGAGGAGCTAAATACTATTAAGATCACCAAGGAGGTGGTATTAGGGAAATTAATGAGACTGAAGGAGGATAAATCCCCTGGGCCTGATGGATTACATCCAAGGGTCTTGAGGGAGATAGCAGTGGGGATTGTGGATGCATTGGTGATAATTTTCCAAAACTCCCTGGAGGCAGGAACGGTCCCAGTGGATTGGAAAATGGCCAATGTAACACCTATATTTAAAAAAGGAAGTAAACAGAAGGCGGGTAACTATAGACCGGTTAGTCTAACATCGGTGGTGGGTAAAATGTTAGAGACAATTATTAAAGAAACACTAACGGGGCACTTGGATAAACATGACTTCATCAGACAGAACCAGCATGGTTTTGTGAAGGGGAAATCGTGTTTAACGAATCTGCTCGAATTCTTTGAGGAAGTAACAACCCGGGTGGATAAAGGGGAACCGGTGGATGTGGTATACTTGGACTTCCAAAAGGCTTTTGACAAGGTGCCACATAAGAAACTATTGCTAAAAATAAAAAATTATGGGATTGGGGGTAATATATTAGCATGGGTAGAGGATTGGCTAACAAATAGGAAGCAGAGAGTGGGGATAAATGGTTCATACTCGGGATGGCAACCGGTAACTAGCGGGGTTCCGCAAGGGTCGGTGCTGGGACCCCAGTTGTTCACAATTTATATAAATGATTTGGAGGAGGGAACCAAGTGTAATATATCAAAATTTGCGGACGATACGAAAATGGGAGGGAAAGTAGGGGATGAGGAGGATAGGAAGAGTCTGCAAAAGGATATAGATAAGCTAGGTGAGTGGGCAACAACTTGGCAGATGAAATTTAATACTAATAAATGTGAAGTCATTCACTTTGGGGAAAAAAATGATAGGGCAAGTTATTTTCTAAATGAGGAGGAGCTGCGTTGTAATGCAACGCAAAGGGATCTAGGGGTATTAGTACATGAATCACTAAAAGTCAGTATGCAGGTGCAGCAAGCAATCAGGAAGGCCAATGGAGTTTTGGCCTTTATTGCTAGGGGGATTGAGTATAAAAACACGGAGGTCTTGCTGCAGCTGTACACGGTATTAGTGAGACCACATTTGGAATACTGTGTACAGTTCTGGGGTCCATACTTAAGAAAGGATGTACTAGCCCTGGAGGCAGTGCAGCGAAGGTTTACAAGATTAATTCCTGCAATGAGGGGATTGACATATGAGGAAAGGTTAAGTAAGCTGGGACTCTACTCTTTGGAGTTTAGAAGAATGAGAGGCGATCTCATTGAAACGTATAAGATCGTGAGGGGCCTTGATCGGGTGGATGCACCGAGGATGTTCCCAATGATCGGGGAGGCTAGAACTAGGGGACATAGTTGCAGAGTGAGGGGGGGCTCTTTTAAAACTGAGATGAGGAAGAACTTCTTCACCCAGAGGGTGGTTAGTTTGTGGAATTCACTGCCCCAGGGAGCAGTGGAAGCAGAAACGTTAAATATGTTTAAGTCAAAAATAGATGGTTTTTTAGCTGCCAAGGGGATAAGGGGCTACGGGGAGAGGGCAGGGATATGGACCTAGGTATGGTTAGTATAGTAAGACCTGAGTGATCTCCTGGACAAGTGTCGATCGCCTGGATTGGGGTCGGAGAGGAATTTCCCGGATTTTTTTCCCGAATTGGACCTGGGTTTTTATCCGTTTTTTTGCCTCCCCCAGGAGATCACGCGGTTCTTGGGGTGGAGAGGGGTGATAGCGGTATAAAGGGGAGGGTAGTGTCTTGTGTTCTGTGTCTTGTGTCTACTGTTTGTGGGTAAGTGTGTCTGTTTAGTGTTCAGCCATGAGTGAATGGCGGTGCGGGCTCGACGGACCTGGTGGTCTACTCTCGCACCTACTTTCTATGATTCTATGATTCTATTATAAATAGCTGTGGTCCCAGCACCGAGCCTTGCGGTACCCCACTAGTCACTGCCTGCCATTCTGAAAGGGACCCTTTGACAGGTTGTTTCCTATCTGCCAACCACTTCTCTATCCATGTCAGCACTCTACCCCCAATACCATGTGCCCTAATTTTGCCCAATTATATGCCTATGTGGGACCTTATCAAATGTTTTCTGAAAGTCCAGGTACACTACATCCACTGGCTCTCCCTTGTCCATTTTCCTAGTTACATCTTCAAAAAATTCCAGAAGATTAGTCAAGTATGATTTCCCCATCGTAAATCGATGCTGACTCGGACCCATCCTGTTACTGCTATCCAAATGTTCGGCTATCTCACCTTTTATAATTGACTCCAGCATCTTCCCCACCACCGATATCAGGCTAACTGGTCTATAATTCCCTGTTTTCTCTCTCCCGCCTTTCTTAAAAAGTGGGATAACATTAGCTACCCTCCAATCCACAGGAACTGATCCTGAATCTAGAGAACATTGGAAAATTATCACCAATGCATCCACGATTTCTAGAGCCACTTCCATAAGTACCCTGGGATGCAGTCCATCAAGCCCTGGGGATTTATCAGCCTTCAGTCCCATCAGTCTATCCAACATCATTTCCTGCCTAATGTGGATTTCCTTCAGTTCTTCCATCACCCCAGATCCTCTGGCCACTAGTATATCAGGAAGATTGTTTGTGTCCTCCTTAGTGAAGACAGACCCAAAGTACCTGTTCAACTCATCTGCCATTTCCTTGTTCCCCATAATAAATTCACCTTTTTCGGTCTTCAATGGTCCAACTTTGGTCTTAACTAATTTTGTCCTCTTCACATACCTAAAGAAGCTTTTACTATCCTGCTTTATATTCTTGGCTAGCTTATCTTCGTACCTCATCTTTTCTCCCCGTATTGTCTTTTTGGTTATCTTCTGTGAAGTCTCTGTAATGAATCTATCCAGATGTTGCTATTCTGCCCACATTTTCACACTAAAGTACAAGGGTGATTTTATTTTACATAAAGTCAGCTGTTTGCTGTGACTGCTTAACCCATGGCCGACTCATCTCTTTAAAGTAATTGACAATAATGGATTAGCGTGCCACAAACAGGCAAAAGTGTTACTGAGCTGCACCAGTTGAATTGCTGAAGATTAAGATAAAGGTGAGAGTTTGTGAGTTTTTAGAAGGCAAAAGATTAAACGTTCAATAACAAAGACAATGATACAACAAATCTTAAATAAGTGTGGATAGACATAAAAAGCAGGAGTCACCTCAGCGGGTCGGGCAGCATCTCTGGAGAAAAGGAATAGGTGACAATTTAGGTCATGACTCTTTTTCAGATTGGTGCGTCTGTCTAGAGTCAGACTATATAAATGTGGTAATAAAAATAACTGAACTGATTAACACCAGTTTATGTACTGTATACAAATAGTAACTTTAATCAATGGAAAATCAAAATTAAAGTTAATCTCCAATCATAATGATATTTCTCTGAATTATGAGCATCACCAAATTAAGTTTAGCTACTTCAGTTTCTGGTTACAGTTCATTAATACAAAGAAATTGAAACCATTTACTTGAAATGATTTGGTGTGAATTATTAAAGAGTGGACAGAAATATTGTATATTTGCTTTGATCACAGAGAATTAAAAAAACATCATTCTCAGGCTAACATTTGTTATCTATCTCTAGCTGCCCCTGAAATGATGGTTGGTGAGACTACTTCAGAAGGCATGAAAAAGATAAACACAATGGTGTGGCCACAATAAATAAAGATAGCTGATTTTCTTCCCTGAAGGACAGTGGTGTACTAAATCTCTTTTCACAATAATCCAGTGGTTTCACAGGTGCCATTACTGATACTTGCTTTTAAAGTAATTTAATCTGATTACTTGAAGTTATATCTAGCTGCACTAGTGGGATTTGAACTATCATCACCGGATCAATACTCCATGCCTTTGGTTATCACTCCAGTGGGCAAACCCTTAAGGACCTGTCCCACTTGGGCGCCATCTACGTGACGCACAAAGATTTTGTACATCCCAAAATCCTGGGGCGCCGCGCGCGACCGCGCGTCACTGCCTACGTCACCACGCATAATGCGCGCGGTGCATCATCAAATTAAGTAAAAAATATGATGGAAAGTGAGTGACTTTTCGCAAAGATAAACTTGATTACTATCATTTTAGATCAATTTGGTTCATTGTAGGTCACTCTGGATATTTGGGCAGACGTTTCATATTGTGAAGTGTATCTGTCCTATTTACAATCAAATTACATTATTCATGCCTGTCCATATTTGCTAACAGTGAAGTCGAATGGTATCACTGGCAATAACACATCCCACCATATTGCGCTTAATACATTGATGCTCATTTGAACATAAGCTCAATGGTGTGATGTTACTTGTCCTGAAAGCCTCGGGTGCACCTGCACCTGCCATCACTGCTGCTCAGCTCAGCCTTACTGAGAGTGAACCCACAGAAAGCAATTGGCTCGTATGCAGTCTCTGGTCAAGTCCTCAATATCTGTGTGGACCAGCTGGCAGGTGTATTGTTGTCTTACTTAACCTCACGCATCTCCAGTTTGAGATTTCCACCTATTTCAATTAGTCCACCAATATTCCAGTGACTAAGAAGATCAAGGTAATGTGTCTCAATGACTTCTGTTCAGTGGCTTAGATATCCATCAACATGAAGTGTTTTGAGGGACTGGTCTTGCCACACATCAACTCCAGCCTTCCTGACAACCCTAATAAACTACAATTCACCTATCACCACATAAGGTCTGCAGCAGACACCATCACCCTAGCCCTATAATCATCCCTGTAGCATGAGGATAACAAGGACCCCTGTGTCAGACTCCTATTTATTGACTATAGCTTTGCCTTCACAACCAAAATTCCAACCAAACTCATCTCCAAACCTCTGGACCCAGGACTTAGCAACCACCTCTGAAACTAGATCCTTGGTGTACTGACCTATAGACTGCAATCAATAAGGATAGACAACATACCATTTTCCATAATAATTCTCAAAACTGGTGCCCCACAAGGATGTGTCCTCAGTCCCTTACTATTCTCCTATATCTCACAATTAGACCCAAATTATGCTCTAACTCCTTTAACAAGGTTGCAGATGACACCACCTTAGTTGGCCGGATTTCAAATGTTAATGAGATAGACTACAGGTAGGAGATTGAAAGCTTTGTTATTGGTGTCGAGAGAAAGCCTTTCCCTCAACGTCAGCAAAATGAATGAAATGATACACATGTTAATCAACAGCAATGTTGCTGAGGTGTAGTTGACCAAGATCTTCAAGTATTGAGTCATAAATATCACAAACACGTTGTCCTTATCCAACCATATTGATGCGAAAGACACAAAAGGACACCACCACCTCTACTTCCTCAGAAAACTGAGGATATTCAACATGTCTCCAGTGACTTTCACCAATTTCTACTGATGCACCATGGTGCGTTATTTGTCACATGTACAACTGCACTTTGAAATTATTTTTGCATATTTACAAATGCGGATGTTTTGGCACCGTTTCTAAAGTACAAATTACGGTCGGCCCGAGCAAACATAGATTGCTTTCCTGGATCATTGGAGGTTGAGGGGGTATCTGATAAAAGTAGATAAAATTATGAGGCATAGATCTCAGGCCCGTATGAAGCTTTTCAAAAAGGGGGGTGGCATGACAGGATTTCAAAAAACGTAATGTGAAATAATGTGCGCGCTGTGTGAGCCTTATTTTGGAGCATTTTTGCACCAAATTTATGACCAATATTTCAGAAATTAACAGGAATCTGAGACGTAGCTTTTTCACACAAAGGGTGCTGGGTGTATGAAACGAGCTGCCAGAGGAGGTAGTTAAGGCTGGGACTATCCTACTGTTTAAGAGACATTTGGACACGTACATGGATAGGACAGATTTAGATCGATATGGGCCAGACGCGTGTGAGTGGGACTAGTTTAGATGGGACATGTCGGTCGGTGTGGGCAAGTTGGGCTGAAGGGCCTGTTTCCACACTGCATCATTCTATGACTAAAAAGTGAAGAAGCAAAATGCATGTAGATAAGTAGAGCAGATTTGAAAGAGGAGTGAAATGTAAAGGCAGAGAGAGGTTTATGGGTGGAAAGGAACATAGGAAAGGAGGGGGGAAGAGTGGGCTTGGGCAGATGGGTGAAGGGAGTAACTCAGTGGGTCAGGCAGCATCTGCGGAGAATATGAATAGGTGACGTTTCACAGAACGTTGGAGTAACTCAGCGATTCAAGCAGCATCTGTGGAGAACATGGATAGGTGACATGTCAGAGTGCTGGAGTAAATCAGTGGGTCAGGCAGCATCTCTGGAGATTATATTTCGGGTCAAGACCGTTCTTCAGTAATATTCATGATGTGACATGCATAGACATTCCTGAATGTTACCCAAACCATCGTGAGCTACTTTGTTACAGTGCTTGCCCTCTCCTATAACATCTCTGCTGCCTTGGGTGATGCAGGACAGGACACAAGCTTTGGGACACAGTGTGAAGCTGTTGCCGTCTGTCGCAGCCTGGTAAAAACCTGTATGGAGTGGATTTGGAGAGGATGTTTCCACTAGTGGGAGAGTTTAGGACCAGTGGCCACAGCCTCAGAATTAAAAGACATTCCTTTAGGAAGGAGATGAGCAGGAATTTCTTAAGTCAGAGGGTGGTGAACTGTGGAATTCATGGAGATCAAGTCAATGGACATTTTTCAGGAGGAGATTGATAGATTCTTGATTTATACGGGTGTCAGAGGTAATGGGGAGAAGGCAGGAGAGGGAAAGATAGAGTCATAGAGTGATACAGTGTGGAAACAGGCCCTTCGGCCCAGCATGCCCCATCTGCAATAGTCCCACCTGCCCACGTTTGATCCATATCCCTCCGAACCTGTCCTATCCATGTACCTGTCTAACTGTTTCTTAAATGTTGCGATAGTCCCTGCCTCAACTACCTCCTCTGGCAGCTTGTTCCATACACCTACCACCCTTTGTGTGAAACACATACCCCACAGATTCCTATTAAATCTTTTGCCCTTCACCTTAAACTTATGTCCACTGCTCCTCGATTCACTTACTCTGCGCAAAAGACTCAACCATATCCTTTCAAATCATGATTTTATACACCACTATTAGATAATCCCTCATCCTCCTGTGCTCCATGAAATAGTCTCAGCCTACTCAACCTCTCCCTATAGCTCTAGCTCTCTAGTCCTGGCAACATCCTCATAAATCTTCACTGTACCCTTTCCAGTTTGATGACATATTTCCTATAACATGGTGCCCAGAACAGAACACAATACTCTGAATGCGGCCTCACCAACTTCTTATGCAACTGCAACATGACCTCCCAACTTGCTAGACTGGGGTCTGGCTATGTTTGTTGGGGAGAGGATTTCAGAGTTACTTTTCTGATTTTCAAACCTGCAGTAAAACTCATTCAGGTCGTTCGTCAGCTGACGATTGTCCAAAGAGCGGGGGGCTTTCCTCTTATAACTGGTGATTTATTGCATGCCCTTCCAAACTGAAGAAGAGTCATTAGCTGAGAACTTGCTCCTCAACTTCTCAGAGTACCTTTCCTTGGCAGCTCTGATTCCTCTTCTCAGCTCCTTATCGATTAGGCTATCTTTTAACTCTTTAACGATTAGGCTATCGGCTTGATGGTGGCGTGGACCCAGCGAGGGTCAGCGGGGGTGGTGTGGGCCCAGCAGGGATGGCGTGGGCCCAGCAGGGATGGCGTGGGCCCAGCGGGGTTGGCGTGGACCCAGCGGGGGTGGCATGGGCCCAGCGGGGGTCAGCGAGGGTGGCGTGGACCCAGCAGAGGTCAGCGGGGGTGACGTGGGCCCAGCGGTGGTGGGGTGGGCCCAGCGGGAGTGGCATGAGCCCAGCGGGGGTCAGCGGAGGTGGTGTGGGGGGAAGATGGCTTGGGCCCCGGTGGCGGGAGGAGGCGAGAGGAGCGGGCTCCGCCGCAGCGGTGTCTGGTGTTGGGGTTACAGCCATTGGGTTCAGATTCAGCCACTCTTGCCCTGCGACGGGAGAACAGAGAACTGGCCATTTCCAAAGTGGAAACGTTGATTCTTTTTTTTTACCAATTTTTTTTTTTTGGTGATTTTTTAATTTATTTTTTGGTGAATTTTTCTTAGGGGGGAAAAAAGGGGGTTGCGGTCGCACCCAACGCACCCCCCCCCTTCGGACGGCCATGGATCTGGTTAACAGTCAAAACCTTTTCTCCGGGTGGAAATGTCACAGACTAGATGTCATTGTCAAAAGTTGGCCTCGGTGGGAGCGGGGGAGTTTAAAGGAGATGTGTGGTGCAAGTTTTTATTACACAATGGATGGCAAGTGCCTGGAACGCTCTACCAGTGATGGTGGTCATGGTGGAAGCAGTGGCCTTTAATAGTGGCGTTTAAGAGGCTTTTAGATAGACACGTGGACATGCAGAGGATGGAGGAAAATGGATCATTCGCAGGCAGAGAAGGTCAGTTTAACTTGATGTCATGTTTGATACAAACATTGTGTGCTGCAAAATATGTTCTTTTGATGTACTGTTCTAAAAAAATGATAATTCTCAACTTATTTCATTCTCGAACATTTTAGTGTGCAGTCTGATGTGTAGAGTCTGGTAAATAGCACAATAGGTAAATAGTGACGCAGTCAAATTGCAACATTAGGTATTGTGATTCACAAAAAAGGGAATAATTATGTTTCTTTTGTTTTCACACATCTGTAAAATAAATAAATTATTTTAGGTTCAAAATAAACAAAAGTACTGTGGGTACATCTGTGACACATCTGTGATAATGGTACAGAACTTGCCAACCCAGCCTCTGCTGAACCAACTGACCTGAGCCAAGCTGGTAATAGGATGTCACAATTTATTTCAACACACTGTGGGCTAGCAATAAGTTTCTGTTTATTATAGCTCCTATTGGAAAGTATGTATTTGTGAAGAGGATTGGACTAAGCTGCAATACCTTCTTTGGACTAAGATTCTGCTGATCCCTGCACTCTAGGCTCTGCATGAAAATGACAAATTAGGTACTGAAAAGTTACTGGCGTTATTGTGGCGTAAAGCTTTTCCCACTGAGAGTAGGGAAGATTCAAACAAGGGGACATGACTTGAGAATTAAGGGACTGAAGTTTAGGGGTAACATGAAGGGGAACTTCTTTACTCAGAGAGTGGTAGCTGTGTGGAATGAGCTTCCAGTGAAGGTGGTGGAGGCAGGTTCGTTTTTATCATTTAAAAATAAATTGGATAGTTATATGGATGGGAAAGGAATGGAGGGTTATGGTCTGAGCGCAGGTATATGGGACTAGGGGAGATTATGTGTTCGGCACGGACTAGAAGGGTCGAGATGGGTGGCATTTGTGAATGTTACAGAAAATCAAAAGACAGACACTCATTTCTAAACTGCAAACTTAGCTCATATGGGGATGTGGGCAATATTGGTTGGATGGTTTTATTTCAAAATACAATTGTCAGATGTCCTTATGAATCTTTCCCACATCCTCCAGCTTAATCAGATCCTTCCAATGGCGTGGCGACCAAAACTGCATCCAATATTACAGGGTTTCTTAGCCCTTTCTTTGGTTCTTTTATTTTGTTTCTTTGGTTCTGTCATCGGGTGGCACCGCGAACGGCAGCCTCGCCAGCAGTTTGTCAGTCATTTTGACTTTTTAAATTTTTTTAGAATGTTTAAATGTATGTGTTAATGTCTCTTGGTATGTTTTTATGTGGGGATGGCGGGGGAGGGGGAAACCGTTTCCAGTTACTTACCTCGGCGGAGATGCGACTTTTCTACTAGTCGCATTTTCACCCTCCCTCGCGGCCTAACAATTTGCATTGGTGCGGCCTTTCCTGGAGACCAGCCCAAAGCTTCAGCAGCAGGCGCAGTGCGGACCTTCCATCGCAGAGCCAGAAGAAAGGCTCCGACTGCCGGCCTGCTGACTTGAACATCATGAAGCCGCGGTCTGTGGAGCTTCTAGCAGCAGGCGTGGAGCGGACCATACCATCCCAGAGCCTGGGATCACTTGCCGGGGATCGCTAGAGAAGAGATCCAACCGCTGGCCTGCCTGCGGCCTATAACATCGAGAAGCCACGGTCTCCGGTAAAAAAGTAGCTGATTCGGGCACTCCAAGCCACGGAGTGTATTCTATCCGTCCCGACGTCGGAGCTTCGATCATCCCGATGAGAGAGCCTGTACATCGGGCTTTCCGTAGCTGCGAAAGCGGAGAGTCAACGCCCCAAACACGGGTGAACAAAGGGAGGAAGACTGACTGAAGTTTATTGCCTTCCATCACAGTGATCACTGTGGTGGATGTTTATGTTAAGTTCTATCATTCTTTTTAATTGTGTTGTGTTCTTTTAATTGTATGGCTGCATGGTAACTTTCGGTACCCGGACGTGGTGCCGACAGACAAGAAGCCGAAACAAAGAAGTCGAAGCCAAAGATCGTAATGGAAACGAGGCCGAAACGCCAATAAACCGAAAGGGCGGGACGTCTACATCCCAAGGATCCGAAAAGCTGCGTCGCCTAAAAGCAAAGTTACCGAATGGCCGCTCTGTCGAAACGCCATCTACCCGAAAGGCGGCGACGCCCACAAGCCAAAGGACCGACTGCCGCTCAAAAGAAAAGTCCAATAACGGACATGACGTTGCCGGGGGCGGGACTTGTCAGCAATTGGTCCAGACCCCCATGTCCATCACATCACTGTGAAGGCATGAACATTGTCCCAAACCTCCGCTCCACCCGACCCGCAGCCCGCGGAGGGTGGCCGTGGGAGGGTGGGGGCTGTCCCGAGCGATGCACATCTTTGGCCGCTTTCAACTTGGTGCTTGGGTTCAGTCACCTGTGGCTTGTGTGGGAAAATGAACCCCACGCTCCCGTTTCCCCCTTCTCTCTCCCCTCTTCTCTCTCTGCCCTCCTCTCTCTCCCTTCTCTCTCCCCTCTTCTCTCTCTCCCCCTCTCTCCCCCTCCCTCTCCCTTCTGTCTCTCCCCTTCTCTCTCCCCCCTCTTCCCCCCTTCTCTCTCCCCCCTCTTCCCCCTCTCCCCCTCCCTCTCCCCCTCCCTCTCCCCCTCGCTCTCCCTTCTCCCCCTCTTCTCTCTCCCCTCTTCTCTCTCTCCTCCTCTCTCTCAACTCTTCTCTCTCTTCTTCTCTCCCCTCTCTTCCCCCCCTCTCTCCCTCTCTCCCTCTCTCCCCTTCTCTCTCTCCTCCATCTCCACCCACAGGAGCGTCCCACAGTCACTGTCACAGTCGGAGGGAGGGGGGGGGAATTACCCTGGTGTGGAGGTTGGGGTCCGATGGCAATGCATCGCGGTCAGTGGGTGGAGACGGAGGCGAGAGAGAAGGGGGAGAGAAGGGGAGAGAGAGAAGGGAGAGAGAGGGGGTGTGAGGAGAGAAGGGGGAGAGAGAGAAGGGAGGGAGAGAGAAGGGAGAGAGAGGAGGGGGGGGGGGAAGAGGAGGTGAAGAGGGAGGAGATAGAGGGTGGCCGTGGGTGAGTGGGCGCTGTCCCGAGCGATGCACACCTTCGGCCGCTTTCAAATGTGATAATAAATGTGAATCTGAATCTAATATGAATCTGAATTTTCCTGCCGCAAACACAGAATTACTATTCTCTCCTTCAGCATTTATGAATCTCATTCAATGGCGATGTTATTTAAACACTAGTCTATTAAAGGTGGGAAAGTGGCATATACTGTATTCAGGAGGAAATAGTTCCAGCATCATGATTCCAAATCTTGAGGTCCCGTGAAATAGGGTTAGACATGCCCAAAGAAACATCCTGCTGTCAGCATTGACTACAATCCCTCACCATCATGTTGATAACTACTATAAAACAGATCAATGCACTTTACATGGTGGACTTCAATCTCTATGACGAATAATGTTTTGATAGAGGCAGGCAGAATTACAACGTTTAAAATACATTTGGTTCGTGGACAGTAAGGTTTAGAGTGATAGAAGTCAATGCAGACAAATGAGACTAGCTCATGAAGGCACCTCGGTCGACATGGACGAGTTGGGCCGAAGGGCCTGTTCCGTGCTGTATAACTCTACCACAATTACTCTACTTGTACTCACAGTTTATTAATGTAAATGCATTAGTCAATTATAATTTGGAGCCGTCCTACCTTCATTGCAAGGATTTTAAAGTAAAAACATGAAATAGATGTAGGAATAGACGTCAGGCCGTCACATCTGTTCCATCTTTAAAAAAAAATCATGGCTGATGTTTCCCTCAGTGCAGTTTCCCTTAATATTTAAAACTCCATCAACATATGTGTTGAATATACTCAGCATCTGAGCTTTATAAGCTTCATGAATAGAGAATTTCAGTAATTTAATGTCATCTGGGTGAAGGCATTTTTTTCTCACCTCAGTCCAGAATAGTCAACCTCTTATTTTTTAATTTTGACCTTTAGTTCTGCAGAGCGGGGAAATCATCATCCCTATGATTTTACCCCGATACATCCCCAGGAGCTTCATACAAATAATCTATCCTACTCTCATCAGCAGTAATAGGGGGAACAAGTTCTCAAGGTATCACAGAGTACAATCAATTTATTTAATATCATAATTAGATAGATTAATGCAGCTGCCAACTTCGTCCAGCAAATACCTTTGGATTTGATTGAGTTAATCATGTAATGAGTAATGAACAAACCACATTCCTTTATCTTCCTTTAAATAATTCCATGGGATCTTCTAGATTCTCATGATTTGGTATCTCAGTTAAAACTCCTGTATAATATTTCTTCCATGCTCTTTGACGGTTCAACCCAGATTATTTGCTAGAATTCAGAAAAGGATTTAAAACTAACCTAAACCGGAATGATACAGTATATAACAAAGAAAATATATCAATACAGGATGACTGAAAGGCTTCATAAGTGCATTATTGTGTCCCATAAGAGCATCTTCACATGACTAGTTATAAAGCAGAATTAATGTAATAAAGTTAATACATTTTGAAATGTTCCAAGACATTGTGTGCTTGAAGCAGCTTTTATTATTATCACGATTAAAAAAAATCCATTCTCTGATCATGACTGAAAAGACATTTTAAGTTCTGTATACTTGACTTTTAATTGCAGTATCCATCTGTTATTGTATCATCTGAGTCAAATGACAACTAGCACTTTAATATTAATAATAATAATACATTTTATTTTTGGGCGCCTTTCAGAAATCTCAAGGACACCTTACAGAGATTGACAGGAATAAAAAACATATAATCAGAATAAAATAAATAATAAAGACATCACAGAAACACAAATTAAAAACAGAATTCAGTCCAAAAACAAAAAATCAGAAACACAATGTGAAGAGAGAGCAGCGGCAGCTAAAGCGCGCCAGCGTCCACTCTCCCTTCCGACAGCCATCTTGGACAAAGACTAACAGGATTACTTACAGACAAAAAAAAATCATCCCCCCACAATGGATACCACTGTGGGGGAAGGCGCAATGTCCAGTCCCCAACCCCAAGTTCACCCAAAGTCAGGCCTATTGAGGCCACCGCAATTGCCTCTACGGAGGCCCGATGTTTCTGGCCGTTCTCACCGGGTGATCTTGCCCCGGCGTCGGGAGAGTCCTCTCAGCGGCTGGGCCACCTGGAACGGCCGCTTCCTAGCTGGAGACCGTGGCTTCCGAAGCCGACAAGGCCGCGCCGGCCTGGAGCTCCCAGGCTCCCGATGTTGAAATCGGCGCCGCCCGCTCCGCTCCGCTCCGCAGACCCGCAGCCCGTAGGTGTCGAACACGGCGGACACAGCTCACCGGAGCTCCAGCGCGTCGATCCAGCGCGGCGACCCAGGCAAGGCATCGCCCGCTTCGCTCCGCGACAGCGCCCCAGCGCTGCGCCGCCACCGAGGTCGATGTTCTGGGCGGTCCCCGCCAGGAAACGGCGCTCCAAGCCCGCTGGTAGGCCACGAGGACGGGTCGACGGGCAGCCCGGAGAAAAAGCTGCCTCACCAACCAGGTAGGGACCTAGAAGTAAAATTACCCCCCACATTAAAAAGTCCATTTCTCCAACGGACGAAACACAGGACTTACTAAAAACTTTTTTTTAAAAGCGAAGTAAACGGACGGCTGCTGGTTAGCAGCTGCTCCCCAAGATGGCTCCTCCTCCTTTAAGCAACTTAAACACCTTTGAAGTGATTGGCCAGTAGATACTTCAAAATGCTCTATGAAGCATGAAAATGTCCTTTAAAGCAGCCAAATAAAAGAGGTTCTGGCAAACAGTATTGTGAGCGAGCTTTTCATTGGAATAATTAGCACAATAACAACTTGGCAATGTTCGATCAACAGCTGAATGACTTTATCCACCGAGTCATTGATCAGGATAGAATGAGGAAATCCTGAATCAAATTTGTGCTCTTTGCTGATCTCAGCATATTATAAAAGTTGACCCAGAATCCCCAAAATACAACTGGGTGAGAAATACCCCTTTTGGTTACTATCTAGTGACCATTTTTAGATATCAAACAAGGATTAGTTTGGGTTCAGTAACATTGGCCCACCAGTCTGAAAACAATTCTTGTTAAAATTCACACAACCAGTTGACAGAATGCTACAGCAACAGATGCACTCTATTTTTGCTGCGGGGAAGATGAGAGAAAAACAGAATGATCTGACGAACAATAGAAATTGTGTGGGTTAGGGGACAATGTTGTACAATGATCCTAAACCAATATAAGCAGTAATCAATGTTTGAGAAGGAACTGCAGATGCAGGAAAATCAAAGGTAGACAAAAATGCCAGAGAAACTCAGCGGGTGAGGCAGCATCTATGGAGCGAAGGTAATTGGCAAAGTTTCGGGTCGACACCCTTCTTCAGACTGATGTGAGGGTCTCGACCCAAAACGTTGCCTATTTCCTTCGCTCCATAGTTGCTGCATCACCCGCTGAGTTTCTCCAGCATTTTTGTCTGCCTAAGCAGTAATCAAGCTTGGTGCATAATATGGTCAAGCCAATGACAATTGCCGTGTTACATTAGTTGAAGCTTCAGATAAGGGCTCCATTTTGAGAATCACTTGAACTAGTTATAGCCACGTACTATAAAACCTGCTCAGATTTTCGAAATTTAAGCTGCAATATGACTTGGCCATTGGTGGTGGTGGGTGGGGGCGGGAGTACTGTAAAAGTAACTTACGCAATTAGAAAGTCAATGACTAAACATGTGGCCAAAGCCAATAAAAGCAGATTCTGATTCCATTTTTCAACAATGGAATCACTTGGCATCGCCCAGATAGCCGCTCACCCAATGCCCACCTGCCATTAGTCTGTATCTCCAAACCTCAGGTAGACACAAAATGCTGGAGTAACTCAGCGGGACAGACAGCATCTCTGGAGAGAAGGAATGGGTGACGTTTTGGGTCGAGACCTGAAACGTCACCCATTCTTTCTCTCCAGAGATGCTGCCTGTCAATAGACAATAGATGCAGGAGTAGGCCATTCGGCCCTTCAAGCCAGCACCGCCAATCAATAAGATCATGGCTGATCATCCCCAATCAGTACCCCGTTCCTGCCTTCTCCCCATATCCGCTGACTCTGCTATCTTCAAGCGCCCTATCTAGCTCTCTCTTGAAAATATCCAGAGAATCGGCCTCCACCGCCCTCTGAGGCAGAGAATCCCACAGACTCACAAATCTATGTGTGAAAAAGTGTTTTCTCATCTCCGTTCCAAATGGCTTACCCGTTATTCTTAAACTGTGGCCCCTGGTTTTGGACTCCCCCAACATCGGGAACATGTTTCCTGCCTCTAGCGTGTCCAAACCCTGAATAATCTTATATGTTTCAATAAGATTCCCTCTCATCCTTCTAAATTCAAGAGTATACAAGCCCAGCCGCTCCATTCTCTCAGCATATGACAGTCCCGCTATCCCGGGAATTAACCTACGTTGCACTCCCTCAATAGCAAGAATGTCCTTCCTCCAATTTGGAGATCAAAACTGCACACAATACTCCAGGTGTGGTCTCAGTAGGGCCCTGTACAACTGCAGAAGTACCTCTATGCTCCTACACTCAACTCCTTTTGTTATGAAGGCCAATATGCCATTCGCTTTCTTCACTGCCTGCTGTACCTGCATGCATACTTTCATGGACTGATGAACAAGGACCCCTAGATCCCGTGTACTTCCCCTTTTCCCAACTTGACACCATTTAGATAATAATCTTCCTTCTGGTTTATGCTACCAAAGTGGATAACCTCACATTTATCCACATTAAACTGCATCTGCCATTCATCTGCCCACTCACCCAACCTGTCCAAGTCACCCTGCAATCTCATAATATCTTCCTCACAGTTCACACTGCCACCCAGCTTTGTGTCATCTGCAAATTTGCTAATGTTACTTGGAAGCACTTCATCTAAATCATTAATCTATATTGTGAATAGCTGCGGACCCAGCACCGAGCCTTGCGGTACTCCACTAGTCACTGCCTGCCATTCTGAAAGGGACCCATTAATCCCTACTCTTTGTTTCCTGTCTGCCAACCAATTTTCTATCCATGTCAGCACTCTACCCCCAATATCATGTGCCCTAATTTTGCCCACTAATCTCCCTTGTGGGACCTTATCAAATGTTTTCTGAAAGTTCAGGTACACTACATCCATTGGCTCTCCCTTGTCCATTTTCCTGGTTACATCCTCAAGAAATTCCAGAAGATTAGTCAAGCATGATTTCCCCTTCGTAAATCTATGCTGACTCGGACCGATCCTGTTACTGCTATCCAAATGTGCCACTATTCTATCTTTTACAATTGACTCCAGCATCTTCCCCACCACCGATGTCAGGCTAACTGGTCTATAATTCCCTGTTTTCTCTCTCCTGCCTTTCTTAAAAAGTGGGATAACATTTGCATCCCTCCAATCCACAAGAACTGATCCTGAATCCATGCAACATTGGAAAATGATCACCAATGCGTCCACAATTTCTAGAGCCAATTCCTGAAGTACCCTAGTAATAATACATTTTATTTTCGGGTGCCTTTCAAATCTCATGGTCACCTTACAAAGATTAAACAGAAGAGTAAAAAAACATATAGTCGGAGAAAAATAAATAATAAGGACATCATCAATACACAAATTAAAGATAGAAATCGCTCCAAAGACACAAAATAAAAATAAAATAAAAAACACAATGTGAAGAGAGAGCAGCGGCAGCTAAAGCGCGCCAACGTCCACTCTCTCTTCCAACAGCCATCTTGGACACAGACTAACAAAGTACCTTACACACAGAAAAATCATCCCCCCACGGTGGTTACCATTGTGGGGGAAGGCACAAAAGTCCAGTCCCCAACCCCAGTTCTCCCAAAAGTCAGGCCTATTAAGGCCACCGCTGTTGCCTCAACGGAGGCCCGATGTTCCTGGCCGTTCTAGCCGGGTGGTCTTGTCCCGACGTCGGGAGAGTCCTCACAGCGGCTGGGCCGCCTGGAACGGCCGCTTCCTAGCAGGGGATTGTCGGCTTCCGAAGCCGACAAGGACGCACCAAGTTGGAGCTCCCAGGCTCCCGATGTTAATGTCGGCGCCGCCCGCTCCGCTCCTCAGACCCGCAGCCCGGAGGTGTTGCTCTCGGCGGTCCAGCTCACCGGAGCTCCAGCGCGTCGATCCAGCGCGGCGACCCAGGCAAGGCATCGCCCGCTCCGCTCCGCAATGGCGCTCCAGCGCTGTGCCGCCACCGAAGCCGAGTTGCTGGGCGGTCCCCACCAGGAAACGACACTCCAAGCCCGCTGGTAGGCCACGAGAACTGGTCGACGGGCAGCACAGAGAAAAAACTGCCTCACCGATCAGGTAGGGACCTAAAAGTAAGGTTACCTCCTTCCCCCCACAATAAGAAGTAAATTTCTCCGAAAAAACGATGAACAAAACTAACTAAAAACTGAAAAAAAAATGAATTAAACGGATGGCTGCTGGTTAGCAGCCGTTCTCCAAGATGGCTCCTCCTATGAATGCATGAATGAACCCTGGCATGCAGACTATCAGGCCCTGGGGATTTATCAGCCTTCAGTCCCATTAGTCTACCCAATGCCATTTCCTGCCTAATGTGGATTTCCTTCAGTTCATCTGTCACCCCAGGTCCTCTGGCCACTACTATATCAGGAAGATTGTTTGTGTCCTCCTTAATGAAGACGGATCAAAAGTACCTGTTCAACTCATCTTCCATTTCCTTGTTCCCCATAATAAATTCACCCTTTTCAGTCTTCAAGTGTCCAACTTTTGTCTTAACTAATTTTTTTCTCTTCACATACCTAAAGAAGCTTTTACTTTCCTCCTTTATATTCTTGGCGAGCTTACCTTTGTATCTTGTCCCACTGAGTTACTCCAGCATTTTGTGTCTACCTATTTAAACCAGCATCTGCAGTTCTTTCCTCTACAAACCTCATATTTCTAACATTTTGATCTTACTTCATACTCTCACACCCATATTTGACAGGTGGTGAGGACATATCATTGGTCTTGTGGCAAGAATTCTGTTTTGATATCTGTCTGCTCATAGAAGAAGTAAACTAATACATAATGTGCAGAGAAAGATGTCTGCACACACTCATGTTGGAGTCTAAAACAGGAATGGTTTATTTCCAAGTCAAAGGTCACTGATTTACTGAGCATGTGCGAGAATGAGCACAGCTCATATGCATAAATTACAGGGATATTGTCACAAATTCAGAGCTCAACACAGCAATGTTGCACAGGATACAGTAGATCACTGTTAATATTTACACGTACTCTGCTGTGTACAACTGTGCTCCTCGAGAGTCATCCTGGAATCTTTGTTTGAGTATGCCAATGGTAAGCTCCTTCACAATTCTTGTGATTTACAGCATCAACTTGCTGCCCACAGCCACTGAGGTTAACAAACTATTCTCATTGTTCTGGTTTGTCACAGAGGCTCAAATATAAATAGTGGAGGCTCTGCTTCAACATGGTAGTATCGTGTCTGCTGGCTGGATTGTGTGGATTGACCAGCATGATGCACAATGTAAGGTCAAACTCTACCTAATGTTCATAAACTGGAATCTTAGATTAGATTATGGGGTTTTGCCAAGTTGGAGGTCTTCAGACTTTGCAAACAATCATGATGTACCTGTCCTCCTATATGTTCCTGAGAACTTGATTATCTACAGCAGCTAAAATTGAAAAAATGTCGCCTCAAGGTAGAAACAAAATGCTGAAGAAACTCAGCGGGTCAGGCAGCATCTCGGGAGAAAAAGAATAGGCGACGTTTCTGGTCTAGACCCTTCTTCAGACTGAGAGTCAGGTGAGAGGGAGGCTAGAAGAATGAAAAAGCTACAAATAACAAATGAATGAAAGGTATGAAAAAAACAAGTCAAAGCCAGTAACGATGATCAAGGAAAGGAGGAGCCCACAATGGTCCATTGTTGGCTGTGGAGAAGGTGATAACGAGTGGATCCAAACAGTAATTGGCAGGACGCCAATGAAACTAGTGGGACAACTAGGGTGCGGGAGGGATGGAGAGAGGGTTACTTGAAATTAGAGAAATCAATATTCAACACCTCAAACTCATCAAACCAAGGTCAGTGTGACTTTATCCAGCATTGAAGACCTACTGCACTCTGTGAATTATTTTGGGCAACTCATCACTCATACTTCTGCCACTTGATTCTTGTAACAAACATTATTCCGAGGGGAAGAGATAATCAGGTAGCCAAAGGAAAGGTTTTAAAGATGTTTTTGTAGCCGTCTTTTACATGCCAATGATTTCTGAGAATCTTTAGCCCATGGCAGCTCAAATTGGAGATGGAGGATTTGTGATGCTATCACAAACAACATTTGTGATGGTATTGAGAACCTTGAGCATATGGAATGTAAGGCTAAAAGGAAGGACCACAGTCCTTCACAAACTACTCACCTGCCTGCTCTTTCAGTCACCACCTGCCCTGTCAGTTGAAGAGACTACAGTTTATATGTTGGTATCATCAGTCAGTTGATATCATCAGCCACCTCACCACCAAGGCAAGGAATATGATTGCCTTGCTTAGCTCTTGGCATTGTAGAGTTTCCAGAATAAATTTGTTAACTTTAATATTTTTAATATTTTTAAACAAATACTGATTTCCAACATTACTGCATGTGTACTTCAATGGCTGCTCAAATACTTGAAATTTCCTTTACTCATGGAAAAAAATTTAAATCAATATAATGCTCTCTTCATTCCTGTGCCGAAAAATATTCTTTAATGACATGCAGTGATTACAAACATCAGGAATGAAATGCCCTCCTTACAATGAATGTCAAACGACTACAACTCCCCTAACCTTCTGACATTAAACAATTTCATCCACCACACTGAAAAGAGATCAAAAACCGTTTCAGAATGAAATGTATTTAAAAATGCAATTTTAAATTGATTGCAGATGCAATTTAATCTAGATACTGTAGCAAATCTGTATATAAGTCTGCTTTCCAGATGTTTTGGATGCATTTAGACAGGTGTGAAGGGTTGGTTGTTTGAACAGGTATTGCGCATATTCCAGTCCAACTAATACACCAATGTGTTTGTCTACAATCTTAAGCATGGTAACATTCAATGTTCATTATTCAAAACTCTACTTGTTGATGTTTGCACTTGTATGCTTGTTTATATTTTACTAAGCATTACTGAAATTGTAAAATATAACACCACGCATGATTAATATGAAAAAAATAGTTTCAAAGTTTAGTATTTTTTTCATGACTGATTTAAAGATAATTGGGGGGAAACTCCTAATCAAACCAAAAAAAGGAATTTCCTCAAATCCCCAAATGTTAGTTGTTGGGGCATGTGGGGAGGGGGGTGTCTTATATATCGATGCAATATGTACGCTGGATTTTATGTTATAAGAACAGTAAAAAATCTGAACATTTCTTCGTACAAAGTTTTGTTTGACCTTTGGAATGACCTTCCATATAGCGGTGTGGTGGCAATAATTACACCATCATTTAACTATTGTGCTGTAATTGAAGAAATTGTAGGGCTTTCTAGATGATTAAGTCTTCCTGCCTTTATCAAGATATGTCAGCACTTCATGCATTTGAAATCACTTGACAGCAATTTATTTCCAAAAAATAATTAATGAAAGAAGAGTCTGGGAATAATTAGTATGATTATTTATGTTATTGATGTATAAATAACACTTTTTATTTTCATATAATTTATGTTTCTGAAAGAGAATCATCAGCTTTCCTTGTGTAAAGTATTTTGGTGATTCATCTGAACAACAGTCTTGGTGAGATAGCCTACCATTTAAATGTGGTGAGCAAGAGCTTTTAACTATGCCCTTTGATTGTTTATGAAACCTTTGCCCTATCCATCTGAAAATGTCCTTTCAACAAGACTCTGTAGCAGGGGAGAGAAAAGACTTTGCCTTCCATCACAGTGAGGAGGAGGTTCACTGTGATGGATGTTTGTGTGAATTGGTTATGTGTCTAGTAGGAATCGTTTTTGTTTGTATGGCTGTAGAAACAGAGTTTCGTCTGAACCTCACTGAGGTTCAAATGACAACAAATATTGTATTGTATTGTATTGTATTGTATTGTATTGTATTGTATTGTGTGGTCTCACATGGGCTCTGTACAACTGCAGAAGGACCTCTTTGTTCCTATATTCGATTCATCTTGTTATAAATGCCAACATGCCATTCACTTTCTTCACTGCCTGCTGTACCTGCATGCTTACTTTCATAGACTGATGTACAAGGACCCCCAGATCCCATTGTACTTCCCCTTTTCCCAACTTGACGCCATTTAGATATTAATCTGCCTTCCTGTTTTTGCTACCAAAGTGGATAACCTCACATTTATCCACATTAAACATCATCTGCCATGCATCTGCCCACTCCCCCAACCTGTCCAAGTCACCCTGCATTCTCATAGCATCCTCCTCACGTCACACTGCCATCCAGCTTTGTGTCATCTGCAAATTTGCTAATGTTACTTTGAATCCCTTCATCCAAATCATTGATGTGTATTGTAAATAGCTGCGGTCCCAGCACCGAGCCTTGCGGTACCCCACTAGTCACTGCCTGCCATTCTGAAAGGGACCCGTTAATCCCTACTCTTTGTTTCCTGTCTGCCAACCACTTCTCTATCCATCCATGTCAGCACTCTACCCCCAATACCATGTGCCCTAATTTTGCCCATTAATCTCCTATGTGGGACCTTATCAAATGCTTTCTGAAAGTCTAGGTACACTACATCCACTGGCTCTCCCTTGTCCATTTTCATAGTTGCATCTTCAAAAGATTCCAGAAGATTAGTCAAGCATGATTTCCCCTTCGTAAATCCATGCTGACTCGGACCCATCCTGTTACTGCTATCCAAATGTGCGGCTATCTCATATTTTATAATTGACTCCAGCATCTTCCCCACCACCGATGTCAGGCTAACTGGTCTATAATTTCCCATTTTCTCACTCCCGCTTTTCTTAAAAAGTGGGATAACATTAGCCACCCTCCAATCCACAGGAACTGATCCTGAGTCTATAGAACATTGGAAAATTATCACCAATGCATCCACGATTTCTAGAGCCACTTCCTTAAGTACCATGGGATGCAGACCATCAGGCCCTGGGGTTTATCAGCCTTCAGTCCCATCAGTCTATCCAACACCATTTCCTCCCTAATGTGGATTTCCTTCAGTTCCTCTGTCACCCCAGATCCCCTGGCCACTACTATATCAGGAAGATTTTTTGTGTCCTCCTTAGTGAAGACAGATCCAAAGTACCTGTTCAACTCATCTGCCATTTCCTTGTTCCCCATAATAAATGCACCTTTTTCGGTCTTCAGGGGTCCAACTTTGGTCTTAACTATTTTTTCCCTCTTCACATACCTTAAGAAGCTTTTACTATCCTTGGCTAGTTTACCTTTGTACCTAATCTTTTCTCCCCGTATTGTCTTTTTGGTTATCTTCTGTTGTTCTTTAAACATTACCCAATCCTCTTGCTTCCCGCTCATCTTTGCTACGTTGTACTTCTTCGCTTTAATTTTTATACTGTCCCTGACGTCCCTTGTCAGCCATGGTCGTCCCTTTCTCCTCTTGGAATCTTTCTTCCTCCTAGGAATGAACTGATCCTGCACCTTCTGTATTATTCCTAGAAACACCTGACATTTTTGTTCCACTGTCATCTCTGCTAGTGTATCTTTCCAATCAACTTTGGCCAGCTCCTCACTCATGGCCCCATAGTCCCCCTTATTCAACTGCAACACTGGCACATCCAATCTACTCTTCTCCCTCTCCAATTGTAGATTAAACTTGACCATGTTATGGTCACTGCCTCCTAATGGCTCATTATCCTCAAGGTCCTTTATCAAATCTGGTGCATTACTTAACACTAAATCCAGAATTGCCTTCTCCCTGGTAGGCTCCAATACAAGCTGGTCAAATAATCCGTCACAAAGGCACTTTACAAAGTCCCTTTCTTGGGGTCCAGTACCAACCTGATTTTCCCAGTCAACCTGCATGTTGAAATCCCCCATAACAACCATAGCATTACTTTTGCTACATGCCAATTTTAACTCCTGATTCAACTTGTGCCCTATGTACAGGCTACTGTTTGGGGGCCTGTAGATTAGTCCCATTATTGTCTTTTAACCCTTACAATTCCTTAGTTCTATCTATACTGACTCCACATCTCCTGTTTCAATGTCACCCCTTACAAGGGACTGAATTTCATTCCTCACCAACAGGGCAACCCCACCCAGTCTGCCCACCTGTCTGTCTTTTCTATAGGAGGTATACCCTTGAATATTCAGTTCCCAGCCCTGGCCCTCTTGCAGCCAATCTCAGTAATCCCCACAACATCATACAACACAACATCATACTATAAAGTGCTATCAATGTACTCAGAATAAATTACAATTCTGTAACCTCATATAACAATATAAAGATAAGTTTAAAACAAAAAATAGGGTATTACTTACTTTATAATTACTGTAACATTTATTTAACTTTGGAAATTTGAGTCTTTTGAAAAACACCTGGGTAATAGTTCTGAAGCTCCCAATCCAAATTTAAAACTGAGAACTCTTCAGTCTGGGAAGGTGCATCACAACCAAGGAACAATAACCATCCAATTCAACAAAAGTCAAGCTTATTAATTGGAACAATTTGATCAGCTATCTTTCCTGTTGAATGGATTCAGATGTCATGGAGAATAAATCTCTCATATTAAGTGTAATCTAAGATGGTAAAAAAAAGAGCAAAACAGAGGAAAATAGAGTGAGTGAGCTTGTGTGTGTGTATAATACATACTGCCCAAACGTTCAACCTGTTTAATAAATTGATGAAAAAATTTGCTGGATTCGATTACTCTGAATTTTTACCCTACCTCCATTGTCTTCCACGTATTGTGCAAAGATGGCTTGATGATTGTTGTAATAATCCTCTAACTGTTTCATTACACACACATACTAGAGGCAAACTTCAAGAAAGCATTTATACTGACTTTATATAATACTCAGATTAGAAAGAATATTGACTTCTGTTCCCATCGGGAGGAAAGGCTGCAGTAAAATAAACAGAGAACAACATTTCCTGACTGCAGGGTATAATTATCTAAATAACCAGAACTGAATTTCCTTTTCACAGTTTTGTGATTACATACACTAACAGTTTTTCACATTCCATCACCTGCAATGCTTAAGTAGGCTGTCATTTTCATAATTATATTAGGAGATGAATGTGCTATCAGGTCAAAAACCTAAACTCATTAAAACATCACTGACTTGATCAGGCCAGGCTGTGCATTTAGTTGGCTCTACTTGTGGCTGGATTAAACCATCTTGAATAATTACAGATATCTCTATTTGTTTGAAAACTAGCTTGCTTGCTTCTTCTTTTCTTTTGCAAGCTAAAGTCCCTTGATAGCACACGTCTGATTCATCCGCATCCAGTAAAGTTGGCCAGTAAAGACTGCAATGAGACCCCAAGTGCTGAGTCGGCCTTCAGAAATGTAATTGAAGTATGTAGGTGGATCAGAACAAACTTCCTTGCAGCTGTCAGATCTCCATTTAGGTGAATGGCCTTAGTTAGATAGGGCTCTTAAAAATGGCGGAGTCAGGGGATATGGGGAGAAGGCAGGAACGGGGTACTGATTGGGGATGATCAGCCATGATCTCATTGAATGGCGGTGCTGGCTCGAAGGGCCGAATGGCCTACTCCTGCACCTATTGTCTATTGTCTATTATCTATCGTCTTTTGTCTAGTTTAATTTGATACTGTGCGCAGATCCCCAGAGTTGAAGAATATTGAGCGGCACCGTGGTGTTGTGGTAGAGTTGCTTCCTTACAGCACCAGAGTCCCAGTTTCAATCCTGACCAAGGGTGCTGTCTGTAAGGAGTTTGTACGTTTTCTCCGTGACATGCATGTGTTTTCTACAGGCACTTCAGTTTCCTCCCACACTCAAAAGACTTATAGGCTTGTAAGCTATTTGTTTTCAAGAAAAAATCTAAATTGTCCCTCGGGTGTAAGATAGTGCTAGTGTTCAGGGATCACTGGTCAGCGTGGACTCAGTGGGCTGAAGGGACTGTTTCCGCGCTGTATCTCTAAAGTAAACTAAATTCCAGCAAACACATGCTGCGGAGCATGGCTGGAAAATTGGCAGCAGAGCTCAATCAGTAGATTTTAGGCTATGCGAGGGTGCCCCACAGCTGCTGACCCTATAGAAGGTTGAAGTTAATATCTCCATTGGAAACGGCATGCAAAATCCATCAAAGTTCAGCCCATTATCTGATTAGCCCCACATTTCTATCTGTAGGAGCTTACTGTATGCAGATTAGCTGCCACATTTCCTACAGAATAACTGTAAGAAAATTTCACGGACTTCATTTACTGTTACAAAAATTGGGTTATCTTGAAAGGGCTGTGAAAGGCACTATATAAATAAAAGTCTTCCTTTCTTTACAAAACATTTTACAGTTCGATGCCATCATGACAGATTGCCGGGTTGATTTTAGCTCATTTTCAATGGCATCTTTTAGCAGTGTTCAATGTAAATACAGCAATGAGATTAATTTATCTCACATGAGTCTCTGTTCCAGAAATGCTACAGAATGTTGTTATTTGACTGACAAGTTGCTCAGAGAGAGGAATGGTGAGGACAGAGCAGGGGCTGTCATCAGAGACCAATGCTGAGACACTCACTGAAAGACTACAAAGTAACCATTTTGCCACCACATTATTTACTGTCTCAAAAACAGGTAACAAAATACTCTGTGACATACAGTAATCTCACACATTAAAGGCTTCAATGAAGTAAGAAAAACACAATTCTGTCTCCTTTAACAAATCAAGTCAGGTCTATTTGTCACATACAAGGTGTGCAGTGAAATGAATGGCAATGCCTGCAGATTGTGCAAAACAAAAAACTGTAACAGAATAGAACAGAATCAGTATTTACATGTTAGAAAAAACCCAGCAATTTTAAAAAGACACAACACAACAGTAAATTGGTACAGTAAATTAGTCCCTGGTGAGATAAGAGTTTACAGTCCTAATGGCCTGTGGGAAGAAACTCCGTCTTATCCTCTCTGTTTTCTCAGCATGACAGCTGAGGCGTTTGCCTGACCCTAGCAGCTGGAACAGTCCGTTGCTGGGGTGGAAGGGGTCCCCCATAATGTTGCTGGCTCTGGATCTGCCCCTTCTGATGTATAGTTCCTGCAGGGGGGCAAGTGTAGTTCCCATAGTGCGTTCGGCCGAACGCACTACTCTCTGCAGAGCCTTCCTGTCCTGGGCAGAGCAGTTCCCAAACCAGATTGTGATGTTGCTGGACAAGATGCTTTCTACAGCCCCAGAGTAGAAGCACTGAAGGATCCTCAGAGAGACTCTGAATTTCCTCAGCTGTTTGAGGTGATAAAGCAGCTGACTTGCCTTACTCACCAGTGCGGCAGCGTGTGATGTCCATGTCAGATCCTCTGTGATGTGGACTCCCAGGTATTTAAAGCAGCTCACCCTGTCCAAAGTAGCCCCATTTATCTCCAGTGGCGCATACGTCCTCGGATGTTGTGCCCTTCTAAAGTCCACAATTAGCTCCTTAGTTTTTATGACATTCAAACCACAATAATAATTCTTACTTGCACAGAAGATCATAACAAGATAGGCTGCCTCTCAAAACTGGTCCCAACGGTTCTGTTTGACACCTACTAAATAACATTACTTATATTGGTTTTTTTTAATTTTTTTTTTAATATTTTATTTTATTAGAAGTAAGTACAGTCATATGGCACCAAAGTGCCTAATATATATTTTCATAATACATTTTATGTACAACTTCTTTTTTTTTTTTTTTTGTTACACTGAAAAAAGATTAGAATAAGAAAAAGAAGTTAGATAGTAAAGGATAGAAAGATGTGAAATATATAGTGTGTGAAAAAAGAAAACGAGTAAATGAAGAAAGTTGAGAGAGAGAATAGAGAGAAGAAAAGAAAAAAAGAGGAGATCATTATTTATAGTCTTGACCAACCCTCGTCCAGTCCTGAAACAGTTATTTTTTACAATTGTGTTGCACCATATGATTCCAAAAAAACGACGAATGGAGACCAACTCGTTATGAATTGGTCTGATTTATCCATTAGGAGGAATCGCATTTCCTCAAGATGAGCGGTGTCCAACATACTTGCAATCCACATTTTAAGCGTTGGTATTGATGTACCCTTCCAAAATTTAAGAATTAATTTTTTTGCTATTATTAAACCATAGTTAAGGAATAGATTTTGAGATGTGTTCAATTTATTCCCATCTTCCATTACGCCAAATATAATCATTTCAATATTAGGTTCCATTCTTGTCTTGAATAATTTTGTAAATATTTCAAAAATATCATTCCAAAATCTATAAAGTTTTATGCAGGAGACTAAGGAGTGTGTTATAGTTGCCTTTTGGGCTAGACATTTATCACAAGTGGCGGATATATTTGGATAAAATTTGTTCAATCTTGTTTTTGAGTAATATAATCTATGTACAATTTTAAATTGAATTAAATTATGTCTTACATTAATTGAACATTTGTGAATATATATCAGGTATTTTTCCCATTTAACCTTCGTAATTTTTATCATTAGTTCCCGTTCCCACTCTTCTCTAAGTACCTCTGTCGATGGTAGGTCTATATTTAGAATACTATTATATAAATATGATATTAATTTTTGTGAGTCAGCTTCAATATTCATTGCCTCTTCCAATAAGTCAGGAGTTACTTTTTGATATCCTTGTATATATTTTTTCACGAAATCGCAAATCTGAAGATATTTAAAATATTGGTTGTTTTTCAATTTAAATTTTAATTGTAATTGTTGGAATGATAGTAAGTTTCCCATTTCATACATATCCCCGATCCTTCTAATTCCGAGACTTTCCCATTGGTTATATGTCTTATCAATAAGAGATGGTTTAAATAAAGGGTTATTCGCTATTGGCATTAACAGTGATAGATTTCTTAATTTTAAAGATAATTTTATTTGTTTCCAAATTCTTATTGTACCATATATAATTGGGTTCTTCTTATATATTGTGTTATTCAGTTTTTTTGGGGAGAAGAGGATCGTTCCTATATTACTAGGATGGCAATCCTCCTTCTCCATTTTTATCCATTCTGTCTGTTGGGTAGAACTATCCAACCAATAAATCATATTCTTAATATGCACTGCCCAGTAATAATACATAAAATTCGGAAGTGAAAGTCCCCCGACCTCTTTTGGTTTACATAAGTGTTTTTTTGTGATTCTATGTGATCTATAGTCCCAAATATAATTAGTAATATTAGAGTCTAATTTTTTTTTAAAGTATTTTGGTATATATACCGGTATAGATTGAAATAGGTATAGTAATTGTGGTAGGAAGATCATTTTTATTGCATTTATTCTACCTAATAATGATAAGGGAAGTGTTTTCCAAAATTTAATCAACGTATTAAGTTTATTTAATAAAGGCATGAAATTAGCATTGAATAATGCTTTATATTTTCTAGTAATCTGAATACCCAAATATTTAAATTTTTCTGTTGCGATTTTAAAGGGGAACTTCAGTAAGTGTGTAGGTTCTTGAGGTTTTAATGTCATGATTTCACTTTTATTCCAGTTTATTCTATATCCAGAAAAAGACCCAAATTCCTCTATTAAGTTTAATAAATTTGGTATGCTCGTTTGTGACTTTGTAATATATAAAAGTATATCGTCTGCATATAATGAGATTTTATTCTTTGAGTCTCTGGTATTATAGCCCTGAATATTCGGATGAATTCTTATACTTTCAGCCAGGGGTTCTATCATAAGGGTAAATAGCAGGGGTGATAGTGCACATCCCTGCCTATTACCCCTTGATAGTTGAAATTTTTGAGATAACATGTTATTAGTTAAAATTCTTGCCATCGGTTTATCATATAATAATTTTACCCATCTTATAAAATTCTCTCCCATATTAAATTTTTGTAGTACTTTATATAAGTATTGCCACTCTACCTGATCAAATGCTTTCTCTGCATCCAAAGAAATAATTGATATATCTTCTTCCTCTACTTTATGCGAGTACATTATATTAAACAGACGTCTCAGATTATTAAATGAGTATCTTTTAGGTATAAACCCCGTTTGATCAGGGTTTATCAATTTACTAATATATTTGCTTAATCTTCTTGCTAAAATCTTTGCTAAAATTTTCTGATCTGTATTTAAAAGTGATATAGCTCTGTACGAGCCCGGATCTTCTAATCTTTATCTTTTTTTGGAATAAGCGTAATAGTTGATTCTGTTAGTGTTTCAGGTAGTTTGTTTTCTTTAAAAGCATGGGAGTATAAATTAAATAAATAAGGGGTTGTTATCTCCTGAAATTTTTTATAAAATTCATTATTAAAACCATCTGGTCCCGGTGTCTTACCATTTTTCAGCGATTTTATTGTTTCACCTATTTCTTTGATTGTAATTTGAGCTCCTAATTCCTCTTGTTCCAAAAGGTCCAGTATTGGAAGATTACAATTATCTAGAAAATTTTTTATTTTACTATCTTCTCTTTTAATTTTAGATGTATATAAGTTTTGGTAAAATTGGGCAAATCTATTATTAATATCTTTAGGTAGTATTAGTAATTCACCTTTCTCTGATTTAATTTTGGTTATAGTATTTTCCTTTTCTTGTTTTTTCAATTGGCGAGCTAAAAGCTTATGTGGTTTGTCACCAAACTCAAAATGTTCCTGTTTTGTCATTTGGAATAGTCTTATTACCCTTGCCGATAAAATTCGATTAAGTTTAAATTTCAGTAATATTATCTTATTGTGTTTATCTGTCGTGGAATCTTTGGCATTATCCATCTCTAACTGTCTGATTTCTTGTTCTAACAACAATTGTTCTGTCTTATTCTTTTTATTTTGAAAACTTTGATATGAAATTATAATTCCTCTCATAAATGCCTTAAAAGTTTCCCATAATAAAGAAGGCAAAGTACCTGGTATATCATTTGTATCGAAAAAAAGTTCCATTTGTTGTTTTAAATATTGATAGCCTTGCACGTCATTTAAAATATGTGTATTAAACCTCCAAAAAAAAATTTTGCCCGGCATTCCCTCAAATTTTACTGAAAATGTCAACGGAGAGTGATCTGAGATACTACTAATGTGGTATGTTGGGTTGTTTGTATATGGCATTAATTTCATATCCACTAAAAAATAATCAATTCTTGAATAAGTTTTATGCACCGAAGAGTAAAACGAGTATTCCCTTCCAACTGGATTAGCAGATCTCCATACATCTATTATATTCGTATTTTTTATATATGTATTTAGAAGTTCGCTAGTTTTAGATTTTAAATTACTCTTCTTTTGTTTTGCTGATTTATCTAGATATGAATCTAAAACACAGTTAAAGTCCCCCCCTATTATCACATTTTGGTAATTAAACTCTGATATTATGTCAATAATTTTATCAAAAAAGTGGGGGTTATCAAAATTCGGAGCATAAATATTTATCAAAGTTAGTGGGGTTGCATAAATTTCACCCGAAACTATAATATATCTTCCCTCTTTATCTGATATGGTATTCTTTAATTTAAAAGGAATACCTTTCCTAATAAGAATAGCTGTACCCCTAGATTTAGAAGTAAATGAGGAGTAGTATGTTTGGCCTATCCAATTCGCCTTTAATCTTATTTGTGTTTGTTGTTTCATGTGTGTCTCCTGCAAAAACATTATGTCGCTTTTCAACGATTTTAGTTGGGCAAAAATTTTACCCCTCTTAATTGGTTCGTTGGCACCCCGTATATTCCAACTACAAAATGTAATTCCTCCATTCTTTATTTGTCTATCGTCTTGCATTGTAAATCAGGGTAATATTCCTGAATCATATGGTGCAAACAAATACCTCAGAATTTTAGGACTTGGGTGGTCATCCCGGTTTATTAGATTTATATTGCATCTCCTTCTTGTAAAGTGCCTTAGAAAAAGAAAAAAAGAATGTGATACACAATTACTTTCAAAAAAATTAAACAGATAAAAATCTTGATTGTGCTTTAAAAAAAAAGGTGCTATTAAGGTATCTAAGGGAAGATACCTTAAGGACGAATAGCCATCAACGATGGCAAAAAATGTATAGACCTCCGTGATGTTGTTATACATTGAGCTCCTCCCCCTTGGTGAATCTTCATAAAAAGTTACATATCGTTTCATATTGTGTTTTTTCTTATATGAGTTTATCAAATCAGTGCTAGTGACAGCCGAGAGAAAAAAGAGACATAAGGAATAAAAAAACAAAACAAATATAGAACAAACATATACACGATTATATAAGTATATGTGTCCCTCTAATTTATCCAATCTTAATCTAATCTAAACTTTCCCATATATATCCACCCTGTATTCTTACATAATATCCCATTCTATAACTACCATACATCATACAAGCTGGTACCAAAGGGTTAACTACCGTACAAGCAGGTGCCAAGGGGTTAAACTTTGAGCTTTGCATCCAAGATTGAATATAACCAAGCTCTCTGAATAACACATTCCAACGAGATAAGCTTTATAATTGTCTGGGTAGCTCGGCCATTTTAATCATTTGTAAAAAGTTCAAATTTCTTCCTTGTCGGCAGCTTGTCCCGATGTTTTCTTAACGATATCCTCTGCATACTTTAAAGCTTTTCCGGGAGCTGCAAATGAGTGTTCAACGCCGTTATAAGTTATCTTCATTTTTCCGGGAAAGAAAATTCCATATCTTACTCCCGGGACTTCCCTCAGAGTGTGTCTTGCCGGTGTAAACAATCTCATTTTCTGGACTACCTCAGGAGAGTAATCGCGAAATATTCGCACATTATCCCCACGGTATGTCAGCTTCTTCCCATGAGTGATCTTTTTCAATATAAATTCCACTGAAGAGATGTCACGGAATTTCACAATTATCTGTCTTGAATCATTTGTTCCTCTTCCAGCTCGTTTAGCGACATCTGTTCTTGGTTCTTCCGACAATTCCAAGACATCTTTGAGTAAGTCAGTAACGAAAGTACATGTTTGAGATTCATGTCCCTCTCGTCCTTCCTTTACTCCGAGAATCCTCAGGTTATATCTCCGAGTTCCTGATTCCAGGTCCAGACATTTATCAGTCATTCTTCCAAGTTTTTCCTCTTCAGTTTTCTGTGATTGTTTCAAATTCTTTATTTCCGAGACAATCTCTTTTATCTCATTCTCCATCTCTTCCATTATCTCATCCAGCTTTCCGATATCATCACTTACACCTTTAAATTTCTTGTTGTAATCATTTTCAATTCTGACACACTCTGATTTTAATCTCTTATCAAATTCCTTATACTGCTTTTTGAGTTCTTTTAACTCACTGCAAGTATTATCAATTTTTTGAGAAATACTCTCCATGTTAGTCTCCATACTCTGTTTGTTACTTTCCATGTGAGACTCCATACTTTGCATCTTCTCCAGTGTCATGTTAATTGTAGCAGTCATATCTAAAAGCATTTGCTTCACCTCTTTCTCCTTCTTGTCTCCTTTTGTTGCCATTTCAAGCAGAGACCCTTGGCTGTAAGAATCTTCTTCTTCTGTCGTTTGCAGAGTATCCAAAACTTCCTCGAGCTGAAGGCTGATAGTATTTTTCTCTGGCGCCCTTGAACGATTATCTCTGCTCATTTAAACTCATTTAAACACCCGATTTCACCATTAATCTCCCCGATTTTCACGTCACCTTCTGATGATAACACCCTTACACAACACCAGGCGACTTCGGTGAGTTTTTAAAAAAAATCGGTGCTGACTTAAAACGACTTTTACAATTTTTTTACGGGGGAGAAGCTCAGTGCCGCGCCTTAATTCTCCATGACGCCGCCGGAAGTCTTATATTGTTAATGTCTGCGAGAGAACATAAGTAATTGTCAGAGAGTGATTAGTTTAGATAAGTTCTGCAAAACTGAAGAGGTTTACTCTCTAGAGGTTAAGACAAGTTAAATAAAGGTGGAATAATTTGGTAGTTTTGGCTACAAACCTATTTCAAAGTAATTGTATGAAACTATACGTGATGCACTAATTTATTAAGTGCGATAAGCATTAAAACAAGATTACAAATTCATAATAAAATATAACAGCAGTAAATATATGTCTGCCATCATTAATTTAACAGCACTGGTAGTCATTGTAATAATTTCATTCAATTTTAGCTTCACAGATAAATAGTAATTTTCACTTCCTGTATCTCTGGAGAAAATGAGAAAACCCACAAATTTTCTCAAGAGATATCACTTCATTTCTGTAAAAGAGATGCTTAATTGGATTTGCACATTTCTGTGCACGATGTATTACCGCATATTTATAAAATATGGCTAGTGTGCGAATCTTTTGGTCGACTTGGAGGGCTTTAAGCAAGATGCTGTTTGCATCCACGTGGATTTTTTTTTGTCTCATTAAGATCTGTGTGTCACAAAGTAAAGGTTTAAACTCACCTTGCAACAGTCTGCTTATGCAGAGGAATGGACCATTGTTATTAAACCTCCTCACAGAACTAAGGGGCTGATTGTGGACTTTAGAAGGGCACAACATGATAAGAGTCAATCTGAAAAAAAACTTATAATTGGGTAGCCAGCAATCATTAGTTGAGGTAAAGATGGCTGTACTGCACTCTATGTTCTAAATTATTAAGGGAACAACATAGGAGCAGAGAAAAAAAAGTGAACTCTCTGTGCCCAGCTTCTAAACCCACCAATTATTAACTGGAAGAAGTATAAGGATGTTAGCAGTTGGGACACAAATTCCCCAAAATACCCCACAAATTACAACATAAAAATGGTGATTTCAACAGAAATATTTGGCTGTACATAGGCCAGCAGGTGGGTAGTCTAATAATTTTTGGCACTTCATGAATTTGAAATAACATTGTGCATCCTCAGAATAAAATTCAAATAGGTAATGCTGACTCCATCGACTTCAGTGCATATTTTCTTTTAATATTCCAAGATATGAATTTTAATTTATTTTTCATGACTTTAAATTATAGCTTTTAGTCTGACCACCTTGCACTGCTTTGAAGCTACATTCTTAAAGGTTGCCATTTTCCATTTGATGTATGTCTTGTTTAAATATTCTTACTTTTCATGAAAGAAAAGGTGTGGGAATCTTTCTTCAGATAAAATATAACATGTAGTCATAATTAAAACATGCTATTTGATAAACAGTGATACTTTCTCTGCATTGTTTGACAAGTTGTGATGTTAGAATTGATCTAACTGAATGATAAATTAAGGTAGAATTAATTGTATGTTGTGGCAGGGAAGCGAATAACCCAAAGGGTTCTGCCACTTCTGTAGCAGAAGTCTGTTTTCTCTCCTGGTGCTTCAATTAATTCTGTTCTCTGTTCCTATATGAAAGCTGCTGAGTCATTCACTGAAAGCCATTCCTGTAATTCATCTTTTCCTTTATCCTTACCAGTCAGAACATCATATCACAGCAGACGATTTTGTAGACAACAGTTGCGAAATCACACTATAAGAGAATAACGTGCAAATTGTGAAAGGGCAAACTTTCTCCCGTCATTCTTTCCTCAAAATTGTCGACATGATCTGATGTGCAAAATAATTGAACAAGGAGAGGAATTCTTCTGCTTTAAATAACATTCTTTGAGGCTTCTACATTTAAAGCATAGATGCTTAGTTGTCTGCATTCTGCATTGGAACGAATTCTTCAGAAAACGTAGGAAGTTCGCTGCTGAACAGGGTTTATCATAGGAGCTAGTTATCTAACATGTCATGGGATGAAGTGGGGAGGAAAGGATGGTACCTCTATGTGCAAATATTTATGTCTACCATGAACTGCAGATACACTCCAAAAGGTCACGCAGTCCCAAGCGTTCCTCCAGAAGATCCACACCGATCTAAGATGGAGACACCTTTTATAGGTCCATGAATCTTGAGGGGCCGAACTACATAGAGGTGGTCTCCTTACAATCCAATCAAACATATTAATTATATCAATACATTATTGACAGTTCCCCAAACCAATAGTCTCCCATACATTGTTTCTCGGAAAAGTTTCTGGAAGGAAGCTAACAACTGAATAATGCAACATTTACCCAGGAATGCAACATTTACTTGCGACATTATTTACATTATTTACAATTCCTTTGCAGTAATCCAATCAACTTCATGCATTTATAATTCTTTAGTGGTCCTCTGCAAAAATCTCATTCATTCTGTCATTTGAAGAGATACTCATACATTTCTTATCTCTGGGACCTAGACTTACTGGTACCATTCAGCAGCTTGTCTTGTTATATACAGAAACACAGACTTGACCTAAATGGCTTTAAGGGGCTGTCCAACTGCGGCAACCTAATCCGCGAGTTAAGAAGAGTGTCTTCGTCCTTCAAGCTCGAGGGCACTCGCCTGGAAAACCTCGAGCTGGATCGACCGACCGCACACACACACACACACACACACAAACAGATCGCAAAGGTAGGGGCCAAGGAAAGCGGGGGAGTGCTGTCTGAAATTCAGACCCGCGATGAAGAGGAAGGAAAGACGGCTGCACAGTTCATGGTAAGTCCTTTAGAGAGCGCGGAGGGGGGGGGGGGTGGGGAGAAGGGGAGAGAGGGCGAGAGAAGGCGAGAGAAGGCGAGAGAAGGGGAGAGAAGGGGGGGGAGAAGGGGGGGGGGAGAGGGGGGGAGAAGGGGGGAGAAGGAATGGAGACACGTTTAAGAAATATAATAAATAAGCAGGCATTTTACCTTTCGCTCGGTTTTCCTGGGTCCTGAAACCTCCAATGAGCCAATCAAAATGCCCGGTCAACGAAGGAGATTGCCTACGGCTGCCTGTAACTAAATAGCGACCCCACTCCACTGCACTACGAGTTAAAACGAACCATGCCGACCAAATTTTACTCGCGGAAAATTTTTCAACATGCTGAAAATTTTTCCGCGACCTAGCTGAGTCCGCGAGTATTCGGGAACTTCCCTCGAGCATGAAGGAGATTTCCAGTGACCTCATAGGACCTCCTAGGACCATGTGTTGACCATGTTGCGAGTTTGAGTCAAGGGCAAACTCGTCTAAACTCGCAGATTAGGTCGCCGCAGTGGGACAGCCCCTTTACAATGCATGAATCCTCTGCTAAATTTTGGTTCTATTCCTGCTCCTTTTTGGCCAGGATTTATATTGCTCCCTTTTAAACCATCATTTACGATAACTAGTTGTACACTGGTGACTTGTTACATTCTATCAAACACATTAACAACAAGATGCTGATGTATCTTTCCAGAATTCCATCAAGTTTCCCGAGTTTTCGTGTGCGAAGCTTCATGATTCCCGTCTGATGAGTCTTCACTTCCCGAGTTTTCATGGGTGCGAATTACATCCATCTATCTCGATAGTTCATCTGTGCGTGATCCATAATAGAGTATAGAGTTCCTAAGAGAACCCGGGATGAAGTAAGTTAGCAATCCATACTTTCACTGATACTTTTACAGTGATGGAGATGTACCCATGCATGCCATCCATCCACTTTCACAGCTGTTGGAATCATTAGAAGAACCTGGTAAGGTCCCTCCAATCCTTTCCTCACCCATTTCTTTATAAGGACAGAGTCTCCAGGTTTTACTTTAATGGGAGTTTCTAACACAGGTATCTCGCTACAAGCCGCTTTTACTCTACTATGTAAATCTCTTAAGGCTCTGGTCAACACTAGAATATAGTCGGTCATCTTCACAGTCATATGGTGGAAATTAATTATTTTCATTGCATTCTGGTTCCAAGTTGTTTTCAAGGGACTACCATAAACAATTTCAGCTGGGCTTAATCTAGATTTCCCTTCAGGCATGACACTTCTGAACTAGAGCTATTGGGAGTAATTTAATCCATCCAAGTCCAGTCCCTGCCTTTAATTTGGCTAATTTAGTTTTACGGGTCTGATTTTACCTTTCTACAAGTCCAGCAGCCTGTGGTCGATAAGCACAGTGTAATTGCTGCTGGATCCCCAGCTGTTCACAAAATTCTTTATTGATTTGTCCAATATTGTCCAAGATTTGTGGACCGTTATCTGAACTAAGTCGAATGGGGATACCGAATCTAGGGACAATTTCTCTCATTAACACCTTGACAACAGTAGCCGCTTTGTTATCAAGGGTTGGGTAAGCTTCGATCCACCGGCTGAATACAACGACTATGACAAGTACGTATTTATACCCCTGGCACCTTTCTAATTCGATATAGTCCATCTGCAATGTCTCAAACGGACCCATAGGCAATGGTGTTTTCCCTCCTTCACATCCTATTCCTTTCCCTGGATTGTATTTCTGGCAGACCAAACAATTACTGTTTACCTTCTGAGCTAATGCTTGTAATTTTGGATGCCACCAAGTAGCCAATAGAGTGACCCTACTGTCCCTGCACCACAATGGGTTGCATAGTGCATACACTCTATAACCCATATTGCCAATGAATCTGTCATGCAGGTCTGTCCGGGTGGAGTGGTCCACAATATAGTCATACAATCCAGTACACACCCAAGTTGTCTCCATTATTCCTTATCTCTGTCAGTAGCCTCCTCCTGTAATCGAAGAATTTCTTGGATGCTTGGCATCAGTTTCATCGAGGGGGACTTGTTAGTTATACTTTTAGTCTGCCTCATCATTTTGGATACCACTATCTTAAGTTCCCATTATAATTTCTTAGCTACTAAGTCGGCATTGTGATTCCCAATATCCACTGGAGTCTGTCCTTTAGTGTGGGCGCTACATTTCATAACAGAAATTTGGCTGGGTAGCATTAAGGCCTTCAATAAATATGTCACCAATTGTTTATTTGAGATTTGGGTTCCTGCGGAAGTTAGAAATCCTTTATTTTTCCATAATTGTCCAAAATCATGCACCACTCCAAATGCATACCGAGAATCAGTGTAAATACTTACTTTTAGATTTCCCTCAACAATACAATCCCGAATCCAAGCGAAGAATTCAGCTTGCTCTGCTGAATAAGGTGGCTCAAAGGCAGCTGCTTCTATAATTTCCACTTTCTGATCAACAATTGCATACCCAGACAATCTCTCACCCCACGGTCCAATACATGCGCTTCCGTCCACATATAATGTGATGTCAGAGCCCTCTCTGCGTGCATCCCTCAAGTCCTCTCTTACAGATGGCTCCTCCTCCATGACAAATAGACAGGCATGTCCTGCTTCTGATTGCTCTTCTGGGGGTGAAATAAGAAAAGAGGCTGGATTAATCAATGTACAATGTTTAAATTGCAGTTTTATGTTGTTCAAAAGGTAGATCTCATACTTATTTTGGTGGGCCATTGATAAGTGCTGGGTTTGAAGGTGCCCCAACAATGGCGATACTGAATGTGAACTGTACAATACAATCTCGTGCTGGAGTGTCAAATTATTGCAGTTAAAATTTGAGGGCAAAGTGGATGTCCTCTGGCAACCGCTTCTAATTTACAGGAGTAATAAGCAACAGGTCTATGTCTATCCCCATGTTTTTGAGTCAGAACCGAAGTTGCACATTCAGATAAAATGGTGCAATAGAGCTGGAAAGGTCGGTCGGATAATGGTCTTCCCAATGCCAGGAATTGCATTAGTGATCTTTTTAAGTTTTCAAAGGCCTCTTGTGCTTTCTTTGTTATATAATTATTATATTCGCTAGAGCTAAATTCCAACAGAGAATGCTGGGGAAGCAAAATGTAATTCCAAGAAATGCCGCCAAATTCTTTTAAATTCTTTTAAATTCTTTTAAAATACCTATTTATTTTTTACTAATAAGTGTACATATGTGTTAATGGTTGTCGTGTTTGTATTTTTTTAACCGGAGGAGATGTAATGGAATTTCGTTGCACAGTATTGTGCAATGACAATAAACGTATTCATTCAAATCATTCATTAATTTAAATGCACCCTCCTTGCTGGTATAGGGTGTTAGCTCCTTGGTTTCCAGAAAGCAAATAAATATTGGCTGTCTTAGTGAAGAGGCAGAGAAAATAGTGCATGTTGCAAGTTGCCTATCAAAAAGATTTTTGCTTCAGCCGGTATTTGGGCTAGGATATGGGCAGGGTTTGGCAGTAGGGCATGGAACGGTTCCACAACAGAGTTGATTTCTGTCAGATCTTGCACAAGTCTATATTGGCCCTCCTTTTCCGGTTTTGGAACGGAAAGAATAGGAGTGTTACTAATCGATTGGCACTCCACCAATATTCCTTGTTCCAGCAAATCTCGAATTAATTTGTCAATGCTGCTGACGGCCTGTAATTTTAGTGGAAGGAAGTGTTACCCCTTTCTGGATGGAAATGATATTCTCGCATCCAACCTGAGCTGTGTCCTCCACCCACACTTGAGGGTCCACATACTCGCATACCTCACTTCCCAGATGATCACGTAAGCGGGTAACAACTGTCCTTGGGGATTGATAAAATTCAACAACATATTGAGTAGACAAATTTTGTTTTAGGTAATTATTTGGGTCTGCCATGGTGATTGCCTTTCTTACCATCGTTCCTAGGTCTTTGGCTCTTGCCGGGTAGTTCATCTTTCTGGGTGATGTGAGGAGCAACTCCTGCAGTTCTTTTCCATAGTTGTGCTGTTATTTTAGTATATTTGCAGCTCCCTCTCTTTTCCCGCAACTAGTGCCAACACTTCCACCTCCCAATCCTGTCCTTCATATGGTTTAAAAAAAGCTTCTAGCTCTTTATTCCTCCAACTCCCTTTTTTGGTTTTATATCTAGGATTCTGGCTAAGTCAATCAGCTTTTGAAGGGTATTTACAAGGGCCGTTGAAACAGCCTCTTCTCTTGCACTATTTTCCACTATTATATTCGCTAGAGCTTCATGCGTCCTAGAATTGTTAGGAACCTGGTGTGTTTGCTTGGGGTAATTATTTGCTGGATCACTGCCCATAGGTCTCAGGAGTCTGTGTGGTAAACGCCCATTGTAGTTCTTAGGTGATCCACAAAGGAAGCAGGTGATTTTCTACGATCGGGTATTTGACTTAAAATAGCCATCATCTCGTTGGGCTTCCATGGGATATAGACTTTTATTGTACGGGGATTATTTGCACTCACTGCACTGGCCAAATCAAAGGAAGGATTAGGCATTTTCCTGACAGGAAACTGTCTAAGGGTTGTTTGTTTAGTTTTTGCACTTTCTGCCATATCAAGATCTATCTCGGCCAATTGTTGTCTCACCCCCAGATGTATCTTCCTCTTCAGTAGGGGGTTCATGGTTCCCCCTAACTGATTCATTTTCTTCTCTCGCTACTCGTTCAACATGTCTAGGTTTAAGCTCGCAAGAATACCCTGGTTTTTGTAAACTTCCTCTACCTTTACTGTCCTTAACTACTTGAGTTTTATTTTTAGTTTGGCTTCTGCTACCGTGAACTCTCGGACTATCTATTATTAATGGAGCGGCCGGGTTTAAGGAATCCTGTGCTACAGAATCTGATTGTTTATTCCGCTCACAAGCTGCACAATACGTATCGGAGGCGTGGGGATCGTAAGAAGAATAAGGTGGTGGGTGCATAAATTCCTACTTTTAACTCTTTCCTAATCTTCTAAATACTCATCATCGTCCCCATCAAAACTAACGCCAACCATCGGATCCTCACGCTCAAGATTTAGTGGTGCCCGTTTCCCTTTGGAAGATTTTCTTCTACCATTATTTTTAATACTTTCAGGCTCCTCTCTCAAGATACCTGGAGGTCGGTATGCTTCAGTATCCTCTAATTCATCCGGGGATGCTGCATGATGGCTGCCTCTGCCTACAGTCTGTTTGCTTTTTCTATCTTTTTTTATTTTTGGTTTGTTCCAAGTATGTTTGGAGGAATTTTTTACAGTATTTTATGTGGGAGAGGGGAGTAGGGTAAGATGTGACTTTTCTCACAGTCGCGCCCTCGCCCCCCTCCACGCTGCCGACCAACTGGATTTGCATGGCCTTTCCTGCCGGGGACCGGACCAGAGCTTCAGCAGCAGTGGTGCAGCACTGGATACATCACGGAGCAGGCAATGCCTTACCTGGGATCGCCGTTTGAAGACCCGGGGTGTTGGGCCTGCTGCATCAACATCGCGGAGCTGTGGTTTGCGGAGCTGACCAACATCACGGAGTCCTGGGACCCTTTGCCGAGGGCCGCCAGCATTGAATCTCCACCCTGCTTGGCCTGTGGACTTCGGGAGCCGCGGACTCCAGTGGGAAGAGGCCGATTCGGAGGTCCAAGCCGCTGAGGATGTTCTTCTGTTCCGACATCAGAGTTCCATCACCCTGGCGAGAGGGCCTGAACATCCGCCCATAGCGGTGACTGCAGGGGGCTTGGAAGCCCCCGACCACGGGTGAACATCAAAGAACATCAAAGAACATAAATGAGGAGGTTGACTGAACTTTGGTGCCTTCTCTCACAGTGGGAAACTTTGATACCGCTGTGAGGATGTTTATGTTATAGACTATCGTGTTCTGAACTTTTATTTTTTTTATTCGTATGGCTGTATGGGAAAAAGCATTGAATCAAATCAAATCAAATTCTATCCCCCGCTTCAGAGTTGCTTCCTTCCAACTTGCCATTCTTTCAGCGTCTCTTCTTGCCTTCCATTCCTCATCATAATTTTTCCACAATCTGATTCATTCTCTTACCATTCCACTATCGCTGCATTGCCATATAATTTGCTCAATGTACTTCAATCCGTTCAATGTACCAACACCACCCTTGGGCCATAATTTGCTCCCTAATTCTTTATTTAATACCCCGGAATGTTTTCTCAATCGTTCAGCTCTTTGTGGAAACTCGCTGCATATTACTTGTAACGGACTTTTAGAATCGGCAGTCATATCTCGTTCCAAGTGATTCCCCATTCTTTTGGACAATGGAAGGAACTCCTAAGCCACTCACACCTTCTTAACTATTCCCCCCTTATCTAAATCTCCGAAACTACTAAGATCACTCCCGAACAATGGCCAATGGCTCCGAAATCTCACACTTCTTTCACACAATTGCACAATCAATCTTTCCAATCTACTATTCAAATTCTTCTCCAGTCCCCACAAGTCCACACACTTTCAAAGTTACAATTTCCACAGTCCTCAGTCATCCGAAGATCAAGGTGCTCCAGGGAACAATCAAACACAGTCAATTGCAAACAAACACGTTCCCGCAACCTGTTTCCTATACCCAGAGCAACCGCAATCTAAACACATGCAAATGAGCTCCAAACATGCAAGCAAAACCATACTCAGACAAGAAACTACACCATCTATTATTATCATACACAACCACATTCCTTTGTAAACCACAAGCATTGTCTAATATCGCATTCGTTAACTGTACAGTTCCAAAAGCAAATCACAGTATTTCAATCCCGTGTTGCGCTGCTATCAACCAGTGAACCTCTCCCTCCGATACAGAAGTCTTCCCCCTTCCTAGGGTACTCTTTGCTGAGGGGTACTTTTTCTTAATTAGCTACTCTTTACCTTCAGGTATTTTTCCTCACACTAAATGCTTAGACTTAGGGATACCTTTCCTGTCAGGTTACTCTTTACTAAAAATTACTTTCCCTCTCTCAGTTACTCTTCGCTATCAAATACTAATCAACAATCAATCAGAGGGGGGACGAACCCCTGGTTGATCCACCACGATTCGGACTCCAATTACAATAGCAGTCTTAATCAATGATTTATCTCTACAGCCGATTCAAATCGATATCACAACAGAGTATCAAGACAATACACAATGAAAACAATGCAACAACGGCATTCTTAAATACACTTTAAATTACTACTTCAAAGTTTTATTATACACAGGTTAATCTGGAATGAAATATATATACACTTTAAATTGAAATACAATGCAACTATCCACAGTTTTAAATACACTTTTGAAAGATAGCTTCACAAATTTTAACTATTAACAAGTCTTACGAAGTATTTTTGCACAAGTTAACTTGGAGAGAAAGATATATACAATCGTAATTAACCAGCACCTCAATATGAGATTCTGAATATTATTAAATTTGAATCTGAGAATTTTCAGTTTGTTATTCTTTATCCAATTGAAATTTTTAAGCAAGTTCGAATTCAAAATTTGTACGGAACGATATGAAAATTTCAGATTGATAAAAGTATTTTCGACCAATTTATACTCTAATCACTGAGTGTCCGATACCTTTCGAGACTCCTTCCTCCGTTTTACAGGGATCCAGATATCTCACACAGGCATAGACTTGAACCGCCTAGTTACACCCTTGCAAGAGGTTTCCCTTCCTTCCTGCTAAGTATCGTGTGTCAGCGCATAGTCTCTTCACGCTGGCAGTCAATGCCGATTTTTGGAGCGCGCTTCCAATCTGAACCCCCAGCAACGACGCAGTACTTTGCTGCTAGCACTTTTAAACCCAGTTTTGTCTTTAAATATCCCGTCAATGGATATCCAATTCTGGGCTGGGCCTCTAACCACTATAGTTTTATGGGCCTTTAACCCAAAGGAGAGGGCCTTGAACCCAATCCTACATTTTACGGGCCTTTAACCCAGAGGAGAGGGCCTTTATCCCAACCCTAGTTTTATGGTCCTTTAACCCAAAGGAGAGGGCCTTTAATTCAACCCTATTAGGGCCTCTAACCCCAAAGGCACTTTTGCCCCCAGTGCTTGCTAGACTCTGTTCTACGATATCGTTGGGACCCTTTCCCAAGTCCGTGAATGATGATCTGCTCCCACTAGCGAAGTGGTGAAAACCGATGTGAAAACCGCACCCTGGCGCCAATTTCTGCACTCGCGATCGGGAACAACTCAACACCCTTAATCGCAAGCTTGTGTTTGGGGGTCCGTTGAGATCCCGGACGAGCCCCCAATGTAAATACGCTCGTCTCAAGCTTACCCCCCTAGTCTAATTCAGTCAAAAACACTGAGTCAAGCACTGGAACATCTAAACTTTATTTTTGGATTGAACAGCAAATTCCCCTATACGATACCTAAACCACCTTCGATCCTTGTCTCTGCCTGGCCAAGCCCTTCAGCCTCGTGCAAGCAGATACACTCCAAAAGGTCACGCAGTCCCAAGCGTTCCTCCAGAAGATCGACACCGATCTAAGATGGAGACACCTTTTATAGGTCCACGAACCTTGAGGGGCTCAACTACATAGGGGTGGTCTCTTTACAATCCAATCAAACATATTAATTACATCAATACATTATTGACAGTTCCCCAATCCAATTACAGTCTCTAGGAGAAGCTTCGGAAAGGAAGCTAATTTAACTGAATAATGCAACATTTACCCTGGAATTCAAACAAACCTGCCAGAGTTTAACACGTTGGCCAATCAACAAACAGCAGGGTAACTGTCTTGCAACATTATTTACATTATTTACAATTCCTTTGCAGTAATCCAATCAACCATGCATTTATAATTCTTTGGTGGTCCTCTGCAAAAATCTCATTCATTCTGTCAGAGATATTCATACATTTCTTATCTGCAACAATCATCTGGGACCTAGACTTACTGGTGTAAATAGCTCGTTCTAAGCTTCCCCCCAGTCTAGTTTCAGTCAAAAATCACTGTCAAGCATTTGCGCATCTAAACTTTATTTTGACAAAACACAATTACAGTTCCACTACTGTACCTAACCACCGCGGGTTCGATCCTCGCATCTGCCTGATCAAGCCCTCTTAGCCTCGCTCAAGCAGAGACACTCCAGAAGGCCACGCAGTCCTAAGCGTTCTCCCAGAAGATCGACACAGGACCTCGTGGGAGCGGTCTTTTATATGTCCCCGAAACTTGAGGGGCCGAACCACATAGGGGTGGTCTCTTTACAGTCCAATTGCAGATATCGATTAACACAGTATATGATAGACATTTCCCTAACCCAATAATACAATGACTAATATAATGTATTCAAACGGTGCTTCTGAGAGGAAGCAAACATAGCAACATTTACCCAGATACTCAAGAAACCCAGGCAAGGCTCAATACTTAATCCAATCAACATCTAGCAAAGTAAAGCTTTGCAACATTATATACAATGTGTGCGTCTGGTTTGCATTCATCCAATCCATTCCATGCAATTTGCACCTAATTGTCAGGATCTGCAGATGTTTTCATTATCTTCCTACAGCTCTTATCTAGGCTCTAGCCAAACTGGCACCATTCTGCAGCTTGCCCTATTTCTGCAGAAGGTACATTTAAATTGACCAAATGGCCCAGCAGCCCAGAAGCCTTTACTCAATTTTAGTGTCCTGGCCTCTCCAATTTCCCAGAGAATTAACACTGGCACCATTCAGCAGCTTGTCTTGTCATATACAGAAACACACTTGACCAAAATGGCCTTACAATGCATGAATCCTCTGCTAAATGTGGTTCTATTCCTGCTCCTTTTTGGCCAGGATTTACAAACATACTGTCACACACTCTCCATTATATCCTCCCACAGTTCAGATCTTCTGCACACTACCAGATATATATGTGACAGAAGCATCACTGAGAGATTCTACAGTACAGACTTTTCCCTCTTGCAGGAGAATTGCTTTGAGCAGATGCAAGCAGTCATTATTCAGCCCCTTGGTTCAGCAGCCTGGAGGAGAAAGTGCTGTCAGTCATTGGAATGACTGCTGGAAAGTCTGTGGCCAGAGATCATCTAAGATGATATGCTCATATCTAATCAGCTTGCTCACATCCATGTGGACCTCATCCTGATATCTCCTCTAATTTACAAGATACAGATGGTGCCCCGGGGAGCCACGCGGGCCTAATCCGCCCGCTGAACAACCGCAGCGCCGACGACCAGAACGACGACCGATGACCGGAACACGCCTCGGTTGGATCGACTCCCCCCAGAGGCCTCCCAGGGATCTGCGGTGAAGCCAGGTGGCGAGGCCTGTTTGGGCCGAAGGAGCCCCAGAGGTGGTTGTGGTGGGAGCCTCAGCGGCAGCGGGAAATTCAGTGGTGACAGCGGGAGCTCCGGCTGCAATGGGGACTCGGCGGTGGCGGGAGCCTCGGCGGCAACGCGGGCCTCAGAGGCATCGGGAACCTTGGTGGCAGCAACGGGAGTCTCGGTGGCGGTGGGGCCTCGCGGTCGATGAACGTGAGGGGAAGAAAATGGGGCCCCGGTGTGAGGGGATAGCTGTGAAGAACAATGGAGGACCCGTAATGGGGGTCCTCTGTGAGGGACTGTGGGGGAACAAAGGGGGACCCGGTGTGGAGGAGAGGGGGGGCACTCTAGCTTAGAATCCTCTGCCCAGGGGTGAGTCTATGTTTGGCTGTTTGTTTACAATACAATACAATACAATACAATACAATACAATACAATACAATACAATACAATACAATACAATACAATACAATACAATACAATACAATATTTATTGTCATTTGAGCCTTAGTGAGGCTCAAACGAAATTCCGTTTCCACAGCCATACAAACAAAGACAATTCCTACAGACATACACACAATTTAATTCACACAAACATCCATCACAGTGAATCCACTGTGATGGAAGGCAAAGTCTTTTCTCTCCCCTGTTCTCGATTTCTCTCCCGAGTTTGTTTGTTTGTTCATTTGTTCCGGTGAAGGCGCTGTGCACACAGGAGCCAGCCAACCGTCGCTTGTCTTTTTCTTTTTGTTTTCACTTTTAATTTCAATTTTTGTGCACCTTGTGTGTTGTGACTGTCGGTAGACCAATTTTCCTCCAGGGATGAAATATCGTATCGTATCATGTCAGTGTACTCAGTCATGTACTTATCTATACAGCAGTGTCCTGCAGTTCTACCTTTTTTTACACTGTGCTGACTGCTTCCAGATGGCCTTGGCTGCTCAGTAACAAGTGTCAAGAAGAAGACACTCTAATATTCAATCTGATCTTTGCACATTAGCACAAGTTAATCACATTTAACATTCTGTACAGTGACGCAATGTCCTCCCTTAGGTCTAATACCCATCATGGGCAGACAGACCAGAGGATGTCTATGATCAGCACCACTAACAATGCATGGATGCTGAAAAAGATGGCACTCTGGAGTAAACTGAGGCCGCAGCCAAATGAGCCAAAGCTGGGTCCAATCAGTGGTTATTGGACCAACTCGGCTGTACTTTGTTAGCACCAATACTTATAAACCAAGGGGCTCGAGGGATTGCTAATCCTCCTGCTATCTGTACTTCTGTCTTTCCAGGCTTGGAGGAAGACTGAGCCACCAGGGCAAACTTGAAATTGTCAGCACTTCCTCTTGAGGCCATTTGAAGCTGCAGGGGTGAATCCAAGTGGCATGTGGTTCCTCACTGATGACAAGGGACTGTGTCCTTGCACAGACCTGGACCTTATAGATGTTATTGCTTGACATTGGAGTTCACCCTACTACGAGTGCCAGTGTTGTCATTTCTGATGTCCCAGATGCCACACTGGTGGAGAATATGGGCATGAGTATACTATCTACTCACACAATGGAGGAACTGATCTGGCATTTATTGGAAACCAACATCAGACAAAACTGAGTCTTCCAAGAACAACAGAGGGCAACCCAAGAGTTAACCCACAACTTTGCTTGGGTGACAGCCACTGCTACTTTATGCCAGTGAAGGATGCATGCCAGGGATGAAGTTTGGAGCATACTTACAGCCTAAGGGCTTCTCGTCAAACTGATGGAGCAGGATAATGTAGAAACGTTTTTTGTACTTCACACTTAAATTGGCTGTGGAGAGAGAATGTTGGAGGTGGCAGAGTTTGAGGCACATCTTAACTCCATGCCTGAGTGGCGAGACTCAGAAGGCTTATTTTTCACTACCCTATGCCCCCTCACCATCCTCTGGTGCTGTAAGACAGCAACTCTACTGCTATGCCACTGTGCCGACCCAAACTACAGCATGGTAACAGGCCCTTTAGCAGACGAAGTTTGCACCCACCAGCAATTACCCAGCACAGTAGCAATATCCTATACACTTGATTTGACATCTGTGCTGCCCTTTGCAACTGGATCCTTGACTTCCACATCGGAAGACCTCAATCAGTGCGGATTGGTAACAACGTCTCTTGCTCACTGACCATCGACAAAAGTGGACCTCAGGACTGCATTCCCTGCTCTGCTCTCTTTACATCCACAAATGTGTAGCTAAGCACAGCTCCAATGCCATCTATAATTTCACAGATGACACCATTGCTTTTTGCCGAATCACAGGTGGCAATGAGTCAGCATTCAGGAGAAACATAGAACAACTTTTTGAGTTTGCCACTATACCCTCTTACTCATTGTTGACAAAACCAATTTTTCACTTCAGAAAGGGGAATTCAGGAGACCATAGTCCATTTTTCATTTGTGGGTTGGCAATGGAGGTGTTAGCTGCTTCAAACTCCTTGGGGTAAACATCCCAGATGGCCTGTCCTGGGCTCAGCAAATGGATGTAGTCACAATCAAGGTACAATTAGAAGTTTAAGCAAATTCAACACCAGGTTGAGTCCACCATTTTCTGCATCCTCTTGCATTTCACCAAATGCTGCAACAAACCGCTACAGATGCACAGTAGAATTTATCATACTGGTGTGGTGGTTTCAATACACAGAAATGCAAGAGGATGCAGAAAATGGTGGACTCAACCTGGTCCATCAACCATACAGCACTCCCCAAAATCAAAAGCATCTACATGAGGTGCTGAGTCAAGAAAGTGGCATCTTTCATCAAGGCTCACGACCTTCCAGGCCGTTCCCTCTTCCACTGCAGCCGTTGGGCAGAAAGTAAAGTACCTTGAAGCCCCACATCACTGCGTTCAGGAACAATTATTTTCTAACAACTATCCTGAATTGACCTGCATAACCCTAATCTTGCCTTGGCAAAAAAAACACTTTCACGACTCTCGACTTGTATTACTAAATGCGTATTTTTGCAGTGTCTTTTTCGCACAAACTTCTTTCTTTTCACTATCTTGTATAATTTATGTGTAATTTAAAGATAATTTAAGTTTGTATTTGTTGTCTGCGATGCTTCTTTAAGATTTTCATTGTGCCTGCACTTCACTCTACTTGTTCATATGCCAATAAACTCGATTTGACTCTATTCGACTTCATTCTCAGTCTGTGTGCAGGAAGAAGCAGAGCTGATCTAAAGGTGTTGGTGGCCATGGTAAGGAGTGCTCTTTTCACCTCTTTTCATCAGATTTTTAAGCACCCTGTGAATTTATCCACTTCTGAGTAAGGCTGAATAAAGGGAACAATAATGTCTGATACTGATTTAACTTATTCTACTTCCTTTGCCCACAGCTTCCAAATAGCATCATCACCACATAGTGACAACGCAGGAAACAAGGTGACACTTGTTGTTGGAGACTTCTGCAAACAGTTTGAGAGATTGGGGTTCATTGCCTGGAGGCAATGACAACACTGTTCCTCTCTGACAATGTAAGTTTTGCCACAAAGATGTTTTGTTTTGACTCCATTAGGATGACTGGCTTAAAAAGCCAGCTACATATGTGTTTTTTATGCTGCTATTTATGTACAACTTTTCCACCTCATGGATGAGTTGCAAAGAGCGGGAAAATAAAATTGCAAGTTGGTGGTTTATTAACCCATGGTATAAACAGGGCAGTTTCTACAGAATGAGGCACCTTATAAATATACAGTATATATAGCTCGTTACCAACAACACAACCCAACATCTTGAGGTGTCCAAAATACACTCAAGAAATTATTGTTGCCATTTTCACTATCGTTTTGCTACGATGTGCCACAAATTTGTCTGAGTAGTCATGATTTCAAATGGCACATAGAAACCATAGAGGTGACTTTCACACACCATATCTAAATTTCAAAGCAACATTGGCACTTTGCTTCTCTTTTAAACATTTCCAAATATAATAGAAACATAAAAACATAGAAAATAGGTGAGAAGTAGGCCATTCGGCCCTTTTAGCCAGCAGCACCATCCAATATGATCATGGCCGATCATCCAAAATCAGTACCCCGTTCCTGCTTTCTCCCCATATCCCTTGATTCCACTAAGAGCTATATTTAACTCTCTCTTGAAAACATTCAGTGAATTGGCCTCCACTGCCTTCTATGGCAGAGAATTCCACAAATACACAACTCTCGGGGTGAACAAGGTTTTCCACATCACAGCCCTAAATGGCCTACCCCTTATTCTTACTCTGTGACCCCCTGGTTCTGGACTCCCCCAAAGTTGGGAACATTTACCCTGCATCTAGTCTGTCCAATCCTTTAAGAATTCTATATGTTTCTATACGATATCCTCTCATCCTTCTAAATTTCAGTGAACACTGTATAATGATCATGAAGAAGTTGTCTTCTTAGCACTAATACAGTAATTATATAAAAGTGTCATAGATTTTAGAGGCAGCACCATGCGCTTTATGGTTTACCAGAAATTAAATACAAGGAGGCAAATAAGAAGGGACAAAAACACATTTCTAACGTTACATTCAGAAAACTAGTTTGGCATCACACACATTTTTGTGTTGCATTTGAAATAAACCACTGTGTCCATTGTGCAGGGATCAGGTGCTTAGCATATGGTTACTATGGCAATAAGTGTGTTTGATCTTATCCACTCCAGAGCAGGTTTTTTATTTAGGGACAAAATCTTTTAATATTGATATAATCCCCACTTTCTATTTATTTTTCGCCACTTACTGCTTGCTTCAGGCAATACAGGCAGGCATACTTCTGGAAAGCGGACATTGCTCAGCCTAATCCTTGAATCTTCTGGCATCCGTTCCCACTCTTCAGTGTGACACACTGCTCAATGCATAAGTTGATGATATAGGGAAATATAGGAAATATCGACTCATTTAAGTGATTACTCTCACCATCACCTTCATGACACAGATGTGTACCTTGTTTTTGATTTGTATAATACAACTATGGAGAGGTGATCCATGAATAATATGGAAATGATCGACAAATAATGTAAAGATTCCAATCTAGGTGCAGGAATATTTTTTTCTCCTGACAACCTTCAAATTGAGTGTTGACGAGTTTTCCTTCATATAATCATACAGTAGCAGAATATCATGCAGAGGTTGCATTTATTTCATCACTGACATGTCAGTTAAACAAGAAACACATCTAGAGAAAAGCTGGAGTAACTCAACAGGTTAGGTAGCATCTCTGGAGAATATGGAGAATATGAATTTGGGCCGGGATCCCTCTTCAGACTTCAGACCTCTTCTCTCCAAGCACAACTAGACCTTTCCTAAACAAAGCCAAAGACAAAGTCAAAATAGATTGCAGATGATGGAATATAGAACAAAACCAGAACCTGGGAAGAACATGATTTGCGGAGTCAAAAGGTATAAGATATATCCCAGAATCTACAGGTTCCTCATTGATCAAGACCACAAAATCTGAAACTTTGAATGTCTCCATCTAATCAGTCAAAAGCCTCTGCCCTGGTCGACTGCAGTGAAGAGCAATGGAATCAAACAACTATAGTATACTGTATGTGCCAGAATATTTGTTGTGATTGTTATATGGACATTTACCTATTGGTGGTTATCCTATGAGACTTCACTATGCTTGTGGTTATTCACAGAGGTATCAGTTTTTGTTGAGGATACTCATCATATGCTGAAGTTTAATGTATCTTTAGGTCAAGATATTTCTAGATTATTTTATTCTATGGCAATCCAAATTGGTGATCCATTATTTTCAGACTGAATCTATTAAAATCCTTGTTTCCCAATTTATCTCAAAGTTGTTTCAGATTTTCTATAGGTACTATATTATGGGTCTTCAGCAGTGTTTAAAATAGAATTTTCCCTTTAGTCATTGATTTACTAGCTAGCGTCAGGCATCAACATTCCTTCACTGATCCTGCAACAAATGTCTTACTTTCAATTCATCATCCAATATTAGAGACGAGGGCAAGAATTGCAGTGGAAGAGTGTTAACATGTGTGTTAATTCAAAATGCTATATTCAAAATAGCACTGCAAGTATTATACTAAATCAAAGAATCCAGACTTTAAAGGGCTACCAATAAAAGTAGTGACAATATACTTTGGGTATGATTTGTCCAGTTTTAACCGATAAACATTAAAAGCATATCATGGAAGAATAATTCTTGGAAAAATAATTGTTTTCATTCATTGGGTTTTATCAATGTAAAATGAAAAAAGTGTGACCTACATAAAACCCACATAATCAATAATTTTGTTTTAAGAGTACTGAACATACTGTAGTTTTTTATGCTGGCTCCTGCTCTTCTCCCCCGTGATACCCCCCCCCTCTGTCCCATGGTTCCATCCCCGTCTTTTCTCCAAGCTCTCCCCCCACCCCCACAGGGCCCGGAAGCCACAGCTGCTGGTGCTTCCGGGCCGAGCCGAGGATCCAAGGCCTAGCTCTAAGGGCACCGAGGGCTGATGCTCCTCCGGGACACGCAAGAGGAGCGGCTACCTCGAGATCCTGGGGTGGTGAGGAGGGAGTGTGGGGGAGGAGAGGGAGAGGAGGGGAGCAGGGAAGGGAGAGGAGTTATGGAGGGAGGGAAGGAGTGACTGAAGGTAGGGAAAAGGAGGGGTGAGGGAGGGATTGGGGGAGGATAGGAAGGGAGGGAAAAGATGAGGGAGGAGGTGAGGAGAGAGAGTGGGGGAGGAGGGGGAATAGAGTGTGAGGAGGGGGGAGCTGGTGGAGGTAGGGAGTGGGGAATAGAGTTAACAGCTGCGGCTCGCCTGCAGTCCGTCTGTCTTCACTTTTTTCTGTTGTTTTTTTTGTCTTGTTTTGGTTATGTTTTAATTTCTTGGGTTGTGTTAGAGGTGGGGAGGGGGGGTGAAACATGTTCTCTGTCTCTTCCTTCGGGGGAATGCGACTTTTTTGTGTCGTATCCCCCTTCTCTGCCTCCGTCTGCGCTGAGGCCTAATGGCGGAGCTGGCGGACTCCAGCCTGCGACTGACCCCGAGGCTCCAGAGGCAGAGCCAGCCAGGACTTACCAATGAGAGGCTAGCTGTCTTCGGGGCTGAGGCAGCGGTGGCCCGACTTGCTGGTGCGGCGTTCTGGCTTTCGGTGGCGGCCTGGAGCTGATGCAGCAGGGCTCGGAGCTGAGACTGCAGGACCCGGAGCTGGGGCAGCGGCCTGGAGCTGGGGCGGCTGCCCGGAGCTGGGGCAGCGGCCCGGAGCGGAGACTGCGGGACCCGGAGCTGGGGCAGCGGCCTGGAGCTGATGCAGCGGGGCTCGGAGCTGAGACTGCGGGTCCCGGAGCTGGGGCAGCGGCCTGGAGCTGGGGCGGCTGCCCGGAGCTGATGCTGTGGCAGGCCGTCTCGGAGCGGAGATGACGTTCCGGCTTTCGGCAGCGGCGGCATCACCACGGAGGTCCGCTGGACTGGAGGGCGGCATCTCCAGCCTGGATCGATCGCCTCAGTGCAGAGGGAGAACAAGGAGGGAAGAGACGGAGACTAAGACTTTGCCTCCATCACGGTGAGGATGTGCTTGGTGAACTCACTGTGGTGGATGTTTAATTTGTGTTTATTGTATGTTTTGTTTTTATTGGTTCTGTGTATGACTGCAGGCAACATAATTTCATTCAGACCGAAAGGTCTGAATGACAATAAAGGAATCTAATCTAATCTAATCTAATCTAATAGAGGGAGAGGAGGGCAGGTGGGAGGTGAGGAGGGGTAGCGGGGGGGTAGGGGGAGTGAGGAGTGGGGGAGGTAGGGGATAGAGGGATAGGAGGGGGTAGGGAAGGGAGAGGAGTTATGGAGGGAGGGAGGGAGTGACTGAGGATAGAGGAAAGGAGAGCGATAGAGAGGTGAGGGAGGGACTGGGGGAGGGGAGGAGGGGAGAGGAAGGAAGAGGGAGGGTGAAGAGGAGGAGGAGAGAGTGCTGGGGATGAGGGGAAATGAGCCGCACCTGTGCAGTTGGGGGCTATGGGTGAGTGGTGGAATATTGCATTGGGGAACCAAGCCTCCTGTGCGACAGCGACCCATTCAACTTAGTCTAGTTTCTTATAGGCATATGAGCTATTGGGAGAAGTTGTGCAGTCTAGGACTCTATTCCTTGGAGCGCAGGAGGATGACGTGTGATCTTATAGAAGTGTACAAAATCATGAGAGGAATGACGGGTAGACACACAGAGTCTCTTGCCCAGAGTAGGGGAATCGTGAACCAGAGGACATATGTCTAAGGTGAGGGGGGTAAGATTTAATTGGAACCCGAGGGGTAACCATTTTTACACAAAGGGTGGTGGGTGTATGGAACAAGCTGCCAGAGGAGGAAGTTGAGGCAGATACTGTACTATCGCAATGTTTGAAAAGGACGGAAGGATGGAAAAGGATTGAAAATGATAACTCAGTGTTGAAAAGGGTCTGGGCGCAATATTTGAAAGGATGGACAGAATTAGATCAGTGTACAAAGGAGGAGAGAAATGTTTCCAAATTTGTCACGACAATTGTCAGATGAGCAGTGTTGCATCATGTATTATGTTAGACTAATAATACTTTCTATTTTGAGAGGAAAATAAATTGGGTGAACAACATAATGAACCTGGGAATACTTAATTTGAAAATAATTGCAGGAGGTTTTGCTTACTGGTCACGTTGAATGACATTGAATTATTGGTCAACAAATGCAGTACTTTCCAAAATGATAGGAATAAGCCATCAAATGCTTTGGTACCACTCAATCAGTTTATGAATCTCTCGCCTGTACTCTCTCATTGTTACCTGTTATTTGTCCAATAACAGTAGTATCATCAGCAAATTTAAAGTTGTCATTAGAGCTGTACCTAGCTACACAGTCATGGGTATGGAGAGAGTAGAGCAGGGGACTGAGCACACAGACTTGAGGTGCATCTGTGTTGATAATTAACAAGCAGGAAGTGTTGTTGCCAATTCTTACTGATTATGATCTGCCGATGATGAAGTCGGATCGAAGCACATAGGGATAAGAAGATATCCAGTCTCCATGTTCGATACCATGTTAGTGCCTACTGAAGGTATTAAAATAGCGCCCCAATCTGCCAAACACTGGTTTAACACCAGAGCTGCCAACTTGGACCTCCATAATGCAGCTAACACCATGTGTTAAGCACACATCAAACCTTTAGCAATAGGAAGGACTCATTTCAGCTCAGTTTTTTAAAAGCTTCATCAATAGTTCGCAGAATGCTTGCTAACTGATTTCTATTGAGAGTTCTTTTGATTAAAATCGTCTTTGATGCTTCTGAGTTCTTAGAAGTTTATAAAACCTAAAGACAATATTATGCTAGGAGCTGAGGAATTTGGATTGAATTCAACTCTTTCTATAATGATCACTTGCTACCACACACAGCTTGCTTTTGTAGCCATTCCCATCGCGCTGCAGGATGACAGTGAGAAAGTTCAGAAAGTATGTAGAGCTCGCAGGCTGCTTGGAGGAAGAAGGGAGTCTTTTAACAGGGAGTCATAACCACTCACATCTGCAAAATCAACAAGATCAAGGAACTTTAACCTGCAAGGTGCCTTCATTTAACCAAGGGGTCTGCATTGAAATATGCTGCATGCTACATCTGTAACTAAAGTTTCAGAGCTTTCCAAGGACCAACATTCCAGTGGTTGTCAAGAGATTGGCTGCTGTCAACTTTAATGCACAGAGGGTTATCTGCAAAGCATCTCAATTTGCCTTCTGGTGTTGCAAAGGAAGCCTTAGAAGGTATTTCAAGAAAATCTGAAATCATTTGTTCTCCCTTTCAAGAAATTAGCATACAGCATTGTCAGGGCTTGGGCAACCTATTGATTGCAGCGTGACATTTTAAGGTCACATCTCTTCAAGCTACAGCTGTACTACAATCAAAAGCGTTTCCACTTTTTCAGTGTGCAGTTGATGTGAACGCAAACAGCAGCTAATGCATGGTATCCATGCTCCCTGGAAAGGTATCTGTGCTTCCTCATTGTCACTGGTTTAAAATCTTGGGATTCCTTATGTTAAAGCAATGTGTAATGTGTACCTCTTAATAATTACTTACTCACTTTACCATCCAGGTGTTCAGTCTTGCTCACAAAGTGTTTCATTCTTCTGAGGAGTAGTGATTTGATCCACCCTCTTCTATATTAAAAAATAATATGATCATTGTCTTTCTGATTGTTAGACCAGAAAACAAACCTTGATGTTACCTCCTCCTCTTTCATTCTCATGGTCCTTATCTTTATCCACCCCTCTTCATCCTCCTCCATCTTTTATCTACATCTTCGTCCTACTGGTGTGCCATGTTCTCTAGTTCTCTGTTGATTACGTGCTAAGGCTGCATTATTGTCAAAATGGGAAGGATGTAACAGGATACAAACAAAAAATACATTTTATTTAGCCCTATTTTGCAGTGTATGTCCCATATAATCTCGACAGTGGAAGCATTGTTTGAAGTCCTTAGTTATCTGGTCAACACTCATATATCGACAAAATCTCATATGTCAGGTTGTTATTCATTGACTACAGCTCGGCATTTAATACCATCATCCCCTGCAAGCTGGTGACCAAGCAATTTGATCCTCGACTTCCTCATTCACAGACCACAGTCTCTCCGTATTGGTGGAAATGTGTCATCCTTGATAACAATCAGCACGGGAGCACCTCAAGGCTGCGTGCTCAGCCCCTTACTTTACTCACGCTATACTCATGACTGCGTAGCCGGACATAGTGCAAACTCCATCATCAAGTTTGCCAATGACACCACTGTTGTGGGACGAATCACTGATGGTGACGAGTCAGAGTATAGAAGTGAGATCGACCGATTGACCTAATGGTGCCAGCACAATAACCTGGCCCTTAACACCAGCAAAACCAATGAACTGATTGTGGACTTTGAAGGGGTAGGATAGGGACCCACAATCCTGTTTATATCAAAGGGACGATGGTGGAAAGGGTCAATAACTTCAAATTCCTGGGCGTGCATATTTCCGAAGATCTTTCCTGGTCCCAGCACACTGATGCAATTATAAAGAAAGCACATCAGCGCCTCTACTTCCTGAGAAGATTACGGCAAGTCGGTATGTCAAGGAGGACTCCCTCGAACGTCTACAGGTGCACAGTAGAGAATTTCATTGTCCTATCTGGGACACATGACAATAAACTCTCTTGACTTGACTTGCAGAATATGGCTGATGTATGTTTGTTCTCTTCATGGGTGCATGTTGAGCAGACATCCCTTGCCCCAGCACAAATGCAAGGCTGAGGTGTAGGAAGAACAGCTGAACTGTTGGATTGAAAGGTCACCTGGTCAAAAAGGTGCTCGTTTTCATTATCTCCTGGGCTTGGTCACTGATTGTAGGACCTTTTCATTCAGGCTTACCTCATCATTTTGGAATGAAATTCACCATGCAATGTAGATGCAATTAGATGCAGTCAAAAGGCTTCTACCGCTATTGGGTGCTCTGCCATCCAGGGAGGTCCCTGCCATCACCCTGTCTCCAGCAGGGTAACAACAAGAAGCAATTGAAAAGGACACAGAGTGCTGGAATAACTCAGCAGGTCCAGCAGCATCAATGCAGATCATGTGTAGGTGAAGTTTCGGGCCGAGACCCTTCTTCAGGTTGACCCAAAACATCACCTATCCTTGTTTTCCAGAGATGCTGCCTGATCTGGTGAGTTAAAGCCCTGTCTCACGGTGCGAGCTAACCCACGAGGTACCCCGAGTGAAAGACTTGTGGTTGTGTACGAGATTCCAAGTGAATGATCAAGAGTTTAACTGAGTTCCCACGGGTATGACAGGTTAGCCGTTTACTTGTCATTTCTGCGATGTTCCAAGTTCGTCCCCCAAGTTACTCTTGAGCTAATCCTGAATGAAGGTCTGTTAATAAGCAACTCTTTGTAGACAGATGAAATGACAGCAGCATTTAAGAGGCTTTTTAGGTAGGACATGAATATGCAGGGAGTGGAGGGATATGGATGACATGTAGGCAAAGGGGATTAATTTAACTTGGTGTGTGCTCTCACAGTCAGTACGCTTGTCTCTCGTACTAATTCACCCCAACCCCCCCCCCCCCCCCCTGGAAACAGACACAGAGAGAGAGACACACACACACACACACAGGCAGCGTGGAGTATCTTTAACTGTGTGTGGGAGAGAGAGACAGAGGCAGACACACACACAACGGGCAGTGTGCACCTCTGTCTGTGTGTGTGTGTGTGTAGGGGAGAGAGAGACACAGAGCCAGTGTGGACCTCTGACTGTGTAGGAAGGAGAGAGGGGGAGAGAGAGAGAGAGAGAGGCACAGAGGCAGTGTGGTGTACTTCGGTGTGACTGTGGGGGAGAAAGAATGCACAGGACCTCGGTCTATCTGTATGTATGGGAGGGAAGAGAGACTAAGCAGAATACATCGGTCTTATTGTGTGTGGGGGGAGAAAATGAGAGGTGGGGGGGAAAAGAGAGAAATGCAGGGAGACGTATGTACACACACAAAGCAGAGTTTTACTGTGTATGTGGGAGACACAGATGGACTGAGCACAGTGCCTCGGTCTTACTGTGTGTGGGAGAGGGGTAGAAAGAGACGTCACTCACAGAGGCAGTCTCTCAGCCTGTGTGAGAGGGAGGGATGGAGAGAGAGACACACACACACAAGGTGGATGTGAAATCTCACCTGCCTGTTTCCGCCGCCAGTGAATGAAGACACCCCCATCTGTCTCCACCTCCTCTCCCTCCACTCTCCACCCCCCCACCCTCCCCCCCCCCCCCACCTTTTCCTCCCAACTTCAGTCCCGTCCCGACCCCCTGGGAAACTGAAGAGAGTGACAATCAACGGCCCCGGATGCAAATAATATAATACACAAGAAAGGGCAGATGCTGGTTGACAAAAAGTGTACACACAGTGCTGTAGTAACACAAAGACGCAGCAGAAATTTGGAAATGTCGTCACGTCACCCATTCCTTCTCTCCAGAGATGCTGCCTGCCCGCTGAGTTAAAGAGTTCCCATGGTAGACTCACGAGACACTAAGGTAAACGCACGGGCCACTACGTTCTTAAAACGAGTTTAAATGTTTCAATTTTTTACTTCAGTAGTACATTTTACTCGTGGAAAACTTTAAACATGTTTCAATTTTTCCAAGAGTTAACAAGTTTCACGGGTACCTGCCGTTAGTGCCACGAGTCTCTAAGTTGCGTCCACGAGTTCCGACGTTACAGCTACGTTAAACGTTATTATCACGAGTTTTAACGCGGGGTTCCTCGTGGGTCAACTCGCACCGTGAGACAGGGGTTTTACCAGCACTTTATGCCCTTTTTGTGTATTAACCAGTATCCACAGTTCCTTGTTTCTACAAAAGCATTTGAATTTGATTGTCTTTGAGTAGAGTTGTCAACTGTTAATACCTAAATACAGTAGTGTTTTCCAAATTGCTGCATGTCATTAATGTTCCAAGCAGCACTTGATGCTTCCTATGATGTAGATAAACAGAGTGAGTGACTCCTGCTGTCATTGGCAATGCTGTGCTGCCCCTGTCCATGTCTACAGAATGTGGATGGCATTGATAAGCAGTTCCTTATAGTTGTAGTGTTTGCTCAATCCTTGCTGCTCATTTAAATTAATGTGGATGTGCTCTCAGATTTATACACTAGACTGGGCCTTCCTCCCACTTTTTATCCATCTCCCTAAGCTACTCTATGGGCCTCCTCCTCCTCTTTCTTTCATAATGAAGTTCTGGAGGTGAAAGAGCTAATAGTCAAATCTAACATAGTTTACAAAATTGAGTCAATCTTCTTCAAAAGTATGGTCTAGTACAACAAAACAATGGCTCTGTGCCAAGTTTGAACGACTCTGCAAATTATATGGAACACAATATGGAGGACAGGTTGTCTTTTTAATAAAGACATTAAGATGGAAATCTGCATATTAACATGCACTTCTTTCAAGGCCATAAAAAAGCCAATATTGAAAAAATAGCTGACACTCCAGAGGCAAGTAATAACTTGTTATTGGATGAGCTTGATTTGGACCCAGATTTTCCTATATTCTGAAAGGCTATAGAATCTTTCAGTCATGCCTTATTCAGACTTGGTAGGAGTGTTTTATTGATAAGAAAATGTATAATTGCGCTAACTTTCCTTTGTTCTGTGAGTGTAACCCGAGAAGCACTGAGCAACGTTAGTGATCATTGTAGATCTTGCCACTCCCGTAGACGAATCAATTAAAGATTGCCATGGTTTACCTTTAAGCAGTTTGTTGCTGTCTGCTTTTTAAGAGACAAACTTTGACAGAGGCATCATCATTCATTATAATGACATAGAACTCCAATATTATATCAAACGTTGTAGTTTGATAAAACCCCAATATTCTGAAAGAACAAATGGGCCTGTCAATCATGTTCTTTTATATTGACTCTAATTATAAATTTAATCTGTTGTTTCCTCTTGGACATTTGTAGGATCCAGGTCAGCCTTGAACTTACTGGGTTTTTTATTTACTATTTTCCTAGGCATTATACACGATTTCATGGACGACCAGTCTTCTCATTGCTGGGTTGCCTTAGTACATGAATTATCATACTGTTTCTCTTGTGGCGAATGTTGTGATGCTATCTCTGTTGGACTGTCTTTCCCCGTTTCCAAATAGATCTAAATGAGATTAATCTATGTCCTGAATTTCCTTAGCATTAGTACTCCATCACTGTGCAGCTGCTGTGAAGAGTGGTGTCTTCTCCATAGCTCAGAAGAAGTGCTTCGTCAATGTTGTTATTGCACCATTAGATTGATATTCCATGATCTCTTGCCTCTGCGCCTCCTTTACTGTGTGAACCGTCTTTCATCTACCTTATTTGGCCAGTAAAGAGAAGTGAAACACTGCTTCTTTTTTCATGTATTGTTCAAAATAAATAATTTAAACTTGAAAAATATGCAATATGCCTATTTCCGTCAGATTATATGTGCATTAATTGTGAGCTCAATTGTGAGCTCAGTGTTGCTGCCATACAACAGACATGAAGTGGTTATTACCAAGAACTTTTCGTAATAATCTAGGTGGAATGATTTTGTAAGCAATCTTCACACAGAATAATGCATCAGGAGACTGTGATCTATAATCCTGATATACTGTACATTATTTAGCAATGTCTTCAAAATATATATGCCTATCCCAAGTGAATAGACATATTCCCAAGCGAATATTTCCAAATGTTCATAAATTTGCTTTGCAATTTCTTCTGTATTACTATCCTGCAACTTACCTTTCTCCAGCCTTGTATGGTAGACAGTTAATAACATTTGTGGTGAAAGGGCTTCACATCTTCTTTCTGTTCTGTGTCTTGGTCAGCCGATGCATTTAATGTCTGTTCATCTCAAATCTGGCCCCATGTGTAGTTTTAGCATCTTCATTGCAACATTTGATTGCAATGATAGAGAAATCATCTTCCACTGGCAGTGTACACATTTCTCTGTGTTTGTTGTGGATTATTCATGATAACCCTGCCATTCAGAACCATAGATCTATAGCATGATTTTTCACTTGGTTGATGTTGTAATGAACCAAAAGGATTCAATGCTGAACTTTTTTCTTATACAGATCATATACCTTTTGCTCATCATTGTCTCGCCAATATAATGTGTTTTATATTCAGATCAGTTTATTGTCATATATGTCAGTGTGCAATGAAATTCCTTGTACAATAAATAAATACAATAATGAGTGCAAAAGTTGAATAATTGAAAGATTATAATGCCATCTGAAGTAGTGCAAAAACTGCCAGTACAATAATGGAATAACTGAATGAGATGGAGTTAAGAGTAAGAGTACATGATAACAGGTTCAAGAAACTGGTAACACTGCGAAAGAAGGTATGGTTAAGTCTGGACGATTGGCTTTCTAGCATTGTATCTTCTTCCAGAAGTTAGAAGAGAGAAAAACAAATGGACAGGCCTCAGTTAATAACCTCAGCTTTCCCTTTAACTGGCTGAGCCTGAATTCTTCCACTTAACAGATCTAAGTACTTCACCTCTTCCTGCATGAATCCATATCAATTGTTTTAAACTTAACATTATATTGACCAAGCTTCTTGATCACTTCTTCAAGGATGTGAAGATCTATTGCTCTCTATTGGATGCAATTAGGGTCTCAAGTCAAGAGTATTTTATTGTCATATGATCCAGACACAACAATGCAATTAATCCTTGCAGCAGCACAACATAGATCATATATATGTAAACATGTAAAAATATATATATGGCCAGTGGGGGGGGGGGGGGGGGGGGAGCTTTTTGTAGCGCTTGTATGGGTGTTGTGGGTCAAAGGGACTGGTTTCCGGAGGGCTAGTATGGACATTGTGGGCCGAATGGATTATTGGGCTGGCAGTTCAGTCACTGAGGCTTGGCAGTACAGTCACTCAGACCTGGTGGGCTGGCAACTGAGAAACTGCCAGATATTCTGCCCAAAACAGGTGACTCTGTGAGAGAGAAGTGGGAGAGGGTGGGCTGAATGGACATGCAAGCATGCACGCATGCATGCATGCACACATGCACACATGCACACATGCACACATGCACATGCACACATGCACATGCACATGCACACACGCACACATGCACTGACACACACACACACACACACACACACACACACACACACACACACACACACACACACACACACACAGCACCAATACTAAAACGCCAAGTAACTTCAGAGCATGGAAAGCATAATGAATCCTGTTATTAACCATATACTCTATGTAAGAAGTTTGAAAATAAGAACACAGGTGTGTCTAAACCGAATGATTCAAACGTTTAAAGCCATTTTTATTCTGAAACAATCCTCTACAGCTGCTGCTACAGCAAAAACGTGCTTTAAATAACTTTCAACAAACACACTCACCATATACATGGCAGTAAGCTCTCTTGAATTACTCAAACAGTTCAGGGTGGCGTCTCCATTGTGCGCCTTCCGCACTCAGCGCCACCTCTCCACTAAGCGGAAATGACGCACTCAGTACCACCTCTCCACTAAGCAGAAGTCACGGAATGAGCGACAATTTTGCATTAAACACAGTCCTGATCTGATAAAACATTTATTCATGGTTTTTCCTTCCAAAAACTGTTGCACACTTTTCAATAAGGCACAGTTAAAAGGCACATTTTCAAAATAAACCTGTTTCATTTGGCAAAGAAACTTTAATTAAGCAAGGCAACTTTAATTAAGCAAGGCAACTTTAGCATTCTGAAACCAACTTTTCAATTAGGCAAGGCAACTTTAGCATTCTCAAACCAAAACACACTCTTAGCAAGCATTTTCAAACCACATTAAGGGCACTCACAGTTTAGTAGGCATGTGTTCAGGGTTAGTCACAGCTCAGACTGAGAGATGTGACCCTCTCGTTCCCCTATCTTGCAGAGACTGACTGAGGCACTCAACACTTCCGGGTTTTATAGTCCCTCCGGAAGGGGCATGGCCTTCAGGAGAGAGAATCTAAACATTTTTTAAACACTAATAACTCTTTTATTTTTCATCGATGGGAAAAATCCTCTTGTCCTGCGCAGCGGAGGAGGAATCTGAGTAAGATGGCCAAAATCACAGCCGTAAGAGGCAATGTTTTTTCTAAAATTAATATACAGAACAACAGGAAGTGGTCAAGATCACACTTTTAGTAATATAGATATTGCAGTGTTTAAGAGCCTGATGATTATAGGGAAGAAGCTGTTCCTGAACCTGGACATTACAGTTTTCTGGCTCCTATATATTTTTCCCGATGCAGGAGTGAAATGAACGTGTGTCCAGGGTTGTGTACAGTAGGTCTCTGATGATGTTGCCTGAGTTTTTGAGGTAACGACTCCTGTAAATCCCTTCGATGGTGAGGAGGTCAGTACCCTTGATGGACAGAGCAGTGTTCACTACTTTTTGCAGTCTTCTCCATTCCTGCGCATTCAAGTTGCCGAACCAGATCGTGATGCGACCAGTCAATATGCTCTCTACTATACACCTGTAAAAGTTCAAGAGAATCAAGTCAAGGGGTCCGGAACTCAGGTTCCCATATCTGACTTCCGCATCCGATCTGCGGGTCGAATTTGCTGCCTGAGGCCGGGTCTCTGGAATATCAATCACAGTCTCCTTTGTCTTGCTGACATTGAGGGAGAGGTTGGTGTTTTGGCACCAGGTTACAAATCTCTATCTCCTTTCCCATACTCCGTTTCTTAATTATTTGATATTCGACCCATTCCAGGTGCATCATTGGCCTGACACTAAAATGGGCACTGTCAATCAACCTTCCCAATTTCATCAGGAACATCAATTGATTACTTTGCTTTGGCTGGTTGTCCTCACCCTCAGCCTGATTTTCTGTTGAAATGATCAATACAGTGTAGTAAGGTGTAAAGGCCCTGTCCCACTTTCCCGAGTAACTCACAAATTCTCCCGAGTTTTCCCCTTGATTCAAACTCGGAGATGTCAGCCGTGGGTACACTGGGCTATTTTTTTTACTCGTGGACATTTTTCAACATGCTGAAAAAATGTCCCGACTTACCTGATGCCCTAAGTACCTACGGCTGGCATTACGAGCCACTACGAAATATCTACGGACTCCTACGGCCTCCTACGTACTCGCTACGGACTCCTACAGACTCGCTATGGACATTCTCTGAGTTTGAAACAAGGGGAAAACTCAGGTGAATTCGTGAGTAACTCGGGAAAGTGGGACAGGGGCTTAAGTGTTGAAGTGCCTACATCCTTACAATTGCCCATCAAGGCAGAAGCAGGAGCAAAAGCCCAGAAACAGGTGAATCATCGCGGCTATTCACTGGCAAACACTTGCCATCTGTGACCTGCGCTGCCAACCTTTGACATTTATACAAACTGTAACCAATAAGTATGGAATTTTTTACTCCTGGAATTTGCAATTGTTCAGTTAGAGTCATAGAGTTATACAGGGTGGAAACAGGCCCTTCGGCCCAACTTGCCACAGCAAACAACATGTCCCATCTACACTAGTCCCACCTGCCTGATTTGGCCCACATTCCTTCAAATCTGTCCTATCCATGTACCTGTCTATTTGTTTCTTAAATGTTGCTTTAGTCCCTGCTTCAACTACCTCCTCTGGCAGCTCGTTCTATACACCCACCACCCTATGTGTTCTGTGAACTATTGCCTGTTACCCACAGTAGCTGCAGGTGACATTGACCGATCATCACTGCAAATGAAAATAAGTGTTTCTGTTGTTTGGTAGTCTTGTTTGCCGCAACCAATAAGGTTATGGATTACAGACAAGTTGCTAATGGTTTGAAAGTATTGTAGATGGGAGCATTAAATTACAAAATAGGAATAGATTAAATGAAAAGTGGCAAATGGATTTCAATGTGGCCAAATGTGAGGTCATTCACTTTGGATTAAAAAAGCATTAGAACAGAGCACTCTGTAAATGGTAAAAAAATTAAAAACAGTGGCAATCCAAAGAGACTTGTGGATCCATAAATATAGATCATTAAAATGTCATTGATGTACATAAAAGATAATTGAAAACCTAATGGTATGTTGGCCTTTATGTAACTAGAGAACTGGGGGGCAAGTGTAAACTGCAGCTTGACAAACTCCTGGTTAAATCACGCATGAAGAACTGTGAGCTATTCCAGGCAGCACAGTTTAGGAAGGATATGCTGGGCTTAGGGCAGTGCAAGATAATAACTAGACTCCAAGGGTTAGGCTGGTGCTGAGAAATTACACACAATTACAGGCATTTAAAGGTTGAAGTAATTTGATCAGAGTGTTCAATACGTTATAACGTTTCGGGAGTGAAGCTAGGACACGTATTGAAAAAATGACATGACAGAAATTTAGAATTTCTGTCAGAAAAAAAACAATTATCTCGTTAATTTTAAGTCTGATTAATAGATAAGGATATGGAAAAAAAGGTATTATGGAGTTACGACTTAGATCAGCTATAAATGCGAAGATAGCCCTCCACAGGTAGGTAGCGAATTCCGAGTTTTCACTTGATAACAATTCCTCCTGATTTAAATGCAGATTATTCTGATCTTATTGAGGTGCTTAAAATCTCACGGAGGACATTGGATAAAACCGTGATCTTTGTATTTTTGTTTATTAATCAATATTATTATCTGTATATTCATGCCTAACTATATATGTAACAACTAATACTTATTAAATATCTATATTACCACTAAAATTATTAACATTAACATTTCTCATAAAAATTTAATACTGTATATGATTGATAACAATGATTAATAATAAATAGTCTTCGATTAACGTAGAAATGAATTACATACTTATATTATATAGGAAGATATGCAAGAGGTAAATTAGATTACGTCATTAAAAAAGTTTAACGGTTTTTCTCTTTATTTTTCGATTTAAAATTAAATTTATAGATTTAGCGAAAAAATTAACATGATATGTGAGAATAATAACGTTGGGAATTTTTGCTGTTTTTGAACTTTTCTTCAGGGTTACGTGTTTATGTATGTATGCATATGGGTATATATGTATATATATGTATATATATATATATATATATGTATATATATATATATGTGTGTGTATATTGTGTGTGTGTATGTATGGATATGTAAATAAGTTTGTTACTCCCAAAGAAGTTATTTGAATGTTAGAAATAATCTTTTTTTTTTTCTTCGGGCACGGAGCTGGAAATTTTTTTTTTTACAAAGGCTACGGAAGTCTTTAGAATTCTAGCCACGTTAGTGTGGCTATCACTAACTACACTAATTGTAGAGGTAGTTCTTTTTCTTTCACCCTATACTAACCAACTCTATCACTTTTTTCACTTTAAATAGTTTTATAATTTAATGTTTGAATGGAAAAATAAGATTAATACAAGGAGATGTGTTCGGAAGAGCGATGTATATGATTTTAAATTCATCTATTTGAGGTTCGGGAGCAGGGTCAGGTTCTATGTGTTGTACCTTCTGCTCGGTTATAGACCACCTTAGAAACAATATGCAAGATGTTAATATGATAAGAGGGGGTCAGGGAATAACATTTTGTAGTTGGAATGTCAAGGGAATTAATGAACCAATTAAGAGAGGTAAAGTTTTGGCACATCTAAATTTAATCAAAACAGATATAATATTTCTACAAGAAACACACCTTAAAAAGGAATCTCAACATAGACTTAAAGCTAAATGGATCGCTGAATCATATCATTCCTCCTTTTCCCATAAGTCCAGAGGAGTTGCAATACTAATTCGTAAAGGAATACCTTTTAAGAACTCTTCAACAATAGTGGATATTGATGGTAGATATATTATATTAGTTGGAGAGTTAAATGGAGAAAAAGTGATTCTTCTTAATGTTTATGGGCCTAATTTTGATAACCCCAAGTTTTTTAATAAAACATTTAATAAAATTCCTGAATTTACACAATATAAATTAATAATTGGAGGAGACTTCAATTGTACATTAGATCCATACTTAGACAGATCATCAAGGCAAAAAAAAGTAAAATCTCAATCAAGTGTATTTCTAAATTCATTTATTAATACCACTAATATTAAGGATGTCTGGAGAATAGAAAACCCAACGGGATGGGAATATTCATTTTATTCACCAGTACACAAAACATACTCAAGAATAGATTATTTTTTAGTTGACTCTACGTTTATCCCATTTATTTATAATTCAAAATACCATAACATTATAATCTCAGATCACGCACCTGTAACATTCATGATTAAATTAAATGGAATGTCCGAGAAACAAGCATATTGGAGATTTAACCCACAAATTTTGAACGAAAGATCATGCCAGGAATATATTATTAAACAGATTCAAATATTTTTTGAGGTAAATGACAACCCTGACACACCTATTTCTCTTATGTGGGAAACGTTTAAAGCGTATGTTCGAGGTACATTAATTTCTGCTCAAGCATTTTATAATAAAGAGAACAGGATTAAGCAACAAACATTGGAAATTGAAATCAAGCAACTAGATATAGAAAATGCGAGAATGCCATCTACTTTAAAACATAATAAAATTGCGGTATTGAAATATAAATTAAATAAAATGTATTCAGAACAAGTAATAAAACTTTATCAAAAAACCAAACAACTACATTTTGAATTTGGAGACAAACCACAAAAATTATTAGCACGTCAATTACGAAAAATGGAAGGGGAAAAAACAATTCATAAAATTAGAACAGAGACAGGAGAATTATTAAAAATGCCCAAGGATATAAATGATAGATTTCTCCAATATTATCATAACCTTTATTCAACTAAAACCGTAGCACAATCAGAAGGAATAGCAGATTTTTTAATAAAATGTAATTTAAAAGGTTTAGATTCAAACGATAGAGAATTATTAGAAAGGGAGATTACGATAAAGGATATTGAGGAGTCTATTGGCTCTTTAAAAAATGGTAAAGCAGTAGGACCAGATGGTTTAGGTTCCGAATTTTATAAAAAATTTTATGATTTGCTTAGCCCACGTTTACAAAGACTGTATGAGTATATATATACTCAACAGAAACTTCCAGACACTTTAAATGAATCAATAATAACACTTATTCCTAAAGCTGATAAAGATCTGGAAGACCCGGGATCAATTGCACTTTTAAATACAGATCAGAAAATTTTAACTAAAATACTAGCGCATAGATTAAGTACAGTGATGAATAAATTAATACACCCTGACCAAACAGGCTTTATTCAGAAACGGTACTCGTATTATAATCTAAGAAGATTATTTAATATTATATATTCTAAGAGAATTATTAATGAAGATCTAGCAATAATTTCACTTGACGCTGAAAAAGCATTTGATCAGGTCGAATGGCCTTATTTATTTTCGGTGATGGAAAATATGCAGCTAGGGGAGAAATTCTGTACATGGATAAAACTGTTATATACAAATCCCACGGCTAGAATATTTACAAACCAAAGGTTGTCACCTAAATTTAGCCTATCTAGAGGTTGTAGACAAGGATGCCCATTATCTCCATTATTATTTGCGCTTGCTATTGAGCCACTGGCAGAAAGAGTTAGGGGGCATCCGGGAATACATGGGTATAACACAAAGGACACAGTGAATAAAATTTCTCTATACGCAGATGATGTATTAATTTACATTACAAAACCAGAAATTAGTATTCCAAACTTATTAAAGCTAATAACCCAATTTGGTTCACTTTCAGGATACAGAATAAATTGAAATAAAAGTGAAATTATGCCAATAAGGGAACATAACAAACAGACAATACAACAATTTCCATTTAAAATAGTAAATGAAAAATTTAAATATCTAGGTATTTATGTAACTAAGATATATACATCATTATTTAAAGCAAATTTCCCCCCATTACTGAACAAACTACATAAGAATATTCAATACTGGAAAACACTTCCTATCTCAATGGTAGGCAAAATCAATGCCATAAAAATGATTTTTTTACCGCAAATATTATATCTTTTTCAGACAATTCCGATATATCTGGCAAAAAACTTTTAAAAAAAATTGGACTCTATTGTTAATGATTTTATCTGGGATTATAAGAATCATAGGATAAACAAAAGACACTTGTGTAAATCAAAAATAAATGGAGGCTTGGTTTTACCCAATTTTTTGTTTTATTTCTGGGCAGTTAACATTAAAAATATGAATTTCTGGTTGGAAGAAATAGATCATCAACCAGACTGGTTAAAAATGGAAAAGGAAGATTGTTTACCTTTTGATATCGGTTCGATATTATTTGCTACGTCTAAATTAAACAAAAAAATTTATAGGGAAAACCCTATAATATTTAGTGCTATACGAATCTGGAAACAATTAAAAAAGACATTAAAATTAGATAATTTATCACTTTTTCTTCCAATTGTGAATAATCCTTTGTTTAAGCCTTCATGGTTGGACGGGGGTTTTACACAATGGAAGAATTATGGAATTAAAAATATGGGACAACTTTACAAGGAAGGCACTTTTCTGACATTTCAGGAATTGCAACAGACTTATGGACTTCGAGGAAATGATTATTTCAGATATCTTCAACTTAGAGATTATGTAAAATCGAACTCCCAAAATTTTCGAATTAGAAATTCAGAAATTCTTGATGAATGTTGGAACAAACATCCTAATACAGAAAAATTAATATCTTATATATACAATATCTTATTAGACAGTGACATTCCCTCGACGGACTTACACAGACAAACATGGGAAAAAGAATTAAATCAAGTAATAACGAAAGATACTTGGGAAGAAAGTTTGCAACACATACATCAGTGTTCACTAAACGCCAGACATTCTCTAATACAATTTAAAGTAATACATAGGTTACATTATTCAAAAACAAAACTACATAAAATTTTTCAACATATCTCACCTATATGTGATAAATGTCAACATTTAGAAGCTACATTATCTCATATGTTTGCAAACTGTATAAAAATTAAAAAATTCTGGGTAAATATTTTTAGTATAATATCTAAAGTAACCAGCACACAATTGGACCCAGATCCAAAATTAATAATACTCGGAATATTAGAATTAAATCAAACACTTAGAACAACACAAAGAAACTTTATTGATTATAGTTTAATAACAGGAAAAAAATTAATTCTAAAATTTTGGAAAGGACCTACGGCCCCCACAATCAAAATGTGGATTATAGAAATGACGGAGACCTTAAACGTGGAAAGAATCAGATTTTCCCTGTTGGACAAACAGGAATTATTCGTTGGAACATGGTCTCCTTTTATTGATTACTTAAAGGGTCAGAATGGTTCAGCACAGGAACCTGACTAGCACGCGGGCTAAAGAATGGATGAAATACTATACTCTGAAATGTACGAATATATCTCGAATGAAGTCTTTTTTATTTTAATAAATTTTTCCATTCATCTTTAACTACCTTTTTTCTTTTTTTTTTGTTTTTTTTTTTTGTTTTTCTTCTCTTTCTTTTCTTTCTTTACTTCATCTATCTCTTTAGTTCTATCTAGTTTAAAAAAAAAAAAAGGCAAAAAGTATTGGAGACAATGTAATAATAATTGACAATATTATCAATTTAAAAATGTAAGACTGTAATGATGTAATTTGGTTATGTACCTATCTCCAATAAAAAATATTTTCAAAAAAAAATCATGAGAGGAATATATCGGTAGATTCACAATGTCTATTGCCCAGAGTAGATGAATCGAGGCCCAGAGGAAATAAGTTTAAAGTGAAGGGGAAAAGATTTAATAGGAATTAGAGGGGTAACTTATTTACACAACGTGTGGTGGGTGTACACAAAAATGCTGGAGAAACTCAGCGGGTGCAGCAGCATCTATGGAGCGAAGGAAATAGGCGACGTTTCGGGCCGAAACGCTTCTTCAGACTGATGGGAGGGTGGGGGGGAGAAGGAAGGAAAAAGGGAGGAGGAGGAGCCCGAGGGCGGGGGGATGGGAGGAGACAGCTCGAGGGTTAAGGAAGGGGAGGAGACAGCAATGGTTAGCAAAACTGGGAGAATTCAACGTTCATGCCATCCGGACGCAAGCAACCCAGGCGGAATATGAGGTGCTGTTCCTCCAATTTCCGGTGTTGCTCACCCTGGCAATGGAGGAGACCCAGGACAGAGAGGTCGGATTGGGAATGGGAGGGGGAGTTGAAGTGCTGAGCCACCGGGAGTTCAGGTAGGTTATTGCGGACTGAGCGGAGGTGTTCGGCGAAATGATCGCCCAACCTCCGCTAGTCTCCCCGATGTAAATCAGCTGACATCTAGAGCAGCGGATGCAGTAGATGAGGTTGGAGGAGATACAGGTGAACCTTTGTCGCACCTGGAACGACTGCTTGGGTCCTTGAATGGAGTCGAGGGGGGAGGGGGGAGGTGGCAGTTGAGTCAGGGACTTTCCCAATGTTTAAGAAACAGTTACAGTAGGTTGGATAGGACAGGTTTAGAGGGATATGGGCCAAACACAGGCAGATGGGACTAGTGTAGCTGGGACATGTTGGCCAGGGAGGGCAAGTTGGGCTGAAGGGCCTGTTTCAACACTGTATCACTATGACTATAAAATCCTGTTTATTTTAAGTGATCACTGAAGTTGTCAATGTACAATACAATACAATACAATTCAATTTATTGTCATTTGGACCCCTTGAGGTCCAAACGAAATGTCGTTTCTGCAGCCATACATTACAAACAAATGGACCCAAGACACAACATAATTTACATAAACATCCATCACATTGCTGTGATGGAAGGCCAAAAAAACTTATCTCTCCACTGCACTCTCCCCCCCGATGTCAGAGCCAAAGTCAAAGCCCCCGGCGGGCGATGGCGAATTGTCCCGCAGCCATTAAAGCCACGCCGGGTGATGCAAGGTCGCGCACCGGGTCTTGATGAGTTCATGTCATCGGGCCTAATACGTCAATAGGTCATTTGGTCCATCAAGTCTACTCTGCGATCAGTCTAGTGCTCAAAGCAATTTAATATTTTCAGGTGGGGATGTGGAGGGGAAATAATACAAGAGACAATTTCAAGAAATTCAATTTTCGTACATCTAAACGTACATAAACCCATAAGAAACAATACGATATGATAGAACTATATTTATCCCAGGAGGGAATTGATCTGCCATCTCAAAATACATGAAACATGAAATTAAAGTTACGAGTGGAAAGGGATGTGCAAAGATTGCGGGGGGGGGGGGGGGGTGGGGGGAGGGGGTGGGGAGGGGAGGGGGAGAGAGTCAGTCTCAGTCTACCCCACGAAAGAAGGGGGAGGAGTTGTACAGTTTGATAGCCACAGGGAACAAGGATCTCCTGTGGCGTTCTGTCCTGCCCCTTGGTGGAACCAGTCTGTTGTTGATGCTACTCTTCTGCTTAACAAGTGTGTCATGGAGAGTATGAGCTGTATTGTTTAGGATGCTCCGTAGTTTGAGGAGCATCCTCCCCACCAAACCACCTCCCATGAATCCAACTCCACTCCCAGGATGGAGCCAGCATTCCTGATGAGTTTGTTGATCCTATTGCCATACACCGCCTTCGCACTGCTGCCACCAACACACAGTAGTGAAGAAGATGGCACTGGCTACCACTGATTGGAAGAAAATCTGCAGCATCATGTTGCAGACATTGAAGGAGCGGAGCCTTCTCAAAAAATGCAGCTATTTCTGCCCTTCTTGTACAGGGCCTCAGTATTCCTGGACCAGTTCAGTTTACTGTCCAGGAACATTGCCAGATATTTGTATTCCCTGGTAAACTGCACATACACACCATTGATGGCGGCAGGGACAGTGGTGTTCCTCTCCTCCTAAAGCCCACCATTAACTCCTTAGTCTTGTTGGTGTTGAGCTGCAGGTGATTCAGCCCACGCCACTCCACAAAGTCATTGACTGCACCTCTGTATTCAGCTTCCCTCCCCTCACTGATGCAGCCCACAATTGCAGAATCTTCTGAAAATTTCTGCAGGTGGCAAGAGTCCGATTTATATCTGAAGTACGAGGTGTAGATGGTAAAAAGGAAGGAAGAGAGGACTGTCCCCTGTGGGGCCCCTGTGTTGCTTACTACCATGTCTGAGATGCAGTTCTATAGCCTGACATATTGTAGTCATCCAGTCTGTGAGCATCCATCAGCATCTTCATCAGTTTGCTCCCTAGCAGAGCAGGCCGGATGGTGTTAAAAGCGCTGGAGAAGTAACATAACATGACTCTCACAATGGTTCCTGGCGTATCCAGGTGAGTATAGGAATGATGGAGCATGTGGATGATGGTGTCCTCAATCCCCATCTTTGTTTGGTAAGCGAACTGCAGGTGGTCCAGGTCGGGTTTAACCAGGGGTCACAGGTGAGTGAGCACCTGCCTCTTTAGGGACTTCATGATATGTGAAATTAGCACCACTGGTCTGTAGTCATTGTAGGAGCTGGGACCCATCCTCTTTGGTACAGGGACCAGGCAGGATGTCTTCCACATCACAAAAACCATCTCCAGGCTCATGCTCAGGTTGAACATATGCTGGAGTACTCCATACAACTGGCTGGCGCATGCCTTCAGTGCCCTAGTGCTTTGCCTGGGCAGAGTCTGCTCTGCTCCTGCCTCACCTGCTCAGCCTTGATAGTCAGGTGCGACAAAGAAAGGGCAGAGGAAGTGGACCAGGGGGATTGATGGCGTGTCTGTTGGGGAGCAGGGGGGAGGGTGGGCAATGGTCCCTCCATCAAATCTATTAAAAAAACAGGTTTAGTTTGTTGGCCCAATCCTGCTTGCTTTCCCTCCTCAGGCCACCGGTCTTCTTGTAGCCTGTAATGCTCTTCATACCACTCCACACATCCCTCATGTTGTTTCTGCTGAAATTTCAGCTCCAGCTCCTTCCTGTAGTCTTCCTTGCCCTTCAGGTCTTTCTGCTCCCATTTCACCTCCTCCCTGTCACCATTCCTGAAGGCCCTCGTCTTCCGTTTGAGAAGGGTCTTTATGCCACTGGTGACCCAGGGCTTATTGTTGGGGAAACAGTGTACAGTCTCCTCAGGCACAAAGTTATCCACAAAGAACTTTATGTACAGTAGCTGGCAACACAGTCCGTAAGTCCATCAATGTTCTCTCCACGGGGACGACAGAGTGCGTCCCAGTCTGTGACTCACACAGAGAGTGGTGAATCTCTGGAACTCCCTGCCACAGAGGGTAGTCGAGGCCAGTTCATTGGCTATATTTAAGAGGGAGTTAGATGTGGCCCTTGTGGCTAAGGGGATCAGAGGGTATGGAGAGAAGGGAGGTACGGGATACTGAGTTGGATGATCAGCCATGATCATATTGAATAGCGGTGCAGGCTCGAAGGGCCGAATGGCCTACTCCTGCACCTAATTTCTATGTTTCTATGTTTCTATGTGACCTCAAAACAGCCCTGTAGAGCTTCACAGGCCTCCTGTGATCACCTCCTCACTGACCTTGTGGTCAGAGTCAGCCCCCGGACTATTGGCTTATACCTAGGTAGGACGTGAACCAGATTGTGGTCGAATCGTCCCAGTGGCAGAAGGGTTATGGAGCTGTACGCTCTTTAACATTGGCATAGTGGAGGTCCAATGTTTTCATATGCTTGGTGGTACAGTCAACAAACTGTGTGAAACTAGGTATAGTAGCGCCCAAAGTCATGTGATTGAAATCCCCTGATTTCGCTATGAAAGCACTCGGGTGCTGTGTTTGGTGTCTTGCAGTGATTGTGTGGATGACATCACTCATGCGCAGTGGGTTGGTGGACGGAGGAATGTAAACAGCCACCACAATGGCGTGTGAGAATTCCCTGGGCTATAGAATAGATGGAGACCCACAGCCATCAGTTCAATATCCAGCTACACACATGCTCCTTAACCATGATGTATCATGGGTTGCACCGTTTGTTAGAATAGCAAGTCCCTCACCTTTACACTTGCCACTCTCTCTGCAGTCCCTATCCGCCTGAACAGTCTGAAGGCCGTCCACATTTGAGTTGAATTCAGGGATGTCCTCATGGAGCAATGTCTCTGTGAAACACATCACACTGCTCTCCCAGTATGCCCTCTGGATCCTCACGAGTGCAGCTAGCTCGTTCATCCTGGCAGTAAGTAACCAGCTGACCTTCTTAAATGAAGTTAAACATTAAAACGGCGTAAGCTGCAAATTCTACCAGACACCATATATTCACATAATGATAACATCCTAGTTGATCAAGAACTCAAGAATCTGTGAAAATTTCAATTATGAAACATCAATTGTATTTTAGTTTCTGATGCAAAAAAACGATATCCCGATTCCCATGGAAATTTTTAGCAGTTCATGCGAGCGCAGAGAAACAAGGTACATTAATAAAATTTGAATGGAGCTTGGGCTATGGTCCATTGCGATAAGAGCTGCCTTCTTAAAATAAATGGTGGCAATAGTAATTTGTGCTTCAGCGATATGTAGGGAGGCGGAAGACATCTAATATGTTGGTGAATCTGACACATTTGGAAATTGCATGGAAAAAATAGACAACAGAAAGACGCAAGGTGTTGGAGTAACTCAGTTGGTCTGGAAGCATCTCTGGAGAACACTGATAGGTGTAATCATGACATTTTTTCAGACTGATTGTAGTAGGAGGAGAGAACATTGGAAGAGAGGTGGGAGCGGGACAAATATGACAAATGATAGGTGGACACAGTTACGGTTTGATTGGCAGATGGTTGGACAAAGGCCAAAGATGATTCAAGAGAGAGAGAGAGTTTATTGTCATGTGTCCCAGATAGGACAATTTGCTTCAGCACAACAGAATATAGTAGGCATAAATAAATACAGAACAGATCAGTGTGACCATATACCATTGAATATATATATATACACACATAAATAAGCAGATAAAGTGCAATGGGCTATTAATGTTCAGAGTTTTGTTTGAGTTGAGTTTAATAGCCTGATGGCTGTGGGGAAGTAGCTATTCCTGAACCTGGATGTTGCAGGTTTCAGGCTCCTGTACCTTCTACCTGAAGGCAGCGGGGAGATGAGTGAGTGGCCAGGATGGTGTGGATCCTTGATGATGCTGGCAGCCTTTTTGAGGCAGCGACTGCGATAGATCCCCTCGATGATAGGGAGGTCAGAGCCGATGATGGACTGGTTAGTGTTTACAACGTTTTGCAGTCTTTTCCGCACCTGGGTGCTCAAGTTGCCGAACCAAGCCACGATGCAACCGGTCAGCATGCTCTCTACTGTGCACCTGCAGAAGTTCGAGAGAGTCCTCCTTGACATACAGACTCTTCATAATCTTCTCAGGAAGTAGAGGCGCTGATGTGCTTTATTTATAATTGCATCAGTGTTATCAGACCAGGAGAGATATTGAGATATGCACGCCCAGGAATTTAAAGCTCTTGACCCTTTCCACCATTGACCCATTGATATAAACAGGACTATGAGTCCCCATCCCACCCCAGTCCACAATCAGTTCCAAAGTCCGCAATCAGTTCCTTGATATTGCTGGTATTGAGAGCCAGGTTATTGTGCTGGCTCCATTTGGTCAAACAGTCGATCTCGCTTCTGTACTCTGACTCATCTCCATCAGTGATACGTCCCACAACAGTGGTGTCGTCAACGAACTTGATGATGGAGTTTGCACTATGACTGGCTACGCACTCATGAGTATAGAGTTAGTACAGCAGGGGGCTGAGCAGGCAGCCTTGAGGCGCTCCCGTGCTGATCGTTATCGAGGCTGACGCATTTCCATCAATACGGAGAGGCTGTGGTCTGTGAATGAGGAAGTCGAGGATCCAATTGCAGTGGGATGCGCAGAGACCCAGTTCTGAGAGTTTGGTAACCAGCTTGAAGGGGATGATTGTATTAAATGCCGAGCTGTAGTCAATGAATAACAGCCTGACATATGAGTTTTTGTTGTCCAAGTGGTCCAGAGCGGAGTGGAGAGCCAGCGAGATCGCATCCTCCGTTGATCTGTTGAGGCGGTAAGCGAACTGCAGTGGGTCAAGGTTTTTGTCGAGGTAGCAGTTGATTTGCGCCATGATCAAACTCTCGAAACACTTCATCACCACCGACATTAGTGCCACTGGTCGATAGTCATTGAAGCTCGCAACCTTGCTCTTCTTGGGCACCGGTATAATTGATGCCCTTTTAAAGTAGGTGGGAACCTCAGACCTCAGAAGTGAGAGGTTGAAAATGTCCATAAAAACTCCAGGCAGTTGGTCCGCACAGGTTTTTAGAACACTACCGGGTATACCATCAGGTCGAGGCGCTTTCCGAGGGTTCATTCCCCTGTAGGATTTTCTGATGTCTGTGACCATGACCGAAATTCCATCACAGCGAATGGGGGCTCGAGAAGGCACATCAGTGTTCTCCCTATCAAAACGTGCATAAAACGAATTGAGCTCGTCAGGGAGTGATGTTTTGCTGACACATGTGCTGCCTCCTGATTTTGCCTTGTAGGAGGTGATTGCATTCAGGCCCCACCACAGCTGCCGAACATCCGTCTCATCCTCCAGCTTGGAGCAGGTCCCTTTTGGCTTTTTTGATGGCCTTACTAAGGTCGTATCTGGACTTCTTCTAGTCCTCGGTATCTTCAGACATGAATGCCCGGTGTCTGGTCTTCAGAAGAGTGCAGATCTCATAGTTCATCCAAGGCTTCTGGTTTCATATCTTTCAGGTAATTAGCACCCTAGCTGCTAATTGGATGAGCATGGTTGAAGGGGGTGTGTTCGAAACGCATGCGAGCTCACTCACAGAGACCTTCAGAGCCTCTTCACAGATAAGTCTTTGAAAACACAGATGAATAAATGCTTTATTGTTGATAGAAACCGGTAAAATACATCCAAACTTCTTCCGACGTTACTGCAATCTTCATCGCACTCCAGCTTATTACTTTAAACATTACAAAACTCCTCGTGTCTCCGTTACACTGGAATGATCTCCTTAGATCTCGCATGTTCAAAGGTTTGGAGGTTTGATCCCCATCGTCCCTCCACACTAAACTTAAACAAAACTTCTGCGCAAGCATCTAAGCTCCAAACACGCCCAAAATCACGTCATAAATCCCACCCACAATATAACGGGCAGTCTTTTATTTAAAGGCACATGCCATCGTCAATGACATGCAAAACAAGCCAAATGGCCACTACACTCACCTCTGGGGGTGCGCTCTTTCATTGCTGCCTGTAGGCAGGAAGAAGCAGCACCGCGGTATGGTCGGATTTACCGAAGTGAGGGTGAGGGATAGAGCGATAGGCATCCTTGATGGTGGTGTAGCAGTGGTCGAGGGTGTTTGGTCCTCTTGTGGAGCAGGAGACATGTTGGTGGAAGGTAGGGAGCAATTTCTTGAGGTTTGCTTTGTTGAAGTCCCCAGCTATGGTGGTAAATGCCTCTGGGTAAGACGTCGTGTGTTTGGTGAACACAGCGTGAAGCTCCTCCAGTGCCAGACGGATGTCTGCCTGGGGTGGGATGTAGACCACGGTCAGAATGATGGAGATGAATTCCCTCGGAAGGTAGAAGGGCCGGCACTTTACCGCCAGATGTTCGAGATGTGGAGAGCAGGAGTTGGATAGGACTGTCACGTCTGAGCATCACGCAGAGTTGACCATGAGGCAGACGCCCACTCCTCTCCCTTTCCCAGATGCCTGCGTACGGTCCATACGGCGGATGGAGAACCCTTCAGGTTGGACCGCTGCGTCTGGGGGGCTGGGGGAGTGCCATGTCTCTGTGAAACTGTAGGATAGTAGGGAGAGGGGGCCGAAGTCCCCTCCACTTCAGTCTTACTTGTAGTCCTGCCCGACAGCCACGTTTCCGTACTCCATGGAGACCTCCTCGGTGTTTAAAGGTAGAGTACTTACGGATCTCCGCAAGGTCGGGGAATCCCCTGAGATCAGGGATTCCCTTACAGTCGGCACCTCCAGGATCGTTGCTGCTGGGAGATCCTGCCCGACGACCTTGATTACAGACTCCATGAAGGCCACCCCGGTGTTTACAGGTAAAGTTCTTAGGCGGCTTTTTCACGGGGCGACTTGACGCAAGAGTTAACCAGAGTTTAACATCGTGGGAACCTCGTGCGATAACAGTACGGCATTCGTGGACCACCGTGGACCACCGTAGCGCTAACGGCAGGTAATCGTGTAACTTGGTGACTCGGGAGAAAATTCAAGCAAGTTTGAATTTCTCCAAGAGTGACTTGTACAGTTGTGGTTGAGCATTGCAACATTATATGAACGTAGTGGCCAGTGCGATATCCGTGCGATATCCGTAATAACTCTTGCGATTACCGTGGGAACTCCTGCGAACAGTGAACCCGGAAGCAGGACAGAGGGGACAGAAGGTGAGTAAAAATTGTCTTCTGTGGGATTGAATTTAAAAAATAAAGATTTGCATCCGCATATGGACATCAACTTATTCATGAGTTATGTTAATGAGATTCAAGAAAATAACTATAATCTTTAAAAGGGACTTTAAAAGGGACTTTACTGAAAGGTCCCGCATTTTTATGGTCCGTGAGAAATTTTTCACATGTACTTCTTTGAGAGATACAGCTCGGAGTCCTCGCCGACTAGCGATCGATGCCTTTCCGAAGCAGGGTCCGGAACGCTACCAATCAATGTTCTCCAGAGGCCCGTGTAAGGAGTGAACTGCACATGCTGGTTTAAACCGAAGACAGACACAAAAAGCTGGAGTAACTCAGCGAGTCAAGCAGCATCTCTGGAGAAAAATAGCTGATGTTTCGGGACGAGACACATCTTCAGACTCAATTCCGATTAGGATGTCTGTCGAATCGCCACCTATTCATTTTCTCCAGAGATGCTGCCTGACCCGCTGACTTACTCCAGCTTTTTATGTTTTTCTTCCCAGATCTGACTTACCTGCTGAGTTACACCAACATTTTGTGTCCTTTTGTGCTTATTAACCAGCATCTGCAGTTCCTTTAGACATGACCTAACTTCAGATTTTAGAGATATAGCGCGGAAACAGGCCCTTCGGCCCACCGAGTCCGCGCCGACCACCTATTCTTATCCGGCTTCAGAACGGTTCTTCCTTCCATTCGTTTGGGCACTGACCCGACCTACCAACCTACCTCAATGCGGACATTGGACTTTTCCCCCCTGGAACTGTCCTGAAAACATATATTCTGAACTCTGGTATTTTTCTCTTCGCTCTACCTGGTGTTCTTGTGCATGTGTCGGAGGGAACAGCAGATGCCGGTTTAAAGAGAATGCTGGAGTAACTCGACGGTTCAAAATGCTGGAGTAACTCAACGGGACATGCAGCATCTCTAAAGAGAAGGAACGGGTGACGTTTCGGGTCGAGGCCCTTCTTCAGACTGTACGTGGCTTGGTTATATTCATGTATAGCATTATCTGATATGATTGTATAGCACGCAAACAATAGTTTATTCCCTGCATAGAATCATACAGCGTAGAAACAGGCCCTTCGACCCAACTTGCCCACACCGACCAATATGTCCCATCTACACTAGTCCCACTTACCCGCGTTTGGCCCATAACCATCTAAACCTATCCTATCCATGCTTCAGTCTAATGCGTCTTAAACATTGCGACAGTACCTGCCTCAACTACCTTAACGGATAGCTCATTCCATACACCCACCACCCTTTGCGTAAAATAGTTACCCCTTAGGCTCTCATTAAATCATTCCCCCCGAACCTAAACCTGTATCTGCTGGTTCTCGATATGAGACAATAATAACAAACCAAAGTGAGTTAGGACATCAACGGGGAGATCCTGGATAAACCCAAGGTAGCCACAAAATGGAGGAACTAAGCGCAACAGGCAGCATCTCTGGGGAGAAGGAATGGGTGACATTTCGGGTCGAGACCCTTCTGATATGCTGCCTGTCCCGCTGAGCTACAGGTTGTGTCTATCTTTGTTTTAATCCAGCATCTGCAGTTCCTTCCTGGCCGAACCCGATTGAAAGATGAGAGGCTGGGCGATAAAGCACTGGGTGTGACAAGGATCAGGCTTCAGTAAGCAAAGTAAAGAGAGGTGGCAACGTTATGGAAATGAAGCGGGTAATCCGAGTGATGGCGAGACGGTATCCTCTAATGTGTCGGAAAGAACTGTAGATGTTGGTTTGCGCCGATGATAGACACAGTAATACTGGAGACAGACATAACATACTGGACGGGCAGCATCTGGATAAAAGGAATGGGTGACGTTTCGGGACGAGACTCTGAAGAAGGTTCTCGAACCGAAACGTCACACATTCCTTCTCTCCAGAGATGCTGCCCGTCCCGCTGTGTTACTCCAGCATTTCATGTCTATCTTCCGTATGCTCTGTGATGGTCATCTCGGAGTCAAGTGGCAACTCTGGTCTGTAGACACGAGGAACTGCAGACGCAGGAATCACGAGCAAAACACAGAGAGTTGGACGAGCCTGACCCTTTGAGTTCCTCCATCACTTTGTGTTGAAGTCAGGTCTGGACATTGCTTGGCTCAGTCTCAGGCGCCGGCTAACTAGGAAGGTCGAGTCAAAGTCCAGCACTAACACTCAAGAAATAACGTTTGCGGCCTGATGTTCCTAATATTTAATTGAAATCATTAATAAAGTAAATAAATAGATACCGGTCTAATCAGTATCTACGGGATTGGACAGGCTAGATGCAGGAAGAATGTTCCCGATGTTGGGGGAGTCCAGAACCAGGGTCCCAGTTTTACAGTCTACCGTGGGAACTCTTCAACTCAGTAAAGTAAAGTAAAGTAAAGTAGTCTTTATTGTCATATCAGCGCACAGGCAGCAGTTGATTGTTGCTCTATTCAGTTTCCCAGGGGGTCGGGACGGGACTGGAGTTGGGAGGGAAAGGTGGGGGAGTCGAGGGAGAGGAGGGGGAGACAGATGGGGGTGTCTTCATTTACTGGCGGCGGGTGTCTGTCACTGAAACAGGCAGGTGAGATTTCACATCCACCTTGTGTGTGCCTCTCTCTCTCTCTCCCTCCCTCCCTCTTACACAGGCTGAGAGACTCTGCCTCTGTGAGTGTACGTCTCTTTCTCCCCCTCTCCCACACACAGTAGGACCGAGGTACTGTGCTCAGTCCATCTGTGTCTCCCACATACACAGTAAAACATGTCTCCAAATGAGCCAATTCAACCAAGGGAGGATATTTATAGTGTGTGAAAAAAAAGTTACATCATTTGTGCCACGTGATGATTTAACAACACTTCACAATGTTCATTCAAGATTTAACGGGAAAGCTCGGGAGACGGACAAGTCACTCGCACAAATAACAGAAATGCCGAGTACCGTGGAACTCTTTATCTACCCCCCGTTATATCGTGTGATATCGTGCTAGACCACGACCACTTCACTCTGGTTACATCTTGCGTCAAGTCGCCCCGTGAAAAAGCCGCATTACTGTACCTGCGCGCCTCCGCGAGGTCGGGGATTCCTCTCCGATCAGGGATTCCCTTAACGTCTCTAACATCGGGAGTTCGCAGTAGCGCTAATGCATTTAAATGCGTTAGCAGCTCGCTACTTACAGTGTTGATTTCAGTGGATTCTCTGATGCAGATGAGTTCAAAAATACTGTATTTTACTATTTTTCATTGCGCCGTGGGTAGACGCCATCCTTAAGGGATTAAAAGATGAAAGGACAAAAAAGCATGAGATAAGGATATAAGGATAGAAAAACTGTGAAGTATGTTGCAAGAGGAAGGAATATGTGAAAGGGGATGAGGATAGGGAGAAATGGATGTGCATCCAGCTGAGGCACAGGGCAGAGAGGGAAATACAGGGGACAGGGAATGAAGTGAATTATTCTGCCCACAGTGTTGTTACTGCTAAATAAAAATCAAGAGTCAACACTGTTTTATTGCCATAAATTCCGAAGCGGAACAATGAAATTCCTACTTGCAACAATACAACAAGTATGTAAACATAGCATTCAGCAGACACCGTAATATACAACAAGAAGTTCTATACATTTAAAAAAAATGCACCAGCATAGTGAAAAAACAAAAGCAAAGCCCAAAGTTCCTAGTGCAACCAAGGCAGTTAGCAGTTCAGAGTTTAGTTTGTAGTTTGTAAGGTTCAATAAGCTGATGATTGTTTGGAAGAAGCTATTCTTGAATCTGGACATTACAGTTTTCAGGCTTATTTAGGAGTGAAATGAGTGTGGCAAAGGCGGTGTGGGTCCTTGATGGTGCTAGGTGCCTTTTTGAGGCAAGGTCCCCTGCAGATCTCTTCAATGAACTAGAGAGTAGTGTGGAAACAAATCCTAGGTTGAATCATAGAATCATTAAATTTCAACCATTCAAGTTGTTGATCTCAGCTATTGCTAACTCTTTAAAGTGAAGAGGTGACTGTGAAACTACTTGTATTGTTTCTCCCCATATATATCCTTTCCTGATATGCTTATTTAACCTCCGAGGGAATCAGTGGGGTTTCAGTCTTCTGCTGTACCTTTGGCAAATGATTATCAGAACCCTTGACAAAACTTTTCCAAATCCAGCGAGATTCAACTGTGGAAAATTGGGTGAAGCATTTGGAAATGTTACCCCTTTTCACCATTGCACAATGTAGCTGCATAATACCTATTATTTTGGCACTGTACACAATGATTTGTGTCCAATTTAGCATGCTTCCCCATTTGCAGATCAAATCATGTTGCCTACCATAACATAAAAGCTATAAGACAGTAGATTACAGCATAAATCAGTTAGCAATGCTGATTAAATACTTGGGCTGTCAAAATGAAACTCAGCAATGTAATGCCATTTGTTCGACTAGTAGGGACAGTTATTGAGCAAGAGGAATAGATCTTATCTTGTCTATTTTAAATGATTTTCAATTACTTACTATCATGTAAGCGCACACTTCAGGACTGAGCCAAGTTTTCAATAAATTCATTAAAAGCCATTTAAGTAACTACACGATTTGTTTGATTAGCATTATAGTTTTATAAAGCACAACGAAGGATTAACATTTTTAGAATCTGAGACTGGTTTGTAATACTCACCTGAATGAGAATGGCATTTGTACATCAAAATTCATCAAGGAATAATAACGGACTGCACCATTTCTGTTATTATTTTTGCTCTTGCCATGAACATGGTGGCCAAGGCAGCCCAGGTGGAATGCAGAGGCCCCCTAACCAAGTCTGGTGTACGACAGCCCCCAATAAGAGCTTTTATGGATGACCTTACCATCATCACAACATCGGTTCCAGGAAGTAGGTGGATCCTACAAGGTCTTGAGAAACTTATCACCTGGGCAAGGATGAGTTTCAAGCCAACAAAGTCAAGGTCCATGGTGCTGAAGAAGGGGAAGGTGACTGACAGATTCCACTTCTTACTATCCGGAACTGCCATTCCCTCCATCACTGAGCAACCTGCCAAGAGTTTGCGGAAGGTTTTTGACGCAACTCTGAAAGACTCTGCCGCCATTCAAAAGTCCATCAAAGACCTTGAAGCCTGGCTCACCAAAGTCGACAAGTCAGGTCTGCCAGGCAGATTCAAGGCCTGGATCTATCAGCATTCCGTCCTGCCCCGAGTCCTGTGGCCTCTGCTGGTTTACGCTGTTCCATTCACCACAGTTGAGTCCCTCGAAAGGAAGATCAGCGGCTTTCTCCGCAGGTGGCTTGGCCTTCCCCGCAGCCTCAACAGTGCTGCACTGTATGGGACCAGTAACATCTTGCAGCTCCCATTCAGTGGCTTCACAGGAAGAGTTTATGGTGGCGCGAACAAGAGAAGCTCTGCAGTACAGGGACTCCAGTGACCAGAAGGTGTCATCAGCTGGCATCGAGGTGAGAACAGGGAGGAAATGGAGGGCGGAGAAAGCAGTAGATGTGGCAGAGTCACGCCTAAGGCAAAAGGCATTGGTGGGAGTCATGGCGACTGGCAGAGCAGGTTTGGGATACTTCCCTAAGACACAGGTTGGCAAGGCCCAGGACAAGGAGAGACACCATCTAATCCAGGAAGAGGTCCGAGCAGGTGTGGAGGAAGAGCGTGTGAGCAGGACGGTGGGGCTCAGGCAGCAGGGAGCGTGGACAAGGTGGGAGAGCATACCGCAGCACAGGATTACCTGGCCAAACATCATGCAGGCAGACTTCCAGCGCGTCCGGTTCCTTGTCCAAGCTGTCTACGATGCCCTACCAAGCCCAGCAAACCTCCACGTCTGGGGCAAGAGTGAGACACCTTCCTGCCTACTTTGCTCTGGAAGAGGATCATTAGAACATCTCCTCAGCAGCTGCCCAAAGTCTCTTGAGGAAGGTCGCTATCGGTGGCGCCAAGTCCAGGTGCTCAAGGTGGTTGCTGAGAGCATAGCCACTGCCATCGGTAACAGCAAACACCACCATGCCCCAAAGAAATCAATCACTTTTGTCAAAGCTGGAGAGAAGCCCCGACAACAAACAAAAACAAGGACGGGCCTCCTCTACACAGCCACTGACTGGCAGCTGCACGTCGATCTGGGCAAACAGCTGAAATTTCCACAGCACATCACAGCAACATCACTCCGGCCAGACATGATCATCACCTCCGAAGTGACAAAACAGCTGATCATTCTGGAGCTGACTGGGAAGAGCGTATTGAAGAGGCTAATGAGAGGAAACGCGCAAAGTACCAGGAACTGGTGGAGATGTGCCAGGACAGAGACTGGAAGACATACTATGAGCCCATAGAGGTGGGCTGTAGAGGCTTTGCAGGTCCAGCTCACTCTGCAAAGTCCTCAACCAGTTGGGCATTACGGGGCTGGCAAAGAAGAGGGCCATTCAATCCACATGCGAAGCCGCAGAGAAAGCCACTAGGTGGCTTTGGATTAAGAGGGCTGATCCGTGGGCGGTTGCTGCTGGGACGTAAGTCGGGGCATGAGGATGCGTCCCAGCGCATCCAGAAGATGTATCTTTCACACTGGAGAACACATTGGGGGATGTTCGGACAATGAAAAACATTATCAGAAAACTGACTAACTTAATAAGGTAAATGACCTTATATTTCCCCTTCTCTGTTACACCTGTTGCTCTCTTTTTTCCCCACGACAAGTTCTGCAGGTAGATTCTCCCGTGCAAGTACTGAGCTATTCAGCTAGTTTGAGCTGTGCTGCCTGAGTTCACAGGAAGTTAAGTGTCAAAGTACACCCAGGAAATCTTCAGTGCAGTCTAGCCTCAAATTTGCCACTTCTATGTTCATGCAAGTGTCCCAAACTAGCTAAGGCCCATTGGAGGGAGGGTGGTGTGTGGGCAGTTTGTGGGATGGACTTTGTTGGTGCATGCAAGTACTGGCAAACCGACCAGCACAATGCTGTAAATTATGGTCCACTAAAGCTATATCAATTTAAATAGACCTACTTAGCATTCCCTATGTCACTACTAGTGCCTTCTGAATGACGTAACTTGTTGAGATCTCATATATTTGGTTGATGTACAGTGCTTCACTCCTTTCACTTTGTTTTATTTGCCATATGTAGTTATTCAATTATCAAGGTTATTTTTTATATCAGCATTTTTCCTCCAGTTAACAACAGCAACTCTGAACAAACCAAATTAAAAAGATGTCAGAATTGTAACATAGACATTGTTTGCAATCCTGGGATTTCATGTTATTTTAGTTTCCTCATTCTCAATAGTGCGCCTTTCAAAGACAGATATTTGCCAGCTATTGCTGTGGAAAGGTTAAGGATTTCATAGTCTGTAATGATCTTGGCATCGTTTTCCACTGTAGCTCCTTGTCCACCCATGCTCTGGGTCGTTGTAAAATTGATGTGCTGGAACATGGTCAATTTAATTCCAAAATACAAACACATACATAGAAAGTTTAATGATACACTGGACGTGTGAAGGCAATCACTTCAGAATGGATTTGCATTACATTTTAAATGTTAATTTGGAGCTTTTGCTCCTGTAAAATACAAAGGCATGGGTTGAGGCATGCCAAGAACTCCTGCTCTTGCATGTAATATGAGTCATCAAATCTCATTTAATATACTTTATGAATGATAGAATAACCCTGCCATCATATTGTAGCTTTTATCATTTCATTTAAATCAAAGCATTCTTGAACTGCAGTTCAGTCAAAGCCCAGGGGTAAACCATGAACATGTGTTACAGATAAAGGATGAAGGGTAATATCATGATTCTCGACCATGCATTATATGATGCTCAAAGTTACACTTTATATCAGCTCAAGGCAATAATGCATAATGCCACTTCTTAAAATTTTATTAATTATGGGATGTAGACATAACTGACATTTATAGTTCATCCAAATTGCACCCGAATTGTGGGGGCAGTTAAGAATTATGCACAGCTAGACTGAGAAAGAATGGTAGATTTCATAGTCATATAGCGTGGAAACATGCCCTTCAGCCCAACCTGCCCACACCGGCTAACATGTCCCAGTTACACAAGTCCCACCTGCCTACATATGGCCAATATCCCTTGAAACCTGTCCTATCCATGTACCTGTCTATTTGTTTCTTAGACATTGTGATAGTCCCTGCCTCAACGACTTCTTCTGGCAGCTCGTTCCTTACATCAACCACCCTTTGCTTGAAAAAGTCACCCCTCAGATTCTATTTAATTTTTCACCCTTTCACCTTAAACCTATGTCCTCTGGTCCTCGATTTCCCAACTCTGGACAAGATACTCTGTGCGTCTACCTGATCTATTCATAAAAACACAGAAACATAGAAAATAGGTGCAGAGGTAGGCCATTCGGCTATTTGAGCCAGCATCGCCATTCAATATGATAATGGCTGATCATCCAGAATCAGTACCCTGCTCCTGCTTTCTCCCCATATCCATTGATTCTGTTAGCCCAAAGAACAATATCTAACTCTCTCTTGGATACATCCAGTGAATTGGCTTCCACTGCCTTTTGTCGCAGAGAATTCCTCAGTGCTAAATGGCCTACCCCTTATTCTATAATTGGGATCCCTGGTACTGGGCTCCCCCAACATCAGGAACATTTTTCCTGCATCTAGCCTGTCTAATCCCTAAAGAATTTTATATATTTCTGCAAAAACCTCTCATCCCTCTAAATACCAGTGAATATAAGCTCAGTCAATTCATTCTTTCATCATATGTCAGTCCCACCATCTTGGGAATTAACCTGGTGAACCTACACTGCACTCCCACAATAGCAAGAATGTCCTTCGTCAAATTAGGAGACCAAAACTGCACACAATACTCCAGGTGCAGTCTCATGAGGGCCCTGTACAGCTGCAGTAGGATATTAGGACAAAATTCCTCTGATGATTTTATACACCTCTATAAGATCACATCTGACCTTCCTGAGAGTCCCAGCCTACTCATCCTCGCCCTATAGCTCAGACCCTCAAGTCCTGGCAACATTCCTTGTAGATCTTCTCTGGATCCTTGTGTAAGAAGGAAGGGCAGATGCTGGTTTAAACTGAAGATAGACATAAAATGCTGGAGTAACTTAACGGGTCAGACAGCATCTCTGGAGAAAAGGAATAGGTGGAGTCTCGGGTCGAGACCCTTCTTCAGACTGATCTGAAGATGGGTCTTGATCCAAAACATCACCTATTCCTTTTCTCCAGAGATGCTGTCTGACCCGTTGAGTTACTCCAGCTTTTTGTGTCTATTCTCTGTACTCTTTCCAGGTTGACAACTATTTTCCTACACCTTGGTGCCCAGAACGGAACATCATACTCTAAATGCAGCTTCACCAATGTCTTATATAACTGCAACATGACTTCCTAACTTCTATACTCAATACTCTGACTGATGAAGGCCAATGTGCCAAAAGCCTTTTTGATCACCCTATCGACCTGTGACTCCAACTTCAAGGAACTATGTACATGTACTCCTATATCCCTCTGTTCTATAATGCTCCCCAGAGCTCTACAATTCATTGTGTAGGTCTTGTCCATGTTAGACTTCCGAAAATGCAACCTCACATTTCTCTGTATTAAATTCCATCAACCCATCCTCAGCCCATCTGGCCAACTGATCAAGATCCTGCTGCAATTTTTCACACCCATCTTGACTATCTGCAATACTACCCATGTTTGTATCATCTTCCCTTTAATGACAAAGATGTTTTTTTTAAACTGCCTGGTACCTTCATAGTTACCATTACAACTACTGAGAGCATCTTTAATTTTAGATTCCAGATTTAATTAATTATTAGAATTGAAATTCATCCACTGCCATGTTTTTTTAATCAATAGTCCATACATTTATGTGTCAGTTAAATAACTTCACCACTATTCTACTTATCTCCAGGTGACGCTATGTAAAAGTTTAGAATTTCTGACTATGCCAACAAAAGTCAAAGTATCCTTTATTGTCATTCAGACCTTTTGGTCTTAACAAAATTTCGTGCCTTGCAGTCATACATAAAATAAAAATAATAAAAAAACACAATAAACACACATTTAACATCCACCACAGTGAGTTCACCAGGCTCCTCCTCACTGTGATTGAAGGCAAAAGTCTTAAAGTCTTTGTCTCTTCCGAGCTCCGTGAACGGGCTGGTTCAAACTCCGCGGTCCGGTGTGGTCGAAGCTGCTGAAGCTGCCGCCCTCCAGTCCAGCGGACAAAGCTGTTTTTGCGGGAGCTCCGGAAAAACAGGTCACCAACCTGTGACCTGCAAGCTCCCGACGATGTCGTCCACTGGGCCCACGGCCGAGCCTCCGAAGTCGGGCTGCCAGAATGCTGCCACAGCCCCGAAGTCGGGTCCGCCGCCAGAACGCCGCCACGGCTCCGACGTCGGGCCGCCACTGCCGGAACGCTGCCACAGCCCCGAGGCCACCAGCTCCGCCATTATGCCTCAGCGCAGACGGAGACGGGGTATACGGCAAGAAAAAGTCGCATCCCCTCGAAGGAAGAGACCACAAACATGTTTCTCCCAGCCCCCCCCACACATACACAACCTAATAATCTAAAATTAACTAAAACAGGACAAAAGAAAACAACAACAAAAAGAAAAAACAGACGCACTGCAGGCGAGCCGCAGCTGTCACTAAAAAATGTACAGAGCACAACCTTTGCATAATATTTGTTATAATGCAGAGCACTGAGATATTGAGGGATATCCAAGCTGGGAGCTGAAGACTGGCACATTTAGTGCAAGTTGGTTTGACTATTCCTCCGATCATTCAAGATGTCTAGATTGGGCTGACCTAACTGAAGCAATTACCTTGATTGTCTGGAGAGATTCATCCTTCTGAGAACAGTGCTAACAAGACAAAAACATTTTTTATTAGACAGGTCAAACCAAGGCTACAAGCAGCTGGGCCCAAGCACAAACTGGGAATTAAGATGAGGAAAGTGTGTTTTCCCAGCCTAAAGCAGAACCCAAAGGAATAAGTAAAAATGTGCAATGCAGCAGTGAGCTTAATGTTGTTATAGCTCACATTGTAGGAGAGGTTTAAAAAATACAAAGTTGATGTATTAGTTATTGTGGTGAAATAAACCTATTTTAAGATTGTTTTTTTGGCCTTTAACTCCTCATTCTGCCTATCAAATATTTGGAGATGCATTCATACAGCACTGAGCACTTGCCCTATTGCTACTATTCTTCATAAAATGCTATCTATATACATACATACATACACACATATATATATATATATATATCCTTCCTACAGACACACACATATATGTGTAGGAATTGGAAGGAACTGCAGATGCTGGCTTACACCAAAGATAGATACAAAATACTGGAGTAACTCAGCTGGTCAGGCAGCATCCCTGGAGAAAAGCAATAGGTGATGTTTCATGTTGAGACCCTTCTTCAGATGATATATAACTGAGGTTGTCATTTAGATGCAAATGAAGCTGGTTTTCCTCTTCTTTGGAAATCCCTTGGTCTGCATGTTTAGGTATATTAAAGACTGTACAGGTTTCCATGCAGCTCAGCGCATTTGGCTCATTTGTGAGTATCTCTCACATAATCACAAATATGGACACAAATATTGAATAAGGGTATTGTGTGAGATAGTTACTATGGAACAGTAAGAGTAAATGGCATTGTTAGTCAGCTGGGAGCAGGAGCAATATTGATATAGTTTAGGTCAGGGGTCGGCAACCTTGTTCTGCATAGGGGCCAGGACCCAAGCCTGTGAGCGGATGGCAGGCCACATCTATCGACTATTGACTTGAAATGGATTGACTTGATTTGACTTGAAATGGATTGACTTGACTTGACTTGAAATTGATAGATGTGACTTGAAATGGATTGACTTGGCTTGAAATGGATTGACCTGACTTGACTTGAAATGGATTGACTTGACTTGACTTGATGTGACTTGAAATGGATTGACTTCTTGAAATGGATTGACTTGAGTTGACTTGAATGGATTGACTTGACTTGAAATGGATTGAAATGGATTGTTCGCTCTGCACTCATTGTGCTTGACTTGACTTGACCCACAACACCCATGCCAGCGCACCAAAAAGCCCTACCCCCCCCCCCTACCCCCCCCCCCCCCCCCCCCCCCCCCCCCCCCCACTGGCCACCAACATTGGAATTGGTAGAAAGGTGGAATATTGCATTGGGGGACCAGCACTCCCATGTAAACCTGGGACCCAATGCTGACATACTCTGCAAGACGATTGAAAATATTCATCTTTTTATCTGATATTGGCCCAAAAATTTCAACCAAATTACCAACAAAGTACATTGGTTTGTACAGTGGCTAGCTTTGGATTGAGATTGTCAAAAAATCCTGGGGTATATCAGCGGGACAGGCAGCATCTCTGGAGAGAAGAAATGGGTGATGTTTCTGGTCGAGACCCTTCTTCAGACTGACATCAGGGGGTAGGAAGGTACATGGATAAGGAGGTGTGAAGGTATGAAAACAGGGCAAAGGGAATGGAGATGAATGAAAATGTAGACTAGATCATTGTTATCCAGGAGAAGGTAACAATAAAACAAATAGAAATAAAATGTAGTCAGAGAGTAAGATTGGTCGGAGGACTGGGAAGGGGAGGGATGGAGTGAGCAGGAAAGCAATGGTTACTTGAAATTAGAGAAGTGAATATTAATTCTGTGGTGTAAGCTGCCCAAGCAAAATTTGAGGTGTTGTTCCTCCGATTTGCACTGGGCCTCACTCTGACAATGGGGAAGCCCAGGACAGTAAGGTCAGTGTGGGAATGGGAGGGGGAGTTTAGATTTAGAGGAACTGGCAGGCCAAGGTACTAGCTACACACAGTGTAAAGTTATGCTGTACAAACATAATCACAACTATGAACATGGTTAAAAAAGTCCATTCAATTTGTGCATATATATTTTAATAAAAATGTACATGTCATTCCAAGTGGTAGAAAGTAAAACCCTTGGGAACTTCTGCAATCACGGAACATACTTAAAAGGAACTAAAAATATAATTTGCCTGTTATGCCTACTGGAGGAAATGATCTCTGACAATGGATTACAAGTTCATTTGTGGCAATTTAATTATTTTTTGAGGAAAAACAAAATGGTATCAAACATATCTTGGTATCCCCCCTATCAATGACATCCAGTGGAGCAGGCAAATAATCTGTCAGAATAGTTAAAGATGGTTAAAGAAGCAAGTCCTGGAAGGATGAATTTTTATTTGGCAATCTTCCTATTAAAATATAGAATTGTTCATTTTCGCACCATGTGGCACACACCAGCTAAAGCTGTCATGAAAAGGTGATTGCAAATGAGGTTCAGTTTAGTACAAATAAATCTCATTGACAAAGTGGAACTGAAACAATTGGCAGAAACATTACCAAGTCTAATTCCAGAAAGAGATGTGCTTAGGTGAATGATCATGTCTGAATTAAATTGGGTGCAGTCATATGAGAAATTATAACTCTTTTTACTCTTCGCGATTCAAAATATTGTTTCATTCAGATTGCTCACAAAAATTAGAAATGCACACATAGATCATAGGGTCCCATCAAGCAGATATACATGACTAACCTAAATTATCATAATGCATGCTTCATGTCAGATTGTGTTCCACTACCTACAACAGCATCCACAATACCACCACATCTATCCAAGCATTTAACAACAATAAAAACAGATTCATCAGTGAAGAGAGCAGCAACTTTCATTCAAATGAGAAGATTCATGGTAATCCTGAATATGTACTTTGTTTCTTAATTATTTTCAGACCAAGAGTAATGGGGGCCTGGATCACATTGCCAGGGATGGTGGTGAATGGAAGCAGATACAATAGTGGCATTTAAGAGCCTTTTAGATAGACACATGGAAGTGCAAGGAATAGATGGATATGGATCCTGTACGAGATCAGTTTAATTTGGCTTCATGAGCTGAAAGGCCCTTTCCTTGCTGTATTGTGCTATGTCGTATGTTCCAATATCTGTGCTGAATGACATATGGAGATAATGAGTTGACATAAAACAGAATGTAATTTAGCATTTTTGTAATAAAAAGAGAGCAGCATTTGGAATCACAAACAGTAAAGTAGTTACAATTTCCCATATGACTGCACCCAATTTGTGAGTAAGATTCATAATTCGGACATAATCATTCACTTAAAATCTTCTCTCACTTTGGAATCAAGGTAGTGTTTCTGACTTCTTTCAATTATTAATTTTCAGAGGCTTTTCCACAAGGCAGTGCCGTGAGGAGAATAACAAAGTGAGCAGTGTTCCCATTTAAATTACTATCTTGAAAATGCAAGGGGTTGTGAACCAACGGGTGCATTGAAAAGGAAATTCTGCTTTTAAAACAAAAGTAACAATGCAGTTTTATGCATTGCAAATTCAACGTCTTGTAAAATCTTTCAGTTGAGCAGCATAGGATATTTCCACATATTGTCAAAGTTAATTCTGCACAATGTACATCATGGACAAGTGAATCAGATAATGCATCTGCTTTACAACAGTGAGAGTTGTTATAAAAATTACAACAACTTAAAATATGCTCAAATTTCTCCAAGTCCCTTCTTTACTAGAATGTATGGAAAAGCTGATCAGCAACAGATTTGATTTGAGTGCATTTTTTGCCAGAAGAGCTGCAGACGTTTTGCAAACTTGTGCTCATCAAGCTGAACCTCATGAGAAGGCAAAGTCAGAAGCAGTTCCCAGGTCAATTGTCTGTAACCCAGGACTTCACGGTTAAACAAAAATCCTAAGACTGTTGGCAAGGAAATGATATCAGTAATATGACATTTCCCCACAAAATCCAGTCTCGAGTGAGATCAAACTTAAAGGTGCAAAGCAGTGTAACTCGAAGGAAAGCAGAGTACTTTCCTTACATTTTTCCAAATATATCCTCTTTATTATTTCTATATTTTCAAAATCAAGTCAAGACTGTTTCATTGTCATATGTTCCGGCAATAGATCAATTATTTTTTTCTTGCTGCAGCTTAACAGGCCACCATGCAATAACACACAAATAAATACACAGTAGTGAATAATACAAGAAACTAATAATTAATAATATCAGATAACCAGACCATAATAGTGTGAAACTGTGTGTAGCACAACCAAAAGCAAAATCCATAGAAGATCATAATTGCCGAGGTCATGGTTCATGTTGTGCAGTGTGTAAGAGCCTAATGGTTATGGGAAGAAATTGTTCTTGAAACTGGTGGTCATGTTTTTCATGTTCCTCCTTCCCGATGATATTAATGAGGTGAGAGAGTGGCCAGGGTGGTGTGGGTCTTTGATGAAATTGGCAGCCATTTTGAGGTAGATCACTTTGATGGTGAGATAGTCAGTATGATGGACCAGATCATGTCTCCCATCCTTTGCATCCTCCTTCATTCCTGGGCATTTGAGTTACTGAATCATGCCATGATGAAATCCAGTCAGTGTGCTCTGTAACAAACACTTGTAGAAGTTCGATAGAATATTCATCGATATACATTGCATTCAGAAAGTATTCAGACCTCTTCACTTTTTCCACATTTTGTTACGTTACAGCCTTATTTTAAAATGGATTGAATTCATTTTTTTAATCATCAATCTACACACAATATCCCAGAATGAAGAAGCGAAAACAGGTGTTTAGAAATTTTTGCAAAGTAATTAAAAATAAATAACTGAAATATCACATTTTACATAAGTATTCAGACCCTTTGCTATGACACTCAAAATTGAGCAAAGTTGTCCTTAGGCCTCCGACAGGATTGTGGCGAAACACAGATCTGGGGAAGGGTTTAAAAAAAATCTGCAGCATTGCAGATCCCGAAGAGCACAGTGGCCGCCGTCATTTTTAAATGGAAGAACTTTGGAACTACCAGGATTCTTCATAGAGCTGGCTGCCCGGCCAAACTGAGCAATCGGGGGAGAAGGGCCTTGGTCAGGGAAGTGATCAAGAACCTAATGGTCACTCTGACAGAGCTCCAGAATTCCTCTGTGGAGATGGGAGAACCTTCCAGAAGGACAACTATATCTGCAGCACTCCACCAATCAAGCTTTTGTGGTAGAGTGGCCAGACAGAAGCCACACTTCTGTAAAAGGCACATGCCAGCCTGCTTGGAGTTTGCCAAAAGGCATGAGAAACACGATTCTCTGTTCTGATGAAACCAAGATTGAACTCTTTGGCTTGAATGCCAAGCGTCACGTCTGGAGGAAACCAGGCACCGCTCATCACCTGGCCAATACCATACCTACAGTGAAGCATGGTGGTGGCAGCATCATGCTGTGGGGGTGTTTTTTTGCGGCAGGAACTTGGAGACTAGTCAGGATTGTGGGAAACATGAGCGGAGAAAAGTACAGAGAGATCCTTGATGAAAATCTGCTCCAGAGCGTTCTGGACAGACTGGGGCAGAGGCTCACCTTCCAACAGGACAACAACCCTAAGCACACAATCAAGACAACACAGGAGTAGCTTCGTGATAAGTCTGTGAATGTCCTTGAGTGGCCCAGCTAGAGTCCGGACTTGAACCCGACCGAACATCTCTGGAGGGACCTGAAAATAGCTGTGCATTGACGCTCCCCATCCAACCTGACAGCTTGAGAGGATCTGCGGAGAAGAATGGGATAAATTACCCAAATACAGGTGTGCCAAGCTTGTAGCATCATACCCAAGAAGACTTGAGGCTGTAATCGCTGCCAAAGGTGCCTCAACAAAGTACTGAGTAAAGGGTCTGAATACTTGTGTAAATGTGATATTTCAGTTTTTTCTTTTAAATTACTTTGCAAAAAGTTCTAAACACCTGTTTTCGCTTTTTTTATTATGGGCTATTGTGTGTAGATTGATGATACAAAAAAATGTATTGAATCCATTTTAGAATAAGGCTGTAACGTAACAAAATGTGGAAAAAGTGAAGGGGTCTGAATACTTTCTGAATGCACTGTATAACACACACTTGTATTGGGGAATGAATCTGGTCACTGTTTCACCAAGAATAATAATGCGTAGAATCTTATTTTCATTTCTCTTGTGCAGAAACCAATGACCATCAGGCAAATTGTATTAGGCGATTGCCAATATTACCATTTTATAATCACACATTGCAGGGTTTCACTATTGCTTCCCTTCCACCCTGAACCCATCATCTTATAATAGTGCAAATTAGCTTCAGAATTCAAACTGTGACCACCTGTTTGTGTGGCAGATGCTTTCACTACATGTGCTATTAATATATTTTTCTAAATCAAAGTTTATAAATATTCAGAAAATTTACATTAGAAATTTAGCTTGTCAGAGGTTTATACCTCTATTTTATATTCTGTTTAACGATAGTTTATTTTACAATCCTTATAAGTAGATATGAGTCTCCTTAGACTATCTCATATAAAAAGTATACATCATATATAATTTATTAATACTTAGCCTGCCCCCCTATCACTTTCCAAGTTGCTACCAGAATGTGTGCTTTAATTTTTCTTTTCAATTTCCCCAGCAACAGTCTTTCCACAATCTGTTTTGGAAACCAACATGAAATATTGCTGTTAAATTGTCCGTTTATCAACCACTTCAATTACCAACATGTTACACCATTGTTCCACTGCTGTCAAGTTGTCTGCACTACTTTATTGCCATTTCAGACCTCCCTGTCCACTACACTTCACAAAACAAAACTTAACTCCCAGTAAGAAAAAAAACTATAAACTAAATTCTGGCTATATTATTTCCAGAATTCTAAAATAAATGTGTGGGAGTCACTATTGTCTGATGAGCAATCTAACACTTGGAAGTAAGTCTTCTGCCATGCTTGATCATTTTCAGAAGAGACTATTGCATTTGATTGTGTGAGGGTTTAGCTGAGAAACAAAAACAAATTTTAATCTATCTTCCAGGAACTTCCAATATATCACCATTGCTTTAAAAAAGATTAGAACTACTTCTTGATTTGAATGTGTAAAGGAAGTTTAAAATAAAAATGTTTTTGCAATCTTCATATGATATCAGCATTCGAGCTGGTTTAGTGCAGTCAAGTTTAGAGATACAAAGCGGAAACAGTCCCTTTGGCCCACCTAGTCCACCCACACGGGAGAACATACAAACTTCGTACAGACAGCACCCGTAGACGGGATCAAAAGCCGGGTCTCTGACGCTGTAAGTGCTGTAAGGCAGCAACACTACCGCTGCGCCACCATGTTGCCCACCGGTGCAATAAACAGATCTATATAAAACTCCTCGTTGCTATCTGACAGTTAAATACAAACTAAATGTTTGTCATTTTAACAAGTTCTAACATCATAAATCCTATGGAATTGAGTCTTTTGCAATGGCCACATCTATACGTTATACTTAAACTAAAGGAAAGGGTGAGAAAAGAAAAACAACAGCAGTGGCCTTAGAATATTCAAAGCCATCAATATGAAATAATAACTTTAATTCTCGTCCCACACTTTATATTTGTATGAACAAGAAAACATTGTGCTTCCATCCCTACATAAGTGATCTGTTCCGAGTTTATGGTAATCAATTCAAGTTCACCTTAAGTGTGTATTGAAGAATGGACTAAATTATGCAAAGTACTCTCAATAAAAGCAGAAAATCTTGAAGAGAATAAACAAATGAAATTACATCTTCAGAGAGAGCAACAAAGAAAGTGCAATAACTTTACATTTTAACCGATTGTAATATTTGAATGCAATGTACTTATCACATGGTTTATTTTTTCACTTTAAAACATTAGCTCATAAACCAGCTTGTCTACAAAACTTTTGGACATGATAAATCTCTAATTTTATCCAGAAATTTGGTGAAGAGGTCGCTTGTGTTGTAGCTGCTGGTATTAGGAAGTGTATACAGGAATGTATTTTTTCTGCAATTATACTGTATTGCAATACTGGTTCATTGTTAAAAGTCTATTAATTTTAACTTTTTGCTCCCTGGATATGATTCACATGTATAGATTGGAAATTATTGCACCATAGTTAATCATACTCCCCATTGGATTGCAACCTTGTCTTGGTCGGGGAGCTTGTGTGTCTCAGTGACCTCCAGAGCTGTGCCAGCGGGAGATTTGTCTCCTGTTAGGGTCTCCCATGCTGGACAGGTCGAAGGGTAAAAAGTAAGTAAGTAAGTAAGTAAGTAAGTAAGTAAGTAAGTAAGTAAGTAAGTAAGTAAGTAAGTAAGTAAGTAAGTAAGTAAGTAAGTAAGTAAGTAAGCAAGTAAGCAAGTAAGCAAGTAAGCAAGTAAGCAAGTAAGCAAGTAAGCAAGTAAGCAAGTAAGCAAGTAAGTAAGTAAGTAAGTAAGTAAATCATACATGTTCATAAAACTGGAATTTAGAAGGATGTGGGGGCTTAATTGAAATGTACCGAATAGTGAAAGGCTTGTACAAAGGCTCGTGGGAGAGTCTATGACTTGAGGTCGTAGCCTCCGAATTAAAGGACGTTCTTTTGGAAAGGAGATGAGAATACATTTCTTTAGTCAGACAGTGGTGAATCTGTGGAATTCTTTGCCACAATGAGCTGTGGAGGCCGTCAGTGGATATTTTTAAGGCAGAGATAGATAGATTCTTGATTAGTACAGGTGTCAGAGGTTATGGGGAGAAGGCAGGGGAGAGATAGATCAGCTATGATTGAATGGCGGAGTAGACGATGGACCAAATGGCCTAATTCTACTCCTAGCCCTTATGGCCCTATGACTTACCTGCTGAGTGCCTCCAACATTTTCTGCTTATGGTTTAAATTTGCCCTCAAGTATTTGGGTTTCATTTTACTGAAATTGTGATCCAATAAGCTATCACTATAATTAAACATATAATTATATGAATTAGGAAGAGGGAGAGTCTGCCACTCAGTTCCTGAAAGCTGCTGCACAGCTCAATAAAATCATGGTTGATCTATGTGAAACATTCCCACCTATTCCTAATAACTTTTAACCCCTTTGCTTATCAGGAATCTATCTACTTTTGCCTTGAAAATATTCTCTGAAAAAGTTATCTGAATCAAAAGCTGTGGAAGTAGAATTCCAGTGATTCATGAAACTCTGGGAAATGTGTTGTCTTGGAATTACCTTAATTGGCCTGTCCCACTTAGGTGATTTTTTAGGCAACTACATTCCTTGTATGGGAATACTTGGCCAATAAACGTATTCATTCATTCATTCATTCATTCATACAGGCGACTAGTTTGTCGCCACATGTTCACCGGTGGTCGCTGGGAGTAGTCTCCTCAGTCGCGCAAAACGTCGTAGCGTCTTTCTGGTCGCCGCTAAATTTTCAACATGTAGCTTGACCTCATGATGTAGGCGCTGTCGTAGGTTGTCGCCAGGTTGACGTAGGTTGTCGCTGGTTTTTCGGCGACCTGCCTAAAAAATCGCCAACTGGGACAGGCCCTTAACTGGTTCAATACTTACCTTTAAATAGGGGCTCTCGACATAAAGAGCCTTCCTCAAGTAGAAACACCTTGTCAAGATCCCTCAAAATCTTATATTTTTCAGCTAAGCGCTTTCATATCTATGTGGAGCAGCTTATGGGAATTTTCCCCCCATAATTCATTGCACCAATCTATTAAATCATATCGGGAATGCTTACAAATCATTCACATCTTTCCTTAAACAATGAGACCAATACTGTGCAGAGTGTTCTAGATGTAGTCTCACCAATGCCCAACACAACAGAAACATGATACCTCTACCTTTTTTGTATTCAAAATAATTTGTTACAGAATTTTCATTGTAAATGCATTCACCACTCTCTCTCCTTCTTGAACATAATATAAACAGTATATTGTCACAGGTTATGGATCTTGCTGCAAGTGGACAGGTGTTAGCGGCTTCTGCATAGCATTCTGTAGCTTAAAAATGTGATTTGATGCATAACCTACAGGTATGAGAGCAATATACCTTATAATCTAAAAGTGATATTTGATGCTTTTGCAAATACCTCTTCCAACACTTCAAAGCAGATGAAGAAAACATTTGATCCTAGTCATTAAACTGCACAACATCTTAGAAAGCAAACATAAATAGCGAAGCCCTTAATTAGATTCACTCATTTGCAACAGCATAATAATTAAACCCACCAGTTTTCCTCACATTAGTCAGTCATCTTAGTTTAGTTAAATGAAGCAACTTCTAATGCTTCCCCTGGACCACCCCACCATCGAAGGGATCTATAGGAGACAGTACCGCAAAAAGGTAGAAAACATCATCAAGGAAACCACGCCACCCTGCCCACGCTCTCATTTTATTCCTGCCATCGGGAAGAAGGTCTAGGAGCCTGAAAACTGTAATGCACAGGTTTAGGAACAGCTTCATCCCAACAACCATCAGCTTATTAAACAACACAACTTCTAACTAAGCTCCAAATTACATAGACTTGGGGGCCTTGTTTTTGTCTTTGCAGTATTATTGTAGATAATAGTATACTGAACTTTTTGTTGTTTTTTATTGCATTGTTCCATTTCTGGACAAATGACAATAAAATGCACTTGACTCGTGACTCTTGACATTTTCCTTCTCAGGTTGGCCAAACTTTGACCTAGTAGTTTTCTTATTCCAAATCCGATTGCTGTCATTTCTTCCATCGCTGACAAATTGCTAAAAATCTCCCACTTTTTATAGTAATAATGGAACAATGATTCCCCAGCACAATGGGTGCAGGGAGTTTATCAATTAAAAAATAACTCAACAGTTTAGGTACTTACAGTTCAGGGGCCAACAGATTTCAACAACGTATTGGTATGATATTCTTGGTTTCTTGGCTTCTTGGTCCTCCAAAATATTCCAAATGGAATTTAAACTGTATGTGGTGAAGGGAGGTCATAAGCCAGAAAGGGTTATTGGGAAGAAAGGGCTACTTTAAATTTAGTTGCATCTGGTTTAGTAACTATAGTAGGGTGGAGATTATTCCATGCTTTAATTTGCGAGGGAAGAACGATTAAAGCATGGAATAATCTCCACCCTACTATTGAAAAGAGTGAATCTCCAATTGGAAAACCACTTAAAATTTTGAAATATGACATGGTTATAAAAAAGGTCATTCAATGGTCATTCAATTTTCAGAAAATATTTAAAATATGGCATTTGCATGGCATGATTTATTTTATTATAAAATCCATTGCAGTTATGGTGTCTCATTGCGGTTTAAAGATACATCCTATTGCAGTTAAAATAAAAGTGATATCTCCTTGCTATATGTCAGCACCAAAAATACATTGGAACATAGGATAAATATAGTTTAAATTTTGATTTCTGTCCTTTGTTTTATTGGGGTTTTATGTTTGGATTTTGAGACACACGCTCACAAAAGACAATAGACAATAGGTGCAAGAGTAGGCCATTCGGCCCTTCGAGCCAGCACCACCATTCAATATGATCATGGCTGATCATCCCCAATCAGTACCCCGTTCCTGCTTTCTCCCCATATCCCCTGACTGCGCTATCTTTAAGAGGATATCTCACGTCACCGAAAGTGGAATTTTATAATATCCCTACGATTATGTTTACTAACCTGGCATTGAGATGGCAAAATTTTATAATCCTTTACTGTGAAATCTTTGCAGGAGAAGCCTTATGTGAAGTATTGGAGCATAATTCCTCTTCTGTGTTTTATAAGGTCAGAAGGTCATAAGTGATAGGAGCACAATTAGGCCATTCCGCCATCAAGTCTGCTCTGCCATTCAATCGTGACTGAACTATCTCTTCTTCCTAACCCCATTCTGCTGTCTTCTCCCCATAACACATGACACCCGTGCTAATCAAGAATCTATCTATCACTGCCTTAAAGATATCCATTGACTTGGCCTCCGTAGCCTTCTGTGACAAAAAATTCCACAGATTCACCACCCTCTGACTAAAGAAATTTCTGTTCATCTCCTTCCTAAAGGAACGTCCTTTAATTCTGAGCTATGACCTCTAGTCCTAGACTCTCCCACCAGTGGCAACATCCTCTCCACATCCACTCTATCCGGTAAGTTTCAATGAGATTCCCCCACATCCTTCTAAACTTCAGCGAGTACAGGCCCAGTGCCATCAAACACTCATCATATGTTAACCTACTCATTTCTAGGATCATTCTTGTAAACCCCCTCTGGACCCTCTCCAGAGCCAGCACATCCTTCCTCAGATTTGGTGCCCAAAATTGCTCACAATAATCCAAATGTTGCCTGACCAGTGCCTTATAGAGCCTCAGCATTACATCCTTGTTTTTGTATTCTAGTCCTCTTGAAATAAATGCTAGCATTACGTTTGCCTTCCTTATTACCGATTCAACTTCTAAATTAACATTTTGTGAATCCTGCACCAGCAATCCCAAATCCCTTTGCACCTCTGATTTCCGAATTCTATCGTCATTTAGAAAATAGTTTACATTTTCATCAAAGGAAAATAGTTTCCCTTTAGAAAATCTGTTTGACCATCATTTTAGAGTCGGATATACCCAGCTGATGTGTCAGAAAAGACCTATCAGTCTGCTGCATATCATCATGGTCGAGACTTGCATCCCTGTGCTGCAGCAGTGGTTCCAATACTAAGTTCATAGAACCTTATTGTTTTGCTGAAATTTGGTTTGGGATACTTGAATGTGGCAGAAATGGGGCTACTTTACAAACTTACTTCACAATCATTAATAGGTTTATTCAGTACGATTCATAATCAACAACTTTAAGCAAACAGTGTGTTGGATTCCCATTTGTCCCATTGTGTTTCAGCCAGCTCTTTGAATGTGCTATCCAATTCATTCCATCAGAAACATAGAAAATAGGTGCAGGAGGAGGCCATTTGGCCCGTTGAGCCAGCACCGCCATTCATTGTGATCATGGCTGATCGTCCCCAATCAATAACCCGTGCCTGCCTTCTCCCCATATCCCTTGATCCCACTAGCCCCTAGAGCTCTATCTAACTTTCTTTTAAATCCATCCAGTGATTTGGCCTCCACTGCCCTCTGTGGCAGGGAATTCCACAAATTCACAACACTCTGGGTGAAAAGGTTTTTTCTCACCTCAGTCTTAAATGGCCTCCCCTTTATTCTAAGACTGTGGCCCGTGATTCTGGACTCGCCCAACAATGGGAACACTTTTCCTGCATCTAGCTTGTCCAGTCCTTTTATAATTTTATATGTTTCTATAAGATCCCTCCTCATCCTTCTAAACTCCAGTGAATACAAGCCTAGTCTTTTTAATCTTTCCTCATATGGCAGTCCCGCCATCCCAGGGATCAATCTCGTTAAAATATGTGGCACTGCTTCAATCAAAAGGATGTCCTTCCTCAAATTAGGAGACCAAAACTGTACACAATACTCCAGATGCGGTCTCACCAGAGCCCTATACAACTGCAGAAGAACCTCTCTACTCCTATACTGAAATCCTCTTGTTATGAAGGCCTACATTCCATTAGCTTTCTTCACTGCCTGCTGTACCTGCACACCAACTTTCAGTGACCGGTGTACAAGGACACCCAGGTCTCGCTGTACCTCCCCCTTACCTAACCTAACCCCATTGAGATAATAATCTACCCCCTTGTTTTTGCCACCAAAGTGGATAACCTCACATTTTTCTATATTATATTGCATCTGCCACGCATCTGCCCACTCACTCAACCTGTCCAGGTCACCCTGCAACCTCCTCACATCCTCTTCACAGTTCACACTGCCACCCAGCTTTGTGTCATCTGCAAACTTGCTAGTGTTGCTCCTAATTCCCTCTTCCAAATCATTAATATATATGGTAAACAGTTGCGGCCCCAACACTGAGCCTTGCGGCACTCCACTTACCACTGCCTACCATTCTGAAAAGGTCCTGTTCACTCCTACTCTTTGCTTCCTGTCTGCCAACCAATTTTCTAGCCACGTCAACACCCTACCCCCAATACCACTTTTCATTTCACTGCACATCTCGTATGTATATGTGACGAACAAACTTGACTTGACTTGACTTGACCTGATACCATGTGCTCTAATTTTAGTCACCAGTCTCATGTGCGGGACCTTATCAAAGGCTTTCTGAAAGTCTAAATACACTACATTCACTGGATCCCCTTCATCCATTTTACTTGTCACATCCTCAAAAAATTCCAGAAGATTAGTCAAGCATGTTTTTCCTTTCATAAATCCATGCTGATGGACTAATCCTTTTATTGCTATCCAAAAGCCCCATTATTACCTCTTTAATAATTGACTCCAGCATCTTTCCCACCAGCAAAGTCAGGCTAATGGTCAGTAATTCCCCGTTTTCTCTCTCGCCATTTTTCTGTTGTTTTTAAAAGGAGGCGTTTCGCTTTCAAGAATATAGTCAATTCCTATGGAATATGTTAGTACAGTGTATCTTTTTGGTTCAACTGCTCAACGTTCTCACAAGCTCAAAACATTTTTGCCGTTTTGTCATTTACCACGAATTTGAGTTATTTGGCTATGAATATAAATACTCATGCATGCAATTTCTTCTTCGTTGCTCTGTATGTCACTTATGGCGTTCCTGTCTCTGCCACTAGTGGGCCACTCTTGCAAGAGTACAACCTTCATGTGTGGCCTTCAATACTTTTAATATTTACTTAATGACATTGAAGACGATTTAATCCATTGAGTTTATACCTTACATATAGCACACTAACTTCCTCTGAAGGCTGAGGAACTCTCAATGACCTTTATCAATTTCTACCGACATAGAAAACATTTAATCTGGATGCACCACAGATTCATATGTTAATTGCCCTGCCCCAGATTACAAGAAATCATAAAGAGTTATGGACGCAGTCCAGTCCATAATGCAAACCAGGCTTTCCCCCATTGTTGGTGGTCACAGGGAGAATGTATAAACTCTACACTGACTGCACTAGAGGGTAGGATTCACCTCAGGTCACTGGAAATGTAGAAAGCAATATAGCTGCTTCACAGCACCAGAGACCCAGGTTCCATCTTATCCTCAGGTGCTGTCTGTGCAGAATTTGCACATCATCCTTGTGACCTTGTTTCCTTGGGGTGCTCCGGTTTCCTCCCGCACTCCAATGACATGTAGGTTTGTAGATCAATTGACCTCTGTAAATTTGTAGGGAGTGAGAAAGTGGGAACGGGTGATCTCTGGTTGACATGGACTTGGTGGGCCGACGGGCCTGTTTCCATGCTGTTTATACACTAAACTAAGCTGTGCCATTATCTGCTTAATCAGATTCCAAAATGGTGAAGCACAACATAAAGGGACTTATTTGACATAAATTTGTTTCCATGGACCATGAGGGTTAATTCATGCACTAATTAATTTTCCCAATATCCATCTATGTAATCTTTACCCCAGAGTGCTGTGGACTTAATACATGTCTAAACATGTCTTACAATTAGTCTCAATATTATGGTGGAAAAAAATGAACTGGGAAATCCATTGTTGATAGATCTTAAAGGATTTGTTCCTGGCCTGGTGAGAGAATACCCTTTAATTGATTCACGCAAAAATACGTGTGATCTAAAATCCAACAGTTTATCCAAAATATCTCCAGATCCAGCTCAGAATCACTCACACTCAATCCTGCACATGTTGCTGACCTTGGGCTTTTGGCACCCATCTCTGTGTTATGTTCCTGCCAAGCTTTAACTAAGGACTAGAACCAACTGATAATTACTCCTCCGGACTGCATTTTTGAACTGTGCTGCTGTGGGAATTTCTTTCCTCTCACATCCAGCCAGTAAAGTCATGGATCTCTCCACTAATTGACACAATGGGATTGATTTACTTGCAGAATGCGAGGCAGAGCTGGCAGTCAGGTACATTCCTAGGATCACGACATGCGTATTCCTACTGTGGGAATGACTCCTGCTTTATTGCACGTGAATGAACCTCCTTGCGTATAACCTACTTGAACCCCTCCAATCTGGCTTTCGCCCCCTCCATAGCACAGAAACTGCTCTCCTCAAAGTCCTCAACGACCTCCTCACCTCTGCTGACACTGGTTCCCTCAACATCCTCATCCTCCTCGACCTGAGTGCAGCCTTCGATACAGTGAACCACAACATCCTGCTCACCAGACTCAAAGACCTCGGCATTGAAGGCTCTGCACTCAGCTGGCTCCGTTCCTACCTTTCCAACAGATCCCTCTTCATCTCTCTCCACAACCACACCTCTGCTACAGCCACAGTCACTCAAGGCGTTCCCCAAGGCTCCGTACTCGGCCCCCTCCACTTCATCACCTACATCCTCCCCCTTGGTCAGATACTCCGCCACTTCAACCTGGACTTCCACTGTTACGCCGATGACACCCAGATCTACCTCGGCACCAAATCCCCCCACAACCCCCCCCCCCCCCCCCCCTCTCCCATATCAACCTGTTTGTCAGCTATAAAAACCTGGATGCAACATAACTTCCTCAAACTCAACAGCGATAAGACAGAATTCCTCCTCATAGGCTCCAAAGCCACACTCAGCAAAATCAATAACCCCACTCTCACCATCGACGGCACCACTGTCTCCCCATCTCCCAAGGCCCGCAACCTTGGCGTGATCTTTGATTCCACCCTCTCCCTTGAGCCTCACATCCGCCATGTCATTAAAACCTCCTTCTTTCATCTCCGCAACATCGCCAAACTCAGACCCTCTCTCACACCTCGCGCTGCTGAAAGACTCATCCATGCCTTCATCTCCTCCCGACTGGACTATTGCAACTCACTTCTCCTTGGCATCAGCTCCACCTACATCAACCGACTCCAACTGGTCCAGAACGCAGCCGCCCGACTCATCACCCACACCAAATCCTGGCATCACATCACTCCAGTCCTCAAACAACTTCACTGGCTTCCCATCTCCCACCGGATCACCTACAAAATCCTGATCCTCACCTACAAAGCCCTCCACCATCTGGCCCCCCCATATCTCACTGACCTCCTCTCCCCCTACCAACCCTCACGGTCCCTCAGATCCACATCAGCCGGTCTCCTCTCCATCCACAAGTCCAACCTCCGCAGTTTTGGGGACAGAGCCTTCTCCAGGGCAGCTCCCAGGCTCTGGAACTCCCTCCCCCAACTGATCCGCAATTCCGTGTCCCTCACCATCTTCCAGTCCCGCCTCAAGACCCATCTCTTCACCTCTGCCTATCCTTAGCCCCACGTCCTCCTCCCTTTTCATCTGTGCATTAATTGCCTCATATTGTGTTTTGAATTGTATTCTGTCTTTACTTTGTGTACTAGTCATGTCTCTACTATTTATTTCATTCCCCTTACATGTTTTTCCTCTACCTGCTAAATTTTTGTAAGGTGTCCTTGAGACTCTTGAAAGGCGCCCATAAATAAAATTTATTATTATTATTATTAAAGGTCACAGTGCATTAATCAGATATCTACAGTCTATTATTTGTTTTCATATAATGCAGGATTTAAGGAAAGATTCACTTTTTTTTGTGAAACAAATCTACTGACTCAAAATCAAGTAGTATATGACTATTTGAGAAGTGATTATCAGATTGCCTACTCAGCCTATTTCACATAGTTACATCTACAATGACACAGGAAGAGGCCATTAATCAGCTCTGACACCCAGGATAATAGCTCCATTCCCATTTCTCTAATTTTCCTGTACTCTTACTACTCAATCTCACCCATGCATGTCCATCAATGTCCATTTGATTATTTTGACAAACCTAGTTAAATGGGTAATTTACTGGAGCCAATTAACCTACCAGTGCATGTTTCAGTTCTGGGGAACCTGAGCAACTGCAGAAAATCCATGCAGTCGCGGAGGGCGAGAGTGTAAACTTCACACAGCAACTAAGGTCACGTTTGAAACGACCCCTGAAGCTGTGCGGAGGGAGCACCAATTGCTGCATTAGTGTGCTTCCACCCCTCCCCACCAGTTTCTCATTTCAGAAAGCTAATCTGTATCCATTGATCAATGTAATCTCCTGAGAAGCAAACCAAAAAATATACTTGAGCCAAATCGGGAAAAACAACTATGGGAGATTCTTCTTTAATTCTCTTGAGATATTAAACTAGTCCAAAAAACAGAGTGACTTTATGGTTTATGTTACACAATACTAACTTCTTGTATGAGGCGATTTACACACTTGTCTGTAATAGGTCCAAACTTGGCTTCATAAGAATAAAATAATGGATCTAAAAAAAGCTGCAAACTAGTTGAAATGCAAGTGTAAAGGTGATGAAGAGAAAATATTAAAATTGCAACTATAACCATATCTTTCTTTGCAAACAGGAGCTAGTTAGTGAAAAACTTGCTGGTATTGAAGATTATAATGTGGGAGATGCAGGATACCAAAATGGCACGTCTACTAATTTTAATTAGACCATAATAAAAAAACCTTGTGAAATTCCTGCCCTCACAAAAAAAATGGATCTGCTTAATTACATCACTTCAATGTTGAAAGACAAATAAACAGTAGATGAAATATATGAAGATGATTTACAATTCCGCTCTATAAGGCATGAAAAATTAAAATGTCAACATTATAGAAGATTCTTTAAAAGTAAAGGAACATTCACTGAAACTATGAAGCTCAGTAGATTGCATAAGTCAGTCCAAGGGTATTTCGGAAAACAAACACTCGCTGAACTTCTACACTTTGCAGTGTGCCCTAGATTATTGCTTCCTGCTATTTGGCTGTTTCTTACATTTAAGCAACGATGGTGGTGTGGAGGATATCAAGGACAACACAGAGGGCAGAAGCTGACGCAGGGCACAGCTAGAACATAATGCTCCATAGCATGAGTGCATGAGGACAATACACAATCAGCAAAGCTGTAACCCCACTGTAAAATCTACTCTTATTCACTCCAGCAAATTAACGCCTCATTACATCCTCAGTACCTGAAGTTTGCTTTATATTGAAGCCTGAGGTTTCTATGCCAAGTTACACTGAAAGATTACAGGCTAAAAATGCGAACAATCCTTCCCTCTTTAATATTTTCCTGAAGTATTAATGAAAGGATGGATCTTTCACTATTACAAATGTTTTGACTTTAATAGCTGGATTCTATTAATATTAAGAGTATACCATTAACAGGTTGTTAATCTGAAATGCTGGTTAGTTAAGCATCTAAAAAATAACCTGTAATCACATAATTGCATAAAAAAGCTAAAAGAAACAATGACAAACAAAATGGTGTCATAAATATTCCTTCCAACATAAATTACTCGATTGATATCACAATGAGAACAATGCAAGGTTTAGCCACAGCATCAATTCTGAAAGATACTGCAGAATAATTTTGTTCATTCCAAACCAAACTACAAAAAAGGGGAAAACAAAAACTGTCAGATTCTGCTAACCAGTTGAATAACTTTGCCCTTGGTCAGGATAGCTGGACAATTCTCATTCCCCAGCCACTGAGCTTTCATCTGCTGCACTGCAAAATTATTGGATCATCTTCTAATGCAAAATAATGATGAGTCGAATGACATTTTCTGAGTTTCTAGTTGTGTAAATGGTACAACAAATTCAGGCAATGAGTCGATCTATGTTTAAATGACTAGCAAAAAAGTAGTAATCCAAATTGCTTCACTCTGCCTTTCGAGTTGCACACAAACGATCATCTTGCTATCTGTATCCCATTGAAGAATGACTGGCATGAAGTAGTTTTACACATGTGCGGACGTGGCGCTGAAGGACGAGAAGCCGAAGCAAAGAAGTGGAAGCCAAATAACCGAACGGAAACAAAGCCGAAACGCCAAATAACTGAAAGCGTACGAAGCCGAAACCTCAACTAACCGAAAGGGTGGGACGCCGAAATGCAAAGTAACCGAAAGGGCGGGACGCCTAAAAGGCAACTAACCGAAAGGCTGCTTCGCCTAAAAGCAAACTCACCGAAAGGCCACTGCCAAAACGCCAACTAACTGAAAGGCTGCGTTGTCTACAAGCCAACTAAACGAATGGCCGCTCAGCCGAAAAGTCAAATAGCGGACACGACTTTGCCGGGGGGGGGGGGGCGGAACTTGTCAACGATTGGTCCAGACCCCCGTGTCCCATCACATCACTAGCCGATGGAGATGGGAGGGTGGGGGAATTTTCCCACACAAGCCATAGGTGACTGGGCAATCTGAACCCAAGCACCAAATTGTAAGCAGTCCATGTAAAAGGTCAGCACCTACCAACAATGAAGGCACTATGAAACCAGCTGCCACAAGCCATTCCCACAGGATGGGATTTTAACTTGGCATTAAAAATCAAAAAATAGTTACGTTGATTTAAAAACAAAAATGTTACGTATAAATAGTTCTTACATTCGGGAATCTGGTTAATTAAGTGTTGGTATTATTTCCCTGTCCTAACTATGCCTTTGCTTTAGCCGGTGATTACATCCATTCCATCCCTCCCTCGCAAAGATGTGAGATTTCATTAAGAGCGCACTTGGATGAATAGATGCAAGAGGCGTCTTCCATGCACGCAATACATGGCCGATGAAATGAGACAACTGTCACAGCAAAGATAGACACAAAATGCTGGAGTGACTCAGTGGGACATGCATCAGCTCTGGGGAGAATGAATGGGTGGCGTTTCAGGTCGAGAACCTTCAGACTCTGTCTTCAGGTCTGAAGAATGGTCTCGACCAGAAACGTCACCCATTCCTTCTCTCCAGAGATGCTGCCTGTTCCGCTGAGTTAATCCAGCATTTTGTGTCCATCTTCGGTTAAAACAGTTTACAGATTACCTGGTGTTTTGTGCGTGGGAGCTTGTTGTGTGCTTTACGCAGGCAACCAGATGGTAATAAATAAAACATGATTCTTGTTGTCATATGGGGGGGTGGGGGGGGGGGGGCAGTGGGAGGAGATAAAATTGTTTGTTGTCATGCACACTTGTCATCGGCCCGCCAGGGAATTTGTGTCACCCCCATGTTTTAAAAGCGATTTACTATGGCTGTCAATGCCCCAAGGCGTCTGTCCCCACGGCCGGGTTGGGGGTGAATCACCCAGTGTGGTTGTCAGGGGGTAAATCACCCTGTGTGTGGGTCGGGGTCTGGGGGACCGGGGGTCGGGGTGGGGGGTTGAATCACCCTGCTGTTGGGGTTGGGGTCCAATGGCAGTGCATCGCGGTCAGTGACTCTGGGTGGGCGGAGGGACCAGCCTGTCCCACACCTCTGCTCCACTCGGCGCTGCCGACACACAGCCCGTCACAGTGCGGCCGCACAAGGAGATGAGGTGGGGGGTGGCCGTGGTGGTGGGAGAGTGGGGCTGTCCTGAGGGATGTGCTCCTTCGGCCTCTTACAACTTGGTGCGCGGGTTCAGAGTGCCCAGTCACCTATGGCTTGTGTGGGGAAATGACCCACACCCTCCCGTCTCCACCAGCCAGTGATGTGATGGACGCGGGGGTCTGGACCAATCGGTGACAAGTCCCGCCCCCCTGGCGACATCATGTCCGTTATTTGACTTTTCGGTTGAGCGGCCATTCGGTTAGTTGGCTTGTAGGCAACATAGCCTTTCGTTTAGTTGGCGTTTCGGCTGAGTGGCCTTTCGGTCAGTTTGCTTTTAGGCAATGCAGCCTTTCAGTTATTTGGCTTTTAGGTGTCCCCCCTTTTGGTTAGTTTGCATTTAGGTGTCCCACCCTTTCGGTTAGTTGGCGTTTCGGCATTGTATGGTTTCAGTTATTTGGCGTTTCGGCTTAGTTTCAGTTCGGTTATTTGGCTTCCACTTCTCCTATCCCTCTCTCTCCCCTCCCCACAAAAGACCGAAGATGGCATCTGCCTGTGGCAACATTTTGCCAGCAGTTCAACAGAAGAGAATTATTTATAGCTTCAATCAACCCACCTGGATCAGAAAAATGGCAGAAATTGGTGCCGCATTGGACAAGCTGCTAGTGCACTTGAAGGCACTAGCGATATCGCGATCTACCGCTGCTGCGGGAGCCCCCAACTGCAAGCGTTCCCTCGATCGCTGGGGAACACCTGACCTGACTGGGAAGCACAGATACTGTACCTGGAAACACCGGGAAGAACTCCAGAGCCAATGGGCAGGATCTCCCTGCAGCAACGGAGCTGGAGCTGCCGTCTGCAAGGGAATCCCCGTCCCAGCGCAGGTTCACAGAAACAGCAGGTACAGTAGGAACAGTAGATGAGGCAGCATCTATGGAGCAAAGGAAATAGTCGGGTCGAAACCCTTCTTCAGACTGATGTGAGGGTGTGGTGCGGGGGGGGGGGGGGTGGTGGTAAGAAGAAAGGAAGAGGTGGAGCCAGTAGGCTGACGAAGAGCAGAGTCACGGGGTATGGAAGTGTGGGGGGATGGGGAGTGAGAGCAGAGTCACGGGGTAGAGAAGAGATCCTGGTGAGAGACTCATCTATAGTAGAAGAGGGGAACCCCCGTTCCCTGAAGAATGAGGACATCTCCGATGCCCTGGTGTGGAACACCTCATCCTGGGTGCAGATGCGGCGTAAACGGAGGAATTGGGAGTCCTTACAGGAAGCAGGATGGGAAGAAGTGTAGTCCAGGTAGCCATGGGAGTCAGTGGGTTTATAGTGGATGTCGGTCAGGAGTTTATCACCTGCGATGGAGATTTTGAGGTCAAGAAATGGTAGGGAAATGTCGGAAATGGTCCAGGTGTATTTGAGTGCCAGATGGAAGTTAGTGGTGAAATTTATGAAGTCAGTGTGTTGTGTGCGGGAGGTAGCATCAATGCAGTTGTCGATGTTGCGGAGGTAGATGTTCGGGGATAGACCCACGGTACTCCTCGAACTGGGATTGTATTTGGAGGAAATGGGAGGAGTCAAACGAAAAGTTATTAGGGTTAAGGACCCGCCCGCTAGGCGAAGGAGAGTAAGGTTCCCCTCTTCTACGATATATGAGGCTCTCACCAGCGTCTCTTCTATACCCCGTGACTGTGCTCTCACTCCCATCCCCCCCACTTGTAACAAGGACAGAGTCCCCCTTGTCCTCACCTTCCAACCTACCACCCGTCACATACAACAAATAATCCTCTGACATTTTCGCCACCTCCAACGAGATCCCACCACTTGCCACATCTTCCCATCTCATTCCCTGTCTGCTTTCCACAGAGGCCGCTCCCTCCGTAACTCCCCGGTCAATTTGTCCCTTCCCACCCGAACCACCCCTTCTCCGGGAACCTTCCCTTGCATTAACCAACCTGATCCCCTGGTGGCTCAGCACTTCAACTCCTCCTCCCATTCCAAATCCAACCTTTCTGTCCTGGGCCTCCTCCATGGCCAGAGTGAGGACCACCGTAAATTGGAGGAGCAGCACCTCATATTTTGCTTGGGCAGTTTGCACCCCAGCTGTATGAACATTGACTTCTCTAATTTCAGGTAGTCCCTACTTTCTCCTCCCCTTCTCAGCTCTCCCTCAGCCCATTGGTTCCACCTCTTACTTTCTTCTTCCTGCCCCCCCCCACCCTCACATCAGTCTGAAGAAGGGATTCGACCCGAAACATTGCCTATTTCCTTCGCTCCATAGATGCTGCTGCATCCGCTAAGTTTCACCAGCATTTTTGTGTACCTCCAAAGATGTACAGGTTTGTAGGTTAATTGGCTTGGGTTTGCATATTTGGTATAAGTGTAAATTGTCCCTAATGTGTAGGAGAGTGTTAATATGCGGGGATCGCTGGTCGGTGCGGACTCGGTGGGCCAAAGGGCTTGTTTCCGCACTGTATCTCTAAACTAAACTAAACTAAACTAAACTAAACTAAACTAAACTAAACTAAACTAAACTAAACTAAACTAAACTAAACTAAACTAAATTAAAGTTGCTACTTTCACCTTAAAACAATGTCTTCCAGTCTTTGACATTTCCACCCTGGGAAAAAGGTTCTGACAGTTGCCTCTCCAGCATTGAATATTAAGAATGACAAATGTGGACCCTCATTATTTTAGGTATTAATTGTTGGCAATTCTAAAAGTAAAACATGTATAAAATGTGAAGCAGTCATTTCTTTCTTTTGTACTTTCTCTTTATGGTTTAAATTGACTATCATGTGGGAATGTGTTCTTCCATATGATGATTTTTACGATCAAAATTTGAAAGTGTATAGTGACTGCAAACACAAGGAGCTGGTTTACAAAAAAAAAGACACAAAGTGCTGAAGTAACTCAATCGGTCAGGCAGCATCTATGTACTGCCTGACCCATTGGGTAAGTGGCACTTTTTATATAGTGACTTGTCCTGTTCATTTAGGTTCCAAAGTATTATTTTCCTGCCTTACTGTTATCACCATGCACTTTTTAAAATGCTACACCAAACTAAAAACACCATGCTCAATGTATGTGATGTTCACCATAAATGCCAACAATATGCCATTGGAAATATATAATAAAACAAAAGATGCTGTATACTCAGGCTAAATATTTTCATCAATCTTTGATTTGATGTTTTTATTTTCCTTACCTTAAAGTGGAAGAAATACTTCTTCAGAAACAGAGAAAACTATGATTATTCTCTGATTGCTCAACTAAAACAAAATGGCTAGTTGGTATCCAAGAACATAAGAGAGGGAAAAACAGGAATAGGTAACTGGCCTTTCAAGCTTGCTCTGCCTAACATTTATCAAAATCATGATTCATCTTCCATCACACTGTTGTTTTCCAGGACACCCAGTATCCCCTGATTTCTCCAATATCCAAAAATCTGTTCATCTCTATTTTGAATGAACACAAAAACTGAGCCTTCACATATCTCTGTGGTAGAGCATTCAAAAGGTTCTCCAAGCTTTGAGTGAGAAATTTATTTTATATCTGCCCTAAATGGTCTACCCCTTTTTCTTGATCCATGCCCTCTGGTCCCCCATCAGCCACATTCTTCTCTCATGTTGAAAACTTGCCATCTCTGGAAGTAATCTTGTAATGTTCACTGCACTCCTACTAGTATGGCAAATACATTTGTGCAGCAGCATCTATAGAATCCCACTATTTTGTACACAAGGCGTGTAATGCAATTTCAAGTAATTCTTTTTTAGACCTCCATCTTCTAGTGCATGTAACAGATGTGTTGCCTAATTTATGCTAATTTCTTGGCAATAGACTTTAATTGAGATTGCTAATTCCTCTTAGAGTTTAGATTATAAATTTTATTACTGAATTTAAAATTCGCTGTAACATGTTACAAAAAAAACAAATAAAATTTACAATTTGGCTGGTGAAGGAATAGGTCCTAAAATGTATAAATAGAAATTCTCTTGAATTGCACATTGAGCCAAACTCTCAAAGCAATGGGATCCTTATAGTTAGTGCAGTGTATTTCTAGATATTCATTCAGCTTCCGAATGTGAGTGACACACATACACACAGCAGCTACTGGGAATGTATCATGAGGTTTGACTGATGTTACTAACATTACACTGCGCATGCAAGTCCTGTGAATGGCTTGGGTGTTGAATGTGGAACCACGTCTTAACTGAGACTTTGTAGGTTGGTCTCTTGTTAGTCATAGGTCTCAAAAATACCATAGGTCTGAAAGCTATCCGCAAAGTTTCTATTGGGATGTCTGAGTGATCATCGTAAAGATCGTAAAAAATGTTTATGCTGGGTGAACACTCCAACACCATGTGTAGGAAGGAATTACAGATGCTGGTTTACAGTGAAGATAGACACAAAATGCTGGAATAACTCAGCGGCTCAGGCAGCATCTGTGGAGAGAAGGAAAATGTGGCGTTTCGGGTCGAGATAGTTCTTCAGATTGAGAGTCAGGAGACTCGCCACCATTATTGAGGTTTTGACAACAACTATTAACTCTCTCTACTCCATTTCATGATCATTTCCTCAGTAACTGAACATCTTTGCAGGAACCCCTCATCACCCACACAGGTTCCCTTCGTTTTAGTCAGTCTTCCTCACAGCTAGTTTTGCTCCTTCTCCTCATGGATTATGCTGCTTAAAGCACTTTCGTCTCCACCATCTGCAACAGTGAGAAATTATTTCAAGCTCTTTGGCATGTAAGAGGCCGATGATATTGTATATGACACCTTGAGCCTCAAAGATGATGATTCTTTAAACCTTCAGAACATACGTACAAAACAAGCAATGGCTGCCTTCAGACATTGAGAATTTCATATCCAATTTTTAGTATTTTTATATGCATGGTAATAACACCACTGAACCCATGTGTTGATTTCTATCTCCATTAAGTTCAAAAGAAGCTTCTGAGAATAAGAAAAATGTATGTCAGACTATATTGGCCATGCACATCTAACTATTAAATTTGAATTGATGAAAGCAGCTGTGTGAGATTTCTAAGCTGACTAAACACTTCTTATGATCTGATTGGGCTCTTTGGTGTTATCCAGGAGAATTTAGAACACTGGCTGGAAATATTCTAAAAGGGAAGTATAAGCGAGACTAATTAAATTAAAACCTACAAGACAATGTGATTAGTGTATGAGAAATAATATGAAAGTATTAATAAGGGAAGATATACCAAATGCACCCAATTTAGATTATCATCGAACATAAAGGTAATGGCTAAACCACGTTCACTGCCTTGACATATCTTGTTTGTATTACAGCAGATTTTCCAACATTGATACAGTTCTTTGCTTTCACGTTTGACCAGGAACTGAGGAAAATCAAAAGCAAAGACAGATTGTGTGTAACTTATCAATTATGACATTAAGTAGTTTTAATATGAAACTCCATAACATCAGAAAGATGGATGATACATATCAGATGGGGAGAATAAAATATAGGGCACATATAAGATTATATTATCCAATTATATTTCAAATTTCAGGCAGTGCAAGACTGTGGCATTACTAACAAGTTTTACATTTTTATAATAGTTCCTTTGACTTTAAATTCAAGATTAAATTAATTCCTTGCACCTGAAATAGTCAAATAATAATGGCATATCTTAATCTTTGAAGTATTAATAGAAACACAAACGACATCTCATAGCAAGTCAGTGATTCTTTGCTTCAAAATAAAATATGTTAAAGGCAATGGAATTTTCATTCAATTTTAACCGTCTGCTTTTGTTAAGGTTTGATGTTGATCGGGACCTCTTTGCCACCCCACCAAAGTGGCAATTACACACAGGGTTAGATGGCTAAAATTGGCAGGCCGATAGACTTTAAAATACAGAGTCCAGTTTTTACTCGTCACCCATACTGTTCCAAATCTCAGCGAGATTTCCGGACAACAAAGAAAATATTCATTAATTATTTTCTCACCTCAATCTAGGAACAAGTAGGACAATCGTACAATCATCCCAGTCTAAATTTGCAACAGCAGGGACAACGTTTTTAATTGGCATAGGCTGTTCTCAGTTTTTCTCCACCCAACTGATTAGCCAGAATTTACAACCTTCACTTTATCGTGGTGCCTCATGTACATTTCAGGTTTAAGCAAGAAACACAACTACTTCAATATTGTTCCTGATCATTTGCAGTTTGCTGTTAAATAATCTGAATTTAGTTATCACTTGAGTCAAATAGGGCACCTTCATTTTTTGTAACCATCCCAGTACAAGAGGCAGCATAGTAGGCGGTTCAACGTGTCAGGCAGTATTTGTGGAGGGAATTGGCAGGTGATGATTTGGGTCGGGTCCCTCAGTCTGAAGACTGAGTGGAGTAAAGGGGAAACAAGCTGGAAAAGAGAGGTGGGGGAAAAACCAAACGTGATAAGTAGAGCCAGAATTTTGCCATAAATGCCATGTGCATTTTCATGCCTTTTTCGATGATTTCACCAGGATAATGCCTTTTTCACGATCAGCCTTTTTTTGCCGTTTTGCGAAAAGGATGTGCTATTTTCTCTAGTTGTACCGTGATTACAATGAAGTTTTCTATGTTAACACATTAATATTAATGTTTTTATTAACGTGTTAACATAGTATAACTTACAAGAAAGTTTCCACCACTAGGCGAAACCAGGGGCGCCACCGTCGGTCATTCATTTGTTCATGTCGCTGCCCGCTGTGTCTGTTTTCTCCAAGATCTATTTAAGAAAGAACTGCAGATGCTGGAAAAATTGAAGGTAGACAAAAAATGCTGGAGAAACTCAGCGGGTGAGTCAGGCAGAGAAGGAATAAGCGACATTTTGGGTCGAGACCCTTTTTCAGACTGATGGGGGGGGGGGGGAAGAAAGGAAGCAGCGGTTACAGTAGGACTAGAAAGGGAGCTGGGAAGGGGGAGGGGGAGGAGGGAGAAGACAAGGGCTATCTAAAATAGAGAGGTCAATGTTGATACCACTGGGGTGTAGACTACCCAAGCGAAATACCCAAGCTTGTCTCCTCACTACGTTTACTGCTGGCTCCAGTCACAAATCTGAGTTTTCGAGTGATCTGTTCAAGGCATTCATTGATGATGGAATTACACTGTGGAAATTGGAAAATAAATCTCTCAAAGGTTTTTTAGAGAAATACACAGGAACCTATACCAAGCGAGTCATCATTACGGAAAAATTATGTTGATAGCAATTTCAACATTGTTGTGCAGAAAATTAGAGTTGAAGTTGCATGCAACAGAATATGGATCTCAATAGACAAGACAACCGATGCTGTGAGGAGATATGTTGCCAATGTGGTCATCAGTACACTGGAGGCAGGTCAACCATCAAAGAAGTATTTGTTGACATTGGAAGTATTGGAGAAGTCAAACAGCTCCACTATTGCTCAGTTGTTTATATCTTCACTTGCTGTACTTTGGCAAGAGGGTATAAAACATGAGAATGTTCTTGTTTATTACCGATGCAGCTCCGTACATGAAAAAAGCTGCTCGTGCTCTTAAAATTTGATTCCCCAAAATGTTGCATTTGACATGCTTAGCTCAAGGACTTCATAGAATTGCCAAGTAGCTTGTTTCCAAATGTCGATCGCCTAGTTTCCAATTTGAGGAAGAAAATCTTCCTCAAAGCACTGCAGTTGTTCAAGGAAATGGCATCCGAGATTCCGCTAACTCACCAGCCCGTTTTGATTAGGGTGGGGTACATGGCTCTCTGCTGTACTCTACTATGCTGCAAATTTTGAAAAGATAAAATAAATCGTCAACTGTTTGGAAGAAGAATGTGCTCCAGTCAGGATCGTCAGTGAAATCATGCAGAAAAAGTCCCAATTTGCTTCCAATTTTGCAAACTTCCCACAAACTATCAATTCCCTTGAGAAATGTGGCGAAACATTGCAGGTTTTTCAACAAAGTTACTAACGAGATTCATAAAATTCCTGCCGATGTAGGTAAAGGCATGCAAGGAAAATGTGAGAGAGTGATTTTAGCTAACAAAGATCTTGAAGGAATACAAAACATAGCTAAAGTTCTCAAAGGTAGTTGTAATGCACAAGATATTGACATGAATATAGCTTGTTTTGGGTATGCACCAGTGACCTCAGCTGAGGTAGAAATAAGTTTTTCACAACTGAAGCATATTCTGTCTGACAGACGGCATAGTTTAACATCAGATAATTTGAAAAAAATGCTAGTAATTAAATGCAACCAGGCAACTTTGGTCCTTTAATTTAATATACCGTAATATTATAATTTTTGTAACCATATTTTGGTGGTGGAAATACATGCCTTTTTATGCCTTTTTTTAAACAATAAATGCCTTTGTTGTGCCTTTTTGTAATTTTATTATGCCTTTTTGCCTGCCTATTTCAGAATGTTTTAGTGCCTAAACATCCTGGCTCTAGTGATAAGTAAAGACAGGTGAGGGAGAGTGATTGGCAGGTGGGTGGAACAAGTGGCAAAGGCTTGAGTTGAAAAGGAGACAAAAAAATGTCAGATAGGGAAAGCAGAAGTGCCGAGGAAAGATAAATGGCTGTAGTAGTAACTCTGGGTCTGAACAGGGTCAAACAGCAGAAATCACAGAGGGGTAGCATTGGGAGAGTTATAGCATCATACAGTGTGGAAACAGGTCCATCGACCCAACTTGTCACACCAACTAACGCCAGTACCACCTACTTGCTTTTGGCCAATTTCACTCTAAAACTGTCCTACCCATGTACCTGTGTATATATTGCTTAAACGTTGCAATAGTTCCTACCTCAACTACCTCCTCTGTAATTTGTTTCATACACCCAAGTTATCCATTAAAAATTAACATTAAACCTATGTCCTCTGGTTCTTGATTCCCATACTCTGGGCAAGATATTGTGTGTTTACCCGATCTATTCCCCTCATGATTTTGTACACATCTATAAGATCACCCCTTATCCTCCAGTGCTTCAAGGAATAAAGCCTGCTGAACCTGTCCCTGTAGCTCTGCTCCTCAAGTCCTGGCAACATTGTGGTAAATCTATGCTGCATCCTTTCCCTCTTGACATATTTCCTATAATACGGTGAGCAAAACTGAAAACAATACTCTAAATGTGGCCCCAACAATGTTTTATAACTATAACATGACCTCCCATTGACTATATTCAATATTCTGACTGATGAGTAAGAAAGAACTGCTGATGCTGGTTTAAATCGAAGGTAGACACAAAATGCTGGAGTAACTCAGCGGAACAGGCAGCATCTCTGGAGAGAAGGAATGGGTGACGTTTCAGGTCGAGACCCTTCTGCAAGTGAAACTCCCTGGTCAACTCGTCCCTTCCCACCCAAACCACCCCTTCCCCAGGTACTTTCCCCTGCAACTACAGGAGTTGCAACACCTGTCCCTTTGCCTCCCCCCATGACTCCATCCAAACAGTCTTTCCAGGTGAAGCAGAGGTTCACTTGCACCTCCTCCAACCTCATCTACTGTATCCGCTGTTCTAGGTGTGAACATTTATACATCAGTGAGGCCAGGCACAGGCTCGGCGATCGTTTCGGTGAACACCTCTGCTCAGTCCGTCTTATCTTACCTGATCTCCCGGTTGCTCAGCACTTCAACTCCCCCTCCCATTCCCAATTTGTCCTGTCTATCCTTGGCCTCCTCCATTGTCAGAGTGAGACCTAGCGCAAATTAGATGATCCGCACCTCATATTTCGCTTGGGTAGTTTACACCACAACGGTATGAACATTGACCTCTAACTTCAAATAGCCCTTGGTTTCCCTTTCTATCCCCTCCCCCTTCCCTGTTCTCCCACCAATCTTACTGTCTCCGACTGTATTCTCTCTATGTCCCGCCCACTCCCCTGACATCACCCATTCCTTCTCTCCAGAGATGCTGCCTCACCCGCTGAGTTACTCCAGCATTTTGTGTGTAATCTGACTGATGGCCAATGTGCTGAAAGCCTTCTTGACCACCCTAAGATGGTCCCATAGAGTTCCCATCAGAATTGTTTTCTTCAAAATAGGCATCATTTGAGGATATTTTGCAGTGGAGCAGTAAACGGGGGCACATGAAACTGCAGATGTTGAAAACTTGAGAAATTTCTGAATTTCTAATTTACTGAATTGAATTACTGAAATTAATGGCATTAAAATATAATAAATACTTAATGTGCTTTCATCAAAGCCAGACCACATAAGCATTGTGCTCTAGACAATAATCTAAATTGTCTGGTGTGTACACCATGGTAAAATATATATTTATAAGTAAAGACCAGCTTTTGGAGTTTTAGTTAAAATATTTTTCTATATTCATGATGCAATAATTTTAAATCTGTTTGTCTTGAAGGAAAATTTGATCTGTTCATTTGCATATTTATACACCACACAAATTAAAAGTAAATCTTTGCATCAATGTTTATGAGTGCTCACTTTTAGAATCGGAATTGTTTTTTTCGCCATTCTCCTCTTTACTAATCTACATTTCAGCACATGTTATTTTGGAATTGGAGGACAGGGAGTTAATTAAAGTGCAAAGTGTAGCCAAGTGTTTCAATCAACATAAGATTCTTTATTCCTGCATAAAATATGCTGAACACACTTCATTGCGATTAGCAGAGAGTGGTCACCTTAGGGATACATACTTCTGACATGCATGAACATTTACCATCTCAAATAGTCCCATTACAGTCTATTGCAGATTGTCAACAATTATATCAAGATTAAAATCCAGCTAAAACCCCAAAATGACGTAGAAAGCCCCATCATTTTATAATGCAATCAGCAGAGATTATAGATTGTAAATGCTACACTGGAGAGGGAGAAGCAGAGAAAAATAGCTATTGTTTCCAGTCTCCAAATACCTAGTGACATAGGATTGAAAAGGGATTAACTTTTGAGTTGACAGCCCTGTGGTTGAACTAATCTACTGCCATTTATCGACAAGGCTGTCAATAGTTATACTTCTCAAAAACAGATAATTAGATTGCTTACTGTATTGTCGTTTGTGGGACCGCACTGTCCTCAATTTTACTGCTGCTTTGTCTTACCTTGTAATATTTTATGCAGCTTGTAATACGTTATGTGCTCTTGAGGCTGTGAACAATGCCATGAATTATCTTTTTTTCTGTGTTGGCACATGTGTGAAAAATTGACTTCAAATCTCATAATGGAGGACACTGTATACTATAGAACTATCCTTGTTGTGAATCACACTGATCAGAACGGGAAGAGAAAAAAAGAGTGGCAAATTAGAAAATAAACATTGTGTAGGTACATTTTCCATTTACTCATCTGTCTGGACAATTATGCTATTTGTATTATTACTATACTATTATTCTATTTATACTATCAAGTATAAATATTATTTTAACTGTAAGACTATTCACTTGTAAGTGCAAAGTCATTTTTTAAAGGAATGAGAGCACCTCCAAGTGCGTAGTCTAACAGTTAAAATAATATTTATACTTGATAGTATGAATAGAAATTCTTTACATTAATTTGCTAAAAAATATATTATTTGGAAGTCGTTTGGGTTTGTGGATGACTTGCCTTTGTTCACATACTGTGGGTTCTGAGGTGGCTGACAAGCCCTTTGGAAGATCTGAGACCTTGCCAGAGGTTGAGCAGGAGGATCTTAACAGGGGATTGTGGTGCATTACTTATGCCTTTTTCCTAGACGTCTGTGTCTTCTTAATAAAGAGATTCAAAGTTCAGAGCACATTATGCATTATTAACAGCTAGCCAGTAGGTAATCCTGTTTTATCCATTAACAAATTAAAATTCAGTTTCTTGACATATTTTGAAATATCCCTATGCAGGGACATTTAATTGCAGGGCAGGTGAAAATTCACTTAGCACAGACCTTAAACGCAAATTTTAATGTCAAATGTTTCTAATTTGTTTGATGTAATGGTTATGGACATTCAGAGAGAATATTCTTTACCTTAATGGAAGCCAATATGTATTGTTTAGTGAATTGCCCTTCATTAAAGGACATTCTTAACTCTTCACAAAAAGGCATAGCAGCAAAACAATTCAATTTTTGGATAAATAATTTTAATTTTTGGAGTTGCAATTCAAATTAGCCAACACAGAAATGATTTTGATCTTCATATTTGTGTAAAATTTAAACAAATAATTATAAAATTAGAAACATATCATATTACGTAACCAGTATAACATAATCAGTGCAGAAACGTAGCCAATCACAATACTGAAGGAGGAAGTCATCAGCCTAACTGTTATATATAATTAATTAAGTTTGTCAAAGAGAACATATAATGCAATGGTCTAAAGCTTGATTTTTAAAGCTTGAACTAGAGGCAGAAAGCTTGAGGTGAGAAGGTCAGTCACGAATATTGTAGAATTTTTGGCTTAGGCATATGAAGGCTTCACTGCCTGTGGTGGAGGATCCAAAACCAGGGCGAAGCGACAGGTTTATCTCAAGCATCTTATAAAGGCTGCTTTAAGACTGTTGTGTGTTGAACTGGCAAAATATACTTGCTGATACAGGATATGACTGAAGCAGGATATTGTAATAAGAAAAAGCAAGCAGATATTACAGATGCCCATTTCTGTTCCAAATAAATAAAAATTATACTCTCTTAGGATACACTATGAAACCTGAGAGGACCAGAATTTGTGGTCTGAGAGTGGGGTTTCTCTGCTGTGAACAGCATCAGCTATGTAATTTGTATGGAATCCCCAAATGGGTTGACACAAAAAGAGTTTGAGACACAGCTTGTGATCAGTTAACCCCCAGTAGCGCATTTATCTATAAATATCCTTTTCAATAATAGTCTGCAATGAATCGAGCATTGGAATTTGAACCAAACTGGTTCCCGACTGGTTGCATTATGGCCTGGTATGGCAATTCCAATGCACAAGAACACAAAAGGTTGCAGGGAGTGGTGGACTCATTCTAGTTTATCACAGGAACACCTCTCCCTACCATTAAAAACCTTTTCAGCTTTCACAAAGGGGTATATATCATCAAGGACACTGTCTTCTTGGTGCTGTCATCGGACAACAGAAGTTTGAAGTCCCACATCACCAATTCCAGGAACAGTTACTTGCATACAATCATTAACTTACTGAACCGACCTGTAAAACCCGAATCCTACCTTACCACGGAACACTATGGACTACCTTTTGCAATAATTGTAGTTTTGCACTAATGCCTTGGTTTTGCTTTTGCACAGTCTTATCACACTTTTGCAAAATGTATGTACCTTATGTACAATGTACACATATGTGTGCTGCCTGAATCTGCATGCCTATGTTGTTGCAAATGAAATTTTCATCATACTCTACTTCACTGTACTGGTGCTTATGACAATAAACTAACTTGACTTGAACTCTGCAACTGTGATCTATTTTTAGTCCATCCCTGCACAGGAGAAATAAATTATTGTCTGATTGAAAAATTATCCATACTTGCAGGACTTGAATCTGATAATTGACAGTTAAATGGCTGAGCCTTCCCTTCTAAATGAACATTGTTAATTTGACCTCACAGTCATTTAGATGGCACGCAACTCTTCACTCATGTGGAAGTGATGTTGACCAGAAGGAAAATAACAACACTTAATTTTAAAACAACTGTCCACATGCAAAATTGTATGTCTCTAGTTGTTCAATGGAATCAATTCTATAATTTTACTTCGGAGTCACGTGAGTGACTATGTGAAGACCCCGTCCAGCACGCATGCGCGACATATCGTCCTCGCATTGCGCAAACGACAGGCTGTTGGAGCGCTGCTTCCAACAGCTCGGACCTGAAGGTAAGTTTTTAACTTTTTCAGTTCTCTTTTTTACTGCAGGAAGCGTTCAGAGCTCCTGCTGGAGGTCCGAGGTCGGAACCCCAGCGCCACCCGGCTCCCTTCTACAGGGACCGCCCGAGGGCGGGGGGGGGAGGAGGAATCCCGGCTGCGAATCGCGGGGATATCCGAAACCGACCACAGAATCGCGGGGAAGCCCTTTACCAGGGACCGCGGGGATATCCGAAGCCGACTACAGAATCGCGGGGAAACCCGTTTACTAAGCCACGCCGGCTCGGGGGAAGCCCCAAACCGAGGGAGCATTCAAAGGGGAAATTCCGGCTCCCGACACAGCAAGGATCCCTGCTACAAAGTTCCATAGATGCTGCTGCACCCGCTGAGTTTCGCCAGCATTTTAGGTCCCAACTACAAGGGCCGAGGGGAATGCCGACCGCAGGAAGAAGCCTGGCTGCGGGGACCACGGAAACTCAGAAGCCTGCAGGTAACCTGCCTTCCAGGACCAGGGGAAGACCGCGGGTAACCCGGTCTCCGAAACCGCGGGGAAGTCCGCGGGTACCCGACTTCGGAGACCGCGGGAAAACCGCAGGAACCCGACGTTGGAGGCCACGGGAAACCACGGATAATCCGACTTCAGAGACCACGGGAAACCACGGATAATCCAACCAGAGACAACGGGAAAACCACGGGTAACCCAGCTTCAGGGACTGTGGGAAGTCCACAAATAACCCAGCTTCAAGGACCGTGGGAAGACTGGGGATAACCCAGCCTCGTGGACCGTGGGAAAACCGCGGATAACCTAGTTCCAGGGACCGCGGGAAGACATCGGATAACCCAGCCTCGGGGGCCATGGCAAGACCACGGATAACCCAGCTTCAGGGACTGTGGGAAGACTGCGGATAACCAAGCTACAGGGACCGTGGGAAGAACACGGGTAGAACCGTGCTTGGGGGGGAAACCTCAGCTACGGGGACCGTGGAAGACCACGGGCAGAACCGTGCTTGGGGGGAAACCTCAGCTACGGGAACCGTGCAAAAGCTGCGGGTAGATCCGCGCATGGGGGAAACATCAGCCACGGGGACCGTGTGGAAGACACGGCTAGGACCGCAGAAGAGCGGGTAGCCGGCGGCGAATTCAGACTCCGGCTGCCCGAGGAGGGTAAGAGCAGGAGACTGAAAGGCCTTGACTGAAGTCAGGTCAGGAGGGCCCCTCCGATATGGGTTCGTCCTCGGACGTTTTACCCATCCTAATTGGCCAGGGAGGGCCATATCAGCGCAGGTCTCCTCGAGAGCCCGTGGCAGCACCCTTTTTCAGGGCTGCCTACAAAACTCCCTTCTGCAAAGGTGAGTGCGACGAGTCAGTTGGCAACTGACTCTGAATTCGAACCATGTCCGAGGAACAGGTGCCGGCTGGGAGTTACCATGCACCTGGAAATACATGGGTCCACATACACCAGCAGCCCTACGACCCAATCAAGGATGGAAATCGAACCCACATCGGGGGCCTTTTGGGCTTACCATAAAGCCACCGGTAGCCATGATGGTAGGTAGGTCTGGTTCTTTCCCGAAACGTGGGGTTGTGGACCATTTACAAGAGGGTTGGATGAGTTTAGTTTATACTGCACAGTACAAGCGAGACAGTCTAGGAATATGGCTGGAGTTGCCTCTTTAGGCAGACTCGCTATCATGACAAATGAGGCCTGTTTATTATTAACAAGCCCAACTCGCATGTGCAGTATAGACATTGAACTTCGTGACTATTAATTCCCATGGGGTCAGCTTCATTCACAGGGCACCGGAAATATCTGAAATTTAACTGGATGGGGCAATGATACAGTTAAAACATTGCAAAATAGGCTTAACTTCAGTTCTCAGGTTATTTACAAAATGAGTGCTTTGGCTGCTCAGAGTGTTTAAAGATATTGTTAAGAACTATCTGGATGAGATTGTATTTTGCTAAGTTATCTGTATCAGCCACAAAACCCATTTGAGAAATTGGGTTCTCATCTGTCCAGATAAATTTAAGTTGATACCAACTGAATTTATTGATGATTGGGATTACCTTTAACTCTATTTAATCATCTGGGACTCCGCCCTGAGGTAAGGGATTGGAATTAATTGAAGCCGGTAACAATACTGATCAAGCAACCTTCTGTTCATCAAGTATAATTGGCTTACAGCTGTGCTATTTAGGCCTTTGCACAATCAGAACTATACAGCATGCAAAAGAAGTAAGCACTCAAGTACCATGTGGTCATTGTTACCAGCTCTATGCTATTCCACTAAATCAGTAAATCTTTAATTAAATTACATACTGATGCTATTGTTCAGGATGAGAATTTGCTCATGCCATCTAGTTACAGATGTGGATGGTAGAGTTACCAATTCCTCAGTTACATGGTGTCAACTACCTATAGACACTGGGTGCATTCTGGGGATTAATGGTTTATGCGAATATGCCTATCTGCATGCTCTAGTCCAGGTTGATACACTTCGGTGGTGGCAAATGTCTGTTTACATTGGTGCAAACAAGTCAAAATATCCGGTGATAGTTTACCCAAAACTCATTACGGTACACAATATGGGTGTTGGATCACAAAGTATTAAAATACATTGTGAACATTAAAGACCAAGAAACTTGCATCCAGGCTCAATCACCAGTGGAAAATATGTGGCATATCGGTAGCGTTCGTTACATTCTAGCTACACTAAGGAGGAATGTTCTTTTATGTTTTCCTCCGTTTCTGCCTCAACAGACGGGTTTGCAAAATTCAGCAAGTTCCCGCCTCAGGCATTTTTATAGTGCCTGCCGGGCTTAGTCAGCCATGGTTCCCACTGAAGTGGGGAATGATAGAACCATATATGGTTATTCTAGACACAAGCATTGGTCTAGCCGTGACGCGGGAAACCGTCCTCAGCATGATATAATCAATTCTTTGTATTACAGAGACTGAGAAGACAGTTCCTGCATCTGGGGTTGTTAAACCAACCATGAACGTGCTCGCTGCAGATGCAGGGATAGCACCAAAAAATATCAATATTTCCTCATAAGGAGATGGGAGGTATTAGTTTTACAATTATATTACATATTCGGCATGGATGACTGACGTCTTGTAGTTCAGGCTCATATGAGGGCTTGACAAATGTCTTAAGTGCCATCTACCATACCTAAGTGCTTCATCATACTGGCTGACAGGAGTAGAATCCACTCTGGGGGGTCACCCTCTGACCGCTAGATTATGAAGATAATCTGCAACTCGAAAAACTCCCAGGCCTAGGGACGCAGAGATATGGAGTGTTAACGTTGTGCTACGTCGCTTCGCTGAAGGGCTCCAGCTACATCCCTGTCCTTGGACTAAATCACTTATAAGTGGTTATGCTCATAGCCCTGCATGCAGCACTCCGGGTCTAGTCATTACATAAACGTTGACTGGATAGGATGATTATATCTGCAGACTAAATAACACTTATGTTATGACTTAGTCAAGCAGTATAGACCAGGGGCACCAGATCTCAAACTAGATGTTCACATATCCCATGAACCTTCGATTGTGTATGGTCACACATCCACACCAGAATGTTGGATCACTAGAGCCTAGAGACTCTGAACTAGCAATATTGTTAGTTACATCTACCCTCAAAAGAAGGTATCACTTCAGACCATCTTCAGGTGGTTATGGGTCTGGCTTATACAGGAGTAAATACTGACATTTCAAATCACTCCACCAAGGCTGTAACAACCTCAGCAGCAGGGTTATGGAAGTTAGCGGGACCACATCCTAGCGGTTGCAGGATGGTCAATCTAGCAATTTTCCACACATTTAGTACTAACCCATTGCCAGATGGGGAGGGGGGTATTTACGAACTCTATGTTAAGTTCTGTTCATAGTTCCTCCCGGGTAAGGGACGTTACTATTGTCATTATTCATGTCTGAATATGATAACATACTTCCTCCCCTGGCCAACTAAGGCAGTGAGTGAAGCATGGACTCGTTCCACGGCATGAAATCACAGATCTTTAAAATCTTCACGTAGTCACTCACGTGACTCCGAAGTAAAATAGTAAGATTAAACGAGAACTTACCAGTTTGAAGTTTGATCTTTATTTTATGAAGAGTTACGATGAGGGATTACGTGCCCTCTGCTCCCGTCCTCTATCATAAAGGTCAACTGGTATCCTAGTTCTTCTTATCTTACTATGTTTATTTCATCTACTGTTGTTTGCGACTTCACACTGCTGCTTTGAAGAATGTCGCGCATGCATGCTGGACGGGGTCTTCACGTAATCCCTCATCGTAATTCCTCATAAAGTAAAGATCAAACTTCAAACTGGTAAATTCTCATTTAATCTTACTATTTTACTAGGCAAAAATCCAATGCACTGTGGCAACCTCAGGAAACACTAGGAAATGTTTTTGTAATTATAGCAATACTTAATTATTCTCTACTCTCTATTCCCTATTTCCTTCGCTCCATAGATGCTGCCGCACCCGCTGAGTTTCTCCAGCACTTTTGTCTACCTTCGATTTTCCAGCATCTGCAGTTCCTTCGTGAACTTAATTATTCTCTGTGCATTGTGGGCAAAAAATCCTCTGTTTTCTCATGGACCATTGATTCTATATATTGGTCAAACACCTAGGAAAGTGGAAAAATAAGTGACTATTAACAGTAGTACACAAGAGTAACGCGAACATGAGCTACCAGTTCGCTGTCAGACAGCGATGAAGCAAAAGAACATAGAACATAGATATGTACAGCACAGGAACAGGCCCTTTGGCCCACAACATCTGTGCTGAACATAATACCAAGTTAAATTAATCGCCGCTGCCTGAACATGATCCATATCCCTCCATTTCCTGTTTATCTATGTGCCTATCCTAAAGCCTCTTGAACAGTGAAGAAATAGGAAAGAAAAAGGAAAAAAATAAAAGAAAATGGTCGAAGTGGAAAATGGACGAAGTATTGGAAAATCTACATGTGACATCTTAATTTCCAGATATCTAATATAGTGTTCAGTGAATTACACTATGACTCCAATAATGTGGCATCAGATTGTTTGGGAATGTTGATGGGCCAGCATTTGGAATGGGAGTCCAGAGTGCAGGCAGGGTATGTGGTCAGAGCTGGTGGTCTGAGGTGTGGCTAGAGCCATGGTCCAATCTGTGGGCAATGGGCGTGGCCGTAGATGAGATTGGACCTGGATTTCCAGGGGGCCAGAAGAGGGATAGATTTGTGGCAGGTTCCAGGGTCTAGATGCTGGTACAGTGTTATATGCCATATTTGTACAATTTTGTTTTCTGCATTGATTATTATACTTTCTTTTTTTAATAAAAGTACCTTTTCCCACATCAATAGATAACTTGGATTTCTGATAATCCAACACCCTTGGGACTTCAGAAGTATATATTGTGTGCCCCATGTAACTAAAAGAAAGAATAATATTCATTTGTAACGTACATCACAAGCCTGAAATTGTTTCAAATTACTTTCCACATAGATGTGATTTAAGTGTAGGCTTTTAATTATTTATACTGTTTCATCAGGGACTGGATTGTTTTTACTGTTATTATGTGTGAAATGTTTAAGTTTTATGTGCGATGCTCCGGTATTCCCTGGGCAACGTCTTCTCATTTTGCACTGTACAACTGTTGCTTTGCAAGATGACAATAAAGGTTGATTGATTGATTGATGTTGGATCTATCTGGACAATTAGATAATTGCAACAATTAAAATTATTGTGAGCTAACTAATATTCACATTGTTTTAAATGAATTACAGTAAAACCTTTGAGGTCTTGTGTCCATGACGGTGTCTGGTTCCAGCACACTCTGCAGAAACTTAGCTAGATAGCTGACACTTAACATGCCACTTGTGACCCTCGATTACCAACTACAAAAGATGTTACAGTTTTAAAAGAGTAAAAAAGACTTAAAAGCTTAGGCTGACGATATAGATTCCAAATAGAGGAAATAAGTTATTTTATTGACACTGTTGTGACTAACCTCTCTGTAGTACCAGTAATCGATGAACACAATTTAAATTCTTGTTCTTAATCCCGGGTTGAATTTGTCCCTTAATTTGGCAGATCCAGAACTCTGTTAAAATCAAACAGAGGTTCCCACAGTGGAAAGGAACATAAATTGGTTTGGTCTTTGTGTGGATGGAACAGGTTCTAGAGTCATAGCGTCAAACAACATGGAAACATTTGACCCAACTTGCGCATGCCAACCAAGAAGCCCCATCTACACTAGTCCCATCTGCCCTCATTTGGTCCATTTCTCTCTAAGCATCTCCTATCCATGTACCTGTCCAAATATATTTTCAATAGAGTGGAGGAGAGCGCTGTGGAGCCGTGCTGGAGTGGACCTGGGGAGCGCTATGCAGCCGTGGTGAAGCGGACCTAGCCGCCGGCACAGAGCAATGCAAGACCGGAGCCGGCCGGTGGCCACTGCAGAGCTGTTCAATGCTGGACCCGGCTGTGGCCGCCACAAACAAACATGAGGATGGGCTGGACAAGGACCGGTGAGAACAAGGAACAAGGACAGGCCTGTGAACTGTCGAGAATGAAGACACGAATGGCCACGTGCGGTAGAAGCTGGGAGCCCCGAAGACTGAGAGTGGAGGAGGGAGCCGCTGTCGGCGACAGACACGAGGAGTGGGCCCGGCTATTGCATCCAGCGTCTTCAAGGGTGGCTGCAGGAGGTGCCCACCAGGACACAGAGGCGGTCGGCAGAGGAGAGGAATGTCAGGTCAGGCTTACTGGCGGCTTGCTTGGATCAGGAGCACTCCAAGACTTCCAACACGTGGACTGGACTTTGAACTATTGTGTTTTTTCCTTTTTTTGAATGGTGCCAAACATTTTGGCGACATTGGATTTACAGATGTGCAGAAGAATTTACTGTGCTGTGCATACTTGACAATAAAGAACCATTGAACTATTGAACCATTGAAAGATTACAATCTTAGTAATGAGTGTATAGAGTTTATAGTACTGTGGTCCCCAAAGCAGGATGGCATTCTGAGGTTCAAATGCCATTTAAAGGTATTTTAAGGGAAATACTTTGAGGGGAAAGATTTAAAATGGACCTGAGGGTAAACTTTATCACACAGAGTGCTGTGTGTACATAGAATGAGCTGTTAGTGGAAGTGGGACAGATGGGTATGATTAGGACTTTTATACGACACGGACAGGTGCACAGCTAGGAGTGTTTTGATGAGAAATGGCCCATTTGCAGACTAATGGGATTTGCTCAGTTCAGCAATTCCGTCAGCATGAATGAGTTGGGCCAAAGTATCTATTTCTGTGCTATATAGTTCTGTGACAATCAAATTCTGCCAGTCTCTTCTGCAGAACTTCATACTGGGAATTAAATGCTATATTCAAAATCTGGATTTTTTTTTTTTTACTGCCAGCCAAACACAGTGAATTTGTGCATGGCTGACGGTTTGATGCTATTCACTTGGTGCAGCATTGAGATGGATGTATATAAAGGGAGATATGATCCAAAGCATGTTATGGCCAAATAAGTTATTTTGAAATGCTCCAAAGTGCAAGTAAGCCAAGTAAGTTATTTTTAATACAGAGGAAATGTAGCAACTAATTTGAACATATCAAGGTTCCACAGGAGCCCATGTGACATTGACAAATTAATATATTTTAGTCATGCAAGTTGAGGGATAAACTTTGCCCATGGGGAATACAGGCTTTTGTCCTTCAATAGTGAATGAGAATATTTGCAACCATTCAAGAGGCCACATGGAGCCCCAGTGTAACGACTCAACCAAAACGGCAATACCACCAAAGCACCATTCACCTATTGTTGGACTTAACTAACTTTTCACAAATCTTGAATGGGCTTCAAAACTACACTGTTCTGACATGAAGTCTAGAGTGCTGCCACTAAACACCTGACATCCTTTATAAGTATGTTTAGTTTAGTATAGTTTAGAGATACAGCTCGGAAACAGGCCCTTCGACCCACCAAGTCCGCACTGACCAGCGATCCACGCATATTAACGCTATCCTACACACACTGGGACAATTTACACTTATACCAAGCCAATTAACTTACAAAACTGTATTTCTTTGGAGTGTGGGAGGAAACTGAAGATCTCAGAGAAAACCCATGCGATCACAGGGAGAAAGTACAAACTCCGTAAAGACAACACCTGTAGTCAGGATAAAACCCGGGTCTCCAGTGCTGCAAGCGCTGTAAGGGAGCAACTCTACTGCTGCGCCGCTGTGCATGTATTCAAAACATTCTGCTCAAGCATTCAGTGCTGTACTTTCTGGGCATCAATGGATGTTTGGTGATGTATCCTTGCATTGACCAAATATTTTTTTATATCTTTATTCCTGAATATTTACTAATTCTATAGTTTAAATTTAGTTACCTCGGAGGTTGTGTGTCGTTTAACCTTTCACTGGTCTATGGTAGAATAATAAAATCTATTTTAGCCCGGTCAGCGATCAAGGGACATCTAATACTGCACATGGTTTTAATGCTTTCCTCAGACTGAGTACAATGGACTTCTAATCTATGATCAAAATCACACTATGCACATGAAGCTACTCTTCATTCTCATTAATTAATAATATAGCACGCTGTTAACACAAAAAAACATACAAATATTAGATGCAGATTTCCAATAAGGAATTATCAAACAGCTGGTGGTACCATTTCTGAAGACATCTTATAAAATCCATCTTTTTTTATTTTCAGCAACTTGGAGTTGAGGAATATTTTCTTCAACTGGTGAAAAGCTTATAAATTACCTGATTTGCACAAGGGAACATTTGGTGCTTTAAGTCAATTGCAGATATAGGAAAAATGCTAAAAAAGCTTTTATGATACCTAATGTGTTTTATTTGTTGGAGCACTTTTAAAAGGTGAGATAAGATTGCTGAATGAAAATACAATGCATCTTTTGCATTTTCTGAAATCTGCCCACACAAATAGATTATTATGTAAAATAGAAATGTGTCGGCTTGTTGGGATCCAAGTTGTTAGAAAACAGCCAATAATGGTTTGATTCTCAAGGAGGAGAGGCCAGACATTAATGGAATGCCCAGGAATCAATGTTAGACCTGGTTCAATTTAGTTATATTAATAATCTAGATGCAGTTGAGGGGAACGGTCTTAATATTTATAGGTGATAGATTTGAAGACTTGGAAAACATAGAAATATGAATGTGATAGAGAAAGGTCTACATTTGCAAGATATCATTTAAAGTTTTTTTTGATTATGTACATATTTAAACTCAGTATTACTTTACCCTGTGGAATTACTGATTCAAAACTTGTTATAGTGACAGATTTTCATATCGTTCAAGGAACTTTTCCTCTAGTCACTGATTGATGACGGGTTCAGGGGATAATCAAAACACATTCACGAGCTCTCCACGAGACATTCAATGCCATCCAAAGATAAATCTTCCAAACACACTCTTAATTAACAGTTTCTTTATTGTAGTAGTAAAAACAGTAACATATTCATCCAAACTTCTTCTTGTTTAAGTACATTTTGATCGTACTCGTAGTCAAACTCGTGCATGGTCGAAAGCTGTGACCTCTCCCCCATGCTTCTTCAAACTAAACTAGGGCATCTGCGTGAGAATCCAAGCCGCAAACACGCCTCAGACTACGTATAAATCCCACCCACATAATTACGGACAGATTAAATTTAAAGGTAACTGGTTATAGTTATAACATGCTGGGTTAAGCTAAATGGCCACTACACTTGTTGAGAATAGATCTGTGTTATTCTACTTAATTAACTTTAAGCTGAAAACCATGATTGTAAAAGAATCATTTTACTTCGGAGTCACGTGAGTGATTCCGTGAAGAAGGCCGTCACCACGCATGCGCGTCATTACGTCTGACGCATTGCGCAACGGCTGACTGGCAGGCGCGCTGCTCCTGCCAGCGGTAAGTTTAAGTCTAAAGGTAAGTTTAAAACTTAATTTCTAGGGTTTGTGTTTTGTGTTGCAGGAAGCTCTTTGCAGAGCTTGCCTGCTGGATTTGGGGCGAAGTCCGGACGGGCCGCGGGGAAACCTTTAGGACCGCGGGGAACCCCTGTCACGGATGGCAGGGAATCCCGGTCACGACCTCGGGGAAACCCAGCCACGGACCGTGGGGAACCCGCTACGGATGCCGCGGAAGTGCGGGTAGCGGGCGGCGGTAAAAATTCACCTTTTTCGAGTCACTGGCGGTAGAGCCAGCGGCTACAGACTTGGTGCCGGCAGTGAGCACCTTGACTACCCCGCAGGAGAAAAAACCCCACTAAAAAGTCTGTCAAGGCCCTGGACGTGGATGAGTCGGGCCAGGAGGACTCTCCTCCTTCTATGGGCCATGTGTTTGGAAAACTGACCCATCTGGTGCACCTATTGGAGAGGTTGCTCCAAAGAGATATGCTCCAAAAACAAAGGGAGCTATCTGAGCCCGGGTATTATGGAGAACCCGCAGGCAGTGGCACCTGTGTCAGGGCTGCTTGATGTCTCCCTCTCTGAGGAGGGGAGTGCGAGTGGTCAGTATGTAACTGACTTCAAATTCAAAGTATGTCCGTGGAACATACTGGAGCACATGCATATGGCTCTAAGGAAATACGCGCAAATGAAAGGGTTACTGCCGTGGGCAGAAAACCCGGGAGGGGTCAGAGTTTCCCCTCACGCTACAAGTGCCGGCAGTGAACAGCGCTATCAGGGGTGACATTGGAAGAAATGAAACCAGCCGCCGATACTTCCCTTCAGGTAAGACTTATCCAACAGGTATACCTGGATGAGGAAGCTAAAGCTGTCTGGTTGATCAAGGTGCCAACAACGAACAAAGCTTCATTGTATCGGCGACGACTCACCCCACGCCTCATCGGCAGTAAGCAGTTCACTGAAGCTGGTGGCAGCTTGAAAGCTGCACAGAGGCCAAAGTCCAAGCCGGTCTCAGGAAATGGAATCCACATACACTACCATTCCTACTCTCCAATCAAGGATGGGAATAGAACCCACATCAGGGGCCATTGGGCTTACCATAGACCACCGGTAACCATGGAGGTAGGTGGGTCTGGTTCTTTCGAAACATGGGGTAAGTGGACCATTTACAATTTGGTAACATTTACTATTGTTTTTGTACAAATGATAATGATAGTATGAGATTGGGTTGCTATTGTACAGTACAAGGGTACCAAGCTTGGCTTGGATTTGGGGCCAGAGTTGTCTTTCGAGGCAGGCTCAGTGTTATGGTCAGGGTTGCCTTACGGAACAAGCTCGGAAATTGGCCAGAGTTGTCTTTTGAGGCAGGCTCAGACTAAATGGCCGGAGTAGCCTATCAAGGCAGGCCCAGTATTATGGCCAAAGTTGTCTTTCGAGGCAGCCTCATTATTATGGTCAGGATCACCTTTCGAGACAGGCTCGGAAATCTGGCCAGAGTTGTGATTCAACGCAGGCACGGAATTATGGCAGGCGTGGCCTGTTTCATTGTAAAGGATGTCGGATGTCGGTTCATAGTTGATTTAACTCAAATTTGCAACAGATTTTCAGTATATGGTACTTCGTTACTGTCTAACAAACTGATTTCTTTAAGATCTTTATGGCATGCATGCTATTTCAAGTCCCATTCAAAGGGATCCCAGGAGTCATTTGGAATTTATCTGGATGGGGCATGATAACAGTTAATGTGTTGTAAATGGGCTAATTTCAGCTCCCAGCTCATCTACCAATTTACTAAACCAGTGCTGGGCCTGCTCAGAGCTCAAAAACACTTGTTATGGCTTATCTGGATGAGATTCTAAACGCTGTGTTTTTGCTAAAATCAACTGTTTTCAGCCGCAACTCATTTGAGAGATTGAGGTTCCTCATTCCATCCAGTTAAATTTAAGTTGATACCAACTGCAGCTATTGTTTTCAGTTGTACCTTTAACTATTATTTATCTGTGACTCTGCTCTGGGGCAAGAGATTGGAATCAATAGATTCCTGTAACAACCTTGTTTTCAAGCAGTCTTCTATACATCAAGTGTAATTGGCAATATAACAGCTGCGTTTCAGCTGTGCAATTGGGCCTTTGCATTATCAGAATTTACAAAGTGCAAAGTAGTAATCTCTCAAGTGCCAGTTAGGTCATTGTTACAGACCTATGCTATTTCCAACTGAAGCCACCAGGGTCACAATGGTGGATGAACAATACTCAGCATTGCTCCAGTAGTTTTGGTCAATAAATCTTCAGTTGTAGTTCAGACTGATGCTAGTGCTCAAAGATGGGAAATTATGAATGCCATCTCTAGTTATGGAGGGATGGGATTTGCAGGAATTACCAATTCTTCAGTTATTGGTATCAACTGCCTATAGACACTACTATGGGTTAAAAGGTTTGTTGTGTGGATATGCATGATCTGCATGCTCAATTCCAGGTTGATACACGGTGGTGGTGGCCTATGTTGGTCACATGGGTGCAATCAAGTCACAGTATCCTGTCATAATTTACCCAACTTTATTTGGCACTGGTGTATCATCATGTAAATCAATGACAACACAGAATGGATGTTGGATCGCTAAGTATTTTATGACATTATGGCTCGATGGAACACCAAATATCGATATGTTTCCATCCAGGCACATTCACCAGGTTGTAAAGACATGTGGCATTGCAGTGGCAAGAGGTACATTCTCGCTACACAAGGGAGGAATGTTCTTTTGTGCCGTTGCTCCATTTTGCCTCATCAGGCGGGTCTTGCAATGATTCAGCAAGATCCTGCTTTAGCGTTTTTTCTTACTGTATGACTGGCCTATGTAGCCATGGTTTCCCGCAAATGTTGGGAATTATAGTACAACCTCATATGAGGTTTCTAAACATAAAACGTGCTGGTTCAGCCTGGGACTCGGGGAACCAGCCTCTGTATGATTAATCAATTCATTGCCTTGGTTCTTGGTTTCTTGGTCCTCCAAAATATTCCAAATGGAATCTTACAGAATCTGAGAAGACAGCTCCTGCGACTTGGGTTGTCAGACCAATCCATGTTTGTGCTCACTGCTGAGTGCAGGGATAGCACCAAAAAAGCAGTACATTTTCCTCTTCAGGAGATGGGAAGCGATCTGTTTAAATGCTATGTTACATATAATACGGCACGGACACTGACGTTTTAGAGTTCATTTTCTATGGGCCCTTGACAATAAATTAAGTTATAATCCCATTAACTGTGCTCAACATGCTTTCTCATCAAATTTGCTGCAGCGAGCGGGACCCAGCTCTGTCGGATCTCACCATCTGATTCTAGTTTTTAAGGATATCTTTGCACATGTTCTCCCAGACCCAAGTACACGGAGTATGGGATATTGACATTGTGTTGTCACTGTTTAGCCAGGGGGCTCCAGCTATATCCCTATCTTTGGCTCGGGGCTCATAGGGCATCCCATTGGTGCTGTTGTCAGTGCAACGGGTCCAGTCATTGTATAAATTGGGACTGGACAGGATGGTTATACCTGCTAATAATATAATATTTCATGTTTACAATTTAGTTAGGCAGGGAAGCCCAGGGGTGTCAGGTCTCAAGCTAGTTCTCATGCCATACTCCACGCACCTTCGGTTATGTGTGGTCACACATTTACAACATTATGTCTGGGTCACCTTGTGCCTTAGAGGCTCTCATACTGGCTATGTTTATTAGTTACTAATAACCTCATAAGAAGGTATCAGTTCAGACCATCTCCCGGTGGTTCAAGGGGTTGGCTTATACAGGAGTAGATACTAATTTTCTAATCTCACTCCACCAGGGCTGCTACTTCATCAGCAGCAAGGGTTATGTTCGGTCCTCTGGACCACATCCTGCCGACTGCAGGTTGGTCTAACGATCGGGTTTCCAAAGATTTTATTTTTAACCCATTGCCAGACCAGGGGTATTTGCCAAAGTTTTTTTTTTTTTTAGGTTCTATTTTATAGTTTCTATTGGTTACTATTATTATTATTTGTTCATTTATCAGCATCAGCATCAGCATGTTTTGGTCTATGTCATGTCTGTATGCATTATGAATGTTTTCTCTTATCTGTGGTCATCTAATGCAGTCATGCTTGTGTGGACTCGTTTTTTTTTTCTCCACGGCATGAAATCACAGAGCTTTCAAAGTCTTCACGGAATCACTCACGTGACTCCGAAGTAAAATAGTAAGATTAAACGAGAACTTACCAGTTTGAAGTTTGATCTTTATTTTATGAGGAGTTACGATGAGCGATTGCATGCCCACCGCTCCCACCCTCATATTATAAAGGTCACCTGGTAGTTCTAGTCTTCTTTAATCTTACTATCATAAAATAAAGATCAAACTTCAAACTGGTATGTTCTCATTTAATCTTACTATTAAAAAGAGGTGATGTATTATGTTGCCTAGTATTTGGGTATATGAAGTTAATATGGCCTAGTTAGATTACCTTGTTCAGTTTTGGTCCTTTTGAATTTGGGATTATCTGAGCACAGCCAGAAGAATAATTATACAGTTTAAAATACCTCAGTTAAACAGATAATCTTAAATGATGGAACTCACATAAAAGGACAGATCTGAAAAATATTTTTAAATAATAGTTGTTGGAATATCCTTAATTATTATTGGACCATTTCAGTTGAACAGTTTATGGAGAACCTTCAGTGATAGAAAAAGTAAATTATCCGAAGGATGCCTTCAGTGTCTGTTTGGAAAATGCCCTGTAATTTGTCTGATTTAAAAATGATTTAGAGCTTAAAGATGTTTGCAAATAAATTGAATCAGTAACCAATCTGACTACTGTGAAGGATCTGGGAAGCAAAATATAACACCATGCAGGGTTTTGATCTGAGTTCAGTAGTTTTTAATTACATCACAAGGGCTTACGTATGTGAACGTGAAATGTAAATCCCTAGAAAAGTTTCAATATGTCATATCTGATCCTATGTCCCAACCTGCATTAAATAGATACAAAGTAACAAATACAACATTATAACACAAAAGGATGCAATGCCCTCTCATTCTGTGGTATATTATGAAAATGGGCGGTTGGGATGTAAAAGTCCAGCATAATACTCACCGGCCCAGCCCTTATGATCCAAAATCATTCCATAATTTTGCCAGATGTATTGGGCAGGATGCAATCAAAAACAGCTTATTTCCACAAAAAGATTTAGATTAAAATCAGCCGGTGGGCGGCGCGACTCTCGTCAGCAGCGGCCTCTGCAGTCCGTCTGCGTTTTTATTATTTTATGTCTATGTTTTTATGTAGTTTTTGTTATTTTTGTTGGGGTATGTGTGTGGGGGGGTGGGGGTGGTGTGGGGGGGTTGGGGGTAACTTTTAAATCTCTCCCTGCACGGGAGACCCGACCTTTTCTTTGTCGGGTCTCCGTTGTCGTTGGGGCTGCAACGTGGAGCGGCCTCCAACAGGAAGACCGGGGGCTGTGGTGCCGACTACTCACCTCACCGTCGCGGAGCTGGCCGAGTCCAGAGCGGGTGGAGCTGTGGTGGACGCTGCTGCGACCCGACCCCCGGAGATTCGGTGGCTGCAACTGCGGGTTTGGCGGACGGTAACACCGGGAGCCCGCGGGTCCCTGGAGGGAGACCGCTTTTCAGGGTTCCCGCAACGGCGACTTCTCCCGCCCGAGTTGCGGAGTTGAAGAGCTCCTGGAGCGGGGCCTACAACACCGCCCCGCGCGGCTTGGAATGGCCGCGGGACTCTGCGAGCGCGCGCCGGGGGCTCTAACACCAAGACCCGGTGTGCGACCTTGCATCACCCGGCGTGGCTTTAATGGCCGCGGGACAATCGCCATCGCCCGCCGGGGGCTTTGACTTTGACTCTGACATCGGGGGGGGGAGAGTGCAGTGGAGAGATAAGTTTTTTTGGCCTTCCATCACAGCGATGTGATGGATGTTTATGTAAATTATGTTGTGTCTTGGGTCTATTTGTTTGTAATGTATGGCTGCAGAAACGTCATTTCGTTTGGACCTCAAGGGGTCCAAATGACAATAAATTGAATTGTATTGTATTGTATTGTATTATGTTCCAAGAAATAGTCTTTTAATATAAATAAAACATGTATTGATGTGGTTAGAATTTGCATTTATCATTCGTAAAGAATTATTGATAAATACTTTGCAAGTTTCATAGAATAAAACATCAGAAGTAATTTTATGACAAGAGACTGCTGACGCTGAAAGCTTGAAACCAAAAAAAGCAAACCGCTGGAGGAATTCAACGGACCAGGCAGAATCTGTGGAGGGAATGGACAAACACAACTTTTAAGGTCAATACCTTTCTTCAGATTGACAGAACAGAGGGAAAGAAAATAGTCGAAAAATGTGTGAGAAAATGATGGAGCAAAAGCTCTGAAACAATCAGGGGATCCAGGTAAGGGAAGGTTGATTTGTGGAGTAGTCAGATGGGAGAGGGAAGAGTGGAGATAACAGCCAAGGCTGGAGGTGATTAGTGAAGATGATTAATTAAAGAAAGTAATAGGAGGTAGCTTTTCAGAAAATCTAGTTTTCATGCGAGCCCTCAAGATCAACATTAATCAGAAAATATATCAAAAATGTTTTGAAATTCAAATATCTTTGTTCTTAGCTTTCACATAGATTTAGTCAGCAGTTCAAGAGCTGGGCTTAGCTATTCGTCAATGCCAGCTGTAACTAATGCACAATAATGACTTCAAGTTGTTGTAAGCTAATATGCTAAACTAAGTATTGTTATCCTCTCTAACCATTTAAATTTTTTTATGGAATCGGGGGGATATCAATCAGATTATAAACTTTAATAAGCTTTTAGGTAAACTATAATTTGAGTTATAAAGTGACATGATAAATAGTAGGAATTTACTTCTTGTGGTAGCAGATACTAATTGAAAGATGCAGAATTCGACTATTAGGAAAATTGATCACACAGTTAATTTTAAGATTCTTCTGTTTGTCTATAAAGCCCTAAACGGGCATGCTCCTCCCCTATATCACAGACCTCCTTACCCCTTACTCTACCTCCAGGTCCTTCAGGTCGGCTGACTTGAGGCTCCTGGCTGTCCCGCGATCTAAACTTAAGCTCAGGGGTGACCGTGCCTTTGCTGTGAGGCCCCTACACTGTGGAACAACATCCCCCTCCCTATCAGATCTGCCCCCCTTCATCGACTTTTTTAAGTCCAGGCTCAACATTTATTTTTATTCACTGGCGTTTGAATCCCCCTGATGTGGCTGATCTTTGTTTGTATCTTTGAGCTGATTATTTGTAGTTATGTGCTCTGTGCATTCCTGTGTATGTCTGTATCTTTTTGTGATTTTAGCTACCTGCTCTGGTCTGTACAGCACTTTGGTCAATGTGGGTTGTTTTTAAATGTGCTTTATAAATAAAATTGATTTGATTTGACACTTCCAACTCAGTCATTCATTGTTACATTTTGTCCTGTAACTAATTCCTAATTTGTACCTGAATTCATTTGTCTAGTTCTCAAGACTTTTATTTTGCTCTAACAATTAACTTTTCAATTAACACACCTTTACAATATATTCATGATTTTTTTTAAACATCAAGTAAGACCAGAATACTGTTATACAGCAAAAACAGCATTAAATCAGTAAAAGTATCTATGTTCATAAGAATGTAGCCTGCCACATTTGAAATGCGTTTGACAAGATATTAGGCACTTTTCATAGTTTACCAACCAAGGTATAAAGACTGGGAAAGGAGCAAGCTGCACTTCCTTGGCTTCATGATAACTTCGGGGTGAAAGATTGCAACCTTCACGTGGTCTACCCTGTTTCGACGAATGCAATCAACCTGGCGTGCACAATCAAATAAGATCAAATAGAACAAGTTGTCCTACAACTTTAGTCTGTGCACCCCATATGCAAGAAGAAGATGATAACTTCCAGTGGTATGAAATGTTGAGAACATGAACTAGGAGTATTATCTCAAGAGGCATTTCTATCCATGTCATAATTGTCAAGAGTTTTCAAATGCATTGGTCTAGAATGAATTTCTTAATGCCTAGAAATTTGATTTCACCCATTTTTGGTGCATTAATTTTTGCTTTGCACTGTGCTGATGCCCAATTGTATTATCTGCAAAAACGTTAAGAAACTTTCCAAAAGGCCAATTAAGCAATATTTTACACAATGCAGTGTTAACATTGGACCTGTTTGGTTCTCAATGGGAGCCACTTCTGATGCTTCCAATTGTCTTGTTCCCAGCATGACAGTCACAGAAAGGGTATCTGTTTCCCATTGTAGGCAAGAACAGCAGCATATAAAACTCACTTGTATGTACATGGACACTTTCCACATTGCCGCTGTTCATGTCTTGTTCCGCAAGTAATCCCTCACAACTGCAAGGAGCAAGATGATTAATGAGGCAGAAATTTGAGTGCTTCGATAAAGTAGCAATTCGAGCTGTAATAAACAGTGATGAGGTTTTAAATCTCTTGAAGTTTGAAAATGGAGGCTTGCAGATTGTGTCTAAATAGAAACCCTTTAATTGATCTCATTAGTGACCTTGATACATTTGTGTTTATATTGTGACTATTAATTGCGATGGTTGGTTATACCTAAAAGTCAAAATTATGAGTGAAAGGAAAGAAACATGAAGTGTGCTACTTAATATCATTAAATGTGCTAGTGATGCCAGAAAGTACTTAATACACCAAGATTAACTGAGCATGAAACTGATGAGACTAATTTCCATTCGGGCACAATCTCACCCATTGTGCCTTCCAATCCATTATAAACCTCTGTTACGCATGCCTTGAGCATGTGAACCCGTGAAAATAGATCCTATCTCCTGTCATATCCCTCAATAAGGACATGCACAAAGTCTTGAGCCATGTGTAGTCCTTCTAATTTGTGTTTAATAGACATGATGTTCTTCTTCCACCTCCTCAAAATGGCTCATTTAATATTCTTGATCATTCCTTGCGAGTCTTCTAATTTAAACCCTTTGCAAGGTTTTGTTTATCAGGGGTCCATAGGATTTTTCACTTCCCTGTGTTTTCTTTTCTTTTTCCAGCTCAAGATCCTCATTAGAGACAGTGCTGTCTCTCTTTGGGTGAACCATAAAAACTGGCATAAGCTCCTTTGGAAAGATTGCAAATGTGTCTAAACTCATTTAGATATGTTGCAAACTATTTCAGCTTTCTGTTTGTGCAGAATGAATTAATGCAGAGAAAGTTTGTTGATGTATTGGCCTGACTGGTATTGAGCTCATCAATAGTGATTCTTTCTGTCTGAGCAAGACAAGACTAGTTGAGTGCACATTCTCCACATCTCTTCTCTATTCCAGTATGGCAGTGAGTAGCCTTCCTTTTCACATGGATGTGTTCTCTCTGCACTTGCATGCTTCTCGCTCTCTCTATAGTGCTCCCATATGTTTATATGTTTATCAGCAGTAACTGTCTAATCCTGTAATGGAGTCATACAGCATGAAACAGGCCCTTTGGCCCAATTTCTCCATGTCGACAAAGATGCCCCACTTAAGATAATCCTAGTTGTCTGCATTTGTCCCACGTCCCTCTAAACCTTTTCTACCTTTGTACCTGTCCAAGTGTTTTTTAAATGTTGACAAATAGAGTTGCTGCCTTTCAGTGCCAGAGATCCAGATTTGATCCTGACTACATGTGCTTTCTGTACAGAGTTTGTACATTCTCCTTGTGACAGCATGGGTTCTTCAGATGCTCCTCCTACACTCCAAAGATGTGCAAATTTGTAAGTTAATTGGCTTCTGTAAATTGTCCTGAGCTTGTAGGATAGAAGTAGAGTACGGGTGATTGTTGGTTGGCGTGAACTTGGTGGGCCAAAGGGCCAGTTTCCACACTATATCTAAAAAATAAACAAGTATGATATCACAATTTGGCGATGTAAATTAGCAGGTCAAGCAACACCTGCCTGACCTTCTGAGTTACTCCAGCACTTTGTTTAAACCAGCATCTGCAGTCCTTTGTTTCCGCAAATCAGTATGATGTAGTAGCTATTACAGAAATGTGATTTCTGCACAACCAGGGCTGGGGACTCAATATTCCAGGTTATGCACTTTTCCAAAATAACAGGATGAAAGGGGAAGGACATGGGGTGGCATTGTCATGAGTCGTGATATAAAGGCAATGGATAGTGACATGGAATCAGTTTAGGCTGAAATATTGAAAAGCAGAGGAAGAAAATATAGGTCTATAAAGCCCCAATTTGTCAACTCACATAATCTTACAGAGAATGTTTGAAGGAAATGCAATTATCATGTGAGATTTTAATATAAATGTTGATTGGAAGAACCAAGCTGAAAAGAGTATCATAAAGAATTTCTGTAACTGGTCATGGATTTCTTTTTGCAACAGTAGACTATGTAGTCTTCCCGGGAACTGGCTCGGTTTTCATGAGTTTATAAGTTATAGGAGCAGAATTAGACCATTCGACCCATCACGTCTACTCCTCGATTCAATTATGGTTGATCTATCCATCTGTCCTTCTTACCCCCATTCTCCTGCCTTCTCCCTATAGCCCCTGACACCCGTACTAATCAAGAATTTTGTGAAATGAGGAACAATTAACAAGGGATCTTGTGGCTAAAGTTTCTTAAGGGAGAGTGACCACAATATGAAATAAATTCAAATTCATTTCGAAGATGAACAATATAGGTTCACAACCAGTCTTCAGTTTAAACAAGGACAATTCTAAATGGTATGAGGGTGGAGCTGTTTAATTTAGATGGGTAAACAAGCCAAGAGCTGTTTAAACATCTGCCACTATTCATCTGCAAGTTAGAGCAGTAGACGAACAGTAACAGATGTTCAAACAGCTGGTCTATCATGATCAGTGTGTTTTATCCCGATAGAAAGAGGGGCTTCCATGAGAAAGATGTACAATCCATGGTTAACAGAGGAGGTAAAGGATAATGTTGAATTAAAAAGTAGCATATCTACAGGGCAAGTGAGTGGCAGGCCGGAAGACTATAAAGGTATCAGGTTGCAGCAGCAGAGGAATGAAGAGCTCAAAAGAAAGGAGAAAGTGAATTTTGGGAAAACCTGCACCTAGCGTATAAACAATAAATGTGTAGGAAGGAACTGCAGATGTTGGTTTACATCGAAGATAGACACAACATGCTGGAGTAACTCAGCAGGACAGGCATCATCTCTGGAGCAAAGGATTGGAACAAAAAATGTTTATCTGGGTGTATAACTAGAAAGAGGGCAGGTAAGGTAAATTTAGAGAATGATGCTAATCGAACAAAGACATGGCAGGCCTCGTTCAAACAGACACTCCAGAAGGTCATGCAGTCCCAAGCGCTCTCCCAGAAGATCGACGCAGGACCTCGTGGCATCAGACTTTTTTAGGTCCCGGGACCACGAGGGGCCGAACCACATGGGGGTGGTCTCTTTATAATCCATTTTCAGATATCGATTATCCCCATACATAACAGACATTTCCCATATCCAATAATACACAGCTTAATACATTGTATTCAAACAGAACTTCTCAAGGAAGCCAACTTAGAAACATTTACCCTGATCTGCAAGAAACCCAGACAAGGCTCAATACCTCATCCAATCAACACTCAACAAAGTAGAACTATGCCACATTATTTACAATTATTTACAAGGTATATGTCTGGTTTGCAGCCATCCAATGCTTTCTATGAATTTTGCACCTAATTGATAAGGTCAGAAGATGTTCTTATTCTTTTCTTACAACTTGTATCTAGGCTTTAGTCACACTGGCACCACTCCGCAGCTTGTCCCAGTTCTGCAGAGAGCAATTCCAGATTGACCAAATCTCCCAGCAGCCCTGAAGCTTTGACCCCATTTTAAAGTCCTAGCTTCTTCAATTTGGCCGGGACTAACAATATATGTTAAACCTTCATAGCTACTTTTTTGATGTCTATTAGGCCGCCATTTTGCCGAACTCCTGTGTCAGTCCACCAAGGTCTGCTGAATCTCCCAGTTGCTAACCATTTTAACACCTCTTCCTATTCCCATACTCACCTTTCTACCCTTGGAGTCCTTCATTGCCAGAGTGAAGCCACACACAAACTGGAGGGACAGCTCCTCATATTCCGCTTGGGTGTGAGGCCAGAGGAACACGCATGGGCCCCAGCTATGCCTCATGTACTGCTTCAAGTGCTCCCAATGTGGCCTCCATCGGCAAGACTAAACATAGACTCGACGACCATTTCACTGAAAATGCGCTCGGTCTGCCAAGGCCTGCTGGATCACTCAGTTGCTAACCATTTTGCCACCCTTTTCCATTCACACATTGATCTTTATGTCCTGGGCCTCCTCCATTGCCAGAATGAGGCAACATGCAAACAGGAGGAACAGCACCACATGTTCCATATTTGGATAGATTATAGCCCAATGGTATGAACATTGAACTCTACAATTGCGATGCCAATAGAGGTTAGGTCATTTGTATTTTGCTATTTTCTTTTTTGTTTTTCTCTGTTATGTTTTTATGTGTATTTTGTTATGTCAATAAATGTTGAGTTCCAAAAAAAATGCAGTGTTTGATTGTCACTGCTACCATTGACACATTATTACAGAATTTTAACGGCAAATCAATGCTCTTAATATGGAGTATCAGTACTGTAGTTATTCATTGAGCAACATTCACAACTATACGTTGGATTTATCCAGGTTTTACTTCTACAGTCGGTCATATACATCACGAATTTGGTCAGGAGATATTTCAGTTGCAATTTTAAGGTTAATTCTGAAGTGGGAATGATGGAAACAGCGTTTATCAATAAGTTAAAAAAAATCTGGTGCTTACAAACTGGGTATCTTCATTGCTGTTCACAAGACATTCATCTAATCTGAATGTCCGGTAATGTGCCGTTTTGACACCTTTAAACATATTGCCAAAAGAACATTTGCTGCATTTGATGTCCTTTAGCCATCTCTTGTCAGTTAGTGTAATGTTTAACCTGTCAGATGGGTATAGTCAGTTTTAACAGCTATTATCATAAAACGCCTTTAGAAATTTCCTTGCAACCTGTATATTTTGTTGTGGATAAATTATGTGGGAAGCGAGAAGTGACCAATAGAAATAACGATCCATACTATGGCCATGTCATGATAATTTTCGGTCCTTCACAGAAAACATGCTTGCATCAATCTGTAGTGTGAATGGTTAAGCATATAGGTTACCATGGTCCAGGATTTATTGACACAGGTTGATCATACGCTGAATAATCCAACCACATTTTTGTTTGGAAGTGGAAAGAAATAATAGAAATTGCACTCATTGCAATGTGTAAAAAGAGTTGAGATACTGTATTATATTCTTTGCTGTGTCATTGTAGTATATATCATGTCTTGATTTGTGAATATGTCTAGTTTGTGACAATTTGAAGCAGAAATAATATGTGAATGCTTAATTGAGCATAATTCCGACTGGTAACTACGCACTACGTCTGAGCACATTATTGCACGCGTCATGCAAGCGTCTTAAATGACCACTTACGCTGTCATTTGACAACCTAAAAAGCTGCCTATGTTGCCCGCCTGGCAACAGGGAAAAAAAGTTAAGTGAGAGCCCTGGGGAGTGGAGAAGGGGGAGAAGAGTGGAGCGGGGAGAAGGGAAGAAGGGGAAGGAGAAGGGTAGGGGTTGAGTGGAGAAGGAAGGATTGGGGTGGCAGGAAGGAAGCGGGGGGTGGAGGGGAGAGGGATGTTCAGTCTACACTCACTGAATCCATCCCTGTGAAAAGTTAGAGATGGTGATTGGATCTGCAAGCGGACCAATACATCTGTAAATATAACTGGACAGGCAGCTTTTCATTTGCACAATTGATTTTATTGTATTAATTTTAATATCTTAATGTTTAAAATCCATGCAGTGAAGGAAGAATATTGTACAGCCCATCTGTGGTCCCTAACCCCAACCCTAACCCTAACCGGTCGTCACCCGCAGGACAGTATACGTCAGCGTGTGACAGGGCGCACGACATGATGAGACAGCCAGATGTCGCCCCTGGATTTTGAACATTCCAAAATTCAGAGTTGACAGGGAGTCACCGCGCGTCACTGCATGCGTCACCACGCATCAGGCCGCGTCACTACCCAACCACGACGCAACAACCTCTTTTCAGGCTGTCGCCAAAAATGTCAACCAAGTGGGACGGGCTGCGAAACTTGAGGGAAAGGCTTTCGAAGGCGACGTCGGCGGCAAACTACTCCCAGGGCAGGTTCTCGATCACCTCAGGCTCGAGTCCGCAGTACTCGAAGAAACTGTCCAAGCCCGAGCAGGCTCGGGAGAAGCGGCAGCTGAGGTCGGAGTGCGAGCGCCATAATCCGCCTTCACCAACCTGCCGCTTGAGCAGCTCCTTGGGGCAGTCTGCTGCTGCTTCTCGTGACGCTGCTGGTGTGGTTACTTGTGCACCCTGGGCTGTTGCTGGCAAGGCTGCTATTTGTCTCTGGAGTGCTGCTGGTGTGGTTACTTGTGAACCCTGGAGTGCTGCTGGTGTTATTACTTGTGCACCCTAGGGTGCTGCAGCCTCTGTACCCTCTGCTAATTCTCCCCCTTCCGAAGTTGCTGCTCCCGTTGCCAGCCCCTGCTGCTTGTCGCCCCGGCCAATAGAGCCGGGCAGCAGCCGCCGGACCAGGCTGCCATTGCCCTTGAAACTGCAGGCGCTGCTGGTGGCTGTCACTCCCCGCACAAACTTGCACTTTTGCCGGTACATGACAAGCGAGTTGGGCCTGAGCCGCCTCTTGGAACTGGAACGACTCACAATGTCAGGCGGGAACCACAGCTGTCCGCTCTGCTGGGGGCTGCAGGAGGCCAGGTAAGTCTTCATGCTGCTACTGGCCCTGCTGCCACTGCCTTCCTCGGAGGCAGAGCTGCCCAAACCATTGGGCTCCATTTTGCACCACCTCGCCGTCTGGCTCTTCAAGTGCTTGGCCTTGTCAGCAGCCAGCCTCTCCACGGCGCATTGCCGACCCCGCCTGTCCCCCTCCATTTGAATGCGGAGGTAGCCGGGACCCTTGGTCATGAGCCTGAGTGGCAGAGAGATGCTCGCCTCAGGCGACATGCTTGCAGTGGGCACGATCTCGCTCGGCATCTTACTTTGATCCAGCCAACGAGGACAAACACGTTTTCACATCTGCAAAGAAGCAAAGACCAGGACTTCCATGAGCAATGACAGGCTGTCTGCAATTGCCTTAATCCACATTCACTATGACTTTGTCCATAATTAGCACAAAGTCGTGACTGGGTTTGCGCGGTTACATTCTTGGAAAAATGAACTGGAAAGCATGATTTATGGCTAAATGGCAATATATGCAGGCGTGCCACGAGTGTCCGTAACCTGCATCACTACACCAGGACATCCATGAACAATGACAGGCTGTCTGCACTCGCCTTAATGCACATTCACTATGACTTTGCCCATGACTTGGACAAAGTGGTGAGTAGGTTTGCACAATTACATTCTCTGAAAATGGAACTGGAAAATGTGATTTATGGCTAAATGGCAATTTATGATGGTCTGCCAAGAGTGTTGTCCAAGTCTGTTAGAGGAACCCTGAACTGTCTGCTAATCCCCTCACACTTTGGGAGCCCAAACAGGGCACTGCAAGAAGGGGTAGAAGTCGGGCTACCAACATCAGTGCGGAATTACACAGGCCTTGGACAGCGTTAACGAGCTGTGGAGTGCCATTAAAGATAAAGTCACAATTTAGGAGAGCAGACGGGGCACTGCAAGAAGAGGTAGAAGTAGGGCCACCTACATCAGTGTACTGCGGAACGAAACATGCTTTGACAGCATTAACAAACTGAGGACTGCCATGCTGGATAAACCGGTCTGAGGTGCTATATCCTTTTAACCAGGGATAGCTTATAGGCTAAGGCCAACGAATGCCTTTGCATTTGTAGAAGTAGTGGTAAATGGCAATATACCTTCAGGAACACCTGAATGATTTTGCAGCATCATGCCAGCATGTTTGATTGTTTGGTAAACTATATGATGAATTGTGAAATTTATGTTATGTTATTATATATTTTTATGTTATGGAATCAAAATCAAGAATTATACATTCACATTTCAAAAATGGCTTCACAATTTAGTAGCTGATTTTCAATTTTCCATACTAATATTTGAGAATACATGAGGTTGCATGCAAAATACTGATTTTCATAAATCCAGTTTCTGTGTAGTACGATCTATTGTATTTATATGAGAAATACCGATTTCCCCAACAAAATACTAATTTTCAGCCATCAAAATACAGAAATGCTCAGTGAAACTTGGCAATTATTCACAATCGCATTATGTTTGAGAATTCAAAATGTGACTTGTGATCTTGTTTATGAGTCATCATGGAACTAGAATTTGTTATAATAGTATGACAGTAAAATAGATTAGTTTGAAAGCAGTCATAGTAATGTAAATTTTCATGATGGAAATTGAAGTCGAACTAAATGTTGTATTCACATCACTATTCCATGATGAAGTTGATCTGATGTGAAGTTGTTAGGTCAGGAGGACCATTGAAGGTGCACTGCACACACTAACACTGTCCAACAGTAACAGGCAATCAAATCAACACAAAAAACATTTAAAAAAAAAGTTTTCCTTTACTGCAAAAACATACAGTATTTTATTTGCAGTTTTTGCATGCTCCTATATAACATTTTATATAACATTTTACAACAGTACAACTTGATTATTAAAACAAGGACAACAATTATTGATTTAAAAAAAAATGTATACAACAATGGCCCCAATCATCCCATTCCACCCACTCATTATTCTGGACTCAACCAAAATTATTTCCGAATTATTGGTCATAAATTTGGTGCAAAAATGCTCCAAAATAATGGTCAGAATGCATCAGAGAGCATCTAAAACCGCAGAGCTTTCAGGGCCCTTAAGCGGGCCCCGGAACCCGGACGCGAGGGGCTTACCACTTGTGATGTGCGCTGCATGCACATTATTTCAAATACATTTTTTGTAATCCTGTCATGCCACCCCCCTTTTTGAAAAGCTTCTTACGGGCCTGAAGAAAGTATCACTGCACCATGACTGCAATAGACAAGGGCTGAGAGAATGTGACCATTCATGTAAATTAGACATCTTATTTATATTTATATTTAATAGCAATGTACATTAATACCTTGCAGGAAAATCAATATGAATTGATGCTGAATGAAATCCATCTGCTGTATAATAAGCAGCATTTTGAAAATGTGTGAGGAAACTGCTTAAGAACAATTGACACTTACAAATTATTCACAGTGAGGTCAGGGCTTTGAGATACAGCTACTTACCTGACTGAAGATAAATCAACAGGACACTGACTACAAAATTGCATGTGTGCATTAATAATGAGGTGCCATATAACTGACAAGATGCAAGATTATAAAATGAACACCTTTTAAGGGTTAAATTGGAAAGCTGTGGGAACCAAGTGTTTGAAAGCAAAGCATTTTAACCCATATACATTTGACTCATCTCAGGCTGTCTACAGAATTCAGGCTACTCCCCTGTTGATGTGATTTCAATTACAATTAAGTGGTGATCACAACATTTATTGACAGTGATACACAATGAGGCTCAAGTTACATGAGTAGCCAATACCTGTTCAAGTTAGCTCATGCTGATTAAACCCAAATTGTTTTGGCTTTAAGAAGAATTGCATGATGGCCAAAGCTATGGTTGGCTTCATTCATTGTGTATTTGGTGCTCTCAGATCACAGGAGAGAACTGAGAGCGAGCCCTTACAATGTAATACTGGACGTCTTTGAAGCTGAGACAAAGGGGAGGAAGGAATTCCTGCATTTTCAAAGAACCAAGAAGTCCTCCATGTATGCATTAAATTGAGAGTGAAAAGCAGCAAACAAGGTGAATGCAAGGAGCCAAGTACCATGTATATATGTAGGGGAAGTTCAATGAGATGATCTGTGTTATCTGAGTCAGTCAAAGTATCTCAATATCCTTTCTCCCACAACTAGCCTCACTACGACCATTGCTCACTCCTTATCCTGGCAGCTCACTAACTAACAATCTCTATAATCTCCAATGTTCTGTACATTTTCATACCTCTAGTTTCCCTCTCCCCTGAAGGGCCTGTCCCACATGGGTGACCTAAAGTTTAGAAGAGTTTGCCCTTGACTCAACCTCACAGCATGGTCGACACGAGGTCCTAGGGGGTCCTATGATGTCGCTGGAACTCTCCTTCATGCTCGAGGGAAGTTTCTGAATACTCGCGGCCTAAGCTAGGTCGCCGAAACATTTTTAGCATATTGAAAAAATTTCCGCGAGTAAAATTTGGTCGGCATGGCTCTTTTTAACTCGTAGTGCAGTGGAGTGGGGTCGATATTTGGTTACAGGCACTCGGGGGCAGCCATAGGCAGTCTCCTTCGCTGACCGGGCATTTTGATTGGCTCATTGGAGTTTTCAGGACCCAGGGAGACCTACCGGTAGGTAAAATGCCCGTTAAACTTTATTAAACTTCTTAAAAGTGTCACCACTCCTTCTCCCCCCGTTCTTTCCCCATCTCTCCCCTTCTCTCCCCTTCTCCACCCCTTTCCCGACCATTCTCTCCCCCTTCTCACCGCTTCTCTCTCCTCCCCCCCCTTCTCTCTCCTTCTCTCCACCTCTCTCCCCTTCTCTCCCTCACCCCCCTCCCCCACTCCGCGCTCTCTAATGGACTTTCCGTTACTGTGGCAGCAATTTACCTTCCTCTTCATCGTGCAGACAGCACTCCTTCGCTTTCCCTGGCCCCCACCGTTGCGATGTGTTTGTGTGTGCGGTCGGTCGATGCAGCTTGCGGTTTCAACGCGGACGGGTCGTTCCAGCTCGAGGCTTTCCAGGCAAGTGCCCTCGAGCTGGAAGGTCGAAGACACTCTTTTTAACTCGCTGATTAGATCGCCCAAGTGGGACAGCCCCTTTACTCTCGGTCTGAAGAAGGGTCTTGACCTGAAGTGTAGCCTGTTCCTTTTCGCCAGAGATGCTGCCTGATCTGTTGAGTTACTCCATCATTTTGTGTCTATTTCATGCTGTAAACCAGCATCTGCAGTTCCTTCCTACTCATCTTTAAAATGGGACTCTGACACAACATTTACCTGGCCAGAGGCCCACGTCCCAGCAGTCTGGAGGATTACTTCACTCATGAGTACATAACTGTCTGAAGAATTAATTAACTCACAACTAAGAATTTTATTGTTCTGTTTTTGATACATATGACAATGTAACAATCTTGACGAGTTCTGCTGCACAGGTCATCTTATCATCTTAGCACAATGTGGTAGTGGATGCTCATGCTGCTTTAAAACAAGTTCAGACAGCTGCTGCAATGGGTCTTGATACTTGGTCTCATGCAGGCCTGTACATGGTGTAGCTCAGCAAAGATTACTCCTATGCTGAGATGCATGTTAAGAATGCCCTTTGAGATGCTGTAAAATGTTTGATGTTTATGAAACTAATCTAATTCGGCGGCATAGTGGCGCAGTGGTAGAGTTGCCACCTTACAGATCTGGGTTCGATCCTGACTACGGGCTCTGTCTGTACGGAGTTTATGCGTTCTCTCTGTAACAGCATGGATTTTCTCTGGGTGCTCCGGTTTCCTCCCACATTTCAAGGAAGTACAGGTTTGAAGATTAATTGGCTTTGGTAAAAAACAGAACATTTGTAAAGTGTCCCTAGTGTGTAGGATAGTGCTAGTGTGATCGCTGGTCGGCACGGACTCAATGGGCCGAAGGGCCAGTTTCCGTGCTGTATCTCTAAAGTCTAAAGACTAATAAAAAAATCTTCAAAAGGGGGAATTGGGAAAGGAAGGTCAAATATGATAAAAGGCTAAAGAGAAAAAATAGCTTGATAATTCCTTCAAAACTAGCTTCCTCCAATTGTAGAGAAGAAATTGAAACTGGAAAACAGGAACAAGCGATGCATCATCCCCTGAGACAACAATGTTAGAATTTTACATGTTCAATTTTCATCAGGCATTTAATAAAAGGTCTAATGTCAAATTATTGCATTTTATTTTATGGTGGCTTAATCATTCTTACAAATCCATTTATACAGAGGATTTACATTAGTCAGCACCCTCCAAATGCTAACAATTTGACCATGTCTTCTCAAACACTTGTTTAGTGCATGATAGTGTCTGTATTCCTGAGCCACGATACTTGGCTTAGGTTTCAAGGTGAGAAATAAAAGTGCAATTCCTCAGTAAAATGGACAGTTAGTAAATATTCTCAAAATGTGCCGTTGTTGGCATTTGCAAGTTATTCTTGGTTTAGCTGCCTTTGAAAATATAGGGTGAAAATTGGATGTAAACAAGAAAAATCATCTTTCATCCAAGTATTTTGTCAAATTCAAAGCAGTATGAATTCAATTTAGCATGAACTTATATTAAACTTTCCTATTTAGAGCCACACATCTATCCATCAACAGTAGAAAAGAGAATAATAATGTTGCTACAAAGATATATAAAAATGTTACCGTGAACATTATTTGTACTGATTTGCATTTTTGTGGTTTTTAGATAAACAACTAAGCTGCATTGATAAATACTTCATGTGAGATGCTATAATTTAGCAATATAATAATGCAATCAAGCTTACAATAAACTTAAAATAATTCATCTTCTTTAAATGTTGTGCTATTCATGAATTGCCTGCCTACCGCAAAAATTCATGAATATATTTGAATACATTAATAATAATTTTTTGATTTTTAAATCTCACGCTATTACTTCCATGAGATTACAAATACATTTAGAGTTGAATGTTTTTTGAGCCTCTGAATAACTTTCTCGTGACATTTTGCGGTTCCAGTGCATTAGATTCACTTTGTAAATCATAAATATAAAAGGTAATATTTCATCGTCATTTTAAAACTAAGTAAAATGTTTAAAGAGAAGTAGGAGGAAAAGAGAGATAAAAATATGAAGATAGAAATGAATTGAAGAATAGTTGTCAGAATGAGGTAAATTAATTATTAATCCCTCAAAACATGCTATAGAATGCAAATGTAATAATCACATATCATTAATTAGATAAATGAATATCCCAGACTATTTTGTACCAATTAGTTAGGTTAACCATTTGTTGGATTAGCATTTTCTCATTTATTTTTTAAGATTTTCCAGAGCAAATGCAATAAATGGAAGAATGAGATGGCACAGCACACTTGTAACATCATGTGTAAGAAGGAACTGCAGATGCTGGAGTAACTCAGCAGGACAGAGCTCAGAGCTCCCGTGGATTTTGAAGAAACAGCAGCAAAGAGAAGCAGGAAAAAGCAGTGATTGGCTCTAGCCCAAGTGGGTGGAGAGTTAGAAGTGAGTCATAGGGGGAAAACAGTTTAAAAAGAGAAGCAAAGCACAGGCAGACTTAACTCAGAGCTTCCATGGATTTTGAAGAAACAGCAGCAAAGAGAAGCAGGAAAAAGCAATGATTGGCTCTAGCCCAAGTGGAAGGAGAGTTAGAAGTGAGTCAGAGGGGGGAAAAGTTTAAAAAGAGAAGAAAAGCACAGACAGACAACTCAGAACTCCTGTGGATTATGAAGAAACAGCAGCAAAGAGAAGCAGGAAAAAGCAGTGATTGGCTCTAGCCCGAGTGGGAGGAGAGTTGGAAGTGAGTCAAAGGAGGAAAACAGTTTAAAACTGAGGAATTTGGTTTGTAAATTGGTAAATTAGGCAATTTATCAGTCAATATAAGCAAGAGCGGCTGTGAGGGAAATGCCTTGTGAGTAACGTGTGAGTCTTTGGCTCGAGAGTCTTCGGCAAGGAGGCTGAGGAGAGGAGGTTATGCATAAAGATCGAGAGGATGGAACGCGGTGAACACATGTCGGGGCAGATGAGACAGTGTGAGGCTTGCAGAATGTGGGAGCCCAGGGACACAGATGGATCCTCTGGTTGCTACAACTGTGGCAAATGCGTCCAGCTTCAGCTCCAAAAGGCCCGTATTGTGACACTGGAGAAGCAGCTGGATGACCTCAGGGCCATCCGGCAAAACGAGAGTTTCCTGGACAGGACCTACAGTGAGGTTGTCATGCCGAGGATACGGGAAGAACCAAAGTGTGTGACAGAGAGAAAGGGTGGAAATCATGGAGTGCAGAAGATCCAGGTGGCTGTGCCTAATGAAAACAGGTACACCCTCTTGGGAACTGTCCGGGGTGACGATGCTTCCAGTCTGAGCGGCGGACACGTCGGTGGCTCCAATCCTAGAGATGGGACTTGACCGGCGAGACCGACGTCGGGCAGAGCCCTAGTGGTGGGTGACTCCATTGTCCGAGGAGCAGACAGGAGATTCTGTAGTGGCAGACGAGATGCAAGGATGGTCTGGTGCCAGGGTTCAGGATGTCATGAGCCAAATTCAGAACATCCTTGAGAGAGAGAAGGTGAACAGCTGCCAGTAGTTGTGCACATAGGCACAAATGACATCGGGAAGAAGAGGAAGGAGGTTCTCCAACATGTCTTCAGAGAGTTGGGAAGAAGACTGAAATGCTGGACTTCTAGGGTGGTTATCTCTGGATTGCTTCCAGTACCTCGTGCTACTGAGGACAGGAACAGGGATATAGGGGATCTGAATCTGTGGCTGAGGGACTGGAGCAGGGAGCAAGGATTTAGATTTATAGACCACTGGGATCTCTTCTGGGGTAGGGGTGACCTGTACAAAAGGGACGGGTTACACCTTAACTGGAGGGGGACCGACATTCTGGCAGGCAGGTTTGCTAGGGCTACACGTGTGGGTTTAAACTAAATAGTGGGGGGGAGGGATAGACAAATTGGGAGTATAAAGACGGAGTTGAAGGGGAAGTGATTACAGGAAAAATTACAAACGATTCTCAAATTAATGGGAAGGAAAGCTCGAGAATGGACAACAGAGTAAGGTCAGGGCCAATTGCGAGCGGTGCGAGGGGGAAAGTGAATACGGAGGCCAAAGTGCTGTATATGAAGCGCGAATTATAAGTAATAAAGTGGACGAGCTTGAGGCTCAGTTAGAAACTGGCAAGTATGATGTGTGAATTACTGAGACATGGCTGCAAGAGGGCCAGGGCTCGGAACTGAATATTCAAGGGTATACCTCCTATCGCAAAGACAGACAGGTGGGCAGAGGGGGTGGGGTTGCTCTGTTGGTAAGGAATGAAATTCAGTCCCTTGCAAGGGGTGACATTGAAACAGGAGATGTGGAGTCAGTATGGATAGAACTAAGGAATTGTAAGGGTTAAAAGACCCTAATGGGACTAATCTACAGGCCCCCAAACAGTAGCCTGTACGTAGGGCGCAAGTTGAATCAGGAGTTTAAATTGGCATGTAGTAAAAGTAATGCTGTGGTTGTTATGGGAGATTTCAACATGCAGGTAGACTGGGAATATAAGGTTGGTAATGGACCCAAGAAAGGGACTTTGTAGAGTGCCTTTGTGATGGATTCTTAGAACAGCTTGTATTGGAGCCTACCAGGGAGAAGGCAATTCTGGATTTAGTGTTATGTAATGAACCGGATTTGATAAAGGACCTCGAGGTTGATGAGCCATTAGGAGGCAGTGATCATAACATGGTCAGGTTTAATCTACAATTGGAGAGGGAGAAGGGTAGATCGGAGGTGTCAGTGAATAAAGGGGACTATGGGGCCATGAGGGAGGAGCTGGCCAAAGTTGACTGGAAAGATACACTAGCAGGAATGACATTGGAACAAAATGTCAGGTATTTCTTGGAATAATACAGAGATGCAGGATCAGTTCATTCCTAGGAGGAAGAAAAATTCCAAGGGGAGAAAGGGACGACCATGGCTGACAAGGGCCATCAGGGACAGTATAAAATTTAAAGCAAAGAAGTACAACGTAGCAAAGTTGAGCAGGAAGCAAGAGAATTGGGTAATGTTTAAAGAACAACAGAAGATAACCAAAAAGACAATACAGGAAGAAAAGATGAGGTACGAAGGTAAGCTAGCCAAGAATATAAAGCAGGATAGTAAAAGTTTATTTCGGTATGTGAAGAGGAAAAAATTAGATAAGACCAAAGTGGACCTTTGAAGACTGAAAAAGGTGAATTTATTATGGGGAACAAGGAAATGGCAGATGAGTTGAACAGATACTTTGGATCTGTCTTCACTAAGGAGGACACAAACAATCTTCTTGAATGAGTAGTGGCCAGAGGATCTGGGGTGACGGAGGAACTGAAGGAAATCCACATTAGACAGGAAATGGTGTTGGATAGACTAAGGGGACTGAAGGCTGATAAATCCCCAGGGCCTGATGGTCTGCATCCCAGGGTACTTAAGGAAGTGGCTCTAGAAATCGTGGATGCATTGGTGATAATTTTCCAATGTTCTATAGAATCAGGATCAGTTCCTGTGGATTGGAGGGTAGCTAATGTTATCCCACTTTTTTTTAAAAGGCGGGAGAGAGAAAACAGGGAATTATAGACCAGTTAGCCTGACATCAGTGGTGGGGAAGCTGCTGGAGTCAATTATAAAAGATGAGATAGCTGAACATTTGGATAGCAATAATAGGATCGGTCCGAGTCAGCATGGAATTACGAAGGGGAAATCATGTTTGACTAATCTTCTGGAAATTTTTGAAGTTGTAACTAGGAAAATGGACAAGGGAGAGCCAGTGGATGTTGTGTACCTGGACTTTCAGAAAGCATTTGATAAGGTCCCACATAGGAGATTAGTGGACAAAATGAGGGCACATGGTATTGGGGGTAGAGTGCTGACATGGATAGAGAAGTCTTTGGCAGACGGGAAACAAAGAGTAGGGATTAACGGGTCCCTTTCGGAATGGCAGGCAGTGACTAGGGGGGTACCGCAAGGCTCGGTGTTGGGACTGCAGCTATTTACAATAACATCAATGATTTGGATGAAGGGATTACAACTAACATTAGCAAATTTGCAGATGACACAAAGCTGGGTGGCAGTGTGAACTGTGAGGAGGATGCTATGAGAATGCAGGGTGACTTGGACAGGTTGGGGGAGTGGGCAGATGAAGTTTAATGTGGATAAATGTGAGGTTATCCACTTTGGTATCAAAAACAGGAAGGCTGATTACTATCTAAATGCGTCATTGGGAAAACGGGAAGTACAATGGGATCTGGGGGTCCATGTACATCAGTCTATGAAAGTAAGCATGCAGATACAGCAGGCAGTGAAGAAAGCGAATGGCATGTTGGCCTTTATAAAAAGAGGAATCAAATATAGGAGCAAAGAGGTCCTTCTGCAGTTGCACAGATCCCTAGTGAGACCACACTTGGAGTATAGTGTGCAGTTTTGGTCCCCTAATTTGAGGAAGGACATTATTGCTATTGAAGGAGTGCAGCGTAGGTTTGCAAGGTTAATTCCTGGGATGGCGGGACTGTCATATGCTGAGAGAATGGAGCAGCTGGGCTTGTACAATCTGGATGAGAGTGGATCTCATTGAAACATATAAGATTGTTAAGGTAGACAAAAGTGCTGGAGAAACTCAGTGGGTGCAGCAGCATCAATGGAGCGAAGGAAATAGGCAACGTTTCGGGCCGAAACCCTTCTTCGGACTTAAGGGTTGTTAAGGGTTTGGACATGCTAGAGGCAGGAAACATGTTCCCGATGTTGGGGTAGTCCAGAACCAGGGACCACAGTTTAAGAATAAGCAGTAAGCCATTTAGAACGGAGAAGAGGAAACACTTTTTCTCACAGAGAGTGGAGAGTGTGGAATTCTCTGCCACAGAGGGCGGTGGAGGCAGGTTCTCTGGATACTTTCAAGAGAGAGCTAGATAGGGCTCTTAAAAATAGGGGAGTCATGGGGATATGGGGAGAAGGCAGGAACGGGGTACTGATTGGGGATGATCAGCCATGATCACATTGAATGGCGCTGCTGGCTCGAAGGGCCGAATGGCCTACTCCTGCACCTATTGTCTATTGTCTATTGACAGGCAGCATCTTTGGACACTCCTTACATCAACAGGAATGCAAGTGCACTGGCCAAGCAACCAGTATTATTTTATTTTTTATTTTTTATTTAACCTTTATTTAACCAGGAGAAGTCTCATTGAGATTAAAAATCTCTTTTACAAGAGAGTCCTGGCCAAGACAGGCAGCAGCACAGTTCCACAGTTACAGACAATAATTTAAAAACAACAGAGAACATATAAATAGAGTCACAGTCAAAACATCATCAAACAAAGCATGTACAGACAGAAGAGCCCGCTTCAACATCATTAAGAAGGGATTTTAATCTGTTTATAGAAACCAGCTCCTTAAGTTTCTGTTCATTCTGCAGCTGGTTCTATGCGAAGGGAGCAGCATAACTAAATGCCCTTTTCCCCAGTTCAGTACGGACTTTAGGTACAGTTAGTAAGAACAATTCCTCAGAGCGGAGCTGATAAGTTCCTGTGCTTTTTCGAATTACATACTTCTGCAGGTATGAAGGAAGAACACCGAGGATAGTCTTATAAATAAGGATATGCCAATGATGGAGTCTGTGGGTGGACAGGGCAAACCATCCAACTTGAGCATACAAAGTGCAGTAACAAATCTCAGTGCTCCGTGGTAGACCGTGTCCAAAGATTGCTATGCAATTGAAAATTTCTGAAACCAACAATGAAAAGACTGAGACATAAATGTTCATAAGGTAGATTCATGACTTCAATGTCAATTCAGGCGGAGGAAAAGGAATAAAAGTAAGGAAAGATACGTTTTTATATTGGTTTGAACAATTTGACCTTGGTCACTACTGTTGAATTGGCAATGCAGTACAATGTGACTTTCATTAGCTTTCAATGAATTGAATTTTGGTCTATTGAGATCAAGTAACAAAAGACAGATTTCTATTTCCCCCACGTACACCTTTCGCTTCACTCTTCCCCTGAATCAAGTAAAATAATGCTGGTTGCAACTGTTACATTTTAATATCTGTATTAGAAGGCGGCACAGTGTTGCAGCAGTATAGTTGTTGCCTTATAGCGCCTGGTTTGATCCTGACTACGGATGCTGTCTGTACGGAGTTTGCACCTTCTCCCTGTGAGTTTTTTCCTGGTGCTCCGGTTTCCTCCCACGCTTCAAAGACATGCGGGTTTGCAGGTTAATTGGCTTCTGTAAATTCTCCTTAGAGTGTAGGATAGAACTAGTGTACAGGGTGATTATTAGTCAGCGTAGACTCGGTGGGCCATAGGGCCTGTTTCCACACTGTATCTCTAAGCTAAACTGAGCTACACGAGACAATGCGACTGGCAGTCAGCAACTCTGATTATTTTGTTAAAGTAAACGTTCACTTGGTCTAGCTATGGGTGGAAAGTTTAATTTATTTGACAAAGATCCACGTAAATGTCAGGTTAGTAAAATTGAGGCTAATTGAATAACAGGGTATGTGGCAGCATGGGTATGAAATGTAGTAGGGGAGAGTGTAAATGATTGTTTTGTTTACAGACAAGGCAATAATAATGATATTCCTGAGGGATCTGTGATCAGACCGCTAGATTTTTAGTTTGTTTTAATCACGCAGAAAAAGATCTGCCAGGCGAAATTCCATGATTTAGGGAATAGAGAGGATAGTAATAAACTGCAAGTATGTAAATGGGCATCATGGCAATTGAAATATAATACAATAGTGTGAATTTGTGCACTTTGGCAGAAAGAATGAGAGAAGAAAATGTCAACTAAATAGCACTGTTGTAAAGGGTGTGCAAGAACAGAAGGACTGGGTTCATATTTGGATAGTTATTTGAAAGTTTATTTTAATTTAGTTTAGAGATACAGTGCAGAAACAAGACCTTTGGCCCACTGAATCCGCACCGATCTGCACAGTTATCCCTGCACATTAACACTATCCTACACACATCAGAGGCAATTTACATTTATACCAAGCCAATTAACCTACAAACCTGTACATCTTTGGAGAGTGGGAGGAAACCAAAGATCTCGGAGAAAACCCATGCAGGTCACGGGCAGACATACATACTCCGTACAGACAGCACCTGTGGTCCTGATCAAACCCGGGTGTCTGGCATTATAAGGCAGCAATACTGCTGCACCACTGTGCCTCTCATTATGAGAGATCAGTTCATAAAGCAGATGTGATCTTGAGTCTCAAAATATGAGGCAGAGAGCACAAAGATTATATCACTGGAACGGCGACTGGCAGAGACACACACACACACACACACACACACACACACACACACACACACACACACACACACACACACACACACACACACACACACACACACACACACCCCTCCCACCCCCCCCCCGCCCGCCCGCCCCCCCCCCCCCCACGGAGGAAAAGCCAAGGTGATACAGACACACACCACGATGAACAGGAAGATTAAGACGGCTAGCACAGTGTACGGTAAGTCCTTTAAAAGAGGGGGGAGAAGGAGAGACACTTTTAAGAAGCCAGACAACTTTTAATAAGCCAGAGATACGCAGCTGTGAAGTTTGGCAGACATTTAACATTACCGGTTGGTTATCCTTGGTTCTGAAAACTCGTGCTTATGTTTTTTTTCCCCCAATGAGCCAATGAAAATGCCCGGTCAGCAAAGGAGGTTAACTAAAACTACCTACGACTACATCGACTACCCATAACTACATGGGGACCCCACTACAAATGCACCTACGAATACAGGATTATCGATTTTCTCCATGGCGACCAATTTTTGGTCGCAGAATATGTTTAAGCATAATGAAAAATTTGCGGCGACCATACTGAGGCCGCGACTAGTTCCCAGAATGCGGGAACTCCTCGCGACCATGAAGGAGACTCATCAGACGACCAGCGAACATGTGGCGACCCTGTGGCGATCATCAGGCGAGCACAGAGTCTCTTGTCACCTAAGGTCTTGTCACCTAAGTGGAACAGACCCTAAAGGAAAACGTGAATATTATTGCCAGAGCACAGAAAATATTTATTAATTTGGAGTTGTGGATAAGGGATTTGAGTTACAAGGTTAGACAAGGACACTCGGGGTAGTTCTATTTGCAGCAAAATGTTACACATCTCTTTAATTTCCCCAATTAATCCTGTATCTGATCTGACTTGAACTTTTTAATGTGTTTGTACAAAATTAACAGATGCAGAAATTTAATATGCACTATTATCTCACATTTGTGGTCAATATTTCATGCCTATGTCAACTAATAAGAAAGTGAGAGTGGCATATAAGGCAAGGAATGTGGCAACCATGAAATCATATATTTAATGCCATCCAGCACATGACAAGTAAAAATGGCAGTGATATTGGCACCCGCGTTTTTTTGTCCATTCTGGTTGTTGTGTGAGATGGGAGGCTGTGAAAGTAACTCACACTATATATATTGTTTTTAGCATCTGCTACTGGCATAAGTGTACAGTGATAGTGTTTCTGATTGAACACGTTTGTTCTTATGGTATGTGTAACAATCAGTGACAAAAAGCCTATTTGCAAGAAAGGAAAGAGATTATGCATTCTCAGTTTAGCTTGAATTCTGTCCAATTCACTTTATTTCAAACTTAAATATTTTAATTAAAATATATTGGTCCATGTTCTCCAGTAAAAAGAAACATCTGCTGGCATATGTAATGAATATCACCTTTGTCCATAACAGATGAGGTTTCAAGCAGCTAATAATTTGGATACGTCAAACCAGTTGCTGAGAATGTCAGTTAGTTAGTGGAGAACATTGGAAAAATATTCTGTTCAGTACTTTAATTCTTTAATTGCACCTATTTCTTAATCTGACCTGTTCAGTATTTTCAGATTGATATGGTTAATTTCTTTCTTCTTAGGCCCCCTTCGGTCATGGCTGACCATGGGTGTCTCCAGGGTGCTATTTCCTATATGGAGGACGCCTGTGCGTGACTTTGTTTAATGTGGGGGAGACTGGTGCACAGACATCCACCCCACAGTCCTTGACAGATCTGGGTCAGGATTCAGTGGCATGGAGTCCATGCTATTGATAATCAGCAACTCTATTCCAATATCATAACCTATTGAAATTCAATTCATGAGGTTGTTCATATGACTTTGATGGTCAGAGCTGGAAAGCATCAATGATAGGCAGGGAATGAGTATATATCTGCTTCTTGCCAATGATCAGAGCCCAATTATGACTTTTGTGGATCAGTAGGTAACAAAGTCTCATCTGAATCCATACTTGTGTATCTAAGAAGTGAGCAGCAGTGGATGAGTTTCAGAAAAATAGAAATAATATTTGTCTTCTGGAAGGATATTCATTAAGAAGGCAATATGTCGGTGAAACAAATGGATCCAGGAAAAAAAAGTTAAACAGGGAATATTTGGCTTGAAGCATTCAAAGTGAAGAGGAAGAGTGCAAAAAGGACCACTGCTAATGTCAAAGCCATTGCAAAGGAAAACTATTACTGAAGGCTAATAACAAAAGAGGGACAAAAGGAGAAATTAAGAATTGCAAATGAGCAAGATTGGCAAGTTCTGTAAGCCCTTAAGCAGGGTGTTTTTAGAAATTGTTGACCAGTGGTGTATCACAGTAGCCTTGTCATTTCTTACAAATGTCAATGACGTTTGATATGAATGTACAAGATACAAAATACAAGATACATTTATTCGTCACATGTGCCAGATGGCACAGTGAAATGAAATTCCCATACAGACATACAATGAAAATAAAGAACACGACACACTATAGAATCCGACATAAAACAACCCCACACAGCAGAATCAAAGTTTCCCACTGTGTGGGAAGGCACCAAAGTCAGTCTCTTCCTCCCCTGTTCCTCGTGGTCAGGGCCTCCCCGAGCCCTCCGCAGTTGCAGCTACGGGCGGCCCGATGTCCAGGACCGCTCGCCGGGGTGATACAGGTCCGATGTCGGGGCTGCGGGACGTCCTCAGCGGCGTGGACACCAGAGTCGGCCCCCTCCTACCGGAGTCGGCGGCTTCCAAAGTCCGCAGGCCGAGCCGGGTGGAGACTGCTGCTGTAGACCCTCTGCAAGGCGCCCCAGGACTCCACGATGTTGTTCAGCGCCGCCCACGTTGGAAGCTCTCCGCACCAGAGCTCCACGATGTTGGAGCAACGGCCCAACGCTCCGGAGCTCCAACCGGCGACCCAGGTAGGCATCGCCCGCTCCACGGTGACTCCAGTGCTGCGCCGCCGCTGTAGCAGCCCTGGTCCGGTTCCCAGTCCCCGGCAGGAAAGGGCGCTCCGATCCGGCCGATAGGCCGCGAGGTGGGGGGCAAGGACGCGACTCGGAGAAATAGTCGCGTCCCCGCCAGGAAGAGACTGGGAAACGGTTTCCCCCTTACCCTGCCTCCCTCCCCCACATAGAAAAGTTAAGGTTTCCCCCTAAAACAAACTTTAGACTAACTAAAATTTTTTAAAAAAGATTGAAGGGACAAACAGGCTGTAGGAAGAGGCTGCTGCCAGTGCTGCGCCCCTACTGGAGGCCTGAGTAGTAAATCCACAGATGTCAGGAATATTGGTGCTGTGTTAAAAGTGAGGATAAAGTGAGTAAGCTCATAAGATGGGCAGAGCAATGGCAGAAAGAATTGAATCCTGATTTATGAGGAGTTAAGTATATTGGAAGGACTAATAGGATGAACATGTATGTTGAAAGTTAGGACTCTCGGGGTATTGAGCAACAGAAGTAATTTTGGTGTACAAGACCAAGGATCATTGAAGGTGGCAGCATATGATGAAAAGAGGGTGAAGAATTCATTACAAAAATACTTGTTGTTTTGCCAGTGCATATTATACAAAAACAGGGAACTTTTGGAGCAACTTTATAAAACTAGTTAGGCTGCGAACCAAGTGCTGCAAAAGGTATAGGTGATCAGCATGGGTGTGGTGAACCTGTTGCCTTGCTATGATGTTCAAACTCAAATTGTATGACTGTAATGATCAAAAACAAAACTGAGACATTATTCATGGATGAAGAAGTGATTAAGAAAAACTAAAATAATTATTCTAACCATAAAATGGAGCATTTTGAAGTTAGTGAACAGTGTGCAGAAGTTGCTTTGGATATACCATTAGAAATATGGAAAGTCTGAGGGAACATGAAATTCATATATCGTTGAAACTATTTAAACTCATGTCCAAATTAGTGAAATTACAAAAATAATATAAAGAAAATAAATTGGTGCTAATATTTAGGCAGATATCTATTTATTGTCATACCAATTGCAATTGAAATAAGTGAGTGTTGGTCAAAACCCATCAGTTTATGCCCAAGACACAGTTGCGAAGCTGGAAATGATCAATGCCTTTTGTTGCATTTCCCAGCGGGACTGTTTCAATGTATAGTTTTGGGGACATTTCCTAATATCTCTAATTTAGGTAAGGAGTGGTTTTGCAGGGTGATTGATTAGAAAAATAAATGCCCTGCAAAAAGGATTGTATTCATTGGTGTATAAGTGGAGGTGAAGGCAAAGACCCTCAGTGTTTAACTGCTTTTGATTGTCTGAAAAGATACTTCAGTCAAAAGCAGAATAAATTATCACATTGGTTTCTAGGTGAATTTAAAATGGAATTATGAGCCATCGCTCATCAAGAAGCAGAAATAACTTTAGCACCAAATCTAGTTTAAAAAACATTTGTAATTGGAATGAAATAGGTAATGTACAGGTAATGGTAGGCATACGTTGTCAGTGCAAATAATGGTTTATACTAAACTCTTAGAATACAAGATTTTCTTGATTAATTATTAAAAAGAAACAGGATGCAATCAAATCCTTTCATTAATTTTAAATTCATGGTAATGATATTTTCAAAAATGTAGGTCAACCTATTTCCTTTGCTGTCTCTCATATATGACAGCAGTTATACATGAGTATACAACTACTGTTTGATCATCCATACTGTAGGGAAGAGTTGTAAGTCCTTGGTTTCCAATGGTATTAATAGAAAGTGTGAAAAAGGTGCAGGGAGATAGCAGCACAGGGGGAGAAGGATGTGTTGTAGTGGAAGTGTCACAGTAGGGAGTTGCCATGCACACTAGGTTCCTGGAGCAGCATTCATCAAAAACTCTACTCAAACCTGTTATGTTAGCTACAGGGACTGTATGTATAGAAATAGATGCAAAACATATCATTCAGTTTGTTTTCAATGTCAATACTTTTCCATTATGTTTAGAAATTTATATTAATTTGTTGCCATTCTGAATAGGCTGACCTTACGGTGTCACTACTTGCATCATTGCATATTTCTCTGCTTGCAATGCTCCGTGAACCCTTTGCAGAGAGGGGAACAATATCCCCTGTTGTCCTTATTTTTGTTCATCGGCTTCCCATTTAACAGCGCCTTTCTCACCGTGAAGAGTAGGGAGTTATTTGTTTCCACTTACTTCCAGAGTAAAATTTGCATCTTATCACCTTATTTTCTTCCCTGACATTGTTTCAGATTCATGGAATATAGAATACACCTAATATCATTCTCCTGCAGGTTTAATCTTAAAATCACTGCAGTTTGGACTGGCAATTTAATACCTTCAGTGAATAATTTGATCCTAACATGCTTGACTGCAAATCCCAGACTTTTAGAGTGATCCTCACTCATTCTGTATTTAATATCTGTTGGTTGGCAATTAAAAATAAAATGTATAACAACCAAGCATACTTGGAGCACAGTGGTGGAGAAGGTTATCAAATGAAGGATTTCTGGTCTTCAATTATCTATGTGTGCTATCCGTCCTTCAGTATTTAATTTGTTCATTTCCCCACCTTCGTACAGAAGCTTTGGGTAAATATAAATACTGCTGGTTATAGATTTTATTAGCCAAAATTAGTGACAATATTTTGTTTCAGTTGGAACTGTGGCAGGAATATAAACCGTTTCTTGAGGACAGAGGCTTATAGTGAGGGGAGACATTTAAAGCAGATCTGAGAGGTAAGTTTTTCACAAAGTGGGTGGTGAATATCTGAAATGAGCTGACATACACAGAGGTGGGGGTAGGTAAAATCATGACATTTACAGTAAAAGGTATTTGGACAGGAATTGGATAGGTAAGGTGTAGAGGGTACAGGTTAATGTTGTGAAATGGGATAAACATAGATAAGCATCATGGCATTGATAAAGTAGGTCAAGATGGCTCATTTCTGTGCTATACACTTATATGATTCTCTGATTCTGAAATGGACCTCTGATCTAAATTATTAGCTTGGCCCCAATAATAGTAGTGTTGCTTCTGTGGGCTTGAGCCTGCCCCCAAATACTTGATGACATAATGTACAATAACACTTCAAGTTTTGCTTGACCAGAAATTCCACTGGTGACACGAGGAACAACAGGTGCTGATTTACCAAAAGAAACACAAAGTGCTGGAATGGGTCAGGCAGCATCTCGAGAGGACATAGATAGGCAACATTCTGGGCCTGCACCTTATTTCAGTCGTACTATCAAAACTAAGTAACCCAATGCACCAGGCAGCATATTTGATCGACATGCATAAGTAACAGATTGGGACCCTTCTTCAGAAATTCAACTGAATAGTATGTTTTTATTTCATGCTATGCTTGAGGCTTTTGCAAATCCTCCAAAGGGAAGCTTACCGTGATTGTCCTTGGTTCATGGAGACTGTCAAGTGTATAACAGTGATGTCAAACAACATGCAAAGCAAGGCTAATCTCATTGCTGCAACATTTAAACAAACATGTGTGCTTCAGAAACTGTATAAGCTTTGGCTGGAAGAGCAAGTCTTACTAAGACGTTTATGTTCAAGAGCCTCTTCTATGTGTGGACCTGTGGGAGAATCCAGATTGAATAATCATTGAGAAGATAATTAGATGCCTTAAATGTCAAGTATCATACCATTCCTGTGACAAGTAAAATGGATGAAGGAGAGCCAGTGGATGTAGTGTATCTGGACTTTCAGAAAGCCATTGATAAGGTCCCATACAGGAGATTAGTGGACAAAATTAGAGCACATGGTATTGGGGGTAGGGTCTTGACATGGATAGAGAATTGGTTGGCAGACAGAAAACAAAGAGTAGGAATAAACGGGTCCCTGTCAGAATGGCATGCAGTGGAGTGTTACAAGGCTCGGTGCAGGGGCCCCAGCTATTTACAATATATACTAGACCAAGTGCAGACCCGTTGGGTCTGTTCCCCCAACGTGCGGTTGTGGGGGGGGAGGCGGCATGCAGCGTCACACCCACTAACTATCCCTCCCCCGGGGGTAGAGAGTGAGGGCAGAGAGAGAAGGGGCAGAGACAGAGAGAGAGACAGAGACACAGACACAGAGAGAGGGGCAAGAGGGATAGGGGGGTGGAGAGGAGGATAAGAGGGAGGGTGGGTGAGGGGGGAAAGGTGGGGGAGGAGGGGAGGAGAGAGAGGGTGAGTGAGGGGGAGAGAAAGGGGGTGCTGAGAGGGGGGTGAGGGGGAGAGGTGGGGAGCAGGGAGGGGGAGGGAGGGTGGAGGGAAGAAGGTAGGGGGTGTGGAGGGGGGGGTTTAGGGGAGGGAGGGAGGGTGGGGGAGGGGATGGAGGGGAGGAGGGGTTTAGGGGAGGGAGGGAGGGTGGGGGAGGGGATGGAGGGGAGGAGGGGAGAGAGAGAGAGGGGGGAGATGGGGGAGAGAGGGGGAGGGGTGGGAGTAGAGAGAGGAGAGGGGGGAAAGGGGAGAGAGAGGGTGTGCTGAGAGGGGGGTGAGATGAGGGGAGGGGGAGGTGGGGAGCAGGGAGGGGAGGGAGAGGAGAGGGGGAGAAAGGAGAGGGGGAGGGAGTAGAGTGGGGGGAGGGTAGAGGATGGGGGGAGCGAGTAGAGTGGGGGGAGGGGAGAGGAGGGGGGAGAGAGGAGAGGAGAGGGAGATTGAGGAGGGGGGGGGAGGGGGAGAGAGGAGGGGGGGGAGAGGAGGGGGGGGGGGGGGGGAGAGGGGGAGAGATATAGAAAGAGTGCCTTTTTAATTCAACCCAAACAACCATTTGCAGGCAGTGCTTTTTTTACTTCAAACTAACTATATTTCATTTTCAAACCAAATTAAGGGTGCTCACAGTGCTGTAGACATTTGTTCAGTGTCATTCAGAGCTCAGAGTGACAGAGCCTAATTGACAGAGCTCCAGCTTGCAGACTAATTGAGGCACATCACTTCCTGGTTTTATAGTCCCTTCCCCTGCCTCCAGCGGGGGCAGCAGAGAGAATGGGGAATTTTGTAAAAACATTAATATCTCTGTCATTTTTCATCGACGGGAAAAATCCTCGGCACACATACGGCGGAGGGGGGCTCTGAGCAAGGTGGCCAAAAATGACGGCCGTAGGGGGCGGCGTTCTCTCGGAAATCGCAGCACAGATGGCCAAAACCGGTCAAGAACAGACTTTTAGTAATATAGATTAATGATTTAGATGATGGGATTAAAAGTAACAAGAGCAAATTTGCAGATGACACAAAGCTGAGTGGCAGTGTGAACTGTGAGAAGGATGCAGGATGACTTGGACAGGTTGGGTGAGTGGGCAGATGCATGGCAGATGCAGTTTAATGTGGATAAAAGTGAGGTTATCCACTTTGGTAGCAAAAACAGGAAGGCAGATTACTATCTAAATGGTGACGTTGGGAAAAGGGGAAGTACAATGGGATCTGGGGGGTCCTTGTTCATCAGTCACTGAAAGTAAACAAGCAGGTACAGCAGGCAGTGAAGAACGCGAATGGCATGATGGCCTTCATAACAAGAGGAGTTGAGTATTGGAGCAAAGAGATCCTTCTGCAGTTGTACAGGGCCCTAGTGAAACCACATCTGGAGTATTGTGTGCAGTTTTGATCTCTTAATTTAAGAAAGGTCATCCTTGCTATTGAAGCAGAGCAGCATAGGTTCACGAGGTTAATCTCCTGGATAGCGGAACTGGACTGGGCTTGTATTCACCGGAATTTAGAAGGACGAGAGGAGATCTTATAGAAATATATAAAATTTTGAAAGGACTGGACAAGCTAGATGCAGGAAAAATGTTCCCAATGTTGGGGGAGTCCAGAACCAGGGGCCACAGTCTAAAAATAAAGGGAAGGCCATTTAAAACTGAGATGAGAAAAAACTTTTTCACCAAGGGTTGTGAATTTGTGGATTTCTCCGCCAAAGAAGACAGTTGAGGCCAATTCACTGGATGAATATAAAAGTTAGATGGAGCTCTAGGGGCTAGCGGAATCAAGGGATATGGAATCGAGGGAAATGCGGGCATGGGCTACTGATTGTAATGATCAGCCATGATCACAATGAATGGCAGTGCTGGGTCAAAGGACCAAATGGCCTCCATCTGCACCTATTTTCTATGTTTCTATTTACTTTATCTGATGGGTGGGTCATGATCACTCCCATCTCTGTCATGGGTCCACATGTTCAAATCAACAATATCAATTGACATGAAATGTCCATACCATCTCCACTTGAAACTAAAGCTGCTGCAAATCTACCCTGGTTTTTGAAGTATTGTTGCCTAAGGCCCTTCAGAAGCGTGTGATTAAAAGGAAACACAGACACCCATGGAAAAGTCCCATCTGATAGAAAATGTATCGAGCTTTAGGAATGCTAAAGAGGATTTTGACATGCCATTTGTTTGCTCAAGCAAATTAATTCAAGAGCTTTCGTTATTTTTAGCTTAGCTTCAGTTAGCATGCTCAGCTTGTTCATTTGCATCACACACTGAGCAGAACTATTTTTATGCCTTAAAAAGTGGTGAGATGTTTATAAAATGTGTTCAAGTCAACAAGTTTCACAGTCAGCCTCCACATTATTCAGTACAAATTTGAACATCTGGCTTCAGTCTCAGGCATTTAATCACATTTAATCCAAGGTGGCATTGAAGTTCCTCACAACAGTGTGCTTCACCCTACAATTTACAAGCTGGGAAAGCACATCTCAGACCTGCAAACGCTCAGCATAGGAGCACCGCAAGGCTGCGCACTCTCTCCTCTCCTCTACTCTCTCTACACCAATGACTGTACCTCCACAGACACCTCTGTCAAGCTTCTCAAGTTTGCGGATGACACAATCCTGATTGGACTGATCCCGGATGGGGAGGAATCTACCCACAGACAGGAAGTGTCACAGCTGGCGTCCTGGTGCCATTGCAACAATCTAGAGCTCAATGCTCTTAAGGCAGTGGAATTGATTGTAGACTTTAGGAGAGCTCCCCCTCTCCTCACCCCACTCACCATCAACAACAGCACAGTCGCATCTGTGGAGTCTTTTAAGTTCCTGGGAACCATCATCTCTCAGGACCTTAAGTGGGGGGCTACCATCGACTCCACAGTCAAAAAGGCACAACAGAGGATGTACTTCCTACGGCAGCTGAGGAAGCTCTATCTGCCACAGGCAATGATGGTCTAATTCTACACGGCCATCGTAGAGTCTGTTCTCACCTTCTCCATCGTGGTCTGGTTTGGCTCAGCCACCAAGCACGACACCTGGAGGCTGCAGCGAATCGTCCAATCAGTAGAGAAGGTTATTGGCTGCAACCTTCCCTCCATTGATGAACTGTACACTGCAAGGGCCAGGAAGCGAGCAGGCAAGATCAGCTCTGACCCCTCTCACCCTGGCCACAAACTCGTTGAATCACTTCCCTCTGGAAGGCGACTCCGGATTGTCAAAGCTGCCACAGCCAGAGATAAAAATCTACTCACCAGCCAAAAATCTGTAGCCTCCCTTTGATCTGGTATTTTGTTGGTTCACATGCTTGATCAATGGTGTTTTATCATTAATGTTTTATTATTATTAATGTTTAGTGTTTTCTGAGTCATTCGTAACTGTCACTGTATGTCATGTTATTACTTGTGGGCGGAGCACCAAGGCAAATTTCTTGTATGTGAATACTTGGCCAATAAACTTACTTACCTTTACTTACTTACCAACTTAATATTTCATTTGGGTGTCTTGTTGCTCTTTACTGGTATGACTGTATGGCAAATCAAATTACTTGTATATTGCAAAACATACTTGGTTAATAAAGTACTATTATGATTATGATTATAATTAAGATTAAACTCTGCTTTTTTTTACATAATCCATTATTCTGGTTTTGAAACCAGGCATCAAAATGCCTTCACACGAACATGCTTAACAACAGGTATATTTAGTTTAGTTTAGTTTAGTGTATTTAGGTGTTTGCATCTATATGTAGTCTTCTGTTAAATTCCTGATATAGGAAGAACAGAACACAGAATTTTCATTTTGTTGTGTCTCCCCATTCCCAATTTGCTTTTTTGTCTGCAAACTTAAGATACATTAATGACTAACTTTAACACAGTGACAGTTACAAATTAATGGATATGCTCTAGATGGTCTCCAGGGGTTCAGTATCAAACGTATATGGATGTTGTATGGCTCACAATGTATCTCTACCGTCAATTATAGTATGACCTAGGTATCATTAATAATAGCGTCAGGGATGAAATTCAACTTGTGAATGCCCAAAGTAGACTGGTGAATTGGCTGTTCTGAACAACCTGTCAAATAATTTCCACACATTATGCGCAATCACTGAAGTTGAATTTTACTCCTGTTATCGTGTGGTCTTTGTACCATGATCGAGCTTTTTTTTTTCATATGTGTCATCATTTATTTTCAGAACATGAACTGGAAGACACAATGAAGTAAAAGACCAGACCAGACTCAGATATCTGATTTATTTTATTTGAAGCATGGTAAGCAATGGCAGCAACCAATTCCTCCTCTACCTTCATAAAATAAAACCTGCAACCTTGTCTGTCACTCACTGACAATCCCCGAACTGACTGATAATAATCTTTGTAGGAAGGAACTGCAGATGCTGGTTTAAACCGAAGATAGACCCATAAAGCTGGAGTAACTCAGGCGGCATCTCTGGGGAGAAAGAATGGGTGACGTTTCGGGTCGAGACCCTTCTTCAGTCTGAAGATGCTGCCTGTCCTGCTGAGTTATTCCAGCATTTTGTGTCTATCTTTGATAATGATCCTTTCTCATCTGGACTGTACACGTGTACCTCTCAGCTTGGTGTGTCTCAGCCACCTGGAAATTCACTGGACCCCCACCTATTGCTTTAATTGTTTCTGATATCGACTGTCGAGAAACCAAAATTAATAGCGATTGACATGTACAGAATATTGCAGGTTTGAAAAATAAACAGGGCTACATTTGAACAGGAGAAGTAAATGCATCCCTGAACTCTGTCTTGACAAGCTGATCTATAAAATTTAGCCCATCCTTGATGTTCAATTAGTGACAATTACATCATCTGCTTAACAATGAATGCAAACTATCAATGCAATTAAGTTTCAGTTAGTACATGATGTTTAAACTGTTTTGCAATGGTCTGAAGAAGGGTCTCGACCCGAAAGGTCGCCTATTCCTTCGCTCCATAGATGCTGCCTCACCCACTGAGTTTCTCCAGCATTTTTGTCTACCTGCAATATTTTAAATGTAGTGACGTGCAAAACTCTGCAGTGAGCTGGGTAATTCAGCCATCTAATTGTTTTAACTCAAATTATTGATATTGTAAAGAGGCAAAATCCCTCCTAAGTAAAAATAAAACTGTGATCTTAACTCATTATAATAGGCAACTGTCTTTGAAGATTAGATGGCAGAAGATTAGCTTCATTCATAAGATGCTCCTCATGATGACTGCTCACTCAGGCGATTAAAGCTTTTGAACAAAGCTACCCTTCTCTGGGATGAATGAATGTCTGAGATTAATGAAACTTGGTCAGAATACTTGAAATGTTAAGTTTTCCAGTGAGAGCAGTTCATTTGCAGTTTGTAAACTCAGTAGAATAATGTTTAAGAAGACTAGATAGTTGAACTAGGTTTTTTAGCAAAATAATTCAAGATCACTGATAATATTTCCTTTTGTGAAAGAGGAGGGGCGATTCCTAACAGCAAACTAAAGCCATCTAGTGACACTAATGAATAATGTGCCAATTATTTGGTGTAAGATATGTGAAAGATGATAATTGCATAAAAAGCCTGATCGCTAAATAGATATGCAATTTATTGAAAGAAATGCACAGTATTGCAGTCTAAGAAACCTAGAAAAGCTCAGAAACGTTTTCTGTGGCTGATTAACTAGAATAATGATGAAAAGTAGGTCAGTGATTTTTTTTCTAGCTATCATAAACTATTAGCTGAAAAGACCAAATAAATGACAGCATCTTTATTAAGTAGATTAAAGACACAATTATTCCGAAACATTGCCTCTCCATGTTCTCCAGAGGTGCTGCTGGCCCTTCTGAGTGACTCCAGCACTTTGTGTCTTTTTTGGTTAAGCGGCATTTTAAATTCAAAATGTATCTGCAACTAATGCACAAAAGACAAAAATTGCAAAGAAAATCCTCAGTTTGAACTACACAGCTCTTCTACGGTCAATGCTCAATTGAAGGGCAATTAAACGTGGCCATAGGGAAATGTTATTTCACAAATCTCTTGATAGAATAACAGTCCTGTTTACAGCCTTGCATCAAGAGTGTTTAGAGACAAAGGTGTTCTTACTGATTGCATGCTAGATTTTCAGATCTTCTACTTCTAATGAGCACTATTGTTTTTAAGTAAATGAATTAAGAATCACACGACTAATTAATATTAAGTGTAAGCATAAAGGTAATTATCAAGCATCATATTTTATGTAATTACAGCTGTTTTGTTAAATTCCCAAATCTACACAATAGCAATTTGCCTATAATTGCTGACTCCAGTCTCACTGCAGACTATGACAATTAATTTATCACAGTAGTCATATAGTGTCATTTAATTTTAGTTCTTCTCTTGCTTTCAATTTAATATATTTTTAATTAGTATCTGCACAAAAAGAGATTAAATTGAAGGGTAGAATGAGGCTATCTATTTCTGAATGGATCACAAATGTAAATTGGCTCAAACCAATGTTATTGCCCCTTCATCACCCACCATGCTTAGATATTATTATAACAATTAATATAATCAAAAATATATGTTACCATATTAATAAGGAGGAAAATCGCCAGATGAATTAATCTGAACACTTTATTTAATTTGCACTGCATGAATTAGTACATGACCTTAATATATACTTGCCTGCAAGATTAAAATGGCTGATAATCATTTTTTTTTAGTTATCTGTATCTCTCAGGTTAATATACCAAAATTGTATTTCCTTAATTTGTCTTATACCTCCACTGCACCCAACACATGCTTCATAGAAGCCTGAAAATTACCCATACAATGGCTAATTGGAATGCAACAATCCAAAAACACGTTTTAATATTAGTTATATCATTATACCTATTTTTCTACATACTAGAATAATGATTGCCAATTTTTTTGCAACTGACTTTTTGTTATTAATAATAATGTTAAAATGATAGCATAGAAATGATTGCAAGGTAAGGAGTGCTGTATGCTGCTGTGATTAAGCAGAATGGAGAGATTTTTCCAACTCATGCTGCTCACTGGGAACATTGCCCATCAGAGAGGCTTGATGGAAATTCTGGAATGCATTGCGTATCAATTTCCAACCAGTTATCTTAAAGATGGAAATTTGTGCATTGCAAACCAGGGAACTGGGTTCACGAGCCTGGAGTTTAGAGTCAACCAAGTAGTAAATGATTGAAGCTGATAGTTGCACCAGGAAATTTATTCACACAAGTTCAACCAATTACCTAACAGTTAACAGCATAAAATGACTTAAAATTTGTAATAAACAATCTCACTCAAAGGTATAATGAAAGTAATTGTACTAGGAAGATGTCAACATTCAAAATGGCCCAATAGATTTGGTAGCCCAAGTGGTGTACATTTGAAGTTTTCCCTCTACTTCATTTCTTTTATTGTGCAGAGTCTATGTGAAAATATTGTATGTACCACTGTCTTAGCCTCAGCAGCCTGATAAATTTTGCAAAATGATGGTATCAATTGATTTATTTGCATTAATTCTGCAATAAATGCTTGATCATGAGTGCTACTTGACTCCCAGACAATCGAGATCCACTGCAATTTGTTTGCTGCCACAACATGTTCATGGCAACTACAATCTTTTCTGGCCCTACATTTATCCTTGCAACACCTAAATAACAATGACATCCATATCAGACTCCTATTTATGGCTCTAACTCCTTCTTCAAATCCATAATTACAATCCACACATACAATCCACAAGATCAGCAACTGGATCTTTGACTTTCTGACCCATAGACCACAAGCAGTAAGGAGAGAAGACTGAACATCCTGCACCATCATTTGCAACACCAGTGTTTGGGGTGGGCAAATTGGGCTGAATGGCCTGTTTCCACGCTGTTTGAATCTATGACTATGACTCAGTGCTCTACAAGACGGCATTCTTAGCCCTTTACAATACTCCATGTACACTCACGACAGGGTGACCAACTTCTGTTCTGACTCCATTTACAAGTTTGCAGATGTAAAAATCATCAACAATCTGGCCTGGTTCACTTTCATGCCAAGAAAACTCTTCTTCATATTCTGAAGAAAGATTCCAACCTGAAACGTTGCCTATCCATACCCTCCATGGATGCTGCCAGACCCATTGAGTTACTCCAGCACTGTATTTTGCTCAGGATTCCAGTATCTGCAGATCCTTGTGTCTCTGTATTTTACGTACTGCTCAACATATCACATTTTTTGCTATTGCTGCTTGACATATTACTTTTTGGCTATTACTAATTCTTCCAGGTTTTGGTTGAGGTTTTGTCTATCTAGCTCCATTCTGAAGATTGCTCTTCAGAATATTAACCCATTTCAAAGGTTAATGTAATATTTACATCATCAGTCAGTATCAACATTTTATCTACTCCATATCAGATGAATGACAAGTTCTCAGGTTACAAGCTCTCATTATCCAGGTATTATTTGCACCTCTGGATTACTTATTGGACGAAGTCTCTTTCAGTGATGACATATAGCAAAACCGGTCATTATGTTATTCAGAAGATACATGAACTATGCCCTGCATTATGCTAATACAAAATCTGTTCTAGGAATCTTGCTATTAGTTTTAAAATGCAGAAACAAGCTAAAGAAGGTAGTGCCTTTATGAGGCTCACAAATAAAATCAAGTTACATTGTGCATGATTTTTTTTAACAAATGCTAAATCTTTGGCTGCGTCCATTCTTTCACTTTAATCTCTGGCAGTTTTAGTTACATCTTTTAAGTTCCCTCCTCTCTTCAACCTTTAATTGTACACTCAACAGCAGATGGTGAGGGACTGTGATGACCAAATAACCTCTCCAAAGCTTATGGCAGGTCACTGGCAACACAACTCATGTACTGCTTGTTAAGTCAGTACTTAAACCATGAGGACATGAATCAGATTGGATAATTAGAATAGCAATTATTATTTAATTAATAGCTGTAATATTATTATTTAATCAAATACAAAGTACTATGCAATTATGAAGTTCCTCATTTCTTGTATACTAAAACAATGCATTGCTTATATATATAGTGCTAAGTCCTATATATATATATATATATATAGGACTTTGCAGGCCCGTACGAAACTTTTCAAAAAGGGGGGGGTGGCATGACAGAATTACAAAGAAATTATGTGAAATAATGTGCACGCAGCGCACATCGCAAGCCTCAAGCCCCTCGCGTCCGAGTTCCAGGGCCCACTTAAGGGCCCTGAAAGCTCTGGGATTTTAGATGCTCTCTGGTGCATTCTGAGCCTTATTTAGGAGCATTTTTGCACCAAATTTATGACCAATATTTCAGAAATAATTTTGGTTGAGTCGAGAGTAATGGGATGATTGGGGTCATTGTTGTATACATTTTTTTTTGATATTCTTCCTTCAATGCATGGATTTTAACCATTTATATATTAAAATTAATACAATAAAATTAATTGTGCAAATGAAAAGATGTCTGTCCAGTATTATTTACAGATCTATTGGTCCGCTTCCAGATCCAATCACAATCTCTAACTTTTCACAGGGATGGATTCAGTGAGTGAACACCCCTCTCCCCTCCACCCCCCACTTCCCTCCTCCCGCCCCAATCCCTCCTTCTCCACTCCCCCCGCCCCCTACATTTCTCCTCCCCCCTTCTTCCCTTCCCCCCGCTCCACTCTTCTCCCCATTCTCCACTCCCCAGGGCACTCACTTAACTTTTTTTCCCTGTTGCCAGCCGGGCAACCTAGGCAGATTTTTAGGTTGTCAAATGACAGTTTAGGTGGTCATTTAAGACGCTTGCATGACGCGTGCAATAATGTGCTCGGATGTAGTGCCAGTCAGAATTATGCTCAAAGAAGCATTCACATATTATTTCTGCTTCAAATAATCACAACCAAAACATATTCACCAAACAAGACATGATATATACCACAATGACGCAGCAAAATTATAACACAGTATCTCAACCCTTTTTATACGTTGCAATGAATGCAATTTCTATTATTTCTTTCCACTTCCAAACAAAAATGTGGTTAGATTATTCAGCGTATGATTAACCTGTGTCAATAAATCCTGGACCATGGTAACCTATATGCTTAACCATGCACGCTACAAATTGATGCAAGCATGTTTTCTGTGAAGGACAGAAAATTATCATGACATGGCCATAGCATGGGTCGTTATTGCTAATGGTACATAAACACTCTCACTTTCCACATAATATACAGGTTGCAAGGAAATTTCTAAAGGCATTTTATGATAATAGCTGTTAAATCCGACTATAATCATCTGACAGGTTAAACTAACACTAATTGACAAGAGATGGCCAAAGGACATCAAATGCAGCAAATGTTCTTTTCGCAAAATGTTTAAAGGTGTCAAATGACACCTTACCGGACATTCAGATTAGATGAATGTCTTGTGAACAGCAATGAAGATACCCAGTTTGTACGCACCAGATTAAAAATGTTTTATTAATAAACGCTGTTTCCATCATTCCCACTTCAGAATTAACGTTAAAATTACAACTGAAATATCTCCTGACCAAATTCGTGATGTATATGATCGACTGTTGAAGTAAAACCTGGATAAATCCAACGTATAGTTGTGAATGTTGCTCAATAAATAACTACGGTACTGATACATATTAAGAGCATTGATTTGCCGTTTAAATGAATTCTGTAATAACGTGTCAACAGTAGCAGTGACAAATGAACTCTGCGGTTTTAATGTTTCACGTGTTCACAATTTAATTAATCCATCTTTATGGATTAAAACAAATTGGGGACTAAAACACATTTGACTGCATTCCATTATCAAACATTGTCAATGTTCGCTCTGAAGACATTTCCAGCCAACAGGAAGGTGCGGGGCCGAGCGGTGCAGGTGCTTCAGATGGCAGTAGTGGGCCTCCAGCCTCGGCGTGCAGGAGGGTTTGTTTTGAAAGCGGTTATCGTCGTTGGCGGAGTGGCACTCAGCGGTTGCTATGAGGGTGGGCAGGGTGCATGAGGAGGTGGAGCCACCATCGCCACTACTGCCCATCATTCACTCCGACCCTCCATCACCCCGCACTACAGCCGTCGCCGCCTCCAACCAGAAATGTCACTTGTTCCTTTTCCCCAGAGATGCTTCCTGATCCGCTGAGTTACACCAGTTTTTTGTGTCTATCTTCAGTATAAACCAGGATCTGCAGTGTCAAGCCGGGCAAAATGACACGGCTTTTAGGTTGCCCGGCGGGACTTTGTGTGGCCCTGCTCCCTCCCCTTCCCTTACATCCCCTTCTGGCGGGCATACACCGCACCCCCCTCCCTCGGACCCGGAGAAACGGGAACTCCTATTTTATCCCAAACCATCCCGCAGGTCGGATTGGACCCTTCGCAGGTAGTTTAACACCCCCGATATAATACAAACAGATTCCCTCGGCCGGTCCCACTCACCCAAACTAGGCCTGGAGCGTCGAGGCGATGCATTGAAAATGGCGTTGATCTGATTCCGCCCACTGCGCACGCGCGGAAATGATGGCGTCAATTTGCGTCGCTTCTGCGTCTTTAGTCACCAGCTTCCCCACACTGCGCAGGTGCGGATGGTCGCAAATATTTTTTTTCAAATCATCATGCAGGCCGGAACCAGAATTTCCCGAATTTTGCGTAAATTCCTTCAAAGTGGAAACACTGAATGCGCTCCAATTAAAAATAAATAAATTTTCCTCTGAATTTTTTTAACTCTGGAAAAAAAGGGGGGTGCAATCGTACCCAATGCACCCTCCCCCCCCCCCCCCCCCCTCCTCCCCCCCCTTCAGATGGCCATGCTTTGTGTGTGTGTGTGTGTGCAGCACAGGTTGGGTTAAATAAATATGTTTAGTTTTATATAGTTTTATACAGGTCTAGGTTTGTGTAGGTTTATGCAGGTAGTGTAGGTTTACTTAAACCTATCTGATTAGGTTTACCTACCTATGTGTACAGTAGGTTGTGTGTGTGTGTGTGTATATATATGGGTTGTGTAATACATTATATATATATATTATATTACACAACCTCAGGATATCTCGCAGGGCTTCATTGCAAATGCCATTGCCAATGAGTACTTTCAGAATGTAATCAGTTATGATGTAGCAAAATGAGATCCAGCAAATGATAGTGATTAATAACTGTTTTGAGTGTATTGGTGGGAGAAAATATACTTGTCAATTTGTCAGACGGACAGTGCAATATATTCATTCCTTGTTTTTTGCTGATTTGCTATTAGCAGATCTTTTTTACCAAAGGACCAGTGCTAAAGGGCTCTCTAAAATATTTTCTAGCTAATATATTTGTATGCACATGCACACTGAAGAAATAATCAAATACAATGATCAGTTTCTGGACCATCTTCTTTTCAACTTTACTCGGCCATTCCTTGCTTCCACTCCATTCTGCGAGTTCTGTGATATTTGATGAGATCTGTGCAGGATCCAGAGACAGTGTCTGTTGTGCTGAATCAAAGCAAGAATTTCATTGGCCTCTCTGGGACACATGACAATAAACTCTCTTGAATCTTGAATCTTGAATCTTGAATCTGGAATCTGGAATCTCCTTCATGCCTTGTTGCAATGCCAAAGTTCTCAGTGCCTTCACGGAACATTCGTGGAGTAAGGATTCCTATGAGTAGGGCCCTAGGGAGTATTTGTAGAACAGCGGGATCTAGGAGTATAGATATTTCATTCACTAAATGTGGTGTCACAAGTAGATAGAATAGAATAGAATGCAATTTATTGTCATTCAAACCTAGGTTTGAACGAAATATCATTTCTACAGTTTTTTACATTACAAAACAATCCAAGACCTACACTTAACACAGTTTACATAAACATCCATCACAGTGAGTCTCCAACATCTCCTCACTGTGATGGAAGGCAAAGTCTTTATCTCTTCCCTTTGTTCCTTCTCCCGTGGTTCAGCAGTCCAACTGCAGTGTCGAGGCGAACTGGGGCTCCGATGTTAAAGCCCCCGGCGGGCGATGGTAAGTCCTGAGGCCGTTTAAGCCACGCCGGGTGATGTTTGGCCCCGGCTCCATGTCCTTAAACCCGCGATTCCAGCGGGAGAAGTCGCCGTTGCGGAGCTCGGAAAAGCGGTCTCCCGCCAGGGACCTGCGAGCTCCCGATGTTCCCGTCCACCGGGTCTGCGGCCGGTGCCTCCGAACTCCAAAGTCGGGTCGCAGCCGCGCGCCACCACAGCTCTTCCCGCTCCGAAGTTGGCCAGCTCCGCGATGTCAGTTCCGCAGGCTCTGCAACTGGAGCCCTCAGGTTAGTCCAGGCCGGAGGTCGCCTCCGGCTCCACGATGTTAGGCCCAACGACATCCGAGACCCGACAGGGATTGGTCGGGTCCCCGCACAGGGAAGAGATTTAAAACGGTTTCCCCCACAGCCCCCCCACCACCCCCCACATATACACAGCTAAAAAAAATAATAAAAACTAAATCAAGACATACATTTAACAAGACAAAAATAAAAAAAGACAGACGACTGTAGTCGAGCCGCTGCCGTTAGGCGCCGCCACTAACCCACGCCAGGGCAATAAAGAAGGTTTTTGGTACATCGGCTTTCATCAGTCAGGGTATTGAGTATAGAAGTTGGGATGTTATGTTACATTGAAACAAGACAAAGGTAAAACCACATTTGGAGTATTATGTCCAGTTTTTGTCACTTTGCTGTAGGAAGGTTGGCATTAAGCTGAAAAGAATGTAGCAATGATTTATAAGGATACTGACACCTCAAGGCCCTGAGCTGGAGGGAGAGGTTGGGCAGGTTCGGACTTTATTCTAGTGGGTTCAATGCTTTAATGGTTCAATGGTAATTTATTGGCATGTGTAACCAAGTGCAGTGACATTCTTTTTTACATACAGTTCAGTGACAATTGTACTATACACTAGGTGCAATCATATATAGAAACATAGAAAAATAGGTGCAGGAATAGGCCAATCGGCCAATCGGCCATTCGAGCCAGCACCAATATGATCCTTGATCATATAATCATGGCTGATCATCTAAAATCAGTACCCCATTCCTGCTTTTTCCCCAATATCCCTTGATTCCTTTAGCCCTAAGAGCTAAATCGAACTCTCTCTTGAAAATATCCAATGAATTGGCCTCCCTTCTGTGGCAGAGAATTCCACAGATTCACAACTCTCTGGGTGAAGAGGGTTTTCTTCATTTCAGTCTTCAATGGCCTACCCCTTATTCTTAAACTGTGACCCCTGGTTCTGGACTCACGCAACATTTGGAACTTTTCTCCTGCATCTAGCTTGTTCAATCCTCTAAGAATTGTATATGTTTCTATAAGACCCCCTCTCATCTTTCTAAATTCCAGTGAATACAAGCCCAGTCAAGCCATTCTTTTATCATATGTCAGTCCCGCCATCCCAGGAATTAACCTGGTGAACCAATGCTGCACTCCCTCAATAGCAAAAATGTCCTTCCTCAAATTAGGAGACCAAAATTGCACACAATACTCCAGGTGCTGTCTCACCAGGGCCCTGTACAACTGCAGTAGGACCTCCTTGCTCCTAAACTCAAATCTTCTCGCAATGAAGGCCAACATGCCATTAGTTTATTTCACTGCCTGCTGTACCTGCTTGCTTCTTTCAGTGACTGATGTACAAGCACACCCAGGAGTCGTTGCACCTCCCCTTTTCCTTAATCTGACACCATTCAGATAATAATCTGCCTTCCTGTTCTTGCCACCAAAGTGGGTATCCTCACATTTATCCACATTATTCTGCATCTGCCATGCATCTGCCATGCATCTGCCCACTCACCCAACCTATCCAAGTCACCCTGCAGCTTCATAGCATCCTCATCGCAGCTCACACTGCCACCCAGCTTAATGTTTCTTTGTGTGTTTTGTGTTGGGGGTGGTGTGGGGGGGTGAGGGGGAAACCGCTTTGGTCGCCTCCTCCACGGAGAGGCGACTTTTTCCAGGTCGCCTCCCCCGTGGCCTAACAACAAGGATCGGTGCGGCCTTTCCAGGAGACGCACCCGGGGCTTCAGCGGTGGGCACAGCGTGGACTCTCGGCGTGGAGCGGGCGAGCCCTCGCTGGGGCTCGCCGAAGGGGAGCACTCCGTTTTTCTGAACCGGGGCAGCCGGCAGCCTGAAGTCACGGTCTGCACAGCTCCAGCTGGCGTGGCGTCTACAGCCCGGGATCTCACGTTGGGGAACCGGGAGAGGAAGAAGCTTCCACTCCGACTGCCGGCCCGCGGCTTACTTTTACCACGGGCGCGGCATGGACTTACTATCGGTTCCTTGCTGGGGATCCCTGGAGGGGAGCTTCGACTGCCGGCCCTGCAGTCTGCGGTGCTTCTGGCTGCGGCGCGAACTCTAAATCACTGACCGCTGGCCTGCGGCCTACACCAATCTGAAGCCGCGGTCTCCGGTGGGGGAGGCACCGATTCAGGACTTACCTTGACTTTTATCATCTGGACGCCCGCAGCGGCGACTGCGGAGGGTTGAGGTCCCGACCACGGGGGAAAATGGAGGAGGACTGGCCAAATGTTGTGCCTTCCACCACAGTGATGAATGCTGTGGTGGATGTTTGTGTTAAAATTTTATTGTGTTTTTGTGTGTTCTTTCTCATTTTACCGCTGCTGGCAAATTCATTTCACTTGCACTTTATGTGCAATGTGACGAATAAAACTGATTGTATTGATTGTATTGTGTCATCCGCAAACTTGGAGATGTCACTTTTAATTCCCTTGTCTAAATCGTTAATATATATAGTAAATATTTGGGGTCCCAGCACCGAGCCTTGCGGCACCCCATTAAGTATACTAGGTATAAGATTATAAGATAGTAGACCACACTGAGTCAGTACACGAATTGCTACTTTTTAGGCGCTGTTTTGTTCCAAGGAGCATAGGAGGCTGAGGGGTTATTTTATAGACATGTATAAAATCATGATGGGAATAGATAGAGTGAATTCTCAGAATCTTTTATCCAGGGGAGAGGAATCAAGAACCAGAGGACATAGGTATAAGGTGAGAGAGGCAACATTCAACAGGAACCTGAGGGGCAATGTTGACACACAGAGGATAGTGAGAACATGGAAAGACCTGTCAAATGAAGTAGTTGAGATAGGTACACTAACAACATTTCAGACATTTGGACAAGTACATGGATACGGACACGGATACACTACAAGTAAAGCATATGGGTCAAACATGAGTAAATTAGACTATGTTAGGTAGGACATTTTGGTCGATATAGATGTTTTGGGTCAACAATCTGATTGAGTGCATGACTCTATAATTCAATGAGTAGGTAGGCATGTGAAATTTATTTATAGGTAGTTTTGAGGACATTCTTGAAGTCTAGCTTCCTGAAAATTGTTTGGCTTTACGGAGTTCAGAAGAGTGTGTTTGCTGCAACATTTGGTATCACCTAAAGGGCCTGCCATCCATCCACTGAAGCAGGTTGAGCACAAACATTGCTGGGAATGTTGGCCATCGTGGCACCATCGATTGTGGCAGCCTCGCCTGCAGCTGTTCGTCCTTCACCCTTTTTTTAATTTTTAGTTTGTCAAAAAGTTTTGTTTTGGAGGCCTTTTAGCCTTTTATGGGGGGGGGGGGGGGGGAAGGGGCAAACCATTTTTTCCAGTCCCTACCTGGCCGAGTGATGTTTAATGTTACGATACAATACAATACAATACAATACAATACAATACAATACAATACAATACAATACCGTTTATTGTAATTTGAACCTCAAATGAAGTTCAAACGAAATTTGTTTTCTGCAGTCATACAACACGGGGAAAAAAACACGACACACAATTAACACAATTTACACAAATATCCATCACACATGAGGAATCTCCTCCTCACTGTGATGGAAGGCAAAGTCATTGTCTCTCCCCTGTTTTCCATACTATTCCCAATGTTAAAGCCCCCGACGGGCGATGGAAAGTCCTGCAGTCATTAAAGCCGCGCTGGGCGATGTAAGGCCCCACTCTGGGTCATTTTCAACCCCGCAATTCGGGCGGGACAAGTTGCCGTTGCGGGAACTTTGAAAAGTGGTCTCCCACAAGGGACCCGCGAGCTCCTGATGTCACCGTCCACCGGGCCTGCAGCTGGAGCCTCCAAAGCTCCGAAATTGGGTCGCAGCCGCGCGCCACCACAGCTCTCCACGCTCCGAAGCCGGCCAGCTCCACGATGGTGAGTCCGCAGGTTCCGCGACTGGAGCCCCCAGGTCGTTCCGGTTGGAGGCTGCTCCACGGTGCTAGACCCCAACGACAACGGAGACCCAACAAGGAAAAGGTCGGATCCCCCGTACAGGGAAGAGATGTAAAAGTCCCCCCCCCTCACCCCACGCTACACAGCAAAAAACAATATATAAACTACAACCAAACTATACACTCAACAGGACAAAAAAAAAGACAGACGTACTGCAGAGGCCGCTGCCGCGTTGCAACGCCATCTTACATTCTATAGTGTTGTGTTTATCTTATTTGTGTGCTGCATGTAACTTAAATTTCACTGCACCAATTGGTGTATGTGACAATAAATGTCCTTTGTCCTCATCCTTGTCCTTTGCCTGGGAGAGGATACAGACATCCACTTATCCGACAGGTGGATTTGAAATAGTTTATGGCAATATCTTGAGTGGTTCTCCTCATGATTTTGGGTTATCAAGAGACAAGACAAGAGACAAGAGACATTTATTGTCACCTGCACCAATTGGTCAGTGAAATATTTGGTCACCATACAGCCATACGAATAAAATAAAGAACACAGAACACAATAGTCTTTAACATAAACATCCCCACACAGCGGTATCAAAGTTTCCCACTGTGAGGGAAGGCACTCATCCTCTGTTGTCCTCTGTTGTCAATAGTAAGTTATCCATGTTTCAGAAACGTAGAGACAAGTGGAGATCACCGCTGATCAAGACCTTAACATTGATGTATTTAAGAAGGAACTGCAGATGCTGGAAAATCGAAGGTAGACAAAAGTGCTGGAGAAACTCAGCAGGTGCAGCAACATCTATGGAGTGAAGGAAATAGGCAACGTTTCGGGCCAAAACCCTTCTTCAGACTGATGGTGGGGGGGGGGGGGGGGGGGGGGGGTAGAGAAGAAAGGAAAAAGGAGGAGGACGAGCCCGAGGGGTAAGGGAGAGCTAGGAAGGGGAGGAGACAGCAAGGGCTAACGGAATTGGGAGAATTCAATGTTTATACCACCAGGGTGCAGACTGCCCAAGCGGAATATGAGGTGCTGTTCCTCCAATTTACGGTGGTGCTCACTCTGGCCATGGAGGAGGCCCAGAACAGAGAGGTCGGATACGAAATGGGAGGGGGAGTTGAAGTGCTGAGCCACTTGGTTAATGCGGACCGAGCGGAGGTGTTCAGTGAAACGATCGCCAAGCCTACGCTTGGTCTCACCGATGTAGATCAGCTGACATCTAGAGCAGCGGATGCAATAAATGAGGTTGGAGGAGATGCAGGTGAATCTCTGTCGCACTTGGAATGATTGCTTGGGTCCTTGAATGGAGTCAAGGGGGGAGGTAAAGCGACAAGTGTAGCATCTCTTGCGGTTGCTAGGGAAAGTTCCCGGGGAGGGAGTTGTTCGGGAGGGAAGGGAAGAGTTGACAAGGGAGCGGTCTTTGCGGAAAGCAGACAGTGGTGGAGATGGGAAGATGTGGCAAGTGTTGGGGTCACGTTGGAGGTGGCGAAACTGACGGAGGACTATTTGTTGTATGTGACGGCTAGTGGGGTGAAGGTGAGGACTAGGGGGACTCTGCCCTTGTTGCGAGTGGGGGGATGGGGAGAGAGAGCAGTGTTACGGGGTATGGAAGAGATCCTGGTGCGAGCCTCAATAATAGTAAGGGAGGGGAACCCCCGTTCCCTGAAGAATGAGGACATTTCCGATGCCCTGGTGTGGGCATCTCCCAAGACACCTCATCCTGGGAGCAGATGCGGCGTAGACAGAGGAATTGGGAGTAGGGGATGGAGTCCTTGCAGGAAGCAGGGTGGGAAGAAGAATAGTCTAGATAGCCATGGGAGTCAGTGGGTTTATAGTGGATGTCGGTCAGAAGTCTATCACCTGCGATGGAGATAGTGAGGTCAAGAATTGGTAGGGAAGTATCGGAAATGGTCCAGGTGTATTTGAGTGCTGGATGGAAGTTAGTGGTGAAGCGGATTAAGTCAGTCAGTTGTGTGTGGGTGCAGGAGGTAGCACCAAAGCAATCGCCGATGTAGCGGAGGTAGAGGTCGGGGATGGGGCCCTGGTACGCCTCGAACAAGGATTGTTCGACGTACCCGACAAAGAGGCAGGCGTAGCTGGGGCCCATGCGCGTGCCCATAGCTACGCCTTGTATTTGGAGGAAATGGGAGGAGTCAAACGAGAAGTTATTGAGGGTAAGGACCAATTCTGCTAGGTGGAGGAGAGTATCAGTGGACGGGTATAGGTTGCTTCTCCGCTCGAGGAAGAACCGGAGGGCTTTGAGACCATCCTGGTGGGGGATGGAGGTGTAGAGTGACTGGACGTCCATGGTGAAGATGAGGGGATGGGGGCCTATAGAATGGAATGCGCGGAGACGACGGAGAGTGTCTGAGGTGTCTTGAACAGAGGTAGGGAGGGATTTAACATTGAAATTGATGTCAAGCTCCTGGTCTTCAAACAGTTCCTCTTCAGGCAGCTGAAGGTGATTGGGAGATTTGGTGAATAGTGTAGTTGATTTTATTTCCCCTACAGAGAGGTGGTTCCCAGGATTTGGAAATAATTCACATTGACCAGTGTCTCTCCATGTATCTTGATTATCTGCAGTTGGGGAAGGATATTTATTGTAAAGCACATCCACTGACGACGTAATCAACACTGGTTTGGAGTGCAACCTCTGAGTGTACATATAGAGTACATTATTTGTAACTTGATGACTGGCTGGTCACAAAATATCCTGCTTTAGACAATGCAGGCAATTAAAGAGCAAAATTATAGTGTTTCTGTATTCATGTTGACTTTCTATGCAGGCAAAAGCAACATAACACCATAACAACCATTTACTTAACGTAGCATACTTCAGGACAAGCAAGACTCTGTGGAAAGTGTAACATGCTCGGTTTGATAAATTATTCTCTGTTCACACGTTACAGTTTGAGGCTAGTTTTGAGTAAAATGACCTTATAACTTCTGCTTAACTTGTCAGATATCGCAGGCAAAACCCCTCTGTGACATTGACTAATTAATGACTAGACATATTGGCAGAGAATTGTCATTTAATTTCATAACAGCTGGGAAATCAGCAGGTGACAAATCAGTGCTTTTTTAGATTGAGGAACCAGTGTCTTTACTTGGTAATGGTGCTGTGTGAGAAACTAACAATTTCTTTGTCTGCAGGACAGAGAATGTTGAATTAAAATATTCCAAAATGATGAATTAGGAGGACGTTTATAGATTCAAAATCCCTGGAGTGCCTATCAAGTGCATTAATTTCAATTACTACAAGTTATGTTTTGTTTTCCTTCCAATTCAATGTGTCTGGTGTCTGGTAGATATGTTGTATAATGTTAAATCATCAGGCGTATAATAGCATGAATTTGAAAGAATGAGACAAAAGCTCAGCAGCAAAAAATTCTGATGTTTGAAAGGAAAGTTGTGGGAAGGCTGTTTGTCTGGCAAAGAGGTTGGGAAATACGGTATCAGAATAAAGGATCAGAGGAATGTACATCTGTGTAATTCTCTGTCCAAGGGAGCCGTGAATGCTCAGTCAGAGAGAATACTTGTTGGATACTAATCAATGGACGTAGAATAATTCTGGAAAATAGACCTAGTTCGATCATCTTTCATGACACTGAACTGTGAGCCAAGTATTAATGGCAGATTCACCCTTTCCAGTACTGTTCTCTTATTATTTATTGATGTATACCTAAGCTTGGCAGGATTCAATCTTTCATTTTTGAATAATTTGAACAAGTAAAATCAATGTTTCTTTTCACACATTTGTTTTGGCTTTTATCGATTTGAATTTTCAGCATGGCACAAAATTAGGGGCAGGCAATTTATCAATGGCATTACACCTTTAGAAGCACCATTATACAATCGGCTGTCAAAACATAAAGAGCAAAAATGCATGAAGCATATGCATAAAGGCAATGAATAAGCATGCTCATTAGGTAGCTGTTACATTCTTAAGAAAAATATTGAAAAGAACTAATACAAATCCAACTACCTCTGTCTGTTTTCTTAAATTGATTGAAAAAAGACACAAAGTGCTAGAGGTTGCAGGTAGCCTTCCACTACCTGCAACCTCCGGAAACCACCTTCAATTAGCATTGCAACCGGCTTCGACTAAAAAATTACTGATTTTTAAAACGGCAACCTATTTTTAGTCACGGCCGGTTTTGAATTTTTTGAAATATAATCGCCGGAAAATAGAATAAGCGGAAACCACTTTCAACCATTAGGGAGACTGACAAAAACCTCCGGGAACCTCTGGAAACCGCACGGAAACCTTGGGTGGGGCGCAAAGTTTCCAGAGGTTTCCGTTCAGGTTTCCTAAGTGGGACAGGGGCATAAAAGTGCAGGGGTTTTAGGAGTAATTTGGAAAGAGTGAAAACTGTTTTGCTGAAAACACAATCACTGGTAAGGAATGAGTGAATGAGCAAAGGTTTGGACCAAATGAATGAAGATTATGATGATAGGGAAGAGTTGAATTTTGAATGCAAAAAGTGTGATTAACTTTTGAAGATCATTCTGAAGGAGACGATGTGGTATCAGGCTGAGCTCGTTGTCGGAACTTAAAATGGTGACATTAGCAAGCACAGCAGTCAGTCTAATTCACAAGTAACTAATTCTGTTAAACATTTCAAAGCAACAAAACAACAAAACATAATAAAGCACTGTATAAACTATTATATCAGAAGAATAAATATTTTATGTAACAATTTTCCATGCTGTAAAACTCTGTTAATCTGGCACACTTGAGGCGTTGGTGGTACCACACCAGCAGATGTTCTAGACTACCAGATGTTATTCTATTAACACCTGTTTAATTCACTTTTTTTGTAGATGTTTCATAGTAGACATATATTTTCTAGTGAACCCATTAAGTTTAAATGGAGTGTGAAAAATACGACACCAGTGTGTTTAAAGGGAGCATGGAAATCATGACCACCCGAGTATAAGGGGAGTTTGGGAACTGAGGCTCCGTTGTGTGAAAGTGAGTGTGGGAACAGAGATCCCTGTGTGTGAAAGTGAGTGTGGGAATGGAGATCCCTGTGTGTGAAAGTGAGTGTGGGAATCAACACCTGGGTGAGCAAAATAGGGTCTGAAGAAGGGTCTCAACCCGAAACATCACCCATTCCTTCTCTCCAGAGATGCTGCCTGAGTTACTCCAGCATGTTGTGTCTATCTATGAGCAGAATAGAATGAAGGGTTGACCGAATAATACTATATGGTCATCTGTACTTGGTACAGTGAAGATTCCACTACACCAACAAATGATTGGAAAATCTGTTTAAGTGATGTTAATTGAAGCATTATTGCTTTACAGCCTTGGTTTTAATAATTCTTCCAAAAGCTCATGTCTTCCACAATGACAGCATAGATTATGGCCTGAAAATTTTTTGGGAAGTTCTGGCAGTTCAGTGCAGAACAAATGGCATTTTGATAAATACTATGGAGTTTGGGATTCCTTCTAGTGAGTGTGCCAGTGGGTAGGCTGTGAACATTTTGGCTGCTCTTCACCAGCCTTTTTCCCAATTGAACTCAAAAAATGAACATAGAGGCAGAGAATGAAAATCCAGCAATTTCTCAGCTATTAAGCTGACGAATCCATATGAGAAACTATGCCAGGTTAATCTACTGTGGTACAAGAACAGCATCATGATTCACTTAAATCTAAAAGAATAACTGCAAAGCACCAGGATCGGTGTTAAATATTTTATATATTTTTCTAATTAATTAATTGATTAATTTTTAAAATAGTTTTTAAATATGCTTAAGTGCTTTCGAGTTGTTTTATCTTTGGCTTGCATTTTAAATAAATGTGTATTAAAATGAATTTATACTGTATCCCTCCACCGCCCTCTTGAACTTCTACAGGTGTACAATAGGGAGCATATTGACTGGTTGTATCATGGGGCAGGAAGTGAACGGGTAAGATCATCTCTGACCCCTCTCACCTTGGCCACAAACTCTTTGAGTCACTTCCCTCTGGAAGGCAACTCCGGACTGTCAAAGCTGCTACAGCCAGACATAAAAATAGTTTTTTTCCACGAGTAGTAGCTCTACTCAATAACCAAAAATCTGTAGCCTCCTTTTGCTCTGGTATTTTATTTAATTCACATGTTTAATCAATAATGTTTTATTATTAATGTTTAATGTTTTATGTGTCATTCCTAACTGTCACTGTATGTCATGTTGTCACTTGTGGGCGGAGCACCAAGGCAAATCCCTTGTATGTGAATACTTGGCCAATAATCTTATTCATTCATTCATTCTGTTGTGCTGCTGCAAGTAAGAATGTCAGTGTTCTATCTGATTGATTATTGACTCTTGAATGCTCATAGTTAAAGCCCTGCCCCACGGTACGAGTTCATTCCAAGAGCTCTCCCGAGTTTAAAAAAAATCAAGCTCGTGCTAAGCACGGAGAATGAACGTAGCGGGTACGTCGGAGCTCGGGGACGTCTCTTAGCAGCTCGTTACGCTAACGGCAGGTACTCGGGAAGACTCGCTAATGGCAGGTAAGCACGGGAAGCTTCGTGAAGATTTTTCAACATTTTTCAACATTCAATAAATATTATTGCCTTCAAGACACTGCTATCAGGGTTATTAAATCAAGATTAACAAGATGAAAAAACAGAATACTTTTGCAATTGGCTAAACCATGCATTGTGGTTTAGTCAACTGTTAACTTTTCAAAACCTACAGAGCTCATTAATAGCCCTGTCCCACGGTATGAGTTCATTCCAAGAGCTCTCCCAAGTTTGCCCTGATTCGAACTTGGAGATTTACAGTAATGGCCACTTGTCGGTACTCGGGGCTCTCGTGGACATTTTTCAACATGGCATAGTTTCTCATATGGATTCGTCAGCTTAATAGCTGAGAAATTGCTGGATTTTCATTCTCTGCCTCTATGTTCATTTTTTGAGTTCAATTGGGACATGAAAAATGTCCACGAGAGCCCCGAGTACTGACAAGTGGCCATTACTGTAAATCTCCAAGTTCGAATCAGGGCAAACTTGGGAGAGCTCTTGGAATGAACTCATACCGTGGGACAGGGCTATTAATGAGCTCTGTAGGTTTTGAAAAGTTAACAGTGTTCTCATGGCATCATTACAGGGCACCTTTAGTCTCTGCAAAGTTGTCTTTCCATAGTTTGACCACAGGTGCGCAGTATAGAGTGGTGTGCAATATGCTCTAAACAGCGACATCTTCACCACATCTGTACACGCACCAAACTTACGCAAGAGAATATTCGCCTGTACATACAGCATACGTCGTTGCCTAAAAATATCCTCATCATCTGTCATTTGTTCTGTAATAAAATGCTCAAGATATTTTACCTTATAACAGACACTGAGATTATTGTCAGACAATTTTAAATCAGGACATTTTAGACATTTATCCTCTTTGGTTCTACAGATCATAACAGCACACTTACAAGAATTATATTTAATATCATGTTCCACACCATACACAGAACATATAGTAAGGAGCCGCTGGAGACCAGCGCTAGATGGACTAAAGACCACAAGATCATCTGCATACATAATATAGTTCACTAAAATATTACCAATCATGCACCCAGTATTACAGCCTTTCAATTGTTTAGACAGATCATTGTTTGGACAGATAGATTATTGATTAGTACAGGTGTCAGCGGTTATGGGGAGAAGGCAGGAGAATGGGGTTAGGAGAGAGATATAGATTAGCCATAATTGAATGGTGGAGTAGGCTTGCTGGGCCGAAAGGCCTAATTCTAGTCTTATCACTTATGACCTTATGACCTGTGGAGGGGAATGAGCAGATGATGGTTTGGACCAGGTACTGTGCACTTTTGTTTCAGATTCCATGTCATTTTCTTTTGCCAACAACAATGAAATCATCAGCTCCACGTGATGTTTAAGAAGCAGATGCTGGAAAATCGAAGGTAGACAAAAATGCTGGAGAAACTCAGCGGGTGAGGCAGCACCTATGGAGCGAAGGAAATAGGCAACGTTTTGGGTCGAGACCCTTCTTCAGAATGATATGAGGGTGGGGGGCGCGGGAAGAAGAAAGGAAGAGGCGGAGACAGTGGCCTGAGGGAGAACTGAGAAGGGGAGGAGAAAGCAGGGACTACCTGAAATTAGAGGTCAACATTTATACCGCTGGGGTGTAAACTGCCCAAGCGAAATATGAGGTGCTGCTCCTCCAATTTACGGTGATACTCACTCTGGCTATGGAGGAGGCCCAGGACAGAAAGGTCGGATTCGGAATGGGAGGGAGAGTTGAACTGCTGAGCCATCGGGAGATCAGGTAGGTTAATGCGAACCGAGCGGAGGTGTTGGGCGAAGCGATCGCCAAGCCTACGCTTGATCTCACCGATGTAGAGCACCTGACACCTAGAGCAGCGGATGCAATAGATGAGGTTGGAGGAGGTGCAGGTGAACCTCTGCCGCACCTGGAAAGACTGCTTGGGTCCTTGAATGGAGTCAAGGGGGGAGGTAAAGCAACAAGTGTAGCATGATCACCTGTTTATGTCAGCACATTAGTGATTGTAAGCCTTTTCATAAGTTTTTCCTCAGATATTACAGAGCTCAAACTTTCACTAATACATTTCTCTGTACTTCAAAGATTGTTTTTATATCCAAGTTATTTCAAGCTTGAAACAAAATGTAACAAGAATGGATTTTTCTTTTGGAAAATAATTTTTTGGAAGTAAAACTTTATTTTCTTGATGTAAAAATGATTTAATTCTCCAAAGTGCTGGGAGAAGGTTTGGCTTGTAGCCCAGGCTGATTACAGTTTTACCAGCCTGTGCACTACCAAGGAACAAAGCTGCACATAAATCATCAAAGTCCAGTGATTTCAGCACAATAAGTTAAATGATTTAAAGCAGAATTGTCTCTGAAAGAGAAACCAAAACAAGCAAAACATTTAAAATAAAATATGTTGTTTCCTATAGGGCCTATGCTCATAACACAGAAAGTTGTGAATTGAAGTCCAGGTTATTTTTCTTCCCCACTGAACCGGGCACCATGATCTGGAGTGAATTTAAACTGGTGCAAAATTGTGAAGAATAGGAAAAGTTCTCCAAAAGACCTGGAGATTGTTTTTAATTTTGTCATTATCACCTTGCTGCAAGTGGAATATTTTCAATTTACAAATTGGCTATCACCTTTCTTAGATTACAGCAATAATTGAATTTTAAACATACTTCATTCACTATAAAGCTCTGTGGGACATCAGTATTAATTAGATTTTTTTTCACTGCTAATGGCACAAAAGAAGTAAATTACACCATTTAACGTTAATCCTTCAAAGTGTTTACTTATTGTCATCTTAGAAAAATTAATTTTGTAAAAGATAAGACCATTTAAAATAATAATGATGACAAAGAAGCCACCACAGAGAGGTATAATAGGTTACTAGACTAAGTGAGACCCGTTGGGTCCCAGCTTCACATGGGAGGGCTGGTCCCCCAAGGCAATATTCCACCTCTCCACCAATTTCAATATCGCTGGCCAGTGGGGGGAGGGGGAGCTTTCTGGAGCGCTAGCATGGGTGTTGTGGGCCAAAGGGACTGGTTTCCAGAGGGCTAGTATGGACATTGTGTGCCAAATGGATTCTTGGGCTGGCAGCTCAGTCACTGAGGCCAGACAGCTCAGTCACTCAGGCCTGGCAGGCTGGCAGCTGAGAAACTGCCAGAAATTCTGCCCAAAACCTGTGACAGACTCTGTGAATGAGAAGGGGAAGAGGGTGGACTGAATGGATTCTTGGGCTCACAGTTCAGTGAGTCATGGCTGGTGGGCTGGCAGTCACTAAGTCATGGCTGGTGGGCTGGCACTTCAGTCACTTACAGCTGGTGGGCTGGCAGTTCACTTAGTCATGGCTGGTGGGCTGGCAGTTCAGTGGCTTACGGTTGGTGGGCTGGCAGTTCACTTACTTATGGCTGGTGGGCTGGCAGTCCAGTTACTCACACACACACACTCACTCACACACTCACACACACACAGACACGCATACACTCACACACACACACACGCACACTCCCACTCACACACACTCCCACTCACACACACTCACACACACTCACATTCACACACATACACTCACACACATACACTCACACACACTCACACTCACTCACACACACACTCACTCACTCACGTACTCACACACACACACTCACAAACACACACATACACTCACAAACACACTCACACACACACTCACACACTCATACACACACACACACACACTCACACAGACATACACTCACAAACACATACACACACACTGTCTTACTCACACACCATATATATGGCAATAAACTTTCTTGAATACTCACACGGCTGAGCGCGGCCTCTCCACTTTGGGGCTTTGCAGTCAGCGGCACTTACGCAATCAGCGTGACCTCTGCATTTACCGGAAATTAGGCAATCAGCGCAACCTCTGCACTCACTGGAAATTACGCAATCAGTGCGACCTGTCCACTAAGCGGAAGTCACGAACTGAGCGGGACTTTTGAACCAAACACAGTCGGACCTAATAAAGCATTTATTCCTTCCAAACATAGTCAAACCTAAGAAAGCATTGCGGTTTCAAGCACAGGCAGGGCAGCAGGCCAAACAACTCATGGCATTGTCATTAAGGCCTAACAAATCATTTATTGCAAGTACATTGCAGACTCACAGTTCAGTTGATTCATAGCTTAGAATGAGAGTCGTGGCCTCTCCCTCACGATCTTGCAGAGTGACTGAGTCACGTCCAGGCATCCGGGGTTTTATATTCCTGCCCCCCACCCCCGGAAGGGGCATTATCTTCATTGCGGTGATTGACAGGCGAGAGGATCTGAAGGTTTTTTAAACACTCATATCTTTTTTAGTTTTCATCGATGGGAAAAATCCTCGGGGCCTGCTCAGCGGAGGAGGGCTGTGAGTAAGATAGCCAAAAACCATAGCAATATATGGTAGCGCTTTTTCTAAAATCAATATAAAGCGCAGACAGGAAGTGGTCAAGATGACACTTTTAATTATATAGATGTTTCTGGATTAATGATCCAAAGACTCAATAATAATCCGAATATATGTATTTAAACCACACCAGAATGGCAACTAAGACAATTAAATAAACAAATCTAAAATTAAAACTAGTTTTGGTAAAGGCACTTTAAATACAATGAACTTTGATTGTTCAGAAATATTATTAGTTCAGAATTTGGCTTACACTTCAGTTAGGAATTCAGTGTGCAAGAGAAGTGTGTAGCCAGAATTAAAACTAGCGTCCAGCAAACGTGTATATTTCCTGCATCCTTTAACTGCACCTGGACACTGTAACATTTATTATACCTCCATACCTCCATACCTGGCAGACAGAACCATGCGTGTAAGCCTTGCTGGCTTTGAATCCTCCTCCACTCCCTTGGTATATGGGGTTCCACAGGGCTCAATTTTAGGGCCCCTGCTCTTCTCCTTATACCTACTTCCTCTGGGCTCAATTTTAAGAAGGCATGGCATCTCCTTTCACTTTTATGCAGATGATAGCCAGTTATATATGCCACTCAGGAAAGAAGAAGACTATTCTCTAAAATCACTTCTGTCTTGTCTTGAGGACATTAAATCCTGGATGGCATTAAACTTTCTGGGACTTAATGAAGAGAAGACAGAGGTGATTTTGTTTGGCCCCAATGGCTGCCGTGAACCTCCCTTTGTTGACTTGGGTCCACTGGCATTGTCTGTAAAGCCAACTGTCTTGAACCTGGGTTTTAGGATGGACGGTGATTTTAAACTAGACAAACAAATAGGCGCGGTGGTTAAGTCCAGCTTCTTTCACCTAAGGAAGCTGGCAAAGGTGAAGCCCATTCTCGAGCGGGAGCATTTTGAAACAGTAATCCATGCCTTTATTACATCTAGGCTGGATTACTGTAACGCACTCTACTCTGGAGTCGCACGAGCTTCATTGGCTCGTCTCCAGCTTGTTCAAAATGCTGCCGCTCGCCTTTTGACTGGAACTCGAAAGAGGGAGCACATTATGCCAATTTTGGCCTCCCTACACTGGCTCCCAGTGCACTTTCGAGTTCATTTCAAAATTCTTTTATTTGTTTTTAAATCGTTGAATGGGCTCGCCCCGCCTTACCTCTCTGAGCTGCTCCACCTATATGCTCCTGCCCGGTGCCTCAGGTCAGCTGATCAGCTGCTCCTTGAGGTACCAAGGTCTAAGCGGAAGCTCAGAGGGGATAGAGCCTTTTCTGTTGCTGCTCCGGCACTCTGGAACACCTTGCCGCTGCACATCAGACAGGCCCCCTCACTGTCCATCTTCAAATCCTCCCTAAAAACACATTTTTATTCTTTGGCTTTCGACACTGGCTGAGGCATTGCTCCTGTTTTTAGTGCTTTTAATGTCTTTTAATTTTTAGTGTGTTTTTTATAGTCCTTCGTTTTACGGTTTTTAATGGTTTTTAATTGTTTGTAATAGCTTTTTGTTCATGAGTTCTCATGTACAGCACTTTGTGGCAACTGTAGTTGTTTAAAGTGCTTTATAAATAAAGTTATTATTATTATGTAATACATAGAAAATTGTGAAATAAGTGTTTGGATGGGTATTCACAGATGTCAAAGCCAATTGTCTGGAAAATGCCCTGCCTTAGTTCTAAAAGTGCCAGATTTACTAACTGGCGACATACCTCACTTTCACACTTGACCCATGATTCACATTCCAGACTAATGAGGGAGCCAGATGCAGAACCATCAATATTTCAAAATAATCGGATGCCTGATTATCAGTGTTTTACTTTACTGAAAGCAATCTGACAGTTTCATAGACACCATTACCAACAATTGCGTTTTAATTTTCGATGCATTGATTTATATTCCTTTGTAACTGTGCTGGTGCAATTTAAATGTATTTTGCAATGATCATTGAAGGCCTTTGGATCGTTCAGCTAGTTGTATTGGCCTGTCTGGTTCAGTGATGGGCTATGAGAAAGGAAAGAGATCTCCTATCATTGTTTTGAATTAACATAGAAAATAGTTGCGAGTAGGCCATTCGGCCCTTTGAGTCAGCACCGCCATTCAATATGATCATGGCTGATCATCCAAAATCAGTACCACGTTCCGGCTTTTTACCCCATATCCTTTGATTCCCTTAGCCCCAGGAGCTAAATTAACTCCCTCTTGAAAACATCCAGTGAATTGGCCTCCACTGCCTTCTGTGGCAGAGAATTCCACAGAATCACAACTCTCTGGTTTTTCCTCATCTCAGTCCCAAATGGCCTACCCCTTATTCTTAAACTGTGACCCCTGGTTCTGGACTCCCCCAACATCGGAAACATTTTTCCTGCATCTACCCTGTTCAATCCTCTAAGAATTTTATATGTTTCTATAAGATTGCCTCATCGTTCTAAATGCCAGCGAATACAAGCTCAGTTGACATTCTTTCATCATATGTCAGTAATTAACCTGGTGAACCAATGCTGCACTCCCTCAATAGCAATAATGTCCTTCCTCAAATTAGGAGACCAAAATTGCACACAATACTCCAGGTCTGGTCGCACCAAGGTGCAGTACAATTGCAGTAGGACCTCCTTGCTCCTAAACTCAAATCCTCTAGCTATGAAGACAAATTGGCTTTCTTCACTGCCTGCTGTACCTGCATTCTTATTTTCAGTGACTGATGTACAAGCACACCCAGGTTTTGCTGCATCTCCCCTTCTCCTAATCTGATACCATTCAGATAATAATCTGCCTGCCTGTTCTTGCCACCTAAGTGAATAACCTCGGAACAGGTAAATTATTATTTACTTCACTTTAACAATTTGTGTGTGGACAGGTAAATTAGTAGAATTACATATTTACATATATTGCCAAACCAGGCAGGGCCTTGACTCTGAATGGCAAAGCTCTGGGGCGTGTCATGGAGCAGAGGTATCTAGGGGTTCAGGTACATAGTTCCTTTAAAGTGGCATCACAGGTAGATAGGGTGCACAAGAAGGCTTTCAGTACATTGGCCTCAATCAGTCAAGGTATTGAGTATAAAGGTTGGATATGATATTAGAGTTGAACAAGATGTTGGTGAAGCTGCATCTGCAGTATTGTTTTCAGTTTTGGTCACCCTGCTATAGGAAGGATGTTGTTAAGCTGGAAATGACACAGAGAAGATTTACATGGATATTGCCAGGACTTGAGCAATAGGGAGAGGTAGGACTAGCTTTATTCCATGGAGTGCAGGAGGATGAGGGATGATCTTAAAGAGATGTATAACATTACGAGGGGAATAGATTAAGTGAATCACAGAGTCTTTTACCCAGTCGGACAATCAAGAACCCTAGGATATAAATTTAAGGTGAGAAGAGAAAGATTTAAAACAAACCTGGGGGGGCAACTTTTCACACAGAGGCTGGTGGGTGTATGGAATGAACTGTCAGAGGAGATAGTTGAAGCAGGTATTATGACAACATTTAAAATACATTTGAACAGGTACATGGATAGGAAACGTTTAGAGGGATAAGAGCCAAAACAGCCATGTGGGATTAATGTAGATGGGACATCTTAGTTGACATGGGCTGGTTGGGCCAAAGGGCCTCTTTCTGTGCTGTATACATCTATGACAATGGGAGCACACCTCAACAAACAGAACATTTCTGGATATTCAAATATTAATTTCAAAACCTCGCATCCTCTAATGGTCAATTCAGCCTTGATATTATAGAATGTTCAAGTGGGTTCCCAGGACTATACAGCGACTCCAATCATTTTATTTGTTCAATATGATTCTGGTCAATGGAAAGTTTTTCTCATGATTAACCTCGACATTATCTCCCGACACTACCAATCATCAAATGTTGAATTGATATCAAGGATAGTTACTTAGACTTCACCATGGGACTTTCGCTCTTTTGCTCATATTTGGTCAACAGCTGCAATGTGGTTAGAAGCCTTTTGATCCCAGTGGAGCGTGGACTGACCAGTCATTTATCTGATATCACAGTTTTCTCCATAACATGTGATCAGCAGCATCGCAACAAGAGCGCTTTCTTTGCCCCTAGCCTTTCTGTAACCATAAGGCAAAACCATTTCTTAATGGCAAGAAGGATAATTTAAATTTCCTGATGGTTTCTTTGGTGTTTTAAGCCATGTGAAAACTGAGATGGATCAGCCATTTCTGACTGAATCTGATTGCCATTGGCTATCGCATATTGGGCTTTAGTCACTGATGTTGAGGATGCCTTGGAACCTCTTCTTTCCGTTATCATAAATGTTGTCCTCTGTTTTTGCCTCAACAATTTGATGACTTATTTCTACATTTGGCTGGAGTTGCTTATTTTTGTGGTGGGCACATTCTTATAGATCTCACTTTGAATCAGATTTGATCTACTAGACTGAAAATAATGGTAAAATAGTTTTTTTCCTCCCAAATCACGAGATTATATTTTGTACCAAAGTCTTGTTCTGCTGTTGTTGATGGCCCATAATGTTTCATGCAGGCCCAGTGTTTAGTGCCTTGAGGTGCTTTGCAGTTGTGTAATTTAGCAAGATGTTAATAGCACAGTGCAGGGTAGATGGTATCATCAATGAGGAAATGGATCTTCATCTCTGGAAGGTAATTCATTCTACCAAACCTGTCGCAGACATTAGTTTATCAAGCAGCTATGTCTGACAGCTTTAACTCTCATTACCAATAATGAATATTGGAGATCCCCATGCAGATGCATTCTTGAGTCCTTGCTGTTCATAGAGCTTCTTCCAAACAAAGTAAAAAAATGCACCGATTCATTAGCTGAAGGAAGGCAATCAGTGGAAATCAGCAGCAGCTTTCCTTGTTTAGGTTTGAATTAATGCAGTGGCATTTTTTGCAGATTGAGTCAAGAATGGCCCCTCCAACCCAATTTTCATCTTAATATCACCTCTGATGTGAAGGCAGGACAAGACATACCCTGGAATAACATGGATGGTTCCCGAAGGATGTGATGTGAGAGCATGATAATTCCAAGAGGTTTCTCAGCTAGTCTAGTCTAGATACCTCACTCAACTTTGACATGTGCCAAAACATTCCCGACGAGCACTTTCTTGATGGTTGATGGTTCATAGGTTCATAAGTTCAGAATTTATATGAGCAGATTTAGGCGATTTGGCCATCAAGTCTGCCATTTAATCATGGATGATCTATCTTTCCCTCTCAACCACATTCTCCTACCTTCTCCCCATAACCCCTGACACTCTTATAGGCCTGTCCCACAGGCGATTTTTCTGGCGACTGAAAAACTGGCGGTTGGAACGGCGACTGTCAGAGTGGAACACACACACACACATCGCTTCCTTCACCAGCCTGTTATGCAGGCGGGGGACAGGGCAAGTGGGAGGAGCACTGTCTGAGTGAAATTCACACGGTGCAAAGCCAACGTGATACAGACACACACCACGATGAACAGGAAAGTTGGCGGTGTGATTAGGCCGGTGAAAGCACAGTGTACGGGAAAGGTCACATAAGTACTTTAAAAGAGGGGGGAAGCGGTGGGGGAGTGGGGGAGAGGGGGGAGAAGGGGGGAGAAGGAGTGGAGACAACTTTTAAGAAGCCAGAGATACACGGCTGTGAAGCTCGGCGGACATTAACATTACCGGTCGGTTATCCTTGGTTCTGAAAACTACTGCTTATGTTTTTTTTCCCAATGAGCCAATGAAATTCACCGGTCAACACCGGCTACAATCTACGAGAACCTACGACAACTTTCGACCTACTGGCAACCCACTACCACTGCACCTACGGCACGAGAATTCTCGCTAATCTCCATAGCGGCTTAATTCTGGTCGCTGCTACTTTTTCGACATGTTGAAAAATCAGCGGCGACCATAATGCGGCCGCGATTTGTTCCCAGAATGCGGGAACTCCTCACGACCATGAAGGCAACTACCCGGCACCCATCCGCGAACATGTGGCGACCGCATAGTCTCCTGCAGTCGCCTAAAAAGTCGCCTAAGTGGGACATCTGTTAATCTATGCCTCAAACATATCCATTGATTTGGCCTCCCCAGCCACCTGTGGCAATAAATTCCACAGACTCACCACCCTCTGACTAAAATAATTGCTCTTCATCTTGGTAAAGGTACGTTCTTTTATTCTGAGGTTGTGGCCTCTGGTCCTAGACTCTCCAACTGGTCTATCCAATTTTATTTCATTTAATCCTAAGGATTAAAGGGCAATCAAAAATCATGCATTGATATAGATAGTTTTTGCTTATTGCTATTTTTGCATTGATAAAGTATAAAACCACAGTGTACTGCAAAAGAGAGGTCGGTTCTTCAGAATGCTTCCTTGTCGTGCTTTTACATCTGCAGCTTCAGCCTCGTGTAGTTCATTCAGTCACTATAATCCTCATAACCTTGATTCTCTTACAGTCCAAAAGAGCTCTCTATCTCAATCATGAATATATTTACTGACACAACAATGACAACTCTACAGGGTAAAAAATTCAAAAGACACACAATAATCTGCAAGAAGAAATTCTTCCTCATCTCAACCTAAAAGGGCAAACTCTCAACAGGAGACTGCCAAGACGAAGATGGCTATTGTATTTGTGCTCATTCATCTCGCTTACATCATTGCAGGATATCTACGGCAATATATGTGGGATAATAATCTCCAGCTACTTTAATGACTTCTCTCCACCATAAGCTCAAGAGGTAGGACTGTTCACTGATGAATGCACACCTTCCAGTTCCAATTGCAACTCACTAGATAACGCTGTGGCCGTTGTTCACTGTAGTAAGATCTGTGCAATAATTTAGCCATGGCGTTATAAGTAGCAATTAACATTCACATCATGTAGGTTTCAGGCAATGACCAACTCCTACAAAAGGGTGCATGACCAATTGCAGAAGAACAAATACCAGTCAGAAGAAGGGTCTCGACCCAATACGTCACCTATTCCTTTTCTCCAGAGATGCTGCCTGACCATTGAGTTACTCTAGCGTTTTGTGTCTATCTTGTTTCTTCGTTATCCTTGCTCAAATTCCTATAATACCTTTTCCATCATTAAAAGGGGAGTATTTTCTCACACACACATACTGCAGAGCATTAAGAGCAGCTCATTAGCACCTACACTAAAGGCAATTAAGGATGCAGAATAAATGCTGGACTTCTCAGCAATAAATATGTTGAGTATGAATTGTTAAAGAAGATATGCAGGGAATGAAAAGACATGGATCATGTGTAGGCAGATGAGATTAAATTATCCTGGCATTATATTCGGCGCAGACACTGTTGGTTGAAGGGCCTGTTCTTGTGCTGTACTCGTTCATGTTCTATGTTCAAATAAAAGAGCTAAATATGATCTTGAAGTAAGTACCATTTTTGCAGCATTAATACATTTCAGAGCCGCGATTAAGATTCTGTGCAGAATCCTCAAATGAACTATAGGCTCTTTGGGTTTAAGTCACAATGCTACGAAATGAGCTTTAGTTGAGGTTACAAATTCAGTGAGCACGTTTACATTACACTGGAGATGAAGATGAAATGGTGAAGAATTACAATCATTAAAAGCTATCGAGGAACCTATGAGTCTGGGAAGCTCACAATCAATCACAGCAAACCTGAACTGCAGACTTAAAAGAAAGACAGTACCTGCAAAATTTAAACATAGAGTTGTAGCATTATACAGCACAGCAACAGGCTCTTCAGCCCAACTTGTCCATGCCAACCAGGGCACTTGCCGGAGCTATTCCCATTTGCCTGTGTTTGGTCTTATGCCACTAACCCCTTCCTTTCCATGTACCTGTCAAATCATCTTTTAAACATTGTAATAGTACCTGCCTCTATCATTTCCACAAATTACTCATTCCATGTACCCACCTTTGGGTGAAAAACCTATCCCAGAGTTCCTCTTTCAATCATTCCTCTTTCAACGAACATATGACCACCCTCCCAGTTGATCTAGATCCTGCTGTAATATTAGATAACCTTCTTCACTCTGACATATTTTGCTCGGGCAGCTTAGAACACAGGGGTATGAATATTGATTTCTCTATTTTAAAGTAATCTTTGTATTCCCCTCTCTCTTTGTCCCTTGCCCACTCTAGATTTCCTGCTAGTTTCACTGTTCGTATCCCTTTGTTGTTATCTGCTCCATAGCTAAGAATGGACCATTGGGATCTCCTGGGTTATTGGTGCCAGCTCTGGTTTATTCTGTACATTTTCTTACCTCAAGTTTCCGTCTCTCCTGACTCTCAGTATGAAGAAGGGTCTTGAACTGAAATGTCACTTATTCCTTTTCTCCAGAGGTGCTCCCTGACCCGCTAAATTACTCCAGCATTTTGTGTCGACCATCCTCTGACTGCATGTCATGAATAAAATAGGTGGAGACATTCTTTAAAATGAATAACATTAGTGAAAGGGTGTAAGAGTGTAAATAATCAGAATAAGGACAAATGGAAACATGATCAGTTTATGCTATTTGTAGAAACAGAGTTAAAAAAAAAAACTGCAACACTATTTCAAACCCTTGCTTTAAAAATTGTGGAGAGTTATTTGGAGAATCTGCAATCAAAAATTAGAATTAGAATTAGAATGACTAATGATGACAGAGACATTGCAAAAAAATCTACTGTCACATTGAAACCATGTAGTAAATTGTTTTGGTGTGAATGAACTTATAAGCATCTATACTATTACTAAAACTTGTCTGTGTTGTAATTAAATTTGCGCAAAAACGATCCCCCATATTGCTACGATTTTTTTGCCACCTTACTCACCATTCTCCTCTGCTGCAAGTCAAATACATTTTGTTCCGATTGGAGACATAGTACAAAGGTTATGAAGGTTCAAAAATCATAAAAACTGCCCCCTCCGGAACCCGCTGTCAATAACATGGCGAGGAGAATAAAAATCTGAAGGGGTGGAGTGTGTTGAGCAGCCCATGCAGAGTGTGTTGAGAAGCCCGCGCAGACTGTACAGCCCGCGGGGAGTGAGCAGCCTGCGGGCTGCTTCTGCGGTGACCAGCATGACCAGCCAGAAGCTGCGGAGTTGAACCAGAAGCCTCTTAGTGAAGCCGGAGTGAGACCGGGATCTGCTGCGTGAGGCCGAACACTGAAGGTGTGGGGTGATCAGAGTTGGAGCCCCCCCCCCCACCCCCCTTCCTCCTTCCTCCCCACCCCCTTACCCCCACCCCCCTTTCCTCCAATCCCCTTTCCCCACATGAACCCTTTCACCCCTCTCCCCAAATCCCTCTATAGTTTCTATGACTTGATTATTTAAGTGCTCACCTGGATAAGTATTCCATTGTTATGAGAGTTTCAGCTTCAGCCACCATCTCAGGTAGCTGAATCCAATCTCCAACTATGGTTCAAAATGAAATCTAGTTTATATCCCCTCTATACTCACCTTTAACATCTACCATCTGGTGGTAGTCACCTCTCGAATGGGGAGAAGGTCCTGCAGGAAGCTCTGCTACCATCTCCAAAGTGAATCATTCAGCACAAGAATGTCAACAAGATATTTCAATGGGAGAAAGCAAGGACACACTCTGTGCAGGACTATATTGAATATAATAACAGTAAACTGTTCAATATTCAATTGAAGAGAAGCAATTACAGCAGAAAACAACTGAAGGAAAATTTGCATAGCAATGAGGAGGGAACTAATGCTAGCAGTACTATTTAAATAGTACATACGTCTCATTAGTGATGATGTGAAAAAAGTGCAAGGTTTCAAATTTTAACTAAAGATTATTAATCAAGGCATTTTATGAATATATATAAAGAGTATTCCATCATAGATATAAGTAGTCAGAAGTTAATGAAGGTGCCATCAGTAACAAGCATATTAAAAGTTAGGCATATTCTAGTGAAACCCTAAAGGGCCTGTCCCACTGTATTAGATAATTCAAGAGTTCTCCCGAGTTCTTCCCTGATTCGAGCTCGTGTAATGTACATAGCGGGTACGTAGAGGCTCGTACGAGTAAAAAGTAAAACATTTTTTCATCACAAGTATTTTTTTACTCGTGGACATTTTTTGCAGTGTTGAAAAAACGTCATGAGTTTACCGGATTTCCCGAGTACCTACCGTTACTCGTATGAGCCGCTACGTGACATCCACGAGCTCCTATGTACCTGCTTCGTACATTACACGAGCTCGAATCAGGGGAGCTCGGGAGAACTCTTGAATTACCTCGTACTGTGGGACAGACCCTTTGCAATGCTAGTCTTTTATACTGTGCAAAAGATAAGGCTACTTATTATAATAGCTTATTGTATGAATAACACATATTTGCTGGGATGAGAATGGTTGAAGGAGTTGATCAAAAATGGTATTTAGTATAAATACATAGTGACCAAGTGTGGACAAGCAGTTCCCAGAACAAGGAGCTGGGAATCAGGGGATGGTTATCCTTGGACAAGTGAAAGATCCAAATCCACAAAACTAGCTCGACTGTAGTCTCACAGGTGAGTGATACTGAGGCACGTAAGAGGATACTGACAACTTGCAGGCCCATTGATCAATGGTTGAAAATGCAACAAGTGTCAGTCTAGGGAAAGAGAAACAAAAGAGAGACAGTTTAAATTGTGTCTTAGTGTCCTAACTCTACCTCATTTGGTGGTACAGGGCAAATTTGGTACAGAGAGTCTTAAGAAGGATCCCAACCTAAAATATCATCTGTCCATTTAATTCCAAAGAAGCTACCTGATCCACTGTGTTGCTCTAGCAGTGTTTACTTAGTTGGATAGATGCATTTCAGAACTTCCTCCAAAGTAATTATCCTTTGAAGTGTCTAGCAGCAGCCCTCCTGCATTGTCAAACATTGTCAAGTTTTGGAAGGCCACAACAGGCAGAAAGCTACCCCCCTTCAGCAAGCTCAGACAGTGATAACCACCTTCTGGTGTGTGATAACACTGCCTGAAGGTCAGCAGTGGGGACTACGGCCAGAGACGGCCTACTTTCAGGGCTCTAAACAAGGGAGTGACTATAGCTTCAGCACCACCCGACAAGGGAGAGTAACCCTCGTGAAGAACAGAAAACCCTGGACTCCGTGAGTCCAGCAAAGACATCTGTGACCATTCAAGTGTAACAGAGAGTGTTTGGGACTTGGACAATTAGTCAGTGCCTAAGTTAAGTATTGTATGAGTAACTGGGTTTGTGAGAGTGTGAATAAAACTATGCTTGCACTGGGATCTGCCGTGTGTCCTTTTGTTCTCCTCAAACATACTTGAATATTGATCAAAGTGCTCGGAAAATGTCAGAGCAACAGGTTTAAAGAGGCTTCTAGAATGTGAAGACCTGCTTAAGGATTCATGCAAAGGCAATAAAGGTCATCAAACTAATTTGTGTATCAAACCAAATGCCAGATTAGGTGCAAAAAAAAGTTAGAAAAAGAGCAAAAATAAACTGGAGCAATAAAGGGTATTGATGCAAGTATTAGAGTGATTGTGTACACCTATTGTGATGGTATTCAGGGCCAGTAACACTATCCCTTTCTATCAAGTAATAGGACAGTGGAACATGAACAAAGCACTCTCTCAGTGTCTCAAGTTTGTATGCTGAATCAGTAGGGGTGTAGGCCTGGCTCAATCTAAAGGCAGAAAGCCCAAACTACATGACATTTAACGTGCACAAGGAGTTTTACAGGAGCTACCATATGTGGAACATATTCATCAAAAATATTCCAAGCAACGACGGATAAAAATTCTGTCAGGGATCCAGAAATGCTTGTGTGCGGTAGGACCACATTTTTATAGCAACTTCCACAAAGGAGAAAAACCTTCTTACAATTGAGGAATCTTCAGAAAACATGATATCAAGACTTTATACTCTACAGCATGGAAACCAGCCCTTGTACAAGACTGAATCGTGAATTGTTATTAGTGCTTTGTTACATAAATCATGTTCTAAAACCTGTTTGTGTTGTTTCTAGTTCAAGAGATATGACAGTTGTTAGTCATATCATGGGAAGTGGTCATGTGAAGCTATTGCTTAAACATCAAGCATGCAGATGAAATATGATAGACTACACTAAAATAAGTAATGAGGCACTCATGATTTTATTTGGGATTTCAGGTTTTCATCAATTATTGTTGGAAAAACTATTCAGTTTCTGATCAAGGCAATGCCGTGGTAAAAGCTAGCTTCTTCCGGCTTCGCACGACAGCCAAAATAAAACAATTCCTCCAGTTTGACGACCTCAAAAAGATCATCCACACATTTATCTCCTCCCGCCTCGATTACTGCAACTCCCTTTACACTGGCATCAGCCCAGCTTCCCTGTCCCGCCTGCAACTGGTCCAAAACGCCGCAGCGAGACTACTGACGGGCATCCAAAAAAGGGACCACATCACCCGGATTCTGGCCTCTCTCCACTGGCTCCCTGTGCGGTTCCGAATAAATTTCATGATCCTTCTTTATGTTTACAAAGCTCTTAACGGGCTTGCCCCCACCTACATCAAAAGTCTGCTTACCCACCACACCACCTCCAGGTCCCTCAGATCGGCCGACTTGGGGTTACTGAACATCCCGCGGTCTAGGCATAAGCTCTGGGGCGACCGTGCCTTTGCGGTTGCAGCTCCTAGACTGTGGAACAGCATCCCTCTTCCCATCAGAACTGTCAATGTCTGGCAACCTGACAATGCCACTGAGTACAGTATCCAAATAAAATGTAACTGCAGTTGCTTTATCAGGGCTACTTTACATGCATTACTTTAATAATTAAAACAATTATTTCAATAAGTCAAGTGCATTTTAAAAGTTCTTCACTGTCTTTAATTGTGACTGTTGAAATTGAGCTGCTGAAATAAGTTATGTTTCTCTACATGCAAGGCTCCACGATCTACTGCCTGAGGCGTTTTCACCTCTCGTGGGCTACCTCACCATCAGGAAAGATTCTCGGCTAGGGAGGGTCAGGTCAGCACGAGCCCAACATCTGAGTCAGGTTAGTACAGGTCATAAGTGCTCGCCTGCAGACAGTGTTGGAGTGTCCGGCCAGTCCGGGTACTGGACCACAGCCAAAACCCAGTTTTTTTCAAAGCCTTTTTCTACTGTAGCTTGAAAGTGCTTTAAACTGACAATCAAGAGAACTTTTTATTGAAATTGTCCACTCATATTTATTTGGATAGGAAACGTTTATGCTTCTACAATGGAGTCAACAGTGAATTTTACTTCGTAGTCATGTGAGTGACTACGTGAAGAACCCCGCCAGGACGCATGCGTGGCTTATCGCTTTCACGCTTGCGAAACGACAGGCGGGGTGGAGCGTTCCCCCGAAGCGGTAAGTTTGAAACCGCGACCTGCAGGTAAGTGATTTACTCTGCGGTAGTGTTTGTCCCCGCGCTGTTTTTACACAGGGGGGGAAGCTGGACAAAATAGTGTCCACAAGTGCTGCGAGTAAAGCTGGCTGGGGAGGACCGCGAAGTTGCGGGAGCCAGCAGCAGCTGAAGAGCACAAGCCCCGTAAGTGGGATCAGCTGTGCCGACTTTTGGCCCCACACCAGCCAGAAAACCACGGCCGGGCGGGAGACTATTCAGAATGGGGCCGTCGACTTTGACAAGTCGAAAACGGCAGGAGGCGGGGTGGAACGACGTTCCCCCGTAGCGACAATTTAAACCAGGACCTGCAGGTAAGAGTACTCTGCGGTCTTTTTGTGTTTTCCCATACTGATTACAGGTGGAGAAACCAACGAGGGCTGCGACAAAGCTGGTGGGCCAGCAGCGGCCAGCGGCACTTGAATCACCTATAATGGGATCAGCTGTGCCCGATGTCGCCTCCGCACCGGCCAGATCCACTCCGCGGCCGGTCGGTAAGGCAAAACAAAAAACCATCAAAGTCGTGGACTCAGATGAGTCCGACTTTGAGCAACCGCGGGCGGCCAGCGACCGTGAGCGCTGGAGCCGGATGGAGCGGTGTGTGGAGCATTTGCTCCAACGTGACAGGCTCCGGGAGATGGAGTCGAGTCACTGTGGGCTCTATGTAAAACCCACAGCAGCACCTCTTGTAGGGCTGCACAGTGCTTCTCCCTCGTCAGAGGGGAGTACTGGGGGTCAGTTCTGGGCTGATCCTGAAGAGGGGCTTGCAGCACAGAAATCTAGTGTGCAGGGGGTGCAGGAACGTGAAAATCTACTGGACATGGTGTCCAACTTCATACAGCCAGACCAGACTGGCCAAAACCTGGAGGACACCTGACCTGTATATCCCTGAATGTTCCTGTAGTAAATAATTGTATATGGAAACTCCTAAACAGCTTTCACCCGCACAGTGGATGAGAAGGACATGTCGCAGGACCAACAGGATGCACTGGCACTGCTTTGCAACACACGGCCATAGACAGCACCCTTAGGCACCCACCAGTAGAGAAGACCGACTGGTGAAAGCTCGAAGGTCCGGTACACCAAACATGAGTCTTTCTTAGGCCATGGCCCAGACCGGCCTTCTTGGAAGATACGCAAACCTCCAACATCAACCAAACCACAAACCCAGACACCGACGCCTCAACATCAATGAAGGATTTACAAAAAGAAGTAAACCTGCCACTGGTAACCATGGAGGTAGGTGGATCTGGTTCCCTACAAATTGCAGGGAGCATGGAGGTGGGGGGGAGATTACTCTCCTTTCTGGATGCATGGAGTATGTTAACTACCGATACTTATATTTTAAGCAGTATCCAGGGATATACAATAGTATTATACACAAGTACATCCCTCCAGTTCAACATATACCGAACCGAATGTTCGTACTTTCCGGTAAAGAAAAATCAGAAGCACATGCTGAACTGGAGTGGCCTTACGCAAAAGGGGTAATTGAAAAATCCCAACACGAACCGCTAGAATTTGTGTCCAATATCTTTACCAAAAACAAAAAAGATGGTGGTTGTCGCATCATCATAGATCTGACCAAATTGAATACATTTGTACAATATATTCATTTAAAAATGGAAACCTTTGTTACTGCTAAACAATTGATTTCCAAAGGTTACTTCATGGCTAGCATCAATTAAAAAATGCTTACTATTCAGTGCCTATACGAGGTGACCACAGATGTTACTTAAAATTCAACTGGATGGGACAGCTCTAGCAGTATAGAGCGCTGCCAAATGGGTTAACATCAGCCCCTAGGCTGTTCACTAAAATTTTGAAACCAGCCCTAGCGTTTCTACGGAAACGAAAACACATGGTCATGGCATATCTAGATGACATACTTATTGTGGGCAAAACTTTGGAATTGGCTAAACAAACTGTAACAGCCACAAAACAGTTATTTGGAAAACTGGGGTTTATTATCCATCCAGTTAAATCTAAATTAACACCTTCCACTACTATGGACTATTTGGGGTTCACCATTGACTCAGTTCACATGTCGGTGACTTTGCCAAAGGGAAAGGCTATAGACTTAATAGAGACTTGCAATCACCTCATTGACATCAGTAACCGTCCATCAGATTGGTAGCAAAAGTAATTGGCAAAATGGTGGCTGCTTTTCCAGCCACACAATTTGGACCTTTACATTACCAAAATTTACAGAGAGCAAAAATACAAGCACTCAATATCAATGCTGGTCATTTTTGACAGACCAATGAAGCTACCAATCAAAGCTATAATGGAACTAATGGTGAATAGATAACATTTGGCTTTGTTTCAATCCAATCATTATCAGCAACCCTTCTATGGTGCTACAAACTGATGCCAGTGCACTTGGTTGGGGTGCCACCAATTCCATCTCCAGCTGTGGAGGTAGATGGACTGCTCAGGAGGCATCATTATTACTAACACTGAGCATAAACTACCTGGAAATGTTGGGTGCATTCTATGGCCTAAAGTCATATTGTACTGGGTCATATCACCAGCATGTTAGACTACAGATTGACAATACCACCGTGGTAGCATATATCAACCACATGGGTGGAAACAAATCGACATCATGTGACAATCTGGCTAATACAATTTGGCAGTGGTGTATCCAGAGAGATATTTTGATATCAGCTACTTACCTACCAGGTAAACTAAATTTAGTGGCAGACACCAGGTCACGCAAATTTAATGAAAACACCGAATGGATGTTGAATAAAAAGTATTTGCTGATATGGAACACCAGATATCGATCTATTCGCATCCAAGCTTAATCACCAGTTATCAAACTATGTTTCGTGGGAACCAGAACCTGGGGCAGTGGCGACAGATGCATTTTTGCTGCATTGGGGGGGGGGGGGGGGGGGGGGGGAATTGTTTATTTATGCATTCCCTCCTTTCTGCCTCATCAGTCGGGTATTAAGGAAAATACAGCAAGACTCTGCGTCTGGTATTTGGTAGTACCCGATTGGCCTACTCAACCATGGTTCCCAGTGATACTGAACATGGTATTAGAACCATGTATCACCATCCTGAATAGACCAGACTTATTGGTTCATCCCGTAACAAGGAATAACCACCCATGCCATAACTATTTGAATTTATTAATTTGTAGAGTTTAAAAATACCACTACTACAGCCGGGACTGACGGACCGAACAGTGAACATGATTTCGGCGGGCCACAGACAGTCCACCAAAAAACAGTATCTGGTCTATATCAGGAAGTGGGAGATGTATTGTCACAAAAACAGCATCACCTACAGAGATATGAACATCCCGTCTGTTCTGGAATACCTGGCAGGCCTCCATTATGATGAGGGGCTCAGTTATAGTGCCATCAACTGCGCCAGAAGTGCCCTATCAACTTATCTATGGCAAGGAACAGAGGGTCACTCTGCTGGGACTCACCCACTGGTAACAAAACTTATGAGGGGAATTTTTAATACCAATCCCCCAAGAACCAGGTACTCCCAAATATGGGATGTGAGTATTGTCCTGAAGATACTCAGGAATTGGTCTCCAGCAACAGCTCTGATCCTACATAGACTGACATTAAAAACAGTCATGCTAATGGCATTGGTCACGGCACAAAGGGTACAGTCATTACATAAATTAAGACTGGACACATGACTTCTTCATCTGAAAATATTACGTTTCATATTTATGAATTAGTAAAGCAGAACAGACAGGGATCAGCAGGCCTCAATATAGAATTTAGGTCTTACCCAACAGATGATCGTCTCTGTATAGTAAGACATTTGTCGTTATACATGGAGAACACGAAAATCATCAGAGGCAATGAGAAGGCACTTTTAGTCAGCCATAAGCAACCACACAAAAGAGTGACGGTCCAGACCATCTCAAGATGGCTGAAACAGGTTCTAATACAGGCCGGGATGGATACTAATATTTTTAAATCTCATTCCACCAGGGCTGCAGCTACATCGGCAGCTATGCAGTTGGATGTACCAATGGACCAAATCCTCAAGGCAGCAGGATGGTCAGGGGAAAAACATTCCAACTATTTTATCATAAACCAGTCATTAAACCTGGAACATTTGCAGAAACAATTTAAATTCTGTAATTTAATTACCCCATAAATAGGGGCTATAATTTGTGTTAATCAATTCATGGATTTCAATGTCGGATTCATGTCTAAAATATGTTGACACAATTCCTCCTACAGTCATTAAGGCAGATGTGATGAATGGACTCGTTTCCACGGCATGAAATCACAGAGCTTTGAAATCTTCACGTAGTCACTCACGTGACTCCGAAGTAAAATAGTAAGATTAAACGAGAACTTACCAGTTCGAAGTTTGATCGTTATTTTATGAGGAGTACGTTGAGGGAATACGTGCCCTCCGGTCCCACCCATGATCATATACTCAACTGGTATTTCTTCTCTAATCTTACTATGTTTAAGTCATTACAGTTATCTGTGATTTCACACCGCTGCTTTGAAGAATGACACGCATGTGTCCTGGCGGGGTTCTTCACGTATTCCCTCAACGTACGCCTCATAAAATAACGATCAAACTTCGAACTGGTAAGTTCTCGTTTAATCTTACTATTTGTTCCCATTTCGGGAGTTTCGATCAACCTGACGCGAGGTCTTCGGATCGCCGGCTATGGGAGCTTTGATCGCCCCAACTGCAGATGGTTCGTCAGCCCTGACCGCGGGAGAATAAAGACAGAATAGATTGGACTTTATTACCTTCCATCACAGTGAGAAATGTGGGGAGCCGCTGTGGTGGATGTTTATGTTAACTTTTATTTTATGTGGCTGTGTGTCTTGTTGATTTTCACTTAGTATGGCTGTATGGTAACTCAAATTCCACTGATCCTTAATTGGCACATGTGAAATTAAAACTGACCTTGAAACCTTGAAGCTGCAGTAAGTAGTCAACCATCAATGAATTATACATTTTCAGCTCATGGACTGTGACGTAAAATATGAAAGGAATAGTTGAATGGAAGCTTGTCACTTTGCATGCCAGTACTTGAATTATATTAGTTATTATATCGTATCAACTGTGATTCCAACTTATATGCACTTTGGCGAGACGAGACAGTTGAGTGAAAATGAATTCTTTATTTAGAACAATAAACAAATCATTTTTCTCATCCGCGTTCTGAGTCAGCCAAATAACAGTAAGCTCCTACACAGGTGGAGCTCGACTTATTAACGATCCAAAAAACCACGAAAGGTGACCGCAATCATGTGACCACGCCAGCCAATAGCGAGGGTTCGTGTTGCCCCAAGCCACCACTAGGTGCCGCTACAGGACCTCCCCAGAACCCGAGGTACGGAACCGAGCGTGAGGCCAAATGAGGCGACCGAGTGTAAACGAAGGGCACGACGGGCGGTACAAGTGGGACTGGCGGAACAGAGCCATGAAACATTAACGGTGCAGGGAAGACAGGCACAACAGGTGCCGGGGATACAGGTGCACTTGGAACGACCAGTGGAAGGCCTCTACATCGGGGCTGGGCCATGATCACCGGGCTGTCGACATCCAAGTGGGAAGGTTTGAGGCGAGCGACAAAAACAATCTCCTCTCTAACATCTAACAGAAAAGTCGCGATGCCAGGGCGCAACACCCGGAAAGGACCTTCATAAACCCGCTACAGCAGTGTATGGTGCGAGTCCCTGAGAATGAATACAAATAAACAGTTCTTAAGCTCTGGCGGCACATACACCAGAGCCGTCCCACGCCGTGAGGTTGGCACATGAGCTAGGCCACCTCGCCAAAACAGACAAAATGGGCTCTGGCTGCCCACGAGCTGCGGGAAGGAAATCCCCGGGTACGCGCAGTGGGGAGCCATACACAAGTTCGGTGGATGTGTATCCATATCCGTCTTTGGAGCCGTGCGGATGCCCAACAGCACCCATGGCAACTGGTCCACCCAGTCAAGGCCCTTAAGCCGGGCCTTCAGCGCCAACTTCAAATAGCGGTGGAAACGCTCCACCAACCAGTCAGCCTGAGGGTGATAGGCAGTGGTATGGTGCAACGGTGCCCCATACAACTGCGCCATAGCCAACCATAAAGCTGAAGTGAAGTGAGCCCCCCGGTCGGTGGAGATCTCTCCCGGAACGCCAAAACGGGCAATCCAATGAGCCGCAAGAGCCCGAGCACAAGACTCGGCGGAGGTGTCAGTAAGTGGAATTGCTTCTGGCCACCTCGTGAAGTGATCTACGATGGTCAGCAGGTGCATGGCGCCACGAGACGGCGGTAGTGGGCCCACCAAAGCGACGTGGACGTGTAGGAAATGGCCAGAGGGAACCACAAAATCCTGCACGGGCGCCCGCACACGTCGCTGAACCTTCGATGTCTGACAGGGAATACAGGCTCTAGCCCATGCCGCGACCTGCTTACGAAGGCCCTGCCAGACAAACGTGTCCACCACCAGTGCAGAAGTCGCCGGATGGAAGGGTGTGCAGACCATGGATAGCGCCGAATACCCGTCACCGCCAATCCATGGGAACGATTGGACGTGGTCTCCCGGTTAACACGTCACAGAGGACCGACACCCCAGCAGGACCAAAAGGGACATTGGCCAACTGCAAGCCGGAGGCAGCCGTCCGGTAACCGTCCATCTCACCGCTCTCGCATTGCGCTGCGGCAAGCTCTGCATAATCCACACCGAGATCAACAGCCGCCACGGCCGGGACCGCAGGACGAGACAACATGCGCGACCAGGTTCAGTTTACCAGCCACATGTTGGATGTCAGCAGTGAATTCAGACACAGAATCCAGGTGCCATTGCTGACGGGCGAACCAGGGGTCGGATACCTTGGTGAAGGTGACGTCAGGGGTTTTTGGTCAGTGAAGGCCGTGAAGGGCCTGCCCTCTAAAAAGTATCGGAAGTGACGGACAGCCAAATGAAGGGCTAGGAGCTCCCGGTCGAAGGCACTGTAATTCCGCTCCGGGGGTTGCAGATGACGGCTAAAAAATGCCAGCGGCCATCAATAAGCTGCTCGAACCCCTCAGACAGCCGTATCAGAGGGATCCACAGTAAGGGTGGTCGGGGCATCAGCCCGCAGGTGCACAAGCATGGTGGCCTTGGCCAATGCCTCCTTCGCACCATTACACGCATCTACAGCCTCGCCACTCCATACAAGGCCCCGTGGCTTACCAGCGAGGCACGGAAACCAAGGCCGCATGATCCGGGCAGCTGCCGGCACAAAGCGATGATAAAAGTTCACCATGCCTACAAACTCCTGCAGCCCATTGACGGTGAGCAGCCGAGGGAATTGGCAAATGGCCTCCAACTTAGCAGGCAGCGGGGCTGCGCCCTGCGAGGTGTCATGATGCCCCAGGAAGGAAATGGAGCACAGGCCGAACTGGCACTTAGCAGGTTGATGACCAGCCCATGATCCTGGAGCCGCTGGAACAACGCCCGCAGATGCGTGCAGTATTCCAGGTGGGAGCATCTAGCGACCAGGAACTCATCCAGATATATAAAGACGAAGTCCAGCCCCCGGCCCACCATGTCCATGAGCCGTTGGAAAGCCTGCGTGGCATTCTTTAACCCAAACGGCATGCACATCCATTCAAAAATGCCGCATGGGGTGATGGTGGCGATCTTAGGCACGTCATCGGGGTGGATTGGAATTTGGTGGTAGCCGCGCACCAGGTCCACCTTGGAAAAGAAGGTGGCACACTCCAGTTGGGCCGTGAAATCTTGGATGTGAAGGATGGGTGCGGTCCGCGATCTTAATGGCGTCCAAGCACCAGTAATCCCCAGACGGTCTCCAACCCCCAGATGATTTAGGGACTATACGCAATGGGGATGTCCACAGGCTGTCAGAGCGCCGAACAATTCCCATGTCGTTCATTTGACGGAACTCCTCCTTCGCGATCCGCAGCGTGTTGGGCAGGAGCCTATGCGCCCGTGCATGCAGTGGGGGGGGCCCGCGGTGGGAATGTGATGCACCAACCCGTGCTTCAGGGCAGTTGCTCGAAAACGGGGGGTCAGGAGCTTCGGGAAATCGGTGAGCAGGGAGGTATATGGGCCGTCACCGTCAGCTACCGTGCTCAGCTGCGGATCGGGAGGGTATGCGGGTCGCGGGGTCGCAGGCTTGGGGAAATCTGGAGGGACGAGGCGCCAACCCCGCACGTCCACCAGTAGCGAAAAGGCCCGAAGGAAATTGGCGCCCAACAGCGGCTGGGAAACATCTGCGATGGTGAAAGTCCATGAATACGGGCGGGAATCGAAAATGAGGGAGAGAGTCTGCATGCCGTACGTGCAGATGGGGCTACTGTTGATGGCAGTCAGGATGGGGCCTCGCTTACCGGCACAGGTGTCCCGTCCAGTCAGGGAGAGGATGCTCACCACGCCCCAGAGTCCACTAGGAAGCGAAGTCCGGATCAGCGATTCCAAACCTAGAGGCGGTGATTCTGGCTGATCGCGATAGCCCCTATTGATGATCGGCCGAGGCATTTCCCGCAAACGAGCAGGGGACGCGCCATCGGTGGGCATTGGCACCCTAGCATTGGCGGTAGTAACACCATTGGCGCTTATCACGGTCCCCGGCGGGCGGATGCGGCGCAACAACGGCAACGGAGGGTTGTGCGTCTCTGCGAGGCTGTTGGTGCTTGGGTGAGGACACCCGGTTGATGAACCCGCCGTCCTGCTGTTTGGCGAGCCACAGTTCATCGGCCCGTTCAGTGAGCTGCAGGGGATCAGCGAAGTCCGAACATGCGAGGAGCAGGCGGATGTCGTCGGGCATCTGCTGCAGGAAGGCCTGCTGAAACAGCAGGCAGGATTGATGGCCGTCCATCAAGGCGAGCATCTCGCTCATGAGCGTGGATGGCTTTCGATCGCCGAGGCCGTCAATATGGAGCAGGTGGGCGGCGCAATCGCGACGGCTGAGCCCAAACATGCGGAGCGGCAGTACCTTGATGCCCTCGTACTTGCCGATTGCGGGAGGATCCTGCAGGTAGGGCAGGAAATGGGTGGCTGTTGCTTGTCTAAGCGCCCCATCCACGTAGAAATATTGGGTGGCTTCCGCGATTATATTTCTGAGATCGAATTGGGCCTCAATGTGGGCGAACCACACTTGAGGCTGCACCGCCCAGAAAACGGGCAGTTTCAGGCCCATGGCATTTTGCCGGGGTCACACTTTGGCGAGACGAGACAGTTGAGTGAAAATTAATTATTTATTTAGAATGATAAACAGAGCCTTTTTCTCAACCGCATTCTGAGTCAGCCAAATAAAGGGCCTGTCCCACTGCGGGACCTAATTTGCAAGTTTAGAAGAGTTTAGGAGAGTTTAAAAAAGTGTCATGGTCTTGTGTGTCGCCGAAGTAGAACACCTCCTATAACCTCCTTCGACTATGTAGTGAACCTCCTACGAATATGTAGAAGACCTCCTTCGACTATGTAAAAGACCTCCTTCAATCTCCTTCGACAATAAAGGATACTTTACTTTACTTTACCTCCTTCGACTATGTGGAAGACTAGCTTCGACTAGCTTCGGGAAAATTGGACACCGAATAGTGGAGAGTGAAGACGACCACCTTCGACTACCTTTGACTATATTAACACTATCTACGACTACCTTCGATTACCTTCGATTGCATTCGATTACCTACGAATAACATGCTGACCTACTATTTCGACTAAACCTACGAGTGAAAAAAATATCGATTTATTCCATGCCGACCAACTTTTACTAGCGGACAATTTTCAGCATGCTTAAAAATACTCCTCGACCAAACTGAGGCCTCGAGAATGCGGCAACTTCTCTCAAGCATGAAGGAGAGTTATATAGACCTCCTAGGACCACATGTCAACCATGCTTCATGTTTGAGTCGAGCTCAAACTCTTCTAAACTCGCAAATTAGGTCCCCGCAGTGGGACAGGCCCTTAACACTAAGCTCCTTCTACACGGGTGGAGCTCAATTAATTAACAATCCAAAACCCCGCAAAACGAGCCCGCCATCACGTGGCCACGCCAGCCAATAGCGAGGGTTCATGTTGCCCCAAGCCACCACTAGGTGCCGCTACAACAAACTATTAATCAGAAAGGTATCAGTCCATTAATCAGAAAGGTAAATGAACATTTAGTACTAAGTACTAGAATCACATCCGCCATAAACACAACACAACAACTATCCTCTATAGGAAAGCAGGTATGGAGAATATTGAAAGGCTAAGTGAACCAATCTTTGGTTGATTACCATGTGAACAGCCATGAACTACTGAAAATCAGAAAATTCCTAAAATGGAACAACTTGTTGAAAATGGCAAGAATTAAAATACTTTTTTTTAATGCAGAAATCCAGAGCATTATCAAGATACTTGATTAGTACAGGCTTCATAGGTTATGGGGGAAAGGCAGGAGAATGGGGTTAGGAGAGATAGATCAGCCATGATTAAATGGTGGAGTAGACTTGATGGGCCAAATGGCCTAATTCTACTCCTATTCCTCATGACCTTATAACAAAGTGATAAAAGTAACAAATCTTAAAAGTAAAGCCCAATGTCCCACTTTCACGACCTAATTGTCGACCTCTGCCGAGTTTGCCCTTGACTCATACTCACAGCATGGTCGCCACGAGGTCTTAGGAGTCGTAGGAGGTCTTCATAAATCTTCCTCATGTTCGTGAGTGGTCTCCACGTACTCGTGGTCTCAAGTAGGTCGCGGTGTTTTTTCCAGCCTGATAAAAAATGTCCACGAGAAATTGATCATTTTTACTCGTAGGTAGGTCGCAGGTAGGTCGTAGTAGGTCGTGATGGTAGTTGTAGGTAGTCGTAGGTCGGTAACTGGCCTGAGAAAAAAAATGTAAACATGACATCATTTTATCATGTGATCATTTTCCACTAGTAGCTAGTCGTAATTGGTCTTAGGTGTGGAAGACTGAGGTTGAGGGGGGTTGTAGGATGTTGTAGACATAGTCATAGGCAGTCATAGACATAGTTGTAGGCGGTCGTAGACATAGTCGTAGGCGGTCGTAGACATAGTCGTAGGAGGTCAGACATAGTCGTAGGAGGTCATAGACATAATCGTAGGAGGTCCTTGGAGGTATTTTACTTTGGCGCGTCAACACGACCTTGACATTTTTTTCAAATCGTCTAGGGTCTTCTAAACTCGTGGATTAGGTCATCAAAGTGGGACAGGCCCTTCTTTGAGAACAGAAAAGTATGAACATTGAATCTTCCTTCCTTCCCAAATGCCTGTGCATGTTAGCTCAATTGCAATATTTTAAGTACGAAAACTAAATAAAAAACGCTGTTTAAGTTTGGATGTTTTACTACTAAAACCATGTTTAACAATATTTCACTTCAGATTACTTTTAGGTGTAAAAGAAAGTGGTTCCCAGCTATACAGTTTCCAATTCCTTTAGGTTCAGGCTTATAATTCACATTTAGGTTCCCTTTTTTTCTTCATTTACTCTATTCCAGCCAGGCAGAGCTTCAAATTGCTGATTTCCTCCCTGTATAGTGATTCATCTAATGGAGCTATAGATAAAAGCCACAGGAGTACTAAAAAAAAAATAGGAGCAGGAGTAAGCCACCAAGCTTACTCCACTTTCAATATGATCATGACTGATCTCTGCTGGCCTTAACTCATTTTCTGTGCCAGTTCCCCCATAACCATCTGTTCCTCAATCTTTCAAATCTATCTCTATCTTAAATATATTTAACAATCTGGGCTCCTTAGCTCTCAGGGGTAGTTCCAGAGAATTCACTTCTTGGCACTCGGTTTTACATGACCGGCCAAGTCAATGAGTATACTTAAATCAGAGATTGACAGGTTCTTGAGTAGTGAGGGTATCAAAGGTTACAGGGAGAAGCAGGATAATCGAGTTGAAAAGGAAGCTAGATCAGCCATGATTGAATGACAGCATAGTTGGGTCAAATGGCCTAATTCTGCTTCTGTGAGTAATGAACAGTCTCTTATTTTGTAGCTATGTACCCTTGTCCATTACTCTCCTACTCTTGAAAATATCTCAGCATTTATCTTTTAAAGTCCTCTTGGGGTGTTATATGTTTGAATAACGTCACCCCTCATTCTATTAAACTCCAAGAAAAACAATCCCAATCAGTCTAGCCTATCTTGATAAAATAAATCTTTCATCCCAAGAATTAGCCTGGTGAATCTCTTTTGAACTGCCTCCACTGTTATAGCAGAATTTAGTAGGAAAATACCATTTTTGATACAAAAGTTAATAATTTGGAATGATCTGCTGGGTACTGAGTGCAAAAATCATGGAATGCAGGAATAGGAGCTTTCAAGTTATTTTATTCTGAATTGATGACAACTTCAATGGCTTCTTTTATCTGTGTCTACCTTGTGATTCAAAGTTGCTGCAATGTTTTAAAAGTGCAGATAAGCTCAAGAAAGGCCAAAAACTATGTTCTTCATACTGTGTATCAACCTATTAAAGTTTGTATAGTGTTAAATATCGCTCATTACCACAAAGTCCATTGAAGTTATTTTTATCTGTACATTAAAATATTTCAGCATTAAGTATTCCGAAAGCACCTCCTTTCTACGGTCAGATTGGCAACTTAGTTACTGCTGACAAAGTAAGCTGAAAATGTTCAACATTTGCAAACCAGCTCAAACATAGTTTCTTCATAAAGCAATCCTATATAATAGATGTGATGTTCCCTCTTGTTTAGCCTTTGATTTAGATAGCAGAGTTCCTGTCAACATACACACCTTTGAAATCAGGTCAGCATGATATACATCTCTCCCTTGATTCAGGCTCTGAATCAAATATAAACCTTATGAATGTGTTTAATCTTCAGTCTGTCAGGATCCACTAGCTGTTAATCAGTCAATCAATTAATCACTTAAAGGTAAAACATTTTCGATTTTCTCCCACAAGTATAAACCCAGTTCACAACCTCAGCGAAAAGGATGTATTTGAAGATAAAAGGTACTAGTTTAATCTTTAAAAAAAAATTCATGCAATTGTTTATTCAAAATCTTGATGATTAATAGATTCTAAAGGCACAGATATGAAAAAAACCTTAGGAAAAATGAATATATTCTCTAAATAAAAACAAAATGCTGCAGATGGGAGAAGTTACACAAATTGTTGATATATTGAATATTAAATAGCAACCATGGAGAACAAACAAGAGTTAATATGTCAAGTTAATGACCTTTTGATAGAATGGGAAAAGGCAAAGATGTTATAATTCTCTTTAATGCACAGGCAGGAAATGGAGGAAGCAGAGGAAGAAAAAAAAAAGATTCATGATAAAATCAGAATGAGAGATAAAATGCTGAAAGGCGTGATGGAACAAAGTATACTGGGCTGCTAATGCGTCAAGTAAAGCAGCACAATACTGTATATGCATGGATGAGCTACAAATGGCAAGAGCAGAATCTTTCCCTGTCCAAATAAAGGAAGCCGTGGTTGTAATTGTCAGAGACATCAATGGGAGAGGTGGGGTGGATCAGGTGGGCATAGGGCAGCAATCCATCACTTAAAGTAACAGTAGAGTAGGGAATTCATTTAATCATGGAGAAAGGAGGACAGGGAGTTGATGACAACCTGTGGAAGTAGGAAAGTGGACATCAGGTCTATGAAGTAATGGGAGTGGAAGGGAATGGTTCAATCACAGGAGAGGATGTCAGATTTGCTCGTAGGGTCATGATCAAGTAGGGGTGAGGTGTAAGAATGCATGCATCTCCTGTTCCTCAAACAATGGTATAAAGCAGCTGACAGTTCCTTTCTGCAGCCTTTTCTTCTTTTTCATTCGATGGATGGTCCAGGAAACAGGGCCTGTCAAATTTGAAGCTGAAATAGAAGAGGAAAATAGAATGTCATCCCAGCCTCATTAAATCAAATTAATGATATCCAAATGAATCTGGTCTTCAGGTTACTGGCTGGCATACCCTTAATCTGTTATGTTTTTCCCATCTTGATTATAAGGATTTATTTGAAGATAAAAGTTATTCGTTTAATCTTTAAAACAAAATGCATTTGGTTCAGGTTTAAGATATGTAAACTCTAGCTTCCCACGCGACTCTAATCTTTGGTATTTAAATGATTTGAGATTGGGAATGGCAGTTTATTTTTTTTTTAAATTTGCTTGTCCGACCTGACATTCCATAAATGAAATAAAGAATAGGACGAAGCAACCATTTGTAAAGCAACTGCCAGATAATTGTATCTAATTTTAGGTTTAATGGATCGGTTACATTTTCATGGAAAAGGAGTTACATTAAACTTTTTTTTGGCATGTTTAGAGTAAAAATTTGGCTAGATATGGAAACAATCATGGTTATATTCTGTGGACCCAAAAACAGGAATTAATAATCATGATAGAAAGTTGCTTCATAATAACCAATTTGTGCATCAAGTCTGGTTATTCTATAAGTTGTCAAACATTGCTGTTAACAAACCCCTTATATTTCCTGGCCAGTCGAAAGCTAAGAAGTAAGCAAAGCACTGACACTAAGAGGTGACTAAGCAACCAAAAGCAGCTGGATAAGCATCCCTCCTAGACAGCAGGATTGCTAATAATGTTTTATTGAATTAAATAAGACCCAATGCAGTGGGCTATTATAATGTGTTCTTTATTGGTTTCAAGGCAGATGTAGATTTTACTAATTGTGCCAATTGATCTTCCAAAAATGCATTGACTAAAATATGGAGAACAATATGGAAATCAATGATTTCAGTATATGATCCAATAGTTTAATTGGCAAAATATACTATTCCATTTTGTTGGTCTATTTTCCCTATGATGTGGATGAATATCCCAGAAGTATACAACACGAGTCTTGAAGGACTATATCTTTCAAATAGACAATAGACAATAGACAATAGACAAAAGGCAGAAGTAGGCCATTCGGCCCTTCGAGCCAGCACCACCATTCAATGTGATCATGGCTGATCATCCCCAATCAGTAACCCGTTCCTGCCTTCTCCCCATATCCCCTATCTTTAAGAGCCCTATCTAGCTCTCTCTTGAAAGTATCCAGAGAACTGGCCTCCACTGCCTTCTGAGGCAGATAATTCTACAGTCTCACAACTCTCTGTGTGAAAAAGTGTTTCCTCATCTCCGTTCTAAATGACTTACCCCTTATTCTTAAACAGTGGCCCCTGGTTCTAGACTCCCCCAACATCGGGAACATGTTTCCTTCCTCTAGCGTGTCCAAACCCTTAATAACGTTATATGTTTCATTAAGATATCCTCTCATCCTTCTAAATTCCAGAGTATCCAAGCCCAGCCGCACCATTCTCTCAGCATATGACAGTCCCACCATCCTGGGAATTAACCTTGTAAACCTGCACTGCACTCCCTCAACAGCAATGTTAGCAGACCATAACACAATCGATCCTTCAATATACAGTATAGAGCAGATCTGCTGAATAAAATAGTTTCTTTCAAACCCAATGTCATTTCACTCAATATTAAATCGGTGGAACTAGTGTACATATATGTCAGAGATCTGGTCCAGATCACATGGGAGTTTCATTGTGACACTCTTGAGGCTCACTACTGTATAAATAGGGCATGTAGAAATCAACAACCATAAAAAGTAGGTGCTTCAGGGAGCGACCGACACCACTGAAACTGAAGCGGTATCAATGATGAATGTGAAATTATACCAGTGCACAAATTCAGGTTGAGTGCCAAGGCTATGGAGGGAGTAAAGAGATTTACTAAAGATGATATAAGAAATAAGAGGTTTTACTTGTGAAGCTAAGAAACTATGGAAGCAATATTTTTCAAGGGCAGTATTTGATAGTTTGTTTAGACATTGTTTTTAAAGAAACAAGCAGCTCTGGCACATTAAGAATTTATTGCCCATTCATGACCATCCCACAGAGCTGCTAAGCCAATTTTGTCAGGATTTTCTCAGGTGATTAAGTTGATATTATTTGGTGAATTGAGTATAAATTTCTCATGAATTGAATGGAGGGAAGTTAGAAGTTTTGTATAATTATGGAGAACCATTATTTCAACGTATGGTCCAAAATTTTCATTGACAGAAACATACTATTCTTAGGATATAGACGAATCTCCCAAAAGTGCAGCACAACATAGAAACTTAGAAACATAGAAAATAGGTGCAGGAGTAGGCCATTCGGCCCTTCGAGCCTGCACCGCCATTCAATATGATCATGGCTGATCATCCAACTCAGTATCCTGTACCTGCCTTCTCTCCATACCCCCTGATCCCTTTAGCCACAAGGGCCACATCTAACTCCCTCTTAAATATAGCCAATGAACTGGCCTCAACTACCTTCTGTGGCAGAGAGTTCCAGAGATTCACCACTCTCTGTGTGAAAAATGTTTTTCTCATCTCGGTCCTAAAGGATTTACCCTTTATCCTTAAACTGTGACCCCTTGTCCTGGACTTCCCCAACATCGGGAACAATCTTCCTGCATCTAGCCTGTCCAACCTCTTAAGAATTTTGTAAGTTTCTATAAGTCTTCAAGACAACAGTCTTGCAGAACTGTATCTTTCAAAAGTTAGCAAATTGTAACATGATCGGCCCTGCGGTATTTTGAACAGACCTGCTGAGAATTGACTGCAGATGTCTGGTGAAAGGGGGAAAGGTACAGGAGTGACGTGTAGTTGAGTTGGACAGAAGAGGAAGACCAGAGATTAGGAGAACAAGGGAGGATATGGAGGCTAGAAAATACAGCTTTGGGTCAGAAGACAGGATTTCAGCTAGGTTTGACGGAAAGTAGGAAGTCTAGAGAGCAGCGGTCAATGGAACAATACTTGAGGAGAGGATGGGATGAGAATGCAACATGAGCAGAGAGAGGGCTGGCTGAGTATGGGGCTAAGGATTTATTTGGTGATGGTCTGCTTCCACTCTGTGGGTTCCCAGATGACTAATGATGCAGCTTAGGCACTGCCGACTCTTCCACAGATGGTACTGGAGACAAAAACAGGAGACACAAGAAAATGCAGATTCTGGAACCTGGAGGAACTCATCAGATCAGACAGCATCAATAGAGGGGAAGGAATTGTCAGTGTTTCAGTTTGAGACCCTACATCAGAGACAGGAGATGATATGTGGGACAAATGAGGGGGTAGTTTGTGAATTGATGCGCTCGTTCTGCCAGGGCTACTGTGTGGTCCAGATGGTTGGATTTGAGGTTTAGTACAATTCTGAATGCTTCTTCCTCACTTTGAGATATTGTGAGTGAAGAATTCAAAAGTCAGAATGGATGTCACAATTCATACAAAACTTTGAACACATTCTTGAATCTTTTCCTTTGTCCACTCTGGGATTTTTTTCAAATGGTAAAGCATCGAAAGGGGTTTCTGCTATGGGAATGTGGTGTCAAGAAGTGATTGAAGTGGCTATCCAAATGGAGCCAAATGAATGTAGCTGCAGCCTCCAAGCAAGTAGAGCTGCTGATGTGTGACATCACCGGTGACCCAGGTTCAACCCTGACCTCAGGTGCTATCTGCGTGGAATGAACACATTCTCCCTGTGACTGCATGGGGTTCCTCTGGGTGCTTCAGTTTCCTCTCGTGTTCCAACACTGTGCGGTTTGATAGGTTAATTGCTCCAGTATGTAGGTGACTGGAAAAATCAGGTGAAAATTTATGATAATATTAATTAGTATAAATGGCCGTTTATTAATCCACGGAAACTTGGTGGGCTAAAGGGCCTGTTTCCATGCTGTATCTCATGCAGCGGCGGTTGCGGAGTTTTGAGGTCCCGACCACGGGGGAAAATGGAGGAGGACTGGCCAAATTTTGTGCCTTCCACCACAGTGAAGAATTCTGTGGTGGATGTTTGTGTTAAATTTTTATTGTGTTTTTGTGTGTTCTTTTTTCATTGTACCTCTGCTGGCAAATTAATTTCACTTGCACTTTATGTGCAAGTGACGAATAAAACTGATATTGATATTGATTGATATTGTATCTTCCCACAACAAGGATACACAAGCTTCATCCCCACACTGGAGCTCAACTACTGAAGTTTAGGTAACCTTTATTCTGTCATGTATTTGCGTAGGTTGATTAATTTCCCCTTTGTTCTGATGATTTGTTCCACTCCTGCAGGGGTTGTCTTGGAGGTGAGGTACAATATTGCGTGCATTCAAGGTACTGTATCCATACTGTGTGGTTCTATTTTTCAATGACTTTGACACTGCAGTAGTTAAATAATAAAGATATAGAAATGGAAGATTCTCACTGTAACTCAGGGATCTGAATACTGCATTTCTTCATTTGAGGTTGAGATATGCTGGGGAGAGGAAGGGAAAGGGTGTGAGTTTAGTGCAGATGGGAGGAAGGCCCTACTCGTCTATGCACAGAAAGAGACGTAAGTAAAATCATCCTTCACAAACATTATTTTGGTTATTTTCGAAATGGTAAACCTGAGCTTGTTTGCAGCCTGTAGTTTCTTTTGGGAGAAACCAGGGCAGGGCAGAAACATTATTTAGGTATTCAAATTGTTCTGGTGCAGATTAATCACTGCCCGAATGATGCTGCCTGCTGGGATAGATTAGGTTAAGGGTCTGAAGCACAGAAAATGGTGTGCGTTGCATGTGTTGCGTGGCGCTAAATCAGTACAAATGCAAATTAAGTTCTGTTCTGGTCAATCTAAACAATGTTTGCAAAATAAATCTTCCACAAAATGACTGCATATCAATTCAAATCCACCAGATGTCCTAATTTCAACATAAATTTAGAATATAACTTTCCAGGAGTGGTGCTTGAAGGATAATCCATATGATATTATAGGATATTTACCCCACAGGTCCAGACACTTGGGTTCAATCCCGGCTTGAGTTACTTTATGTGCAGAGTTTGCACTTGCTTTCTGAGACCAGGTGGTCTGGTTTCATGCCACCTGCGAAACTTGTGTTTTTCTTTTGTTAATTGGCCGGTGTAAATTGTCCCCAGTTATGAGGTGGGAGGAGAAACAGGTGGTGGATGGGCGTGGAGGAGTTTGTGGGGATACAAGAAGAACAATTAGAATAATCTAAATGGGTGTATGATGGTTTGCCCTCAGTGGGCCAAAGGTCTTATTTCAGTGCTGAAGCATTCAATATAACTCCAACCTTAAAAAGTAATCTCACACAGAGAGAGGTGAATCTCTGGAACTCTCTGCCACAGAAGGTAGTTGAGGCCAGTTCATTGGTTATATTTAAGAGGGAGTTAGATGTGGCCCTTGTGGTTAAAGGGATCAGGGGGTATGGAGAGAAGGCAGGTACAGGATACTGAGTTGGATGATCAGCCATGATCATATTGAATGGCGGTGGAGGCTCGAAGGGCCGAATGGCCTACTCCTGCACCTATTTTCTATGTTTCTATGTTTCTAATCTAAAAAAGATGTTAACCATAACCTTCTATTTTTATTTGTTTTTACATATTTATCAGTGGTCTTTAAAAATATATATAGAATCCATGTATCAATTCACAAACCAGAAAACAATTGTCCTAATATACTACACATTGGTGTTCTCCACTTCCTGCTCTGAATACCACTGAAATATCTCAATCTTTTTTTTTTCAATGAACAAGCTATATATACGTTAATCCCTGGGTCAGTTGTAGTCTTTCCACAAAAAGAAAGCTTTCTATCCCTAACATCATGGTGGTGAATCTTCTCTGACCTTTATAAAAGAAAGCACCAGAAATAGGACTATATTCCAAGTGTAAATTTATCAGCTTCCTTTATAGTTTCAACACAAGGCTCTGCATTTTTTATGATTCCAACTTATTGTAAACTCTGAGATCACAAAACATGTGTATCTTTCTATCTCCCCCACTGACATTGTTAAATCTTGTGATTCTCTGTTCCCCATAGAATGCATTATTTAGCATATCCTACAAATATAAATTCATCTTATTCCTATTCCCTAAATGCATTCCTTCAATGGACATCTTTGTGCACAGCTCATTAATTTATCTGAATACTATATGATATCGGAACTCCTTTACAGTTAAATATCCACCCTCTCGGAAATTAAAGGTTGCCCATGATCACTGGCAGTAAACATGTAAACCAGGCAGTGTTTGCAATGAAAATACATTTTTGAAGCAGAATACAATATCTTTATTGCACGGGCAACTTCAACCACCCATACATTACGTTTTATATCATGAGCAAAAGGTGATGTTGGCCAAGAGTGAGAGAAAATAATGATGCTGAAATGACCTGTGCCTGTCAGCATTACCCTGCCAAACCGACAGAATGACATTTGCATGTATGAATGTGGAGATCTCAAAGTTTGCTGATAGTAATTTGAAGTGGCTCTGTGGGTAATGACACAGTAGAGAAAGTGACACATTCAATGGGGTTAATTGCTCGTGTTAAGGAGGCAAATGGTGGAAAGATGCTGCAGCAGGGCGGCAAAGAGTGCTTTCCCATGGACTTTAGTGGAGGTGAACTGCTGAAGGTGACCCGGGTATCAGGTTAGAGGTGTCTTGTTTATTTTTTTTAAATCATATTTTTTTGTGGCAAAGTGGTAGAGTTGCTGTCTTACAGCTCCAGAGACCCAAGTTTGATCTTGGCTATGGGTGATGCTGCCCGGAATTTGTGCGTTCTCCCTGTGACCACGTGGGTTTTCATCGGGTGCTCCAGCTTCCTCCCACATTCCGAAGACATGTAGGTTTTTAAATTACCGGTGATTGACTTCTGTAAATTGTCCCTAGTGTGTAGGATATAATTAGTATATGAATCAACATTGGTTGGTGTGGACACGGTAGGCCACACTATCTCTAAACTATCTCTAAACTCAATGAAACTAAATTTTTCCTGAGATACCTAAAATCCGTCTAATAGCTTGCTAATTTGGATCTTTGAAGATGTTTAAAAGTATTTAAAATGTTTGTTTTTTCAATGTTTAAGTTTTTTTTAATTATTTGAGAATTTTTAGATGCATATAATTTTTTAAATAGGTACACTCTGAGCAGTATTGTGCCTCATTCCAATGTCAGATCTGTTTCTGATTTTGAACAATGTATTCCTCATTGCTCCACCTGGCTTAACCTTTAAACCTGTACAGCTAAAGGAAATGTTGCAGAAAAATCCCCCGAGTCCATACAACACATTTGCTGAAGATAAGGAAAAGTTTCAAATGAGGCCAGGATTGAAAACTCACTGCTGTCCACATAATCCAGACCACTATTTTTGCTGAATACAAATCCAAACTGTTTATAGGTAGAAAAGATTTGAAGCTCCAAACCTCCTCAGGTGTACATAACTGCTCAGATTCTGCCAGTCCAAACACCATAAGCTGCATGCTTTCTTATACCAGACAAACTAGCTTTGAATCAGCTTAGAGGAGGGAATCTGTGTTTGTTTGGTGGGAGACAGTTTGGGATAGATGTATGCAGCATCCAGAGCTTCACATGCATGTGTCCGGGATAGTGTCAAGCTTCTTGAGGATTGTTGGAGTTGCAATGAGGAGTCCAGCACACTCTCCTAATGGAAAGGATTGGTTTGTCAGGAGTTGAAGCTGCAAGACTGTGAGTTACACTTATATACAGTATTTACATATTACACCATAGAAGGAGGTAATTTGACCCTTTTCAATCTCAGCACTCCCATTCTCCATCTCCTTATTTTCTCATACCTTATAGTTTCTTCCCTCTCATAAGCTGACCAAATCCCAATTGATTCCTCGAGCATTCACCTACACTGAGGGTTAAAATACAGAACCTTGCTAGATTACTGGCATGTTTTATGGATGTGGACCAAAACTAAGCAGCACAGATGAAGCTCGCAGGCACACAGGAATAATGTGAAAACTCTAGACTGATGATAACCATGGTCAGCACCAAACCCAGGTCTTTGGAATACTGAGTTAGTAATACTTTTACTAACTTTTTTTCAAATTCCTACCTTCCCGGAGATGTGATCAATTTTTCGGATCACATCCTCAGGGCTCTGCGGCCTTCCACCGATGGAGCCGGAAGCCGCCTCGGACTGTCGTGAGCCCCACCACGGGGCGCGGACTTAACATCGGAGCGGATCCCTTGCCTGGGATCGCTCCCACCGTGGCCTATGGACTTACCATCAAGGGCTCGCAGTCTTGGAAGAGGCGTCGGGCAGTTCCAATGCTGCAGAAGGTTGGACCAGCCCCGACGCGAGGTTCGATCGCCCGGCGCAGGGAAGCTGACAACCCCCCGATATAGGAGCTGAACGCCTCGACGCGGAGGGCCCAAACACTGATGGCTATGGGAGTCAAGACCTTCCCGTCATTGGAGGGCTCGAGACCCCCGACCGAGGAAGAACAAAACGAAGGACATTAACTTTATTTCGCCTTCCATCACAGTGAGGAATGTGTAGGAGTCACTGTGGTGGATGTTCATGTTAAAATGTGTTGAATCTGTTGCTTTTAATTGTATGACTGACCTGGCCAGTGAAATTCCTTGTATGTTGCAAAACATACTTGGCGAATAAAATCTGATTCTGATTCCGATTCTGATTCCGATTCTCAATTTCTGGTTATTGGTGATCCTCAAGATGTTGATGGTGGGTGACTTGGCAAACGTAATTCAATTTTTCCAAGGATAAGTACTTAGACACTTTTTTATTAGAGTTGGTTAATGACTGGCACCTTTGTGGCATGAAGCATATTTGCCACATATCAGACAATGTCTTAGTATTGTTTTGGTCATGTTGCATTCAGGCATTGACTCTTTCAATGGTGGGGAATTGGAAATGCAATCAACGACCATGCAAAGTTCTGGACTTATGACAGAAGGAAGATCACTTATGGAACAACCAACTCTGAAGTCTTGCAGTGACGTCAAGAAGCTGGTATCATTGGCTTCCAACGACGACAATCACCTACTTTTATGGAAGGTCTAGTCACCCCTCAGGATATTTTCCCCTTGATGTACATTGACCTCAGTTTTGCAAGAGCTCCTTGATGCCACACTCACTTTTATTGTCATGGACAGTGACTCTCATCTCATGTCTGGACATCAACTTATTAGATTCATGTTAGGAGCAAAGCTGTGATGACAGCTGAAGATGATTGGATCTGGCAAAACCCAAACAGGGCATTAATGAGCAGGCTATTGAGAAACAAGCCCATTTGATAGCACAGTAGATAGCTGCTCCCATCACTTGACCGATGATTGAGAGATCAAACAGCAATTAACCAAATTGGATTTGTCCTACATTTTGGGAACAAGATATCGACATGACCAATTTCATAGATGCCATTATTGTGTCTCTTTTAGAGTAGCTTGGCTAGAGCTAGTTCTGTAAGCTAATCTTCAATGTTGCAGTTGGATGTTGTCTGGCCGTTGCTGTATCCAGTGCTCTCAGACATTTTTTGACATTATGTGGGGCGAAATGGCTGAAGTTTAGCCTCTGAGCGAATCTCAGAAGGAAACTGAGATGGACCATCTGCTCTTTATTTCTGCATGTTGAAAATGCTTAAGTCTTGTCATTACATTCACAGGCTGTAATCCACCATTTGTGAGCATAGGAATATCTTTGGAACCTCCTCCTCCAGTTAGCTGTGGTCCATTGCCATTCATGACCAGATGAAACAGTACAGTAGAGCTTAGATCTGATCCATTGGTTGTGAAATGTCCATTGCCTGCTGATTGACATCACACCAGTACTCTCTGCATAGACAACTGGGATAAAAATTACAGAAATATTTGCATGGACAATGTACCCAATTTCTAAAAATTGATAAAAGATAAATCCATCACATAGCACATAGCGATGTCTTGGTGACTTATACAATTCTACATAGGACTCTACGAAAGGATTTTGAGGCCAATGAATTCTCATTCCTATACATGCCATCGCTATAGAGTAATTTCCACAGTTTGTGTTTTATAAGAATGTCATTGACACTACATATCACGTGTCCATGTCACTGCAGCTCACTGATGAAAATAATCACCATTTCCTTTGATTAATAACCTTCTTGCTTAAAAATGGCAGCTAATTAGGGATGGTTTGAAGACCAACCATGCTAATTTAGCTGCTATGATATTATAGTTGTAGAAATTACTTCACAAAATTGTTATGAATTTTTGGAATTCTTCATCTCACAGGCCTTAGATGGTGCATTGATTGACATTTTCAAGATAGAGATCAATATGTTATTTTCAAGGATTAAAGGAATCAAGAGATATGGGGGTAATGTGGTGGTGTCACTCAACATTGAGAGATACTGTGAGTGTGATCCATTGACAAACTGAGGCCTCACTGACCCTGAACTAAGATTGAAAGCTGCAAAATACAATCTGCAGGAGGAACTCAATGGGTCAGGCAGCACCTGTGGAGGGAAATTAACATATGGCATTTCAGGTTGAGACCCTTCTTCAGACTGAAGGTAACTTGGACGTCGTCTGTCCATTTCCTTTCGCAGACCCTGCCTGATTCATTGAGTTCCTCCAGCAGCTTGTCTTTTGCTGAAGATTCCAGACTCTGCAGTCTCTTTTGCCTCCATAAGACTGATCTCAATAGCATGTCCAAATGGCCTATGCTGCTCACAATTTATCTCACATTTCTTATAAAATCCCTTTTGTAAATTCTCACACAAATCGCATGTCGCTAAACGGTCTTATTACCTACAATTCTTACATATAGCCTTGTATATTATTTTATTTTTTTGCTGTTTGAAGATTAGATATAATTAATTAATCTGTGGCTCTGGGTGTGTAATAATAATCCTAATAATAGCCCCATGAAAATCATTCATTCCGAATGTCAGGTTAACTGGCCTACAGATTAGTTTATTTTTAACACTCATTGAAACCGAAGTGTTAGTTTAGCAAAGCTGCTTCATCCAGTGTAAATTCCGCATCCAAGGACTACTTATCCACCATAATCCTTTCTAATTGCAATACTTTCTCCTCCTGTAATCTTCCATTCCTATTATCACTCTTGTTGAAACATGAAGCAAAGGTACAAATTTAACACCTTTTACATTTCCTCAGACTCTATGACAACATTCATTCGTTATCTTTAACATCTTTATTGGTATGCTTTACAATTTCCCAGTCATTCCACAAAGTATTTTTTAAAACCTATTCACTCCCTCTGAAATCAATTTCATTTTATTTTGTAGTATTCTCCCTGCACTTGCTGTTCCTTTATGTTTTGTTGAGACAAAGTAGCTTCTAAAAGCAAAGATGATAAATATTTGATAAGAAACATATTAAAAAGTTGTACAAAAGGCAAGGGAATGGAACAAATGGACAGATCTTTCAGGGAGTCGGTGCTGGGAGATTGGTTGAATTTTTATTTATTTTTGTGATTGAAAGAAATCAATGCTGGAGAAATTCAATGAAGATGCAAAAACGTGTGGATGAATTGTGGTGGGGGGATTAATCCCCATCAGTTCAAACGTGAATAAAAAAATTGTCATTCCCGTGTTATTCTCACACTTGTAGCATTTAGCTATTACCAACATAATTGGATTGAAGTTTATTCACTATGTACTATTTTATGAGCAGCCAGCGCCATTTGAAGCTAGCTAGTGTTAACTGAAGCTGCACTTGTGTAGTGCAGGAGTCAGAGCAGACTCTGACTTTCTAATTTTGCGCCAGGCATCTTGCCAGACAAGATGGAGAGGCTGAGTGGAATCATTTGCATTTAGAACCTCATTAATTCCACAAACAGATGGAGGCACACCTCAGACATGAATTCAATGGGAGAAGAAAATTCACTATGTTGATACACGTGGTCAGTGAAATATCAGCAAATCTTATCTTCTAGCAAATTTATCGAGCATCATACACGGCTCTATTCGATACACATTAAGCTCTAACAACCTGAACTTCCACTAAGCATTCACATGCTCCACAAACGCTGCATGCACAATGGATTTAATTCACTGATAGCCATAAAACCTTGGAAGTACCTACCTATTGGAGCATTCACCACTGATTGTGTGGCCATTGTTGCGCAGATAGACCAAAAAATGAAGGATGATTATGCCTTAACTGTTTTCTGGTATCCTAGTTCCCCTTTATCACTCAATCTCTTTCGTATTTAAAAGCTACAGATGAAGCCAAACCACCATCATCCTTCTGGCTGTCAGAGTCTTGAATCTGGACAAAAATGACAGCTGTCACTACATTTCAGGCGGTTCTGTGGTTCTCCTTGTACGAGTGTGCGAATGTAACTTTTTGAAGGGTCTATCTAAATCATTGAATCCTTGAATGGTAACAGGAGAGAATGAGGCCCTTCAGCCCATTGCGATTGTGCTGGTTCGTCGTTGGCAGCAAATACAGCTGGTCCTTGTCTTGGCATCTACCCAATTTTCTACCCAATACGGATGCCTCTAACCTTCTTTTGAAAGTTCTGACAGAATCTGCATCAATGCAGTTTTGAATGAATCATTCCAAATTTTCACAAAGTTACCTGAGAACAGATTAAGAATTCAAGTTATTCCAAATATAGTTGGATATCATAAAAGAGAAGATAAAAATAAAAGGGAGGAGCTTATATAGACTGCAAGATTGTTCCTAGTGTTGGACTTCTGTTTTGAGTACATCATACTTTATAAATTAAGCCTCTATGTGGTGCTTAAAATTCAGAATAGTTCCAGGAAATTAAATTTCTACAATGTTTTTTTAAAATTTGATTTAAATAACGTTTGCCTCAACCATATCTGAGGATCCCAATATTTGCTTCCCTTGTGGTTAAGGATTAGATATACATCAGTTAAGCATGTTTCTCTGGGATGGATGATTTTTCATTCTTAGTTTGATATAATTGAACTAAAATGAGATCTGGGACTCCAGATTATATTTATAGGTCTTGCTCCATTGACAGAAAGTTATAGTCAGAATTAAAATCCTCTGCATTTCACTTTGCAATTACTAACTCTTATACTTTGAAGCCAGTTTCTGTTGTATAAGTAAATTCCTTATTTCAGAAAGGTCTACCAATGCCATTTTATCAATTACAACATTCTTGTAACATTTCCCTGCGATTCTCAGCCTATTACCGCATGCTAGCTTTCTTCAGGTCAGGATCTGCAACAGTTTTGTGACTAACTGTTGCTTTAAATTATATTATTTCTGACATGTCGAGGTTAGAGATCAAATCTGCAAAAATTCAGCCAATGAGTAACACCCAATCTTAGTGCAAGCTGCTTGACGTGATTTGTGTACTAATAACCTTGTGGCTAAGAAGTTAGTTTATATCTTTTTACATGTATGATCAAATCATAAACTATTGCTTAAACAGTGCCATAGGGTCATTAGAGTCGTGGATTTGTACTGCAAAGAAACTGGCCCACAAGCCCACCATGCCCATGCTGCCATTTCTGCCCATCTATACTGTAGATGGGTTATGCATGCAACCTATAATGCAACCTATAACAACACTCCTTTACATATACTAATCCAATTTGCCCGCATTACAACTGTATCCTTCCATATCCTTGGATATAAGGGATTTTCTTTTCATTTTCTTATAGTTCTGATGTGGTCTTTTGATCATAGACCATAAAATGGTTAAAATTCCAGCTTAACAATGGAAATGTCAAATCATCTTCTCAAATCATCATCATTTTCCATCATCTTCAAGCCACTTCAGATCAACACATGTTTGTGTAAATTCAAACTTGTTCCAATAGTATTGTCCTTATTCACTGCAATGAACAGAAGAACCTAGTGGATCAAAATCACTTTTTTTGTCACTGCACAGTAACTCGAGATTAACAACTTAATTTATGAGGCAAGATCACATCACCATTTGATGTATTTCTATTTCACTCTCCATAGACACGCCTATCTATTGCGGATCACTGGCATTTCCTATTTCGCAAGTAGAATATAACAATTAACATATTTCATGGATTCCCTACCATTATGCTGGGGTAAAATGATTTGATATACTTCAGACAAGGTGCTACTGACCTAACTATTTTCAAGAGGATTGCACTCACGCTGAAGTAGAATTGCCATGTCCAAATTAGAATTCAGAGGGTGTATGAGCTAACATGCTTCAATAAATTACAGATATCTTAAAATTCTACCTATCAGATTGTGCTTCATTCAAATTCTGCAGCATCTTGCAAAGTTACACTGGTGGATTCCACACTTGAATGGGTGGAGGAAATCTGATTAGATTGTCTGAAACTTGACACTAGAGACTGGGTAATGAGATTTAAGAGAGGGATGCTTGTTTGCTGTGTTAAAGACCAAAATGAAAAGATTACAGAAAATAAAAGAATTCTGAAAATGCAAGCAGCAGAATCCATTAATGTCATATAGTGTAGCAAGCTTATAATTTTCTTTATGCGTGAGAAGTAAAGTGCAAAATGAATGGAATAAGTGAGTTTTAATCACATCTGGTATTCCAAGATAATTTGCAGTACAAGAACAACACATCTTAATGATTCAAATATGGCCTCATGTCAAATGTTTCCCTAGTCTTTGGGAAATCTAAATGTCCATATGTATTAAAATACATGGAAATTCAGTGCAGATCACAGGAAAATAGTTCAATGGGTTATAGATTTTCACATGAGCCAAACACCAAAACAGGTGTTCAGTTTACTTAAAGGTAAACATAATGCCCCTAAATTTGAGTGGTTGTTTTTCTTTCAAACCTCAGAATCAGATTTAATTAACTATAGATTTTATTCATCACAAGATTTTTCCTTCATTCTAGAAAGGTAAAACAAAACAGATGTACAACAGATAAATCACACGCTCTTGGTAATTGCTTGCACATCATTATGCATTTTTTTCTGAAAGAATGCATTTGTATAGACGTATGTAAACAAATGGTTTAGCGGGATATAAACAAAATATGGACAAAGTGCAGGGAAACAGGACTGCTCCAGAATGCCAACTTGATCATAACAGATAGGTTGGGCTGAAGAACCTGCCTCCATTCTCTATAACTCTATGATTTGATGACTCTAAATTATTCAAATGCACAAAGCCTGGATAAGAAATTGGTCCTGATGTGGCAGTAGGTCATGCCTATTAGAACCAATGTCTCCAAACAACATAAGGCACTGTTGGATAATAATTAAAAATAACAATTAACTGATTCGTGGAGGGAATGTAATCTTCAGCAGCTGCATCGAGTTGGGTATAGGTAAATGCCTTTGAATTAATTATTTCTAGCACACTTGATAAGAATGACTTATCTTTATATCCATTTTTCCAGAAGGCGGTGATGTGGGGTGATCTTACAGAGGTGTATAAAATCATGAGAGGAATAGATAAGTGAAGAATTTCACCCAGGGTAGTGGGATCAATAACAGGGGGACAGAGGTTTAAGGTAAGAGGGGAAAAATTTAGTAGGAATCTGAGGATACACTTTTTCACTCCAAGGGTGGTTGGTATATGGAGTGAGCTGCCAGAGGAGGTAGTTGAAGCAGGTACTATAACAACATTTAAAATATACTTAAACAAGTTCATGGATTTGATATTTCTGGAGGGACATGGGACAAATGCAGGCAAATGGGGTTGAATAAGATGTGGCATTATGTTCAGCATGGACAAGCAGGGCCCAAGGGCTTGTTTCCATGCTGCTTGACTCTATGACTATTACTGTATTTGTTTAAATAATTTAAAAGTTGTTGCTGCTCGGGCAGTCTCTCTAGGACTCCATATTATTGTTTCAATTCCCCCTGTCCTTTCCATAATCTACTGGGTCATTGAGGGTCTCCTTCTGTTTGCACAATACAGACTTGGGAAAGAATTCCTGCCCTGATGTTCTCATGGCCAGTCAAACCCATCCAAAATCATTCAAAACAATGCAAAGGATGAAATAATTTCAAATGCAGGTAGCATTTGTTGGAAGTGGAAATCTCACAATCCTTTATAATGATGGAAGAAACCATACTGCCAAATGTTGTATCTGCCTGAAAATCTGGCCTTTAATCCTGAATTAAATAATCAGTTTATGCCACATAAAAAAGGTCTTAAAATTAAGCTTTTCTTTCTCGGTAGTTGGTCATTAATAGATAGATGTCTTTAAAAAGCTTTTCATTCACTAGGTAACTGACCACTATTCATGAATGCAACTAATAAATGGGTCTCGATAACATTTTATCGTCATTTTCAATTCTGTAAAACTGGTTCACTCATAGATAGTGGAGAGACACTAATTACAAATGATTGATTAATTTTGGAATCAGTCCATTTTCCACTGCATCTATGTGTGCCATGAAATTACAATACTGTAAATCTAATAAAAGGTTATCATTCTTAAACATATCAAGGAATGATTAACGGCATAAATATTTTGAGAAAAATTATGTTTCAAAACATCAATTTGTGCTGGTATAGAGAACTGCTTCAATGCTGCAACATTCAAATTTGCAGAATATAAGCTTGAGATTATATTTACTTTGTAATACCAGTGTAACTTTGAACATACTCTACATCTGAACCATCAATTACCCAGCAGGTGAAAATGTCAGGGCATTATCGTAACCATGGTAAGGAAATCAAAAGCACTAAAAGTGATGGAGTGGGCTTACAGAATGCACATTGTCTTCTGGAGGCTGATTTAGAATCTAGTTAGTCAATCCTGCTGCCTACTCAGGTTTGAAAAACAGTAAAATTCCAATAATCTGTATCCGATGGAAATCCTAATGGTTCGTTATTTGGCTTACCAGATGACATTTGCTGCACTTCTCATCCGCAGATTAGCACACAAGTTCTACCCTCCCCATCTGCAGGCCGACCCGATTTCCACATTCTGTTTACATTTACCAGTTTTCTGTGTTCCCTTTGAATACACTTGGCTGTTATTTCCCGTGCTCCATTTAAACTTACCAGGTTCACTGGAACACTTATTATTCAACTGTTTAATATATTTTTTAAAAGTGAATTATAAGTGTGCTTGGCCATGAATAGACACAGAATAACATTCAACAGTGCAGAAAAACTGTTAGTCTTGCATTATCAAAGCACTGTGCATGACGAATTAACAGAGTATGTTGTAATATGATTTGAAGCAGCCTTTCTCCTTGTGACAATGACAGCCCCAGGCAAATGCTCAACTAGCAATATAGGCGTTGCAGGCCATGGTCAACAAACACCAAATAGTGTACCTTGACATTTTCCCCCATAACAGCTGGGAACTTCAACAAACTTCATAGATGCTGCCTCACCCGCAGAGTTTCTCCAGCATTTCTGTCCAGCTGGGAACAAGGTAGACAAGGCTAGTTTCCCCAAACTACCAACAGGACATTTCCTACATCACCAGAGAATTAAATATTCGCAACCAGTACCACTCCACTATCAAAGATGCCTATCACGCCATCCTCAGTCACTAAGGACGATGTCAGAGATCCTTCATGGGGGTGAATACTTGGAACGCATCCAGCTTTGATGGCATATCTGGTCACAATGTTAACATTTACCCAAATAGATAGCTGGAGGTTTTGAGAACATTTTCAACCTCTTACTACTAAGGTCTAATGTAAAATACTGATGCCCTAGAAGAGTAAGATGATATGCCTCAATGACTACTGACCAACGGCATTGACATCATTGGTCTTAAGAAGTGTACTGACTTGAAACGTTACCAATCCATGTCCTCCAGAGATGGTGATTGAGCCATCGAGTTACTCCAACACTTTATGCTTTCCATGTAAACCAGCATCTGCAGTTCTTAGTGTCTCCGTGGTGATTAACTGTTTTGAGAGGTTGGTTATGACCCATAGCAACTCCAGACCGAGTAAAAACTGGACCTATTACAATCCGCCTCCAGGAACACCAGATTGGGGTGTGATCTAATTGGCTCTCCACTCTGCTCGGGACCACTTGTACAATAAGAACACATACATCACGCTGTTGTTCATTGACTATAGCTTGGCACTTAACACCATCATCACCGCTAAACCCATTATCAAGCTCAAGGAACTAGATCTCTATGCAATTGCGATCACGACTTTCACTTTGGCAGATCTCAATCAATATGAATTGGCATCCAGGGCGAGAGAGAGAGACCTCTAGTACAGGGCCCGACTAGCTCGTTCTTCACTCGCAGCGCGTGCCGCAGTATTCAGCTATGATCTTTGGTCTTCAGTCGACGGCCAGACCTTTGAAATACAGGGAGAGGAGGCAGGGGTGGGAGGTGATGTCAGTCGCAACACGAGCAGACGGCAGGCAGGCAGATCCATTGTCACGTCATCAGCCGGGTTTGTGAACATTTTTATTAATAACTCAAGAAATAAAGCACGACATTTTCAGGTAAGCTGATTTCGGACTGCAGGGGGTAAATCTCTATCAGAATATGTAAAAATGTTCCCGTTCGCATGTCGTTTTTTCGAGAAGATGTGAAAACACATAAACAAATGAATACACAGACACACACATCCAAGATCAGAGTTTTAATAGTTACTAGACCAAGGGGGACCCGTCGGATCCCGTCCCCTCAACGCACGGTTGCGGTTGCGGTGAGGGGAGAGGCCTGTGGCATCACACACACACTAACCACCTCCCCCACCACACACACACACTAACCCCCCACCCCCCCACACACACACACACAGACACACTAACCACCCCTCTTGAGATTAACCACCCCTCATTTTGATTAATAACTTGAGAAATAATGCACACACACACATACATCCAAGATAAGAGTTTTATAGTTATATGGATACGATATATGGAAAAAATATCATAAAGGAAATATTAATTTAGTATTAGGTTAAATTCAGTTGTGCGATTGAAATTTAAATGTGCACATTTCTTGTATTTTGATCAATATGGTCTTCATTGGCACCTTTTTTCATTTCTTTGCACAATGACTGTTATCTCTTCAAATAGATACATCTATATAACTAAAAGTCTCACCTTGTCCACTTCCTGTCTGCGCTGCATATTGATTTTAGAAACAAAGCTACCCTATATTGCTATGATATTTGGCTATCTTACTCACAGTCCTCTTCCACTGAGGCAGCCCGAGGATTTTTCCGATCGATGAAAAATAAAAAAGTTATGAGTGTTTAAAAATCTTGAATTCAGCTGATTGGTCCTCTCTCTTGTCAATCACCATGATGAATGGGGGGGGGGGGGGCAGGACTATAAAACCCCAGATGCCTGGATGCGAGTCAGTCATTCTGGAAGATCGTGAGGGAGAGGCCACAACTGTGATTCTAAGCTGTGAATGAACTGAACTGTGAGTCTGCAATGTACTTGCAATAAATGATTTGTTAGCCCTTCATGAAAATGAAATGAGTTGTTTGGCCTGCCCTGTGCTTGAAACGGCAATGGAAATGGAAATGAAATGGAAATGCAAACAGCTGTTTGGCATGTCCTGTGCTTGAAACTGTAGTGGAAATGGAAATGAAATGAAAATGCAATTAGCTGTTTGACCTGCCCTGTGCTTGAAACTGCAATGGAAATGGAAATGGAAATGAAATGAGTTGTTTGGACTGCCCTGTGCTTAAAATTGAAATGGAAATGGAAATGAAATGAGTTTGTAAATATCTTAGTCTCACACAAGTTAAAGCATGAACATCTTTATTGTCTAGCACATCATCATATAAGCAGTACATCACACGTTCACTCGACTGCAGCTACTGAAGACAGTAGGTGAGTTCTTACACTATAAAACATGCATTTAGGCGGAGTTATAATTACTAAGCATTCTGATTGGCTGACAAGCAATAGCCAATCTACATCTCTTCTTGTAGAAATGAAAAAGCAACTAAGGTATTTTAAACAATAAGCCAAGTGAATAATAATGGGGTTAAACAAAATCGGCATATCTAATAGCCGGGGTTGGTAATACCGTGGGAGACCCAATGGGTCTGTGGGGGGGACCGCCACGGGGGAGACGGGGGTGGACCAACGCGGGGAGCCCGGGGTACTGGTTACAACAGGGCACGCAGGGGCAGACCGACGTGGGGAGTGGGCGGACCCGGTCACGGCAGGTGCTGGAACGGCTGCAACAGGTGTCTGTTTAAACTCGAGCGGTGGGGCATCAGGACCCTGGGACGCCAGACGATGTTCCTTCACATGAAGGAGATGTTGATGGTTGCGTCTGTAGAGGACACCATCGACTTCGACCAGGTAAGAGCGTGGTTCCTTAGAGGGGCCATGAATGTGTCCCAATTTAGTATGTCCTTTATCTGTTTGCAGGCGCACCACTTGTGGTTTGAGTGGCTTTGTGGTCTTGTCATAGAAATGCTTCTGAGTGCCTCGTCTAAACTGCACACGCTTTTGTATTGTGGCGGGGGATCGGACTTTTGGCTGTAGCTGTTGCTGGGAGACAGGCAGTGGTGGAGGCATCTGGCGAGACATTAGCCGCTGGGCTGGGGAGCCTAGAACGCTGTCCCTTGCAATGTTTCGCAGGTTTAGCAGATCCAGGTAGACGTCAGATTTAGCTAGGTAGGAACACTCCATGAGTTGTTTTGCGCTCCGAACAGCACGTTCGGCAAGTCCATTGGACTGTGGGTATTCTGGGCTGCTGGTGACGTGTTGGAAGTTCCACCGTTTAGCAAAGTCCTTGAACTTTTGGCTGGTGAATGGGGTTCCATTGTCAGTCTGAAGACGAGCGGGTACCTCATGCACGGAAAGGTGAATTTTCAGCTTTTGGATCACTGTTTCAGAAGTGGTCATTGGCAGTGTCAATTTTGAACTAGTTGGAGTAGGAGTCCACTAAAACAAGGTAGTGTTTCCCGTGCCATTCAAAGGTGTCAGCAGCCAGTGATGACCATGGTAAGGAGGAAGCCGGCTGGGGCAAGTGGGGCTGCTTTTGCTGATGCGGTGACTGACTGTTGCAGATCGCTCACGATTCTGTTTTTTCACGTATGTACTTATTCATCCCGGGTCAGTAGATCATATTCTGGGCTTGTTTTAGAATGGCCTCCATACCGGGGTGGCCTCCATGGATTTTGTCATAGTACTCGCTACATAAAGTAGGGGGGATGACTGCCTTGTGACCTTTGATGATTATTCCGTCCTGTAGCACCAGCTCATCATGAACCAGGAAGTCGGGTCATATTTCAAGCGGGGTGCTTGACTGTTTGTTTGGCCACCCGTTTCTTATGACAGAGGTCAGCAGCTGTGAGGTTTTGTCTGCAGCTGTGTGTTCGGCAAGGCTGCGTAGGTGATCGGTGGACACGACCGAGACCTTCAGGACTGAGAATTCGTCCTGTTCGAAGTGGTGGTGTTCGCTGGTGGTGCGCGGGGCTCTGGAGATCGTGTCTGCAATGTGCATGTCTTTACCTTTCTTGTAGACGAAGTCAAACCGCTGCAGCCGCATCATCATTCGCTGTAGTCGAGCTAGGGCAGCATGGATAGGCTTGGTCAGGATGGTAACCAGTGTCTGGTGGTCGGTTTCGACCGTGAAGGTTTTGCCGAAAATAAAGTCCATGAATTTCGAACAGGTAAAAACAACGGCAAGTAGTTCCTTCTCGATCTGGGCATAGCATTGTTCAGTTTCTGTCAAGGTGCGTGATGCGTAGGAGATAGGCATCACGTCGCCATCGGTGGCTGTTTTTAGGCAGGCTGCGCCTAGTCTATACTGGGATGCATCGCAGGTGATGGTAACTGGCAGGTTAAGATTGAAGTATGCCAGTGTAGGTGTGCTGGCTAGCTGGAGCTTTAATGTTTCTTTGTGTGTCTTGTGTGGTGGTGTGGGGGGTAAGGGGGAAACTGTTCCGGTCACCTCCTCCGCGGAGAGGCGACTTTTTCCATGTCCCCTCCCCCTTGGCCTAACAGCAAGGGTCGGTGCGGCCTTTCCCAGAGACGTGCCCGGGGCTTCAGCAGCGGGCGCAGAGTGGTCTCTCGGCGCGGAGCGGGCGAGCCCTCGCCGGGGCTCGCCGGAGGGAAGTGCTCCGTTCGCTGGCCCATGGCAGCCTGAAGCCGCGGTCTGCAGAGCTCTGGCCGGCGTGGCGTCCGCAGACTGGGCTCCCTCGTGGGGGACCCGGGGAGAAGAAGAAGCTCCGACTGCCGGCCCGCGGCCAACTTCTACCGCGGGCGTGGCGTGGACTTACCATCTGGAGCGGGGTCCATCACCGGGGATCCCTGGAGGGGAGCTTCGATTGCCGGCCCTGTGGTCTGCGGTGCTTCTGGCTGCGGCGCGAACTTTAAATCTCTGACCGCCGGCCTGGGGCCTACACCAACTTGAAGCCGCAGTCTCCGGTGGGGGAGGCACAGTTTCAGGACTTACCTGGACTTTTTACCTTCTCTGCACATTTGGACGCCCGCAGCGATGGCTGCAGAGGGTTGAGATCCCGACCACAGGGGGAAATGGAGGAGGGCTGGCCAATTTTTGTGCCTACCACCACAGTGATGAATGCTGTGGTGGATGTTTGTGTTAAATTTTTAGTGTGTTTTTGTGTGTTCTTTTTCATTGTACCGCTGCTGGCAAATTCATTTCACTTGCACTTTATGTGCAATGTGAAGAATAAAACTGATTGTATTGATTGTATTGTATTGATTGTATTGTAATGTCTCGAAGGCTGATTGGTGCTGCGGGTACCAAGACCATGCATTGTCCTTGTGGGTCAGTTGTCGTAGAGGGGCAGAGAGTTCACTGAGGTTGGGAATGAATTTACCTAGGTAGTTGACCATAGAAAACATAGACATAGAAAATAGGTGCAGGAGTAGGTCATTCGGCCCTTCGAGCCTGCACCGCCGTTCGATATGATCATGGCTGATCATCCAACTCAGTATCCTGTACCTGCCTTCTCTCCATACCCCCTGATCCCTTTAGCCACAAGGGCCACATCTAACTCCCTCTTAAATATAGCCAATGAACTGGCCTCAACTACCTTCTGTGGCAGAGAATTCCAGAGATTCACCACTCTCTGTGTGAAAAATGTTTTCCCCATGCCGAGGAATCGCTGCAAACTGGTGACGTTGGTTGGGACCAGCAATTCGTTGATGACTGCAGTCTTTAACGGATCAGGTTTTAATCCGTTGCTGGTAAATACATGACCAACGTAGGTAACTTCGGGAACTTGGAAGTTGCATTTCAAAGGGTTGAGTTTGAGATTGATGTCTCTGGCACGGTTTAGAAACTTCTTCAAGTTGGCATCATGCTCGGCCACGTCACGGCCATAAACTATGATATCGTGAACAATGATGGCACATGGATATTCTGCGAATAGTTGTTCCATTGCACGCTGAAAGACCTCGCTGGCAGAGTTGATGCCAAAAGTTGAAGTTCAAGTTCAAGTGAGTTTATTGTCATGTGTCCCTGTATAGGACAATGAAATTCTTGCTTTGCTTAAGCACACAGAAAATAGTAGGCATTTTCTACAAAACAGATAAATGTGTCCATATATCATGATATAAATATATACACACATGAATAAATAAACTGGTAGTGCAAATAACAGAAAGTGGTTGCTAATAATCAGAGTTTTGTCCGAGCCAGGTTTAATAGCCTGATGGCTGAGGGGAAGTAGCTATTCCTGAACCTGGTTGTTGCAGTCTTCAGGCTCCTGTACCTTCTACCTGAAGGTAGCAGGGAGATGAGTGTGTGGCCAGGATGGTGTGGGTCTTTGATGATACTGCCAGCCTTTTTGAGGCAGCGACTGCGATAAATCCCCTCGATGGATGGAAGGTCAGAGCCGATGATGGACTGGGCAGTGTTTACTACTTTTTGTAGTCTTTTCCTCTCCAGGGTGCTCAAATTGCCGAACCAAGCCACGATGCAACCGGTCAGCATGCTCTCGACTGTGCACCTGTAGAAGTTAGAGAGAGTCTTCCTTGACAATCCGACTCTCCGTAATCTTCTCAGGAAGTAGAGGCGCTGATGAGCTTTTTTGATAATTGCGTTAGTGTTCTCGGACCAGGAAAGATCTTCAGAGATGTGCACCCCCAGGAATTTGAAGTTCTTGACCCTTTCAACCATCGACCCGTTGATATAAATGGGGCTGTGGGTCCCCCTCCTACTCCTTCCAAAGTCCACAATCAGTTCCTTGGTTTTGCTGGTGTTGAGGGCCAGGTTATTGCGCTGGCACCATATGGACAGTTGCTCGATCTCTCTTCTGTACTCTGACTCATCCCCATCAGTGATACGCCCCACAATAGTGGTGTCGTCAGCGAACTTGATGATGGAGTTCGCACTGTGGTTCGCTACGCAGTCATGGGTATAGAGTGAATACAGCAGGGGGCTGAGCACGCAGCCTTGAGGTGCTTCCGTGCTGATTGTTATTGAGGCTGACACATTTCCACCAATATGAACAGACTGTGGTCTGTGGACGAGGAAGTCGAGGATCCAGTTGCAGAGGGATGCGCAGAGACCCAGTTCTGCGAGTTTGGTAACCAGTTTGGAGGGGATGATTGTGTTAAATGCCGAGCTGTAATCAATGAATAACAGCCTGACATATGAGTTTTTGTTGTCCAAGTGGTCCAGTGCGGAGTGGAGGGCCAGCGAGATCGCATCCACCGTTGATCTGTTGTGGCGGTACGCGAACTGCAGTGGGTCCAGGTTTTTGTCGATGTAGGAGTTGATTTGCTCCATGATCAACCTCTCAAAGCACTTCTTCACCACCGGCGTTAGTGCCACTGGTCGATAGTCATTGAGGCATGTCACCTTACTCTTCTTGGGCACCGGTATAATTGATGCCCTTTTAAAGCAGGTGGGGACCTCAGACCTCAGAAATGAGAGGTTGAAAATGTCCGTAAAAACTCCCGCCAGTTGGTCCGCACAGGTTTTTAGAACACGACCGGGTATACCATCAGGACCAGGTGCTTTTCGGGGGTTCACCCCTCTGAAGGATTTCCTGACATCGGCCTCTGTGACTGAGACTGAAATGCCATCGCAGCGAATGGGGGATCGGGAAGGCACATCAGTATTCTCCCTGTCAAAGCGTGCGTAAAACGCATTGAGCTCGTCGGGGAGTGATGTTACACCGGCATTCGAGCTGCCTCCTGGTTTTGCCTTGTAGGAGGTGATTGCATTCAGACCCTGCCACAGCTGCCGAACATCTGTCTCGTCCTCCAGTTTGGAGCAGAAGTCCCTTTTGGCCTTTTTGATGGCCTTACCAAGGTCGTATCTGGTCTTCATGTAGGCCACTGTATCATTGGAGGTGAATGCCCTGTGTCTGGACTTCAGGAGAGTGCGGATCTCAAAGTTCATCCAAGGTTTCTGATTGGGAAACACTCGGAAGGTTTTTGTAAGGATGCAGTCCTCCACACATTTCTTTATGAAGTCTGTAACGACTGTGGCATATTCGTTCAAGTCCGTTGCCGAGTCCTTGAACATTGCCCAGTCTACAGACTCCAAACAGTCCTGGAGTTGTTCTTCTGCCCCCCCCCCCCGACCAGCTCTGTGCTGTCCTCACTTCTGGGGGTGCGCTCTTTAATTGCTGCTTGTAGGCAGGAAGAAGCAGCACCGCGGTATGGTCGGACTTACCGAAGTGAGGGCGAGGGATAGAACGATAGGCATTCTTGATGGTGGTGTAGCAGTGGCCGAGGGTGTTAGGTCCTCTGGTGCAGCAGGAGACATGTTGGTGGAAGTTGGGGAGTGATTTCTTGAGGTTCGCCTTATTGAAGTCCCCAGCAATGGTGGTAAATGCCTCGGGGTAAGACGTCTGGTGTTTGTTGACCACGGCCTGCAGCTCCTCCAGTGCCAGACGGACGTCTGCCTGGGGTGGGATGTAGACCGCGGTCAGGATAACGGAGGTGAATTCTCTCGGGAGGTAGAAGGGACGGCACTTCACCGCCAGATGTTCGAGGTGTGGAGAGCAGGAGTTGGACAGGACTGCCACGTCGGAACACCACGCAGAGTTGACCATGAGGCAGACGCCCCCTCCTCTCCCTTTCCCAGATGCCAGGGTACGGTCCATGCGGTGGATGGAGAACCCTTCAGGCTGGACCGCTGAGTCTGGGGAGCTGGGGGTGAGCCATGTCTCTGTGAAACAGAACACAGAGCATTCCCTCAGCTCCCTTTGATAAAGCAGTCTTGCCCTTAAGTCTTCCACTTTGCTTTCAAGGGACTGTACATTAGCCAGTAGGATAGTTGGGAGAGGGGGCCGAAGTCCCCTGCGCTTCATTCTGACCTGAAGTCCTGCCCGACGGCCACGTTTCCGGACACAATGGAGGCTTCCCCTTTGTTTCCAGGTACTGTACTTGCTGTACCTGCTGTTTCTGCGAACCTGCGCTGGAACGGGGATTCCCTCACAGACGGTAGCTCCAGCTCCGTAACGAATGGGGGTTCCCACAAAGTCGGCAGCTGCAGCTCCGTTGTTCCTGGAAGATCCAGCCCGTCGGCTCTGGGGGTCATCCCGGGGTCTCCAGGTACCGTACCTGGGATCCACAGTCGGGTCGGGAGTTCCCCAGCCAGCGTGGGAAAATTTAAAGTCCGGGTTTCCTGCAGCTGCGGGAGATCGCGAAATTGCGAGAGCCTTGAGGTGCTCAAGCAGCTTGTCCGAAATGGCACCGATTTCTGCCGTGTTTCTGATCCAGGTAAGTTGTTGGAAGTTGTAGTTGAGCCTTTTATTTTCCGGAGCTCCGCAAAAGTCGCCGCAGGCAGGCGCCATCTTGCTTCTTTTGGCAACCTTAAAAACCTGTAGCGGCCGAATGGTGTGGCAAAAGTTTTTTAGGGCAGATAATGCTCGGTCCAGTGGTATTTGCCAGACAGAGCTTTTGGCCTCGAGGACTGAGAACACCATTGCATTACCGATCTGTGCCGCTACGTCCTCAGTGGTTCTCATCGGATAGTGTTGGTGTTTAATTGCTGTATTCAAATCTTTAGGGTTGATGCAGATCCGTAACTCTTTCTTGTCTTTCTTGGTGGTTACGACCATGGTGGAGACCCAGTCGGAGGGTTCGCTGACCTCAGCAATGACTCAGAAGGAGATCATGTGTTTAAGTTCGGCGTGTATTCTCTCCCGCATGCCATGGGGGACGCGGTGGGGTGCACGAACTACAGGTGTGACTGCATGATCCACAGTGATCTTGTATATTGTAAGCAACTTGCCAAGTTTGTCATCGAACAAGTCTTTGTAATTGGATAGCATCTGCTGTGTTGGTTCCTATGTGAAACAGAGTTTGTGGACAGCACGCCCGAAATAAACCAGCCCCAGATCATGACATGCATTGATGCCAAGCAAGGTTTCTGAGTTAGGTTAGACAATGTAGAAGATTAGGTTCTTTGTCTGCTCATTGACAGTTCACTTTAAATCAGCTTTCCCCAATGGGTGGATAACTCCCCCCCCCCCCCCCCCCCCCCCCAGCATGTAGGGTGAAGGAGTCCTTTTTCATGAGTTCAGTGGTTCTTATCTTGTTGAGCTTTTTGAGTGACATTACGTTCACTTTGGCACCGGTGTCAACTTTGGCATTCAAGGCCTTGTTATTTATTATCATAGTCACAGCAGGATCCAGCAGCTTACCTGGGGAGCGTAGGTTGAGGGAAGGCACAGTTGAATCAGCGTCTGTGTTATCGGAATCATTCCCATCTTGTTTTTGAAATCAGAATCAGAACCGAAGCGGCACCGTGTACTCATGTGTCGTGGATCGCTGATAAATCATTCGACAGGCTCATCAATCTGCTGCTGTCGGGCAAAAAATCGTGTTCTCTCGAGTATACGGTTTGATGGCAGGTTGCACAGTTCTCTAAACTTTCTCAGTAGGACTGTCGGGTTGTCGATAGTTTCAGCTGGCACCAGTACCTGAACATTCACGTCGAGGTGGGCTGGGGCGAATTCAAAGGTGTCCGCACGGATCATTGCTTCCGGACCCGCTAGATTGAGCAGTAGCGATGCCTTCAGATCGTCGATGCGGATGCGGATATAATGAGCGGATATAATGAGCATCACTCAAACATTCGCCAGCGCTCGGCTATGTCGGAATCAAACGCAAGCGGACTCGGCTTTCGACACGAATTAGCCATGTCATCAAAATCATTCACAAATAAAAACTGATGAACAAAATAAATTGTGGTTAACAGACGAGGGTTGGACCCAGTTTTCTGACACCATGTAAATAACTTAGTCTCACACAGGTTAAAGCATGAACATCTTTATTGTCTAGTTCATCATCATATAAGCAGTACATCACACATTAACCATGCTGCAGCTACTGAAGACAGTAGGCGAGTTCTAACACTATAAAACATGCATTTAGGCGGAGTTATAATTACTAAGCATTCTGATTGGCTAACATGCAATAGCCAATCTACAAGTGCTTGAGATTGAAATGGAAATGGAAATGAAATGAGTTGTTTGGCCTGCCCTGTGCTTGAAATTGAAATGGAAATGAAATTAGTTGTTTGGCCTGCCCTGTGCTTGAAATTGAAATGGAAATGAAATGAAATGAGTTGTTTGGCCTTCCTGAAACCACTCATTTCGGCCCATCTCTGCTTTCTACCAAGCTCTGGTGGGAAGCGGGGGGAGAATCAACGCTCTACATAAAAACAAAATGGGAAGCAGAATTAAAGAATCAAATAACATAAGAAGAATGGTATCAAATGTGTGAAACACAATGTTCATCCACAAGCTCACTAGTATGGAGAGAATTTTGCTGGAAGAATCTATCTCGCTTTTTTATAACACCCAAAATAAAAAGCAGTCAACTTGCTGTCCAACAACACTGTTGGAGGTTGTGTGGGAGTACCGAGGCAGACCACTCACATATTTTCTGGAACTGTGTAAAGATAAGGCCATACTGGGAAAAATTTAATGCAGTTGTAAAAAATATCTTGGGTTATAAAATCCCAAATACCTGCCCTGTGATGTATCTTGGTCTTATTAAAGATATTGTAAAAATAGAAGATACATATTTGATTAAAGTTTTGCTTGCAGCAAGTAAGAAGGCCATTATTAGGCAGTGGCTTAATGAAAAAAGTCCAAAACAGTGGTTAGAAATTGTGCGAGACATCTTTAATATGGAGAAATTGACATATTCCTTGAGAGTCAAGGAGAATTCATTTGAGAAGAGCTGGGAAAAATGGACCGTTTATTTGAGCCATGACACCAATTAGATAAATGCCGAGCTAGATATGGGAAGATTGTGTTATATAGAACTAGATGGTATGTTTGTATGAATATTGAATTATCTCCAGATAACTAATCAATGTAATGTTTTTTCTTTTTTAATTTGATAAGTGAACCACACGGTCTTATTCCAATTTTGTCCCCCTATCTACTTATTTTTTAATTTTGATTGCTGTTTTTCTTATTTCGTTTTATTTATGGTGATGGTGTTGCACTGTTTTGTATATATCTCTGAAAAATCAATAAAAATTTAAGTGAAAAAAAAGGAAATGGAAATGGAAATGAAATGAGTTGTTTGACCTGCCCTGTGCTTGAAATTGAAATGGAAATGAAATGTTTGGCCTGTCCTGTGCTTGAAATTGAAATGGAAATGAAATGAGTTGTTTGGCCTGCCTGAAACCACTCATTTCGGCCCACAAGGCCCCTATTAGCCGAGAAACCAGCCCTTTTTGCCCAAAATGCCCATAATAGCCCAGGTGGGGTATTTTGACCCAAAAGGCCCGTGCCATGCCAGGAGATGTCCAGGAGAAGTGCCTTTCACTGAGATTTCACTCAGATTTTTTTTAAAGAGCCCCTTCGGCCCATCAAGTCTGTACTAGCCCAGGAGGAGTCCCTTCGGCCCATCAATAAGTATTCCCACTGAAAGTATTAAACCTCACCTCAGTATTTTTCTCCCTCCCTTTATTGGCTCCCTGTGAGATGCAGGCCAGGATAGACTTTCCTCCTTTATTGCTGTGATCTGCAGAAAAATATGAAAAATGTCTTAAATTGATTCTCCACCCTCTCCCCCTCCTCTCTCACAGTCTCTCACCAGTTTTGGGCCAAATTTCTGGCGGTTTCTGAGCCATCAGCCCATCAACCCTGCGTGACTGAGCTGCCAGCCCACCAGGCCTGAGTGACTGAGCTGCCAACCAGGCCTGAGTGACTGAGCTGCTAGCCCACCAGGCCTGAGTGACAGAGCTGCTAGCCCACCAGGCCTGAGTGACTGAGCTGCCAACCAGGCCTGAGTGACTGAGCTGCCAGCCCACCAGGCCTGAGTGACAGAGCTGGCAGCCCACCAGGCCTGAGTGACTGAGCTGCCAGCCCACCAGGCCTGAGTGACTGAGCTGCCAGCCCAAAAATCCATTTGGCACACTATGTCCATACTAGCCCTCTGGAAACCAGTCCCTTTGACCTACAACACCGATACTAGCGCTCTGGAAAGCCCTCCCCCCCCCCCCCCGCTGGCCACCAATATTGGAATTGGTGGAGAGGTGGAATATTGCGTTGGGGGACCAGCCCTCCCGTGTGAACATGGGACCCAACGGGTTCCACTTAGTCTAGTTTATTTCTAAATGCCATTGCATTATGGAAACATAGAAACATAGAAAATAGGTGCAGGAGTAGGCCATTCGGCCCTTCGAGCCTGCACCGTCATTCAATATGATCATGGCTGATCATCCAACTCAGTATCCTGTACCTGCCTTCTCTCCATACCCCCTGATCCCTTTTGCCACAAGGGCCACATCTAACTCCCTTTTAAATATAGCCAATGAACTGGCCTCAACTACCTTCTGTGGCAGAGAATTCCACAGATTCACCACTCTCTGTGTGAAAAATGTTTTTCTCATCTCGGTCCTAAAATACTTTCCCCTTATCCCCTTGTTCTGGACTTCCCCAACATCGGGAACAATCTTCCTGCATCTAGCCTGTCCAACCCCTTAAGAATTTTGTAAGTTTCAATAAGATCCCCCCTCAATCTTCTAAATTCTAGCGAGTACAAGCGCTGATACTCTCCGTATTCTTTTCCTAACCAGCAGATATTGCAGGTAATTAAAGTTCAAGCTATTGCTGGCCTGTCAACTATTACTACCACTGTTTACTGTATCTATTTGATAGGAAATGTGCTGTGCCTTAGGAATGAGTAATTATGTTGTTATTGAGGATCCAAGAAAGATGCCATGAGTCATCTGGTTTTGCTAATTACACTGAGATCATAGTTTGTTCACAAGGAATTTGTTTCCTGGTCAGTTAATATTAATTTTTATATTCAGCCTGAGTGGACTACTCTGAGCAAAAATATATTTACTTGCTTATTTTCTAGATCTTGTAGCCATGCAACCCTGGATAATGACTCAATAAAACAACTCAAATAAAAAGGCAAGGGCATATTACAATGAATGTCATGGTGAAGTGTATCTTTTGAACACTTAAAATGATTTAGAAGCTTGGATATCCCAAAGGAGTACTCCAGTATGAGCTATAAATGCCCTCTGTGATGTTTCTGGTACATCCTCCATAATATTGCACAATGTCATGAAACTGATTTACATGGGAGGCTGACCAAGACAATTCAGATGCAAGTGTCCAAACCCAAGTTGGTAACATTTACAGGAAAATAAATACTTACATTCTCAAAATCCAAAAGACCTTTAGATAGCAGCATTTTTCTTTTGGAGTATATGAGCAAACATTAAAATGCGGGTATTCTTTGTCTTCCCATTTCTGCCCTTCCAATATTCATAAACAGAATATTCTATTGCAGCTTTACTTGTAGAACACAAATCAAAACACTAGAAAATAAATAAGCCACAAGGGACTGTCCACACTGTGCAACAGAGACAAATGCTCTCACATTTGCAGAAAATAATTCTCCTAGTAGTTATTTTTTCAATTTATTAAGGGCCTGCCCCACTAACGCGACTTTTCAGCAACTGTCTTCGACCTTCAAGCTCGAGGGCACTCTCCTGAAAGACCTCAAGCTGGATCGATCATCAGCGATGAAACTGCGAGCCGGATCGACCGTATGCACACACACACACACACACACATGCCACGACCTAGCTGAGGCCTCGAGTATGCAGGGACTACTCTCGAGCATAAAGGAGAATTACAAAGACCTCTTAGGATCTCATGTCGAACATGCTGCGAGTATGAGATGAGGGCAAACTCTTCTAAACTCGCGAATTAGGTTGCTGCAGTGGGACAGGCCCGATATTCATTTCAGAGCTGCAAAATAATCTAATGATATCTCATAAAGGTGGGAATAAGATTCTTCATTTAGTTGGAAGATTATTATCTGAAGTGTTTTGAAAGCGCAGAGAAGTAATTTTCCCCTTCCCTCACTATGGAATTGATCAATTGTTCAATTTGCTGAGATCAACATAGAAACATAGAAAATAGATGCAGGAGGAGGCCATTCGGCCCTTCGAGCCAGCACCGCCATTCATTGTGATCATGGCTGATCGTCCCCTATCAATAACCCGTGCCTGCCATCTCCCCATATCCCTTGACTCCACAAGCCCCTAGAGCTCTATCTAACTCTCTCTTAAATCCATCCAGTGATTTGGCCTCCACTGCCCTCTGTGGCAGGGAATTCCATAAATTTACAACTCTCTAAGTTAAAAAGTTTTTTCTCACCTCAATCTTAAATGACCTCCCCTTTATTCTAAGACTGTGGCAACATTGGGAACATTATTCCTGCAGCTAGCTTGTCCAGTCCTTTTATAATTTTATATGTTTTTATAAGATATTCCCCTCATCCTTCTAAACTCCAGTGAATACAAGCCTAAACATTTCAATCTTTCCTCATATGACAGTCCCGCCATCCCAGGGATCAATCTCATGAACCTACACTGCACTGCCTCAATCACAAGGATGTCCATCCTCAAATTAGGAGACCAAAAATGTACACAATACTCCAGATGTGGTCTCACCAGAGCCCTATACAACTGCAGAAGAACCTCTTTTCTCCTATACTGAAATTATCTTGTTATGAAGGCTAACATTCCATTAGCATGTACCTGCACGCCAACTTTCAGTGATCGGTGTACAAGGACACCCAGGTCTGGCTGTACCTCCCCCTTACCTAACCTAACCCCATTGAGATAATAATCTGCCCCCTTGTTTTTGCCACCAAAGTGGATGACCTCACATTTATCTATATTATACTGCATCTGCCACACATCTGCCCACTCACTCAACTTGTCCAGTTCACCCAGCAACCTCCTAACATCCTCTTCACAGTTCGCACTGCCACCCAGCTTTGTGTCATCCACAAACTTGCTAGTGTTGCTCCTAATTCTCTCTTCCAAATCATTAATATATATAGTAAACAGTTGCGGCCCTAACACCGAGCCTTGTGGCACCCCACTCGCCACTGCCTGCCCTTCTGAAAAGGAGCCGTTCACTCCTACTCTTCGCTTTCGGTCTGCCAACCAATTTTCTATCCACGTCAATACCCTACCCCCAATACCATGTGCTCTAATTTTAGTCATCACTCCCGATCTTATCAAAGGCTTTCTGAAAGTCTAGATACACTACATCCACTGGCACCCCTACATCCATGTTACTTGTCACATCCTCAAAAAATTCCAGCAGATTATTCAAGCATGATTTCCCTTTCATAAATCCATGTTGACTTGGACTAATCCTTTTTACTGTTATCCAAATGCCCCATTATTACCTCTTTAATAATTGACTCTAGCATCTTTCCTACCACTGAAGTCAGACTAACTGGTCTGTAATTCCCCGTTTTCTCTCTCGCTCCTTGCTTGAAAAGTGGGATAACATTAGCTATCCTCCAATCCACAGGAACTGATCCTGAATCTATTGAACATTGGAAAATGATCACCAATGCATCCACTATTTCTAGAGCCACCTCCCTGAGGGCCCTGGGATGCGGACCATCAGGCACAGGGGATTTATCATCCTTCAGTCCCATTAACCTACTCAATGAACATTTATTTTAGTTCCTCTACCCCCTTAGATCCTCTGTCCTCTAGTACATCTGGGAGATTGTTTGTGTCTTCCTTAGTGAAGACAGATTCGAAGTACAGAAGTATTCAACTCTTCTGCCATTTCCCTGTTGCCCATAATAATTTCACCCGTGTCTGCCTTCAAGGGACTCACATTTGACTGCTACTCTTTTTCCCTTAACATATCTAAAGAAGCTTTTGCTGTTCTTCTTTATATTCCTGGCCAGCTTCCCCTCGTACTTCATCTTTTCAGCCCGTATTGCCCGTTTTGTTTCCTTCTGTTGTCCTATGAAAGTTTCCCAATCCTCTGGCTTCTGGATACTCTTTGCTGTGTTATACATCTTTTCTTTTAGTTTTATTCTATCCCTAACTTCTCTTGTCAGCCACGGTTGCCTCGTACTCCCCTTAGAATCTTTCTTCCTTTTTGGAATGAAATGATCCTGCGTCTCCCGGATTATTCCTGCCATTGCTGTTCCACCGTCATTCCTGCTAGGATCCCTTTCTAGTCTACTTTGGCCAGCTCCCCTCTCATGCCTTCCTAGTCCCCTTTGTTCAACTGCAGCACTGACACTTCCGATTTAACATTCTCCTTCTCAAATTGCAGATTAAAACTAATCATATTATGATCACTACCTCCAAGCGATTCCTTTACCTCGAGTTCTCTTATCATATCTGGTTCATTGGACAACACTAAATCCAGAATTGCCTTTTCTCTGTTCAGCTCCATTACAAGCTGCTCTAAGAATCCATCTCGGAGGCATTCTACAAACTCTCTTTCTTGGGGTCCTTTATTAGTTGAGTATTTTTTACAACATACGAGATATTTGATTTGCCATACAGTAATACCAATAAAGAGCAACAAAACCCAAATACATTTTAAACATGAACATCCACCATAGTGACTCCCCCACATTCCTCACTGTGATGGAAGGCAAAAAAAGGTCAATCTTCTTTGTTCTCCCGCGATCAGGGCACAAGAACCTGCCGGAAGACGAGCTCTCCGCGTTGGGGCAATCAAGCTCCCGCATCACAGCTCTCCGCGCCGGGCGATCGGACCCCGGGTTGGGGCTGGTCAAACCTTCTGTAAGTTGGAGCTTCCCGACATCAGTCTCCACCCGAGATTACGAACTCCTCGATGGTGAAATCCAAAAACAGCGGTTGGAGCGTCGATTTCAGGCAAGGGATTGTAGGCTCCGATGGTAAGTGGGGCTCAGTCAGTCTCGAGCAAGGCCACCAGCTCCATGATGTTAGGCTGCACAGCGACCAACGAAATGATCCAGAAAACAATCTCATCTCCGGCATGGTAAGAGATTGAAAAATGTTTCCCCCACACAAAACAAACCAGAGAACATTAACACATAATTTTAAAACACACTAAAAATAACAAAAAAAGCCGAAACAACAGACAGACTGTTGGCGAGGCTGCCATCGCTGACGGCGCCACCCTACTAAATGACTAGTTCTCAGGGGATTGCAGGAATGCCAGTCACATTTCTGTTCTACTAATATGAAAATAAAATAATTGTATAGTTACTTAACTGGATTGTTAGAATTTGACTACCAGCAAGTCACAAATTGCATCTTTATGAGATCTCCATAGTATTTTGTCTAAAACATTTTGTTAACAGCGGCACAGTGACATAGCAGTAGAGTGTAAAACCTGGCCAAAACAGAGCAGGAATAGCACCAAAATTTAGTAAAGGATTCATGCATTGCTAGGCCATTTTGATCAAGTCTGTGTTTCTGCAGATATATGACAAGCTGCTGATCAGTGTTGCAGATAAGAAATGTATGAGTGTCTCTTCAATTGTAGAATGAATGAGATTTCCGCAGAGGACCTCCAGAGAAGTGAAAATGCATGATTGAATGGATTACTGCAACAGCATTGTAAATATTGTTAATACTGTTACTAGACAGGTACCCTGCTGTTTGTTGATTGGTCAAAGTGTTAAGCCCTGGCAGGTTTGTTTGAGTACCAGGGTAAATGTTGCATTATTTAAGTTAAGTTAGCTTCTTCCAGAAGCTTCTCCTGAAACAATGTATGGGAGATGCTGCTATTGGTTTGGGGAACTGTCAATAATGTATTGCTATAATTAATATGTTTGATTGGATTGTAAAGAGACCACCCCTATGTAGTTCGGCCCCTCAAGATTCCGGGACCTATAAAAGGCAGCCCCCACGAGGTCCTTTGTCGATCTTCTGGAAGTGCCCTTGGGACTTCGTGACCTTTTGGAGTGTTTATGCTTGCACGAAGCTGAAGGGATTGGCCAGCCAGATACAAGGATCGAACCCGTGGTGGTTTAGGTATCGTAGAGGGGAATTTGTTGTGCAATCCAAAAATCAAGATTAGTTGTTCCAGTGCTTGACTCAGTGGTTTTTGACTGAACTAGAGTGGGGGGGAAAGCTTGAGAAGAGCGTGTTTACAAGAGTTGCTTGTAAGTGCCAGAGACCCGGGTTCGATCCTGACTATGGGTGCTGCCTATACAGAGTTTTGTACGTTCTGCCTGTGACTGTGTGGGTTTTCTCCAGATGCTCCGGTTTTACTCCCACTCTATAAAGACGTAGACGTTTACAGGTTAATTGGCTTCTGGTAATTTTAAATTGTCCGTAGTGTGTAGGATGGGGTTAGTGTACGGGGTGATTACTGGTCGGCACCGAGTCGGTGTGCCGAAGGGCCTGTTTCCACCTGTATCTCTAAAGTCTAAAATCGAAAGACTACACAATAGAATTGTAGATTCAGCTTCAATTAATGTCGGCATTGAATGCAAGTAATCTTTTCCAAAAAATTACTTTCTGGAGTCTATTCCCAGTTGGGACAGTCAGTCCTGGCTCACAATATGTGGGCACCATTAACACAGGAACACAGAATTGACAGCTACTTAAGATTGACTAAATTAGTTTTTGGGCAACCATTAAATTAACATTTTACTATGACACTTAGCTGCATGAAAAGCTAATTGTAATAACTGCAACCTATATTGGCAACATATTATTCACACCAAATTTATGATGACAGTAAAGTCAATGATATTGCAATGTGATGAAAAATAAAATTGAAAGTGTGATATACCAATGGCTCAATATGGTGTCCCAGATTGTTCTAATGGTGTCCCAGATTGTTCTAACTGCAAGGAGATTTTAGTCAGTTTACTAGACTAGGTGGGACCCATTGGGTCCCAGCTTCACACGGGAGGGCTGGACCACCAACGCAATATTCCACCTCTCCACCAATTCCAATTTTGCTGGCCAGTGGGGGGGGTGCTTTCTGGATCGCTAGCACGGTTGTTGTGGGCCGAAGGGACTGGTTTCCATAGGGCTAGTATGGACATTGTGGGCCAAATGGATTCTTGGGCTGGCAATTCAGTCACTGAGGCTTGGCAGCTCAGGCACTCAGGCCTGGCAGGCTAGCAGCTCAGTAACTCAGGCCTCGCGGGCTGGCGGGCTGGCGGGCTGGCAGCTCAGAAACTGCGAGAAATGCTGCCCAAAAGGTGACAGACTGTGAGAGAGAAGGGGGAGCGGGTGGAGAATCAATTTTAGACAATTTCATATTTTTTTACAGATCACAGCAAGTCTATCCTTGTGTGGATCTCTGGAACGCTAGTATGAGTGTGGTGGGCTGAAGGGACTGGTTTTCAGAGGGCTAGTATGGACATTGTGGACTGTGGATTCTTGGACTCGCAGTTCAGTGAGTCATGGCTGGTGGGCTGGCAGTTCACTAAGTCATGGCTGGTGGGCTGGCAATTCACTAAGTCATGGCTGGTGGGCTGGCACTTCTGTCACTTACAGCTGGTGGGCTGGCAGTTCACTAACTCATGGCTGGTGGGCTGGCAGTTCAGTGACTTACAGCTGGTGGGCTGGCAGTTCACTTACACATGGCTGGTGGGCTGGCAGTCCAGTAACTCATGGCTGGTGTGGTGGCAGTTCACTCAGTCACCCCTCCTCTCTTCACCCCCCCACTGCTCCTTGCCATTCCCCTCCCCTCCCATGCATTCAGTCCATCTGCCCTCAACCTCCCCCCTGTGCACTCTTAGTGGCTCTCCGATAGTGCGGCCATTCCTGCCTATTAGGTTCCCATTGTGATGAAGAACACGCAGGCATGGCAAGTGGAAATAGGAATTATTAAAGTTTAAAATGTGAATGACTCTTAAAATATAACAACAATTTAAATGTGAAAGATGAGATTTATCAAGTTCAGTTCATTCTTATTATGTCTCTTGTTGTGGTCTGCTGCTCACTGCCTCTTGATGACTATTTGCTGTTGATAAATAAAGAGACAATTTTAATATAGAGAGATTGATCGGTCAAATTTTAACAAAGAAAATCTGAGAATTTACCTCAAAAGTCATAATTCAACAAAGCACACTTTCAATGACAACATGCTTGGTCGATGTTCCATCCTTCAGGAAAGCGTTAACATTTTCCTTCATCTTTCCTCGGCTAAGAGCCAAATATAGTTATCCACGCTGAAATACCGTTGTCGAGGTAGATCAACACCTTCTATCGAGGTAGATCAACACCGGGTGATATCTGGATAGTGCTGCCGGGGGAGATAAAGGAATCAGATATGATGACGCCATTTAAGAGTAATTTAGACTGACGCTTAAATATAGCGAGGACTGGAAAGGTATGATCCAAATGCATACAAAAGAGATCAGTGTAGATAATCAAAACAATCGGCATCGACTTGGTACAATAATAATTTGTGTCAGAAAATGCTGAGTGGAATTCCACAGGGGTGTCAATGACATGAATGGTCATTATTTGGTTTAATTCTTCAAAATCTACAATTTCAATGTTGCAAAAATACTGCATTATGCAATTAAACCTCAAGGCAAAAATATTTCTGAAATATCTGTGCCATAGAAATTCATGGCCACTGATCTATAACTTTAATTAACCAAAAACAGACTGAGGTAAGTAACGCAATGAAGAAGAATGGAATGTGTTTAGAGATTCAATCCAACAGGTTGGGGAGATCATCTGGGAAGTGTTTACTATAGCATAGTTTTGTTTGGAAAAAAATTAAGTGGCAAGAAGAAAGACACTTCATTAATGAAATAAAGGCAATTTCAATCAGTCTAAAGGAAAGCTATTGCATTGAAGCCAAAAAGATAGACATTTGAGAGATTTTACAACTAAAAGAAGCAAATAGAAGATACAGACTGAACATATTCCCATTTGATCCAGAAGCAGGTCTACAAAAAAATGGAGTTTCTTGATGGTGAAGAAATTGCACTTTATATTAAACTATATTAGATATTTATCTAATCAAGATGCAAACATTCTAAATAGAAAGTACAAAAGGGATGCAAAAGCATATTCTAAAAGCTTTGATGGGATATGATGAAAAATTGGCAGGTGAAGTAAAGGGATTAAAAAAATAGTTAAAGCATCTGAAGGAAAGGAAGGGCCAGTTGAAACAGAATATTTTTTCAAGGTTTCAAGGTCAGTTTATTGTCACATGTACCAATTAAGGTACAGTGAAATTCGAATCACCATACAGCCATACTAAAAAAAAAGCACCAAGACACACAACTACATAAAAGTTAACATAAACATCCACCACAGCGGCTTCCCCACATTCTCCACTTTGATGGAAGGCAATAATGTCCAATCTTCTTCCTCTTTTGAAGATGAAGGAAAGGAGATATAGATCTGAGCTTGGCCTTAATTTTTATAAGAGTAATATTATACAAATTGAACAATATGTGAAAGTAGGACAATTACGCACACATAAGAACGTTCTGCTGGGAAAATGGAGCTCAGATATGCAAAAGCCACATTGTCTCTATGCACGAGGATATCAGAAGAAACAGCAGAGACAACTATAATCTTTCAAACACCTTTGAAAACAAGAACAATAATTTACAGCATTTCGTATGAACTTAAGAATTGCAAAATGCTTCTCAACTAATCTAATTCCCTAAAGAAAGCAGTCTGTTTGCACTTAGCATGGTGCACAAGCAGCAATGTGGTAATGACCAAATAATTTGTTTTAGTAACTTTGACTGAATGATACATTGGCCAAGAACCAAAGATATTTGGAGGCAAGAAATGCTGCCAATTGATTCACTCCTGACAGGGTTGGATGTGTAAGTCAAACACGAGCATTTCCAAAGCAATAAAGCTGTTCAAAATGGGGATTATTAAATTAACATAATCAATCAGACTAACATTCCTCAGTAAAACCAGAAAGTATTGGAATCACTCAGCTGTTTAGGTTCATCTGTGAAGAGACAAATAGAGTTAACATTTCCACGAGTAGTTGCTCTACTCAATAACCAAAAATATGTAGCCTCCTTTTGCTTTGGTATTTAATTTAATTCACATGTTTAGTCGATACTGTTTTATTATTAATGTTTTATGTGTCATTCCTAACTGTGACTGTATGTCATGTTGTCACTTGCGGGTGGAGCGCCAAGGCAAATTCCTTGTATGTGAATACTTGGCCAATAAACACATTCATTCATTCATTCATTCATTCATTCATTCATTCATTCATTTCTGGTCAATGATTCTTCATAGGCTCTGCTGATTTGACTTGAACACTAGCTTTATTTTTCCCTCTGCCATTGAATTCATTGGTAAGTTTCTACTTTTAATATATTTTCTTGCATTGCAATATTTTTCTATTGTATTGATATAACATTCACTGTCCTACTTTCAATATACTAAAGACATTTCAGCAAATCACATGGGATCCAGGGAGAGTTAGCTAACTGAATACAGAATTGGATTAATGGGAGGAAACAGAGGGTGGTGGTGGAAGATTGTTAATTGGAATGAAAGCCCGGGACTTGTTGTCTGCCTCATGGAAATAACTAGCAGATAACTTATATTTATATTACTAAAAGTCTGATCTTGACCACTTCCTGTTGTTCTGTATATGATTTTAGAAAAAACGCTGCCACTTATGGCTGTGATTTTTGGCCATCTTTGAGTAAGATGGTCCCCCTCCACTACGCAGGACAAGAGGATTTTTCCCATCTATGAAAAATTAAAGAGATATTAGTGTTTAAAAAATGTTGAGATTCTCTCTCCTGAAGGCCACGCCTCTTCCGGAGGGATTTAAAAACCCGGAAGTGCCTCAGTCAGCCTCTGCAAGATGGGGGAGCGAGAGGGTCATGTCTCTCAGTCTGAGATGTGAATAACACTGAATACATGTCTACTAAACTGTGAGTGGATTTACTGACCTGTCAGTGCCCTTAATGTGGTTTGAAAATATAGTTTGGAAATGCTAAAGCTGTGTTGCCTTTGGTTTGGAAATGCTAAAGCTGTGTTTCCTTTTGTTTAGAAATGCTAAAGCTGTGTTGCCTTTGGTTTGGAAATGCTAAAACTATGTTGCCTTTGGTTTGGAAATGCTAAAGCTGTGTTGCCTTTGGTTTGGAAATGCTAAAGTTGCCTTGCCCAATGAAAGTTGCCTTGCCTAATTAAAGTTGCCTTGCCTAATTCAAGTTGCCTTGCCTAATTAAAGTTGCCTTGCCTTCAATATAATTAAAAGTCTAATCTTGATCACTTCCTGTTTGCACTTTATATTGATTTTAGAAAAAGACTACCACGTACGGCTGTGATTTTTGGCCATCTTACTCAGTCCCCATCTGCTCATCAGGTACTGAGGATTTTTCCCATCGATGAAAAATAAAAGAGTTATAAGTGTTTAAAAAATGTTGAGATTCTCTCTCCTGTCAATCACTCCATGAAGGCCATGCCCCTTCTGGTGGGAGGGGGAGGAACTATAAAACCTAGAAGTGTGGGCATGGCTCAGTCTCTGCAAGATGGAGGAGGGACAGTTCATGACTCGCTGTCTTTAGTGGCCTTGCAACCTGGTTGAAGTGGTAAGAAACTAAACTTGAATTTGGGGGCCTTGCACCCTGCTTGAAATTGAATGTCAAGGAATACCCGTGAGTCAACTGCCAGCCTACCAGCCGTGAGAGAGTGAGCTGCCAGCACAACAAGCTTGAGTGACTGAGCTGTCACCCCAAGAATCTATTTGGCCCACAATGTCCATACTAGCCCACTGGAAACCAGTACCTTTAGCCCACAACACCCATACTAGCGCTCCAGAGACAGAGAGAGAGGGGCAGAGACAGGGGGAGGGGGGAGAGAGTGGGGTTAAAGATGGGGGCAGAGAGGGGGCTAGATGGGGGAAGGAGAAGGGGGAGAGGTGGGGGGAAGGGAGGGGGAGGAGGTGAGGGGGGAGAGAGGGGGGAGGGGGAGAGAGGGTGAGAGACATTAGGGGTGGAGAGAGGTGGGAGAGGGGAGGGTAGGGGGATGGGGAGAGAGAAGAGGGGGGAGAGAGAGGAGGGGTGATTTAGGGGAGGTAGAGGAGGGGAGGGGGAGAGGTTGGTGATGGGGGTGAAGGAAGGGGAGAGAGGAGGGGGAGAGAGGAGGGGGAGGGGTAGAGGGGGGTGAGAGGGAGGGGGAGAAAGAAGGAGGGGGAAGAGGATGAGAGGGGGTGAGAGGAGGAGGGGAGAGTGGTGAGCGAGCGGCCGGGTGCAGTGAGAGCAGCCGGGCGCAGAGCGAGAGGTTGGGCGACGTCACTAACAGCATGTGAATACAGCACGTAGACCCATTGTGACGTCATCACGTCATCAGCCAAAGCCAGCCGGTTTCATTTTCAAATTTATTTCAGATTTGTGAACATTTTGATTAATAACTCAAGAAATAAAGGACGACATTTTCAGGTAAGCTGATTTTGGACTCCAAGGGGTAAATCTCTACCCCCCTCCCCCCCGCACACACACTAACTACCCCCTGGATATTATATTAATATTATTAATTTGCTCCTTTTACCCCATAATGGCCCTATCTACTGACGCGTAGCCCCCAACTCACTGACGCGTAGCCCCCAACTCACAGGCGCTTCTAGAGAGGGAGCAGGGGGGGGAGGATAAAGAGTGAGGGCAGAAAGAGAAGGGGCAGAGACAGAGAGAGAGGGGCAGAGACAGAGAGAGGGGCAAGAGACAGAGGGAGAGGGGGGTGGAGGGAAGGAGAGGGATGGTGGGAATGGAGGGGGAGAAGTGGGTGGAAGGGACGGTGAGAGGTGGGGGGAACGGAGGGTGAGAGGTGGGGGAAAGGGAGGGAGGAGGGGGTGAGGGGGGAGGGGTGAGAGGGGGGAGGGGGTGAGTGGGGGGAGGGGTGAGATGGGGGTATGGATGGGAGGTGCGAAGGGGTGAGGAGGGAGAGAGGGGGGAGAAGGGGGGGTGGAGAATGGGGGGGAGAAGGGGGGGGAGGGGGGGGTGGAGAATGGGGGGGAGAAGGGGGGGAAGGGGGCGTGAGGAGAGGGGGAGTTGTCACCGAACTGAACTCACTGTGGAATGATTCCATTAACGGAGCCACTCTGCTGCTAAATTCTAAGTAGTCCCTGCCTTCCCTATGAAAGCCTCCTCGTCCCCATCAGATGCCGAGTTCCCAGAGCCCTGGTTAAACGCGGGGGCCACTCACGGTTAAGTCTGTGAAAGCGGCCCCATCAGAGACTGAGGCCTCGTATCCTCAGTGCTTCAGACCCCGAGTACGGGGAGGGGGTGGGGGGTGGAGGGTGGAGTGGGCGGGCGGGTGTGATCCCAGAGTGAGCCTGCGGGCAGCCAGCGATGATGACGAAAGCAGCGGGGGGACCAGCCAATTTTGGCTTCAGCCAGCGTGACAGAGCCGAGCCGGGCCGGGAGGGGGGGGTTGAAGAGCCTCCTTAGTGGAGGAGAGCCGGGCGGTAGCAGCCGTTATTGTCACCCGGGAGACGCGATAAAAGGTGGCCAGCAGGATGTGACATAATGACTGAGTGGGGGGGGGGGGGTGAAGATTGTTATTTAAAATGTGCACATAATAATGACTAAATTTAATGAGGAGTGGATGAGTGAATGTAAAAGTAAAATCGCTAGTGAAATGGTAAAAATCTCGGCGTTTTTACATCTGGTTTTGGCGGAATAACGAATCAAAGGCAAAATAAATGACATACACACACACACAAACACACACACACACAGTTTTAAAAGTATATAGATATAGATATGATGGGCCAGGTGTGAGAAAACGTGACTAGCTTGAATGGAACATCTTGGTTAGCATGGATGAGTTGGGCAGAAGGGCCTGTTTCAGTGCTCTATGGCTGTTTCCTTTGTGACCACTGCTGATTGATCTATCTATCTATCTATCTATCTATCTATCTATCTATCTATCTATCTATCTATCTATCTATCTATCTATCTATCTATCTATCTATCTATCTATCTATCTATCTATCTATCTATCTATCTATCTATCTATCTATCTATCTAAAATAAAATGTGGTTGGTTTGAAAAAGAACAGCAAATGGTCGTTGGTGGTGGTTGGTTTGAAAGAATGCACAGCAAATGGTTGTTGGTGATGGTTGGTTTGAAAGAAAGCACGGCAAATGGTTGTGATGGTGGTTGGTTAGAAAGAAAGCTCAGCAAATGGTTGTTGGCGGTGGTTGGTTTGAAATAAAACACAGCAAATGGTTGTTGGTGGTGGTTGGTTTGAAAGAAAGCACAGCAAACAGTTGTTGGTGGTGGTTGGTTTGAGATAAAGCACAGCAAACGGTTGTTGGTGGTGGTTGGTTTGAAATAAAGGTCAGCAAATGGTTAAAAGTCGAAACTTGACAACTTCCTGTTTGCTCTGTATATTGATTCAAGATAAAATGCTACCACTTATGGCTGTGATCTTTGGCCATCTTACCCCCCACACTCATCAGATGAAGAGGATTCTTCCCATCAATGAAAAATAAAAGTGTTATTAGTGTTAATAAAATGTTGAGAATCTCTCTCCTGTCAATCACGCCATGAAGGCCACGCCCCTTCCGGTGGGAGGTGTTATATAACCCGGCAGAGTGGGTGTGGCTCAGTCTCTGCAAGATGGGTGAGGGAGAGGTCACAACTCTGTCTGAGCTGTGAATCGACTGAACACACTGAATGTCCACTGAACTGTGAGTGTGGTGTTTATGTGGTGTTTTGTGTGGCTTTATGGTGGTTTGAATTGGGTGGCCTTGCACACTGCATGAAATGGTATGAAACTGCATTTGAATTTGGTGGCCTTGCACCCTGCATGAAGTGGTATGAAACTGCACTTGAATTTGTTGGCCTTGCACCCTGCTTGAAGTGGTATGAAACTGCACTTGCATTAGGTGGCGTGGCACCCTGCTTGAAGTGGCATGAAACTGTGCTTGAATTTGGTGGCCTTGCACCCTGCTTGGTGGCATGAAACTGCATTTGAATTTGGTAGCCTTGCACCCTGCTTGAAGTAGCATGAAAATGCACGAATTTGGTGGCCTTGCCCCCTGCTTGAAGTGATATGAAAATGCACTTGAATTTGGTGGCCTTGCACCCTGCTTGAAATGGCATAAAACTGCACTTGAATTTGGTTGCCTTGCACCCTGCTTGAAGTGGTATGAAACTGAACTTGAACTTGGTGGACCTGCACCCTGCTTGAAGTGGTATGAAACTGCACTTGAATTTGGTGGCCTTGCAACGTGCTTTAAGTGGTATGAAACTGCACTTGAATTTGGTGGCCTTGCATCCTGCTTGAAGTGGTATGAAACTGCACTTAAATTTGGTGGCCTTGGTCCCTGCTTGAAGTGGTATGAAACTGAACTTGAATTTGGTGGCCTTACACCCTGCTTGAAGTGTTATGAAACTGCACTTGAATTCATTGGCCTTGCAAGCTACTTGAAGTGGTATGAAACTGCACTTGAATTCGGTGGCTTTGCACCCTGCTTGAAGTGGTCGGAAACTGCACTTGAATTTGGTGGCCTTGCACCCTGCTTGAAATGGTAGGAAACTGCATTTGAGTTTGGTGGCCTTGCACCCTGCTTGAAATGGTATTTCAAGGAATAGCCGTGAGTCAACTGCCAACCCACCAACCGTGAGTGAGCTGCCAGCACATCAGGCTTGAATGACTGAGCTGCCACCCCAAGAATCTATTTGGCCCACAATATTACCCCCCCCCCCCCATGCAATGAGTTGTTTGGCAATTTGCTGGCCTGCACTCTGCTTGAAATGCCGTGAAATTGGATTGGCTGGCCTGACCTCAGCTTGAATTGCTGTGAAATTTGATTGGCTGGCATGCATTATGCATGAAATGCCGTGAAATTGGATTGGCTGGCCTGCACACTGCATGAAATTCCGTGAAATTGGATTGGCTGGCCTGCACTCTGCCTGAAATGCCATGAAATTAGATTGGCTGGCCTGCACTCTGCCTGAAATGCCGTGAAATTGGATTGGCTGGCCTGCACTCTGCCTGAAATGCCATGAAATTGGATTGGCAGGCCTGCACACTGCTTGAAATGCCATGAAATTGGTTTTGCATGCCTGCATTCTGCTTGAAATGCTATGAAATTGAATTTGCTCTCTCTGCTGAATGCTGAGCAGAGAGCAGTGTATGACCAGGAGGATACATTCTGCAATATTGAGAAGAACTCTAAGATGGCACATTTAATGAGGCAAGTGAAACTCATTGTTTGGGAAGAATGTCAATGATTAGGAGAGGAAGCTTTGAAGTGGTGGACACAATTCTTCAAGATGTACGCAGCAACACTAAGCCTTTTGGTGGCATTCTTATAATTTGTTGTGGCAATTTTCGACAACTCTTTCCTGTGGTGAAAAGGGAAAATTATGCTGATGTTGAAAATGCCTGCATCAAGAAATCCTACTTGTGAAGACTTTTCACCAAGCTTCAATTACAGACAAATATGCAATTGACAGAGGGACAAGGCGACTATTCTCAAAAAAAAATTTAAGTTGAAGAAGACGACATGCCACAAGACATGCTTCTATCAGCAAAAACATTCGAGGATTGTATTGATTTCATCTATTCCACATTTCACAATCCTGCAGAATTATTCTCCAATAATTGTATCTTAGTTCCACACAACGATACAATGAGAAGGCTCAATTCTGCATGCATCAGACGCTTTCATGGAATCATTAAGGAGTACTTTTCTTTCAATGCTGTCACTGATGGAACTCATGCTACTCACTTCCCAACAGAATTCCTCGATTCACTCGAGATCTCTGGATTACCACCACACAAATTTGGATTGGAAAAAAGGATTTCCAATCATATTAATGAGAATCTTGGAACCGCTAAAGCTATGCAATGTAATGAGGATGAATGTGGAAAAGCTACACAATCATCTGATCATTGCAAGAATCAACATTGGTGCCTTCAAAGATGACAATGTTCTCATTCCTAGGATAGCACTCAATTTAACAGAAGGTGAAGACATTTCCCTTTAGCGGACCCAATTCCCCATTCAATCAAGTTTTGCTATGACGATCCATAAAGCACAAGGACAAACAATGCCGAAGGTGTTGATCTACCTCGACAAACCGGTATTTCAGCATGGACAACTATATGTGGCTCTTAGCCGAGGAAAGATGAAGGAAAATATCAAAGTTTTCCTGAAGGATGGAAAATTGACCAAGAATGTTGTCATTAAAAGCGTGCTTCGTTGAATGATGACTTTTGATGTAAATTCTCAGATTTTCTTTGTTAAAATTTGACCGCTCAATCTCTCTATATTAAAATTGTGTCTTTTTTAATCAACAGGAAAGAGTCATCAAGCAGTGAGCAGCAGAACACAACAAGAGACACAACAAGAAAGAACTGAATTTAATAAATCTCATCTTTAACATTTAAATTGTTGTTATATTTTAAGTGATTCACATTTTAAACTTCAATAAATCCTATTTCCACTTCCCATGCCTGCGTGTTCTTCATCACAATGGGAACTTAATAGGCAGGAATGGCTGCACTGTCGGAGAACCACTAAGAGTGCATGGGGGGGGGGAGGATTGAGGGGAGATGGACAGAATGCATTGGGGGGAGGGGAATGGCAAGGAGAAGAGTAGGGGGGGGGTGAAGGGAGGAGGGGTGACTGAGTGAACTGCCACCACACCAGCCATGAGTAAGCAAACTGCCAGCCCACCAGCCATGTCACTGAACTGCCAGCCCACCAGCCATGAGTAAGTGAACTGCCAGCCCACCAGCTGTAAGTGACTGAAGTGCCAGCCCACCAGCCATGACTTGGTGAACTACCAGCCCACCAGCCATGACTCACTGAACTGAGTCCAAGAATCCATTCAGTTCACATGTCCATACTAGCCCTCTGGAAACCAGTCCCTTCAGTCCACAACACCCATACTAGCGCTCCAGAGATCCACACAAGGACAGACTTTCCTCCTTCATTGCTGTGATCTGTAAAGAAAGATGTAAATGTCTAAAATTGATTCTCCACCCTCTCCACCTTCTCTCTCACTCATGCTAGCCCACAACACCCAAGCTCCAGAACCCCCCCCCCCCCCCCCCCCACTTAGTCGAGTACTTAACTAAAACTCTCATCCTGTCCTCTTCCGCTTTGCATCGTTTTTACATTTGCGCAAAAACGATACCAGAGAGCGCTACGATTTTTTGCCACCTTACTATTCATTCTCCTGTGCTTCAAGCGCATCATGTTTTGTCCGATCGGTGGAATGTTACAAAAGTTATGAAGGTTTAAAAATCATAAGTTCAGCAAATTGGTCTTCTCTCCTGTCAGTCGCCGGGATGTTAACGCCCCTTCCGGCACCCGCTGTCAATCACTGGGGCAAGGAGAATAAAGTTCCGGAGGATGGGCTGAGTCTGTGAATCCAGAAGCTGTCCGTCCCAAAGCCGTCCTTTCCCAAGCCGCCCCGAGTCCGTCAGCCCCGAAGCCGCCTCGAGTCTGTCAGCCCCAAAGCTGTCCCAAGCCCGTCAGCCCCAAAGCGGCACCGAGTCGATGAGCCCAGAGTGCGGAGCGGCCCGGAGCCTTGCCGACTGCAAGACCGACTGCTGCAACCTCGAGATCCTGGGGAAGTGAGGAGTGTGTGTGGGGGGATTGAGGGGGCCGGGCGCAGGCGGGACCGGGTGCTGGCGGGGCACTCCCCCCGCCCACACACACCCTCCCACCCACACTCCCTCCCCTCACCCTTCTCCCCTCGCACACGGCAGCAGTAGGCCACGACAGAGCTCGCTCCCCCCAAACCAGCTGCTGCCTGAGGCCGTCCCCCTCCCCACCAGACCCCTACAGGCACTGTCTGAAGCCCTCCCCCTCCCTCGGATGCAGGACGCTTGACCCCCCACCAAACTAGCCGAATAAAGTCCATTCGACCCACAATGTCCTACTAGCCCTCCAGAAAGCCTCCCCCCCTGACCGTCCACTGCCCGAAGCCCTCCCCTCCCTCGGATGCAGGACGCTCCCCCCCACTGGCCCCCGACAGCCCCGCCTGAAACCGTCCCCTCTCTGGCTGCTGGATGCTCCCCCCACCCACCGGCCCCCGCCTGAAGCCGGTGGGGAGCAGTAACGGTAGGCCATGACAGCCATAGGCAGCAGCAGTGATATGCCGCAGCAGGGGTAGGCAGCGGAATTGACAGTGGTAGGCCATGGCAGTCGTAGGCCACGGCAGCACTCCCCCCCCAACGGCCCCCGATAGCCCACACCTGAAGCCTTTCCCCTCCCCCACCAGCTCCGATAGCCCCCTCATGAAGCCATCCCTCCCCATCCCCCAGCTGCATGATGCTCCCCCCACCAGCCACCAACAGCCCACGCCTGAAGCCGTCCCCCTCACTCGGCTGCAGGATACTTCCCCCCACCCTACAGACCCCCGACAGCCCCCGCCTGAAGCCGTTCTCCTCTCCCAGCTGCAGAACGCTTGCCTCCCCGGCCCCCACCTGAAGCCGTCCTGTCCCCAGCTGCAGGATGCTCCCCACCTGTTCCCGCCTGAAGCTGGTGGGGAGCGGCAGTGGTAGGTCATGACAGCAGTAGGCAGTGGCAGTAATTGGCCACTACAGACATAGGCAGCAGTAGGCCATGGCAGCGGTAGGCCACAGCAGCGCTCCCCCCCCCCCCCCCCCCCCCCCCACCCCCACCAGCCCCCGAAAATCCCCACCTGAAGCTGCCCTGACAATCGTCCACCCACCCCCCCCCCCCTGGCCCTGACAACCCCAGCCCCGGCTGCAGGATGTTCGCCCCCCCGGCCCCCGACAGCCCCCCACTATCTCCGAAAGCCCCCATCTGATGCCATTCCCCTCCCCCGGCTACAGGGATGCTCCTGGCGGTCCCCACCTGAAGCCGCCCCCAGCTGTTGGACGCCTCACCCCCCCCACCAGCCACGACTTGAAGTCATCCAGTACCCAGCTGCAGGACACTTCCCCGCCCCCACCAGCCCCTGCCTGAAGCTGACCCCGTCCCCAGCTGCAGGATGCTCCCTACCGGCCCTCGACAGGCCCCGTCTGAAGCCATCCCCCTCCCCGGCTGCAGGACGCAACCTGCCGGCCACCACCTGAAACCATTCCCCTCCCCTGGCTGCAGAATTCTCCCCGCTGGCCCCTGCCTGAAACTTTTCTCATTCCCAGCTGCAATCCATTCGGCCCATATTCTACCGTTCTAGCCCAATAATTGTCAATTCGGCCCACAATGTACTACTAGCCCTCCAGTCCCTCCAGCCCATAACACCCATTCTAACAGTAGGCCTCGGCAGCGGCAGTGGTAGGCAGTGGAAGTGACAGTGGTAGGTCACAGCAGTGGTAGACCATGGCAGCAGTAGGCCACGGCAGTGCTCTCCCCCTCCCCACCGGTCGCCGAAAACCCCCACCTGATGCCATTCCCTCCCCCAGCTGCAGGACAATCGCTCCACCCCCCTCCCCCCCACCGGCCCCCTACAGCCCACGCCTGAAACCGTCCCCATCCCCGGCTATTAGACGCTGCCTCTGGCCCCGCCTGAAGCCGTCCCCAGCTGTTGGACGCTTCACCCCCCCACCAGCCACCACCTGAAGCCATCCCGTACCCAGTTGCAGGACACTTACCCGCCCCCACCAGCCCCTGCCTGAAGCCGTCCCCCTCCCCAGCTGCAGAATGCTCCCCCCTCTCCCACCTGCCCCCGACAGCCTTCCCCTGAAGCCTTACCCCTTCCCCGGCTGCAGGATGCCCCCCACTTGTCCCTGCCTGAAGCTGATGGGGAGCAACCTGCAGCTGGGGACAGGGAAGGCTTGAGGCGGTGGCCAGTGGAGGGGACGGGAAGCATCCTCCAGTTGCGGATGGGATGGCTTCAGGCAGGGGCCGGTGGGTGGGGGGAGCGTCCTGCAGTGGGGGAGGGGGACGTCTTCAGGAGGGGGATGTTGGGGCAGCGGTAGGCGACGGCAGCGCTCCCCCCCCCCCCAATAGGCCGTCCCCCTCCCCGGGTGCAGAAAGCAACGAGAGACGGAACACATACACACTTCCCATCTCACCGCACACCCCCCCCTCCCCCCACATCCCCCCTCCCCAACATCACGGTCTCTCCCCCCTCCTCTGCCCCCCCTGCCCACACACACACCCCCCACTCCCCACCTCCCATCTCACCCCACACCCCCTTCCCTCCCCTCCCACACATGAAGAGGATGGGGAGGGAATGCTGGGGGATGAGGGGAAATGAGCCGCACCTGTGCAGTTAGGGGCTATGGGTGAGTGGTGGAATATTGCGTTGGGGGAATGGGTTGCGTTGGGGAAAATAGGTGAGTGATGAAATGTTACTTTGGGGAATGGGTTGCATTGGGGGACCAGGCCTCCCACTTAGTCTCGTATATCTTAAAAATACTGAACTAAAGATGACCATTCTGGATTTGTGATTCGGGCATATTTAATCAAATACTGTATTTAGAGGAATATCACATCAACAATTAACTCTACGATTGTCAAATCTATGTAATTTCAAACAGAATTTGGAAGTAGTTGTGTGGAAAACGTGCTAAAGTTATGGCAAAGTACATTAGTATACTTCAGGGCAAGTATTTTAACACAAAGACATCTATTGTAGATGACGGAAATAGAGTGTGAAAAAATCTGTAGTCTGCAAACAAACATTAAGCTCTGGCACAGTGTTAAATGAAATGTAACTGAACAATTAGTTGACAGCTATTTTATTCAGGAGAAATTTCATCATTAGATTTTATTGTGCAATAGCAAAATATTATTTATTATTCTAAGGTGACAATTCATGCCCTTGGTCATTATGTCACGACCCTGCTCATAGAGTGAATCCATGCATGGATAAAACTTTTCTACATTCCATACTTCCAAATTGGTTTACATTTAGCACTACATTATTTTTATAGTTTAACCCATTCTCACAAAGGTGTGCCAATGAATTAATTTTAAATCTCATCATTTTGGCAGCTAAACTCCACTTTCATATCACTCAAATCCACCCCTTTCTAAACATCTCCAACTCCTTACTGGACCTTTATCCATCACTTTGTGAACTTCAGGTGACAATTTTAATATACTCCTGGTTTGTCTTCCTCATTCTCCCCTTTATAAACCTTTCTTCGGACTGTAAGATAGAGGTCAGAACAAACAAAAACGGGGTTGGTACAAGTGTGGCCTTTCATTAACCCTTGCATAATGTCACCAGTCTAGAAAACATGAACTGAACCAAAGCAAGAGTCATGCAGCTACAAGGAACAGGTGCTGAATACCAGTGAGGACATCGAATAGTGTTTTGTAACTGGACAGTCAATGCTTTCAACCAATCCTGCTGCTTCACTATGATAAAGTGAACTGTAAAGATTTCAGAATGACACAGCACAGAATTGCCAATGTCTATAATGCTTATTTGGTAAAACTATCTATTTAATCTCACTTCCTTGCTCTTTACCCTTAAACATATGGATCTTTTATTCCCTTGAAATATTTATTAAATCACCTATGTTCATTACTATTGAATCTTGTTCCAGGTTTTTAGATCACAACAACTCTCCATTAACTAACATTTCCTTATAATTCTTTTGTCAATATCTTTAAAACTGTGTGCGCAGATGCTGACTGTGGAAACTATTCTCCCTTGATTAATCCACTGTATAAATCATTATTTAGCTAATTTCTGAACAATCTGCCCTGTCCAATCGTTCCACAGAACTTCCTCATCCCTTATGCCATTTGATTAAATCTATTCTGCAATTTCTTCAGTGGTGTGACATCCTTCTGAAAATGTGTCCTTAACATTGTAATTAAAACTCAGCTGAGGACAAATTTGAATTTTATCAAGTAAAAGGAAAAATTGTTAGTTTATAGCAAAGAATCCACCTCATGTCTTTGGCGGATATTTCTACTTATTCAGCCACCGTCAATGTCTTAAGTAAATTAATGTTTAAGAAGGAACTGCAGATGCCGGAAAAATCGAAAGTAGACAAAATTGCTGGAGAAACTCAGCTGGCGAGGCAGCATCTCTTCCCACCCTGCTTCCTGTAAGGACTCTATCCCCTACTCCAAATTCCTCTGTCTAACCCGCATCTGCACACAGGATGAGGTGTTCCAGACCAGGGCATCGGAGATGTCCTCATTCTTTAGGAAACGTGGGTTCCCCTCTTCTATTATAGATTAGGCTCTCACCAAGGTCTCCTCTATATCCGATAGCTCCGCTCTTACTCCCCATCCCCCTACTCGCAATAAGGACAGAGTCCCCCTTGTCCTCACCTTCCACCCCATCAGCCGGCACATACAACATATATTCCTCTGAGATTTTCGCCACCTCCACCTCCTACCACTGGCCACATCTTCCCATCTCCTCCCCTTTCTGTTTTCCATAGAGACCATTCCCTCTGTAACTCCAATTTGGTCAATTTGTCCTTTCCCACCAAGACCACCCCCTCCCCTGGTACTTTCCCCTGCAACCGCAGGAAATGCTACACTTGTCGCTTTACCTCCCCCCTCGATTCCATCCAAGGACCCAAGCAGTCTTTCCAGGTGAGGCAGAGGTTCACCTGCACCTCCTCCAACCTCATTTACTGCATCCGCTGTGGTAGGTTCTCTACATCGGCCAGACCAAGTGTATGCTCGGCGACCGCTTCGCCCAACGCCTCCGCTCAGTCCGTACTAACCAACCTGATCTCCCGGTTACCCTGCACTTCAACTCCCCCTCCCATTCGGAATCTGACCTTTCTCTCCTGGGCCTCCTCCATTCCCAGAGTATGGCCCAGCGCAAATTGGAGGAACAACACCTCATATTTCACTTGGGTAGTTTACACCCAAGCGGTATGAATATTGACTTCTCTAATTTCAGGTAGTCCTTGCTTTCCCCCTCCTTCCCCTCCCCCTTCCCAGCACACCCACATAGCCTAATGTCTCCGCCTCGTCCTTTCTTTTCCCACCCCCCACCCCCCCAACATCAGTCTGAAGAAGGGTCTCGACCCGAAACGTCACCCACTACTTTTCTCCATAGATGCTGCCTCACCCGCTGAGTTCCTCCAGCATTTTTTGTCTACTAAGTAAATTAATGCACAGGTTTTTAAATTGTGCCATTTAATTTATGCGGCCTCTTCTCATTCATCTGACCAAGATGCATCATTTTATACTCGGCTGCATTACATCTCATCTCCCCAGTGTCTGTCCATATCATCAGTCCTGATTGTTACAATTCCTGTTGTTAATATATTTTCAAATTTTCTGTCATCTGCTGACTTTGAAATTGTGCCCAGGGCTATTATTATAATCCAAAAGAAACAGTGCCCATATTACTGATCCCAGGGGAGAAGCATAGTAAGTAAATTCTCCAGTGAAAAACCAACCATTCATTCACTGGTTTGTGTAATCATGCAGATATTGTTTCTTTAATCCCACAGGCTTTAATTTTCCTATCTTATTAGTGATCTGCAAAGAGGACTCAGTGAATGGATAGGAAGTAATCCTAAAGATGAGCAAATTCAGAAATAAATCAGCATCTGTTAATAACATGATGACAATCAGAGCTCTGGAGGGGATAAAGATAGCTTTGATTGCAGGAAGCCCAGAACTATTGCATCTGCATATTTTATATTATGTTTCTATTTATAAACTACCAGACTCTGTCTCATCACTCCTTTCTCTCCCTCCCCCATCTACCTACATCTGCTCATCATCCCTTCTTCACCTAGCTCCACCTATCACCTACCAACCTCTGTCTCATCACACCCTCTCTCTTCTATGTACTAGTTATTTTCCCCTCAACATTCTTGGACCTGATCAGCATCTTGACCTGGAACATTCACCAGGCTTTGCTTCCACAGGAGCCATTTGACCCAGGTGTCAGGGACCCTGGTTCGATCCTGACCTTGTATGGAGTTGCATGTTCTCCTGTGACCTTGTGAGTTTGATCCAGGTGCTCCATTTTATTCCCACTTCTCAAAGCCTCGTGGTTTTGTAGGACATTTTGCCTCTGTAAAGTTGCCCCTAGTGTGTAGGGAGTGGATGAGAAAGTGGGATAACATAGAGTGTTTGTATCGATAACCGAAGACACCCAACCCAGCCTGTCTCAATTACTTTCGTCCAGTGGCTCTCACACCCATACTAATGAAGTGTTTTGAGCGGCTGGTTATGCAGCATATTAAAAATTGTCTCCCTGCCGACCTAGACCCACTGCAGTTTGCTTATAGAGCCAACCGGTCCACAGAGGACACAGTCTCCACAACACTCAACCTCGCACTATCACATCTCGACCGGAAGAATACCAATGCCAGGATCCTCTTTATAGATTTCAGCTCCGCTTTTAATACAATCATCCCACAGCAGCTGGTGGAGAAGCTGAAGCTGTTAAAGGTGGATACTGGCTCTTGCAACTGGGTCCTTAACTTTTTATCACAACGGCAGCAGACAGTCAGGGTGGGCAGTCGGACATCAAGAACCATCGCTGTGAGCACTGGCTCACCCCAAGGCTGTGTCCTAAGCCCCCTGCTGTTAAGTCTGCTTACACATGACTGTACTGCTAGACTCAGCAACAACTATATCAACAAGTTCGCCGATGACACAACAGTGGTGGGTCTCATCAGCGACAATAATGAGTCGGCGTACAGGATGGAGGTGGAGCTGCTCATAGAATGGTGCAGATCGCACAACCTCACTCTCAATGTGGAAAAAACTAAGGAGATGGTGATCGACTTCAGGAGGGCTGGAAAACAACATCACACACCGCTGCATATTAATGGAGCTGCTGTGGAGAGGGTCAGCAGTGTGAAGTTCCTAGGACTCCACCTGGCGGATGACCTGACCTCTACGACCAACACCACAGCAGTGATCAAAAGAGAGCAGTGGCTCCACCCTCTCCGGAGACTAAGGAAAGCAGGTATCCCTACTGCTCATCTAAGGACCTTCTACAGGGGCACAATCGAAAGCATAATAACCTGCGGCATCACTTCCTGGTTTGGGAGCTGCAAGGCTTACGATCAATATCAACTCAACAGGATAGTGAAGACAGCCAGCAGGATCATTGGTGCCCCACTCCCTTTCCTGTTGGAGATCTACAAGAAGCGGATCATCAGTAGAGCCATCTCCATCATCAAGGACCCCTACCACCCATCACACCACATCTTCTCCATTCTGCCATCTGGGAAGAGGTACAGGAGCATCAGCTGCAAAACCAGCAGGATGCTCCACAGCTTCTTCCCACAGGCAATAAGACTGATTAAAGGACTGTGTCCCCTCCCCAAATATCGTTCACCAACACATTCAAGCTCGTCCATACTTTGACAGCTAGGCACCTGTCAAAGTAAAGCCACTGTCGGTCGGAATGTCTGTTTTTATTCTATTGTAAATTTTAGGCCTACTTTCTGTTTTTAGACATGGTAATTTTAACTTGGTTTTAAAGCTCTATGTATTTATCCTTTTTTTACTAACTACACTGAATGGAAACTGATCGAGCAACGTTTTTTCGTTTCCTCTGTGTATGCAAGTACTCAGTGAAAATGATATTAAAGAAATACTGAATACTGAATACTGAACTAGTGTAAATGGGTGATCAGTGGTTGGCATGGACAGTGGCCCAAAGGTCCTGTTTCCATGATGTATCTCCAAACTAAACCAAAATTAATAGGAGATTTATGGGAACCAGGGTCCCCCAAAGATGACCCTTTTTCCCGTCTCCAACGCACCCCCTCCTCGTGGAACCCCTCTCATAAAGTCCCGGCTCTGGAACCCTTTATCCAGAACTGCCGCCGCGACGTCAACCGCCTCAACTTCTCCACTCCCCTGTCTCACTCTAATCTTTTCCCCTCTGAACGCACTGCCATTGAATCACTCTGAAAAAACTCAGATTAGGTCATCAAACCAGCCGACAAGGGAGGTTCCGTGGTAGTCTGGCGCGTCGATCTCTACAAAGCTGAGGCCACGCGCCAACTCTCGGACACCTCCTCCTACTTACCCTTGGACCATGACCCCACTGACGAGCACCAGGCCACCATTTCTAGCACCATCACCGACTTCATCAATTCCCATGCCCTGCCCGACCAAGCTTCCAACCTCATCATTCCCCAGCCCCGCACACCCCGTTTTTACCTTCTCCCCAAAATCCACAAACCCGGCTCTCCCGGCAGACCCATTGTCTCTGCGTGTTCGTGCCCCACCGAACTCATCTCCACATACCTTGACTCCATCCTATCCCCCTTGGTCAAATCCCTCCCCACCTATGTTCTAGACACCTCAGACACTCTCCGCCGCCTCCACGCATTCCACTCTCTGGGCCCTCACCCCCTCATCTTCACCAAGGATGTCCGGTCACTCTACACCTCCATCCCCCACCAGGATGGCCTCGGAGCCCTCCGGTTTTTCCTCGACCAGAGGAGCAACCTATACCCAGCCACTGACACTCTACTCCGCTTAGCGGAGTTGGTCCTCACCCTCAACAACTTTACATTTGACTCCTCCCATTTCCTCCAAAGACAAGGCGTAGCTATGGGCACACGCATGGGCCCCAGCTACGCCTGCCTCTTTGTCGGGTACGTTGAACAATCCTTGTTCGAGACGTACCAGGGCCCCATCCCCGACCTCTACCTCCGTTACATTGACGACTGCTTTGGGGCCACCTCCTGCACCTACACACAACTGACTGACTTCATCCTCTTCACCACCAACTTCCATCCGGCACTCCAATACACCTGGACCATTTCCGACACTTCCCTACCATTCCTTGACCTCACCATCTCCATCGCAGCGGACAGACTCCTGACCGACATACATTACAAACCCACTGACTCACATGGCTATCTGGACTACACGTCTTCCCACCCTGCCCGCTGTAAAGACTCCATCCCCTACTCCCAATTCCTCCGCCTACGCCGCATCTGTTCCCAGGATGAGACATTCCATACCAGGGCATCAGAAATGTCCTCGTTCTTCAGGGAACGGGGATTCCCCTCCGCCACCATACATGAAGCTCACACCAGGGTCTTATCCATACCCCGTAACACTGCTCTCTCTCCCCATCCCCACACTCGCAACAAGGGCAGAGTCCCTCTGGTCCTCACCTTTCACCCCACCAGCCGGCAAATACAACACATAATCCTCCGCCATTTCCGCCACCTCCAACGTGACCCCACCACTCGCCACATCTTCCCATCTCCCCCCATGTCTGCCTTCCGCAAAGACCGCTCCCTCCGCAACTCCCTCGTCAATTCTTCCCTTCCCTCCCGCACCACCCCCTCCCCGGGCACTTTCCGTTGCAACCGCAAGAAATGCAACACCTGTCCCTTCACCTCCCCCCTCGACTCCATTCAAGGACCCAAGCAGTCGTTCCAGGTGCGACAAAGGTTCACCTGTATCTCCTCCAACCTCATCTACTGCATCCGCTGCTCTAGATGTCAGCTGATTTACATCGGGGAGACTAAGCGGAGGTTGGGCGATCGTTTCGCCGAACACCTCCGCTTAGTCCGCTATAACCAACCTGACCTCCCGGTGGCTCAGCACTTCAACTCCCCCTCCCATTCCCAATCCGACCTCTCTGTCCTGGGTCTCCTCCATTGCCAGAGTGAGCAACAGCGGAAATTGGAGGAACAGCACCTCATATTCCGTCTGGGGACCTTGCGTCCGGATGGCATTAACATTGAATTCTCCCAATTTTGCTAGTCCTTGCTGTCTCCTCCCCTTCCTCAACCCTCTAGCTGTCTCCTCCCACCCTCCCATCCGCCCGCCCTCGGGCTCCTCCTCCTCCCCTTTTCCTTCCTTCTCCCCCCCACCCCCCATCAGTCTGAAGAAGGGTTTCGGCCCGAAACGTTGCCTATTTCCTTCGCTCCATAGATGCTGCTGCACCCGCTGAGTTTCTCCAGCAATTTTGTGTACCTTCGATCTTCCAGCATCTGCAGTTCCTTCTTGAATAAATTAATAGCTATCTTTTTTGTTATAGTTTCAAATTTTCTTTGATTCTCCATCGATTTGGTACATTTATCCAAGTTCTTTTGTTTATTTTATTCAATAAAGGTAAACAAGATAACCAATCATGCAAACAAAATAATTGATTTTCTTGACATGATTAATATAGCAAAAAAATGGAAGTATCTGAATTAGGAAATTATTCATTAAGGACGTTTTTTTAGTTCATTCATTCATTTTTGGCATCATTGACAAGGCCAGACGTTTATTATTATTCCTACTTGATATAAGTAAGAATTTTTTTTTTTTAAACTGCTCCACTTCATAGCAGTTTAATGCAACTGTTGATATAAGTAAGACTTTTTTTTTTTTTTTAAACTGCTCCACTTCATAGCAGTTTAATGCAACTGAATGATTTTCAAGGTCATATCAGAGAAGAGTTAAAATTAGCCAATTTTAATGTTGGACTTGAGTGATATCTAAAAGCACCAGGACTCACTCCCTTAAGAACATTAGTGAAGCTGCTTGATTTTTATGGCAATCCAATTCTCGCTAAAATCGTTTTTAATAATACCAGCATATTATTCTTCTAAAATATATAAACCAACTTCAAATTCAGATCCCCTGATGGGATTTGAACTCCTATTCTCTGGATTATTTGGTCTAGGATTTTGAAGTTTTAGGTCCAGTAAGAATCTTTACATTACTTTAAGTCATATGATGTAATTCAGGGAAAGATTTCACATACATATTAGGCATAAATGTTTAGCATGGAAGATAGGGCTTCTGTTGTTAAGAACCAAGCTGATGAGATGCTCTATATTATTGGAGTTGGCTACCTGCCCGGTGTACAAAACCCTCCTCTTTCCACCCCACTGCCATTCTCTATTAGCAATAAAGAAGCGTTGGCATACTGCTAACATTTATTAGTAGAATAATTTGCAGATTAACATAGGAGCCTGCTTTCACACCTTTTTTTGTTGCCATGAGCTCATACAGTGTTAATTGTAGACCATGTATGCTATTGTCTTTCATTTATATCACATTAATGCAAAATTCATGTTGATACCATGGTCCAGCAAGAAGATTGAGGAAAGAGTTTCTGGTTGAATTAAAAAACCTCCCAACTTGACTGGATGCCAGTTACACTTAATGAACAAAAATCCTAGCGGGGGGTCTCAGCCCACATAGCGTCTGACATTATGAGGTTGTTAGAAGAGATGCAGGAAATTGCAGCCCTGAAAGGATAGCTATAATGAAATTCACTGAGCATTTACAAAGACGCAAAAATAATTAACAATTTAAGGTAGGTCACGAGGAAAAAAATGGTCCTATTTAAAATGCCAAATATTTCATAAGTACATTTTAGCTTTTCAACTCCAATAATATAGCTTTTCAACACCTTTTGAGGCAAATAATCGAAAAGGCTGAGGGAATTGAATGCAGGCTCTAACAATAGATGGGTCAGAACCAAACCTGTGGATTAATATAAAAACAAAGGCACATTTAAATTGAAAGTCAATTCTTGGATGAATCGAGTAGTAGATACATGCCATTACAGGGCACTTTTAGACAATAGACAATAGGTGCAGGAGTAGTCATTCGGCCCATGGCTGATCATCCCCAATCAGCACCCTGTTTCTGCCTTCTCCCCATATCCCCTAACTCTGCTATCTTTAAGAGCCCTATCTAGCTCTCTCTAAGAACTGCCTCCACTGCCCTCTGAGGCAGAGAATTCCACAGACTCACAACTCTCTGTGTGAAAAAGTGTTTCTTCATCTGTTCTAAATGGCTTACCCCTTATTCTTAAACTGTGGCCCCTGGTTCTGGACTACCCCAACATTGGGAACATGTTTCCTGCCTCTAGCAAGTCCGAACCCTTTATAATCTGAGGTAGACGAAAATGCTGGAGAAACTCAGCGGGTGCGGCAGCATCTATGGAGCGAAGGAAATAGGCAACGTAGTCCCGAGGAAGCAAATGTGGCTGTGGTATCGGGTCTGGGTTAGGATGTAGTCGTAGAGTTGGAGGGAAGGGGGAAATCACAGAGTGGGGCAGTCAGAGAGGAGGTTGTAAAACTGTCTTTGGAGGGAGGAGGGGAACTTCTTCAAAGTAGGCATAACTTGAGGAGATATCGCAGTGGAGTAGATAAAATGTTCAAGAAGGAACTGCAATGCTGGAAAATCAAAGGAAGACAAAAATGCTGGAGAAACTCAGCGGGTGCGGCAGCATCTATGGAGCGTAGGAAATAGGCAACGTTTCGGGCCGAAACCCTTCTTCAGACTCTGGGAGTTTGTGGAGTGCCTCTGTGATGGATGTTAAAATGTTGAGCAAAAAATCAAAGACCTGGAAGAACTCAGTGAGTCTGTCAGCATCTGTAGAGGGAATGAACAGATGACATTTTCAGCCCAAAATGTTATCTGTCCATTCCCTCCAAATGCTGCTGAAGCTCATGCAACACTTTGTTTTTTGTTCAGTGGAAACCTACAATTTACATTAATGATTCAGTCTCTGCATCAAAAACAATATTTGTAAATTCACAAATGATATCAAATTTGATTGCAATTACTGAGGAAATCTTCTACAAACTATGAAGTAATATTAATAAACTAATGTAGAAAACAAAATTAAGCTCAATACAGATAAGTGTTAGGCAGCACATTTAGGAAGGAAGAAAAAAGGTCACTTATAATTGGGAAAATTGCAGTTGAATCAGGTAGAAGAAGAAAGAAAGCTTGGGTCTTGACCCGAAACGTCACCCATTCCTTTTCTCCAGAGATGCAGTCTGTCCCACTGTCCAGCTTTTTATGCCTATCTATAGAATACAAATATACCAAATAGAATTTAGGAGGGCCAGAAAAAAAATATAAACCAAGCACTGTGATTTATTTGTACAGGATGGATTTGAAATTTCATGAAACCTCGCTATATCTCTATCAGAGCTTGGTTGGATCACACATGGAGTGCTATACGAATGTCATCTGTATTTTTTATAATACTGGTTCCCATATTATAAAAAAGTAAAGGGGTACTGGAAAGGGTTCAGATTTACACAGATTATACCAGGAACGCAAAGATACAGTGGCTTGCAAAAGTATTCATACCCCTTGAACTTTTCCACATTTTGTCACGTTACAACCACAAACGTAAATGTATTTTATTGGGATTTTATGTGATAGACCAACACAAAGTGGCGCATATATGTGAAGTGGAAGGAAAATGATACATAGTTTTCAAATTTTTTTACAAATAAAAAACTGAAAAGTGTGGTGTGCAAAAGTATTCAGCCCCCTTTACTCTGATACCCCTAAATAAAATCCAGTGCAACCAATTGCCTTCAGAAGTCACCTAATTAGTAATAGAGTCCACTTGTGTGTAATCTAATCTCAGTATAAATACAGCTGTTCTGTGAAGGCCTCAGAGGTTTGTTAGAGAACATTAGTGAACAAACAGCATCATGAAGCCTAAGGAACACACCAGAGGTCAGGGATAAAGTTGTGGAGAAGTTTAAAGCAGGGTTAGATTATAAAAAAATATCCCAAGCTTTGAACATCTCACGGAGCACTGTTCAATCCATCATCCGAAAATGGAAAGAGTATGGCACAACTGCAAACCTACCAAGACATGGCCGTCCACCTAAACTGACAGGCCAGGCAAGGAGAGCATTGATCAGAGAAGCAGCCAAGAGGCCCATGGTAACTCTGGAGGAGCTGCAGGGATCCACAGCTCAGGTGGGAGAATCTGTCCACAGGACAACTATTAGTCGTGCACTCCACAAATCGGGCCTTTATGGAAGAGTGGCAAGAAGAAAGCCATTGTTGAAAAAAATCCATAAGAAGTCCCGTTTGCAGTTTGCCACGAGCCATGTGGGGGACACAGCAAACATGTGGAGGAAGGTGCTCTGGTCAGATGAGACCAAAATTGAGGTTTTTGGCCTAAATGCAAAACGCTATGTGTGGCGGAAAAATAACACTACAAATCACCCTGAACACACCATCACCACTGTGAAACATGGTGATGGCAGCATCATGCTGTGGGGATGCTTTTCTTCAGCAGGGACAGAGAAGCTGGTCAGAGTTGATGGGAAGATGGATGGAGCCAAATACAGGGCAATCTTGGAAGAAAACCTGTTAGAGTCTGCAAAAGACTTGAGACTGGGGCTGAGGTTCACCTTCCAGCAGGACAACGACCCTAAACATACAGCCAGAGCTACAATGGAATGGTTTAGATCAAAGCATATTCATGTGTTAGAATGGCCCAGTCAATGTCCAGACCTAAATCCAATTGAGAATCTCTGGCAAGACTTGAAAATTGCTGTTCACAGACGCTCTCCATCCAATCTGACTGAGTTTGAGCTAATTTGCAAAGAAGAATGGGCAAAAATTTCAGTCTCTAGATGTACAAAGCTGGTAGAGACATACCCCAAAAGACTTGCAGCTGTAATTGCAGCGAAAGGTGGTTCTACAAAGTTTGAAAACCATGTATCAATTTCCTTCCACTTCACAATTATGCACCACTTTGTGTTGGTCTATCACATAAAATCCCAATAAAATACATTTACGTTTGTGGTTGTAACGTGACAAAATGTGGAAAAGTTCAAGGGGTATGAATACATTTGCAAGCCACTGTATATGAGAAGGATTAAGAGACTCGGTTCCGTTTGTTTTGAGGAAAAGTGGCGGAGGAGTGACTGAGCATGCTCTTTAAAATTGTGAAGGGTGAATGAAATGAGAATCTTTCCACTTACAGGGAAGAATTCATTAGAGGGTATCATCTTAAAATAATCACCAAGAGAATCGTTGGGGAGTTCATAACAAGCTTTTAAACAGAGATTGGCCATGATGGAGTTGATGTGAAGAGTAGAGGTGAATTTAAGGGGGAAGCTGAACAAACATTGCAGGCAAACAACAATAGAAGGTTGAAGGTACACAAAATTGCTGGAGAAACTCAGCGGGTGCAGCAGCATCTATGGAGCGAAGGAAATAGGGGACGTTTCGGGTCGAAACCCTTCTTCAGACTGATGGGGGGTGGGGGGGAGAAGGAAGGAAAAGGGGAGGAGGAGGAGCCCGAGGGCGGGCGGATGGGAGTGTGGGAGGAGACAGCTAGAGGGTTGAGGAAGGGGAGGAGACAGCAAGGACTAGCAAAATTGGGAGAATTCAATGTTAATGCCATCCGGACGCAAGGTCCCCAGACGGAATATGAGGTGCTGTTCCTCCAATTTCCGCTGTTGCTCACTCTGGCAATGGAGGAGACCCAGGACAGAGAGGTCGGATTGGGAATGGGAGGGGGAGTTGAAGTGCTGAGCCACCGGGAGGTCAGGTTGGTTATTGCGGACTGAGCGGAGGTGTTGGGCGAAACAATACAAGGTTAACTGACAGACATAGCAGGAAGTGCAGAAAGTGGATCAAATAGAACAGACATACCAGCCTGTTTGGGACAAATGGCCTATTATGGGTGCTAAATTCCAGTATTATGCAATATGTTTGGTTAGAATAGTTAAAAGAGGAGGTGGCGGAAGTGGCCATGCAGCTGCGGCTCGCCTGCAGACCATTTGTCTTTTCTGTTTTTTGTTTTCTCTTGTCCCGTTTTTACATTTTATTTCGGTCTATTTAGTTGTGTATGTGTGGGGGGGGGGGGGGGGGGGGGTGGGTGTAACATGTTTTTTGACTCTTCCTTCGGGGGGATGCGACCTTTCCATGTCCGTCTGCGCTGAGGCCTATCGCGGAGCTGGCGGCCTCCAACTGCGACCGACCTCGAGGCTGCGGAGGCAGAGCCAGGACTTACCAACGTGAGGCTGGCCGAGCGGGGCTGTGGTTGCGGTGCGACCCAACTTCCGACCCGACTTTGGAGCCTCGGAGGCTCGGCCGCGGGCCAGTGGACGACATCATCGGGAGCTCGAGTTCTGTTTCCGGAGCTCCCGCAACTACAGCTGCATCCGCTGGACTGGAGGACGGCAGCTTCGGCAGCTTCGACCACCCCGAGCCGCGGAGTTTGAACCGGCCCGTTTGCGGAGCACGGATTCAGCCGCGGGACTTACCTACCATCACCCGGCGGGGTCACAACATCGGAGGCTTGGATTGCCTCAGCGCAGAGGGAGCGCAAGGAGGGAAGAGACAATGACTTTGGGACTTAAACTGTGTTGAGTGTTTGTTATTTATTCTATGTTATGACTGCAGGCTAAACCATTTCGTTGCACTGAAAAGTGCAATGACAATAAATTGAATCAAATCAAATCAAATCAAATCAAGAGCAGAGCAGCTGGAGGAAATTAACGAATGAGGACAGCACCTCTGAAGGGATATAGACAGTCGACATTTCAGGTCAAGACCCTTCATCTTTAGTCTAGATGATGAGTCTTGACGAGAAACATTGACTGTACATTTCCTTCCATGCTGCTCCTCGCTTATTCAATTCTTCCAGATGCTCTGCTTTCTTTCGTACCAATTGCAACATCTGCATTCTCTTCTGTCTCAATTGGTTTAGAAGGCAGTCTTAAAAGCAGACCACACCAACCCAAAAAAAATAGTGAACCAACTACTGGATACAAGGAAATGCAGATGATGATTTACAAAAAAGACAGTACTGGAGTAACTTAGCCTGGTTAGGCAGAACCACTGAAGAACATTGACAGGTAACGTTTCAGGTTGGGAGTCTGAAGAAGGCTCGCGACTAGAAACATCACCTTTCCATAGGTATGTTACAAAACTTACCTTCAGTGGCGCTGCAGTTCTGTCACTGGCCGTGTGCGCGACTTAGGTGCCTTTGAGGAGGGGGCGGGAATAAAATGCCGTTTTCTCCTGCCTGTCCGAGATATATTTTCTCGGGCTGCTTCCTAATGCTGAAAATTCGTTCCGACTGCCGTTTCTGAATTTTTTTTTTAAAACCGCGAGACAATTTCAGTGCTGGAGTAAAATTAAAATCGACTGCTATCGCAGTCAACGCCAATAACGGGACGGATCTCACTTACGGGACAAAGCAAGGTAAGTCGTCTATTTTACATATAAACTAGCTTCTTAGGATGCCTTTAATCAAAATTTCACGTTGCGAAAATGTGATTTGGGCCCCATACGAACCGCAGTGTTTTTCCTGCCGATATAGGGTTCAAATTCATTGCAAATGCAATGTTCCAATCGATCGCGTTCCACAAAAACCCACTCGCAAGATAATTAAAATGGCCATTAATTTACGGGAATTAAACACTAAATTCCTTCCATTTGGCCTATAAATTCATGACAATGAGATTTAAAAATCATGTTATTTTGTGAATTCTTGTGTGAATGTTATTTGGACACTTAGGCTATTTAAAAATGTTAACCTTTTCTTAAGAAATTGATCGATGTTTAGATCTAGTAATTGAATTTTGTAATTAGCTACAATTAGGTAACCAACTAATTATATGATTTAATTTCAGATCATCCAGGTAAGATTGTTTCATATTTGTTTCAGAATGCTTCAATCTATAATAACTGAAAACTTCTTTCAGTTCTCTTAATTTTTAAGAAAGTTATGGACTTTTGACTGTCCTCGATCACAGCTTTTGAGTTGTCAATGGAAAAGCAATAGGGAACAAGATGCTAATTTCAGAGTATGGAAATGGCCATAACTTTAATACTGGAGATATGAAAGGGAATTAGGTGTCAAATTAAACTTATATGTATGCTTTATCTGATGGGATAAATTGCAGACTTGATTTTTTAAATCTCTAAATGTTGTAACATTGCTACTTTCCATGTTCTTCAGAGATGCTGCATGAACAGAACACTCAATGAAATAGAGAGGATAAAAAAACTATTAGCTGAAGCCACAACACTTTGTGCAAACAGAGACAATTATTTTTGATTAGGGGGCATGTCACACATGAGGAACTAAATTCTTCAATTTATCATTTACATTTGATATTACCTCACAAGATTAACATGAATAGAGCATGATGATATTGAATAATGCGTACAATTTTTCATTCCTGAATAAGCCTGATGTTGTGTGTTATCCTCCATGTGCACAGATTTATTTCTTTTTTTAAATCAACCAAGCTGATTCTGTGACTCTGCTTGTATATAATCAGGAGTTCGCACCCTTTGAGCATAATGTGACATGTTAAATACATCTGAGTTAAATGCATGCTACATCTACAGGACTGATCAAAGCTCATGGCAAGGTATGAATAGGATTAATAGCACCACGGTTTAACAATTAGCAGTCAGTTCATCTTCTCTGTTTATGGGGGTGCCCTATAATTTATATTTCAACCTATTACATCATCAGTGAATTGCAGAAATATAAAACTTTGTGAAGTTTTCTTGCTTCATTATGACTGACCAAAATGATTTTAATAAATAATTAGTATGTGCCTGACTGCTTCTGTCTGTTACTGCGATATGGTTCAGATTACAACATGCAAGCAAAGAAGAATTATTCCAAAATCATTAGTGATCATCAGATGAAAGTTTCCAGACATTTATCATTAAAATGGTTTGTTAGCATATAAATATTCTATCTACTGTAACTAATGTGATAGGATTAATCATCTGTTGAGGTCACGGGCATTGACAGTCAATAATTATTCTTATCATCTTTTGCAATACGCTGCAATTATAATAAATGATTTTTCAAATTAAGAATAAATGCATGTTTGCCTACTTCATCGAGAATAATTATTTTCCTATTTAATTTAGATTGCCACTTTTCCCTGCTCATGAAGTCCATATTTTTTCTGCAAATACAAACTACGGAAGAGTGTTAATTTGTGTTCGCCAGTAACATAGTGATGAACAGTGCACTTGCTAATGGATAGGTTGACATTGTGCTTGGAAATAGTTAAAAGAAAAGCTAAAATGTGTGAACATTGAAGTTGTTATCAGAAATAACTAGACTAAGTGGGACCCATTGGGTCCCAGCATCACACGGGAGGGCTGGTCACCCAACGCAATATTCCACCTCTCCACCAATTCCAATATTGCTGGCCAGTGGGGGGGGGGGGGGGGGGGGGTCTGTTGCACTAGTATGGGTGTTGTGGGCCAAAGGGACTGGTTTCCAGAGGGTTAGTATGGACATTGTGGGCTGAAAGGATTATTGGGCTGGCAGCTCAGTCACTGAGGCCAGGCAGCTCAGTCACGGAGGCCTGGCAGTACAGTCACTCGGACCTGGCAGGCTGGCAACTGAGAAACTGCCAGAAATGTTGCGCAAAACAGGTGACAGACACTGTGTGAGAGAGAAGGGGGAGAGGATGGACTGAATGGATTATTGGGCTGGCACTTCAGTCACTTACAGCTGGTGGGCTGGCAGTTCACTTACTCACGGCTGATGGTCTGGCAGTTCACTTACTCATGGCTGGTGGGCTGGCAGTGCAGTCACTCAAGGCTGGTGGGCTGGCAGTTCAGTCATTCACAGCTGATGGGCTGGCAGTATCCTTAAAAAAATCACAAACTGTACATGGGTTTTGAATTACATTTTACTTTGATGCAAGCCAAGGAATGGCATCATTGTTAGCTGTTAATCGGACATAATCAACCTCAGCAAATTGACAATATCCTATTGAAAGGGAGTGGGTGTTTAAGCTGTCAGGACATTGTATTATTTGCCAAAATATACCTCAATACCATAATGATAGAAAACTTACTTTTCCACACACCACTCATAAGTCTGCAGATTTTTTTATTGATAAATTTAGCTTCATAAACGTTTTCATTTTGCATGTAAAAACCCACTTCAGAACCATGGGCGATTTAAAAAATTTACAGACTGATTTATCACTTCTGAAACTTTTTAGATACCAAAAGAATCAAGAAAAAACACAAATAATGCCTTACTGTTGATGAGTTGGATGATCAGCCGTGATCATATTGAATGGCGGTGCAGGCTCGAAGGGCCGAATGGCCTAATCCTGCACCTATTTTCTATGTTTCTATGTTTCTATGAAATGCAGTGAGCAAACACAATAATTCCCAATATTTTCAATCTCGATATCTGCACGGAAAAATGTTCGCCAAGCACTTTAGCTGTTGTTGTCCCTTCAGCTCTCGCTTCTCTTTACCTTCATTTCTCTTCACTTTTAGAATTCTGAAGTAGGATAGATGATTCCCACGGTTACCCTGACTTTCACAATTATTTACAGCGGAAAATTTCACCATTTTAACAGGTAGGAAAGGACGCATTTTGTGTATTAACAACATATACCGGAAGCTGTGATGTCCTCCAGATGGATTGAGCAATTCCGTTCGTCAAGCCCTTTAACCCGGAGACCTTACGTGCAACCCCTATACACACACACAGACTCACAGACACACACTCACACACAGCCTCACTCACACACAGGCACACAGACACACACAGACTCACACAGACACACACACACAGTTTCACGCACACACACAGAGACTCACTCACACACAGCCAATACTAAAATGCCAAGTAACTTAAAAATGTGGTGAACACAGTGTGTAAACCGAATGATTCAAACGTTTAAAGCCTCCTGTCGAGGCTGCTGCTGAAGCAAAAACGTGCTTTAAATAACGTCCAACAAGCACACTCACAATAGACAGAGCAGTAAGCTCTCTTGAATTATTCAACGACATCTTCACTCTGTGCCTTCTGCAGTCAGCGCCATCTTGCCACAAACCGGAAATGAGGCACTCAGCACCATCTTGCCGTTAGCCGTAAATGACGTCGTTGGCGCCATTTTGCCACTAAGCGGAAGTCACGGAATGAGCGCTAATTTTGCAATTAAACACAGTCCTGATCTAATAAAAATGTTTCATGCTTTATCCATCCGAAAACAGATGCAAGCAAGCCTTTTAAAAGCAAAGCCAATTGGGCAAACACTTTGCAAGCCAACAAAATATACGTTTTTCTGAGAGCCCTTTAATAGCCAAGCCAATTGTGCAAACTCTTTGCAAGCCAACAAAACACATTTTCTGAAAGCCCTTTAAAAAGCCAAAAAGCCAATTGGGCAAACACTTTGCAAGTCAACAAAACACATTTTCTGAAAGCCATTTAAAAAGCCAAAAAGCCAATTGGGCAAACACTTTGCAAGCCAACAAAACACATTTTCTGAAAGCCCTTTAAAAAGCCAAAAAGCCAATTGGGCAAACACTTTGCAAGCCATCAAAACACATTTTCTGAAAGCCCTTTAAAACGCCAAAAAGCCAATTGGGCAAACACTTTGCAAGCAACAAACACATTTTCTGAAAACCACATCCCGGGGACTCACGGTCAGGTAGACGTGCATTCAGAGTTATTCGCAGCTCAGAGAGCCGTGACCCTCTTGCTTCCTCTGTCTGGCAGAGACTGAGTGAGCCACGACACTTCCGGTTTTTATTGTCCCTCCCCCCTGCCACCAGCGGGAGCAACAGAGAGAATGGCAATTTTTTAAAAAACATTAATATTTATCTGATTTTTCATCGATGGGAAAAATCCTCTGGTCCAGTTCGGCGGAGGGGGGCTCTGAGCGAGGTGGCCAAAAATGACGGCTGTAACAGTAAGTCAAAAGCGGTCAAGATCTTAGTCTTAGTAATATAGATGATAAAATTGAAGTGGAATAATGCTTTCACATTGCAGCTTTCTAGTTTGGACTGTTATATTATGAATGGGCAGGGTTCATTCGAAGTCTGCAAATTACTTTTCATGTCAGTGTTAAAAGTTTACAAATAAATGCTAAAACTTGCAAGGTGGTCTACCCAACTGCCAATTAATTATTTAAAGCTAGTGTTTGGTTCAGTTTTACAACAATTGAAACTAGTCTGAAATGGCAGGAGTCTACTTCCTTGAAATAGTCTTGCATCACTTGCCATAATTCAGATCCAGTGAGATTCACAAGTTTTCTGACATACCTTGTGCACTAGTGAAAAGCCCAAGCCTCTCACAAATACAAATGATGCATTATAACCAGCCTAGGTAATAATGCGTTTTAATAAACAGAAAGCCAAGTTTTTGCAAATATGCAATTTAAAAATATATATTGTCAGAGATATGTCCAATATATTTTTATCTTGGCTGGAACAGATGCCAAATTATAGCCCACAAAAGGTGTGAACATGCAGCTTCCTGCTTATTGTTGCCAAATTTAGCAAAAGGCATTAATAAAAAAAAGACATAAGGTGTGATTTACAATCAGGAATAACTTTCATGAGACAGTGTTACCATGTGGAACATCTGCTTTCTCTTTGTACTGATATTTGTTTCCTTATTAGTGCAAGCATTCCCTAGAGTTCTATAGAAATAATTTATATATTTTCCAGCAAAGCATGTTTGATTAAAAATTACAACATTTTAATTAACGAGAGTTAATCGTACCAAATGTACAATAATGAAATCTTACTTGAGGTAAGCAAAATTTATGTTTCACAAAGTCATGTATTCTGGTGCTTATGCAAAAGAATTTCCCCTTAACTTTTGTAACATTAGGGAAAGGATGTTGTTTTTGCTCATTGTAAAAAAAATATCTGCACTTTGCATCTATTAAAATGTGTACAAATATTTTCAACTCCTATACTGCCAACAAAATGATTACAGCCTCCTCCAATTAAAATAATTCTATTGTAATACTACCAGAATATCTGTTCATGGATATTTTTGAATGAGCAACAATAAAAAAAGACCATGGATAATGATCTAGTTAATTGATAACAAAGTGACACGGGTCCTCTTCCAACAAACAAAGCTACACATTAATAAACTGGGAATATCAGAACCCTGCTCCATTAGTGCTCCCAATAAACATCCGGTAATGAGATCTCTTGCTCTCATAGTCGTTGTATCTAGGCTGCCGCACAGTGCATCTTGGTCAGAAAACTGTTGGAACATCTTCACTCAATTATTCAAAACATGCTTCCTAACTTGCTCTGAGTTAGCCATTGGAGGGATTGTTGGTGAGAAGGCTCAAGCACAAAAACATAAATGTAATTGCAAATGCTAAAGAAAATTAACTTTAGTTTCAATAATATAAAGCAAACAATTACAACTTTATCATGTTTACCCCCCTATAGAATGTTCCCCAATACTTCAGAGCCAATTAAATATTTTTGGAATGTATCCTACATTGTTTTGTAGGCAACAATAGCAATAAAAAGTATATAATCTGTAAATGATGTAAATAATTGATGTAGAATTTTGGTGACCCAATCCAAGGATGAGCACTTGTAAATTCACTGGAAGTTTTTTTTGACAAATCTTGAATATTTCCATGAATTTCATGACATCTACCTGTTCAGCAAATGTATTAATTCAGCATTTCACTGGAACTTATTACAATGCATCAGTCTCTCATGACAAAACTGTAGTGTCAATTCAGGTTGCATCAGCAAATTCTGACATCGGGTATCAATTGACAAGTTGGAGGTGCTTAGACCAGGTTCTCACACTTTGAGAATAAAAGTGGCAAAATAAATCTTGTAGAAGTGTTCCAACCTGAAACATCTGTCCATTCCCTCCACAGATGCTGTCAGACCTCCAGCACTTTGTGCTTAAGTCAAGAACTGTCAAGAAAAATTAACAACTCCCCTTTGATTCTTTGTGCCACTGCACTAATGGAAACATTTTCATATTTACCAATTAATCTACTAGCACATCTGTGGAAAGTTAGAGGATGCAAAAACAATCCTACATGGTCACAAGAGAGCACATGTAAACTCCATAAAGACAACACCCAACCTTTAAATACCATTAATTGCAGTGACACTGTTGCTTGGGTTAGCAAGATGTCCTGGTATCAAAATAGTCAAGATCACTGTTAATTCAAGAACAATATTTTTTACTATTGTGTTGTATAGAGAGAAGTGAGATTGGACAGTGATAATTGAGGTGTGATAATGTTGCATCAGGAAGTTCTAAGTAAAACAAAGGTTAAAGACAGCCTATAGTTGGAAGGTACGGGCAATAAGTTTAACAGCTATCTTGAAAGGGATGTTAATGCTGAAATAGTAATAGTTGGCAAGCATGCTGTTGGATAGAATACGTGGCTATAAATTGGGAAGAAAATAGTTGATTAGCGTGAAGATTAGAAAAAATAGGATAAAGGTGTTTGGAGTAGTTCCTGCTATCTTATAGTGATAAACAAAAAATTATATTAATCTTAATCTTTGTCTAAGATTAAAGATTGTTAAAGAGGGGCCTTCAATACTTCCAATAATGGTTCGGCAAAAAAATGTACAAAACTTTAATTCTTAATAAAAGAAACACGTTTCAATTTGATATATATTGTCTTTCCTAATGTCAATCTAATAACAGTCTAGTTAATCTATTTATGCTGCATGTGCAGTTGAAGTCACAGCCAGAACTGCACATACCTGTGAAATGGAATATTTTGAAAAATTATGGACATAGATATTTGAAACCAAAATATTTGCTGAAATGGATTTTGATTGTAAACAGATGAACGTCATTTTGTTTTTAGCAATGACTACCTTTCTTCATCCCTCTGTATTATACACAATTGATGCTGAAACTGAAATTCTCTGCAGTTACATGTCCTAACCAGCTTAGCTGTCATTGTGAGAAAGCTATCAGAGGTGAAATGGAACACTACTGGCTAATGAAAGCTAAATCCCTTTTAGGAGATTTGATTCACAATATAGAAGTCTAAAATGAAAAGCTATTAGAATAACAATGTCTGGATCTGCACATGATGACAGACAATCAATATCATATGCACTCTAGAATATGCCATTTAGGTAGGTCAATAGCAAAATAGTATTTACATTGAAGTCACAGGTTTAGGCTCTACTCATAGCTGACACTGAAACTCTCAACTATAAAATCCTACTGAATTCAGTTAGTTCTCTGCCAACTTGTGATTCTCTGCCACAAATAATCTTAATCACTTCAAGATGACCCTGAATATGTCTCTAGGAAGCATTAAATCATGTACAGCAAACAGCATTAGCCTTTTTCCTTGTTTAGAATTATACTAAATCTACCATATAATTAGCAGATGACATTTGACCTACATGGAGAATAAATTGCAACAAAAGTCAAGAGGTGGGATATTTGAGCTGATGTGACACAGAAATAGCTCCCTTTTGTTTGTCACACCATTGTTCATCCAAATATGTTTCTAATCATTACGAATGTTTTAACAATATTATAGCTACAGTATGGGTGCAAAGAAGAGGACAAATAAAGATAATTGTTCCCTTGTTTATTGTACCATAATTTTAGCATACCTAATCCTGATACTGGTTGTAGGGAAGATTTTGCAATGTTATCATAAGGAAGGCATATCTGATCAACTGGAAGATAATGAAAAGGTTAAACAGAGTCAACATAGATTTATAGTGGGAAATCATGTTTAACAATTCTGTTGGAAATTTTGAGGTTGTAACTTGCAGAAAGTCTTTGATAATGTCCCAGGCAAGAGATTAATAAGTAAGGTTAAAATGCAAGGACCCCGCAATAATTTACTGGTGTGGAAAATAAAGGAATAAATGGATAATTTTCATATAGGAATAAAGGAAAACAAGTGAAATGGAATTAGTTCAGTAAATTGATGTAAGACAGGGGTCTCCAAACTATGATCTGCGGGCCACATCCGGCCCACCATGAAATTTTATCCGGCCTGCAGCAAGCTCTGAGCTCCGGGCTCCCCCGGGTCCTAAAGTTCGGCTACTCAGAGAATTTGTAGCGTGTTTGCAGCATTTGCTCTCCACACAACAGATTACATCAGGTAATTCTCTCAGGTATATCATGTCTGTATCGGTGCTGCTTCCTGCTCTCGTTTACTGCTTTATCACTTCATCTCCCTCACTGCCAGTTTCCAACCAGCTCCCACTTTCCTCTGCCTTGAGCCCCGACTCTTCTCTTGGCTTTCTCGCCGTCTCTATCTCAGATTCAGAGAAAACGTGAGTCACCAAAGTCCATTCCATCGACTAATTTATCTATCCACTACCCCTGTTTGCCCATCGGAACTGGAATATTCCCTCCAAGATCGAGTCTGTACAAAACAACTGACATTTCTTTCCTTTTGCAGTTGTACAGAGCCCTAGTGAGACCACACCTGGAGTATTATATGCAGGTTTGGTCTCCAAATTTGAGGAAGGATGTTCTTGCTATTGAGGGAGTGCAGCTTAGGTTCACGAGGTTAATTCCCGGGATGGCAGGACTGTCATATGTTGAAAGAATGGAGCAGCTGGGATGGTATACTCTGGAATTTAGAAGGATGAGAGGATATCTTATTTAAACATATAAGATTATTAAGGGATTCGACATGCTAGAGGCAGGAAACATGTTCCCGATGTTGGGGGAGCCCAGAACCAGGGCCACAATATGTGCATCTATTGTCTTTATTTTTTCATACGGCCCGCAAAAATGTGCCAAATATATAATGTGGCCCTCATGCTGAAAAGTTTGGAGGCCCCTGATGTGAAAGATCACCTATAATCTTTGTTTAGCAGATTAAGCACAAAGAATGAAACAGCTTATTCCTACTTGGAATTCTTTAGTTTTTTATCCTTCTTAATCAAAGAGCAACACAACACTCTACATAGATTTTATAGTCTTAGATTTAGGACAATGCTTGTGGTAAAGCAGTTGCATTGGACACCATTAATTTGTTCACTTGGTAAAGAATTGGAGGCAAATACACCAGCAGATCAGATCAGAATTTCAGTTTGATTTCCTTTTAGTTCCAATTTAAATTTCTAAAGTCACTCAATCTTTTCAAAAACCACCACCTGTACCTGGTGCAAGCAAATACCAATCTGCCAGAGTAATTCAATTCAATTCAATTCAACTTTATTATCATTGCACAAATACAAGTATAGGTACAACGAAATGCAGTTTAGCGTCTGGTCATAGTCATAGTGCAAGATAGTAGAAGTAAAAATAAAAATACAAAGTTGGCATACAATAAAAGTTAAAAAAAATACTGGTTAACAACGTGTGGATTGTGGATGAATTAAAACTGATACATAGGCAGATAACTGTATACAAGTGGGAGAGTCTAAGGATGGCTAGCGTCGGTACTCCGAGTTCAGCAGTGTAATGGTGTTGTTGAAAAAGCTGTTCCTCAGTCTGCTTGTGCAAGATCTGAGGCTCCTGTACCGCCTCCCTGATGGGAGGAGGGCAAACAGTCCATGGTTAGGGTGAGAGGGGTCCTTGATGGATTTTCCCGGCCCGTCTCAGACACCGTTTTCGGTGGAGGGCATCCATGGCAGGGAGCGGGGCACCGATGATGTGCTGAGCGGTTTTCACCACCCGTTGCTGTGCCTTCCTGTCAGCTGCGGTGCAGCTGCTGTACCATACCGTGAAGCAGGTGGTCAGGATGCTTTCGATGGTACAGCGGTAAAAGTTGGACAGGATCTGGGGGAACAGGTGAGCTTTCTTGAGCCTCCTCAGAAAGTAAAGGCGCTACTGCGCCTTTTTGATCAATTTGGTGGTATTGAGGGACCAGGACAGATCCTCTGAGATGTGTACCCCGAGGAATTTGTAGTTGGAGACGCGCTCCACCTCAGTCCCGTTTATGTGGATGGGGGTATGTCTGCCCCCTCTGTTCTTCCTGAAGTCAACAATTATTTATTTCGTCTTCTTAGAGTTGAGGCCGAGGTTATTATTGGCACACCAGGCTGCCAGGTTCTGGACCTCCTCCCTATATAACTCAGCATGTCTAGCAGTGGAGGGAAATGGCCAGTTGACATGTTGGGTCGAAACGCTTCATTAGTCCAGATGAAGGTCCATGAGCCAAAATGTCGACTGTCAATTCCATCCAAAGTTGCTGCCTGACCCGTTAAGTTCTTCCAGCATTTTATTTGACACTGGAGGAACTCAGCAAAACAAAATGCAATCCTTCGTGTCAACATTTTATCTCCCAGTCTAGGCACTTCGCAACCTTCTCCAATGAACATTGAATTTTCTAATTCCAGATAAACTGCTGTTTCATTATTTCCCATTGCCCTTTCCCAATCTTCCGACCTACCTGATCGCCGGACCTTGGATTTGATACTGTAACAGTACAATGCTGTGACACCATATTCTGTATTTCTCTTTGAACGATCTTTTGTACTTGTGTATGGCTTAATTGTACTCATGGTTTGTCTGGGCAGCATGTAAATAAAAGCTTTGCACTCTATCTTGGTACATGTAACAATGATAAACCACTACCAATATCACCTTGTTCCTACCAAATGTTTTCCTAATGGTCAGTACGCATGGTCCTCATTATCTGATCTAGTTTTACCAATCTCCATTTGGTCTCCTGTCTCACACTTCACTCCTCCTCTGCTTTGAGAACTAACATCTCTACATGTTTTGCCTAATTCTGATGAAGAGTCTTTGACCTGAAAATTTTACAGGTTTCTCCTCCACATACACTGCTTGACTCGTTGAGTTCTTCCAGCATTTTGTTTTTGTTGCACAATGCTGATAAGTTTTAAGAAGATCATTGACATGCCCTCAAATTACCTTGGATACACTCTCAATATTCCCATACGAGTACGAGTGCCTTGAATTTGTATCTTTGATGCTGTAGAACAGAATTTGAGATAATCTTTGGCAATAATAAAACATTCACAGTTGAAGACACACAAGGCTGCAGATGCTGGAATCTGGAGCAAAAAGGAAACAGCTGGTGGAACTCAGCAGGTTGAGCAGCATCACAGTTCTTAATGGTCCACTATTCACAGCTATTCAAAAGTCACAAGTGTAGCATGGGATCATTTGGTAATAGTTCATGCATATACACCATACAACAACTATTTGTTAAACCTTGCCAGTTACACATGGTGTCACAGAGTGAAACCATCACATGAGATGTTGATACAATCTGTCTCCTTGTCTCACCTCAGATGGATTAGAGTAATGTGGAAGCTCTTGTGATGTTAAGTAATGGGGAGGCATTTAATGGCATAGCACAGGAAATAAGCTCAATGGTTATATTGTTGTATTTGATTTTACAGAAAGATAAGTTCATGTTTTTAATGGTACTTTGCTTATTTGGTCGAGAATTTCTTCTGCCTAATACATATAAAAAAGGACCAGATGATCTTTTGCATGACTTGGTCATGCACCATTGTAAAACTGGTGTACACTGGCAGCATGTTTAACACTTAGAATGCATTTCCCAGTAACAACAATTCCAATGAAATTAGCACAAAAATCAAACAATATAATACCACACACATAGACTGTAGTAAGCCATTGCTGGGCACTGGCAGCCCCTTGTAGTCCTCCACATTGGCCCCACCACATTGGAAGCGATGGAAGATGCTCTCTCTCCATCTCGCTGTGTTTGGCTGCACATCTCTACCCAGCCCAGAGATTTCTCTGTGATAACATGCTTCATGTTTTAGAAAGAACTGCAGATGTTGAAAACATCGAAGGTAGACAAAAATGCTGGAGAAATCAGCAGGTGAGGCAGCAGCTATGGAGCGAAGGAATAGGTGACATTTCGGGTCAAGACCCTTCTTCAGGGTCTCGGCCCGAAACATTGCCTATTCCTTCGCTTCAACAAATGCTGCCTCACCCACTGAGTTTCTCCAACATTTTTTTCTACTCACGATTGTCACTGGTCTTTGTAATTCAGTAGCCCAGCAAAGGGAGGTGGCAGTAGAGCTTGGGTTGGTGGTGGGATAAGGAGGGGGGTGCATGGGAACAACCATTTGTATCTCATCGAACAGGAGGTGATGTGACAGATCTTTGTATTGGGGTGGTCTGTCAAAACAGAGAACAGGTAATCTCATTTTCCAGCTAGTGCCACACTCACTGAGCCAGCCTGGTTGCAGCTCTAAGCCTTTTATCTCAGTACTGAGAGGTTGCACCAGTCACCCCAGCATCAATCAACACCAGACTTCAGAGGCAGTGTCTGCACGTTTGAACCATGTACTCAAATTCCTGACACAACAGTGCATCTCCCGATGGCAGACCTTTTTAAAAAATACAACAATGTACATTTTGAATGATCAGACTGGAGAACCAAGTGCACTATGTTGAAACAGTGCAGTACTTAGCAGTACTCTGGTAGTACGAAGTACAGTAATATATGGGTGATTCTTCAGTAAGTGTCTACTTTAACGTTTCTGGAAACTCTATTATAAAACTTAAATTTTTGCAACTCTGAATGTGGTTTCACATAAATAAAAATCTCTTCTATGGGAAAGATATGTTTGGCGCAATCTTTTAGAGAATTTAATATATTTTTTCCTATTCTTTTTCCAGGTTGCCCATTGCATTCAGTCATATCTAGCGATGTTACAATACTTACCTTCAGCGGCGCTGCAGTTCTGCCACTGGCGATGTGCGCGACTTTGGCGCCTTTGAGGGGGGGGGGCAGGAATAAAATCCAGTTTTCTACCACCTGTCCAAGGCCGATTTCCTCGGGCTGCCAGCTGCTGCAGAAAAATCGTTCCAACTTCCATTCCCGATTTTTTTTTTTTTTTTTTTAAATCGCGAGACAATTTAATGATTATATTAAAATAAAAAGCAACTTCTAACGCCGTCAACGACTACAACGTGAGAGATCTCACGTACGGGACAAAACAAAATGTAAGTTGTTTATTTTACATATAAACTTGCTTCTTGGGATGACTTTAATCAATCCACTACAGGTGAAAATGTTATTTGGGCCCCAGTGTTTTTCCTGCCGATATTGTGTTCAAAATCACCGCAAATGCAACATTCCAATCGATCGCGTTCCAGAAGTAAGATGATTAAAATGCCCATTTTTTTTTTAGATAAGCCGTCTAAATTGTCTATATTTTGTGTTATTCACTCTCTCCATGATCATTATTTTTTAACTAAATATTCTCAACAGTTTTAGTCACGTTTTGTGCAAAAAACAGTAATTTGATTATATTTTGGGTGGATGTTTCTAGATTAATTTATGGGAATTAAACATTAAATTCCTTCCATCTGGGATGTAAATTCATGACAGTGAGATTTAAAAATCATGTTATATTCTGAATTCTTGTGTGAATGGGATTAGTTTGTTATTTGGATACTTAGGCTATTTAAAAAAAAAATCCTTTTCTTAAGAAATGGAATCTACAGGACATTGTTAATGGGAAAGTAGTGGGCAGAAAGGCATGTCATGTGTGGTTTGAAGAGCAAAAACTTGTAGTTTACAATGCCAAAATTGGAAAGTTGAGGAAAAACAAGGTGTACAGAGTTGCTTATTGGTTACAATCCGAGGAGTATGATGATGCTACTGATTATGATATGCCAATGTACCAGCTAGCAACTGATCTTCTCCATAAAGATTTGATCTATTGCTAAAAATTGTAATTTATTTACATATCTGTTACGGATGTACAGCATATAATACACTTATATTAAAGTTCTGATCTTGAGAATATCACATTTTTGAATTTTCAGGGCAGTCTGGGTGAATTACTATTTCCGTCACAACGGTCAATTTTGTAATAAACTACAATTAGGTAATTAACTAATTATATGCTTTAATTTCAGGTCATCCAAGTAAGATGTTTTATATTTGTTTCAGGATGCTTCAATCTATAATAACTGAACATTTCATTCAGTTCTCTTAATTTTTAAGAAAGTTATGGGCTTTTGACTGTCCTCGATCACAGCTTTTGTGTTAATGGAAAAGCATGATGCTAATTTCCGAGTATGAAAATGGCCATAACTTTTTTAATACTGAAGATATGAAAGTGAATTAGGTGTCAAATTAAACTTCTTTTTATGCTTTATCTGATGGGATAAATTGCAGACTTGATTTTTAAAATCTCAAAATTTTGTAACATTGCTATCATATCTGTCACATTTCTATGATGAACAACACTGTAAAATATAACTGATTTAAGAATATAAAATCAAATTTTTGTCACAGTCTTTCAAATTATAGATTATCTTCCTCAAATAAACCATCAAAACAAATACTTTTTCAGTCTAACGCATTGATTTTAAACCTTTGTAACAGTTTGCTGCCGAAAATCATGGTGATTTTCAGCGAGAATGATAACCGTCACATAACTTTACAATATTAACTTCAGATGAATAGGCAGAGGCATACTGTTCATTTATCAATAACAATTCATAATTGTGGTCATTGTTGTATTATTTTACACATTATGAGCATAAAATACTCATGTGACGGATATGACAGCGTAATGGAGATGGTCAAGTTCGGGAATGCCACGTGATGGAGATGACTAAAGGGTGATTCTTCAGTAACTGTCTACTTGGTGTCCCGCTACTTTGATGCTGTATATAAGGAAAATCTGTAATTCTATCCCATTTCTTCTTTTTCTATATTGTTAATAAACATAATCCTTATAAATAAAGATTAAACCCTAAATGAATAAAGTGTTTTTTTTTCCCCCCGATGTTCGATGCCCTCCTCCCCCCCCCCCCCTAAAAACCGCATGCCCCGATGGTTATGTGAAATTTCAAGTCAACATATTTATTTCATGGGGAATCCATCTGTAATGAAAATACTTTTAAACGGTAGGTATTAATAATTAAAATATTTATCACCCTTAAAAAAATCCTCTATTCTTCATAGGGCTAGAGCTAGGGTTAGGCCTAGGGTCATTCATGTCATCAGCAAACTATGTGCATGGACAAGAGGCCGGGACACGGGCCCAAGCCTTTGGCCCAGGATGGTCTTGCCAGAAGGCCATGCCTGGCCATATCGTTTCCAAAATGGCACATGACATCTCCAGAACAAATCAAAAAAGAACATTTTTTTATTTTCTAAGAGTTCAGCACCGTTCGGAGGTGGCACCGATTAAAGGTTTGCAGCAAAAAGTGGAGTTTTCACACACTTCTCATCCAGCGAATCAGGAGAAATTCACAAGGTAAGTAGCTTTCGAATTCCGTGGTCTTTTGAGGGCAGAAGTTTGCGTCTATTCTATTTATACCCGTGTGGGATTGTTTTGAAAAAACGGTAAGATTTATAATTTTTTCAAGATTAGAGGAATTTTTTTTAAGGGTGATTAATATTTTAATTATTAATACCTACCATTTAAAACTATTTTCATTTCAGATAGATCCCCCATTAAATAAATATGCTGACTTGAAATTTCACAAGTAACCATCAGGACATGAGGTTTTCTGGGGGGGGGGGGGGCGGATTAAAAATATTACTTTATTCATTTAGTGTTTAATCTTTATTTATAAAGATTATGTTTTTTAACAGTATAGAAATAGAAGAAATGGGATAGAATTACAGATTTTCCTTATATACAGCATCAAAATAGCAGGACGGACACCAAAGTAGACATTTACTGAAGAATCACCTATACATGTGGAAACAAGAATCTGCAGATGCTGGTTTACAGAAAAAGACACACAATACTGGAGTAACTCAGCAGATCAGGCAGCCTCCTTGGAGAAACTGGTTAGGTGATGTTTCAGGTCGGGCCACTCCTTCACACTGATTATGGGTGGGGGGGCTGGAAGAAAGGAAGGGCAGGCCAAAGCCTAACAAGTCATTGGTGAATGGTAGCAGATGGTTGGACAAAGGTCAGAGATGAAAAGAGTTGTGAATTATGAAGCGAGGATGTGGAGAGGGATAGGGAGAGGAGAAATAGGTACAGGCAGGTGGGTCCATGTGGGTCCAGGTGAGAGAGGGGAAAATAGTGAGGGGGGGAGGAAATAAGTTGGGGGAGGGAGGGTTACTTAAAATGAGTGAATTCAATATTCTGGGTTTGTAAACTACCCAAGCAGATTACGAGGTGCTGTTCCTCCAGTGTGTATGTGGATGGTTTGCTTGCATTTACTGTGAGTAAATGCACTGATACAAACCTTTGAGGATGGGGTGATCCAAAGTAGTGGAAACTGGCTTATTTCACAGAAGACAAATGAATATACCGAGCAACAGTTGTTACTGGACTCAATGGAACTATGGCAAATTCTCTCCACATATTAAAATAGCCCACCCTACTTCTCTAAAACTTGCTTGAAAATTAAGAAAGCTTCCAATTAGTCTCCTTCATTCTAACCTTCCCACTCGTAAAAGCAGTTCCGTTAGTAAACCAACAGTCACGGCCCTATTTTTATCTCCTTCCATTACTTGAGGTCTGAGGCATATGACCTGTGCTGAGTGCCTGAATCATAAACTTCCTATGCAAGATATAAGAGATGTCTACTGATTAATGAGACAGGCTGGCTGCTTATTGTTATCAGTCTTTGGGAAAAAATAACAATCATAGTATGTGGCAATGTAACCACTCATTATTTTGAAAATATGTGACAGAATTTACATAAATACCAAAATTCTTCAAGCAATTTTACAAAATCTTATGGTCATATGATTTACAGTTTGTTCCTAATAATTATTATTGTTTGTAAGTTAAAGACTATTCTTTATGTCAATGTGAATGAATTGGAAACCCAGAGAACAAAGCCATTCATCAGAGTACCCTTGCAAACGAAAATGTTGTATGTGTTATAATGACAACTTAGTTCAATGGGAAATAAAACAGGAAATGGTGTGTTCTTTTCAGTGTTGAACAATGGGATTTGGGGGCAGTTGAAAAAAATTGAGTAACAAAACAGTATGACATTCTTAATTAAAATGCAAGGTATTGCAACACGGCATCCATCTTAAATTGCAACATACTATATACTTAAGGAGGATTAATAGTTAATTTTAGGAGAAAATGCAACATTTGTTAATATTGCAAACAGAAATCGAGGTTACAAAGCATTTGCTATGACCAAATTAAAAAATATTGTCTTTGGCTACGGAGTCTTCTAGATCAAACAATTAACTACATTAGTTTGGCTATAAAGTAATTGTAAAGGTAACAAAATAGGCACTTAGGGGAAATAGTTAATTGCTTGCCAAGATAAGTACATTTTTTCACATTAGCATTCAAGTGATTATGGGTTTTTGCCTGTTTATTAAAATAAAACTAGGTCTGGTAAACGAGCTGCAATGCTGATATGTCTATTAAATATGCTAGAAACAAACAGTAATGTATTCCAATCTCAGCTAGTAGTCTGCTTCACCTTGAAGTGCAATCAAAGTCAGCAGATCACTGGTACAAAGCTTTATAATTAAAGCCTATTAATCATTACGACCCAGCAATGAAAATGCCATTCCTTCGTGAATATACAAAGATAGCGGAATACAGTGCCTGCATTTATTGATCTTGAATTAAGCCATTTTATTGTTTGGAAATAAAGGAAAAGCAGAATAGTGGCTTTTAATTATTTTTCTTTTCTCCCAAGCACAAATCATCAAAAAGGAACATGTGCTTCCGAAATAATAGAGATATACAGCACAGAAATAGGCCATTCAGCTCACAGTGTCCTTACCAACCATCAACTATTCATGCTTGCCAATGTTGCCTTATGCTTTGGCGATTCCAGTGCCTCACACATCCCACTCATTCCTGACCCATTTCTCCATGTTTGAAAATGGTGTAGGTGATTGTTTTTTTGAGATATAATGTTGCATAGCTACACAATTTTTCCTTTCATTTTGAGGAGATAACTTTTTTCTTGTCAATGACATTATCTATATCATTATGTTATCCAAACCATCAAATGACTAGATATAGAGTTAGATTTGCTAACTTCAGCTGTAAGATGATAGTAGGCATAGTCAGCAGCCCCTCTCAATACAACCAACAAGCCGTTACAGTCAAACAGGTATTGCAAACACACAGCAGCTTATTACTCAGGTAAATCCCAAATAACCAAATTCACCAGTATTAATTAACATGGAAAAGCAGTGGATAACAAATAATACTTACATCTTCCCTTCCCCTTTGTAGCAACCTGCAACAATGATTCCCTTCACAACACTCAATTCCACTCTTCCATCTCCACTATTCACGCCCCTTCTCATGGCATTATCCCATGCGGTCGTAGGAAATGCAACAACCATTGTTATACCACTTTCCCTTCCACTATCAGACAGATATTCCATACAAGGCAAATCTCCACTTTCATGTCTTCCAATCGAGTGTACTGCATTCGGTGCTCATGAGGCGCTCTCCTCTACACTGCAGTTTCTAAAGGTAAATTGGCTGACCACCCTGCAGAGAGCCAGCATTAATTCTGGAGATGCCAACATGAGCAGCCACTTCAATTCTCCATCCCTGCACGGTTATAACGAGACTCAATGCATGCTGAAGTGTCAGCACCACGTGAAGACTTTGCAGCCTTTGTGCCAGATTTCAACAATTTTGGGTAATTTCATGTTTCTGCTTGTATCAGAACTGGCCAGATATGCTGTAGGTCATCTCTGTAATATTGACACCAAGTTTTCTCTTTCTCCACTAACATGGTCTGACCCGATGGCCATCTACAATTCAGCATTACAGCTTTGTTTGTACCTACGCTCTCTAAACTGATCTCATTAAATTATCAGGCAGATGACTTTTTAACCACAAATCGCAACAACAAACCTAACTGCATCCTCGTTGAAATATTCCCTTTGACCTATCAACTCCCCTCTCCCCTGCAACTTTAACTTGTTTACTCATTCTTTCAGTTCAGACAAATAGTCTTCTCTGAAATCTTAATCCTGTTCCTCTTTTCACAGATGCTGCTTCACCTGTTGAGAGTTTCAAGCATGTTTTATTTGGTTTCAAATTCTTAAACATCATAACTAAAAAAAGTTAAAATTAACTGCATCCAAATGGAAGTCTTCTAAACTTTACAGTTTTTCTCTTACCACAAAAAAACATTTTGCTGAATAAATGTAAGTATTTCCCATTTTGTACTTTGATCAATGTACGTTTAAATCTGTACACCGCTAACTTGACACATACACTATAACGAGGTGTCCTCCCCCGTTACTTGAACAAATTAGATACCTCTGCATGACAGCTGGTAACTAATTGCTAATTAAATGCTTATTCTTCCAGGAAGTACTAAAGTAATTAACAATTGGAATTAGTGAATTAATTTAGCGTCATAGATCTTCCTCCTTAAACAACATTGGAACAGAGGCTCTTCCAGCCCTTCAAGCCTCATCTTATTCAGCTAGACTACAGCTTAAGGCTCCTCATAAGTTCTCAATCATTTAATAATATCTTGGTCTACAGGAATCTAATAATCATACTCATTACCCTTGCACTTTGTCTCCTGCTTTCTCATTTTTTTTAATCTATTGCAATTCAATGCATACAGTTTGACGTGCTCTAATTTTTGTGATATGTCTATCATGGTGAGCTTTCGGAATATTTTCTGAAATTTTTTATAATTAAAGTTGAATGATTTATTTATCAATCACGAGTAAATAAAGGCTGAAAATACTTTGCAGGAACCACTATTCATGAAGAGAAAAACAAAGTTAATATTCTCTGTTGATAGTATTAATCAGAAGCCTTATCCATTATGTTTGTTACTTCTTTAAAAAAAAAATTGTCTGTTTGATTGACACTCGCTTTAAGTCTATTCAGTTAGTTTCTGATCAGCTCATATTTGTGCAAATCCTCAGTTACTACTAATATTTTTTGCCCCAACTAACATTTGATTAATAGACCAGATTCCTATTATTCTTATATTTAAAAGTTATTCTCGCTTTAGTAAGTAAGTAAGTAAGTAAGTAAGTAAGTAAGTAAGTAAGTAAGTAAGTAAGTAAGTAAGTAAGTAAATAAGTATGTTTATTGGCCAAGTATTCACATACAAGGAATTTGCCTTGGTGCTCCGCCCACAAGTAACATGACATACAGTGACAATTACGAATGACTCAGAAAACACTAATCATTTATAATAATAAAACATTAATGATAAAACACCATTGATCAAGCATGTGAACCAACAAAATACCAGATCAAAGGGAGGCTACAGATTTTTGACTGTTGAGTAGAGCAACTACTCGGGGAATAAAACTGTTTTTATATCTGGCTGTGGCAGCTTTGACAGTCCGGAGTCGCCTGCCAGAGGGAAGTGATTCAAAGAGTTTGTGGCCAGGGTGAGAGATGATCTTGCCCGCTCGCTTCCTGGACCTTGCAGTGTACAGTTCATCAATGGAGGGAAGGTTGCAGCCAATAGTCTTCTCTGCTGATCGGACGATTTGCTGCAGCCTCCAGGTGTCGTTCTTGGTGGCTGAGCTTTTAGATATTGCAAACATCTTTCTTGTTGATTGCGAATTGGAGGGGGTAATTGGAGTTTTGAGGGGGTAATGGGACAGGCTGTGTAGGTGCTGAGTGTGAGTGGATTCAGGGTAGGGGAATAATCACATAAGGAAAAAACCTGAGGATGTTCATTGCGAGGATTGAAGAGAAAAGACTAAATTGATCATTTAAAGGCGAATCAAACTGCAAGAAGGTTAGTCAGGAGAGATCCTCCCCAATGCCAGCTCTGCCCTATTGTAACTAAAAGGCAGGCTTCAACTCTCCAGATAAAGGTTCCCTCAGTGTGCAAGAATCACCAACAGCACAGTTCTCATTTTTGTAGAAGGACTTTGCAAAATGAGGTGAAAACATGTGTTACACCCCATTGGAAGTCATTGAGGGGTCTCTATGCATGTGCCATCACACATAAGTTGGAAACAGAAGAAAGTTTGAAGTGCTCTGGTCCAATTGCATTTACAGCGTAGCAGGTGGGTATAGTGATAACATTCCATTGTGTGGAAATTAATCATAGTCAAAATCTCCAGTTGCATTACTGTGTTATTGAATCAAGTTACACATCTCCATATAGCTACCATCTAGTGTAGTAGATAACTACTATTTAGTGTATCCTTTAGGCTTAATTAACATGATAGATTCACTTGTTTTATTACTCATGGTGCTTGCACTGGTTTAAAACTTTTAATTGAGCAATAGACACATGTTCCTTTGTTGTTTAAAGCCCACATTTCAATTTACCAACACTGCTATTTATCACCTTTTCGGAATTTGTATCAGTTTTTTTAATGTTATCACCTATATTCTGTTTTGAACCCAATATTGCCTTTAACAGTGATAATGACTGAATGATTACTTTTATATTTTTTTAGTACTGGGGCTATATTTATTTCTGCCGGAGACCTCTCCACTCCCTCCGTCCTGAATCACGAACTGTAAGAAGTATAATTAAAGGATTTGATGCACTTGTTATGGTGAAACCAAAGCTTCAAAACCAAGTGTATTTATAAACCACATATCCTGTCATATTGCTGTATTTACTGGTATTGTGTGAGTATTGATATTTCCGGCAGTCCATGAACCAGCGAAATGTTGGCACTAAAAATAACTTGGAATGTACACTGTTTGAGAAGTGTTATTGAAACTGGGGGCTTAGAAATTGAATCGCATTAACCCCGATTGTTTTTTTCACTGTTATGCAGTTGAAAAATCAATCCTTTTTCCGGAATGAAATGTGATAACAACCAGTTCTACGCTGTTTCTGTGTCCCTCAAGAAATTTGACAGTGCACATTTCAGCTTCAGTCACCTGATAGGTTGTCTATATCCAGGGCACATTAGATGAAATAGTTTCTTTGTGAATTGACCACGTTAGTTTAGTTTACAGTACATTAGAGATACAGCGTGAAAACTGGCCATACGGCCCACTGTGCAGACCAACGATCACCTGTACACTAGTTCCATCCAACACACTAGGGATAATTTACAGAAGCCAATTAACCTACAAACTTACATGTCTTTGGAGTGTGGGAAGAAACAGGAGCACATGAAAAAACCCCACACGATCACAGAGGGATTGTACAAACGTCATACAGACAGCACCAGTAGTCCGTATTGAACCCGGGTCTCTGGTGCTATAATAAGGCAGCAACTCTACCGCTGTGCTGCTGTGCCGCCCTTGAAAAAGTGAGCATCATCATATATTCCTAGAAGTATATTTCCCAACCGCAGCCTTGCACTGGCCCTTTATCAAGTTGAGCAATTAGTTACATTTCAGATTCCGCTGCCCCAACACTCACCCCAATGCACACATAATCTGCTGCCTCCTACCCCATAATCCTTCAAATCCACATTCCTGGTCTAGTCTGACGAAGGGTCTCTACCCGAAACGTTACCCATTCCTTCTCTCCAGAGATGCTACCTGTCCCGCTGAGTTACTCCAGCTTTTTGTGTCTATCTCCTGTAAACTTCTGCCCCCAACTGTCCCTATGCTCATTGCCCTAATTTTGTGATCTGCCCTCCCCCCACTCACCTCCCCATCAAACACTCTAAACCTCTCTGTCAGAATACTGATATCCTAACTATTCTACCCGATCTGACCATCCATCATCATGGGAATACCTGATGACCCCTTCTTCACTATGGCAGGTGGTTTATTGCAGCCTATTGGAGCATTGTGATAAGAAAGATTGAGCAATGTGATGGACATAATGATATGACCTTATTTGATGCTAGACTCTATTGAGGTTAAGTGAGCTGCATACCCACTGATTGCAATCAGTTTTCATGCACTTGTGACATTGACATAAGGTAGAGAAGTATTTCTGCAGGCACTTAATTTTAAGAAGAAATGCTTCAAAGTTCCTCTCAACTGACAATGCTATTATATTAATTAACCAATGTGGCCGGACAAGAAGCTAGACTGAAAACAGTTGTTCGACATAGATGCTTCAAAATCAGGCTGAGACATATGATGGGAAATATGCAGAAATGGCAAGAGAAACTCAAAATTGAATTTTACAGAGTAGAAGCTTATATCTATATCAAGCTAGGTGCAACCCTATCTACTGTAAACCTTGCCTGAAGATAAGGTGTTGAAGAAATGGGTGTAGAAAGAGTTAGATAAATTAGAATAAAACAGTTCTAATGAAGATGGGACAGAGAGATCATTTGTAGCAATGCCTGACGATGGCCATTTGTTGATGAGCAATACTGCATTTGTTGATGAGCAATACTGCATTTGTTGATGAGCAATACTGCATTTGTTGATGAGCAATACTGCCTGTTTAATTCACAGGATTAATATGTAGATTTGACATAAGCTAATGTTTTTGCCAAATACGATCTGTCACTTAAAAGCCCTGTCCCACTGTACGAGTTCATTCCAAGAGCTCTCCCAAGTTTGATTCGAACTCGGAGATTTACGGTAATGACCACTCGTCGGTACTCGGGGCTCTTGTGGACATTTTTCAACATGTTGAAAAATCTTCACGAGTCTTCCCGTGCTTATCTGTCATTAGCGAGTCTTCCCAAGTACCTGCCGTTAGCGTAACGAGCCGCTAAGAGATGTCCCCGAGCTCTGACGTACCCGCTAAGTTCATTCTCCGTGCTTACCACGAGTTTGATTTTTTTTAAACTCGGGAGAGCTCTTGGAATGAACTCGTACCGTGGGACAGGGCTTTAAATCTGCTCAGTTGTAAGTAGCTGAGGAGAGTCAGCGATATTTGATAATTAACATGCATGTGAGCCTGCATTCATTCATAAAACTACTTTATTTTATGAAATCATCTCCAGAGATCTTTCAAGCTGCAATGGACAAGATACTACAAGGCATAGATCACTGGATATACAATCACAATGAGGTACTAATAGCCAAAAGAACTGAAAAAATAAAATCTTTGATTTGAAGCAGTTTTCAGATGATGCCATGAATATAATATACAGCTTAGAAAAAACAAGTGGGCATCTATAGATAAATTGTAGAGAAAAGAATTATGCAACTCAGAGAAAAGGCAGAAGCAATTATGAAAGCAAAGAAACCTGTAAATATTGCAGGTTAGGTTGTTCCCTGGCATGATATAATCACATACTTTTTTTGTCAGATCTTACTACAGGGCTGACACCATTACAGTTATTATAAAAGAGATTTAAAAAAAAAGAAATAATTCTAAAAACAAACAGTATGTGGCATATTCTTGATGTTGGAAGAGTCTGGAAAACCTGTCTTTGTTAATTCACTGTGATCAATATGTAATCCGTCAAGTTATACCTTAGGAAATTCAAGTAGTCATACAAAGGATGATGGTTGAGAGAACAAAAATCTGTTTGCATCACATACATCGCCAAAGAGCTGGAGAAGTTATGATAAAATGGAGAAAGAGGCCCGGAGTGAAATGTTTCCTCAATACTTTTATTTTGGTCACAGATCTTAAACCTTTTTCAACAATGCTTAATCGTAAATTAGCAACTTCAACAATGGCTGCATCAAAAAGATTAAATGATTGAATATAAAGTTGGAAACAAATGCTACTATTAATCCACAATCCATCTTACATATAAGTATTCAGCTGCGGGGTGCAAAATCGTAATATTTTCCATAAGATAAAGATTTTTAAGTGATAATAGACAAATCTACCATCCAACAACAAGGATTTCTTTACTAAGTTGGCCAATAAGATGCTGCAAAAAAGTACAGATTGATTGCGAGAAGGAGTTTGATAATCTCTTATTATTCATAGTCGCTCAAAATTAATGGTTGAAATTCGGTTGAAACATGACTCAACCGAAAATACAGTCTTGAAGACAGATCCATAGTTTTGTTTATTTCTTTGAGGATTTAAACAAATAAAATGGCATAATGCACACATTTTAGAACATAGAGCAGTATAGCAAAATGCTTCTTAAACCTAAATGCCTCTTAAACATTTTTACAATATCTCCTTCCACCACATCCTGTGGTAGTGTATTCCAGGCATCAACCATACTCTGTGTAGAAAGAAACATGCCGTAAATCTCTTATAAACGTTTTCCCTCTCACTTTACAGCTCTGTCTTCTGGTATTTGTTACTTTCACCCGAGGAAAAGATCCTGTCTAATGTATCTACACCTCACATAATTGTATATGCTTCTCTTATGTAATTTCTTAGCATCTTCTGCACCCTCTCCAACGCCTTCATGCCCTGCCTGCCACATGGGAAAGGAAACAAAAATGGAACCAGAGATGGATTGCAAGGAGGGAAAGAAAGGGAAAGTGGAGGTCGAGTTACCTGAAACTGGCAAATGCAGTGTTCTTACCATTGAGTTGTAGACTGCTGAGGTGGAACATGAGGTGTTGTTTTTCTTATTTGCATTGAGCCTCACCTTGGCAGTGGAGAAGGCCAAGGATGGGCTGGTTGGTCTGGAAATGGGAAGGTGTGTTAAAAAGGCATGCAACTGGGGAGCTCAGGATGACCACCGCAGAGAGGTGTTCTGCAAGTTATTTGCAATATACATTAACAATTTAGACAAAGGAATTAAATGTAACAATCCCCAAGTTTGCAGATGACACAAAGCTAGGTGGCAGTGTGTGCTGCGAGGAGGATGCTATGAGGCTGCAGGGTGACTTAGGTGAGTGGGCAGATGCATGCCAGATGCACTGTAATATGGATAAATGTGAGGTTATTCACTTTGGTGGCAAGAACAAGAAGGCAGATTATTATCTGAGTGGTGTCAGATTAGGAAAAGGGAGGTGCAACAAGACCTAGGTGTCCTTGTACATCAGTCACTGACAGTAAGCATGCAGGTACAGCAGGCAATGAAGAAAGTTAATGGCATGTTGGCCTTCACAGCAAGATGATTTGAGTATAGGAGTGAGGAGGTCCTACTGCAGTTGTACAGGGCCCTGGTGAGACTGCACCTGGAGTATTGTGTGCAGTCTTGGTCTCCTAATTTGAGGAAGGACATTCTTGCTATTGAGGGAATGCAGCGTAGATTCACCAGGTTAATTCCCAGGATGGCAGGACTGGCATATGATGAAATAATGTATTGACTGGGCTTATATTCAATGGAATTTAGAAGGATGAGAGGTGATCTTGTAGAACCATACACAATTCTTAAGGAATTGGACAGGCTTGATGCAGGAAAAATGTTCCCCATGTTGGGGGAGTGCAGAACCCAGGGTCACAATTTAAGAATAAGAGGTAGGCCATTTAGGACTAAGATGAGGAAAACCTTTTTTAGCCAGAGAGTTGTGCATCTGTGGAATTCTCTGCCACAGAAAGCAGTGGCCAATTTGCTGGATGTATTCAAGACAGAGTTAGATATAGCTCTTAGGGCTAGCAGAATCAAGGGATATGGGGAGAAAGCAGAACAGGGTACTGATCCTGGATGATCAGCCATGATCATATTGAATGGCGGTGCTGGCTTGAAGTGCCAAATGGCCTAATCCTGCACCTATTTTCTATTTTTCTAAATCAGTGCCCAAGTCTGTGTTTGGGCTTGCAAATGAAGAGGAGGCAACATTAGGTACATAAAATGCAGCAAAACAAGGTTGGAGGAGATGCTGGTGAATATTTACCTCACTTGGAAGAGCTGTTTAGGTCCCTGAATGGTGGTGGGGAAGAAGGTAAAATAACAAGCAGTGCACCTCCTGTGGTTGCAAAGGAAATAGTCAGGGGTCAGGAAAGGATGGGAAGAATGAACAGTCCAGTGAGTCATGGAAGGACTATCTCTGCAGATAGCAAAATGGGGTGGGGTGGAAAAGATGGAGCTAGTGTGAGATCCCATTGTATCGTGGGGAATTGATGGAAGATGATGCCCTGGATGTGGAGGCTAGTGGGGTGAAAGGTGAGGACGAGGCAAACTCTATCTATGTTCTGTTTGGAGGTGTTTGGAGGCAGAAGTTTGAGAAGCAGTGAAAAAGTAGGAGAGAGATCTGTCAACCACAGTCGATAGGGAGCCATGTTTTTGAAAAGGGAAGACATCCTTACAAGGAAAGTATCTGTGGAGTCAGAGGGTTCAAAGTAAATGTCAGTAGATAGTTTTCCTCATGATATGGAGACAGAGACATCCAGAAAAGGGAGAGAAATATCAAAACGGCCAAGGTTAATTTGAGAGCAGGGTGGAAGTTAGTAGCAAAGGTGATAAAATTGATGAGTTCTGCATGGAAGAGAGAAACAGCATCACAATATGGCCTAATCAAAGGTTTCTATAGCTGCAACATACTTTTATACTTAATGGCCTGACAGATGAAGGCAAGCATGCTGTACGCCTTCTTTACTATCCACCCACTTACATTGGACATGTACCTCAATGCTCTGGTTCTGCCATTTATTAAAGACTTTCCCCTCACATTTAATTTCCAAAGGTGTAGAACCACACATTTCTCTACATTAGACTCCATCTACCAATTCTCTGACTATATTTCCAACCAATCTATGTCTCGCTGTATCATATGACAAACCAGCACAACCCTACCAATTTTTGTGTCATCTGCAAACTCACAAAGCAGCCCATCCACACCATATCATCTAAGATGAAATGGTGAGCTGGAAAGGTTAGTGACATTTGTCACAACACCTCTAAAGAAACCAATATTGCAAAAGCAGCATGAACCTTAGGGGGCGCCGTCCTGTGTGGTATGGCTGCCCAGCCTGCAGCTGTCCGTTTTTTCTCACTTTTTAAATTTTTTTATGTAGTTGAGTTTTTTGTTCTAGAGTTCTAGCCTTTTTTAGATGGGGGGTGGGGGGGGGGGGGGGGGGGGGGAGGGGGAAGGGGGAAACTGCTTTCTAGGGTCCCTACCTGGTTGGAGAGGCGGCTTTTCTCCGGGCTGCACCGTCGACCCGTCCTCACGGCCTACCAGCGGGCCTGGAGCGGCGTTTCCTGTCGGGGACCGCACAGCGCTGGAGCGCTATCGCGGAGCGGGCGATGCCTTGCCCGGGTTGCCGCGCTGGAGCTCCGGTGAGCTGAAGACCGCTGATGAACATCACGGAGCTGCGGGACTGTGGAGCAGGCGGCGGCGCTGACTTTAACATCAGGAGCCTGGGATCTCTCGGTGAGATCACCAGTTGTGGAGCTCCATCCAGCGCGGCCTGTTGGCTTCGGAAGCCGCAGTCTCCAGTACGGAAGCAGCCGTTCCAGGTGTCCCATGCCGCTGTGAGGATTCTCCCAACGCACCATCACCCCGCGAGAACGGCCTGGAACATCGGGCCTCCATAGAGGCGACTGCGGAGGCCTCAATAGGCCCGACTATGGGTGAAATGGGGATGGGGACTGGACATTGTGCCTTCCCTCATAATGGGAATCATTGTGGGGGGATGTTTTTATGTTTAAATTTCTTTATTACTGTTATGTCTGTATTCTTTCTTTATGTGCTGCATTGGCAAGAAGCATTTCACTACACCTAGGTGTATGTGACCAATAAAATAACCTTTGAACCTTTGAACTTGCAATACTTTTGCTATACTGCAGATCATTGCAGCATTCCACAACAGCTTATACTCCTCCTGAGTTACTATGCTGGAGAAGACTCAGAACACAATTGAGCTCAGTTCAGCTAAATATTCAGAGTTGAAAAGAGGCAGCTGAGGCAGAAACAAATTTAAGATTCAAGATGTGAAGAGAAACAACTCAAACAAAATGAGATTTGTGTATTAATAATACCTAACAACTCTGTCATTCTATATTGGTGGTGTAGGTAACAGTTGAGGTATACAGCACAATGCAATATGTGGAAAAGGAGATAAAATAAGACTTGTGTATATGCACTTAATTCTAGTGAGTGATGCACAATGGAATATTGAAGAGTTATGTGTTTATGAATGTGTTTGAGGAGTAGCTATCACGGCGACTACGGAAGATATGATATAAGATGTAACTGAATTGAGAAAAGTGATAGCTTCCGCAAGTCAAGAGTGAATGAAATACTGACTGTTCTGAGAAGATCCAAATGACTCAAAATACCTGGGAAGAAGCTAAATCTGTAACTAAGTATGCAAGTATGTAACTCACATGTTTTTCAAAAAGCACAAAGCAATGAAGTATGTATAAATACACGATGCACGATATAAAGCATACATATGAGTAATGTATTTTTAGAGTTGAAAAAATCAGTTGCAAATGATCCAGCAGCTCTCTCTGTATTTATCCATATTTTTCTAAACACTCCTCATTACCTGGGTTAAATATGAGTAATGTGTGCATGTGAAAAAAAACTTTACTGAGGAAGAGTGCCATGTACTCATTAGGGTTTAGAAGAGTGAAGCAAATTTCAGAAGTAGAGTTTAATGACAATGCTATTACTTTGCTCATTTAGTGCAAACAATAATTGTTTTATTTAGTAAAAGGTGTCACAATGGCACAGCTGGTAGAACTATTGCCTCCAAGCTCTGTTGAATTGGATCCATTCCTGACCTCTGCTGCTTTAAGTTTGAAGTCTGCATCTTTTCTTCAGAGCCTGCATAGGTTTACTCCGGAAGGTATTTTTATCTCCCACCTCCCAAAGGGTGCGTGGATTAGGAGATTAATTGGGCAATACAAATTATTTAAGTGGTATGAGGGTAGTTGATAGAAATGTGTGGAAAATAAAGCTGAATTAATGTAAGGTTAATGTGAATAGGTGCTTGAGAATTGGCATGGACTAGATGGGCAAAGGGCATGTTTCCATGCTATGACTGCTTTTTTTAACTCATATCAATATTTGCATCTCCTCTATCAAGAATAAGTTTGAAAAAGGGGGGGAAAAATAGGAACCTGAGGGGTAGTTTTTTTCCACACAAAGGGTGATGGGTGTATGAAACAAGTTTCCAGAGGAGGTAGTTGATGCAGGGACTATCCCAACATTTAAGAAACAATTAGACAGGTACATGGATAGGACAGGTTTTGAGGGATATGGACCTACCGGAGGCAGGTGGGACTAGTGTAGCTGAGAAATGTTGGCTGGTGTGGGCAAGTTGCGCCCAAGTGCCTGTTTCCACACATTATCACTCTATGACTATGACTATAATCAAAACCTTTAGGTATTTTACTTCGGAGTCACATGAGTGACTACGTGAAGAAGAAGCCCGTTCAGCCGCACGTGCGTCATTATGTCAGACGCATTGGTGCAGGCGGCCGGTTGGGGCAGCAGCTCCCCAGCCCGGTAAGTTTAAACTTCAGGTAAGCTGGTTTTCTTACCTGTTTTATTCCCTGCATTCCTCTGGTTTTGTTCCAGAGGCTTCCTGCCGGAGGATTCGCGAGGCCTGACGAGGGAACCAGCTGTGGGGAAACCCCGGTTCTTGCCGCCAAGAGCGGGTAGCTGGAGAATGTCGGGTGTCACGAAGTGGGTCGCTGACGGGTGGTCAGTGGCTTCCAGGCGCTCCGGGTGCTGGGAGGGGTTCCCCCCCCGATAGGCACAGAGACGCTGGGGTTCCCAGGGAGGGGACCCCCAGTAGGCCGGGTGCGAGAGGGCATTTCCCTCTGATATGAATATTTATGCTGAGGTTCCCGTGGAGGGGACCGCCAGCAGGCCGGGTGCCGGGAGTGGTTTTCCCTCCGATGATATGAATGTTAATGTTGGGGTTCCCGTGGAGGGGACCTCCAGTAGACCGGGAGTCTGGAGGGGTTTCCCTCCAAGATAAATATTTATGCTGGGGTTCCCGTGGAGGGGACCTCCAGGAGACCGGGAGTCGGGAGGATTTCCCCCATATACATGTAGAGGCTGGGGTTCCCGGGTAGGGGAATCCAGTAATTATGCCGCTTGCAGACCGCAGGGGTCCCCAGGTAAGGGGTTAAACGGACTGGAACGGTCAGCCCTGGGGCCGGTAGAGGTTTCCCTCCAGTAATATATAAGGGTGCTGGGATTTCCGGGGGAGGGGAAATCTACCAGCTATGCGGTGCCCAGACCGCAGAGGTCCCCAAGATATGGGGTAAATCGACCCAAGTGGTCAGTCCTGGTGCCGGGAGGGTTCCCTTCCGGTAAAAATAAATAATGTGGAAGTTGGCCAGGATGGAGCCTTATTGAGAGGAGGCACAAGATAGATACACCCTAACATCAGGAGATATGGCAGTGTTGGGCAGATGGGGAGCCCTTGCCAGCAGCGCCTTGTAACAGGGCTGCATAATGGGGATGCCGAGTCTATGGCAGTGCCGGCCTATTGCTCTAGGCCGGGTCAGCAGCGCCTTGTATAGGGCTGCTTAAATGTATGGCAGCAGCACCTGTAGAAGGGTTGCAATGATATCTCCCTCATGGAGGAAGTGAGCATTTTTTTACCCTGAAGGGTGGGCCTGTTGGAGAGGCCATGCCAGCAGTGCCTTGTAGTAGGGCTGCTTAATATCTCCATTATGGAAGAGGAGAACATGCCGGGTCAGTGTAATCTGATGCCGAGGCTGAGGGTATAGCGTGGAGCATACCTCAAGGGATGAAGGGCACATGTCAGAGGTATGATTTCTGGCAGCAAGGTTGCCATTACAACAATGCAGTGAACACCGCTATCAGGGGAGTTAGAGCCACCCGCCGAATATTCTATTCAGGTAAGACCTATTCCACAGGCAAAACCTGAAGGGCGAAGCATAAACTATTGGACCGATTAGGCCAACGACGAGTAAGGATTCATAGTTTAGGGGAAAACGCACCCCACGGCTTCATCGGCAGGAAGCGGTTCACTGAAGCTGGTAGCAGCATTAAAGCTGACCAGAGTTACTCTACAACTAAGTGACCATGAACAAGTTGGTAGGATTTACAATTGGTTGTGCAATACACAAATGATTGAGACATTGTCATCTACTCAGAGGCATTTTAACCAGGTAAACTGACAATACTAGTATTCCAAGAAGGTTGGAATTTGGCCAGAAGAGTGTTGAGCCAGGTCCAGTATTTTAGCCAGGTTGCCTTCGAGACAGGCTCGGAGATATGGGGAATTGTTTTTCAAGGCAAGGTCAGAATTATGGCAAGAGTTGTCTTGGGACATGTGAGAATTATCGGAACCGGATCAGAGTGGCCGTTCAGGGCAGACTCAAAATTATGTCAGTTGTGGCCTGTTCATTATTAAAGATGGGTGATCAAACTAATTTCATAGGGTTTTTCCATGTACAATGATCATCAGAGATATTTGAAGGCATTGCTATGATGAGGCAATTTAACAGTATGATAACAATAAATCATTCAATGGACTACTCAGAGTTCAAAAACACTTGTGATATATTGTTAGGATTATATTTTGACACTGTATTTGGCTAAAATCCACTCAGTCTCAAGCTACTTGAGAAATTATTCTCTCCTATCCAGTAAATTAGGTTGTTATCAAATGGATAGCTGGCCTGTGACTCCGCCCTGGGCAACAGATTGGAATCAATAGAAACCTGGAACAGCCTTGTGATTATAAAGCAGTTTCTATTCATTAGACTAACTGGCAATGTAATAGATGTGATGCAGCTGTGCAAGATTGAGAACTGACAGCATGCTTAATGACAAACAATAAGGGTCATGAAGGTCATTGATAATACAACTTGCTGAAGCTAATAAAGCCACTATGATGGACAAACAGTATTCAGCATTGCTCCAGTAGTTGATCAATATATATGTCATTATATTGCAAAAAAAGATGCTATGGCTTAAGGTGAGAACATGCAAATGTCATCTCTAGTTGGAGGTGCAGGAGATTTGCATGAGTTATTAACTCTTCAGTATTGGTATCAACTATCTATAGACCCTAAGTGCATTTATGGGTTAAAGAGTGATTGAGTGCATATGCATAGGTGCATGCTCAACTTCATGTTGATACACTAAGATGTGGCATATGATAAGCACGAGTGTGCAATCAGGGAAAGATCCTGTAAAAGGTACATAATCTCATTTGCCACTGGAGTATCATTAAGTACAGATCAATGACAACACAGAATTTGGACCACGCGGTATTTATGAAATTTAACTCCGAATATAGATATGTTGTTTTCATGCTAATTTAAAAGTTGCAAATTGTGTGGCATGACAGTGGCGAAAGATACATTCTCGCTACAAGCATGAGGAATGGTCTTTTATGTCTTCCTCCAATTTGCTTTATGAGTCGGGTCTTGAAATAGTCATCAAGAGTCGCTTTAGGTTCCAGCTGTGGAATTGGCCTATGCAGTTTGATTCCCTATTTGTCGGGAATAATAATAATAATGCAACATTATATGGTTATTTAAACGTAACTTGCTGGTCCAACCTGCGGCTTGAGAGATCAGCCGTTGCATGATAAAATCAATATATGTTCAATATCAATATACAGATTCTCAATAGACTGCTTATGGCTTGGGTTTGTCATGCCTATTTTTGTATGTATTCAGAGTGCTGAAATGGCACCAAAAAGCGGTACTTTGCTGCTTCAGGAAATGGGAAGCGTTTGTTTAATGCTCATGTTATATTTAAAATGGTACAGATTCTGAGTTATTGCAGTTCATTTAAATGGTCTTTGACAATATTGAATTATAGGATCATTAACTGTGCCAAGGGGCTTTCCATCAGACTTACTGCAGCTAACGAGGTCCAAGTTGTTGGGTTCTCCTCGGATATCGAGTTAGTAAAGGATATCTGTTACACATGTTTCCCAGGACAAGTACAATGCAGTATGGGAGATTGACATTGTATAACACTATTTTAACCAGGGGATTTCAGCTACATTCTTAGCTTTGATCGGACCTCATTAGGTAGTTATCCTCCTGGCGCTGGTTAGCACAACAGGTCACTCGCTACATTATTGTGACAGGAGAGGATGATTACATCTGCAAATATATGCATAGTATTTTATGCTATAATTAATTTAAGCAGAGCAGTAGGGGTGTCGGGTCTCAAAATAGCTCAAGACATACCCAGGGATCTCTCGTTATGTGGGGACACACATATACAACAATACGTCAAGGTCACCAAGAGCCTTTAAGATTCTGAGCTAACCTATGATTGTTAGTTACAAAAGACGTTATAAGAACCTATCTGCTCAGATCTTGTCAGGTGTTAAAACAGAGTTGAGGTATGCAGGAGTAGATACTGATCTGGATCTCGCTCCACCAGGGCTGCTATAACAGCATCAGCAAGGGTTAATTACGTTCCGCTGGACCACATCCTAACGGCTGTAGTGTGGTCAAATGAACAATATTTCAAACATGTTATAATAATCCGTTGCCAGACCAGAGGTATTCTCAATTTATTTTATGTTCTGTTATAGGTTCCATCCGGATGAGAGATGTGACTATTGTTATTGCTTATTTCACAGCATCAGCATGTTTAAATCTATGTCATGACTGTATGCATTATGAATGTTTTCCCTCATTTGTCAATGAGGAAGTTGTGGTTGTGTCGACTTGTTTTCTCAGCATGAAATCACAGAGCTTTGAAATCTTCACGTAGTCACTCACGTGACTCCGAAGTAAAATAGTAAGATTAAATGAGAACTTACCATTTTGAAGTTTGATCTTTATTTTATGAGGAGTTACGATGAGGGATTACGTGCCCTCTGTTCCCAACCCTCATTAAAATCATCTGGTAATTCTAGTCTTCTTTCATCTTACTACCATACTTCAGTCACTATTATTATCTGTGATTTCACACCGCTTCTTTGAAGATTGACGCACGTGCGGCTGAACGGGCTTCTTCTTAACGTAATCCCTCATCGTAACTCCTCATAAAATAAAGATCAAACTTCAAACTGGTAAATTCTCGTTTAATCTCACTATTTTGTTGCATTTGACAAGGTTGGATAGCTGCACATTTAAGATTCATAAGGTTGTTGACTGGACTGGATGCGTGAGTTATAAAGAAAGATTGGATAGGCTGGTGCTGTTCTCCCTTGAGTAGAGGTAGTGGGTGCCTTAGAGAGGTCTATAAAATCAAGAGAGGGATAGATATGTTAGACAGTAACAGTTCACATATACATAGCACATTTGACTTATTGGAGAGGCAAACAAAAAAAGAAAAGGTGGGAAGTGGTTTTGTTAGTGATGAATAAAAACTGAGCTGTTTTAGTTGTGGTCCTTGATGAAAAAGTCATCATAATGTATTAAGATGATTAATTATCTGGGAAATTAAGGAATTCAATCTGAAAACAGAATAATAAATTTAAACAAGGAAAGCTACAAAGATTTGAAGAATGAGGTGGCTATGGTAGATTAGTGAGCTTCAATAACTACTAATCTACTAACACACACACACCACAAGCATCACATCAACCACACCTAACACATCACATGCTAACACTGCCAGTGTTAGCATTAGTTTTAAAGCCCAAACGCATTCAAGGTTACAAGTGTATTTAAACTAATAATTTGAGTCATTGTCATGGAGTGATACAGCGTGGAAAAAGGCCCTTTGGCCCAACTTGCCCATATTATCAACATGTCCCAGCTACACTAGTCCCACCTGCCTGTGTTTGGTTCATATCCCCCTAAACCTGTCATATCCATGTAAATTATCAAATTATCTTGCTAGAAGGCATTTTGTTAATTTTTCATTGTGTTCTAGACTCTCAAGTTAATGAATCTCAATCTGGCCAGAGTTCATTTGTAGGAACCTCAAACATCTTCCTTTCTTCCCCACCCTTAACTGTAAAAGAGGGATATTTACTACCTGTCAATAATTTTGCAGTAAGAGAAGAGATCTGAAGAAAAGAAAGTAAAAAATAAAATGCAAATGCCAGAAATCTGAAATAAAAATAAAAAAACTGGTAACATTTTGCTCATGATGAAACGTCAATGGAAAGAGAAACAGAAATAATGTTTCAGGTTGAACATCATATATCATATCTGAGTACAAAGCTGGGTTTCATGTTTAATACCTGGATTCAATTTTTGCCAAATTATTTGAAGCAGGAAAGCCATTATCTTATTCTCAAAATTGTAAATTTTTAATATAAATATATATGTTAAAATATTTATCGTTGAAAACATGAGCGACGCAGTGGTGCTGGTTTCCGACGGGCAAGGTGGCGGATGCACCACACATCTCTGCCCTCCATGCAGCTGGCAAGCTCCTCTTTTGTCTCTGCATATGCGTCTTCCATCAATGTCTTCAGCAGGCACGGAAATTGCTATCAAAATATGGGGGGGACACAAAATCTTGGCGGCAGCGCGCGCATGTGCACACATACTCACACACACATGCGAGGCATCGGCCATGTGCGCTGTGGACGATAACATCGGAAGCTGACCTAGTTGGTGACTGACTCCGAACTCCAGCAACAGCAACTTTGGCCGCCCCGAACCATGGGGCTTGAATCGGCCTGTTCGTGGGACCTATCATCGACCGGCGGGGGCTTCAACATCGGGAGCCTCGATCGCCTCGATGCAGCAGATTGATTTTAAGCTGCGTCGGGTGCTGAAAGGCCCCACGAATGGGCCGATTCAGCCCTTAGAAAGCGTCTGATAAAGTCCGGATTACAAAACATGGGGGGGATTATCCCCCACCTCTCAAAGCATGGGCGGGATGTGTCCCCCCTGTCCCTCCAGGATTTCCGCCCATGGTCTTCAGCATCGTCTTGATTGGCTGTCCTGGGTCACGTTTTTCAACCTTGTTTGCTGGCATTTCTGGGCAGTGGTGGCAATGACCAGTGAGCCTCGTCCTTCTCGATCTAATCTACTCGGTCAGAGGTGGAATCTCCCCATAGAGCTGGACGTTGGTGATGTGGTCCCTCCAACTGACATTTTGAAGTTTTCTAAACATTTTCTGAGGTACCATCGAGAGACTTGGACAGTGCTCAAGTGAGGGTCCATGCCTCACACCCGTACAATACAGTTGCATGGAAGAATCTCAGTTTGAGGCCCTTAGCCATCTGAGGGCGGATGAGCTCCTCGCGAACAAATGGCCATCCACACTTCAGTAGAAGTTGCGATCACTGTCGTACATAGCATTGCAAGGAATGATGATAAAGCACACACATCAAAATTGTAAATACAGATTGTTAAACAATTACTTGGTGACATTCAATTCTGAATCAACCATTTCCGTAAATTATCTTTTTTTTTGACTGATCCTTAATTGAGTTTCATGACTCACAGTTCTCCATTAGTTTCTTCATATCTGTAAAAGTATTCTTTATTTAGGTTAGGGCCGACTGTCAGATCACGGCAATGTGTTTGACCTCTTGGTATGTTTCCTTTTATCACTTTATTTTCTTTCCACATCCCTCAAACAGGACTGAAAAATCCATTATTTTTGCGATATTTTATTCTGCAGCTCAGCTTTGTATGGCAATCCTCTTGAGAACTCTTCCCGTAACAAAAAGGTGTACTCCTGAAATAATGTTGGACTAAGCTAGTTATTTTTGGCTTCTACCTTTAACACAATATGAAATCTAACTACATAGTATCCTCCAGAATGCATATGCAAAGGAATGGGTGTACATGCAGTTACATAATAGAATATAAAATAAATCTATATTCCCAAACTGCTGCATTACTGTGTACCTAGTGAACTAATAAATTGTCACTGTCACAGCAACATATTTTTTTGGAGAGCACAGTAGTCACTTCAAGTGCCTGCAGAATAAAAGCAAACAGCAGGTTTTACCACACACACCTGACTGGCGATGTGTTAGAGTATCAGTGTTTGTATTCATCTGAAACAAAGGAATGGTAAAGAAGAATTATGGGTGCTGAAATTCTGAAATTAAAAACAAATCATCAGTCAGTGAACACTTGTAAAGAACTCAGATGGTTCTTGCTGATAGAAATGGGGGGGGAAAAGGTGAGTGCACTGAATATCAGGTATGACCCAGACTGAAGATAGACACAAAATGCTGGAGTAACTCAACGGGAGAGGCAGCATCTCTGGAGAGAAGGAATGGGTGATGTTTCAGGTCTAAAGAAGGGTTTCGACCCGAAAAGTCACGTATACCTTCTCTCCATGCTGCCTGTCCCATTAAGGACAACATTTTATGTCTATCTTCGGTTTAAACCAGCATCTGCAGTTCCTTCCTACTTCCTGGTTACTTCCTGCAGCCAGCTCCGGGGGGGAAATGTATTTGATTTAATGTTAACTGTTTCACATCACTGCATATATACTGGCAATATTTCTGATCAATATTTGCAGCTATATTTAAGCATTACATGATGTTCTCTCTGCAGTCAAGTTTGTGGTAATACTGGGATCCTAAATGAGAGGAGAGATAGCATGTCTGTCTTGCAGTTAAGTAATGTTGTCACAGACAGTCTGAAATATTCATTTACCACTAACAACTCAAAGAGTCAACATTTAAAATGTTTAATGTTGTATCTTTAAATAAAGCTAATCTCTTTGAAAGTATATATGCAGTGATGTGAAGCATTCATAAATTTATTAAAATCGAATACCAACAATGATGACTTTATTCTTGGAAGTTTAGAAAGTAATTGACAACTCTTCTTTTGCAAGTTTTGATTGAGTCAGTAGCAGGAAAAAAAATATTTTTCATTGTTTTTTCCTGTGACCACTTGCACAGAATCATGTTTGTCATAGTCCTCCATCAGTAGCAGCAAGTGCCTATTAAAGCAGAGCAAACATTAATGGCAAGGCATAATGGCATCTGGGCTGTCACATGCGCTATTAAATGGGAAGGGGACTGCAGCTCTTAATGGCAATATTAGCAGAGAGCATGCATGACTCAATTCAGGACATTGTTGCCTTCTGTTGTTGGCCACATCAACAACAATGATGAGACCAAGCACAGCAAAGGGATTGAGAGCCTTATGTCATAGAGTCAAGACAACAAATTAGTCCATAACATCAGCAAGATGAAAGAGTCAGTTGTTGACATAAGAAAGCGAGAGGGCAAGCTCTTGTTTCTTAGCAACAAAGCTGTTGTGGAAATGGTCGACAGTCTCAGGTTCCCAGGCATTCATATCACTAGCAACCAATCCCTTCATTTTGATGCGGTGTTCAAGAAACTACATCAAGAAAGTATTGTCAAGGATGCCTGACATACACATTTCTGTCTTCTACCTTCTAGGAACAGATACAGAAGTTTGAATGCTCGCAAGTCTAGGCTTAAGAACAGCTTCTTCCCCATTGCTAAATGACTCTTAAACCAATCATATCTTTCGCATTCTCTTCCCAGAGGTGCTGTGAGGGACTATTAACTCTACCTCATTTGGTTACTCCATTATTGTGCTTTAAAATGTTTTGCATTACTTCCTCTTGCACTATTTTACTTCGGAGTCACGTGAGTGACTACGTGAAGAACCCGCTCAGTGCGCAGGCGCGGCATTTACGCCAGCAGTGCAACAACGGCAGCGGGAGCTAGGCACTCCCGCAACAGATGAAACGGACCGTCAGGTGAGTATCCTGAGGTCGGGTTTCTTTTACAGGGGAGCCCCTTTTTCTGCTTGTGTTTTACAGGCAGAGAAAAAGGCTCTGGAACAAAACTGTCCCCCGTTCGAGGAGGAACGTTTCCCGTCGGGGGGAAGGGGGGCAGCAACAGGCAGTAGGAGCAACCCGGTGTTCCTCTATTCCCCGACACCGTGCCGAGCCCAGCCCGCTAGCGGGCTGGATGTATAGCCACCCGAAGAGGCATCCGGCAGGTGTTCCCGATTTGGGACGGGACGTCTCTCCACCCGCACGGGGGGAGAGAGAGCCGCCTGAGCCGCTGGAGCGGCTCTCGGAGCAGGTGCCTGCGAGACGCGCTGCTTTAGGGGCGCTCTCGCTACTACAAGACACAAAAGCTCCAGAAGAAGGCGGTAGGAACATTTACCGGGCGTTCCGCTATCCCCACACCGCGCCAAAGCCAGTCCCGCTAGTGCCTGAGCTGCGGGCTGGATGTTCAGCCATCCGAAGAGGCATCCGGCCGGTGGCTTCCGACTTGTCGGAGGGGACGTCTCTCCACCCGCAGGGAGAGAGACAGCCGCCTGAGCTGCTGGAGCGGCTCCTGGAGCAGGAGCTCCTGCGAGACACGCTACGTGAGGGGCAGTCTCGCTGGAGGGTTCAGGCATACCCTCCACAGTGCCTAGGCACTGCCCATCGCTTCCTCCTTAGTGTGGTTAGCTTTGGGGTGACCAGTGGCTGGGCTGGTCATGAAGAGGGGTCACTGGCTGAACAATATCGGGAGTATGCTTGAGGTACAGGATCAGGAAGAGCTGCTGGGTGTGGCCGCTATGTGGCTCCACCACTAGCGAGATGGCTTTTCAGTCTCAACTGATGGCCAGCTTACTACCTGCCTTTTCCAAAAAACCTCTCCAAGACAGGTAGCCATGAGGCGTTGGTTTTATCACGCCTCCCCTAAATTGCATTTACTCAAAGTGCCCGCCATTATTGGGGGATACATTGAGCAGCGCATTTAACCTAAATATTTAAAAAATGCATTTGGTACCCTGACGTCGGCTATCATGTCCACCTGCTCATTCCAGAAGGGCAGGGTATTATGGCAAAACACCTGACCCTACTGTTCAACGGTATACATCATAACTTCTGAAATGAACTCACAAACCTGCCCTCAATCTATGAAATTAACAGGACTATGAGAACGCCGACCTCACAAGCACAGATCCTGCTACCTGGCACTTACCAAACCAGTCCTAAAAAACTGGACGAAGTGTTCAAACTATTCGGCACAAGAGGGCAGAGTCTGGAATGAGCACCACACTAAACCAGACAGCAGTACCTCTACGTGTCCACCAGGGGCGTCTACCTCATGGTACTGGTGAAAGCTCGGGGCCTGCATGCCAAACCCATAGCATTTTAGGCCACGGCCCAGAGCAGGCCCCAGGGGAAAATGCGCCACCCCCCAACAAACATCGTCCCTACAAGAACAAGGAACCAGAAACCGAAGAAAACAACAATGAAGACAGATAAGTATGGTTCCTACCATCACATAAAGGTTAAGGGTTGTACTAACAAGGGGTGGATGAATCACGCCTGGTTAGGAAGCTATCACTCTTGGTAGTTATATACCAAAAAATAAATACAAGGGGAATAGAATTAATATCTTGCCACCAATTCAGCAAGCACCCCAAGTGGTCTACCCTCCCACGATGGTGAATGTCGCACCATCGTTGATAAACCACTTGAGTATTTCACCAGGTATACCCATTCATGGGATTTGTAACTACTACCATGGATCCAAGGATACTTTATGGTAGACATCGACCTTGAAGATGCACACTATTCAGTACCTTCTCATATAAGTTTTGGATATACCGCAATTACCTGGATGGAGTAACCATGATGAGCGTTGCGGCATTTAAGTCAAAGTTATCCAGAATCAACTAGCCCTGACACTTAGAAACATTCCGTCTGGCATGTCTATATATTAACGACAAACTATCCTTGGATACAGCTTTAGCTGCATCGCTTCTCGGCCTTTTGGCTAAGATCAAGTGTAGTATCTGTTCTTATCAGTTTAATAATCTGATACGTCCCTTATCTAGGGACCATATATTAAATTGAATTTTGGAACAGGGAGATGGAATAGGGGCTTGCTCCGTCCACTCCACGCATCGACCCAGTATTGCAGTGCCTCTGGGAACGGTGCACAAAATATATATCCAGATATTTACGTTGACCATCCACAACGTTATTATCTGGTATTCATTAAGACTATCAGTCATGGTGCATTAACCACCAATCAACTACGTGGCAAAGTAATTGGGATATAGCAGCATTACCAGCTACTGAACTTTGTACCTTTCCTATGAGCTGAGATACTAGTGTTCAAAACTATCTCCATACCTGTAATATGGGGGAAAATTGATTAATCTGTAGTGTTATCATGGAATTTATCGGCAGGAAGGATTATGGTTGTACACTTCCACCTGTTTTGAGTAACATCTTATGTGTCCTGATGTGTTACTCAGCTTGTAATACTTAATGCCAATATGAATTGACTTAAACATGTTATATATTAACTTACTTAATTCTAGTGAAGCATTTGCTCAGTAATCCACCAAATTTGCATGTTCGTTTATAAGATAACAACATCAGTGGTGGCATATACCAAACCACTTGGGCGGAGAACATCGATATTAGGGGACAATTTATTAACAATTGGAAACCGTATGTCGTCAAACATGTTTGACCATCAGTAACTCACCTATCAGGTGAGCTAAATACTGTAAACATACATTTAAACCAAAAATATTTGCTGAAATCACTAAGCAATATGGACACCAGATATCGATTCCTTATATCCAATTAAATCACCACGTACTAACTTACGTCACATGAAACCAATCTCAAGGCAGCGGCAATGGAGACATTCCCGCGTATTGAGGGGTGGGGGGAACCTAATCTCTATGTTTTCCTTTCCTTCTACCTCTTCAATAGGTACTACGGCTTCATCAGTCGGGTACTACGCAAATTACAGTGGACCAAGTCCACAAGCATGGTTCCCAGTGATCCTCGACATGGTCATTAAAAGAATTGCAGAATTGGGAAGACCATTGCTGTGCTTGGATCAGGAGCACTATCAACCTGATGACAGCATTCCGTCGCATATCCTAGGGAACATACCTGAGGAGCATCAAGAAATGGTACACTGTTTCCAAAACAGGAATTACACATTCAACTATAACAAAAAACTGTACTGGAGCTCCTGGCAGGTCTTCACCACAAGGAAGGACATGTTCTGTTAGCCTACTCAACTTGGGTACCGCTCACTGGTGATCAGATACAGGAGAGGTATATCAATCCATTCCCCAGAAATAGGTACACCCAAATTGGGATGTCAGTGAAATCCTGACATACCTTAGGGGATGATCACCAGCCAGGTCACTCACCCTGGAACAGCCTACCCTGAAGATGGACATGCTGGTGGCCTTACATCAACACAAAGAGCCAGCTCTCCCATCTACTGCGATGGGACAACATGGTTATAACACCAGATAGTGTCACATGCCCATTCAAGGGTTGGCCAAACAGAACAGACCAGGAACATCAGGTCCAGTCATGAAATTCCGGGCATACCCACCTGAACCACGTTTTATGTGTCATGACCCACTTAGAAATCGACACAATAAGGAATACCAAGGGAGAGGAAAAAGCCTTATGGGTCAGCCACAGGAAACCTCATGGTCGGGTGACGAGCTAAACTATCTCTAGTGGCTCAAGCAGGTACTGGGAGTTGCTGGAGTAAATACTAACGTGTATAAAATCTTATTCCACCAGGACAGCTTCCACGTCAGTAACTAAGAGGATGGACGAGCCTATGGACCACATCCTGGCTACTGCAGGGTGGTCTAGGGAGTATACGTTCCAAACTTTTATAACAAACCACTGACAGAACCTGTATCGTTTGCAGAAAAAGAATCTGCAAAAAATATATAATTTAAGCCCGGGGGAGCAATTGGTCTTGTTGTTGTTAATAACACCATTATTGTTTTTACAAACAGATTCATGGTTGATTACGATAACATACTTCCTCCCTCGAATGACTTCGGCAGCGAGTGAAGTATGAACTGTTACACGGTTTGAAATCACAGAGCTTTGAAGTCTTCACGTAGTCACTCACGTGACTCCGAAGTAAAATAGTAAGATTAAACGAGAACTTACCAGTTTGAAGTTTGATCTGTATTTTATGAGGAGTTACGATGAGGGATTACGTGCCCTCCGCTCCCACCCTCATTATATGGATCAAACTAATAAATTGATGTCTCCTTATCTTTACTATGTTTACTTCAAATAACTGTGTCTATCTGTGATTCCACACCGCTGCTTGGAAGTATGCCGCGCCTGCGCACTGAGCGGGTTCTTCACGTAATCCCTCATCGTAACTCCTCATAAAATACAGATCAAACTTCAAACTGGTAAGTTCTCGTTTAATCTTACTATTATATTGCACCATTCTACTGTTTTGTGCACATGGTTGTTGTATTTAACATTACTTTATGTAAACTGTTTACTCTGAGCTTCAGACTAAGGACTCTCAATGCACCCTGTCGTTTCTGACAGTAACAAATCTGAATCTAATTCATTACAAGTTTAGAACAAAGCATGAGAAACTCCTCCACCATGTACTGCAATCCATTAACTAAGCATGTGGATCTCATTCAAAAGTATATTGGTGGAACCATTTCAGACAGTTGCTATTGTTGCAATGTCAATCACTCACCGGATAATTGTCAGCACAGTCATATCTTTCTGTTTGTGAAAAAAACCTCATTTCCTTAAGAAAAGCCACAAAAGCAATTTCAGTGGCAATTTGAAATGCCACTGGACAGGAGGACTACTTAGATTGAAGGTTCATTCAAACAATGAAAAACAGTGATTATCAATGCCACAAGTAGCAATAGCAAAACAGACTTTTGAGTAAAGGTGTTAACAACCAATATGTGGACATGTGAATTGACATGGATTCAAACTAATCACTGTACCTTAATTGGTGCATGTGACAATAAATGTGAATCCGAATCTGGATCTGAATCTGAACTGTTCATTAATGAGTCACAACACCAACATTGGCAAGTTCAGTCACATATTGTTTCAGGCAAATCACTTCCTCTGTCTGATTCAGTAGTGACTGAGACTACAAAAGCATACAGGTATGTAGGTAAATTGGTTTGGTAAATGTAAAAAAAAAGTCCCTATTGTGTGTAGGATGGTGTTAATATGCAGATATCGCTGGTCCGCGTGGACATGGTGGGCCGAATGGCCTGTTTCCATGCTGTATCTCTAAACTAAACTAGACTAGCTATGCTGTATGCCATCCAAATATGATACTTGCTTAGTTTTTCTCAATTCCGGTTGCTTGGAGTAACCTGCTGGGTAGCTCCATTTTTGTAGGTTTTATGTCCATTTGCATTCTCACTATGGGCCTCATTTAATAACTCTTTTGTTCATGTTCTCTCTCTTTATCCTATCAACTGGATGATTTCATCAACATTTTATCCCCATGGTAACTCTGGCCTGACCTTATCCGAAATATTCTCTTTATTCTATCAATCCCTTCCTTACACTCTCCTTGACTTAAATTTGTTTTATTCTTTCCTATTTCTGACTGCAACATTAACTCTATTTCACTTTCTACAGATGCCATGAGACCTGCTGAGTTTGCAGTATTTTCTGTTTTATTTCAGCCACATATTGTTGATGGACAGCTCCCCTTATGCCACACTAACTCCTCCACAAAGTTCTTGGTCAGACCCACCAGAACCATGGATGTCCAAGAATGCAACGCAAGGAGTTTGTCAAAGACGGCTTCAAACACAGTGGCATTCCTGCAAGAGAGTTGGAGTCTTCTACCTAGTGCAAAGCCAGGGTTGTATTATATGCTTTGACCAAAAGGACCTGCACTAACTTTGAAGGCAGCTGATGGGACTGAGTCACCAAAGCCAGAGAATGCAGGAAGATTCTCAGCATCTGTACCTACCATAGTGTTTTTTTCTATATCTTCACTGCCTTCAGGTGTACACCTCAGGCTCAGCAATGCTGCACAACTAACATAATTGGACTTGATGGTCAACTGATAAAGATGACAACAGTTGATGGAAAGCGGCATCCAACCACAAACCAAATCTGAAAATAGAGACAAAATTCTGGAGTAACTCAGCGGGACAGGCAGCATCTTTGTCAGAACTGAACGAGGAGGAGGACACAAATGCAGGCTCAGACACAGGGCAGATTAGTCTTCGGCGTTTAATCGGTCCAAGTCAGTACACAGGTAGGCAAAACAGAGGCAACAGTACCATAGGAGCAGGCAAGAACCAGTGGTCGAAAATACAGGCAAAGGTCGAGGTCACAAGGTCACAAGATTTCGAGAGCTGGAACGAGGGGATACCAAGTAGCATACACAACGAACTGGCAATGGGAACTAAAACACAAAAGGCTTAAATACAGACTAGCAGGGGATAACGAGACACAGGTGAAACACATCAGGGCGTGGCCAACAGACTAGCAGGGGATAACGAGACACAGGTGAAACACATCAGGGCGTGGCCAACAATCACATGAGGGTAAACGACCTGACAGGAAATGGGACCTGAAACAAGAGGAGATGTGAGACACCAAAATAAAACAAGAATGCAAACTCTAATACTAAAAACCAATAAGAAACAGAAACTAGATCAAACGCGAGACCTGACAATCTTTGGATAGAAGGAATGGGTGATGTTATGGGTCGAGACTCTTCATCAGACTGAGTCAGGGGAGAGGGAGATATGGAGGTAAGGAAGTGTAAGGTGTGAAAATGAGATAAAGGGGTTGCAGATTAAGGAAAATGTAGAATAGATAGTTGTTAGCTCTGTGAAGGCAACAACAAAGCAAACAGAGATAAAATGTAAACAAGGACAGTCAGACTAGTCAGAGAACTCGTAAGGGGGAGAGATGGAGAGAAAGGGAAAGCAAGGGTCACTTGAAGTTAGAGAAAATATTCATACCGCTGGGGTGTAAGCTGTCCAAGCGAAATAAGAGGTGTGAGGTTTGACCAGGGGCAAATGGGATGCACAGTACAACATAATCACCATGCAGTATAACTACTCATCATGAAGCAGATTATGAAATCAAGTCAAATTTAATGACGAAACACTGGCTGAAGAAAAATCAAACTAGATCGATTGCATGTTTGCTGCAGTAATACTTCAAAGTCGTACCTTGTCACATTATGGAAATAGCATGGGGATATGTTTGAATGCAATTATATTTGCATTAGACTCGATGGAAAAGCTATTTTCTTTAGCCCAGACCTGTCACATTTGCTCAAAAAAATAAAACGATCAAGAAACTGAAAAGGCTGGAACAAGGTATTGTACTTGTGAAGAAACAACAAAAATAAATAGCTGCCATCAATAGTAGTTGTTCTAAGGCAGGCAAAACAATGAAACCTTTTCGAGATGATAAAATCACTTTAAGTTAAGTTATTGATGTACATATCTGCCACTTGTTTCACAAAACCTGTAGCAGAGAGAGCAATATGGACTTCTTCCATAACTATGCACAAATGAATGTCAGCAGTATGGGATCAACAACACACACATGGCTCTGCACATAAATAAGGTTATCATACTCCAAGCCATCATAGATAATATATTGCAGGGAGTAGATTCTTGTCTGTGTCACCAAGATAATTTGTTGCTTGGCACAAGATCTAAAGTAAAATCTGATTTTCTGAAGTTGCTAGTAGATTGCATGAGCACAATGTGAAGCTGAAACAAGGAAGTGTGCTTTCCTATGATGAGAAATAGTATACTTTGATTGGCGGCTGATGCCAAGAACGCACACCACACCTCAGTATACATTGATGCCGCTGAAGTACAGATGTTCGAAAGCTTCAAGTTCCTAGGAATAAACATCACCAACAATTTTATTTCGAAGTCATGTGAGTGACTACATGAAGAGCCCACCAGCCCGCATGCGCGTCAATACGTTGACGCATGGCACGAGAATCGGAGCAGTTCAAAACTGCTCTGGCAGGTAAGCCAATTTTGTTTTCAGGAACAGGCCGCTGCGGTACAGTGGGCCCGGAGTAGTTGACGGGCGCAGCCTATGCAGCTGCCGCCGTTGGAGCTCCGAACGGGAGCAGGCGGCCGGATTTGGAGGCCGCCGTGGAGGCTCCATAAGGAGCTGGCGGGATGCAAAATTGCGGGTGCCGGCGCGGCCAGGTCAGCGACCGCTGCAAAGGATTAGCAGCAGCCGGTGGTTTTTAAAAATAGCCGCGGCCAAGACAGCGACCGCCATGGAAGCTCCGCTGCCGGGTCAGTATTCGCTGTGGGGGTTTCCGCAGCAGCTAACATTTTAAAAATAGCTGCTGCTGGCTGAGGTTGGTTCAGCATACGCTGTACAACAGCGTATAGCGTATGCTCTATTTAAAGCACTCACAGCTATAAATAGAGCTGGCAGTTGATAATAGCGGCTGCCATTCGGTCATGTCTGTGACTGTCGTGGCAGAATGGGGCTCCACTAGAGCAGGCGGCTGTTCGGAGCATCTCACGGGCAATGCCTGTACAGATTGATGCTCCGAAAGGGAGTCAGCCAGAGGCCACAGAGATGGAAACAGACCATTTGGCCCACCGAGTCCATGCTGACCATTGATCACCCGTTTGCACTAGTTCTATGTTGTCCCACTGGACAGCATCTTCATAAATCTTCTCTGCACTCTTTCAAGCCTTAGTAAAATCTACACAAAATGTACACCACTCGACCCTCATTAATGTCCTTACTCACATCCTCATAAACTCATTCATTTGTAAAAACAAGCTCTGTCCCACAAAAAAAACACCATGTGTCTAATTAGCCCAAAGCCATTATGAATGTTCATAATTGGCCCTTTATCTTCCTATTTGTAAGAATCCTCTCAAATAGCTTGCCAACCATTCATGTGAGGCTCAGCAGCCCATATTATCCTTAAATAATGGCACAGCATTGGCTACTCTCCAGTCCTCTTGGGCCTCACCTGAGACTAGAGAGGCGAAGAAGATCTTCATCGATGCCATAGCAATCTCTATTGCTTCTCTCAATAACATGGGAGAGATCTCACCAGACCCTGGGGACCTATCTGTGGAAGCTGCAGCATGACAAGGCTGTATAACACAACAACCTTTAAGCATTCATCGATGCATATCAATGTTCCAGATAAGTATTTATTAATGTACCCCATGTTTGCGATGGGTATTCCTTGACACACACTACAAGGTTCTTGATATCGAAAATTAAATAAAGGGTTAAATAGCATGTAATTTTAGTTGTATTTGTGTTGTTGCATTTGCATCAGTGTTTTGAAAATGTATTGTAATCGGTGATAAGAAATTAGAAATTGTGCACAATCTCAAGGGACAAAAGTATAAAAATTTGAACATTCTAAAATTTCAGAGTTGTACAGCAATTGGGGCTGCTCTCCTTGTGCACAAGTAAATAAAGTGTGTTTGGAAATGAATGCAAGTTGTCATAGTCCAGTTCATCGGCGACGATAGATGATGATCTTTAAGGCCCTGTCCCACTTGGGCGTTATTTGTGCGTCATTTACGCGACATCCTAAAAATTGGTTGGCGCGTGATGAGGCATGATGGCGTATGTAGTGACTCGTGGTAACGCTCAAAGTCCTCGCGCTGTGCTCAAAATCCTCGTGTACCACCTGCATGACGTGTCCCTTGTGCATGCTGACGTACTGATGGCGTACATGTAGCGCGTGGTGACGCATGGTTACGCACAGTGATGCACGAACATTGCCTATGCTAATTTATTATGCATCACCGTTCATCAACGTCCGTAACCATGCACCGCCCGTACACCGTAGACACGCCATTTGCATATCATTTGAGCGCCACACCATGTGACCACCCGGGTATAAAGCACTCGTAGATTTGAAACATTTTCACCATAGTATCTTTGATTTTCTCTGGGAAAATCCTTGCTACGGAGATTGGACTAAGTATGAACGACATCGCAAATGGCTCTCAAAAAAAGCAGGGCCCTCGAGCACTTGGCGCACAGGTGTCGTACTGCTAGACGATTTTTGCGTGACAGTCACTATCGGCCTGTCGCGTAAATGACGTGCAAATGACGCTCTGTTGGGACAGGCCCTTAAATGATCTTCAAAAGACCCAAAGCCACCTCTTTCTTCATCTCAAAATGTCTGAGACTAATAGTACACTGAACAGAGATATTTGAATGATCAAGATGTTTGGAATCAAGATACGGCATACGTCTATTTTTATTTTATTTTCATAAAAGATACATGTAGGCAGAAGATATTAGTTTAATTTTATATTACATTCTGCACAGACATTGTGAGCTGAAGGGCATGTTCCCATACTATACAAAGATAGAGGCACAGTGCTGGACTAAGTGAGATCTGTGAAATTTAATTTAGTTTAGAGTTTAGAGAAATACAGCAGAGAAATAGGCCTTTTCGGCCCACCGAATCCATGCCGACCAATGATCAACTGTAGGCTTGTTCTATGTTATCTCTCTTTCGCATCCTACACATTAGGAGCAATTTACAGAAGCCAAATAAGCTAAAGAACTGCACGATTTTGGAATATGAGAAGAAACCAGAATACCGGAGAAAACCCTCGCAGTCACAGGGTGAACGTACAAACTTTGACCAGACAGCATCCATAGTCAGGATTGAACCTGGTCTCTGGTACTGTGAGGTAGCACCTCTACTGCTCTAATGTGGAGGCACTGAGCTTGCAAAGATAAGCAATTTTTCTTGAGCTGCACAACTGTGTGATCAAGTAGAGGAATTCCAAACGGAACCCCAAGGATACAGCATGAACATAGTGATGTTGGAAGTAAAAATATGATCTTCATGTTAAATCCTTGTTGATGAAGATATTCTAGTGGCTGGGTCTGAAATCACAAGACTCAGAACAGTTTAGTGTTGAAAAGGACCTTTGAACAGACATTAAAAGGATGAATTCCGCAGTTGGTGCAATGAGCAGGGTGTATCCATAGACTGCTAACACTTATTACTTTGGGAACAGAATATCCTGGCTGAATCTAATACTGACTGTGCAGAAATTGTCTGCTCTGTTTGCTTGTCTTATTTGGACAATGATCTCGAATCATTGGAAAGCAAATGTAATATTTGCCAAAGTTGTATGAACATGTAGCTTTGCATTTTTGGTCATGACCTGCAAGACATTTTCAGAGAGTACATGTCAGCTTTTGTGAAAAAGGGAATGACAATTCTCTGGCAATGATCAATAGTCATTCAACGTGGATTGAAGTGAGACGTGGGCTAACATACAACTATTGAAAGTACTATAGATGAATAGATCTCTATATGTACATGCTGTGATTTAGCAAAGGTGCTCACTTCAGGCAATGGCCCTGAGTTTGCTATTTACTCTGTTTATAAACTTTATGAAATTGAATTGTCTCAAACGTGCTTCTCATTTTTTCAGACCGTCTGTCTTCAAACAGAGCAGTTGACACCAAGTCAAAATATTTTGACTTGGTGTCAAAATAGGAAGCTCTTAGTAAGAACGTTTTGTAAGGGCTCAGTATAAAGTAATGTCTTCAGTTTAGTGCTGATGTGCAAACCTCAGAATTCAACATGGGACATGCATCTGTAGAATTTTAACGATGAAACGATTGAGGTCAAATTTGAGCCTGTTCACCTAATTTTGGCTTCGAGATTTAACTAAAAGCAGTTGAGTCAAAAATAAGTAAGAAAGTTCTTTGACCATCTAATGTTGAGCGCACAGAAGTAGGAGATATGAACCACAGCAAAGATTTACAGACCAAAGGATATTTATTTGAGATTGACTACAAAATTCAAAGTGTTCACGTAGTTCAAATGATCCTGGCTCAAGGTGAACCTTTGGATTATGATGAAGTATGATCAAAATGAATCCAGTGCAGATTTCGGGACAAGAAGGAACAAATACAAGCAAGTTTGACAAAGTTCAAAGCCAAACTGTCCAACAGTGGATTCAACATCAAAGACTGTTCATTGGGTCAGGAAGACTAAGAAAATTTGACTACATTAGTTGTTCATTCAATGTTTATATTATTTTTTATTTTTATGTTGTTGTATCTCGCTATTTATTTAAAAGAGGGGGAGGGGCATAGGGGGGAGGGGGGGGGGGAGTGGTACAGTATTTTCATTTTGTGTGGAATATGGTGTTCTCAATGTGTCTTTATATGATTTCATATTGTGATCATAATGGACAACAGAATCATATGATTAGCCTGCTTTACAGAAATGTACTATTATCACAGACCCGGGTTCGATCCTGACCATGGAATTTGTACGTTCTCCCCGTTGACCTGCATGGGTTTTCTCTGAGATCTTCACTTTCCTACCACACTTCAAAGACGTGCAGGTTTGTAGGCTAATTGGCTAGGTATAAATATAAATTGTCCCTAGTGTGTGTAGGATAGTGTTAATGCGTGGGGATTGCTGGTCGGTGCAGACTCAGTGGGCCGTAGGACCTGTTTTCATATGGTATATCTAAAATTTAACTAAACTAAACTAAAAAACTAATTGCACTCACTGGTGTAAGTAAATTGCCTTGTTCATATACCTCAACCTGCTGCAAGGATATTTGTGAATCCATTACAATATTTATTTTAGTAATAAATCTGAAGCATTAGATTCTTACTGGGTGCTGATGTTATATAAATTACTAATCATCGAGAATCCCTGGATAGCTTATTGAGGGACCATTTCACTTTTCACCATAGAATATGAATGTCACAACTGTCAAGTATTTGATTTCTGATTAGTTGGTTTAGGCTTGAAAGCCAACAATTGACAGCTGAGATTTATGTTGGATTAGTAAATCGACATAGGTAAAGCAGAGCTTAAAGTCATCAAAGTCATTATAATGGTTGCATCAATCTATCATATGGACAGGTCTGCACAAGTTAGGACAGAATCACAAGACAGATTTGGATTAAGAAATAATTTAGGCCTGTTTGATTTCATGACACTGCCCTAATCATTAAACTACGAAATGTCTGTTCTTAATTTTCTTTCACAACCTCAAGTTTATCATTTTTATTTGCTTAGTGCGTTCTAATGTTGAAGATTATTTGTACATGAGGAATTAAGAAAGATGAAAACACAACTGCCTCAAAATGAGCATATATTATATCCTAGGTAGACAACAATGCTGGAGAAACTCAACGGTGAGGCAGCATCTATGGAGCGAAGGAAATAGGCAACGTTTCGGGTCGAGACCCTCCTTCAGACTAATGTGAGGGTGGGGGGAGGGAAGGAAAGAAGAAAGGAAGAGGTGGAGACAGTGGGCTGAGGGAGAGCTGGGAAGGGGAGGAGAAAGCCGGGACTACCTGAAATTAGAGGTCAATGTTCATATCGCTGGGGTGTAAACTGCCCAAGCGAAATATGAGGTGCTGCTCCTCTAATTTACTGTGGGCCTCACTCTGGCCATGGAGGAAGCTCAGGACAGAAAGGTCGGATTCGGAATGGGAGGGGGAGTTGAAGTGCTGAGCCACCGGGAGATCAGGTTGGTTATTGCAAACCGAGCGGAGGTGTTGGGCGAAGCGATCGTCAAGCATACGCTTGGTCTCACCGATGTAGAGCAGCTGACACCTAGAGCAGCGGATACAATAGATGAGGTTGGAGGAGGTGCAGGTGAACCTCTGCCGCACCTGGAAAGACTTATTATATCCTTCACTCTGCAGGAGCATTGCTGTGTCAGTACCTTAACATCTGAGTCCACACCATATGGGAGTAAAGGCCAAAAAGACAATATTCTTCAGAGCTGTTAGCACACATCTATTGAAAAATTCTGTGCTTGTTGTGCAGCGCCTCCTGCTGGCGCACGCAGGTATCAAACCCGGCGTTCGGAAGCCGCGGTCACGTGACTCGGGAGGGGCTGCTGTTTTCGCACGGTTTCGCTTTCGCGCCACAGTTGTGTTGCTGACCACCATTGTGGTCAGACATATTTGCAGAGACCTGTATGCCAAGGAGCTATTGTATTAATAAATCAGTTCGGAAAACTTGGTTGTCGTCTTTGCATCCGCCAAATTGATGTCCCCGACCTGTCTAGCCGTCGTTAGACAAGAGATCATGCAGGAGGATTTGCGATGTCTCAACAGGTAAAGCCTGCCCGATCGTCCCGGTTGCCTGGAGGCGTCGGATTTTCGACACCATCCACAGCTTAGCTCACCCGTCCATCCGCGGCACCTCTGCCCTGGCTGCTTCCAAGTTCGTCTGGCGCTGGTTACGAAAGCAGGTCGCAGCATGGGCCCACGCTTGTATCCCCTGTCAGACTTCCAAGGTGCAGAGGCATGTGCGCCCGCCCGTGCAGGATTTTGCTGTTCCAGATGGCAGGTTCCTGCACATCCATGTTGACCTGGTGGGTCCCTTACTGTGTTCACGTGGGGCCACTTACTTACTAACTATCGTGGATAGGTTCACCAGGTGGGCAGATCCAATAACGTTAACTGATACCTCCGCTGAGGCTTGTGCACACGCTATTGTCTCCAATTGGATCGCACGTTTCGGGGTCCCTTCAGATATTACTACCGATCGTGGGTCCCAGTTCACGTCCTCCCTGTGGTGTGGTATGGCGCAGCTGTACGGTGCGAAGCTGCACCAGACCACTGCGTGTCATCCGGAGTCGAACGGTTTAGTCGAGCGGTTTCATAGACACCTTAAGTCGGCATTGAAGGCCCGGCTCACCGTCCCCGATTGGGTTGACCAGTTGCCCTGGATTCTCCTGGGCATCAGAACTACGCCTAAGGAAGACCTTGATACCTCCTCGGCTGAGCTGGTTTATAGCTCGGTTTTGCGGGTACCTGGGGATTTTTTGCCCGCCTCCCGTTATCAGGAGGTCCCGGCTTCGACGGTGCTAGCTGACTTTCGCGAGCGGGCGCGCACTTGTTCTGGTTCCCACTTCCCACCACAGGTCGTCCACGGTGCATGTGCCTACTATGTTACGGGATTGTGCTTATGTTTTTCTTCATGGTGATGCTCACCGCTCGCCGTTACAGCGGGTGTACGAAGGTCCGTACAGGGTACTAGAGACTGGTACCTCGACGTTCACGTTGGACATTGGGTGACAGGGAGGAGTTCGTCTCCGTCAGCCGCATTAAGCCAGCTCACGTCGACGAGGATAGCCCGGTGGCTGTGGCCACTCCGCAGCGTAGAGGGTGTCCACCAGCAGTTTTGCCGCCCTCTGCACCTGTTACTGCCGGATATGTTTCGCCGGACCCCTCTGTTACGCCCGTCCATCATTCACACTTGTCGCGTCCCTCCAGTTCTGTTTTGCCGGTCCCGAATGTTACGCTCGCCCCACAACCACGGACTACGCGTTCCGGTCGAACCGTCCGGTTACCCGTGCGTTTACGTACTGCGGATTCTGGGGGGGGGGGCATGTAGTGGCGCCCGCTGGTGCATGCAGGTATCGAACCTAGCGTTCGGAAGCCACGGTGACGTGACTTGGGAGGGGCTGCTGTTTTCGCATGGTTTTGCTTTCGTGCCACAGTTGTGTTGCTGACCACCATTGTGATCAGGCGTGTATGCAGAGACCAGTAAGCCAAGGAGTGATTGTGTTAATAAATCAGTTCAGAAAACTTGGTTGTCGTCTTTGCATCCGCCAAAGGTGATCCTTTTCATAGGTAGACAAAATTGCTGGAGAAACTCAGCGGAAGCGGAAGCATCTATGGAGCGAAGGAAATAGGCAATGTTTCGGGCCGAAACCCTTCTTCAGACTTAAATTAAATGTCTTTATTTATATAGCACATTTTTAGTCAACTTGCATTGACCCCAAAGTGCTTCACATAATTACATCCACACACACAGGCAAAGGTGGGTGAAGTGTCTTGCCCAAGGACACACACAGGCAAAGGTGGGTGAAGTGTCTTGCCCAAGGACACAACGACAGTACGCACTCCAAGCGGGATTTGAACCAGCTACCTTCCGGTTGCCAGCCGAACACTTAGCCCATTGTGCCATCTGTCTGCTTCAGGCAGGGTGGGGGGTGGGGGGGGGGGCGGGAAGAAGAAAGGAAGAGGAGGAGCCAGAGGGCTGAGGGAGAGCTTTTGATCCTTTTCATGTTGATCCTTTTCATATCAGGATGTCATTTTCCAGCATAAAATGCACACACATTTCTCTCTCTAGCTGAATTTACTGGGACTTAGTTAATGAAGTGATTTTTTTCCCCCCAACTTTCAAATAACCCTTGCTTTCCCTCTTTCTCTATGCCTCCCCCTTCCTATTTCTCTGACTAGTCTGGCTGTCCCCCTGATTAAATTTTATCTCTGTATGCTTTGTTGTCACCTTTTCCTAGCTACTAACGATCTATTCTACATGTTTCTTGAACCCACATCTCCTTTGATGTCTCGATTTCACACCTTGCCCTTTCTTATCTCCGTTTCTTCCTCTCCCGTGACTCAGTTTGAAAAAGGGTCTTGACCCGAAACATCACCCATTTCTTATATCCAGAGATGCTGCCTGAGTTACTCCAGCATTTTGTGTCTATCCATCCAACAGTATTTGCTTTTGAATAGTGCTTTCCTTAATTTCTCTCATTTCCATTTTTCTACCCTTGGCTTATTTGACGTCCTTTTCCTTACATCAGCTGCACCTGAGCTACTTTATCTTGGCAATTTACTTTTCTGTTAACTTTAGATAAAGAACTATGCATACCACAATAACATGGCTACAGAGGTCGCCTGGATATGGCAACATGGATTGACAGCCTACTTGATCCTAGTTTGGCCACAGTAGCTTAGATACTTCACTATATACCTGGTTCTCTTTATCTTTGCTTTATGTTTGTTCCAGCAGCTGCCTTCATTTTTGTCAAAGGGGCACCGTTCAATTGATCCAGACATGGTCCAAATTCATTGTGAAGCAGTCTGCAAAATGTGAGTAGCTGCCATTATTTGTTACAACAGGTGGATTTATTCCAGATATGATAGCATATTCAGTGTCAGCACAACAGCATACATAAGATTTTAATCCCCTGCATTTAGCATATCTCCTCCATCCTTTTACATTGATAAATGCATATAATAGTTACATAATGCCATGAACATGACAATAAAATTGTTAAAAACCAGTGATTGTAAATTAAAAGCTAGTACTGATAATGATAGCCATTGAAGTACCTGATTGTTCAATGGTTCAATGGTTCTTTCTTATAAAATGTACAGATATCCAGTGAAATTCATTTTTTGCATACCGTTCAGTAAATCTTTTACAGACACAAAAAGCTGGAATAACTGATCTGGTCACGCAGCATCTCTGGAGAAAAGGAATAGGTGATGTTTTGGTGCATGAAATGACCATTCTTCAGACCTTTTCTCAGGCTTACCTATATTGGCTTGTCAGTGCAAACAATAAATCTTACAAAAGATAAGGCCAACTTTCACCTGAATCATCCTGTTTAATCCGTGTTGCTAAATATAATTGCAGCACAAGTTTATCCAAGCACATGTAGAACCATAGAACAAAACAGCCCAGGAACAAGCCCTTTGGTCCACAATGTCTGTGTGACCATGATGCCAAACTGAACTAACCTGCCATCCTTTACATTTTTATATCCAAACATGCTCCACAATGCGATGACACTATTCTAAATACAATTTAGAATACATTTGTTTAAATTTATATACATGTATTGGCAATATATCAGTACACACATGATCCTTAGGGCAATTTTCTACCAAAACATGCACCATACTGTAACATTGCAAAAGGGACAGTAAGAAAATTATATGTTATAAATTATTTGTGCTGATGTGTGTTTCCACTCAGCGTCTCTTGAAATAGAAGGAGATCGGAATAGGAGAAGATATAATCCTTGATCCAAATAGAATCCTTTCTGAAATATTTTAAACTTCAATTTCATGGACACAATATTTCAGGAACCTGCTACTGGTTGGACTGCTTCTAATGCTTTAACTTTAAGAATGTAATTGATTTTACTTCATGTTCAGGTCAGTGACTGAGAGGGAGTACGCGGTGACAGTAATCAACCCAAACGTTTGCATTTATCAAGGGATTACATTTGGCAAATGCATGCCTTACAGCTTTTATCTGCTGGAAGTAAATAATTGTTAATTTATTTGCCAACGCATATACAATAAGAAATAATCCCCTAAACAATAAATAAAAGTCAGATCAGAGGCAAATCATCCTGAAAGGAGCCAATTAGGTTTGTGTGTGGAATTTACAAACAAGTTATGTTTTATGCCAGCCTGTGATAAGATGAATGTCTCCATAGGTGAGAATGACCTAATTACTTCTTGGCCACACGATCACAAGCAAACTATAATCAGTTTCATAACTGCAGGTATACAGGCAGGTCACCACTGGCTGTGATGTCCTATTTATACATTCACGATAAAGATGTAATTTCTTTCAAATTAGATTATAACTTTGCTATGGGTGTAGTACTGAGAAATGTTCGCTGAGTTCTTTACAGATGCCTTTGTTCACGTAACAATTCATCGGAACGATCAAATCTTTTCTGAAAGGCTTCTGTATCACAGAATGACCGCATAGATTCACATCCCAAAATATTACGTTTTGGCGCATGTTTGGGTTAATAGAGAAAAGAAAATGCAGTCGTGATCTTCTACTGTGAAAAATGTAATGCCATATAGAATATTTTTTTATCTGCAGCACATACTGTCACAGCGTGAGTTCAACGGCATAACATATGGTAGCAGAATTACCTTTGTACCACCCGGCAGCAGAATATAATTCATCCAGCACCAGGGACTGTGCTGACAGGTAGTAGATTCCACACCGTACATGTTCAGCATCCCAAGATTATGGGCTACTTCTCGATACCATTGCACCACTAGCTTATTAAATGCAATTAGCAGGATATCTTAGAGCAAAAAGCCTGGGAAGGTTCATAATAGTGTGAATTTGTCTACAATTATGACAAATATACTGTTGGGGAAATTTAACATGTCATTGAGCTATCCCTTCTTGTCATTGCTGGCTTATTACTGAAGTGCATCAAATGAAAAAAAAAATACAAAGCTAATTGAATCAAAATTCTAACCTTTAGGTTAGAATTGAACTCTTGAACCAATCAAATGTATTATTTTGACTTAAAATATGTTCCTTTGGTTCTATATTAGGGGATCTCCATCTTCACTGCAGAATCTTAGTGTTTGCAGTGTAGGTTTTAGCTCTTCATCAGTGCCGTCTTCATACGGCAGTAAACAAAGAGATAAAATGTACCCAATATACACTCTACAACTTTTCAAAGTAGCACTACAATAAGTAAAGGGCTTACAAAAAATAGCTGCCATATTTTTTCATGTTTTCTTCTTGTCTCTGTATTTCAACATCACATATTTCAGAAATTTCATTTTTTCTCTGAGATCTCACCTTTTTCTTGCTCCGTGTCTCTGAGATTCCTTCCCATATCTACACATTCACTTCTACCTGTAACATGTCCTTGAGAAGCTTCCCTCACAACCCATGTCTCTCAAGGTCTCCATTTCTCTCTGATTCTCTGCCTTCTTGCCACACAATTATGAGATAGGCCCTTTGGCTGATTTCATATCTCTATGATCAGTTCGAATGCTGCACAAAAGGAATTAACTTGAATTTAAAGGTTGTGCTTGTCTGATCAGAGCACCTCTGAAGCTTCCATATAAATTATCACTTTTTTTTCAAATTAGTGCAACCATTTGTGTCTCACATACGTCACTGTAGTAACTCTGAATGTTAGATGATGAATGTTCTTACAATGGGTACTGAAGGCATAGAGTCATACAACATGGAAACTAGACCTTCGGCCCAACTAGTCTATGCTAATCAAGGTTGTCCAATCGAGCTGGTCCCTCTTGCCTGTGCCTGGTCCATATCCTTCCAAATCTTTCTTATCCATATACTTGACCGAGTGTTGTTTGAATGTCATAATATGTTTGGCAGTAGTTGGAATTGCTCAGAGACAACAGCTCAAGAAGGAAATAAAATTTAGTGATAATGATATAGTTTGTGCTTCAGGCCACAGGCAATGTTTTTTGTCTTTCAGTATTTCCCAAAAGAACATTACGACTCATGAAACATTGGATGTTTTTCATGCGGTCTGACCAACACTGGGTCATAAAGGAGCAACGTTGGAAACTCAGTGCATAGCAGAATGTTGGCTCTTGCCTTTGGCAATGTGTGAATGAGGATGAGGAGAGGCGAAAGATACCGGTTTTGCTGATTTTGCAAGCAGTGATATAAAGTGAATCGAGGAGCACAATAATGGCAATGCCATGGGTGTAATTAGGATAGGCTATTTGAAGGCAGTCTCACTGGATGGGAATGAACATAGAGGTTTTGGAGGAACATGAACATGCTTAACCATATCAAGAGCTACATAGATTAATGTGGGCACAATGAGCAAGTGCATACTAGAAGTGGTCACAGATCATGTAATTTCTGAATTTGATTAAGACATTCTTTGCAAAAAGCAGACACCTGACAGATCAGATTCAATCACTGAGCTTTAAGTATTTTGGAATGGAAAGAGATGGAAGTACTCAAGTATCTACTGGTATGGAGATAGAGATAGAGATATAAGGTGCATTTCTGTGGAGAAGATTGCTTTGTGAAAAACATCCCTTTTAGGTTTTGAACTGGCGATGAGGCTGAGAAGGAAAATTTGATGATCAGCAGCTTAATGGAAATGAACTCGAGGGATATGGGACAGGTCGCTTGGAGAAGATTAAAGGGATCATGACCAGATTAATGAGAAGAATTGCAGAATAATGTGGGTTCAGTGATGGAACAAGGTAACAGGCTTAAATGTGTGAGGATGCAAAGCAGCAGAGGTAACTGCATGAATTGTCTCTGACAAAGAGGTCCATGAGGTCCTTGCAAATATTACATGTGAAGGTAAAGAGTTGGTGAGCAGATTTCAGGGAGTAAACTTTATTTTTCTCATCGTTTCCCTTGGATTGATGAATGATTTTGCAAAGAATGAGCCCCAGCAGTCTGGTGTATGGAATAGGTGGATCCAATAATGGATATCTGCATTACAGGTGGATCAAATAATGGATATCTGCATTACAGGTGGATCCAATTATGGATATCTGCATTACAGGTGGATCCAATAATGGATATCTGCATTACAGGAGTAATGAACAAAGTCTGTGATCCTTGAACACGAGGGACTACCAAAGTGCGATTTCAGAGAGGATACCCTTCACTGGGACAAGAGCACAACTGCAACAGAATGGGAGTAATGGTGATCATTCATTGAATTTTGCTGTGTAAAAGCAGAAATATACAGTTTTATAATCTGACCTATCGGCAGGAAAGAATGTAAATTTTTATTTCATTGACATAGCCATGTCTCATAATAGAGGAGAAGTTTCACCTTTGGCAACAGGCCTGAACACCCAGGGAAATGTTGCCACCACTTGATCTCGCTTCAGTGCATTTAGTTCCTTAATCTAGTCCACTATTTAGAGGCGGGTATACCTGGTAGAAGGAACTCTTGCATGCATTCCAGACAATTTACACACTAATCATTCCCTCTTTTCCCCTTACCCGATGGGCAGAAGATACAAAAGCTTGAAAGCACACACCACCGGATTGAGGAACTGCTTCTTTCCTGCAGTTATCAGACAACTGAATGGTCCTCTCATAAACTCAGGGTATAGTCCCAATCTCCCAACCTACCACATTACCACATTTTTTACCTGTACTTTTTCTGTAGCTGAAATGCTACACTGCAACACTATATCCTGCAATCTGATAATTTTCTCTTTGCACTACTGGTTGTACTTGAATGTGGTCATGATTGGTGTGATTTGTCAGGATAGCATACAAAGCTTTTCCATTGTATCTCGGTACATGTGACAATCATAAATCTATATCAATACCATTCTTCCATGATAGAAACAGGAATGGAAGCATTGCCTATGCTATTGCTTTTCTGCCTGATGTGTGAAGTTATCCCAAATCAAAATCTATTCTAAATATTGTCAAAATATATTATCCTGTGTAACATATTTTTTTAATTACAGATGCAAAAGTATTTTTTAATGTTAAAAAGATAAGAATGCAAATAGAAAGCTGGTGTTTCTGTCACACCATAAATAAATAATCCTTTGTAACTGATGTTAAGGAGTATCTAAGATCAACTGGACTCTAATTGACCACAGCATGTGTCTATTTAGAGCAATTAACTTTGTGGCATCACAGACAAACTGATTACACTCTCTTCCACCTAAGGTGCAGAATAATATCCCCAGTGCAAAATGGCAAATTACTCTTGTCCTTGTAAACCAGGAAGACTGGAATTTCCTGTAGTTTCCAGCATTTAATAGCATCTGCTATTAGTTAGCCATGCCTCAACACCCTTCAGCATACAGGCTTTTAAGTTACAAAGTTGCTGAGATTATGACCTGAAGCCAGTGCAAGAGAAAAGGAGGTTTTGGAACATGAGATTCATTCTTTACAAATGAAAATTAATTGTCAGGTAAATAAACAGGAAGGACTGAGAACAAGGGTGAGATAGTGAGTGTGAATTCAATCAGATAATCTATCTAACATGCCTAAACTCTCTCCCATAATGGGCCTGTCAAGTTGTCGGCAGTCGCCTGAAAAACCGACAACTGGAACTGCGACTGTCAGAGTGGAACACACACAAACACATCGCTTCCTTCACCAGCCTGTTATGCAGATGGAGGACAGGGCAAGCAGGGGGAGCGCTGTCTGAGGGAAATTCACATGGTGCAAAGCCAAGGTGAAACAGACACACACTGTGATGAACAGGAAGGTTGGTTCTGTAAAAAGACGGCTAAAGCACAGTGTACGGTAAGTCCTTTAAAAGAGGGGGGGAGAGGGAAGGGAGAAGGGGTTGAGACAACTTTTAAGAAGCCAGAGACACAGTGCTATGAAGCTCGGTGGACATTTAACATTGGTTGGTTATCCTTCGTTCTGAAAACTACTGCTTACCTTTTTTTTCCCCAATGAGCCAATGAAATTCATCAGTCAGCACCGGCCACAACCTAAGAGAACCTCTGAGAACCTTCGACTTCCTGGCAACCCACTAGGATCTCCTGCCGACTACTCTCGCTACTCTCCATGTTGAAATATTTCCGCTACTCTACATGTTGAAAACTTCACGGCGACCATAATGAGGCGGCGACTAGTTTGGGAAGTCCTCACGACCATGAAGGCGACTCCCCGGTAACCACCCGCGAATATGTGGCAACCATGTGGCCTCCTGCAGTCGCCTAAAAAGTCGCCTAAGTGGGACAGGCCCTAAGTAACACATTTAAACATTGTATACGATGAATAAAAATATATTTTCAGTCCCAACAAAGTTGTGCAACAGTAATAAAAATTAATAAATTGTTAAAGTAATAATGGTCAGAACTAGGTTTTTGCGAGTAAAATGCATTGAATGTAAGTATGTTAATATATTTGTAACTAGCCCACAAATATCACCAAATTGATATTATTGAGTGATTCTGCTCAAAACAGCAATTTTTGAAAATAGTTATATATTCTTATGTTTTGATCGTGTGAATGTGTCTGTCACTGGTAAGGCCATTACCTAATGCCAATTCATAATTGCATTGAGATAGTGACGGTGGGCTCCGTTTTTCAATTGTTGTAACCCTGTTCTTTAAATGAACATCAGTGCTGTTGGGCAGGATGTTCCAGAATGTACTCCCAGTAATGATGAAGGGATAATGGTATATATCCAATTAGGAGTCATTTGTGACTATTAGGTGTACGCTAGCTCTCAGAACAACCCCCTCAGTCCAATTCACCTACATATTTCCTTCAAACATATTTTCTCTCACATGCCCATCCACTCCCCCATGTTTCTGCTGCTACCTCCTCACGCAGGAAATAACTTACATAGTCAGTTATCTTACCTGCGCTTCTTTCGGATGTGGGAGGAAACCATAGCATTTAGAGGATTCCAACGAGCAATGCGCTGGGCAGGGCAGGGCCGGATTTCGATGAAGAGAGGCCCCCTCCCAATCCCCCACCCCATGACTAGAGAAAGATGGTCCAGCAGATTGACACTGATTTGCAGCTGAGTGTGACCAATGAGATAAGGGGCTGGCAAGCTGTGTTTTTATTTATTTATTTATTGCCAGTGCTAGTGTCGAGTTATTGGCTTAAAACACTATTATTCTGAAATGGAGGGCAAGGAAAATTACTGAAGGGTTGTTTAGAGACGACAGTGCGTTGTGACAGCATATGTAAGAAAGGCCTATGACAGTGTCAAAAATATTATACACCTTGCAGGGTTCTCACTTCATTTTTTTTCTCTGTTGTCAGCCGGGCAACCTTGGCAGCTTTTTAAGTTGCCATATGACAGTTTAGGTGGTAATTTAAGACGGCTTGCATGACGTGTGCGATAATGTGCTCGGACGAAGTGCGTAGTTACCAGTTGGAATTATGCTCAATGAAGCATTCACATATTATTTCTGCTTCAAATAAAGTCACAAACTAAACATATTCATCAATCAAGACATGATATATACCACAATGACATGCAGCAAAATTATAATACAGTATCTCAACTCTTTTTACACATTGCAATGAATGCAATTTCTATTATTTCTTTCCGCTTCTAAACAAAAATGTGGTTGGATTATTCAGCGTATGAGCAACCTCGGTGAGACCAAGCGCAGGCTTGGCGATCACTACGCACAACACCTCCACTCAGTTCGCAATAACCAACCTGATCTCACGGTGGCTCAGCACTTCAACTCCCCTTCCCATTCCGAATCTGTCCTTTCTATCCTGGGCTTCCTCCATGGCCAGAGTGAGGCCCACCGCATATTGGAGGAGCAGCACCTCATATTTGCTTGGGTATTTTACACCCCAGCGGTATGAACATTGACTTCTTCAATTTCTGGTAATCCCTGCTTTCTCCTCCCCTTCCCAGCTCTCCCTCAGCCCACTGTCTCCGCCTCTTCCTTTCTTCTTCCCATCCCCCCACCCTCACATCAGTCTAAAGAAAGGTCTCGACCCAAAACGTCGCCTATTCCCTTCGCTCCATACAGGCACGGAACTCACTATCAAAAATTTGGGGACCGGGGGACAGGGGAGACACAATTTTTTGGCGGCCGCGCGCACATGTGCACACTCACACACACTTGCGCAACCTACATGCCCTGACTGGACTGACGGGATACCAGCGCTGCTTCTCCACGCTGGCCATATTTCCCGCAAGCCCAGGCAGGTTAACCTGGCGGGACAGGCAGAGTTGAACTGGGTTTAGCGCTGCTTCTCTGCGCTGGCTGTGGGACTGGGAGTACAGCTCACGTCTGACTCCTGACCTCTCTGGCCACCCATGGGGGGGAGGGGCACTCGGGTATGGATGGAACAGCGCCGGAGACCCGGCCGGGATCGATCCTCGCTGCTGATGAGGCTCAGGTCTGTGCCACGTCTCCCTCCTCCAATCACCGCGCTCTATCCTCAGTCCCAACCCTCCCCCCACTCCTCCAATCATCGCACTGAATCATCATGTCCCATCCCATTGCCTGCTGACTGACGTCTCTCTCGTCCAATCGGCGCCCTCGATCAGCAGTCCCACTTCCACTGTCTCGCGGAAAGCGGAGATTTTAAAATCCGGATGACAAAAACTTGGGTGGGATGTCCCCCACCTCTCAAAACATGGGGGGGACGTGTCCCCTCTGCCCCCACCCCCCCCCCCGGGTTTTCCGCCCCTGGCTCCATAGATGCTGCCTCACCCGCTGAGTTTCTCCAGCATTTTTGTCTACCCATTCACACAAGTTCAGTCATCCCACTTTCCTCACCCACTCCCTACAGATTAGGGGCAATTTTACAGAGACAAGTTAACCTACAAAGCCAATGCGTCTTTGGGATGTGGGTGGAAACCCACACGCTTGCAGGGAGAATGTGTAAATTGAACACAGACAGTGCCCGAGGACAGGATCGAACACAGATCTCTGGCGTGTGAGGCAGCAAGTCTACCAGCTGTGCCACTATATTTTGTTTTCCAACACACAAAAAATCATACCTTGATAACTTTGGTTACTAAAAAAATGAAAATATCCATTTTCAGTTTTAAATCTCCAAATGACGCTTTACAGCTACTGTATGTTTTAATTAAGTTCAAGACTATGGGGCAGTACATTGGCCATAAAGTTGCTGCCAAAAGTGCCAGAGACCCGGAATTGATCCTGAATATGGGTGCCGTCTGTATCGAGTTGGATCCTTTACCTTTTGATCGCATGGGTTTACTGACTCACACATATATTTATATAGTTATATATCCATATATAAATACACACCGTTTTGTTTTCTCGTTTATAACATTGTTTACAGAGTACTATGTTTACATATTCTGTTGTGCTGCTGCAAGTAAGGATTTCATTGTTCTAACTGGGATGTGGGAGAATAAATCACTCTTGACTCTTGATTACTCTGCTAATGTGTGGGATAGAACTAGTGTATGGGTGATCAGTGGTCGGCGTGGACACGGTGGGCTGAAGGGCCTGTTTTTCCACGCTGTATCTTTAAATTAAACTAAAAATACTAAAACCAAAGGGAGGGTCTCTACCCGAAATGTCACCCAATTTATTCTATCCAGAGTTGCTGGCTGATCCATGGAGTTCCCCCGCACAATTAAAGCATGGAATAGTCTTCACTCTACCATAGTCACCCAACCAGATGCAACTAAATTTAAGGTACCTCTTTTTTCCCCAAGAACCTCTTTTGCTTAAGTCCAACTCAAGAGTCAAGAGAGTTTTATTGTCATGTGTCCCAGATAGGACAATGACATTCTTGCTTGCTGCAGCACAACAGAATATGTAAACATAATACAGAACAGGAGATAAAAGTTCAGTGTGTTTATATACCATAGACCATATATATACACAATAAATAAACAGATAAAATGCAATAGGCTGTTATTGTTCAGCCCTCCACCACCTCCAGTTTAAATTCCATTTAGAATAGACCAGGAAACCAGAAGCAAGAGTTACTCCAGGGAGTTACTCCAGATCCAGGGTCAGGGAATGATTCTGCGTTTGTTTTCAGCGGCGCGACGAGGTGGCGACCGGACAGCAATGGCGGCCAAATCTCCCACAATTCAAAACGAGGGAGAAAGTGCCCAGCGCCGATCAGTTGGAATGGCAGTGCGCATGCGCAGGGCGGCCGATGATGTGCTGGCCGTGGTTGTGCGCATGTGCAGGGGGAGGATGTGCTGGTCGTAGCAGTGCGCATGTGCAAGGCGGCCTGCCATGCCGGCGGATGAGGAGCGAGCGGAGAGCGGAGCCCGGACATGGATAAGGATGGCGGGCGGAGACGGAGATTGACAGACAGAGAAAGAAAGATAGAGAGGAGGGCCCGCCCAGAGTTGAACGGCAGGTGTCCTGCCTTGGTTGGAGGCCGCCTAGATTTCGAGGCCCCCTAGGCTTCAGCCTATGAAGCCTAATGGTAAATCCAGCTCTGCGAGGCCCCCCTAGACCTGGAGGCCCTAAACGTAAGCTTGTCAAGCTGATACGTAAATCCGGCCCTGGCGCCGGGAGTACCCCCGGCACGTGGGGCCAAGCCCTCCAGCAGGCCCGGCTTGTCCGTCACGGACGGAGGGCCTACCCGGTAGGACCGGCTCTCCCAATGCGGCCCCCAAACTCGTCGATGAATGAGATTTCAGCATTAGTAATACTGCTGAACATCAGGAGGAGTTATCATACTGCTTGTTAGAGATTGTGAGGTGCGAGTGTTAATTTCTGCATCCCTACCAGCCATCCCACCCAGTTCTGGAGCTGATAAATTGTTGAGATATCCTTGAATTAGTTTTCCCACGACCTGTTGGAGACCCAGTCCACCACTAAGGCATTGTCCAGCTTGGTCATTGATGCTGTTTCTGACTCACTTCAGGTGATGGATATTAAGGTTCTCAACACAGATTTCTGTCTATAGCACAGTGATTTACACAAGTGATCTTCAACATGGTAGGGCACTTATTCTTCAAGGCTGCAACAATAGGATTCCTTCCCCTTATGTGACTCAATGCCATCAAACCTCAGCTTTTGAACTTAAAACTGAGGACTACAAGAAAATTCCTCCTGCACGTGCATGAGTGTACTGGTGAATTTGTTTCAATGATGGAGCAGAATGCTCCTTGAGGATCATGATGGTGGAAGAAAACTGGGGCAGTAATTTTCAGGCATGACACTTTGAAAATGACAATATTAAACCTTTACTTGACCTGTCTTTGATACAGTTCTCCTAATTTAGGGACAAGTCTTTACCTATTGCGAGACTTTAGCACGGTTGATTGAATTAGCTCTGCCCTTATCATGTCTCCATCCAAACCTCGTTTGATGCCAAGTAATCAGAATGATCTTCTTGCCTGAAATTACCCACGTATAAATAAATAATGGCAATCTCCATCACCCCATTACTTTGACTTCAGAGTTTGGCCTTTTGTTGGCTGACTCAGCATAAGCAAAGTCAGAAGAAATCCATCTGCATCTATAGGTGAAAATGTGCTGAATAATATTAGCATTTATGTGAATTTACATATTCATGTAAAATTCAATAAATGCAATTTTTATCTGACAGTAACTTATTCAAATTGAGTAATATAGTTTAAAAATTATCGACATTTTATGCTGTTAGCAAATTATATCCTAGCTCACACCTAACTTCACAACTGTTCCGACTATTTGAAAAGTTAAAACTATATAAATTTATTTCAAAGAAAATGGAAAAAAAGCTTATTTTTATTCTTAATTGACAACCTCCCATCAAAATTAGGAGAAACTGCTGCTGTGTGTGGAACAAGTGGTTTCCACGTGGTCGAGGCTTCTTCTAGGTTGCTGCTATTTTTTCATCATGTTTAAAACCGGCCTCAACTGAAAATAGGTTGCCGTTTTTAAAATCGATAATTTTTTTGTTGCAGGTCTAGTCGAAGCCGGTTTTCTTCATAGTCGAGGAAGGTTTTCAACATATGCCTGGGAGTTGGTAGGAGGTTGCAGGTCACCTCGACCTTGATTTTTTTTTGGGAGGGCGGCAAGGTCACCAGAGGTTGCTGTTTAGGTTTCCTAAGTGGGACGGGGGCTTTACTCAGCAGGACAGGCTGCATCTCTGGAGAGAAGGAATGCGTGACGTTCGGGTCGATACTCTTCTTCTATAAATTTCAATCATCCATTTATTTTACTTGGCTTATAAGTTGTTGAGAATTCTTGCTTCAGGCACCATTTCTTTGACACCTGTCTCATCCAGCAGCTGAGTGTTATGTTCAGGCCTCTACACAGCCAAATTGGACTCCTTCACCTTGGGTAGAATTGTGAATCCATAAAATCTGTATTTACAATCTCATTGCTGTGATGAGCTGGATTTAATGATACAAACAGGCGATTTTGGCTCCCAGATTCTGGTTCATGAAACATGTTGTTAACAAGTACTAATGTAAAATCTTTTCGCTGTTTGCATAAACCTGTGTCTATTCCTTTCAGTCCTTACCTTAAGAAACATGAGCTGCAACTTAAAACAATTTGGATGTCTTACATATAAATTTCTGCATTAGAAAATCATTACCTGGTCTTAAAGCTTTTCCTCAATTACACTTTTATTGCTTTTCTTTTCCAATAAATAAACCGCAGTGCAGACACGATTTCAGCTAAACCAGGCCACAATGTTATTGACAACTTCTTTACAATAAGAATTGGGATTGTAACATTTGACCAATTCACTTTACTATTTTTAAAGCAAATTTGATATATTTACAGAGTACATAGATACATAAAAATAGGTGCAGGAGTAGGCCATTCGGCCCTTCGAGCCTGCACCGCCATTCAATATGATCATGGCTGATCATCCAACTCAGTATCCCATACCTGCCTTCTCTCCATACCCCCTGATCCCTTTAGCCACAAGGGCCACATCTTACTCCCTCTTAAATGTAGCCAATGAACTGGCCTCAACTATCCTCTGTGGCAGAGAGTTCCAGAGATTCACCACTCTCTGTGTGAAAAATGTTTTTCTCATCTCGGTCTTAAAGGATTTCCCCCTTATCCTTAAGCTGTGACCCCTTGTCCTGGACTTCCCCAACATTGGGAACAATCTTCCTGCATCTAGCCTGTCCAACCTCTTAAGAATTTTGTAAGTTTCTATAAGATCCCCTCTCAATCTCCTAAATTCTAGAGAGTATAAGCCGAGTCTATCCAGTCTTTCTTCATATGAAAGTCATGACATTCCAGGAATCAGTCTGGTGAACCTTCTCTGCACTCCCTCTATGGCAATAATGTCCTTCCTCAGATTTGGAGACCAAAACTGTACGCAATACTCCAGGTGTGGTCTCACCAAGACCCTGTACAACCGCAGTAGAACCTCTCTGCTCCTATACTCAAATCCTTTCCTCCTTTATCCCATGACACTTTTAATATTGTCATTTTACTCATGGAACTGGTGTCATGTTGGCTTTAAGCATATGGTCCGTACAATCCCATCCTGCGATGTTGGCCTATTAATGAACTTCGTCCATCAGTAGGTAACCCTTTGGTGCAATGGATATCAACAAACGGTATCACAAATTCCACATTCAACTTCCTTTTGTGTGAAGCAGCATTATATCAGCACAGAATGACAGTCATATAGCATAACTTTGTTGTCATGCAATTATTAAAGAACAATAATTTTTGATAAATCCTCCATGTGGACCATGCACAGATGCAACACTCATTTTGTAGTCACCTGCAAAATAGATGACCACAAATGTTATGAGGCTTGTGTGTTCAAGCAAATTCTTGAGGATTTTCACAGTAAATGGATCCGGCCTAGGAGAGGCCTTCTATATGTTTCTTCTTTGAATGCCTCATTTTTGGTGCCAAACATTTTAGGCCTTGTGCCTGATAAGATTTCACTGCTTGGGTGATGGAGTAGTCAGAGGGGGTTCTCACAAACTATCAACTTGTGCCTGTTATACCGACCTATTTTAACATGGGTTTTCTAGAAGGGTGGTCAATTTATACTCAGTGATCACTCTACATCACTTTCTGAAGGGAAGTAGATGGAATCTTGAAGGGTTGCAGGAAAAGAGCTGGTTGAATTCTTCTTGGCTGGTGTCAGGACAGATAGGCTGAATGGCTTCACATGATGAATATGATCTATGTTTCCATGATCGCCTTGGAATTTTAGAGTTCAGTCAAGAGATGCTCTTCCTTACCAATCCACTATGCAGTTAAAGATAATTCTTGTCTTTCTGTTACCTTCTTGATCAGCAGGTCTCAGTCCGTTACAATCTATATAATTAAGTCTCATCTTGACCTCTTCCTGTCTGCGCTGTATATTGATTTTAGAATAAATGCTACCCTGTATTGCTGTGATTTTTGGCCACCTTATTCACAGACCTCCTCTGTTGAACCAGCCCCGAGGATTTTTCCTATCGATGAAAAATAAAATAGTTATGAGTGTTTAAAAAAACCCTTGAGATCAGCTGATTGGTCCTCTCGCCTGTCAATCACCTCGATGAAGGTAACTCCCGTTCCGGGAGGTGGGGGTGGGGGGGGGGGGGCGCAGGACTAGAACACCCTAGATGCCTAGACGTGAGTCAACCACTCGGCAAGATTGAGAGGGAGAGGCCACGACTGTCTTTCTAAGCTGCGAATCAACTGAACTGTGAGTCTGCAATGTACTTGCAATAAATGAGTTGTTAGCCCTTAATGGCAATGCCATGACTTGTTTGGCCAGCTGCCCTGCTTGTGCTTGAAAGTGCAATGCTTAATTGGAAATGAAATGAAATGAAATGACAATGCCATGAGTTGTATGGCCTGCTGCCCTGCCTGTGCTTGAAACCGCAACACTTTATTAGGTCCGACTGTGTGTGGAAGGAATAAATGCTTTATTAGGTCTGACTGTGTTTGGAAGGAATAAATGCTTTATTAGTTCCGACTATGTTTGGAAGGAATACATGCTTTATTAGGTCCGACTGTGTTTGGAAGGAATAAATGCTTTATTAGGTCCGACTGTGTTTATTCCAAAAGCCGCTCATTTCGTGACTTCTGCTTAGTGGACAGGTCGCGCTAATTGAGTAATTTCCGGTGAGTGCAGAGGTCACGCTGATTGCGGTGTGCCACTGACTACGGTAGTCCCACAGTGGAGAGGCGGCGCTCATCCGTGTGAGTAGATTCAAGAAAGCTTACTGTCATATATATGGTGTGTGAGTCAGTGTGTGTGTGTGTGAGTGTGTGTGTGAGAGTGTATGTGTGTGTGTGTGAGTGTATGTTTGTGTGTAAGTGTATGTGTGTGATTGTATGTGTGTGTGAGTGTGTTTGTGTGTGTGTGTGTGTGAGCATATGTCTGTGTGGATGTCTGTATGCGTGTGTCTGTCTGTGTGTGTATACACGTGTGAGTGTATGTTTGTGTGTGTGTGTGAGTGTGTGTGTGTGAGTGTGTCTGTGTGTGTGAGTATATGTGGGTGTGTGAGTCTCTGTGTGTGAGTGTATGTGTGTGCGTGAGTGTATGTGAGTGTATGTGAGTGTATGTGAGTGTATGTGTGTGTGTGTATGTGTGTGAGTGTGAGTCTGTGTTTGTGTGAGTGTATGTGTGTGTGTGAGTGTATGTGTGAGTGTGTGTCTGTGTGTGTGTCTGTGTGTGTGTATGTGTGAGTATGTGAGTGAGTGTATGTGTGAGTGTTTAAGTCTGTGTGTGAGTGTGTGTGTGAGTGAGTGAGTGCGAGTGTGTGAGTGTGTGTGTGTGTGTGTGTGAGTGTATGTGTGTGTGAGTGTATGTGTGTGTGTGAGTGTGTGTGTGTGAGTGAGTGTATGTGTGTGTACAATTTTATAGTATTTTAGAAAACATTTCAAAAATTCCCCTCCAGAAATTATGTAACATTATACAGGAGGCAAAATAATGGGTTATGGTTGCTTCCTGAAGGAGACATTTATCACAAATAGGGGAGACATTTGGGAAGATCTTATTCAGTTTATGCAGTATTTTAAATTGTATTAACGAATGCCTAACATTAAGAGAACAGTTATGTATATATAGAAGGCTTTCCTCCCATCTATCTTTTTAAATTGTTAGGCCCAATTCATCTTCCCAAGCTCGCCTAATTATTTCTGACAATGGGATTTGTATATTTAAAAGGGTATTATAAACGTACGATATTAACTTATTTGAATCCGAGTTTCTATTCATGCATTCGTCTAGTATGTCTGGAACCATATATTGCCAGTCTTGGGTATGTGCATTTACACTCTTCTTGATAAACAAATAGTGACATTGTGAAATATTGTACAGATTTGGAATCTATCTCGAGGAAGATTTACGAGGATGTTGCCAGGACTCAAAGGTCTGGTCAATAGGGAGAAATTGAGCAGGCTTGGACTCTATTCCTTGGAGCATTGGAGGATGAGGGGTGATCTTATAGTGGTGCTCCAAATCATGAGAGGAATAGATCGGGAAGACGCACGGAGTCTCTTGCCCAGGGTAGTGGTGGGTGTACAGAATGAGCTGCTGGAGGAGGTAGTTGACACAGGTACTATTGCAATGTTTAAGAAACATTTAGATAAGTACATGGATAGGACATGTTTAGAAGTATATGGGCCAAATGCAGGCAGGTGGGACTAATATAGATGGGAGATGTTGATGACGACAGATGGCACAATGGGCTAAGTGTTCGGCTGGCAACCTGAAGGTGGCCGGTTCGAATCCTGCTTGGAGTGTGTACTGTCGTTGTGTCCTTGGGCAAGACACTTCACCTACCGTTGCCTGGGACTAGAGACGGAAATTAGCTACTGATTGGCCACAATCTCGCATATTTACATGCAAATGTTCATTAATATGCACTGTCCCTATAAACAAATTATTATTATTATTATTATTATTATTATTATTATTATTATTATTATTATTATTATTATTATTAGTGTTGGCAAGTTAGGTTGAAGGGCCTGTTTCCATGTTGTATGATTCTGTTACTATGACTCTAGAAGAAGTCTAATGGGTCAACTGTTGGTTATCTTTGAGATATCTGAAGGTTTTGATGCTGGTGAAATGAAAGGGTTCAAAACCAGGGTTATAACTGTAAGACTGACACTAATGAATCCAGTGGGGAATTCAGGAGATTTTTATTTTCTCCATGGGGAAATGAGAATGGAGAACTTGTTATCAAATAGAGTAGGAGAGGTGAAGGTACTTTAGGGGAAACTAAATAATCACTTCAGGGAAGTTGAACAGATGGATGCCCTTATGGTGTTAGTTGAAGTATGGTTAGAGGAAGCTTTGTGAACTGTAAGCAGGCAAATGCCAGTTGGCTGAATGCCCATTTCTGTGTTGTATATTCTTCAGTAATCTATGGGATTGGATGCTGAATTAGGCACTAATAATTTTAAAGTACTCTCAGACAGCCTCAGAACGAATAGGTGGTATTTTGATCTTATCGTATGGCATGGCAGTCAGGTTATGGGCCCGTAGCTTGTACATAGGGAATGCACAACGAATGAGAAGCTATCAGGTACACTGGGTGTCTACACTGATGGGAAAAAGTAGGTTTGTATTCAAAGAAAATATCTAATGTCATATCCTGTTTTTCTCAGAGTTTGTAGTTTCAGAGGAAAGGATCTCTTGTTTTTCTTACTCAGTTCGATGTTGATTACGTGCAAGTTTATTTGATGGCAGAGAAAGCTGCTATGCTGTTATGTTGTAGGACAAATAATGGATTGAAGGAACGGCTCTATATTTGGAAGTGTGATGGGATATTGAAAGACAGTGGTATAGACAAAAAAAAACAATTTCCATAATGTACTCTGATGTTCTTCACCATTAAAAAAGTCCACTGAGTGTAAATTATCAACCTGGATCTTATAGTTTAAAAATGAATGGTTACTTAATGCTATATTTAAGAGGGAGTTAGATGTGGCCCTTGTGGCTAAAGGGATCAGGGGGTATGGAGAGAAGGCAGGTACGGGATACTGAATTGGATGATCAGCCATGATCATATTGAATGGCGGTGCAGGCTCGAAGGGCCGAATGGCCTACTCCTGCACCTATTTTCTTGGCTTCTATGTTTCCATTGTATCTCAGGATGACTGTGCTCCACTGTTAACTTCACAATGGGAGTGTGCACGCACCCACCACTTAGACTTCAGTAAACCATTCATTTTAATTGGAAGAAGTAATTATAGTGAGAAGCCTAAGCTAAAGGGTAATTTTAGTATTTTTATTTCATCAATTTGATTGCAGAGTATTTAATTACCTGGTGTTCTGATGTTTATGTGTTTTAATTTCTTTAACTTTATTGAATTTCTTTTGAATAATTTAAGAAATATTTAATTGTATGTTTTATAAGTTATTGACAGTAGCTCTTAAAGGTACTCCTGTTTAGCTGCGGAAAGCCTAAGTTATGAGGAAGGTTAAGTCTGGACAAGCACTCCAAATAAGATGGGATTTGTGGCTGGTGATCTGTTGTCACGGACAGCTCGTGGTTCAATGGAAGAACTGCACTGAGATATGATCTCCTTAGTGTAATCTAATAGTGTATTTCCAGAATTGCTGGGGCCTCCATATTAGCAGTCAAAGTCCATTTATTTCAGTGTCCCTTTTGCAAATAGAATGTTCATTTTATTTATCCATAGCAGCATGAAGACATTGGACCCTGACATGCCTGCCTTTAGCCCCAGTTACATCTTTCCAGGTAGGAGGCAATGTGCACCATGGTGCTCTCCTCTGCTGCTGCTTGGAACATTTCTATTGCATTTATTATCCATGGCAGGAAATAGCAAGCATTGTCAATCAGATGCCATTAAATTTCTTCTCTGAAGAGGTCATGGAGGGTAGAATTTCAAAGAATGGAGGTATGTTTTCACACAAAACCTGTACATTAAAGGAATGCAGCAGTGGTGGGTATGGTATTCTTCTGAAAGCAAACATGAAATGAGATTTGCTGATGATTGCTTCCTGTATATTAGTGAAGCCACCCTCTCAATTAACCTGGATGGCCTTTTCTTACCACAGCCTTGCTTTAATGTTGAAGGTGATGATTTCTTTTCAGCGTGACTGTAGTGTATCAGTGGGGTGATGAATGCTTGTCTATATTGCAGCACACTTGACATTGCAGAGATTGGGTTCCTGAGATACAAAAAGGGGCAATGATTTAAAAATTGAGTGAAATGCTGAATGTCATAGTGGGAGATGGGAAGTGAGAACTTCGGATGAATAGATGTGACTACAGGGCTTTAAGCGGGAGGTGGCAAAGCTCCCCCTTGGCAATGTAAACTCTCTTTATATAAAGAATCCCAATAAACTCCTCATGTGTATTATAATTCCAATGCAAAAAAATGAAGGGGCAGATACTTTCTCAGTAAGTGCTCAATAATCCTCCATTACTCCATTCACTGTTATTTTCAGTGATCATAAGGTCCAATAGCTTCTGTGGAGGAATCAAAATTTAACTCTCAGGATGCACGCCTAGGGTAGTGGTGTGAAAAGAAGATGAAAATCTGCCATGGTCTTCTTCTTGTCAGAATGAAAGGGAAGTATCTACAATGGTAGAGGTTACACCACACAGGGAGGGAGGGAGGGAGCGAGAGAGAGAGAAAGGGAGGGAAGGAGAGAGAGAGAAGGAGAAAGAGAGTAAGAGAAAGAGGGAGAGATAGAGAAAGAGAGAAAGAGGGAAAGGGAGAGAAAGAGAGAGAAAGAACGAGAAAGAGAGAAAGAGAGAAAGTAGTAAATCAATTATGGTTTTAGAAATCCATGGTATGTATAACAATTAAATTGTACTAAAGCTTGGTTTAGAGTCTCTTTGTTCAACAGGTCAGTTGGTATGTTATGGAGGTAATAGATTCAACAGTGGACACACGTAGAAGGTGCTTCTAGCCAATTGGTCTTTTTTTGCAGTATATGAGAATCATACAAATTGCAGATGCAGGAAATCAGAAATTAAAAAAAAAATACTTGAGACATTCAGTAGGAAGATAGATTTGTTATAAATATTTGGAAAACCCACCAATTCTCATGACACCTGGCTACTCCCACCCTACCTCTGGTAAGAATGCCATCAATTTTTTCTAAATGTCTCTGTTTCTGCCACATCTCTTCTCAAACTGAGACCTTCTGCCTCAGGACTTCTGAAAAGCTCTTCATACTGAAACGTGGCTTTCCCCCTACCACAGATGAAAGAGCTCTCACACAGATAATTATTGAATTTTCCAATTTCAGGTCACCCACATCCCCCCTCATTGTTCTCCTCTCATACACATTCACTTGTCCTGTTAGGTTCCTTCTCCATTTGTTCACCATGCCCATCTGCTCCCCCACCCCCTACCTGATTCTAGAGAGGCCCTAGGCTATTCCACTTGTGCGGCCCCTACCAATCTCCCACCCCCACGACGAGAGAAAGATGGAAGAGTCCGCCAGATTGACACCGATGTGCAGCCGAGCGTGGCCAATGAGATAAGGGCTGGAAAGCTGTGTTTTTTATTTATTACTAGTGCTACTATCGAGTTATCGGCTTAAAACACTATTATTCTGAAATGTAGGGCAAGGAAAATTACTGAAGTGTTGTTTAGAGACTACAGTGCGTTTTGACAGCATATGTAAGAAAGGCCTATGAAAGTGTCAAAAATATTATATACCAGGCCCATACGAAGCTCTTCAAAAAGGGGGGTGGCATGGCAGGATTACAAAAAATTTATGTGAAATGTGTGCAAGCAGCGCATATCACAAGTGCGAAGCTCAAAGACCCTTGCGGCCGGGGTCCAGGGCCCGCTTAAGGGCCCTGGAAGCTCTGGGGTTGTAGATGCTCTCTGGTGCATTCTGAGCCTTATTTTGGAGCATTTTATTCACCAAATTGATGACCAATATTTCAGAAATAATTTTGGTTGAGTCAAGAGTAATGAGTGGTTGGAATGGGATGATTGGGATCATTGTTGTATGCATTTAAAAAAATCAAGAATTGAAGCTGTCCTTGTTTTAATAATCAAGTTGTACTGTAAAATGTTATGTAAAATGTTATAAAGGAGCATGCAAACACTGCATATAAAATATTGTAAGTTTTTGCAGTAAATAAAACCTTTTTTTAGAAAATGTTTTGTGTGTTGATTTGATTGCCTGTTATTTTTCGACCGTGTTAGTGTGTGCACAATAAAAATATGATGCAAAATGAAAGTTGCAAACTGTGGAATTCATATTTTTCAGTATTGTTATCAACGAAAAGAAAGCAGTTCCAATTGTTTGATATTCATATGGAGGAGAAAATATAATTGCTCTAAAACCTACCTTAATTTGGCAATCTCACTAAAGATAATCCCCCTTTCCCTCTCCCCCTCCTCCTTCCCCCTCCCTCTTCTTCCCCCTCCTTCTCCCACCACCTCTTTCTCCCTCCCCATCTCTCTCTCTCCCCTCCCCCCCTCCCCCCTTCCCCTCTCTCTCCCTCTCCCCCTCCCCTCCCCCTCTGTCTCAACCCCGCCTTTCCCCCTCTCACATCCCCCCCTCTATCTTCCTCCCTCCCCCTCTCTCTCCCTCCCACGCAGCGAGGCTCCGACTCCACACCGCAGACACCGCAGCCGCCCCTCCCCCGGCCAGAGAAACGGGCACTCCCGCAACGCAATATTCCACCACTTACCTGGAGTAGACACCTATGATCTTTGGTAGACACGAGGCATCAAGGTGATTGTGTGGAGTGCAAATGGAGATCAGAACGCGCGCAGGCCCACTGCGCACGAGCGGAGAGACAGCGTCTGCATCACCGGCTTCTGCATCACCGGCTTCCCCCAACTGCGCAGGCATGGATGGTCGCAACTTTTTTCCCCAAAACTTCCAGCAGGCCAGAAGCAGAATTTCGGGTAATTTCCATCAAAATGGAAATGCTGATTGCGCTCCAATTTTTTTTTCTCTGTTTTTTTTTTTACTCTTGGAAAAAAATACCTTGGCCGGAGGCCCCCTAGATTTTGATGCCCTAGGCTTAAGTTTGTGAAGCTTATATGTAAATCCGGCCCTGCTCTGCCCCTCATCTCGTTTCACCTATCATCTATTAGCTGTTAAAACAACCCTTCATCCAGCTGCTATTTATTGGCAATTTTTCCTCTTCTTTCTCAGTTCTGATAACAGATTACAACTCAAAACATTGACTTCAATTTCTTTCCTCCATGGATGTGGCTTGACCCACTGAGTTATTCAGGCTTTCTGCTCTCTCTCTCTTTCCAAGTTCTGATAAAGGATTTCAGACAAATATTTTATAATTATTTCTCTTTTTACAGTTTCTGCCTAACCTGTTACATGTTTCAGAGACGTTATGTTTAAATTAGTTATTTAAGTGTCATATACAGGAATAAATCTTGCATGTAAATTTTATTTTTAAATTGCATATTTTCAATTGCATATTTTCAATATGGACAGAATTTGGTAGTCTAATTTAGACACCTGATGGAGGTTACCTGGTGTATCTGAACTTCATGGCAGCGGTTCAAACAGATACACACAAGTGTTCAAAAGGGAACTGCAGATGCTGGAATATCGAAGGTACACAAAATTGCTGGGGAAACTCAGCGGGTGCAGCAGCATCTATGGAGCGAAGGAAATAGGCGACGTTTCGGGCCGAAACCCTTCTTCAGATACACACAAGTCCCTTGTTGACATAAAGAGCTGTTGATTTTGTCAAGTCTTAGAACACCACTGGACCAAATTAGTTTGAATCTGAATATTGTCAGTCATGTCTGTTCTTATCTTATCCTATCTGTCCTCAATGTTTTTTTTAACATTGCCATTGTTGCAACACATAGCATTTAGTGGCATCAATATTATGCAATTATAGTAGGTCAATTTAATAAATGCTCACTTTAAAGAAAATAACTTTCAATCCTCACTGAAAATAGAATGACAAGAACTCGTACAATGTCTTTTTTTTTTCTGGAGAGCAAAACCTCACTAGTCCAACCAAAAATCAGCAAGAGATTTGAATCTGGGTATACTGATATTAAATACAACCATTCTTACAAAAGTTATAAAGGAAATACAGTGCGTTTCCTATTTCTAAAGCAAACTAAATTGTACAAGGTTATTATTCAACATGTGACAATCATTATGCTTCCTGTTTACAGCACAAACATTTCAAATTGAGAACCCTATTTCAAAAGAAGGTTCGTTTTTTAACTGACCCTTATCCAGCAGGCAATATATTTATTTTGGTTCCACTTTTTGGCAGAAATCCTATTGATGTACAGTATGTTAACTGGGATTCCTCTTTTGAATGAGAGAAGACCTGAGAAAATTCACCACCGCTATGTGTTTAGCCCAGCAGAACTGAGAGATATTAATATAATTTCACGATTGATACAATGTAATTTTCTTTGCGCAGTGTCTGTCAGAATGTGCCAAAGAACTTTTCATCCAATACATTGTTTTAGAAATGGATCACACTTATTACACAGGCAAAGGTGGTCGTCAATGTTGTAAGACTTAGTCCCACATAAAGAAAATGAAAAATCATCCAGTAATTAGGGAAAAGGGTCAGCTCAGATATCACAAAGTCACCATGATTAGCTTCTAAATTTCCCTTGTTATCTTTTGCATGCAGCTTTGGAACTGCCTGCAGCACTAGATTGTCACCCACACATTCCACACCCCTAGCTAATGTGGTTAAAGCCCTTACTATCACTAAACTCAGACTGCATGGCAAGGAAGTGTTATAATGCTGTCGTTTTAGATATTCTGAGGTAAGAATAGCCATCACATTTATCAAGCATGTGAATTTTAGCTTTTAAGTAGCTCTGCACTCAAATTCCTGACCAGAGAAGTTTGGGATCCACATAACCAGTTTGTTCAAGACTTTGTGGCCAATTAATCCACCATAATTAAGGAGCTTGGAGAAGATTTATTTCCTGTTTCGCGTTAAAAAATTGTGCATATTAAAAGATAAACCATTTGGTTGCTAGGGATAAATCTTTTTGGTGCTCTTATGAGTGGAGGCAGGTGTTAATAATGCCAATGTCAGCCATTCATGACACTGGTGTTATGTGTGAAACTTTTGAAAAGTGAATCAAATTCAAATTTAAAGTGTAGCGATGTTTATAATCTGATTCAATATTATATTTAATGTCAGATAGTTTCAATAACATTCTTCTGTCACTAGTCAACTTATATATTGTTGACATAAAATATTGATATGAAAAGAGTTTGTCGATCTGAATCTTATGGATGGCTATTGTACGTTAGCTCAAATACTTCTCTGTGCGTACCCACTTCGTGTTATGCAGTAGATTCTCAATGGTGTTGATTTATGTGTGTGCGTGTAGCTACTTACTTCCTTCAGAGCATTTACTTTTGTTTCCATATAAGATAGCATGCCTGGGGTGCTACCGATCCTAATTTAATATTTTGAGCTATGGGTTTCGTCCCTTGCTAAATCTGCAGGTTCATCTTCGAAAGTCAACAAAATAAAACAGTAGAAACAAGGAACTGCAGATGCTGGTTTCCAAAAAAGCCCACAAAGTGCTGGAGTAACTGAGCAAGTCAGGCAGCATCCCGGGAGAATGTAGATAGGTGAAGCAGGGTCCCGAACCGAAACGTCAACTATCCATGTTCTGCAGGGATGCTGCCTGATCCGCTGAGTTACTCCAGCAGTTTGTGTTTTTAAAATAAAACCAGACTCTCCTTGGGGCTTCACTAACTGACCATATACAGTAATAGAAAATATACATTGTTTACAGCATTTCTGCATTTTTGTTAAACGTAGGGCTTTCCCTGCCAACAATGCGTGTTTCTTAAAATTATTTATATTTCTATTCAATGGCTCCAAATACACCAGATCAAAGCTGTGGAGTGACATCTCCAAATAGTAATTAGAAGTTTTATGAAGTGATGTTATCTGTACGATTCAAAAGCAAATGCCGACTGCAATATTGAGCAGCTTACAGAGAATGCTTACATTTAAATTTAGTGGTCTGGTCCTTCCCTTGTACAGCTGTTTCACAGGTAAATCAACAAAGTCTATCATCAAAATAAAATAGTTCTCTTGCAACATCGTAAGTACCATGACAAGATTAACAAAACTGATGCAAAATTAAATATTAGCAAAAAAAGACTGTTTACACATATTAGCATGGTTGGCTGCTTGTTATTCAACATTTAAACGTAGGTAAGTTTCTAGTTTTTTTTAAATATTCTCTTAATTACTGAACCTTGTAAACATGAAGCTTTCACTAATTGCGAAGAGGTTTAGTAGAATTTGTATGAATACTACCATCTGCAGTTTTGATAGTGTGAAAACCTTAATAGGTTTACCAACACAGATGGATTCAATGTGCTATATTTTACTAAAATAGACAATGAATGTATGCATGAAAGGATTTACAGTAATTTCCTCTATGGAAACAATGCAGAGAATTAAACTGGTGAATGGAGGCGTACTATCACAATAGAGTAGCACTGCATGAGAACAATCATGTTGAAATATTGATGTTCTGCATCAAAAGTTCCATACTCTCAATAATTATTTTTATAAATGTGTCATTTCTGACCTTATTGATGAAACACTCTATCGTGGTTTAGCCTCGGACATCTAAGAATTTCAGAAGTGATGACTTCCAGAATGCACTACTACATTCCTCAGTGCTGGCGGGAATGCGAGCCATTAGATTGTTTTTCCCTTCAAGGGCGGCACGGTGGGGCAATGGTAGAGTTGTTGCCTTACAGAGCTTGTAGCGCCAGAGACCTGGGTTCGATCCTGATTACGGGTGCTGTCGTCTCAGAGATCTTCAGATTCCTCCCAAACTCCAAAGACATACAGGTTTGTTGATTAATTGGCCTGAGTATACTTAGTATAAGTGTAAATTTGCCCTCGGTGGGCCAATGGGCCTGTTTCCATGCTGTATCTCTAAATTAAACTATACCACAGTTTTAGCAGGCTTCCCTAGAGCCACACGGTCAAAAGTTGCCTTGATGTCTAGAACTCTGTCCTCACCATTGGAATTAAGCTCAAATTTAGAAATTCATGGATGTGTTACTGAGAATAAGAACCAGCAAATCAAAATCCCAAAACTTTTCCCTTTCCGCAGCAAGTGTAGAAATTGACCCCACTGACAGCACAAGAAGGAATATGTAGTGTTGTATCTATTGAGCAATGATGATTAGTTAGGATACAGGAGGAGCAAGAATGAGGGTAGGTTATTCAGCTACTCAAACCTGTTCAATTTGACATGGTAGATTTGCATTTTAGCTCCATCTATCTGTCTTTGTTTTATTAGAATGAATTGGAACAAGCATTTGGATTAAGCACATGCTGTTATGCCCATAGAATAGTTTAATTTACTGCTTTAATCTTTGCAACAGATGACATAATTAAATTCACCTCCTCATATTCTTCATAGAAAAAACCCCTAAAATTCTCGTTATTTCATTTCATGTTTTTTGATGAATAATATAATTTTTCTGTGTTCCAATGTATCAACAAATCAGACAAGGTAAGTCCTTCCCAAAGTGTAATGAAGAATATATTGAGCTGGACCATGTTGGCCAATTAATTAACTGCATAACTTAAAATCACTGACCTACCTAGGCTAGATCTGGAAGGACTATACCTTGAGCTTCCACAACTCTGAGTCCCTAGTGTAGTCTCAGCACCAGTGAGGCATTGGGAAGCATAATAGACCCATCCTGAAATGCCTTTGAGAGCTGGCAAAACTGGGTGTAAAGTGCCTTTGAGAGCTACAAAAATGGGTGCTAGCTGTCGAAATGCAATGGATTTTTCATCTTCTTAAATCTCTCTGACAGTCATGATACAGGATTTGAAAAGCTATTTCCATGTAATGCTGAAGAATTACATTACGACCAATCTCCACTACTAGATTCCATCTGAAGGCAAGTGGTGGGGCCAATGTGTAGGTTCAAATCTTTCAGGAAGTCTGTGGAAGGATGTGCTGGCTCTGGAGAGGGTCCAGAGGAAGTTTACAATAATTACCTTAAGAATGAGTTGGTTAACCTTTGATGAGAGTTTGTCGGTACTGGGCCTGTACTCGCTGGAGTTTAGAGGAATGAGGGGGAACCTCAATGAAACATACAGAATAGTGAAAGGCATGGATAGAGTGGATGTGGAGAGAATGTTTCCACTAGTGGGAGAGCCTAGGACTAGAGGTTATAGCCTCAGAATTAAAGGACGTTCTTTTAGGAAGGAGATGAGGGAAATGTTATTTAGTCAGAGGGTGGTGAATCTGTGAAATTCTCTGCCACAGCAGGCTGTGGAGGCTCACAAAAATGCTGGAGAAACTCAGCGGGTGCAGCAGCATCTATGGAGCGAAGGAAATAGGTAACGTTTCGGGCTGAAACCCTTCTTACCTATTTCCTTCGCTCCATAGATGCTACTGCACCCGCTGAGTTTCTGCAGCATTTTTGTGTACCTTCGATTTTCCAGCATCTGCAGTTCCTTCTTGAACAACAGGCTGTGGAGGTTGTCAGTTAATATTTTTAAGGCAGAGATAGATAGATTCTTGATTAATACAGGTGTCAGAGGTTATGGGGAAAAGGCAGGAGAATGGGGTTAGGAGGGAGAGGGTGAGATAGATCAGCCATGATTGAACGGCGGAGTAGATTTAACGGGCCAAATAAATATTAAGGAATTGGACATGCTAGATGCAGGAAACATGTTCCCGATGTTGGGAGAGTCCAGAACCAGGGGCCACATTTTAAGAATAAGGGGTGAGCCATTTAGAACTGAGATGAGGAAAAACCTTTTCACACAGAGGGTTATGAATTTGTGGAATTCTCTGCCTCAGAAGGCAGTGGAGGCCATTTCACTGGATGCATTTAAAAGAAAGTTAGATGTAGTTCTTAGGGCTAGCGGAATCAAGGGTTATGGGGAGAAGTCAGGAACGGAGTACTGATTGTGGACGATCAGCCATTATCTCATTGATTGGCAGTGCTTGCTCAAAGGGCCGAATGGCCTAATCCTGCAGCTATTTTCTATGTATCTATGTAAATGGCCTAATTCTACTCCCATCCCTTATGAACTTAAGTCACAGTCCTCTGAATTTCACAACATCTACGCTGAAATCTGGGTCTCACACCAGTCTCAATAGCCGAAGAGCAACAATTTAGATTGGTATTACTGGCAAAAGTCAGCTTGATACAGACCATTTGGTTATTTGACACAGATCAAGTTGGTCCGGTTATTAACCTTGATGATGCCAGATCAAAGTGATACGGTTTTTGCCACTCTTGTGTCCCCTGTGTTCGTTGATAAAGATGGCTATAAACCATTCAGAAAAAAAGATTTACTTTTATGTTATACCTTTCATGATTTTATAACCAGTAAATAATTTGGAAATGCTGGCACCAGTACAATACAGTAAGCCAAGGATAAATTTGCATAAAGCAAGCAATGAAAGGTGGTTTGTTTGGCGACATCTCCCTGAAAGGGCTGCTTGCAAAGATGACAGCTCCTGAGAACTGTGACACATTAATGGACAATGGTATGTTGAGTGGACAGTTTTGGGGAAGGCATTGCACAGGGTGATCTGATCGCAATGTTTGGTGAACTTCACAACTGAATTTCTAGCTCTTTACTGAGCAACATTATGGTCAACAGCAACACTGCATTAATGCCAAAAAAATACTTCCAAGACATTGTCTCTCCTGAAATAAATGCACTTCCAGCTGTGCAGCTCACCTGCAGCTCAACACAGGAGTATTTACTCAAGAATCAGCTTTCAATTACAGAGCGATGTATTTTTACCAATTGAGCCATAGCTGGTATATCCAATGCGACAGTCTTGCTATTAATAATGCACACATTATTCCACAGAACCATAATGGCACTGCCATATAAATTATAGATTGATTGATAAGACTGCAAAATCATTATAAATTAGAAGACTGTTTCAAATTGATTTCATTACACCTACAACACTTAATGAATGAACAGACAATGTGTCTTTAGGAATATGTTTAATGTATAAGAAAGATATTGTAATTTACAGGTAAGCAGAATTTCATTTCAAAATCTCCTTCAAGTATTTCAGCATCAATTAAGGGGTTAGTAAATCCATTTCTAATCTAATTTAAATTATACTTGGCCTGCTAATTCAGAACAGAATCACACTTGCTGATTCAATCCAAACAGCATGCTCCAATCCAAGATTCAATCTGCTGCCTGTCTAGGACTGTGAAGCATAACATTTGTATCAGATTGTCATAAACACCTGACTTAATCTCCTGCTGATTTCAGCTGGAAATCAGGAGTCACTACATGCACCAGACAATTTAATAGTTCGTATGGCTCAGGGAATACCTCCAGGGAGAAGGAAAAGGGTGTAAGGTTCAGTTCACATTTATTTTTATCAAAAGCAGATATCATCCGCAGAGTTGACATTAACGCTGGTCTTGTATTCTCTGTCATTACAGCCAGCACTTCCCTACAATGTGAAGCATGGACTCTGGTAAATGAGAAGCAGAGAATCATTCCAATCACCAGAGTGCCACAGAGCGCAAGGCAGACTTGCATGGCAAAGAATTATGCTCACGGAAATATGATTTCAAAATATTGGATATTCAGACAAAGGAAATAAATACATTTTAAAGACAGCCTCGGGAGCAGAAAGGAAATGACCAAATTAGACAAAGCAATGAATAGAGTACGAATCAAAATCACTTTTGCAGCATGAAGATGAGAGAAAGATCTCAACAATGGATTTAAAGGAATTGTAGTAGCTACAGTAAGGAATTGTAAGACTTTAAATGAGGTCACTGTGAAGAAAAAAATATGGAGCAAAATAGTCCGGTAGCCTTGAATCAATCGAAGGCTATATATTCATTCTAATCTTACTATGGAAGGTTGCTGAATCAAAGACAGCGGGTGCTCTTCAACACAACAGCTAGCAGAAGAGCAATGCTCTAGAGAACTTGTAGAATGAAAGGCTGCTGTATTTCAAAATTTGATTTTGACAGGGATGAAAGAATCAAAAATTAAACCTCTTGGGTACAACCATTGACACAACTTAAAAAGAGCAGACATCTCCCAACATTTATTTTAGTAGAAAATCCCACACGGTTCTAACACCACTTAGTGGAAAACAACTAGGCTCCCTCCAAAATAAAAAGATAAAACAATACATTGCCATTACCCCACACTCTGATCTTGCCAGTTATTTTATTAATTTAATGGTTTGAGGGTTAACAAAGCTAATGTAGTATGTAATAAAAAGTGCATGAGTAACTCCTTGACTCAGGCGGCATCTCTGGAGAACCTGGATCTGGAAGGTGGCAGTGTGAACTGTGAGGAGGATGCTATGAGAATGCAGGGTGAATTGGACAGGTTGGGTGAGTGGGCAGATGCATGGAAGATGCAGTTTAATGTGGATAAATGTGAGGTTTCTACTTTGGTAGTAAAACAGGAAGGCAGATCATTATCTAAATGGTGTCAAGTTGGGAAAAGAGGAAGTGCAATGGGATCTGGTGGTCCTTGTTAATCAGTCAATGAAAGTAAGCATGCAGGTACAGCAGGCAGTGAAGAAAGCGAATGGCATGTTGGCCTTCATAACACAAGAAGTTGAGTATAGGAGCAAAGAGGTCCTTCTGCAGTTGTATAGGGCCCTAATGAGACCACACCTGGAGTATTGTGTGCAGTTTTGGTCCTCTAATTTGAGAAAGGACATTCTTGCTATTGAGGGAGTACAGCATAGGTTCACAAGGTTAATCCCCGTGATGGTGGGACTGTCATATGCTGAGAGAATGGAGCGGCTGGGCTTGTATACTCTGGAATTTAGAAGTATGAGATGGGATCTTATTGAATCATATAAGATTATTAAGGGTTTGGACATGCTAGAGGCAGGAAACACGTTCCCGATGTTGGGGGAGTTCAGAACCAAGGGCCACAGTTTAAGAATAAGGGGTAAGGCATTTAGAACGGAGATGAGGAAACTTTTTCACACTGAGAGTTGTGAGTCTGTGGAATTCTCTGCCTCAGAAGGCGGTGGAGGCTGATTTTCTGGATACTTTCAAGTGAGAGCGGAGTCAGGGGATATGGGGAGAAGGCAGGAACGGGGTACTGATTGGGGATAATCAGCCATGATCACATTGAATGGCGGTGCTGGCTCGAAGGGCCGAATGGCTTTCTCCTGCACCTATTGTCTATTTTCTATTGTCTATTGGATAGGTGATGTTTTGGATTGAGACCATTCTTCATACTGATTGTGGGGATCATGACAGAAGTCTACTAGTGGCGATCTCTGGAAACGACGACACGATGCACTCTGTGACTCATCGGGCGACCAATTCTGTCAACATGTTGGACGATGACAGAAGCCAACAGCAAGCTATACATCGTCTGACACACGAGCGAACGAAGACTGATTGTACTGATGGGGTGGGCGGGAGGTTGGGGGGGAATGAATCCTGGGACAGAGGAGAGGCAGGACAAAGTGTTTCTGCCCCCCCCCTCTCTCCCAGCTTCCCTCCGCCCTCCCACAATCAGTGTAAAGATGGGTTCCAACCCAAAACAACGTCTATTTATGTTCTCCACAGATGCTGTCTGAACGGCTGAGTTACTCCAGTACTTTATGTCCTTTTTTTGTAAACCAGCATCTACTGTTCCTTGTTTCTACTAATACTGTATGTGTATTGGTTGTAAGAAGAGAACTGGAACTATAAGGTGATAATTCTAAGCACACCATTAGGTCAACAACTGATCAATAGTGTTTAATTCTAATAGTCATACAGCACAGAAACAGGACCTTTGGCTCAATGTGACCAAGATGCACCATCCATACTAGTCCCACCTGTCAGTGTTTGGCCCATATCCATCAAAACATTTCCTATCCTCATACCTGTCCAAATGTCTTCTAAATGTAGTTATGGTTACCTGCCTCTGGCAGTTTATTCCATATACCCACCACCCTCTGTGAGTAAAAGTTGCTCCCCAGCTTCCTTTTAAACTTTCCCCCTCTCACTTTAAACCAATATCATGTGCACTGGGAACAGAACAATGAAATGATTACTTGATTCTCTTTGTTACAACACTATTTGAAGAGGCTTCTTAGTCAGGAGCCATTGAAATAGTCATATTTGTTGAATCTCTTGAGTCTTAGTGAGTTTGTTCGATTCTTCAGACAATAATCAAACAGGGAATGGGGATGTGACTCTCTGAAGGATCAATTTATAGTAAGTGAGAGTAAGTGAGAAAAGAAACGCACGCCAAATTCAAAGAGGGCATTTCAACAAAAGAGTGGGGATTTTTGACTGCTAATTAACCGGAAAATATAATAAACCAGACTAAAGCTGGATATACAAGAAAGATAAATATGACAAGATGTGGGAAGTAACAGGTATTTGGATGTAATTTTTTCAGTACTGTTAATATGATGCAAACAGTGGGGAATTTGACAATTAAGGGAATGAAACCACTTATAGCAGAAGAAAGTTATTCTTAATTAACAGGATTAAATTCCTAAACAACACCAGCCAATGTATTACTGCCTTGTAGGACAATCAGTGTCATGTTTAATGAGGTCACTGAAGTATTTCAAAGTCACTTTACCTCAGTGGCCTCAAACATCAGAAAAGTTATAAAATCAAGATCATGCAGATGTAAAGAGTATATAATTAAAACAATTGTTACTGCACTGCCATCTTTGGCAGCTCCAAGGCTACCCATTGAGAGACTGATTGTTTCAGGGCCTCACAGTTTATCACTCTCAGGCTAAATTCACAGAAGTTCAGAACCTGATTAGTAAAATTGATATTCTCGTTGGGTGGCGCCCCCTCGTGGCAGTGGCCTCTGCAGTCCGTCTGCCTTTTTAAATGTTTTGTCCCATGAATGTGTAGTTTTTTTGTGGTTTTTAAATTGTTTTTAGCTGTGTATATGTGGGGGGGGGGGGGGGCGGGGAACTTTCAATTATCTTCCCGTGTCGTGTCTCCGTTGTCGTTGGGGCAGCCTCCAACCGGAACGACCTGGGAGCTCCAGTCGCGGAGCCTGTGGACTCACCATTGTGGAGCTGGCCGGCTTCGGAGCGTGGAGAGCTGTGGTGGCGCGCGACTGCGACCCGACTTTGGGTCTTCGGAAGCTCCAGCCGCAGGTCCGGTGGACGGTGACATCGGGAGCTCGCGGGACCCTGGTGGGAGACCGCTTTTCAGAGCTCCCTCAACGGCAACTTCTCCCGCCCGAATTGCGGGGTTAGAAACGACCCGGAGCGGGGCCTTACATTGCTCGGCGCGGCTTCAATGGCCGCGGGACTTGCCATCGCCTGCCGGGGGCTCCAATATTAGGACCCAGAGCAGGGCCTTACATCGCCCAGCGCGGCTTTAACGGCCGCGGGACCTGCCATCGCCTACCGGGGGCTTTAACATCGGGAGAGGATGGAGAGCAGGGGAGAGACAAGACTTTGCCTTCCATCACAGTGAGGAGGAGATTCACTGTGATGGATGTTTGTGTGAATTGAGTTGGTTGTGTGTCTTGTAAAATTGTTTCTTCTTGTTGTTTGGCTGCAGAAACCAAATTTCGTTTGAACCTCATTTGAGGTTCAAATGACAATAAACATTTGTATAATTGTATATAATAATATTGCTATTGAAATGGCACTGAAGAATCCAAGAGACTTTCATACAGTGTTGGATGGGGAACTGTATAGGCATGCTGTGTGTAAGTTGACAGATCTGGCAATGGTTTGTGCCAGTTCTTCAATGAGTCTGGGTCACATGTATTTGAAGGTTCAATGGTTCAATGGTTCTTTATTGTCACATATGCACAGCACAGTGGAATTCTTCTGTACAATGCACAAATGCACAGTCACCATATTTTAGCGCTGTTTACAAAGTAAAAGCAAAAGTCCAAAGTTCAGTCTACTGGACTGGAGCCCCTGTGATTATAGTCAGGGTAAACATTGTGCTAACTCTATCCATTCATTAACAGCTGGGTGTTTCAATTGTAATCAAGCACAGTGCATAGTTTGAGTTTGAATGCCCAAGAAACTGCAGATGCTGGAATCTTCAGCAGAAAACTAACTCCTGGAGAAACTCAACAGGTCAGACAACATCTGTGGAGGGAATGGGTAGGCGACATTTTGAGTTGGGACCTTTTTCAGACTGAGTAGGGTGGAGAAAGTTGAAAAAGAGAGGTGAGAGCGGGGACAAAGTCTGGCAATTGATAGGTGGATACAGGGGAAAGTTGTGGACCAGGGGAACTCTATCCTTGTGCCATTTTAGAGGAGGTGGATGGAGAGCAGAACTGTGGGTGAGGACTCCATCCACAGCTGCAGGGGGGTTATCTACGTTTACTGAAGAAAGAGGACATCTCGGATGTCCTCAGGTGGAAAGCCACATCTTGGAAGCAGATGAGGGAGAGATGGGTGGCCGGAGAATTTGCACAAACCGGTGGAAATAGTTGGACGATCCGTAGGAGCTAACAAAGTCAATGACCGCTGCCTGGGGGCGACCGGGAGGAGGTATGGACCAGCGAGGTGGCTGTATTCAGTGTCGTAAGCATTAGCGGCCCTCCTTGATCTGGCTCAGGTCTTCCTTTCCTACAAAATTATGCTAGGCCCCAACCAGATCTTGCCGCATGTCACACCTCCTCTTCAGTTACTAAAAAAAGAAGAGTGCTGGCATTGGAACTATGAACCACAGAGGATGTATAATTTGATGAGCCTTAGCAACAAGACTCTGATATAAAATGGGAATTTAGACTTGACTGTGATATCTCCAGTTGTGCAGGAGGAGATTTCATCACTCCTTATGGATATAGGTCCTCAGTGACCTAAAGCATTTACTGCTCATAGAACATAAAACATAGAATGTGGAACATAAAACATAAAGCATAGAGAAGTCCACAAAGCAACAGGCCTTTTGGTCCACAACATCTGTGCCGAACACAATGCTAAAACCTTATCTTATCTACGATCTATATCCCGCTATATTCCCTGACAGCCTTCCTCACAGTTTGACACCCGGCAATCTTGGTGTCATCTACAAACTTACTAACCGACCTATCTACGTTGACTTGTGCATTGACAAAAACAAGTGTACATAGATTCAAAAGTGAACATCAGCAATCGGCTTCCACTTAACTCAGTTTCACAAATTCCAACAAGCACAGCCTTTACACTTGTGAAAGACACAAATCCTTGCTGACCATTTTTTTGACCAGTCATCCATTTCAACAAGGGGAGCTTTAATACGTTATTAATTTTTCCGTATGACTACGATTTTGAGTGCCACACTTTCAAACAGAATAACACTATCGAAGCCCTCTTAAAGCTCCCATATGAAGTGAAAGTAGAAGATAATTTTTTGAAGCTAGAAGCTGTTTTCTCAGTCACCAATGAATAAGTTTTAGTCTTTGCACCCCATACGTTGCCTGAAGAAGTAATGACAGAAAGTGGGCAGTTTGGGAAATCTTCGCTCTGCAATGGCAAAAAACAATCTCACATCACAGGTATCGACCCCCCCACGCATGGTCAAGCAGAGAAGGCTGCAAAGGAAGCTTTAAAAGAACCCCTGATGTACTGTGAGTATAACAATCTTTCCTTTGATACATAGAGCAACACTGCAGGGTACTGCTGGTTGAAATGTTGGCTTGTACCAAGACTATTCTGGTGCTGCTTCTGCTTGCTACTGCACAACCACCAACAGCTGAGCTATCTCGTGCAGGCTACGCTCACATGGGCACTGGCTGCAAAAGGGTTATTTAGATTTTTATGTGGGCATGTTTAATGAGATGATCCATGTCCAATTTTATTACGGATGCAATGTAGTTTAAAGAGGATTGTGAAGGTGAAGAAGTGGAACCAAGGAGGATATCTCCTGCAAGGATGTTTCATGTAGTTCATAAGGTGCAATGACTTATGTCACCTGGACAGCCACGAACATCCAGATGTGATCTGGGATACACTGTTGAGATGGACAAAGCTAACGATTACATGTTGATGGTTTATTCAAATGTTCATGTGGATCATTTGCTATTTGCACACAATCCCAAAGAAGCAAGAATTGGCAATGAGTTGCATGTTAAGCTAGTAGAGAATGCTGTCATTGATGAAGCATTGACTAAGACCCCAAGAAAGTCATAGTGACCCATGAAATAAATGGTCAGTCAGCATCTAAAATGGATGCGAGAGTCATCAATCAAACCAGCACTGCTGAGAATGAGAGGATCTGTCGTGTTGTTGAACCTTACATTTTTGGTTGTGCAGTCCATTTACCTCCACAAATGCTGCCTGACCCGTTGACCAGCTGCTCCTTATTTTTACTGCATATTCCTGCATCTGCAGTCTCCTGTACCTCTCTTGTAGATGTAATATTGGTTATAAAAGGATAATTGATGCTTTCAGCCTTCAGAATCGCAGCAATGTTGGGAGAGGCTTCCAGAGTCTGTCTGGAGAAGGCAATATGTTAAATGTTGATATCTGATAGAACTCTCATGAACTGATTAGTTTATTCAACACTAAACACTGCAGTCAAACAGGGAACCCGGATTAATCAACCAGCATTCATCTCTCTGTTACTAAATTCCCTCACGGTGATGCTGAACTGCTGTTTTAAACCTCTCTGGGTTCCTCCTCCATTTCAAGGACGTGCAGGTTTGTAGGCTAATTGGCTTGGTATCATTTGCCATCCTCCAGTCTTCTGGCACCTCACCTGTATTTAACGACAACTTGCAAATCTCATCCAGGGCACCTGAAATTTCCTCTCAATCCTGATCAAATATATGCGACGACACTGTGGAAAGCTAGAGAGGAAATTGCTGGAGCAATTGTAGTTCGGTGTGGGCAACTTGGGCCAAAGGGCCTGTTTCCACACTGTATGATTCTCTATGACTCTCTGCTGACCATCTGGTGAAGTCACTCATGCAGAATTCTGCAAGGAATTACAAGATGGGGATGTTCTTAATGATTCCTCCTCTCCAGAGATGTTTAATTGTCCATGTCAGTCATGTTTAGCCGTAGTGACTTTGCAAAGGTTTGTCCAGATTCAAAAGTACAATGACAGAGTGCAATTGAGGTTAGAAGGTGAACTGTTTTAACCTTTGCTGATTTACCTCAAGATTTAACCAACCCGCTTTTCGGAATAAAACCTACAACAATCTTTTAGATCCAATTCATTCCCTAAATCAGAGAACAGAAATGAAACACCTCTACAATCTCTCTCGATATAATTAAGTCTTGCATCCAGGCCACATCTGTTGCATTACACTTATGAAAGACATCACGCTGAAAGTGTGGTATCAGAGATGCCATGTTTCAAAATGACACAGCTCTAGTGTGTCACACATTCAAAGGGCAAATAATTAGGTTTGGCTGGAAAAACATTTATTTGTTAGCTGGTTAATCAAATAACTGTAAATATGATGTAAAATTACGAACAAAATCAATCAGAAAACCAAGATATCTAATTTATTTAAATAAATAAACGAGTGTTCAATTAATCTGTTCTCACTGGAACCCTCGTGATAAGATCAGGGATAAGATCTCCAGTATTAATCTCACACTTAATATACTGTTCAGAACATGTATGTTTTGTTACATAATATACTGACTGTCTATTGAGGGAGCCATTCTTTAACACTCAATCAAAAGAAGCCCATTTTGTGATGTTTTGTGCTCAGATCTCCTCCGAGATTTTCAAACATTTGCAGGTTGTCTGTTGAGATGTGCTCCCATTGTAAATATGTAATTCTGCAAAGTTATTGGTCCACATTTAAAATGTTAAACTTAAACTGGTAATTAAAGCCATTGAAATTCTAGGTAATCATCAATTATAACATCAGATTTTTGTTTGCTTTAGACATGTATACAATGTCACTGTGTTGTAGTTTGTCAGGAGAGAATAGATTCACTAGAAGACTTGCTTCTGTTGAATAAAGCTATTTTGAATCCACCAGCTTCAGTTTCCAGTGCCTTATGGGCCTGTCCCACTTTTCAGCGGACTGGCGGCGACTGTCAAGTTGCCGGCAGTCACCTGAAAAACCGGCAACTGGAACGGCGACTGTCAGAGTGGAACACACACACACACAAGCACATCGCTTCCTTCACCAGCCCGTTATGCATGTGGGGGACAGGGCAAGTGGGGGGAGCGCTGTCTAAAAAATTCACACGGTGCAAAGCCAAGGTAAAGCAGACACACACCATACAGCACAGTGTACGATAAGTCCTTTAAAAGAGGGGGGGGGGGGAGAGAGGGGTGGAGATGGAGTGGAGACATCTTTTAAGAAGCCAGAGATACACAGCTGTGAAGCTTGGCGGACATTTAACATTCGGTTATCTTTGGTTCTGAAAACCACTGCTGACCTTTTTTTCCCCCAATGAGCCAATGAAATTCACCGGTCAGCACCGACTACAACCTACGAGAACCTACGAGAATCTTCGGCTTCCTGGCAACACACTAGGACCTCCTGGCGATTCACCAAGGCTAGAGAATTCTCGCTACTCTCCATGGCAGCTTCATTCTAGTCACCGCTAATTTTTTAACATGTTGAAAAATTCACGGCGACCATAATGATACCGCGACTAGTTCCCAGAATGCGGGATCTCCTCATGCCCATGAAGGCAACTCCCCAGCAACCACCCGCGAACATGTGACGTCTATGTGGTGACTGCATAATCTCCTGCAGTTGCCTAAAAAGTTGCCTAAGTGGGACAGGCCCATTAGTCACAGTCACAACAGCCTAGACTGTTAAATGTGAAATATTTGTATCAGTTTTGCCTGTGTACACCCTGAAATATTTCATTAGCTGAGAAACTACCATGAGTGAATAGACCTACCTATGACAGAGTTGTTTATTGATAAAGCAACCTTCATGAATTTCCACAGGCATTTCCTGAGGCTGAGATAATTGTGGAAACTTGTTTGAAAGATCTGCAAACTTGTCACTGAACAGTGAAATCATCCAAAGATTTGTGGCAAAGTCCTGATAATGTTTTTTCACCATACAGCTGCCATACCTTAGCAATGTTACAAAATTTTGAGATTTAAAAAATCAAGTCTGCAATTTATCCCATCAGATAAAGCATAAACATAAGTTTAATTTGACACCTAATTCACTTTCATATCTCAAGTATTTAAAAAGTTATGGCCATTTTCATACTGGGAAATGAGCATCTTGTTCCCTATTGATTTTCTATGGACATAACAAAAAAGCTGTGATCGTGAACAGTCAAAAGCCCATAACTTTCTTAAAAATTAAGAGAACTGAATGAAATTTTCAGTTATCATAGATTGAAGCATTCTGAAACAAATATAAAATAATCTTACTTGGATGACCTGAAATTAAAGCATATAATTAGTTAGTTACCTAATTGTAGCTGATTTCAGACTTCAATTACTAGATCTAAACATCTATCCATTTCTTAATAAATGATTAACATTTTTAAATAGCCTGAATGTCCAAATAATATTCACAAATAATTCACAATAAAACATGATTTTTAAATCTCATTTACATTAATTTATAGGCCAAATGGAAGGAATTTAGTGTTCAATTGCTGTAAATAAATGCCCATTTAAATCAGCTTTCCAGTGGGTCCCTGTGGAACGCGCTGGTTTAGAACGTTCACATTGCGGTAGATTTGTGCCCCAAATGCTGAGAAAAATACTGCGGGATATAATGGGCCCAAAATGAGCTACTCGCAATATTAAACTTTGTATAAAGGGATCTTTAGAAGCCCTTTTTAATGTAAAAATATACAACTTACCTTCTGTGGTTTGCTTTATGAGACCCTGCGGTTGCTGGTGGTCGCGGGTTTAGAGATTGATTTTTAAACTACTATAACTATTATACGAGGCCTTTAAAACTAATAATAGCTTTTGCGACGGGGTCTTTCAGCGATTTTTCGTTAATAATTAACTAGGCTGAACATCTTCGATTTGAACAGCCTAGAGAAAATCGCGTTTTAAACCCGCCCCCCTCTAAACGGCGCCAAAATCGCGCACACCCGCAGCGACAGATTTTCAGCGACGCTTCAGGTAGGCTTTGCAACATACCTATATCATACCTGTGTATTTCCAGGTCTCCTTGTATATTTGAGATTTGAAGAATTTATAATTGTTCGTGTTTTGGAGATTGTTTATTTGTGTGATTTCAGGATTGAAAGGTGATTGAGAATCTCCATAATTTGCTCTCTTTCTTCTGTTAAATCACCTAATCTCTGCATGGCGATTTAACCCGTACCAAAATTAACGAACCCTTTAATATCTCCTTTTATTACTATGCATACACCATTCAATATTTAGCATTCATTAAGGTTAATTATATTATTAACATCTTTCTGCTCTTTTGTGAAGACAATTGCAACATTTTTAATAAGATTGCTCATGTTAATACAGATTATCTTTTTTTGGCTCCGAATAGAGCTTGCTCTTTCCTGAATCAATACTTGCTCTTTATTCATTTATAAAATAAGTTTGGATTTTCTTTGTTATCCTTACTAGCCTTTTATCATACCCTATCCTTGCTGTCCAATTTTTTTCTTTCAAATTCACTCGTACATTTCCTATTCTGTTCCAGGTTCTTTACAGCATTGAACTCTGAATTATTGTTTTCCCATGGGAATTGGTTCATTCAGAATCTCCTTAAATGCTTGTCATTGCTTCAAGACTGATTTCTCTCAAATTGCCGTCATGTAAATTTGTCTTTATGCAAATTAAAACCCTTTACTAATTTATTTGTTCTTTTCCATAACTCTGCTATATCTAATGAAGTTATGAACACTGAAACATGGTCTGCCAATGTTGCTCCTTAGAACTGCTCAGCCCCAAAACTTACTCCTGAGTTGTGGTCCTCCAGATCTCCGTCACCCCACTCCTCCCCACCCCTCCCCCCCATCGCCCACCCCCTCCCCACCCGGCCATTTACTTTCTGTCATGCTTGTTACATAATGGCTGACAAAAGTTCTCCCGAATGCGAATTATGAGTTCTATATTCTGCACCTTCAGCATCCCAGATAATATTAGGATAATATTAGGATAATGGATGTCTCCCACTCTTACTGCCTCTTTATTGCATTGGCCAGATATTCGCTCGCATATTTGCATTTTTATGTTATTATTTATTAGATTTATGGTTCATTTCCCATGCATCTTTTTATTCTTTGGTTTAATTTATGTATTTGATATCAATGTTTAATGTTTGAGTCTCCCTTACCCATGCGGATGAACTTTTATCCAACATTGCAAACCCTCCCTCATGCTCTCGTATGAAAGATTGGTGACAATTGTTCCAGCCCTGTCCCACTTCAAACCAGATTTTTCTAATTCAGATTCACATTTTTGCAGCATACATAAGGTTCATAAGGTTCATTTATTGTCACATACACCAATTGGTGTAGTGAAATTCAAGTTGCCATTGCCATTAATAAGAATACAACAAAACATTATAAAGAAATGTAACATAAAGCATAAAAACATCCCCCACAATGGTTCCCACTGTGAGGGAAGGCACAAAGTCCAGTCCCCATCCCCTTCTCCACCCATGGTCGGGCCTATTGAGGCCTCCGCAGTCGCCGCCATGAGGCCCGATGTTTCAGGCCCTTCTCACTGGGTGATGGTGCTCCGGCGCCGGGAGAACCCTCTCAGCGGCTTGAGATGCCTGGAACGGCCGCATCGTTACCGGAGACCGCGGCTTCCAAAGCCAACAGGCCGCACTGGACGGAGTTCCACCACTGGCAATCCCGGCGAGAGATCCCAGGCTCTGCGATGTTTAAGGTCAGCACCGCCGCCCGCAGCTGGCCGCACCACAGTCCCGCAGCTCCATGATGTACATCGGCAGGCTCAGCATTCCGGAGCTCCAACGCGGCGACCCGGGCAAGGCATCGCCCACTCCGCTCCGCGATAGCGCTCCTGCACTGTGCCGCCGCCGAAGCCTTGGTTCTGGCCGGTCCCCTCAGGAAACGCCGCTCCAGACCCTGATGGTAGGCTGCGAGGACGGGTCGAGATGCTGCTCGGAGGAAAGCCTGCCTCTCTGACCAGGTAGGGACTGAAAAATATAGTTTCCCCCTTCACCCCCACACATAAAAAGAATAGATCTCCAAACAACACTTTTAACGTACTAAAACTAAAAAAAAGAAGTGAAAGGACTGACAGCTGCAGGCAGGGCAGCCATACCCAACTGGACGGCACCTCAGGGTGTGGTGAAATTTCTTTGTTCACATGAAGGGTAAGGAGTAAACAGTATGCTTACAGTAATGATAATTGTAATGACAAATGTAAAACAGCCGAATGCTGCAAGATTGCAATGCAGTCTTAGGAGGTACAAATATAACGTTCATCAACAGAATACCTTAAGGAGGTAGAGTTAAGAATAAGATTACATAGCAGTACTTCCAGGAAGGGGGTGTGAAAGAGGTAATTGGTTCATGAATCTGATAGCATTGGGAAACAAACTGTTCTTAAGTTTGGGTGTCTGGGCTTTCAAGCTCTTGCATCTTCTTCCAGAAGGTAGAAGAGAAAAAGCAAAGGAATGGCCAAGGTGGCAGGCATCCTTGACAATATCTCCAGACTTCCTGATTCAAAGCATTCATGAATTAAATGAAGACGGGCTAGATGAAAGAAGTGGCAAGCACCTGATGGACTGGGTTATGTTCACCACTCTCTGCAAATTCAGGTGGCAGGAGCAGAGCAGTCTCCATACCAGGCTGAGCTGCATCCCATCACAATACTTGCAAATCTACAAAAGTTCAAGAGAATCCTCGTGGACATGTTGAATCTTCTCAGATGCCTAAGAGAGCAAATACACTGACAATGTACAAAACCATGCTGACTCCCCCTAATCAGTCCCTGTCTATCCAAGTAATCATAAATACTGTCCCTTCAATTTTTTTCCAAAGGTTTACCTACAGCTGATGTAAGGATGTAGTGACTTATCCTTACCATCCTTCTTGTATATGGGAATAATATTAGCTGCTCTCCAGCCTTCCAGTACCTGACCCATGGCTAACATTTAATCTTTCCTGATACACACACAAATACAGAATATCAGTAACATGGTGCTGCCGACAAGGCATATGCTGCTTTCCGCTGAGAGCACCTAGCCCCCACTCCTCCACGCACCCCCACATGCGCACACACACACATGCATGCACACAGTCTACACACACATGCTCACACACACACACACACACACACACACACACACACACACACACACACACACACACACACACACACACACGCACACACGCACACACTCTACACACACACGCTGCACACACTCACACGCACTCTCTCACACACACACACACACACACACACACACACACACACACACACACACACACACACACACACACACACACACAATCAAACACGGACGCGTATCCAAAATGGCATACTTGTCAGAGAGGGGTACAATGGGGTTGAGAGGGAAAGATAGAACAGCCATGATTGATTGGTGGAGAAGACTTGGTGGGTCGAATGGCTTAATTCTGCTCCTAGAACTTCTGATGAACTTATGAACCCACAGGTCTCTGAAGCAGCCTTCTCACCTCTCCTTGCATCGCCCATCTATCCGACTGAACCTGTTGTGCGACCACCTCCAAGAAACTCATATCCAAGACCCTCTTGCCTTCAGTGAGTCCAACTACTATTCCAACCAAATCATGTAGTCAGAGAGGAGTTGAATCTGGACACACTTGCACACGTAGGTAGCAGGCACACTAGATCTTCAACAAGTCACAGGAGGACCTAGCACTCCATGGACTGCCATTTTTTATCTCTGATTATTCGGCTAAATATTTGGCTAAAAAAGGAAAGACCTAACTTTGACTTACCATATCCTGTTATCATACAACATCCTTCTAAAAGACTCACTTACCAAAGCATCTGCCCCTTAAGCCACAGGCTCAGTACTTTGACCTTGAAAAACAGCTACACTCAAAATGGTCACATCAAAAATGGACACTCATCTGGAGCTCCATCTATAAACTGTTCCTTCTTCTCTTTGCAAGTGATGCTCAACTTATCTACCCTAGTCACTATAGTCCCTGCATTTAAGAAAGGTCAATTACCTTATGAAAAAACTATAAAAATGTACGTTCTATAGTGTAGACTTTTGGACTTTCAAATCCATTGCCATGGTTTGTTTTTTGTGCAGGATTTTTTTGTGTGTCAGTGATTAAAATATTGAATAAATGATTTTCACAAGAAAGAAAGTGTTAGTTATCCATAGTTAGATAGTGTTCGGTAATTAATGAGATGTTGTATTCTGGGGGCATGAAAGTCAATTAAATATTTCAGCAACATTCAGCAATGTACAGGATAACAATGGTTAGTAAGGAAGAACATACATTTTCGCAATGAGTGCTAATTATCTCATGCTCCAATGCCATATAAAACTTGTCATACTGAGTACAACAGTAGGCCACAAGGTCATTAGCAGGAGTTCTATGCTGTTAACAATCCTAACCGTTGTATCTCCTCCAACAGTGTGATCACATGCAAGGATGATTTTAACACCCGTGTATGTGAAAAACCGATGCATAATAATCAATCTGTTCTTCACAGAATCTGCCTCAAACCACCCGCAGACCAATTCCTTTAATAATGTCATAAAGTAAGAGCAGTTTACTGAGGCACGAGAGTTCACTATATATCTGCAGTTGTTTAAAAGTCAACTAGTTTGCATTTTCTTTGCATGCCTAAAGGAATTCAAAGCAGTTAACCCCAGTTTACTTCGTAATTCGCACTCTGAAAGAGATGCTCAGCAAAAATGATTTGATATACAGATCTTGTCATTTTAAGCAGCACAAAAATTTTCAGTCCAAGTTTCACGCTGATATGAGTTCAGAGGTGCAGAGGCATTAAGTCAGCTTCAGTAATAACTGACATTTTTACTATGTTATCTTACTGTAACCACCACTTTTCTGGACACACATTGCACATAATGTAGGGCTTTATAAATAAATCACCAACACATTGTCTCTGCACTGCCAATATAATCTTAGTTGGAAGATTACTCTCTGTAGTGCTGTTAACTCTTAATCACAACACTGAAAACAAAAGTTGATCTCGAAACTGTTGAAATAAATGGTCTCACTCCAAGCCAACTCATTGTAACACATATTGACTGCAATGATTCAATACTTACTTTAACTGAAAATCATACAAGGAACCTTGGGATCTTAACATCTTCTTAACTTAATATATATATATATATATATATATATATATATATATATATATATATATTCCCATTGTCAACAGTCTGGTTAAGATCCCAAGGTTCCTTGTATGATTTTCAGTTAAAGTAAGTATTGAATCATTGCAGTCAATATGTGTTACAATGAGTTGGCTTGGAGTGAGACCATTTATATATAAATATATATATATATGTATCCTCTCATTGCACATTAAATCCACAATGTTGAACTGATCATTGGATTTAATTAAACCAAATTTCAGAAGTGGAATTCCTGAGAATAGGTAAAAATGTACACTTTTAGCACATGTCTATGAAGATGTCAAGTTCAATGTAATGCTGCTATACAAAAAGTAGTGCACAGAAGCACATTCTAGGTTCCAGCAAGCAGTGGAACAGAACATTAACATTGTTATACCTGACTGCAAAAAGCTCCGCCATACTTTCTGTATTGTCTGTAGACTTGTGTTGGGCTTGCATAAGAAAATAGCAGGAGTGGTCATCAACAGAACATCTGTTTTTGATGGCAAGAACTCTCAACTATTGGTGATGTCTGATCAGCAGAGCATTAGAGTCATACTACATGGTTCGTTCATATCTTAATTATATATTTATTGTTATAGGCATTGCAGTTTCAATTCTTGGTCACAACCCCGTGACTCCTGTTTGAGCATATTTATGCAAACATGTATACGGCAGCTGAAAACAGTTGATGCTCATCTTAGGTGCCTTCTGTAGTTAAATAAACAAGTGCCTGTGCTGGCATTGGAAGTATGTGTGCTAGGGCATGAAAACAGATGGTTGCTGTCAGGCAGGAAAGTATCTCAAACCTGGAGTCACAACTTTCTGTAGCAGCAATGAGAAATGGAAAAATATTTCATTCTTTGAAAAATGACCTCTTTCATTGCTGCCAAGCCACTGCTAAATCTCACTGGTAGAAATACAGATACACAGTCGAAGATAGACACAAAATGCTGGAGGGGGACAGGCAGCATCTCTGGAGAGAAGGAATGGGTGGCGTTTCAGGTCGTGACCCTTCTGTTATGGCACTCGAAGTCTCCATTTCATTGAGGTAGATTGAGTGGATTTCAGAGACAACGTGCAAGGTGTTGACATTACGATGTATTGTATTTATTGCTACTGACCAGCAATGTATTTCTGGGCAACTGCATTTGAAAATACTTTTTAAATGCCAACTGCCCTCATATCTCCTTAATAACTTATTTTCAAATCAATTTAATAAAACGAGTGGGACATTTTACAACCTTCAATGTGCTCTTAACCCGAAACATCACCCATTCCTTCTCTCCAGAGATGCTGCCTGTCCCACTGAGTTACTCCAGCATGTTGTGTCTATCTTCGATTTAAACCAGCATCTGCAGTTCTTTCCTATACATAGTTAGAGTATCGGGTTCCCAAGAGATCATAAAGAAATGTCAAAGCCACAATATGACCAGCTGATGAAAGCATTTTTAGAGTAGAATTACGTAAGGCACTCAATGGCAGATTATTCTGTGAAGGAAAAACTTGCTCTTCAATATAACATGATGGCCCAGACTTCATGAAATATGCTAAGTGTCTCAATAAAGGCACATGTTGTTAATATGCATTAAATGTTGTTAATGTATCCCAGAGAAGAGCTATGGACTTGTCCACAGCTTGTTGATTTGTGCTATTCTGCCATTTCCTTTCACAAAGCAGTATACTATACTACAACTCCCTGTGACATTCATAAGGTCATTCATAATCTCACATTAATTACTCATCAAACTCAAAATCGAAAGTTAATTCCTGCAATTAACAACAACATTGTGCATTTACGTAGCACATTGAAGGTTGTAATATGTTCCAAGAGTGTTATCAAATTGATTTGAAAATAAGCTATTAAGGAGATATAAGGGCAGTTAGCATTAAAAAAGTATTTTCAAATACAGTTGCCCAGAAATTAATTATTGGTCAATAGCAATAAATGCAGTACATTGTAATATCAACACCTTGCACTTTGTCTCTGAAATCCATTCCATCGACTACAATGAAACTGCCGTTCGAGTGCCATAAAGTACATTTAACAATACCAAGTTGGTATTTCTAGATACATTTCTAGATAAGTGAATTTTGAAGGGCTTCAACGATCCTGGATCATGAAAATAGATAACGATAAAATAAATGCACTGTTAAATGGAGTCTGAATGAAGATAAAATATGCAGCTTAATCACCACACAATTGGCAGAGGTCCAAGTGATCTTCGTCATACAATTTCTATTTGAAATCTACTTTGTGCTTCTTTAACATTATGTTAAATTACATAATCATGGTTATTCTAGTGATTTCAATAGATTTATACACAAAAAAATCTGGAATCTAAAATGCCAAACAAAAACATTGGGAAAACACATGCATTCCATCACATTTTGATCCCAACACAAGCTGTTGTTACTGGCAGAATTTCCAGCATACTAGGAATGCTGACACTGAAAGTTGGAACGAGAATGCATCGATCCTTCATGGTGTGTATATATCCTATTTTCTAACATTCTGGAGATGGTGGAGAACTTTCATAGAATAAGAGAATCAGAGAATCTTAGGAGCATTAGAGCACATAAATTAGTTCTCCCAGCCTATTGCATCCATACCACCTGTGGTACACTAATCCCATTTTCCCACAGTAGGCTCATATCTCTCTACACATTCACTACCAAGTACTCCATGCCTTCTAGTCCTAGACTCTCCTGCCCTGACAAGAAGATTCTGATTAAGTAACCTGTCTATACCTCTATGAGATCACTCCTCAATCTCATATGTGCCAGTAAGGATAATTCCAGCCTATCCAACCTTTCCTCTACTGCACATCATTTAGGTAACATCCACATGAATCTCCTGCACTCTCTCCTTTGCTTCCTCTAGTGCGGTGACTTGAACTGTATTCAAAACTTAATTGCACTCTCAAACAGCACATTATTCATAAGTAAATCTTTATGAACACATTTGCAGTACAGTCGTACATAGCAATCAAGGGTATGCTCTCTCCCAGTTATATGAAGGCATATAGGTCAAATTAGGCACAGGCCCCTTACCGAATGAAGCTAAAATAATTAAAGATAAAGAAAGAAATAACTGAAGAGTAAAAGGGATATTTCCATCAACCTATATGGTTGAGGATACCAAGAATGTCCTATTAATGTCAAAGATTGTGAGAGAGGAATTCAATGCCATTTCCATTGGAAGATAATTAATATTGGGCAAAGACTGTTAAGTCCCCTTGACCTGATGGTTTGCTTACCAGGGAAGAGTGTCGACAGACTTAGTGGATACATTGGATGTAACTTTCCCAAAATCCTTGGATTTGAAAATGTATTAGAGGACAGGGGAGCTGCCAATATGATGACCTTATTTAAAAATGGTGGGTAACTATATGCCAGTTGTCCTAAGAAATATTGTTACAAAAATCTTAGTTTACATTCTCAGGGAATTAAGAGCAGAACTTTTGATCAAGCAATCAATGTGATGCGGAAATCCTGCCCAGTGCGTTTATTATAATCCCTTTAGAAATATTGACCAGAGTTGGCAGAGGGGAACCAACAGCTTTAACACACTTGGATTTTCCAAAAATATTAACAAGGTGCAAAAACAAAATGTAACTTTACAAAATAAGAACTTGTGGTATAAGAGTAAATAAATTGGCATGGATAGAAGACTTGCCAACCAGCAGGAAGCAGTGTAGGGATAAGAACGTCACCCATTCCTTCTCTCCAGAGATGCTGCCTGTCTCGCTGAGTTACTCCAGAATTTTGCATCTACCTTATCTAATCATCTTAAGGGGATCATTTTCTATTTGACAACCTATAATCAGTGGGGAGCTGCAGTGATCAGTGACGGGCCTATAGTTTTTTACAAAGTCAATGAATGATTTTGCGGAAAGAAGCAAATGTACTATGGCCAAATTTGTAGATTGCATACATGTAGGTGGGAAGGCAAGGGGTGAGAAGTGTATGGACCATTTACAGAAGGAGATTGGAAGGTCCAGTGAGTGGCATAAACTGGAAAATCGAGTACATAATGTGGGAAAATGTAAAGCTGTTCAATTGGAAAGGTATAATGATGAAAATGATTCTATTTAAATTGTAAAAGGATGAATAGGTGTTTGGGGCTCCTCTTTCATGAAACACAGACAGCTAGCATCTTGGTGCATTGTACAGTTGTGGAGATTAATGAAATGCTGGCTTTATTTAGAAGGGGTTTGGACCTAAATAAAGAAGTTACTTATTTAGAAATAACTAAAGTCTAGAAAAGTCTAACTACAGTTGTACAAGGCAGCATAGACGACACATCTTGAGTACCGTCTACAGTTTTGGTCCTCGTATTGAAGGGAAATATATTTTCTTTGGAGGCAATGCAAAAAAGATTCACTCAACTGTTCCAATGAGAGAATTCTTCATCTGTATGAAATCCCCATGAAAGGTAGAAGATGTTGAATCTGTACTCATTGGAGTAAAGTGATAAGAGGAAAATAGGAACATTTTATTATAATAGGAGGATGGACATCATAAACATTGGGAGGATGATTTCCCTCATGGGACACTCTACCACCTGTGACCATGGTATCTGAATAAATGGCAGCAATTTGAGACTACAATAATGAAGAATTCCTTCTTTAAATTCTATTTCGACAGAAAGCTGTAAACTGAACCATTGAATATATCCAGAGATGAAAGAGAAACACAGTGCTGGAGTAACTCATTGGGTCAGGCATCATCTCTGTAGGCCATGGATAGAGAACATCTCAAATTGGGAGCCATCTTCAGACCTTGGCGGTGCCTCGTGGCAGCGGCCTCTGCAGTCCGTCTGTCTTTTAAACATTTTTTGTACTGTTAAGTGCATGTTTTGGATGTAGCTTATATATTATTTTTAGCTGTGTATATGTGGGGGGCGGAGGGGGGGGGGGGAGGGGGGTTGTGGGGGAAACTTTTTTAAATCTCTTCCCTGTACGGGGGACCCGACCTTTCCTTGTCGGGTCTCCGTTGTCGTTGGGGCCTAGCGGCCTCCAACCGGAATCGACCTAGGGCTCCAGTCGCAGAGCCTGCAGACTCACCATCGTGGAGCTGGCCCACCGAGTGCGGAGCGCTGTGATGGCGCGCGGCTGCGACCCGACTTCGGAGCTTTAGAGGCTCCAGCCGCAGGCCCGGTGGACGGTGACATCGGGAACTCGTGGGTCCCTGGTGGGAGACCGCTTTTCAGAGCCCCCGCAACGGCAACTTCTCCCGCCCGAATTGTGGGGTTGAAAACGACCTGGAGCGGGGCCTTACATCACCCGGCGCGGCTTTAACGGCCACAGGACTTACCATCACCCGCCGGGGGCTTTAACATCGGGAGAGGAATAAAGAGCAGGGGAGAGACAAGACTTTGCCTTCCATCACAGTGAGGAGGTGTTTGAAGAATCACTGTGATGGATGTTTATGTAAATAGTGTTAATTGTGTGTCTTGGTTTTTTTTCTTATTTGTATGACTGCAGAAACATAACTTCGTTTGAACTTAGGTTCAAATGACAATAAACGTTATGCTATTCTATTCTATTGTGTCTCCATATTCAAAGATGAGATTGGTAAGAGAATCAGGAGTTATGCAGATAAGGCAGGAAAGCGGGAGGATATGTGGAACAAAGGGACTGTGTGCGAGAGTGTAAGTCAAAAAGGCTTATAGACCTAGAATCTTAATTATGCTAGTAATTATAGTCATTAAGCCAATTTGATCTGCTCTAATGAAGATTTCCTTATATGAAACATGAACTGTTTCTCTTTCCACAGATTCTGCTTGATCCTCCTAATCTTTCCAGTAGCCTGCTGGGCAGATCTCACCACCTTATCATTAGTAAGTCATTACACAGACCCAGAAGGTTAACGTGCTGGTATCTATGACCATTTAACCATTTTGATGCATTCTACTATGGGCAGCCCTTTGTGCCCCCACACTTTCTTACATAAAACTAACTTGTATCTCTCTCTCTTTCCCAGTTCTGATGTACAGTTACAGACCTGAAAAGCTGACTATTGTTCTTTCCACCAAAAATGTCGGACTTGCTGAGATTTACAAGCATTTACGTGATGTTTCAGTTCACCAGCTTCTGCAGTTCTTTTTCTTATTTTCTTCAATTTAGCAGCATTACTTTTTTTCAAGTTGATTTCCCTTTCTTCATTCTGGCAACAGAATTAATTTTGACTGGCTGTCTCCCCAGACCACCTTTGTTGCTTGGAAAACTAAGGGGCTGATTGCTTCAAAGTATTTCTCATTTTTGCAGAAGGTCTTCAATCAGAAAGTTTACTGCAACATTTAAAATACTCTTATACTGTTTACAGGCTACCATGATAATTCCTTTAATGTAATCTGCATCTGATACATATGCATCCTTGTCCTTGGATTTGGGGATTTGCGAGAGCACAGTGTATGCCATTCAGAAGTGACAACTGGAAGTGTATACCATTATGTACTCTCTCGTGACACTGCCAACTTGTATAAAGATTTATTGCCACTGTCAGGGAAGAGGGAAATAAAGTAAATACACTGCAAATAGATTTAATCTGAGGATTGAATGTCAGGACACATTCTGTCTTGAGCTAATTCAACATTTTTCTTCCCAAAATGTGAAAAACCATTGTATTTCTGTTTAAATAAGATGTTCGAATTGCCTGGCTTACTATTAATTTATCACCAGTTCAACAAAATCTGCACAAGTAAGACAGAAGGCATCACAATTCTACAAAATTGTGGGATCGATGGCATATTCATATGATTACAGGACTAACAAACAGGAGGCTGTAGCGGCGCCTGCTGGCGCACGCAGGTATCGAACCCGGCGTTCGGAAGCCGCGGTCACATGACTCGGGAGGGGCTGCTGTTTTTGCGCGGTTTTGCTTTCGCGCCACAGTTGTGTGCTGACCACCGTTGTGGTCAGACGTGTTTGTGAGGACCTGTAAACCAAGAAGTTATTTCTTGAATAAATAAGTTCATAAAAACTTGGTTGCCGTTCTTGCATCCGCCAAATTGATGACCCCAACCTGTCTAGCCGTCGTTAGACAAATAAAGATCATGCAGGAACACTGCGTTCCCGCAGAATCGTCCGGCATGAGACAGGTCTCACCAGGCTTCAAACTACCTTCATTTTGGCCAGACCAACCTCAGGTGTGGTTCGCCCACGTTGAGGCACAGTTCCATCTGCACCGCACTATTGCAGACGACGCGATGTACTTTCATGTGGTAGGAGGACTGTGCATCGAGGCTGTTGCCATACATCAGAGACCCGCCGACGATCGCTAAATATGAAGGTTTGAATGCCCTGCTGCTCCATACCTTCGGTCTCAGCCGTCGAGACAGGGCGGCGAAGATCCTGCACATGGACAGTGTCGGCGACCGGCGGACATCCATCATCATGGCAAAGATGCTGGCCTTGATGGACGGGCACCACCCATGTCTGCTTTTTGAACAGGCGTTCTTAGAGCAGATGCCCGACGAAGTTCACCTGATGCTCGCCGGGGCTGATTTCAGCGATCCCCAGCACTTCGCAGAGAGAGCCGACGAGATGTGGGCCCACAGACGGCGGGACATTTGTGCTTCCACCCATTCCCCGTCACGGCGCGGGTGCAACAGAGACGACATCGGGAGGAAGAGCAAGTCCAGCCCATCGCCGAAGAAGCATCGCCGCTGCCGGAGGTGTACAGCCCACGACATTGGTGCTACTACCATCTCCGTTACAGTGTGGAAGCCCCTGTTCATTTCAGGGAAATGCCTCAGCCGATCGCCCATAGAGGCGAACGCGATCGGCCCAAACAAACGCCTCTACGTCTGTGATGCCACTCCGGCCACCGTTTTCTGGTCGACTCTGGTGCCATAGCCAGCTTCCTGCCACCGACTGCCCGAGATACCCGCGTCGGTAAGGTAGGACCCATCCTCTCGGCTGTCAACGGGAGTGACATTTGCACTTACAGTACGTGGACCCTTGACTTAAATTTTGACTCCCACCCATATAGGTGGAAGGTCACCGTTGCTGACGTCGCCCAACCGATATTGGGGGTGAATTTCTTGCGCGCGTTCTCCCTGCTAGTCGATGTGCGAGGCGGGTGAATGGTTCCAGTGTCGGACCTGTGCCCTGCAAAGCCGGGCAATTCGTTCACGCCCCAACAGCAACTCGACGAGGTAGAAGAGATCCAGCAACCTTTAGCAGCCCTTCTCACTGAATTCCCAGGGTTGCTCACACCCCAGTTCAACGGGGCCACGCCCCATCATAGCGTGGTCCACCACATTCCCACCAGTTCACGTCCTCGCGCACCGCCTGCCACCTGATAAACTGCGCATCGCACAAGATGAGTTCCAGCTTATGGAGGACATGGGGATTGTCCGGCGGTCGGATAGCCTTTGGGCGTCCCCGCTGCACATGGTGCCCAAAGCGTCTGGGGGTTGGAGACCTTGCGGTGATTACAGGCGTATAAATGCCGTAACCACGGCAGATCGGTATCCAGTCTCGAACATCCAAGATTTCTCGGCTCATTTAGAGGGCGCCGCCTACTTCTCGAAGGTCGACCCTGTCCGCGGGTATTATCAGATTCCGGTCCATCCCAACGACGTCCCTAAGACGGCCACCATCACCCCTTTCGGCCTTTTCGAATGGCTATGAATGACTTTTGGCCCGAAGAGCGCCGCTCAGGCATTCTAAAGGTTAATGGATCTGGTGGGGCGGGGTTTGCCGTTCATATTCATCTATCTCGACGATATTCTGGTGGCAGGCAGCTCACTGCTCGAATGCGTTAAGCACCTCCGCCTGCTCTTCAAATGGCGACGTAAGCACGGGTTGGTGATCAACCCTGCGAAGTGCCAGTTCGGATTGCGCTCCATCTCCTTTTTGGGTCACACTATTACCTGCCATGTCGCCCAGCCGCTGCCTGAGAAGGTCGACACAATCCGTCGCTTCCCGAGGCCACTATCCGTCAAGGACCTGCAAGAATTCGTCGGAATGGTCAATTTCTACCACCGATTCGTCCCGTCAGCAGCCGCCACCATGCGGCCGTTGTTCCAATGTCCAGCAGGTAAGCCTAAGGACCTGGTCTGGTCCATGGAGACTGAGATAGCTTTCCAGGGGGCTAAGACAGCGTTGGCCAATGCCACCATGCTGGTGCACCCTAGGGCATCGGCTCTAACGGCTCTCACCATGAACGCATCTGACGTCACGGTGGGCGCTGTCCTCGAGCAGCGGTTAGGTAGCCGCTGGCATTTTTCAGCAGGCAGCTGCAGGCCCCGGAGATCAAGTACAGCACTTTTGATCGGGAGCTCCTCGCGCTTTACCTAGCGATCCACCATTTCCGATATTTCCTGGAGGGACGCACGTTTACCGCATTCACGGATCACAAGTCACTCATGTTCGCTTTGAATAAGGTGTCCGACGCCTGCTCCGCCAGGCAACAGTGGCACCTCGACAACATATCCGAGTTCACTTCTGACATTCGGCATGAGGTGAGGAAGTTGAACGTTGTGGCCGATGCGCCGTCCCATCCGGCAGCCCCTGAGGTTTCCGCTTTAAGTCCAGGTGTGGATTATGCAGAGCTGGCTGCTGCCCAATGGGCTGATGCCGGCATGGGGGATTACCGCAATGCTGAATCAGTCCTTAATTTGGCTGAGGTGCCTAGCGGCGGCGCCGGCGTGCAGGTCCTTTCTGATGTCTCGACGGGCAAAGCCCGCCCGATTGTCCCAATTGCCTGGAGGCGTCGGATTATCGACACCATCCACAGCCTAGCTCACCCGTCCATTCGCGCCACCTCTACCCTGGTCGCGGCCAAGTTTGTCTGGCATGGGTTACGGAAGCAGGCCGCAGCATGGGTCCGCTCTTGTATCCCCTGTCAGACCTCCAAGGAGCAGAGGCATGTGCGCCCGCCCGTACAGGATTTTGCTGTTCCACACGGCAGGTTCCTGCACATCCATGTTGACCTGGTGGATCCCAGTTCACGTCCTCCCTGTGGTGTGGTATGGCGCAGCTATACAGCGCGAAGCTGCACCAGACCACCGCGTATCATCCGGAGTCGAACGGTTTAGACGAGCAGTTCCACAGACACCTTAAGTCGCGTTGAAGGCCCGGCTCACCGGCCCCGATTGGGTTGACCAGTTGCCCTGGGTTCTCCTAGGCATCAGAACTACGCCTAAGGAAGACCTCGACGCCTCCTCGGCCGAGCTGGTTTATGGCTCGGTTTTGCGGGTACCTAGGGATTTTCTGCACGTCACCCGTCACCCGTGATCAGGAGGTCCCGGCTTTGGCGGTGCTAGCTAACCTTCATGAGTGAGCACGCGCGTTGGTCCCGGTTCCCTCTTCCCGGCACGGGTCGTACGGGATGCATGTGCCTACTATGTTACGGGATTGTGCTTATGTTTTTCTTCGTAGGGATGCTCACCGCTCGCCGTTACAGCGGGTGTACGAAGGTCCGTACAGGGTACTAGAGACTGGTACCTCGACATGGGTGGCAGGGAGGTGTTCGTCTCCGTCAGCTGCCTTAAGCCAGCCCACGTCGACGAGGATATCCCGGTGGCAGTAGCCAGTCCGCGGCGTGGAGGGCATCCGCCGGCTGTTTTGCCGCTCTCTGCACCTGTTATCCCCGGTTATAGAAACATAGAAACATAGAAAATAGGTGCAGGAGTAGGCCATTTGGCCCTTCGAGCCTGCACCGCCATTCAATATGATCATGGCTGATCATCCAACTCAGTATCCTGTACCTGCCTTCTCTCCATACCCCCTGATCCCTTTAGCCACAAGGGCCACATCTAACTCCCTCTTAAATATAGCCAATGAACTGGCCTCAACTACCTTCTGCGGGAGAGAATTCCAGAGATTCACCTCTCTCTGTGTGAAAAAAGTTTTCCTCATCTCGGTCCTAAAAGATTTCCCCCTTATCCTTAAACTGTGACCCCCTTGTTCTGGACTTCCCCAACATCGGGAACAATCTTCCTGCATCTAGCCTGTCCAACCCCTTAAGAATTTTGTAAGTTTCTATAAGATCCCCCCTCAATCTTCAAAATTCTAGCGAGTACAAACCGAGTCTATCCAGTCTTTCTTCATATGAAAGTCCTGACATCCCAGGAATCAGTCTGGTGAACCTTCTCTGTACTCCCTCTATGGCAAGAATGTCTTTCCTCAGATTAGGAGACCAAAACTGTACGCAATACTCCAGGTGTGGTCTCACCAAGACCCTGTACAACTGCAGTAGAACCTCCCTGCTCCTATACTCAAATCCTTTTGCTATGAATGCTAACATACCATTCGCCTTCTTCACTGCCTGCTGCACCTGCATGCTTACTTTTAATGACTGGTGTACCATGCCACCCAGGTCTCGTTGCATCTCCCCCTTTCCTAATCGGACACCATTCAGATAATAATCTACTTTCCTGTTTTTGCCACCAAAGTGGATAACCTCACATTTATCCACATTATACTGCATCTGCCATGCATTTGCCCACTCACCCAGCCTATCCAAGTCACCTTGCAGCCTCCTAGCATCCTCCTCACAGCTAACACTGCCCCCCAGCTTCGTGTCATCTGCAAACTTGGAGATGTTGCATTCAATTCCCTCGTCCAAATCATTAATATATATCGTAAATAGCTGGGGTCCCAGAACTGAGCCTTGCAGTACCCCACTAGTCACTGCCTGCCATTGTGAAAAGGACCCGTTTACTCCTACTCTTTGCTTCCTGTCTGCCAGCCAGTTCTCTATCCACATCAATACTGAACCCCCAACACCGTGTGCTTTAAGGTTGTATAATAATCTCTTATGTGGGACCTTGTCGAAAGCCTTCTGAAAGTCCAGATATAACACATCCACTGGTTTTCCCTTATCCACTCTACTAGTTACATCCTCAAAAACTTCTATAAGATTCGTCAGACATGATTTACCCTTTATAAATCCATGCTGACTTTGTCCAATGATTTCACCACTTTCCAAATGTGCTGCTATCCCATCTTTAATAACTGATTCTAGCAGTTTCCCCACTACCGACGTTAGACTAACTGGTCTGTAATTCCCCGTTTTCTCTCTCCCTCCCTTTTTAAAAAGTGGCGTTACATTAGCTACCCTCCAATCCTCAGGAACTACTCCAGAATCTAAAGAGTTTTGAAAAATTATCACTAATGCATCCACTATTTCTGGGGCTGCTTCCTTAAGTACTCTGGGATGCAGCCTATCTGGCCCTGGGGATTTATCGGCCTTTAATCCATTCAATTTACCTAACACCACTTCCCGGCTAACCTGGATTTCACTCAGTTCCTCCATCTCATTTGACCCCCGGTCCCCTGCTATTTCCGGCAGATTATTTATGTCTTCCTTAGTGAAGACAGAACCAAAGTAGTTATTCAATTGGTCTGCCATGTCCTTGTTCCCCATGATCAATTCACCTGTTTCTGACTGCAAGTGACCTACATTTGTTTTAACTAATCTTTGTTCTCTTCACATATCTATAAAAGCTTTTGCAGTCAGTTTTTATGTTCCCTGCCAGTTTTCTTTCATAATCTATTTTCCCTTTCTTAATTAAGCCCTTTGTCCTCCTCTGCTGGTCTCTGAATTTCTCCCAGTCCTCTGGTAGGCTGCTTTTTCTGGCTAATTTGTACGCTTCATCTTTTGTTTTGATACTATCCCTGATTTCCCTTGTTATCCACGGATGCACTACCTTCCCCGATTTATTTTTTTGCCAAACTGGGATGAACAATTGTTGTAGTTCATCCATGCAGTCATTAAATGCCTTTCATTGCATATCCACCGTCAACCCATTAAGAATCAATCGCCAGTCTATCCTGGCCAATTCACATCTCATACCCTCAAAGTCACCTTTCTTTAAGTTCAGGACCCTTGTTTCTGAATTAACGATGTCACTCTCCATCCTAAAGAAGAACTCAACCATATTATGGTCACTCTTGCCCAAGGGGCCACGCACAACAAGACTGCTAACTAACCCTTCCTCGTTACTCAATACCCAGTCTAGAATAGCCTGCTCTCTCATTGGTTCCTCTACATGTTGGTTTAGAAAACTATCCCGCATACATTCCAAGAAATCCTCTTCTTCAGCACCCTTGCCAATTTGATTCACCCAATCTATATGTAGATTGAAGTCACCCATTATAACTGTTTTACCTTTGTTGCACGCATTTCTAATTTCCTGTTTGATGCCATCCCCAACTCCACTACTACTGTTAGGTGGCCTGTACATTAGATTAGATTAGATTAGATAGCCTTTATTGTCATTCAGACCGAAGTCTGAACGAAATTGCAGCAGTCATACATACAATGCAATACAATAAAAAACAACAATAAACACATATTAACATCCACCACAGTGAGTCCACCCAGCACCTCCTCACTGTGATGGAGGCAAAAGTCTTTAGGTCTGCAGTCTCTTCCCTCCTCTTCTCCCTCTGCGCTGAGGCGATCCCCCACCGGGCGATGTTAAAAACTGTCCCGCGGCTCAATCACCGCGCCCCGGGGTGGTCGAAGCTGCCGCCCACCAGTCCTGCTGACGCAGCCGCTGGCCCGCGGCCGAACCCCAGACTCAGGCCACCACCGCCAGAACACCATCCCAGCCACCCTCACGTGAGTATCGTGCCGTCTTTCAGCCTCGGGCTGGGCCGCCCCGACATGGGCGCCGCTCCTCCCTCGGGCTGGGCCACCCTGACATGGGCGCCGCTCCTCCCTCGGGCTGGGAACGCCGTACCTCCCCGAGCTCGGCCACTCCGATGGGAGCACCGTTCCTTTCTCGGGCCAGGCCGCCCTCACGGGAGCGTCACAGCCCCTCATGGAAGCACTGTTCCAGCCCCGAGCTGGGCCGCCCTCACGAGAGCGAGCTCAGGGCGAGTCCTGACAGGCTGCCTCCTGAGCCTCGAGGTCGCCAGCTCCGCCATTAGGCCTCAGCGTAGACGGAGGCAGAGAAGGGGAATACGACAAAAAAGTTGCATTCCCCCGCAGGGAGAGACAGCAAGCCCCGTTTCAAGTACACAACTCCCACTAGCATTTTCTGCCCCTTAGTGTTTCGCAGCTCTACCCATATCGATTCCACATCCTCAAAGCCAATGTCCTTCCTTTCTATTGCGTTAATCTGCTCTCTAACCAGCAATGCTACCCCACCTCCTTTCCCTTTCTGTCTATCCCTCCTGAATATTGAATATCCCTGGATGTTCAGCTCCCAGCCTTGCTCACCCTGGTGCCATATCTCCGTGATCCCAATTATATCATAGTCATTAATAGCTATCTGCACATTCAACTCATCCACCTTATTCCGAATGCTCCTTGCATTGAGACACAAAGCCTTCAGGCTTGTATTTACAACACTCTTACCCCTTATACTATTATGCTGAAAAGTGGCCCTTTTTGATTTTTGCCCTGGATTTGCCGGCCTGCCACTTTTACTTTTCACCTTGCTACCTGTAGATGTGCCTTTAACATAGTGACCTCACCACTACTAACCACTCCCTATATCACAAGTATAAATGTAACCTCCCCACCCCTTGATCTCTCTCTAGCTCGTGTGACGGACCACGTACAGCTAGTGCAGTATTGTTTGTGTATTACTAATAAAAGTAGTAAAGACAACAGTGCGTTATTGAAGCTCTTTACACTACCTATTGCTTCTGCCCTCATTTTACACCCCTCTGTCTCTACGCTCACACATTTAAGAAACCCTTTCCCTTTAACTCCATCCTCCACTATCCCATTCGACACCCCACCCCCCTTATTCAGTTTAAAACCACCCGTGTAGCAGTGGCAAACCTGCCTGCCAGAAGGCTGGTCCCACACCTGTTAAGATGCAATCCGTCCCTTTTGTACAGTTCCCCCTTATCCTAAAACAGATCCCAGTGATCTAAGAATCTAAATCCTTGCCCCGTGCACCAGTTCCTCAGCCACACATTCAGGTCCCGTATCTCCCTGTTCCTGCTCTCGCCAGCACGAGGAACTAGAAGCAAACCGGAGATAACAACCCTGGAGGTCCTGCTTTTCAGCATTTTTCCGAGCTCTCTAAAGTCACGCTGCAGAATATTCATCCCCTTCTTTCCGACATCGTTTGTGCCGACATGCACTACCACTTCCGGATGTTCACCTTCGCCCTTGAGGATTTTCTGCACTCTGTCCGTGACATCCTGGATCCTGGCACCAGGAAGGCAGCACACCATCCTCGCATCCCGTCTGTTGCCGCAGAAACCCCTGTCCGTACCTCTCACAATGGAGTCTCCCACTACAATGGCGTTGCCTGCCTTAGGCCTTTTTGGTTTTGGCTCAACAGCCCTATTCGCATCGCAAGCCAGTTTATGTTTCACCGGTCCCCTCTGTTATGCCCGTCCCTCGTTCGCATTTGTCGCGTCCCTCAGGTTCTGTTTTACCGGCCCCTACTGTTACGCTCGCTCCGCGACCTCGCACTATGCGTTCCGGTCGAACTGTCCGGTTACCCGTGCATTTCCATACCATGGATTCTAGGGGGGGGGGGGCATGTAGCGGCGCCTGCTGGCGCATGCAGGTATTGAACCCGGCGTTCTGAAGTCACGGTCACGTGACTCGGGAGGGGCTGCTGTTTTCGCACGGTTTCGCTTTTGCGCCACAGTTGTGTGCTGACCACAGTTGTGGTCAAACGTGTTTGTGAGGACCTGTAAACCAAAGAATTATTTCTGGAATAAATAAGTTCATAAAAACTTGGTTGCTGTTCTTGCATCTGCCAAAAGGCACTAATTCAAGTTCCAAAACTGCAGTTAGGAAATTTAAATCTGTTTAATTTGTTGAGATTATAGGACTTGATATTACAATCCCTACTATAATTGGCACCTTCTTAATATCTTGAGTGGGTGTAGGGGTAAAGACTTCATTCGGGTTATCAGGTGGGCACCCTTCTTCCTTGGTGTTTCGTTGATAGGCCCATGACACCTCTAGAGGGCTGAACAGCAACACCTGGCATCCCAGGTGCGCTCCCCTTCGTTTTATCCCTCTTGCTGGTCATTTTGCAGCCTAGTTGGAGTCCTTCCTCTTCAGCCACAGCCAGTTGGTGCTTCGCTCTGCAGCCTCTGACAGCGACCTGACAGCTTGAGGTAAGGCCTGCCCTTGAACTCCCATTCCCGTCAGGAGTCTGGTTGTTGACATGGCTACAAACCCTCCACAACCAACCTCTATATGGAGCATTGGATACGCCAGCCACATTGTTCTGCCTTGGCTGCTAAGCCTGAATACTTCAGACATTTGCGTTCATGCGCTTGACCAACTGCAGCCTCCCAAGGCACAGTTAACTCCATGATGTACAGGGACTTGTGTGAGGTTGACCACAAGATCAGGTCCGGCCTGAGATTAGTTGTGATGATCTCTGGTGGAAAGATGAGCTTCTGGTCTAGATCAGCCTGCATTTTCCAGTCCTGGGCAGTGTCCAGGAGGGATGGTTCCTTTCTTGCAAATAGCTTCTCTGGAAGTTGTCCTGCCTTCAGCCTTTATAAAAAGGGTGGTGTTCGAAAAACCAGGTGTTGGGGGAGGGAGGGCATTGGTGGTAGTTCTCCTTCCTTCCAAGGTAATCGCCAGTTGTCGCAGGACCTGATTGTGCCTCCAGGTGTAGCGGCCTTGTGAAAGACTGGTTTTGCAGCCAGTGAGGATGTGCCTTAATGTTGCTGGGGTTTGGCAGAGAGAACATGATGGATCTTCTCCAAGCCACTGGTTTAGGTTCTTGGGTGTGGGAAGAACATTGTAGGCGGCTTTGATGATGAAGCTAAGACGGCTTCCTTCCATTTCCCACAGATCCTTCCAGGTAAGCTTATGATGCTCCAGGTTTTCCTAGGTAGTCCACTGGCCCTGTTTGGACTGTGAGACTGCCTTTGTGCATCTTTCTGCCTCCTCTTGCTGACAGACCTCAGCAACTACCAGCTTTCTTCTCTGGGTGGATGTTGCCTTGTGCCATGTGGGTCGACTTGTCCCGAGTCCAATCCCACCTCTTCTCATGACACTGCCAACTTGTATAAAGATTTATTATCACTGTCAGGGAAGAGGGAAATAAAGCAAATACACTGCAAATAGATTTAATCTGAGTATTGAATGCCAGGACACATTCTGTCGAGCTAATTCAAAAACGTTTTCCCCAAAATGTGAAAACCGTTGTATTTCTGTTTAAATAAGATGTTTGGATTGCTTGGATTACTTTTAATTTATTACCAGTTCAACAGAATCTGCACAAGTAAGACAGAAGGCATCACAATTCTACAAAATTGTGGGATCAATGGCATATTCATAAGATTACAGGACTAACAAACAAGATGCACAAATTCAAGTTCCAAAACTGCAGTTGGGAAATTTAAATCTGTTTAATTAAATTAACATGAAATGAAAATAAATGCGACTCAATCATAATGATCATGAGACAACCTTGCAAAGCACCATTTGGTGTAAAAATGTCCTTCACGGAAGGAAATTTGTTCTCCGACCCAGTCCAATTTCTGCACAGCTCCAGAACCAATACAAGATGGTTAACTCTCAACCTCCCAGTGAAAAGGCCCAGAAAGCCTACTTTCTACTCATCTATTGCTTTCACTTCCCCCAATGTGGCCTCAAGTCAAGTCAACTTTATTTGTCACATACACTTACAAGATATGCAGCGAAATGAAAGTGGCAATGCCTGCGGATTGTGCTACAGAACAGAATAGAACAATCAGTATTTACATGTTAGAAAAAAAACAACAATTTAAAAAAGACGCAACAAAACAGTAAATTAGTACAGTAAATTAGTCCCTGGTGAGATAAGAGTTTACAGTCCTGATGGCCTGTGGGAAGAAACTCTGTCTCATCCTCTCTGTTTTCACGGCATAACAGCGGAGGCATTTGCCTGACCGTGGCAGCTGGAACAGTCCGTTGCTTGGGTGGTAGGGGTCCCCCATAATGTTGCTGGCTCTGGATCTGCACCTTCTGATGTATAGGTCCTGCAGGGTGTGAGTGTAGTTCCCATAGTTCGTTCGGCCGGACGCACTACTCTCTGCAGAGCCTTCCTGTCCTGGGCAGAGCAGTTCCCAAACCAGATTGTGATGTTGCCGGACAAGAAGTTTTCTACAGCCCCAGAGCAGAAGCACTGAAGGATCCTCAGAGAGACTCTGAATTTCCTCAGCTACCTGAGGTGGTAAAGGCGCTGCCTTGCCTTACTCACCAGTGTGGCAGCATGTGTTGTCCATGAAAGATCCTCTGTGATGTGGACTCCCAGGTATTTAAAGCAGCTCACCCTATCCACAGTAGTCCCATTTATCTCCAGTGGTGTGTACGACCTCGGATGTTGTGCCCTTCTAAAGTCTACAATCAGCTCCTTAGTTTTTATGACATTCAAGAGGAGGCTGTTGTCCTTACACCAGAGTGCCAGATCAGCCACCTCCTCCCAGTCGGCCTTCTCATTGTTATCGGAGATCAGGCCCACCACCACATTGGCAAAACCAACTGTAGACTAGGCATCATTTTGTTGAACACATGCGCTCTGTCTGCCAAGGCCTGCTGGAACTCTCAATTGCTAATAATTTTTACAGTTTTCCTAGTTATTTTTAGTTTTGTTTACTTTAAATATACAGCATGGAAACAGGCCCTTTGCCCCACCGAGCGCGCAGATAGGCTGGGTGAGTGGGCAAATGTTTGGCAGATGCAGTATAATGTGGATAAATGTGAGGTTATCCATTTTGGTGGCAAAAACAGGAAAGCAGACTATTATCTAAATGGTGGCCGATTAGGAAAAGGGGAGATGCAGCGAGACCTGGGTGTCATGGTACACCAGTCATTGAAAGTAGGCATGCAGGTGCAGCAGGCAGTGAAGAAAGCGAATGGTATGTTAGCTTTCATAGCAAAAGGATTTGAGTATAGGAGCAGGGAGGTTCTACTGCAGTTGTACAGGGTCTTGGTGAGACCACACCTGGAGTATTGCGTACAGTTTTGGTCTCCAATTCTGAGGAAGGACATTATTGCCATAGAGGGAGTGCAGAGAAGGTTCACCAGACTGATTCCTGGGATGTCAGGACTGTCTTATAAAGAAAGACTGGATAGACTTGGTTTATACTCTCTAGAATTTAGGAGATTGAGAGGGGCTCTTATAGAAACTTTCAAAATTCTTGAGGGGTTGGACAGGCTAGATGCAGGAAGATTGTTCCCGATGTTGGGGAAGTCCAGGACAAGGGGTCACAGCTTAAGGATAAGGGGGAGATCCTTTAAAACCGAGATGAGAAAAACTTTTTTCACACAGAGAGTGGTGAATCTCTGGAACTCTCTGCCACAGAGGGTAGTTGAGGCCAGTTCATTGGCTATATTTAAGAGGGAGTTAGATGTGGCCCTTGTGGCTAAGGGGATCAGAGGGTATGGAGAGAAGGCAGGTACGGGATACTGAGTTGGATGATCAGCCATGATCATATTGAATGGCGGTGCAGGCTCGAAGGGCCGAATGGCCTACTCCTGCACCTAATTTCTATGTTTCTATGTTTCTATATCCCCATACACTAACACTATCCTACAATCTAGGGACAATTTACAATGTACAGAACCATATTAGATTACAAACCTGTATGTCTTTGGAATGTAGAAGGAAACTGGAGCATCCGGGGAAAACCCACGTGGTCAGAGGGAAACCGTATGCATTGAGTATTCAGACCCTTTACTCAGTACTGTGTTGAGGTACCTTTGGCAGTGAATACAGCCTCAAGTCTTCTTGGGTATGGTGCTACAAGCTTGTCACACCTGTATTTGGATAATTGTTCCCATTCTTCTCTGCAGATCCTCTCAAGCTCTGTCAGGTTGGATGGGGTGCATCGATGCACAGCTATTTTCAGGTCCCTCCAGAGATATTCGATTGGGTACAAGTCTGGGCTCTGGCTGGGCCACTCAAGGACATTAACAGACTTGTCACACAGCCACTCCTGCGTTGTGTTGGCTGTGTGCTTAGGGTCGTTGTCCTGTTGAAAGGTGAACCTCTACCCTAGTCTGAGGTCCTGTACGCTCTGCAGCAGGTTTTCATCAAGGATCTCTCTGTACTTTGCTCCGCTCATCTTTCCCTCGATCCTGACTAGTCTCCCAGTTCCTGCCGCTGAAAAATATCCCCACAGCATGATGCTGTCATCACCATGCTTCACAGGAGGTATGGTATTGGCCAGTTGATGAGAGGTGCCTGGTTTCCTCCAGACGAGATACTTGGCATTCAGGCCAATGAGTTCAATCATGGTTTCACCAGACCAGATAATCTTGTTTAGGTGCCTTTTGGCAAACTCCAAGCAGGCTGTCATGTGCCCTTTACTGAGGAGTGGCTTCCGTCTGGCCACTCTACCATAAAAGCCTGATTGGTGGAGTGCTGTAGATATAGTTTTTCTTCTGGAAGTTTCTCCCATCTCCACAGAGGAACTCTGGAGCTCTATCAGAGTGACCATCAGGTTCTTGGTCACCTCCATGACCAAGGCCCTTCTCCCCTGATTGATCAGTTTGGCCGGGCGGCCAGCTCTATGAAGAGTCCTGCTAGTTTCAAAGTTCTTCCATTTAAGAATGACGGAGTCCACTGTGCTCTTCGGGACCTGCAATGCTGAAGACATTTTTTATACCCTTCCCCAGATCTGTATCTCAACACAATCCTGTCTCGGAGGTCTACGGACAATTCCTTCATCTTCATGGCTTGGTTTTTGCTCTGACATGCACTGCCAACTGCAGGACCTTATATAGACGGGTGTGTGCCTTTCCAAATCTTGTACAATCAATTTTAATTTACCACTCGTGGATTCTAATCAAGTTGTAGAAACATTTCAAGGATAATCAATGGAAACAGGATGCACTGAAGCTCAATTTTGAGTGTCATAGCAAAGGGTCTGAATACTTATGTAAATGTGATATTTCAGTTATTTCTTTTCAATTACTTTGCAAAAATTTCTAAACACCTGTTTTCACTGTTTTATTATGGGGTATTGTGTGTAGATTGATAATAAAAACATGAATTTAATCAATTTTAGAATAAGGACATTACAAAATGGGGAAAAAGTGAAGGGGTCTGAATACTTTCTGAATGCACTGTACAATAAGAAGAGGAATTGCAAGCTTTTGGTACACCACTATGTCTTTCCATGTGAAATGATTTGTTCACAAACAAATACATCCAGGAATGGTACCATGTTGTTGTGGAGCACTATTTCCATTTTCCATTCAACAGAGGAATGAAAGACTTGACAGCCACAACAAAAACCCCAGAGGTTGAAATTCTAGTTCATATGGAGCTTGGATGTGACCACGACTCCATGTAACTTGAAAGGAATTTAGAAAGTTTGAAGAATGATTCAGATTCAGCATTTTAACTTCATCGTCACATTCTGTTCAAGATGACCTATGCTTACAGCAAGACAGATCTGAACAATCATCCTTAATCAAATGCTAACATTGCTGATGAAGCTCATCTCTCACAATTGAGCGCCACTGAGATTGAGATATGTTAACGGGCGAGATACAAGAAAATCCATATCTGATCTTCATCACAGCTGAGGGGAAATGAAATGTCAAAAGCAACGTCAGCAACATCAGTAAAGGCTGCTCAAGTATCGAACACAACACCCTCAAAACAATGTCCTAGCTCATCACAAAGAGAAGGGACTGCAGTCAAGCCAACTGATGGAAATAAAAGATAATTTAGCACAACCATTATTGGGTAACCAAGTTTAAGAACATTTTACATGGATTGTCTATTTAAATCCTTAATAAGTCTTTTTTTGAAAAAGAAAGTTGGATATTTGTTCTTGTAAGCTTGAGTAAGTAACTATATTTTAGGCATACGTATACTATTTTATACATAGAGTGAACTCTTGTTATGATATACCATGAGGAGGGGGAGAGGGGTGGTCTCCATAATGGTTGACTGTCTACTATAACCAACTAACAAAGAACTGACAATAGACAATAGACAATAGGTGCAGGAGTAGGCCATTTGGCCCATCGAGCCAGCACTGCCATTCAATATGATCATGGCTGATCATCGCCAATCAGTACCCCGTTCCTGCCTTCTCCCCATATCCCCTGACTCTGCTATTTTTAAGAGCCCTATCTTGCTCTCTCTTGAAAGCATCCAGAGAACCTACCTCCACCACCCTCTGAGGCAGGGAATTCCACACACAACTACAAGGAATTTATTAACTCAGCGGGTCAGGAAGTATCTCTGGAAAACATGGATTGGGGACGATTTGGGTTGGGACCCTTCTTCAGGCTCTTGGCCAGGTAATGAGCCTGAAATCCAGGTCAGTTGATGGCCCTGGCCTGCTGGTGGCCAGGGGAGAGGCAAGGATGGGTGGAGTCATTTGTCGTGGCTGTGGGTGTGCCGGTAAGGGATGCTGGTGGAGATGGCGGTGGAGACCGGGGAAGCTTGGAGGTGGGCCAGGGGTGGCATTGGTGGTGAAGGTTGGAAAGGTCTGTCGCTATAACTGAAATCCATTATAAAAATGTTTGTAAAAACAAGGGTTTATTGTTTTAAAATGTCCCCTCAATGACGCATTGTATTCTTTGTAATTAAAGCACATTTGACAAAGACCGGAATTGAAACTGGATGATCAAATATGGTGGTGAGAAATGAAATTAACAAACAGTGCTCTGAAAGAGAACCAAAGGTCAAATTAACTTGGAAATATGTATCGATTCCATCATCATCACTGATTGTAAATACTGGAAATCTACTGGAACGACTGCAGTGGTTCAAGCAGGTAGCTCTCCTTCTCAAGGTCAATTCGGGACAGGCAATAAATGCTGGCCATGGCAGCAATGCTCACATGCTGTAAATGAATAATTAAAATAACAGCAAGGTTCTGACTGGTGAAGGGAGCAATTAATGTGCCCTTCAAACTCCCTTGCACCTCAGTTTCATAGCATTGTCATTTCATTCGATTAATGTCCAACTATAATGTCAAGGCATTCACTTTATCTAATGCATTAATTATCCCTACTGAGAAGCTGTCTTGATGCCTTTATTATCTGCAATATTGTCCTTAGATGCATCAAAGTTTTATCAGTATCTTTGATTGGTAATTGGGTACATGCCATAGCTAATGACTCCAGTAGGGTCTGCAGGACTAGAGAAAGAAAACAATAAAACAAGAACCATGAGAATATAAAACCAATGTCTGAGTCCTTTAGTATACAAAATGCTAATTTCTGGTGACTGAGAAGTTTAGTGGATCCTTGCTGAACTAGCAAATGGCTTGTGCGTTAAGAATTGCCATATGTATTATGCAGAACATGATTATTGAGTGAGGCATATTGCTTCCTGAAGCAAAGGAAAGATGAAAGGGAAGGTGTTACATTTCAGATAAATAGTTTGCACAGAATAGTGAGGAGCTGGAGTAGTCATTGGTATGCATCTGGAGAAAGGTGGGAGTAATCTCCATCAGTACATAAGAAAATAAATAAGATTTCCTTCCTTAAGTGGCTTCACCTGACACCCTCATTTGTGTCAGGAAGATCAGTATTCCTAAAAGCTATTACTCTTGTCTCAATAAGAGAAAACAATTGAATTTCACCTTTGCAGGATGAAAACACATTGCTAAATGAACCTGATTGGCAATTACAGTTCAGTGTCTGCACCTAATCCGTGATTCTCATACATATAAGCACAGGCTCTTTATAGTAAGACTAGAACAATCTCCCTGTGGCAGGACATACAATGTGCAAAATACCATGGATTTAAAGATGTTTAGGTAATTCAGAAGATTTATACTCAATACTAATTTAGTTCAGTTCAGTTTAGGTTAGAGATAAAGTGGAAACAGATCCTTCTCCCCATTGTGTTACGCCCCATTATGATGCCTGTACACTAACACTATCCTACACTTCAGGAACAATTTACAATATTTACTGAAGCTAATTGAACCTACAAACCCACGCAGTCACGGGGAGAAGGTACAAACTCCGTTCAGACAGCACCTTTGGTCAGGATCGAACCCGCGTCTCTGGGACTGTAAGGCAGCAGCTCTACTGCTGCGCCACCGTGCCGCTCTAACTTTTGCTTTCCAAAAGTTATTTTCACTGTAAAGAGATAATGAATGTGTGATCACGGAGGATATACATCAGCAGCTCATTGCGCATCCCTTTGAGATTTCTCACTTTAATCTAATGGCAATGACGTCCATTTCCTTATTTAATTATCCCAATATAAACTAAGATTGTAAAAGTGTTACAGGCAAATAGGCACAAGAGTTTCTGAAATATGTACAGCTTAATTTTGTGGAGTGGTATATTGATATATTCCTGACATATAAAAAAGAAAGTGATGGATTTGGTTGCATTAAATGTACTAATTGGAGAGGATGCAGAATAGATTTATCAGAATGCTGCCTGGATTAGAGGATATTACCTACAAGGAGGTTGGACAAACATGAATTATGTTCTCTGGAGCATCAGAGACTGTGGAGAGATCTGATATAAGTATATAAAATGTGTAGGAAGGAACTGCTGATGCTTTAAACCAAGGATAGACACAAAAAGCTGGAGTAACTAAGGATACTGTTATGTACTTGAATGGTTTCTGGGATGAGGGACTATGATGGCAGGGTAGATTAGAGAGGCTAAATTGCTTGCTTTGAAGGGAAGGCTAAGGGAAGACCTGACAGAAAAGTATAAAATGATGAAGGATATGAACTAAGTTGACATTGGGTGGATGCTTCCTTTGGTGGAGGTGGTTAAGGGCTCAAGGACATGGTTATAAATAAAAGCAAAAGGGATTAACATGTTTCTGCAGCATCGGAATCCAAAATTCAAAACAGTGGAAGCAAATTCTAGTTTGGCCTTCAACAGAAAATTAATAGAGTGGGGAATGATTTTCAAGACTACAAAGAGTGGCCTTTTCGTGTTCTTATTCTTGACATCCTAGCATCATCTTATTTGCTGCTCATCACCGACCACAAGCCGCTGCTGACTATTTTCAGTCCGGAGAAACGTTTGCCTGTCATGACGTTGCAGCATCTACAACGTTGGGCCCTGATCATGATGGGATATGATTACCACATAATTTACCGACAGTAAAAAAAAAAATTTAAAAAATAAAAAAATAAATAAATTACCGACAGTCTGCCGAGCATGCCAATGCCGATGCACTGTCTCGTCTAGAGATTGGACCCGACCTGACATTCGATAAAGAGGAGGCAATTATGGAAATTGAGATGGATGTGAACTTGCTCAACACGCGGGTCATCGGCGATTTCCCCGTCTTTGTAAGGACGGTTGGCAACTACACGAGCACAGACCCCATTTTGTCGAAGGTACGACATATTGTCACTCAGGGGTGGCAGAACAGTCCTAAGCTGGACAAGGAATTCCGTTCATTCCAGAATGCACAAACGGAAATCTCCTCAAAGGATGGCATTCTGCTCCGCGATTGTCGAGTGATCATTCTGACGGAACTGCGATCGCAAATTCTGAAAATGTTGCACAAGACACACATTGGAATTGTGTGAATGAAGGCGCTCGCCCGCATGAATGTGTGGTGGCCGAATATCGAGACTGATATAGCCGACCACTGCAACGACTGCACACCATGTGCCGAAACAGTGCCAAATCCACCGGAAAAGACCTCCGCATGGCCCGTCCCCGGCCAAGCATGGCAACGAATCCACATAGATTTTGCCAGACTATTCCTGGAGGGCATGTGGCTGGTCGTTATGGATGCCCATTCGAAATGGCCACATGTTATCCAAATTAATAAATATCCAAACACCGAAACAACCACTTCTGCGCTCGACGATTTGTTCGCCATTTGTGGATTGTCCTTAACAATCGTAAATGCCAATGGACCCCAATTTGCCTCGCAATTGTTCGGTGACTGGTGCAAACAACACTGAATCGTGCATCTGACATCTGCACTTTTTCATCCACCCTCAAATGGTGAGGCAGAGCGGCTCGTCTGTATTTCCAAGCAGGCCATGAAACTTGAGAGTCTTGAAGGTACAACAGAAGTCTTTAATATATTACTCAATGCTAGCAGCAAGACAACTCAAAATGGCTGCTCACTCACTGTCTACAGACAGGAATAAACTATTTACAAAACATCTCCCTTTGCCCTGTGCAGCGCCACCTGCTGCACGGGAGGAGCAACATTTCATCCCACCCATACAGTCCACCAAATATCACAGGCCTGATGGATGGAGAGCTCTTCTTGTAGAGAATCAATGTAGACACAATGGGCCTAATGCTCGCTTCAGTATTCTGATTTTATGATTATTTTCAAGAAAAAGCTAACCTGGTGTCCCTCCCTCTGCTCGTGTCTAGCAGTATGTCCCTTTCCAAAAAGCTGTGGCTTTCTCATCAACTGATACTTTAATAGCTGCATTAGGCATTATAACTGCTTCAGATCTTCCTTGAAAACGCGAGTTCAATAAAATTTTAGCTGCGTAGCAATTTTGGCAAAAAATCGAATAATGATCTTGTTTGATATTAATCTGTGGATCTGTGGGGTATCTAGCCTATTATTTGTATCGGAGATATACAAAAAGCTCCTCTCTAGTTCTCAAAATCTGAAAAAGGAAGGGTCTTTAATGGATCTTAAATAATTGATTCACACACTGGAAATGAGAGAGAATTAAAACCTGATTTATTTTTATATGGTTTTCTTGTTTTAATATCTCCATTTCCTGCCTCCCATGGTATATTCTTTCAACTCCTCCCAAATACCTGCAGGAATCATTGAAGATGTTCTCCTTAATAAACTGTTCTTTTTTCTTTTGAAATGTTAACAGTCTTGCAAAAACTCAATATATCACTGAAAGTATTCACTCTGTAGCATTTCAGTTTGTTCTAGGCTGAACATTATTCTGTTTAGTGATTTTCAACTGATAAGGCTGAGTCTTATAGAAACCTATCAGTTTGGAGACCTGCTAAAGTGAAGCACCAAGTATTGTATTTATGGATTCACCGTCTACCAAGGCTTCCTTTACTTTTGAATTCTCAAATGGTGTGACTCAAATTCAACTGAAGTAGTACCTGCACACAAACTAGTCCCCTGAGATTGCGTGATTTGTATGCTGTAGTGCAGGTTTGCAAACACAGTAGAAATATTTATTGAATACTGATCTTGACTGTGCAGGCAAACATTCAGATGTACCTGATGAAGAATGAACTCTTTTGGCTGAGGACAATTATTCCTCTAGTGCCTTGTACTGAATTGAGAATATGTTTGTCTCGCTGCAGAGCAGTCTCATTCTGCTTCTCATTTCAGCATTTGTTCTGGTTATTGTGGTAATTCATTACAATTATACTTCCAATATTAGATTTTGTTTGTTGCTCGGTTCTTTGTCACGGCTTGTATTTTTAATCCAAGATCCTTTTATCCACATATTCTTCCTATTTAGCTAGAGGAACTGGTAGTGTGATTCCTTTTAGAATTCAGAACCTTCAGGTATATTAACTATTTCTGTACTCTACATTTATTGAATTGTAGAGTTTTTCCAAGGATGATTATACATTTACAACATGTTGAAAATGTGTTTTGCTAATTATATAGCTGAGAAACAGAAGCACCAACAGTATGAGAAGACAGATTGTATACAACTTCTGAAAATGGACTGAAAAATAAAAAAAGGATTTCTGTGTGTTCTGCAAAAATAAGATATCAAACTTGGAGGAGAGTTGGAACTTGATTTATTACAGCAATGGTTCCATCATTCTGACTCGACTGAGAACAAAGCCTTACATTTCCTCAATGCTCCATTACATATTTATGATAGATTCCACATCCTGCTCCAGACATTCTGCTTTAAGTTCAGATGGAGGGGGGCGGGAGGATGAGAATAATGTTGCAGCCTCTGAAACGGCCAAGATGGATTTTAACTTCAGTCATGTACTTCATTGCAAAGATTGAGGCAGGAGTTTCTCTGAGGCATTCGATCCACAAGTTTAATGATGCTTCATGAAAGGTAAAGCAGGTATTTGCCTTTCAGCCTGAAGGTAAAATGTTACTGACTGGCGGACTAGCGGCCCATTAAACAGAATGGCCTGTCTCGCTCTCAATACAGGATGCCCTTGAGATGACTGCAATGAGGAAGATTCAGATGTCGACCTCTTTGTGGACTGTGCATTTGTAAAGAAGGCCAGGAATGAAATGCAAGGGTCCTTGTTGAGGTTCGTCCAGAGCAGTTGCAAACAGGAATCCCTGATCTATGGGTTGTTCTAGGGATGCACACTGAGACAAACATCAAGTGCTGCTGGAAGAACTAGTGCTTAGTGAAAGATGAACATTGATCAACCCAAAACTTTTTGCTGTTCCAGTATAATGAGATGTCCATAAGTGAATGCTGCTGCCTGGCACATTCCAGGCTATAGGAATACTTGGTAAGGCAGGCGCTGAAGCTTGGTGCCGCCAATGCAAAGGCTTTGTTGGAAGGATCGCAATCCAAGGACGTGCCATCAATGGGATCCTGAGTAAAAACCTTGCAAACAATTTGACTGGAGGCCAGTGAGTAGGTGTGCTTCAGGGATCGGTGCCGGGCCCATTATTTGTGGTTTATATCACAATTTAGATGAAAATGTACAAGGAATGATTAGTGTAGATGACACCAAATTTGGTGGTATTGTAGATAGCAAAGATGGCTACCAAAAATTACACTAGGATCTTGATCAGTTGCGCAAATGGGCTGAAAAATGGTTAATGTCAATAAGTACGAGGTGCAGGAGAATTAAGAAAGCCAGGACAAAGGTTTAAGATGAGTGGGGAAAAATTTAATAGGAACCTGATGTGCAACCTTTTCACACAGAGGACGGTGGGTACATGAAGCGAGCTGCCAGAGAAGGTAGTTGAAGCAGGTTTAATAACAACATTTAAAAGACATTTGGACAGGTAAGTGGATAGGAAATGTTTAAAGGGATTTGGGCCAAATGCGAGCAGGTGAGACTAGTGTAGATGGGGCATCTTGTTCGACATGGGCAAGTTCCACTCCGCATGACTTCATGACTTGAAGGATTCATTGGTCAAAGAGGCTTTGGTAATTTGTACATAAAATGTATTAAATTGATCACGCTATGAATGCATGGACATGTTAGCACTGTGAATGTATAGACTTGATGACACCATGAAGGATAAGGAAAACCATGTGCTGCTCTAAATTTCTTATATAGTTTTTCAATGAATAAGGTTTATTTTTGAAATTTAAAAATCTATCCCCAGCCCCTGCTGCTCCTTTCCCCTCACCATTACTCCATCTCAAGCAATCCTGGGGCAGGCAGACTTCACTAGTAAACATATAATGACAGAATAGGTGTAATTTCTCCAACAGCCAATTCCCCTATCATTCATGTTTCATCTTTAAAACAGCAGCTCATTCAAAAATGTACTGATGTCTTTACTGGACATGATGTTCATAAGATAATTAAAACATTCCTCAGTGTTACTCCTCTATTATTCTTGGAGATTAAGAACCTGAAAACTTCTGCATTTCAGGAGCCTCCAGAATCTCTTTCAGCCACAGGAGTGATTCCTATAAAGAGGAACATCAGCCGGAGAATCAGAGGATCTCAGCATCCAAGTGTGTGCAATGCTGAGTAATCATTGTTAATTTAGAATGGATTTTTAAATTCCATTAATTTGTAAAGGAATCAAGCTGCGTATAGTATAATATAGTAGAGATATTTTAACAGGTGAGGGACCAGCATTCTGGCAGGCAGGTTTGCCTGAATAAGGGGGGTGGGGTGTCAAATAGGATAGTCGAGGACGGAGTTAAAGGGAAAGAGAGTAAAGGGATGGTTCATGAACCCAGAATTAACGGGAAAGGAAGCTCACAAAGGGATAGGAGCGTATGGCCAAGTGTAATAGGGATCAATGTGAAAGGTGAGATGCGTAAGGAATTAAAAGTATTGTATATGAATGCGCGAAGTATAAGAAATAAAGTAGATGAGCTTGAGGCTCAGTTAGAGGTTGGTAGATATGACATTGTGGGGATTACTGAGACGTGGCTGCAGGAGGATCGGGCCTGGGAACTTAATATTCAGGGTTATACACTGTGGATTGAGTTGAGGAATTGTAAAGGCAAGAAGACACTAATTGGTGTTATTTACAGACCCCCAAATAGTAGCCCGGATATAGGGTGTACGTTGCAGTAGGGAGGAGTTAAAACTGGCATGTAACAAAGGTAATGCCACTGTGGTGATGGGGGATTTCAATATGCAGGTAGACTGGGAAAATCAGGTTGGTTCAGGAACCCAAGAAAGAGAGTTTGTAGAATGCCTCCGAGATGGATTCTTAGAGCAGCTTGTAATGGAGCCGACCAGATAAAAGGAAATTCTGGATTTAGTGTTGTCCAATGAACCAGATATGATAAGAGAACTCGAGGTAAAGGAACCGCTCGGGGGTAGTGATCATAATATGATTAGTTTTAATCTGCAATTTGAGAAGGAGAACGTTAAATCGGAAGTGTCAGTGATGCAGTTGAACAAAGGGGACTATGAAGGCATGAGAGGGGAGCTGGCCAAGGTAGACAGGAAAGGGATCCTAGCAGGAATGACGATAGAACAGCAATGACAGGAATTTCTGGGCATAATCCGGAAGACGCAGGATCATTTCATTCGAAAAAGGAAGAAAGATTCTAAGGGGAGTATGAGGCAACCGTGGCTAACAAGAGATGTTAGGGATAGAATAAAACTAAAAGAAAAGATGTATAACACAGCAAAGAGTAGCCAGAAGCCAGAGGACAACAGAAGGAAACAAAACGGGCAATACGGGCTGAAAAGATGAAGTACGAGGGGAAGCTGGCCAGGAATACAAAGAAGGACAGTAAAAGCTTCTTTCGATATGTTAAGGGAAAAAGAGTAGCAAAGTCAAATGTGGGTCCCTTGAAGGCAGACACGGGTGAAATTATTATGGGCAACATGGAAATGGCAGAAGTTGAATAGGTACTTCGGATCTGTCTTCACTAAGGAAGACACAAACAATCTCCCAGATGTACTGGAGGACAGAGGATCTAAGGGGTAGAGGAACTGAAAGAAATGTTCGTTAGGCGAGAAATAGTATTGGGTAGGCTAATGGGACTGAAGGATGATAAATCCCCTGGATCTGATGGTCTGCATCCCAGGGTCCTCAGGGAGGTGGCTCTAGAAATAGTGGACGCATTGGTGATTATTTTCCAATGTTCAATAGATTCAGGATCAGTTCCTGTGGATTGGAGGATAGCTAATGTTATCCCACTTTTCAAGAAAGGAGCGAGAGAGAAAACAGGGAATTACAGACCAGTTAGCCTGACTTCGGTGGTGGGAGAGATGCTGGAGTCAATTATTACAGAGGTAATAATGGGGCATTTGGATAGCAATAAAAGGATTAGTCCAAGTCAACATGGATTTATGAAAGGTAAATCATGCTAGACTAATCTTCTGGAATTTTTTGAGGATATGACAAGTAAAGTGGATGAAGGTGTGCCAGTGGATGTAATGTATCTAGACTTTCAGAAAGCCTTTGATAAGGTCCCGCACGGGAGACTGGTGACTAAGATTAGAGCACATGGTATTGGGGGTAGGGTGTTGACATGGATAGAAAATTAGTTGGCAGACCGGAAGCAAAGAGTAGGAGTGAACGGGTCCTTTTCAGAATGGCAGGCAGTGGCGAGTGTAGTGCCGCAAGGCTCGGTGTTGGGGCCACAACTGTTTACCATATATATTAATGATTTGGAAGAGGGAATTAGGAGCAACACTAGCAAGTTTGTGGATGACACAAAGCTGGGTGGCAGTGTGAACTGTGAAGAGGATGTTCGGAGGTTGCAGGGTGACCTGGACAGGTTGAGTGAGTGGGCAGATGCGTGGCAGATGCAGTATAATATTGATAAATGTGAGTTTATCCACATTGGCGGCCAAAACAAGGGGGCAGATTGTTATCTCAATGGGGTTAGGTTAGGTAAGGGGGAGGTGCAGCAAGACCTGGGTGTCCTTGTACACTGGTCACTGAAAGTTGCTTACAGGTGCAGCAGGCAGTGAAGAAAGCTAATGGAATGTTGGCCTTCATAACAAGAGGATTTCAGTATAGGAGTAAAGAGGTTCTTCTGCAGTTGTATAGGGCTCTGGTGAGACCACATCTGGAGTATTGTGTACAGTTTTGGTCTCCTAATTTGAGGAAGGACATCCTTGTGATTGAAGCAGTGCAGCGTAGGTTCACGAGATTGATCCCTGGGATGGCGGGACTGTTATATGAGGAAAGATTGAAAAGACTAGGCTTGTATTCACTGGAGTTTAGAAGGATGAGGGGGTATCTTATAGAAACATATAAAATTATAAAAGGACTGGACAAGCTAGATGCAGGAAAAATGTTCCCAATGTTGGGTGAGTCCAGAACCAGGGGCCACAGTCTTAGAATAAAGGGGAGGTCATTTAAGACTGAGGTGAAAAAAAACTTTTTCACCCAGAGAGTTGTGAATTTATGGAATTCCCTGCCACAGAGGGCAGTAGAGGACAAGTCACTGGATAGATTTAAGAGAGAGTTAGATAGAGCTCTAGGGGCTAGTGAAGTCAAGGGATATGGGAAGAAGGCAGGCACAGGTTATTGATAGGGGATGATCAGCCATGATCACAATGAATGGTGGTGCTGGCTCGAAGGGCTGAATGGCCTCCTCCTGCACCTATTTTCTATGTTTCTATGTTTCTATTTCATTGCAATATTTTTGCACTGTTAATTTGTCTGTAAAAAAACTCCACCTGATTAGCCCAACAGCCATATCCGTACTAAAGACTTGGTGTCCTTAGAGAGGAACCAGGACACACAGAACATTGTGCTGTGGGGCTCATTATTATCGACATTACATTTTATCCTCTAAAGGTGTTAAAATTAAATGTCTTGATAAAATCCTGTGTGATTAAGTTGTTCCAGCGATGCAGGAAACACATAACATGATATTAGAAGCATATTATTTCTCCTACTGCTTCATTAGTAAGGGGGTATAATTCAGGAGAAAGTTCTGTGTAAATTATTTAACAGGGCAAAGGTCTGTTGAGATAACAATAACAGTTACATTATGCATCTAGTTAGAAGAATTAGGTGGAAAATAATGGGTCATACCTGTAGATAGATGGGAACATGCTGATCTACGTCCTGTGGGTTTTGATAGAGGTGTTATGTCTATATTGGTTGCTTTGTTTAACACCTTCCAAAATTCCATAGATGTTGAAATGGAACCTGCCAAAAGGAAGGTAACAAATGATACCACATTAAATTAAAACATTATGAAAGATAAAAAATAATCAAATTTCGGGTTGGGGTCCTGTGAGGTGCAACAGTGATGATTGCTGTTATCCAAGATGTTCACAATTCATACCAATAGTGTTTCCTGGAGCAGCACAGAGGGGAGTGCTCCCGACGAGCAGGGCCAAGCCTTCCAATAAGCCCACATCACCCACAATGGACGTAGATGGGACCTGCGGCGCAAGAGCGAGGTAAGCCGTCAGAAGTTCCTGCCGAGTGCTGCGGAGCCGTCCAAGGGAGGACATGGCGGTGGGATGCCGAGGACGGCCCACATGAGTGCTAGAGGTCAAATGAGCCAGCGGTGAATGCCAGAGGTTGGACAGGCCAGCAGTGAGTGCCAGAGGTCGGAAAGGCCAGCTGCGAATGCCGGAGGTTGGTCGAGGACGCGCCGCCGAGAAAACAAAGAGGGACCCGGTGTGGAGGGGGGGGGGGGGGGGGGTGGGGGGGTGGGGCGGATGGGCGGGGGGGGGCACTAACAGAACCTAGAAGAACCATTTGGACAATATTGAACACTTCGTAACTTTGTCAGTTCCCTCTACGTGGCGACACTTTGCATACTTTGTGTATGATATGCAAATGTCATATCACATTGAATCTTTATTTTTATTATTATCACATGTGATATGTCACAGTGAAAGTCTTTGTTTTACATACCATATCGAAAATGTGGAAGATCAGGGCCAGCGCAAGGGTGCAGTGTTAGAGTTGCTATCTTACAGCATCAGAGACTCAGGTTCAATCCTGACTACAATCTACTCCTATCTGTACATTCTCCTAGGTGATCCATCCCATGCACTATGTTTTAGCTGCTCAACAGAATGATATTGGCTCATTTTACTTGTGTCGAACATTGAGAATTAAAAATGTCAGGTCACACACTGGTAATTGAAAATGTGGAGTTCAATAGGTAAAAATTCAGTGTTTGATTGCATGTTGAAAGATATGTTAATAGGTACATAAACTAATGAGTCAGTAATTATACATAGATGCAGTGAATTGGTAAGATAACATGGTTCTGGGAACAAGCAAAACCTGAAACTGAGTCATAACTCATTAAAGCATATTTTATTTTGTAGGCATCTAAGATTATAAATACAATCCATTACATGACTAATGCTTGACCACATCCAGCACATCCAGCATATTTAACATTCTTTGGAAACTCAGTACCCACACCCTTATCAGTTGAGCAAAAAAATCCATCAGGATTCAGAATTGGCCTCCAGCTTCCTACATATCCTGGCAAGACCAGTTGGTATGAGGACAGCCAATTAACAAGTTCTGTCAGCTCAATGCTCTACCACATAATCTTAAAGGCTTGTAACATGTTGCTTCATGATGAAGCTGGAAATATGGGGCTCTGCATGTAGCAAAGAAGAGCGAGAAGCCAGAGGAATGATTAACATTTAAAGAGCAACAGAAGATAACTAAAAAGGCAATACGGGGAGAAAAGATGAGGTACGAAGGTAAGCTAGCCAAGAATATAAATGAGGATAGTAAAAGCTTCTTTAGGTAAGTGAAGAGGAAAAAATTAGTTAAGACCAAAGTTGGACCCTTGAAGACTGAAAAGGGTGAATTTATGTACTTTGTATCAGGTACTTTGGATCCATCTTCACTAAGGAGAACACAAACAATCTTCCTGATGTACTAGTGGCCAGAGGAACTGAAGGAAATCCACTTTAGGCAGGAAATGGTGTTGGGTAGACTGATGGGACTGAAGGCTGATGGTCTGCATCCCAGGGTACTTAAGGAAGTGGCTCTAGAAATTGTGGACGCATTGGTGCTCATTTTCCAATGTTCTGTAGATTCAGGATCAGTTCCTGTGGATCGGAGGGTAGCTAATGTTATCCCACTTTTTAAGAAAGGCGGGAGAGAGAAAACAGGGAATTATAGACCAATTAGCCTGACATCGGTGGTGGGGAAGATGCCGGAGTCAATCATAAAAATGAAATAGCAGCACATTTGAATAGCAGTAACAGGATCGGTCCGAGTTAGCATGGATATATGAAGGGGAAATCATGCTTGACTAATTTTCTGGAATTTTTTGAGGATGTAACTAGGAAAATGGACAAGAGAGAGCCAGTGGATGTAGTGTACCTGGACTTTCAAAAAGTCTTTGATAAGTCCCACATAGGAGATTAGTGGGCAAAATTAGGGCACGGTATTGGGGGTAGAGTGCTGACATGAATCGAAAATTGGTTGGCAGACAGGAAACAAAGAGTAGGTATTAACGGGTCCCTTTCAGAATGGCAGGCAGTGACTAGTTGTGTACCGCAAGGTTCGGTGCAGGGACCACAGCTATTTGCAATATATATTAATGATTTAGATGAAGGGATTATAAGTGACATTAGCAAATTTGCAGATGACACAAAGCTGGGTGGCAGTGTGTACTGTGAGAAGGATGCTATGAGAATACAGGGTGACTTGGACAGGTTGGGCGAGTGGGCAGATGCATGGCAGATGCAGTTTAATGTAGATAAATGTGAGGTTATCCACTTTGGTAGCGAAAACTGGAAGGCAGATTATTATCTAAATGGTGTCAAGTTGGGAAAAGAGGAAGTACAATGGGATCTGGGTGTCCTTGTTCATCAGTCAATGAATGTAAGCATGCAGGTACAACAGGCAGTGAAGAAAGCGAATGTCATGTTGGCCTTCATAACAAGAGGAGTTGAGTATTGGAGCAAAGAGGTACAGGGCCCTAGTGAGACCACACCTGGAGTATTGTGTGCAGTTTTGGTCTCCAAATTTGAGGAAGGACATTCTTGCTATTGACGGAGTGCAGCATAGGTTCACAAGGTTAAATCCCGGGATGGTGGGACGAATGCTGAGAGAATGGAATGGCTGGGCTTGTATACTCTGGAATTTAGAAGAATGAGAGGGGGTTTTATTGAAACATATAAGATTATTAAGGATTTGGACAGAGGCAGGAAACATGTTCCCGATGTTGGGGGAGTCCAGAACCAGGGGCCACAAATTAAGAATAAGGAGTAATCCATTTAGGATGGAGATGAGGAAACACTTTTCACACAGAGAGATGTGAGTCTGTGGAATTCTCTGCCTCAGAGGGCGGTGGAGGCCGGTTCTCTGGATACTTTCAAGACAGAGCTAGATAGGGCTCTTATTGTCTATTGTCTATTGTAAGCCAAAGTTGCAAGTTAGTTAGGGAATATAGTGGAAGAACTGCAACGGGTCAAATGTTCTGAGCAATTAGTCACTACTCCCTACAAATGCGACAAATGGGAATTTCACAGGATAGTTTCACACATATTAATCACTATTCCAATCATCAATTGGAGGGAACCTTCTTCAACTATGCTGTTGTAAGTGGATAACGGTGTTGCATGTGGAGTAACTTAATGGGTCAGGCAGCACCTCTGGAGGATAAGGAGAGGTGACATTTCGGATTGAGACCCTTCACATTGTGATGATTTAAACCAGAATCAAGTTCTTTTGGACATCTCCAATGAGAAGTATTTACCTTCAATTATAGTTTTTTCCTGATTTGATGAAATCTGTTGTAATTCTGGCATTAACCTCTGTCCTCTATGATGATGATTGGATTGAGTGATTCTGGTAAATTACAAACTGTATATCAGTAAGAAAGCTAATGTTATTTGATGACGTTGGCAATAATTCCTTACATCTCTGGACAAAAGATTGGCTGTAGAATAATAGACTGTGTTGAATTTATAAGCTACTGTTTGTATATGATATATTTGGACAGCCTTCCACATCATTGCATTGACACCAATGTTTTGCTCTGTTGGAACAGCTTGACCAACTGAGTAGCCGACCTTGGTGTTCAGGTTTTCAGTATTAAAGAGAGGACTTTAATCAGAATTTGTGTCTGTTGCTCAGGGCACTCAGCTATTTCTGAACAAAATTGTCTGGACACTGAGTATTTAGATGGTCGGAACTTCATTTTCATGGAGGATGAATGATTATTCACTCGTTACTTGTGACCAACATTTCAGTTTAGTTCTTGCGCTGGACTTCAGGTGCATTGTGAATGGAGCTAATATTGGAGATTACATCTCTTGCTAAGTATCTACTTTCAGGGCTCTTACATAGAAACATAGAAAATAGGTGCAGGAGGAGGCCATTTGGCCCTTTGAGCCAGCACCGCCATTCATTGTGATCATGGCTGAACGTCCCCAACCAATAACCCATGTCTGCCTTCTCCCCATATTCCTTGATTCCACAAGCCTCTAGAGCTCTATCTAACTCTCTCTCAAATCCATCCAGTGATTTGGCCTCCACTGCTTTCTGTGGCAGGGAATTCCACAAATTCACAACTCTCTGGTTGAAAACGTTTTTTCTCACAGTATTAAATGGCCTCCCCTTTATTCTAAGACTGTGGCCCCTGGTTCTGGACTCGCCCAACATTAAGAACATTTTTCCTGCATCTAGCTTGTCCAGTTCTTTTATAATTTTATATGTTTCTATAAGATCCCCCTCATCCTTCTAAACTCCAGTGAATACAAGCCTAGTCTTTTCAATCTTTCCTCATATGACAGTCCCGCCATCCCAGGGATCAATCTCGTGAACCTACGCTGCACTGCCTCAATCACAAGGATGTCCTTCCTCAAATTAGGAGACCAAAACTGTACGCAATACTCCAGATGTGGTCTTACCAGAGCCCTATACAACTGCAGAAGAACCTCTCTACTCCTATACTGAAATCCTCTTGTTATGAAGGCCAACATTCCATTAGCTTTCTTCACTGCCTGCTGTACCTGCACGCCAACTTTCAGTGACCGGTGTACAAGGACACCCAGGTCTCGCTGTAGCTCCCCCTTACCTAACCTAACCCCATTGAGATAATAATCTGCCCCCTTGTTTTTGCCACCAAAGTGGATAACCTCACATTTATCTATATTATACTGCATCTGCCTCGCATCTGCCCACTCACTCAACCTGTCCAGGTCACCCTGCAACCTCCTAACATCCTCTTCACAGATCACAATGCCACCCAGCTTTGTGTCATCCGCAAACTTGCTAGTGTTGCTCCTAATTCCCTCTTCCAAAGCTTTAATATATATGGTAAACAGTTGTGGCCCCAACACCGAGCCTTGCGGCACTCCACTCGCCACTGCCTGCCATTCTGAAAAGGACCCGTTCATTCCTACTCTTTGCTTCCTGTCTGCCAACCAACTTTCTATCCACGTCAACACCCTACCCCCAATACCATGGGCTCTAACTTTAGTCACCAGTCTCCCGTGCGGGACCTTATCAAAGGCTTTCTGAAAGTCTAGATACACTACATCCACTGGCTCCCCTTCATCCATTTTACTTGTCACATCCTCAAAAAATTCCAGAAGATTAGTCAAGCATGATTTTCCTTTCATAAATCCATGCTGACGGATTAATACATTTACTGCTATCCAAATGCCCCATCATTACCTCTTTATTAATTGACTCCAGCATCTTTCCCACCACTGAAGTCAGGCTAACTGGTCTGTAATTCCCCGTTTTCTACTCGCTCCTTTCTTGAAAAGTGGAATAACATTAGCTATCTTCACATTCTATTGTTCAACATTCAATGCCTCCTTTGTAGGAATGCGATTCATTCTAAATTATGTGTAGGAAGGAACTGCAGATTCTGGTTGAAACAGAAGATAGACACAAAATGCTGGAGTAACTCAGAGGGATCGGCAGCATTTCTGAAGAGAAGGAATGGGTAACCCAAAATGTCACTCATTCTAAGTAATGTATGGCACCATTCCTGATATCATTTTATAGCCTTCATGTGGTGCCAAAGTTGATATCCTGACATGGGATAATCACCTATTCATCATCTATTCCTTTTTTCCAGTGATGCTGCCTGATCTGCTGAGTTAATACAACATTTTGTGTCAATCCATGGGATAATCTACCCTTCTATTGCAGCTAGGAGAACATCACTTGGATGTTGAGTTCTGTTTTTGATAGTGAAGGTTGGTCAACGCCATGTACCAAGTTGACAATTGTGGCTTATGTTTCTGCTGCCAAAATTGTATTTCCTTATTAGTCTCATTGTAATATCAAGATCTGTTCTTACTACAATGGTAGTGAAAGCCAAAAGACGGATGATGCACTCATGGTGGAGAAAAGCATTTTCTTGACAATCGTCAGCTAATGGTTTTGTGGGGAGTATGTGTGAGTGTGCTCCAGACTTTCACACTTGTGCATTACATTGTGGACATGAGGAACATGTGGAAGTCATTTGTGACTACACCTGACCTCCTGCTCCACAGCTTGACTCGGCACACAATGGCAGAGTGGGTGACCCGAATCTGGCCTCCAGCATGTCCCTCATTCCATGCTGTGATGTGTGTGAACAGATATGCTTCATTTTGGTTCCTCTGCTTGATAGCAGCCACAGCCAGAACATCCAGAATGGCGCATTCACTGAAAAAGTAAATTAAGGGAAATTTTAATTTTATTAAATTAACAGAATGAATTAAAACAATTATTTACACATTTGAATATAGTTTTATTTTCCATCTGAAGAATATCTCTCCACACATATTCTACTTAACTGCCATTCATGTTCTAATTTCTGAATCGACATTCTCTCCTTGTGCTTATTTTAACAAATAAGACCAACCAAAGTATCTGAGACCTATTGAAGCATCTGAACTGCATGCTCCCCAGTACCTTCCCTTTCTTAATCTGCTCCTCCATTTTAGACATTAGACAATAGACAATAGACAATAGACAATAGATAATAGACAATAGGCAATAGGTGCAGGAGTAGGCCATTCGACCCTTCGAGCCAGCATCGCCATTCACTGTATTTATGGCTGATCACCCACAAACAGTACCCCGTTCCTGGCTTCACCCCATATCCCTTGACCGCTATCTTTAGGAGCTCTATCTAATTCTCTCTTGAAATCATCCAAAGAATTGGCCTCCACTGCCTTCTGTGGTAGAGAATTCTACAGATTCACAACTCTCTGGGTGAGAAAGTTTTTCCTCATCTATGTTCTAAATCACCTACCCCTTATTCTTAAACTGTGGCTCCTGGTTCTGGACTCCCACAACATCGGGAACATGTTTCTTGCCTCTAGCGTGTCCAATCCCTTAATAATCTTATATGTTTCAATAAGATATCCTCTCATCCTTCTAAATTCCAGTGTTCAAGACCAGTTGCTCCATTCATTCAACATATGACAGTCCCACCAACCCGGGAAATAACCTCGTGAACCTACACTGCACTCCCTCAATAGCAAGAATGTCTTTCTTCATATTTGGAGACCAAAACTGCACTCAATACTCCAGGTGTGGTCTCACTAGGGCCTGTACAACCTCAGAGGGACCTCTTTGCTCCTATACACAACTCCTTGTTATGAAGGCCTACATGCCATTAGCTTTCTTCACTGCCTGCTGTACCTGCATGCTTACTTTCAGTAACTGATGAACAAGGACACCCAGATCTCGTTGTACTTCCCCTTTTCCTAACGTTACACCATTCAAATAATAATCTGCCTTCCTGTCCTTGCCACCAAAGTGGATAACCTCACATTTATCCACATTAAACTGCATCTGCCATGCATCTGCCCACTCACCCAACCTGTCCAAGTCACCCTGCATCTTCATAGCATCCTCCTCACAGTTCACACTGTCACCCAGCTTTGTGTCATCTGCAAATTTTCGAATACTTTTAATCCCTTCATCTAAATCATTAATGTATATTGTAAATATCTGCGGTCCCAACACCGAGCCTTGCGGTACCCCACTAGTCACTGCCTGCCATTCTGAAAGGGAACCGTTAACCTTACTCTTTGTTTCCTGTCTGCCAAACAATTTTCTATCCATGTCAGTACCCTCCCCCCAATACCATGTGCTCTAATTTTGCCCACTAATCTCCTATGTGGGACCTTATCAATGGCTTTCTGAAAGTCAAGGTACATTACATCCATTGGCTCCCCCTTGTCCATTTTCCTAGTTACATCCTCAAAAAATTCCAGAAGATTAGTCAAGCATGATTTCCCCTTCCTAAATCCATGCTGACTTGGCTATCCAGTCACTGCTATCAAAATATGCCGCAATTTCTTCTTTTATAATTGACTCCAGCTATAATCTGATTCATCATAATTTCGTCTTTTATCCCGGATTCTCCAGGGGCCTGCCCTTTTAAGTGACTATTAGAGAGTTACTTTAGGGCAGTAGACTATTTTCCTCCTTCTCTTATCCAGTGAGTAATGGATAAAACAAATTAATCTCCTCCAGGAAACTGAGATGTTCATCTGTTGAAATGAGATGTGTGATGGTGGTGAAATTCTACCGTTATATATATTTGTCAGGCAGAGAAAATTATGCACTTAATGTCCCCATCGCGAGATCAAGTGAATAATAAATGAGTACAAACAGAAAATGCTCATTAGAACTCGGCTGAAAGGTCATTGACCTGTACGACTCATGTCTCCCTTGCCTATTTATGTTTTAAAAGGGCCAGTAATTCAGTTAACACTGGCTGTTCAGAAACCCTGACTAAGCAATCTTAATAAATAGCAAAAGACCAGAGTACCTTAATCTGTGGTGAAATACCTTAAGTTACATTTGTGAAATTATAATACCATCCCCAGGGCCTGACGGCATCTATCCCAGGTTAATGTGAGGTGCAAGAGAGGAGATTACAGGAGCATTGACAAAGATCTTTGCATCTTATCCAGCTCATGGTGAGGCCCTGGAGGACTGGAGAATAGCCAATATTCTTCCTTTGTTTAATAAGGGATGTAGAAGGAATCTAAGGAGTTATAAGCATGTCAATCATAGGGAAGTTATTGGAAAGGGCTTTTCGGGATAGGCCAGTCACAACCAGCACAAGGATACCCTCTTATATAGAAACATAGAAATTAGGTGCAGGAGTAGGCCATTCGGCCCTTCGAGGCTGCACCGCCATTCAATATGATCATGGCTGATCATCCAACTCAGTATCCCGTACCTGCCTTCTCTCCATACCTTCTGATCCCCTTAGCCACAAGGGCCACATCTAACTGCCTCTTAAATATAGCCAATGAACTGGCCTCGACTACCCTCTGTGGCAGAGAGTTCCAGAGATTCACCACTCTCTGTGTGAAAAAAGTTCTTCTCATCTCGGTTTTAAAGGAAGGAACTGCAGATGCTGGTTTAAACCGAAGATAGACACAAAAAGCTGGAGTCGTTCAGAGGGACAGGCAGTATCTCTGGAGAGATGGAATGGGTGATGTTTGGGTCGAGACCCTTCTTCAGACTGGTTAGGGACAAGGAAAACGAGAGATATAGACAATAATGTAGAGAGATAAAGAACAATGAATGAAAGATTTGCAAAAAAACTAATGATAGTAAAGGAAACAGGCCATTGTTAACTGTTTGTTGGGTGAAAACGAGAAGCTGGTACTACTTGGGTGGGGGAGAGGGAATGCCAGGGTTACCTGAATTTAGATAAATCAATATTCATACCACTGGTCTGTAAGCTGCCCAAGTGAAATATGAACTATAAGGATATCTTCTACTTCTCTACCCCGGTGTGCCATGTTAAACCCTACAATTACTCATGTTTGTCCCTGGGGCAATCCACTGACAAATGAAAGAGGCAAGCTTCTTTATTAAAATCAAAATAAACTTTATTCAAAGTAAATAATATGTACAATACAGGAACTGTGCAAAATATCTTCTAACTTTCTCAGAGACTATACATACATTCGATTTGTCGTTATGTCGTGGTTTCACAATTTTACCCCCCCCATCCTTGCCACTCATGTGGCCCCCTGGGGTGAAATCCCTTCCCTTATTTGTGGGGCATCTCCAGCACACCCTGCCACCCAATGTCCAGCAACGAAGGACTCCAGAATGTTGCCCTCCTCCATAGAGCCTTGGTTTTGGTTGCACCAAGCTTCTGTGCATCCCTCAGCACGTACTCCTGCAGTCTGCAGCAGGCCAGTTGGCAACATTCCCTGACTGACATCTCGCTCTGCTGGGAGGTGAACAAAGTTTGGGCAGAGCTAAAAGCATTTTTTACTCAGTTGATGACCTTCCAGCAGCACTCAACTTCCATCTCCGAATGTGTCCCTGGGAAAAGTCTGTAAATCAGGGAGTCCACTGTTATGAAATGGTTCAGAATAAACCGTGACAGGGACCCTTGCAAACCTTCCCAGACTCTCTTTGCAAATCCACACTCCGCGTTCGAGGTGGGCAACCATCTCCTCTCCATAGCAGCCGGTGACCGGTCAGATCACCCTTCCTGACAGTGGTATCTGTTGAGTGGGAGCGCCGTCAAGTATGGTTGCCCAGCCTGCAGCTGCCTGTCCTTCCACCCTTTAAAAAAAACATTTAGTATGTTAAAAAGTTTTGTTTTGGAGGTCTAATCTTTTTTATGTGGGGGGTGGGGAGAAGAAGGGGGAAACTATACTTCTCAGTCCCAACCAGGTCTGAGATGCGGCTTTTCTCCGAGCCGTATCTTTGCCCCATCCTCGCGGCCTACCAATGGAACTGGAACGGCGTTTCCTGCCGGGACCGGCCAGAACTTCAATTTTGATATTTACATTGAGATTCAATAGAATTGCAAATAGGAAAGCAGTTTCAAGCGCATTAGAATTCATAGTTAGGTAACATGTCAGTTGAGGTAAACCAAAGCTTTGAACATTTCCTTGCACCTGCTGTCTGATAAAATTAAGCACATTGACATGAAGTGCCATGTGTATACAAATAATGTATACAAACCTTTTGCTCCTCAGCTTGACAGGGCTTTCTAAGGGCTTTTAAATGTCATAATAATTTTTGACTAATAATGTTTGTACATTTTTATGAGGATAAAACTGGTATACAAAGCGAAAAAAAAACTGCTGGAGGAACTCAGTAGTTCAGGCAGCGTCAGTCTGAAGAAAGTTCCCGACCTGAAAAAATTGTCTGTCCATTTTCCTCCACAGATGCTGCATGACCTTCTGAGTTCCTCCAGCACTTTGTATTGTGCTCAAGATTCCATATCTTCAGCCTCTTGTGTCTCCAAGGACATCAGGAATCTATGTTTTGCCATTATTGGGAATACATATTGTAGCTTTAAGGGCCTGTCCCACTTGGGAGCCCCCACCGCGACCTCTGGCGAGTTTGCCCACGACCCGTAGTCGCAGCAGGAGGTCTTCGTCACTCTCCTTCATACTCGAGAGTGGTCTCCGCATAGTTGAGGCTTCAGCTAGGTCGGGCACATTTTTCAAGATGTTAAAAATTGACCGCGACTAAAAATAGGTCGCTGTGGGAAAAATAGATACTTTTTTAGTCGTAGGTCTAGTCGAAGTCGGACGTAGTAGGTCGTGATGCTAGTTGTAGGTACTCGAAGGTGGTCGAAGGTAGTCGAAGGTAATAGCTCCGGGGTGAAAAAAAGTGAGTAGAAAAAAAAGGTGATGTAAACAGCAGCACCACACCTCTGTCACCCCAGGGCATATTTATTCATAGCTGGAGAGTTTTTTGTGGAGGAGACTTGTGTTTTAGAGATGGCACCAAAAAGGCAGCAGCGCAGGGGGAGGGCACAACCCTAAAAAACACCTGCCATGCAGGTGTTGCCCACCCAGGAGGAGGAGTAACAGGAGGTGATTCCACAGGAGGTGATAGTGCAGGAGGAGGTAGCCCTGCATGAGAGACCCCTGGAGGATGAGACCAGGGTGTAGTATATGTCCCCACCACCACCCCATCCTTCACTGCCTCATTTGAAGGCAGAAAAGCAGCCCTTTCTCCTGTGTCTGACACAGCATCAGAGGCAGATGCCCCATTGGTGGTGAGGGAGGGCTGAAGGAAGGTTATGCCCTACACCTTCACCAGGCAACAGGAGGGGGACCTTGAGGAATGGTTCCAGCAGAATGCCATCCTGTACGATAAGGAGAATGAGGGGTACAGGGACAGGGACAAGAATGGCATGCTTACCATCCACTGCCCCACATGTGTGCTTAAAGTTCCATCTTTTTTCAAAGCCCAGCGCCACTCTCTTCCAGTCATCTGGTGTACTGGGACAGTCCATCACACCATCTCCATTCACCCATTGAGACCTCTTCTTGTGATTCCTCTTCACCCTTGCTCTTCCCCTTCGGCCTTTCTTAAAAGGCTGCTGAAGCTAAAGGGATACTGCAAACAGCAGTAGTTGTATTTTTACTAACATCCTCCAAACTAGTTCTTTCCTTGCTTGCATGGTTCAGAATGATTTAAAAAAAAACCTGGGAGGCATTTTTTAGTGAGAAAAAAATGCAGACATGACATCATTTTATCATTGGAGCTGTAGACACTCGTCACTGGTCGTTGTTAGTTTTCGTTGTGGTCCTCTGAGGTCGAAGGGGGTCGTGCTATTAGCAGACCAATTTGCCAGAGACCATCCTCGAGTAAAACTTACATGGTCAAAGCCAGTCTTCAACATAGTCGAAGGAGGTCGAAGGAGGTCGAAGGAGGTCTTCTTCATAGTCGAGGGAGGTCTTCAACATAGTCGTAGGAGTTCGTACACATAGTCGAGGAAGGCCTTAGGAGGTCGTATGTCACCGTGACCTTGATTTTTTTTAGTCGCTTAAGGTCGCCAGAGTTCACGGTGGGGGTCTCCCAAGTGGGACAGGCCCTTTATAGCTCAAAAGCAAAGGGATCATGTCTCCCTCTCTCTATGTCACACTGACCTCACAGCATGAACATTCACAGGGTTATGGTTCTCCCAACGCATTCTGTGATACCACTCTTTTGGTTAATCTTTTGGTATATAGGCTACACCCCACCAATGCGTACAGCCACAAACTCTCGTGGATTGTACAATCACCAATGCGTTCAGTCCCGATGTAGGCACATTGAGCATAAACTTAACTATAAACTGATCAGAGTAATTTCAAAAAGATTTTGGGTAAGGTTTCCCATCTGTGGTCAAAAGAAAAAAACTGCTTTAGCTGCTGGAGAAGCAACCTTGTCAGCTAATGATAAATACACTTCTGTAGGAAGTGGGAACCGTTACTATGATCTCAGTCTCCCTGCATAAGGGTCTGACTTTAGATTTACATGGTTACACTCGTCTGCATTATGAATAATTTTGCTACATAATGATTGATACATTGTTGAAACTAAAGGAGTCTCAGTAAATCGTAAAACATTACGCTGCAACACACCTTTCAAAACTAGTCAATGCTATCCTTTGATTGTTTCTGGTATAGTACACAAACTTAGGCTGGAAATGAATAGAATTTCGAAGTAATGGACTACAATCATATGACTTGTATTTTCATTTTGAAAGATAATTGATTTATTGCCTATCTCAAAATTCTATTAATGCATATTTGGAAATAATCGTGCTGAGTATTACTTCTATTTACAACAGAATACGCATGGATATGGTATAATTTGTAGCATGAATAAGGCAATAAATAGACAAAATAGGCCGATGAAGTGCAGTACATTACCATTGCCATTACAATCAGTAAAATAATTGTTTCTTTCAAGAATGTCATTAATCCAAACTAATAGCATTTGAAAGTATATGTTGCCAAATTATACATTCTCTCTCACACCACAGCATTCAGATTACTGAACCAAGATCCACAATAATTTGCTTACTTGCTTAATTTACATACAGGATTTGATTTGTGCATTGTGAATAATACACACTATACATAACCTTACACAGAAAATCTATGGAAATTGAAGCCAAAACTATAGCAAAAACACACCTAACTCAAAATGAGTTACCGGTACATCATAAATGTAGTTCTATAGATTAAAAATGAACAAATTTCATTTTCCAGCATGTTTTGAGGAACCAGACCATTTTATATTGAACTTCAAAACAGATTTGAGGGCAATGCTGGTGGAACTATTCATACAGCGGGGCAGACAGGACGGAGAGCCACACAATGAAAGATATTTGAAGAAGTATAACTACCTGTATCCTTCTCTGAATTCCTGTGGCTAGCTGTATATACTGCAAAACATAAAATCAACAGAAAAGTAGCGACCTTACCTCCACCAAATCTGGATTCATCTCCAAATACTTTATATTTAGGAAATATAAATACATATCAATCTGGGTGGCACCGTGGCACAGTGATAGATTTGCTGCCTTACAGCACCAGAGGCCTGTGTTTGATCCTGACTCAGGGTGCTGTCTGTGTTGAGTTTGTACATTTTCCCTGTGGCCGCTTGGGTTTCCTCTTGATACCCTAGCTTCCACCGACATTCCAAAGACATGCAGGTTTGTAGTTAATTGGCTTCATATGAACTGTGTACGATAGATATACTAGTGTATGGGTGATTGCTTGTCAGCGCTGACTTGGTGGGCCGAATGACCCGATTCCATGCTATCTCTCTAAAATTAAAACTAAAAATTAAATATAGAATAGTACTGAGGTGAAATCAGTTATCAGTTTTCCAAAATGTTCTGAAAAACTCAGGAATTTTGCCATCAAAATATTTTGGCTTGATGACCATGAAACAGAATTACTTTTCATTAATGACATTCCTCGGGGTTACCCGATCGATCAATCCATGGACTTGCAACAAACAACCAGGATGTATATAAAACAGAATGTGTAGCAAAGTTTAATCGTACACAGAGCTACTCGATGTATTTAATACAAAAGGTACACCTGTGATCTACTGAACTGTGCTAAGATAAACTTAAGGATGATACATCAACATATTAATAAATTCAAACTGAATTTATTGTACACTCAAAGGCAGATCGTCCACAGACATATGAAGAAAAAATCGAATTTTGCAGATGGTGGAATGGATCCAGTAATTAAAAACAAAGAACACAAAGAAGCTTTTGAGGCAATTTATAATGGTCAAAGTAATTTGCACTTCAAAACGAGCAGTAATAATAAATAATAATAATAAATTTTATTTGAGGGCGCCTTTCAAAAGTCTCAAGGACACCTTACAAAAATTAACAAGAGTAAAAAAAACATATTATCGGAATAAAATAAATAATAAATACATCACCAATACACAAATTAAAGACATAATTCGATCTAAAGACAAAAAATCAAAAACACAATGTGAAGAGAGAGCAGCGGCAGCCAAACCACGCCAGCGTCCACTCTCCCTTCCGACAGCCATCTTGGACACAAACTTAAATGTTCACTTACATACAAAAATCATCCCCCCACAATGGTTACCACTGTGGGGGAAGGCACAATGTCCAGTCCCCATCCCCAGTTCTCCCAAAGTCAGGCCTAATTGAGGCCTCCGCTATTGCCTCTATGGAGGCCCGATGTTCCTGGCCGTTCTGGCCGGGTGCTGTTGCCCTGGCGTCGGGAGAGTCCTCTCAGCGGCTAGGCCACCTGGAACGGCCGCTTCCTAACCGGAGACCGTGGCTTCCGAAGCCGACAAGGCCGTGCCGGTTTGGAGCTCCCAGGCTCCCGATGTTGAAGTCGGCGCCGCCCGCTCCGCTCTGCAAACCCGCAGCCCGGAGTTGATGAACTCGGCGGTCACAGCTCACCGGAGCTCCAGCGCGTCGATCCAGCGCGGTGACCCAGGCAAGGCATCGCCTGCTCCGCTCCGCGATAGCGCTCCAGCGCTGTGCCGCCACCGGAGCTGAGGTGCTGGGCGGTCCCCGCCAGGAAACGGCGCTCCACGCCCGCTGGTAGGCCACGAGGACGGGTCGACGGGGCAGCCCGGAGAAAAAGCTGCCTCACCGACCAGGTAGGGACCTAGAAATATAGTTACCCCCTTCACCCCACATTAAAAAGTCTAATTCTCCAACAAACAAAGCACAGGACTCATTAAAACTACCGAAAAAAAGTGAATTAAACAGACGGCTGCTGGTTAGCAGCCGTTCCCCAAGATGGCTCTGTAGTCGAGAAAGACACTGTAGTTGAGAAAGAAGTGTTCTGGTCAGATAACAGTTAATGTATATCATCATGATCGCCAGTAGATTGACCACCTTGATAGCCAAAGCATCAGCTCGCAATTTAGAGAAAGAGAATGTTGGAGGTTGTAACTACAGTCAGAATGGTACAATAGTGCTTTCTCAGTAAAGTAAAGGGAGATTATTAGAGAAATATAAGTTCTGGTTTGTGGTAATTTATTAAAATTGTGGGGTGTATTTTTGTACAGTCAATGGGTAGTTCAATATCTTCATGTCAGGTCACGGCAAGTTAAGTTAATTGTCATATGCACAATTACATTGAGTTACAGGTACAGGTCCACAAATTTAGTCTTATGGATGCCGACCATCTGGGTTCACAAATACTCCTAATACTGATTGACGAAACAAATAAGCCTATAACAATGATTGGTGACAATATAATCAGTCTGGAATCTTCCTTGGTCGCTGTCACAATGATTCAAAATATCTTGGCACAAGTTATTTAATGCCTGGTTAAAGTAGGCCAGATAACATAGCCACATTGAGTCATAGAGTGATACAGTGTAGAAACAGGCCCTTCGGCCAACTTGCCCACACCGGCCAACATGTCCCACCTACTGTAGTGGCCATTTGGCTTAAATCAATATGTTATAAATTATGGTAATTTGCCTTTTGTAATTTAATTTTGTCTGCCTGTAATTATGTGGGTGGGATTTATTACATAGCCAGGTTTGTTTGCTGCTGGGATTCTTGAGCAGAAGCTTGTAGTTTTTTAGTTTAGTCGAAGGAGCACGGGGGGTAAGCACAGCTTTCTACCATGCCAGAGTTTGACCATGAACGAGTTTGACTACGAGTAAGATCAAAATGTACTTAAACAAGAAGAAGTTTTGATGAATATCTGACTGTTTTTACTACATCTTTAAAGAAACTATAAATCAAGAGACTGTGTTTTGAGGATTTATCTTTGGATGAATTTGAATGTCTCATGGAGATCTCCCATGTGCAAAAAAGGCTATCTCCTTACCCCTTTTTCTTCAACATCGTGGCTAGAGGAAGAGATTCCTTGAACGATATAATAATCTCCCATTACATCTAGTCAAAAGCTACCTTACAGTCAGGAGGTGGTAGAATTGGTCCCAAAGAAGAGGGAGAGAAGATTGGGCTGGATCTCTGGAGAGAGATTACTGCCAAAAGAATTAGTTCCAGAAGAGGAACTGAAGACTGGTTCCTAGGAAGAGGAACTGAAGAAAATAGATCTCAGCCAGGGATTGGCTTCGAGATTTATTGCGATTTATCTAAGGGAGAAAATCTTCACCACAAAATCATGAGTGAAACAGCTATTGTATTATGCTGTGAATTTGAAAGCTGGAACGCTTTAATTCTGAACAGCTTCTTAATAAGTGGCAGTGAAAGTAAAGATCGATGTTGTGTTTTTGAAAAGATACAGGCTCTGAGAAGAGTCTGGAAAAAAGTATTAGAAGCAAGTTCTGCAAAGTTTTGGAAGGCAGCCAAGGGCGAGAGGGTGACTGAAGATCCAGGTGCCTGGCCTTGGTTTGTTTTGAAGCTGAGATAGGACACATTCTTTCTGAACTGAAGTCACTTCTATACTTTGTAAATATTTGGATGTTTTCTGAAAGTCCTGTTTGTTTTAGTTTCTTATCTGGTGTTTTGGAACATTCAGCAGCGACTGAAGCAAACTGAAGAGGTCACCTTTGTCCAATTAGCAGATTTGGCAATCTGCCAAGACCTGTTTAAATCCATGGACAAAATGGAGCAGGTGAGTCAGATGAGCTACAAGGTGGTGGAGAGAGGCCAAGATATGAGAAGAGACAAGTTAAATTCACCGAAAAAGCCCGAGTTGCATTTCTGAAAGAAAGCCATGAAAGAGAGAAACAAGTTATGGAAGAAGATGGTGAAGTTATTTGAAACCAGAAGAAACTAATGGAATCAGATGAGAATGTGAAGAAAGTACATTCTAATCCAGTTCAATTAATCAACCTTTGCCATGAGGTGGGGAAAAGCCATGCGTCATTGCTGGTTTTATCACTGCCTGAGGAGGGACGCGAAAGGCAAAATCAATGGTTTCAAGAGAAAACTGAATTTTTCGATGGTTTCATAGAAGAGGTGGAGGAGTGGTTTTCTGAAATTGTACCACAACTTACGCACTCTACAGTTGAAAGAGCTACACAACAAGGTGCTGAAATGGAAGAGGAGATTACACCACAAGATAGTGTCTCAAATGTATCTACACGAAGATCAGGACATAGATCTGGTTCTATAGCCGGTTCAGCGTCAAGCACATCTGCTCGAATGAAAGTTGAAGCTGATCTAGCCGCTCTCTCAATAGAAGCGGATGCCTTGGAGAATAAACATGGTTGAGCGACAATAAGAACAGCTGCAAGGAAAGATGAGGAGACAAGAAGACCAGCTGAAAGAAGAGATGATGCAACAAGAAGAAGAGAAGAGGCGATGAAAAGAACAGCTGGAACTAGCCACAAAGTTGTCAAATCGAAGAAGGAGATAATGGAAAGTTAGGGTTCAAGATGCGGCTCCAAAGCATCTGTGGGATGAACTCTTATTTGAGAAAAGGAAATACGCAAAAGGAAACAACAGCTAAATAAAATCTGCAGCCAGAGGATATCCGGCCTCGTGACTCAGAACTAGCACATAGCCAAAAGATGGACAAAACTTAATCTCAGCAACCGGGTGCTAGACCGAAGCAAATTAATCACGGGGCATCTGTCATGACTCGGGGCAAATCAACAACTCAGTACGCTTTTCCGAGGCCTGATACACAGGCTCGAACAAGCCAGTATGATTATCAGAGGCCTGTATATCATTCGTTTGCACCAAGCCAAGGATCTCAAGATGGATTGTAGATAAAAATGCTGGAGAAATTCAGCGGCTGAGGCAGCATCTATGGAGCGAAGGAAATAATCAACGTTTTGGGTCAAAACCCTTCTTCAGACTGATGTGGGGGTGGTGGGGGGGGGGGGGGCGGGAATAAGAAAGGAAGGGTGGAGCCAGTGGGCTGAGGGAGAGCTGAGAAGAGGAGGAGAAAGTAGAGAAGTCAATGTTCATACTGCTGGGGTGCAAACAGCCCAAGCGAGATATGATTAAGAAGGAGAAAAATGCAGCACCTCATATTTCGCTTGGGCAGTTTATACCCCAGCGGCATGAACATTGACCTCCAATTTCAGGTAGTCCTCATTGTCTCTTCCCCTTCTCAGCTCTCCCTTGCCCACTGGCTCCTCCTCTTCCTTTCTTCTCCCCCCACCCTACATCAGTCTGAAGAAGGGTTTTGGCCCAAAACGTTGCCTATTTCCTTCGCTCCATAGATGCTGCCACACCCGCTGAGTTTCTCCAGCACTTTTGTCTACAAGCGAAATATGAGGTGCTGCTTCTCCAATTTACGGTGGTCCTCACTCTGGCCATGGAGGAGGCTCGGGACAGAAAGGTTGGATTCGGACTGGGAGGAGGAGTTGAAGTGCTGAGCCACCGGGAGATCAGGTTGGTTATTGCGAACCGAATGGAGGTGTTCGGCGAAGCGATCGCCAAGCCTACGCTTGGTCTCACCGATGTAGAGCAGCTGACATCTAGAGCAGCAGATTGAATAGATGAGGTTGGAGGAGGTGCAGGTGAACCTCTGCTGCACCTGGAACAACTGTTTGGGTCCTTGAATGGAATCAAGGGGGGAGGTAAAGCGACAAGTGTAGCATTTCCTGCGGTTGCATGGGAAAGTGTCCGGAGAGGGGGTGGTTCGGGTGGGAAGGGACGAATTGACCAGGGAGTTACGGAGGGAGCGGTCTCTGCGGAAAGCATACAGGGAAGGAGATGTGAAGATGTGGCAGGGTCATGTTGAGGGTGGCGAAAATGTCGGAGGATTATTTGTTGTATGTGACGGCTGGTAGGGTGGAAGGTGAGGACAAGGGGGACTCTGCCCTTGTTACGAGTGGGGGGATGGGGAGTGAGAGCAGAGTCATGGGGTATAGAAGAGACCCTGGTGAGAGCCTCATCTATAGTAGAAGAGGGGAAACCCCGATCCCTGATGAATGAGGACATCTCCGATGCCCTGGTGTGGAACACCCTATCCTGGGTGCAGATGCGGCGTAGACGGAGGAATTGGGAGTAGGGGATGGAGTCCTTACAGGAAGCAGGATGGGAAGAAGTGTAGTCCAGCTAGCCATGGAAATCAGTGGGTTTATAGTGGATGTCGGTCAGTAGTCTGTCACCTGCGATGGAGATAGTGAGGTCAAGAAATGATAGGGAAGTGTCGGAAATGGTCCAGGTGTATTTGAGTGCCGGATGGAAGTTAGTGGTGAAATGGATGAAGTCAGTGAGTTGTGTGTGGGTGCAGGAAGTAGCACCAATGCAGCCATCGATGTAGCGGAGGTAGAGTTCGGGGATAGGGCCACGGTACGCCATGATCAATGATTGTTCGACATACCCTACAAAGAGGCAGGCATAGCTAGGGCCCATGCACGTGCCCATAGCTATGCCTTGTATTTGGAGGAAATGGGAGGAGTCAAACAAAAAGTTATTAAGGGTAAGGACCAATATACGGTCGAGGACGAAACGGAGGGCTTTGAGACCCTCCTGGTGCAGGATGGAGGTGTAGAGTGACTGGACATCCATGGTGAAGATGAGGGAATGGGGGCCTAGAAAACGGAAGTCCTGGAGTAGATGAAGAGCGTGTGAGGTGTCTTGAAAATAGGTATAGAGGGATTTAACCAGGGGGGATAGGATGGAGTCGAGGTATATGGAAATATGTTTGATAGGACACGAACAGGCAGAAACAATGGGTCTGCCAGGATAGTCAGGTTTGTGGATTTTGGGGAGAAGGTAAAATCGGGCCGTGCGGAGCTGGGGAACAATGAGGTTGGAGGCTCGGGAGGGCAGGGAGCCGAAGTTGATGAAATCAGTGATGGTGCTAGAGATAGTGGCCTTGTACTCGTCTGTGGGGTCATGGTCCAAGGATAAGTAGGAGGAGGTATCTGAGAGTTGGCGTGTGGCTTCAGCCTTGTAGAGATCAGCGTTCCAGACTAGCACGGAACCTCCCTTGTCAGCAGGTTTGATCACCCAGTCTGGGTTGTTCCAAGGAAAAGTAGGAGGAGGTGTCTGAGAGTTGGCACGTGGCCTCAGCCTTGTAGATCAGTGCGCCAGACTACCACTTTGTCAGCAGATTGGATCTTGTCGGCAAGATAGATTCCTTAAATTGACGAAGAATCAAGCTAAATTCAACAGGCTCATAGCTCAACGAAATCTCTCTTTCACTCTACCACCAATAGAATTTTCTACATATAATGGTGATCCTTTGCGGTATGAAGCTTTCATAATGGCATTTGACGAAGTAGTAGAAATGAAAATTACTGATGAAAAAGAACGTTTATGATTTCTGGCGTATTACACAAGCGGAAGTGCTAAGTTACTTGTAGAAAGTTGTCTAAATAGGCCTGAAAGCCAAGGCTATCAAGAGGCAAGAAGGTTACTTAACGAACGTTATGGTAACGAACAGAGGATTGCTAACGCATACATGAAGAAGGCCTATGCTTGGAAAGATATCAAGCCAGAAGAAAAAACACATTGACTACTCGCGATTCTTATGGTGGCCTGAAGGGGATGCACAACAAGATCATGTTGAATACTGGATGAAGGTACATCTCTTTGGAGCAGTGTCATCACGAAGTTGTGCAAACTTTGCATTAAAGAAGACCGCAGAGGACAATAAAGTTCACTTTCCAGAAGAAGTGATAGCCACTATGATATTGTCCAATTGTGATCTTAACATATTGTTTTTCAGTCAGGCACCTCAATTGGTTTGGAAGAGATAATATCATGTGGCGTGTATTTGTTAGTGCCTTGTTGTAGTTAAACCTCAGTTACAGGTAGAGAATTTATTTTCCACAGCATGATTGGGGAGCTTAATGTGAAGGGGACCTGAAATACAAGCTAGACTAATTTGTGCAACAGCACTTAAACTATCGTGGACATGAGCTTCAATAGGCTCATTTTACCTCTGCTATCCGTAAGTTCTCATTGGAATGATTATTTTGGGAAGCATTGAAGTAGATGTAGGATTTAATTAGAAATGCTTCATACGTTTGTTGTTGTGGGAATTGCCTGTCATTACATTACCTTCAGCTCTGCCAGGTGCAGGAGCCAATGAACAAACATCTGATACAAGAGATGTAATTTTCTCTTCCATGAGTACAATTACAATAGGTACCCATTATCCAGATAATTTTACCTTTTGTCTGTCAATGGACAATAAAAAATGACGCGACACAAATGAAACTTGTTGTAACTCATATAATTCTACCCAATCAATATTTGCAGCACACCATTTGATTTTGTACTAATTTTAGAAAATTGCTGTGTCAAAGCAGATTTATATTCCAGAATGGTGCTATTTGTACTGCTTAGGAATTTTGTGGAAAGGAGAACATGTGCTCCTTTCTGAAAAGCAAGCTAAAAGTTTTCATGAACAGCAATGCAGAACATTTGCCATTCCGACAAAGCAATGAGACTTGCTGTGATCTGAACAAACAGCTGACATGTGCACATCACTCAGGTTGATACCTCATAAATATCTGCTTATCCCTCAAAGCAAGTCAATTAAAAAAAGTAATAGTTCATGTGTCCCAAGGGAGTGCAGTAAATCGGATCCAACATTGCCTTAACGACAGGAAGCAAAGAGCAATGACGAATGGGTGTTTCTTTTTATTTTTTTTATTTTTTTAAATAATATTTTTTATTAGAAGTAGACATATTATAAAGTATAGTTGCATATTATAGTAAAAAAAAAATTCGTATACATCAGTCATACATTATTAAAATTTTCAATTGTCGATTACTTCTACTTCTAGTGGGTTTTTTTATATAGAAAAAGAGAGAGAAAAGTTACAAATATCAAAAAAAAACAAAAAAGGTGGAATGGATTACTTACAATACGTCATTGGAGATAGGTTCGTAGATTATAAAGTATGACTTTTCATCTAATCCTGAGTTCAAGTTTCAGTTGGGTTTTCGTGCCGGGCCAATCTATCCCGTCAGATAATTAATGAATGGAGCCCATATTTTATCAAAAAGTTCTTGTTTGTCCACGAATGGGTGTTTCTACAACAAGGAAACTGTTTTTCGTTGAGTTCAGTAGGGCTCAGTACTCAGCTCCTTTGCCACTTATAGTATGTGTTGATGGTTTAAACTTTAATGTGGAGTGATGGTAAGAATTTTGCAAATAATTCTAAATTCTAAAAGTTAGGAGAAAAGCTTTATAAAACCTAGACAAAATTCAGGAATTGGATAATGTGGTGAGTACTATTCTCCAACAAATTGCGAGACAATTATCATTTCCAGTAAGAGAAAATCTAACAACGTATTCTTGATATCCAATAATATCTGCAAACACAAAGTTCACTATAATAAATATATTGGAGTCCCCATTAACCGAATCCTGAACTGAAGCAACCACATAAATGCTGCACTTACAAGATCAGCATTCTTATTTCTTGACACCCCGAGCTTTTCATTCATGTAAAAGCCACAAGTTAAGTGTTAGATGGAATATTTGATGGAATATAGTGGCAGCAGTGCTGGAGACCCGAGTTCGATCCTGACTATTGGTGCTGCCTGTATGGAGTTTGTACATTCTCCCTATGACTGCGTGGGTTTGCTCCAGGTGATCTGATTTCTTCCCACATTCCAAATATGTGCTGGTTAGTAGGTTAATTGGCTTCTATAGAATGCCTTGAGTCTGGAGGATTTGAAACTTGGAGAACACAGAATTAGTGTACCTGTATTTATTGACTGGCGCGGACGTGGTGGGCCAAAGGGCCTGTTTCCATACTGTATCTCTAAACTAAACTAAACTAAACTAAAAAAGTACTGGATGATTTTACCTTCAACAACACTCATGAAGCTCAGAATCATTCAGGACAAAGAAGCCTGTGTAGGAAGGAACTGTAGATGTTGGTTTAAACTGGACAGACACAAAAAGCTGGAGTAACTCAGCGGGACAGGCAGCATCTCTGAAGAGAAGGAATGGGTGATATTTAGGGTCGAGACCCTTCTTCATACTGAAGAGATGCTGCCTGTCTCATTGAGTTACTCCAGCTTTTTGTGTCTATCTTCAGGACAACAAAGCCTGTTTGATTGTATCACATCCACCACTGTAAACATTCAAGTTCTCCGCCACCTGTACACAGTGGCTGCAGTGCGGACCATATAAGAATTGTGCTACAGCTACTCCAATGACACATTACAAACCACCAAGGTAGCAGCAAATAAGATGAGGGCTTTAAACCCAGAGGAGTACCCTCATCTGCATGTTTTTGTGCAGTTGCACATAACCTTAACTTGGAAATGTGATACCGTTGCTTCATTGTCACTTTGTCTGATACCTGTAACTTCCTACACAATTGCACCATGGGAGTACATTCATCAGATGTTTGTAGTGATTAAAGAGGACAGTTGACTAGCACCTTCTCAAGACCAATTAGACATGGGCAATAAATGCAGGCCTCATCCTCCAAAAAATAACTGAGCAAAAAGCTGGAGACTGGAAGAGATCTGGAGCTCATTGCTTGAAAGGCGAGGCCAGAATACCTCTTCACATTTATAAAGTATTTGGGATAACACTTCCAGAACTTAAAGATGAGAGTTAGGACCCAGTGAATTTTGTTCTTGTTCTGTCCAGGGGATAGGAGGTGAGAACAGAGGTGTGAGAAATAGATGAGATGGGTCAAGGCCACTGTGCTAGAGGGGAAGCCATGGTTAAGGAAGAAATAAATAATTTTGATGTTTCACCATCAGGGTATATTTGACAAAGACAGAGGAATTGGGAGAATTTTGGGGAGCAGATAATATGTACTTTGATTTGTGCCCTTATAAAAGCTACAGTTTGTAACTAAACACTGTGGAATCGAATTTCATGAGTAGAATAGGAAGCACAACCAAGAAAGTGTGTTTCTTGCTTACAACTGAAGATACATTTAATTTCAACTAAAATGACCCAGAGTAATAAGTAGAAAAAGGGGTACAAAAAATGTTTAAATACTTCTCATTCATTCATACTGTGACACAACCACAAATGCAAAGCAAACGTTTTCAGAATGCTTCAATGCAAAAGTATATATTTAAAGGAATTAGTGATTTTTACAGTATTCGTTTACAAAAGGCAGAATTAAGAATATGTTTTAGTTGTTTGTTGGTGTTATTTATGGCAGTTTATATCCTTTTAAGTATCTTAGTTTATCTGCTTTGATATTACAACCATAATATTGTTGCACAGATGTAATAGATTTGTAATGTGAGTCTGGAGTCTGGGCATCCTCAGGTCAAAATGGATCAAGACTACTGGATTGGAAAGGTTCATCATTATTTCGCTTAATAATGCCTCTGACTACATTTCTCTAAAGGTTTATTAAATGGAATTTTGTTAATGAAAATTGTCATTTAAAAATATAAACAAGTTTCATCGGGGTGGTAACAAATAATCCCCAATAACATTCAGGACAAGAATATTCTTTCACTGTCTACATAGTGGTGCATAGTTAAAAGTCTTTTACCATTTTCTGTAGACCGTTTTCTACTTATTACACCAGTAAAAATTAACCCACATTATAATAATATAAAGAACTGAAAGGAAGGCTTGGGTTTATTTATTTCCTTTTATGAGCTCAGGATATTGAGATTTATTTTACAGTCAATTAAGTACTTTTGAAGTGTAGCCACTGAGTAAAACAACCAATCTGAGCACAGTGTGCTTGCAATATTGGTGATGTACTAATCACCACATAATCTATTTGAGAACTGATGACTGATAGTTGAATAATTCCCATGATAAATTAAAAGCCATCATGATTTTGTTTTCTTCCTGTAACATAAACAGCTAACAGGACATTGGTTTATTTATTTAAAGCTGGCAAATATGACAGGTGCAGTTCTTCCTCAGCACTGGAGTGCTGGCCTTAGTAACTCATCAAGTTGAGTGTTATCAACTGAGCCAGGAGTGATATAACTATCTCACAAATAGTGGGATAATAGACTCACATAGCCCTTTTAATCCAAATTAAACATTTAAATCTAAAAGTTTCAGGATAGATTAAGATGCAAAAATGAGTTGTGTTGACAGTTAACAATTAAATGAGTCGTGTTGTATGGCGAAGGGTAAATGAGTCGTGTTGTATGGCGAAGGGTAAGTTGTTGCAATTAAGCCTACCAGAAAATCAGTTCAAGAAAACTAGTTTGTCCGCTACTAGATGATTTTGTTCAGCTTTTCCCTGGAGTCAGGCTGTTATCCAAAAAGATCTTGGTTGCACCTTTGGGAGTTCTGAGTTCCTGAGACTGGCTGAGACTGAATGATGCAGAGTCTAAATGACTTTGGAAGATGTTCTTGCACAAAATGTTTCTCCTGGGTCTGAGTGGTTTGTCAGAGAAAATAATGATACTGATGTTTTAGGCAGTAACAAATTAAGATGTAAGGGTATTTATCTGATGCAAGTTATGTCGAAGAGTCCAGAAAAATCCCATAAAATAGATCTACTGGATGCAAGTGTCTGCCGGCTGAATTACACAACTGAATTATAAACTACCACAGTCTATTATCACTGTTATAACCAGCATTGGTTTTTATTTTATCCATCAATTTGAAGGGCATCATTCAGGGAGGATGAACCTAAAAGTGATGTGTGAAATCATTGGTTATAATATTGGATTGCAAGCTAACTGAATTATTTGTGTAGAAACATGAGATAACATATCCAACAGTTAAGATTATTCATCATCATTAACTACTCTACACAAATCTTCACAATACCGTTACATGGAGTCATGAATGGTGGTAAACAATTGAACCACTGATAGGAGGTGGTAACTCCACAAACATTTCCAACCTCAATGACAGTGGAACCAGAGCACAAATGCAAAAGAGAAGAGGGAATGACAGAAACGGCAAGTGGCTGATACATTTTGGATAAATCCTATCAATAAATTTCCAGTGTTCATTCAAACTGAGAAGCATTTTGTTTTCAAAAAGTTGAAATAGTGTACCATTAATAATTTTGACTGTCAATCATAATTATTACTTTAAGTTTTCACCTCTTTAAGGATTGTTTAATTTGATTGACTGTTGACTGGGTTACAATAAGTTTTGTCAAATGTTCCAGAGAGACATACTGTGAAAAGCCCTTGAAAACACAACACACCTTGGTTTAAGATCCTTATTTCTCTCTTGTATGAGTCAGAGTGCTGTGCATAGATTTCACTGGAGTCAAGGAACCCATACATTATACTATTGAACTGTTACTGTCACACTCAATTCACTTCTATTCCAGTGTGAATAAACAGTTTTTGTTTCTTCAACCCTCCAGCAAATGGACGGTGATAAAAATAGGTTGCATGCCTCCTGCATCTATATTCAGTAATGATCAAGGTTCAGACACAAAAGGAATGGTCTTGTGTGCTTAGTTCTTCTTGCCATATTATTGAAGGAAAATAGTGGATGAGTTTGAGGGTGGGGTGGGGGGGTGGGGGGGGGGGGGAATGTTTGGTGATCATGGCAAATCAGAGTGAAATGACAACATGGCATAGGTTGTTTATTCTCTGCCGTGGGAGTCAAGAAGGATGCAGATCTCAGCCTGCTCAGAGTGATATTTGTTGAAAGGGAGCAGTAGTGGGTGGGGGGTGGGGGGGATTATTGGCTGAGGTTCATCTCATTAATAGATGGGGGGTGGGGTTGCAGATCACCACTATGGAGAATGCAGAGGAGAGCAGATAAGCAATTACATTTTTTTTTTAAACAACGATGGGACCTGCTTACGGAGTTAGTGCTTAAATAATGCTACTCTAGAGGCAGGATCTCTATTGGGTCTCAACCCGAAACATCACCTCTTCCTTTTCCTCAGAGATGCTTCCTGACCTGTTGATTTACTCCAGCATTTTGTGTCTATCTTCGATGGAAACCAGCATCTGCAGTTCCTTCTTACACTTATTAAGACTTAGTTGTTCTCAGCATATCCAGTGACAGAGGACTTGAGAACAACATGTCTTAAGTTCCCAGACCAAACTTTAAAGGTGAATTGCATTGTGGGTTCCATGCTTCTATTGTGTGTCTGTTAGGGAAATAATGTCCTTGTTATGCTGAATTACATTTACAGAGTGACTCAGTTTGGCCTAGAGACAATCACTGTTGCATCCCACTCTGAAGATAAACATTTTCTATTAAACTATGTTCACGGTATTCAAGTATTTTGGAGCAATCCACAGCTGATTTTCTGAACCTAGGCATATGTGCCTGAGAATTCATCTACTGAGCACTGGGTATTCTTTCAGTGTCATGCAATTGATTTTTCTCTCTGTCAATAAATGAAGTATATTAAAGAACATTTTCAAGTCAAGTCATGTCATTTGAGAGTTTTGACTTTTCACTTTAAGATAACTCACTCTTGTGACCCGCAAGTAACTTCTGTTTCAGGATCACACAGGCAATGTGAGCATTGCAGAAGACCATCGACTATGTTGTGCTGTTGGCGCTCATCAATAAAAAAGGTAATTGGTCCTCATTATGTCTGCTATTCCAGCTTGGGAATTTCTACACAGTAATGTCATTATCCTTGCCTTATTGTTGTATGAAATAGACAGAGGAATGTATTCACACTATTAGACCATTCATACATTGAAGGGCATTATTTGATAATACATTGAAAGTAAACTGTAGAAACACATGTTTCAGCTGTGTCTTATATAAGTTAACTTAAGCAGACCAAAATTGGACAATTAGATTCCATAATATCTGACTGAGCAGAGATGTGGGATGGTGCTAATAAGCAGGGGCGGAAAACCCGGGGGGGGGGCCAGAGGGGACACGTCCCCCCCATGTTTTGAGAGATGGGCGACATTCCTGCCAGGTTAACCTGCCTGGGCTTGCGGGAAATATGGCCAGAGCGGAGAAGCAGCGCTGTTATCCCGTCAGTCCAGACAGGGCTGTAGTTAACAAAGATCTTATAGCGGAGCTATAAGATCTTTGGTAGTTAACCCGGTGAGACAGGCACAGTTGAGCTGCATTTAGCGCTGGATTGAGCCTCCGAAGCCTCGCACGCATGTGTGAGTGTGTGCATGCGCGTGCGGCTGCCAGAAAATTGTGTCCCCCGTCCCCTCCATGTTTTGATAGTGAGTTCCGCTCTTGCTAATAAGTTAGTGTTACATCTAAATTGGGAGCAGCAGTGGTAATCCATTATCTGCAGTAGGATCACTCTCCTGTAATACAACACGATGAACCAAAGGGTGAAAATATCTCTGTAATATTCCCCATGTTTCAATCACATACGCCATGGGTTGTTAAGTGCGTTATAAGTTTTTCTTAGAATGAGAATGAAAGATAAAACTGTAGGTCCAATAATTCAATTAAATATTGCTATTATGATATGTTCAATCCACTTTCTATGTGGAAGTTGGGATAAGGAGGACTATGGCATTACATCAATGAACAAAATGACTTGGCACGAAAATCTGCAAGCACAATATGCAACAAAATTTGCCAATTGGTTTTAATGTTGGGTGAGCTATGATCCGCTTTAAAATTGTGCAAAGTCAAGAGAGCAGAGTTCAGATTCATTCAAGACTAAAAGCTGATCCCCAATCGGTCTTTGGCCCTTGTAACCTTTCCTTGTGTGAGCATCCAATTCTGGTCATGTCTACAAATTTCTTCACATTTTCTAAAAGGAATGTCAACCCTCTTTCTTCACCAGCAGTAGCATCAAGGTTCACCGAGGGTAGGTGGGAAGGGAGGTGTATAAGAAGAGCAAATAGATATATAAACATGGGATATGGCATGAAATCATTGCATTGATGGAATACCTCTGCTTCACCTCACTTAGAATAAAGTGCTTTTAGAATAATCATTCAAGAAGAGTTTTTACTCATACTCAGTTGAAGAAGATAGCTACAAATATATAAACCAGGTATAAAAAGTGTGTGTAAAACTGAAATAGATCGTAGACAATGTAATAAGAGCAGCAGCTGGTAGCTACAAATGTGTTGGGTCCGCCACATGGGAGGCCTGGTCCTCCAGCGCAACCCATTCCCTAATGCAATATTCCACCACTCACCCGTTCCCCCAATGCAACCCGTCCCTCCAACACAATATTGCAGCACTCACGCATAGTCGCCAACGTCTCATTTCCCCTCATCCCCCAGCTCTCCCTCCCCCTCCTCTTCACCATCCCTCTTCTTTCCCCGCTCCTCCTCCCCTCCCCAATCCTTCCCTCACCTCCCTCCCTCTCCTTTCCCCTACCCTCAGTCACTTCCTCCCTCAGTCCATAAATCCGCTCCCCTCCCTACCCCCCTCCTATCCCTCTATCCCCCACTCCTCACCCCCCCCCATCCCCCACTATACCTCCTGACCTCCCCTACTGCCCTCCTCTCCATCTATTCTCCACTTCCTACCTCCCCGACTCCCCCTCCTCTACCTCTATTCCCCATTCTCCCCCACTCTCGTCACCTCCCCTAATTTCCCCCTCTCACTCCCTACCCCTTCCCATCCCTCAATTTCCCCACACTCCCTCCTCACCTCGCAAGAATCTTTCCCCTCTCGTCCTCCTCTCCCCCAATCCCTTCCTCATCTTTCCCCTACCCTCAGTCACTCCCTCGCTCCATCCATCAAAAGCAGCATCTGCAGTTCCTTCCTCCACAGGTCATTCATTGTTAGCTATGGTTTAGATCCCATTGACTTGACGATTGGACCAGTTTGCATTGTGTGTGTGTGTGTGTGTGTGTGTGTGTGTGTGTGTGTGTGTGTGTGTGTGTGTGTGTGTGTGTGTGTGTGTGTGTGTGTGTGTGTGTGTGTGTGTGTGTGTGTGTGTGTGTGTGTGTGTGTGTGTGTCAAACTCCGCGCAAACTGCTCGGCCACCCTGTAACCTGACTCTCCCTCCCTCCCTCGGTCCGTCCCTGTCCAACCGCCCACTGCTGCCACTCGGCCCGTCCACGCCCTACCTGTACCCTACCTGTCCCCGGGCGATCCGGCTCGGGGCTGGAACGGTGCTCTGGTGGCGGTGACCTGAGTCCGGGGTTCGGCCACGGGCCTGTGGACGACGTCGTCAACAGCTGCGTCCGCTGGACTGGAGGGCGGCTGCTTCGACCACCCCGGGCCGCGGTGTTTGAGCCGGTCCGTTTGCTGGGTTCAGTGAGCCGCGGGACTGTTTGTACCATCGCCCGGTGGGGAATCGCCTCAGCGCAGAGGGAGAAGAGGAGGGAAGAGACTGCAGCCCTAAGATTTCTGCCTCCAACACAGTGAGGAGGTGCTTGGAGGACTCACTGTGGTGGATGTTAATTTGTGTTTATTGTTGTTTATTATTGTATTATTGTATGTATGACTGCAGGCACGAAATTTCGTTCAGACCGTAAGGTCTGAATGACAATAAAGGAAATTCTTCTTCATCTCTCTTCTTCTTCTTCTGCCCGCCCGCTGCTGCCGCTCGGCCCGACCCCGCCCCTGCCCACCCGCCTACCTGCCTGCCTGCTCATTGCCGCCGCCGGGCCGCAAGGGAGAGGGGAGGATGGAGTCGGTGTTCGTCACGGTGGGCACCATGAGTTTCGATGAGTTGGTGGAAAAAGTGTCCTCCGAGAAATCCGTGAGGGCGGTCGGGGGCCTCGAGCCTTCTGTTGACGGGACAATTTTGACTCCCGTAGCTGGTGGCAGGCAGGCCCTTTGTGTCGGGGAGATAAAGCTCTTGCATTGGGGGGGATCTCAGCTCCCCACGCCGGGCGTTCGACACCAGATCGGGACTAGTCGAAACATTCTGCAACTCACGAGACTGCGAGTTCCGCAATGTTAAAGTCTGCAGGCTGCCATTGGAGCATCGATCCCAGGCAAGGAATCAGCTCCGATGGTAAGTCCATGCCCCTTGTTGGACCTCAAAGTCAGTCCCGAGCAAGGCTTCCAGCTCCATGATGTTAGACCGCAGAGTGACCGGATACGACCCAGAAAACAATAGCATCTCTGGCAAGATAAGAGATTGAAAAAAGGTTTCCCCTGGCCCCCCACCCCCCACATAAAGCAAACCAGAGAACATTAACACAAACTTTTAAAACACACTAAAAATAACAAAAAAAAGACAAAAGGATGGACAGACTGTTGGCGAGGTTCCAAACAGTTGATTTTGGTAAGCCTAAGGTTTGGCTGATGTCTCTTACAGTTTTATTCTTGTTTCTCCGACTCAGAATGGCTTCTTTGACTTTCATTTGCACAACTTTAGTCCTCATGTTCATAAACAGCAATATAAGTTTCCAAAGGTGATGGAAAGATTGGAGGAAAGACTAGGTGCTGAGAGCTATCTTATACCTGCATTAAGGAGGCATTTAAACACACCTGATCAATTACAAACCTGTGAAGCCATGTGTCCCAAACATTATGGTGCCCTGAAATGGGGGGACTATGTATAAACACATTTCTACATGGTGAAACCAAAATGTATAAAAATACCCTTTAATAACATTTGACAATGTGCACTTTAACCTCATGTGATTTTTTTCTATTACAAATCACAAATTGTGGAGTACTGAGGCAAATAAATAAATGATGGGTCTTTGTCCCAAACATTTATTTATATAACTTGTATAACACTGACTATACCGACTGTAGTTTACATGGATTGTAATTTACCCTTAATTGGAAGCATTTAGTATTCTCAAATGTCATAACCTTTCTGCAGATAATACTGTGCCATTAAAATTAAATCCTTAGGGTATATTTAAGAGTCTTAGGCATATAAATTGCTTTGCTCCTTTTCAATGGTGTTGATACAGCATTGTCTATGTCTTCAAAGTTCAGTAAAGGTGGTGCCCAGAAGAGCATCGCCAGGTTTCTCAGTATAATGCCCCGGTACCTATTTCAACACCTGCTGCTTGACTGTGTTTGTAACTGTCAACACGTAATCTAACAACTTCAACCTCAGCTGTCAGCACGCAGGCACTGAGTATTCCTACATAGTCATATGTTATGTTGTAGCTATGTTGCTATGTTTCTACTCAATACTGGCAAGCAATACATTGATAGTTGGAGACTCAATGAAAGTCATGATGCAGAATGTTGCTGCTTATAGTTAGATTCTCACTTGGATCTAGTTACTGCTTGACTCCTGCAATGTTACAGGCATTAGTTTACACTTATCATTCAAAAGATGAAACTTGTCCCAGTGCCAATGCAGAAAGTATCATGTCCAAACAGTTATGAATGAAACTGAGCAGTATGTAATTTTCACCAAACATGTTTGCTTTTGTAGTTATGACTGAGTATCAATAATGATGTTGCTGATTATTATTGGATCCAACGCCTTCAATGACATCTTTGGGATTGTTAATCCTGGCTAAATTGGAGCAGCTAGGACTTCAAAACGGGGTCAAGTTTCAGAGTTGCTGGGAGATTTGGTCAAATTGGAATTACTCTCTGCAGAGCTGGGACAAGCTGCAGAGAGGTGCCAGGGTGTCTGGAACTTAGATACAATTTGCAAGCAAAGAATGGGAAGATCTGCAAACCCTGTCAATCTGATGCAAAATGCATAGAATGCTTTGGATAGCTGCAAACCAGACATACACCTTATAAATAGTTGTAAATAATGTTGCAGAGTTTGACTTTGCCAAGTGTTGATTGGATGAGGTATTGAGACTTGTCTGGGTTTTCTGTAAATCAGGGTAAATGTTTCTAGGTTGGCTTCCTCTCGAAGTCCGTTTTGAATACAATGTATGGAACTGTTGTATCATTGGGTTAGGGGAATGCCTGTTATGTATGGGGTTAATTGATATCTGTAATTGGGTTATTGAGAGACCACCCCCATGTGGTTTGGCACCTCGAGGTCCCGGGACATATAAAAGTCTGCGATCACGAGGCTCAGCGTCGATCTTCTGGAAGAACGCTCGGGACTGCGTGAACTTCTGGAGTGCCTCTGTCTGAGCAAGGCTTAGACGGCTTGAACAGGCGGATACGAGGATCGAACCCGTGGTGGGACAGGTACAGTGTTTGATCTGTGGCGCGCATTTGGTAAAATAAAATTTAGTTTTTTCAAGTGCTTGATTCAGTGTTTTTACTGAAACTAGACTGGGGGGAAGCTTAGAAACGAGCAATTATCAGGATGAGGAGATTGGCATCTAGCATCCACATCAATCTTCCGTTTTTCATCCCCTGATTGCCATCCTCACATTTAGTAAATTCCCCTGACACGCAGCTCAATTCAATGATGTGTACTGATGTCAATGGTCACATCACCTTTGGAATCTAACTGTCAGACATTGTACAGGAGTAAGACAATGATTCACTGTTAGTTTTCCTCCTCCCCACTTCCCTCCCATTCTCCCCCCCCCCCCCCTTTAATCTCAAAACTAGATGGAAAACACAAGAGAATAATGTTTGATGGGCATTACTGAATTTTGGTTTCAATACATGTCATTTTTAAATAAGTCTATTCTTCAGACAATATATACATTAAAATAATGTTTTTATTTTATATATAGAAAAGAAATGTATAAAATAATTATATATATGTATTATATATTTATATATACATATGTATATATATATAACACATTTATATGATTTATACATTAAAATAAACCCTAAAATTAGGTTTATTTTTGACTATTTATTATTGACAATGCTCTTTCAGTGCTAATCAAACAAGGTGATGAAGAAAGGTTAAATGCTAACAAATAATCAGATGCCTTGTATCATTCAGTATTTGGTACTTTGCCGAAACATGGCAACATCATTGAAACACTTCAAAATTGTTCAGCACCATTTCATTTTCTACCGTGAGGGGAATGATAGTTCAAAGGCATTATAAAGCAGCAGAAATATAAGGTTGTAAGTGTCCTTTAGTGTTAGGTTTTAATTAATGGCAGTAACAGTGAATATATTCTTCATAACCTTTTTCAAAAAAAGTTTTATTTTAGAATCTCAACACCTCTTCAGTGCTGATGAGTCAAGTTTTCTTACATAATTATGCGATAGCAAATGGCTATGAAAAGAGTTCATTTTGTGTGTTCTACTTATTTTGAAGGTTAATAAACAAATTCCAGAACAAAAAAATGAAATCAGGACAATGGGACCTTAGCTCAGTGCATTTATTGCTGCACTGGTGGCTGCTCCCAGTACACAATGGCAGGCCTGTAAGATTCTGAGATGCATTCAATTAATTAATGTTCAACACCTCACATTTAAACATTAAAGACTACTTGTATTTGTTACTAAAAATACTTAATAAATCACCCTTCTTTAGAACTAGTTAATAACATAGCTATTTATTATCAATAATTATAATTTTATTAATTACAGATGAAAGTCTGTATTGAAACCTTCACACTAAAGTCACAGTGATATCTTTCCACAGTATTCTGGAAAGAGGTTAACTACAACACTATGCTGCAAAGGTGCTTCATTTGCTGCAAAGTGTTTTGAGATGCCTTGAGGTCCTGTATAGTACAGATGCAAGTTTTTCATTCCACTCTATAGATCAAAAACTACATTAGAAGCAGACTTTGTCTTTATTAGCCTGATTAATGAGTGGAAGCAGTTCACAGAAGATGCACGACACTGATCTGGCATCAGATCCCGCATTATGAGGGAAAACAGGAGATACCAGAGCATCCCAGCAATGATAAATGACCGAGAGCTGACCTAATGGTTATACATAAGGTTAAATGAGGAACACTGAATTAAAATGCGACCCTGGGACATGAAGACAAAGGGTCAAATCTAAACTTCATATTATCATGAACTCTATCTTAATGCATGCAAGGTCAACACATTGGGTGGACTCACAAATACTGGTGGAATTTGTAGCTGGAATTAATTTACGTAATGTTCAGTTGCAATGAAGAAGACACAGAAATGATGGTGCTAAACTGAATTGATGGGAATTGCTGTTTATCCATTAGGTAAATGTGATGAATCTAGCTGTTTAAACTATGTAATTTATTAAAACAAACACAGAACACAATGCCTTTAATAATGATTTAATGTAGTGTGCTCCTTGCTCATTTTTACACAGTAGAATCTGTTTATTATTATAATAACCATATAACCATATAACAATTACAGCACGGAAACAGGCCATCTCGGCCCTACAAGTCCGCGCCGAACAATTTTTTTCCCTTAGTCCCACCTGCCTGCACTCATACCATAACCCTCCATTCCCTTCTCATCCATATGCCTATCCAATTTATTCTTAAATGATACCAACGAACCTGCCACCACCACTTCCACTGGAAGCTCATTCCACACCGCTACCACTCTCTGAGTAAAGAAGTTCCCCCTCATGTTACCCCTAAACTTCTGTCCCTTAATTCTGAAGTCATGTCCTCTTGTTTGAATCTTCCCTATTCTCAAAGGGAAAAGCTTGATCACATCAACTCTGTCTATCCCTCTCATCATTTTAAAGACCTCTATCAAGTCCCCCCTTAACCTTCTGCGCTCCAGAGAATAAAGACCTAACTTATTCAACCTATCTCTGTAACTTAGTTGTTGAAACCCAGGCAACATTCTAGTAAATCTCCTCTGTACTCTCTCTATTTTGTTGACATCCTTCCTATAATTGGGCGACCAAAATTGTACACCATACTCCAGATTTGGTCTCACCAATGCCTTGTACAATTTTAACATTACATCCCAGCTTCTATACTCAATGCTCTGATTTATAAAGGCTAGCATACCAAAAGCTTTCTTCACCACCCTATCTATATGAGATTCCACCTTCAAGGAACTATGCACGGTTATTCCCAGATCCCTCTGTTCAACTGTATTCTTCAATTCCCTACCATTTATCATGTACGTCCTATTTTGATTTGTCCTGCCAAGGTGTAACACCTCACATTTATCAGCATTAAACTCCATCTGCCATCTTTCAGCCCATTTTTCCAAATGGCCTAAATCACTCTGTAGACTTTGGAAATCCTCTTCATTATCCACAACACCCCCTATCTTGGTATCATCTGCATACTTACTAATCCAATTTACCACCCCTTCATCCAGATCATTGATGTACATGACAAACAACAAAGGACCCAACACAGATCCCTGAGGCACCCCACTAGTCACCTGCCTCCAACCCGACAAACAGCCATCCACCATTACCCTCTGGCTTCTCCCATTCAGCCACTGCTGAATCCATCTTGCTATTCCTGCATTTATACCCAACAGTTTAACCTTCTTAACCAACCTTCCATGAGGAACCTTGTCAAAGGCCTTACTAAAGTCCATATAGACAACATCCACTGCTTTACCCTCGTCAATTTCCCTAGTAACCTCTTCAAAAAATTCAAGAAGATTAGTCAAACATGACCTTCCAGGCACAAATCCATGTTGACTGTTCCTAATCAGACCCTGTTTATCCAGATGCTTATATATATTATCTCTAAGTATCTTTTCCATTAATTTGCCCACCACTGAAGTCAAACTAACAGGTCTATAATTGCTAGGTTTACTCTTTGAACCCTTTTTAAACAATGGAACAACATGCGCAGTACGCCAATCCTCGGGGACTATTCCCGTTTCTAATGACATTTGAAATATTTCTGTCATAGCCCCGGCTATTTCTACACTAACTTCCCTCAATGTCCTAGGGAATATCCTGTCAGGACCTGGAGACTTATCCACTTTTATATTTTTCAAAAGTGTCAGTACTTCTTTTACTTTGAAACTCATAGTATCCATAACTACTCTACTCGTTTCCCTTACCTCACATAATTCAATATCCTTCTCCTTGGTGAATACCGAAGAAAATAAATTGTTCAATATCTCCCCCATCTCTTTTGGCTCTGCAGATAGCTGCCAACTCTGTTTCTCCAATGGACCAATTTTATCCCTCGTTATCCTTTTGCTATTAATATAGCTGTAGAAACCCTTGGATTTACTTTCACCTTACTTGCCAAAGCAACCTCATATCTTCTTTTAGCTTTCCTAATTTATTTCTTAAGATTCTTTTTACATTCCTTATACTCCACAAGCACCTCATTTACTTCATGCTGCCTATAATTATTGTAGATCTCCCTCTTTTTCCGAACAAGATGTCCAATTTCCCTTGAAAACCAGGGCTCTTTCCAATTTTTACTGTTTCCTTTCAACCGAACAGGAACATAAAGATTCTGTACTCTTAAAATTTCCCCTTTAAATGTCCACCATTTCTCTTCTACATCTTTCCCATAAAACAAAATGTCCCAGTCCACTCCTTTTAAATCATCTCGCATCTCATCAAAGTTAGCCTTTCTCCAATCAAAAACCTCAACCCTAGGTCCAGTTCTGACCTTCTCCATAATTATATTGAAACTAATGGTATTGTGATCACTGGACCCGAAGTGCTCCCCAACGCATTCCTCCGCCACCTGTCCCGTCTCATTTCCTAACAGGAGGTCCAGCACTGCCCCTCCTCTAGTAGGTACATCTATGTATTGCTGCAAAAAACTATCCTGCACACATTTTACAAACTCCAAACCATCCAGCCCATTTACAGAATGTGTTTCCCAGTCTATGTGTGGAAAGTTGAAATCTCCCACAATCACTACCTTGTGCTTACTACTAATATCTGCTACCTCCTTACATATTTGCTCTTCCAATTCTCGTTCCCCATTTGGCGGTCTATAATACACCCCTATAAGTGTTGCTACACCTTTCCCACTTCTCAGTTCCACCCAAATAGCCTCCCTAGATGAGCCCTCCAATCTATCCTGCCAAAGCACTGCTGTAATATCTTCCCTGACTAGCAATGCAACACCACCACCTCTTGCCCCTCCAATTCTATCACACCTGAAGCAACGAAATCCTGGAATATTTAGTTTCCAATCACAGCCCTCCTGCAACCATGTTTCACTGATCGCCACAACATCATACTTCCAGGTGTCTATCCAGACTCTAAGCTCATCCACCTTTCTTACAATGCTCCTAGCATTAAAATATGCACATTTAAGAAACCCCCCGTCTCTTCTTCTCTGTTTATTTCCTTTTTTTTCTTTCTCCTCTTGTGTCCGAGTGCTTCCCTTTTCTGCTTCCTGCCTCCCATTCTGTCTACTAGCTTTCTCTATTTGAGTCCCTCGCCCCAACCATTCTAGTTTAAAGTCTCCCCAGTGACCTTTGCAAATTTCCCCGCCAGGATGTTGGTCCCCCTCGGGTTCAAGTGCAACCCATCCTTTCTGTACAGGTCCCACCTTCCCCAAAAGAAGTCCCAATGATCCAGAAACTTGAATCCCTGCCCTCTGCACCAGTCTTTCAGCCACGCATTTATCCTCCACCTCGCTCCATTCCTACTCTCACTCTCACATAATCTATTATATTCACATCATGGTCAATGCTACTTCATGGTTCATGACTGGATGTAAATGTATTCCTGAAGGAGAGCATCTCTGGCATCTGGTAGATTTTGTTTCCATAGTTTCCCCAGTTTTAAACGATTGTTAATGTATTTCTGTCCCTTTGAGGAGGTAAGACAAGAATGGTGAGGTTTTCAAATCTTGGATGACATGAACATAAAACATAGAACATAAAACATTACAGCACAGAAACAGGGCCATCAGCCGACAATGTTTGTGCCGAGCATAATGCCAAGCTAAATTTACCTCATCTGCCTGAATATAATCCATATCCCACTATTCCCTGCACTTCCATGTGTCTATCTAAAAGCCTGTTAAATGCCATTATCATATCCGCCACTTCTGGAACTGCGTTCCAGGTCCCAAACACCTTCTAAGTAAAAAATTCTTCCCCTGCATATCTTCTCATATAACCATATATGGCTAATCCTTCCTCTGTCAGAAGAACCTGTCAATCTCCTGATGCTGTCAATCTTAAGGATCTGTCAATCTTAAGAAGCAAGATGCTGTACTAAACTTTATAGATAACGTATTGCTGAATCGTCGAATAGTGGGGTATATATACATGTACTGAAATCAGCGTCCCTTTGTGTGGGACTTCACTGTATAGTCTGTTATCAGCAAACTGTAAAGAATTTTTACCACACCCCCCGGCGTAATAAAGAGATTACTGCTTATACTGAGTTTATTTGCATTTCTGCCTGTTTAAGAATATTTGGACTATGACATTGGTGTTGTCGGCAGCTCTTGCTAGAAACAATCACCGAAGACTGAGTAAGAGGCTACAGTTTGGCCAGGGTCTCGAAGGGGGAAGAAAGTGTACTATCAGATCCCTTGAATCTGACCTCCTAAGAGTTCTGGGAACATTGTGGTCCTTCGTTCGAAGTGATCTGGTTTCTGCCCAGATCTTTCAGAACAGACAACGCAAGGTAAGACAATTTTTGGGATTGTTGACTCAGACTAAGTTGGCTGTCTGAATTATTAAGCCGATATATTGGGCCAGTAATGGGATAGGCTCTGGATAAGAGGAATGTGCGAGCTTCGGTACATGTGGGTGCTTGGTACATGTGGGTGCTTCAGTATATGTGGGTATTCCGGTACGTGGGAGCTCCGGTACAGCATATGTGTTATTTGGATCCAGGGAAAACGTAAAGATTGCATAATGTATAAAAAAAAGAGAGAATATGGTTGGCCAGCATAATATTTAAGATTGGTATGTAAAAATGGAAACCTAAGCAAAATATCCCTGTTATCCCTTATATCCCTTGTCTGACATAGTGAATTTGTTAACAGAGAGAGGGAGGGGGGGGGGGGGATAAGGAACAAATTTGGGGAGATAAATAATTGGGAATAGTATGGAATGCCTCCCCCGTGCCCTGGCCACCAGTCACCAACAGCAGGAGCTACGACACTCAGATCCCGGGAAGAGGAAGGGGCTCCAGTACGCCTACAGGGAAGGGCACCCCCAGAAGAAGGAAGAACTGCTAAAGAAGATGAGGAAGAAGAAGGGAGAGGGCTTAAAGCAGAAAAGGAAGAGCAGTGAAAGAGTTAAACAACACAGAGCACCAGGAAAGAGAAACAGCAGATAAATAAGAAGATTGAAAAGATAAAGCAAGATGTCAAGCTGGTGGCTTTTGAGGCACTGTACCTTAACTACCCCGCAAGAATCGAGGTTGCTCACTTATGCCCCAAGAACTTTAACATTTTGAAGCCAACAGTTGGTACAGTTTAAAACAAAGTTGAAATAAAAGAATGACCTGTTTGAAAAACAGAGCCCGTCTAACTGGTGGAGAGAGAGGGGAAAGTCTGAATAATCGGGCAAGTGTGAGGTGTGGCAAGACCCTAAATGACAGGGAATCGGACCAATCCCATTTTTGGGCTTGGTTAATTTCTACCGGCAGTGGATACATTGGTGTCTCCGCCAGGGCACAACAGCAATTCTCTCTAACTCTCACACTACAATGAAAATATGACTTTCGCAACTTAAAACCAGCACTTGCTACTGCACCAGCCACTGCATGCCTTAACCCTCCTAGTCCAACTGGCCATTATTAAGTGCAATGCCCATACATGTGGCCACAACAATGTCTCCCGCTGACATTATTGCCCACACAGCAGGTTACAAATTCTGCACATTGGTCCCCAAAGAACCAAAGGTTCTAGTAGACATAATGGCTCTTTCAGACAAGGGAATGTAAAGTTAATTAATTAAGTTGTGAGGATTGTTGAGAATTGTAAAGAAACAGCAACAAAGTGCTTCAATTTGTTTTCTGTGTAAAATGTAAATCAAGACAAATGCATTTGCGACAATTGAAATTCATTTTAGCAGGGATATTAAAGGGGTATTCAGGAGGGGCTGTGCAATGTTATTACAAAATTATGCCTTCCTGCAACTTTCATATTAAGTTTGTATTGATAAGGAGGGAAGAGAATGTCGAAAGTAGCTTACACTTTGAAGCTTTAAATGAAATGACGTGTTCAAGAGAGAGAGAGAGTCCAGAGTGTGTTTTGGATTGAGACCGTTCTTCAGTATGTGTTGTATTTATGAATAAATTATGAAGATTTTTGGTGAATGGCTGGCTGACAAATAACAATTTCCTCTGATACAGCCTATATCAATATTACTAAAAGTCTGATCTTGACCTGTTATTCTGCATATCGATTTTAGAAAAAACGCTGCCACTTACGGCTGTGATTTTTGGCCATCTTACTCATGATTTTTGGCCATATTACTCAGAGTCCCCCTCTGCTGCGCAGGACAAGAGGATTTTTGCCATCGATGAAAAATAAAAGAGTTATTAGTGTTTAAAAACTGTTGAAACTGTTCTCTCTCCTGAAGGCCACGCCCCTTCCAGAGGGACTATCAAACCAGGAAATGTTGAGTGCCTCAGTCAGTCTCTGCAAGATGGGGGAGTGAGAGGCTCACGTCTCTCAGTCTGAGCTGTGAATAACACTGAACACATGTCTACTAAACTGTGAGTGGATTTACTGATCTGTCAGTGCCCTTAATGTGGTTTGAAAATATAGTTTGGAAATGCTAAAGCTGTGTTGCCTTTGGTTTGGAAATGCTAAAGCTGTGCTGCCTTTGGTTTGGAAATGCTAAAGCTGGGTTGCCTTTGGTATGGAAATGCTAAAGCTGTGTTGCCTTTAGTTTGGAAATGCAAAAGCTGTGTTGCCTAATTAAAGTTGTCTTGACTAATTAAAGTTGCCTTGCCTAATTAAAGCTGCCTTGCCTAATTAAAGTTGCCTTGCATAATTAAAGTTGCCTTGCCTTATTTAAAGTTGCCATGCCAAATTAAAGTTGCCATGCCAAATTAAAGTTGCCTTGCCTAATTAAAGTTGCCTTGCCTAATTAAAGTTGCCTTGCCTAATTAAAGTTGCCTTGCTCAATTAAAGTTGCCTTCTATATAATTAAAAGTCTAATCTTGACCACTTCCTGTTTGCGCTTTATATTGATTTTAGAAAGAAACGCTACCACGTACGGCTGTGATTTTTAGCCATCTTACTCAGTCCCACCCCGCTCATCAGGTGGCGAAGATTTTCCCATCGATGAAAAATAAAAGAGTTATTAGTGTTTAAAAAATGTTGAGATGCTCTCTCCTGTCAATCACGCCATGAAAGCTTCTGGTGGGACCAGGGAGGGACTATAAAACCCAGAAGTGTGCGTGTGACAGTCTCTGCAAGATGGAGGAGGGAGAGGTCATGACTCGCTGTCTTTAATGGCCTGGCACCCTGCTTGAAATGGTATGAAACTGCACTTGAATTTGGTGGCCTTGCACCCTGCTTGAAATGGAATTTCAAGGAATAGCCATGAGTCAACTACCAGCCCACCAGCCGTGAGTGAGTGAGCTGCCAGCACAACAGGCTTGTGTGACTGAGCTGCCAGCCCAATAATCCATTCGGCCCACAACGTCCATACTAGCCCTCTGGAAACCAGTCCCTTCAGACCACAACACCCATACTAGCGCTCCAGAAAGCGTTGGGGGACCAGCCCTCCCATGTAATGCTGGGACCCAACTGGTCCCACTTAGTCTAGTATATATATTAAGCTTTGGGGAATTATAAATCATGTGGGATGAGTGTATTCAGCCCCTGAACATAAACTGAATATAATAAAGGGAGCTGCTTTGCCATGAATTAAAACAATATTGACTGGCCCCGGAAGCTGAAGAAGGGATAGCTATAGTCTTAATGATTGACATTGTAAAGAGCTGCATCTCACACAGGTTGAAGCACAAGCATCTTTATTGTTCAGGGCATCGTCATCTAAGCAGTACATTACACGTTCTCACTACTGCAGTTGCTGGCAGGCAGTGGGCAAGTTCTTACACTATGAATGTTATAATTAGGCAGAGTTATAATTACTAAGCATTCTAATTGGCTAACATGCAATAGCCAATCTACAGACATGATTGTTTTAATGCAAATTCTGTGTAATAGACCCCGAAAGTGGGAGAACGTAATGACGTATTATTCTGTCATCTATAACGACAGAAGCCAACACCTTTACTGTAATTGATCTATGTTCAATCTTTTACCCCATATCCCTGCATAAAGACCGATAACCTATTGTTCCGTAGCTTTGCCAGCAGTGGTGGAATAACATGCCAGCCTGTTTACACGCTGTAACAGCGAAGGGCTACAATTATGGAATGTTAAGCAGTGAAAATAGCTGCTGTAATGTAAACAAGCTTCTTTATCTGATTAGGATTTTGGGTCTGTGCCATAAACCCTTACGAGCTCAAGGACAGATTCAAAACCAAATTACTGTCGGACACATGATGCTTCTAGTTCAGGGTACCTTGTAACATTAAATTTATGGATGTTAATCTCTTAAAGAAGATAAAGACTAATCTGCAGATCCCACAGTCATGGATAAATGGCATGAAGCAATTAACGGGGACATTTGTATAAGAGTTTACAGTAACAGACTGAAATGTATGAAGTTTGGAAATCTTTTTTATTACTCTTCATTTTTTATATAAGGTCTGCATAAAGATAGTTGACATCTCCATTCTCAATTCTTGATAATCTTTGTATGTAATCATGTTAACTGTTTTACGAATATTGTATGTTAAAAAAAAATTCTTACTATGAAATGTATTGATCATAAAGATCAACAAAAATGGCACATATTATAATAATAAGATGATTGTGCTGATGAATTCCTGATGAATCCTCTAATATAATGACCTTGCTACCCACATTTCCCAAGAAATTGAGAAAATCCATAAGGTTGACAGTGACATGCATGGGTACAATGAAGTAAATGGAAGATGCTGGCCATTCAGTTGGCTTGATGGACTGAAATACTATATTATACTATGGCTCTATTGTTTTATTAATTATTGCTCTAATTTTTATTGTTAATTTTTTTGCGGCCATTATGTAGCTACCGGGGATTGTGAATGTTATCATAAACAGATAAAGAGGAAGGAATGTGGAAGTTAATAATGATTTAAAGATTCAAAATGGATTCCGCTGAAACTAAGACAGACTTTCACCGTCTTCTATTAAATTGCAAAGCTAGTGAAAACGCATTAACCTTTGCTTTCACTACATTAAGAAAGCTAGCAGACTGTTGATGTTCCCTTTCCAATAACATAAGCGAGATAACAAGCACAACTTCATGAATTTCTCCTCTACAACATAAACATAGGAAATAACTCAGATTAACCCTTATTCCACCAGATTATGATGTGCGTCATAACTAGAAAAAAACCAAAATGCTTGTTCTGCAGAAATATAACCTTCTCATATAACCATATGTGGCTAACCCTTCATCTGTCAGAAGAACATGTCAATCTTCTGATGCTGTCAATCTTAAGGATCTGTCAATCTTAAGAAGCAAGAGGCTGTACTAAACTTTATAGATAACATATTGCTGAATCGTCAAATAGTGAGGTATCTATACATGTACTGAAATCAGCGTCCCTTTGTGTGGGACTTCTCTATATAGTCTGTTATCAGCCTACTGTAAAGAGTTTTTACCACACCTGCCTGGCGTAATAACAAGATTACTGCATACAGATTTTATTTGTGTTTCTGTTTGATAAAGGATATTTGGACCACGACAGTGAGTACGGTGGCGAAAAATTGTAGCGCTATCATGTGCCATTTTTGCGCGAATAAAAACAACGCAAACCGGAAGATAACAAGATGAGAGTATTAGTTATGTATAGATAGATAAAGGCAGATAACATCACAATATTGCACTTAAAACATAAAGGAAAGCAATAAGAAAGTTCACATTTTCTTGAAAAACATTATGTCATTCAATATTTTCAATTTGTTGTGAGTGAAATCAAAGTTAATGGATATTAAATATTTAATAGGAGATAAGAAATATATTTGTATCACTGCTCACCACCTCCCCATCTTTCACAAAATCTGATGTACATAAATGCTTAGTTTTAAGAAAGGTCTGATGCTGCAATGTTCTAAAGATTAAAAAGAGTAAAAAATTAGTAGCTGAACCATTAAGATTGGCTACTAAATAAAGTCAAATGGGTCTCATATGTTCCCTCCAGAGGACATGAGAAGAGTTGATCTGAAAGTAGCTAAATTTAGAAGAGACTTTAGGAATTCAATTCTTAAGAGTTGTAGACACCAGCCATCTGCCTATTGACCTTTGCATTTCACAGGATGTAGCAGGATGTAACAAATAAAAACAAAAAATAGTGGAATTAACCAACATGTCAGGCAGCATCTCTGAAAAGCTAGCATTTCCAGTTGATGGCTTTTCATCAGAATGGTATTTTACCAGTTAAACACGCTGAAAAAACCATCTAGCAAAAAACCATAAATTTTGGCGAAGAAATTAATAATATTACTTGTAAGCCATGGCAAAAGGTAAATTACCCTGATACCTTGTCAGATGGAAAATGAAAGACACAATGTGCTGAGTAACTCAGTGGGTCGGGCTGCATCTCTGGAGAATATAGATAGGTGGCGTCTTGGGTCAAGACTATTCTTCTGACTGAAGTTACTTCAGCAATTGGTGTCTTTTTTTTGTGAGCCAGCATCTATTGTTTCTTATGTCAACCTCTTGTCAACTAACCCTGTTGAGGTGGTATTCTCAGTCATCACATGGAATGTAACAGGCGTCATCTGTGGAAACAAAAATCAAGACCTAACTCGCTGCTCCTGGAATTTGTGGATCAATGTGGTCTTGTGCAAACTACTTTGTAAACTCAGAAAATTTCTGTCAAAGATTACTTTAATAGTTCAATATCAAAAAAGGTATAAAATATTCCTTTATATGTGCAGTTTACTTAGTCTCTGAAGTATATTAGGAAGCACTGCACATAAGAAGTATATATATGACCAACTAGAACAAAATGAGTGCAATTTTCCAAATTTGTAGGGAGTTTAAATGTAACTTTTTTTTAATATGCCTTTTAAACTGTAACATCCTGAATATCATCAATTTATAGCTTATGAAACAATCCATTTGGAAATTAATCTGATATTTTGAGCAGCACGTTATAGATTTGCTGTTAATATGCTCTACCTCTGAAATAACAGGAGATAACAACAGATAGATGAACGTTCTTTGTATAACATTGTTGTGATATATAGATCAAGCTCATGAATATCTCATACAACAGAAATGCAAACACAATAATATTTTGTATTTATTAAAATACTGGAATGGTCCCATAAATTAAGTTATTTTTAATATTCAATGCAAGAAACAGCAGCATTTAATATGCTTATGGAAAATAAGTAGTAGAATAATCCTGAAGTGCTTCTGCCATTAAAGGTCATAGTTTCAAGTTTAAGTCCACTTAAATCTAGCAGCTGCAATCATCAATTTCCAGTCAGCCTAATGGACGAGGCTTTTTACAAACCTTACAGATTATTTACTTTATCAAGAGCGAGGAATTGACGTAATTGTAATAAAAGTGTGAACCTTGCTCATCGATAACAGAGCAACAAAGTACTTATTGAGCACTCTAGTTTTGATTCCTCTCCCTGGTGGATTGTCAATGAAGTAATCAGAAACAAGCCCCAAGCAGAAATAGTACAATGTTGAAGAAAAGTTAGTGTAAAACAGGATGTTGATTTATTTTGCTTTCATTATTCGTGTGACCCACTTCTATGTGGTATTCTCTGTAATTATATTCTACAAATTCTTGGACAATAACAAAAGTCTAAATGTCAATGTTGGGGGAGTCCAGAACCAGGGGCCACAGTTTAAGAATAAGGAGTAAGCCATTTAGAATGGAGACGAGGAAACACTTTTTCTCACAGTGTGGTTAAGGGCCTGTCCCACTTACTTGTCCTTGGCATGCAAATTACGCGACCTCGTGGTTGCGTTGAAGTTGCACAGGCATCGTATGGCCGCGCGGGGCCGGTCCCACTTAGAAGCGCGGAGGGGTATGTAGTTGTGCGCGACATAGAGCGGGGCTCCGAAATTTTCGTAGTGAACGAAATCTTCGCGCGCCAACGGCCTGTCGCTGAACTGATGGCCAAAGTGGGACAGGCCCAAGACCCTGGCATGACGCAACGTCTCACCTTCAACACCAGCAGATGCAGGGAAACAATCGCCGAACTCGGCCTGGGGTTCACGGCAGTTGCGGTCCGGATCCGCCCCCACTTCTACTCCCAGAGCGGGGCCAAGAAAATTGAAGATAGACACAAAATACAGGAGTAACTCAGCGGGACTGGCAGCATCTCTGGAGAGAAGCAATGGGTGACTTTTCGGGTCAAGACTCTTCTTTTCAGACTGAAGAAGAGTCTCAACACGAAACGTCACCCATTGCTTCTCTCCAGAGATGCCGCCGGTCCCGCTGAGTTACTCCAGCTTTGTGTCCATCTTCAAATGATGTCACACGCTCCAGACGGCTGTGCGTACGCATGTAATCGCGCCCGACCTTCGCAGGACCATCGCAGCTCAACGCGACCACGAGGTCCTGTAATTTGCGTGCCAAGGACATGTAAGTGGGACAGGCCCTTTAGTCTGTGGAATTCTCTGACTCAGAGGGCGGTGGAGGCAGATTCTCTGGATGCTTTCGAGAGAGAGCTAGGTAGGGCTCTTAAGAATAGCGGAGTCAGGGGATATTGGGAGAAAGCAGGAAAGTGTACTGATTGGGGATGATCAGCCATGATCACATTGAATGGCTCGAAGGGCCAAATGGACTACTCCTGCACCTATTGTCTATTGTCTATTAATAATGTTGGTTCATTTGGTATGTATGCATGAACATCTGAGAAGTGAGCAACATTTGAGTAAAACGGATTAAAAATAAACTTAAAACATTCAGGTCCAGATTTAAATGTAAGTAAAGAAGATAATAGAGCTCCTTTCAAGATTAATATGCTTTGGGATAAAATCAGTTTCTGTTTGCCATCTTGATTGCCACCTTTGTCACCTTTATGAAAACTTATAAGAAACTGTGGATGTTGGAATCTTGAAATCTGGGATGAGTGAATTAAATGTGGGGAAAATGAGTGTCAATGGGTGATTGTTGGCCGGCATTGACTCAATGGGCTGAAAGGCCTGAGTCCATGCTGTATCCGTTTATGATTTTTCTCTGAAAATGTGTTCAGCTTGATTTTGCACCTATAAGCAAATTGTAGCTTCATTGACATATCAAAAACATACTTTAATTTTAATTGAAGAACCTTTTATTCTCTGGATCCTGTTTTCAGTCATAACTGAACTAATACATACTCTTCAAATGGGAAACATCAACAGTGATGTAATGGGAAGGGAAGAGGAAGAGAAAGGAGGATAATCAGACTTCCTGCCATGCTGGTGGCAGCGCAGCTGCTCATCTCTTGTACAGGGATGTGGCAAAACAATCAAAGGAAGGTTGATGGGCATTTGAGAGAGCCTGGGAAATGAGGCAGGTGCCAGAGGGTCATAGCTGGAATGGACTCAATGGGTTGAATCATAGCTAGAATGGACTCAGTGGGCTGAATAACATGTGTAGGAAGAAACTGCAATGCTGGTTTAAATCAAACATAGGCACAAAATGCTGGAGTAACTCAGCGGGACAGGCAGCATCTCTTGAGAGAAGGAATGGGTGACGTATTGGGTCTCAACTAAAAATGTCACCCATTCCTTCTCTCCAGTGATGCTGCCTGTCTGGTTGAGTTCCTCCACCATTTTGTGTCTATTTTTGGGCTGAATAACATCCCGTGTTGCAATAAATGTGTAAATACGTACATACAGTACCTACATATAGGGTAATAGAGAGGAAAGAAACAGCAAATGTAAAGTTCAACAGAAACATTTCCAATTTCCTGTTGACACATGCAAAACAAAATATATTCTCCACCTCCTGATGACTCTTCAGACTTGGCAAGTGAGGAAATCCAGGAGTTGCTGCAACATTAGCCACATGGACCACTGGGTGTTTCATGTAGCAACACATTGGACTACACTAGGTGGTTGCAATATGACTTAATAGATGCGGACATGCGTACACACCAGCCAAGGTATCTAGGATCAGTGTGATACTAAGTCCTGCAAAATATTACACAGTGGAAAGTGCTACAGGTGGAAAATGACAAAACAAACTAATTACAAATCATTTGATGAGGAAAACTTAGAAGGGAAAGAATATGAAGATGGTGATGCTATCATGATCATGGACTTTGCTACCAGGAATATGCTCATAAGTGAAAAGGGCAGTTAATAATTTGGACAGAAACAAATATAAGCCACTATCAGCATCCACATGCAATGCATGGAAAACTGGAACACAGATGGCATAATGTATGACATAATTTATGCTGATACTGAATAAATGACCCACTTTACTTTGTGTACAAAATGCTCGCATTCGCTGTTCACCCGACCTGTAACCTGGCTTTAGATTAGCATCAAACCTTGTATTTGTAGAGCCTTCAATGGTTTTCACAGCTTTCTGGAGGAACTGGTTCCTTCACAATATTTGCTGTCTCTTGAATTGGATCAGTGAATTCCTCAGAGGGCACTATTATTGGATCACAATTAGTTAACATTCAATACTTTATCTTGATACACACCCACATGGCTACCAAATCTTGATGTTGTTTGCTTTGCTGACGACTGAACTCACAGCGATAGATAACTCACCATTTAGGAAACAAATGATGATCAAATATCTGCAGACAGATATAGGCAGAACTGGGCTTCACAAATGGTTTGTTTTCTTCAGTGCCATGACAACAACGCCATTAAGTCTACTGATAAATATTGACCATGATTGTGTTCAACTGTCTTTGCTATATAAAGGAACAACAGTTGCTTGAGTTACAAACAGTTATTCATGCCATGGTAATAATAATGCTGGGGAAAATAAGTGGGATGAGAGGCTGACAGCAGAAAGCTCAAATGTTGCATACACAATTCAATGTTTACCACGAGCAGATTCATTAGAGCATGCATCATACTGTGAGATGGCCCATGTTGACTCATGAGCAACAGAGTTCTCTATCTGCACACTCCTTCTAAGGAGGGCCAAAATCATGTCATACCTGTCGATATGAAATCATCTCCATCTAAACTTCACGATCATCTGATGAACACAAGAAAGATTTGATTTCTTTGGAAGTCCAAAAAGTCAAAGATTACAATGTCGGAGGTTTTCTGAACATCCTGAGTTTGGTGAACAGTGAAGGGAGAATGCTGGGTTCCATACAAATTGTGGTAATTACAGCCTGCATGCTTGGTATTCTGAACAGTACACAATACTATTTATTTCCACCTCCGCAACACTGCTCACCTCCAAAGTGCCTTTATTCCTCTGCTATTGGAATATATAATCACTCCTTTTCTTTACTCATGAAACCACATGCCCTTTTGTAATTTTCTGTAATTTCATCACACTCCAGCTTCAAATCATTAAACCTTCTGCCTGTAAAGGTATCACTGTTATTCCACATTATCATATCTCCCAATGACCTTCCACTGTTTCTATGTCCTTATTATCAGAATTCAAAATTGTTGTTTTTAATGACCTTACATTTCTTACATTTCTTACATCCTTACATTTATCTATTTGTCTCTGTCTCTTCACCTTTAATTATTCCTCAACCGTTACCATTTATTAAAATATTTTCATCCATGTTGATTATACTTTCTGGCACTGTTTCAGCAAACCAATTCCATTTTTCATCTAACCTTTAGAAGCATGTTGTATCATAACTTTGACCCTGTCCCATTGTTCCGTGACGATTGTTTTTTTCCTGAGTACTGAGGAGCTTTTATGACTAGGAAAGTGCAAAACTATAATTATACCACTCAATTGTCCTTACAATAACAATAATAGTACTAATACACAATGAAAAAAACAAGTACCAAGAACCGTAAATTCAATACCGCTCATAAAAATGATTTACTTATCATGTGACCTCTTCACACCATTATCCTGCTTGCAAATGTAGAAACAAAGAACAGCAGATGCTATTAAATACACAAAAGGACACAACGTGCTGGATTAACTCAGCAGGTCAGGCAGCATTCCTGGAGAATGTGGACAGGTGACGCTTCTGGTCAAGACCCGTCACTTTGTGTCCTTTTGTGCCATCCTGATCAAATAGTTATCTGGAATTAGAAAAGATAATTATACTAAATTTGTGAACAATTTTAACGGGATTTTTCTCATAACATCTATTAATATTTTCTGTCTTTTGATTAACATAACAACTGTCAATACTTATTTTAGGGCTTTATTCTCCTTTAACTGGTGGATACGTTAAAGGCAATAAAGCCCTTTTTTTTTGCTGTAATTGGGTATCTTTGATTTTTCAAGAAGCCAATGCTGGGATAAAAGTGAAATAAAAGCAGTGAATGCTGGAATACTCAGAAAGTCAGGCAACAACTGAGAGAAACATAATTTTTATGCAGATGACCTCTCTTGACCTGAATTGCTGACTTTGTCACTTTATTTCCCTTCATTTTCTCTACTCCCTCTGTCTCTCTGTTTCTGTCTCTCTGTCTCTCTCTCCCCCCCCCCCCCCCCCCCCCCCCCCCCCCCCCCCCATGGGATGGTGCTGCACAGTAACACCCAACTAATGGCCAGGACTGGAGGTTAGTTGCTGGAAGTCAATCTCTGGAAGATATGATGTACTGGTCAATGCACTCAGTTTCCTTAAGCCATTCAGCATGGTTCATAGTTGGGGAGAGAAAGAAAGAAGGGAGTGTAATTTATCCTCTGTCAGGTTCAGACGAGCAACTTTCTCTCTGGGCCCCAAAACTGAAGTCAAATCAACTCAGAATCCAGACAAGAAATTCCTTAGGTATCAATCCACCAGTTTCGAACGAATGTATTTTCTGTCCACCCAGAAGAATTGGTAAGCATCTGAATGTACAGCAATACAGCAGTTCATAAAATTCTGCTCCTGTCTACCCCTGTGGCATAATCTACGTTTCCCAACAAAAGATGCAAGGTTTCTTGGTTTGGCTGCACTTCACCTGCAGATAGTTTCTACAGCTGAAATCAGAGTAAGCAAAGCTCACTTCTGAGGGTATGAATGACTGAAACATTAAAACCCATGAGAGGAGAATAGAATGTACACAGCGCCCACCATTGCAAAATCAATGGATTTGGTTAGAAACCCATATTGCAGAAAGCACCCCCAATGATCTTCTGCTTTTGTTCCATTTAATTATTGACAAAGCTTAGAACAGAACTTAAAAATTAAATCAACAAAGATGGCAATATTTTCCACTAGGGTGCAAAAAGATCTCCTCTCACAGATGTTCTCCATATCCATATCAAATTTTGTTTTCACAATGAAAAACATTCAAATTTCTTAATAGTGAAGTATAACTTGTCATTTAAGCTTCCTTTCCATCCATCTCATAATGACTCTAAATTTTACTTCATTTTAAGGAAATACGAACTGTAATTTTAATCTAACTCAACCAATCTAAAACTGACGGGATCAGATCGATCAGCAAGTTGCCGTCCATCAGCTAAAATAGAAAGTGCACATTGAGCAACGAAAATTGAGGCAACATTTTGATATTTATTTTGAAAGTCTTGTAATTTTCTCAATGTGGCCTCTTCCAAAGAAGAAGGTTACATTCTGTAAAATAATTCCGAGATAGCAGATATTGTAATACCACTTCCATTTGGCGCTGTGTAAATATATACTGATGATCTTACCAATCCCGTGTAATTACAGGAATTGCTGGTGCCAGTCTCCAGTGTGACAGATGAGAAACCACATGGGAGCCTTTTTATATAATGAATCTCCTGTCCCAGACAGGCGTCTTTCTATTTGTCCTTGATGTGATGTTATTTGGACTTGGACTTGTGTTCATTTTAATTGCTGGATAGATCTCCATCTACAAATTTCATTTTACATTAAGATTGTAATAATTATTTGATTTTTTATGTCATTGACTTGTAACCCACTTCCCCATTAGAATTATGCCTGCCAAGGATTAAATTGTTTTTAAACGCTTGCTTGACTATTCTTGTTTTCTTAACTTTATTCATTAATGTTTATTAAATGCTATGTAATCCAGTTACTGACATCATATTAGTTACATTTTCATTTGCAACTATATATTTTCAACAGAATAGGATTGATTGTTTTGTTTAAATTACTTAATTGATATGGGTTTTTTTCTCATCAGTCTACTCAAGTTATTTGTTTTATTTTAAAACTTGAACACAATGTGGAAGTGCAGTGGATTCAATAACTTTTTGGTTTAGTGAGTAAATATAACGATGAAACATCTCCAATTTTGATATTTTAGTCAATCACACACTTTCAATTTAGCATTAAAATATTAGTACAAAAGTGCTCCATTTTTATTCCAGTTACATTTGCAGATGTCAAGTAAGGAACTCAGACAATATCTGTGCAGAAATAAATTGAATTAATGTTGCAAGTTAATAATAATTAATATGTTTCGCTCTCCATTGACGTTGCCTGAATTACTAAAGTACTTGCATTGTTTTCTTTTATAATTCAGGAATCAATAGGATTTTGCTTAAATAAACAAGTACAAATGGACACTTGTGTGTATTTTATTTAGCAATGAAGTTTCTTTGGAACACATTATGTATTCTTACTTATAGCAGTACAGGAGTATGATTGTTTAATGGTGAATTACAAATAAACAAAATAGGAGGTAAAAGTTCATAAATTAAATTTATGGCTGATGAGATAAACTCAACTACAAATTAAATAATATACAATCTAAAGCACCACTTCATCACATAAAGTATATCATTATTATAACGTAGGTGCAAAAATCTAATATAGAACAAACATTTCCCCAACAATTATTTTCACACAGAAAATCGAGGAATTTTCTCTGCGGTTTCACCTCAACCTTGATTCTTAACAACAATCTGGGAGTTTTAATTTTAATGTATTCCTGGTCTTTGTGATGGATTAGTAGATGGGCTACTTAGATGTCATTTCATTCATTTCAGAAAAACTAATTTAAAACTGAAGTAAACATAGAAACATAGAAACATAGAAGTAAAGTTCTCAGCCTGCATGTTGCGAACAAGCAAACTCTCTTCCTCCTTTGCTTTGTATGTGAGTGATTGTTCTGGGAGACCAATATTTTATGGAACCACTCTCAACTGGGTTTCACTATTGACAAATTCTTTCGGACTGAAGCATAAAATATTTTTTAAATTATCTCTCAACTTGTCACATGTAAAAAAAAATGCATTTGATTCACCCCACGTTTATGAGACAAGTTTAAAAGTGCTCAAATCTAAAAATAATGCTACTGCAAAATTAGTAGAAAATCAACACATATGAGAATGACACCAACAGCATACATGAAAAAGTCATAACAAGGTAGCACATTGGCACAGCGGTAGAGTTGCTGCTTGCAGCGCCAGAGACCCGGGTTCGATCCTGATAATGGGTGCTGGTCCGTATGGAATTTGTATAATCACCCCCTGACCACGTGTGTTTTCTCCGGGTGCTCTGGTTCCCGTCTACATTCCAAAGATGTACAGGTTTGTAGGTTAATTGACTTCTGTAAATTAGTCCTCGTGACTGGATGCCAAACTGGGATAGCAGAATTACTGTAGGATGATCGTTGGTGGCCGTGGACTCAGTGGGTCAAAGAGCCTGTTTCCACACTGTATCACTAAACTACACTAAACTAAACAAGCAGAAAAAATATATTGAATAGCACATCATACCATGAAATCAAGAAGAAAGAATGAGGGTACACACAAAATGCTGGAGTAACTCAGCAGGACTGGAGTGGAATGGGTGATGTCACCCATTCAGGTCGAAACGTCATTCATTCAGGTTGAAACGTCATCCGTTTGGGTCGAAACGCCACATGTTTTGGGTCGAGACCCTTCTTCAGACTGAAGAAGGGTCTCGACCTGAAACTTCACCCATTCCTTCTGTCCAGAAATGCTGCCTGTCCCGCTGAGTTACTCCTGCACTTTGCGTCTATGTTCGAATTAAACCAGCATCTGCAGTTCTTTCCTAGAAAGTTCATTCCAAGAAAGAATGAGGTATCTTTTTCCTTAATTCATTAATATTTTGCTTTAGGTTGCTGGCTGTTTACATGTGAAGGGTTTAAATTACAAATATTTAGTTCCTATTTTAACCCTAACTAAATCAAATTATTTTTTGCATCAGATAGTTCAACGGGTTTATGCTAAATATTAATCTTTGTGTGAAAAATAACTTCCTGATTTGTGTCCTGAAATAATTAAAGTCTCTTCCCTTTTCCCTATTTTGAAGTAATCTTCCACATTTAACTTCTTCATTTCCACAAACATTTTGTTTATTGCTATTAAGCTAGTTTTTCTGATACTCCTTTCTGAGATTAAAGGCTGAAGTCTCTCGAACTATGCTGAACAGTTTCATGAGAGGAGGAATCAGTATTATTGGCGTTGAATTTCCTTCCAATCTTAAATATTTTATCCTCTTTTGATGCATTTGTTGTCATATTCAAAGGGCAGTCTGAACACGTTAATTCACAATTTGATTGTAACATTCTTTTAAATTCAATTTTGCTCTTTTTAATATGAGGTTTGATCGTTTATATTTGTTTGGCCCATTTCTCCTTTTTGATTTGCAATCTTTATAGCTCTCTGTAAGACTCTTTTGCCCAATTACATATTTCATTTCTTGCCTTCTGCATTTTCTGACTTATTTCCACCCCAGAACACATCTTGTTTGCCAGTGTCACCAAAAAGAAGACATTTTGCAACTTCAGATTCTGCACTACTTGTACCAGTGGCCCTTAACTTATTAATTCATTGGCATTCTCCGCAGTTAATATAGCCATTGATTTTGTTTTGTTATGGTGGATAATTTAGCTTGCAAATGGGGTAAACCATTCTGGACTGAGATGAGGAAAAATATTTTCAGCCAGAGAGTTGTGAATCTGTGGAATTCTCTGCCACATAAGGCAGTGGGGAACAATTCACTGGACATTTTCAAGAGTTAGGTTTAGCTCTTAGGGATAACAAATCAAGGGATATGGGGGAAAAAACCCATGATCATATGGAATGGCTCGAAGGGCCGAATGGCCTACTCCTGCACCTATTTTCTATATTTCTGTGTTTCTATGTTGCAACCTTTGATGATATGAGTTTCCATGACTTCCATTTTGGGTGATACTACATGCAACTATTTTAGATAGCTGTATGCAGTGATATTTTATTTTTCTGCCATTTATTTTAACAGCTCATCTATACATACACTTGGATAATTTTGTTGATGATATTTCCAGTTATACTTGGAATGTTACAAATATTTCTCAGCACTGTTGAAGGACTTATACGGTGAAGCCTGTATCCACTAGTTACCTGGTCATAGCCCTTGTTATCATGTATACCCATAAATTTCTTATGTGGAATGTGGTAATTGTTCAGAAAACTTCAGAAAAGTTCAGAAAAGGTTGAAGGGCGTTTCTCTCTTGCAGTGCATGCAGCAGATTAAAACGCCTCAAATTGAGTTTGACTACTTATGACATTGTCTTTTATAGTTACATGTTCCACAATCAAGTCACTGTGCAAAAAACAAATGGTATTTCACTATCAGATCATGATCAGTGTTTAGCTGTGCCATATTGTTTTAATATCTGCCAATTCAGAGCTAATAGGCTCAAGAAAGTAAAATCTATTTCTCACGATAGCCAATTACATGCCTCTGATTGTTATTTAAAGGTACAGTAAGTTGTAATCTGTGTATCAGATCTGGCCAGTCTGCAGTGGGCCATCCATCTGTAATACTACCTTTTTTTTTGTCTATTGGCACAGGTTGATATTTCCTGCAATCTTGCATTTCACAATTTTTACATGCCACTTTGTTCATGTTCTCACTTCAAAATTGCCCTCATTAACCTAAGTACTGGATGGCTTTGCCAAAAGCTTACCACCATGACAAACGTGTCCTCATCCTTTCTGAGATATCCCCTTTGTCCCTTCAAAACCATCCTAACCTTTTCAGTATCTTCAGATTGAGTTTAGTTTAGGTTAGAGACACAGCGTGGAAATAGAGTCCAACATTGAACAGACAGTGAGTCAGAGCGGACAGAAATAGGGTGAACCAACGATATCCATACGCCAGCACTATCCTACACACTAGGGACAATTTACAATCTTTACCAAAGCCAATTAACCTACAAACCTGTACGTCTTTAAGTGTGGAAGGAAACCGGAGCACCCGGATAAAACACACGTGGTCACGGGGAGAACGTACAAACTCCGTGCAGACAACACCCGTAGGATAGAATCGGAGTCTCTGACACTGTAAGGCAGAAGCTCTACCGCTGCACCACCGTGCCACCCGTTACTTTCTCATTTATGTGCCATCAATGGGTGCTTAACCTCAAATGCCTCTTCAGCCTGTCCCGTTGAGTATTTTTAGAATTCTTTATTTTTTATTTAGTTTCAGATTTCTAGTATCTGTTTTCCATTTTATAGATAAAACAATGCTGATTTTGCATTATTACTGCTAGAATTATTGTCACTATCTTTCTGAAAGCAAACATTAAAAGAAAAATAATTGGGTTGAAATGACCACAAGAAAAAAAATAGAAAAACAAGATACTTGTCTCCATTTCTCATTAAAAGTTTGCCTATTAAACATCAGGCCTCCTCACAATTGATATATTACCACATTAACATTCTTCCTGGGATGTACAAGTTTGATTGAAGAAGTGGGCAGTTTGACTGAATTTTTTGCTCTGATCTGAGTTAACCTGCCATCAGCAGACCAGAAAGACAATCAGTCTAACCAGTAAGATGCACGGCTCACAAAATTGACTGCATCACTTCACATTGATCTGAAGAAACCAATTTAGCGATCTAGGAAAATACCAGCTTGCCTGTGACAGTTGAATTTTCTCCTTGCTTTTCTATTTATATAATATTTTTCTTCTTATCAGCGGGTATAGAAAGAACAAAGCTTGTCTTGTTACCACACCGCTATTTCTATCAGCTGCACCACCATGTAAACCTATGACTTAGGAATGCTACAACCTGAGAGAGCTTGGATGCAAATTCAAGCTGGCTGGTTTGGAGTGGGTACAGTTTGAGGGTGGCCTTCTTCAGGGCTTTACCTGTGGTACTGTTTACACGCAGTATACCTGTAAAGAGGAGTCATAACACACTGTGTCTTTACTACTGTTTATTCATGATACACATACATTGCTGCCCTAGCTGTTCGTGGTCTGTCACCGGAACCAGAGAGAGAGGTCAATGGGTGGGAAGGTTGTACTTATACTTGTGATATGGGGAGTGGTTAGTAGTGGTGAGGTCACTATGTTAAAGGTACATGCACATATCATCTACATCCTTCCCCTTGGAAATGAAAAGCAATACAGTAGTGACAGGGCGACCACGTCTCATACGCTACGAGCAGGTAAGCAAACAGTTAAGCAAAATCACCATAACGGACAGGCGGCTTGACCACCCGCCCGGACCGGGTACGCAGCTCGCCATCTCCCCCCTCTGCAGGAAGAACAGGAGCAGGAGCAGGTGCGGGTGAGCGAACCGGGGACCCGGGAGGAGAAGGAGAAGACGGAGACGGAGGAGGGGATGCAGGCGCAGCAGCGGGAAGACGGGCAGGCGAGGGAGGATTGGCTGTTGGATAGCGGGGCTGATAGAGCTGAGAAGGCAGGGACCGAGGCATGCGTGGAGCGGCAGGCAACGTGGCAGACAGCGGGGGGGCAAAGGGGTCGGCAGGCGGTGGTGGAGGCTCGTTGACAAGCCGCAGATGTTGGCGGGACCAGCGGTAAATGAAACTGTCATGTCGACTAGATAGGACCGCGGCGAACCAGCAGTACCGACGACGATGGCAAGCCTGGAGTGACCGGAGGGGGACTGCATCCGGACGACTTGGCCAGGGAATAGACGCGGGAGGGGACGGCAGGACATGTCGTGAGAGCGCTTTTGGAATTCTTGCTTGAGGGCAATGCGCTCTTGGACGGCAGCGGGCTGGAGAACAGAGGGCACGAGGGACCGCTGGGTAACCGGGATCGGAGGTCTCGTAGTGCGAGACATCAGCCGCTGTGCCGGCGAGCCCAAGGCAGGGTCGCGGGAGATGTTTCGAAGGTTGAGGAGGGCCAGGTAAAAGTCAGAATGGGACAGTCTACAATGTTCCAGCAAGTCCTTAGCACTGCGGACAGCGCGCTCTGCCAGGCCGTTGCTTTGCGGGTACTCTGGGCTGCTGGTATAGTGTCGGAAGTTCCAGATGGCAGCAAAACTCCGAAATTCAGCACTTGAGAACTGGCTGCCGTTGTCAGCCAGTTCGGGGGCAGGCTGTTGCAGAAGCGGCTGCCGTTGCTGATGGGGAGCAAGGTTATTGCAGGTAGAGCAGGCGGAGACCCTCAGCCGGATGTCTTGGGCCATGCCGGGCCAGTAGAACTGACTCTGGGCCTGAGACAGAGTGGCCTCGGCCCCAGGATGACCGCGGTGGGCGGTCTGAAAGTAGTGGTCCCGCAGCGCAGCAGGCACAACAACCTTGTGTCCCTTCACGACCACGCCGTCGTGCAGCACGAGCTCGTCACGGACCAGGAAGTAGGGCACGGCACCAGCCGGCAAGGATGAACGACGGTCTGGCCAGCCCTGCCGGGTGACGTCGGCAAACTGCTGCAGGGCAGGATCCTTGGCAGTGTTGCTGACCAGGGACTGCATCTGCTGTGAAGGCACAATGTTAACGTTAAGCACCATCAGGTCAGACGATTCATATGGATGGCGATCGGTGGACGTTAGCGGTGCGCAAGACGGCGTGTCGGCCACGAACATGTCCTTGCCCTTGCGATATACAATTCTGAACGTAAAACGCTGGAGCTGCAGCATCATGCGTTGCAAACGGGACGAGGCAACGTGGATCGGCTTGTTGAGGATAGAGACCAGTGGCTGGTGGTCAGTCTCGATCGTGAAGCTGTTGCCCAGAATATAGTCCCTGAACTTGGAGCAGGCAAACACCACAGCAAGCAGCTCCTTCTCTATCTGAGCATAGCGCTGCTCGGCAGGGGTCATGGTGCGGGACGCGTAGGAAACAGGCAGCTGCAGGCCATCGTGGAGCTGCAGGCAAGCAGCACCAAGACCGAACTTGGAGGCGTCACATGTGAGAACAACGGGACGCTGCAGATCGAAGAATTTGAGAGTGGGGGTACTGACCAGCCTGGACTTCAGGACGTCAAAAGCTTACTGGTGATGCGGGAACCAGGCCCAGGCAGTGTCCTTCTTGATCAACTCCCTCAGGGGCGCGCTCAGCTCGCTGAGGTCGGGGATGAACTTCCCCAGGTAATTAACCATGCCCAGGAAACGCTGCAGGCTGGGCACGTCGGTGGGTGAAGACATCCCGGAGACCGCAGCCATCTTTTGCGGGTCAGGCTTCAGCCCCGAGGCAGTAAAGACGTGGCCCACATAAGTGACCTCCGGGACGCGGAGACGGCACTTCTTTGGGTTGAGCTTGAGGTTGATTTCACGGGCCCGGTCCAGGACTTGACAGAGGTGGAGGTCGTGCTCAGCAACATCCTTACCGTAGACCAGGATGTCGTCAACGATGATGGCACATCCTTTTTCGCAGCAACAACCATGGTGGAGACCCACCGGGTGGGATCGCTCACCTCCGTCAGGATGCCCATGGTAACCATGTTGAGCAGCTTTGACTTCATGGCGAAGGAGACGCGGTGTGGTGGACGGATCACATGTTCAACACCGAGGTCGACAACGATCTTGTAGCTGCATGGCAGCTTGCCCAGATTGTCGTCAAAGCAGTCAGGGTATTCGTGCAGGGGGTCCATAAGGGTCCGCACCTGGTGGATATCACGGTGGAAAGAGACCAAGCCGAGGTCCTGGCACGCCCGAGCGCCCAACAGGGTGATGTTGTTTGTATCCAGTAGATAAAAAGTGAGGGGCCGAGAGGCCTGCAGTACCTTGCAGTGCAGGGTAGCCCTCCCCACAGGAACGAGCACGCCTCCCCCGTAGGCATGCAACAGGGAGTCATCGGGAGTAACTTTCTCATCAGTCCTTATCTTCCTGAAGAGGCTTGTTGACATTACATTTGCCACGACCCCGTGTCGATTTTTGCGGTGAAGGTCGAGCCGTTGACAGTAATGCTAACATAAGGGTCCGTTATCAGTGCAGGTGCATCCAACAGCGAAAATATGCTGGTGTCCCCCTGGGAGGAACTTGTATCAGACAGAGGGAGTTCGACAGGCTGGTACTGGGAACCAAGCGCGCTATCAGCTTGAGCAAGGTTGTTTAACATTCGCCGTGGAGCAGGAACTGGCTTCCCACGGGAGCGGCAAGCGGCAGAGAAATGGTTTAATTTCCTGCAAAAGTTACACGTTTTGCCCAATGCAGGGCACACATTAAATTGATGGGAGGCAAAGTTGCAGTTGGGGCAACGCTGTGGGCTGCTACCCCCGGGTGCAGGGGAACCCCGTTGCCGTTGCGGGCCAGCGTACCGTCGGCGGCCAGCAACACTGGCAAAGTTAATGTCATGATCAGCAGGCGACACCGCCGAGGCGACAGCCTCAGCGATGCGGGAGGCGTGCAGAGCCTCGTCCAAAGACAGGTCGTGCTTCCGCAGAAGTTCAGCCCTTAGCTTTTCATCCTGAAGGCCATACACTAGAATGTCCCGGGTCAGTTGATCGGGGGTCAGCGCATCCAGGCGGCAACGCCTGGCCAGGTGCCGCAACGCGGCGATATAGTTATCGATTGACTCTCCAGGGATCTGACGCCGGGTGAACATTTTAAAACGCTCTAAGATGCAGTTAGTGGGGATGTCGCACATTGTGGTAAACCTAGTCATAAGACATATCGGGTCCCGAGCATCTTCATCTGCACCATAGACAAACGACTCAGACCGTTCTAGGGCATCGGGACCAGCCAGGTTGAGAAGCAGAGAAGCCTGTGTCGCAGGGGTGGCAGCAGGATGGGCGATCGTGATGTAGTGTTGGAAGTCACGTCTAAAGACACCCCACCGATGGGCAATGTCTGAGTCGAAGACAAGCATATCGGGCTTGCGGCAAGAAGTAGCCATGGCACGGGAGATACAAAAAAACACACAGGATAGGGAACTGGGTCAAAAGTAAAGAAAACCCGACAAACAGGAGGCGCAAAGGTACGATTCTGACACCATGTAAAGATGTGTCATAACACACTGTGTCTTTACTACTGTTTATTCATGATACACATACATTGCTGCCCTAGCTGTTCGTGGTCTGTCACCGGAACCAGAGAGAGAGATCAATGGGTGGGAAGGTTGTACTTATACTTGTGATATGGGGAGTGGTTAGTAGTGGTGAGGTCACTATGTTAAAGGTACATGCACATGTCATCTACAATACCCGTCTTTTTTCCTGGCAGGTATGTTTATAATCACACGTTCACCTGCTGACTTGCATTTTTATGGCCAACGGATACAGCCAAATATGAGTGTTTCTCTCAGTGGGTGTCTTAAAATTGATGCTTTCAAGGATACAATTTTGAACACTGACATTATCATCTTGATAGGTGTGCAGATCCAGCTCATGTGAGAAACGCCTGGTAATTGTAACTTCCTGTTTGAAATACCATTATGCAGTTTGTTTTACAGCACAAAATTGTACCTAGAGGCTCAGTGACCATTGTGGAAATAAATCAAGTATCAATTCCATTGGGGGTGTCATTGACATTGGGATAGAGATGGAGATGGAGTCTGGAAAGGTTAGCAATGTCAAAGCTGCTGGAGGCATGAGGTGACAAAGGAATTTTGGCCTTTCTGAATATAAGGTACTGTAAGTTCAAAGGCAGCATAGTGACACAGCCAGTGCAGGTACAATGTTTCAGTCCCAGTGACCTGGGTTCAATCCCAATCTTTGTACTGTATGTGTACAGTTTTCACATTTTCTCTGTGAACGTGTGAGTTTCCACCGTGTATTTCAGTTTCACCCCCTCCTCGCAAGGACGTGTGGGTTAACCATTGTAAAATGCCCCTTGTGGGTAGGTGTGCGGTAGAATCTGCAGGGACATGCTGGGAGAGTGGGAGAATTAAATGGGATTAGTGTAGGATAATGTAAAAAGGTGATTGATGATTGGTGCAGACTCAGTGGATCATAGGACTTTCTATGTGCTATAATTGTATAGCTCTACAGCAGCCAAGCAGGTTCAGGGCTCAACCTGCATCAGACCTTGGTGAGAGAAATATTCACCACTAAACATTCAATGAGAAGAGATAGGTGAACTATTTAGATATTTGACAGGAGTCATTAATGGATCCGCAGACAGCACTGTATCTAATGTGTATCTGACTCAAAAACATACATATTTCAATAGAAACGGGGTGCTACATCTTCTTGGGATATTAGCACTCTTTTCTCAATCCACCCTCAAACAATACATACTCTATATCAGGGGACAAGAAAGTGAGTTGTGAAAAAGAGCTCCTCCTATTCTGCTTGGGAAGCTTACAACCCAGCGGTATGAACATGGAATTCTCCAAATTTAGGAAATTATGCAACACCACCCCTTCCCCCTCCACACCCTTTTTCCCTCCAACCCTCTATCTGCCTCTCTTCCATGTGCCCCACCTGGACTCACACCCATACTTCCCGTCCCCCAACCTTTCTACCCACATCCACCCACACCCATATCTGGGATAGACACAAAAAGATGGAGTAACTCAGTGGGACAGGCAACAACTCTGGAGAGAAGGATTGGGCGATGTTTCGGGTCAAGGCGCTCCTTTTGCTATCTTCAGTTTAAACCAGTATCTGCAGTTCCTTCCTGCACATTCCTTCTTCTAGGTTTGGGTTGTGAGTCTGCGGTGAGTAGGTCGAGCAGATCGTGACAGAGAGATAAGGTTAAGTTAGTTTTGTAACTCTACATTAGTCTTAATGCAGTAGGGTCAACAGTTAGGGCACTGATATATTCCTCCTGCTGGATTTGGGAAGTCAGGTCAACTTCCAAAATCACTGATGACGAAACCTGTAGGAAGGGTGTCCAACTGCAACTCCTGACTGACAACATGAGGAAACCAGAGCTGCCGCTGGATGATCTCAGGATCATCCAGGAGACTGAGGGATTAGATAGGAGTTACATTGAGGTGAAATACACCTACGATATAAACAGAAACTAGATGGCTGACCACCAAGAAAGGGAGTAGACAGATATTGCATTTTGCTCCATTTTTATTGATGCTACAAGTTATTGAGAGTGTTTATTTAAACCTCTAAAATCATTTGTATTCATTTGTAAATTACAATAGTAATTCCTCTTCAAATTATTTGATTAGTTTGAACTTGACCCCTATTATCATGCATCATGACATGCTCACTATAAAAGTAATTTATCCACAATGACTTACACTTTATTCTTTCCACAGGGAGAATCAGTTCAATACGAGTGCTTAGCAATGTTTTCAGCAGCTCATGTCAGTTCATTATGTTCAAAGATACAGATGGGTGCAAGAGATGCATTATCCTTTGTCTTGCAAATGCCAATAGAATTAAAGCACCTTTTGGATCTGGGATGAAGCTTGTGTCCAACTGGTATTATGTTCCTAAACCTGCATGCACCACCACCATAAGTCATTTGTGTGGTTAGACAAGTTGCTGCTTAAACAATGTATTTTAATGAAAGATCTATCATGTGGGTCCCTGAGGTACAAATGTGGCAAACCAGCTCAATTTCACCGCCAGACAATGGCACTGGAGATAATTTATCTGCTGCCTCGCAGCAAATTAGTCTAATAAATTATTCATATATGGAGAAGCAGGACAGTCATTTAAAAATCAGTGCATCTGCCAGCCTGAAAACTCAGAATCGAAAGGGGTCACCAGCTGAATGAAAGGAGAGAAACACATTGTGGATCATGTAAGCATTAATGGGGGGAAGATCTGGAGTACTGTCACTTTTATACTCAAGTACACTGGAACTGACAGTGCTCTCATCACATTATCAGAGTCAGAGTAAAAGGTAATTTGAATTAGTCACCCTTCAAACTGACAGATTATTGAATAGAAAAGGGAGCCTATACATGCAGACAAATCTCCCTCCCCTCTATTTGTTAATATAGTACCAGCCACAAAATGCAGGCCCTGCAGCCCACCATGTCCATGCCAACCATCAACTAGCTATCTGTACTAATCCCATTTGATCCGTATCTTCCAGCTATTGGCTATTCAAGTGCTCACAGAAAACCTGTTGCTTCTCAAAACGAGGATAGGCTTTCGGACAAATATAGATAAAAGGAAATGTCTTAATTTGTCCTAAAACTTATTCTGATTGTAAAAAAAGCAATAGATTTTAGGTGGAATTTTTTTGTAATAAATTAATAAAGGAACAGGGCAATCTTTGTGTAAATTATGATGTCCCAACAGACACGGAAATTGCCCTATAAATATTGAAATTCAATCTGGATATTCCTTTAAATGTTGATGAAAATTGCTTTTATTCATGACAAAGGTAAGTCTATATTGCGTTTAGGAATTACTTTTTAATAACAGTTTTATTCACATCGCCATGATTACAGTTCAATCTAATTAGCACAAGTTTTCTCATGTTTAATATTTGTTATAATGTTCAATATTTTATTTTAACCACTTATCAAGAGTTATTAACTGGATTTTGCTGAAATTAGCCTCTTTAAATGAAATCACTTATTTTAGCACTTTAAGATTATAATTGATTTTTTAAAGAACAATGATTGCAGCAATATGTTGAGAGGGGAATAGATATGTAGGGTGCTAAAATAAAATGATTCACCTTGCAAGTTCAAGGTCAGCACCTTAATTCCTTGATTTGTTTTGACCTCTTCAATATTTTGTTTGATATTTTTTTAAATTATGTTCTTTTCTGAAATGTGTCAGAAGTTTGGGGAGAGGAACTCTTGAACTTGTGCTTTTATGTATTAGAAGATGCTCTGTTGAGATAGTGCATCAGTTTGCTGTAGGTCCCCTCTGAAATTCTATCCGTAAAACATAATAGCTTTTGCATCTCCTTCGAACATAAAGGTCTTTATTTTCCACGGTGTCCTGAAACTGAGGAGTTAAGATCATGGAGGCAATGTAAGGGTGAAGAATGAGGTTGAGTGAACTGGATAGAGCTGTGGGGGGAAATGGGGGCAGGGTGAATGCTGAGGCTTTGGGGAGGAATGGGACAGGAAGGGGGCTGGGATGGTGGCAGGACAAACGGCGGAGAAAATTGGTGTGGGATTGAGGGGATTAATGATCGAGGAATTATCGAGGAATCAGTCAGGGGAATTAAGAAGTTTAGAAAAAGATTTGGAAGAAGTCTGGGGGACAATGAGTTTGAGAAGGAACTGCAGATGCTGGAAAAATTGAAAGTATACAAAAAATGCTGGAGAAACTCACCGAGTGAGGCAGCATCTATAGAGAAAAGGAGTAGGTGACGTTTCGGGTTGAGACCCTTGTTCAGACTGATGTCGGAGGGGGGGGCATAAAAAAGAAAGGAAGAGGCGAAGATAATAAGCTTTGTGGGAGAGCTGGGAAGGGGGAGGGGAAGGAGGGAGAAAGCAAGGACTACCTGAAATTAGAGAAGTCAATGTTCATACTACTTGGATGTAAACTACCCAAGCGAAATATGAGGTGTTGTTCCTCCAATGTATGCTGGGCCTCACTCTGGCAACGGAGGAGGCCCAGGACAGAAAGGTTAGATTCAGAATGTGAGGGGGAGTTGAAGTGTTGGGCAACTGGGAGATCATGTTGGTTAGTACAGACTGAGCGGAGGTGTTGGGCGAAGCGGTCGCTGAGCCTACGCTTGGTCTCGCCGATGTAGAGAAGGCGACACCTACGACAGCGGATGCAGCAGAAGAGGTTCAACAAGGATATTTTTAGGTTGCAGAGGTCAATCAAGGGTAATTATTCAGCATTTGATAATGCACCAGATCATATTTGAGCACTTCTGGGATGTTGTGAAGATCTAAATGGATCATTTTAATTCAATGCCTTTAAAAATATTCATATTATATGCTTAGCGTTTGCACTAGAAGCCAGAAGGGACAGATATTAAATGTGACCTTCCAGTTAAAAACACTGACTAAAAGATACAACAGTTAAGATTGGAAAGATGTAATAAAGAAACCTATATTGTATTTGAGTCCATGTTGGTCTGGCCCCTTTACATAATATTGGAGCAGGCCTCAAACATCCAATGAACATTTTCCTTGTTTCCAAAGGCCATGTCGCCTATGAACTGTGAATGCACAGGAACATATCCAAATGGTGACAAGCATGCATGACATGCTAGCTGACATCACTATACATCTCCTACGCATAGAGGATCCAGACTGAATTTGTCGAAGTGAGAAAATGTGTGTTTATTGATTCGTGTTCGATATAATTTCTTCTCTTTACATTGCACTATCTGTGAGAAATCATATGCAAGGTTATTTTCTGTATTTTCCCCCCATTTTCAGCAATATTTTCATTTATGCGGCTGAAATTGTGACATTGCACTGGGGATCTTTCCCCTGGAGAACCCTCAGCCTGGATGCACTATTATACATTTTCCACCATGTACAAAATTGCAGAGGAATAAGAATTCATGAAGTGTATTATTCATGCATATGGAATTCTGACCAGTTTGGGGCTTGTACACAGACCCAAATGATTAAGAAATGTTGTTACCTGCAAGGTCACAAATTGTGGTGGGATCCAGGAATAGCTTAAATAGGTATTTTGTTCCTGGCATATACACACATGGCTTTCTGTGACATGAATGTTATTCCTGTATATACATCTGTTGAACGCATTATTATATGTATATTATATGTTGAAACAACATAAAACTCGCCAATAATTTATGAAGCTAAAACTGACCGTCTGTTACTCCTGAGCTGTTGCCAGAGAATATGCTTCAGGCATAACCTTTCTATTTATATATGGAAATAGATGTCTTTAATAGATTTTGAGACACCTGCCAACTCATTTATACCCTATAACAATAATGCTGCACGATTATCATGTCACATAATAGGAATATTTCATCCCTTGGTGCCAGTGTCGATTTGTTAAAGGAAAATCTATTGACAAAATCAATAGAGTTTTTAGTTGAGCACTGGCCACTTGGAAAATCCCAAAGGGAATGCAATGAATGAGGCATATATGGATTTTTCAGGAAAAGTTCAATAAGGTGTCTCAGAAGGCTTGTTCAAAAAAAATCATGAGTACGGTACAAGAGGATGTACATCGACATAGTTACAAAGTTGGTTCAGATTAACAGATGCTGCTCAAGTTGGAAGAGATTTGGAACTAGCTTATCCCAAGTGCTTCAATCACTTTTTAATTTCAGTAAGTGTAGATGGCTGGGACAAATGCATGTGAAGCCGAAGAATTAATTTTGATAATAACACAGAAACTGAACTATGCATGGGCAATAATGGGTCAGCAGTTTAGACTTGAAGAGGATATAGGTAATTGGCAAAAAGCAATTTAACTTGGAAAGTGTTTGGAGTGATGCATTTTGGAAGCATTGAGAATTGGTGCATGCACTCAGTGAAACAGATTATTAAGAAATCCTTGGTGTATAGAGATATTAAAGTTCAAATGTACTTTAATATTTATTGCGAATGCAAATAAATATAACCATCTATAATGCCCTATTTAGATCTTATTAACTTTTCTTCTGCACTCAAACACAAAGAACAAATGAAGAAATTTACACAAACCAATGGGTAAAATACTATGCAGTTAGGGGACTACGTTATAGAGTGTCAGGATGATAGACTACATGAGATAATGGTAAATGTTGGGTTGGGCTTTGCCGGGATTTTTGCATGGAAAATGTTGGCATTTAGCCAGCTAAGTGCTGGCAACTTTAGGGTTTCCGACTGATGAGCTCTGTCAAATTCCTGATTGGATTCTATCACTGGATTTCACAGTCCTTGCCTAACTTTGGATCTTGCATTAGGACAGATCATTGGCAATTTGTGTGGCTGTCAAGAAGAAATTTAGTTGCATTTGTAAAAATAAATTGTGTTTCCTTTAACGTGTTTAATGGTTCAGTTGATTTTATTTTTAAGAAAATTTAAAATAAATTCTAACATTTTAATTATTTTAGTTTTAACTGCTTATAAATATTTCTGAATGGCAGGGACATTCCAGAGCAATGGTGGATGTGTGGATCGAGCTGCGAGAGGAGGTAGTTGAGGCAAGGACTCACGCAACATTTAAGAGACAATTAGACAGGTAGGACTAGTGTAGATGGGACATGTTGGTTGGTGTGGACAAGCTGGGCCAAAGGGCTTTTTCCATGCTGTAGGACTATGACGATGACAATGAAAAAATAAATCCATTTATAATAAAGAACAGCTGGAGATTGTCATTTGTCAGGAGTTTCCAGAAAATATTATGAAAGGGGCTTGTCTGGGCTTCACAGTTTCTATTGATATCAGTTGAGGATCTTGTCACTTATCTCAGGTCCAGGATGATTAAGCACAGGAAAAGACAAAAGTAACCTTAGGGCAAGGAGGCAAAACGAAAAATGAATACAGACCCCACCCACTCAGCTAAATGTGAGCTGATCCAAATATTTTTTCATGCATTTTCATTAATTAGAACTACTTCTTGAGAAGATTGAGGAGATTTGGTATGTTGGCGAATACTCTTGAACTTCTATGGGTGCAGGGTAGAGAGCATATTGGCTGGTTGCATCATGGTCTGGTTCAGCATCTTGAATACCCAGGCAGGGCCGGTCTTAGGAGGTGCGGGGCCCAATTGGGAACAATTTTGGTGAGCCCCAGGTTCCCAGCCAAGGTCTGTAGAATCATAGAAATACAAATAATGTCTATTATAGACTTTATATCTCTATGGTAGAATGGAAAGTAATCAAAATGTGCGCTTAAAAAGTGCCTGCGAGTTAATGGACCAAACAGATCTAAGCTACATTTTAATATAAAATTGCATCCATGTAAGCCTGCAGGTAACAAACAAAACGTGTAGATCACCTCTGAAAAGTACATAGTTACAATGTCACTTGTTTTAGTGACTGTGAAATGAAAAAAAATGAATTTAATTAACTAGATCCTGGCAAACCAATAACTATTGGTGAAAAAACAATCCAGGCATTAAATTTTCGGCTTCAGCCCCATCCTACCCTTTGGGATTCTACCCCATTCTAACTTAGTTGTGTGTTTGTGTGTGTATGTTAGTTGTCTGTGCGTGATGTGTGTGTGTGTGTGTGGGAGGGAAGGAGAGAAGGGAGGGAGGGGAGAATGGAGGAAGGAGAGAAGGGAGTGAGGGAAGTAAAGAAAGAAGGGAGGGAAGGAGAGAAAGAAGGGAGGGAGGGAAGGAGAGAAGGGAGGGAGGGAAGGAGAGAAGGGAAACGAGAGAGAGGAAGGAGAGAAAGAAAGGAGGGAAGGAGAGAATGGAAAAGAGAGAGTGAGGAAGGAGGGATGGAAGGAGAGAAGGGAGGGAGGGAAGGAGAGAAGGGAGGGAGGGAGGGAGGGAAGGGAAGGAGAGGAGAGGGCCGGCGGCGGGAGCGGATGCCGGAGTCTGGGCCAACGCATGTGAGCTGTGGCCAAGGTTTGTAAATGTTGCTCCAAACCCCGGCCCGGCCCTCCCTATATTGTTCACCGCATCACCCCGGGGAAAGAGAGGGGTGGGGCCGGGGCTGTGTGTGTGAAGTACGGCAACTGGAGGGGCGGGAGCGCTACCCTGGGATCATGAGGGTCCTCCCCCACTCACCCCCCTCCCCGTCTACCCTTTCTTCCCCCTCTACCCCTCTCTCCCCCTCCCGGGGTAGATCAACCCAAGCCGAGAGTAGATTACTCCAAAGATCCTAGAGCAGAGCTTTGGATTACTCTAGCAAAGGCCCCTCCCTTAGGCATGGGGCCCAATTGGGAGCAATCGGTCCAATCGGCTTAAGGCCGGCCCTGTACCCAGGAATGAAGGAGGTTACAAAAAGTGGTGAACGTTGCCTTGTCCATCATGGATACTGCCCACTATTGAAGGGATCCTGGGCCTCCTCCATTGCCAGAGCAAGGCCACACCTAGATTGGAGAAACAGCATCTCATATTATGCTTGGGTAGCTTAGAACGCAGAGTATAAAAATTTTAAGTAACTTCATCTCATACAACTCTCCCTTCTCCTCTCCCTCCTTGGCCCCTTCCTCATCCCTAGTCATTTAACCAGTTCCACTGTTCTCCACATTGTTTCTCTTGAGATTTCACCTTCCCTGACCAACAGTGGACCGACCAGGCAATGCCTTGCCTGAAGATAGACACAAAAAGCTGGAGTAACTCAGTGGGACAGGCAGCATCTCTGGAGAGAAGGAATAGGTGACGTTACCCTTCTTCAGACTGGTTAGGGATAAGGGAGGTGAGAGAAATAGATGGTGGTGGAGAGATAATGAACAATGAATGAAAGATATGCAAAAGGTAACGATGATAAAGGAAACAGTTTGTAGGGTGAAAATAAGAAGCTATTGTGAAATGGATGGGGGAGGGATAGAGAGAGAGGGAATGCTGGTGCTACCTGAAGTGAGAGAAATCAATATTCATACCACTGGGCTGTAAGCTGCCCAAGCGAAATATGAGATGCTGTTCCTCCAATTCACCCTACAAACAGCTTACTATGGCCTGTTTCCTTATCATCGTTACTTTTTTTGCATATCTTTCATTCATTGTTATTTATCTCTCCACATCACCAAAAATATATCTCGTTTCCTTCATCCTTAATCAGTCTGAAGAAGGACCCGAAACATCACCCATTCCTTCTCTCCAGAGATGCCGCCTGTCCCGCTGAGTTACTCCAGCTTTGTGTCTATCTATCGGTTTAAACCAGCATCTGCAGTTCCTTCTTACCCAATGCCTTGCCTGAGGTCATTTGTGGCTGGCCCTGATCGCTCCACATCATCGTGTATATCTCTCATTTCCCTTATCCCTAACCCGTCTGAAGAAGGGTCTTGACACGAAACGTCACCCATTCCTTCTCTCCAGAGATGCTTCCTGTCCCGCTGAGTTACTCCAGCTTTGTGTCTATCTATCAGTTTAAACTAGCATCTGCAGTTCCTTCTTACCCAATGCCTTGCCTGAGGTCATTTGTGGCTGGCCCTGATTCGTCCTGGTCTTTTCTGACCTCCTGCTCTTCACCTCCCCCCCACCCCTACTTTCAGTCTGAAGATGGGTCCCGACCCAAAATGTTACCCATCCTTATTTTCCAGGGATGCTGCCTGACCTGCAGACTTACTCCAGCAATTTCACTAAAAAGATCAGCGGTTTGGCTCTTTTTTTCTTTATTTCATTTCATGAAGCAGCTGTGGTGGTAAAACCTTGGTTTCTGGGAGTCATGTTGATTCAGGTACCGTGAAGTCATAGGCCTAGAGTGGTGGGTTACTGTGAAGCTTAGGTTGAGTCCTTGAAGATCCAGCCTAATGTGTTGGGTTTCCGTGTGTAACATAACAACACACAATCTTTTATGATTGTTTTGTATCTGCAATATAATGTGACATTTAGAAAATTGGTGGAAACAAGTATTATTTATCATTTAAATTTTTTAGATTTAATATTTCATAAATTATTGGAAATAACTTAATAGGCAACGCTTAATAACAATATGTACAGGGATGATGCACCACTCTCACTCACCATACACATCACCAACTGCACAAGGAGGGAAAAGACCTGGACTATAGATTTCACTCTTGGACTTTTGTTTCTTGCTTTAGTTTAAAGATCAGACATGAAAACAGTCTCTTCGGCCCACCAAGTCCATGCCAAACATCGATCACCTGTTCACACTAGTTTTATGTTATTCCACTTTTTCATCCATTCCGTACACACTATAGGCATTGTACAGAGGTCAATTAACCTACAAACACACCCATCTTTGGGATGTGGGAGGAAACCTGAGGACCCAGAGGAAACCCACGTGGTCACAGGGAGAATGTGCAAACTCCACACAGAGAGCACCCAAGGTCAGGATCGAACAGAGGTCTCTGGTGCTGTGAGGCAGCAGCTCTACTAGTTGCGTCTCATATATATTGGAAGCTTCAAGATAAGTGATTAAGAGTGAATCTGAGCAGTTGGTTTCAGATTGAAGTATATACTTCAATCCCCAGCCAGCTCGCATATACCTTCCAATTGGCAGTGGAACATGGAACATACCTCCTCCTCTTTGTTGATCTCGAGCTAATGTCTGAAGAAGCTGCAATTTCCACCTCCTACTGAGTTCTTTCGATGTTTATAACCAAGAATTTGGACCAAAATTTGCATCGTGTCAGAGGAACTTTGTCAATGTTGAGCTATGTTATATAACATCAATCCAGCTTCATTAGATTATGTTCAACTTAAAATGGCTCAGTTATTGGAGTCCATGGGAAATCTCAGTCCAACACTCATTATTATTTGCTTTCAGTGTGAACTGCAAGTTTCAATTAAGTTGACTGCCAACTATGTGCACCATATTTAGGAATTAAGCTTTCCAATTTTCTATATAATTTATGCCATTTAAAATCAAGGAAAGCAGAGGTTGGAGAGGATAAATAATAGTAAAACATATTGCAATTAAACACCACAGGAAGGATTATCTTTCTGTCTATGTTAAAAGAAATCTGGCCATAGTCTGGAGAAAATTTATGACAGATTTTTCCAGTTTTTGAGACTGGCCAGTTCAACTTTGTGACTGCAGATTCATGCAGCTGGCCAATAAGATGGATGTTTATCAAAGATAAATGATATTTGACTATTAGTCATGTGGGCTATTACTGGTACACATTACTCCTTGATGTTTTGAACCATGAAATTAGTCTGAATACGAAGAAGCTCAATGACAAGATGCAAATACAAATGCATACTGTTCAGAATGTTAAACATGGATAAGGAATATTTCGTCAATAAATTGAGGTGCATAAACATTTGGGGCTCGATGTAAAGTGTATGAACCTTGGAGACTCATTGTGAACTACTATCATAATACTTCCATTAGTATTAGTACCTCGGATGTCAAAAGAAAAGATTTTAATGACATATAGAATGGTTCTGCCGGAAAGGTCTTCCTCATGGATCAATACATTTATTACTTCTGCTGTTGCATTGCAACATGGAAGTACAGAATTTACTGAAGATCAGATCCTGCCCTGTCCCGGGACCCACACCAAGTCCAATGAAAATACTATATCATACTGAGCAAAATGTCCCGACACACTTTGCATTCATCCCTCAATTTAATGCCAGCTATGGCTTGCAGACCCCACACAGATTTAATGCCAGCCTTGATTTGAATGAGAAAATTACCTGCATGGAAGAAGAGATAAATAAAGGTAAGCTCTTTTTTTGAAATAATATTAATGTTTTTATTGAAATACATACATGGAGACATTTCAGAACAATTGAAAGGGTTTTTAATTGAAGAAAGTCCTTGGCTGTTGCCTTAGGTTCCACTGCCTCAAGTCCAGTTCATCCTCATAGATTGCTCGAATTTGTGAGAGAGTCACACCTATCATGCCTTGAGGTCAACTAGAAATATACTAGTCCCAAAATGTAACTATTCCCATTGGAGTAGAATTGGGATTGGGATGATTATCTTCAGATACAGACTGCATCAATAATAATCCAGCTTCTTGCATTATTGCAATGAGTAGTATTGCATTGCCAGAGATGCTATCTTTCAAATTGGAGGTTAATCTAAAGCTAAGTCTGAGCTCTGGTGGAATTTCTTGCCCTAATTTAAAGAATGTGGCATTCTCCTGGGTGTCCAGGCCAACATGGATTACTCAGCCAAGGTCACTTGTACAGAATACATACTCATTATATCACCTCTGTTTGTGGGACCTCACAGCATCCCAAAGGACCATCACATTCCCTGCATGTCAGCAGAGATCACATTTTGAATGCACTGCATTTTTATTTTGGAAGCTCTTTGTTTCACCTAAAAGGAGTGAAATGTTTTATACATACAAAAATGTAAATTTGTTCCAAAAATCATACGTGATAGCGAGGCGTATCTCACAAGTGACAATTTTTATATGAATGAGGATGCAATACTACTGGTATATGCAGACTATTTTTCCATAGAACAATCAGATTAATGCCCAGATGGCATTTCGAAATATTTGCCTGAGTCTTGCCCCAAGCATTCACTTCAACCACATAAAAATAAGCACAATGTTCCATAGAGCACGGATGCTTTAATCAACTTCGGAAAATTAGACATGCATAATTGAGGTTAAAACCCACCATTGCGATTTAGTAGTTTAGTACTGAACAATTTATATTTAACAATATTGAACAAATATAAACAAATACAGTCTTCCCCTTATCTAAACCCATTTGTTCTTCATCTGGAAACTTGCTGTGGTAATTATTGCTGCTCTGTAACCTACAGTACATACTACCAATGGTACTAAAGCAATCCATGAAATAATTTAAGCTGCACAATCAAAATTCAGCTCACAAAGTTACAGCCCTAGGCAAAAATATCATGTCCAAGTCCAGTGGGAAATTGAAGATCTCAAATATAAACTTTAATGAAGGCATTAAAAGAAATTAAAGGCAAATCAATAAGTAAAGTATACATAAAAGGTTGATATTTATTATAAACCCTTATATTTTTTCCATAATTGTTAATTATTGACAAATGAAATTAATGTGAGCCATGTAATACAGGGTAACCGGTGAGGTGGGGAGGCAGACAGTGTAGATCTGCTTTAATAATAACAATTGTTGCTCATCGCAGTGTATCACTTTCAACTATAAAATTGTCACCTCTAGGAGTGACAGCAACTTTAGGTATTTATGAGTTTAAATGAAATGCAGACTTCATTTGAATTAAGCACACTTTAGATGTTTGCTAAACATTGTGGGCATTTTTGTAAAATGTATTTTCTTTAACTTGGATGCATTTTGCTCAACATTATAAATTATTATACATTATATAATGTTGAGCATTTTGCTCAACATTATAAAGGCTAAGTTGTTTCCATTAAACTATATTTTTACTAGAATGTGTAGCTAAATTAAATATTGCATCCTTTATAAAAGAGTTCAATTTAATATTGATTATTTGTTTATTTTTATCAATGCCCACAAATAGGGGAAAAACAAATTTCCATTCATTAAGTAAATCGGATAGCAGATATTTAAAAACATTCATTAGCACAATCCAACCCTAAGTAATTATGCCTATATTTGTCTATAACTTCTGGAAAGCCTCACCGTTTCCAATCCCCAACACACAAAATACATTAAAAATCTTTTCAATTTCATAGCAGTGATGAGGCAAATGTCCTTGAGTTTTCTAATCAAAGGACAAGAGGTTTTGGGCTTTTGCATTCTCTTCATATTAAACCAGTAATAGAAGTGAGCAATGCAACCAGGAAGTTAACAGTGAAATAGATTGCCTTTGATTACAAACAAAATGGATGACTTAAAACTATTCAACGGCACTGACGCCATTGCTTGTGTTCCTAACCCATCAGTTGTTGTAAATTTTTACCTATACAGTATCTTTCAGAGGTAGAAGACAATACTCAATATATTTATATTAAGTCTCAGCACAATTTGGCTTTAATCCAATAGGAATATCAACTTTGTTATTGTGTTAATTGTTTAGGCTAAGGCCACAGGGCATTGTTTTGTACATCTGATCAGTTTACCTGTTCAGATTGCAAGTGGTACTACAGTGTCTGCCGTTAACTGATTTAAGAGAAAGACTTTGCCAAGTACCTGACATCCAACTGTGATGCGCAGTAAAGGTTGACATAGAATAATCAAGCATGTCACCACTAATTAGAAACACATTAATATCAAGAACACTAACAATAGGGAACAGAGTGCAGGTCTGTCCTATCAATGTTACATCTGCCAGATATGAATATTGTATGCTCATTCAGCAGTCTGATGTTTCACTTTCTCATCTGTTTGTAGACCCAGTACAACTGAAGCCAATGAAGGTAGAAGTGTTGTTAATAATGACTTGTTCTCTGCTGCACTCCTTCCTTGCAAACAAAGTGCTTGGATCTACATGACAAATTAAAGTATGCCCTGAAGGACCAAAATTGCTTTTCATACAATTGCTTTGCATACAGAAATAAATATTCACTCAAAAACCATTCAACACATCCTTACTCATGTTAGCCACGCTGTCCAAACAAGTAATTCTACTTTACTTCGGAGTCACGTGAGTGACTATGTGAAGACCCCGCTAGCACGCATGCGCGACATATCGTCTCACGTATTGCACAGCGACAGGCGGGGGAAGTGTTCTCCCGCGGCAAAGTTTAAAAAACGGGACCTAGAGGTAAGTTACCTTATCTGAGGTCGTATTTCTTGCCCTTGTGTGTTTTCTGTTCTAGCAACAATGGACAAGGGGAAGAAGTCAAAGAGGGTCGCATCTCGAATGACTGCGGGGGACCGCGAAAGTTCCGGCAGTCAAGGGCAACCAACGGCACCTGGACCGCAGTCACTGCGGTCCGTAGTCACCGACGTTAATTCTGCTCAGCTGGGTCCAGCGCTGCAAGCTGCACAGCCCGAACCAGCGCAGTGGACTGGAGGCAAAGCCAAGCAGAAGTCGGTCCGGCCGGTTGACTCGGATGAGTCGGGCCAGGAGGACTCGCTGCCGGGGAGCAGTGGAGGTGACCGCATTTCCCGCATGGAGCGGTTGATGGAGCAAATGCTCCAATGTGACATGCTCCGGGAGATGGAGTATGGTCACCTGGGGGTCATCGCACACCCATAACAGCACCTTACCCAGGGCTGTTTAATGCATCTCCCTCGATAGAGGGGAGCATTACGGGCCAGGGCTGGGCAGGCTCTGAGCTGGTGCTGGGGGTGCAGGATCCGAAAGAGCTGCTGGGAGTGGTCACCAAATTTGCGGTGCCACCGCAATCAGGACAGCCGTTGCAGACCAAACTGGCGGCCAGCATCAACTACCTGTCTTTCCATCCACTACAGGAGCAGGTAATCAACGAAACTATAGAGAAATACATGCCTCCTGAGAACTGTATTTTGTTAAATGTCCCTGCAGTAAACAGTGCAACCTGGGGGTATATTGGGGCTGGCATAAAAGCCCAGGAGGTCAAAATGCAGAAGATTTTGAAGCTTCTGACATCGGGCATAACGGCGTCCGCTCGTTCCGTGGATGGTACGGAGATGATGGACACTCAGCAGGATACACTGGCACTGCTCTGCAATACTCAATACGAGATAAATTGCCTAAGAAAGAGCGCAATAAAACCTGCACTAAACCCCAAATTTGCAGGGTTGTGTAAAACAGCTGCAACACAACCACAAATACTGCTATTTGGGGAAAACTTGTCAAAGCAAGTCAAAGAGCTTGATGAAGAGGCTAAAGCCGTCGGGCTCATGAGGGCGTCATCAGGAACGAGCAAGACCACGCACCCCAGATGGCAGCACCCCTATGCATCCACCAGCTGGCATCGACACCAGGATGCTGATGAAAGCATGAGGGCCGCGCAGCAACCACAAAGGTCTTTTTTAGGCCAAGGCCAAGAGCGAACCGCATGGAAAATGCACCAACCCTGCACTCCGGCACCTCATCCACAGAAGAGGCAGAAGCCCAAGAAGTGAATGTGCCACCGGTAACCATGGAGGTAGGTGGGTCTGGTTTCTTCCAGAACATAAAAGGTGTAGGTTCTGTACTAACAGGGGGGAAGGTTACACCTGTTTTGGGAGGCATGGAGGTCTATTACCACTGATAATTATATACTACAAAGTATCCTGGGATATGAAATTGAGTTCATCCAAAAAGACATGCCCCCAGTTCAACATGTGCCTAACCGAGAGTTTGTACTCTCACAACTGGAAAAATTGGAAGGACATGCAGAACTGGGGAGGTTATATGCCAAAGGAGTAATAGAGAGATCGGAACATGACTCTCTAGAGTTTTATCCAACATATTCACGAAAACCAAAAAAGATGGTGGATGTCACATCATCATTGACTTAATAAAACTGAATACTTTTGTAAAGTATATTCACTTCAAAATAGAAACATTTGTTACTGCCAAACAATTAGATTCTGAAGGATACTTCATGGCATGCATCGATCTAAAAGATGCATACAATTCAGTACCCATACATAAGGATCTTCGTCGATACCTAAAATTTAACTGGATGGGGCAACTTTGGCAGTATAAAGCGTTGCCTAATGGCTTAACATCAGCCCCAAGACTATTTACCAAGATATTAAAACCGGCCTTGGCAATACTCAGGAAACAAAAACATATTGTCATGGCATATCTTGATGATATATTAATTGTGGGGAAAACCCTGGAACTAGCTAAGTCAGCAGTCTTAGCTACCAAACATTTGTTTGAAAAACTGTGGTTCATCATCCATCCAGATAAATATAAGTTGACGCCATCCACAACTATGGACTATCTGGGATTCACAATTGACACTATCCACATGTCTGTAACATTGCCAAAGAATAAAGCAGCAGACTTGATGGAAGCCTGCAACAAATTGGTTGTTACGAGTTAACCATCCATTCGACAGGTGTAATTCGCAAGAGTAATTGGGAAACTAGTAGCAGCATTTCCAGCTACACAGTTTGGACCTTTGCATTATCAAAATTTACATCATCCACGCCCACCCTCTATCATAAAGGTCAACTGGTATTCTAGTTCTTCTTATCTTACTATGTTTATTTCATCTACTGTTGTCTGTGATTTCACACCGCTGCTTTGAAGAATGTCGCGCATGCGTGCTGGCGGGGTCTTCACGTAATCCCTCGACGTAACTCCTCATAAAATAAAGATCAAACTTCAAACTGGTAAGTTCCCGTTTAATCTTACTATTATAATGGTAAATTAGAGTTGTCAACGAATAATAGGGGAATATTACTTAACCCCTTCAGGAAATTATATTGACAATCTAATTAATTTAGGAATTGTTAGAGTTAAACTGGTTATTGCTAGTTGTACAAACACTTCTGAGGTCAATCGGAAGCCTATTTTAGGCTTTCTTTTCCAGAATCAGTGATGAGACAGTTTCCAATTCCCAGTCAACTAATTTTTGTGCTTTTAGCAAGGACCAACCTAACATCTAATGTCTCTTAAGTAACACATCTTCCTTGAGCAATTGTACCAACATTAGCCCTATCCATATTGCTTTTATGTTTTCAGTGAAATACAGTGCTTGCAGTGAAAAATATTGATGTCAGTCTTGTTAAGACGTGAACTGAGTCACTCGGAGATAATGAAAATGTTAATATGAAAGTCTTTATTCATCGGGAGAAGCAAATATTCTCTTGGAGATCTGCTCACTAGTCTCTGTCAAGTTCATCAAATCTATACTCTTAAGATCAAAGATAACAACAGGTGATTCCATACAATTTCAATAGCTACAATGACATTGCTTACTTTGATATTTTGAGCCTGAGAAATTGTTCCATTGAATTGTGCACTTACTGTATTGAATGCTCAAACATCTCACCTGGGACAAAGTAAATCACATGGATGGTCTTAAAGCTTCTGAGGTTAGAGAAGCCAGGAACCCAAAGTTAATTTTGACATAAATATCCCTGTTATTGATAGACAGGCAAATATGCCTAAAGCCATAGTTGACGTGGTAAATGACAAACTAAATCTAGTCTGGAGCAAAATAACTTAAGCGGAAGATGTTTGATGGAAGACAATTAACATACCCCTTTTATTTTACATTCAGTTGATACATGCAAGAACATCTCACAGTCATCTGGGTTTGCAAACCACATCTCTTGACTAGCCTGCACTCTGTAGATAGTACCGTTTGTTTACAAAGCTGTCCTTTTAATCTCAAATTAATTAATGCTTGCAATGTACATTAGACAAGGTATTCGGAAGACTTGGTCTCATTTAAATTAATGCTTATCACATAATTTGATAAGTCCCGAATAATCCATAATGGGTACAAACCACTGGGGGATTCCTGTATCAAAGTACATCCACTACTAGTGACACTAAACATATTATAATATAGCGTCAATGCATTAAGCACTACATCCAAGATTCATTCTACAGAAGATAAATGAATGAATATCTGAAGCCAGGTTCAATGCATTAACACTATTAAACATAAAACATGCTTACTGTTATTAGACTGGGTTGAATTGCCAGTCATCTATCTTTCATATTTTGCTTCTAAACTTCTAAAGACTTGTTAGCAATCATGAAGAGAGTGCATAATTTGTGATTTGGCATCATGGCATACAATTTATATTTGAGCCCTTGGTAAGATTTTATAGTCTATGAATATTCAGGCATAATATCTAACCCTTCAGGGAAGAAAAGCTTTTGAGAATCTAATTACACCTCATTATGGAAGAGACTTGGAATAACTGTTTTACCACGACGTGAGTAGCAGAGAGGTCAACAAGGCCAAGCTTGATTTTCACCTCATTTAAATCTATTCTTGTATCAGATATGAATCATGCAAATCAAACAATGCTGCACCATTTTTTTGTCCTCAAAGCCATATAATTATTTTTGGACTGAGCTATAAGTAGAGTGGAGGTGTCTTTTGATATCTCCTTCCTCCTTCCCAAATTCTTGAACTTCAGGGTCATCTCCTCAGACCAATTACATCCTCAGTTGTCTCCTCAGACTATTTCTCTTTCTCTTTGTGTCATCTCATTCTCAACCCTCTCTCTCCCTAATCCTATTCCTAGAACAAATCAGTCACAATCACCACTACTGAGTACGTCCCCAATGCTCAGCTCAACTTATATGCTACCTCCCTGGCTTCCACCATGCTCCACAAATCTCTTCCCATCGTTTATTCCCCTGTACCTTTGGTGATCTCCCCAGCACATTTCTCCATAACATCTACACTCTATGGTACTGAAACATTACAGAGAGAAGGTCTATCTGTTTCTTGCACTTGAACAGCCTACTCTGTTTTTACTCTGCAGGATATCTAGTGGCTCGTTTGAGTTAAAATAGTTAAGTCTGGGACTTGGCGCAGGAATTCCAGACTCAACCTCACCCTCTCGACCAGCACCACATAAATGTGTGTTTCTATGCACTGAAGGGCTCAACTAGTTACAAAGTTTGTAACTACTTGAGCCCTTTGAAATGTCTTCACATGGTTTGGTACTATAATATAAGAGTTGAACCTAATTTAAAATAAGCTTTAAAATCTTATAAAATGCTTAATTGATTTGAAAACTGTCTAGTATACAGTATGCAATGCTTAAGTATAGTGTTTTGTGAATAGTTTGTCTTTTATAGTCAATTGTTTATGAAAAAACTACTTTCACAAAATATACAATGGGAAAGTGAAAAATTCTGACTATGATTGTTTGATTTGTGAAAACTCATTTACAGCTGAGTTAATAAACACACTTGGTTGCTTGCATAAATATGCTATGATTTTTAAAAAATATATGGAAAGAAATATTTCCATAAGCCAAATCAATCAAGTACTCTTTGAAGATTCTATGCTGATGACCGAAGAACGTTTCTTTCTGTCTATCTTTATTGCAGGAAATCCCTGAAGGAATCTGTTCAGACAAAATGTTGTTGAAGATAATGTGTTTCTCCTCGAGCCAAGCAAGTGATTTTCAGAGGGATCAGAATACCATTAAATATTCTAATTCTTCCTCAACCAGAGCAGTAACTGTAAATGTCAGGGCGCTAAGAGGATTATTGTTCCTCTGGGACAATCTCCACCCACCAGTATTGCTTGATTGTGAAAGTGTGAAATCCTGTCAAGTTGCGTGCTGCTTGTCTCAAGGAGGTGAGGTAAACTTCAGCTCCATCCTACAAGGCTGAGTAAACATGAACATCCCAAACATCTCTAATACCATTTCCACTTTGAGACTGGTTTGTGATCCTTAAAAGGCTTGACATCACCTGAAGGATTGATCAAATGTTTTTTTTTTAATTTCAAAATAGACTTTAGTTGAGAAATAAATATATACAATACATGATCCATACAAAACTCCACCCGACATTCTCGGAGGCTATACATACATTCAATACAGTTTCCCCAAATCACAATTTTACCCCCCACCCGTGCCACTCATGTGGCCCACTGGCGTGGAATCCCTTCCCTTATTTTCAGGGGCGTCTCCACCACACCCTGCCCCCCATGTTCAGCAGCGGAAGGAACCTAGACTGTGGTCCTCCCCCACCGAGCCTTGACGTTGGTTGGCTTCAGTGCGTCCTTCAGCACGTACTCCTGCAGTATGCAGCGGGCCAGTCGGCATCATTCCCCGACGGACATCTCGCTCTGCTGAGTGGTCAACAATGCTCGGGCAGACCAAAGAGCGTCTTTCACCGAGTTGATGACCTTCCAGCAGCACTCGATGTCCGTCTCTGAATGCGTCCCTGGAAACAGTCCGTAAATCACAGAGTCCTCTGTGACGGAGCTGTTCGGAATAAACCGTGACAAGGACCCTTGCAGACCTCTCCAGACTCTCTTTGCGAATTCACACTCGGCAAAGAGGTGGGCAACTGTCTCCTCTCCATAGCAGCCGTCCCGAGCGTGTGCTGGTAGTGAGGTTCTAACGGTGCAGGAGGGATCTGACTGGGAGGGCTTCCCTCACCGCCAGCCAAGCCTGGTCTTGGTGCTTGTTGGTGAGTTCTGGCGATGAGGCAGTTTGCCAGACATGCTGGGCAGTCTGCTCTAAAAGACACCACAGGATCCATGGAGTCGTTTCCCTCTAGTGCCTGCATGACGTTCCGTGCTGACCACTGCCCGATGGTCTTGTGTCAAAGGTGTTGGTCCGGAATAACCTTTCCACGAATGACAGATGGTGCAGCAATGTCCAGCTGACTGCCACATTGCGTGGCATCTGCGCCAGGCCCATCCTTCGCAATACCGGGGACAGATAGAACCTCAGCAGGTAGTGACACTTGGTGCCCACGTGCCCTGGCTCTACACTCCACCTGATGCAGCCACACACGAAGGTGGCCATCAGGGTGAGGGCGACGTAGGGAACGCTTTTATCCCCTTTGTCTGCCGACTTGTGCATTGTGGCCCATCGCACCCGGTCCATCCTCGACCCCCAGATGAATTGGAAGACGGCCCGGGTGATCCCTGTGGTGTAGGAGGGAGGGACAGGCCACACTTGCGCCAAGTACAGCAGCCCCGAGAGCACCTCACACCTGATGACCACATTTTTTCCCGTTATGGAGAAGGAGCATTGCCTCCATAGCTCCAGCTTCTTCCCCACCTTGGCTATCTGCTCCAGCCAATTCTTGTTACACGCCGCAGCCGCCCCGAACCAGATCCCCAGCACCTTCAAGAAGTCAGGCTTGATGGTGAAGGGGACGGAAGGTCGGTCGGGCCAGTTGCCAAAGAGCATGGCCTCGCTCTTCCTGTCGTTCACCCTGGCTCCCGTTGCCGACTCAAACTGGTTGTAGACGTTAATCAATCTGCAGACCGACCCTGGATCCGAGCAGAAGATGGCGACATCATCCATGTACAGGGAGGTGTTTACCTGAGTGCCCCCACTGCCTGGCAATGTCACTCCTCTTATGCTTGCATCCTTCCTGATGGACTCGGCAAAAGGTTCAATACAGCAGACGAACAAGACAGGGGAGAGAGGGCAACCTGTCTGTCTGTCTGATTCCCACCCACTGATTTGGACTGCACTACAGATATTGGCGTAGAGCAGTTGGATCCAATTTCTGATTCCCTCCCCAAAGCCCATTTTGGAGAGCACGTCCCTCATGTGCAATATCCTGTCGAAGGCCTTCTCCTGGTCCAAGTTGACTTGGCAGGCATCCATCTGTCCTGCACGTAGGCAATGGTATCTCTCAGCAGTGCCAGGCTGTCTGAGATTTTCCTGCCAGGTACAGCCCAGGTTTTGGTCCGGGTGGATCACCCGTCCCAGAGCAGACTTGACCCTGTTGGCGATGGCCTTAGACAGGATCTTATAATCAACATTCAACAATGTGATGGGTCTCCAATCCCTTATATCATTCATCTCCCCCTTCTGCTTGTGGATTAGGGTGATGCTGCCCTTCCTCATGGAGTCTGACATGCTGCCGGCTGGAAGCATGTTGTTGTACACTTCCAGCAGGTCCGGGCCCACCCAGTTCCACAGAGCCGAATACAACTCGGCCGGTAAGCCATCGCTTCTGGGAGTTTTACTCGAATCAAAGGAATGGATGGAGCCAGTCAGCTCCTCCAGGGTCAGTGGTTGGTCCAGACTCTCCAGCTTGCTATCTTCCTAGACCTCCATGATAGAGGACAGGATGTTCTGGGAGGCGGTGCTGTCTGTAGTTATATAAATCCGTATAAAAGGATTTGCAGATCCTCAGCATGTCAGTCTGCAAGGATGTTACCGACCCGCCCTCCTCCCTAAGGCTGTTCATCACAGAGCTCCAATGTGGCACACAATCAGGGCCAGCTGGAGCTCCAGGTTGCAAGCCACTTTAATTCCCTTTCCCATTCCCATACTGCCCTGTCAGTCAGTATCTTTCCAGAGTGAAGATACACAAACTGGAAAAATGCTACCTCACATTCAGTTTGGGGAGCCTACAAACCAAAACATGAACATTTAAATCTTTAATTACATGTAAACCCCTCCTCTTTTGATTTATCCAAGTCCTCTCATGCAAATCACTCTTTCCATTCCACCAACCATCAACACCCTCACAATTCCTTTCCCCCTTCTCTTCTCCTCCTCCTTCTTCTGCTCATCTCTCATCGCCTTTGGGTCTCTTATCCCCAACCTCACCCCCCCACCCCCTCACCCCCCACCCCTCCCTTTTCCCATCTATGTACCATCCCTCCCTCTGGTTATATATTTAACTCCTCACATTCCTTTCTTATCAGATTCCACTCTCTGCTGCACTGTCCAGTTATACCTCCAGCTTTGGCTACTATCGGCACCTTCTAACCCCTACCTTTCAATAAACCCCTCCTGACATTTATCCACTTATCACTTGATGGCTCTCCAGCTCTTGCCCCACTCCTTCCCTTCACCTCTTTATACCAGCTATCTCCCCTCTACTACAGTCTTGAAGAAGGATCTCAATCCATAAAGTCAACTAACCATTTCACAAATGCTGCCTGACCTGCTTTGTTCTTCCAGCAGTGTGTTTGTTTTCAGATGCTTCTATGTCAAGTCTCCCATCATCTGTTCTTTTACAACTCCATCGAAAAGTTTAGTGGATTCTTTGATAAAATGCCAATGATCTGAAGCGATGAGAAGTCTTTTTGGTATCCACTCATTACTCCATGAACTAACTACTCATGAACTAGCCACGGCCTAAATAACAAGTATAATCAAAACAATCGACAACATGTTTTAAAAATGTGCTGATTCTGGCCACAATTGTTATATATTTTCAATTTCCAATAAACTGTTGAATGTCCAAACAACTTTTAAACAGAAAAAATGTCAAAATAAGTGAAGGTCGAATTACCAAAGAACAACTGCGACAACGGATGACTCTTATTTTCAGCAAGATTATTCTTCCTATCATGGATAATAATAGGTTCCTCTTATTTAAATGTGCTATACTTCTTTCTAAAACAAGACAAGCAGTGGTGTTATAAATAATACCAAGATCTTTGGGAAATCCTATGTTCAGTTAGTACAAGAAAGTTCATGAGGGCTCACATAAGAGAGAAAAGGGAATTGTATTGTGGCCACAAAATCTGTTGCACCCAATGAGTTTGACGATTAAGGCAGCACCACCTGGGAGAGAGAGGCCCGAGTTTCTGTTTGAAGTTCTATGATCATTAATTGCAATAGGCTTCGTTAGCAGAGACTGTAGGAAATAACTGCAGATGGTGCTTTACACTAAAGATAGACACAACAGGTGGTCACAGTGACGCAGCAGTAGAGTTGCTGCCTTACAGCGAATGCAGCGCTGGAGACCCGGGTTCAATCCCGACTACGGGTGCTGTCTGTACGGAATTTGTACGTTCTCCTGCGTGGATTTTCTCCGAGATCTTCGGATTCTTCCCACACTCCAAAGACATACAGGTTTGCAGGTTAATTAGTTTGGTAAATGTAAAAGTTGTCCCTAGTGGGTGTAGGATAGTGTTAGTGTGTGGGGATCGCTGGTCGGCGCGGACCCGGTGGGTCGAAGGGCCTGTTTCCGCGCTGTATGTGTAAACTAAACTAAACTAAACTAAACTAAACAAAAACTAAACTAAATTAAAACTAAACTAAACTAAATTAAATAGCTGGAGTAACTCAGCGGGTCAGGAAGCATCGCTGGAGAAAAGGAATAGGTGACCTTTTTGGTCGAGACCCGTCTTCAGACTCTGAAGAAGGGTCTGGACACAAAACGTCGCCTATTTCTTTTCTCCAGAGATGCTTTCGGACCCGCTGAGTTATTCCAGCATTTTGTGTCTATTTTTTATTAGACCTTGTACTTGGCAAGTATTGGGTGGAAAATGCAGAGGTTATAGGGTCAGAGCTTTGAGTTGGCAGAGGTGGCTGAGTCAAGAGATTATTTCTGTTAATTTGGTCTGGGGCATGATGAAGATTTAACATACCCAATGATTGGAGCAAAGGTCCAAGATCAGGGAAGAGATTGGTAGCAATAAATAGTCATGGAAATGGAGGTTAGAGATTAAGGACATCATTGGTTCTTCCAGGAATTGTGACATAATTAATCAAATGGTCTGGAACTCAAGCCAGTGCATGGCACATGTTGTGCTCAAAGAGCATGGGAATAGGTAGTTGTTGCCTGAGCCTTAAAACATAAAAGCAATTTCCCAGCTTCATGGAAGAGCCTTCATCAGAAGGATTGCAGTGGTTCAAGAGGCCAGATCATCACAACTTCCATAAAACCAATAAATGTTGTTTCCATCCAGTTGAGAAAAAAATGAATAAGTACGTTTTTCTTGTATCTTGGAATATAAAGTTGTCCATATGGTTATTGAAGGGTTCATGATTATCTTCATGTCCCCAACATACACTCTACTCATCTCTGAAGGGTTTTTTCTGGAGGGAAGTGCATGCCTTGAATCCATCCTTTCTGACATCATGTGGGCACTTCCGCCAATTTCAACACAAAGATAACTCCACTATCGCAACCACACTGTTCAATTAATTTAAGCTGACAACAGCCTCTGAGCTCCCAAGCCCTGAAATCTGCCACAGGTAATCTCTTCAATATTAACCAGGGAAAATAGGAATAGAAAAGTGGTCACAGTGACAGACATCCTGGTTCAAACAACAACATAATTCATCTACTTTACAAAGGTTAGGCCTCCACAGGATTCCTGAATTCCTTAGTGTGTCAACTGAGCAGCTGCTGATGTATGTGAATGGACATGGGTTCAGTTCTGTTCTGCTCTTTTCTGATGCCAGGCCAAACTCCCAATAGCTGCTGCAAGTGGCATCTGCAGACAGATTTTGCAGGATAATTTCATTGATAGATCAAATGCATCTCAGGATTACCTTGCAACGAGTTTTAGCCTATTTTAAAGAGTACACAGCTGCCGAGTGATCAGTCTCTTGACTTACAGTAATATTCATGAATAATAAATCATAAGGACTACCCATTATATTTCAAAGCAAGCAATCTAAGGGTGGGGAGCATTGTTAGCATAATGTTAAGATGGTCACTAGTGGCACTTATGGTGAGAGAGATGAAGCGATTGATGTAGGATTAGTGAGGGCTGTATGGATGTTGCAGTGCTTGAGAATGGTACAATGTATTTATGTTGATTTGGAGGAATTTTATTGAGGTTTTCATAAAATCATAGGATCATAAGTGATAGGAGCAGAATTAGGCCATTCGGCCCAACGTTTACTCCGCCATTCAATCAGGGCTGATCTATTTCTCTCTCCTACCCCCATTCTCCTGCTTTCTTCCCATAACCCCATAGTTTTGCAAAGCTAGGTTGAGGAACTGTTAATAGCTTTATCCACTGTTGAGAGCTTGGAAAATGCTATTGTTGTTAGTTGATTGTGCATCATAGTACCATAGATGCTCAAAGTGGTGACAGGAGAAGCCAGGAATATGTAGCTCTTAAAGAATATGTTGCCGATCAACAGTTTAGTAAGGATGTAACACATTTAATGAAGGAAATCAGTTTATTACCTAGAAGCGCAAAAATAGGGAAATTAATACTGAACCAAAGAAAAAATGTAAGATTGAAAAGCTAGAACCTAGCCAAAACAATGGGACAATGAGACTCTTGTATAAAAAGAGACATGGAGTTTAGGGAAGATATTGTAGTGGATCGATTTTAGACATTTGGCAAATGGAAGGAAAAAGAGTGCAGATTCATTTCAGAGGAAAAAAAGGAGTGATATGGCTTTTGGTTGGTCTGATGCTTGAAGCTATGGAAATGGGCTGTGAGATGGACCTGTGGGACGTAATACTGGTAAATCTTAGCAATTGTAAATTTGCATAGATGGCAGATGAAAAGTCACTTCTATTACAGAAAATACTGGTGTGTTAGATGAGTAGGAAGAAATGTGATAATTGTATTAGCAGGAAGAATTTCAACACATTCAAGATGGGTAGGTGACATAGAGGGCATTGCATTGGTTGGTTACAGAGGTAAGAAAGGATCTCTGCAATGGGTTTGTTGAACAAGGGCCAGTAAAAGTCAATGCTATTCTGGTCCAAGCATGTGATTGTAATAGAGAAGCCTCAGGATTTGAATTTCAACTTGGGATCAAAATGAAGACCAAGTCTGCAGAACTGTTCAGTTTACACATAGACTGTAGTCATAGAGTCATAGTCATACAGTATGGAAACAGGCCCTTTGGCCCAACTTGCCCACACCAGCCAACATGTCCCAGCTACACTAGTGCCACCTGCCTGCATTTGGTCAATATCCCACAAACTTGTACCTGCCTAACTGTTTTTTAAAACTGGGGATAGTCCCAGCTTCAACTACCTCCTCTGGCAGCTTGTTCCATACACCCGCCACCCTTTGTGTGAAGTTAGGGAGGGAAATGTCATAATTGCTGAGTGAACAGAGTTTTTATGGAGAATAAATTACTGTTCAGTTCTGATCTTACGTGCTGTTTATGAAAAGTTGCAGATATTCCCTGTGATCTAGCTTCCTCCCACATCGCGAGAGGATGTGCAGTTGTTAAGTTAATTATTCACTGTAAGTTTTAAGTAGTAGCTCTGCACAATAACCAAAAATCTATAGCCTCCTTTTGCTCTGGTATTCTATTTAATTATTAATTCTATTTTATTATTAATGTATCATTCCTAACTGTCACTCTATGTCATGTTATCACTTGTGGGCAGAGCACCAAGGCAAATTCCTTGTATGTGAATGCTTGGCCAATAAACTTATTCATAAACGTATTCATAAGTTGCTCATCGTGTGTAGATGAGTGGTAGCATCTAGAAGGAGTGCATAGTAATAGAGGAGAATTATTAAATGGGATTAATACAGGATCAGCATAAATGTGTGGTTGGTGGTCAGTATGGCCTTGATGAGCCAAAAGCCTGTTTCCGTGCAGTGTGACTCTATGACTTTATACACTGTAAATATTCCCGTCTCGCTCTTGGCCCAGCACACTTATTAAGTCCTAGTTGTTGTGAAAATAACTGAGACGGATGCTAAACAACTTGATGACAATATGGGGATGTGGAGGGTCAAAGAGAAGTTGTGGAAAGGAGAGCTGAGTATCCTTATTATAGGAGTGGAACCTGATGTTGTGACTTTGGATGATGTTGCCATGGTCAGCACTGTAATGAATGATAGCAGGCGTCCAAAACTTTATTTCATAAGGGAGTCCAGCAGCAAGAGTGTAGGATGTACAAAATAAACAACTGGAGAGATTTCCTGTCAACATTTGAGGCAGTCACATTCATCTGAAAATCGAGGAGAGGCTCAGAAGGAGGGTAGGTTGTTCCTGCCTCTAGTCCAATCGTGCTTCAGTGGGGCACAGCTAGCAATTAAATGGAAACGACCATTGCCGCCTTGACTGATTCTGCAGGTAAAAGATGGTGTCATTGAAATGAGCACTAAGTTAAACAAAGTTCTAACTCCTAACTTTTTTACTCTTCTGCCACGAGGTATATTGAACTATTTTATAATTGGCGCTGAAAGTTTTATGGAGTCACACAGGAGATGCACCAAACATGTTTTGTTGAATTTGCTGACAAAATGTATGTGTAACATCCTCTAATGCAATAAACAATGGAAAGATTCAATACCAAGAAATATTCTTATGTTGTTCTATGTTATTTTGCTTTATTTGGACAGCAATTCTTACAATCTAAACACTTTGAAAATCTTTCCAGTGGATGACATTTAAATTGTTTCAGTAATTGAGTGGGATGGGACAAACATAACCAAGCTGTGGACTTTTCATAACCAGAATCTGACACAAAATTTACAATTATATTGGCTATGGAAAAAATGGAGTTAATTCTGTATAAGCAATGAGAATTTGTCCTGATATTGTGGGGAGCACAGTGGCACGGTTGTTTGAGTTGATGCCTAAAACTACAAGTGTAAGAGATGTGGGAAGAATTAGCCATTAGTTTACTGTCATGTGTACCAAGGTACAGTGAAAATCTTTTGGTGCATGCTCACCAGTCAGTGGAAAGGCAATACATGATTACATTCGAGCCATCCACAGTGTACAGACACACGATAAAGGGAATAAAACTGTTGGATCAATGTCAATGGGTGCTTGGTACTTGACGTTGATGTGAAATGCTGCAGGGCTTGTTTCTGTGCTTATGTCTTGTAGACTCTATGTTGTTTCCTCCCAGGCTCATCCAGATGTGGAGAGCTTAAGCTGACCAAAGCTTCCCATTGTGCAGCATTCTCAGTCTGCCAGCGATCAGAACTGTGTAGGTTTTTTGAATATTTCTGATGTCAGAACTATGAAAAGCAGCATATTTGCAGTCAACATGTAAAGCTTACTGAAAAAAAGTAAAGAACAGCCATGATTAATAGTTAAATAATTAAAATGAACATTGAACCAAACACCGTATTAAATAAAGGAATTTGTCTTTATAAATTAAAACAGAATTGCTGGAGATACAGAAACAAAATCAGTATTTCAAATCAATGACAGTTCATCAAGCACAGTGAGTGCAGGGCCAACAATCCATTTCAATCCATGCCAAGTCAAGTCAATCCATTTCAAGTCGTCAAGTCAATCCATTTCAAGTAAAGTCAAGTCATATCAATCCATTTCAAGTCAATTCAAGTCAATCCATTTCAAGTCAAGTCAAGTCAATCCATTTTATATACCCGTAGGGTCCCATGTTCACATGGGAGGGCTGGTCCCTGAACGCAATATTCCACCTCTCCACCAATTCCAATATTGGTGGCCAGTGGGGGGGGGGGGGGGGCTTTCTGGAGCGCTAGTTTGGGTGTTGTGGGCTGAAGGGACTGATTTCCAGAGGGCTAGTATGGACACTGTGGGCCAAATGGATTATTGGGGTGGCAGCTCAGTCACACAAGCCTGATGTGCTGGCAGCTCACTCATGGCTGGTGGGCTGGCAGTTGACTCACGGCTATTCCTTGAAATTCCATTTCAAGCAGGATGCAAGGCCACCAAATTCAAGTGCAGTTTCGTACCACTTCAAGCAGGGTGCAAGGCCACCAAATTCAAGTGAAGTTTCATATCACTTCATGCAGGATGCAAGGCCACCACATTCAAATGCAGTTTCATACCATTTCAAGCAGGGTGAAACCATCGTAAAACCACCATAAAACAACACAAAACACAACATAAACAGCACATAAACACCACACTCATAGTTCAGTAGAAATTCAGTGAGTTCAGATGATACACAGCTCAGCAGAGTCGTGACCTCTACCTCCCTCATCTTGCAGAGACTGAGCCACACTCACACTTCTGGGTTTTATAATCCCTCCCCCTCCCACCGGAAGGGGCATGGCCTTCATGGCGTGATTGACAGGGGAGAGATTCTCAACATTTTTTAAACACTAATAACACTTTTATTTTCCATTGACGGAAAGAATCCTCTGCACTTGATGAGCGAGGGGGACTGAGTAAGATGGCCAAAAATCACAGCAGTAGGTGGTAGTGTTTTATCTAAAATCAATATACAGTGCCAACAGGAAGTTGTCAAGTTTAAACTTAATAATTTGCCATTTCAAACCAACCACCACCAAACATTTGCTGTGCTTTATTTCAAACCAACCACCACCAACCATTTGCTGTGCTTTATTTCAAACCAACCACCACCAACAACCATTTGCTGTGCTTTATTTCAAACCAACCACATTTTCATTTTCAAACTCTATCAAGGGCACTTAAGGTCAGTAAAAGCACACTCACATTTTAGTAGATATGTGTTCAGTGTTATTCACACCTCAGAGATGTGTCCCTCTCGCTCCCCTATCTTGCAGAGAGTGACTGAGGCACTTAACACTTCTGCGTTTTGTAGTCCCTCCAGAAGGGGGGTGGCCTTCACGAGAGAGAATCTCAACATTTTTTAAACACTAATAACTTTTATTTTTCATCGATGAGAAAAATCCTCTTGTCCTGCACAGCGGAGGGAGACTCTGAGTAAGATGGCCAAAAATCACAGCTGTAAGTGGTAACATTTTTCTAAAATCAATATACAGAACAACATGAAGTGGTCAAGATCAGACTTTTAGTAATATAGACTAGACTAAGTGGGTCCGTTGGGTCCCAGCATCACACGGGAGGGCTGGTCCCCCAACACAATATTCCACCTCTCCACCAATTCCAATATTGGTGGCCAGTGGGGGAGGGGGGGGGCGTGCTTTCTGGTGCTCTAGTATGGGTGTTGTGTGCTGAAGGGACTGGTTTCCAGAGGGCTAGTATTGACATTGTGGGCTGAATGGATTCTTGGGCTGGTGGCTCGGTCACTCAAGCATGTTGTCCTTGCAGCTCACTCACGGCTGGTGGGTTCACAGTTGACTCATGGATATTCCTTGAAATTCCATTTCAAGCAGGGTGCAAGGGCACCAAATTCAAGTGCAGTTTCATACCATTTCAAGCAGGGTGCAAGGCCACTAAAGACAACGAGTCGTGACCTCACCCTCTCTCATCTTGCAGAGACTGAGCCACGCCCACACTTCTGGATTTTATAATCTCCCCCCCCCTCTCACAAGGCAAGGCAGCTCTAAATAGCACTATCAAAACCAAAGGCAAGGCAGCTCGCTTTAGCACTTTCAAAACCAAAGGCAAGGCAGCTCGCTTTAGCACTTTCAAAACCAAAGGCAAGGCAGCTCGCTTTAGCACATTCAAAACTAAAGGCAAGGCAGCTCTCTTTAGCACTTTCAAAACCAAAAGCAAGGCAGCTTGCTTTTGCACTCTACTTAGGCAAGGCGGCTCTACTTAGGCAAGGCGGCTCTACTTAGGCAAGGCGGCTCTACTTAGGCAAGGCGGCTCTAATTAGGCAAGGCGGCTCTAATTAGGCAAGGCGGCTCTAATTAGGCAAGGCGGCTCTAATTAGGCAACACAGCTTGCTCAAAACAAAAGGCAACACAGCTTGCGTTAGCACTTTCAAAACAAAAGGCAACACAGCTTGCGTTAGCACTTTCAAACCAAAACACACGTTTGCATTTTCAAACTACATTTTCAAACCACATTAAGGGCACTGACAGGTCAGGAAAACCACTCACAGTTTAGAAGACATGTGTTCAGTGTTATTCGCAGCTCAGACTGAGAATTGCGACCTCTTGCTTCCCCCATCTTGCAGAGAACTGAGGCACCTCCACACTTCCGGGCTTTATAGTCCCTCCAGAAGGGGTGTGGCCTTCAGGAGAGAGAATCTCAACATTTTTTAAACTCTAATAACTCTTTATTTTTCATAGATGGGACAAATCCTCTTGTCCTATGCAACAGAGGTGGACTCTGACTAAGATGGCCAAAAATCATAGCTGTAAGTGGCAGCGTTTTTTCTAAAATCAAACACAGAACAACAGGAAGTGGTCAAGATCAGACTTTGACTAATATAGAAATATAGGAGTAAATTATTTGCACAGAAATGATGTGCCCAATATAAATGAGTGAGCATGCAAAATCTGATGTTTCTTGGTTCATTTTCTGTAAATCCACCAAAGCCAATGCTTTGAAATTTTTTGTGATTTGCTTAAAGATGGAGACGGCTTAATGGCTTTATCCTGTGGGAAGTCTATGCAAATGAGGATGCAGCTCACTTACTTGTACGATTTTGCTAAAATAGCAATCAGTCATTGAGTTCATTATCTCGTATCTTAGTTGGTATACAAATTATAGAGTTACACAATGCTAGTGGTCATAACTGTCAGGTTTTCTCACTTAATTGTTGTAAAATACACTTATGGCAAAGTTTAACTGCTGCTCAAAATCTTGCATTTTGGTAGTAGACAAAACATTCTAATATTAAAAATAATTTACACCAAGCAATGCTTATGCATTCAGTTTGCAAATATAGTATAAATTCAAACTGAATATAAATATGAATCATAGTTCTGGTCTAATAAGCTAAATAATTATGTGCAATTACTGCAGTGTACTTCGATTTATTCTTAAGTCTCTATTAATTTAATTGCACAAGATGTAAAATCCAACATATCTTTATGTTACATTCCACATTAATTCTGATGAATTTCTGAGAATTGTTTATATTTTATCTGGTTGGAGTAAACTATAGCTTAACTCACAGGAACCACTTGATATTTGGAACCATTTGATATTTCTGCACAGCACAAACACACAATGCAGCTCAGAAACCATTGGATACAAAAATAAGGAAATTTAAAAAAAAACTGCATTGCTGGATACCAGAAATAAAAATAATATAAAGTACCAAAACACTCAGCAGGTCAAGTAGAATCTGTGGAAAGACAAATAGAGTCAAAGGGTCTCTGACCTGAAACATTAACCCAGCTTTGTGGGCTCCTTTACATAGATGAGGCCAAGTGTAGATTAGGTGATCTTTTTGTTGAACCTTACTCTCTGTGTGCCAAGCCCTGCAGCATCTCCCAGTTGCCAACCATTTTACCTCACCTTTGCATTCCAACACCAATCTTTCTGTCCTTGGCCTCCTCCATTGTCAGTGAGGCCACAATCAAACTGGAAGAACAGCACCTCATATTCCATTTGGGTAGTTTACAACGCAACAGTATGAACAATTAATTCTTCGATTTAAAGTTAGTAACTAGCTTATTATTTTCCTGTTTCTCTGCTCCCCCCACCACCAACCCCAGTGTAAACACATTTCTCCCACCACCTCAGATCCCCTGTTCCTTTCTTCTCCTTCGTACGCTCATCTCCCAACCTCATGCTCTTTTCCCTTTGACTCCTTTTCCCCCCATCCCCTGTTCCTTTCCACCCAAATTTCTCCCTCTGGCTATACATTTTACTCCTCCTCTTCTCTGCTTGACTAACACCTTTTTTCTCAATTTCACCACACCCTCATCAATTTCTCTATTCCACTGCCAAACAATCCCAACCCCGCTCTCTAACTACATCCACCAATTGCTTGCCAGGATTTTCCTGTCCCCATCTCTCTTTTTTGCTCCATCCTCCCCCCCCACCCTTCACCATTCCAACCAGTCTGAAGAAGGGTCCTAACCCGAAATGTATTCTGTCCATTCCCACCACAGTTTCTGCCTGACCCACTGTTCCTCCAATGTTGTTGTTTTGCTCTGTGAGTGTGTCTATGATGTCATGATTTCTTCTCATGGATAACTCCTCAGCTAATGTTTTGCAGGATTTTTGGTTCCGGTTTTGCCTTGTTAGCTGCTTCCTCACCAGTTTCCAATGATATATTTCATCCTGCACTGTTGTCCTCCTCCTCAATTTAAATTGCAGGTTGAAGTAACGCAAGTAACCCTTATCTGACACTTTGAATCTATTATTGGGAGTGAGGCAGAGGCAACATTTTCCCAGTTGTTTCAAAGGTCATTAGATATTTAAAGGAAAGTCTATCTCAACTGAGAAACAAAACAGAGAAACAAATTACTTTAAATCTCATTTTTATCTCCAACAATTGTTTTAGTTTAGTTTAGTTTAGTTTAGAGATACAAAGCGGAAACAGGCCCTTCAGCCCACCGAGTCCGCGTTGACCAGCGATCCCTGTACACTCGCACTATCTTACACACACAAGGAACAATTTACTTTTATATCAAGTCAATTAGGCTACAAACCTGTACATCTTTGGAGTGTGGGAGTAAACTGGAGCTCCTGGGGAAAGCCCACACGGTCACGGGGAGAGCGTATAAACTCAGTACAGACTGCACCCATAGTCAGGATCAAACCTGGGTCTTTAGCACTGTAAGGCAGCAACTCTACTGCTCGTGAAAGTTTCCATAGGCTTTAAACTCTTCCAGTAAAGCTCTTCCAGTAGGATCAGCCAATATTGGCTGGTTATACACCTCTTTAATTAAATTCTAAATTACGCTTGGTGTAATGGGAATTCCAGTTATGGGATTCGTGACTCCAACCCTATTCCTCCTCATTAAAACTTATCACTGATCTCCCAGTAGCACTGCTAAGCGCACATATAGAAGGGCACTCTTTGCATTGCAAATTCTTAAGCAGCCATTGGGGCTGTGTTGCCGCTTGATTCCACTTAGAAAAAAGGCAGTTTGCTAACTTTAATGCCAACAGTAATGAATAAATTTGCTGTCCCTACTGCTTTTTTAAGAACCAGATTTCAACTCAAGAATGGTCTTGATGTCACACTGTTGCTATGAATACCTCAGTTAGTACAGTGAAGTCTCAATTCATCATCATCAATCTAAGATCCCAATGAAATTTCAGGCTTGAAACCATCCAATAGTCAAGGGGTCATTGCGATATATTTATTCATTAAAATCAACACTAGGAAAGGTATTTGCACATTGTCAAATTCATGAACCTGAGAAAAATCTAATAATAGTGAGGACTTGGGCAAGAACCAAAACCAGCAGCAAGAGATAGGAATATTAGACAGTTCCAAACCTTATGCAATTTGAGTTCTTATTGCCTTTTAATTTATTTCATCTCCAAAAAAGAAGTGAAGCAAAACTAATTATAGTTGAAGTGTAATTTATATGATCACAGAATCATACTGCACTAAAATACAGAGCCTGCAGCTGACCACTTTTGCACTGGCTATCAAATATCTATCTATATTAATCACTCTGCAAACTTCTGTGTCGAGCCCCCTTGCCCAGGTGTTTGAAGTACTCATCTAAATATAAGTTATAAGTGTGAGATTACCTGGCTCTGGCAGCACAATCCAAATTTACCTCTGGGTGAAAAATGTATTTGCAAAATCCTCTCTAAATTTGGTTTGCCCTTATTTTAACCTATGTCTTCTTGTTTATAAACCCTTCAGCTTATGGAAATATTTTCACATTGTCTACCTTATCTCTGCCTCACATAGTTAAACATTCCTCGACCGGTCCTCCCCTCAGCCCCCTCCATTCTAAGGAAAAGATAACCAAACTATCAAAACGCTTCTCATAGCTGAAACCCTCCATCCCAGGTGAATAGTCTCTCCATGCTATCCAGTTTATTCACAGTCTTCCTATGGTGACCAGATCTACACACAATAATTTTTTAGAGTTGAGGCATCTTGACAACTTGAATGCTTTCTACTATGGCATTGGTCCAGTCTTTCTTACAGAACAGCCAATAAATTTAAATATAATTAAAATACCAATGACATGTTCCACAATGAGTCAAGTGCGTAAGGTTTTAATTCAATTGATCACTTTTCTATCAAATGGCACTGATAAAGCACTGTTGCTGTGTTTTTTGGGACACACTGTCACTTGCATTAAATCACAGGTGCAATACTATGTATTGTGTAGTATTGTTATAGTAATATGCAATATTGTACGGTATTTGAATTATTGGGGAATTATTATGGGAATTCAAATTATAGGATTCGTGTTTCCCAATCTATGGAAAACATACGCCATGGTCTTGGGAATCACTAGGGGTGGAACTGGCAGAATGTTGGATGACTTCACTCTACCTCTTCGGTAGGGGGCTCTGCTCTGGCAGCAGCCATGTCAGCAGCGCGTCAGTTTTTTTCAACTTTTTTAATTTTTTTTATTATGTTTTAAAGTATGTCTTTAATGTTCCTTTGTGTGTTTTGTGTGGGGGGTGGTGTGGGGGGGCAAGGGGGAAACCGCTTCGGTCGCCTCCTCCATGGAGAGGCGACTTTTTCCAGGTCGCCTCCCCCGTGGCCTAACATCAAGGATCGGTGCGGCCTTTCCCGCAGATGCGCCCGGGGCTTCAGCGGCAGGAGCAGCGTGGACTCTCGTTGTGGAGCGGGTAAGCCCTCGCTGGGGCTCGCTGGAGGGGAGCGCTCCATTTTGCTGGCCCGGGGCAGCCGGCAGCCTGAAGTCGCAGCCTGAAGTCGCGGTCTGCAGATCTCCAGCTGGTGCGGCGTCTACATCCCTCGTGGGGGACCTGGGGGAAGAAGGAGCCATCACTGCCGGCCCGCGACCAACTTCTACCGCGGGTCCGGCATGGACTTACCATCACCCCTGGAGGGGAGCTTCGACCGCCGGCCCTGCAGTCTACGGTGCTTCTGGCTGCGGCGGAGACTTTAAATCTCGACCGCTGGCCTGCGGCCTACAACAACTTAAAGCCGCAGTCTCCGGTGAGGAAGAGCCGATCCTGGACTGACTCTGGACTCTGGTCCTGTCCACGGGGGGGAAATGGAGGAGGACTGGCCAAATGTTGTGCCTTCCACCACAGTGATGAATGCTGTGGTGGATGTTTGTGTTACATTTTTATTGTGGTTGTGTGTTCTTTATTATTGTATCGCTGCTGACAACCCAAATTCCACCGACCCTGGTTGTGTGGTAATAAATTCTATCTATTCTATCTATTCTAACCAGTCCTATTTTTTTCTAATACCTACATAAAAGAAGAGGCATTTCTAATCAGTGATACCTCACCTAATCCCCCCCCCCCCCCCCCCCCCCCACCCCCACCCCGCCTCTCCATCTTTTTCTTCCATAGTTGTGTATACTTCAATCAAGTTTCTCCTCTGCCATGTCAGCACAATACAATTAAATTCCCAGCAATGTATTGACCTTTAAATAATGAGTGATGCAGTGTTCACGTGAATTAGATGTAGAAAATGGCAGCATCTGAAGGGAGAAAAAGCGAATTTACTAAATGGGACAAGTTATTAGCCGTGATTTACAATTCTGTAACTCCGCTTTTTCCCAAAGCAGTTTGTTTACCAGACTTATTATAACATGATTGTAGCCGGAATAAAAGGTGTCCCATAAGAAAAGTGAATTAACTTTTTATGACTGCTTGGTGGATAGACATTTATCTGTGGATAAATATTTACCTTTCTTCCTCGTTTGTATTAGTTGAGTCAGCAGTCTGCATGAGATGCTGATGATTAACTGAACATATTAAATTATGAAAGCTTGTATTTTACAAATACAGTTCCTTCTATCCATTCTGCTCAAGACTGCTTGGTCTACATACCATTTTATAATAATTTTTAGCACAAACAAGCATCGGTGGAAATCACTTAAAAAACATGGGGGGGGAACACAATTTCCTGGCGGCCCGATGACAAGTGTGCAAGACAACTAATAATTTTATCCCCCCCCCCGGTGACTGAGCCTGTGGACTTATCATTACGGAGCTGGCTGGCTTCGGAGGCTGTGGTGGCATTGCGGCTGCAGTTATAGTTCTAATGATCCTAAATTGTGAATGATGATCCGGGAAGTGAAATCTAACACTGGGGGAATGATTGCTACATGTAATAGATCATATGTTCTTTTTATAACAAAATCACCCAAAACTTACTGGACCCATTCCACTGCTTAGAATCAGCACCCATGCCAGCATTAACTTAGGATTGTTGATAAAGCAGATTTAATCTTCACTCCTCATGGTAACTGTCAAGAAGAGAGATCTGGATGTTGACTAGGCCTCGGGTGGCAGAGCACATAGGCCTTGCCCCTTGGTCATCCCAATAACTTTTAGCTGAACCCAACCTGCCTCACTCTAACCACATCATCTGTAGGTTTTATCCCCATTTAAGTCTTTGGCTCCTGTACCCAGGACTGGCTGATGAATTTCTAACATTTGATTTCTCTAGAGGAATGTTATGGAATATCAGTAAGATTTGGAATTTGCAATTAGACTCTGTATAGAATGAGATGAAAGGGCAAATTGACCTTTGGGCACTGGACTCAGAGTATGCACTTAAGACCTAGTTGTAGAGTCGTAGAGAGATACAGCATGAAGATATGTCCTGTGACCTGCTGTATCTGCACTGACCATCAACCACCCTTTTACACTAATCCTTCATTCAACTTATTTTAGTTCACTTTGATTAACTCCATCCAGATTCTAACTCACCAACACGAGAAACAATTTACAATGCTAATTAACTGGCAAACTCCAAGTCTTTGGGATGTGGGAGGATACTAGACCATCTAGAGGAAACGCATGCGATGACAAGGAGAATGTGATAACTCCTTACAGACAGTACCGGAGGTTAGAGTTGAAGCCTGGTCTCACTGCTGTGAGTGCGGTTCTACCAGCTGAGCCGCTGTTCCACCCAAATGTTCCTTCAAAAAGGTGGAATGCAAGGGATCTCTTTGAAGTTAACATTGATGGACAACAAGATTTAGCCCAGTATTTCTTCTCCAGAACTATATCTAGAAATTACCACGACACAAACAATTATCTCCATTTCAATTCCAATTTCCAACCCAAAGTTCAGTTGCTCATCTTGTGACCTAAAGGACTGGTGCTCAATTCTCAGTCTCAAATTTCACCCCTTGATTGTCCCTTCCAAGACAATGGGAGTGATCTTCAAATACAAAAGGAGGATAATACTTTACATGCTAGAGAACATTTATGCTTGGCCAACATCTGTACCAGATAATGGCTCAATGGATGCTCCACAAATCAGATGAATTGTCAGAAGGATGACAGATAATTCTCCTGAAGATGGCCCAAACATAATGGAAATAAAGGAAATGGGTTTTCGACTTCTGACAAATGTTCTATGATGCAAACGGTCATTCTGATAATTTTTCTCGAGATGTTGACTGACCAGATGTGTGTTTCCAGAATGTTAGACAATAGACAATAGACAATAGGTGCAGGAGTAGGCCATTCAGCCCTTCGAGCCAGCACCGCAATTTAATGTGATCATGGCTGATCATCCCCAATCAGCACTCCGTTCCTGCCTTCTCCCCATATCCCCTGACTCCGCTATTTTTAAGAGCCCTATCTAGCTCTCTCTTGACAGCATCCAGAGAACCCGCCTCCACCGCCCTCTGAGGCAGAGAATTCCACAGAATCACCACTCTCTGTGAGAAAAAGTGTTTCCTCGTCTCCGTTCTAAATGGCTTACTCTTTATTCTTAAACTATGGCCCCTGGTTCTGTACTCCCCCAACATCGGGAACATGGTTCCTGCCTCCAGCGTGTCCAAGCCCTTAACAATCTTATATGTTTCAATGAGATACCCTCTCATCCTTCTAAACTCCAGAGTGTACAAGCCCAGCTGCTCCATTCTCTCAGCATATGACAGTCCCGCCATCCCGGGAATTAACCTTGTAAACCTAGGCTGCACTCCCTCAATAGCAAGAATGTCCTTCCTCAAATTAGGGAACCAAAACTGTACACAATACTCCAGGTGTGGTCTCACTAGGGCTCTGTACAACTGCAGAAGGACTTCTTTGCTCCTATATTCGATTCATCTTGTTATAAAGGCCAACATGCCATTCGCTTTCTTCACTGCCTGCTGTACCTGCATGCTTACTTTCATAGACTGATATACAAGGACCCCCAGATCCCGTTGTACTTCCCATTTCCCAATGATGCCATTTAGATAGTAATCAGCCTTCCTGTTTTTGCTACCTAAGTGCATAACCTCACATATATCCACATTAATCTTCATCTGCCATGCATCTGCCCACTCCCCCAACCTGTCCAAGTCACCCTGCATTTTCATAGCATCCTCCTCATAGTTCACACTGCCACCCAGCTTTGTGTCATCTGCACATTTGCTAATGTTACTTTGAATCCCTTCATCCAAATCATTGATGTACATTGTAAATAGCTGCAGTCCCAGCACCGAGCATTGCGGTACCCCACTAGTCACTGCCTACCATTCTGAAAGGGACCCGTTAATCCCTACTCTTTGTTTCCTGTCTGCCAACCACTTCTCTATCCATGTCAGCACTCTACTCCCAATACCATGTGCCTTAATTTTGCCCACTAATCTCCTATGTGGGACCTTATCAAATACTTTCTGAAAGTCCAGGTACACTACATCCACTGGCTCACCCTTGTCCATTTTCCTAGTTACATCTTCAAAAAATTCCAGAAGATTAGTCAAGCATGATTTCCCCTTCGTAAATCCATGCTGACTCGGACCGATCCTGTTACTGCTATCCAAATGTTCGGCTATCTCATCTTTTATAATTGACTCCGGCATCTTCCCCACCACCGATGTCAGGCCAACTGGTCTATAATTCCCTGTTTTCTCTCTCCCGCCTTTCTTAAAAAGTACAATGTTCTAGTTTTATTAACCAGCATGGCTACCCATTAAAGTGCATCATCATCATATGCAATTGTTTGAAATAAGCTTAAGATAATCTTATATCATGTTAACTTCCTATCACCCCATAGAAGAAAACAAAAGTAAAGAATAGAAGAGAATTCTTCAATTATCTTGTTATTGAAATATCTTACTTCTCAATGATATGTTCACTTAACTTTAATGTGCAAATAATAAACTGGAATAGTTTGGATCGGGCTTTCAAAATCATGGTAGTGAATGCCTTTTCATTCTATGGTACCTAATTCTTTTTTCCCCAGGTTAGAAGCCAAAATCAGGCGATTGGAGGGAATGAAAATTAATATAAATGTTCTTACTACTCGTGAAGTTGAATTGGAGGATCAACAAAAGGTTACTGAAGCTGAAAGAACTCAGCCAGTGAAACAGCTACATTTTACACATTTTGGATACAATGACAATGGTCCTACTAATGGACAGACAACCACTTGGTCCATCCTATTGTAACTTTAGGTCTGAGACAACGGATCCATTTTTTAAATCATAATGTCTTAATGGTATCACATAATCTCATGCTCACAAATAGCTTTGTAGAGCTACCCACCATCCCATACTTACACCCATTTTTTCTTCATCCATATCTTGTCTATGGCCCAGGTCCATAAGATTGCAATGTGGATTTTCATTCACATTGTCCATTCAATTAAATTCTGGGAAAGATTTTCCTCAGAGCTTATCCCTGCAGACCTATTTTATTCAAATAAGGGCTCCTCACTTCTATAGCTCCAGCAACAAAGACACAAGAGGTTTGAGCAAAAAACAAACTGCTGGAGTAACTCAATGGGTTCAGCAGAGGGAAATGGACACACAGGGTGTTTGTGGCCTGGACCCTTCTTCAGACTGATCTCTGCCAATTCTGTTCTCCGGCTCCATGTCTGGACCTAACCAAATTCAGCAGTGGTTCCACATTGCCCTGAGCTGAGGAATATGAAGCATTTTAGTTTAGTTTATTGTCATGTGTATAGCATAGTGAAAAAGCTGTTGTGTGCTCTCTAATCAGCAGAAAGACTATACACGATTGCAACGTCATTCAAAGTGTACAGATACAGAATAAAGGGAATAACATTTTGTGCAAGATAAAGTTCAGTGAAGTCTGATTATAGAAACTTTGCAGGTCACTAATGAGGTAGACGATAGCTCAGGACTAATTGCCTAGTTGGTGATAGGATGGTTCAGTCTGATACTGTCCCTCACACTGATGGTTTACATTTTCACAGTTTTGTACATCTTGCCTGATGGGAGAGGAGAGAAGAATGAGTGTCTAAGGTGAGAATTATCCTTGATTATGCTCGTGGCCTTGCAGAGGCAGTGTGAAGTGCAGTTGGAGTCAAAGGAAGGGAGGTTGGTTTGTGTGAAGGCCTGGGTTTGCATCCTCAATTCTCTACAATTTATTGTCATCTTGGATGGAGCTGTGATGCATCCCAGTAAAATGCTTTCTACGGCGCATTTGTAGAAGTTGGTGAGAGTTGTTGGGGACATGCCGAATTTCCTAAGCCTTCTAAGGAAGTAGAGGTGTTGGTGTGTTTTCTTAGTCATTAGTTCAATATGGCAAGTCCACGAAAAGTTGCTGGTGATATTCACTCGTGGGAACTTGAAACTTTCACCAATCTCTACTATGGTGCCGTCAATGTATACCAGGGTATGTGTACTGCTTCATTTCCTGAAGTTGATTACTATCTCCTTTGTCTTGCTAACATTGAGACAAAGGTTATTGTCGACACCAGATTATGAGGTTCACAATCTCATTCCGGTACTCTGTCTCATCATTATTTTATATCCATCCCACTATGGTGGTATCAGGTGCAGCATTTGAATCTACTTCTTCTTGCGTATGGCGTGCACAGCCTAAAGTTGCAGACACCAAAACACTACATCTATTTGTTTGTGCATGTCGGGTTGATTGCATTAGTCGAGACAAGGTGGATCACGTGATGCTTGCAATCTCCCACCACAGCATTTGAATGGAGCTGCTCTTTTTCATTGAAAAGGTCCAGGATATGCAATTTTTTGTTTTCATTTAGTATGCTTTATAATTATTTAATATATTATCATCTGTTTAGTTCTATTGTTGTAAAAAAAATTTAAATAGAATAATGTCATTTGGCTGTTTTTAAATATCTTCAATCATCAGATAATTGAAATGGCTTTCAGAATATGGGTTGTCAGAATGTCAAGGGGAAGATCTGGAGATGTGTCCAACTACCTCACATACCACCATTTTACAGTGTGCCCATGGGAGCATGACCATGAAGTCATTGAAAGTTGGGGGAATGGAGCACAGTGTTGAGTATTAATTAATTCACAGCATTTTATACAAGCTGTTTCAAATGCCAAAATATTGTTCATGATATTCTGTGCAGAAATTTAATTTTGACTATCCCATGTTTCTGACTTCTCTAACTCAGTAACCCTTACTTTCCCTTTCTCTCCATTCCTCTCCCTTTCCAGTTATCTGACCAGTTTGACTATACTGATTACATTTTATCTCTGTTTGCTGTGTTTTCACCTACTCCTAGCTAATAATAATAATAATGGATGGGATTTATATAGCGCCTTTCTAATACTCAAGGCGCTTTACATCGCATTATTCATTCACTCCTCAGTCACACTCGGTGGTGGTAAGCTACTTCTGTAGCCACAGCTGCCCTGGGGCAGACTGACGGAAGCGTGGCTGCCATTCTGCGCCTACGGCCCCTCCGACCACCACCAATCACTCACACACATTCACACACATTCACACACAGGCAAAGGTGGGTGAAGTGTCTTACCCAAGGACACAACGACAGTATGCACTCCAAGCGGGATTCGAACCGGCTACCTTCCGGTCGCCAGCCGAACACTTAGCCCATTGTGCCATCTGTCGTCCCAATCATCTATTCTACATTTTCCTTATCCACATCTCTTTTGTTGTCTCGTTTTCACACCATACCATTCCTTATCTCTGTGTCTACCTCTCCCCTGCCTCTCAGTCTGAAGAAGGGTCTCGACCTGAAATGTCACCCATTCCTTCTGTCCAGAGATGCTGCCTGACCCGCTGAGTTACTCCAGCATTTTGTGTCTATCTTCGGTGTAAACCAGCATCTGCAATTCCTTCCTACAAATTCCTGCAACATCACATCCTCATACAATCTAAATTTGTGATCAATATTTTTTGATTGAAATTTAAAATACATAACTAGGAACTCATGCAAATGTTAAAGCAACTTCATTTGGACATACTTCTCCATTCAACTAACAAATGGTCTCTAATTTATATCACAGTATGGTGAAAAATCCATCCAGTCTGTTTTTTTAATAATTGGTCTGTCACATGTGATGCAAATGTATCAACGTACATCTTCCTCAGTGTATGATGTTCATGAAGGCTTATTTGAAATGCACAAAATCTTTTTTTAAACCTCCCGAAACCTGCTTAATAGCTAACCTTTGATCAGCGAGGAATATGTTCTCAACTGATTGGAAAAAATGTTTCATGGATAGCTGAACAGTCTTGAGTAAAGATTAAGTGGATTTGTTGGCTATTGATATCCTCAACAGTGATTGCAATTTAGGGTGAATAACCCTTTGAGCACTAATAGTTGCATAAAAGTAATTCCAAATGCATTTGAGTAATGAATTTGAGGTGAACTTCTCACAAAACTCTGGAAGAAAGGATTGCTAAGTATTATTAAATTGGCTCACTACTGTTCATAATTAAGACTTAAAGGTTAACTGGATGAAAGTATCTTTATGCTTTTAACCAAATATTACATTGCAACTGTCATGGTTCTTTGGGATTATATACATGATAACTGTACAGATTCATGGAACAAAAAAGAAAACCATCATCTAAAGCAAATTGTAAACTACCTTTTGACCAAATTTAAATTAGTTCTGGAAAAAACATTGCCCTCTCTGCCCAATATTATTTGGAGCTATGGAAAAACAAAATAGAATTGCAGCTATCGAACTGATGTTCAGTCAGCCTCAAGTATGATGTGGTCAGAAATAATTTGGAACAGATATTGTATTGATATAAAAAGCACTGTCCACCTGCTCTGTTTCACACAGCGCAATCCATATGGGGTACTTGAAAGAAGTATTTGACCCCACTAAGTAAATACAGTTGCAGTGGTGCAGGAATAACTTTATTTTATCTACTTCATTCCAGGGTGCTTTTGGCAGTGTCTCTGAAGTATGATGCGGTGAACTGAAAGCATGTTATAAAAATCCTGAACTTCTTGAGTCCTCTATTTGAAACAAGTCTTGACTTTGATTATAATTAAAGATAAATCAATACCTCTACACAGTTTTGCTTGGGATACTGGCTCTCAGTTCTTTCCTGTGGACTAGTGCAGCAGACGGTCTCATATAGAAAGCTGGCTGTACTCCTCAGAATAGCTTTGACAGAATAGCTTTGACTGAATGTACTCCTCAGAATAGCTTTGAATAGCTTCTGGAAACAAAGGGGAAGCCTCCATTGTGTCTGGAAACGTGGCCGACGGGCAGGACTTCAGGTCAGACTGAAGCGCAGGGGACTTCGGCCCCCTCACCCTACTCTCCTACTGGCCAATGTACAGTCCCTTGAAAACAAAGTGGAGGACTTAAGGGCAAGGCTGCTTTATCAAAGGGAGCTGAGGGAATGCTCTGTGTTCTGTTTCACAAAGACATGGCTCACCCTCAGCTCCCCAGACTCAGCGGTCCAGCCTGAAGGGTTCTCCATCCACCGCATGGACCGTACCCTGGCATCTGGGAAAGGGAGAGGAGGGGGCGCCTGCCTCATGGTCAACTCAGCGTGGTGCTCAGACGTGGCAGTCCTGTCCAACTCCTGCTCTCCACACCTCGAACATCTGGCGGTGAAGTGCCATCCCTTCTACCTCCCAAGGGAATTCACCTCCATCATCCTGACCGCGGTCTACATCCCACCCCAGGCAGATGTCGATCTGGGACTGGAGGAGCTGCACACCGTGGTCATCAACCACCAGACGTCTTACCCAGAGGCATTTACCACCATTGCTGGGGACTTCAATAAGGCAAACCTCAAGAAATCTCTCCCTAACTTCCACCAATATGTCTCCTGCTGCACCAGAGGACCAAACACCCTTGACCACTGCTACACCACCATCAAGAATGCCTATCGTTCTATCCCTTGCCCTCACTTCGGTAAATCTGACCACATCGCGGTGCTGCTTCTTCCTGCCTACAGGCAGCAATTAAAGAGCGCACCCCCAGAGGTGAGGACAGTACAGAGCTGGTCGGGCGTGTGTGGGGGGGGGGGGGGGGGGGGGGGGGGGGGGGGGGGGGGGGAGGGTAGGGAAGGAACAACTGCAAGACTGTTTGGAGTCTGCAGACTGGGCAATGTTCAAGGACTTGGCAACGGACTTGAACGAATACGCCATAGTCGTTACAGACTTCATTAAGAAATGTGTGGAAGACTGCATCCCTACAAAAACCTTCCCAATCAGAAACCTTGGATGAACTTTGAGATCCGCACTCTTCTGAAGACCAGACACCGGGCAATCATGTCTGATGATACAGTGGTCTACAAGAAGTCCAGATACGACCTTGGTAAGGCCATCAAAAAGACCAAAATGGACTTCTGCTCCAAACTGGAGGATGAGACAGATGTTCGGCAGAGGTGGCGGGGCCTGAATGCAATCACCTCCTACAAGGCAAAATCAGGAGGCAGCTCGAATGTCGGCGAAACATCACTCCCTGATGAGCTCAATGCATTTTACGCACGCTTTGATAGGGAGAACACCGATGTGCCTTCCCGATATGTTTGGTGGAGCGACTCACCCGTTGCAGCGGCCCCTACAGCCTGTCTGTCTTTTAAAAAAAAATTTTTGTCTAGTTAAATGTAGTGTTGGTGTTTTTTAATACTGGTTTTAAATGTGTATATGTGGGGGGTGGGGAGGGTGAAACTGTTTAAAATCTCTTCCCTGTCCGGGAGACACGACCTTTTCCCTGTCGGGTCTCCGTTGTCGTTGGGGCCTGGCACCGTGGAGCGGCCTCCAACCTGAACAACCCGGGGGCTCGGGAGCCTGCGGAGCTGCGGACTACTCACCATCGTGGGGCTGGCCGGCCTCGGAGCGTGGGGAGCGGTGGTGACTCGCTACTGCGACTCGACTCTTGGGGCTCGGAGGCTCCAGCAATGCAGCCGCAGGTCCAGTGGACGGGGACATCGGGAGCTCGCAGGTCCGGGTGGAGAGACCGCTTCCCAGAGCTCCCGCAACGCGACTTCTCCAGCCCGTGTCGCGGGGTTGGAACGACCCGGAGCGGGGCCGTACATCGCCCGGCGCGGCTTCATGGCCGTGGGACATTACAGCGCCCACCGGGGGCTCCAACACTGTGATTTTTAGACCGGGAGCGGGGCCGTAAATCGCCCGGCATGGCCTAAAATGGCCGTGGGACTTATCATCGCCCGCCTGGGGCTTGGACATCGGGAGAGAAATGGAGAACAGGGGAGAGAAAATACTTTGCCTTCCATCACAGTGGGTTCACTGTGATGGATGTTTGTGTGAAGTAAATTGTGTGTATGTCTGTAGGAAATTGTCTTTGTTTGTATGGCTGTGGAAACGAAATTTTGTTTGAGCCTCACTGAGGCTCAAATGACAATAAATATTGTATTGTATTGTATTGTATTGAGACCCCATTCGTTGTGATGGTATTTCAGTCTCAGTCACAGAGGCCGACGTCAGGAAATCCTTCAGAGGTGTGAACTCTTGAAAAGCACCTGGACCTGATGGTATACCTGGTCGTGTACTAAAAACCTGTGCGGACCAACTGGTTGGAGTTTTTACAGACATTTTCAACCTCTCACTTCTAAGGTCTGAGGTTCCCATCTGCTTCAAAAGGGCATCAATTATACCAGTGCCCAAGAAGAGTAAGGTGACGTGCCTCAATTACTATTGACCAGTGGCATTAACGCCTGTGGTGATGAAGTGCTTTGAGAGGTTGATCATGGCGCAAATCACCTCCTACCTCGACAAAAAACTGGACCCACTGCAGTTCGCATACTGCCACAACAGATCAACAGTGGATGCGATCTCGCTGGCCATCCACTCTGTTCTGGATCACTTGGACAACAAAAACTCATATGTCAGGCTGTTATTCATTCACTACAGCTCGGCATTTAACACAATCATCCCCTCCAAGCTGGTTACAAAACTCGCAGAACTGGGTCTCCGCGCGTCCCTCTGCAATTGGATCCTCAACTTCCTCATTCCCAGACCACAGTCTGTTCGTATTGGTGGAAATGTGTCAGACTCGATAACAATCAGCACAGGAGCACGTCAAGGCTGCATGCTCAGCCCCCTGCTGTACTCACTCTATATTCATGATTGCGTAGCCGGTCATAGTGCGAACTCCATCATCAAGTTCGCTGATGATACCACTGTTTTGGGACGTATCACTGATGGGGATGAGTCAGAGTATAGAACAGAGATCGAGCGACTGTCCATATGGTGCCAGTACAATAACCTGGTCCTCAACACCAGCAAAACCAAGGAACTGATTGTGGACTTTGGAAGGAGTAGGATGGGGACTCACAGTCCCTTTAATATCAACGGGTCGATGGTTGAAAGGGTCAAGAGCTTCAAATTCCTGGGTGTGCACATCTCTGAAGATCTTTCCTGGTCCAAGAACACTGATGCAATTATTAAGAAAGCACATCAGCGCCTCTACTTCCTGAGAAGATTACGGAGAGTCGGTTTGTCAAGGAGTACGCTCTCTAACTTCTACAGGTGCACAGTAGAGAGCATGCTGACCGGTTGCATCGTGGCTTGATTCGGCAACTTGAGCGCCCTGGAGAGGAAAATACTACAAAAAGTAGTAAACACTGCCCAGTCCATCATCGGCTCTGACCTCCCTTCCATCGAGGGGATCTATCGCAGTCGCTGCCTGAAAAAGGCTGGCAGTATCATCAAGGACCCACACCATCCTGGCCACACACTCATCTCCCTGCTACCTTCAGGTAGAAGGTACAGGAGCCTGAAGACTGCAATGACCAGGTTCGGGAACAGCTATTTCCACACAGCCATCAGGCTATTAAACTTGGCTCGGACAAAACTCTGAACATTAATAGCCCATTATCTGTTATTTGCACTTTATTAGTTTATTTATTCATGTGTGTATATATTTATATAACAGTATATGGACACACTGATCTGTTTTGTAGTCAATGCCTACTGTGGTTGGACAGGCTAGAGGAAGTACAGAGAAGGTTCACCAGACTGATTTCTTGGATGTCAGGACTTTCATATGAAGAAAGACTGGATAGACTCGGCTTGTACTCGCTAGAATTTAGAAGATTGAGGGGGGGATCTTATAGAAACTTACAAAATTCTTAAGGGGTTGGACAGGCTAGATGCAGGAAGATTGTTCCCGATGTTGGGGAAGTCCAGAACAAGGGGTTACAGTTTAAGGATAAGCGGTAAATCTTTTAGGACCGAGATGAGGAAAACCTTTTTCACACCAGATTACCCTGGTGAATCTCTGGAATTCTCTGCCACAGAATGTAGAGGCCAGTTCATTGGCTATATTTAAGAGGGAGTTAGATGTGGCCCTTGGGGCTAAAGGGGTCAGGGGGTACGGAGAGAAAGCAGGTACAGGATACTGAGTTGGATGATCAGCCATGATCATATTGAATGGCCGTGCAGGCTCGAAGGGCCGAATGGACTACTCCCGCACCTATTTTCTATGTTTCTATGTTTCTCTGTTCTGTTGTGCTGAAGCAAAGCAAGAATTTTGTTGTCCTATCAGGGACACATGACAATAAACTCTCTTGAATCTTGACAGTTGGGAATAAAGTGCTGGCTTCTTATCAGTCACAAATATTCAGTAACATTCAGGATGGATAAAAACACATAATACTTAAAAAATAAAATAATATTAAATTTGATTTCTTTACTTTTTCAAAATCCAAAACAAACCTCGACATTGAAACTTCAATATATTTTGCAAGCATAACAACTTATATTTGCAGGAAGAAGGCTCTGCAGGAAGAAGGGTTTCGACATGAAAAAACCCAATTCCTTATATCCAGAGATGCTGCCAAACTTGCTGAGTTACTCCAGCATTTTATGTTCTTTCGAAAGATCCTTATGAAAGATTCTGAGGATCAGCTGGGAGGACAAACGCACCAACATCGGCGTTTTGGAGGAAGCCAACATGACCAGCTTCACCACCACAATAATGCAGCACCGACTTCGATGGACTGGCCATGTCATCCGCATGTCCAACACACGTCTCCCTAAACAAATCCTGTACTCTCAATTGATGGAAGGTCGGCGAGCCCCCGCCAGGCCAAATAAATGCTTCAAGGACAACTCCAAGAACCGTCTGAAGAAATTCCACATCACATCGAGCAACTGGGAGCACATTGCACTGGACAGGCACTCCTGGAGAAAATCCATGCAGGAAGGAGCTGCACGTCACAAAATGGAACCACGTCATGTTGCAGAGACAAAGCAGTAGCACCGTAAGGAGAGGGAGAAGGGGACTCGACGACTACCAACTACCACCAGTCTCCACTGCCCACATTGCACCAAGGTGTGTGGATCGCAGATCGGCCTCTACAGGCATCTGCAAACCCACAAGTAGACGACCCTATGGAGAGGAGAGGCAGACATACTCGTTTCGGGTGACCGCCGATGATGATGTCAATCTGACATATTTCTGTTGGGAATCACTGTCTCCTCCCTGAATCCCAGTTTTAATTCAGCACATGTTTAAAGAGGATGATTCAGATTTATTTTTTATTTTTATCAAAAATATTTATTCAAATATTAAAATAGTATTTACTCCACAATAAAACAAAACAGAACCCACCACCATAGTACAAGACAAAACAAATATACTACTAACCAACTATATTACAATCCTTGTCCAGGATACATTCAACGCCCCTCGGTACCCAACGGTCCCGGAAATCCCCCAGGATGCCCGTGGACAGCGCGTAGTCCCTTTCCAGTACCACCCGGGCACGGACGTAAACCCGGAAAAGGGTCAGGCAGCTGGCTCGGGCAGAGCCTTCATTCGCCTGACGCCGTGACTCGCGGATGGCCGGCTTGGCCAGGCTCAGCTTGAGTGCTGGGAAATGTGCAAGAGTTCACACTAGTCTACCAGAGTCAATAATGAGACAAGAAATTGGAGGAGCATATTGGTGGGCCGAAGGTGACCACTGATTTATGTCAATGTGATGCAGGAGTAGATCCCTGGATCAGGGACGGTCAGAACATTTGTCACTAATTCCTACATTGTTAGAAATTACTAGACTAAGTAGGACCCTTTGCGTCCCTGTCACACAGGAGGCCTGGTCCCCCAATGCATCCCGTTCCCCCAACGCAATATTCCACCACTCACCCATAACCTCCAACTGCACAGGCGCGGCTCATTTCCCCTCATCCCCAGCACTCCCTCCCCCTCCTCTTCATCCTCCCTCTTATTTCCCCTACCCTTAGTCACTCCCTTCTTCCTTCCCTCCCTCCATAACTCCTCTCCCCTCCCTACACCCCTCATATCCCCCTATCCCCCACATCCCCCACTCCTCACCTCCCCCTATCTCCCCCCACTACTCCTCATGACCTCCCCCACTGCCTTCTTCTCCCTCTATTCCCCTCTCCCCACATCTCTCACCCTCCCTCTTCTCCCTCTATTACCCCGCCTCCCCCACACTCACTCCTCACATCCCCCACTTTCCCCCCTATCCCTCTCTACCCCCTCCTCTCCCTCAATCCCCCCCACTCTCCCTCCTCACCTCTCCAGGATCTTGAGGTTGTCGCTCCTCTCCCTCCTTGCATGCCTGGAGCAGCAGCAGCCATCGGCCTCAGAGCCAGGCTCAACACCCATATTCTCACTCTCTCCTTACTGCCCTTGAAGCTGCTGATCCTATTGTCTCTCTGTCACCTCTCCCTCCCTCTCTTTTTCCCTACCCTCAGTCACTCTCTACCTCACCTCTCCCCTTTTGCACTCCTCCACTGAAGACAATGTTTAAACATTTCTTCTCCTCCCATCCCCCACTCCGTCAACTCTCATAGCTTGTGTATTGGCAGCAGAGATCACATTGTGATGTCATTTTCGGTTGTTGGAATGTTCACGGCAGCGTGTGGCTGAGATCCCATTGTGATGTAATTGTGGGTTGTAGGAATGTTCATGGCAGCTTGTGTAAATGAGATCCCGTTGTGATGGCGGACTGTGAGATGCCATTGTGACATCATCACTGGAAGCTGCCAGAAGTGTCTCCCTCTCAGAGTCAGTTATTATTCTCCAAGTTGGCTTTTTAAACCTTTAAATAACATGAGATATAACATCAAATCTGAAGGAAACTTGACAAGGGCGACAACAGGAAAAAGCTGAGAAAGGTTCTGCAATAATTTTAGCGCTACTGTGTACTGTTTTGCCGTAGATACGATCACAGACAGACAGACACATAGAAACAAGACAAGTCTTTTAGTATTATATAGATATAGATTTCCTTCTTCTTGCGTTTGAGGCAGCAGAAGTTATGTAACGCCCTCCAGGTGCTGTAGCTGGTTCAATGTGCTGTTGTTGAGGGCTGTGAGGTCTACTCCTCCACCAGGGGGCGGAGGAGAGCGTAGCCATAAATGACATGCTGCGCTGTTTGCTGGTTTACTCCACACACGCAGGCTGCTGATGAATGCAGCCCCCAGCGATGCACCGTTCATTCTTGATTCCTAAAATACAAGGATATTAAAGCTAAATAGTCGATGTCCGAAAGAAAGGAGGCAAGCAGTTATATCGATACCTTAAATACAATGATTGAAAATGAGACTTACTTATGTTGAAATACATAAGTATTTAACTTTTTGAACATCATATTGTCACTGAATCTGAAAATTATTTAAAATATTTGTAAACAAAGATAATAAATTGTGTTAATCACTTCATATAATTATTCCAGTGAATTCACATTCATCTCTTCACACTAATCTATGCAAATTACTTAAAATGTTGACAAGATTTAAGGAAATAGGACATCCTAAGTAAGTGTTCTGTAATATTAATCATTACCTGACATTCAATACTGCATTCACCCTCTTATCAACTGGCACCAATTCATTCACATAAAGTGTGAGGTCCAAGTAGCAGAGTGGTGGACTCAGCCCAGTCCATTGTGGACATGGACAAGCCATGAAAAGCATCTATATGAGGCCAGGCCTCAAACAGGCATCATCTTTCATCAAAGGACCTATCCATCCAGGCCATGCACTCTTCTCAGAACTACCATTGGGCAAGAGGTACGGGGGAACCTGACTCAAAATGTCACCTATCCATGTTCCCAGAGATATCGCCTGACCCGCAGAGTTACTTCAGCACTTTGCGTCTTTTTAATCCAAAATTAGTCTTGTGAGGGCTGACTTTCTTGCATATACAAAAACCTCAATGCTATGTTTGATGTGTCAAATGACAAAATAAGTCTGGTTGGAAGTTTACTTCATCCCTTTCACAATAGTGTGAATAACTTAAATTGGAGATTTCTGGTTTGATGTAGACCAATTAACATACCCCATTGATAAATATGAGGACAGACAACCTGAATATTTGCAATGTACATTAGAACAGATATTCTGAAGAGTTTCTCCAGTATTTCTGTCTACCTTCTGAAGAGTGATTCTTGTTTTGAATTAATGGCATATTCCCACATCATTGTATTACTCCTGAGTAATCCCTAACACGTGCATATTTCCAAAGGGCCTTCGACACTGCCCCTGAGCAGAGCCTGGCTACCAGAACTGAGCCCAATAAGACTCAGATATACTCTGAAGAAAGGTCCTGACACAGCAATGTCTACCCATGAGCTGCAGAGATGACTCCAGCACTGTCTTTTACTCAATATTCCAGCACCTGCAGTTTCCTGGGCCTTCATTTTACTGTTCCATTGAAAAATCTCCTCAAAGTACCCCTAATTTGAAGAGTCTGAAAACGTCGCCTATTTCCTTCGCTCCATAGATGCTGCCTCACTCGCTGAGTTTCTCCAGCATTTTTGTCTACCTATTTTGAAGTACAGGAGTACTATGAGACTCTCTCTCTCACTGGTCCCCCTACGAGGCTCCTGCTGCTCATCTGCTGAATCTGAAGAAGGGTCCAGAACCAAAATCTCACCTACCCCTGTCCCCCAGAGTTGCTGCCTAGCCTGCTGAATTACTCCAGCAATTTGTGACTTATTCAAGGCTCAGACGTCTATCGGTTATGATATAGATTCAGCTAAAACATTCAGTGTTATGTTGATTTAGATCTGACAATGCAGATACTTTATTTAAGTCAATGTATTTGCTTACTATATGTACATAGCACATTTATATGTGAAACTGTATAATATTTGTTCTATAATGAGAAAAGCCTTGAAATTGAGAAACAGAGACAATTGAAGTATGTGAGACAAATGACCAATAGTTGATAGTTTATCGCATCTGTATTTTACTTCGGAGTCACGTGAGTGACGACGTGAAGAACCCCGCCAGGACGCATGCGTGTAATTATCGCCTCACGCTATGCAACGAGTCAGCACGGGAGAGGACGTCTCCCTCAAGCGGCAGTATTTTAAAAGCCGACAACAGCAGGTAAGGGACTCTGCGTTTTTCGACTTATTTTTAGGTGAAAGATGGACAGAGTAACGAGGAGAAAGGCTGCAAAGAAGCTGGAGGGGGAGAACCGCGGAGTTGCGGACAGCCAGCAGGAACAGCAGCAGCCGACGGCACGGGAATCTTCTGAATTGGAGTCAGCTGTGCCCGACTTCGCTCCCGCTACGGCGAAATCCACTTTTCGGCCGGGCGGGAAAGCGAAGAGAAAGACCCCACGAATGCCGGACTCAGATGAGTCGGACTTTGAGGAGCCGTGAGCGGCCAGTGCCCGTGAGCACCGGGGCCGGTTCGAGCGGACGGGGCAGTACGAGCAGCCGGGAGCGGCTAGTGCCCGAGAGCACTGGAGCCGGTTTGACCGGCTGCATGACAAGGAGCAGCCGCGAGCGGCCAGTGCCCATGAGCACGGGGGCCGGTTAGAGTGGTTGCTCCAGGAGATCCTCCAAAGTGGCAGACTCCGGGAGAGGGAGGCTAGCCACAGTGGGCACCCAATAAGCCCCATAGCGGTACCCCTTGCGGGGCTGCATAGTGTCTCCTCCTCGTCAGAGGAGAACACGGAGGATCTGTTCTGGGTAGACTCTGAACGGGTCACAGAACCACATACCCCCAGTAGCCCTGGGGTGAAATAAGGCATGCTGGATATGGTGAACCAATTCTTCCAGCTAGGCCTAACCGGGGAAGACCTGGAGCCCAAAATTGCAGCCAGTGTGGACTATTTGTCTAGTAACAAACTACAGACACAGGCTATGTCTGACGCCATTGCACGGCATTTACCCCCAGGTAACTGCAAGGCATTGCAAGTGCCTAGTGTTAACCAGTGTATCTGGAGACATATGGGGTCAGGTATCCGCAATACTGATCTCAAAATCCAAAACGTGCTCAAGGTATTGACGGCGGGAATCACAACATTTGCCCGAACATTAAAAGAATCAGACATGAACCAAGACCACAAGGATGCACTGGCTCTACTGTGCAATTCACAGTACGAACTCAATTATATTCGGAAAAGTGCTATACAACCTACATTGGACCCCAAATTTGCCGGCCTTTGCAAACCAGGCACCTCAAAACAGCCAATTCTATTGTTTGGAGGGGACTTGCCGAAACAAGTCAAACAACTCGATGAAGAGTCTAAAGCACTAGGGCTTATAAAAGCAGCCACCAAGACATACTTTGGGAAGAGATACCAACCCTACGGACCTCCCAGAAGGGCAACATATAGCGCAGGGAGCGCTAAAACCAGGAGCACCCAACAGCGGTCTTTTTTAGGGCATGGCCCAGGACGACCGCCCGGGAGAAAACGCCAGCCTCCAACCCAACAGACCCAAACAACAATGCCTCAACATCCTCCGAGAACAACAAGGAAGTAACTCAACCACCACTGGTAACCATGGAGGTAGGCGGGTCTGGTTCCTCGAAAATAAATAGGAGCACTAAAGTTGGGGGAAGGTTACGGTATTATTTGCATGCATGGAATGAAATAACTCTAGACACTCACATTCTAAGCAGTATCCAGGGTTATACAATAGAGTTCATACTAAAACATAACCCTCTGGTACAACATGCACCGAACCGAACGTTCGTGCTTACAGGTATAGAAACATCTAAAGCACATACTGAACTACAACGACTACATAAAAAAGGAGTAATTGAACACACCAAACATGAACCACAGGAATTAGTGTCCAATATTTTCATAAAAAACAAGAAGGATGGTGGTTGCCGCATCATCATCGATTTGACTACATTAAACACATTTGTACAATATATTCATTTCAAAATGGAAACCTTTGTTACTGCCAAGGAATTAGTTTCAGCAGGCTACTATATGGCAAGCATAGATTTAAAAGATGCTTACTATACAGTACCCATCAGAGGTGACCACAGATGTTATTTGAAATTTAATTGGATGGGACAGCGCTGGCAATACAGGGCATTACCAAATGGCCTAACTTCAGCACCCAGGTTATCCACAAACATTTTGAAACCGGCATTGGCATTACTGCGAAAACAAAAACATATGGTAATGGCATATCTGGATGATATATTTATTGTTGGGAAAACATTGGAATTAGCTAAAGAAGCAGTAACAGCCACGAAACAGCTGTTCGAACACTTGGGTTTCACTATCCATCCAATTAAATCCCATTTAACGCCTTCAACACAAATGGATTACCTAGGGTTCACCATTAATTCGATTCACATGTCAGTGACTTTGCCAATAGAAAAAGCTACAGCCCTACAAGAGGCTTGCAGCAAAATCATTGACATCACCAAACCCTCTATTAGACTGGTAGCCAGGATAATTGGGAAAATAGTGGCCGCATTACCAGCCACACAATTTGGATCCTTACATTATCGAAATTTACAGAGAGCTAAAATTAGAGCACTCAAAATTAATAGGGGCCATTTTGACAGGCCAATGGAACTACCTACAGAAGCCATTATAGAATTAAAATGATGGATATACAATATCAAGGATTGTTCCAACCCACTAATCATTAGCAACCCGTCTATGGTGCTACAAACTGATGCAAGTGCACTGGGTTGGGGAGCCACCAATTCCATCTCCAGCTGTGGAGGGAGATGGAATGCACAGGAAGCGTCATTATTAGAAACGCAAGGTATAAATTACCTGGAAATGTTAAGTGCATTTCATGGCCTTAAGTCGTATTGTTTGGGATTAAATCACCAGCATGTTAGACTACAAATAGACAACACCACTGTGGTAGCATATATCAACCATATGGGTGGAAACAAATCGACATCTTGTGACAATCTGGCCAAAACAATTTGGGAATGGTGCATCCAGAGGAATATTTGGATATCAGCTACCTATTTATCAGGTACACTAAATTTAGTGGCAGACACCAGGTCACGCAAATTCAAAGAAAACACTGAATGGATGTTGGATAAAAACGTATTTGCTGAAATTACAGCATGATATGGAACACCGGATATCGATCTTTTCGCATCCAGTCTAAACCACCAGGTACCAAGTTATTTTTCATGGGAACCAGACCCTGGGGCAGCAGCTACAGATGCATTTTCACTGCATTGGGGGAAATTGTTCTTTTATGCATTGGCCTACTCAACCATGGTTCCCAGTAATACTAGACATGGCACTAGAACCATACATCACGGTTCAACATGGACCTAAATTGCTGGTAAATCAAGTAACACAGGAAAGTCACCCCTGTCATAAATATACTAACTTGTTAATTTGAGTTTGAAGGCGCCTCTACAACACATGGGACTGACGGACTGAACAATGGACATGATTGCATCGGCCCACAGACAGTCCACCAAAAAACAGTACTTGGTGCACATCAAGAAATGGGGGAAGTACTGTCACAACAATAACCTCAACCCCAGATCCAACCATATTCCGTCTGTTCTGGAATTTATGGCTAGTCTACATTTCGATGAGGGACTCAGCTACAGTGCTATCAACTATGCCAGAAGTGCTCTGTCCAATTACTTGTGGCAAGGAACAGAGCGACATTCTGTAGGGACTCACCCCCTGGTGACCAAACTTATGAGGGTTTTTTTCAACACCAATCCCCCTAAAACCAGGTACACCCAAATTTGTGATGTGAGTATAGTTTTGACCATGTTAAGAAACTGGTCTCCACCTACAACTCTGTCCCTACAGAAACTCACTATGAAGATGGTCATGCTGATGGCATTGGTCACGGCACAAAGGGTCCAGTCGCTACAAAAACTAAGGCTGGACAACTTGACCATTTCATCAGGCAACATGATTTTCATTATACATGACTTGATTAAACAGAACAGACCAGGAACAGCAGGACAGAGAATAGAATTCAGGGCCTACCCAACGGATGACATCCTCTGTGTAATAAATCATTTACAACTATACATAGAAAAAACCAGGATCATCAGAGGGAAAGAAATGACACTGTTAATCAGCCACAAACAGCCACATAACAAAGTGACTACTCAGACCATCTCTCGATGGCTGAAACAGGTTTTAATGGAGGCAGGAGTGGACACTAATATTTTTAAATCTCACTCCACCAGGGCTGCAGCTACATCGGCAGCAAAGCGTTTGGATGTTCCTATGGACCAAATCCTCGGGACAGCAGGATGGTCAACGGAAAGGACGTTCTAACAATTTTATCATAAACCGGTCATAGAACCTGGGAAATTTGCAGATACAATTTTAAGTTCTGTAATATGATTTACCCACAAATAGGGGTTATGATTTGAATTTTAATAAATTTCGTTAAATCAAGATCTCATTGTTATCTATGATGTTAACATTATTCTCCCCACAATCAAGACAGTAGTGAAGCATGGACTCGTTCCACGGCATGGAATCACAGGGCTTTAAAATCTTCACGAAGTCCCTCACGTGACTCCGAAGTAAAATAGTAAGATTAAACGAGAACTTACCAGTTTGAAGTTTGATCTTTATTTTATGAGGAGGAACGTTGAGGGAATACGTGCCCTCCGCTCCCACCCTTGATCATAGTCTGAACTGGTATCTGTTGTCTAATCTTACTATGTTTAGTCATTATAGTTATCTGTGATTCCACACCGCTGCTTTGAAGAATGACACACATGCGTCCTGGCGGGGTTCTTCACGTATTCCCTCAACGTTCCTCCTCATAAAATAAAGATCAAACTTCAAACTGGTAAGTTCTCGTTTAATCTTACTATTACTTTGGTGAACCCTTTAGGGAGCATTAACATTTTGTAGGCAATAGTATTTTAGTTCCTCTGGTAAGTAATTTCCTTTCACAGAAATATTATTGGAAAGAAAACAGAAATTTCAATTGAATTAATTGTTCTTTTGTAAATATTAATTTCTCCATATCTTCTTACCAATTATCACAAATTCATTTGATGGAGGGAAAAACATTTGGAAACCTTTCCTGTTGTCTGCCTCAACATTCACAACTGGCAAGTTACTGTGTAAGTCTGTTGTTCTTAGGTGAGAAATGTCTTCCTTGGGTTCTTAAATAGCATTCTCTATTATTTGAATCTTTTCCACCAGTGTACAAAAGCTTGATGCTTGAAAATTTGAATTCAACCACATTTGTTAGAGCTTCCCATTCAATTACATTAATTGAAACTCTGATACTTGCTACTACCTTCTCAGCCGGCTATTGTACCCCCTGAATAATATCCAGATTGAAAAGCAAACCTTAAAATGAAACAAATCATGTAATGCAACAGAACAACTACTTAGTTCCCAGAAATTGGGAAACCTCAACCAGTATTTGGATAAAAAAATAAAAAAGCATTTTTTCCCCATTCGAAGTGTAATTCTTGCCTTTGTTTGTGGCACAAACAAATGATGGACTCCAAGAAGCCAAAAACACCAGCCGAAAGTTAGCAGGGAAAATAATTCTAAGCTCCCTACTTGTTTCTGCCTGTGAAGAACAAACCTTCAGTGGTGTGGATTCCAGAATCAATCAGAAGAGAGGTCTCGACCCAAAACATCACCTATCGATGTTCTGCAGAGTTGTTGCCTGACCCACTGAGTTAGTCCAGCACCTTGTGCCTTTTTTTTTGTAAACAGGCATCTACAGTTCCTTGCTTCTTCGAGATTCTAACAGGGCTGACTGATCCCTGAAGAAATTATAAATCAGTTATTACAGGCAGAGTTTAAAAAAAACTGAATGTAATTTTTATTCCAAGGCTAATACTGAATTCTGAATAAATGTTGTATGGTAAATTCAAGACCACAAGAGATGTTCAGCTTTTAAATTTGACTTATTTTGAAAGTTACATTAGTACAAAACAAAGATTCAACAGTCACTTTGATTTAGATTTACAGACTGTTCGTGACTCCTGTTAATTGAAAAATCCAATAAATTAAAATTATGTTCTGCTGCAAGGCACAAATAATGTAGATTCCTCGGGAAAAACAAAAACATGTAAGAAAAGTACTCTGAAACTACTCAAGAATATTGTGGCATATTTTTGAATAAAGACATTAAAATGCAGCATTTCATGACAACAGAGCTTTGGGATCAATTACTATGAGGTACTGGAACATTACAGGCTATTACTTAAGTTTTACGGTGTAAAAAAGGATTGAATTGGCACAGGGAGAATTTAAAAGGCGCTTGAAAGTGCCAGCAGAGTTATTGCTTTCCATATCAAGTAGTCTTCAAAAAGCAATTGAACTTTGGGGTATAGTTTCAAAACAACCGAAAATAAATTCTGATGATGCTTCTTGTTGTATTAATCAGACTGCGATTTGAATTCCATGCAGTCATTTTAGTACAAAAAGGAAAATAAAAGACACAAAATACTGCCCATGACAAGCAGCTGGCTATGTGGTAAAAACAAACTAATCATTTTGATCAGCCTGTGAGACCTTTCCCAGAACTGCCCAACCAAACGGTTTTATGTCTTGTGTCATGGAAGAACTTTATTTGCCTTCATTCAAACCTGCAGGTGGTCCGAATGATTTCCACCCACAAACTGTCAGTAAAATGAAAATCTGATAACTGGCTAAGGCTTGGAACTCAGCTTTGCAGGTTTCCAAATTAATGAAGTGCTTTAAATGTTGCTGAATGTACAAACATTATAATTTGGGACGGGTTCAACATGCAGACCGACAATATTGAATTTGGCTGTGAGCAGAGAAACTGAAATGTAGTGATATTGATGCAGATACTGTAAAGGCTAACACTTCAGTTAGAACTCACTGACATGCATAGTAATTATAACATAATGAGATGAGCTCTGATGAAGTAATGGAGAAGTTTAAGCTCTTCAGATTAGAACCTTATGGTGATCTGAATGAGAAATTTCAAATATTAGATGGAAAATAATGATTAAAAAAATACTACTTGAAAGCCAATAAACTAACTGCTAGAAAAACACAGCCGGAGAAGAACCATCTGCGGAGGCATATGGTCACCATTTCAGGTTGAGGCCCTGCAAGAGGACTGAGCATGTAGAGGGAATATAGCCAGTACATAGAATGAAGAGTCATAAGGCAAGGGCTGGAAGGTGATAGGTAAACCAATAAGGGATGGGGATGGGGGGGGGGGGGGGGGGGGGGGGGGAGGGGGGGGGGGGGGGGGGGGGGGTAAGGTTGGAGGGAGAGTGTTGCAACATAGGTTGTTAAGTGGTAAGTGAACAGATAAGAAAAAAAGGTAGGCAGATAGAGCTGGAGGGGTAAGGGTAGAGATAATTTGGTCGGTTAGGTGGGATCAAATAATGGAAGGATGATAGGCAGAGGGAAACCTAGGCAGAAGCCAAGGTACATTCCCAGGTGATGGACAGATGGAGCCATTTGGGAAAAGGGAGGTAGAAGGGATGGAAATGGGAGAGAGATCTGGGTGGAGCTTTGATTGTGGGTTACCTGAAATTGAAACATAAACAAATTAAAGCAAAATAAATTGGAGAAGAAGAGACACTTTCAACAATTAATAAAATGCAGTTCATGTTGACCATAGATTAGGCGTCAATTTAAAGGAATGGCAACTAAGATAAGCATATTATTTTCAAGTCAGTTGTGTACTGTTTAAATTTAAACCTGTACAACAGGACAGGTGGTAAAGGCACCATCTTAAAGCTCATTCATATATCATGGGTCCCACAAATTAAAATAACTTCAAGGGCATTTTGATTGGGGTCCAAGGAAGGGAAGCTGTCTCGGTTTTCCAAAAAGGCTGATCTGGATTACAAATCTGTAGTCCATCTAAAAGATGTAAATGTTCATTTTTTTGGATTGAGATGCTGGGATACAATGACTTTCACTGGGTCAATGGTACCCTGCTGGCATTTCCTCAAAATTCTTAACCACAATCTACTTCTTTTATACAGTCTTTTATAGTGCATTTCCCCCATTGCTGCTGTTGTGCACTCCGTTACCACTTGCTTCAACTGGATAGAGAACTGATGTCAAGATTCCAGGGTTCAAATTACTGTGATCTTCTGTTACATATGGCAGGCAGGAGATTGATTCACTGAGCGACTTCTCACCAGAATGCCTGCTACACATATGCATGATATAGAATTAAAGACAGCACAAGAGATGACCATTCAGTTCATTCCACCTGCATCTGCTCATTTTTGGAGTGATCCGATCACTCCGTGCATCTTTCTTCCTCACACTGTCTTTTCCTTGCCCCTCCAAATTTTACCTAATTCTCATTTGAATGCTAATAATGAATCTGCCTCCAGTCCACTTTCAGCCAATCATTCTCATTACTTAATGACCCCACCACTCGCCACATCTTCCCATCTCCCCCCATATCTGCCTTCCGCAAAGACCGCTCCCTCCATAACTCCCTTGTTAATTCTTCCCTTCCCTCTCGTACCACCCCCTCCCCGGGCACTTTCCCTTGCAATCGCAAGAGATGCAACATTTGTCCCTTTACCTCCCCCCTCGACTCCGTTCAAGGACCCAAGCAGTCGTTCCAGGTGCGACAGAGGTTTACCTGCATCTCCTCCAACCTCATCTATTGCATCCGCTGCTCTAGATGTCAGCAGATCTATATCGGTGAGACCAAGCGGAGGTTGGGCGATCGTTTCGCCGAACACCTCCGCTCGGTCCGCAATAACCAAGCTGACCTCCCGGTGGCTCAGCACTTCAACTCCCCCTCCCACTCCGTCGCCGACCTCTCTGTCCTGGGTCTCCTCCATGGCCACAGTGAGCAGTACCAGAAATTGGAGGAACAGCACCTCATATTCCGCTTGGGGAGTCTGCATCCTGGGGGCATGAACATCGAATTCTCTCAATTTTGTTAGTCCTTGCTATCTCCTCCCCTTCCTCAGTCCCCCTGCTGTCTCCTCCCATCCCCCAGCCTTTGGGCTCCTCCTCCTTTTCCCTTTCTTGTCCTTGCCCCCCCCACCCCCGATCAGTCTGAAGAAGGGTTTTGGCCCGAAACGTTGCCTATTTCCTTCGCTCCATAGATGCTGCTGCACCTGCTGAGTTTCTCCAGCTTTTTTGTGTACATTCTCATTACTTAAGTCCCTCACTCCTGACACCATTTAGGTAAATTACTTTTATACGCTTTCTAAGGCTTTAAAGTTCTTGTTAAATTGTGGAGGCAAGAATTATGTTCCAAATGTGATCTAACCCATATGTTAAAATCTTTATATAACAATCACTATTTAGTTTTAACTATAGAAGTAGCAAAATCCATTGCAGTTAGTGTACATCTTTATTGTACATTTATTTAATTCTTCATGAGAATAGACATTGTAGCAAAACTAGAATATACGGCATATTCTTTTTGTCTTCAAGCAAGTTGCTGTGTCTTCTTTCCTGAACAGCTGCATCCCAAGTCTTAAAGGTACATCCACGAGACAGCTAATGGTGTAATTCCAGGAGTCTGACCCAGTAGCATTAAAGGAAACATAATATTTGCCCATGTTGGGATTGTTTGTGACTTGAACTGGAAATTGAAGTGGTGGTGCATCATGTGCTCATGTACCTGTTGTTTTGATCCCTTTGAAGTGGTAAAGGGTTTGAGTGTTCATGTTACAGGGTCTTTTGTAATTTGATTGAGGATTTTGTACCACTCTAAAGTTGCAGTGCAATGTTGGTGCCGAGGATGATTGTTTAGGGTGATAGATTAAAACTGACCAAGTAGAATACTCTGTTCAAGAAGGAACTGCAGATGCTGGAAAATCGAAGGTACACAAAAATGCTGGAGAAACTCAGCGGGTGCAGCAGCATTCTGGGTCTGAAGAAGGTTTTCGGCCCGAAACGTTACCTATCTCCTTCGCTCCATAGATGCTGCTGCACCCGCTGAGTTTCTCCAGCATTTTAGTGTACCAAGTAGAATACTCTGTTCTGAAAGGTTTTGAGTTTTGATTGCTTTTGGAGTTGCATGCATCTATTCAAGTGCAGAATTATTTCATTGCATCCTATTATTTTGCGATGAAGGCCAATGTGCCAAACACCTTTTTGTACACCCTATCTACTCTCAACTCCACCTTCAAGGAACCATGCACATGCACTCCTAGATCCCTCTGCTCTACAACACTAACCAGAGCCCTACCATTTACTGTGTAGGTCCTGCCCAGGCTAAACCTCCCAAAATGCAACACCTCACATTTCTCTGCATTAAATTCCATGTGGAAATAGATTTCGTTATAACCCATTTACCTGCAGGTATAACCACAACAAAATTCTAAGTTGTAAAATCAATGAAAATAAGCAACAACTTAAACGTCTTGCCTTTGGGCCTATATTTATACTTACTGAATGTTACTTAACATTCATATCCGTCTCTATACAAAATATGCCCCTTTTCTGCAATGCGATACATTGCCGAAGAAACTGGGGGAGAATAAACCAATATAAAAACAGATCACCGCAAAGTCTAATATGTTCTATGTTTTTAAGTTTTATGGATGCTAAAGTAAGATTAAAAGAAAATTAGATTGTTCTCTCAGCAGCCACTGAAAGTTGAAAAAATCTGATCAACAATAAAAGAGCTCAAAACATATTCCAAATTCAAAGCCAACTGGAATCTTAAACCCTGCCAGCTCACAAACCGAATGAACAAAGTATTCTTGAATATTGATTTTATAAAGGGAAGTATGTAAAAATTGAGCTTCCGAAGCTCAGCGGGTTGAGAAAATAATGTTAAAAATGCTGAATTGTTTTAACATGATATCAAGGTAAGCAATGATAGCAGAACAGGAATAATAAAGTTAAAATGAGCAGAAAGAATTTTGCGACTAAATATTGGGAATGCCCACTCCACACTCGTTCCTCCATCACTTCTTTGTAGTTTCTGCGGGTTTTTAATAATTTATTATTGCTGCGCACTAAGGCAAGTAAAAGAGTTAAAGCTGCCAACAAAACACCCTTTATTGAAGGCAGTCAAGTCTCAACTGATAGAGCTTTAAATGTTGTGTTTCACATTCATTTTTTGCAATTGCTTCTTCAGCATGATTGTTTATATGAGTATGTTTTAGGTATCCTAAACAACTATTAACATCAAACTTGGCACAGTGGTGTAGCGGTAGAGTTGCTGCTTTACAGTGCCAGAGACCCGGGTTCGATCCTTCTACTGGTGCTGTCTGTATGGAGTTTGTATGTTCTCCCCGCGACCTGCGTGGCTTTCTCAGAGATCATCGGTTTCCTCCCACACTCTGAAGACAATAGACAACAGAAAATAGGTGCAGGAGTAGGCCGTTCGGCCAGGGCTGGATTTACCTATAAACTAGACAAGCTTAAGCTAAGGGCCTCAAGGTCTAGGGGGGCCTCCGTCCAAGGCAGGACACCTATCGTTCAACTCTGGGCGTCCCCCCTCTATATCTCTCTCTCTCCATCTCCCCCCGCTATCCGTGTCCGGGCCGCCGGGCTCCGCTCGCTCCTCATCCGCCGGCACGGCAGGCCGCCTTGCACATGCGCATTGCTGCGGCCTGCATGTCCACCCCCCTGCACATGCGCACAACCACGGCCAGCACATCATCGGCCACCCTGCGCATGCGCACTGCCACGGCGCTGGGCACTTTCTCCCTCGCTTTGAATTATGGGAGATTTGGCCGCCATGGCTGTCCGGTCGCTGTCTCACCACCAGCGCTGAAAACCAACGCGGAGGAGGTCTCACAAGTGGAACAGCTTAGGGCCTCTCTTCATCTAAATCCGGCCCTGCATTCGGCCCAGCATTCGGCCCTTTGAATTCCATTCAATGTGATCATGACTGATCATCCCCAATCAGTACCCCGTTCCTGCCTTCTCCCCACATCCCCTGACTCCGCTATTTTTAAGAGCCCTATCTAGCTCTCTCTTGAAAGCATCCAGAGAACCTGCCTCCACCGCCCTCTGAGGCAGAGAATTCCACAGACTCACCACTCTCTGTAAGAAAAAGTGTTTCCTCGTCTCTGTTCTAAATGGCTTACTCCTTATTCTTAATCTGTGGCCCCTGGTTCTGGTCTCCCCCAACATCGGGAACATGTTTCCTGCCTCTAGCGTGTCCAAGCCCTTAACAATCCTATACTTTCAATGAGATACCCTCTCATCCTTCTAAACTCCAGAGTGTACAAGCCCAGCTGTTCCATTCTCTCAGCATATGACAGTCCCACCATCTCAGGAATTAACCTTGTAAACCTATGCTGCACTCCCTCAATAGCATGAATGTCCTTCCTCAAATAGGGGACCAAAACTGCACACAATACTCCAGGTGTGGTCTCACTGGGGCTCTGTATAACTTCAGAAATACCTCTTTGCTCCTAAATTTGATTCGTCTTGTTATAAAGGCCAACATACCATTCGCTTTTTTCACGACCTGCTGTACCTGCATGCTTACTTTCATAGACTGATGTACCAGGACCCCCAGATCCCATTGTACTTCCCCTTTTCCCAACTTGATGCCATTTAGATAGTAATCTGCCTTCCTGTTTTTGCTACCAAAGTGGATAACCTCCCATTTATCCGCATTAAACTTGCATCTGCCCACTCCCCCAACCTGTCCAAGTCACCCTGCATTCTCATAGTATCCTCCTCACAGTTCACACTGCCACCCAGCTTTGTGTCATCTGCAAATTTGCTAATGTTACCTTGAATCCCTTCATCCAAATCATTGATGTATATTGTAAATACCTGCAGTCCCAGCACCGAGCCTTGCGGTACCCCACTAGTCACTGCCTGCCATTCTGAAAGGGACCCGTTAATCCCTACTCTTTGTTGCCTGTCTGACAACCACTTCTCCATCCATGTCAGCACTCTACCCCCAATACCATGTGCCCTAATTTTGCCCACTAATCTCCTATGTGGGACCTTATCAAATGCTTTCTGAAAGTCCAGGTACACAACATCCACTGGCTCTCCCTTGTCCATTTTCCTAGTTACATCTTCAAAAAATTCCAGAAGATTAGTCAATCATGATTTCCCTTCGTAAATCCATGCTGACTCGGACCGATCCTGTTACAGCTATCTCATCTTTTATAATTGACTCCAGCATCTTCCGCACCACCGATATCAGGCTAACTGGTTTATAATACCCTGTTTACTCTCTCCTGCCTTTCTTATGAAGTGGGATAACATTAGCTACCCTCCAATCCACAGGAACTGATCATGAGTCTATAGAACATTGGAAAATTATCACCAATGCATCCACGATTTCTAGATCCACTTCCTTAAGTACCCTGGTATGCAGACCATCAGGCCCTGGGGATTTATCAGACTTCAGTCCCATCAGTCTATCCAACACCATTTCCTGCCTAATGTGGATTTCCTTTAGTTCCTCTGTCACCCCAGATCCTCTGGCCACTACTATATCAGGAAGATTGTTTGTGTCCTCCTTAGTGAAGGTACCGGCTTGTAGGTTAATTAACTTGGTATAAATAGCAATGTTACAACATTTTGAGATTTTAAAAATCAAGTCTGTAATTTATCCCATCAGATAAAGCATAATAAGAAGTTTAATTTGACACCTAATTCACTTTCATATCTTCAGTATTAAAAAAGTTATGGCCAGTTTCATACTCGGAAATTAGCATCTTGTTCCCTATTGCTTTTTCATTGACTTATCACAAAAGCTGTGATCGAGGACAGTCAAATGGCCATAACTTTCTTAAAAATTAAGAGAACTGAAAGACATTTTCAGTTTTTATAGATTGAAGCATTCTGAAACAAATATGGAACAATCTTACTTAGATGACTTGAAATTAAAGCATATAATTAGTTAGTTACCTAATTGTAGCTAATTACAAAATTCAATTACTAGATCTAAACATCTATCAATTTCTTAAGAATAGATTAACATTTTTAAATAGCATAAGTGTCCAAATAACATTCACACAAGAATTCACAACATAACATAATTTTTAAATCTCATTGTCATGGATTTATAGGCCAAATGGAAGAAATTTAATGTTTAATACCTGTAATTAATGGCCATTTAAATCATCTTGCGAGTGGATTTTTCTGGAACGCAATCAATTGGAACGTTGCGGTTTGCGGTGAATTTAGACCCATATCGTCAGGAAAAATACTGGCGGTTCGGATGGGGACTAAATCACCATTTCGCAACTTAAAATGTGAACTAAAGGCATCTTAAGGACCACTTTTATACATAAAATAAACGGCTTTCGTTTACCTGTCCCGCACCTGAAATCCATCCCCGTTGTCGGCGTTGACGGCTTTAGAAGCTGATTTTAAAATGACTCCAGCGCTGAAATTGTCGGATGATTAAAAAAAAAAATACACAGAACGCTCGTCAGAATGATTCTTTAGCAACAGCTTGCACTCCAACCAAATATGATCCAGGACAAGGTAGAAAAAAAAAACATTTTAACCCTGGCCCCCCCCCCCCCCCCCCCCCCCCCCCCCCCCAAAGGTGCCAAAATCACGCACACGGCCAGTGGCAGAATTGCAGCGCCGCTGAACGTAAGTATTGTAACATACCTAGTATTAATGTAAAATCGTCCCTAATGTTCGTAGGGTAGTGTTAATGTGCGGGGATCGCCAGTCGGTCACAAGGAGACTGTAAATTCCGCACAGACGAAACCCAAGATCAGGATCAAGCCAAGGACAGTGAAACTGTGAGGTTCAGCTACAACTGCTACATCACAATAATGCTCAATTGTATTTATGTGCATTCTAAATCTCAGAGAGTTGTGCAGCATGGAAAGAGGCTCTTCCACTTACTGCCTCTATGCTGACCATCATGTCTATGTTTACTTATCCCCTTGACTGCATTGATTCCATATTCCGCTATGCCTTGCTCATTTAAGTGCCTGTCCAGATGCCTCCTAAATATTGTTATTCTTTCTGTCTCTACCATCTCTTCTGGCAGCTCATTTCAGATACCAACTACTCTTTGTGCAAAATATTTACTCCGAGTGTTCTGGCTTTTGTTTGTTCTGAATTGCCTTATATACATTTCTAGCTGATGAAAGCATTTTCTAGTGTTGAGAAAGTATCAAGTCTCAAGAATCTGTAAAGATTTTAATATGATAACAATACAAAAGGTACGTTGATATTTCCATCTTAGCACTGGCTTTTAACTTAACAAAGCTCCTGATAGCCATGATCAATAAGAATAATATTTAGTGAATGGAAATCTATTTGAGCTGCAAAATAAATACATTCTTCTTTCATGCCCCCTGGTGAGTTTACTTTGTTGCTTGAAAAATGTGTATATGAAAACTTTGAGACAAACATAGAAACATAGAAACATAGAAACTAGGTGCAGGATGAGGCCATTCGGCCCTTCGAGCCAGCACCGCCATTCATTGTGATCATGGCTGATCGTCCCCAATCAATATCCCGTGCCTGCCTTTTCCCCATATCCCTTGATTCCACTAGCCCCTAGACCTCCATCTAACTCTCTATTAAATCCATCCAGTGATTTGGCCTTCACTGCTCTCTGTGGCAGGGGATTCCACAAATTCACAACTCTCTGGGTGAAAACATTTTTTCTCACCTCAATGTTAAAAGACCTCCCCTTTATTCTCAGACTGTGGCCCCTGGTTCTGGACTCACCCTACATTGGGAAAAATTTTCCTGCATCTAGCTTGTCCAGTCCTTTTATAATTTTATATGTTTCTATAAGATAACCCCTCATCCTTCTAAACTCCACTGGATACAAGCCTAGTCTTTTCAATCTTTCCTCATATGACAGTCCCGCCATCCCAGTGATCAATCTTGTGAACCTACGCTGAACTGCCTCAATCACAAGGATGTCCTTCCTCAAATTAGGAGACCAAAACTGTACACAATACTCCAGATGTGGTCTTACCAGAGCCCTATACGGATGGAGTATGGCGGACTGCAGGAGTAGGGCGCCATTGTGTATGGCTGCTCTGCCTGCAGTCTGCCCTTTCACACTATTTTATTTTATTTTTTTGCCCTGTTAAAAAACAAAATGTTAGTTGGAGGTCTTTTATGTGGTGGGTGGGGGGAGGGGAAGGGGGAAATGTATTTCCTAGTCCCTACCTGGTCGGCGAGGTGGCTTCCCTCCGAGCTGCTTCTTTGCCGCATCCACGCGGCCTACCATCGATACTGGAGCGGCGTTTCCTGTCGGAACCGGCCGGGACTGCAGCTTCGGCGGCGGAGCAGCGCTGGGACACCATCATGGAGTGGGCGATGCCTTACCGGGTCACCGTGTGGTAAGCTCCGGAGTGCTGTGGCCGCCGACTCCAACATCAGAGGAGCTGTGGCTGCGGACGGTGCTGGATTTGAAACACCGCAGAGCCTGGGATCGAGATCGCCACTGTCGGATCCCCAACCGGCGCGGCCTGAGGACTTCGGGTGCCGTGGTCTCCGGGGAGGATGCGGTCGCTCCTGACTTTCCAAGCGCCGAGGAGTGTTCATCCGACGCCGGAGTTCCAGCTTTCCGGCAAAGAGGGCCTGAAAACACCGGACTGGCTGCAAGGCCACAAATGGACCCCGACCTCGGGTGATCACAGAGGAAGAGGACTATACTTTCTGGTGCCTTTCCCCACAGTGGAAATTTTGATTCTGTTGTGGGGGGACGTTTGTGTTGAACTCTATAATGTGTTGTGTCAATTTTTCTTTTTTTAATCATTTTCTATGTATGTACGGAAACTTATTATTTATTTTATGTAAAGCACTTTGGTTTCAACACAAGTTGATTTAAAACGTGCTATATAAATAAAACTTACTTACTTACTTGCTTGCTTGCTTGCTTGCTTACTTACTTACTTACTTACTTACTTACTTACTTACTTACTTACTTACTTACTTACTTACTTACTTACTTACTTACTTACTTACTTACTTACTTACTTACTTACTTACTTACTTACTTACTTACTTACTTACTTACTTACTTACTTACTTACTTACTTACTTACTTACTTACTTACTTACTTACTTACTTACTTACTTACTTACTTACTTACTTACTTACTTACTTACTTACTTACTTACTTACTTACTTACTTACTTACTTACTTACTTACTTACTTACTTACTTACTTACTTACTTACTTACTTACTTACTTACTTACTTACTTACTTACTTACTTACTTACTTACTTACTTACTTACTTACTTACTTACTTACTTACTTACTTACTTACTTACTTACTTACTTACTTACTTACTTACTTACTTACTTACTTACTTACTTACTTACTTACTTACTTACTTACTTACTTACTTACTTACTTACTTACTTACTTACTTACTTACTTACTTACTTACTTACTTACTTACTTACTTACTACTTACTTACTTACTTACTTACTTACTTACTTACTTACTTACTTACTTACTTACTTACTTACTTACTTACTTACTTACTTACTTACTTACTTACTTACTTACTTACTTACTTACTTACTATACAACTGCAGAAGATCCTCTCTACTCCTATTCTGAAATCCTCTTGTTATGAAGGCCAACATTCCATTAGCTTTCTTCACTGCCTGCTGTAACTGCACGTCAACTTTCAGTGACCGGTGTATATGGACACCCAGGTCTCGCTGTACATCCCCCTTACCTAACCTAACCCCATTGAGATAATAATCTGCCCCTTTGTTTTTGCCACCGAAGTGGATAACCTCACATTTATCTATATTATAATGCATCTGCCCACTCACTCAACCTGTCCAGGTCACCCTGCAACCTCCTAACATCCTTTTTACAGTTCACACTGCCACCCAGCTTTGTGTCATCCGCAAACTTGCTAGTGTTGCTCCTAATTCCCTCTTCCAAATCATTAATATATATGGTAAGCAGTTGCGGCCCCAACACTGAGCCTTGCGGCACTCCACTCGCCACTGCCTGCCATTCTGAAAAGGACCCGTTCACTCCGACTCTTTGATTTCTGACTGTCATCCAATTTTCCATCCACGTCAACACCCTACCCTCAATACCATGTGATCTAATTTGGACAACTAAGACCTGGGAGTTTGGAAGCTACACTCGCTCAGAAGTCAGGTTTACTTTAGAATTAAGCACCTTCCCTGGCCTATTAATAGTTAACCTTTAAGTTCTCATTAGCCAGTTTTTTTTATAATTCAATAGATTCACAGATTGCCATGGTAGCCAAACTTGTAAGAATCCTTTTGTACTTGCAGCACAATTCAGTCATGTTTCTCAAGGTGAGAGAGAAAACCTCTGCCTATCCCTCAACATTTTTCAAATGCCCACTTGGATTGAAAAGAGATTGGAAAATTGTGTTTTTTTCTGAGTTTAAAATGGATACATTTCTATAGATTTGTTTACCGTCTTCTGACATTAAGAACTGCTACATCAGCAAACCATTTCAGGCCAGGTAAAGTCCTATTTGGGTCTTTCATGCAATTGTAACTTAAGAGTAGCATCGACCCAGTCTGCTTTTGATGTTATTCTTTGAAACTTAACCTCGCCGATTTCCTCCTTATACATTTGTGGTGTTTTTCTAAATAAGCATAAATTGCGTTGTAGCAATCCTTTAACTAAGTTTAGGGCAAACTCAATCGATAACCACCGTAAACATTTTGCAATGCTTTCATGTATACTTCATTAAAAATATGTAAGGATTCGCCTCCTTCTCAGCAAAATGGAACAAAATGCAAACTTTCTATTGTGCTTACTGACACGATTATTCTTAATAACATATCTGGAATCAGTTCCTTTATCCAGTATTTAATTTTGACATTATGCTTGTTGCTTCAATGTGATTTTCATTTGCCAAGTCTAAAAACAAAAGTGCACTTAAAATTCAATGATTTATTATCATTTGAACAAACCATGTAAAATAATGATTATCAATTTATGATGTATGTACACATATATTTGAAATACATGTTATGTTCCTTAATCTGAGTACCAATCTTGATTAATTAAAAATAATTTATAATTAAAACAAAATAGTTAGGTGCTGATATATTTATACACTGCCCAAAATAAAACTGCAGAACATTCCATATGTTTTCCAGAACATTTGCTAATTTGGGAGCAGGGAGACAGAATAATGTTTTTTTTATAATATTTAAGAATATAAAAAACAGAAGCAGATGTAGGCCACATGGCTTCTGATACTTTCCGTTCCAGTCAATGTGATCATTGTTGATCTTTTACCTCAATGCTACTTTCATTCTCTAAACCTACATGCCCTTATTCCCTTACTATCCAGAAATAATCATTTTTATTTTTGTATATTCTCAGCTACTGTGTCTCCACAGCTTCCTTGGATAGAAAATTCAAAGATTGGCCAATTTGTCTCATTCTCTGTCCTGGATGGCCTCTAAGGCTGTAATTCCTGGTTCTGCACATACCAGCCAGGCAAAATAAATCTCTTTATCAATTCAGTTAGTTCCTGTAAGAATATTGAATGTTTCAATGATCACCACTGCTATAATTCTAGACTGTCCAGGCCCTTCCTGCTTAATTTCTACACATTCAACAAACATTCCATCTCAGGTGTCAATTTGCCGAACTTTCATTTTACATCCTTGATCACAAGTATATCTAAAGGGCCTGTTCCACATAGGCGACTTTTTAGGCAAGTGCAGGAGGCTTTGCGCTCGCCTCATAATCGCCACATGTTGGTCTCTGGCCAGTCTCCTTCATGGTCGCGAGGAGTTCCCGCATTCTGGGAACTAGTCGCGGTCTCAGTATGGTTGCCGCAAATTTTTCAACATGTTCAACATTGGTTTCCGTGGAGAAAATCGATAATCCTGTAGTCATAGGTGCCGTTATAGTGGGGTCAGCATGTAGTTATAGATAGTCGAGGTAATCGTAAATAGTGTTAGTTAATCACCTTTGCTGACTGGGCATTTTGATTGGGGGAAAAAAAACGTAACCACGAGTTTACAGAACCAAGGATAACGGACTGGTAATGTTAAATGCCTGCCAAACTTCACAGCTGTGTATCTCTGGCTTATTAAAAGTTGTCTGGCTTCTTAAAAGTGTCCCACCTTCTCCCCCACCCTTCCCCCCTCCCCCCATTCTCCACCTCCCCTTCTCCCCTCCTCTCCCCCCACCCTCTCCCCCCCCCCTTCCTCCCCCCTTACCCCCTTCCCCCTTCTCTCCCCCCCTTCTCCCCCTTCTTACCCCCCACTTCTCCCCCCCTCTCTTCCCCCCACCCCTCTCCCCCCACTTCTCCCCCCCTTCCTCCCCCTTCCCCCCTTCGCCCCCTTCTCTCCCTCCTTCCCCTTCTCTCCCTCACCCCCCCCCTTTCTTCTCCCCCCTCCTCCCCCTTCTCTCCCCCCCTTCTCCACCCCCCCTTCTTGCCAAAAACCTCTCATTTTTGCAAGCTTTAGAACCAATAGAGACACTTTGTGCAAGCTTTAGAACCAATAGACATTTTTTGCAAGCTTTAGAACCAATAGACATTTTTTTGCAAGCTTTAGAACCAATAGACATTTTTTTGCAAGCTTTAGAACCAATAGACATTTTTTTGCAAGCTTTAGAACCAATAGATATTTCTTTGCAAGCTTTAGAACCAATAGACATATTTTTGCAAGCTTTAGAACCAATAGACATATTTTTGCAAGTTTTAGAACCAATAGACATATTTTTGCAAGCTTAGAACCAATAGAGACATTTTTTTGCAAGCTTTAAAACCAATAGACACATTCTACAAGCATTGTAGAACCAAAAGAGACACTTTTTGCAAATATTTTAGAACCAATAGACACTTTTTGCAAACATTTTAGAACCAATAGACACATTCTGCAAGCATTTTAGAACCACTAAGGACACTTACATTTGAGTAGACATGTGTTCAGTGTTATTCACAGCTCAGAGAAACGTGACCCTCTGTCTTCCTCCATCTTGAAGAGACTGTGTGGCACACCACTTCCTGGTTTTATAGTCCCTCCCCCTGCCGCCAGCGGGGGCAGCAGAGAGAATGGGGAATTTTGTAAAAACATGAATATCTCTGTCATTTTTAATCGACGGGAAAAATCCTCGGCACACATGTGGCGGAGGGGGGCTCTGAGCGAGGTGGCCAAAAATGACTTCTGTAGGTTGTGGCGTTCTCTCGGAAATCGCAGCACAGATGGCCAAAACTGGTCAAGAACAGACTTTTAGTAATATAGATTATTTAATTAACTGGATTTAAATCTTCTTAATAACTGTGGCGAGATTTGAACTCATGTCAATAGAGTATTAATTCAGATTTCAGCAATATTAATTCAGTAACATTACAGCAGTGCTGCGATACCCAAGTTACAATAAATCTTAAGGCAACAAATCATAAAGATCTTTATTCAGCAAATACCAGCAGCTTGGGCAGACCATGTGAGCATGAGCAGTGCTGCATTGACTCCCAAGCCTGAATCATCACTCAACATTGATCCTTTCAAAATCTTCAGCTGTACTCAGACCTTCTCTGAGCTTCAACTTGGATTCAGCTGAAATAGTGTTTCATGTATCTCTTTACAAAATAGAGAAGTTGGTGTTGCTCTTGTTGTCTGGCACAATAGTGTTTCTTTGCTTTAATTGCCCTTTTAATGAGAGTTGCCCCCGACAGGGGATCGGTCATCGGCAGTGGGGGCTTTGACTGTGGACGGTTTGACTGCCCCGACCACAGGAGCACAAGTGGGTGAAGATTGAAGATTGAAGTTTATTGCCTTCCATTACAGTGAGGAATGTGGAATCCACTGTGATGGATGTTTATGTTGACTTTTATGTGTGTGTGTGTCTTATTGCTTTTCACTTGGTATTGCTGTATGGTAACACAAATTTCACTGTACCTTAATTGGTACACGTGACAATAAACTGACCTTGAAACCTTGAAATACATACTTTGACAGAGTTCCAGCCAAAATGTCACTTTTTTTTTGTTATTGTCTTGGTATTTATTTCCAAAACTTCACACTTGCCTTCTTTAAAGATCTGCTCATGCACATAAATAATTTCAGGAAATTATGTATTAGAAAACTGAATTCGCATTCATACCCAGACAGGTATGCTATACATTCAAATTGTTACATTTTCAATTAAAATATCATATTATTCCTTGAGAAATCAGAATTGCCTAATATAGTAAATCCTTGTTTTAACAGATCTCTTTATAATGGATTTTGGTTATAGCGAACTGATCTATCAAAGGCTGCCCACACGCCAGTTACCATCCGCACTTGCCGCTGCTATCACCACCGTCGATCCTTACCTGCACTGCAGTCACCATTGACCACGGACATGACCATTGATGCCTCTGATCTTCACCTCTCCCTCAGCCGTCAACAGGCCAGGGCTGTCAACGCACCTGGAATCCAAGTCCAATTCTGCAACGAGAGTCTGAAGCAGGATCTCAACCCAAAACGACACCTATCCATGTTTTCCCAGAGATGCTGGTTGGCCTGCTGAGCTACTCCAGCACTTTGTGTCATTTTGTGTATTAACCAATAACTGCAGCTGTTTATTTATACTACATAAAATGATAATATCTTACTCTGGTATAGCAGACAATCGGCGATAACGGACATCATTCCAGCCCCTATGATCTGATATAACAAGGGTGCACTGTATATTAATGCATTAGTGGTCGCTAACGAGTTGCATATTGGAAATAGTCATATGCATGTCATCAATGAGTCTAGGTGATCCTGCAGCGTTTTGCGTGGACCTGTCACTTTGAGATTGCCAAGACAATGGTAAAGTATGGATGCATTGTGCTTGTGAAACATCAGTAGACAGCAAATTGCCAAATATTATCTATATTGTGTCCCTATAACATCCTGGAAGGCATTAAAGACTAAGTTGAAGGTTGTGACAACTGCTTGACTCATTTTGACAGCTCAATGAATTAATCATTGCTTGTATCAAATGAGATATCTCTTCAAGAGCACTCTTGGTTGAAACAAAGTCTTGGTTTAAACAAAACAAGAGTTCGTTCATCTTCACTGTGGTAACCTTTTTTGCTTGGATCTGAGATTCCTTGTCTATACTTACATTTGTTACTAGCAGTAAGAATGCCGCACAGCATGTGGGCCCTATGATTTGTGAATGAATAATAACAAAAGTAAACAAGTTATTTAATTTATAATGATTCCCTTCTAACATACATAAGACCATTTGGCCTTAATTGCACAATGTAATGGCAATTTGAGCATATTATAAGAAAAGCAATGGAAAGAATAAAACTATGCAAAAATCTATTATCGGCTGATTTGAGGAGCATTAAAACAATCCATAAAAACATCATTACACACTTAACATATATTTCATAGCCTAATACAAATACTATGGTGATGCTCCAATGAATATCTGGATCAAATGGTTCTGTGATACAGATCCTGTGGGTAGAAGACCAAATATGTTAATGAGTAACAGTTTGGTCATATTAAACTGGAGTTTGACAGCAGAAATAAGAGCGAGCATTGTTTAACACAAGATCACCTGAGCATCTGGTATGATCCTCAGAGATGTCACAATTAAAATGTTGGCTCAAAACATTTATTTAATTATAGTGATCAGGTACAATAAAATTCTCAATTACAGTGTCAACCTAGTTTTAATGCTTCTGTTGAACTCATTAGTGCTTGGAAGTGTCAACATACTATTTTCTTTTGATTACTTTGTTTTGTTTGATTATACCCCTGAGCAGCGTATTTCGCAGCTGAGCAGCAAAGTTATTTATTCACATTGCAGGAAAAAAGAAGGGCAAACGGCTGTCACGCCTGTGGCACCTTAACGGGTGATATTTATTTTATCCTTTTATATTGCCTTATTCCCAAATTTCTCCCTTCAAGTGTTTGTCTAATTCCCTTTAGTAAGTTCTGGCAGTAAAGTGTGATTTACTAACCCGGGTCAAATTCCAACTCAGTCAAGTTGTATCTAATTTGGTTAAATCAAGAATGGTCAAGGAAATGAGAACAAAGCCACAATCTGCAGCCTGTGTGTATTTTTTAAATTCTTCTCAGCATCAATTTTCTGGCAAGTTAATGTGCACTAGCAGAAAGCCTTGGTTAGACCACTTTTAGATTACTGCGTACTGTTCTCTGCATCTACCTCAGGTATATCTGCCCAGCAGCTCAGATTCCCCCAATGGAAATATGGCTCCAAGATTTATATTATGACGAGAGAGAAAGTAGCTTTTGTTTCCTGGAAAAAATAAGATTTAACGTTGATTTTATTCATTTCATTTTGGGGGATTATGATGGGGTAGAAGAGAAAAAGCATTTTCTTTGGGAAAGATAGAATCATTGCTTTATTCGAAGGAGACAATTGTGTTCTCTCATAAAAAGCAGTTGACTGCAATCAAAATGCATTTTACATTTGATTTTTTTTTAAGCAAGGGGAAAAAATCATGTCTGCCACCACCCCTGATGTCTCAGAAGGGAGAAAAAGTCTGATCATCGAATGATTATCTCCTGTTCCTGAACTCATTTATAATGATAAGAAATTGCAGTTTCCTAAACTATAGCTGTAATGCCTGACACTACCCTAATTTTGGTTTTAGATCTGCTTGATTGCTAATCATCTGCACTGCCTCACATATAAAAGTGCAGTGCTGCAATTTCCAATGCAAATCTGGCCTTCAGAGTATTCACTCGTCTGTTTGAAATTGGTGTCAGAAGTATTCTGTTTCCAGAACATCAGGAATGTAGGCAATTGCTCCCTTATGAATTGTGGAAGGTACATAGTTAAGTTAGTGCATCCTTGGCTAAGAGAGGCAGAGTTGACAGCATGTTTTCTTTTGTGTTAGTTTAATAAGGCTTATGTTCACAATTATATGTCAATGGAAGCAACTATGACCAGCATAATCTTAATACATCAGCTAAGTTAATGTGCACAAATACAAATTATGATTGCTCTATATTAGCTGGGTCATAGTTGCTACCCCTCAAGTTTACTGCCAACTTTGGAAACTATTCATGTTTAGTTCCAGAGTGTAAAAAAGAAAGCATAATGTCCATCCCAATGCAGTGCTGGAAATATTCAGACACAATTGCTGTTCTCACACATGACATGGACATTAGGTACAGAAAGAAAATTCAGGTGGACAAATGTACCATTAACTAAATGTTCATTGTGACAGTGTCTCCTCCCACATGTGCTGCCCTGATCTTTGTCACCGGCAGAACAGGTCAGGAGAAGCCAATGATCAGCACCATAAACAGTGCCTGCCTGCCAGAAAACACCAGCTCCCCGGACAAAGCTCTGGATTAAGCTAAGGCAACAGCCAGAGAAGGAGGAACAGGGGAAGGGGTGAGAGAGGAAGCAGGAGAGACAGGAAGAGAGAAATTAAGAAAGAAGAGAGAGGGAGAGAGGAAGTGACCATACTAACTGTATTTCCCCTTTGGGAGGCTTGGAGGGAGACAGGCATTGGGATAAGCCCGGGACTGCCAGCACCATTTCACCTGCCCACAGACAATGACTGGAGGGACGTCCAAGATCGCCACAACCTCCTCACATAAACAATGACAATAAGGGACCTAGACCATCTTATTACTATTGTTGTTCACTATAAACGAACCATACCAAGTGAGTTTACCATACTGCGAGTGCCAGTGCGGTCATTTTTGAACCAATGTCATCCCAGACGACACTGTATTTAACATTAGATATTAAAGACGAGCTGTGAAAGATCGTCCAACCTGTTACTCCTGCCTTGGATCTAATAGGTGCAACATTGGCACAACCATTGAAGAACTGTTCATTTTTCAAATCTACAATCTTTCAATCTACAAGCTGACACTTAAAATAATATTACATCCCATGTAACCTGCAGAAGCTTCTGAGGTATCTGTGTTTCTAAGCGCCACCGGCACATTCTTGCTTCACCCATTCTCCACTAAAATAAGTGGTGCCATACTGTGGCAACATTTTGCCAGCAGCACAACAGAACAGAATAAAATATAACAAATCTGAATGCATTTGTACAAAAGAAACAGCACAAAATCAGTTGTCTATCTGACAAGCAGCCAGTCCATTTAAAATGATTAGTGCTGTTTTGATCTCCCGATGGTAAAGGGATTAGCGATTTTCCGGGATTCCCTGATGGTTGGAAATCTTCGAGCTCAGAGAGGATCGCGCTTACAGTTAGGACAGTGCCAAGAATCCCTGAGGAGGCCTTCATGGTGTCAGGAAACGTGGTCGACGGGATGAGCCACAAGTAACACTGAAGCACACTGAAGATAACAGCTCTCCCCCCAATCCTCCCATTCTACTGGCAAATATACCATCCCTAGAAGGCTGCTTTATCAAAGAGGGATGAGGGAATGCTGTGTGCTCTGTTTCACAGACATGGCTCATTCCCAGACCCACAGACTCAGCCCTCCAGCCGACTATATGGACTGAACAGAGATATCGAGGAAGGGGAGCGATTGTTGTGTTTTGTCTCGTGGTGTTTTGTCTCGTGGTAAAACTGCTACATGGGTGGGTTTAAACTAATTAGTGGAGGGAAGGAGACAAACTTGAAATATAAGGATGGAGTTAAAGGGAAAGAGAGTATAAGAAAAGTTAAGAAAGACATCAGAATTAACAGGGCAGACAGCTCAAGAAGGGGTAGGAGGGTATGGCCAAGTTAAATAGGAATCGATGAGAAAGGTTAAGGGGAGTAATGGATTCAAAGTATAAATGAATGCACGAAGTATAAGAAATATAGTGGATGAGCTTTAGGCTTATTTAGAAATTGGCAAGTATGGTGTTGTTGGAATTACAGAGACATGGCTGCAAGAGGACCAGGCCTGGGAACTGAATATTCAAGGGTACACATCCTATCAAAAAGATAGACAGGTGGGCAGAGGGATGGGTTAGCTCTGTTGGTGAGGAATGAAATTCAGTCCCTTGCGAGGGGTGACATAGAATCAGGAGATGTGGAGTCAGTATGGATAGGAATTCTAACGGTAAAAAGACCCGAATGGGAGTTATCAGCAAGCCCCTGAACAGTAGCCTGGATACAGAGTAAAGTTGAAACAAGAGTTAAAATTGGCAAGCCGCAAAGGTAATGCGATGGTTGTTATAGGAGATTTCAACATGCAGGTAGACTGAGAAAATCATGTTGGTACTGCACCCGAAGAAAGGGAGTTTGTGGAGTGCCTCCGTGATGGATTCTTAGAGCAGCTTGTGCTGGAGCCTACCAGGGAGACGGCAATTCTGGATTTAGTTTTATGTAAAAGTGGTGGTGCCATCGAGTGTGGCAGCCTCGCCAGCAGCTGTTCATCCTTTTAAAAAAAATGTAGTCTGTCTAAAAGTTTTGTTTTGGAGGTCTTTTAGTCTTTTTTATGTGGGGGGTGGGGGGGGGGAAGGGGGAAACTGTTGTTCTCAGTCACTACCTGGTCGAGGATGTGTCTTTCCTCCGAGCCGCATCTACGCCCCCTACTCACGGCCTACCATCTGGATTGGTGCGGCCTTTCCAGCCGGAGACTGGCCAGAGCTTCAGCAGCAGCACAGCACTGAAATACCATCGCGGAGTGGGGCGGTGCCTTACCGGGATCGCCGTGTTGGAGCTCAGTAGTGCCGGGACTGCTGACTCTAACACCCTGGAGCTGTGGTCTGCAGAGCTTCCAGCCGTGGGCGGCGCTGACTTTTAACATTGCGGAGCCTGGGATCTTTCGCCGAGGATCGCCAGTGTTGGAGCTCCGCCCAGCTCGGCCTGTGGACTTCGGGAGCCGCGGTCCCCGGAAGGAAGCAGCCGATTCGGTAACTCCAAGCCGCTGAGAATGTTCTTCCGTTCCGACGGCGGAGTTCCATAATTCTGGCGATAGGACCTGAAACATCGGGCCGCCGTTGCAGCGACTGCGGAGGCCTCAAATAGGCCCCGACTACGGGTGAACTAGAGGAAGAGGACTGAAATTTGTTGCCTTCCCTCTCAGTGGGAAATGTTCATTCCGCTGTAGGAGGATGTTTTTATGTTTTATATTAAATTCTATAGTGTTGTTTTTATCTTATTTGTGTGCTGCATGGTAACTCAAATTTCACTGCACCAATTGGTGTTTGTGACAATAAATGTCCTTTGTTCTTTGTCCTTTATGAACTGGATTTGATAAGGGAACTTGAGGTAAAGGAGCCATTAGGAGGTAGTGACCATGTTTGAGAGGGAGAAGGGAAAATCGGAAGTGTCAGTATTACAGTTGAACAAAGTGGACTATGGAGCCTTGAGAGAGATGCTGGCCAACGTTGACTGGAAAGATACTTTTTTCTCTACACTGTGTGAAGCAGTATGGCGGAGAAGAGAGCTCAGCCAATCACAAAGCGTCTCTGTTCTAGGCCCTTCCCAGTCTCCCGATCGTTGTGCGCACGCTCCCACAACTTTTGTTACATTCGTTTTTTCAACCTGCTCTCATGTGTCTCAGACTCTGCTATATGTACAAAGTGTTTCACTTTACAAATTTTGTTTCTTATGAAGAAGATTGCCAAGCAAGCATCACTTTTATGATTGGTATTAACTTACTACAATAGGCTACAAGAAAATTGTGATGAGAGAGACAAAAAACATTGCTATTTTGGCTAAGATTGTTTTGGGAGCCATTCCCTTTCCATTAAAAAACTATTTGAAATTGAACATAACATTAGCAGACACAAATGTAGACCTAACAAAATAAATTGTTGTTAAGTTGATCGAGAGACTGGGAAGGGCTTAGAACAGAGATGCTTTGCGGTCGGCTGAGCTCTCTCCTCTGCCACGCTGCTCCACACAGTATAAAGAGAAAAGTAGACCGCATAGCCCGCACCGTTACAATTTTGTTTTTTTTAATCACAGCATTCGAACCCAGCACCCAGTCACTCCGCACCACGCATCCTCACCCTGTTCAGTGCCCGCCCCCTCCCTCCTCATTGGCCACCGCTGACTGCCCAGAGGGCAGTCCCTTCTCCTATTGGGCCAGCCTGGTGTCAGAAACGTGGGATGATGGCCAGCCCATTTGTCTGGCTCTCACCGCGTTCGGACCTGCCCCCCGAGCAGCGTCTGCGGTTCGATTGGTCGGGCCGGGTGTCAGTCAAGGAGTCGTCACAATGCTGGCAGCGTGCAGCCACTGCCTCTAACGCCATATAAGGAGCGCGTGGTTGACTAGGGAGGCAAGTCACGTGCACGAGCAGTGACTCAGGGGCAGCCCGGATGCCCCGGCAACGGGGACATCTGCCGCCTGATCCAGCATCCGGGGACAACTGCAGCCTGCTCTGGCATTGGGGAAATTATCCCGTGGGCCGGATTGGACCTCTTCACGGACCAGATGCGACCAGCGAGCCAGTAGTTTGACACTCCTAGTCTAGTATATCACTAATTTTCTCGGAACCCCAAACGACCTCTCGTAGAACCCTTGCGTTCCGGGATACCCCGGTTGAGAAACGCTGGTCTAAATGGTCTGTGGTGCTGTGATAGTGCTGTCCTGTCCAACTACTGCTCTCCACATCTGGAACACCTGGCAGTGAAGTGCCGCCACTATTACCTCCTGAATGAATTCACCTCCATCATCGTGACCATGGTCTACATCCCCCCAAGGCAAACGTTCTTCTAGCACTGTGGGAGTTCCATGCTGACATCAAATAAAAAAGCAGACAGCATTCTCCAGAACACATTGTGTACATCCTACCATTTACAGTCCATTCATAGTGCATCCTTTTACATTAATTATCATCCACCTGTCATTGCTCTGCCCAATTTACCATTACATCACTAATGTCCTGCAGGCTGACCCCACAGTCAGCTTCCTCCTCAATGGCAACAACATTAATTTATTTGTAATCTGCAATTCTCCCATTCGGAACTTTGAGAATAAGCTTCCTGAAATCCATTCAAACTACATTATGCCACCACATTTGAAAAATTCAATTAACTCAATCAGCCAGTATCTCCATGGAACAAAATAGTAAGATTAAACGAGAATTTACCAGTTTGAAGTTTGATCGTTATTTTATGAGGAGTAACGTTGAGGGATTACGTGAAGAACCCCGCCAGGACGCAAGCGTGTCATTCTTCAAACCAGCGGTGTGAAATCACAGATAACGGTAATGACTAAACATAGTAAGATTAGAGAAGAGATACCAGTTGAGTATATGATCAAGGGTGGGAGCGGAGGGCACGTAATCCCTCAACGTTACTCCTCATAAAATAATGATCAGACTTCAAACTGGTAAGTTCTCATTTAATCTTACTATTTTACTTCGGAGTCACGTGAGTGACTACGTGAAGATTTTAAAGCTCTGTGATTTCATGCCGTGGAAACGAGTCCATGCATCACATCTGCCTTGATTATGGGGAGAATAGTGTTAACATCATTAGACATCAATACGATATTGAAAACCCAACGATAAATATATTAACACCAAATTATAGCCCCTATTTATGGGGTAAATTATATTACAGAACTTAAAATTGTTTCTGCAAATGTTCCAGGTTCAATTACTGGTTTGTTATAAAATTGTTGGAAAGTTTTCTCCGTTGACCATCCTGCTGTCTTGAGGATTTGGTCCATAGGAACATCCAACTTCATAGCTGCCGATGTAGCTGCAGCCCTGGTGGAGTGAGATTTAAAAATGCTAGTGTCTACTCCAGCCTTTATTAGGACCTATTTTAGCCATCTAGAGATGGTCTGGACTGTCACTGTTTTGAGTGGCTGTTTGTAGCTGATTAAAAGTGACAATTCTTTCCCTCTGATGATCTTAGTATACTCCATATATAATAGTAAGTGTGTTACAATACAGAGACGATCATCTGTCGGGTAGGCCCTGAATTCTGTTTTTAGGCCTGCTGACCCCTGTCTATTTTGTTTGACTAATTCATTGATGTGAAAAGTTAAATTTCCAGATGAAATAGTCATGTTGTCCAGCCTTAGTTTCTGTAGTGGCTGGACCCTATGTGCCGTGACCAAGGCCATCAGCATGACTGTTTTCTTAGTCAGTTTCTGTAGGGACAGAGCTGTAGCTGGAAACCAGTTTCTTAACATGGTCAGTACAATGCTCACATCCCATATTTGGGAGTACCTGGTTCTTGGGGAATTAACATTAAAAATGCCCCTCATGAGTTTGGTTACCAGGGTGTGTCCCAACAGAATGCCGCTCTGTTCCTTGCCACAGGTATGTTGACAGAGCACTTCTGGCGCAGTTGATGGCACTATGACTGAGCCTCTCATCATAATGAGGGCTTGCCAGGAATTCCAGAACAGACGGGATGTTCATA